>NW_028274818.1:44855000-49655000 GCF_037043125.1 Eumetopias jubatus | reverse complement strand
TGAGATATTGCTATTTGAAAAAACTTGGATTGACCTAGGGGACATTATGCTAAGTGAAATAAATCAGAGAAAAACAAATACTATATGATTTCATTTATATGTAGAATCAAAAAAAATTCCAAATCCAAACAACCAACTAAACAAAAGCAAAAACACAGTCATATATACAAAGAACAAACTGATGTTTGCCAAAGAGGAGGGAGGTGAAGAGATTGGCAAAACTGGGAGGAAAAAAATAATTATAAAACCTGGACATTTCATAAACAACAACTGGAAGGCAATGGAAAGTGACTGATATAAGTTGAACTGTAGTTCCCCCAAAAAATGATTATTTGAAGTCCTGACCCCAAATATCTCAGGATGTAACCTTATGCAGGTTATAATACCTTATAGAGATAAGTTAATATGAGGTCATAAAGACAGACCCTAATCCAATAGGACTGTTGTCCTTACAGAAACAGGAAATTGGGACACAGAGACCCACACAAAGGGAGAACACCATCTGAAGATGAAGGCACAGTCTGATTCACCTACAAGCCAAGCAATGCCATATATTGCCAGAAAACCACCTGACGCGGGAAGGGAGGCATGGAACAGATTCTTCCTCCCAGCCCTTAGAAGGAACCAACCCTGCTAACACATTGATCTCAGACTTCTAGCCTCCAGAACTATGAAACAATACATTTCAATTGGTTAAGCCACCCAGTTTGTGGTACTTCATTACAGCATTCCTGAAAAACTAATAGAGTAATCAAGAGCAGGCAGAAACTTTTTAGGAATTGACTCTTGGAGAGCAAAGTCCACTAGGGTAGATTTGTATATATGACTTTTCACCCAAGGCCACGTCTCAATATATATGGTGTAGCATAGAAGAAAGTTGTAGTCTTATAGCTTAAGGAATCAGAGGAAGAAATTGGGGTTGGCAATGGCCCTGGCGGGTTAGGGAGAAAATTATATGAGGAATGGAGCCAGAGTGGAGTAAGCACCTATATCTGAATATAAAGTCTGCCCAATACCTGGCTGATCACTGGAATACACATTCATGGGGAAAACTTCAAAAGAGTTGGTAAAAACAGAACTTTTTTTTAAAAGTCAGAAAGGATATTTTATCAGCTGAACACAATAGAGAAGATACTGTTTGGAGTTTAAATCCAGCCCAGTGAACCGGCTAGAGCAAAAATCAACATTCCACAGAGGAAAACAGCAGAATTCAAAGTCTCTAAGACATCATACACACAATGTCCAGTTTAGAATAAAATATTACTCAACTTACAAAGAAATGGAAAAATATGTCTAGAGTCAAGAGAGGAAGCATTCAATAGAAACAGATATCCAAAAGAATGTTATAAACAGCCAATAAGGACTTTAAATCAGCTGTATAAAATATGTTCAGGACTTAAAAGAATTTGCGATAATAAATGTTCATGTGAGGAATCTCAGCAAATGGAAACCATTAAACAGATTAAAACTAAAGTACTAGAATTAAAGTGTACAATCACTGAAATGAAAAATTTAATGGCAATTCTTACTAGCATGTTGGGGAAAGAAGAGTCAGTTAATTTGAAGATGTATCAATACAAATAATCTAGTAGAAAGAACAGAAAGAATTTGATATCAATAAACATATTAAGTGACATGTAGGAAAATATTCATCTTCTTAATACTTTTTTCATTAAAGTCTCAGAAGGAAAAGAAATATAAAATGTTAAGAATATGTACTTGAAAAACAATAGTCAAAAATCTGTCAAGTTTAGGGAAAAAGAAGTGACAGAACCAAGAACCTCCAAAATCCCAATAAGGGTAAACACAAAGAGAAACTCATCTAGGCATATCATAATCATACCAGTGAAAGTCAAAGATAAAGATACAATCTTAAAAATAGTGTTAGAAAAAAAGATACATAATACCCAGAAAAATGGCAAAAGAAATTACAGCTAGCTTCAGATTAGAAAGAATAAAGGCCAGATAATATCTTTAAAGTGCTGAATTCACATTGTCAGCCCAGAATCTTAAATCCAATGAAAATGTCCTTCAAAAATGATGACAAAATATTAAAAAGAAATTCTTGAGATAATCATCTCCAGCAGAACTGTACTAGAGAATAAAAAAGTTCCTCAGAATAAAGGGAAATGATAACAGTTGGAAACTCAGATCCACACAAAGAAATAATAACCATCAAAAAACGCAAATATAAAAGATTATATTTTTTATTTGCTTAAATTTTTAAATTTATTTTTTATTAAGTTAAAATTCACAAGGACATAATATTCACATTTAGCCATTTTAGAGTATAATCTTTGGAGGTTTTTAGTATACAATCACAGTAGTGATGGTTGTATATCACTGTGGATTTGTATGTTTGGATTCTTTCACATAGCATAATGTTTTCAAGATGCATCCATATTGTAGCATGTAGTAGTACTTCATTCCTTTTTTTTCTGTTTGCATATATTTTATAATGTACAAATAATATTCCATTGTATAAATATACTATTTGTCCATTGATCAATTGAGAGATATTTGGGTGGTTCCACTTTTTGGCTATGAATAATATTGCTGTGAACATTCATGTACAAGTTTTTGTGAATATATTTTCAGTTATCTTGGGTATATACAAAGTTCCATGTGCACTTCAGAAGAATGTCCGCATGTCTGTTAAGTCTAGTAGGTTTATACCTTAGTTCATGTACCTTGCTATTTTCTCGTTGACTTTCTGTCAAGTTGTTCTATCCATTACTGAAAATGGGATATTAAGCCTCCAACTATTATTGGTAAATTACTTCTCTCTGCAATTTTGTCAGTTTTGACTTCAGGTATTTTGTAGGTCTGCTGTTAGCTTAATATTTGTTTATAATTGCTATATATTTTTGATGAATTGACCCTTTTATCTTTATCTAATGTCCTTCTTTGTCTCCCAAAACAACTTCTGACTTAAAGTAATTTGTATGATATTAGTATAGCTACTCCAGCTCTCTTTTGTATACTGTTTTTGGGAGTGTATTTTCCATACTTTTATTTTCAACCTATTTGAATATCTAAATCTAAAGTGAATCTCTTATAGAAAGCATGCAGTTGAATCATGATTTTTAATCTATTTACTCATCTCTACCTTTTAATTGGAGAGTTTAATCTACCTACATTTAACATCATTACTGATAAGGATTTACTTCTGCCATTTTGCTGTTTGTTTTCTATATGTCACGTCAGTTTTGGTCTTCAATTCCTCCATCACTGGCTTATGTTATGTTAAATATTTTCCAGTGTATCATTTAATTCCATTTTAAATCCATTTGAATTCTTTTATTATACAGTTTTGAGTTATTTTCTTAGTAGATGGCTTGGGTATTAATATATTTACAACAATGTTAATTTACTACAATCTTAACTTATAATTCAATACTTTTACATATTCAAAAATTTCTTCCTATATAGTTCTGTCCCCTCCCTATGTTATTATTGTCACAAATTACATCTTTATACATTGTGTGCCCATTGACATAGATTTATAATTATAGTTTTATGTATCTATCATTTAAATAAGATAGGAAAAAAGAGTAAAACAAAAATACATTAATACAACTTCTATAATTTCATATGTAGTTACCATTACCTGGTGTTCTTTATTTCTTTGTGTCCCTTCAAGTTACTGTATGCTAGCAGTGAACTCTCTCAGTTTTTGTTTATCTTGAAATGTCTTAATTCACTAAAGGATAATTTTGCTGGATAGAATTCTTGGTTGGCAGGTTTTTTTTTTTTTCCTCAGCACTTTGAATATACCATATTGATACCTTCTAGACTCTATGGTTTCTGATGAGAAATTAGCTGCTAATCTTATTAAGTATCCTTTGTTATAATGAGTCACTTCTCTTGCTGTTTCCAATATTCTTTGCCTTTCAACAGTTTCATTATAATGTATCTTAGTGTGGATCTATTTGAGTTTATCTACTTGGAGTTCACTGAAACTCTTAGATGTACAGATTCAAATTTTTCATCAATTCTAGGATGATTTCACTCATTATTTCTTCAAATATTCTTTCTTCCCCTTTCTCTCTTCTCCTTCTAGGCCTCCCACTATGCATATGTTTGTACACTTGATAGTATCCCATAGGTCTTTTAGGCTCTGATCATTTTTCTTCTTTCTTCTTTCTATTCCTCAGACTGGACAATTTCAATTGACCTAAGTTTAAGTTCACTGATTCTTCCTTCTAACTGATAAAATCTGCTGTTGAGCCCCACTAGTGAGTTTTTCACTTCAGTTACTGTACTTTTCCATACAAAAGACTTATTTGCTTCCTTAAAAATTTTTCTCTCTTTACTGATGTACTCTATTGGAGATATCATTTTCACAATGACCTTTAGTTCTTTGCAAATGGCTTACTTAAGCTAAACATATTTAAAATATCTGATTTCAAGTCATTGTCTAGTCAGTTCAATGTCTGTGTTTCTTCAGAAACAGTTTCTGATGATTAATTTTCCTTTCCTACGTATGATCAGACTTTCTCATTTCTTTGCATAACTTCTAATTGTTGAAAACTGAATATTTTGAATACTATGATACAGCAACTCTGGAAATCAGATTCTTCTCCCCCTTCCAGAGATTTGCCATTGTTGTTTGTTGTAATTATTGCTGGTTGCTTGTTTAGTGACTTTTTGAGTTAATTTTGTAAAACCTATAGGTTTTGTCATGTGTAGCCACTGAAGTCTCTTTTCTATTAGCTTAATGGCCAGACAGTGATGGGACAGGGGGATTTCCCTAAGGTGTGGAACCTAGAAAACTTCCCAGTCTTACGGATGGGCTCTGTGTGTCTGTGTGTGTGTCTTCCACATTCAGCCACATAACTTACATCTCTGCCTTCACCTTTACTTCCTGCTTGAACAAAGGCAGAAAATCAGACAGAACTGAGAGCTTAGGACCTCCTATCTTTTTTGATTGTATGCACAGTCCTGGACATGCATATTTTCAAGAATATGTCAGAGTTTTTCTGATTTCTTATTCCCCAAAACATCTCATTTCTCAATCTCTCCTCCCAACTGTTTTTATTAGGTATTGATTACCTTAACTGTTATCCATTGCTTCTGGCAGCAATAATTAGTATCTTTGCCTATAAACATTTTTGACAAATGCACCCTGGGTAGCTGCTACAGATAATTCTTTATTAGGCAAGATAAAGGCAAGCCTTTTGAGCTGACCTACCATGGAGGCAATAGACAGATCAAAACTATTACAGATTTTTTCTAATGAAGCCCATTCTGCTCCCTCTGGTGCCAGAATATAAACTGTTATTTTCAAGGGTACAGCTGAGCTGGAGGGTAGGGGATGGGATCAGGGAGGTTTAAAATATCACAAAACTCATTGTATTTATTTAGATCAAGCTGGGTTTTCTTGAGTAAGTATCCCCTGGTTTCTGCAAGCTTTTGGTTAGTTTCCAGAGTTCCTAAAGTGTTGATCCAGTCAATTTTTAACAGTTTTTTTTTCACTGATTTTTTTTTTTGAATGATAGACTTTTGGATTTCATTACTCTGCCATTTTCCTCCTCACTTAAATTTTTAAAAGACATATGGGTCTATATTTTCACACAAGATAGAATAACAGGGACCAGATTTACTTTCCCACCTGAAACAACTAAAAACCTGAGGAAATACATGAAACAATGTTTTTCAAGTCACTGGATATACGCCAGTAAAAAGAAGAGATCCTTGAGATAATGGAAACAAATGAAGTAAACCCTATGAAATCTTGAGCCAAGGGCCTACAGAGAGCTTCCTGACTATGGACTAAAAAGAAAGAATCCAGACATAACCTATTGGACTTTCTGAATTGATGAGCTAGAGCTGGGAGTGGGGAGGAAGGATACCTAGAGTACACAGGACAGAATATCACAAAGGAGGGAGCCGAGGATGTGGGGTGGGAGGGAGAAGGAGAGAAAAAGAGAGGGCTTTCCCAAGTATTCAGAGTGTTTATCCTAATATTCATGTCAAGGTTAGGGGAAAAAAATCAACCAGGGAAACAGTCCCCAGCATTCACCTAAGTCTGATGATAGTTTTACTTGCCAAAGTGGAAATACCTCATGATCCAGGGAACATCAGGTAGAACCATAAGAATGGTGTAATGGTGTTGCCTCAGTAGTGGAGAAAAATTAGCCCAAGACTAAACACTGTCCTGCTCCCACAATAACAGAGATTAAAGTCAAGCCCTAAAAGGATTAAACCATCTCCAAGTAAATTAACTATGTCAGAAAAAAAAAAAAAACCTCAGTAGCATTTATAATAGTAAAAATATCTTAGCATCCACAAGTAAGATTTACAAATGTATGACAACCAATCAAATATTAGAACCATGCAAAGAAGCAGAGTGGTAGGCAGAAGACTCATGGCAATAAAACAAAACAAAACAATGAATTCAAACTATCTCCCCGAAGATACAGATGCTAGAATTAGTAGACAATGTTTTTTAAGCAGTTATTATAATTCTGTGCCCCATATTCAAGACGTTAGAGAAAAAATTCAAATGTTTACTGTAGATTTGGAAGATGTTTTATAAGAGCTCAATCAAAATTATAGAAATTAAACCTAACATATGTGAGATGGAAAATACCCTGGATATGGATAATGGCACATTAGACATTGTGGAAGAAAATATTAGTAAACTTAAAGGCATAAAAGTTATTTATAGCTATTTATAGCTATAAAAACTATTAAAAATAGAAATAAATGAACAGGTCATTTTAAGCTGTGGAACAACTTCAAGCAGTCTAAGATGTACAGAAATGGAGCCCTCAATGGAAATAAGGACAGAAAAAATTTTAAACAAATCATAGGTGAATTTTTTTTCATATTTGATAAAAGTGATATAAGCCCATAGAGTCAAGCATCTCAATGAATCTTAAGCACAAAAAGAGAAAACTACAAAAAGGCAATTATAATCAAATTTCTCAACACCAGTGATACTGAGAACATCTTAAAGGTATCCAGAGAATAACAGACATTATAGGAGATGTGCCAGAAAGATGGCAGAGTAGGAGGACCTTAAGCTCACCCCGTCCACATTTACAACTAGAAATCATTCATGTACAAGTCAGTAAACCAGAGAGCAATCCGAAGACTGGCAAAACAAACTCCACAACTAAATGTAGAAAAGAAGCTGCATCAGAGAGATTAAGAAAGGTAGAAATGGTGGTTAGGAGCTGCCTGCAGGAGGGCGGGAACTGTGGGTGCAAAGAGGAGACAACACCAGGGAGCCCACAGGGGTAAATGAATCCCCATTACATCTGGCCTTGAAAACCAAAGAGGCTGAATTTCATGAGTTTGCATAACCAGCAGGACTTGAAGCATGGGGGGCTTTAGAAGTCTGCTGACTCATCACTGGGTGAGCAGTGAGATCAAGTGATAGCCAGGTCCCTGCTCTTAAAGAGGGCTGTTGCCTGAGGAGAGGCAACATAGAAGCAACAGCTTGCACAATGGGAGGGAGATCTGTTTATACTGATTTTGAAGTGTGTTGGGGGACTTCTTTGGGAACAAAGGATCTGGCAGACACCATTTTGTGCCCCAATCCCACAGCACACACAGAGCAGCTTGCAGGAGGTGGCACTGCACAAACACTTGCTACCTAAGCTGATAGCAGTGCAAACTGCCCAGGAGTACTCCTAAGGACTTCCCTACTCCAAGCCCACAAGCTTCAGCCCTGGGCTCAGGGTAACTTTTGTTAACACCATGTGTGCCCTGCAGAGCCACTACTTCTGCAAGCCATGCCCCCACAGCCACTACGCTTTAGAGGATCAGCCCAGGAATAGCAGCTGCAAATTTTGCTAACATCACCATCCTGCCCCTGAGCACATCTGCTGTCAGGCCCCTTGAGAGGCAGCCTGCCTGAATCTCACTAACATCACAGAGAGCAAGCACAGACCACAACAGGCAAAGAGTCAGTGCAGACATCAGGACTGAAAAAAAAGCAACTTGGGCACAAAAGCAGGATGCAAGATACACACATAGGAGATTCCCCTGAAGTGCCAGGTTCTGGGGAACAAGGGACACTGACTGCACAGCAGGGCACAAGGGACCTCTTCTTCATAAAGCCACTAGTAAGGAGTACAAGACGTAGCTGACTTTCCTAACACAGAGAAACAGATGCAGGGAGGTAGACAAAATGAGGAGACAGAGAAATAAGTCCCAAATGAAAGAATATGACAAAAATCACAGTAGAAGATCTAAGTGAAAGACAAATAAGTAATATGGCTGTTATAGAATTTAAAGTAATGATCATAAAAATCTCACTGGACTTTAGAAAAGGGCCTGGAGGATATCACTAAGCTCCTTAACAAAGAGATAGAAACATACCAGAGATGTAGAACTCAATAAATGAAATTAAAAATACAACAGATGGAAAAACAGTAGGCTACAGGAAGCAGAGGAATATATCAGTGACCTAGAGGATAAAGTAATGGAAAGCAATCAAGCTGAACAGGTGAGAGACAAACAAATATGGCACAATAAGAATAGACTTAGAGAACTCAGTGACTCTGTCAAGTGAATTCATTCCACATTATAGGTATCCAGAAGGAGGAGAGAGAGAGAGAAGGGGGTGGGCAGAAAATATATTTGAAGAAATAATAGCTAAGACTATCCAGATCTGGGGAGGGAAACAGATCCAGATTCAGGAGGCACAGAGATAGCCCAACAAATTCAACCCAAGGAGGTCCACACCAAGACACATAATTATTAAAATGGAAAAAAAAATGGTGATAAAGAGAATTTTAAAGATTGCAAGAGAAAAGAATACAGTTACATACAAAGGAAATCCCATAAGGCTATCAGTTGATTTTTCAGCAGAAACTTTGCAGCCCAGAAGGGTGTGCAATGATGGTTTCAAAGTACTGACAGAGAAAAACCTGCATCCAAGAATACTTTACCCAGCAAGGCTATCATTCAGAATAGAAGGAGAGATAAAGAGTTTCCCAGACAAACAAAAGTTAAAAGAATTCATGACCAGGGTGCCTGGGTGGCTCTTGGTTAAGTGTCTAACTCTTGATTTCAGCTCAGGCCATGATCTTGGGGTCGTGAGATTGAGCCCCACATCAGGCTCCATGCTCATCAGGGAGTATGCTTCTTTCCCTCTCCTTCTGCTCCTCTCCCTGCTCGCATTCTTTCTCTCTCTAACAAATAAATAAATCTTAAAAAAAAAAATTCATGACCACTAAATCAGCCCTACAAGAAATGTTAAGGGAGACTCTGTGAGTAGAAAACGAAAACCATAACTAAGAGTGAGAAAAACAGGAAGCACAAAGGAAAAGATGATACCAAAAATCTGAAACATGAAGGGGAGAAGAATAAAGAATGAATTAAAAAATAAGCGACCATTTGTTTAATATAGACCACTATATGCAGAAAATATCATATATAAACCGAATGGTAACTACAAATGAAAAATCCAGTAATAAATATGCAAACAATAAAGAGTAAAGAACCCAAGTATATCCTGAAAGAAAACCAGCAAACCATAAAAGAGAGCAAGAGAAGGATCAGAGAAAAACTAGAAAAACAACCACAAAACAAATAACAAAATGGCAATACATACATACCTATCAATAGCTACTTTGAATGTAAATGTAATAAGTGCTCCAATCAAAAGACAGAATGACAGTGTGTTTTAAAAAAAAAACAAGACCCATTTATGTGCTGCCTTTACAAGAGACTCATTTCAGACCTAAAGATACCTGCAGATTGAAAGTGAGGGCATAGAGAAATATTTACCATGCAAATGGATGCCAAAAGAAAGCCAGAGTAGCAATACCTCTATTGGACAAAATAGAGTTTAAAACAAAGTCTGTAGAAAGAGACAAAGAAGGACACTATATAATAAAACAATCCAACAAGAAAATAGAACATTTGTAAATATGCACCCAACATGTGAGCACCTAAATACATGAAACAGTTAATAACAAACATAAAAGTACTAATTGATAATAACACAATAATAGTAGGAGACATTAATACCCCACTTACATCAATAGGCAGATTATCCAAACAGAAAATCAACAAGGAAACAGTGGCTTTGAATGACATACTGGACCAGATGGATTTAACAGATATATTCAGAACATTCCATCCTAAAACAGCAGAATACACATTCTTTTCAAGTGCATATGGAACATTCTGTATAATAGTCACATATTAGGCCACAAAACAAGTCTCAACAAATTCAAAAAGACTGAAGTCATACCATGTGTCTTTTCTGACCACAACACTATGAAATTAGAAATCAACTGCAAGAAAAAAGCTGGAAAGATCATAAATACATGGAGGACGTTAAATAACATGCTATTAAACAATAAATGAGTCAACCAAGAAAATCAAAGAAGAAATTAAAAAGTATGTGGAGACAAATGAAAATGAAAACACAATTCAAAATCTTCAGGTTGCAGCAAAAGCTGTTCTAAGATTATAGAATGCAGGCCTACCTCAAGAAGCAAGAAAAAGCTCAAATAAACAACCTAACCTTATACCTAAAAGAGCTAAAAAATAACAACAAACATAACCCAAAGCCAGAAGAAGGAAGCAAATAGTAAAGATAAGAGCAGAAATAAGTGATATAGAAACTAAGACAAAACAACAAAAATAGAACAGATCAATGAAACTAGGGAGCTGGTTCTTTGAAAAGATATATAAAATGGATACATTCCTACCAAGACTCATAAAAAAGGAAGGAAAGAAGGAAGGAAGGAGGGAAGGAAGGAAGGAAGGGAGGGAGGAAGGAAGGAAACAAAGTCACCAGTGAAAGAAGAGAAACCACCACCAACCCCACAGAAATACAAACGACTGTAAGAGAATATTATGAAAAACTATACACCAACAAATTAGACAACATAGATGAAATGTATAAATTCCTAGAGACATATAACCTGCCAAAACTGAAACAGAGAGAAATAGAAATTTTGATAAGACTGATTACAAGCAAGGAGATTGAATCAGTAATCAAAAAACTCCCTCCAAACAAAAGTCTAGGACCAGACAACTTTACAGGTGAATTCTACCAAACACCTGAAGAAGGGTTAATACCTATTCTACTCAAATTATTCCAAAAAATAGAAGAAGGAAAACTTCCAGATTCATTCTATGAGTATCACCCTGATACCAAAACCAGATAAAGACACCACAAAAAAGGAGAACTACAGGCTAATATCTCTGATGAACACAGATGCAAATCCATAACAAAATACTAGCAAATAGAGTCCAACCATGTGTTAAAAAAAATAATTCACCACAATCAAATGGGATTTATTGCTGGGATACAAAGGTGGTTCAATATTCACAAATCAATCCACATGATACAGCACATCAGTAAGAGAAAGAATAAAAGCCATATGATCATCTCAATAGATGCAGAAATAGCATTGACAAAGTACAACATCCAGTCATGATAAAAGCCCTCAACAAAACAGGTTTAGAGGGAACATTCCTCAATATAATAAAGGTCGTTTATGAAAACCCACAGCTACTATCCTAAATAAGGAAAAACTAAGAGCTTCTCCTCTGTGATCAGAATAAGACAGGGATGATTACTCTCACCACTTTTATTCAACATAGCATTGAAGTCCTAGCCACAGCAATGAGACAACAAAAAGAAAGAAAAGGCACCCAAATCAGCCAGGAAGAAGTAAAAACTTTCACTATTTGCAGATGACATGATATTATACAGAGAGAACCCAAAAGACTCCTCCAAAAAACTGCTACAACTAATAAAGACTTCAGTAAAGTAGCAGGATATAAAATCAATGTACAGAAATCTGTTGTATTTCTATACACTAACAAAGCATCAGCAGAAAGAGAAATTAAGAAAACAATCCCATTTACAATTGTACCAAAAATAATAAGATACCCAGGAATAAACCTAATGAAAGAAGTCAAAGACCTCTGTATGGTGAAAACTGTAAAACATTTATGAAAGAAATTGAAGATGACACAAAGAAATGTAAAGACATTCCATGCTCATGGACTGAAAGAAAAAATATTGCTAAAATGTCTATACAACCAAAGCAATCTACAGATTTAATGTAATCCCTATCAAAATACCAACAGCACTTTCACAGAACTAGATCAAAAAACCTTAAAATTTATATGGAATCACAAAAGACCCAAATTGCCAAAGCAATCTTGAAAAATAAAAGCAAAGCTAGAGGTATCATAGTTCCACATTTCAAGTTACATTATAAAACTTCAGTAATCAAAACAGTATGGCACTGGCACAAAAACACATAGATGAATGGAACAGAATGGAAAACCCAGAAATAAACCCACAATTATATGGTCAATTAATCTTGGACAAAGCAGGAAGAATATATAATGGGAAAAAGACAGTCTCTTCAACAAATGGTGTTTGGAAAACCGGATAGCTACACGCAAAAGAAAGAAACTGGACTTTTTACACCATACACAGAAATAAATTCAAAACATGAGACGTGAAACCATAAAAATCCTAGAAAAGTGCACAGGCAGTAATTTCTCTGACATTGGCTGTAGCAATATTTTTATAGATATATCTCCCGAGGCAAGGGAAATAAAAAGCAAAAATAAGCTACCAGGACTACATCAAAATTGGATGGTTCTGCATAGTGAAGGAAATAACCAACAATACTCAAAGACAACCTATGGAATGGGAGAAGATATTTGCAAATAATACATCCAAAATAGGGTTAGTATCTAAAATATAGAAAGAACTTATACAACTCAACATCCAAAAAATAATCTAATTAAAAAATGGACAGAAGACATGAATAGACATTTCTCCAAAGAAGACATCCAGATGACCAACAGGCACATAAAAAGATGCACATCACACATCATCAGGGAAATACAAATCAAAACTACAATGAGAAATCATTTCACACCTGTCAGAATGGCTAAAATCAAAGACACAAGAAGCAACAAGTGTTGGCAAGGATATGAAGAAAAAGGAACCCTCGTACACTGTTGGGAATGCAAACTAGAGCAGCAACTATGCTAACCAGTATGGAGGTTCCTCAAAAAATTAAAAATAGAAATAAATTATGATCCAGAATTCCCACTACTGAGTATTTACTTTAAAAATACAAAAACACTAATTCAAAGGGATATATGAACCCCTATATTTATAGCAGCATTATTTACAATAGCCAAAATATAGAAGCAGCCCAAGTGTCCACTGATGAATGAATAAAAAGATGTGGTATCTACACACAATGGAATATTACTCATTGATAAAAAAGGATAAAATCTTGCCACCTGCAATGACATGGATGGAGCTAGAGAGTATAATGCTAAGCGAAATAAGTCAGAGAAAGACAAATACCACATAATTTCACTAATATGTGGAATTTGAGAACAACAACAAAAATGAGCGAAGGAAAAAAGAGAGAGAGACAAACCAAGAAACAGACTCTTAGCTACAGAGAACAAACTGATGGTTACCAGAGGGCAGGTGGGTGGGGAGATGGGCTAAATAGGTGATGGGGATTAAGGAGTACACTTGCCATGATGAACACCAGGTACTGTATGGAAGTGTTGAACCACTATATGGTACACTTGAAACAATGTAACAGTATATGGTAACTTTACTGGAATTTTTTTGAAAAGACATATATAGCAAATACAAATAAGAATAAAAACAGACTTTTTGTCAGAAACAATGCAAGTCAGATTACAATGGAGTAAACCTTTATAATAGTGAAACAATATTGCTATCAACCTAGAAACTCAATATCTAGCAAAATATCTTTTAAAAACTAACAGAAAATATCCTTTGCAGAAATAAAAGAGCTGAAATAATTTATCACCAACAGAAATAATGAAAAAATAGGGACTCCTGGGAGGCTCAGTCCATTAAGCGTCTGCCTTCAGCTCAGGTCATGACCCCAGGGTCCTCCAGGGTCCTAGGATGGAGTCTGACATCCTGCTCCTTGCTTAGCAGGGAGTCTGCTTCTCCCACTGCCTGCCACTCCCCCTTCTTGTGTGCTCTCACTCTCTCTCTCTCTCTCTCTCACACACACACACACACACACACACACACACAAATAAATAAAATTTTTTAAAAAAGAAAAAAATAGATGTTACTATAGTTCCTATAGATACTAAAAAGAAATTAAGAGAATATTATGAAAAATACATTACGGCACTACATTCTTAAAAACTTAAATGATACATGCAATGGTCAATGAGCACATATAAAATCCACAACATCACTAGTAGTTAGTGAAATGCAAAATAAATCCATAAGATACTACCATTCACCCACCAGAATTGCTAAAATAAAAAGCCTGCAAAGACTGACCTGCAGTCCAAAATTTTATATATTGCTGATGAGAATACAATTAAGAAAAAGCTGCTTACTTCATATAAAATTAAATAAACATCTACCCTATGAACCAGCAATTTCATTTTTAGATATATGTCAAAGAGAAATAAAAACATTTCTTCACAAAATGAATTATATGGAAACATTTGTAGCAACTTTTTCATAATAACCAAAAGAGTAAAAAGAATGCAAATACCCATTACTAGAAAATGGATAAACAAATTATTGTATATTTAAAAAATTGAATACTACCTAGTAACATAAAACCACCCAATTATATATGCATCAATAAGGATGAATCTGACATATATTTTTCTGAGTGAAAAAAGAAATCTGGATTTAAAAAGATATATATCATTTTATTTATAGTGAAGATCTAGAACAGTCAAAGCTCATCTATGGTGAAAAAAATTAGAATAGTGCTTTCCTTTGAGTACTAATTGACTGGGAAAAGGCATCAGAGAACATTTTAAAGCGATAAAAGATATTTTGTATCTTAATATATATGTTAGTTACATATCAAAACTCATTGACATTGCACATATAAAACTTATTTCACTATATGTACATTTTCAAAAAGTTATAAAATATTGAATTCTTGTTAATATATTTGCTTTTTACAGAGGTATGGGTTTGCAATTATAATAACAATTCCCTGCATTCCACGCTATGTTACGTCGGTTTTGCCACTGACTCACCCCATCTCAACTGTGAACAAATCTTTCCAATTCTATGTTTGCTGATATAGTCATGTTAGTAGATTGAATTTGGCCATGGGGGAAGTATTCACACTATGAAAATAAGCAAATGTTATAAATCTTTTTGTTTTGTTTGTTTTTTTTGAAGAACAGTTTATTAAACATTTGCCAGTATACTACTGACAAATATATTGAGGATATTGGAGCCAGGTTTCCCATTGTTGGAGAACGGATTTAAAAATATGAGGAAAAGGAAAAATAAGACATATCCTGTGGCATTTGATTTGAAGGTATAAGAACAAACTCATGCTTTTTAATACATAGATACAGCTAGAATTAAGTGTGTGTGTGTGTGTGTGTGTGTGTGTGTGTGTGTGTGTGTGTAGTTTTCCAAGCTATGTCACTTGGGGGCCTACAAGTGATGGCACACTGGTAAAATAAGCACACACTGTGCCCATATCTTTGGCTTATAATAAGTATGATAATACTTAGAAACCAAGACCTCATCAAGAAATTATGATTCCAAGAGCACCTGGTGGCTCAGTCGGTTAAGCATCCAATTCTTGATTTTGGCTCAGGTCATGATCTCAGGGTCATGAGACTGGGCCCCGCTTTGGGCTCTGGCTCCATGCAGAGTCTCCTTGAGATTCTCTCTCTCCCTCTTCCTTTGCCTCTCCCCCACTTGCACACACACATTCTCTCTCTAAATAAATAAATGAAATGAAATCTTAAAAAAAAAAAGAAATGATGATTCCAGGGCTAATGCAGGGAAAATACAAGCAAAGTCTGGAGTGTCTCATTTATCTCTAAAAAAATACTCAAAGAAACATGAAGACCTATTAAAAGATAACCGGGGAAGATAGAGGAATTCTCCACTCCTCAAATCTGGATGATTCAAATATCTAAATAAAGAAAGAATAATAATGTGTTACAATCCATTAATAAAATTTAAAAATCCATGAGTCTGCCATCATAAAAACATACAAATAGGAGAGCAAAGGCTGTTTTTCCTTATAGTAAAATCCAACTGATAAATATAGAGAGACTGATAGAGTTAGAAATTTATCATTGGATGCTAAAACTGATAGGTAAAAGTTTGATGATAGCTGTATATTTATAGATTTTTTAAATATTTCATTGTTACTTATTAATTACAAAGGGGAAATTTTTTTAAGTACAGAAACTTAGAAAACACCATTTTATCCAAGCCATCAAAGCTAACACAGTCAATTTGGGAGCAAACTGACATGATGTGCCTCCTAATAAGATTCACTGAGGAGAATACACTATCACTTCAGTAGTATTCTTGCCAAAAATGCATATCCTGAATCTAATCATGAAGAAGCATCAGACAAATCAAAACTGAGGAACATTCTACAAAGCAGATGGCTTAAGGTCTTCAAAATATCAAGGTCAAAAAGCACAAAGAAAGGCTGAAGAACTGTTCTAAATTAGACACTAAAGAGATGTGACAACTGAATGTAATTCAACGTCCTGGATTTGATCCTGGACTGGGAACAATCAGTTACTATTCAGGGCATTATTGTGACAATTGATAAAAAGGATGAGATGACATTATTGTATTAATATCAAATTTCCTGGTTTTTATAACTCTAATCTGATTATGTAAGACGATGTCCTTGTTCTTAGTATACACATACTGACATATTTAAGCATCAAGGGGCATGATGTCTTGATCTTGCTCTCAAATTTTTTTTTTCAGGAAAAAGAGAGAGAGAGAGAGCACCTGCAAGCAAATGGTAAAATATAAATGACCAGTGGAAATGAGTAAAAGGTACATGAGAGTACCTTAAAGTATTTTTGAAACTTTTCTATACATGTGAAATTACACCAAAATATACTTTCATTTGAGTCAACATTGAGTAACAGGGACTGGATCCACCCTCTCACCTGAAACAATTTTTAAAATGTGCAAAATATATAAAACAATGGTTTTCAAACATAGAATATCAGGCAGTATAAGACAATGGTGCACGAGAAAAGGGAGACATATCAGGGGAGAATTACAATTGTCCCACCTTACTGCCTGGAGTTAGCTTCTAAGATACGGGACAAGGGAGAGGGAACCAAGCCCAAGCCTAAGCCCAAGCCCAATAGTTTCCTTGAGTTGAAGAGATACAGATGGGGGTACTGGGAAGCCTAAAGTGACCAGAGTTCAAATGACAATGTACTGAATCACTAAAAGAGGGAGAACTGCCTTAAGTGTTCAGCTGAGTACTCTCAGAGTATGCATGTAAAGAAATTACCCAAGCCTGAGGAAAGAAACTCCCAAAAGAAACAGAGGGGAAAAAAATCTCAGAGCTCACACATGGTCAGAAATAATTCATGTTCCCACTGCCAGCACAGAAAAACTTCATAATTCACAAGAATACTGCTGTAGGAGTAGTGGAAAGTAATGCCTAGATAAATGCTTCTCTGGTGCTACCTAAGAATGCTTAAAAGTATGCCTAAAAGAAATCAAATGGTTTTCAAGTAACTTAGCTGTGTCCTAAAACACAGCTCAGGAATATTTATAAAAATATAAAAACATCCAGCATTTGAACAAGGTAAAATATAAAATGGCTATCATCTAACCAAAAATTATAAGACATGAAAAAAGCAAAAAATAAAGCCCATAATGAAGAGAAATATCAAATCAATGGGAAAAGATATATAAATGGTATGGCTGTCAGAATTAGTAGACAACAACATTAACAGTTATTATAACTATATTTCATTTGTTCAAGTATGTAGAAGAAAAGTTACAATGTTAGAGATAAGGAAAGCATTAAAAAGACCAAATCTGTACTTCTAGAGATAAAACTGCAATGTATGAGGTGAAAAGTACACTGGTAGGTGTTAAAAGCAGTTTAGATCAGATAGAAGAAAAGATTAATAAACTTGAAGACACAGTGACAGAATATAAGCAAAAGTAAACACAGAGCAAAAGAAGAAAAAGAAATAGCATCAATGACCTTCAGATATCTAATTTACATATCACTGGAGTACCCAAAGAAGTGACATAGGCCATAGGAAAAAAAAAAATTGAAGAACCACCAAATGTTAGCTGAAAAAATTCATTACAAGCAGACCTGAACTACAGAAACTGTTAATGATAGCCCTTTAATCAGAAAGAAAATACCAGATGGATTTCAGCATTTATACAAAGGAAAGAAGATTCCTAAAAATGGTAAATGCATGGATAAATACAAAAAGACTTTCTCTTAATTTTAAAATCTCCTTAAAAGATCATGGATTATTTAATAGGCAAAAATAAGAGCAGGGTGTTGAGTTTATAACATATGTAGAACTAAAATGTATGAATTGTATCAAAAGGATGGGGAGAGGAAATGGAAGTATAAGACTGTAAGGCTCTTGCACTGTATGAGATAAGGAACAATATTACTTGAAAATACTTAAAAATGCATACTATAAACCCTAAAGCAATGACTACCAAAAAAAAGTTACAGCTAATAAACCAAACCAAACAAACAAAAGAGCTGACATGGAATTATAAATATTACTGAATTAATCTAGAAGAAATGAGTAAAAGAAGAAAAGGGGAACAAGGAACAGATGGAACACACAAATAGCAACACAGCAGACTTAAACCCAATTGTATCAATTTTCATTAAATGTGAATGGTCCAAACACTGTAATTGTCAAATTGGATAAAAAGTAAGACCCAATTACGTGTTATGTACAAGAATTCCACTTTAAATATAAGGACAGAAGTAGGTTAAATGTAAAAGAATGGCAAATTTATATCATGAAAACACAAATCCAATAAAATTATATCAACATTTAAAATCACTAGACATATGAATAAACAGGAAAATGTGACTAATCTAGAGACAAAGAGGTCAATAGCAACAGATGCTGGAAATTGTATAAAAAAGACCTTAAAACAGCTGCTAACATTATGCTCAATGATATTAAGGAAAAGATGGAACTAACATGTGAACCATTAGGAAAATCTCAGCACAGAAATAAAAACTAAAATAAAAACCAAATAGAAAATCTAGATAACATACTGGAATGGTAAAGTATCTGAAATAAATAATTTACTGAGAGTGTGGCTTCTAACACATAATCCACAAAATAAAAATTGAGGTCATTAAAAAAATAGTAAAGTCAAGTCCAAAAGGTTGTAAGACCTCAGAAGGGACCCAGAGTTGTTTGAGTTTTTGCTGTAGCAGTAGCAGGAGGAGGCAACTGCTGTCAAAAGAGAAAGAAGAAAATACCTGAATTTATATTTTCAAACTCAAGTGTGGGTTGGTATGGCAAATGGAAGCCTCAGACCCAAGGAGAGTCTGTACCCACCCTCGACCTTTTCTATGGGCCTTGATGAGTAATTTTGAAAAAAAAAAAATGGGATCAGAGAAGGAGAGAAGAAACCCTCTGAGGTGCAGGTGAGAAGGGGCTGCTAAAGTCTCAGAATGGAGAGAAACTAAAAGAAACTCCATTATAGCTCCAAGTGATTTTGACAAAAACGCCAAGATAATTCAATAGGGAGAACAAAATGTTTTCAGCAAACATGGCTGGACAAGCTGGATAAGAAAAACTAACATTTCAACCCCTACCTCACACTATACACAAAAATACAATTCAAAAAGAATTATATATACATATACAATATATTATGTGTGTATGTTACTCCTAGAAGTAAAGATAGGAGAATATCTTCACAAATTTGTGGTTGCCAAATATTTCTTACAGAGAACAAAATAAAAGCACTATTACTGTCGAGAATCATGTATAAGAGAAAAAGAATCATGTTTAAGAACTGTTAAGAAAATAAAAAGGCATGTCATGATCTGGTAGAAATATTTGCAATACATAGATCTAACAAAGAATCTGTATCCAGAATATATAAGGAATTCCTATAAACTAATAGTACAAAGATAAATAACCCTATTACAAAGTAGACTGAAGACTTGAACAGACACATCATGGACACACGAAAAGGTATGAGGACAAAACCTAACACATAAACAGCACATAAGTTGTAAATAAGTATTCAAAACCATTATTTATCAGAGAATTGCAAGTTAAAAGGACAATGGAATACCACTTACTATTTCAAACCAATTGGAAGAGCTAAAATTAAAAAGACACAATACCAAATGTTGCTGAGAATGTAGAGCAACTGGAATTCTCATGCACTGTTGCTGGCAGAAGTACAAAATAGTCAATCACTTCAAGAGAAAAGTTTGCCAGTTCCTTACAAATTTAAATATGCATATACCCTCACCTAACAATTTCATTGTTACCAAATGTACCCATTTATTTTGGTTATGATGTAACCATGTAACCATTTATTTTGGTTACATGTAACCATTTTACATGTAACTGTAACCATTTGGTTACATGTAACCAAAATAAATGAAAACATATGCCCACAAAGAGACTTGTATAAGAATGTTTGCAGTGGCTTTATTCACAATAACCAAAAATTAAAAAAATCTCAATGTCCCTAAGCAAGAGAATAAATGTATTTTAATTTATCCATATAATGGAATACTACTCGTTACTAAAAATATAAACTACTGAAACACACAAAATGGATAAATATCAAAACATTGCCTTGTGTAGAAGCCAGAAAGAAAAGAGTGACCCTAGTGTGTGCAATTCCATTTATTCAAGAACAGACAAGACAACCTGATGGAATCAGGTTGCTGGTGGCCGTTTGGACATGGGAACTGATTAGACTCAGCTTGAGAGAATTTTGTGGGTGAAGGAAATGTTCTGTACATTGACTGTGATGTTGTATATGTTTATCAAAATTCAGTAAAATGCTTAAAATTTGTAAATCTAACATTATGTAAATTCTGCTTCACCAAATAGAATAAAGCTGCGCTAGAAAAATTTTACAAAGCAAATAATTCTTTAAAATTAACATTTCTTTGCAAGTTTTCATCCTAATATTTGTATATCAGTGAATCATCTAAAATTCATCATATATTTTGAATGAGATAATGAAGTCAGTCTTTGAAAAAGAAAAAAAAAAAAGCCCTCTAGTACTGAAACTGTACTGTGCTGCTAATCCCCTCTGTCTGAGGGCAGCTACTCCATCAGCTCATCCAGAAGCGCCGTGTCTACTTCCAGAACTCATCTGCTCCTAATTCCGCCTCTTACTTGCCGCTGCACAGATATTGGCAATGCAGGCTAATGGGCCATGTGACTTACCTATATCATTCATCAAATGCCTACTCCTCCTCCACAAGAGAGTAGTTTTAAGTCTTGCAAAATTCTAGATGAGGAATAAATATTTTTTGGACTTCCTGGAAAAACTCTCATTACTGCAATCCTGATCATCTGTGGCTATTCCTGCCTCACATAATAAATGTCCTCAGCTACACATTGAAGTTAAAAGCTGTTATGTGTGATAAAATGTAACTTTAATTCACTTTATTGATGTATAACTAGATCTTTGCTCTTTAACTCTTTAATGCCAATATACATGGGTTATCCTTCCACCTAATGGATATAACCTCTCTTGCAGAAAACACAGCAGGTGAAACAGTTAGGAGAGTGAGAACCATTCTATTTATTTGCTTCTCTCTGACCTCACATACCACAAACAGTAAACCCCAATTTCAACTGATGAAGCAGATCGAATTGGCACCACTTATTCTATATTAAGTTTTTTAAGTTCCCCTTAAGTGCTTAATAAAAAACTATTAAGACATTTCCACCAGAAGTTGCTTTCACCCTATAATCTGCCTGGATTTAACATCAGGCAATCACACTCTGTCAAGTAGAATTATAGCTGTTTTGAATACAGCTTTCATCACTATGTGCCTACATGTTCTGTGTGTCAGTACAGTGTGAATCCAAACAGCTCTTTCATCCCACCTCTGAGAGGTGGTCACACAATCGGTGAAGAGAAACAGGTGTGAGAGCCTGAATCTGCGACATCTGTGGGTGGCTATTTGGAATGACATACATTCTAGAAACACTCCACCACTAAGAAAGGATAAAGAAAAGAACAAGATTTAATGAATAAAAAGTAGAGAGAAAGGAAGAGACTTAAAATCTAGTCAGGGTTTATGAACAGGGAGGTGAATGAAAGAGGAACAGCCCCAGATGCTTTCCCACAGGTCCAAGCAGAAAACTAGAAATATGCTGATGTCAGTACATAAGGCAGAAAAGTCTCTAAATAAATAAATAAATAAATAAATAAATAAATAAATAAATAAATAAATAAATAAATAAATAAAGCGACATTACTAATGGACTCTCAAAAGGAGCTAAAAATACTAGGGGTTACTGACTTCTGGCAAAAGAAAGTGACATGTAGATTAAATGTTCTTCATTCAGGGAGGGTAGGATGAGTGGACAGCACTTTATTTTTTTTTTTCTGAACAACATGAGAGGAAATATCATCCACTAGAATTTTACCTAACGTATGGTAGTAAATCCCATTGAGTAAATGCTCACTTGAAAAAGATAGGAAGCTTCAAGTTATGTCATATTAATTTTGTGACTCCAAAACAGAAACTTGCTGGGAAATTTTAGAAAATCTAATAACATTCCCATTTATTTTTTAGTCCCACAGCTCAAGGTCAGAAGAAAACTTTTATGACCATGTCATCACCATCACTCACAGTTCTGATCTAATATTAGTCACCATCTATGGTGACAAGCCCTGCTCTCTCTGACTGAGAGAGATGAGGCCCTTTCTCAAACCTAGATACAGCATTCTTTCAGAATGCTTGATATTCTTGATCTAGCATATGCTAAAGAAGGGATTAAAAGGGGGTAAACGTTTCACTATCACTAGAGAATCCATAAATTTCCTTTTTTTTTTTTAAAGATTTTATTTATTTATTTGACAGAGAGACAGTGAGAGAGGGAACACAAGCAGGGGGAGTGGGAGAGGGAGAAGCAGACTTCCTGCCGAGCAGGGAGCCCGATGCGGGGCTCAATCCCAGGACCCCGGGATCATGACCTGAGCCGAAGGCAGATGCTTAATGACTGAGCCACCCAGGCGCCCCGAGAATCCATAAATTTCCATAGTCACTAAGTCTTCTAGAAACTATCCCCTACATATGGTGATCATCTTCTCTTGAACACTGTCTATAGTCATTATTTTCTTTATCTAAACCCCAGTAGTTTCAATCCTCCATCTCTATGTAACATCCTTTATGGGCAAAACCAATACCAATACTGCTACTGATCCTCCACTAACAGGACCAAAAACACTGAGAGTATAATTCACAGATGAACACCACTGTCTTTCCCTTCCACCTTGCCCAAATACCCTCCACATTCCTAAATTCACCCACATTCCAAAAATGCAAATCTGTTTATGTCACTCTCCTGTTTAAAACCTTCAGAGCCTAAGATCTTCAAGACAAATTTAAACTTCATACCAGGCCACAGAGGGACATTCATGATCTGCTTTTTACCCACTTTCCGGGCCTCACCTGTTGACTGTCCTCACAGTCACCCAGGTCCCTCCTTGCATGGGAAGCTTGCTGTTCCCTGCACACATCATGCTGTCCCATACTTTAATACACTTCCTGAGGGATCCCTCTAGCTGGAGTATCAAACCTAGCTCCACCTCCAACACACCAGCCAGGCTGATGTCTCCTTTGCTTCAAAACTCTGTTCAAGCATCTTCTGTCCTTCAGAATTTCGTTCCTAATGCTCTCTCCTCAGTAATACACTGCTTTGTACTCCTTTCCCTCCATCTCTCCGCCCCTACCACGAAGGTTATGTTTATGACTGTACGTTCGTAGCACTTCATCCAACACTCTTGTATAGTGCTGACACCACAGTGGCACCTTTGATTTTCTCACTCCTCTTTCTCCACTAGACCTCTCTGAAGGAAGGTCTCTGCTAATTTTTGTGCCAATAGTGCCTAACAGTGTAGTTCATCCACAGAAGATATTTAATACATGCAGTTTAAATTAAAAAAAAAAAAAACTAAGGAAGAAAGGAAAGAAAAAAGGAAGTAAAAAAAGTAGAGCTGTGTATTGAATGTTTACATGCCTCCAAAATGCACATGGTGAAGCCCTAACCAAGATGTGTTGGTATCTGGAGATGGTACTTTGGGGAACCATTAGGATTAGATGGGATCATGAGGGTGGGGCCTTCATAATGGGATTAGTGTCCTTATAAGAAGAGACACCAGAGAGCTTGCTTACTCTCCATGTGTGCTGGGGAGAGGCCATGTGAGCACACAACAAGCAGGCAGCCATCTGTAAGATGGGAAAAGAGCCCTCACCAGGAAATGAATCAGCCTGTACCCTGATTTTGGTTCCAGCCTGCAGAGTGGTGGGAAAATAAATGTGTATTGGTTAAGCTCCCCCAATCTATGATATTTTGTTGTGGAAGCTTGAGTTGACTAAGAGAAGAAAGAAGGAATAAACAAATAAATAAATAAAAATAGGGATGAGTGAGTGAATTAGCAGATATGGCCCTGTGTATGCTTTATAACCAGTGACTCACGGCTACAGATGACCAGCCACATACAGAAATTCAGTCTGTGTTTCTTTTCTCTGCAGGGGTAATTAGCCCTCCTGGGGAGTCACATTATTGACCTTGCACTCATTAGTACCCCCGCAGTCTAATCAGAACTAACAATACAGAGAAAAAAGAGCCATTAAGCAGATGATTGTCTGGGGTAAAGGCCACAAAGATCCCTTCCCTTTACTAGAAAATGTTAACCTCTCCTTTAGGAGACATATATGGGGATATTAAGGACTTATTTGGAGTCTGTAATATTCATGAAATCCTAAATTATGAAAACATTCATAATAAGAAAAACATATCAAAATTGATTTATATGAATAAAAGGAAACACCACATAACAGTGGTATCTCTGCTTCCTTGCTTCCTATTCTGCCTCCTCTCCCCACCAAAAGTCTATTCATTCTACCATTATTGAAGAAATTTTTCTAAAACCACCCTTCTTAAAAATTTCAGTGGTTCTTCATTGCCTTCATGATTCAATCCAAACTTCCTGGTACCCATGCTTTATAAACCAGCATTTACCATTCTAGGCAAAGAGAATAAAAGCAAGCTCTCTCTCATCTCTTCCCCTTCATATATGCCTTTCTTTCTACTTCTCACACCTCTCCACCCCCAACCACCTATCCTCTAGTCATCCTCCAGTTCTTAGCTAATGTATCATTTTGCCCTGGAAGCTCCATCTAATTCTCCCAAGCTGGAGTACTTACAACACACCCTCTATTTCCCTCTAGAAAATGGTAATCACATGTAATTTATTTGCTCATTTCCCCTATAGGCAAGACGCTCCTATAGGGCAGAAGTTCTGGTATTATCTATGCCAGCCACATGACTGGTGAACAGTAGGTTCTTCCTGAATAATTTTCGTTAAATGAGCAAATTAATAGCAATACTCTAGAACTTGTGAATAGTCATAAGTCTAATGACAACTCTACATTTTTTTTTATTTATTTGAGACAGAGAGAGAGGGAGCATAAACAGGGAGGAGGGTCAGAGGAGAGGGAGAAGCAGATTCCCTGCTGAGCAAAGAGACCGATGTGGGGCTCAATCCCAGGACCCTGAGATCATGACCTGAGCTGAAGGCAGATGCTTAACCAACTGAGCCACACAGGCGCCCCAACAACTCTACATTTTTATGTTACTTTATGGTTGACTGAGTGCCTTCACAACTCATTATCTCATTTAAGTCTTAACCAACTCAGTAAAGCAGGGCAGACAATAATCAAACTGTTAATTGCTCACTTTATAACCATGTCATATCTGTTTCATGCTGGGACAGCCCTAGTTTTCTCCTGAAGTCCACTCCTGTCCCAAGGAGCTAGAACTAATCCTGACTTGTGGAAGGTAACAGTGGTGGTTCTATCAGCCTGTTTCCCCAGAAACAAGGTGCAAGGCAAGGCTGAAGTGTGAACATGTCATTGGAAGGTGTCATGCCAGGGCATAAAGGGTGAAGGAAGAGGGAAGTGACACAGGGAAAAATGGGAAGTAACTAAAATTTGATGCTTCCAGGTTGGTCACCATTTTACAAAGAGACACAAGGTTACTGAGGCACTCCAGATGTCTCCAAACAAGCTACATCAAAAACCTGTGCTTCCAGAACCGGCCATCACAGGCAGAAAATCTACATACTCCAATTCTCTGTCTCCCACTGGGTAAGAGTTTGGCCCATAAGGAGTAACTGCTGGCATGGTGCTTCCCCGAAGTGCAGAAATGGTGGGAGAAGCCAGAGACTTGGCAAAATGGCATGGGCTTGCATGGACTGGCCAAGGTACTGCTGTGACAGCAAAACTCCCAGGGCTCAGGAGGCAAGAGAACATGAGGACAAATACAAAACAAGGCAGCTACAGTGGAACTCCCAGGGATTTGTTTCAGGGCTGGCATGTGGGAAGTCTGCTGATAGAGGGGGAGTGCTATGGCAAGAGTTTTTAGAGACATTCTTAGAGACATGAGGACAATATATTGTACACTGTATTTCATCGATTGGATAACTCAGGATGCATGTGACAATAAACAGCTTGTCATAATCTAATTGGCAGTGCTATTTCTTTTGTGGTGTTATATAAAAAAAATGGTGCATCTTACAGCCAAGGACATCTTAGAAACTGTGGGATACAGCAAGCCCTGTGTTTGCCTTCAGACATTTGTGTGTGATTCTGTGATGCTAGGATCTGCAGAAGTCCTCCTGCCATCACGAGAGGAGATTATCTGACAGTCTGAGGATACAGAACGGAAATATGGAAAGAACTTGGATCTTTTCAGTGAGGTCTCTTCCCCATCTGACAGATTAAGAGACTGAGAACAGAGAGCTGATGTGATTTTTCCAGAGTCACATGGGCAGTCCAACAATGGAGCCCACCCTTTAATTCACGTCCTTGGTTTTCTTTCCCATATAACAAGAGCACAATATTCAGTGCCCTTTACAATTGGCCTACTTACTGCCCAACCTGCTAATCTCTTCCCACATGTCTTTCCTAACGTCTAGTTGTCTGAAACTTGGGGTTTCCTAAAGGCAGCCTGCTTTCTCATGCTTTTCTAGCTTCCAACACTTTAGAAAGGTTGGGGAAAAAGTAGTTAATAATGTGAGCCCGCTAAAGATTTATCATGGAGAGAGCATAGAGATCTGGAGCTTAATCCCCAGCATTTTTGTTTTTTTTAAACAAAAAACAAAAATTGTATATATTTAAGCTACATATCTCCAGCCTTTTAAGGTTCAGTATATGGACAGCAACACCATCTTTCCTTCAAAACACCTTGGTGTCACTGTCAAAACAGCACAGGCTGCATGCAGATGTGACATTCAAGCAATGAAACAACCAGTATATTGGGTACCGACTCACCAGAAGAGGTTCAGTATGGCCACATCAGCCAGTGTGTGCCATCTCAACACCATTTCTCCACCCAGTTGCATATCCCCAGTCAGCTTGAAAGCTCGAAAGCTCACATTCACAGCTACCTGTGACTTTTTTCTAAGTAACATTAAGAAGTTTACACTGGCTGGATTTGGCTCATATTATTTGTACTTGCAAGCAATTCAGGTAAATTACTAAATGTCAGTGTAAGTTTGAAAAATCAGAAAACAATGTCTATAATAATTCAGGCTCTGATTATTCTGAGTTGGGGAAAATGATTTATCCCTAATTTTGCCAATGTGGTCAAGCATGAGAATAAAAACCCAAATAATGCAGAAAAATCTATTGATGAAGCAATGTAATGACTTAGTAGATTAGTGCCTAAGAGAAAGGATTTTTTAAAAGCCCACTCTCACCAACAAGCACTCTACAGAAACAAAGCAGCTGGTTTCTACATATGGGTGCCTCCAGCATTTGTGAATTTGCAGCTGGCTGTGAATAATCTGGGTTTAGTTTCCCATCTTCACTAGTGGAGCTGCATGGCTTGAGTTTCCCAAAGTCACCCTATAGCAGCGAGTGCAATAAGACAATATCCCCAACATGCCAATCATCCCCAACTCAAGTTAGCAAATATTGTCTTTTTTCTCTTTGCACCTAGCATCATGTGACACTCCTCTGGTACCTCCCCTTGATGGGAAGAGGGAAACTGAATACATTTAGGGATCCCCTTCTAATAAACGGCTCAGGGTGGAAATTAAGCCAATGACTTTTTGTCTGAAAACTCCAAGGAAGCCTGATGTAGAGAACTTAGACCACTGTCCTTCTCTCCTAACTGGGGACCTGGAGTAGGGATGTGGCAGAGTCACCCCCACCATCCTACCTTTCTCCCAACTCTCCAATGGCACAGAATTAAGTAAATATGTATAAATGTGTACAAGGAGTGCTACAAGCCACCTGAAGGAAAGTTCATGAAATCTGGTCTTCTTACGAGATAAATTGCAGGTGTTTTTAGTTCATTATGTTCTGAGCAGAACTGAGGGCAAAAGAGTAGAATATGATAGTGATTGTAAGTGCACTTAGGGTCCTTTGCTGTGTGGGAGCTGCCAGGTGAAGAAATCTATTAGTCTTGCTTTTCTACTTGCCTCCTCATGAAGTAATCACTTAAATGGGTTCTCAGAGTTCAAGTGAATTGGAAGACCAACATTAATAAGAGAAATACCTTGAATTTTCTTTCAAGACACTCCAATGGCTATGTGGACATTATTACATTTACCAGGCCTCCCAGGTCCCAGTGCTTCCATACCAAAATGATGTCAGCCTCATGAGGTAGTCAACCTTCCCTTACAAACAAGAAAAAAGCAAAGCAGAGGATTTGAGACTTGCCAGGTGAGGTTCCTGCAACTTCTGGAGCCCAGGATTCTGAAATCCTAGTCCATCAGTGAGCATTTCAGTACATTCAAGTTCTTTTAGGAATGTGAAAGGGAGACTGCAATGTGGACCCCCAAACTCCCTCTCTGAAAGGAAAACATCTGAAGGTCAACCCACATGCCAGTCTCCTCTTTTCCCACACCTGCTCCCCCCAGCTCTGAACACATACACCCTTGGTTAGCTCTGAGCTATTCTGGGCTTCAACCTCATCTGCCTTTCACATTAGGCTCTGCGTTAATTATGACGCTTCAGTGAAAACGAGCCTTCTGACAGTCTCAGGCTTGGAGAATGGAAGGAGGAATAAAGGCAACTCCCATTATAGGCTGTTAGCCCTAATTAATGCCCACCTCCTGCGCTTGGTATTCTAGACACAATCATCCCACTACTGGGGAGAAGGACTCAATTCAGTCTGTGGCACAGGGACCAACAATATTAAGCCAGTCACTTGCTGGTCCCCATGGAACATGATCTTTCAGGCAAAGAAGCAATTTATATGCAATAACCAGGAGGAACGCATAATCCTACATTTCTCCTTTTAAACTGTCTTTTGACATTCTTGTGACACATCTTCTTTTAGGGGACAGAAAGTAAAGCCTTTTAGAAACTAAAAATCCTTTTCCTTCTTTGGTTCTAGACCTAAAGTCAATCAAACAACCACACATTCACATACACACGTGTGTGTGTGTTAAAGTTAAGTACTCTAATAGGTTCTGCAAGAAATATGAAGGCTATAAAATCGGGTTCCCCCTTTCAGAAATATGTCATAAGCACAAACCTGACTAAATCAGAATGTTTTCTCGTCAAGTAATACTTCCCCACTGCTTTCTGAAGTACTTCGGCAATTAATTCTGCAGGGAGTAAATTCCAATGAAGAACGAGGCTGGTGTACAGCCCCATGCCCAGAGTCCTATTTAAAGCATTAAACTAACTGCTCAAGTCTGCAGTGACTTCTGCTCTCTGCCTGTCCTCCTGCTTCCTTTCCTCTCTGTGGCTTCCATTCCACCCTTTTCTTCAAAGCAGTTCCAAAGATGGTCACAAAGGGCCGAGCACACAGTGGCCCCGGGGCCAGGAGCTGAGCGGATACCTAGTGAGCCACAGTGCGGGTTCCTTCATTCTGCGACTGCTCTCTCTGAAGTAGCCTCCTCCTCCACCTCCGCTTGCCCTTGACTCACATTTTGCCAACCAGCCCTTATCGTGATTGGAAGTTATCCTGCCTGTTCACATGCTCATTCAATGATCATCTGTCCTATTAGAAATTAAGTTCCAAGAGGGTACAGACTTGTCTGGTTTGCCTCTCTATCCTTGGCACTTAGCATAGATGTTAGTATAATGCAAAACTTATATATGATAAATGAATGAGTGAATGGGTAGAGAATCACATGTCTGACTAATGTTTAAGAATATCAGAGCTATTAGAAAAGTTAACATAGCTTTATAAAAAACTAATACCTGTTGAGAGAGAAGAGAGGGTACTGCTAAGAACAGTGAATACAAAGATAAGTAGGACATTGTGTCTTTCACCTCAAAGGGATTACAATTTAGTAGGGACACACACACACACACACACACACACATATACACAATTCCATTTTAAGAGCACTTATAATGCATATTAAGACACTATAACAGTCACTGGAAGATCTAAAACAGTCTAAATCTCAAGTGACATATTACTTAAGTAGAGAGACTTACAGCATATATGAAAGGATAATTAATAACACCAAATGCCAGCTGATAACAGCCATGTGAATCATAGCCTCATGGACCACCGAAGGGAATGGTTACCATCACCATTTTAAATGGTTCCAAGACCTCCTTCTTCCTCCCCCACTGTTAAGGGGCAGACTCAGCCTATAACCAGGAAGAAGGTGTTCCTGATGATAGCTCAAAAGTATCGTTGTGCAGTGAATCTCAGGAGTGAGGAAATCATTCATCCCCCTCACCTATTCAAAGAAGGCTGTTTTTTACCTTTATGTTCTTCAGAGCACTTAACACACTACCAGTTTGCAATAAATTACAATTAGTAATAACAGAATTTTTATTCTGGGTTTTGTTATTAGAGGCATTAATTTTTAATGTTTACCGTACTCAGATATGTGTGGAAGACTTGAAATGTATTTAGTAACGGTAACTTCCACCGTCTAAGCTTTAGTGGTAGTCTAGTGGGAGATAAGCAGACTACACCACATTTAATGCTCTGAGTAGAATAAGGCAATGAGAAAGAATGGGAAAGTGAAGGGGAAAGCTTTGAGCTGTGAAAGAATGTATGCTCTGTAGAATCTGAGACCCATCAGGCCTCCACCTGCAAATAGGGATACGCTCTGCAGTCTAAAAGGTCTCTCTCTGGCCTAGCCTGGCAGGGCAGACTCTCATAAACCCAAGGTAAACAGGCTCAGAAAGACTCACTCTGCATTTAGAACTGAACATTCTTAAGGGAAGCTGAGAAAGATTCTTCTGTGGTGAGGGGGTATGAGGGTCCATCTCATTCCTCCCCACATTTCCAGTCTACAGGCCTTTTTGGGACTCTGAAGGCTGGTGATTCTCACCAGTTCCAGCTCAGGCTGACAGATCACCCTCCTCTGCTTCCTTCCCCAGGCCAGAGCAGGCTGGATAAAGAGACTCTCCTTTGTCTATATGGCAAGATGGTGACAGGAGTGAGCAGCTCATGTCTACGTTCTACCCCCACCCCCAGTGTGGTCTTGCATATCAGTTCTCTCAGTTTAAATGATGCTTTCTCAACCCTGCCCTAAAGACACTAGCCCCAAACTCTTAATAAAGGTGTTTGATCCTATGCAGAAGCTGCCACTGCATTTCCACAAATGAGATTGGGATGCACCTAAATCAGCCTTTGAACTTCGTGCTTGGCCAAAATCTGCTATTCTGTCTGACTATGGCCAGTGGAAGTCTAAATAACCAAAGGCCCACTTCAACATAATTTCCAGGACCCTTGAATGTAGGTGCGATCAATGATTTTGTAATCACCTAGTTCATCAGCTTTTCTGGTCAGGATAAACCGTTCACTTAAAAAAAAAAAAAGTCATGTCAATTGAATTTATTGTTAAAATCTGAATATTTACTTTCAAATATAGGATAACATTGCACACGGACTTTGAAATGAACATCTCCTTACGTGCTTTATGCGTTGAAATTCTACCAGTTATGATTTAAATATACACTTATTACTGCAAGGGTAAAATGCTTCAAAAATTAATGGTGATTGTGAAAGCTGTTAATTTTAAGAACAAAACTATTTAGAACTTTCAAATTGCTAAATAAATGGGAAAATAAGATAATTAATGGGGAGTTAATATGAGTGTGTTATCTGGACAGTTTTAGGAAGAGCACTACATCCTTTTGCAACTACAGATGTTTATTACAGTATAAATAACCATTCAAGGCAGAGTAATAGAGATTGATAAAATCCCATTTCTAATCTTTGCTGATTTTTAAAAAAAAATCTGGCACTTACAACATTAAACAAAATAACCTTGAAGAAATGTATTGGCTATTTACTTTCTTTTAAGCCATGCTTCCTACTTGTCCACCTACCTAAGCTGAGCATGAGCATAGTTCTATAACCTGGTGGTGGCTTCATTCAACATTAGGCCAAAATGTGTATTTCATGTACCTCTTAGACTTCTGTCCCTGACCTCCCCTGTCAGCAAGAACGTAACCACTTCCCAGGGAAGTCTACACAAAGAGCCTAACACAATTAGTAAGGAATCTCTCCAGGCAGAGGCTCGCCACACTGCTCTTCTCCCTCGGTAATAAGTTTCTGTTATCTCTTTAAGTTATAAGGACCGTCGTCTGCCTCCATCACATTCTGCACACCCAGCCTACGGTTACACCTTTCCAGCACAGGTGGCCCCACCCTGTGACATCAGAAACAGCTTGGAGAGTGTGTTCTTCCTCATGCTTCTGTCCAGGAGTTCCAGGCTCTCCCTCCTTGCTCCTGCCCAGTTCAGGAGTCCAGGCTCCTCCCTACTGTTGTCCCCTCTGCCCTCAGCCAACACAACAGACAGACGCACCCTTGTGCCTGAGGGGAAGACCCACAAGTCTGTCTTTGTGTAGGGTGTAACATGTTTCACATTTTTACTGACCTCTAGGGTTGAAGAAGCTTTGAACTTGGAGAGCTCATTGTCTTCATTTCACTGAGTCAGCATTAAAAGAAAAGCTGAGTCCCCACACGACCAGAAAGAAAAGCAGGCCTTGACTCCGGCTCCCTCAGACAGAGCTGTGGGGCTCCACAGACACACTTCTGTGACCCAACCCGCCCGTGCCTCCTGTCATGACTACCTCCTTAGACATGTTACAACCTGCCCCAGCAAAGCATTGCCTGTGCAGCCTAGAGCAGTAAACATGCCAGTGTAATTAATGTCTTAACAACTTATTACAATCCTCAGATAATTAATCACAAAAGCTAAACATGCTGTCTCACTCTCCTAATGTGCTAATACTCTAATTATTATGCCTCAATTAAGAGGAAGTCAATGCTCCTTGCTTAGAAGTGCATGCTTAATAAGGGCTCATGCATGGCTCCAGCAAATAGGAGCATGTGTAGGGAGGGAAGAGAAGAGACTTTTTAATGAAGCTTTATAGACAGCTTCAGGCAAGAAACTGACAGCCCCCTTTCTTGAATTTTATCCTTGGATGAACGCTGACTTCTGAGAATCTACCAGGGCTTCGGGATGTCTCCCAGAGCGGGGGGATCTCATCCAAGTGAAGGTATGCATATGTGCTGGACATGTGTGTGTACTATCTGCGATTGTAGGAAGCAGTCATTCCCTTTAGGAGATTCACATGTGAGTGTGGCCTATGTGGCTGGCCACCTCCTGGAAAATCCAGGACTCAATGTGTTTGTCAATTGGGGAGGGGGCTCCAGGACTGAAGCATCTCCCTCCAAATTAGATCTTTCGCTTGCCTCCAAATTGTCTTGAATACTGGTTTTTCTTTTTTAAGATGTATTTTAAAACTTCTTTGAAATAGATTTTACATTGTCATTTAGGACATACACATCCACATCCACAAATACACAATACTGAAACAGAGTTTCCCAAAATAAAACCATTCATGAAGATGCTTTGATATTTTATAGTCTGTTTTATTCCATTTTTTAAAAATGCTGGTTGCAGCCCACTGAAATGATCTCATAACCCACTAAAGTATCTCAATCCAGAAGATGAAAAACACTGGTCTAGGCTGAATAGCCCACAAGAAGGTTCCCCTTTTTCTAAGCCTCTCAACTGACTTTGAGACTGGGATCTCACTTCCTAGTCCTGAGGGTCATTTATCAACCTATCGACAAATACCGACTGAGCAGTCACATGTCTCTCAGCTCCTGGAGCCTCATCCATCTGCCAACTTACCTGGCCATTTAGAACTGGTCACAGATCAAAAATGACCAATCTTGAAGCCTAACTACACACACACACACACACACACACACACACACACACACACACATTTCACAAGGTTTCAAGATAGTAAATAGTAACTTAAAAAAAATGGCTGGAGACCCAAAGTTTTAGAGGACTCATTTAATGTAAATAGAACTTCTGAACCCCTCTGAGTATTAAAACTAAGACAAGCTAGAGATCATTCCAGCCTTTGCTTGGAGCCATTTTGTTTTGTTTTTGTATTTTTCTCTTCATTTAATGACTGTTGGAAAGTTCTCTCTTTAATATCACGCGCACCATGCCGGAGTGCAATCCGGTAGGAAGACGCTGGCATAGCTTCTCCTGTGACAGCTGATGCACCTGCACTCCCCTGAGTTCACTCCTTTGTGTCTGTCTCTGCATTCTGCCCACTTACACACTCCCATCCCTGTGGCTGTGACAAGTCTATAGGATAGGAATACTAAGACTCCATAATCCTATATCAATTCATAAGTCGAAGACCACTGTATTCCTCTTGTACTAGACACTGTTTTTTGAGCTTTGGGAGGTACTTTGGGAGAAGCATCAGACACAGTTTTGCTCTTTAACAGTTTACAAATTCCTTGGGAAGATGAGACATAGAAATATTAAAAAGAAAAAGCTCTTATTTCAGAACAGTATTTGATAAATGGCCCATAAATGATATTTGTTTAGAAGACAGATAGATTTCTGAAGTGCTCAACAAAGTCTTCCTAGAGTAGTGGAACCTGGAACTGGTCCTTGAAGGAAGACAGATATCATTTTGCAGATCTATAAATCTTGGAGTCATCCCTGAGTCTTAATCCTTTTATATACCCATCTGAATTTTACCAGTTCTACCTTCAGAATAGATATAGAACCTGAATACTTCTTCCTCCGTCCACCGCTACCTCTTGGACAAATCCATCATCTCCCACCCAGATAATTGTAATTGTCTCTTAATTAGTCTCTCCACTTCTGGGCTTGCCTCCACTACAGACTATTTTCCACACAGTAGTCAAGAAGTTCCAATTAAAACTTAAGTCAGACATGTTACTCCTCTGGCTTCTTCTCTCCTTCCTTAGAGTACCCTACAAGGTAGGGTAGGACCAGATGATCTGGTCCTCAGCCTTCATCTACTACTACCTCTTTCCTCCCACCCCCTATCCACTCTGTTTCAATTACACTGAGGCTCTTAACATTCTCTAAGCATGCCTGATACCCTCTTGGAGTTCTCAGATGCCTGCTGGACTCACCCTTACCTCCTTTAGGTCATTGCTCAAATGGCTTCTTCTCAGTGAAGCATTCCTTACCATCCCTGCCCATTAATATTGCAGCCCCCTCCTCCACAACTCTCTAATACTCATCTCTGTGTTCTCTTTCTCTGTAACTCTTATCACCTCTTTTTATCACTGACATATTACTTGCTTATAGTGAGTTTCCATTTACTTAAATGCAAGCTGAATAAAGGAAGAAGTTTTTGTCTATTTTATTTTTGCACAACACCTAGAACAGTGCCTGGCATGTAATTGGGGTGGCTGGGAAAGAATGCTGGGGCACGAAACAGTGTGAACAAAATCACAAAGGTAGGGAACCACTAGGTGTGGTAGGGAGGGAGGCAGTGAAGAGGCTCACCTGGCAGGAGTGGAGTTTCACCTTGTAGGAAAGTGGAAATTGAAGCTGAAAAGGTGGGGATGAGTGTGCCTTGTCTTCCTGGCTATGAGGATACCCCCACCCCCATAGAGCACACTCTGCCACAGCCACAGAGAGCTGATGTTACTCTTAACATCTATTAAAAACGCCAAACTTTTTGTCAGGAGGAACTACTTTCATTCGTCTGAAGTCTTACATCATTCTGACTTGGAGCATCCTGTGAACACAAATAAGAATAAAGGCTGCTGTGGACAATATATTAGCTACTGCTTCATTGGCAGGAAATTCAAAGATGGCTTCAGTTTTCAGACAGTGGATCATGAGATGGACAAACCACTGTGCCACTCACCTAAGTGTCTTCCCAGAATAAAACATGCTCCCCAGGAGAACTGCTTTGGGAAACAGAGATGTCTTTGGACTTAGAAGCAAGGTCTGTGGGGTGTGTAGGAACAGAGCCCAGGGAAGTGAGAGAAATCTTTCAGTCAGGGGGTTTTGAGAATGGGGTGGAATCTTCCATGAGTTTAGGGCCCAGATGCCTTCTTCACCCTGTCATTGCCCTGAATAGATTCACCTAAGCCATTAAGAGAAGAGCAGGCTTTAGTTCACCCAGTGAGTGAGCATGAGCGTGTGTGGGCGCGTGCATGGGCGTATGTGCGAGCATGCACACACAGGTGCGTGCATGTGTGCATCATCAAGAACCAGTAAAATAAATCAAGAATTGTTATGTAAAACAGGAGCTCTAGATTGACAAGGAAGATGCTACTTCCAGGATCTCATTAAAGCAAACTGTCTTCCCAAAGGGTCAGCTCTAGACTCTCTGGCAAAGAAGAAGGCAAAGTTGTGAACTCAAGAGGACAGGAGACTTCACCAGACACTGATCCCTGCTTGTATTCTTGCTCTCCCATTTACTAGGTACATACTGAAGGGCAAGTCAGGAGACATCTCTGAGTCTAAGCTTCCCCCACAGGTAGAAAGGGGATAATAATTTCTGCCTCACAAAACTGCCATGTGTCCATAGATGTGCTTTGTAAGGCATTGTATCAGCTAGGTATTGCAAAAAAAAAAAAAATGTACTGCATAACAAAACACCCACAAACTCGGTGGCTTAAAGCATTAGTTTCTTCTCCCTGATGTGTGGGTTGGCTGATACAGGCTGAGCTCAGTAGGGCTTGACTGAGCAGCTTTCTTAATTTCAGCTGGCTTCACTCACATGTCTTGGTGGTCAGATTGGAGTTGACAGGTCTAGGCAGGGCTCAGAGAGGCAGACCAACTCTGATCCATCTGTTTCTCATCCTCCCCCTGAAATCAGCCAGCTAGCCCAGGCATGTTCTTCCCATGACCATAGGATAGGCATAAGAAGGCAAGTGCAGTCACACAAGAGCTTCTCAAGCCTTTGCTCACATCATGCCAGCTAGCATTCCATTGACCAAGAGAAGTCACATGGGTTAACCTGAAGTAAGGGGTGAAGGGCATGATCTGCCTCTGTGGTGGGTGAAACTGGAATGTTTCAAGGCAAAGGGCATGGATGCAGGGAGGAGCAAAGAATGCAGGGAGGAGCAAAGAGTTAGGATTGTGAGTATAATCTACCATAAGTATTTTTTACATGCAAGGCATTATCACTAATATGTTCAGGAGAACTGGGGAAGCTCCTTCTGGTTTCTCAGTGTTGGACTCTTCCAAATTCCAATGGATCATTTTTTTCCTGCCACCAGCCCCCACTCTCCAGTTGGTCAAGTTCAGGGAAACTATTCATTATCAGCCATCAAAGAAGGTAGGATAGGGCACAGGCTTGGTGGTCAGATCGACCAGGATTTAAATCCCTGATCTGCCACTGCTACATGATCTTGGGTAAATTATTTCACCACCCCAAGTCTTAGTTTCCTCATTCTTTTTATGATTATGATTATTTTTATTTCCTTGGTTATCTATCCAAGCTCATGGCTTTAAACACCATCCATATGCTGATGATGCTAAAATTTATATTTCTAATGTGAACTTCTTCCCTGAACTCATTTGTACATCTTCTACTCCACATCTATACTTGGCTATCTCACCAGCACCTAAAACTGAACCTATCGAGAATGGAGCTCCTAATATTTCCCTAAATCTGCTCCTCCCATCTTCTTTTCTGATCTAAGTACCTGGCATCTTCATCTTCTAATTGATCAGACCCTAAACCCTTATTATCATCTTTCTTTTATATCCCATATTCAATGTGCAGGGAAATCCTGTTGGCTTTACCTTTAAAATATATCCTAAATGTAGCCTCTTTTCACTAAGTCCAATTCTAGAACCCTTGTCCAAGCCACCATCATCTCATGCAGACTACTGTACGAATTTCCTAATTGTCTCTCTGCCCCACACACATTTGGTCAAGCCATTAATTAGTGAGTCAGACTGCAGCTCTCACTTGCTCAAACCGTCTGATGGTTTTCCATCTCACTCACTGTAAATGCCAGATTCCTTATGGGTGCCTATAGGCATCATGACCTTGCCTCCAGGTATTCTGCTCTCTGCTCTTTCCACTACAGCCACGGGGCCTCCTTGCTGTTCTCTGGGGCTTTGTACTTGAGGCTTCCTCTCCCTGCAATCTTCTTTTCCACAAGTATTTAACATGGCTCACTCTCTTCCTCCTCCAGGTCTTTACTCAACATTCATTCACATTCTCTCTGAAGACTTCCTGGCCATCCTATCCTTCCCTGCCCTAATTTTTTTTCTTTAAACTTTATCACTATCTCACACACTGATCATTTTATTTGTTTGTTTTGCTTATTATCTGTTTCAACTACCAGAATGTAAGGTCAATATGTAGTGGTATTTTTGTCCATAATATACATTGTTGTACTCCCTGTACCTAGAACATTACCAGGCACATGATAGGTGCTCCATACATCTTCATTGAATAAATATTGTACAGATTACATGAGATAATACATGTAATTTAGCACAGTATCAGATGCACAGTAAGTACTCGAGAAATGAACAGCTCACAATAAACAACAAATAGAATGCAAAGCTCTGGGATTCTGAGGCTTAGATATGACTCCAAAAATTGTGATTTTACTAATGTTCTCTGATGTGCCTTTTCACTGGGCCCAAATTAGCTCTCTTCCCCCAGTACCTGGTGTGCACTTGATGCCCAATATGCTTTTATTCAATCCAACTAAATGCAGAGGAGTCGGAAGTTGTGGGTGGCTGGCCTTGTTGTTCCCTCTGGTGCTGATCAGAGTCTAAAGAGAGCTGCTGCTCTGAGAGAAGTAAGTGAGCATCAGGACTGCCCCGGGCCTGACATAGTCAGCTGTAGGATTTCAAACCCAGTGGGCACTGCAGAAACAGCCCAATGGGCTGTTACATAGGTAGACAGTAGCCTATCCCACAAGCTCTCTTTCTCCAATCTCCAGGTGTCCCCAGAAAATCCTACTTCTCATGAGGGTGAAAATCCATTTATATTTATAGTCATCCTAACAATAATAACAACTACCACAGAAAAAATTATATATGTCTATAGAGTTAATTTCCTCTTAAAGTCACAAAGTAGAGTATGAGTCATCCTCTCAATAGAAGATTGACAAACTGGGTGTTTCTAGATGTGCTTGATGAGGCTCAAGCTTAATTCCCTGCCACTTCACTTACCAAGAATGGATGATGCATCTGTGAACAGCATCTCTCCTCTCAATGATGCATAAAAGTACCAACAGAGATAACTCCAACACCACATTCCCAAATCTGAACTCCTACAAAGGCAACTCTGCTTGGGGGCATGTTTTCATTTCCTGCTACATAATTCAGCCTCTACCTCTAACTTGTCTGGTTATGGCATGTATCCATCAACACAACATGCAATTATGGAGCATCTATGTGCTTTGCACTGGGGCTCAGGTTGCAGAGCCCAGATATGATCACAGTAAAAGCTCAATAATAATCCTAGAATTAAACATGAAATAAACCAAGAAATTTACAAGGTGGTGTGTGATTAAATGTCTAGTAATACCACAGGGACATTAGTTCATTAGCCATAGACCATGTTGGCAGGAATCCCCAGAGAGGCAGTACTTGAGCTAGAGGCTTAAGAAAGAAAAGATTTGGATAGACAGAGTATAAGAAAAAAATCACAGTAAATGCATAGATAGGAGCAAGCAATGCTTAATGACCTTGAGGCCCAAATTTTCCATGCATCTTACACAAAATTTGTATCATTAATAAAATGTCGAATATAAAGTCTAGATCCTACCACCAATAACATTTCAAATGTAAATGTTATTGGTAGTAAAAAAAAAAAAAAGTTGTAAAAGATAGTTGGGCCAACATAATTTTTTAAAAGGTACAGAATTAAAACTTTTTTTTTCTAAGTTAAAGACTCCTCCTGGGTTTTAAAATGACTACTTTCTGAGATTTTTTACTACTAGTCATGACCCTGATGAGACCTTGCCAGTACAGCCCCACCCTCAACAAGGGGCACTGACAGCTTCTCTTGCTTTAACGGCCATGATAACCCCAGATCACTGAGACATCTTTTCTTCTTCTTAATCCCTGAGGATCTTCTTGGCCTCCTGCTTCATCTGCTAAAGCCCAAAGCAGCTTTACATCACCTGTGCTTCCTGGCAGATCCCTGCAGCCAAACAACTGCTCGCCACATGTCCCCCATTCTCCAGGCTGATAACCTTCACTCCTTTTTCTGCTCCTGCCTGTCCAGGGCAGAGGTGGGAAGAAGCTCGAGCCTCAGCTCCCTTCATGCTTCACTTTTCATGGCAGACTAGAACATGCTTGATCCTTTGCAAGGGCTGGGGGTTTTACAAACCAAAGTCCTGACATACTGTAATATAAAAAGTTGGAAAAACTATCAAATATACAAAAGAAGCATTTCATCAATCCGTTTTCTTAGGATCAATGAATCTATACCTCCCATGTGTAGCAGAGATACATCACTTTTATTTTCTTGAGGACATATGAAAACTAAATCTTCCAGCCTTTCTTACAGTTAGGTCAGAGGCCATGCAACTTTGTTTTGACCAATGAAAGGGAGATGGAAGAGAAGTGTGGCCACTTCCAGGCCTGGCCCCTAAAGCCACATGCCAGTATCTTCCATCTGCTTCTCTTTCCATTGAAACCATGGGTCCCAGTTGATGTAACTACATCATGGAAGAATTCCAGATCCCTGAATCAATTCCTAAAGAAGAACCACCTAATCCATGTCAGAATATGACATGGGCAACAAATGAATAAATCTTTCTCATATTAAGCCACAGATATTTCAGTTTATTACTTTAACAGAGTATATAGCCTATACTGATTAATGCACCCTGGGGAAAAGATGGCAAATTGAAGTCAGATTATTGTTTTCACTGATAATAATTGCTACTAAGGACCTGCTCTATGCCAGGCACTGTGATCCACACTTTATCTATGAAAGCACTAAAAAATATATCACCTTTGGCATTTTACATCCATTTAACAAATGGGGAAACTGAGACTCAGAGAGGTTTACAAAAAGTTGCTCCAGGGTCAAGCAGTTAGCAATACAGATTTTTCTGATGCTAGTGATCATGCTATTTCAATGATTTTATAATGTTTCTCTCATGGTAAAGATTCTCTCTTCTCATTTTTGGTAGGAAGAGATTACCTCAATTATATTCATTTTTCTTTATTAAAAGCCTGCTATTCGTTCTAGCACATTCAGAATTTTCTGCATACTCCCTCATGATTTGCTCTATAGGCTCACTGAACACAATAGAGTTTCTAGCACTTTTGGTATTGTTAATCATATGGAAAACCAGTGAGAACTATACTCTCAGTCCTTATTCTGAACATGAGAACCTGCCCACTAATTTAGCCGTAATCCAATCAAAATTAAGGCATTATAGGAAGAGTCACCTAGGTCTACGCCACTGCAGTCATTAAAATGTTAATTACATCCAGCCCAATCTAGATAAAATAAGTCTAGTCCACAAATAGGTATTGAGCCTCCTCTGTGTATAGGACATCAAATAGACAAAATGGTTTCAGGGTTTATATCTGGAGCTCTGGGTTCTACTGAGCCCCGTGAGATATAGCCTCAAGTAACAAGCCTGGCTTCTAAATCATTTAAATTTTTCACATTAAAGGAAGAAAAACATTTAGGCTTAATTTATAATAAGATAAAATATATTAAGATCTTATTTTAGTAGTGGATAACATGTGTGTCTACTCCACTGCTTTCACGTCTATAATTAAATTTTATAATCCTAGCGATCTTGTGCAATAGCTAAAATGGTTATAATTATCCCCATTTGTCTATGGTCAAATTGAGGCTCAATGACATGGTGAAGCCCTTGCAGCAGAAATGAGAATGGATCTAGATCTCCAGAATTCTCATACTAAGAAATCTATGCATTTCTTACAAAAGAGCACTTGGAATTGGGTGTAATTTCATAGCCTTCCATCTGACACTAATCACGCAGATCAGTAGTAGCAACACCTTATCAGGAACCAGTATATGTAGGAAAAGCTTTTGGTATTTTTCCATGTCCCATCTACCATACCTTTTCTTTTCACACTTAAAAATCTATGTCTGCTGAATCACATGGAATTGATCCACTATGCCTCTTCCTCTGAACTTTTTTATCAGTGAACACATTATTCACATCAAAACTTTGTCATCTTATGTGCTCCCACAAGCTATGCATATAAAACCTACAATATAGTGTCTTCATTCAAAGTAGAATATTCTGACCCCATTTTTTTAGGCGTAAGCTTCAATTTTCTATAATTAATTACTTTTGATATTTCCATAGTGGGCCCCTTGATGGCCATGAAAGAAAGGTCCAGTTAGGTTATGGGCAAGGTGAACAGAGAGCTCATTTACCAAATAATTTATTTGGAAACCATAATATCTGGTGTTTCCATCAGAATCTCAGTGGAAAATGCAATACACCCCAAATGGCTCAAATGAAGAGACCTATGTGAAGGGGTTACCTATAGAGTGATGGATGGGGATATGGAGGCACTCAGGGACTGGTAACTGATGAAAGCTGTTACGCTTCCAGGGCAGAGGAACAAGAAGAATTAGTGTAACCAGAACCCAAGGAAGGCTACAGTAGTGGCAGGGTATAGCTACTGCCAGAAACACCACACTGAAACAGGGAGAGAGCAAGAAAGAAATACCATAATCTCTCTCCTCCAGCCCTCTGGTCTTTTTGCTGGTGCCTCCTACTGGCCAAACCCAATTAGGGGCCAGTGGGCAGAGGGGCCCAGGTGATGCAGTCTGCAGTGGACAGCCTCCCAAGAACACAGCAAGGAAGGGAAGGACAGAAAACGGAGTTGGGCTGGGGTGGGAGTCAGTGGGGGATGGTACAGAGAATAACGAGTATGTCTGTTTATTCACAGGCCTTCAGTTGTACATTCTGTCGGCAAGGGTAGGAGCTGCTTTTTATAAGAATGAAGCCCCTTTTCAAAATTCCACCATTTGATGCACACATAAAATACTGGTGTAAAAATGGCTGTGGCCTGAATACACATCAATGTTTTTTAATGTGTTAGTAAATACAGTCGTTGGCTATTCCAGGAGAGAATTATGCATTATCAACTGACATAAAAGGGAGTGTAATGTCATCTTCAATTGCTGTTAGAAGAAATAGGATGAAATGATGAGCAATTAGGAAAAGAAATATTGTATCCCTATGGCAGCTCACGTTTTACTGAAAATCCTGTTGGATTGGTTATGTGAGCTGCCACATAAATGTTTGGGGCCCACACCCAGGCAGTGGAAAGAGTTATGACCTAGGAGTATGTTTCCATGGTAAAGCTTTGGGGAATTTAATGCCCCTAAATAGCTTCAAGCACATCAATGGCATAAGGTCAATGAAGAAACCTGTTCTAAACATGAAGAGTGTTTAAAAGCATTCTGTAAATGTGATTTAGAAAACTCTTATCTCACAGATGCCAATATTTAAGATAACAAATGACTCACGAGAAAAACAAGAGCAGTCCCCTCAAGGGAATCATGGGCTAAGAAAATACAGATCTGGATCTAAGGGAAGGGATTTGGGGCTGTGGCTTAGTCCTAAACAAACAGTATCTGTCTTCAGAAGTGTATTTCAACTTTGGTTGACCACGTATGATGACTTTGTAATACCAATCGATGAACTTTCTCCTTGTAGAAGGACCAACCACATTTCTTCTAACACCCGTTTGTTCTAAAACTGGGGAAGGACTACCACTGACCTCTGAAATACTGTTAAAAGAGAATTTGAGTTCCTCAGACTATGAAATCAAATACAATCTCTTTGCCTGGGCATTCAAGGCCTTAATCCACCTTCTCAGGTTTAACGCCCATTTCCTACAAACCAGCTGAACTTCATCCTCTCTCACTTTGATTTTATTGTTTCTTCTACCACTAATCTCTACTATCTGCTGATCATTAATCTGTTCATTCTTCAAGATCACCTTCTCTATGAAACATTTCCTGACCTCAGCAAACATAAGGATTCCTTCATCTTTGAACACCCAGAGCATTCAGTTTGTTAATGTAAATGGTAATTTCTTCTTCCACTTTGCACTATAGTCACTTGCTTCCTGTTCTATAGAAGTTAGACATTCCATGAAGGGAGGGTTCCCTCCTTTTGTAAACTCTACAATACATAATATAGTGACTCTCATATACTAGGGACTTGGTCAGGGTGTTGAATTAATTTGTATGGTATTGGTGAGGTTGAAGAACTAAATGAGAGACTCCCTTTAAAGTTCATAAAAAATAATCTCAAGATTTTCTACCTCACTGGGTCAGAGATAAAAATGGGTCTTTTTAATCTTATCAAAAAGATGCTTCTAGACAAAGGAGACTCAATACTCTAAACTGCTTTATCAGTCTAAGAGATGGCTAATGCCAAGAAGCATTTTCTAAGCCTTCTTAATGTTCTCCCCAAGGTGACTTCATTCATACCAATAGTGCATAATTCTTACATGGTGATAACTTCTATATATAAATTCCTAGATCCCACTTCTCTCCACAAATCCAGTCTTTTGTCACAACTTGTCTCCTGAATACATCCCCTTGGATTTCCCAAAGGTGTCTTGAATTCAGCATGATATATTTGAAATTCATGACCTCCATCCCACTTTCCCTTGCTCCCATGCTCACAACTTGAATAATTCTTTACTCTAAATTTCCCACCTCAGTTAACAGCATCTTCATCAATCATGCTTCATCCTGCGCTGTCCTGGAAACACCCAGAAGGCTGCAGTGAAGAACCCCCATGGCGCCTTCATGGAGACCTGCCTTCAGTCTCTGCCCCACGCTAAATGCAGGCCTAATCCTGTCACTTCCCAGCCTTAACACATTCTCTGCTTCCCAGCACTTAAAAAGCAGAATCAAATCTTTAGCATGATACCCAAGGCCCTTCATTCCCTGGCCCCAACTCCCCTTCTAGCCACATCTCCCATGTCCTCTTCTTTCAGAACCCACATTCCCCTCTCCTCACCCTTCTCCCCAAAATAAATTCTTACTCGTTTGTAGAGACCCACTTGATCACCTCACGGGACAAGACTTTTTCTGATCCCCTTTTTCCACACCTCTCCAAGGAAGTCATATATTCACTTCTCTACTTTCATGGTTCTATTCCTTCACTCTCAGAAGAGCTGGCAAAAGTGTCTATGCTCCATGCACCATGCTAGGCACCAGAGAGAGAGAGGTGAACAGATAGATTTGCCCTTCAGATACACCATCCCAAGGTGTATGTGTGTATACACTACATACATTATGTAATAACATTTAACAGGTATTTATCTCCATTAATCTCCTCCCCCATCACTGATTATGATTCGGTAAGACAAGTCTGTGTCTTGGTTATTCCAGGATCTTCAGCAACTATTTACAGTTATTTCTTTGTACCCTGTCCAATGGTACCCTAATACTTAGGTGTTCAGTAGATATGTAATAAATACTGTTCGTCAAAGTAAATGACTGGTTCACTGTGTAATTTCCTAACCTATCAGACATAAAGATTATCTGTTCTTTTACAAAGATTATCTGTTCCTTGCCTTTGTTAGTAAGACAACTCTACTCAGTTGTCTTTTTGGTACCAATCAGAGAGAACTGATTGGGTTGGAATCCATTTAGGTGCCTGACCTCTAGGATAAGTCCACACTTTTTTGCATGACTTTTCATGGGAAAGGCAAAGGCTATGTAGCCTGAACCTGTGGCATCTCAGCAAGGGGATGAAGAAACAGAAAAAATAGGACTGAAATTGATATAAAAGCCAAAGATTACGGGTCATAGAAAATGAGAAAAACACACAGGAACCTCAATGTCTTAGGCCAGCTTCATGATGCACTAGATTAGAAACTGCACTTAAAATCAAAAGACGCATATTCAAGTCTTAATTTTCCACTTTCTAATTGGATGACTTTAGGCAAGTCACCTAACTTTCCTGGGCCTCTGTTTTTCTTCATCTGTAAATTTGAGATTATCATAGTTACTTTATAGTATTGTTGGGGGGAGAATTAGATTTTGAATATGAGCTACATTTTTATATTACTAATAAAATGTAAAATTCCATATAAATGCATGGAATATATCCTTGGGACTGATGGAGGGCTAGATCTCACCACCAGGTGCTCTGCCCTTGGAGTAACTGAGAAAGAAATGTAAGAATCATATTCAGAAAGTAAAACTAAAGATATGTTATTGAAACTTGGAAGTAGTTGATGAGTATTTCACAAAGAAGGTATTTATAAGAGGCAGGATTAAAGAACAGGTTGAACTATGAAAAAGAAAGGGCCACAAAGCTACAAAAATTGCAAGCAAGTGACATGCAGGGAGCCCAGTATTAAATCCATGAACAATGAGAACAAAATGTGCAATTTTATCTTCAGCCAAGGTCACTGCTAGCCCAGGAGAGGACTCTTAAAGGAGCTGAGCTGGGCCCCTGGGAGAAGGACATGCAGACAGAAGGAACCACATGAACAAAGCTGGTGCAGCATAAAAGCATTCAGCATGGACCAAGGGAAGATGGAAAATCACCTTCCCCAGGAGTGAGCCTAAATTAGACGTTTCTCTGGCCTCGTGTACTCAGAAGTCAAGTCCCGGGAGACTCAGCAAGCTGTACTCTGGTTCTTCAGTCCTTCTTGAGCACAAAGTAAAAGGGGAATTGAAAACATATATGTGCATTTTATCCCAAATCCCACTGCAGAGGTCTTAGAAGGACATTATGAGTTACCTCTCTCTGCTCCTGAGGAAAATGAGGCAAGTCAAAAAATCCCAGCTTACCTCAGAGCCCCAGGGTACAAATGGCCACCTGGAATGAACTTCAGATGAGCATTAGCTATCCCTGCCAATAGCAAAGCCACCTGCAGAGGCCTCTGGTTTGCTTATCTGCCATCTCAGAGACCCAGAGCTTACCTCCTTGGGATGCCCACACTTCTGGCAGCAGGAGGTATGCTGTACCCAGTGCACTTCTGTCCCAAGTCTTCCTCAAATAAAAAGTAGAGGAAACAACCTACCTTCTAGATGGGATATATCCAAGGCATTAAAAGAGAAGGCCTTCTGGAAAAGTTTGGGTTGGGTGTTGCTTCTCTGCGTTTTCTAATAGGGAAAGAGGTGTGGGCTATCATTCTTTCTCCTCTGGCTCCAAGTGATCCACAAGTTTTTTCACATTCCCTTGACCTCCACTCCAAGAAAATATCCCAGGTAGCCACTATGCACAAAGCCCCAACTGTGGGGACAAAGCCTCATCCTCACCCATTAAATCTTGAACTGAATGGATTTCCCATTGATCTTACTTCAGCCCAGGCATAAAACCCAGGGCTCAGTGCAATGCAGTTACTTCTTAATATATCCTTATAAATCTTGGCCATTGTATTCATTAATTACAGCGCAGCCAGGACTCTGGCTGTTAGTTCTGGGTGGCAACTTCATTTATTCCCACATTAAATGCTTTGTTTCCGTGGAGCTATTTCTGTCTCACTCTATTACTTAGCTTACCCACCATTAAACCTCCCCAGCTCTGTCACCAAGCAATTTTTTTAAAAAAAGAGACCCACCCTGAATTTTTTTTAAAAATTAGATAAAAGATCCAAGTTATTCTAAAACTTTTAGTTAACCAGACCAGTAGATAGTAACAGCTAAGCATTTATTGAATCTTACTATGCCCTGAGCACAGTTCAAAGTGCTTTGAATGGTTTAGCCCATTTGATCCACAGAACAATTCTATAAAACAAGTATTACTGTTCTGGTTCTATAAACTAAGCATTAGAAAGATTAAGTAACTGGCCCAAAGCTAGGTGGGCAAGGTCACCACTGGACTTCAGGTTTGCCTGATTCCAAAGCTCAAGCTCTTATCAACAGGACTATAACGAGTAACTGCAAAATGGTAACTGCATGCCTTACTAGGCCATAGTATGGAGATGTGCAATGAAAAAACAGGAATAGCATTTTGCAGCTAAAGAGAACTTTAAAATGTTTTAATCCAATCTCCATACTGAGCAGATGGGCCCTGGGTCCCCTAGGGGTGAGGCACTGTGCTCAGGGTCACAAAGCTACTAGAGGTAGAGCCAAGACTGAAACCCAGGCCCCCTCATTTTCAGCTACACACTCTCCCTGCTAGAGTCTGCTGCTGTCCAAATGCTCTATTACATTGGAATTTGTTTTCCCCTGAGTATAGATGAGAGTAGAAGGATCTGTGGAGTGGCGTTAAGTGAATTGAATGTTCCTTCTGCAAATGAAAATGAGAGGCTAATTAGATTCCATAATCACTCTCTCTGATTAAAGCTGCCCTCCCTCCTCCACCAACATCCACACCTCTGATGTCCCTCAGCTGTGATTTAAGGTATCCCCTGTTTAGTCTAAATTTGTCTCCTCATGCACCTGTCCTGATCACAAAGCCTGATTTATTTCATCCTCTAATATACAGAGACTGAACCCAGTTGGATGGGACTTGGGAACTTGAAATCATGCTTCTTCTTACTGATGAAAGTCATCAGCTTCTGACTCTATGAGGGTAAAGTTGTGACTCAGGGGGTTTAAACTTAAAATCTGAGATTTAAAAATCAGAGGCCAGGCAAGAAACTGAAATAAGATTAGCCGGTAGGTATTAGGACACACCAATATCTCAAATGAATGCCAAGAACTACAGTGGACCACAGGGGCCACATGCCTCCCTAAAATAAGCAGCTGCTCATCTGCAGCCAGTGATTGCTGTGGATTCTGTTTCCCTGATGATAATTATGATGATTCATAAGTTCCATGAGGGTGGAGAGTGTCTCATACCTACTGCATTTATAATACATGAAAGGAGCCTGGCACAGAGTAGGCACTCAACAAATATTTCCTGAATGGATGACACTTCCATTTTGGGAGCTCCATAGTGTATTGTACTCAGGGTACGGGTACATACAGTTCTTGATCTATTAAAGGAGTGCAGTGCATCTGATTGTTCTGGAATTAAGGGGAACTATGTAATGATGTTGATTTCAACCAACATAACTAATGGCCACTGCCAGGATGGAGAGAGTAACAGAGAGTGATAAACCCTGCAAGCTGAGAAAGTACCACACAATGGTAGGAGGAGGTCTTGGAAGCAAGGTCGGACTTCAGGCACTGAGAAGTTATGGGACCATAAACAGATCTGCCCCCTCTCTAACCCAGCTTTCCTCTTTTTAAAAGGAGGCAGACCCATAGCCTCTAAGTTCATTTTGGCTTTAATAGGTTTGGCCACCTGTTTGTGAAAGGAACACCCTAGGAGTCTCAGGAGTCATTAATAAAGAGACAACTGGCAGCAAAGAAACACATAAGAAATTGCTAGGAACAATTATACACCGACTAATTGGACAACCTAGAAAATATGGACAAATTCCCAGAAACATACAACCTATCAAGACTGAATCATGATAAAACAGAAAATCTGAAAGAGATTGAGTCAGTAATCAAAAACCTCCCAAAAAAAGCCCAGTACCAGATACCCTCACTGATGAATTCTACCAAACATCCAAAGAATTAATGCCAATCCATCTCAAACTCTTCAAAAAAATTCAAGAGGAGGGAACATTTCCAAATTCATTTTAAGAGGCCAAGATTACCCTCATACAAAGCCAGTTAAGGACACCATAAGAAAATTATAGACCAACATCACTGATAAACATAGATGCAAAAATATTGAATGAAATACTAGCAAATTGAATTTAACATCACATTAAAAGAATCATATACCATTACCAAGTGGGATTTATCCTTCAGATGCAAGGATGATTCAAAATACACAGATCACAACAAATGTGATACACCCAATTAACAGAATGAAAGATAAAAGTCATATGACTGGGGTGCCTGGGTGGCAGAGGCAGTTAAGCGTCCAACTCTTGGTTTTGGTTCAGGTCGTGATCTTAGGGTTGTGGGATCAAGTCCCACATCCAGCTCTGAGCTCAGTGCGGAGTCTGCTTGAGACTCCCTCTCCCTCGGCCCCTCCTCCCCTCTCAAATAAAGAAATAAATCCCTAAAAAAATTCATATGATGATCTCAATACATTCAGGAAAAGCATTTAACAAAATTCAATTTGTTTTCATGATAAAAACTCTCAAAAATAGGTATAGAAGGAATGTACCCTGATATAATAAAAGTCATATATGACAAGCCCATTGCTACTAATATCATAATCAATGGTGAAAAACTGAAATCTTTTCTTCTAAAATCAGGAACAAGAAAAGTGTGCCCATTCTTGCCACTTCTGTTCAACACAGTGCTAGAAATTTTAGCCAGAGCAATTAGACAAGAGAAAGAAATAAAAGGCATTCCAATCAGAACAGAAGAAGTAAAACTGTCTGTCTGTAGATGACAGGATCTTACATAGAGAAAACCCTACAGATTCCACCAAAAAAAAAGAAAACTGTTAAAACTAATAAATCAATTCAGTAAAGGTGCAAGATGTAAAATCAACTTACAGAAATCAGTTGCATTTCCATCCACTAACAATGAACTACTTGGAAAGAAAACTAAGAAAAAAATCCCATTTATGACAGCATCAAAAAGAGTAAAATGCTTGGGAATAAATTTAACCAAGGAGGTGAAAGATCTGTGTACTGAAAACCGTAAGACACTGATGAAAGAAATTGAAGAAGACACAAATAAATGGAAAAATATCTCATGCTCATGGATTAGAAGAATTAATATTAAAATACCCACACTACCCAAAGCTATCTACAGATTTAGTGCAACTCCTATCACAATTCCAGTGGCATTTTTCACAGAAATAGAAAAAAGATTCCTAAAATTTGTAATGAACCAAAAAAATCCAGATAGCTAAAACATCTTTTCTTTTTTTTTTAATAATAGATAGCTAAAACATCTTAAGAAGAACTAAGCTGGAGGCATCACACATCCTGATTTCAAACTATTTCACAAAGCCACAGTAATCAAAATAATATGTTACTGGTATGAAAACAGACAAATAGACCCATGGAACAGAAAAGACAGTTCAGAATCCCACCCATATACAGTCAACTAATCTTTGACAAGGGTGCCAAGAATACAGAATGGGAAAAGGATAGTATTGTCAATAAATGGAGTTGGGGAGAGCAAGATGGCAGAGGAGTAGGAGACACGGATTTTGTCTGGTTCCAGGAATTCAGCTGGATAGGGATCAAACCATTCTGAACACCTACAAACTCAACAGGAGATCAAAGAAAAGAATAGCATCAACTCTCTGAACAGAAAAGTGACCACTTATTGGAAGGTAGGATGTGCGGAGAGGTGAATCTGAGGTGATATTCGGGAAGATAGACGGGGGAGGGGGCCTCCATCAGCTGCTTCTGGCAAGTGATAGAGCCACAGAACACAAAATCGGAACTTTTAGAAGTCGGCTCCGCTGAGGGACATCACTCCAGTGGCTAAGCGGGGAGTGGAACCCTCGCAGGACAGTGTGGTCTCAGGACCCTCGGGGTCACAGAAACACCGGGGGTGCCTGAGTGCGACAGAGCTCCCAGGTATCTGAGCAGGGAAGCCGGCTGCAGAGACGGAGCCGAGGCGCGGGCTCTCAGCTCGGGGTTGCCATAAACCGTGATCCGTGGCACATTCAGGGCACTGCTCCTCCAGCAGGGACCCAATAGCGGCAGATCCAGGGAGATTCCCATTCCTCCTGCAGAAGGAGTGGCATGGGAGTGCACCGCAGGGATCTGCTGGGTTTGGAGACTCCACACAGGGTTGTGGGCCAGAAACAGAAATGCTCGGTCATAGGCCAGGTGAGCACCGAGTGCAGCCAGAGACCGGGGAGAAAGGAGTGACTGACTGCTTTTATCTGGGGGCTCACTGAGGAGTGGGGCCCTGAGTTCTCGGCTCCTCCAGGTGGAAATTGGGAGGATGCCATTTTCATTCTCATCCTCCAAAGCTGTAGGGACAGCTTGCAGGGAACAAAAGCTCCCGAGAGCAAACCCGAGCAGATGACTTAGCCTGGCCCCAGCGAAGGCAGGGCAATTCTGCCTCTGGCAAAGACATTTGGGAACCACTGCAACAGGCCCCTCGCCCAGAAGATCAGCAAGAACAGCCAGCCAAGACCAAGTTTACTGATCAATGAGAATGGCAGAACTCCAGTGCTAGGGGAATAATGCACATAGAAGTCATGGCTTTTTTCCCATGATTCGTTAGTTTCAAAGTTAACTTTTTTTTAACTTTTTTTTTCTAATTTTTCTTTTTCCCTTTCTCAACCTACATTTTATCAATCTCTTTTTATTTTTCATTTTTAGAGTCATATTCTATCCCTTCATAGTAGTTACCCTTATTTTTGCTGTATACACACACACACACACACACACACACACACACATTGTTCTCTCTTTAGAATTTTGGGATACACTTTCTTCTAATACATCAAAATATACCCTAAATCTCTAGTGTATGACTTTCTTTTAGTCTCCTGCCTGATCACATTCTCTACCTTTTTTTAAAAATCCTCTTCTTTCTTTTTTCAACCAACTTCTTATCTTATCAATTCCCTTGATAAAATCTTTTATAATTTTCATCTTTTCATATTAACCTTATTTATATATATATAAGTTTTTCTTTCTTTAAAATTTTGGGAGGCACTTCCTTCTAACAGACCAAAATACACCCAAATCTAGTGTGTGGCACTGATCTATGAACTAGCCTGATCATATTTGATCACATTCTGTTTTTTTGCTTTGTTTTGTTTTTGTTTGTTTTTATCTTTATCTTTGTTTTCTTCTTTTCTTTTTTCTTTCTTTCCCTTTCTTTTCCCCCAGTTTCAGGTCTTTTCTAATTTGTTTAGTGTATATATTCTGGGGACATTTTTACCCTGTTAGTATTTTGCTCTTGCATTCATCGATTATCCTCTGGACAAAATGACAAGATGGAAAAAATCACCTCAACAAAAAGAACAAGAGGCAGTACCGATTGCCAGGGACCTAATTAATACAGATATTAGTACAATGTTGGAACTAGAGTTCAAAATGATGATTGGATGCCTGGGTGGCTCAGATGGTTAAGTGTCTGTCTTCAGCTCAGGTCATGATCCCAGAGTCCTGGGATTGAGTTCTGCATCGGGCTCCCTGCTCCTTGGGAGGCTGCTTCTCCCTCTGCTTCTCTCTCTCTCCCTCTCTCTCTCTCCCTCTGTCTCTCATGAATAAATAAATAAAATCTTTAAAGAAAAAGAAAAAAATGATGATTTGAAAGATACTAGCTGGGCTTGAAAAAAGCATGGAAGTGATTAGAGAAACCCTTTCTGGAGAAATAAAAAAAAACTAAAATCTAACCAAGTTGAATCAAAAAGGCTATTGATGAGGTGCAATCAAAAGTGGAGGCTCTAACTGCTATGATAAATGAGGCAGAAGAGAGAATTAGTGATATAGAAGACCAAATGATGGAAAATAAAGAAGCTGAGAAAAAGAGAGATAAACAACTACTGGACCACGAGGGCAGAATTTGAGAGATAAGTGAAACCATAAGATGAAACAACATTAGAATAATTGGGATTCCAGAAGAAGAAGAAAGAGAGAGGGGGGCAGAAGGTATATTGGAGCAAATTGTAGCAGAGAACTTCCCTAATTTGGGGAAGGAAACACATCAAAATCCAGGAGTCACAGAGAACCCCTCTCAAAATCAATAAAACAAGGTCCACACCCCAACATCTAATAGTAAAACTTACAACTCTCAGAGACATAGAGAAAATCCTGAAAGCAGCTCGGAAGAAGAGATCTGTAACCTACAATGATAGAAACATTAGATTGGCAGCAGACCTATCCACAGTGACATGGCAGGCCAGAAAGGACTGGCATGATATATTCAGAGCACTAAATGAGAAAAATATGCAGCCAAGAATACTACATCCAGCTAGGCTGTCATTGAAAATAGAAGGAGAGATCAAAAGCTTCCAGGACAAACAAAAACTAAAGGAATTTGCAAACATGAAACCAGTCCTACAAGAAATTTTGAGAGGGGTCTTCTAAGCAAAGAGAGAGCCTAAAAGCAACATAGACTAGAAAGAAACACAGACAATATACAGTAACATTCACCTTACAGGCAATACAATGGCAGTAAATTCATATCTTTCAATAGTTACCCTGAACGTAAATGAGCTAAATGCCCCAGTCAAAAGACACACACTATCAGATTGGATAAAAAAACAAGACCCATCAATATGCTGTCTGTAAGAGATTCATTTTAGACCCAAAGACACCTCCAGATTGAAAGTGAGGGGTGAAAAACCATTTACCATGCTAATGGACACCAAAAGAAAGCTGGGGTGGCAATCCTTATATCAGACAAATTCGTTTTTAAGCCAAGACTGCAATAAGAGATGAGGAAGGACACTATATCCTACTTAAAGGGTCTATCCAAAAGATGATCTAACAACTGTAGATATCTATGTCACTAACATGGGAGCAGCCAATTATATAAGGCAATTAATAACAAAAGCAAAGAAACACATTGACAGCAATACAATAATAGTGGGGGACTTTAACCGTCCCCTCACTGAAATAGACATATCATCTAAGAAAAAGATCAACAAGGAAATAAAGACTTTAAATGACACACTGGACCAAATGGACTTCACAGATATATTCAGAACATTCCAACCCAAAGCAACAGAATACACATTCTTCTCTAGTGCCCATGGAACATTCTCCAGAATAGATCACATCCTAGGTCACAAATCAGGTCTCAACTGGTACCAAAAGATTGGGATCATGCCCTGCATATTTTCAGACAACAATGCTTTGAAACTAGAACTCAATCACAAGAGGAAAGTCAGAAAGAACTCAAATACATGGAGGTTAAAGAGCATTCTACTAAAGAATGAATGGGTCAACCAGGAAATTAAAGAAGAATTTTAAAAATTCTTGGAAACTAATGAAAATGAAAACACAACTGTTCAAAATCTTTGGAATACAGCAAAGGCAGTCCTAAGAGGAAAGCATAAAGCAGCAATACAAGCCTTTCTCAAAAAACAAGAAAGGTCTCAAATACACAATCCAACCCCACACCTAAAGGAGCTGAAGAAAGAGCAGCAAATAAAACCTAAACCTAGCAGGAGAAGAGAAATAATAAAGATCAGAGCAGAAATCAATGAAGTAGAAACCAAAAGAACAGTAGAACAGATCAACAAAACCAGGAGCTGGTTCATTGAAAGAATTAACAAGATTGATAAACCCCTGGCCAGACTTATCAAAAAGAAAAGAGAAAGGACCCAAATAGATAAAATCATGAATGAAAGAGGAGAGATCACAACCAACACCAAGATATACAAACAATTATAAAAACATATTGTGAGCAACTATATGCCAGCAAATTAGATAACCTGGAAGAAATGGATGCATTCCTAGAGATGTATCAACTACCAAAACTGAACCAGGAAGAAATGGAAAACCTGAACAGACCTATAACCACTAAGGAAATTGAAGCAGTCATCAAAAATATCCCAACAAACAAAAACCCAGGGCCAGATGGCTTCCCAGGGGAATTCTACTAAACACTTAAAGAAGACTTAATACCTATTCTTCTGAAACTGTTCCAAAAAATAGAAATGGAAGGAAAACTTCCAAACTCGTTTCATGAGGCCACCATTACCTTGATCCCCAAACCAGACAAAGACCCCATCAAAAAGGAGAATTACAGGCCAATATCTTTGATGAACATGGATGCAAAAATTCTCACCAAAATAGTAGCAAATAGGATCCAACCGTACATTAAAGGGATTCTTCACCACGACCAAGTGGGATTTATCCCTGGGCTGCAAGGGTGGTTCAACATCCGCAAATCAATCAATGAGATACAATACATTAATAAAAGAAAGAACAAGAACCATATGATGCCCTCAAGAGATGCAGAAAAAGCATTTGACCAAGTACAGCATCTTTTCTTGATCAAAACTCTTCAGAGTATAGGATTAGAGGGTACATACCTCAATATCATAAAAGCCATCTATGAAAAACCCACAGTGAATATCATTCTCAATGGGGAAAAGCTGAGAGCTTTCCCCCTAAGGTCAGGAACACAGCAGGGATGTCCACTATCACCACTGCTGTTCAACATAGTATTAGAAGTCCTAGCCACAGCAATCAGACAACAAAAAAGAAATCAAAGGCATCCAAATCGGCAAAAAAGAAGTCAAACTCTGACTCTTTGCAGATGATATGATACTTTATGTGGAAAACCCAAAAGACTCCACCCCAAAACTGCTAGAACTCATACAGGAATTCAGTAAAGTGGCAGGATATAAAATCAGTGGCATTCCTGTACACCAACAAGACAGAAGAAAGAGAAATTAAGGAGTCGATCCGATTTACAACTGCACCCAAAACCATAAGATACCTAGGAATAAATCTAACCAAAGAGGCAAAGAATTTGTACTCAGAAAACTGTAAAATACTCATGAAAGAAACTGAGGAAGACACAAAGAAATGGAAAAAGGTTCCATGCTCTTGGAATGGAAGAACAAATATTGTGAAGATGTCAATGCTACCTAGAGCAATCTACACATTCAGTGCAATCCCTATCAAAATACCATCCACTGTTTTCAAAGAAATGGAACAAATAATCCTAAAATTTGTATAGAACCAGAAAAGATCCTGAATAGCCAGAGGAATGTTGAAAAAGAAAAGCAAAGCTGGCGACATCACAATGCCAGACTTCAAGCTCCATTACAAAACTGTCATCATTAAGACAGTATGGTACTGGTACAAAAACGGACACATAGATCAGTGGAACAGAATAGAGAGCCCAGAAATGGACCCTCAACTCTATGGTCAACTAATCTTCGACAAAGCAGGAAAGAATGTCCAATGGAACAAAGACAGTCTCTTCAACAAATGGTGTTGGGAAAATTGGACAGCCACATGCAGAAGAATGAAACTGGACCATTTCCTTACACCACACACAAAAACAGACTCGAAATGGTTGAAAGACCTCAATGTGAGACAGGAATCCATCAAAATCCTAGAGGAGAACACAGGCAGCAACCTCTTTGACCTTAGCTGCAGCAACTTCTTCCTAGAAACATCGCCAAAGGCAAGGGAAGCAAGGGCAAAAATGAACTATTGGGACTTTATCAAGATAAAAAGCTTTTGCACAGCAAAAGAAACAGTCCACAAAACCAAAAGACGACCGACGGAATGGGAGAAGACATTTGCAAATGACATATCAGATAAAGGGCTAGTATCCAAAATCTATAAAGAACTTCTTAAACTCAACACCCAAAGAACAAATGATCCAATCAAGAAATGGGCAGAAGACATGAACAGACATTTCTGCAAAGATGACACCCAAATGGCCAACAGACACATGAAAATGTGCTCAACATCGCTCAGCATCAGGGAAATCCAAATCAAAACCTCAATGAGATACCACCTCACACCCGTCAGAATGGCTAAAATTAACAAGTCAGGAAACGACAGATGTTGGCGGGGATGCGGAGAAAGGGGAACCCTCCTACACTTGGTGGGAATGCAAGCTGGTGCAACCACTCTGGAAAACAGCATGGAGGTTCCTCAAATTGAAAGTTGAAAATAGAGCTACCCTATGATCCAGCAATTGCACTACTGGGTATTTACCCCAAAGATACAAATGTAGGGATCTGAAGGGGTACATGCACCCCGATGTTTATAGCCGCAATGTCCACAATAGCCAAACTGTGGAAAGAGCCAAGATGTCCATCGACAGATGAATGGATAAAAAAAGATGTGGTATATATACAATGGAATATTATGCAGCCATCAAAAGGAATGAAATCTTGCCATTTGCAACGACATGGATGGAACTGGAGGGTATTATGCTGAGCAAAATAAGTCAGAGAAAGACATGTATCATATGACCTCACTGATATGAGGAATTCTTAATCTCAGGAAACAAACTGAGGGTTGCTGGAGTGGTATAGGGTGGGAGGGATGGGGTGGCTGTGTGACAGACATTGGGGAGGGTATGTGCTACGGTGAGCGCTGTGAATTGTGTAAGACTGTTGAATCATAAACCTGTACCTCTGAAAAAAATAATACATTATATGTTAAAAAAAAAAAAGAAAGAAGAAAAAGAAGATAGCAGGAGGGGAAGAATGAAGGGGGGGAAACCGGAGGAGGAGATGAACCATGAGAGACGATGGACTCTGAAAAACAAACTGAGGGTTCTAGAGGGGAAGGGGGTGGGGGAATGGGTTAGCTTGGTGATGGGTATTAAAGAGGGCACGTTCTGCATGGAGCACTGGGTGTTATGCACAAACAATGAACCATGGAACACTACATCAAAAAATAATGATGTAATGTATGGTGATTAACATAATAAAAAAATTAAAAAAATAAGTGGAGTTGGGGAAACTGGATATCCACATGCAAAAGAATAACATAAGACCCTTATCTTATATCATACACAAATATTAAAATAAATTAAATACTTAAATGTAATTCCCGAAACCATAAAACTCCTGAAGAAAACATATGGGAATGCTCTGTGACAATGATTTTTTTTTTTGGAAATGAAACCAAAAGTAAAAATAAACAGGACTACACTGAACTAAAAAGCTCCTATACAGCAAAGGATACAACCAACAAAAATAAAAAGTAACATCATATGAATGGCAGAAGTTCTTTGTAAACCATATATCTGATAAGGGGTTAACAAAATATGTAATATAAAAAGAACTCCTGGGCGCCTGGGTGGCTCAGATGGTTGGGCGTCTGCCTTCGGCTCAGGTCATGATCCCAGGGTCCTGGGATCAAGTCCCACATCGGGCTCCCTGCTCCTTGGGAGCCTGCTTCTCCCTCTGCTTCTCTCTCTCTCTCTCTCTCCGTCTCTCATGAATAAATAAATAAAATCTTTAAAAAAAAAAAGAACTCCTACAATTCAATAGCTAACAATAACACTACCACCACAACAACAAAACCACCAACAACCAAAGAACCCTTTTTAAAAACGGGCAAAGGACCTGAATTAACATTTTTCCAAATAGAACATACAAATGGCCAATAGGTTTATGAAGAAGTGCTCAATATCACTAATCATTAGGGAAATGAAAATCAAAATCACAAGGAACTATCACTTCATACCTGTTAGGATGGCTATTATGAAAAAAAATCGAGAGATAATGAGTGTTGGTAAGGGCAGGGAGATAGGAATATCTTGCACACTGTTGATGGGAGTGTAAAGTGACATAGCCATTATGGAAAATATTATGGATGTTCCTCAACAAAATTAAAAATAGGACTCACATATGACCCAGCAATCCTGCTTCTGGGTGTATATACAAAAAGAATGAAGTCAGTATCTGGACGAGGTATCTGCACCCTTATGTTCATTGCAGTATTATTCACAGTGGCAAAGATATGGAAACAACCTAAGTATCTGTTGATGAATGGATTTAAAAATGTGAGATAGATAAATATATAGATAGATATAAAACAGAATTTTAAAAAAGAGGAAATCCTGCCCTTTGTGACATAGATGGAACTTGAGGACAGTATGCTAAGTTTAATAGGCCAAACACAGACAAGTACTTATATGTGGAATATGAAGAAGTCAAACTCACAGAGGCAGAGGGGAATGGTGGTTACCAGGGACATGGGGGTGAGAGGAATGGAGAGATGTTGGTCAAACGGTACAAACTTTCAGTTATAAGATGGATAAACTCTGGGGATCTAATGTACAGCATAGTGTCCATAGTTAATACTGTCTTATATACTTGAAATCTGCTAGATCCTAAGTACTCTCACCAAAAAAAAAAAAAAAAAAAAAAAAGGTTACTATGTGAGGTGATGGACGTGTTAATTAGTTTCACTGTGGTAATCATCTCAGAGTGTATATATACAATAGTCCCCTCCTTCTCCATGGCTTCCCTACCTGCCGTTTTAGTTAGGTACCCATGGTCCAGAAGCAGATGATCCTCCTCTGATGTATCATCAGGTCAACAGCAGTCTAACACTATGCCACAAAGCCTAGGTCATGCACCTCAGTTCATCTCATCAGCTAGGCATTTTTATCATCTCACCTCATCACAAGAAGAAGGCTACAGTATTTCGAGAGAGAGATCACATTCATATAACTTCTATTACAGTATAGTTATACTTGTTCTATTTTATTATTATTGTTAATCTCTTACTGTGCCTCATTTATAAATTAAACTTCTCCATAGGTATGCATGTATAGGGGAAAAAAACATAGCATACATAGTGTTGGGTGCTCTGCATGGTTTCTGACATTCCCTGGGAATCTTGGAATCTATTCCCTGCAGATAAAGGGGGACTACTCTACATAAAATTATGTTATACATCTTAGAAATATGCAAACTTTATCTGTCAATTATACTTCAATAAAGTTAGAATAAACAAATAATAAAGAGCCAAACCCACCACCCACTTCACCTAGCTGATGCTTGAGACACCATGAGCTCGGCAGCTGAGTGAAAAGATAAGTATCTGGAGCTCTAAAGTCTAATACCACTTTGGACATTATTCCCACAAACAGCTTGATTCCTCCGATCCTAAGATTAGAGCATCAGTAGCAATCTAGACCCAGTGAGGACTTGTAAAAGGATATAAATGCATACACATGTGTAAACAGAGTGACTGATGTGTATGCATATAAAGCTAGCCCAGCTAGTGTTCATCATTCATGGATTTCATTCCTGATCTCTCCATTTCATGCATGTACTTCTCTCATTCCATCTTGCCAAGATGGGCACTATTTACGGCTGATTCTCCCTCTAAGGAAGAAGACCCAGTTCTATCCTCTTATTCTGTTCCACATGTGGTATATATAAGTGTGTGTGTGTGTGTGTGTGTGTGTGTGTGTGTGTACACGTCCACATGCATAGGTGTGATTGTAAGTCACTTTGTAAAATGTCAAGTGTGATCTAGCCACTCATTAATAACACCTAACTCTGTATTTCTGGGTAAATAACTAAATTGCTACTTTTCTTGTGTCTTCTCTTCCTGCCTATGTTGTCACTTTGATATTTCAAAAGATCAAAATGTGGAAATTCTTTCACTTCTTAAAAATGTTATCTTCAAAGGAAAAATTCCACAATTGACTTGAACTGACATGAATGACTCCATATTATTATTCTTCCCTACCAAGGTTCCAAATTTTAAAATGCAATTTGGTGGACTTTTTCTAATATTACACATAATAATTGGTTATGATTAGGAATAAATTGCTTCTAGGGATGAGAAAAGCATCTAATTGTGTTAAAAAGAAATGTGCCCTTATGTCAAGGCAACTTATTTATTTATATTAAGTACAGAGACCTGAGTAAGGAACATGGAAATTTCCTTAGGTAAAGGCTGAGACCTATTTGCACTGGGGCTTTAAGGAGGGAAGATAGAGCATAGGCCAACAAAACTAAGGGCTCAAGTTCTGGGACTCATGCCACTGCATACAAAGTGAGATCTGATGTCTAGGTTTTTTCTTTTAAAAAGTAGATTGAAACCAGAGGTCCTATCAAAGAAGGTGACTTGTGATACAGAAAACTCTAGAAGTATTTGAATAAGCCCAGGAATATTTTGCAGGAATATAAGCCACAAGATGAAACACACAAAATGAATTAAAGCACAAGTGAGTGAGATTGCTTTCCATCACGCATGCTTTAGGAGCAAAACATTCTGGGATTTGAGCCTGAGTCTATAGGGCCTAAGCATGAGGATATGTGAGAAGAAATAGAGCTGAGAGACAGACAACCCAGACATCACAGGTGACGTTATGAAAGAATTATCAATATTTCCTGCTGTGGCTCTGTGCTCCATAAATCCCTAGCTAATAAGGTACCTATGACAGAGGTGCTCTTTAATAACTTTTAGGGTGTAATAATTGATGGCATAGCCAGCTGGTTGCTGTGATGAGATATAAATTAAATCATCTTTATTGTTTTATGTTTCCTCTAACTCCCTACCCAGTCCCGACCCAATCCAACCACCTTTCTAGCCTCTCTTAACCAATTCTAAGAGAAAAATTTGTCCACATTGCTTATCAAAAGACAAGAGCTAGAAGGAAAGAGAGGAAAGACAATGAGAAACAAATAAATGATTCTCCGTTCTTTGGGTCAGAGATTAGTGTTTTTTTTTTTTCCAAAGGCGTAACAATTCCTTCCTTCTCGTACTTTCTTGGCCCACTTGTACCAGGTCTAGGAATGGCTAAGCATCCTTTCATTTAGAAAGTGTGCCTTGAAGGCCTATGGTGGGCCAAGCTCTGCACCAGTCACTGGGCACAAGGTGATAAAGCCAAGGTCATTCCCTCAAGCAGTTCATTATCAGGGTGGCAAAGAACAGGCAACAGACACATACAGATTGTTGTGACAAGGTGCAACAGGTGCCACATGGAGACATAACTGACAGGACAAAAGACAATGAGGTAAGTGCAGCCCAAGTAAGGAAAAACCAGGGAAGGTTTTTAGAAGCGAACAGAAGAGAGGCAAGAAGGGACAGTGTCAGAGAAGATCCGAGTAGAGCAAGGCTTGTTCTGCAATACCTCCCCTGCCTCTTTCTTTCTCTGTCCTGAAACTAAGAGTCCAAGCAGCAATTTAGTGCCTTAAAGCAGAGATAAACCTGGGTGGTTTGCTCTGGCTGCCTCTCAGTCCTTCTCTAGGAACCATCCTTCTTTCACCCAATCACCCAGCAAATGACTCCCAGGTGCTGCTAGGTGCCAGGCAATGTGCCCAGAGCTGAGGACAAAAAGATGCATAAGATACACTCCCTGCCTTTGAGGATGCAGTCCCATTAGGACGACAGCCTTGCGAATAGACTAAAGCCCACCATGAAAAGGAATGTGATTAGGCCCAGGTGCTGGCACCAAACTGCCTAGCTCCATAATCCTGACCCTGCCACTTACAAGTTAGATGACCTTGAGCAAGTTACTGATCTCTCTGTGCCTCAGTTCCTCATCTGTATCATAGCAATAATACCGACCTTGCAGGGTTATTGAGAGGATCAGATGGGTCGGTAAATGTTAAAGTCTTAGAACAAAGCCTGGCATTTACAAGGAAGGGTTGTGAAAGCATTGCATGGAACAATGTATTAATAATATGAACAGTCTTATTAACTGAACTAGAAACAATGTGCTTTGCAAGCACAGAGGAGGGAGATCTCTGCCTTGGTGATAGGGAGGCTTCTCAGAGGAGGTGGTATTTAGACTCACTAACAAAGAAGTCTTTGCATCCTTTGTTCATAGGCACCTTCACAGGAGTAACCAATTGTCACTACTGGGATGGAAAAAAAAAAAACAGAGAAAGAGACCCAACAAAGAGAGAGGCATTGGGCCAAGGGTGATGCAGAGGTGGCTTATTGGAGCAGGAGATATGTTCCTGAGCAGTCAACATGTGACAGAATCCTATCTTAAGGCACAGGAAAGGTTCCTATGTAAAGAATCTTGTGAATAATGTGCAATAGACAAATCTTGCTAAGGTGTATTACTACCTAAAAATCTATCTGTATTTATAGATACACATTTTAACCATTTATCTTTATTTGGTTATAGAAACTTTTGCCTATGCAGTTGGCTTAGACACGGGGCATGTTACTAAACCTCTCCAAAACCTCAGTTTCGTCATCCGAGATGTGGGGATAATAAGAGTGACTTTTTAAGGTGGTTAAGATAATTTAAAGAATCTATTCTCAGAAAATACTTGTAAAAGTGACAACATAATAAATATTCAACAAACGATGGTTATTGTGTTAACTCATAATGACACCAAAGTAATGACAGTGATGGTGTGAACACGGGGACACAAGGTCATAAATGGGTCACAAAATGCCCTCTTCCTCATTTTAGCTCTTCCAGGGGGTTTGTGTTTCTAATATCTGTAACTCCTCCATTCAGTTTGATACTCTCTGTGCTCTGGCAGTGCCTCTTCTCAAAGAAATGTAGATTAGACTTTTGTTGATTGAATAAAAAATCTAAATGGGTGAACATTCGGAGCGGGGAGAGACAGACATACTTGTTCATTCTGAGTCCTTAAAATGTCTGGCTCTGTCTCCCCACTCATAGACTGCAGCTCAGCAGATAAGGGCAAGCGGCAAAGTGATCTGGCTGTGATCAGGTGGGACCATCAATCATGATGAGGGTTGAGATTGAATCAAGTGGGGGCACCTGTGCACACTATTTCACACTGCAAGCAACACGGAAAACATAATCTTGTGAAATAAACCAAGTTGCTGGCCATTGGGCAACAATTCCTTCCACCCCTCCTTTATGGCTTGAACCACTTCCTGGCTCCCAAGAGGAAAAGTAATTCAGAGGCTCACACAAACACTTCACTATATATCTTCCTATCTACAGAATGTTTCCTAGCCAAAAAAAGAGTAGAAAAAAGGCAGTGAAATTCTGGAGAAAGGTGATTTATGGAAAGCAGGTAGCACTGAGCTAGAGGTAAGTGGGCAGCAGGGGCCCACATTGATTCTCTGAATAGTTGGCTGTCTACCATTTGGTAATAATTTTCAGGGTTCCAGGATGCTGAGAAGCCTCCCCATCACCCCCATATCCTCTCCATTCTAACTTGATGACACATGAAATGGCAACACGCAAGAGTAATTTTTTTATTCCCCATCAAAAAGCAGAACCTGCCCCACAAGAGGTAATCGCCAGACTTATGTTAATGTGAGCAAATTTATCAGTTCCTGGCTGAGAGTCAGTATTGATGGTTCATGGGGGTGGAGAGAGAGAGGCAGATACCCTATACCACATTGGGTTCTTAGAAGTCAGGGACATTGAGAGAGGCATGGTAGGGACAAGAAAGGAGGCAGACACAGAAGAGGGCAACAGGGCCACTGAGAACACTTACCTATAGCATTATGTACAGCTGGCCATGGCCCAGGCCTTGGGGAAGGCAGAGGACTGGGGGAGAAGAGCAAAGAGAGATGCAGACTTCCAACTTGGAATCTGCCCAGAGGTTTCCTGCCTCCCCACCGCCCCCCCCATCAAACATACGCAAATGGCAGTGGTAATAAACTCAGATGATAGAGTCAGCATTTAAACTCACCATAGAATGTATAAATTACAGGGGAGGCTGTTACAGATGCAAAGGCTGGATGCTTTATTGCTGGGGAGAGGATGGATATTCTGCTAACTCGGTATCTCAAGCCAGGCAGGGAATCCCATTCCTGAGACTCCTACAAGGCTTCCTACAAGGAAAAGAAGTCTGAGTTCAGGCTATGCTGCTGTTGGGCATGGAAGTTGTTTTAGTAGGCTCCATATTATTTTTTTCTAGCCAGACCAAGCATCCCAGATTCCTCCTTTTCAACATACCTGCCTACTGACACCTCTCCAGTTTCACAGGCTGCTTTGCTATTCCTAGAACTGTCAGGCACACTCTTGCCTCTGCACTGTTTCTGCTTTCGGCATCCTTCTTCCTCAGACAGGCATTTTTCACTCCTTAACCTCCTTCAGGTCTTAGCTCGAAGGTCCCTTTCTCAATGAGAATTACCCTAACTACCCCATTTCTAAATACAACCTTCCATTCTCCCTTACCTTTGTCCATAGAATTGAGTAACTTTTAACACAGTATATAATTTACTTTTTGCTATATACTTTACTTATTGGGCATATTGTTTATGATCTGTCTCCCTCTGCTAATAAATAAGCTCCATGAAAATAGGACATAATTGTCGGGTTTTTTTTTTTTTTTGGTCACACACACACACACACACACACACATACACACACACACACACACACACACCTGTCCCACGTGTCTAGAACAGAGCCGGGCACATAATAGGTATTTATTAATTAAATGTTTGCTACACACATTATTTTTAAAAAATACCTCCTTTTAGATTGCAGAACTTTCTTCTCAATAGAGGTAACTGAAGTTTGCATGATACTTGTAATATTCCTGTCTCAGGCACTCTCTCCTTTCCCAAACTTGCGATTTGTTACAGACTCAGAATGGAATACTCTTACCAATTAGTGCAACACATATGGTTGAGATGCATATATTCTCCCAAGAATAAAAGGGGGCTAGAGAATCCCAGGGACCTGGGGCAAATATGCATCAGTTTGATTTCCACTGTGCTCCAACTTGGAGAGTCATTATATATTATGACTTTTAGAACTGGGAGTGAACTTGAATCCTGTCTAGTCATTTTATTTGACAAATAAGGCTTGGGGAAATTTAATGGCTTGCCCCAGCTCACATATCTAATTAGTGGGAGCAGTAAGATCAAACCCCCATGTCTGTTAATTCGCCATCCAGTATGTGCCTCTTCTTCCCCTGTTGTCTCTTGTACGGTTATGCAACACAGGTTTTGTATCTACATGTTCCATGAATCATGGAGAATTCTCTGAGTCGTTCCTTTTTTTAAGGGCTCTAGTCAGGGATTCATTTTTATCAGGACCAAGAGCATCCCTGTTTCAGCACCTCCTTAATGGACAGCAGCCAATCCAGTTTATTTTAGCCAGTCTGTGCTTTACTGAACCTTTGATTCCTATCATTTCTATTTACGTGATTAGTCAATGCTCATCCTTTGCCATCAAAAGCCTTTTCAGAGGACTTGATGATCCATGGCCATTCCTCAGAAACCTGCATGTCTACTGGGCTAGACAGATTGTTCAGCCTGTGGGTATTTTAGTGTCAATGCCCAAAGAAAATTCTAAAAACTAGTAATTCTTAGGAAGCTAGTAGACGCTTTGATATTAAATAAGTAAATATAAACATATTCATATAAACAAATGAAAATAACTTTCCTTCAGTGGCTTTTAAAAAATATGTTACAAATTTGCAAAAGAGTTGTGAAGTATGCATCATTTCTCAATCTAAATTGACCATAAAGCCTTTTATTGTGCAGTCTCATAGATCTGATGGAAAATGCTCCTCTACAAGGCCAAAATATCTAAGGGCAGGAGAGAAAGATTTATGGGTAGCAATGGAGAAGTAAAGCAGATGCTAAGACAAATCCAAAAAAAAAAAAAAAAAGGCAGGCATGAGTCCAAGAGTGGAGCTATAGAATAGTAAAAATAAAAGGATGAATCAAAGATTCACCAGATCTTTCAAGACAAGAGGCCTCTCTCCTAGATATGGGAAATAGAACTTCCCCATAAGGTGCCTAGCTGCTCATTAGCAGGGCCCACAGCTCTGAAGTTCTAAATACAAATCACCAAGGAGCTGAAATCTACCCCTAAGCCTCTGATTTTAGCGGCTTATGCCTTTCCTGTAGAATTACCTTGCCTACTGAAATGGCTCCTACCCAGGACTGGAAAAGTTTGAATAAAATGTATTTAGTTACTATCTAAAGATCTTAAGTCATTGAGCTAAATGCAAGAGTCTTTTGTTAAAAATCACACTCAACTAGATACTGAGGTTTATCACATACTTTCTCCAATTTTCCTTCTCCCTTTATGTAATCTCAGCTGGGCTGATTTGCCTGCATTCTTTCCAGTGGAATCTTATTACTCCCAAGACACAACAGAGAATCACCAACCCTGAACAGAGGGGCACATGGCTGCATCTGGATTAGAAAAAGGGGGCTATTTATACCCAAATCAATAGGCAGATTTTAGCATAACACTTGCAGGCTTTCTGCAAAGAGAATGAAAGAAAACAAAATGCAGTTCCTTTTCCATTCTTCTTTACTGTATTATTTGCCCCATAGTATGCTTGTCACATGGCCCAGAGCAGTGTGATCTAATAATGATAGGTCTGCTTGGCACAAGGGAGAGGAAAATCCAGCTGCACTGGGAGTTTTCAGGGGATGTCTCAGACAGCTGGCCCAGCCCTCACCCCCTGTGTGTTTCAGGGTAAGCAACCAGGATGTTGCTGGTCTCAATTGTATTAATTCTTCCCAGTGCTAAACTGGACTCTGGGTCAGGGCCATTCAGAGCCCCTTGCCTCCAAACCAGAAGGCCAGAAAACATTGGATAATGCCAAAAGTAAACAAACCTGAAGCCACAGAAGTCTTTGATTCCATTCCAGTTGGGAGGCCCTCCAGGTTTGTGCTCAAAATGGCCAGACTGCAGCCTTCCAGCCTGGCTGTAAGGAAGAACCAAACAGCCTGCCTCTTTCTGCAGCTTTATTTATTTTTTTTTAAGATTTTATTCATTTGACAGAGAGACAGCAAAGAGGGAACACAAGCAGGTGGCGTGGGTGAGGGAGAGGTAGGCTTCCCGCCAAGCAGGGAGCCTGATGGGGGGCTTGATCCCAGGACCCTGGGATCATGATCTGAGCCGAAGGCAGACGCTTAACGACTGAGCCACCCAGATGCCCCATGCAGCTTTAATTAACCCCTAGGCTTTGTCAGCTCAGTAAGAAATGCTTTAAGATGAGAAATTCATGAATCAAACACTTGAAACTTTAAAAGGGAAGAATGGGTGGTCCCTACATAATCCTGAAGGAGGCAGAATAGAGCATGAACTTCCTTTGTAGCAGCTCTAGGGAGGACTTGGGTCATGTTAGCTGCTCCAGGGAGACTCATCAAGACTAGACAAACTGCCAGGGCACACAGCAGAACCACTAGTCTTAGAGGTCTGCTTGTGCCAAGCTCTGTCAGTGCTCTCTGTCACTCTCAGGACAAATTTCCCTGTTTCATCTTACTGCACCTGCTAAGTCTCAGTGCCAGGAACAGTAACTCACGCCTACTCAGTCACTGCATAAAGGCATATAAGAAAATTCCTGGCTGCTGTCACCTGATCCATTCTCCTGTTCATCTTCCAGGACACTCAGCCTGCTGTGAGCAGTGACTGTAAGGAAAGTCTGAATGTCAGAGAAACAGAGTCCGGCGGCCCTCCCACCTCAAAACAGCTAGTATGATTTCCAACTCCTCTTCCTTCCTACTTGCACTAACTTGTGAACTTGGAATCTGATCAACTCAATGAAACCCTATGTTTATATCCAATTATAGCAAGAGTCCACAACTAACTATCCTCTCCTAAAATCATCATGATAAGTGATTGTTGTATGGATAGAGAAATCTCTGCCAGGGATCCATGGTGCTCTCACCTCAGAATGAGGAAGAAAGTGAGAAAGATATCACATTTCATCAAAACCCTTGGAAGGGAATATTACAGGGTTCAAATCATAGCACTAGACCATGTATCAAGTCTCAGGAAGAGATTAAATAAAAACAACTCTTGGTACAGAAAAATTTAACAGACATCAAGTATGTAAAATTTCTGGGATTTTAAAAAAGCATTTTATAAAATGTCTTGAGGAGATAAGATGTATTTCTGTCCTTCCATAAAAATGTTGTGGACTAAGAATGTACTTTCTTAATTACTATATTAGGAAAACATCTCCCAGGCAATATGCTAAACAAATAAAACCTTAAAGAGATTCATGTCATTATATAAAGCCATGTGTCAAAAGGCAACTTCATTAAGGACTCAAAAAAGTTGCATTGAATTCCTTGTACCTTTGTTATTCCTCTAGAGCCTGGAAACCATCTGTTCTACTCTGGCAGATGGAAAAATAGAATGCAGAAAAGCCACACCTCTTTTTAATATCCTTGGCCTTAAAGTGACATCATTATTTTTGTTTCTATCCCATTGGTGAGAACTAGCTACATGACCTTCCTAGGGCAGAGTCATGGGGAAATGTAATTTCTGGAAATGTAGCAACTTTACAGTGACAACTCACCACTATGGAAGGACAAGCATGACTTCTGGGTTAGTTTGTCATCTCCACCACAGAAATAGATACCAAAGCAAACCAGGATGATCCGACTTAGCCAGGCTGTAAGTATACTGGTCCAAGTGTTACTATTTTGTATTAGTGAAGAGTAGATAAGTGACTCCAGAGACAAGGTAAAACAGATATTAAAGTAATCTAACATATTTTAATCCTTTGGCTTTTCCCACAATTTTCATTCCCAAACTGGTTACTTAATTTTGATAAACTGTTAAGCTAGTAAACATTATACCCAAAGTCATTGAACTAAATGCAAAAGTTTTTTGTTAAAAATCACACTCAACTAGATACTGAGGTTTATCACGTACTTTCTCCAATTTTCTTTCTCCTTTTATGTAATCTCAGCTGGGCTGATTTGCCTGCATTTACTTTGGCATTATCCAATGTTTTCTGGCCTTTCATTACCCCAAGGAACAGTAACTCACTGCCTCTTTCTGGATGTAAAGCTAGCAGAGTAAGGGCACATTTTACTCCACAGATCTCCTTTTAAACTCAAAATAAAACAACAAAAAAAATTTTTAACCTTGTGGAATAAGGAAACAACTATAAACAATGAGGCATATGTGCCAAATACTGAGAAATCCAGACCAAGATTTAGGAGGAATCTAGAAGCTAGCATAGCTCCTCAGTTCCTCAATAAGATCCTTAAAAGTAATTATCCAGGAAAGGCTGATTAATAAACTACTGATCAAAAATGTCTGGGAAACATGAGGCAAGGAAAACAAATGTAAAAATAAACTATTGGGACTACATCAAAATAAAAAGTTTCTGCACAGCAAAGGAAACAATCAGCAAAACTAAAAGGCAACCCAAGGTATGGGAGAAAGTATTTACAAATGACATCTCTGATAAAGGGTTAGCATCCAAGATATATAGAGAATTTATACAACTCAACACCCAAAAACTAAGTAATCCAATTAAAAAATGGACAGAAGACATGAATAGTCATTTCTCCAAAGAAGGGATCCAGATGGCCACTAGACACATGTAAAGATGTTCATCATCACTTACCATCAGGGAAATACAAATCAAAACTACAATGAAATATCATCTCACACCTGTCAAAATGGCTAAGATCAACATCACAAGAAATAAGAGGTGTTGGCGAGGATGTAGAGAAAAAGGAACCTTCTTGCACTGTTCATGGGAATGCAAACTGGTACAGACACTATGGAAAACAGTATGGAGGTTCCTCAAAAAGTTAACAATAGATGCAGCCATTCTGAAAGATAGTATGGACGTTCCTCAAAAAATTAAAAGTAGAGCTACCCTATGACCCAGCAATTGCACTACCAGTTATTTATACAAAGGATACAAACATAGTGATTCGAAGGGGCACATGCACCCCAATGTTTATAGCAGCAATGTCCACAATAGCCAAAACATGGAAAGAACCCAATGTCCATGAATTGATGAATGGATGAAGAAGATTGTGTGTGTGTGTGTGTGTGTGTAACATACATTCAAACATATATAACATACATTCAAAGAAGAAAAATAAGAGTTTGAGAGAATATTATAAAACAATAAAAGCAAACACAAAATGTTCTAGGGGGTAGGGAGTGTGTTGGCAAAGTTCCTTCAATTCAGGCCTCATAAACCTCCCACAAGACTGTGTTCCAATAAATATAAGTTCAGAATAAAAGTCACAAAACTCAGGGTAAAAAAGCCACCATTTGTGAAAATCAGCTGGGAACAACAGTGACAACAAATAAACAGACTCTAGATACTGGAATTATCAGACAGAGAATTATAAAATAACTATTTTTAGTATGTTTAAAGAATTAGAGAAAGGAATTTATAAAATAAGTAAAGAGCAGTAGACTATCAAACATGACCAGGCAGATTTGAGAAACAACTAAATATAACTTCTTGAAATTAACAATGAAATAACTGAGAAATTCAACAATAGTGACTGGAAAGAGACCAAGAAATTTTGGGGGTAATTGTAAGGTTTTCTATTTTGTTGTGGGTTGTTGTTACATGATTACATACACTGCCTAAACTCAACAAATAAATCTATAAGAACTGTATATTTCATTGTATGTTAAATACACTTCCATTAAAAAGAATCTCAATGAAAGGACTAAACAGAATAAATACACCCAAGAGAGAATTAGAGAATAAGAAAAATGCAAAATGCTGCTCAGATATATTATTAAAATAGCAAATATTAAATAGAAATGAATAAACTCAAAAGTACAAAGTCAGAAGGCCAAACACAGATTTAATAAGTCAAGCATTCAGAGGGAAAAAGAAACTAGAAGTCAGAAAAGATATAATATTCAAAAGCCAATAGGTGAAAATTCTCCAGAACTGTTGAAAGACATGAAATCTCATTTTAGAAATCTCAACAATTCCAAGTAATTACAGTAAAACTGAAGAACACCAAAAATAAATTGAAGACCTCAAAAGCAACCAGAGAAAAGACAGATTACCTGCACGGTCATAATAATTAAATTGTAGCTAATAGCTCAACAGTAGCAGTGAAGTCAGAAGACAATATAATATTGCAGTCTTTCCTAAGTGATGACAAAAAGTAAGTACAGTAAAATCTCCATGCAGTAACGCTTTTTTTTCATAAAGTAGACACATATATAATACAACTGAAGATGGTCTCCTCCTCTGGCTCCAATTCTTACCATGTATATATAGATCAAAGATTAAAGAGGTGAGACAAGTGGAAAAAAGATGATACCTAGTTTCCCCAAGTAAGAGATCCTTACAATCACTTACTCTCTTGAAAATCTCAGCCTACCATGGGACCCAGAATTACCCCATCAATATTTAAGCTGAAGTACACACCTGGCTGGCAGATTGTGCCTAAGTAATTCTGATATCTACACAGATTTGCATTATATAGCCAGAACATGGGAACTCCTAGCCAGGTGTTCAATCAAATTATCTCAACCTTAGGAGCAAGATGGAGGAGGAGTAGGAGACTTAAATTTCATCTGGTCCCAGGAATCCAGCTAAATAGTTATCAAACCACTTAGAACACCTACAAACTCAACAAGAGATAGAAGAAAAGAATAGCAGCAATTCTATGAACAAAAAAGCGACCACTTTCTGGAAGGCAGGATGTGCAGAGAAGTGAATCCAAAGCGATATATAAGTGATGATAGACCGCGGGGGGAGGGGGTCTCTGTCAGCCACTACTGGCAAGTGATAGAGCAACGGGCATAAAATTGGAACTTCTAGAAGTCAGCTCTGCTGAGGGACATCGCTCCAGTGGCTAAGCAGGGGAAGGAACCCTCGCTGGGACAGTGTGCTCTCAGGACCCTCGGGGTCACAGAAAGACGGGGGATGCCTGAGTGCGGCAGAGCTCCCAGGTATCAGAGCAGGGAAGCCAACTGCAGAGAGGGAGCCGAGGAATGGGATCTCAGCTCGGGGTTGCCATAAACCGTGATCCGTGGCACAGTCAGGCCACTGCTCCTCCAGCAGGGACCCAACAAGCGGCAGATCTAGATCTGGGGAGACTCCCCTTCCTGCCCCGGGAGGAGCAGCATGAGAGCGCACCGCAGGGATCTGCTGGGTTTGGAGACTCCACATGGGGTCGGGTGCCAGAGAGAAACACACAGTCACAGGCCGGGTGAGCACGGAGGGCGGCTGGAGACCAGGGAGATGGGAGTGATTGACTGCTTTTCTCTGGGGGCTCACTGAGGAGTGGGGCCCCGAGTTCTTGGCTCCTCCGGGGCGGAGATTGGGAGGCCACCATTTTCACTCTCATCCTCTAAAGCTATACAGAAAGCTTGCAGGGAAAAAAAGCTCCCAAAAGCAAACAGGAGCAGATTACTTAGCCCCCAAGAGCAAGGGCAGGGCAATGATGCCTCTGGCAAAGACATTTGGGAGCCATGGCAACAGGCCCCTCCCCCAGAAGATCAGCAAGAACCGCCAGCCAAAAGACCAAGTTTACCGATCAATGAGAATGGCAAAACGCAAAACCCCAGCACTAGGGGAATACAACACATAGAATTCATGGTTTTTTTCCCATGATGTCTTTCAAGTTAATTTTTTTTATTTTATTTTCTTCTTTTTCTATTTTTCAATTTTCTTAAGTTGAATTTTTCTTCTTTTTCAACCAACATCTTATCAATTCCTTTTTTAAAATCTTTTTTAGTTTTTCATTTTTAGAGTCATATTCTATCTCTTCACTGTATTTAACCTTATTTTGTGTGTGTGTATATATATATATATATATGTATACACACACACACAGTTTTTCTTTTTTTAAAATTTTGGGATTATAGTTTCTTATAACAGACCAAAATATACCCTAAACCTAGTGTATGACTTTCTCCTAGTCTCCCGCCTGATCACATTCTTTATTTTTTTAATTTTTTCTTTCTTTTTTCAAACAACTTATCAATTCCTTTTTTAAAATCTTTTTTAATTTTCATCTTTACAGTCATACTCCATCCCTTCATTGTATTTAACCCTATTTTTGTATATATAAAAGTTTGTCTTTCATTAAAATTTTGGGAGGCAATTTCTTCTAACAGACCAAAATACCCCAAATCTAGTGTGTAGCTCTGTTATTTCCACCAGCCTAATCATATTCTTTTTCCCCCCCTTTCTCTTCCCCCCAGTTTCGGGTCTCTTCTGATTTGTTTAGTATATATTTTTCTGGGGTTGTTAACCTTTTAGCTTTTTTTTTTATCATGTTGTTCACTCATTCATCTATGCTCTGGAAAAAATGACAAGATGGAAAAACTCACCTCAAAAAAAAGAACAAGAGAAAGTACTGACTGCCAGGGACGTACTCAATACGGATATTAGTACAATGTCAGAACTAGAGTTCAGTATGACGATTATAAAGATACTACCTGGGATTGAAAAAAGCATAGAAGACACTAGACAATCCCTTTCTGGAGAAATAAAAGAACTAAAATCTAACCAAGTTGAAGTCTAAAAGGCTATTCATGAGGTGCAATCAAAAATGGAGGCTCTAACTGCTAGGATAAATGAGGCAGAAGAGAAAAGTAGTGATATACAAGATGAAATGATGGAAAATAAACAAGCTGGAAAAAGAGAGATAAACAACTACTGGATCATGAGGGCAGAATTCGAGGGATAAGTGATACCATAAAGGAAACAACATTAGAATAATTGGGATCCCAGAAGAGGAAGAAAGAGAGAGAGAAAGGGGCAGAAGGTATATTGGATCAAATGATACCAGAGAACTTCCCTAATTTGGGGAAGAAAACAGGCATCAAAATCCAGGAGGCACAAAGAACCCCTCAAAATCAATAAAAATAGGTCAACACCCCGACATCTAATAATAAAACTTACGAGTCTCAGAGACAAAGAGAAAATCCTGAAAGCAGCTCGTGACAAAAGGTCTGTAACCTACAATGGTAGAAACATTAGACTGGCAGTAGACCTAACCACAGAGACCTGGCAGGCCAGAAAGGACCAGCATGATATATTCAGAGCATTAAATGGGAAAAATACACAGCCAAGAATACTATATCCAGCTAGGCTGTCATTGAAAATAGAAGGAGAGATAAAAAGCTTCCAAGACAGGAGAGGGGGGTGGAGCAAGATGGCAGAGGAGTAGACCTGGATTTCATCTAGTCTCAGGAATTCAGCTGAATACGGATCAAACCATTCTGAACACCTATGAACTCAACAGGAGATCTAAGAGAAGAATAGCAACAACTCTCTGAACAGAAAAGCAACGACTTACTGGAAGGTAGGACATGCGGAGAAGTGAATCCGAGGTGATATTCGGGAGGATAGACGGCGGGGGAGGGGGCTTCTGTCGGCCGCTTCTGGCAAGTGATAGAGCCATGGAGCACAAAATCGGAACTTTTAGAAGTCGGCTCCGCTGAGGGACATCACTCCAGTGGCTAAGCAGGGGGTAGAATCCTCGTGGGACAGTGTGGTCTCAGGACCCTCGGGGTCACAGAAGATCGGGGGTGCCTGAGTGTGGCAGAGCTCCCAGGTATCGGAGCGGGGAAGCCGGCTGCAGAGACCGAGCTGAGGAGTGGGCTCTCAGCTCGGGGTTGCCATAAACTGTGATCAGCGAAACAGTCGGGACACTGCTCCTCCAGCAGGGTCCTAACAAGCGGCAGATCCGGGGAGACTCCCCTTCCTCGCCCAGGAGGAGTGGCGCAGGAGTGCACTGCAGGGATCTGCGGGGTTTGGAGACTCCACACCGAGTCGGGTGCCAGAGATAGAAACGCTCAGTCAGAGGCTGGGTGAACACGGAGTGCAGCCAGAGACCGGGGACATGGGAGTGACTGACTGTTTTTCCCTGGGGGCGCACGAGGAGCAGGGACCCTAGTTCTTGGCTCCTCCGGGCAGAGATTGGGAGGCCACCATTTTCACTCTCATCCTCCAAAGCTGTACGGAAACTTGCAGGGAACAATAGCTCCCGAGAGCAAACCCGAGCGAATTCCTTAGAGAATGTGCCTGATCACATTCTCTCCTTTCTTTTTCTTTTTTTTTTTTTTAAATCTTCTTCTTTCTTTTTTCAAACGTCTTACCTTATCAATTCCTTTTATAAAATCTTTTATAATTTTCATCTTTACACTCATGTTCCATCCCTTCATTGTATCAACCCTTATCTTGTACATGTATAAGTCTTTCTTTCTTTAAAATTTTAGGAGGCACTCTCTTCTAACAGACCAAAACACACCCAAAATCTAGTGTGTGGCACTGATCTATGCACTAGCCTGATCATATTTGATCATATTCTGTTTTTTTTGTTTTGTTCTGTTTTTGTTTGTTTTTTTTCTTTTTCATTTTCTTTTTCTTTTTCCTCTTTTTTTTTTTTCCTTTCTTTCCCTTTCTTTTCCCCTGGTTTCAGGTCTTTTCTGATTTGTTTATAGTATATTTGCTGGGGACATTGTTAACCTGTTAGCATTCTATTCTCTCATTCATCTATTCTCCTCTGGACAAAATGACAACACGAAAAAAATCAACTCAGCAAAAAGAACAAGAGGTAGTACCGTCAGCCAGGGACCTACTCAACACAGACATTAGTATGATGTCAGACCTAGAGTTCAGAATCATGACTTTAAAGATACCAGCTGGGCTTGAAAAAAGAATGGAGGTTATTAGAGAAACCCTTTCTGGAGAAATAAAAGAACTAAAATCTAACCAAATCGAAATCAAAAAGGCTATTAATGAGGTGCAATAAAAAATGGGGGCACTAACTGCTAGGATAAATGAGGCAGAAGAGAGAATCAGCGATGTAGAAGACCAAATGATGGAAAATAAAGAGCTGAGAAAAACAGAGAAAAACAACTAATGGATCACAAGGGCAGAATTTGAGAGATAAGCAATACAATAAAATGAAACAACACTAGAATAATTGGGATCCCAGAAGAAGAAGAAAGAGAGAGAGGGGCAGAAGGTACATTGGAGCAAATAATAGCAGAGAACTTCCCTAATGTGGGAAAGGAAGCAGGCATCAAAATCCAGGAGTCACAGAGAACCCCTCTCAAAATCAATAAAACCAGGTCTACACCCCAACATCTAATAGTAAAACTTACAACTCTCAGAGACAAAGAGAAAATCCTGAAAGGAGCTTGGGAGAAGAGATCTGTAACCTATAATGGTAGAAACATTAGATTGGCAACAGACCTATCCACAGAGACCTGGCAGGCCAGAAAGGACTGGCATGATATCTTCAGAGCACTAAACAAGAAAAATATGCAGCCAAGAATACTATATCCAGCTAGGCTGTCATTGAATATAGAAGGAGAGATCAAAAGCTTCCAGGACAAACAAAAACTAAAGGAATTTGCAAACACGAAATCAGCCCTACAAGAAATATTGAAAGGGGTCCTCTAAGTAAAGAGAGAACCTAAAAGCAGCAGAGACCAGAAAGGAATACAGACAATATACAGTAACAGTCACCTTACAGGCAAAACAATGGCACTAAATTCATATCTTTCAATAGTTACCCTGAATGTAAATGGGCTAAATGCCCCAATCAAAAGACACAGGCTATCAGATTGGATTAAAAAACAAGACCCATCAATATGCTGTCTGCAAGAGACTCATTTTAGACACAAAGACACCCCCAGATTGAAAGTGAGGGGGTGGAAAACCATTTACCATGTTAATGGACAACAAAAGAAAACTGGTGTGGTAATCCTTATATCAGACAAATTAGATTTTAAAACAAAGACTGTAATAAGAGATGAGGAAGGACACTATATCCTACTTAAAGGGTCTATCCAACAAGAGGGTCTAACAACTGTAATATCTATGCCCCTAAATGGGAGCAGCCAATTATATAAGGGAATTAATAACAAAAGCAAAGAAACACATTGACAACAATACAATAATAGTGGGGGACTTTAACAGCCCCCTCACTCAAATGGACAGATCATCTAAGCAAAAGATCAACAAGGAAATAAAGACTTTAAATGACACACTGGACCAAATGGACTTCACAGATATATTCAGAACATTCCATCCCAAAGCAACAGAATACACATTCTTCTCTAGTGCTAATGGAACATTCTCCAGAACTGAACACATCCATCCTAGGTCACAAATCAGGTCTTAACCAGTAGCAAAAGACTGGGATTATTCCCTGCATATTTTCAGACGACAATGCTTTGAAACTAGAACTCAATCACAAGAGGAAAGTCGGAAAGAACTCAAAAACATGGAGGCTAAAGAGCATCCTACTAAAGAATGAATGGGTCAACCAGGAAATTAAAGAAGAATTTAAAAAATTCATGGAAACCAATAAAAATGAAAACACAACTGTTCAAAATCTTTGGAATACAGCAAAGGCAGTCCTAAGAGGAAAGCATAAAGCAGCAATACAAGCCTTTCTCAAGAAACAAGAAAGGTCTCAAATACACAACCTAACCCTACACCTAAAGGAGCTAGAGAAAAAACAGCAAATAAAGCCTAAACCCAGCAGGAGAAGAGAAATAATAAAGATCAGAGCAGAAATCAATGAAATAGAAACCAAAAGAACAGTAGAACAGATCAACGAAACTAGGAGCTGGTTCTTTGAAAGAATTAACAAGATTGATAAACCCCTGGCCAGACTTATCAAAAAGAAAAGAGAAAGGACCCAAATCAACAAGATCATGAATGAAAGAGGAGAGATCACAACCAACACCAAAGAAATACAAACAATTATAAGAACATATTATGAGCAACTCTATGCCAGCAAATTAGATAACCTGGAAGAAATGGATGCATTCCTAGAGATGTATCAACTACCAAAATGAACCAGGAAGAAATAGAAAACCTGAACAGACCTATAACCACTAAGGAAATTGAAGCAGTCATCAAAAATCTCCCAACAAACAAAAGCCCAGGGCCAGATGGCTTCCCAGGGGAATTCTATCAGACATTTAAAGAAGAATTAATACCTATTCTGAAACTGTACCAAAAAATAGAAATGGAAGGAAAACTTCCAAACTCATTTTATGAGGCCACCATTACTTTGATCCCCAAACCAGACAAAGACCCCATCAAAAAGGAGAATTACAGACCAATATCCTTGATGAACATGGTTGCAAAAATTCTCACCAAAATACTAGCCAATAGGCTCCAACAGTACATTAAAAGGATTATTCACCATGACCAAGTGGGATTTGTCCCTGGGCTGCAAGGTTGGTTCAACATCCACAAATCAATCAACGTGATACAATACATTAACAAAAGAAAGAACAAGAATCATACGATCCTCTCAATAGATGCAGAAAAAGCATTTGAAAATGTACAGCATCCTTTCTTGATCAAACCTCTTTAGAGTATAGGGATAGAGGGTACATACCTCAATATCATAAAAGCCATCTATGAAAAACCTACAGCGAATATCATTCTCAATGGGGAAAAGCTGAGAGCTTGCCCCCTAAGGTCAGGAACGCGGCAGGAATGTCCACTATCACCACTGCTATTCAACATAGTTTTAGAAGTCCTAGCCACAGCAATCAGACAACAGAAAGAAATCAAAGGCATCCAAATCGGCAAAGAGGAAGTCAAACTCTCACTCTTTGCAGATGATATGATACTTTATGTGAAAAACCCAAAAGACTCCACCCCACAACTGCTAGAACTCATAAGGGAATTCAGTCAAGTGGCAGGATATAAAATGCACAGAAATCAGTGGTATTCCTATACACCAACAACAAGACAGAAGAAAGTGAAATTAAGGAGTCAATCCCATTTACAACTGCACCCAAAACCATAAGATACCTAGGAATAAATCTAACCAAAGAAGCAAAGGATCTGTACTCAGAAAACTATAAAATACTCATGAAAGAAATTGAAGAAGACACAAAGAATTGGAAAAACGTTCCATGCTCATGGATTGGAAGAACAAACATTGTGAAGATGTCAATGCTACCTAGAGCAATCTACACATTCAATGCAATCCCCATCAAAATACCATCCGTTTTTTTCAAAGAAATGGAACAAATAATCCTAAACTTTGTATGGAACCAGAAGAGACCCCGAATAGCCAGAGGAATGTTGAAAAAGAAAAGCAAAGCTGGCAGCATCAGAATTCCAGACTTCCAGCTCTATTACAAAGCTGTCATCATCAAGACAGTATGGTACTGGTACAAAAACAGACACATAGATCAATGGAACAGAATAGAGAGCCCAGAAATGGACCCTCAACTCTATGGTCAACTAATCTTTGACGAAGCAGGAAAGAATGTCCAGTGGAAAAACGACAGTCACTTCAACAAATGGTGTTGGGAAAATTGGACAGCCACATGCAGAAGAATGAAACTGGACCATTTCCTTACACCACACACAAAAATAGAATCCAAATGGTTGAAAGACCTCAATGTGAGACAGGAGTCCATCAACATCCTAAAGGAGAACACAGGTGGCAACCTCTTCGACCTCAGCCGCAGCAACTTCTTCCTAGAAACATCGCAAAAGGCAAGGGAAGCAAGGGCAAAATGAACTATTGGGATTTCATCAAGATAAAAAAAAGAAACAGTCCACAAAACCAAAAGACAACCAACAGAATGGGAGACAATATTTGCAAATGACATATCAGATTAAGGGCTAGTATCCAAAATCTATAAAGAACTTATCAAACTCAACACGCAAAGAACAAATAATCCAATCCAGAAATGGGCAGAAGACATGAACAGACATTTTTCCGAAGAAGACATCCAAATGGCCAACAGACACATGAAAAAGTGCTCAACATCACTCGACATCAGGGAAATCCAAATCCAAACCTCAATGAGATACCACCTCACACCAGTCAGAATGGCTAAAATTAACAAGTCAGGAAACGACAGATGTTGGCGGGGATGCAGAGAAAGGGGAACCCTCCTACACTGTTGGTGGGAATGCAAACTGGTGCTACCACTCTGGAAAACAGTATGGAGCTTCCTCAAACAGTTGAAAATAGAGCTACCATACGATCCAGCAATTGGGTATTTACCCCAAAGATACAAATGTAGGGATCTGAAGGGGTATGTGCACCCCAATGTTTATAGCAGCAATGTCCACAATAGCCAAACTGTGGAAAGAGCCAAGATGTCCATCGACAGATGAATGGATAAAGAAGATGTGGCATATATACACAATGGAATATTGTGCAGCCATCAAAAGGAATGAGATCTTGCCATTTGCAATGACATGGATGGAACTGGAGGGTGTTATGCTGAGTGAAATAAGTCAATCAGAGAAAGACATGTATCATATGACCTCACTGATATGAGGAATTCTTAATCTCAGGAAACAAACTGAGGGTTGCTGGAGTGGTGGGGGGGTGGGAGGGATGGGGTGGCTGGGTGATAGACATTGGGTAGGGTATGTGCTATGGTGAGCGCTGTGAATTGTGCAAGACTGTTGAATCTCAGATCCATACCTCTGAAACAAATAATGCAATATATGTTAAGGAAAAAAAAAAGGTAGCAGGAGGGGAAGAATTAAGTGGAATCAATCGGAGGGGGAGATGAACCCATGAGAGACGATGGACTCTAAAAAACAAACTGAGGGTTCTAGAGTGGAGGTCGGTGGGGGGATGGGTTAGCCTGGTGATGGGTATTAAAGAGGGCACATTCTGCATGGAGCACTGGGTGTTATATGCAGAAACAATGAATCATGGAACACTACATCAAAAACTAATGATGTAATGTATGGTGATTAACATAACAATAAAAAATTTTTTAAAAATGGGCAGAAGACATTAATAGACATTTTTCCAAAGAAGACATTCAGATGGCCAACAGACATATGTAAAGATGCTCAACATAACTGATCACCAGGTAAATACGAATCAAAACTGCAACTAGGAATCATCTCACACCTGTCAGAATGGATAAAATCAACACCATAAGAAACAACAGGTGTTGGCAAGATTGTGTAGAAAGAGGAACCCTCTTGCAACTGTTGGTGGGAATGCAAACTGGTACAGCCCCTCTGGAAAACAGTATGGAGGTTCCTCAAAAACTTAAAAATAGAACTATCCCACAATCCAGCAATTGCACTAGTGGGTATTAATCCAAAGAACATGAAAACACTAATTCAAAGGGAATATATGCACCCTGATGTTTATACCATTATCTACAACAGCCAAATTATGGAAATAGCCCAAGTGTCCATCAACTGATGAATGGATAAGGAAGATGTGGTATGTATATACAATGGAATATTAGTCAGTCATAAAGAATCAAATCTCGCCATTTGCAACAATGTGGATGGAGCTAGGAAGTGTTATGTGAAGCAAAATAAGTCAGGCAGAGAAAGACAAATACCATATGGTTTCACTCACGTGTGGAATTTAAGAAACAAAACAAATGATCAAAAGGAAAAAAAAAAGGCAAACCAAGAAACAGACTCTTAACTACATAGAACAAACTGAAGGCTAACAGAGGGCAGGTGGGTGGGGGGATGGGTGAAATGGGGGATGGGTGAAATAGGTGATGGGGATTAAGGAGTGCACTTGTTGTGATGAGCAGCAGGGATTGTATGGAAGTGTTAAATCACTCTATCGTACACCTGAAACTAATATTACACTATATGTTAACTAACTGGAATTTAAATAGAACTTAAAAAAAAGAAACATAAGAAACAATCAGAATAATATAATAAGAGAGCAGACTTAGTCTAATATACAAATAACATAAATATAAGTGGTTCAGATACACTAATTACAAGACAGAAATGGACTGAGTAAATTTATTAAAAAATTTCCCAACTGTAGTTGTCTATAAGAAACTCATTTTAACACAACACAGGGGTACCTGGGTGGCTCAGTTGGTTAAGTATCTGCCTTCAGCTCAGGTCATGATCTCAGAAGTCCTGGGATTGAGCCCCTGCATCAGGCTCCCTGCTCAGTGGGGAGTCTGCTTCTCCCCATCTCGTCCCCCTGCCCCCCCCACTCATGCTCTCTCTCTCTTTCTCAAATAAATAAAATCTTTAAAAGAAAAACACAACAACACAGGTAGCTCAAAAGTAAGAGAAGAGAAAAAAAATGGAGCATGCTAATGTTAATCAAAAACTAAACTGGATGAATTGGTTAAAAGTAAAACAATGAAAAAAGATATGCATCAGTCAGTATAAAAGATCTAAAGTAGCTATATTAGGTATCAGAAAAGGGGACTTCAGAACAATGACTATTATCATGAATTAGGAGGGACTTTTTAAATAACAGGAACTCAAGAAGGGAGAACAATCCTAATTGTGCACGCACATAATAATGGAGCTTCAAAATTTGTGAATAACTGATAGAACTGAAAGAAGAAATAGACAAACCCACTATTGGAGTTAAAACTTCAACACTCTACAGTTGTTTTAAGTAGTTTCTAAATATAAATAAAGAAACTAAGAAATGAATAGAATCTTTTATAAAAATACTTCAAGACAAGCTGTTAGCTATGGAAGACAAAGGAGATCAACCATATACATGATTCATCGTTTATAACAAATAGAATACACTGAATGGTCCAGAATACTTTTAAAAATCTTTCATTAATGAGAAAATTCTTGAACCTGTAGATTGACCTTATACAAGCAGAAAAATATTGAGTTTTCTACAAGGATATTAGAAACCCACATTATCCTGGATGGCTTCACAGCAAGTCAGTGCCAGAGCACAAATTACGGCAAAGCTTGAATTAAAAATTACAAAGTTTCTATCTTATTTATAGCTTTATGGGGAAATAGAATGAAGGACAGAGGAATGTGCATTATGCTGGGTAATGGAATTCTGGGACCCATCTCCCAGATCTCTCCTATACTGTCCGTATCCTTGAATAAGTTACTTCACCTGTCCTAACTCAAGGTGAAAACTATGTAAAAATCACAACCTCAAAGGTAGGGTGATGGCCTGGCTGCCAAGACTGGTCCTGAGGAGCAGGTCAGTGGTTCCATACTACATCCAAAAGGAGGATTGAGATCAGGCGTGATCCAGGAGAATGCCTATACTGGGAAGATCCAATCTGGTGGGCAAAGACAGTGCCCTAGGTGAGGTGGGCAGGTATGGGCTATGACTGAATGGCAATGTGAAGTGGTTAAGAGCACAAGCTTTAGGGTAAAACATTTGGGTATTTGAATCTGAAGTCGGCCATCCTACCAGCTGTGTGATCTTGGGTAAAGCATATAGCTTCATTTTCCTCATCTGTAATATAAAAATAATAATCCTGCTCTCATAAAATTAAGTTTCATATTGTGTTTGGTGCGGCATTGACACTTAATAAACTGCAGCTATCATTATTCAACAAATTCTAGGCCTTCCCAAATGTGCAACAAAGACTGTTGCCGAGTGTCCTGCCCTAGTTTGTACTGGCTTAGAAAAGGGCAGGGTTGAGCCTGTTCATCCCTTATGCCCCTGTAAGGAGCTAGGTAAGTCAGGAGCAGACACACTGCCTCTTAACTTCAGTTTTGTCATCCTACAATAAAAGGATTTGATCAGACAATCTCTAAGGACCTCACAGCTCATAGCTCTAAAACTGTTTGATCTGTGAACCAAATCTAATGTGTATTCTATGTTTAGAATTGATATATTGTTAGATCAGCTGGGAATTGCCAAAATCATATCATCTATTGATTTATATAAAGGGTTATGGTAAATGACCTTGGATAAAGAATATAATCTAAAATGGTATTTGTAACATCAAATGGAGTGTAAAGATTTAACGGCTTACCCTTTGGACTGAGGACCTCTTAGACTCATATATTCTTACAGTTTAAAGTGATCTCAGAAGCTAACTTATAAACCTCCCAACCATTAGAGGAACCCCTTCTACAGCATCCCTACAGTGCTCACAATCTGGCTTGAATATATCTCATGACAGGGACTTTACTATCTCATGAGATGCCTTTTTCATTTCTGAAATTCTATTATTAAAGCACTCTTATGTTTATTTTGAGACCAAAGTTTTTTAATCCCAAAACCTTTCCTTCTTGAACAAAATGGTCTTCTTATTGGAAATAACTGTCAGCCTTCTCTTTAACTTCTCTTCCAGGCTAGACATCCTTAAACACTTCAGTCATTCTGTGTATGTTTCCAGACCCCACAGCACCCTGATTGCCTTCCTCAGGACCACTTTGTAAGTCAGTTAAATGTATCCCCTGAATTAAGTACAGTATACCAAACATGGTGCAAGAAAGAAAGTTATCCCCAGGAGGTGGGACACAATGCCCTTTTTAAGGTCACCAAAGACTTAAATAGACATTTCCCAAAGAAGACACACAAATGGCTAAGAGGTATAAAAAAATGCTCATTGTCACTAATCATGAAGGAAATGCAAATCAAAACCACAATAAGATAGTACTTCATACCTGTCAGGATGGTTATTAACAACAACAACAAAAAAGACAACAAGCATTAGCAAGGATGTGGAGAAACTGGAATATTTATGCACTCTTAGTTGGAACACAAATCATGCTGCAGCTTTTTTTTGGTAAACAGTATGGAAGGTCCTCAAAAAATTAAAAACAGAACTACCATACGATCCAGCAATCCTACTTCTGGGTATTTATCTAAAAGAATTGAAATCAGGATCTCAAAGAGGTAATAGCACTCCTTTGTTCATCTCAGCATTATTTGTAACCACCAAGACATGGAAAAAGTGTAAATGTCCATTGATAAACAAATGGATAAAGAAAATTAGGTATACACATACAATGGAATACTATTCCACCCAAAAAAAGGAAATTCTGCCATACATGACAACACAAATGAACCTTCAGGACATTATGCTGAGTAAAATAAGCCCATCACAGAAAGACAAATACTACATAATTCCACTTACATGAGGTATGTAAAATAGTTAAATTCATAGAATCGAAGAGTGGAATGGTGGTTTCCAGGGGAAAGGGGTAGGTAAACATGGGGAGTATACTAATCAACAGGCATAAAGATTCAGTTAAGCAAGATGAATAAGCTCTGAAGATCTGCTGTATACCACTGTACCTATTGTCAACAATAACGTATTGTACAGTTAAAAATTTAAGAGGTTAGATCTCACATTAAGCATTCTTACCACAATAGCTTTTTTTTTTAATGGAGTCATACTAAAAAGAAGAATGGGTTTTATGTTCAAGAAGCCCCACTTCACTGTTAGTTCATATTATACTCATTACTTTGACCATGGCATCCTCATCAACAAAACAAGTGCTTAGGCTACAAGATCAAAGGCACTTTTTAAAAAAGTTATGTGAACTCTTACTTCAAATGAGATCATATTTGTACCCCTAATGTGGGAACAGAACCAATGGAAGTGTGCTGGTTTTGCCTGTCCCATTGGATCCCTGCTCACTCAGTTACCCACCCCACTGCTCTTGGAGGGGACCTCTAAGGCATTGCCCAGAAAGCTGGAAAAATCCCTGAACATCCTGATCTCCCAGTTTCCTTCAAACCCTAATATTCTAAAATTTTCATTAAAAAAAAAAGCACAATTTTCACATGAACTGTTGCCAGGGATTATAGCATAGTGGTCACCATTGTCAGTTCAAATCCCACTTCTACCATTCTGTGGCTACATGATATTGGGAAAATTTTGGTGCCTGTAGAATGGGAAGAATAATTGCCCCTACCTCATAGGGATGCTGTTAGAGCTCTTAGAATAGTACCTGGTACTTAGTTAGATTCCCATCAGCTGTCAGCTCAAGCTTCCCCAATCTTGATTCACATAATTAAATTTCTGAACCTAAATGCAGGACATTAAGCTTTCTGCATTTAAATTTTTTCTACTTGGTATAGACTCAGTCTTCAGGATTCAGGCTCAAGATAAGTTTGAATCTTGATTCCCTCATCTTTTCCCTTGGCTATCTCTCCCAGGACTCTGGCATCTGCATTTTTAATAGGCAAACCTGTGCCTTTATCCAGGTCACCAGTCTCTTCCTTAGAGATCAAATTTGACTTTATTGTGTAGCTATGACTATAAAGATAACATGCCAGTATTTTTTAAATATTTTATTTACCTGGAGAGAAAGAAAGCAGGGGGAAGAGCAGAGGGAAAGAGAATCTCAAGTAGACTTCCTGCTGAGTGCAGAGCCCAATGTGGGGCTCAATCTCATTACCCCAAGATCATGACCTTAGCTGAAATCAAGAGTCAGATGCTTAACCAACTGAGCCATCAGGGTGCCCCAACACACCAGTACTTAACCACCATGTATGTGGATATCATAAAGATAATGTTTGGGTAAAACTTAGTAAATTCCTGTTTGGACTTCCAGAGGTCATACTTTCTGAAAACAATGTATAAGTGAACATACTACTTATCACAATGAATTAGAAATACATAAGATTTTATTTTTATTTTTTTAAAGATTCTATTTATTTATTTGACAGAGAGATAGAGCACAAGTAGGCAGAGCATCAGGCAGAGGGAGAGGGAGAAGCAGGCTCCCCGCTGAGCAGGGAGCCCAATGTAGGGCTCAATCCCAGGACCCTGGGATCATTACCCGAGCCAAAGGCAGATGCTTAACCGACTGAGCCACCCAGGCGTCCCTAAATACATAAGATTTTAGATACTAGTCATTACCTAAACTTTGAAGTAGTCCAATTATTTTTTTAATTACTTAGAAATCAAAGGAAATTTGAGAACCCAACAACTGATAAGCCATAAAGTGTTAAGACAATTTCTAAGAGAAGCAATGAGCTTTTGCTTCTTTACCAGTCTCCAAAACTCCATGCAATCCAGAAACCTTTCTTAGCACTGATAGATTACATCTCAGCTCCCACATGGCTCATGGCATTTTCCACAACTTTGACCCACCTACCTCTCTCACCAATATTCCAGTCACACAAAATTTATTCTCCTTTTTATGAATATATCATATACTTCCATATTTGTGACATCTGATATACTATTCCTTCTGCCTATTAAATTTCCTTCCTTTTCTCTCTGTGGCAACTTTCATTCATTCTTACAGACCCACTTCTTCCGTGAAATTAACTCCGATTCCAAAATCACTCCTCCTTCCTCTGAGCTTCCCATTGGATTCTGTGATTCTTCTTTTATAGTCCTCACAAAGCTATATTGTGATCAATTGGTTCCAAGTATGTCTCATTGGCAACAGCTAGCTAGGGGACATTGTATGATACCTCAACTAACGACCCCAGTTTTAAGCATATTGGAGAACTTAGATTTTAAGCCAATAGTACAGGACTTTCATTATTTCATTTTTGTGGGAATTTCATTATTTATGTGGGAAAATATGAATAATGTTCCCAAGAGCAAAATTTCAAATTACCTTTGAGAACACAATCCGATCACTGATCTGTTCTTTCATTCAACAAATGTTTCTCAAGCAATTACTGTATCTCAGGCATTGTTTGAGCCAGAAGAGGTACAACAGTAAGCAAATCAGTCAAGTTTCATAACCTCATAGAGCTTATACTACAATGGGGAAGATAAAATTAAAAGATGAAATAAGGGGTCCCTGGGTGGCTCCTTGGTTAGTTAAGCATCTGCCTTCAGCTCAGGTCATGATCCCAGAGTCCTGGGATCAAGCCCCAAGTTGGGCTTCCTGCTCAGCAGGGAATCTGCTTCTCTCTCTCACTCTCCCTCTGTGTGTTCTCTCTCTTCCTTTCTCTCAAATAAATAAAATCTTCAAAAAAAAATAAAAGGTGAAATAATTATAAAAATATGGTGTGTTTGAAGCGATAATGGTAAGGCGGAAATAAATCATGGTAGAAGGATAGAAAATATCAGGGAATCAGTTGCAATTTTTCAATAAGTGATCAGGGATGGGCTCACAGAGATGATGCACTAAAATAAAAACATGAGGGAAGTGAATAACTGAGCCATGTGAATAGCTGAGAAAAGAGAATGCCTGGCAGAGGAAACAGCAAGGTCAAGGCCTAGGAGGGGAAGACTGCCTGGTATGCAGCAGTGATGCAAAGTGGCTGAAGTGGAAAGAGCCAGGTCACACAGAGCTCCATAGGTGAGCATGAGGACTTTGGGTTTCAGTCTGATGACATGGGAATCCAATGACAGTAATAAGCAGAAGAGTGATATTACCTGATTTGAATTTTCACAGGGTTACTTTGGGTGTTTTGATAAGAATAGTTTTAGGGGAGGCATGGAAAACAAACACAGAAGCAAGACATCAGGTAGGAAGTTATGTGATAACACAGGTGAGATGTGATGGGAGTTGAGAAAAGTGGTAAAATTTTAGAAGAATTTGTCAAGATTCTCTGACAGATCAATGAGGGCTGTGATAAAATAGGAAGAGTTAAGGCTGAGTATTATGACTTTTTATCCTAGCAATTTAAAGGATGAAGTTCCATTAACTGAAATGGAGAAAAGAGTAAGAAAATCTGGTTTGGAGAAAGGTCCAGAGCTTAGCTTTGGAGATGTTAAATTTGCAATCCCTATTAGACATCCAAGTGTAGATGTCAAATAAGCAGTAAGATACATGGGTCTTATCAGAGAACACAACTGGGTTGAAGAATTTGGATGATATCAACACTGAGATGCTATTTAAAGGCATAAATCTAGACTAGATCACCTATAGAGTGACTATGGATAGGAAAAATGAAGAGATCCAGGGGCTGAGCACTGTGGTACTCCAATATTTAGGTGAGGAAATACGGGGAGAAAAACAGGGGGAAAAGGGAAACAAAAAGACTGAGAAAGAGCATTTATAAAGGTGGGAGGAAAACCAGGCAAGTGTAATTATCTTAGAAGCCAAGAAGAGAGTTTCACAGAGAAGAGAGTGAACAGCTGCGTGTCAAGTGCTGTTGAGATTTTAAGTAAGATGAAGACTGAAAATAACCACTGGATTCAGCAACATGGAAATCAAGGGTGACCTTGACAAGTACAGTTTCAGGAGAACAGCAGTAGTGAAGGCCTGATTGGGGTAGTTCCAGGTGAGAATGGAGGGAGAGAAATTAATTTTTAAAAATTTAAGATGCTCTAAAGTAAGGAGAAGGAGATAGTAGTTACTAGAATGGGAACAGAGGTTGAGAGGGGTCTCCCTTCTTTTAGGATGTGAGAAACACTGGACTGTTAATATGCAGTAGACAAGGATGTTCAGTAAAGAGGAGAAATTTGGTGATGGAGGAGAAGGGGAGAATCGCCAGAGTGAGGTCCTTGAGCAGGCTTTAGGGAATATAGCAGCAAATGCTACATGGGAGCAGTGGTACGGGCAGAATATGGACAATGGTCAGATATTGGGAAGGCCACATAAGCAAGTTACAAACCAAGGATGTAGAGTGAAGGTAAGGATCAGGGCTGTAGGTTGAGGTTGGAGACCAAGTCAGGATCATGCAGGGAAAGCACAAGTAAACAGGAGGACCCGAGTCAGAAGAGCAATCTGAGACTAGTCCAGGAGGTTACTATGAAGTCAAGGCAAAGGAAACTAGAAAGCATGCACCATATGACTAATATACTACACAGACAGCATTTTGTGCCAACACTCCTTTTGAAAGCCTGTACTCTTTCCCATTGATTTTCTTCCTCTGGTTCCTGAATCTGATGGCCAATATATTCTTTCTAAGAGATTGCCTTTATCGTTATATTAATGAAGAGTTATATTTGTATACAAAAAGTATTATTGAATGTATAATGTACCAAGAGCTCTGAAAATCAATTGGCTATTCCAGAAAGTCCCATCGATGCTCCCAAAACCCACAGAAATAATCACAGTGATAAATACCAGGGTGGCAGACCATGGTCACCAAACCATTTTCAATTTCCTGGGCACTCACCTTACTATCTTTTTGCCTCTGTGCATCTATTTGCGGTCAAATGAAACTGAAATGTCAGAGTTGCAAGAATGAAACAGTCTGAGTTCCTGAGTCGCTGGGTCCTTGGAAGACAACAGCATGCGGGGCCATCCAACCTGCATCAGATTTTGATAAAAACAAGAAATAACTCTTTTTTTTTTATTTGAGAGAGAGAGAATGACAGATAGAGAGCATGAGAGGGAAGGGGGTCAGAGGGAGAAGCAGACTCCCTGCTGAGCAGGGAGCCCGATGCAGGACTCGATCCCGGGACTCCAGGATCATGACCTGAGCCGAAAGCAGTCGCTTAACCAACTGAGCCACCCAGGCACCCAAGAAATAACTCTTTGTTGTGTTAAGTCAATGACACTTATTTTTTTCCCACAGCACAGTCTAACGTGACCCTGACTACAACACAAGCACACCATCTTAGAACAGAGGCAACCATTTGGTCTATAAATGCCAATGCTTTAAGTCACAGCAAGCATCACAGATGCTTAAATAACAAGTTCCCTTAGGATATAAAACATAATTTGATCCACAACAATTTGGCTTTCACACAGCACATCTGGTTTTCAGGAATACATCTATGTAAATTGAGTTACCTCCATAATGATATTGTATTTGCATCTGAGGAACTGAAAAGACAAGACTGGCTGCAGGTTAAGTAAAAACCACCTAGGTCGATCTTGATTTGCTCTCCAAGCTCCTGTGATAACATATGTAAACACCCTGTAGGTAATTAGATTCTAAATTCTTCTTCGCTGTAATGATCCAGGTGTCATTGGAATGATGGTTTTTAAAAAAGTCATTTTTCCTACATAAGTTTACAGCATATGATTTTTTCTTTTTTAATTAAACCTCTGTACAGTGAATAATGCACCTGATTTAGACATTCAAATCTTCCCCCCCTTCCCCCCCACTATCATCACCACCACCTCAGCTAAGAGAGTCAGTCTAGGTGATTCAGGCAATTGTGTTGCCTTATAAAACACTGTCTCCAAAGAATCCTTTTAGCCACTCAGAGCCAACATAGAGTCAATTATTAAGGTTCCTACTTGTATGGCTCAGTCTGCACTTTACACCTTAGTACTATCCCTATTAATCTGCTCAGGAACCACTTTGTTATTTCTGATGCTGGGGTAGGGATTGTTCAGGTATCCCCTTGGGTTTTCTTTGGTTGTTTAACCTTGGAGGAGAACAGAAATGGTAGCAGCAGGCTGATATTTGGGTTTAGACCATGGCACCTAGTCTAGGTGTTGAAGAGAGGGTTGCTGTAATGTGTCCTGCATCATGAACCTCTTATTGAAAGTACTTTCTACTCCATTGACAAAATGACAGGATTTATTAACCAGAATTTATCTCTACTGGTTCTTTTATCACCAACAGTAAGTTTCCATAACAGCTTCACTGTCCCAAATATTTGTTAAAGGCTTAAACAGTTTCAAATGTGTGCTCCTTTATTTAATTTACAGCTGCTTCTGAAAATGCACCATTCAGTATTAGATGAAATAGCTTATATCTCCTGTCATATTTCACATTTTGTCTTATGCTTTGGTAGATTTCATGGTGATCTCTTTTTAACCAGTAAAATTTGTTTTAGGGAAGATGATACATTTTCTTTAAATAGTCAAGCTGCAGAAAAAGTCCTATATCATGAAGCCTTTTCACTGGCTTACATATCAACAGTAGGTCTTGCAGACCTTTAAAAAATATCTGGGCCTCTTCGTTCTCAGGGAGGCTGGTTGCATTCTTGCACAGCCTCATTTCACAAAAACAACTATGGTACAGTCCAACGCATGCTCAACCTAACACATCGGGCTCTAAAACCTGACCCTGCCACATTCAAACTCTAATTTTAGACAAATTACTGAACTTCTCTGAGCCTCATCACCCTCATCTGTGAATTGGGGCAAATCATACTTGTTCACAGGGCAATTCTAAGGAGTCAAGACAATACCCATGTAAAAGTGCCTAGCATTGAGTCTGGCCCAAAATAGGCAATCAAGACTCTTTATTAGAATCTCCAGGGTACACACACTGCATCTAGCATGAGATCCTATGAGTTAATAGTTTACACCAAGTCTCCTAAAGTGAAATAATATGGAGAACTCCAGGGCAATTTAAGATGTTCTGGCCATTTAAGATTTACCTGATTTACACCCAACCTCCTGTGCTTATCCTTCAGTAATACAGGTCTTGCCATTCAACTTTCTACTATATTGAGAGGTTTTACTTTTACTCTCCCCACCAAGGAATAGCCCTGTGGCTTCTCCACCAGAGTTCTAGTTCCCTGTCTCTCCCTACTGCCTCTGCCTCACTCAGTGCCAACAGAGCACAAGAAGTACGTAGAAAGACTTTGTTTTTAACTCAGAGATGTAGGTGTCTGGGGCTGCGGTGGAGGGCACCAATCTACTTTGTCTTCCTAAGAGAATCTGCTTAGATGAATCCATGTCTGGAATACAAAGGTGTCTTCTCCAAACATTCCCTATAAGAACCTACTTGCTGCCAAGCTCAGGGGCTGGAAGGAATTCAGGTTCAGGGCCAACAGTGACACTGAGTTCTCTTCCTCTCAACCTACAGGCACGTCCTTCTGGGGCAGAGAGTACTTTCAAATAGCAAACGTGACCTTCTCTCCAATCTGTACCCAGCTAATATACAATCCCCTAACCCAGCTAGTGCCTATGGGCGGCAGGAGGTTTCATCTAAAGTGGCTTAAATAATTCTTCTCTTCTCTCCCTCTCACCATTCTTTGCCATCTCAGTGAGTGGCTTTCAAACTCTGTTGACTGTAACCCACACATAAGAAATACATGTTACTTTGCAACCCAGTATTCACACATACATGCACACATACACACAACTATCAAAAAGGCGCCTGGGTGGCTCAGTTGGTTGAGCGACTGCCTTCGGCTCAGGTCATGATCCTGGAGTCCCGGGATCGAGTCCCGCATCAGGCTCCCTGCTCCGCGGGGAGTCTGCTTCTCCCTCTGACCCTCCCCCATCTCATGTTCTCTCTCTCTCTCTCTCAAATAAATAAATAAATCTTTAAAAAAAAAAAAAAAGGTGAGGCAACAATTATTTCCTTTGCTATGTATGAGGTACTTTATTTTCCCCTCTATTATATTTTACTTCATTTTTTAAAATGCTGGTCATGACCTATCAAATTGATTTTATGCCTCACTAATGGGTCACAGCTTGTAGTTTTAAAAATACTGATCCAGGTATTTAATAAGGAGCTACTAGCCTGGAAAAGGAGAATATGAAAACCATACTTTAAAGTAATTGGAAAGTTTAAGTTTTGTTAAAAGTTTACGGACAGTTCTGGTAAGATAGAAAAGATGCACTTTACCCTATTCCTCCTACTAAATACAACTATAAACTAGAAATTATATATAAAATAAACATAAGAAAATCCTGAAGGGTGGAGAGAAGGTGGCAGACTTCTAGGGACTAGGGAACCCAATGAATGGCATACTGCTAAACTCTCTGGTTTTCTTTTTGCCTCATTTATGTCTCAGGCTTCAAGCTGAAGAACTGGCAACCTGGAAATGGCAACAAATGCAAACAAAGTCCACTCTCTCTAAACTAAGGACCAAGAAAGGGGAATACTATAAAGACTGAAAACTTTTAGATAATAATCACTCTATGCCAAAGAAAACAGGTAAAACTGCAACCTCATCCCCACCCATGTCAGCAAAGGCCAAGTGGAAAGCCTAGAGAGGATTACAACCCACTTAAACCACAAGACACCTTAATCCACCTAATGTGGGGATATCAGAAAAGGATGAGTATAACATCCTAACTGGATGGTAATGAGCTCCTCTCATCCCTGTCTACCTACAGTGACATTGCAGATATGGTGAGGAGCCTGGGCTTCTACCTCTACCCAGAAGTACCTCCTCAGGGTACCTCTGAGTACTCAGAAGACAGACCTCCCCTTCCCTCTAAGGTGGTGTCAGGGGAAGCCTAGTGAAGAGTCAGGACTTTTACCACTGTTCAGGGGTAACAAGGCCACCCCCTCTATGTGGTGCAGACCATGTGAGGAATAAACAGTGAGGAACTTTTATTTCCTGCAGCCAAGAGGTATCAGACTGAAGCCAGAGTTCCCACCACTGCCCAGCATTAACAAGGAGCCTCTGCTCTGTTGTCAGTGGAGGTTTAGTGGGAAACCTGAACTTCTACCCCCATATGTCAGTAATGAGTTGATGAACCTCCCTTCCCTTCCAGAAGGGTTCCATAGACACCGAGTTTTAATAAGTTCTAGAGTCTAATAATGTAATACCCACAAGGTTAGGTTTAAGTAGAAAATCACTCATCATGACAAGAAACAGCAAAATATCAAACTGAATTTAAAAAAGATGATACATACCATTATTGAGATGACAGAGATGTCAGAATTACATGACAAATATTTTAAAGGAGCCGTCATAAAAACGTTTCAATTATCAGGTATAGACATGCTTGAGACAGATGAAAAAATATAAATTCCAGAAAAAGAAACAGAAATCTTCAGCAAATAAATAGAAGATATAAAGGAGAACCAACTGGAAATTTTAGAACTGAAAAGTACAAAAACCAAATTTAAAATTTAACAGCAGCAAAATAAATAATAAATAAATATAAATAAATAAATAAAAGTTTAACAGCAGAATGAATAGGGCAGAGGAAAGAATCAATGAACTGGAACATAGAATAGAAATAAGTCAGAGAAAGAAAGTCATTCACATGTAGAACTTAAGATACAAAACAAATGAGCAAAGGGGGAAAAATGAGAGACAGAGACAAACCAGGAAACAGACTTAGCCATAGAGAACAAACTGATGGTTACCAGAGGGGAGAGGCAGGTGGGGATGAAGGAGTGCACTTGTCATGATGAGCACTGAGTTGTTAGAATCATAGAATTGCTGAATCATTATATTGTATACCAGAAACTAATGTAACACTGTATGTTAACTATACTGGAATTAAAATTAAAAACTTAATTTAAAAAAAAGAAACCATCTTTGACTTCTGACTTTTGGTCCAGCATATAATAAGCTTTTAAGTTGCCATTGCATCCTAACAATAAGTAAGAAGGCTGAACACACCAGAAAATCAATAACTCTTCTTGGATCCAAAAGAGAAATGAGGTTACAGGACAAACCACTGACCTCAAAACTGCAAAGATTGATGGGTCAATACAGAGAATCATGACTTACCTGAGTAGAAACCCTGGAGCTTAAGACTCCAAAGAAACCAGTGCTTAGGTAGGAAAGCCTGAATTGTAATTGACAACTGCTGGAGGTTCAGTGTGCACAACTCCTGACAGTTAAAAACTCCAGGGAGATGCATTCATAGGAGGCCTCACATATTTCTGAGTTTTACCTCCAGGAGCTTGACTTGGTTTTCACAGTATCAGACAAAATCCCTTTCATGTTTCCATCAGGGGGAAGGGAAAAGGAACCATTTTGGAAAATGTCTGAGCACTCTGTTCTACTTAACAAGGTCTGCCCTCAGAAGAAGTTATTTAACCAGAGCCTAAGCTGTTGAGGTTTTATCAGAGCCTAACTCCTCTATGGGAAGAGAAATATTTAAAAACAGCCATTTTTTGCCTTCCACATGGAGGAAAGGGAAATACTCAACACCATCCCCCTCTAACCTTCCCCATGAGAAAAGGGAAATATCCAACTCAAGCACATTCTAACCATCCTGTCCCAATCAAAGGCAGTAGGGGGAATAAGGGAGAGTGAGAAAAATGTGGAGTTTACAGTCTACAGAAGCTAAAGTTCTCTAAAAGGCTGAGACCTAATCATAGGACTATAGAACACTCCCTTTTCCCCAACAGCCTATCTGTGGTACTCCCTTTTACCTAGTACATCATGTCATTTCTACCAAGAAAAAATTACAAAACCTATTAAGAGATTAAAAAAAAAATAAAAAAAAAACCGGAGGACAGAGCCAGATGGCAGGGGAGTGGGAGACCTGGATTTCATCTGGTTTCAGGAATTCTGCTGGATAGAGATCAAACCATTCTGAACACCTACGAACTCAACAGGAGATCAAAGAAAAGAATAGCAACAACTCTCTGAACAGAAAAGCGACCACTTTCTGGAAGGTAGGACATGCGGAGAAGTGAATCTGAGGCAATATTCAGGATGATAGACAGCGGGGGAGGGGGCCTCTGTCGGCCACTTCTGGCAAGTAATAGAGGCCCAGAGCACAAAATCGGAACTTTTACAAGTCGGCTCCGCTGAAGGACATTGCTCCAGTGGCTAAGCGGGGGGTGGAACTCTCGTAGGACAGTGTGGTCTCAGGACCCTCGGGGTCACAGAAAGACTGGGGGTGCTGAGTGCAGCAGAGCTCTCAGGTATTGGAGCGGGGAAGCCAGCTGCAGAGACAGAGCCGAGGTGGGGGCTCTCAGCTCGGGGTTGCCATAAACTGTGATCCGCGGCCCAGTCGGGCCACTGCTCCTCCAGCAGGGACCCAACAAGCGGCAGATCCAGGGAGACTCCCCTTCCTCCCCTGGGAGGAGCCGCCGCAGGGATCAGCTGGGTTTGGAGACTCCACACAGGGTCGGGTGCCAGAGATAGAAACGCTCAGTCGCAGGCCAGGTGAGCACGGAGTGCGGCCACAGACCGGGAGACAGGAGTGACTGATTGCTTTTCTCTGGGGGCGCACTGAGGAGCGGGGCTCCGAGTTCTTGGCTCCTCCGGGGCGGAGATTGGGAGGCCGCCATTTTCACTGTCATCCTCCAAAGCTCTATGGAAAGCTTGCAGGGAACAAAAGCTCCCGAGAAGAAACCTGAGCAGGCTGCTTAGCCCCAATGAGCAAGGGTGGGGCAATTCTGCCTCCAGCAAAGACATTTGGGAACGACGGCAACAGGCCCGGCCCCCAGAAGATCAGCATGAACAACCAGCCAAGACCAAGTTTACCGATCAATGAGAATGGCAGAACTCCAGCGCTAGGGGAATACTGCATATAGAATTCATGGCTTTTTTACCATGATTCATTAGTCTTTCAAAGTTAATTTTTTTTAACTGTTTTTTTTCTGAATTTTTCTTTTTCCCTTTTTCAATCACCAACATCTTATCAATCCCTTTTTTTAAATTTATTTTTCATTTTTAGAGTCATAATCTATCCCTTCATAGTAGTTACCCTTATTTTTGGCAGATATATATATAAGTTGTTCTCTCTTTAAAATTTTGAGACACAGTTTCTTCTAAGATATCAAAATATACCCTAAATCTCTAGTGTATGGCTTTGTTCTAGTCTCCTGCCTAATCACATTCTCTCCCCCCCTTTTTTTTCTTTCTTTCCTTTTTTTAATCTTTTTTTTTCCAAACATCTTATCAATTCTTTTAAAATTTATTATAATTTCCATCTTTATAGTCATATTCCATCCCTTCATCGTATAATCCCTTATTTTGTACATATATAAGTCTTTCTTTCTTTAAAGTTTTAGGAGGCACTTTCTTCTAACAGACTAAAATACACCCAAAATCTAGTGTGTGGCACTGATCTATGCACCAGCCTGATCATATTTGATCATATTCTGTTTTTTTTTTTTGTTTTATTCTGTTTTTGTTTGTTTTTATCTTTTTCTTTTCCTCTTTTTTCTTTCTTTCCCTTTCTTTTCTGATTTGATTAGAGTATATTTTCTGGGGACATTGTTAACCTGTTAGCATTCTGTTTTCTCATTCATCTATTCTACTCTGGACAAAATGACAAGATGAAAAAAATCACCTCAACAAAAAGAACAAGAAGTAGTACCGTCTGCCAGGGACCTACTCAATACGGACATTAGTACGATGTCGGACCTAGAGTTCAGAATCATGACTTTAAAGACACTAGCTGGGCTTGAAAAAAGCATGGAAGTTATTAGAGAAGCTCTTTCTAGAGAAATAAAAGAACTAAAATCTAACCAAGTCAAAATCAAAAAGGCTATTAATGAGGTGCAATCAAAAATGGGGAAACTAACTGCTACGATAAATGAGGCAGAAGAGAGAATCAGCGATATGAAAGACCAAATGATGGAAAATAAAGAAGCTGAGAAAAAGAGATAAACAACTACTGGATCACGAGGGCAGAATTCGAGAGATAAGCGATACGATAAGACAAAACAACATTAGAATAATTGGGATCCCAGAAGAAGAAGAAAGAGAGAGGGGCAAAAGGTATATTGGAGCAAATTATAGCAGAGAACTTCCCTAATGTGGGGAAGGAAAGAGGCATCAAAATCCAGGAGTCACAGAGAACCCCTCTCAAAATCAATAAAAATAGGTCAACACCCTGACATCTAATAGTAAAACTTATGAGTCTCAGAGACAAAGAGAAAATCCTGAAAGCAGCTCGGGAGAAGAGATCTTTAACCTATAATGGTAGAAACATTAGATTGGCAACAGACCTATCCACAGAGACCTGGCAGGCCAGAAAGGACTGGCATGATATCTTCAGAGCACTAAATGAGAAAAATATGCAGCCAAGAATACTATATCCAGCTAGGCTGTCATTGAAAATAGAAGGAGAGATAAAAAGCTTTCAAGACAAAAAAAAACTAAAGGAATTTGCAAACACGAAACCAGCCCTACAAGAAATTTTGAAAGAGGTCCTCTAAGCAAAGAGAGAGCCTAAAAGCAGCATGGACCAGAAAGGAATACAGACAATATCCAGTAACAGTCACTTTACAAGCAATACAATGGCACTAAATTCTTATCTTTCAATAGTTACCCTGAATGTAAATGGGCTAAATGCCCCAATCAAAAGACACAGGCTATCAGATTGGATTAAAAAACAAGACCCATCAATATGCTGTCTGCAAGAGACTCATTTTTGACCCAAAGACACCCCCACATTGAAAGTGAAGGGGTGGAAAACCATTTACCATGTTAATGGACACCAAAAGAAAGCTGGGGTGGCAATCCTTATATCAGACAAATTAGATTTTAAAACAAAGACTGTAATAAGAGATAAAGAAGGACACTATATCCTACCTAAAGGGTCTATCCAACAAAAAGATCTAACAATTGTAAATATCTATGCCCCTAACATGGGAGCAGCCAATTATATAAGGCAATTAATAACAAAAGCAAAGAAACACATTGACAACAATACAATTATACTAGGGGATTTTAACACCCCCCTGACTGAAATGGACAGATCATCTAAGCAAAAGATCAACTAGGAAATAAAGACTTTAAATGACACACTGGAGCAATTGGACTCCACAGACATATTCAGAACATTCCATCCCAAAACAGCGGAATACACATTCTTCTCTAGTGCCCATGGAACATTCTCCAGAATAGATCACATCCTAGGTCACAAATCAGGTCTCAACTGGTACCAAAATATTGGGATTATTCCCTGCATATTTTCAGACCACAATGCTTTGAAACTAGAACTCAATCACAAGAGGAAAGTCGGAAAGAACTCAAATACATGGAGACTGAAGAGCATCCTTCCTAGAAACATAGCCAAAGGCAAGGGAAACAAGGGCAAAAATGAACTGTTGGGATTTCATCAAGATAAAAAGCTTTTGCACAGCAAAAGAAACAGTCCACAAAACCAAAAGACAACCGACAGAATGGGAGAAAATATTTGCAAATGACATATCAGATAAAGGGCTAGTATCCAAAATCTATAAAGAACTTATCAAACTCAACACCCAAAGAACAAATAATCCAATCAAGAAACGGGCAGAAGCCATGAGCAGACATTTTTCCAAACAAGTCATCCAAATGGCCAACAGACACATGAAAAAGTGCTCAACATCCCTCGGCATCAGGGAAATCCAAATCCAAACCTCAATGAGATACCACCTCACACCCGTCAGAATGGCTAAAATTAACAAGTCAGGAAATGACAGATGTTGGCAGGGATGTGGAGAAAGGGGAACCCTCCTACACTGTTGGGAATGCAAGCTGGAGCAGCCACTCTGGAAAGCAGTATGGAGGTTCCTCAAACAGTTGAAAATAGAGCTATCATACGACCCAGCAATTGCATTACTCAGTATTTACCCCAAATATACAAATGTAGGGATCCTAAGGGGTACGTGCACCCCGATGTTTATAGCAGCAATGTCCACAATAGCCAAAGTGTGGAAAGAGCCTAGATGTCCAACGACAGAAGAATGGATGAAGAAGATTTGGTATATATACACAATGGAATATTATGCAGTCATCAAAAGGAATGAGATCTTGCCATTTGCAACGATGTGGATGGAACTGGAGGGTATTATGCTGATTGAAATAAGTCAATCAGAGAAAGACATGTATCATATGACCTCACTGATATGAGGGATTCTTAATCTCAGGAAGCAAACGGAGGGTTGCTGGAGTGGTGGGGGGGTGGGAGGGATGGGGTGGCTGGGTGATAGACATTGGGTAGGGTATGTGCTATGGTGAGTGCTGTGAATTGTGCAAGACTGTTGAATCACAGATCAGTACTTCTGAAACAAATAATGCAATATATGCAAAGAAAAAAGAAGAAGAAGATAGCAGGAGGGGAAGAATGAAGGGGAGTAAGTCGGAGGGGGAGACAAACCATGAGATATGAAAAACAAACTGAGGGTTCTAGAGGGGAGGGGGGTGGGGGGATGGGTTAGCCTGGTGATGGGTATTAAAGAAGGCACGTTCTGCATGGAGCACTGGGTGTTATGCACAAACCATGAATCATGGAACACTACATCAAAAACTAATGATGGAATGTATGGTGATTAACATAACAATAAAATTTTTTTAAAAAACCCACAATCTGAAAAACAAAGCGAGCCTCAAAACCAGACTCATATATAGGAGGGATGTTGGAATTATCAGACCAGGAATTTAAAAGAACAATGACTTATGTGCTAAGGTCGCCAACAGATAAAACAAAGAGCATACAAGGACATATGGGCAATGTAAGCAGAGAGAGAGGCATTCTAAGAAAGAACCAAAAAGAGATGATAGAGATCAAAAACACTGTAACAGAAATGAAGAATGCCTTTGATAAGCTTTTAGTAGACTGGACATGCTGAGGAAAGAAACTCTGAGCTCGAGGATATCTCAATACAAACCTTCAAAACCAAAAAGCTAGCAGAAAAAAAAAAAAAGAGTGGAAAAACCAAGACAGAATATGCAACAGCTGTGGGACAAGTACAAAAGCTGTAACATATATGTAGGGAGAATACTAAGAGAGAGAAAGGAACAGAAGAAATATTTGAAACAATAGCAACTATTAGTTTTCCCAAATTAATGTCAGACACCAAACGATAGCTCTAGGAAGCTCACAGAACACCATGCACAAATAATAATATAAAAACTACACCAAAGTACATCATTTTCAAATGACAGAAAATCAGAACTAAAGAGAAAAATCCTCAAAAAAAGCCAGAGGGGAAAAAAACACCTCACCTATAGAAGAGTGAAGAAATTATATTTGACTTCTAAGATACTGTGTAAGCAAGTAGAGAATGAAGTAAAATATTTAAAAATGTTTAGAGGAAAAATAAACACCAACCTAGAATTCTGTGCCCTGCAAAATTATCCTTCAAAAGTGAAAGAAAAAGACTTTCTCAGACAAACATAAACTGAGGGAATTTGTTGTTGACAGACCTGCCTTGCAAGAAATGTGAAAAGAACTTCTTTAGAGAGGGGCACCTGGGTGGCTCAGTTGGTTAAGCGACTGCCTTCGGCTCAGGTCATGATCCTGGAGTCCCAGGATCGAGTCCCGCATCGGGCTCCCTGCTCAGTGGGGAGTCTGCGTCTCCCTCTGACCCTCCCCCCTCTCATGTGCTTTCTCTCTCTCTCAAATAAATAAAATCTTAAAAAAAAAGTTCTTTAGAGAAAAAAGTGATAAAGGTCAGAAACTCAGATCTATGCAAAGAAGAGTATCAGAGAAGAAATAAGTGATAAAATAAAAATAAGTTATAAAATAGAAGCTTTTTATTCTTAATTGATGTAACAGATAAGTTGGTTCAAAATATTAATAGCCACAATGTGTTTGATTATATGTGGTTTTTATTTATATATAGTTATTTAATATACATACATTTAATATTAACATATTTAAATATTAGTATATTTGATATATAGCGAGAGTTATATAAGCTTAAGTATAAGAGAAATGAATGACAGCAAAAATAGAAAGAGCAGGAAGGAGGAAATCAAGATTATTTTGTTACTATAAGGTACTCACACTGTGAAATGGCAGTGTTACTTGAAAGTAGACTTGAATTAGTTGTAAATGTATATTTCAAACACTAGGGCAACCACTAAAAACGTTAAAAAAAAGAGTATAATTAAAATGCTAAGGAAGGAAGATAATTAAATTATTTGAAGTGCTCAATTAAAACCACAAAGGTCACAAAAAAGAGTGGAAGACAAAATAGGAACAAAGAACAAGAGCAACAAATAGAAACAGTAACAGTTATGGCAGATATTAATATAACTATATCAATATAGTTATCACTTTGGATGTCATGGTCTAGATTTATCAATTAAAAGACAAAGATCATCAGAGATAAGACCCAGTTATATGTTGTCTATAAGAAATCTACCTTAAATATAAAGACACATACACATTAAAAATAAATGGATGGAAAATATATATGCCATTCTAACACTAATCAAAAGAAAGAAGGAGTAGCTACATTAATTTCACAAAGAGCAGAGTTCAGAGCAAGGAAAATTATCAGGGATAAAGAGGGGGCATTATATAATGATTACGAGGTCAATTCACCCAGAAGACGTAACAACCTTTAGCATGTACGTACCTAAGAATAGAGTGTCAAAATATATGAGACAAAAAACTGATAGAACTGCCAGGAGAAATAGGTGAATCCATTATTATAGTTGGATATTTCAACACCCCTCTATCAGAAGTGGACAGACCCAGCAGGCAGAAAATCAGTAGGGACATAGTTGAACTCAATAGCACCATTAATCAACTGAATATAATGGGTATCTATAGACTATTTCATCTCAGAAGAGCAGAACACACATTCTTCTTAAGCGCATATGGAACATTCACCAAGACAGAGCACATTCTAGGCCATAAAACACACCTTAACACATTTAAAAGAAGAGAAATCATACAATGTCTGCTTTCAGACTACAGTGTAATTAAACTAGAAATCAATAACAGGAAGATAGCTAGAAATCCCCAAGTACCTGGAGATTAAACACACTTCTAAATAACACACAGGTCAAAGAAGCAATCTCAAGAGAACTTTTTAAATTTTTGAATTAAATGAAAATAAAAACACAACTTATCCAAACTGTGGGATGCAACAAAAGCAGTGCTTAGAGAGAAATTATATTATTGAATGCATATATTAGAAAAGAAGAAAGATCTAAAATTAATCATCTAAACATCCACCCTAGGAAACTAGAAAAAGAAGAGTGAATTAAATCCAAAGTCGGAAGAAAATAATAATAAAAATCAGAGCAGAAATTGAAAATAGAAATAGGAAAAAAACACAATGAAACTAAAAGCCTGTTCTTTGAAAAAAATAAATAAAATCAGTAAGTCTCTAGCCAAGCTAACTAGAGAAAAAGAGAGAGGACACAAATCACTAATATCAGAAACAAAAGAGGGGACATCACTACAGACCTCATGGACATTAAAAGAATAATCAAAGATTATGAATAACTTTATGCCCACAAATTTGATAACCTAGACAAAATGGATCAATTCCTTAAAAAGTATAATCTGCCAAAACTCACACAAGAAATAGGCTATGTGAATAGGCCTATATTTATTAAAGATATTGAATCAATAATTAATAACTTTCCAAAATAGAAAGCACCAGTTCCAGATTGGTTCACTGGTAAATTCCACCAAACATTTATTTAAGGGAAAAACATTACACCTATTCTCTATAATCACTTTCAGAAGACAGAAGCAGAGAAAATACTTCCTAACTCATTCTGTGAGGCCAGCATTACCCTCTGACTAAAACCAGACAAAGAAATGACAAGAAAACGACAAATTTTACAAAAATCTCCCATAAACATAGATGCAAAAACTCTCAACAAAATGTTAGAAATTGAATCCAATAATGTAAAAAAAGAAAAAAAAGTATATACTGCAACCAGGTGTGATTTATCTCAGGTAAGTAAAGCTGGTTCAACATTTGAAAAACAATGTAATCCACCATATCACAAGGCCACAGAAGAAAAAAACCACAAGATCATCTCAGTATGTGCAGGAAAATTATTTGACAAAATCTAACACCCACTGATGATTTTTTTAAAAATCTCAGTAAACTAAGAATAGAGAGAAACTTTTTCAACTTGATACAGAATATCTATAAAAAAAACCCTACAGATAACATTATAATGGTGGGAAACTCAAAGTTTTCCCACTAAGATCAGCAACAAGGCAAGGATGCCCCCACTCATCACTGTTTTTCAATATCATACTGGAAGTCTTAGAAAATGCAGTAAAATAAAAAAAGGAAATAAAAATAACAGATCGGAAAGGAAGCAATAAAACTGTCTTTGCAGATGACACGATCATCTAGGTAGAATAAAAAAAATCAACAAAAGATTCCTGGAACATTGCAGTATACAAAGTTAATACACACAATTTATTTGCCTTCCTATATATCAGCAATGGACAAATGGAACTTGAAATTTAAAATGCAATACTACCAGGGTGCCTGGGTGGCTCAGTCAGTTGAGCCTTTGACTCCTGGTTTCAGCTCAGGTCATGATCTCAGGGTTCTGGGATCGAGCCCTGTGTCAGCTACAAACTCAGCAGGAAGTCTGCTCCTCTGCCCCCTCTCCCTTTCCTCCTGCCCCTCTTCCTGCTCACATGCTGTCTCTTTAAAATAAATAAATAAGTCTTTTTTAAAAATAGATAAATATTTTTTTATATTTATGCCTGCATGGCTCAGTCAGTTAAGCATCCAACTCTTGATTTCAGCCCGTCATCCCTCTCACCTTCTGCAGCTGGTCTGTCCAAGGAGGCAGGGCCTTCTGAGTACTGCATGGCTCAGTCAGTTAAGCATGGCTGCATGGTTCAGTCAGTTAAGCATCCAACTCTTGATTTCAGCTCAGGTCATGATCCCCGGGTCATGGATCAATCCCCTTATCATGCACCGCTCAGCACAGAGTCCGCTCTGGATTCTCTCTTTTCCAATACCCCACACCCCACCGCTTTCAAATAAATAAATAAATCACAATACTATCTACACTTGCACCCTGAAAAATGAAATACTTAGGTATAAATCTAACAAAATATAAACAAGATCTGTTATGAGAAAAACTATAAAACTCTGGTGAAAGAAGCCAAAAATGGGGGTGGGAGCAAGATGGCTGAGGAGTCGGAGACCTGGATTTCATCTGGTCTCAGGAATTCAGCTGGATAGGGATCGAACCATTCTGAACACCTACGAACTCAACAGGAGATCAGAGAAAAGAATAGCAACAACTCTCTGAACAGAAAAGTGACCAATTTCTGGAAGGTAGGACGTGTGGAGAAGTGAATCTGAGGCGATATTCAGGAGGATAGATGGCGGGGGAGGGGGCCTCCGTCAGCCGCTTCTGCCAAGTGATAGAGCCCCAGAGCACAAAATCAGAAATTTTACAAGTCGGCTTTTCTGAGGGACGTCGCTCCATTGGCTAAGCGGGGTGGAACCCTCACAGGACAGTGTGGTCTCAGGACCCTCAGGGTCACAGAAAGACCGGGGGGTGCTGAGTGTGGCAGAGCTCCCAGGTATCGGAGCAGGAAAGCCGGCTGCAGAGACAGAGCTGAGGCATGGGCTCTCAGCTCGGGGTTGCCAAAAACTGTGGTCTGTGGCACAGTCAGGCCACTGCTCCTCCAGCAGGGACCCAACAAGCGGCAGGTCTGGGGAGACTCCCCTTCCTCCCCTGGGAGCAGCAGTGCAGGAGCACACCACAGGGATCTGCTGGGTTTGGAGACTCCACACCCAGTCGGGTGCCAGAGATAGAAATGTTCGGTCACAGGCCGGGTGAGCACAGAGTGTGGCCGGAGACCGGGGAGACGGGAGTGACTGACTGCTTTTCTCTGGGGGCACACTGACGAGCGGGGCCCCGGGTTCTTGGCTTCTCTGGGGCAGAGATTGGGAGGCCACCATTTTCACTCTCATCCTCCAAAGCCGTACCGAAGGCCTGAAGGGAACAAAAGCTCCCAAGAGCAAACCCGAGCAGATTGCTTAGTCGGAACCGGCAAGGGAGGGGCATTTCTGCCTCCAGCAAAGACATTTGGGAACCACAGCAACAGGCCCCTCCCCCACAAGATCAGCAAGAACCACCAGCCACGACCAAGTTTACCGGTCAATGAAAACAGCAGAACTCCAGCACTAGGGGAATAATACACATAGAATCCATGGCTTTTTTACCATGATTCTTTAATCTTTCAAAGTTAATTTTTTTAACTGTTTTTTTTTAATTTTTCTTTTTCCCTTTTCAACCAACATCTTATCAATCCCTTTTTTAAAAAACATTTTTATTTTTCATTTTTAGAGTCATATTCTATCCCTTCATAGTAGTAACCCTTATTTTTGGCTTATATATAACTTGTTCTCTCTTTAAAATTTTGAGATACAGTTTCTTCTAACAGATCAAAATATACCCTAAATCTCTAGTGTATGGCTTTGTTCTAGTCTCCTGCATGATCACATTCTCTTTTTTAAAAATCCTCTTCTTTCTTTCTTCAAACAACTTCTTAACTTATCAATTCCTCTTATAAAATTTTTTATAATTTTCATCTTTACAGTCGTATTCCATCCCTTCATCATATTAACGCTTATTTTTGTACATATATAAGTTTTTCTTTCTTTAAAATTTTGGGAGGCACTTTCTTCTAACAGACCAAAATACACCCACAATCTAGTGTGTGGCAATGATCTATGTACCGGACTCATCATATTTGATCATATTCTGTTTTTGTTTTGCTTTTGTTTGTTTTTATCTTTTTCTTTTTTTTCTTTCTTTCCCTTTCTTTCCCCCCAGTTTCAGGTCTTTCCTGATTTGTTTAGAGTATATTTGCTGGGGACATTGTTATGCTGTTAGCATTCTGTTCTCTATCTATTCTCCTATGGACAAAATGACAAGATGGAAAAAATCACCTCAACAAAAAGAACAAGAGGCACTACCGACTGCCAGGGACCTACTCAATATGGATATTAGTAAAATATCAGACCTAGAGTTCAGAATGATGATTTTAAAGATACTAGCTGGGCTTGAAAAAAGAATGGAAGTTATTAGAGAAACCCTTTCTGGAGAAATAAAAGAACTAAAATCTAACCAAGTCGAAATCAAAAAGTCTATTAATAGGTGAAATCAAAAATGGGGGTGCTAACTGCTAGGATAAATGAGGCAGAAGAGAGAATTAGTGATATAGAAGACCAAATGATGGAAAATAAAGAAGCTGAGAAAAAGAGAGATAAACAATACTGGATCACAAGGGCAGATTTTGAGAGATAAGTGATACCATAAGATGAAAAAACATTAGAAAAATTGGGATCCCAGAAGAAGAAGAAAGAGAGAGAGAGAGAGAGAGAGAGGCAGAAGGTATACTGGAACAAATTATAGCAGAGAACTTCCCTAATTTGGGGAAGGAAACAGGCATCAAAATCCAGGAGGCACAGAGAACCCCTCTCAAAATCAATAAAAATAGGTCAACACCCCGACATCTAATAGTAAAACTTACGAGTATCAGAGACAAAGAGAAAATTCTGAAAGCAGCTCAGGAGAAGAGATCTGTAACCTACAATGGTAGAAATATTAGATGGGCAGCAGACCTATCCACAGAGAGCTGGTAGGCAACAAAGGACTGGCATGATATATTCAGAGCACTAAATGAGAAAAATACGCAGCCAAGAATACTATATCCAGCTAGGCTCTCATTGAAAATAGGAGAGATAAAAAGCTACCAGGACAAACAAGAGTAAAGGAATTTGCAAACACGAAACCAGCCCTAAAAGAAATACTGAAAGGGGTCCTCTAAGCAGAGAGAGAGCCTAAAAGCAACATAGACCAGAAAGGAACACAGACAATATACAATAACAGTCACCTTACAGGCAATACAATGGCACTAAGTTCATACCTTTCAATAGTTACCCTGAATGTAAATGGGCTGAATGCCCCAATCAAAAGACACAGGCTATCATATTGAATTAAAAAACAAGACTCACGGATATGCTGTCTGCAAGAGACTCATTTTTGACCCAAAGACACCCCCAGATTGAAAGTGAGGGGGTGGAAAACCATTTACCATGCTAATGGACACCAAAAGAAAGCTGGAGGGGCAATCCTTATATCAGACAAATTCGATTTTAAACCAAAGACTGTAATAAGAGATGAGGAATGACACCATATCCTATTGAAAGGATCTATGCAACAAGAAGATCTAACAATTGTAAATATCTATGCCCCTAACATGGGAGAAGCCAATTATATAAGGCAATTATAATAAAAGCAAAGAAACACATCAACAACAAAAAATAACAGTGGGGGACTTTAACACCCCCCTCACTCAAATGGACAGATCATCTAAGCAAAAGATCAACAAGGAAATAAAGACTTTAAATGACACACTGGACCAAATGGACTTCACAGATATATTCAGAACATTCCATCCCAAAGCAACGGAATACACATTCTTCTCTAGTGCCCATGGAACATTCTCCAGAATAGATCACATCCTATGTCACAAATCAGATTTCAACTGGTACCAAAATTTTGGGATCATTCCCTGCCTATTTTCAGACAACAATGCTTTGAAACTAGAACTCAATCACAAGACAAAAGTCAGAACTCAAATACATGGAGGCTAAAGAGCATCCTACTAAAGAATGAATGGGTCAACCAGGAAATTAAAGAAGAATTAAAAAAATTCATGGAAACCAATGAAAATGAAAACACAACTGTTCAAAATCTTTGGAATACAGCAAAGGCAGTCCTAAGAGGAAAGTATATAGCAATACAAGCCTTTCTCAAGAAACAAGAAAGGTCTCAAATACACTACCTAACCCCACACCTGAAGGAGCTGGAGAAAGAACAGCAAATAAAGCCTAAACACAGCAGGAGAAGAGAAATAATAAAGATCAGAGCAGGAATCAATGAAATAGAAACCAAAAGAACAGTAGAACAGATCAATGAAACTAGGAGCTGGTTCTTTGAAAGAATTAACAAGATTGATAAACCCCTGGCCAGACTTATCAAAAAGAAAAGAGAAAGGACCCAAATCAACAAGATCATGAATGAAAGAGGAGAGATCACAACCAACACCAAAGATATACAAACAATTATAAGAATATATTATGAGCAACTCTATGCCAGCAAATTAGATAATCTGGAAGAAATGGATGCATTCCTAGAGATGTATCAGCTACCAAAATTGAAGCAGGAAGATATAGAAAACCTGAACAGACCTATAACCACTAAGGAAATTGAAGCAGTCATCAAAAATCTCCCAACAAACAAAAGCCCAGGGCCAGATGGCTTCCCAGGGGAATTCTACCAAACATTTAAAGAAGACTTAATACCTATTCTTCTGAAACTGTTCCCCAAAAAAAATAGAAATGGGAGGAAAACTTCCAAACTTGTTTTATGAGGCCACCATTACCTTGATCCCCAAACCAGACAAAGACCCCATCAAAAAGGAGAATTACAGACCAATATCCTTGATGAACATGGATGCAAAAATTTTCACCAAAATACTAGCCAATAGGCTTCAACAGTACATTAAAAAGAATCTTCACCATGACCAAGTGGGATTTGTCCCTGGGCTGCAAGGATGGTTCAACATCCGCAAATCAATCAACGTGATACAATACATTAATAAAAGAAAGAACAAGAACCATATGATCCTCTCAATAGATGCAGAAAAAGCATTTGACACAGTACAGCATCCTTTCTTGATCAAAACTCTTCAGAGTATAGGCATAGAGGGTACATACCTCAATATCATAAAAGCCATCTATGAAAAACCCACAGTGGGGGCACCTGGGTGGCTCAGTTGTTAAGCATCTGCCCTCTGCTCAGGTCATGATCCCAGAGTCCTGGGATCGACCCCCGCATTGGGGTCCTGCTTGGCGGGAAGACTTCTTCTCCCTCTCCCAGTCCCCCTGTTTTTGTTCCCTCTCTCGCTGTGTCTCTCTCTGTCAAATAAATAAATAAAATCTTAAAAAAAAAAAAAGAAAAGAAAAGAAAAACCCACACCGAATATCATTCTCATGGGGAAAAACTGAAAGCTTTCCCCCTAAGGTCAGGAACACAGCAGGGATGTCCACTATCACCACTGCTGTTCAACATAGTATTAGAAGTCCCTAGCCACAGCAATCAGACAACAAAAAGAAATCAAAGGCATCCTAATTAGCAAAGAAGTCAAACTCTGACTCTTTGCAGATGATATGATACTTTATGTGGAAAATCCAAAAGACTCCACCCCACAACTGCTAGAACTCATACAGGAATTCAGTAAAGTGGCAGGATATAAAATCAATGCACAGAAATCAGTGGCATTCCTACACACCAACAAGACAGAAGAAAAAGAAATTAAGGAGTCTATCTCATTTACAACTGCACCCAAAACCATAAGATACCTAGGAATAAGTCTAACCAAAGAGGCAAAGAATCTGTACTCAGAAAACTATAAAATACTCATGAACAAAATTGAGGAAGACACAAAGAAATGGAAAAACGTCCATGCTCATGGATTGGGAGAACAAATATTGTGAAGATGTCAATGCTACCTAGAGCAATCTACACATTCAATGCAATCCCCATCAAAATACCATCCACTTTTTTCAAAGAAATGGAATAAACCTAAAATTTGTATGGAACCAGAAAAGACCCTGAAGAGCCAGAGGAATGTTGAAAAAGAAAAGAAAAGCTGGCGACATCACAATGCCAGACTTCAAGCCCCATTACAAAACTGTCATCATTAAGACAGTATGGTACTGGCACAAAAACAGACACATCAATCAATGGAACAGAATAGAGAGCCCAGAAATGGACCCTCAACTCTATGGTCAACTCATCTTCGACAAAGCAGGAAAGAATGTCCAATGGAATAAAGACAGTCTCTTCAACAAATGGTGTTGGGAAAATTGGACAGCCCCATGCAGAAGAATGAAACTGGACCATTTCCTTAAACCACACACAAAAATAGAATCCAAATGGTTAAAAGTCCTAAAGGTGAGACAGGAGTTCACCAACATCCTAGAGAACACAGGCAGCAACCTCTTTGACCTCAGCCGCAGCAACTTCTTCCTAGAAACATCGCCAAAGGCAAGGGAAACAAGGGCAAAAATGAACTATTGGGACTTCATCAAGATAAAAAGCTTTTGCACAGCAAAAGAAACAGTCCACAAAACTAAAAGACAACCGACAGAATGGGAGAAAATATTTGCAAATGACATATCAGATAAAAGGCTAGTATCCAAAATCTATAAAGAACTTATCAAACTCAACACCCAAAGAACAAATGATCCAACCAAGAAATGGGCAGAAGACATGAGCAGACATTTTTCCAAAGAAGTCATCCAAATGGCCAACAGACACATGAAAAAGTGCTCAACATTGCTCGGCATCAGGGAAATCCAAATCAAAACTTCAAAGACATATAACCTCACACCAGTCAGAATGGCTAAAATTAACAAGTCAGGAAACGACAGATGTTGGCGGGGATGCGGAGAAAGGGGAACCCTCCTACACTGTTGGTGGGAATGCAAGCTGGTTTAGCCCTGGAAAACAGTATGGAGGTTCCTCAAAAAATTGAAAATAGAGCTACCCTACGACCCAGCAATTGCACTGCTGGGTATTTACTGCAAAGATACAAATGTAGGGATCCAAAGGGGTACGTGCACTCCGATGTTTATAGCAGCAATGTCCACAATAGCCAAACTGTGGAAAGAGCCAAGAAGTCCATCGACAGATGAATGGATAAAGAAGATGTGGTGTATATATACAATGGAATATTATGCAGCCATCAAAAGGAATGAGATCTTGCCATTTGTGACGACATGGATGGAACTGGAAGGTATTATGTTGAGCGAAATAAGTCAATCAGAGAATGACATGTATCATATGACCTCACTGATATGAGGAATTCTTAATCTCAGGAAACAAACTGAGGGTTCCTGGAGTGGTGGGAGTGGGAAGGATGGGGTGGCTGGGTGATAGACATTGGGGAGGGTGTGTGCTATGGTGAGCGCTGTGAATTGTGTAAGACTGTTGAATCACAGACCTATACCTCTGAAACAAATAATACATTATATGTTTAAAAAAAAAAGAAGATAGCAGGAGGGAAAGAATGAAGGGGGGGGAATCGGAGGGGGAGATGAACCATGAGAGACTATGGATGCTGTAAAACAAACTGAGGGTTCTAGAGGGGAGGGTGTGGGGGATGGGTTAGCCTGGTGATGGGTATTAAAGAGATACATTCTGCATGGAGCACTGGGTGTTACACGCAAACAATGTATCATGGAACACTACCTCAAAAACTAATGATATAATGTATGGTGATTAACATAACATACTAAAAGAAAAGGAAAGAAAAAAAAATGGATGAGCCTTGAAAACATTGTGCTAAGTGAACTAAGCCAGACATAAGACAAATATTACGATTCCACTTACATGAAATATGTAGAATAGACAAATTCATAGAGACCAAAAATAAATTAGAGGCTACCAGAGGCTGGGAGGAGGCAGAAAGGGAGAGTGATTGATTAATGAATGCAAAGTTTCTGTTTGAGTTGATAAAAGTTTTAGAAATAAGATGGTAATTATGGTTGTACAACACTGTGAATGTAAATAATGCCACTGAATTGTATACTTAAAATGGAAAACCCTGTTATATATATTTCACTATTATAAAAAATATCTAAGTAAATCCCAAAAAGGATAAACCTAAAGAAAGACATGTCATAGTCAAATTCTGAAAACTAAAACTGAGAAATAATCTTGAGAACAGCCAGAGAATAATAATAACTTGTCTACAGATAGAAAAAACATCTGAATGATAGCATATATCTCTTCAAAAGCCATAGAAGTGAAAGGAAGTAGCACAATATTTTTCAAGGCTGAAAAATAGAACTGTCCATGCAGAATCCTGTATCTAGTGAAAATATCCTTCAGGAATAAATGGAAAATCATGGCATTTTTCAGATGAAGGAAAACAAGATTTGGCATCGTTTATCTATCCTAAAAATAATAAAGATGTTTTCTAAACACAAAAGAACTGGAATATCAGGAAGTGGGAGGGAGGGAGGAAGGGAGGGAGGGAGGAAGGAAGGAAAGAAGGGAGGGAGGGAGGGAGGGGAGAGGGAGGGTGGGAGAGAAAGAGAAAGGGGAGAGGAGGGAAGACAGGTAAGCAAAAATATGGTATCACATTGATTTTTTTTTAAAGATTTTATTTATTTATTTGAGAGAGAGAGAGCACACACAGAGGGAGAGTGAGAGGGAGAAGCAGAGTCCCCGCTGAGCAGGGAGCCCAATGCAGGGCTTGATCCCAGGACCCCAGGATCATGACCTGAGCCAAAGGCAGATGCTTAACTGACTGAGCCACCCAGGTGCCCCAATATTTTGTTTTTTAATTTTTTTTACTGATATATAGTTGACACACAATGTAACAGTAGTTTCAGGTGTACAATATAGTGATTTTACAACTCTACCATTATGCTATGTTTACCACAAGTGTAACTATCACACCAATTGATATTTTAATATTAAACCAGCCTTGTATCCCCAGAATAAACTCCATTTGGTTGTAGTGTATAATTCTTTTTATATATTGTTAAACTCCATTTGCTAATATTTTGTTAGGATATTCTCATGAAGGATATCTGACTGCAGATTTTTTTTTTGTACTGTCTGTCTAGTTTTGGTATCAAGGTAATACTAACTTTATAAAATGAATTGGGAAGTGTTTCCTCCTTTCCTATTTTCTGGAAGAACTTGAGAATTGTCTCATTCTTGATATTGGTAATTTATGTCTATTTTTTTCTTTTGTCAATATTGCAAGAAGAGTGTTAATTTTATTGATCTTTTTAAATAACCAGATTTTTGTTTCTTCTATTTTCTCTATGTTTTTTTTTTCCATTTCATTGATTTCTGCTCTTTATTATTTCTTCCTTTTGCATACTTTGGGTTCTTGCGGTCTTTTTTCTCTAGATTCTTGAGAGAGTTTACATGGTTGATAACAGACTCCCTCTTTCCTAATATATGTATTTAGGGCTATAAGTTTCCCTCTTTTCAATGTTTTAGCTATGTCCTACAAGTATGACTTCCATCACTCTTATTCAACATAGTTCAAGTTCTAGCCAGTACAATCAAGCAAGAAAAGGAAGTTAAATATATACTTATTGAAAGGAAGAAATAGAACTGTCTCTAATTTTTAGATGACATGACTGTCTTTATATAAATTTACAAGAACTATTTTTTAAATGTTTTAACTCATAGAACTAATAATTCACCAAAGTTGGAAAATACAAATAAACATACAAAATCAATTATATTTCTATATCCCAGCAAAATACATGCAGACACCAAAACTGAAAACACAACACTATTTACAATAACTCAAAAAAATCTAACAAAATATGTACAGGATTTATATGCTAAAAACTGTAAGATTCTGATGAAATAAATCAAAGATCTAAATTAATGAAGAGACATACCATGTTCATAGATTAGAAGACTGAACATAGTAAAGATGACAATTTCTCCAAATTGATATACAAGTTCAATGCATTTTCTACCAAAATTTTAAAAAAAATCTTGTGGATATAGACAAGATTACTGTAAAATTTATATGGAAAAAGTGAAGGAACTAGAATAGCTAAAGGCAATTCTGAATAATAAGAATATTCTACTTGAGGAATTTCTGGGTGGCTCAGTCGATTAAGCATTTGCCTTCAGGTCAGGTCATGATCCCAGGGTACTGGGATGGAATCCTGTATCAAGCTCCTTGCTTCAGCGGGGAGCCTGCTTCTCCCTCTGCCTGCCGCTCCCCCTGCTTGTGTTCTCTCTGACAAATAAGTAAAATCTTTATAAGAACACTTTACTTGATTCTAAGACTTAATATATAACCACAGTAACCAATACTGTGTGGTATTGGTAGAGAAATCAGCAGATGGATCACTGAAACAGAAAAGAAGACCCAGATACAGGCCACATAAATATGCAAAGCTTATTTGTGACAGAGGTACAAGAGTAATTCAGTGAAAGCAAGATAATTTTTTCAACAAATGGTACTAGATCAGTTGCACAACTCTTAGCATTAAACAACAAAATCCACCTTGACCTAGGTCTTACCCCTTAAGCAAAACTCAACTCAAAATATACCATAGGCTTAAATGTAAAATAGAAAGCTATAATGTTTTAGAAAACAAGATAGGAACATCTTCAGAATATAGGGCTAGGCAAAGAGTTCTTAGACTTGATACCAAAACATGATCCATATAAGTAAAAACTGATAAACTGAACTTTATGAAAATTTTAAAAAATATGTTCAACAAAAGATCTTGTTAAGAGGCTGAAAAGACAAGCTACAGACTGAGAGAAAATATATGCAGATCATATATCTAATGAAGAACCAGTATGTAGAATATATAAGTAACCTAATTCGACAGTAAAAAATATAAAATAGGGGCCCCTGGGTGGCTCAGTCAGTTAAGTGTCTGCCTTCAGCTCAGATCATGATCCTGGGGTCCTGGGATCAAGCCCTGCATTGGGCTCCCTGCTCAGAGGGGAGTCTGCTTCTCCCTCTCCCTTGCTCTCTCTCACTCTCAAATAAAATCTTAAAAAAATAAAAATTTAAAAAATAAAAAAATAAAAACAAAAAAGAAAATATAATTAGATAAACAAAAGACATAAAGAAACATTTCATTAAAGTAGATATAGAGATGGCAGATAAGCACATGAAAATATGTTTAACATCATTAGTCATTAGAGAAATGCATATTAAAATCACAATAAGATCATTACACATCTATCAGAATGACTAAAATAAAAAATTGTGACACCAAAGGCTGGGAGAATGTGGAAAAACTGGATCATGCATTCATTGCTAATGGGAATATAAAATGGTACACCCAGCTCTGGAAAACAGTTTGGCACTTCCTTCAAAAACTAAACATGTAACTACCATACAACCCAGAAAATGCACTCCTGGGAATTTGTTGTGGAGAAATGAAAACTTACATTCACACAAAAACCTACTTAAACATTTATAGCAGCTTTATTTTGATATTTCAAACTAAAAACAACCCAGGTGAATGGTTAAACACACTGTGGTGGTACCTCCGTATCATGGAATGCTACTCAACAATAAAAAGAAACAAACTACTGACACATGCATCAACCTGGATACATCTTCAGAGTATTATGATGAGTGAAAAAGACCAAAAGGTCCTACATTATTTTGTTTACATAACAATTTATGAAATGACAAAATTATAAAAATGGAGAACAGATCAATGGTTGTCTGAAGTTAAGAAGGTGCAGGCACCTGGGTGGCTTGGCTGGTTGGGTGCCCAACACTTGATTTTGGCTCAGGCGATGATCTCAGGGTTGTGGGATCAAGCCCCACGTCAGGCTCTGCACTCAGAGTCTGCTTGTCCCTCTCCCTCTGCTCCTCCCCCCACTCTCATGTGCTCGCTCTCTCAAATTAAGATAAATAAATTCTTCAAAAAAAATAAAAGAAGTTTTGGAGGGGGTAGGGGCAGGAGATAAGTGAGATCCTCTTGATGATGGGAATGTTCTGTATCTTGACCAAATCACATCAATATGCAGGTTGTGATATTGTACTATAGTTTTAGAAGATGTTACCATTGAGGAAAACTGGATAAAGAAGGGTAATGTAGATCTCTGTGCGTTATTTTGTACAAATGCATGTGAATATACATTTATTTCAAAGTAAAAAAGTTAATTTTTTTTTAAAAAGTGTCTGGACAGCATGAGCTGGAGACCTGAATTTTTTAACTTTCATCCATGGACCTTAGGCAAGTCACTTCACCTTCCTGGGCTTCAGTTTTCTTACCTGTGGAGCAGAATGGCAAAAGCTAGCTCAAAGTTCACTTGACTTTGATGTATAAATATAGAAAGCAAAAGCAGGATGAAGGAAGTGTGCACACAGTGATATTACCAGCCTTGCCTACCTTACAGGGATATTTTGAAAATAGTATGGCAGAGAATATCCCGAAGTGAACTGGAAACAGCAAAGTATTATGCCAAAATTAGTAATTATTGCATTCTTTCTAGGCCAAAAAAAAAAAAAAAAAAAAAAACAGGGGAGAAGGATCTGGATACATCCTGAAGGATATAACAGTTAATAAAATAATTGGGTTAAATTGCCTGAGATTACCATGTGGAAAGAATAACATTTGATATGGCTTTATTGTGTCTTGTCTCTTACCGTTCTACTGCTACACCTTCAGTCTCCTAAGGCTGGACAGAGATTCTCACAACCTAAGGCTGTAAGGTTTGGGAGTCTCCCACATCCACACAGGAAGGAGGAGGACACTTACTGTACATAACAACAAGCGATCTCCTGAAAGCTAACCATATGTGTCGGCACCCATTCTCCATTCTTAAGACAGGATCCACTTCATCCTCTTGAAGAAAAAAAAAAAAAGAACAATATTTTATAGATCGGGGGTGAAAGAGAAGCAGAAATAATAGAACTAGAGATCTCAAGTCATCCAACGACCACTGGCAACCCATATGATGAGCCCTACAACACTCAAGAAAGCATTGCTGCGGAGACAGAGAAATAAAGGGAGCAAAGAAAAGGCAAAGGTAACTTAGCACCACAGTCTAGAGAATTACAGGCTTTTTCTGACACCTGGCATGTGGGCAAAAGGATAGTCCAACACCAACAGATAAGAAATTACTTTGCCACCCATCATAAAAACACAGCAGTGGCCACTTAGGGGTACATTTATAACCCCTTAATTGCAGAGAGATACGCAGCAGGAGACAGCAGGTCCACTCGGTCAAATAAAGGGAAGATGGGGGTGTTTGTTTCATTTCTTCTAGGGCACCTGAAGTAAAAGAAGGAAGAGAAAAGATGCCTTAGGACACTTGAGAGACAGAAATAAAGGAAAGCCCTCCAACCTTCTCTGAAGATGTGAGGTCTTCCTAAGCCTGGGGCCTTCACACCTCTAGAGAGCCCAGGACAGAGCTTCATGTGAAAAGAACCAGGGCAAACTGGTGGATAATTGGGCACAAGACAAATCCCTTTGCCTCAACTGGTTGTGAACGTTACTGTTCAAATAATTTCCACAGTTCCTTACTTACTGCCATAAAGAACTTTTAGAATTTTATGGAAGCACCTTACAAAAAGAAAACACAATACTTTTCTAGGGAAAAATTAGGATTTGTCAGCAAAGGGCATTATCGAGTAAATGGCCCATTCCAGGATGCAAGAGGGTATTCCAAACACCTTGAAAAGAAACAATGTAACTCACAGAGAAAAAAAGATTACTTCCAGATGGAAAACTGTTCTTTCTCCTCCACCAATCCTGAGAGTTTTATTAAGATGTAATTACCTTTAAAATATACAATGTGATGATTTGGTATACATATATATTGTGAAATGATTACCACAATACGATTAGTTAACAACTCCATCACCTCACATAATTACCTCGTGTGTGTATGTATGTGGGGGGGGGGGTGGTAAAGAACATTTCAGATCCACTCTCTTAAACTTTCATGCATATAATACAGTATTGTTAACTATTGTCACCGTGTTATACATTAGATCCTCAAAACTTATTCATCTTATAACTGGCAGCTTGCACCCTTTGACCGACATCTCCCCATTTCCCCCAATTCCCAGTCCCTGGCAACCACCATTCTATGCTCTGTTTATATGAGTTTGGCCTTTTTAGGTGGAAGATTGTTCTTAAGTTCCATTCCAATTCATATATTGCTAGCACTGTGGTAGAAACATATGAGAGGGAAAAAAAATTTTTAAAAACTGTCTATATGCAACAAGTTGATAATCAAGAAAAAAACCAAAGAGCCTTGTGTATAGTGAAGACCTAATGATTAACTTATATATTTCTTTTTTTTAAAGATTTTATTTATTTTATTTGAGAGAGAGAGCACACGAGAGGGGGGAGGATCAGAGGGAGAAGCAGACTCCCTGCTGAGCAGGGAGCCCAACGCGGAACTCGATCCTGGGACTCCAGGATCATGACCTGAGCCGAAGGCAGTCACTTAACCAACTGAGCCACCCAGGCGCCCAACTTATATATTTCAATCTATTAAAGATAGCTCAGAGATTACATACATACATATTTTTACATATATATTATATGTGTAAATATAAGCATAGAATATTTGAAAGTGGGATTTTCTCCTTGGTTCCAAATATATCTACTCAAAACATTTACACAAACTCCTGCTATGTGGTTAGCAGTGTGCTGGGCACAGGGTTGCAAAGATGACTGATATACAGTCAAAAAGTAGAGAGAGATGGGTGCTTATAATTACAAAATAGTGAACTGTTTGGGGGTGATGGCAAGAACAAGACAGGATGATTCACAAAAAGGGATGAATAGGTCGGCGGAGCAAGATGGCGGAGTAGGAGACCTGGATTTCGTCTGGTCTCAGGAATTCAGCTGAATAGGGATCAAACCATTCTGAACACCTACGAACTCAACAGGAGATTGAAGAAGAGAGTAGCAACAACTCTCTGAACACAAAAGTGACCACTTTCTGGAAGGTAGGACGTGTGGAGAAGTGAATCTGAGGCGATATTCAGGAGGATAGATGGCGGGGGAGGGGGCCTCTGTCGGCCGCTTCTGGCAAGTGATAGAGCCGCGGAGCACAAAATCGGAACTTTTAGAAGTCGGCTCCGCTGAGGGACATCACTCCAGTGGCTAAGTGGGGGGTGGAACCCTCGTGGGACAGTGTGGTCTCAGGACCCTCGGGGTCACAGAAAGACTGGGGTTGCCTGAGTGTGGCAGAGCTCCCAGGTATGGGAGAGGGGAAGCCGGCTGCAGAGATGGAGCCGAGGCACGGGTTCTCAGCTCGGGGTTGCCATAAACTGTGATCCGCGACCCAGTCGGGCCACTGCTCCTCCAGCAGGGACCCAACAAGCGGCAGGTCTGGGGAGACTCCCCTTCCTCCCCCGGGAGGAGCAGCGCGGGAGTGCACCACAGGGATCTGCTGGGTTTGGAGACTCCACACGGGGTCGGGTGCCAGACATAGAAACGCTCGGTCACAGGCCGCGTGAGCACAGAGTGCGGCCGGAGACCGGGGAGATGGGAGTGATTGACTGCTTTTCTCTGGGGGCGCACTGAGGAGCGGGGCCCCGAGTTCTCAGCTCCTCCGGGTGGAGATTGGGAGGCACTATTTTCACCCTGGTCCTCCAGAGCTGTACCGAGAGCTTGCAGGGAACAAAAGCTCCTGAGAGCAAACCCGAGCAGCTTGCTTAGCCCGGACCGACAAGGGCGAGGTAATTCCGCCTCCAGCAAAGACATTTGGGAACCACGGCAAAAGGCCCCTCCCCCAGAAGATCAGCACGAACAGCCAGCAAGCCAAGACCAAGTTTACCGATCAAGGAGAATGGGAGAACTCCAGCGCTAGGGGAATACTGCACATAGATTTCATGGCTTTTTTTACTATGATTCATTAGTTTTTCAAAGTTAATTTTTTAACTGTTTTTTTTATTTTTCTTTTTCCCTTTTTCAACCAACATCTTATCAATCCCTTTTTTCAAAAAACATTTTTTATTTTTCACTTTTAGAGTCATATTTTATCCCTTCATAGTAGTTACCCTTATTTTTGGCATATATATATATATATATATATACACATAAGTTGTTCTGTCTTTAAAATTTTAAGATACAGTTTCTTCTAACAGATCAAAATATACACTAAATCACTAGTGTATGGCTTGGTTCTAGTGTCCTGCCTGATCACATCTCTCCCCATTTTTTTTTTAAATCTTCTTCTTTCTTTCTTCAAACTACTTATCAATTCCTTTTATAAAATCTTTTATAATTTTTATCTTTACAGTCATCTTCCATCCCTCCATTGTATTAACCCTTATTTTGTACATATATGTCTTTCTTCCTTTAAAATTTTAGGAGGCACTTTTTTCTAACAGACCAAAATACGCCCAAAATCTAATGTGTGGCACTGATCTATGCACTAGCCTGATCATATTTGATCATATTCTGTTTTTTTTGTATTGTTCTGTTTTTGTTTTTATCTTTTTCTTTTGTGTTTTTTTTTCTTTCTTTTTTCTTTCTTTCCCTTTCTTTTTCCCTGGTTTTAGGTCTTTTCTGATTTGTATAGAGTATATTTGCTGGGGACGTTGTTAACCTGTTAGCATTTTGTTCTCTTATTCATCTATTCTCCTCTGGACAAAATGACAAGACGAAAAAAATCACCTCAGCAAAAAGAACAAGAGATAGTACTGTCAGTCAGGGACCTACTCAATACAGACATTAGTACGATGTTGGACCTAGAGTTCAGAACCATGACTTTAAAGATACTAGCTGGGCTTGAAAAAAGCGTGGAAGTTATTAGAGAAACCCTTTCTGGAGAAATAAAAGAACTAAAATCTAACCAAGTCAAAATCAAACAGGCTATTGATGAGGTGCAATCAAAAATGGGGGCACTAACTGCTAGGATAAATGAGGCAGAAGAGAGAATCAGCGATATAGAAGACCAAATGATGGAAAATAAAGAGGCTGAGAAAAAGAGAGAGAAACAACTACAGGATCACGAGGGCAGAATTCGAGAGATAAGTGATACGATAAGATGAAACAACATTAGAATAATTGGGATCCCAGAAGAAGAAGAAAGAGAGAGAGGGGCAGAAGGTATATTGGAGCAAATAATAGCAGAGAACTTCCCTAATGTGGGGAAGGAAACACGCATCAAAATCCAGGAGGCACTGAGAACCCCTCTCAAAATCAATAAAAATAGGTCCACACCCTGACATCTAATAGTAAAACTTACGATACTCAGAGACAAAGAGAAAGTCCTGAAAGCAGCTTGTGAGAAGAGATATGTAACCTACAATGGTAGAAATATTAGATTGGCAACAGACCTATCCACAGAGATGTGGCAGGCCAGAAAGGACTGCCATAAGATCTTCAGAGCACTAAACGAGAATAATATGCAGCCAAGAATACTATATCCAGCTAGGCTCTTATTTGAAAATTGAAGGAGAGATAAAAAGCTTCCAGGACAGACAAAAACTAAAGGAATTTGCAAACACGAAACCAGCCCTCCAAGAAATTTTGAAAGAGGTCCTCTAAGCAAAGAGAGAACATGAAAGCAGCATAGATTAGAAAGGAACACAGACAATATACAGTCACAGTCACCTACAGGCAATACAATGGCACTAAATTCACACCTTTCAATAGTTACCCTGAATGTAAATGGGCTAAATGCCCCAATCAAAAGACACAGGCTATCAGATTGGATTAAAAAACAAGACCCATCCATATGCTGTCTGCAAGAGACTATTTTAGACGCAAAGACACCCCCAGATTGAAAGTGAGGGGGTGGAAAACAATTTACCATGCTAATGGACACCAAAAGAAAGCTGGGGTGGCAATCCTTATATCAGACAAATTAGATTTTAAAACAAAGACCGTAATAAGAGATGAGGAAGGACACTATATCCTACTTAAAGGGTCTATCCAACAAGAAGATCTAACAATTGTAAATATCTATGCCCCTAACATGGGAGAAGCCAATTATATAAGGCAATTAATAACCAAAGTGAAGAAACACATCGACAACAATACAATAATAGTGGGGGACTTTAACACCCCCCTGACTGAAATGGACAGATCATCTAAGCAAAAGATCAAGAAAATAAAGACTTTAAATGACACACTGGACCACATGGACTTCACAGATATATTCAGAACATTCCATCCCAAAGCAACAGAATACACACTCTTCTCTAGTGCCCATGGAACGTTCTCCAGAACTGATCACATCCTAGGTCACAAATCAGGTCTCAACCGGTACCAAAAGATTGGGATCATGCCCTGCATATTTTCAGACCACAGTGCTTTGAAACTAGAACTCAATACCAGGAGGAAAGTTGGAAAGAACTCAAGTACACGGAGGCTAAAGAGCATCCTACTAAAGAATGAATGGGTCAACCAGGAAATTAAAGAAGATATTAAAAAATTCATGGAAACCAATGAAAATGAAAACACAACTGTTCAAAATCTTTGGGATGCAGCAAAGGCAGTCCTGAGAGGAAAATATAGAGCAATACAAGCCTTTCTCAAGAAACAAGAAAGGTCTCAAATACACAACCTAATCCTATACCTAAAGGAGCTGGAGAAAGAACAGCAAATAAAGCCTAAACCCAGCAGGAGAAGAGAAATAATAAAGATCAGAGCAGAAATCAATGAAATAGAAACCAAAAGAACAGTAGAACAGATCAACGAAACTAGGAGCTGGTTCTTTGAAAGAATTAACAAGATTGATAAACCCCTGGCCAGACTTATCAAAAAGAAAAGAGAAAGGACCCAAATCAACAAAATCATGAATGAAAGAAGAGAGATCACTACCAACATCAAAGAAATACAAACAATTATAAGAACATACTATGAGCAACTCTATGCCAGCAAATTAGATAACCTGGAAGAAATGGATGCATTCCTAGAGATGTATCAACTACCAAAATGAACCAGGAAGAAATAGAAAACCTGAACAGACCTATAACCACTAAGGAAATTGAAGCAGTCATCAAAAATCTCACAACAAACAAAAGCCCAGAGCCAGATGGCTTCCCAGGGGAATTCTATCAGACATTTAAAGAAGAATTAATACCTATTCTCCTGAAACTGTTCCAAAAAATAGAAATGGAAGGAAAACTTCCAAATTCATTTTATGAGGCCACCATTACCTTGATCCTAAAACCAAACAAAGACCCCATCAAAAGGAGAATTACAGACCAATATCCTTGATGAACATGGATGCAAAAATTCTCACCAAAATACTAGCCAATAGGCTCCAACAGTACATTAAAAGGATTATTCACCATGACCAAGTGGGATTTATCCCTGGGCTGCAAGGTTGGTTCAAAATCTGCAAATCAATCAAGGTGATACAATACATTAACAAAAGAAAGAACAAGAATCATAGGATCCTCTCAATAGATGCAGAAAAAGCATTTGACAAAGTACAGCATCCTTTCTTGATCAAACCTCTTTAGAGTATAGGGATAGAGGGTACATACCTCAATATCATAAAAGCCATCTATGAAAAACCTACAGCGAATATCATTCTCAAAGGGGAAAAGCTGAGAGCTTTTCCCCTAAGGTCAGGAACGTGGCAGGGACGTCCACTATCACCACTGCTATTCAACATAGTATTAGAAGTCCTAGCCACAGCAATCAGACAACAAAAAGAAATCAAAGGCATCCAAATCGGCAAAGAGGAAGTCAAACTCTCACTCTTTGCAGATGATATGATACTGTATGTGGAAAACCCAAAAGACTCCACCCCAAAACTGCTAGAACTCATACAGGAATTCAGTCAAGTGGCAGGATATAAAATCAATGCACAGAAATCAGTGGCATTCCTTATACACCAACAACAAGACAGAAGAGAGACAAATCAAGGAGTCAATCCCATTTACAATTGCACCCAAGACCATAAGATACCTAGGAATAAATTTAACCAAAGAGGCAAAGGATCTGTACTCAGAAAACGATAAAATACTCATGAAAGAAATTGAAGAAGACACAAAGAAATGGAAAAACCTTCCATGCTCATGGATTGGAAGAACAAACATTGTGAAGATGTCAATGCTACCTAGAGCAATCTACACATTCAATGCAATCCCCATCAAAATACCATCCGCTTTTTTCAAAGAAATGGAACAAATAATCCTAAACTTTGTATGGAACCAGAAGAGACCCCGAATACCCAGAGGAATGTTGAAAAAGAAAAGCAAAGCTGGCGGCATCACAATGCCGGACTTCAAGCTCTATTACAAAGCTGTCATCATCAAGACAGTATGGTACTGGCACAAAAACAGACACATAGATCAATGGAACAGAATAGAGAGCCCAGAAATGGACCCTCAACTCTATGGTCAACTCATCTTCGACAAAGCAGGAAAGAATGTCCAGTGGAAAAAAGACAGTCTCTTCAACAAATGGTGTTGGGAAAATTGGACAGCCCCATGCAGAAGAATGAAACTGGACCATTTCCTTACACCACACACAAAAATAGACTCCAAATGGTTGAAAGACCTAAACGTGAGATAGGAGTCCATCAACATCCTAAAGGAGAACACAGGCAGCAACCTCTTCGACCTCAGCCGCAGCAACTTCTTCCTAGAAACATCGCCAAAGGCAAGGGAAGCAAGGGCAAAAATGAACTATTGGGATTTCATCAAGGTAAAAAGCTTTTGCACAGCAAAAGAAACAGTCCACAAAACCAAAAGACAACCAACAGAATGGGAGAAAATATTTGCAAATGACATATCAGATAAAGGGCTAGTATCCAAAATCTATAAAGAACTTATCAATCTCAAGACCCAAAGAACAAATAATCCAGTCCAGAAATGGGCAGAAGACATGAACAGACATTTTTCCAAAGAAGACATCCAAATGGCCAACAGACACATGAAAAAGTGCTCAACATCCCTCGGCATCAGGGAAATCCAAATCAAAACCTCAATGAGATACCACCTCACACCAGTCAGAATGGCTAAAATTAACAAGTCAGGAAACGACAGATGTTGGCAGGGATGCGGAGAAAGGGGAACCCTCCTACACTGTTGGTGGGAATGCAAGTTGGTGCAACCCCTCTTGAAAACAGTATGGAGGTTCCTCAAACAGTTGAAAATAGAGCTACCATACGATCCAGCAATTGCACTACTGTGTATTTACCACAAAGATACAAATGTAGGGATCCCGAAGGGGTATGTGCACCCCAATATTTATAGCAGCAATGTTCACAATAGCCAAACTGTGGAAAGAGCCAAGATGTCCAACGACAGATGAATGGATAAAGAAGAGGTAGTATATATACACAATGGAATATTATGCAGCCATCAAAAGGAATGAGATCTTGCCATTTGCAACGACGTGGATGGAACTGGAGGGTGTTATGCTGAGTGAAATAAGTCAATTAGAGAAAGACATGTATCATATGACCTCACTGATATGAGGAATTCTTAATCTCAGGAAAGAAACTGAGTGTTGCTGGAGTGGTGGGGGGTGGGAGAGATGGGATGGCTGGGTGATACACAGTGGGTAGGGTATGTGCTATGGTGAGCGCTGTGAATTGTGCAAGACTGTTGAATCATAGATCTGTACTTCTGAAACAAATAATGCAATATATGTTAAGAAAAAAAGAAAAAGAAGAAGAGAGCAGGAGGGGAAGAATAAAGGGGAGTAAGTCGGAGGGGGAGAGGAACCATGAGAGACGATGGACTCTGAAAAACAAACTGAGGGTTCTAGAGGGGAGGGGGTTGGGAGGTTGGGTTAGCCTGGTGATGGGTATTAAAGAGGGCACATTCTGCGTGGAGCACTGGGTGTTATGCACAAACAATGAATCATGGAACACTACATCAAAAACTAATGATGTAATGTATGGTGATTAACATAACAAAAATTTTTTTAAAAAGGGATGAATAAATTCTCTGGTTGATGGAGAAGTTGTAGGGGAAAGATGGTGTGGTGGTGAAAGGATAGGAGAGGCAGTCAAAAAGCCAATGGTCACTCTTTAGCTATGACCTATAAGTGGCTTGAAATAGGAGAAGGAATTGTGTAGGCAGGAACTAGGTGCCTGACTGGTTCTTGTTGAACAAATTCCCAAATAATGATTATAGTTATTTCCCTGATATTCCCTGGTTGTATCTAATTTACTTTCCTAAAACATAAGAGCAACATTAGAATGACTTCTTCCATTGGACTTGCTTTATTGAATTTGATGATACTTCTGGTAAATTTTTCACTGTAATTTTCCCCCCTCTAGCTTCCCTAACATAGTATTTATCTGAAAGGAATTGCAAGAAAAGATGTAATCACCTTGACTCAAGGCATGATATCCCTGATTTCCTGGCCTTTTATCTTTTTCCTATAACTTTGGTACCGACCATAAATACCAGTGACTTGGAAGCAAACATACATGGAGATGGTTGTGGGACATGCTTTTCTCACAATGTCTAAACTCAACTTCCTATTTCTGGTCTGAAATACAATTCTTGCTCTGTTCACTTCCTCTTGTATTTCCCATGACAACTGAGACAAGATACCAGTTTGATTTTAGACCAAGCTGCATCAGACCACCTACCATGGGGAGTTCATACTAGAAACAAGGGGAGTCTTTCTGTAGCCAGAAGCCCATTCAGTTTAGAGTGAGGCAAGGGCAAAATCAGAGCCACTGGTTAAAAGCCCCAAGCCCACAATTTTCTCCTTTATTCACATTTTCTATTATGCACTTGGAGACATGCCCATGCACTGATGAACAATCGTATTCTGTGTTTTGCATTCTGCTTTGTTTGTGGAGACCTGGAGAGATTTGTGGACACTGGAATAAATTATGTGAAGTGATGTGACTATTCTTTACTGTTCCAGGTGATGAGAGCTGGAAGTCCATGGACATCTAGAGAAATTATTTTCAGAAAATGAGCAGTGGTGGCGGATCATGTGATGAACTCTAGGCACAGAAATAAATTATGATCTGAAACAGCTTGGACATTCGTTATTCCTGATGGAGCTAGGCCCTCATTTGGGTTTGGAGATTGTTGTGATGTATGTATCTCAAACAGAAAATTCCTCAACCCTTTGCTACAATATGAACTCCTGAGCTGAAGGTAAGGTATGAGCCACTGATCATCCAAAATTTGAGAGTTGTTTTCCATGCTCGTGTTTCCATATTTACTATATATTGAGAAGGGTTCTGAAAATTAACTCCTTCATCAAGACATTAAGCCATAGGAAACTCTGTTTTATACTGGGTTACAGGAATTTGAAAGTCCTTCTTCGAAATTCATGAAGCCAGTTAGGCACAAAAATTTCTCACAAGGATAATTTGAAGGGCTTTTCTGCTAAGGGACATAATAAAAACAACAGATCTTATTTTTCACTGGATAAAGCCATTATAAATTGAGAATTTCATTTGGGGCCACTGTAGATGCTTAATGAACCAATCGGAAGATGTCCTGTCTTGATTACATGATAAAAACCTAGGTAATTCTCTGATGTTGACTTTCCATGAATCGTGGCCCCCACCACAGAATAAACATTTAAAATAAGCAAAATGGAAAGTTTCAGTTTTCTGGCACAGAAGAGCATCCTTTTCTTCCTTCCTTTCCTGATTACAACAATCTCAGGGCATGGCACATTTCATTTCTATCAATTTGGATCTCATTTCTGGCCTCATGCCCATTGGGCCCAGTTATGTTCAAGGGCATTTTGGAATGTGTTAAGTGGCAGGTGTAATCACTTGTACTTTTATACCTCTGAGCATGGATGGGAAAGGATCCCCAGCATCAGTCTTCTGGATCCTTGGCCCAGGGTTGTGGTATGGCACATTTCATTCAATGTTTTTCTTGCTCAATAAAGGTCACCTAGCTCTGAGTAACTTTGTGTCAGGAAATTCTGAGATGTTAATTTTGAGTCAAGAACTTAGCTTTAGGAAATGAGTTGGTTTTGTTTTCTGCTGTTCTGCTAAAGCTGCCATCCTGAGTTTCTGATTACATGTGAAAGCATCGCCTATTATTCCACAGAAGGACCACTGTCAGCATCCAACTGTTGTGTCTAATAGGGAAGGCAGGACACTCTCTGCCTATAGAACCTGTGTCATTCTTGACTTGCCTGACTGCTTCCCCTTTGACTCAAACATGTACCTTATAACATTTTCCTTGGGAGCCAAAAAGAACAGTGAATAAGCAAATCCTCTGCTGGAGCTGAATAAGTGGCAAACCTCATAAAGAAAAAGATGATATGGGCCTTATACAGAACATCTCACCCTGCGCTGGCTGCTGGCATATTGGGGTGTGTGCTCCCTGGCTTATCTGGGAGCCCAGATGACCTGAGGCTGCCTTATCAGTCAGTCCAACTGTGACCTCACAGAGATCACTGATAGCTAATATTAAGTACCAAAGTGGTACCCATAGTTCTTGGCCTTAGCAGCCAAGGACTCAACTGCGTGGTAGGATTCACTACCTAAGCTTATGGCAATGAGCTTATTAGGAAGTAGCTAAAATGATAGGGAGTATGCACGACAGAGTGGGGAAGAGCATCAAAGCCAGGTGCACAGGCTTTGGGTTTGGACTATAACATTTAACATCTGGGTAACCTAAGACAAACCTTATTAATTCTTGATTTTCTCATCCATCCAACCACTTGTGTGACAAATGCACATTGAGCAACTATTATGTGTGAGGTGCCATACTAAGGACGGGGAAGCAATGAACAAAGTTGCATGGAGCTTGCAATCTCATTGGGGGAGACAATGAACAAAATAAATAAGCAAAATGAGGTATGTTCGATGGTAAGAATGGTCCTGGAATAAAACAGCACCTATTTCTTAGAATTGTTATGCAGGTTACATGAGATGGTATCTGGCCCTAAACAAGCTCTAATATTGCAAGTGGCACTAATATTAGGAAAGCACTAATAGGAAACAAATTATTTCTGTTTGAAGTCTGTCTTCTTCAACAAGTTTATAATCTACTAAGTGGGGGGAAGCAAGAATCCCAAGGAACTGAACAGATCACACAAAATATGACCCATAGAGGATCACTACTCTGTCCTAGGCCTCCCACAACCTTCCCCTTTCTCTCTTTCCATGAGCCTAAAGATTCAGGTCCTCTTGAGACCTGCCATGACACACCCAGGGCAAGACAAAAGTTCTTCTTCTCCAGCACTGACTGCTAGGAAGAATGGAGTCTCCTTTTATGATATGATGCAAAACAAGGTTTGCATCCTTTTCATTCAATGTTTTTCTGCTATTTCCACAGGAAAGCAGTTGTTCAACCATAATTACAAAAAAATAACAAACTTGGAGAACTTACAAAGCCTCCAGCAGCACTGTGTCTGGTCGGTGTTCCTGACCTCAGAGGTACTCATAACCTGAACATCCCAAAACTATTCTCTTTCCTCAACACCCTGCCCTCTGTCTCCTGCTCTTTTCTGGGTCCCTTAGACCTTTGCTACTCAAATTGTGGTCCATGGACCAGGAACACCAGCATCAGCTGTGCGCTTGTTAAAAATTCAGAAGCTTAGAACTTCTAAATAAAAATCTTCATTTTAACAAGATACTCTGGTGATTTGTGTGCACACTGACATTCAAGGAGGACCATTTTGATCCTTGTCTCTTGCAGAGTGAAGACAGGATAGCACGTGTTAAAAAGTGATAATGATAATAGTAAAAAAAAAAAAAACAGCATTACAACTACCACTACCAACACTAATAATAGGATTTACTGAGAGTGTACTACCTGAAAGGACCATGCTAAGGGCTTTCTATTCAATAGCTCCTTTAACGATGGACTCTGAAAAACAAACTGAGGGTTCTAGAGGGGAGGGAGGTGAGGGGATGGGTTAGCCTGGTGATGGGTATTAAAGAGGGCATGTTCTGCATGGAGCACTGGGTGTTATGCACAAACAATAAATCATGGAACACTACATCAAGAACTAATGATGTGATTATGGTGATTAACATAACAATAAAAATTTAAAGAGAAAAAAATAGCTCCTTTAACTAGTGCCTATTCTAGTGTCCCTTATGTCTCAGTAAACTTTAGGGTTTCCCATCTCAGGATATCCTTTGTTCCACATTTCATATGGGAAAAGTCACCTTAAAGCATAAACTCTCAGGAAATCCAGGCATCAGAGAAACCAGAAGCCTAGTTGGGTACAATGTCCACACAAATAGCAAGGAGGAGAGCTGCCAGAGTGGGCCAGATAAACAGATAGCCATGGGGAGATTCACAGGAACTGGAGTTAAGGGAACAGGGCCAGACAGAAAGAACAGAGTGAAGGATTGCTAGTGAGGGAGCCTGTCCCAAGTTCACTGCGATTACTATGCCTTACCCTCCTGAGTCTGTCCCAAGAAAGCTCAGCCTTCTACCTACAAGATAAAGGCATCTAGATACACACACAGACACACAACCACCCTGACTGAAAGTACCTAGGCAGAGTCAAAGAAGGGCAGGAAACAAACAGCTCCTTATGACTGAGATGGGACTAGAATCCAGATGTAGACAGATATATATATATCTGCCCCATAATGATAAAAGCCCCCACAATGGTGGGATGCTGCAGGAGACTGTGATTTGACAAATGACTGGGCCATAACATGAGGAAGCCAAGGTTGCATGTCACTTCTCATATGGGTCAGGCTAAGGTGGTCCACGTCCAAAGACACACCCTCAAAAGATGTTTCACAGTCTCACAACCAAAAGTAAGTGGACATAGAAGTATTGAGTGGGAAAGTGGCCACAGATACAACAAAAATGAACCTAAAGGCCAGCTGTGATAAACTTCACTCTACACTACATCTCTTCTCAAGACACTGTCTTCTAGATCATTGATCCTTACTCATAGATATGAATGGGTTTCAGCAGCATCTAATACCAGAATTGATGCTGGAAGTGAAGCCTACACCCATATTTGGGTTGTCAATCACTATCTCGTGTGTGTAACCTAAACGATGTATTGAACCTGATTGCCTAGAAATGCACTTGAGAAGGACTAGGTGACATTTCAAAGGAGAGACAAGATACTTTCAAGTCAATTAGAATCATCAGAGAATTCAGTGCCTGGGGGAGGAGCTTACCTCAAAGGAGCAGCCCCCTGAGAATGTGAATTAAGCCCCCTCTGATACACCAAGTCCTCCAATAACCTCCAACATCTAAGAGATATGGTTGCCTGCCCCATCACCCATGCTACCATCAAGATGCCATGGCTTTCTGCACCAGACCTGTAAGATGCAAGATGGTTGTGACTGTCAGGATAAATGCAGACTATTGACTCACATGGAATCCCAGTCTAAGCACCTAACATCTCAGGTTTGGAAGACGGTTGCTTTGACTTGATAAATAAAACATAATCCCTTCTATCTGCAAAGCACTCTGTACTTTTCAGACAACTTTAGCCTCTCATACTCTCAGTGGCACCTACTATAATCCTGTAAGAAAGACTCAGCTATCATAATTATGCCCAGATGAGAGGTGAGGAAATTGGGATCTAAAAAGATCCACCAATTTAGTCAAATTCACCCCATTAGGTAGTGTCCGATGTTCAACTAGAATCAGATTATCCCAGGGACCTTTCCATTTAATCTCATAGGCTTTAACCCTGACTAGGGTGGGGGAGGAAGCCTTAGGAAAGGCAAGCTACACCAGGGGATTTTAGTTCTGTACATGAGTTTAAAACAAGGTCCATTTATTAGATCTGCCTGTGACTTTAATGCCAGTCTTACAGTCAGGCAGAGTCCTACCCTAGAAAGGAGGAGAGCTCCCAAGAGCCTGGTTTCCCAAAGACAAGTCAAACACTCACGGGCAGATTTTCAGGATTTACCAAGCCTGAAGCTTATAAATTTGGGAATTCCTGTTTTAGAAAAGAATATAAAATGACAAACTCGCAGGGCAGGGTGTCTGTCTGGCTCGGTCAGGAGAGCAACTCTTGATCTCGGGGTTGTGAGTTCGAGTTCCACACTGGGTATAGAGATTACTAAAAAAATCACAACAACAACAAAGAAACAAGATGACACACTCAAAGTTAAGTAAGTGTAAAGGTAAATATTTGTTCAGAATGACAAAATAAATCACAATAAAGTATAAATTTTAAAAAGCTGACAAATACCACAAATACCAAAAATTTTTCAAATTTTAAAAAATAACCTAATACTGTTATTAATTGCTTGACAAATTCTACATTGCTTTTTTTCATATATTATTAAATGCATAATCACCTTTTCTGATGGCAGTTATAAGTTTCTATAGAGAGAACAGAAAGTTCAGTCTTTATAGCTGGCGACCATTTCTTATTAATAATTTAGAGAAGTTTCTTTCAGCTTCCTACTTGTAATTAGCAATGTCATGTAAATTTTTAGGATTGTTGGCAAATTCGGGAAAACTTCTGTCAAGTTTCTTTCATATTTGATCTGAAAGATTTAAAAGACTTTTCCATAGACTAGCTTCTGTTTCAAAACTTGTTTATTCTCCACCTACATCCAGCACCAGGCAAAATAGCACATCCTAATATCATGAAAAGACCTCCAGCCCTATAATTTTGGAGACTGGTGATGGTACCGGGGGTGGCAAAAATATTTCTAGAAGCCATTCCTATACTGAGGCAGCTGGCAATAAAGTAACTCCAAATGGAACCTTTGTGTTTTGTGCGTCTGTTAACAGACCCACAAAACACAAACTCAATGTCTCACCTCAGCTTCTCCTTAGCATTCCAAAATGCCCTTAGACATTCCAACATCTCCCTACACAAGGGCAGCAAGACAGAGCGGAACTTGGAGTTGAAAGAGCAATCTGAACCAACTATAATTTTAAAAAAAATTAATATCCAAAATGTATAATCATGAATGTATTTCTAGAGTGTCTCCCAGGTTCTTAGAAGGGGTTCTGCTATAGAGGCACTCTGCAAATGTCCCTTTTGCCCATTGGTGTTTTTGCCTATCAATAAGATGAGGTGGCCAATCATTTCCACTCCTCTAAGAGGATACAGGATTAACCTGGATTAGAGACGACTTCACAGGGACTAAACATGGGGGTTCTCACATCCTGATCCAGAATGTCCGGCATCTGCCACACCCATCCTCAGCTGGAGATGCAGGATAAAATGGGATCAATTGAATACTGTGTGGGGTATAGAAAGCACTTTGAACTACTTGAAGAAAGAACAAATTAAACACAAGTCAAACAGAAAGAATACAAACAGGTTGTTTTGTAGACTCCCTGGAGTCTGCTATTAAGCCTGCTTCACACTGATACTGAAAGGCTGGTCAATTAATCCCAGCACACCCTGGCATCCTGGCTTCCATGTCCCTCCAGTGTCCAGGCTTTAATGTAGATCCAGATAATGGCTCTCTCCTCCCTCCAATCAGGCCAGGCAGCCTCGTGGTGCTTTACTCCAACAAATCTCCTGCAGCTCCAGTAACTGCTGCCACTCACTGCTTCTTTAAGGGTCTTAACAAAACTTGCTTATCCTCCTGGCATGGAATCCAGCTGCAGCAGGGCAGGTTTTATGGAGTGTGTAATCACAGGATTTCGTGCCCGTCATTACAGGGGTCCAGCTTCCTTAGCCACCCTGCTGCCCTGTACACTGCAGGACTGTCCCTAGCACCACTCTGCTCTGCTCCTCTCCCCACCACTGCCAGGCCCTGTGGACTGAGTGTTGTGTGATTCTGTGCAGACAGAAGAAAGGGGAGAGGATAGGGGGAAGGGAAACAGGGAGGGAAGACAGAGGCAGAGATAGAGAAAAGAAAAAGTTAGAGAAAACTGTATCGAGTCCCTAAGGAAATCAGATGGAGGTGTTCTTTTAGCTCAGCCAAAGGAAAGAGTGAGCTTGTGTTTTTAAGCCCGCAGGCTGTTGGCAAGGAAAATAAACCTCAGAACAGCCCCTGAATCCGATGGTAGCAAGGAGGAAAGGATGGAAAACTGAGAACAGGAGAGTGGGGGAGTTGGGAGAAATGACTGAATTTTCCCTAAAGTATTGTAGAAGAATCCTTTGAATGCAGAGTGGCACTGACCGACTTCAGCCACTGACTTTTCCATGGAGGCTGTAGATCAGTAACTTAAGCATTTACATTAATGTAGTGATCAAATGGATGAATCCCGAGTGTATTTTGGGCCAGGGGAGGTGGGAACTTCATGGCATGCCAGACTCAATGGTTATCATTGTCACAAACATCATCATCAACACCACTTTCATCATTGTTGGTCTTTTAGTTGAGAAAACCCTTCAAGAATAGGCTCCTGCAATTCTGACTCCCCTCCCCACCCTATGTCTTCTGCATTAACAGACCCCAGGGCACAGCTGCAAAGACATTTCCCCATGTAGCTCTCTGCACTCTCCCCTCCCCCTTCAACTTTCTTCCCGGTATGTGATTGTGGGGATTCTGGTATAAAGCCAAATATCATGGAGTTGTGGATAGGAAACAAGAGAAAAGGACAAAGAGGGAAAGACCAGAGAAAAAGCAACAAAATTTAAACTTAGCATTGCCTGAAACACATAAGCACTGTTTATCTAGGTACTCAGAAACCATATGCAGATCACATGCAAATGAACCCATGGCCCTCTTAACTAATTTGCTACACCTGGATGTGGCTCTTAGGAAAAACCTAATGGAGACACCTGCTACCAACACTGAAGGAATAGTCCCCCTGGTAGTATTTCACCCCTTCTGTTTCTGCTACCAATTCTAACTAGGAGAAGTAATGAGCTGGCACAAAACAATAACTAAGAGCTGGGGGGGGGGGGGAAGTAACCGTTGAATTTCATTCAAGCTGTCAGTATTCTGTCCTGAGAAATTACCAGAAGGCATCAACCTACCCATCAAACCTCAAAATGCAAAACACACTTCATATCCTATACAAGGGACGTAGGGCACATTAGTCAGAGGTAGCCATGTTTCCAGCCTCTACCTTCCATGATGGAAGAGAAGGGGCCCCTTTTCTGCTGCCTGGGCTAGGGGAAGGGAGTGTCAGCCTTCATTCTCTCAGCTAGCTCCCAGCAGTCAGCAGGGGACCAGGAGAAACAGTTGGACCAAGCTGGCTTCTTGTTGGGAACTTCCTCTGATCTTGGACTGAGTGACAGGTCTGTGATGTTCCCACACTGCAGTAGGAGAAAGCAAATGATGCTCCCTCCTTCATCTGCCTGCCCTGCACTGGAGGGGTGCTGACAGGGTCTGCTGCACTAACTTCCCAGCTGAGCCCTTTCCTTGAAGTCTCACACGCACTTGGCTCCTGCAGAGAAGTTGGTCTTTTAGGATTAGGATGATTTAGGACCAGACAGTCTCAAATTTCCCAAAGATTTAAATGAAGAAGGAGGAACAGGGCTGGAAAAGGAGAAAATATGTACATCGAGGGGCACACTTGATAGGTACCTGGAAGAGGTTTTTGCAATATTAATACATTTTTCACCCAGCAAACATGACGTCTTATATGTGCGGACTATGTGAGATTTCGGGTCCATTTCCCAGAATAGAAAATGGAAAAACACGTTGGAGTATGCCCAGTCACAAGGACACTATCCTCAAGTCCCTAGACAGCAGTCGTAAGGGAATTTCATGGGGGTTCACATCTCTATTTCAACCTGTATCAGTCAGGGTTCAAAGAAGCAGAACCACTAGGAGAGCTGGTAGATACACAGGCTGGCAGGCAGATGCACAGACAGATGGACAGATGGGGAGACAGATTTATTACAAGGATTTGACTTGATACAATTGTGAAACCTGGCTAAAGGGCAGCTTGGAGACCATGGGGCAGGTGATCAGGACAGTGGGGGAAAGTAAGAACGAGCAGGAGGTCAGAAGCCACAGAATGGACTGAAAGGCATGTCAGTTCTTGCCTCTGGTCTCGGTGGCATGGCTCTCCTGGAGCCAGGCTCCTTTATCGTGGAGCCAAACACACACATCTGGCCTTAGAGTCAGGGAGGCTGGGAGATCCAGAAGAAGGTGGAACAACCCGGGCCCAGTCGCTGCTTCTCGCTGACGGATGTCCAGGAGCTACCCAAGGGCTGCTGCTTCACTGGCACCCTCCTTCACTTGCGTGAACCTCACCAGCAGCTTACCTGCACAAGAAACATACAGGAAAGGGAGTTCTGGGAAACCTAGTTCTGCCTGCCTGAGTCCACACATTGTAAAGCCACCACGCCATCTAAAGCTTCTCTCCCAGAAAAGACTAGGCTCTGGGCTTCACCTCTGCCAGCAGATGGTATCTTGTCACAAGCAGGAGCTCTAGGCTTTCAGGGCTGGCCCCTGACACGGCTGGAGGAAGGACACAGAAGCACATCTGAGGGAGAGAGTTTGCAGACTCACCCAAATGTGCCAAGGGCCAGTGATGGAGAGGGAAGCCTGGCTTGACACAGCCTCCACTCCTCTCCTTCCCCAACCCCGGGGCACTTGGACCAGTGAAGGGACACAAACTATCATCTTGCCAACCTCACTGGCAGATTCTGCAGTCTCCTCCTGGGCTGGGGACTTGTTCATTTTATTATTCAGCTCTGACTGCTTATAAAGAAAGGAGTCAGCCTTGCTGGAGGATGCAGACAGGAAGGCTCTCTTCATCCTCAATTTTCACTTTGATAGTGGGTTTCATTGCAGGGACTTGCAATCAGCTGTGTTCTACTAGTGCTACTGTGGAAACGAAGGAAAATTGCCTGGGGTTGGATAAAAAGGAGCTAGATGTCCTAGCCCCATGTTGGCATGCACAGAGATTATTAAACTCCTCATTAACTGAACTAGGGCTTTGCCAGGACCCCAGGCAAGTGGTGTGGGACTGTAAGCACATGCATGACTCAGAGGATGAGTGCATCCAAAAGGCAACACTGATGGTGTGGCTAATTCCTGACACTCCTCTCAGTGAGGCAGGATTCAGAAATGCCCCCTTTCCTGGATAGCCCCGTGGGAATGTCAGCTACTCAATCCTAGAGGGGCCTGTTTCAGCAAAACAGATATGCACCCGTGCTGATGCTCAATCTAACTTACCAGATGGCATTGAAAAGTCACAGCTTCCGTTTTTCTTACCCTGACAAGGTTGCAGAAGGGTAGAAATGAAACACTTATTCTAAGTGAAATAGTGTCTGTTCTGGCACTGGGGAGGCTTCCTTCCAACACGAGAGTGCGGAAGCTTGCATATGCGTGTGTGCACTTGTCTGTGTGCCTGTGTGAGGAGGTTGGGGCAGGGATGGTAGAACGTGTGATCCCTAAAACCCTACTCTCTTCTCACATCCTTGCAAACTCTAATACTCAAAAACATAGTCCAGGTCACAGAACAGGTACACAGCAACAGTCACAACATGCATCAGGTAAAAGCAAATTAAGTGTACAAGTAGTTAACTCAAAATCAGTCTTTGTAGTCTACAATATTGACAGCATATCTTAATCAGGGGTATCAAGAAAGTCAAACAGCCAGGACAAGATGGACCCAGGTTGGAGCTCTGTTCTCACTGATACGGCACCTTCGATTAGCAAGCCATGCCACACTGCTGTAAATTATGAGTTGCTCTGCAAAGTAGTCCAAGGCAAGCTGGTCAAGATCATCGGAGATGCTGGAGCTAACAGTGATACTGAGAGAAGCTAAGAAATTAGTGAATTGTGGCAGAATAGGCAGTGAGAGGTTCAGAAAACACAACTAGCTTAGTCCCTACTTCCAGAGAATGACAAGACAGATCCCCAGTTCAGGCTGTTGATGTCAAAGCCCACCTGTTCATCTTCATCGCCTGCCTTTCAATGCGATGATTGGCCACAGTCAGCCGAAAGCATTTCCCCATTCACACTTCTGGATTCAGGTTTCCTCAGATCTGGGACTTTGCAGAAATATGAGTAAGTTCGATATTCATATCACAGAGTTATGGAAGCTGCATCTTTGTTGCAGCTTACTGGAGCCTACATTTCAAAACTTCTCCCTGCCCCAACCTGTTCTTTAACCTTCAATTCTGGACCCCATATGCACCTCTTGGAACAATAATTTCCTAATTCTTTTCTTGCCTGAGACCTCCTAGACCTTCTTCCAGAGACAGAATCTAGTAACAGTGACCCTTAACTCTTTCTGAAACTCAGCCTTGCCTCTTAGGGTAGCTAACATCCTGTTTCTTCCAACATCAGATAAATGCATTCTGGGTCATGCATTCTTTGTGTCTGGCCCAGCAAAAACATTAGAGCCTCTGCACCTGAGTTGGTCCCAGTACAAAAAATACTACTCCTTCTTCTTGATAATCCATTTAGATTGGTAGGTGAGGTATCCACCGAGCACCAAGCTTGAGCCACTGTAGAGAAAGCTCATCTCTGTATTGGTCAGAGCAGGAGGAGGATGTAGCCAAATTTTGGCATCATTAAACTGGTCAACCAGCTGCAAGACATTACCAGCTGCTGTGTTAATCATTAATGAGGCAGACAGTGCCTGTTGCCTGTGTAGTGAACCAAACATTATGACTTGGGTTTTCATTTCATTTAAAATTAACTCACTGAATGAAGAATCAGTCACCAGCTTGTGAGACAGAGCTGTTGGCACAAAGAGGGGACTGGCAGGCCAGAAGCACAAAAGGAACACAAAGTCCTCACTGACATGATCCAACTGTTTGCATGCAGGCCATGTCTTTTAATTCAATTCAATCTCAGCTCCTCAAAGCTTCCGCTCAAAATATTTCTGTGTTCCCAAGCAGAGCCTCCACGTGTCACAGTTCCTTCCTGCTATGGCATGTGCTGATGGCTCTCCAAATTAGTTTTACTATGGCTTAAAACTCAGGCAAAGTGGGAGCATAGTCCTAATCTTTATTTTTGATTGTATTGTCTTGTTCAAGAAAAAGATATGCAATTTTTGGAAAACTTTTTATTGTGTTTAAACACTAAGTCAGAAAAAATATAATGAACCCACACACACATTTTCCTTTAGTAACAATCAATATTTTACCAATCTTGTTTTATCTATTTCCCCAAATTGGTTGTTTTTGTTTTTCCTAGAATATTTTGAAGCAAAACCAAGACAGCATGCCATTCAACCCCAAAATTATTTGGTATGGATTTCTAGCTGATAAGAACATCACCTATCTATCTATGCCCATATAACCACTACACCATTATTAAACCTAAAAAAATTGACACGTATTTATTACCATCAAACATGTAAACATTTCAAATTTCCTGGATTGTCTCAAAGTTGTCAGTTTACAACTGGTTGTTCTATCCAACATCTAAACAAGGTGCACACATTGCATTTGGTTGGTAGGTTTTATTTTATAACACTCTCATCCTTTTTCCCAGAACAGTTGGTAAAACTGGGTCATTTGTTCTTCTCTAAAAAGTCCTATATTCCAAATTTGGTTGATTGCTTCCTCATGGTGTTATTGGACTTGTTCTTCTATCCTCCATATTTCCTGTAAAGTGGAGGTCAAAGCTGGAAGTTTGATGAGATTCAAGTTCAGGGTTTTTTAAAAGTGAAAAGCATTCATAGATGGTGCTGTATATTTTTTATTGCATCATATCATAAGGTACATGGTATTTGGAGTCCCATTTTTAGTGAGGCTAAGATTAAACAATGGGGTCAGTGGTTCACTCTATTATAATATTCTTCATTAAACTTTCACCTAAAAATTGTGCATCACCTGATCAATTGATGACCCATTGTCTCATTAGAGGTTGCAAATGGGAATTTTCAATTCCATTAACTGGAATTCTGTAAAGAAGAACCTGTCTTTATCAGTCATTGATTTTCCTGAATACAGTTCCTACAGCAAAGGCAAGATAATGGCTTAACTCTTACCCATTTTTTTAAACCAATCTTCAGAGTAATGAATTGTGCCCTAGAAAGGCCCAATAGTGACCACTTTTGTATTAACAGTTTGAAGTCATGGGTTCTTGTATGTTTCATGTGTTTCAATTAAATGTGGTTAATGATCAACTTTCCCCATGTAAGCTCTACAAGTTGGTTTCATTGTTCTTTTGACATGACCATTAGCTTTTTAAAAATATTTTTACTGTGGTATAATACATATATATCATAAATTTTGCCATTTTATCCATTTTTAAATGTACAGTGGTATTTATTACATTCACAATGTTGTGAAATAATCACCACTATCTACTTCAAAACCTTTCCATTATTCCAAACAGAAACTCTGTACCCAATAAACAATAATTCTTCATCTATACTTAGAGCCTCTGAATAACCAATAATCTATGTTTCTATGAGTTTCACAATTCCAGATATTTCATATAAGAAGAATCATACAATATTTGTCCTTTTGTGTCTGGTTTAGTTCACTTAACAATGTTTGTGTTCCTTCACTGTGTCTCTGTCAAATAAATAAAATCTTTAAAAAAAATATTTTCAAGATTCATCTATGTTGTAGTATGTATCCATCTATGTTCACTCATTTTTATGGTTGAATAATGTTTCATTGTATGTACAGACCACATTTTGTTTATCAATTCATCTGTCAACATACACTTGAAATGTTTCCACCTTTTGGCTGTTGTAAATAATGTTGCAATAAACAATGGCATACATGTATCTGTTTAAGTCCCAGTTTTTGATTCTTTTGACTATATACCTAGGAGTGGAACTGCTAAGTCATTGGTAATTCTATGTTTAACTTTTTGAGGAACTGCCAAGTTGTTTTTCACAGCAATTGAACCATTTTACCACCAGCAGTGTACAATGGTTCTAATTTCTCCACATTCTCACCATTGTGATCCATTAGTCTTTGATAGCTTGCCAGTTTTCTGGCACAACATCATGCTCAAAATAATCTTGTACAATTATTGCTCTAAACTTGGAATCAGCCATTTCTCCAAGGAGTCCTTTCTTTAAATTAAGAATAGTATTTAGGGAACACAGGCTAGGTACTAGGGGTGCTCATAGATGCTGGGTTATTATTGCTTCTGAGTCATTTCAGTGAACAGAGATATTTACTCTACTGGTACTCTTTTAATTCCCAGCTTTTTCAGCTGGCAAAGGTTCTTTAAGTAAGAATAAAGTCAGGGCAAAGACCATTGTCAGTACAATGTGGCCTCAAGGTAAGGATCAAATTAAGAGTGGCTATAAGACTTCTTGTTAAGAGTTCAAAAGGATTTATGGCATTGTCTCAAATGCCCTCAAGTAAACAAAAACCCTTCTAAGGATCTTTCAGGCATCTTACCAAAGCACCCAATTTGCAGCTCAAACTGGAAAGAGATCTACTCATAGAGATCTGTAGGTGCCTTTCTAAAATGAAATGAACCCCCAGTAAGAGTCATAGAATAACGCCTGGATAGCTCAGTTGGTTAAGCGACTACCTTCGGCTCAGGTCATGATCTCAGAGTCCCGGGATTGAGTCCCGCATTGGGCTCCCTGCTCAGTGAGGAGCCTGCTTCTCCCTCTGACCCTCCCCCCCATGTACTCTCTCTCTCTCATTCTCGCTCTCCCAAATAAATAAATCTTTAAAAAAAAGATTCATGGAATACTTACAAAGTTTTAAAAGATAATTTTATAAAAGGCAATACAAGTTCAGATTAAGATGCACAGAAAGAAAGAAAACTTCTATGGACATACAAAAGGCTAAGAAAACTAACTCACTTGAAAAATTAAACCATTTCCTAAGGATACCTCAGAGATCCCAGCCCAAATCCCAGAAGACAGAGCCAAAAGCTGAAGAAGACCAATCCCAAAGACCAGAACTGTGCCTTTATCATGGACTATCCTATAGTCCCCAGAGCAGGGGGGTACTGTGGACATAAGCCCAACTGGATTTTATAATTGCTATGGGCCATTGACTGCCATATGCCTTACATTTCCCTCTTTTTATTTTTTATTTTTATTTTTTTATTATGTTATGTTAGTCACCATACAGTACTTCATTAGTTTTTGATGTAGTGTTCCATGATTCATTATTTGCATATAACACCCAGTGCTCATTGCAGTATGTGCATTTCCCTCTTTTTAAATAGGAGTGACTACTGCAGTTATTCTATCACTGTCTTATTGTTTTATGTTGGATATGGGTGTTGGGGGGGGCAGTAACTTTTTCTCCAGATTGAGAAGAAGTGCACTTGAGAAGCCTAATCCACATCTGGACTTGATGCAGATCATGAGATGCTGGAGTTCAGCCTGATGCCATAATTGGAAGAGACTTTGGTGACCTTGGAAGGGAGGTTGTGGTGTAGTTTTCACATGGGAGGGAAGTGAATTATTGTGGCCAGAGGGAAGAGTGTGATAGATGGTCTCTAAGATAGGCACCATCAATTCTTCCTCTCCTGTACACACATGCTACTCCATATATTAAGTGGTGACATCTAGGCTGAACTTGAGACTTGCTCTGAACAGAAGAATGCATCAGAAATTATGTTCTAGGACTTATGAGTCCAGACCTTAAGAGAACTTGTGGCTTCCACATCTTCTGTCTTGGAAATCAGGCACCATATACTAAAAACCCAATTATCCGAGGACCATCATTCCATGAGAAAGCCAAAGTCAGCAACTTGGAGAGGCCTGACAGAATGAGAGAAGGAAGACCAGTCAGCCACTAACTCTTCTGGAAAACTATATTGGTGAAAGAACTGCAGTTTTGAGTACCAAATATATGAGTAAAGAAACCCTCTTGGAAATTTGAGGTCCAGCAGACACCACGTGGAACAGAAGAATACCCAACTGAGCCCAGCCCAGACAGCAGAATAAGAAAACTTTAAGTTATTCTTTCAAGCTCCTGCTTGTGGCACCTTATAATGCAGCAATAGATAATTGAAATGCTGACTGAATAAATTCTTCATTTCTATTTTATTTTTTATTTCTAGCATGTCCACTTGATTCTTTTTTACAGATTCCATTGCTCCTTGAAATATCCCATTTATTTCTGTGTGTTGTTCACCTTTGTTTTACGAAGCCCTTTAATGTATTTATTATAGTCATTTTAAAGTTCTTTGATAATTTCAACATTTTGGCCATCTGAGGGTCTGCTTCTATTGATTCTTTTTCTTTTGATTATGTGTCTTATGTTCTTGCTTCTTCCACTGACCCATAATTTTTTACTATGTCAGACGCTTTTTGTAAAAAAAAAAAAAAATGGATTGAAAAGTAAATATATGTTCCCAGAAAACACTGCATCCTTTCTTCCATCAGGCCACTATTGTAAGGGTCTGTTTCCATCTAATCTGTATTAAACTGGGCTTTGTTGCAATTTTACTTAGATTTAGTTTACAGCTGAATTTAAATATTTTCAGAGCAGGATTAGAACTTTTCCTTTAGCACTAGCTTGGGATCAGAACACTAGGGAGACTGTAGAGGTTTTCTTACACTTTGTATCCCAGCCACCAGCTTTCAGAACAGTGAGAGACCTCTGCTTTGCAGCCTAACCACCAGCTTTTGGGTCACTGGGGAGTTCTCTTTTGTTTTTAGGCCCACTTTTAACTTTCTGTACTTCAGGAGATCACTCTGCACTCTGATGTCGTCTCCAGTTTTTAGAGAACTATAGCAATGGGTAAAGACCTGAAGTGCCTAGGAGGGATTTTTTTCCACCCATGTTGCTCTTCCCCCAGCTTTCAGGGAGCATCTCCAGTGCATCTGGGGAAGAGCCAGTGATAGATTCAGTGAGCCTTAGAGAGATTTCCATAAATTCTCTTACCCTGATGACAGTCTTCAGTGGGCCATTACTTTGTACTCAGGAAAGGCCCCATGCATCTAGGTGGAGGATTTGTTCAGTTCAGATGCCCTCCCCCAGCATTCATCAGGCCACTTCATTGCACTTGGAGAAGGTCCTCGCCTTTCACTTAGGAAAGACCCTATGTTTATCATGGAAATTTCTCTCAGCTCTCTTGCCCAGTTCCTACCTTTGAAATTCTTTTTCTGTGTGCTTATTGAAGATTCAAGATGGAGTTGGCAGGTAGGTACTAACACATTCCGTGACTGAGGATACCACTGCACCAGCACCCATGTGGTCATTAAAATCCATGGACAGTCAGCTTGATTTCTCTTTATACCTGTCTATGGTGGATTCCTCACTTTCCCACTGTTCTCCCAGTGAGGAACACAACCAGGGGTCTCTTTTATTCTCAAATATAACTCACACAGGTTTCTTTGCATCTTCAGCTCTTTGTTGGGTTTTCTTTAATTATGATTTCATATTTTACCCTGTTTGTTCTTGTTACTTAGGTGGTCAGTTAAAAAAGGAAGCTGTATCAAGAACTGATATTTTCAGACTTCCTATTGACTTAGTGAGTTTCAGTTCTACAAAACTCAGTTTCTCCATCTATAAAACAGCTGCCACCTACTACTCAAAAAGTTGTAAAGATTAAATAGTAAACAGTGGTAAAATACTTAAAAATGGGGAAGGAAGTAAAATGCCAGTTTTAATTTAGACTCAACCCACACACTTATTTGCTTCATCTTCCTCACACACTATACTCTATGGCTCCAATTTCCCTTCAGTAAGTTCCTTGAAAATATCATGTGCTCTAGCCTCTGAACATGCTGTTCTCTTTTCCAGGAACACTTGCTTCCTCTTCCCTCCTTTGGCCTTCCTAACTCTTAGTTTATACATTATTTCTTCCAGGAAACCTTCCCTGACTCCCACTCCTCCAATTAAGTACTTCCCCATCGGAACACTTACCAGTCTGTATTATAATTGTGTATTATGTGTATACACACCTCACTGGACTATAAGTTTTCTGAAAGCAGGAATTATGCTTGCCTTATGAGTTGTTACATCACAGCATATAACAATCTGTATATAGTGAGCACATATTAAGCATTTGTTAATAAATAAATGACTGAATGAATAATTCACTCAGAATAGTGCTATTCTTCCTTTAGAAAATATTTATTAGACACCTAATAGCATGATGCTAGGTGCTCTTGAAACAATAATGTATATCTATCTATAACACAGGGCTCCCAGCCTTAAGGAACATAACATCTAGCTGGCAAGAAGAGAGATAAAAGAACATTGGAAAATCTAAATAGCATTTAAATATTCAACAAAAATAAGGTGGTCAACACAGTACTAGAAATCCTAGCCTCAGCAATCAGACAACAAAAATAAAAGGCATTCAAATTGGCAAAGAAGTCAAATTCTCTCTCTTCACAGATGACATGATACTTTACGTGGAAAACCCAAAAGAGTCCAACCCCCAATTACTAGAACTCATACAGCAACTCAGCAACGTGGCAGGATACAAAAATCAATGCACAGAAATCAGTTACACTTCTATACACTAACAACGTAACTGAAGAAAGAGAAATTAAGGAATCGATTCCATTTACAATAGCATAAAAAAACCATAAGATACCTAGGAATAAACCTAACCAAAGAGGTAAAGGATCTATACTCTAGAAACTACAGAACACTTACATGAAAGAAATTGAGGAAGACACAAAGAGGTGGAAAAACATTCCATGCTCATAGATTGAAAGAATAAACACTGTTAAAATGTCTATGCTGCCCAGCACAATCTACTCTTTCAATGCAATCCCTATCAAAATACCATTGACATTTTTCACAGAGCTGGAACAAACAATCCTAAAATTTGTATGGAATGAGAAAAGACCCCGAATTGCCAGGAGAATGTTGAAAAAGAAAACCAAAGCTGGGGGCATCACAATGCTGGACTTCAAGCTATATTACAAAGCTGTGATCATCAAGACAGCATGGTATTGGCACAAAAACAGACACATAGAACAATGGAACAGAATAGAGAGCCCAGAAATGGACCCTCAACTCTATGGTCAATTAATCTTCGAAATGAGGAAAGAATATCCAATGGAAAGAAAACCATCTCTTCAGTAAATGATGCTAGGAAAACTGGAGAGCCACAAGCAGAAGAATGAAACTGGACCATTCTTACACCATACACAAAGATAAACTCAAAATGGATGAAAGACCTCAGTGAGAGAGAGGAATCCATCAAAATCCTAGAGGAAAACATGGGCAGTAACTTCTTTGACATCAGCCAGAGCAACTTCTTTCAAGACATGTCTCCAAAGGCAAGGGGAAAAAAAAGCAGAAATGAACTTCTTGACTTTGTCAAGATGAAAAGCTTCTGCACAGCAAAGGAAACAGTCAACAAAACTAACAGGCAACCCACAGAAGGGGAGAAGATATTTGCAAATGACATTTCAGATAAATTGCTCGTATCCAAGATCTATAAAGAACTTCTCAAACTCAACACCCAAAAAACAAGTAATCCAGTCTAGAAATGGGCACAAGATATGAACAGACACTTCTCCAAAGAAGACATACAAATGGCTAACAGACACATGAAAAAATGCTCAACATCACTAGCCATCAGGTAAATACAAATCCACAATGAGATACCACGTTACACCAGTTAGAATGGCAAAAATTAACAAAACAGTAACAACAAATGTTGGTGAGGATGTGGAGAAAGGAGAACCCTCTTACACTGTTGGTGGGAATGCAAGCTGGTACAGCCACTCTGGAAAACACTATGGAGGTTCCTCAAGACATTAAAAATAGAGCTACCCTATGACCCAGCAATTGCACTACTAGGTGTTTACCTCAAAGATACAGATGTAGTGAAAAGAAGGGGCATATGCATCCCAGTGTTCACAGCAGCAATGTCCACAACAGCCAAACTGTGGGAGGAGATGAGATGTCCTTCAACAGATGAATGAATAAAGAAGATATGGTTCATATATACAATGGGGTATTACTCAACCATCAAAAAGGATGAATACCTACCTTTTGCTTCAACAAAGATGGAACTGGAGGGAATTATGCTAAGTGAAATAAGTCAACCAGAGAAAGACAATTATCATATGGTTTCAGTCATATTTGGAACATAAGGAATAGCAAGGAGGACCATAGGGGAAGGGAGGGAAAACTGAGTGGGAAAAAATCAGAGAGGGAGACAAACCATGAGAGACTCTGAACTCCAGAAAACAAACTGAGGGTTACAGAAGGGAGTTGGGGGGCGAGATGGGGTAGTGAGGTGATTGGCATCAAGGAGGGCATGTGTTGTGATGAGCACTGCATGTTATATGCAACTAATGAATCACTGAACACTACATCAAAAACTGAACATAAGAAAAAATTATAATAGTTTCAATCAGGAAAGATGGGATCAACTTTTAACAGTACCAGGGTTGTTGATAAAAGATATAAAATCTGAGACTGTGCCTTTATGCTTGGCAGTTAAGAGGTTAACAGTGAACTCAGAGAGGAACTTCCAAATTTGGTGACAATAGAAGCCAGACTGCAGGGCATTTGGAGGGACACAGTAGTGAGAGAACTCAGTCTGTGGGTGGAGCCCACATATTCAAGAAGTTTGGCAAGGAGAGAACAGGGGACCACTCTTTTGGAGGCACTAGATCAAGCTTGTTTAAAGGCAGATGGGAATTTTCCCACAGAGAGGAAGAGAGACTGAAAATGCCCAGGAAAAGCAGATAGAACATCATTCTGAAAGAGGAGATAGAAACCAGCAGTACCTACTGGGGCCAGGAGTGAGCTTAGCAAAGGGTGACTCCTCCTCCAAAGATAGGAGAAGGATAAAGGCAGAAACTTTGAAGAAGCAGGTGGAAAAGGAGAAACTGACAGATGGCTCCCATAGTCTCAGAAAAGCACAGAGCGAGGCCATTTGCTGAGAGCAAAAGAGGACTGCTAATGTGGGAAACTTAAGGAGAGTGGAGAAGGTTTGGAAGAGCTAATATGCAGAAGTGTCCTTTCTTGGATCATGGTCTGTCAGATGTCCTTGTATTCAGCAAAACAGGGCAGATATATGAGGGACACATGACATAAAAACTTCCACCGTGATTGGGCTGGTTTCTCCCAGACAGGCTAATGAAGAACACTGACAGGGAAGGCAAAGGCATTTCCAAGTGCACCCTATGGCAGAGTAGTAGAAAAATAAAACCCAGAGGAGTGTTAAATCAGACCCCAGCATATATGAGAGAAATGCTCAGCACCAAGGTAAAGACCAAGCTGAATAGTGAAGACTGGAACAGAAGCTTCAAAGAAAACAGAAAAGGAGATAGGGATCAGAGTTCTAACTAGTGAAGTTCAGAGTACCCGGTTATTTCACAACATCCCAGGATGTTTGGCTATATTTTTATCAAACCATCCACAACTGCAACTATTTTCCTCCTAGAACATTTTAAAAGTACGCTTGAACAGAAAAGCGACCGCTTTCTGGAAGGTAGGACGTGCGGAGAGGTGATTCCGAGGAGATATTCGAGAAGATAGATGGCGGGGGAGGGGGCCTCCAATGGCCACTTCTGGCAAGTGATAGAGCAACGGAGCACAAAATCAGAACTTTTAAGAAGTCGGCTCCACTGAGGGACGTCGCTCCAGTGGCTAAGTGGAGGGTGGAACCCTCTCTGGAACAGTGTGGTCTTGGGACCCTCGGGGTCACAGAAAGACCGGGGGTGCCTGAGTGCAGCAGAGCTCCCAGGTATGGGAGCAGGGAAGCTGGCTGCAGAGATGGAGCCGAGGCGCGGGCTCACAGATCGGGGTTGCCATAAACCATGATCCGCCACACAGTCGCAACAAGCAGATCTGGGCAGACTCCCCTTCCTCCCCCAGGAGGAGCAGTGCTGGAGTGCACCGCAGGGATCTGCTGGGTTTGGAGACTCCACACGGGGTCGGGTGCCAGAGATAGAAATGCTCAGTCACAGGCCGGTGAGCACGGAGTGCGGCCAGAGACTGGGGAGACAGGAGTGACTGACTGCTTTTCTCTGGGGGTGCACTGAGGAGTGGGGCCCCAGTTCTCGGCTCCTCCGGGGCAGAGATTGGGAGGCCGCCATTTTCACTCTTGTCTTCCAAAGCTGAACGGAAAACTTGCAGGGAACAAAAGCTCCGGAGAGCAAACCCGAGCAGATTACTTAGCCCAGACAGGCAAGGGCAGGGCAATTCCGCCTCTGGCAAAGACATTTGGGAACCACGGCAATAGACCCCTCCCCCCAAAGATCAGCAAGAACAGCCAGCCAAAAAACCAAGTTTACCGATCAATGAGTATGGCAGAACTCCAGCGCTAGGGGAATACTGCACATAGAATTCATGGCTTTTTCCCCATGATACTTTAGTCTTTCAAAGTTAATTTTTTTAATTTTCTTTTTTTTTTAATTTTTCTTTTTCCCTTTTCAACCAACATCTTATCAATCCCTTTTTTAAAAAATCTTTTTTATTTTTCATTTTTAGAGTCATATTCTACCCTTCATAGTAGTTAACCATATATATATATATATAAAGTTGTACTCTTTTTAAAATTTGGGGATACAGGGGCACCTGGGTGGCTCAGCTGGTTAGGCGACTGCCTTTGGCTCGGGTCATGATCCCGGAGTCCTGGGATCAAGTCCCACATCGGGCTCCCAGCTCAGCAGGGAGCCTGCTTCTCCCTCTGACCCTCTCCCCTCTCATGCTGTTTCTGTCTATCTCTCAAATAAATAAATAAATAAAATCTTTAAAAAAAAAAAAGAATTTCATCTGCTGATCCATACTCAAAAAAGAAACCAAAAAAAATATATTTTTTAATTTTTTTAATTTGGGGATACAGTTTCTTCTAACAGACCAAAATATACCCTAAATCTCTAGTGTATGGCTTTGTTCTAGTCTCCTGTCTGATCACATCCTCTCCTTTTATTTATCTTCTTTCTTTTTTCAACCAACTTCTTATAAATTCCTTTTATAAATTCTTTTATAATTTTCATCTTTACAGTCATATTCCATCCCTTCATCGTATTTACCCTTATTTTTGTATATATATAAGTTTTTCTTCCTTTAAAAATTTGGGAGGCAGTTTCGTTTAACAGACCAAAATATGCCCAAAACCTAGTGTGTGATCTTTACAGCAGTCTGATCATATTTGATCATACTCTGTTTTTTGTTTGTTTGTTTGATCTTTTTCTTTTTCTTTTTTCTTTTCACTTTCTTTCTTTCCCTTTCTCTTCCCCCAGTTTCAGGCCTCTTCTGATTTGTTTAGTGTATCTTTTTCTGGGGTCGTTGTAACCTGTTAGCATATTGTTCTCTCATTCATCTATTCTCCTCTGGACAAAATGACAAGACAGAAAAAGTCACCTCAAAAAGAACAAGAGGCAGTACCAATGGTCAGGGACCTAATCAATACGGACATTAGTAAGATGTCAGAACTAGAGTTCAGAATGACGATTATAAAGATACTAGCAGGACTTGAAAAAAGCATGGAAGATACTAGAGAGACCCTTTCTGGAGAAATAAAAGAACTAAAATCTAACCAAGTCGAAATCAAAAAGGCTATTAATGAGGTGCAATCAAAAAAGAAGGCTCTAACTCCTAGGACAAATGAGGCAGAAGAGAGAATTAGTGATATAGAAGACCAAATGATGGAAAAGAAGGAAGCTGAGAAAAAGAGAAATAACTACTGGATCACAAGGGTAGAATTGGAGAGATAAGTGATACCATAAGACAAAACAATATTAGAATAATTGGGATCCCAGAAGAAGAAGAAAGAGAGGGGGGCAGAAGGTATATTGGAGCAAATTATAGCAGAGAACTTCCCTAATTTGAGGAAGGAAACAGGCATCAAAATCGAGGAGGCACAGAGAACCCCTCTCAAAATCAATAAAAATAGGTCAACACCCCAACATCTAATAGTAAAACTTATGAGTCTCAGAGACAAAGAGAAAATCCTGAAAGCAGCTTGGGACAAGAGGTCTGTAACCTGCCATGGTAGAAACATTAGATTGACAATAGACCTGTCCACAGAGACCTGGTAGGCCAGAAAGGACTGGCATGATATACTCAGAGCACTAAATGAGAAAAATATGCAGCCAAGAATACTATATCCAACTAGGCTGTCACTAAAAATAGAAGGAGAGAACAAAATCTTCCTGGACAAACAAAAATCAAAGGAATTTACAAACATGAAACCAGCCCTACAAGAAATATTGAAAGGGGTCCTCTAAGCAGAGAGAGAGCCTAAAAGCAACATAGACCAGAAAGAAACACAGACAATATACAGTAACAGCCACCTTACAGGCATACAATTGGACTAAATTCATATCTTTCAATACTTACACTGAATGTAAATGGGCTAAATGCCCCAATCAAAAGACACAGGCTATCAGATTGGATAAAAAAACAAGACTCACCGATATGCTGTCTGCAAAAGACTCATTTTAGACCCAAAGACACCTCCAGATTGAACGTGAGGGGGTGGAAAACGATTTACCATGCTAATGGACACCAAAAGAAAGCTGGGGTGGCAATCCTTATATCAGACAAATTAGATTTTAAAACAAAGACCGTAATAAGAGATGAGGAAGGACACTATATACTACTTAAAGGGTCTATCCAACAAGAAGATCTAACAATTGTAAATATCTAAGCCCCTAATATGGGAGCAGCCAATTATATAAGCCAATTAAAACCAAAAGCAAAGAAACACATCGACAACAATACAATAATAGTGGGGGACTTTAACACCCCCCTCACTGAAATTAACACCCCCCTCACTCAAATGGACAGATCATCTAAGCAAAAGATCAACAAGGAAATAAAGACTTTAAATGACTCACTGGACCAAATGGACTTCACAGATATATTCAGAACATTCCATCCCAAAGCAACAGAATACACATTCTTCTCTAGTGCCCATGGAACATTCTCCAGAATAGATCACATCCTAGGTCACATATCAGGTCTCAACCAGTACCAAAAGACTGGGATCATTCCCTGCCTATTTTCAGACCACAATGCTTTGAAACTAGAATTCAGTCACAAGAGGAAAGTTGGAAAGAACTCAAATACATGGAGGCTAAAGAGCATCCTACTAAAGAATGAATGGGTCAACCAGGAAACTAAAGAAGAATTTAAAAAATTCTTGGAAACCAATGAAAATGAAAACACAACTGTTCAAAATCTTTGGGATACAGCAAAGACAGTCCTGAGAGGAAAGTGTATAGCAATACAAGCCTTTTTCCAGAAACAAGAAAGGTCTCAAATACACAACCTAACCCTACACCTGAAGGAGCTGGAAAAAGAGCAGCAAATAAAGCCTAAACTCAGCCCGAGAAGAGAAATAATAAAGATCAGAGCAGAAATCAATGAAGTAGAAACCAAAAGAACAGTAGAACAGATCAACAAAACTAGGAGCTGGTTCTTTGAAAGAATTAACAAGATTGATTTGATAAACCCCTTGCCAGACTTATCAAAAAGAAAACAGAAATGACCCAAATAAATAAAATCATGAATGAAAGAGGAGTGATCACAACCAACACCAAAGAAATGCAAACAATTATAAGAACATATTATGAGTAACTATATACCAGCAAATTAGATAACCTGGAAGAAATGGATGCATTTCTAGAGATAAATCAACTACCAAAACTGAACCAGGAAGAAAGAGAAAACATGAACAGACATATAACCATTATGGAAATTGAAGCAGTCATCAAAAATCTCCCAACAAACAAAAGCCCAGGGCCAGACGGCTTCCCAGGGAAATTTTACCAAACATTTAAAGGAGAATTAATACCTAATCTTCTGAAACTGTTCCAAAAAATAGAAATGGAAGGAAAACTTCCAAACTCGTTTTATGAGGCCACCATTACCACCCCAAACCAAAGACCCCATCAAAAGGAGAATTACAGACCAATATCCTTGATGAACATGGATGCAAAAATTCTCACCAAAATACTCACCAATAGGATCCAACAGTACATTAAAAGGATTCTTCACCATGACCAAGAGGGATTTATCCCTGGGCTGCAAGGTTGGTTCAACATCCGCAAATCAATGTGATACAATACGTTAATAAAAGAAAGAACAAGAACCATATGATCCTCTCAATAGATGCAGAAAAAGCATTTGACAAATACAGCATCCTTTCTTGATTAAAACTCTTCACAGTGTAGGGATAAAGGGTACATACCTCAATATCATAAAAGCCATCTATGAAAAACCCACAGCAAATATCACTGTCAATGGGGAAAAACTGAGAGTTTTCCCCCTATGGTCAGGAACACAGCAGGGTTGTACACTATCACCAATGCTGTTCAACATAGTATTAGAAGTCCTAGCCATAGCAATCAGACAACAAAAAGAAATCAAAGGCATCCAAATCAGCAAAGAGGAAGTCAAACTCTCACTCTTTGCAGATGATATGATACTTTATGTGGAAAACCCAAAAGACTCCACCCCAAAACTGCTAGAACTCATACAGGAATTCAGTCAAGTGGCAGGATATAAAATCAATGCACAGAAATCAGTGGCATTCCTACACACCAACAACAAGACAGAAAAAGAGTAATTAAGGAGTTGATCCCATTTACAATTGCACCCAAAACCATAAGATACCTAGGAATAAATCTAACCAAAGAGGCAAAGGATCTGTACTCAGAAAACTATAAAATACTCAGGAAAGAAATTGAAGAAGACACAAAGAAATGGAAAAACCTTCCATGCTCATGGATTGGAAGAACAAACATTGTGACGATGTCAATGCTACCTAGAGCGATCTACACATTTAATGCAATCCCTATCAAAATGCCATCCACTTTTTTCAAGGAAATGGAACAAATAATCCTAAAATTTGTATGGAACCAGAAAAGAACCCCGAATAGCCAGAGGAATGTTGAAAAAGAAAAGCAAAGCTGGCGGCATCACAATGCCGGACTTCAAGCTCCATTACAAAGCTGTCATCATCAAGACAGTATGGTACTGGCACAAAAACAGACACATAGATCAATGGAACAGAATAGAGAGCCCAGAAATGGACCCTCAACTCTATGGTCAACTCATCTTCGACAAAGCAGGGAAGAATTTCCAATGGAAAAAAGACAGTCTCTTCAACAAATGGTGTTGGGAAAATTGGACAGCCACATGCAGAAGAATGAAACTGGACCATTTCCTTACACCACTCACAAAAATAGACTCATAATAGTTGAAAGACCTAAATGTGAGACAGAAGTCCATCAACATCCTAGAGGAGAACACAGGCAGCAACCTCTTTGACCTCAGCCACAGCAACTTCTTCCTAGAAACATCGCCAAAGGCAAGGGAAGAAAGGGCAAAAGTGAACTATTGGGACTTCAAGATAAAAAGCTTTTGCACAGCAAAGGAAACAGTCAACAAAACCAAAAGACAACCAACAGAATGGGAGAAGATATTTGCAAATGACATATCAGATAAAGGGCTAGTATCGAAAACCTATAAAGAACTTCTTAAACTCAACACCCAAAGAACAAATAATCCAATCAAGAAATGGGCAGAAGACATGAACAGATATTTTTCCAAAGAAGACATCCAAATGGCCAACAGACACATGAAAAAGTGCTCAACATCACTTGGCATCAGGGAAATCCAAACCAAAACCTCAATGAGATACCACCTCACACCAGTCAGAATGGCTAAAATTAACAAGTCGGGAAATGACAGATGTTGGCAGGGATCCAGAGAAAGGGGAAACCTCCTACACTGTTGGTGGGAATGCAAGCTGGTGCAACCACTCTGGAAAACAGTATGGCAGTTCCTCAAAAAGTTGAAAATAGAGCTACCATACAATCCAGCAATTGCACTACTGCGTATTTACCCCAAAGATACAAATGTAGTGATCCGAAGGGGCACCTGCACCCCAATGTTTATAGCAGCAATGTCCACAATAGCCAAACTATGGAAAGAGCCAAGATGTCCATCGACAGATGAATGGATAAAGAAGATGTGGTATATATATATATATATATATATACAATAGAATACTATGCAGCCATCAAAAAAAAAACCCCGAAATCTTGCCATTTGCAACAACATGGATGGAACTAGAGGGTATTATGCTAAGCGAAATAAGTCAATCAGAGAAAGACATGTATCATATGATCTCACTGATATGAGGAATTCTTAATCTCAGGAAACAAACTGAGGGTTGTTGGAGTGGTGGGGGGTGGGAGGGATGGGGTGGCTGGGTGATAGACATTGGGGAGGGTATGTGCTATGGTGAGTGCTGTGAATTGTGTAAAACTGCTGAATCACAGACCTGTACCTCTGAAACAAATAATACATTATATGTTAAAAAGAAGAAGAAGAAGAAGAGAGTAGGAAGGGAAAAATGAAGGGGGGGAAATCGGAGGGGGAGATGAACCATGAGAGACTATGGACTCTGAGAAACAAACTGAGGATTTTAGACGGGAGGGGGGTGGGGGGATGGGTTAGCCTGGTGATGGGTATTTAAGAGGGCATGTATTGAATGGAGCACTGGGTGTTATACGCAAACAATGAATCATGGAACACTACATCAAAAACTAATGACATAATGTATGGTGATTAATAATAAATAAATAATTAAATATTGGCTGAATATTAAAAAAAAAAGTATGCTTGGCCTTTGGCATCAACAAACAAGCAGGTGGCACCAGAGAAATATGTCGAAGCCAGCAGGGCTCAAGATCAAAGTCAGGATCTAACACAAGTTCACAGTCCTAGAAACCACTAAGGTATTACCAAACAGATCTGGCACAAAGGGAACAAGTCAAAAGCTTTACACTAGAATTGAGATTCATTCTGAAGATTAGTTCTTGAGGAAGAGGTAGAGTAGACCATTTATTAGAATTTGGGAGAGAGATGACTGGGACTTAAAAACATGACTGATCTTGGGCCTCTAACTAGTTACAAGAGTCATATTAAATCAATTTCTCCTATCACCATCAACATGAGTTTGGGAACTCCAAAAGGATTGAGCCAGCAGGGACAATGTACAGGCTTAAGACATGGTGCAAATGGGTTTGGATACGGAATCCCACGAGATCTCGTAAGCCAGAGTGAAGCTACATAAGACTCATGAACTAGGTCTAGAACCACAAAGTCAGGGGAGTGGAAATAATCATCATAAGAGTGCAGACAAGTAAAGACTACTGGTCCAATGTAGTCAGACACCAAGCCATTTCTGAAAAGAGAAGTGTAAATAAGATGGGATAATTGTGACAGCCCAAAGGCATTCCCTACCCTCAATTTTGAAGGCCTGTGTTCAGCCTGGGGAACCAGCAGGTCTCCATAGCGCATATAGTATAGGAATCAAAAGGACACAAAGGACTCAGCACAAGGAAGCTTAAGTGAGATCACCTAGTATATTAGTGAACCTGGGCTGAATTCTGAGAGCCTTTCTGATCTTGTGAAAATGGAATTGGGAAATGACAGTTTGGTGGAGGTGACCACAGGTAACAACTAAAATGTGCAGTGGACAAATATGGTTTTTTGCTGCCAAGCATCCATTCTCCTAATCTGTGAGGAAATATCCTTCTACCTGTGTGTATGTGGTCTTGGGCATGGATGGTTCACAGTGACTTCCACTACCACCTTCCATCATAGAAGCTAAAAGAACCCAGATCCTGGTTCATCCCATATTTTGCCATCCTGGAAAATAGGCACTGGGCCCTATGCTCAATCAGACTCTAGGATTTTGAATCCTGAACACATAAGACAGGGAGGTAAGGATTGGTGGACACTGCAGTGAGAGTAATAGGATCCTTCGTCCCTTCTAATTTTCTAAGTCTATTCCTGATCTCATCAATTCTCTGAGCCCTTCATATCTTTCCAGTCTATGCCCTTTCTGGTTACAATTATCAGAGATGCTTTCTATCACTTGCAATCAAAACTCCTGACTGACACAGTATGGTACATGGTCAGAAGGATGAGAGCATATCTAGTTGTCAGCAAGGGCACTATTGATTAAACTGACCTTGAAATGGAGAACACAGAGAAAGATGTTACTGGTTGAGGTGAAACTGAGGAGTCAAAAGTTAAGAAAGTTGTGGGCCTCAATGGGTTTTGGAGAGAGGGAGACCACACATAATTTAGTAGTTGCTTTGGAAAGGATGAGGGGCTGGTGGAGACACAGAGCTTACTGTCTAGCAAAGAAAAGAAAATTACATGAACAATCACCACAAAATGTGATAAATGTCACCGTTAAGAATATGAGCTTTGAAATAAAAATATCTACATTCAAATTCCATCCTTCATGAACTATATGAATTCTCAGTACTTAAGTTCCTTTATTTGTAAAACAGGGTAGTAGTCTATACATGGAAAACAATTAAAATAGTGCAGAAAAGTTGGCATATACTCAAAAAATGTTATTTCTTTTTATAGGGAATGCAGGGTGTTCTGTGGCAGCATAAAGCCATTTGTCTAACCTAGTCTTGGAACAGGGGCAGAAGTTAGTGGTAACAAAGAAAGTGATGTTTAAACTAAGACCTGAAAGATGAATAATAACAATAGTAGTAAGAATTGCTAACATTTATTGAGCTCCTTCCATGTGTCAGGAGTCTTAAAGTCTTTTATTTGTCACAAGAGCCCTCCAAGATAGGCACCAATATTATCCCTGTTTTGTGGATGAAAGAACCTGCTGCTCAGAGAAGTTAAGCGCCTACACTGAAATCACTATGTTAACTAGATGATGAGGAAAATGAGATGTGGGAGAGAGGCAGAGGGGTAGCATACTGGAGACTACTCAAAATAAACTTCTGATCTGGAGTCCTGTGAAATCCCTCATTGCCAAAGACCCTGCCTTCACCCCCTACAGATTGGAGGCATTTTTCTGCCTAAAAACATCCTCAGTTTTATAACATAAGATGTTCAGAGGACACAATTCCTTAGACTAAATTTTGTTTTCCACCCAGTTTTCAAGAGCATGTATTCTTCGTAATCAAAGAGTAACTGATGTGGTTATTGACCATGACATTAATATATTTTAATTTGATTCATATCAGAGCACCTCTCAAAATCCTGCTCAGTTTCCTCCTGCCTCTGATGTGAGTGAGGAAAAAACATGCTCAGCGCTCTCCTTTTCATTCAAAGAGAGGCCACATTTGTCCTGCACACTAATCAAAGAAATGTGCTCCTGTCTTTTCCTGATGGGAGCCCTGACTTCATTACTAAAATGCGGTGTCGGCTGAGGTGGGTGACTGGGGCAGCTGTTCAACATATGCCTAGCAACAGTGAACAGTCCATGAGTCCAGGAAGTGAGGGATGCTCTATCCCTTCGACGTTGAAGGGAAAATTGTAAGTAAACTTAAAGTAATTACCCAGTTGGAATCTGTCCAGGCCATGTTCAATGCAATTGAAAGCTTTTGTCCTTGATGCCAACCTTCTCCAGCTTAGGGAGGTCAGAGAATTTGGAATATTTTCACCACTCTCTGCTGCAGAGACCTGATCTGCTTTGAAGATCTGTCTGAAATTCACTGAGGTCGCTGAGGGGAGGGATTACCGCCTTCCCAGCCAAAGAACATCCTGTCTCCTGAGAGTTAATATCATTTCAAATGCTCTTTGGTTCATGTTAAATATTGGTGCTCTCTTCCTGTGTGTAGTGGTGTACAGAGTGCCTTCCACAGATATTATCCTATTGAGCAGTACAACAACCATGTGAGGGAAACAGGGGCATGTATTCTCATTCCCAATTCAGAGGAAAGGAAACAATGATAGAGAGAGTAACTGATTGAGTGAGGATGGAGTCATGGTCTTCTGAGTCTTGTCATCTGGGTAGTTAGTGTCTGTTTTTCTCTACCCAACTTGAACTCTAACACCATGATTCCCAATTGTAATGGTTAATTTTATGTGTCAACTTGACCGGGCCAAAATTAACATTATTTCTGGGTCTGTGATGGTTCCTCCAGATGAGATTAGCATTTGAATCGGTGGACTCAGTAAAGTAGACTGACCTCCCCAATATGGGTGCCCACCATCCAATCCATTGAGGGCTTGAATAGAACAAAAACTGGAGGAAGGAGGAATTCACCCCTTTTGCTTCCTGCTTGCGCATTTGAGCTGAGACACTAGTCTTCTCATGCCCCTGCACTGGGGTTTACACCACTGGCTCACCCAGTTCTTGGGCTTTGAGGCTCAACCTGAGTCTCCAGCTTGAAGACAGAACATGGTGGGACTTCCCAACCTTCATAATCATTTGAGCCAGCTCCTCATGATAAAGCTCTTCCTTATTAATTTGTTTATCTTTGGTTCTGTTTCTCTGGAGAATCCTTACTAATACACGAGCCAAGCCTCATTTGGGGACATTTGAGGGTTTTTTTTTTTCTTTCTAATTGCCTTAAAGGTCTTTAAGAAATAGCCCCTCAAAAATATTTTTCTCAAAAGAAAAGCCACATAAAGTAATATTTTTAAAGATTCACATTTCAGCTTCTGAATCTTATGAAGATAACCTAGTACTTGCTGACTCCTTCAAATTCAACAAGGCAGGTGGGACATGTGACTCTTCGGAGCTAACAAAAGAGCATGTGAATCTCATGGGAGGCTGGAAGATGTTTTGAACTGGTAGGTGGGGAATATACTGCATTCTGAGACAAAAGGCTGTGAGATGTAGCAGTGAGAAAGTAGACTGGAGAAAAGCATTTTGCTGTAGCTCTTGACTTTCTCCCTCGTTGCTTTGAGAAAATTATCACCAACAACCTCTTCCCTGCAAAAGTCCTTTGACATTCCAGATAACTGTTGGCAGTATGATTAAGCAATGCAGATGCATGCTGGGGGAAGAGATGGTGAATGCAGGGGCAGCTAACCAGGGCACTGCTAGAACATACGACACTGTATGCATTAGGGAAAGGCACCCCTGCCTCCAGATAGGCAGGGCCTCACACCAGGGTACACAGCTGGGGAGTGGAGGTTGATGGCGACATCTGCTCCCCCTCTCCCATGAGTTGAAGCCAACTGCACAATTATGAGCAGCATCCTTATCCCTTCAGTAACCTGACCCCCGCTTACTCTTCCCCCAAACTCCCATGCCTGGAGGAATTACAATCTGTGGAGACTGATTCATCCCAGTGCTCCCTCTCCCCAATAATTCAATTTAAAGGAGAATCTATCCAGGGAAGTTGCCCAGGGAACAGGCAGTAAAAGGCAATGATACGAAGTGCTTTGATGGTGCCTGTTGTGCTATGACCAAGGGTCAACACATCCCATTCCTTAAAATGTGTCTAAATAGATAGAGACTAGAGCTGATATTTGGTCTTTTCCAACAAACATTACCAGGCAGAGTACCTGATATCCACAGCAGAGCGTGAGTTATAAACCCAAATAACATGAGTTATAAACCCAAATAGCATGAGTTATAAACCCAAACACTAAAGAAAGACAAAAACAGAACATCATACACTATCTGAAGCAGAACCATTTCAACAAATGGAAGAATGTAACATTAGCAAGATAACTATGTTTAAGGAGATGTGGGATGACATTAGTGAAGTAAAGTAAGAATGAGATATCTTAAAAAAGAACCAAATGAAATACTAGATATTAAAAAAGTATGTATTGGAATAAATAACAGGATGAAATTGAGCTAGAGAAAGAATTAGTGGATTGGAGAATCAGAATGCAAAATCCTTCATAAAAGCAACAGGAAAGAATAGACAGAAAATATAATTAGAGAAAAATTTAAAAGCTAAAAAATATAGAGAATAGAAGTACTAACATCCAGATAATAGGATCCCAGAAGGAATGGGGGTAGAGAAATAGAAAAAGAAAAATATTTAAAGAAATAATGTAGATAAATGTTCCAAGATTAATAAATGATAAAACCCTTCAGAATGAAGAGGCTCTTTGAGGAGAGATAAAGAAATATCCATACCTATTCACATTATAATAAAATTTTAAAATATTAAAGCACAGAAAAATACTTAAAGCTTCCAAAATGGAAAGGAAAAAAGGTCCCCTATGAAGTAGCAAGAGTCAGGCTAACACTAAAAGTTTCAAGAACAAGGAAAGCAAGATGATAATGGCATTTTTTTAAAAAGGATAATGGGGTATAATTTTCAAGCTTTGAAGGAAAAGTAATTTCAAACCTAGAATGTTATTATAATTCAAATATGAGGGCATAAAAATATTTTCAACTATAAAAGACCTCAGGAGGTTTTACATACAAAAATCCCCACTACAAACACTCTAGTGGGATATATTCAAATAAGAAAAAAAGTAGAAATGCTGCAAGAGATAGGCAAAGTAAACATAGTTAAATATCTTGATGTTTATTGTTCATTATTCAAGCTGGTTTTTTGAACAATAAGCAATAGAAAGAAAACTCTGACAAATCTGATCAAAGAAATATTGGAAATACTACAATAAATAAAATACAGGGGGAAAATAGCAAACAACTATAAATACAACAAGGATTCAGATGATAATATCGTCAACTACATATTGATAACTTCTGAGACCTAGAGAACAGAAAATGTGAAGTGCCAAAATTAGTGCAAGGTGAAACAGAGGACACGAATAAACAACTAACTATATCTAAAAGGCAATATCTCAAGTTAAAGACCTCCCTTCTAAAAAAAAAAAATTATAATCCCCATGTTCAGACTGTTTTAGAAGTGAATTCTGCCAAAATTCTAAGGATTAGCTATTTCCTAGTTTATACAAATTTTTCAAGAGAAAGGAAAAAGCAAAAAACACCCAGCTAATTTAATGAGGGAACAATAATCAATATTTTCTTTAAAACCAAATAAAAGGGGCACCCGGCTGGCTCAGTCAGTTTAGCGTCCAACTCTTGATTTTGGCTCAGGTTGTGATCTTGGGTCCTGGGATCTAGTCCCATGTCAAGCTCCACAGTCAGCGGGGAGTCTGCTTGAGATTCTCTCTCTCCATCTCCCTCTGCCCCTCCCCCACCCCTCCCCCTCTCTAAAATAGTCTTTAAAAAATATAAAATAAAACCAAATAAAAATAAGAAATTAATCATCTTAAACATAGATGAAAAAAAATCTAAGTAAAAGTCTAGCCAAACGACTAAACATAAACACATCATAATGATACAATGATTATGTGGTTTTAAAGATCTTTCCTTTGAAAGTTACATACTGAAGCATTTTTTGATGAAATGATACAATGTCTGGAATTTGCTTCAGATGATCCAGTCTGGAGGGATGTGAAGAAAAGGCAATAGTTGAAACAAAATGGATGATAAATTGGTAATTATTAAACCCAAATGGTGGGTATACAAGAGATGGTTATATTATTCTCTGTACTTTTTAATTTTGCATAAGAAAAAATTAAAAAATGATTATGAGTAGTTATTCCTGTATTGAAACAGTGGTTTCAAAAAATCAGAGCAATCTATAAATGTAATTCACAATAGTAACAGATTTAAGAATAAAAATATGATTCTCTCAATTAATGCAGAAACAGCATTTGACATAGTTCAACACCTCTGTTTATGACATTTTAAAAAATATATTCTTATCAAATCAGAAATCCAGTCAACTTTCTTAACTTTTTAAAGTTAAGAGAACCTATAGCAACATTATATTTAATGGATAATTTTAGATGTTTTCCCTATACAATTGGAAGAAAAGTAACTAATCATTAGCACTACAACTTTTTAACACAGTGCTAGAAGTCCTAGTCAACACTATATTGAAAAAAAAAACAGAAACAAGGGAAATAAGGCATTTCAAGAAAGAGAGAAAATATCATTATTTACAGAGAGATTAAAAAGAAAATTCAGCAAGTTTGTAAAGTACAAGATCAATTTATAAAAATCAATAGGATTTTAATATCATGAAGCTGTCAGTTCTCCCCCATATTAATCTATAAACTCAATGCAATCTCATTCAAAATACCAGTTGGAATTTTGAGAAACTCAATAAGCTCATTTGAAATCTTATATAAAAAATTAAAGATCCACAAATATTTAAATCAACCTTGAAAAAAAAAGTTTAAAGATTTATTATTTATTTATTTATTTATTTATTTATGAGAGGGAGAGGCGGAGGGCCAGAGGGAGTGGGGGAGAGAATCCCAAGCAGACTCCCTGCTGAGCACAGAGCCTGACTCGGAGCTTGATCTCACAACCCTGAGATCATGACCTGAGTTGAAATCAGGAGTCTGACACTTAACTGACTGAGCCACCAGGTGCCCTGAAAGAAATTTAAAAGATAGAAGCATGGAGTTGTTTTACCACATATTAAATATAGTAATAAAGTCCTAGTAATGAAAATAAGGTGATATTGGCATGAGAACAAAATATGGACAATGGAAAAGCATTGTTCCATAGAGAACAGTAGTTCAGAGAGAGACAGCCATGTATGCATGAGAAATTAATGTATGATAAAGATGGCACCCAAATCAAAGTGGAAAAAAATGATTGTTTAGTGAATAAGGTTGGGGAAATTAGCTCACTACATGGACAAAAATAAAACTAGATCTCTACTTAATATTTCATATAAGCTGGAAAGTGGATGGATTAAAGATCTAAATGCAAACAGCATTTTTTATAAAGTTAAGCAGGAAAAAAAAAGCTGTATGAGAATATCTATGTGGCCTAGGTATGAAAAAGGACTTCTTAAACAAAACTTCCAAAGTACAAGTCATAAAGAACACCCCCCAAAAAAATGTTTGCATCAAAATTAAATATTTCTCACAGAGATAGAACAAACAATCCTAAATTTGTATGGAACCACGAAAGACCCCAAATAGCCAAAGCAATCCTGAAAAAGAAAAGCTAGAGGCATCATGATTCCAGATTTCAAGCTCTACTACAAAACTGTAGTCATCAAGACGGTATGGTACTGGCACAAAAACAGACACATAGATCAATGGAACAGAATAGAGAACCCAGAAATGGACCTTCAACTCTATGGTCAACTGATCTTTGACAAAGCAGGAAAGAAGATCCAATGGAAAAAAAGACAGTCTCTTCAACAGATGGTGTTTGGAAAACTGGACAGCCACATGCAGAAGAATGAAACTGGACCACTTTCTGACACCATACACAAAAAAAATTTTAAATGGATGAAATACCTAAATGTGAGACAGGAAACCATCAAAATCCTAGAAGAGAACACAGGCAGCAATCTCTTTGACCTCGGCCATAGCAACCTCTTTCTAGACGTGTCACTGAGGCAAGGGAAACAAAAGCAAAAATGAACTATTGGAACTTCATGAAGATAGAAATCTTCTGGCACAGCAAAAGAAACAATCAACAAAACTAAAGGCAACCTACAGAATGGAAGAAGATATTTGCAAGTGACATATCTGATAAAGGATTAGTATACAAAATCTATAGAGAACTTAAACTCAACACCCAAAAAAACAAATAATCCAGTTAAGAAATGGTCAGACGACATGAATAGACACTTTTCCAAAGAAGACATCCAGATGGCAAACAGACACATGAAAAGGTGCTCCATATCACTCATCATTAGGGAAATACAAATCAAAATCACAATGAGATATCACCCCTGTCAGAATGGCTAAAATTAACAACACAAGAAACAACAGTGTTGGCAAGGAGAGAGGGGAACCCTCTTGCACTGTTGGTGGAAATGCAAGCTGGTGCAGCAACTCTGGAAAACGGTATGGAGGTTCCTCAAAAAGAACAGAACTACCCTACAACCCAGCAATTGCACTACTAGGTAATTATCCAAAGGATATGAAAATACAGATTTAAACGAGTACATGCATCCCAGTGTTTATAGCAGCATTATCCACAATAGTCAAACTATGGAAAGAGCCCAAATGTCTATCAACTGATAAATGGATAAAGAATACTCAGCCATCAAAAAGAATGAAATTTTACCATTTGCAACAATGTGGACAGAGCTAGGGTGTATTATGCTAGGCAAAGTAAGTCAGTCAGAGAAAGACAAATACCATATGGTTTCACTCATATGTGGAATTTAAGAAACAAAACAGAATTAACATATATATGGGAGTGGGGGGAACAGAGAGATTGGGAAACAAACCATGAGACTCTTAATGATAGAGAATAAACTGAGGGGTGCTGGAGGGAGGTGGGTAGGGGACGGGCTATATGGGTGATGGGTATTAAGGAGGGCACTTGTTATGATGAGCACCTCATGTTGTATGTAAGTGATGAACCACTGAATTCTACTCCTGAAACCAATATTGCACTGTGTTAACTAGAATTTAAATTAAAATTAAAAAAAAAAAGCAAAACACAATAAGATACCACTACACACCTACTAGAATGGCCCAGATTTAGAACACTGACAAGACCAAATGCTGTTGAGGATATGAAACAACTGGGACTCTCATTCATTAGGTAGGAATGAAAATGGTAGGAATGAAAAATGGTACAGCCACTTTGGAAGACAGTTTGGCAGTTTCTTAAAACTACTAAACATAATCTCATCATACAATCCAGCAATTGTACTTCTTGATATTTACCCAAAGAATTTGAAAATGTATGCCCACACAAAAACCTGCACATGAATGTTTATAGTAGTTTTATTCATAACTGCCAAGACTTGGAAGCAACCAATATGTCCTTCAGTAGGTAAATGGATAAACTGGTAATCGAGATAACAGAATACTGTTTAGTAGTAAAAAGAGACAAGCTATCAAATCATGAAAAGACATGGAAGAAACTTAAATGCATTTTATTAAGGGAAAGAAGGAAATCTGAAAAGACTATGTACTGTATCATTCCAACTGTATGACATTCTGGAAAAGGCAAAACTATAGAGATAATAAAAGATCAGTGGTTGCAGGGAATTGGGTACAGGGAGGAATAGGCAGAGCACAGAGGACTTTTAGAGCAGTGCATGAAGTATCTATGTCATGATACCTGATGTATCTATGTCAAACTCATAGAATGTACAACACCAAGAGTGAACCCTAAGGTAAACTACGAAGTTTGGGTAATTTCAGGGTGTCAATGTAGGTTCATCCTTGGTAACAAATGTGTCACTCTGGTGAGTGATGTTGATAGTAGGGGAGGCTATGCATGCTTGTGGGGGTGTTTATAGAAAATCTCTGTACCTTCCTCCCAATTTTGTTACAAACCTAAAACTGCTCTAAAAAAGATCTTAAAAAAAAAAACAAAATTAAACATTTCTCTATTCAACAAAGGGCACCAGGGGCACCTAGATGGCTCAATTAGTTGGGCATCCACCTCAGCTTCATGGTCCTGGGGTCCTGGAATCAAGCCTGTGTCAGGCTCCCTCCTTGGTGAGGAGTCTGCTTCGCCCTGTCCCTCTGTGCCTCCCCACTCCTGCTCGCGCTCTCTCTCTCAAATGGATAAAATCTTGAAAAGGGGGGTGGGGCATCAAAAAGTTTATAAAGAGATAACAGATTCAGAGAATATATTTCCAATGTCTCAAATCAAAAAAAAAATTCCATCTGGAATATTACAAGGCACTCGTAACAACTCAACATTAAAAATGTATATACAGGGACATCAGTTTGCAAATGGGTAAAGTATAGGAACATATAATTCACAGAGAAGAAATCTAAATGGCTACCAAATATATGAAGACATGCTCAAAATTAGTAGTAATCAGAAAACCATAAATTAAAGCAACAACAGGATGTCACTTTATACCAATTAAAGTGACAAGAATCAGAAAGCTGGTTAATGTGTTAGTGAAGGTGTGGGATTATAAGAACCCCTGAGCACTGTGCAAGGATACTCACTGAAGCATGGCTCGAGATGGTAGCAGAGATCATCCAAGTCCCCATCAATGGACAGTGGATAGGCAAACTGTGGATAATGATATCCATTAAGGAGCTAATACCAACAGTATGATATTCTTTGCCTAGATGAATGCACTTCACAGAATAAGTTAGAAGCAATAGCGTATATGTACATATATAGTAACACGGATTGATCTGAATATACAGTGCTGATATGTGTATAATACAATTGTATAAATTGAAAGTACATGTATACAAAACAATAATTTACATCTTAAGATAATACATCCAAACAAGAGCATGCACATTAGACTTTCGAATGGTTGCCTAATGGGTACAGAGAAGGAAATAGGGTAAAAGGAAATAAATGAATAAATAAATGAAAGAGTGAATAACTAACCTTACATGGATTAATGATAATGTATCGTGAATGGAGGGGTGTGAATAACTTAACATTCATTAGGTTTCAAAATGAATAAATAAATAAATAGATAGATGACAGATAGATGGATAGATAGGAATTCATAAGTACCTGTGTCTGATGGCATTCTGAAGAGAGATAAACAGTGAAGAGATGAGACAGAGCAAGGCAAAATCAGCTACATGCAGCAAATAACTAACCAAAACTGAAAACTCTTGCTTTGGTTTATGGTTCACACACTTGGTCAGTCTCTGGAACACTTTCTTCATCAAGACTAAAGACCCTGAGAACCACCAACCCCACCCACTCCTGCTTATTCTCACCTCTCTAAATCCTTTCTGAGTGTCTAGGAAGATGACCACAGCTTTTTATGAGAAGTGATGATGAAGACTGACTGATGAAGACTGACGCAAGCTAATGATGGACATTACAAAGAACTGCCATGGTGCCAAAACACTTCCCTTAACCCTAAACTGCAAAATAAAGCTTTGGAATTCTAACACCTACAGGGAGGTAAAAAAGGTAAAATCTTTAATTAATGATGAAATTTGTGACACTAATGACTAGTGAAATATCTAAATAGCCTTACTCTTAGGTGTAGAGTCCAACTTTCCCAGGGTTCTTGTTTCTCTTTCTACTGCCCTTCTGCCCTGCCCTGACATATTCAGAAAACCAGGCAGGAAGCAAAAATTATATAACTGGTTTTAGCCTAAGACGACCTCCCTGTGGACCTGTGCACTGCCGGGGTTTAGAGCAGCTTGAAGAGGTATCATCCTCACTGCTACAATGGCTGAGATCTGACCTTTTCCTCCCCATAAAGGAAGCCTTTCCACCCCTGTGGTCCCCATGCAGATTCACTCATAACTATGCTCCCTGTGGCTCTGTTTCCCACAAGTTCCAACCTATGTAGACTACATCCATGGGTACCCTTGTCGTCTGGCTTCCAGCGGAGTTCGGTCAATCAGGAGTAATGGCAGGAGACCAGAATAGTGGGAAATTGCCCCAGTTCCCCTCCTGAAGGGTTGCCTTGTAGGGCTGTCTGCATTCCAGAAATCTTGGCTATAGTCAAATGACGCTCCCAGAAGCCCTGAATGTCCTAGGGCTCCAGGAGCCACTCAGTCTCACCACTCCCTCAGACTGCAGGGCGGTGCTGGAGCCCACTGTTGCTAGCCTCCAGTGTACTACTTAGTTTGCCTACACCATATCTTTAAAAATGATCCTTTTAGGGGCAGCTGGGTGGCTCAGTCGTTAGGCGTCTGCCTTCAGCTCAGGTCATGATCCCAGGGTCCTGGAATCGAGCCCCACATCAGGCTTCCTGCTCGGCGGGAGGCCTGCTTCTCCCTCTCCCACTCCCCCTGCTTGTGTTCCCTCTCTTGCTGTCTCTCTCTGTTAAATAAATAAAATCTTTTTTTTTAAATGATCCTTTTAATAAAAACCTCCTAAAATTATCCTGATGTAATCCTCCGGTCTGTTTCCTCCTGCACCAATGACTGACGCACCCAACCTGCTCTGCATCTGGCAAAGGGGTCATACACACTTTTGATCCTAGAAAGTAGTTCACTTTTTTTGAGGACCATTTTTTAAGCCCTCTGTGAACACACAGAGTTTCAAATTTTGATGTTGCTTAGAGGTTGTGAGTCAAAGTTATAAACCATACTGGTTTGGGGCCCTGGTCTGAATCACCCAAAATCTGCTGAGAGGACCTTTGAAAATGATGGACCAAAAGTTTTCCTCAATCTGTTCTCGGAGGTATCGCCTCCCTCCCCTTTCTGGGATATTTTGCTGGAGACTACCCTCTGTGCTTTTATAGGTTTCATTACAATTATAACAGTTTTATGTTTCATTGTTAAGAGTTTAATAAAACTTTACTCATAAAAAGTAAATCATTGCAAATCCCTAGACAAATGGAATGGTCTCTGCATCATAATATTAATTCATATGGCATATGCGGCATAACTTCCATCTGCAGAGCACCTCAGGTTAAAATGACTTACAGGGTTAAAGAGTAGTTGGGGCAGGCTGAGAAGGAGCTAGTCCACAAGACAAATGTACCAAGTGGATATTGATAAGCTAACACGGGGATCACTTCGCCACTCTACTGGGTGCCCAACAACTCGGAGGTGAAACACCACAGCTGTTAACTTCTAGAGCAAAAAGTCTCAATTTAAGAAAGGGAATAAAGAAAAATGGCCTGCCGACAAGAACTGCACAAGGGGAGTTTAGAAGGCACAGTACAATGAATACAATTAGAATCACTTGGGAGAGCCGTGGAGTGCCATGGAGTTCCATCTCCTGCCACGTGGCCTGGTTCCCTAACTACGCTATTACTTAAGGCGAGGTATTGGTGTTATTTCTTATATACTCTCTCCCCACTGCACACACAATGCAGACACACACATTCATGGGACAGATACACAGAAGAGGCAGGGTTCAAGAGTGCCTACCAACCATTCACTCGACAAATGTGTCCTATGTTCCTGGCACTGTCTGAGCCCTGAGAAGTGAGAGTAAATACAACAGTCCTTGGTCTCATGAAGTTTATATTCCAGTTGTCTATGTGGTTGGATGGAGTGGGGGAAAAGGGATAGTAAATAACAAACAAATACATAAGATGTCATGTAGTATGAAAGCGTTAAGGGGAAAAAATATGACCCAACTGAGAGTGATAGAGGATGCTATTTTAGAAAGTTTAGACAAGGAAGCCAACAGCTAGGAAAGATAGACAAATCAGATGAGGTCCTCTTATCTGGGAAAGTATTCACATTTTTTAATACAGTGATGCACAGGGCTGGATGACCCCAGAGTAGACTTCAGCCTTTCCTAAAATGACTCCTGCTGCTGAAGGCAGTCCAGTACCTACGGTGTCCTAGAGAAAACAGTGCATTGCTGGTGCCATCCCCCATGAGCCCAATTTTATACACCCTTTTGATCCTGAGATGCAATGACAGATAAAGCTCCGTAGGAAAGGATCAAGAGGAAGGTAAGTGACAGGTACCAAGTGAGTCCCACGGGCTATAAACCTGTCGTGAGGAAAATAAGAATGATAAGAGTTTATATCTGCAAAGCTCTAGCCTCCAAGGAAATCATGGGTCTCTTTCCAGATTGCCTATTGAAGTAATTAAACAGTAAGACATCCCTTAGTGGTACAGGGAAATTCTCCTTGACTTCATTTCATAGATGGTAAAACTGAGGCCCTGAGACATTCTTTAATTACCCTATCTCAGGTTAATTATGACTAGCAGAGGCAAAACATAGGGTTGGGGCAATTGGTACATTATTAAAAGGGAAACATACACCTCAGACTAGTGTAGGGAAAATAGGGAACTTCTGCCTGAATTGTATAAAGTGACTACATTTACCTAATAATTGTTTCCCTCTTCCCTTCACTATGCTTATAAGGTCTTGCCAGAGATCATTAATGAGGTTTGAGAGATGGTATGTCACAGTTGAAAGAACACAGGCCATTCATGAATACGCATTTTATAAGAACACAGAAACAAATCAAAACAAACAAGCCACTCCTTTACCTGAGGCAAAAATCAAACAAATACCTTACGTAGAGAGTCAAACAGACCTGACCCAGTGGCTCATTGGCAAGTCCTCAACTCTTCTGAATCCCAGTGTCATGCTCTGAAACACAGACATAATAATATAGACAGCCCCTGTCAGTTTTCAGAATTATGGCACATGGGAAGGACACCATGGCCGACTGCAGTAGGGCTCGCCAATGTGCAGTTCTTTTCCTTCCAACAGGGCTCGCTAATGTGCAGTTCCTTTCCTTCCTCCGCACATGGAAGATCATGAAATTAGCCACCCTGAAGTTTGCAAAACCACACAGTGATTCAGGATGAGTCAGCAAAAGTCTCAGTGACATTCTCCAGTTTCCATCTTTCCCCTTGGCAAAGAGTTTGGGGGCCATGTATCTCAACGGGAGGGCCAAAATTACTGAAGCAGGATGGATGGATAGATGGATGGATGGGTAGGTGGATGGGCGGGGAGAGCTTCCTGGATAGTTGCAGGAAACCACAATGGATTTTGCAGAAGCAAAAAATAAACTCTTATTGTTAAACCACTGACATATTGGGGTTGTTTGTTACTGCAGCACGGTTTACTCCAAGATGACTTATACACATGCAATCTCCACCTTTCTTGAATAGCCAGGAACAGCTATAACCTCAGATCCTGCAGGACATGAATGGTAGGGAGAAATCAAGCGCTGGTCTACTGGCCTTTTGAACTTTTAATGTGAGCCTAAGGGCTGGACATGAAGACCTGGGAATGAGGAAATAAGCCATGGTCTACCACTAGAATTTAGAATGCTTGGTTCATGTGCAGGCATCACTGTATAAACCTGCCTAGGCTGTCTCTGGGAGGGAGCTTACCCTAATCCATGAAACTCTCCCCTAGATCATCCAGTCCTCTGTGCATTTTTTTCCCCAGGAGCCACTAAAGCGCAGAGCAAATCCCCTTATGTGAAGATTTTACAGTAGCCCTTCCCCTGCCTCTGAGTAATAGGAGTTGTCTGTTATCTCTAGCTAGAAAATTAAAGTTTTACTTGGCCACAGCCAAAAGGTAATACAATTCTATAACCTTGTGGTTTCATCTGTTTATTACTTACTGTTTGGGGAAAAGACAATAAATAAAATATCTGTGCATGTAATGTCCCCTTTTCCCTCCAGGGACTCATATAGGTTCCAAATTTCTAAATAACCTCAGTATGAAGCAATGTTTGTAAACAGTCCACCAGCTTCCTTATGGCTCTCTCATTAACCTTTTCAACCTTCCAATTCCTGTTTCTTGGGTCTGATAACTTCTATTTAATAATCTTAGTACAAACTACTACATAGACTAAAATAACAGAACGGGCATGTCCTCACACTTGCTCAAACAGTGTGCCAGCCCCTGTGTAATTACAGGACTATAAAACATCAAGAGGGGGCCATGAGATAAAGGGGAGGCTATATATGGATGATAACATAAGTCACAGAAAAACTGATCTTGGTCATATTACCTAGCAGCTGGTTCTCCACCCAAAACCTCTACATTCACTCCCTCCCAGCTGTCTTCAGTAGAAAATGCAGGAGCCAAGAACTGTGCTAAGAAGAACCACCAAAAAGCAGGGTAATGAGATCCTCACAACCTTGCAAGTTTCTCATCTTCAGAGTTTTCAGTTGCCCTGGAAAGAGCATCCTGAGTATATTGGCAGGGGGGGCAGGGGCGTGGGGGGTACTTCTGTTTACTATAAGAGTAGCCTGCTATCGATCATCCCCACCTCTCCTCATCTGCTGCTCTGGCTTGGATTTGACACATCACTTCTATAATATGAAGCCAGAAGGACACTGGGCCTCAGGCATTTTCATTTCTTAAAGACTCTTAATGACTTGTTAAGATTCCAGGAGAACAGTCACCCTGATGTACTTCTTTCCAATGTCATCTGCCCAGTCTTGATCTCCTGGTCCTTCTGCCTTCCTGTTGCTTCCATCAAAACAGAAGAGGATTCCATAACCTCAGGTCTTTTACAACTTGATAAAACGCTTTCATAATAATGTATTCATTCTCCTAGGTAATTTTAAGCCTCTTATCTTTAATTGTAGAATTAAGGATTTTATCTCCCATGAAAGGAATTTATCGCATCAACTAAGCCATGTGCAGGGTAGAGGTGGAAGTGAGCTTCCTGGGGCTCCTACAAATCACGCTAAGTCTTAGGGGAACCAGAGCCAACATTGCTTCAGGAACATGAGGGATGGAGGTCAGAGGAGAGAGCCTGAGTCAGAGAGAAGCATGAGTGTTCTGCTTCCTTGCTCCCTTGACTGTCCTCAGGTGCACAGGCCTTGTGCTGCTTCCTAACAAGCTCTTTCCTGCAGTGGTTGCAAGGGAAAAGATCCTGGAGTGGCTGGTTTCCGGCACTGCAGCCCCTGGTCCTGGACCAAGAGGATCTGAGCCCCCTCCCCTTCCTTGGTCTTCCAGGATCCTGTTTCATCCTAATACTCTGGGGCTACCACAGCCCAGTCCTTCTGTCCCTCCATCTCCTCTCCCCAGAGCCACCCTCACTGACCTGTCGGTGCCCCTTCACCAAATGCCCCCCACTGCTGCCACTTTCCCTCTAGAAAGATTGTCCACTCCTTCAAAGCACAGAGTTCTCTGCCTTGAGGTCTTTAACAAAGGGATACCTGAATTGTGGGAAGAGGAAAAGAGCTGGAAACTTCCCATTGCTCCAGAAGTATCACCTCCAGAGATAGGAGAGCCTAGGTAGCCACAGAGTAAGCTTCAGTCATGGGAGAGGTAGAGCGAACAGAGACCTGGGAACCCAGTCTAGGATATTTACCACTTTCCCTTCATATGCAAGTGCATCTGTGAAAGAGACACAGAGAACATGAGGGTGTTGAGGGAAAAACTGATGTCTTTGACAATAATTATAGTTACCAAGAAACTTTAAAAGTGAGAAAAAGAACTGAAACCTTGGCTAAATACTAATTACAGCCTTTATGCAAATTAACTCTAATTATCATGCAACACAATAATAATATGTCTATCACTATAACGTGTCAGATTAACTTTCTTGTAAATTTTCCATAACAATTCTGAGCTTTCTTCATGTGCAAGAATTGTGTAAGTAAAAACTATAAATTAGCAGGACTACCTTGTCTTTTCAAGTCCTGTGCACACATTTCTACATGCTTATCTTTTTCCTTAATGATTTTTAAATGGTCTTTATGCATTTAGGAAAGAATTCATCTACTACATGTGCTGCAAATACTTATTCCAGTTTGGAACTTGTCTTTTAATTTTGATGGTGTGTTAGACTATATAGAAAAGTTGGTCTGACTGGGTCCTTCATAATCATACTTCATGAGCTCACTTTTCATGAAGCATACTCTCCCGCTCACAATTTTTTTAAAATATAGGAAAAAGTACCCATTATATCCATTTGCTGAAGCCTGAAATTCCTTTGAACAAGAAATAATCTTTCATTCCACAATTAGAGATAAAAGGTTTACAAATGCACAGAACCTTAGAGATAATACATTAATGTGTTTCAGGTAAATGTGTGTGATGGTAACAGTCTTGCCTATTTATGGGAGGGGGGTTCACTTAGAAAGCAATAGAGAATTTGATGCCAGAATGGGGGAGGGAGGGAGGAAGGGAAGCCACCAGGAGCAGTTCAGAGTCCAAGACTGACCACCTCCTAGAATCTTCCCGACTTCCACGTCAAGTTAGATAGCTCTTGCCTGTGGTCCCACAGCACCTATGTATATCTCTGTTGTATCCCACGGGTCTCACAGCATTACAATTACTATTCACTTCTGTCTTGCCTTCTTTGCTGTAAGATGCTTAAAGAGCAGGGACTGCACTGACTAGTTGTGATCATTTCCATAGCACCATGCCTTATGCATTTTCAATAAATATTCACTGAATGCATGAGTAAAGGAATACCTCAATAAACAAATATTATTTTCCTCAGGGCTTATGTGACTGGATCACTACTTCTGTCATAGAAAGATAGAATAGGACTGGATATTAAAGGAGAAGATTGAGTCCTTACAGGATTACCACCACCTTTCCAGGATTTAGCCCCAAAATGCCCACTCAAAGACCATGCCCTCCCACAGAATTCAGATTCCAATGTATCCAGATGAATGCCTCCCTCCCCTCACTCCCCAAGAGAAACAGAGCTTCCCTAATCAGCTGAGATCCTCACCCAGCAGGGTACCTTGTCCAAGCCAGAGCTCCTTTAGCATTCTCCTGAGTATTTTATTATTAATCTGGCTTGAACCTCTTTACCTTCTTGGAATTTGCTGAGCTTTCAATCCTCCATTAACTGACCTCAGATAACACCACATCCTGTTCTCTGTACCCATGACCAGCTGCAATGAATCTCAGACTCCTATCTAGACAGCACAGGCTTTGCCCAACACACCATCAGAGCTGACCTCTCCTCTGGCCTTCCTGGCAAGTTCAGCCTGACTGACCCTGGCTTCTGCCTCATTCTGGTACCTTGTACAGACAGGCACTTCCCTATTCCCTGCCCCACTCTAAATACATTCAGCCCTGACCATACACCCTTGCCTGCCCATGCCTGAACCTGCTCTGTCTGGACAATGTCAGCTCTTCCTGGACAAGGTCTATGCATGTGCATCACATAGTAGGGGGTTGTTTGCCGCACTAGTGTCTTCTTGCATCCAGTGCTGTGTGAGTATCCCCACCTGCTTACCTCTGTTTTCAAATTCCTGTTACCTGAATGCTTTAACCTAGACTTTTAGACTCCTATCGTCCTAGCATTGGCTTGGATTCCTCCTCCTGGTTACTTAGTGATCATTCTTCTGGGAACCATCCAGGCTGCCGCTCAGAATTCAGGACTGATCTCTGCTCTGTTGCTGGTAACTGCAGGCACCTTCAGATGGTGCCTGAGCACCCTCCCCACTGCACACTCTGTTCTTCCGTTCCAGTGGGCACCCTCCCAGCACTGCTCACCTGGATCATCATTGTCCAGCCCTGAGAAGGGGATATAAGTACAACCTCCACCTGTGCCACATAAAATAAAATCAGATCTCTTTTGAGAAGTTCATCGGCAAAGCAGCAGAGTGTGCAGGTTCCTTCCCATCCTGGGGAGAGGCTTCTGAGTGGAGCAAAGCTGGGTAAACAATGGAAAGGGCTCTAGTAAAAAGAATCTATCCCCTAATATTCTAAAACAAATTTTGTAGGAAAAGGTGGCTGAGGGACATCTAGTTGACCGTGTGACAACAAGGGCTTTAGAAGTGAAGAGATCAGCTCCTGGTATTAGTCAGTCTTTCTAATGAGCTGACTCAGATGGTTGATCCAGCTTCTAGCTACACAACCAAGAGCAGAGGAAATGAGCCTCCAGGCCATCCAGATAGCTTTTCTCTCCGGCTCCTTCATGCCTGGATTACCATCAGCCCCCACCCCCAGCCTGAGTCCCCACTGTTGCCCACACAAGCCTATTCTCAGCTCTTACACAGACATCCACAGCCTACTTCCTCCCCAGTCCCCAGCAAGATGAAAGGTTCACAAATGCACAGAGCCTTAAAGATAATACATTGGTGTTTCATGAAAAAGTGTGTAATGACAGTCTTTTCCTATGTTTGTGGGAAAGAGTTTTATCTAGAAAACAGTGGAGAGTTCCATGCCATCATGGGTGAGGGAGTGAAGCCACTAAGACGAGTCCTTGAGCTGCTCTAGACTTGACAGTTTTTCTCACTGCAGGGACCCTGTCCCAGTTTATGTCACTTTCTCAATCTCCTGCCCACCTCTGACCAAAACTCACCCATCTTCTAATTCATTCTCCTAGGACCCCGCTCTCTATTAGAACCGTAGAGCCATAGAGTTTTAGGTGTACATGATCTAATTATAACATGGAACCATAAAGATCTCTAGCCCAGTGCAGTAAAATCACTTTTACAAAAGGTGGGATTTTTGGTCTTTGTGTCCCCTCCTTTATTGACAGGTCCCATTTCCTCTCTATAGCACCCTGTCCCCTATCCTTCTAAATCATCAGCTATTTGATCCTGGCTAACTGTCTAAATCTTTTTATGCCTTTGTTTTTTCATTCAGCAAAATGGGATTATATTGTACCTTTTTCAAAGGATTGACCAGAGGATTGGAGATAATCCTATGTGAATCACTTAGCATGGCACGTGGGACACTCCATAAATGTTAGCTCTTACTATTTCTTTAAGCCTTTATATCTCCTAATTATTCTTTAAGAAAACCAACCCAAACCAACCTATTAAATAGTATTTAAGGGCAATGTATTTTGCCAGGTAATTGAACTTTCCCAGGTAATATAACTACATTGAGCCTGCAAGTATGTTTTCATCCCATGAGAGATGTACCTGGAGAATCCCAAGCTTCCTGGCAGATGGAAAAGGGAAGTACTTTAGGGGAAGTGGGACTCAGTGATCCCTGATATCAAACAAAGTAGAGAATGACCTGGGCTTGTTGTTCAAATTCCTTAAACCCAAATGGAAAAGGACAAGGACTTATTTTCACACCTCCATTAGAAAAGGTTATGATAGATCATTTTACTTCTCCTGCTCATGCCATAAAGTCTTTCTTTTTAATTTTGCTTAAGAGTTAAAGCATGGCATGACTAATTTAATGTAAATTCCTAAACTCTTAGGCTATTTAACAACTATAGCAATGTTTATCTTTTATAGATTTTTTTGTATGTCCAAATCAATTCCACTATTCTGCTAAACACTGACATCAGTTTTGGAAGACATTTATTACAAAGGTGCTTCTAGATTTTCCACAGGCTGATATATTTCTGAGAGTTTATTTAAATTCTACACAAACACCAAAAATTCTCCTAAGGCAAGCTCCCCACCCTGAACTGCCTTCCAGTTTTGATTAGCAGGGCTATTTCCTAATGGAAAGCCAAAGGTGTAACATGTTTCCTTCCCTGCTTTTTATCAAATGCTCCTTTGGAGGAGTGTTCATTGCATGTTAATTGTCCAAGTTTATTTCCTTCATCGGTCTTATTAAAGGAGAGTTGGCAGAGGGGGCGACAGGGAATGTAGCTGTACCTCAGCAGCCTTCAAAGTCATCTTTAATCTTATAATCACCTTCATCCATCAGCCAGCCTCCCTTTTCCCTTGCCTCCGTTTTTTCCTGGTTATTCAGAAAAACCTTTCTCATTCTCATTTGCTCACATTAATTCACCCTGCTCTTTGGCTGCCCTAACTTGCGTTGCATATTCTCATTTGATTCCCTCCTGTTCCTTTCCTTTCCAAGTCAGATTTTTCTTTGCTCATAGAGTTTTAAGCCACCCTTTGTGAATCCACTTTGCAAAGAGCAAGCAATCTCCAATCTTCTTTTCCAGAGCAATTGTAATCCATTATGCTTTAATTATAGTGTCTATTCAGATGTTCAAAATTCCATCCAGTTATAGATTTTAATACTTCTTCCCTCTGCACCATATTTATTAGATTAATTCCCCAAATGTGCTTTTTTGAAGTTTAATACCCTCGGTCTTTGAAGCCATTGCTTACTTAAAGAATTCAAAAAGATCATGATTGCTGGTAACAAGGCAGCTGCCTTGGGTTTAACTACATGACTCAGTTGTTGCTATCCCAGTTAGTCCTACTGCTGTTCCACTCTAAGCTTGAGTTGCCAGCATCTTAATCAAAACCCTGTCCTCTCCCTGTCCTGGAACACACTGCGACGGATGTGGTTTTGCCTATAACCCATGGAGGATCTGTACCCAGGAAGTTTCACAGAAAGATAAATCAAGTAAGGATTGGCTTCTTTTCTATTATTGTTCATTCTCAGATGATTGATAATAAGTTAAAGCAACTCACATTTATCTGGACCTTCATTTTCATACAGTGAAATGAAGGAGGGCTAGATGATTTTTTAAGATACCTTCTAGCTCTTGTAAATGCCGTGCTTCTACGATTCCAATTTATTCTCACAAATTGTGAAGTTCATTATTTCTGGCATATTAATCTGCCATATTAATCTGGAATATGAAACACTTTGTTTAAAAAATAAATATTTTAGATATGTTGAGTAGTTAAATCTATCTTATCTTTTTTAACAGCTTTATTAAGGTAAAATTCACATATGCACATAAAGTGTGCCATTTGATATGCTTTGCCATCTGTATATACTCGTTACACAATCACCACAATCAAGATAACATTAATATCTATCACCCCTACTTTGGGATTCGTTGAGTATCCCTTATGATTCCATATTATCTACCTTGTTGGAATTTTAGCTAGAATTCTTTGTAGTTTTGGTTCAGGAGTAACTCCAAAGTTTATATAACATATCCATCTTTAACCTATTTACCTTTAACCAATCTACCCTCAAGTGATATTGTACCACTTCATTTATAGTTTAAGAACCTAGCAACCAAAAATTTCATTTCTTCTCTCTTAACCTTTGTGATATTGTCATACGTTTTAATTATTTATTTTATTGAGCGCCTGGGTGGCTCAGTCGTTAAGCATCTGCCTTCGGCTCAGGTCATGATCCCAGGGTCCTGGGATTGAGTCCCACATTGGGCTCCCTGCTCGGCAGGAAGCCTGCTTCTCCCTCTCCCACTCCCCCTGCTCATGTTCCTGCTCTCGCTACCTCTCTCTCTGCCAAATAAACAAATAAAACCTTTAAAAATTTATTTATTTTATTAAAGTATAGTTGAAAAAAAAAGTATAGTTGACACAAGATTTTACATTAATTTCAGTTAAATGACATAGTGATTCAACAAGTCTATACCTTATGCTATGCCCACCACAAGTGTAGCTACCATCTGTCACCACACAATGGCTATTACAATACCACTGAACATACATTTTGCTTCTCTATGTTATAAACTCCAACATAGCTATTATTTTTTTCTTTAAATTTTTTTAGTTATGTTAATCACCATACATTATATCATTAGTTTTTGATGTAGTGTTCCATGATCCATTGTTTGTGCATAACACCCAGTGCTCCATTCAATACATGCCCTCCTTAATACCCATCACCAGGCTAACCCATCCCCCCACCCCCCTCCCCTTTAGAACCCTCAGTTTGTTTTTCAGAGTCCATCGTCTCTCATGGTTCGTCTCCCCCTCTGATTTACCCCCCCTTCACAGCTATTATTTTTGCTTTCAATAATCATTTTCTTTCAAAGAAATTAAAATAATTGTTTGAAGTCTTATATTTACCCACATAGTTACCATGTCCAGTGCTCTTTATTCCTTTGTATAGATTCATATCTCCCTTATATCATTTTCCTTCTATCTAAAGGACACCTTCTCTATAGTAAGAATATGTTGGTGCCAAGTTTTTTCAGTTTTTGTACATCTGAAAAATCTCTTTTTTATTTAACATTAGCTGTTGAAACATATTTTCACTGGGTATAAAATTCTGAGTTAACAGTTACTGTTCCATCAGTACTTTAAATGTTGACTCACACTCTTCTCTTGTATTGTTTCTGATGAGAAATCTGCTGTCATCCTTAACTTTGTTCCTCTATACATAATGTATCCCTTTTTCTCCTGGCCACTTGTAGGGTTCTTCCCTTTATCACTGAATGTTATACAGTTTGATTATGATGTGCTCCTGTGGTTTTCTTCATGTTTCTTGGGCATTGGTGAGCCTTGAAATTATGGATCTACAGTTTTGATCAAATTTGGACAATGTTTGGTCACTATGCCTTCAAATTTTTTTGCTACTCTGCTCTCCTCTCTTTGAGGATTCCAATTACATGTATCTCAGGTCACTGGAAGTACACTACAGTTAACTGAGGCTCTGTTCATTATCTTTCCCAGGCTTTTATCTCTGTGTTTCATTCTGGATAGTTTCTACTCTGTTTTCATGTTCAATAATCTTTTCTTCTGCATTGTCTAATCTGCCATTAATCTTACCTAGTATATTTTTCATCTCAGAAATTGTAGTTTTTATCTCTAGAAGTTCTTTAAATATATTTCCCACAATATGATCTTTAATATGCTCCATCTTTTCTCTAGTTTCTTGGCCATATGAAATGTCTTTGTCTAATAATTTTGTCATCTGTGCCATTTCTGGGTTGGTAGTGATTGATTTTTCTCCTGATTATAGATCATATATTTTCTTGCTTCTTTGCATGCCTGGTAATTTTTTTACTGGATGCCAGACATTGTGAATTTTATCTTGTTGGGTGCTGGATATTTTTGTACTTCTATTAATAATCTTGAGTTTTGTTCTGCTTCACCATTAATTTACTTGGAAGCAGTTTGATCCTTTTTTGGCCATTCTCTTAAACTTTGCTAGGCAGGATCAGAGCAGTGCTTTGTCTAGGACTAATTTCAAATCCACTGCTGGAGCAGGACCCTTCTGATTATTCTACCCAATGTCTCATGGATTATGATATTTTCCAGGTCGGTGGGAACGGACTATATTCCCAGTCTTGTTTGAGTTTTGAGACTGTCCCTTCCAATCCTCTCAAGTTATTCCATCCCCAGCTTTGGGGAGTTTCCTTATAAGCACATGCTGATCAATACCCAGCTGCAGACTCAAGGGAGACTATTTATGCAGCTCTCTCCTGAGAGGATCTGCCCTGCAAAGTCTAGCCACATTGGCCTCCCCAGACTATCAACTCTGTCTGCTCAAACCAAGGAGACCCCCAAGGTTTTTCTGCATTTCCCCTCCTATTCCATGGCCTGGAAATTCTCTCTTGGTAACACTGGGATAATCAGAGGACTCACATCATTTGTTTTCTCTCTCTCGGGGATCACTATATCCCTTTTCTTTGATGCCTAACATCTTACAAGCCATTGTTTCATGCTACTTGTCCAGGTGTTTAGCTGTTTCATGCAAGCAGGTAAATCTAGCCTCTGTTACTCCACCTTGGCCAGAAGCAGAAGTGATCCACCTGAACTGGAACTGCTACAGAACTCTCATTTGGATGACCATCCCCCTAAGTATTTCATGACTATTTGCCACAGATTGCCCATTTGTCTTCCAGTACTACAGCTTCAAGTCATCCTCAACAACCTTTCTTAGCTCTGCACCTAAATATATATTTACTGCTTCACTAATTTTTCTTCAATAAACAGTTTCATGAAAATACCATGAATGCTTACTGCTTTTCTTTCTACATTGGTTTCCACTATTTGTAAATCACATTATTACAGAAGTCTTAGTAGAGGCAAGCTCATCGGTGCTGGCTTAGTTGAAGAACCAGAGACAAAGATTCAAACATTTTGGTGACCTCATTCTACGTCCATTTTACATGTTTCATATGTACAAATTTGGTGATGACTTCCAAGGATAGGGGAAGGTTTTCTCCTGGGGGAAAAAATTGTCTCTGTGCATAAGAAAGAAACCCCCCCTTCCAATTATTCACTGTTTGCAAAGTATAAACTGGCCCTGATTTCCCAACAATGCCACAACTGAATTGTAATGATTTGTGCAAAATCAGTTCTTCTTTAACTCCCTTCTGTTCATTACATATTCTCTTATTTCATCTAATACTTAATGGATGAATTTAATACATACACATACACACACCCTTATCTAGTGCTCTGTTCATGCCAATATAGACTATTTCTCAACCCATTTTTTCATGTACAATAATAAAAAAAAAAAAACTGTTACAAAATAAATAAATGATACCAGAACTGAGGTCCTGAGAGAACCCATTCAATTGAAAGCCTGTTAATAGACAGTAAAGTGCCCTGTGCCCTAGGGAAGAAAGGTGCTATAAAAATCTATAATATTGTTGCCACAGTTAGACTAGCTCTATAGTACACAAAAGAGCCAGAGACATTTCCTTTAATCTAGTTCCTGTGATTTCACCATGTCACCTTGATTTTACATCAGGTAACAGAAAAAAAAAGTTTTCTGTCCCAGCTTCTGTCTTCCCAGTGGGCCTATGCTCCATGCTTATATGCACTGTTTTCTGTTCTCCTGGCAGCAGGGCAGCAAACACTATGGACGAGATTGGCAGCCTATAAGGAGCCTGAGGGTGCAGGCTCATCATCCAGGAACAGAGGGAACCAAGCTGCAGGCTTGTTCTGAGGCTCAGCACATGCTCCCTGTGTGTGGCCAGGGCAATTAGGATCAGTCAGACCCTTTCTTAGCTCAGTTACTTACAGTCACAGAAGGGTTACTGGTCCACTGAAGGCCCATTTCTCCCAGACCCTCCTTCACAGGCCTACCAGACAAGCAAACAAGGAATTGTTGGACCATGTGTTTCCTCAAAAGCCATTTTCTGCCTGCAAGGTTAGACCTCACAAACTAACACAGCCAATCATATGAAACAGGCCTCCAGACAATGTTTTCAGGGGTGAGTGATCAATGTAGTCTCCTTCCTAACCCTGGAAAGGGGCACAGGGTGTTGGAGAAATGCCAATGACCTTCTAGAATGAAACAAACTTATTTGGTTCTTCTTCACTAACAAACTTCCTCCACTCAAAAAAACATGACTTATAGTTGAGTAACTCTTGATATATGCTTATTTAACAAATACATATCAGGCCCCTGTTCTGCAGCAGACACGGTGCTAGGAGGTGGACATGTGGAAATGAGCAAGGCAGACATGGCCCCAGCCATTACAGGGCTCACTGTTTGTTGAAGAGATCAGACAAGACAAAAGCACTTGCAACAATGACAAGAGAAGCCCAGGATATAAACACACATAAGAGAGGCACTGCATGCAGGCTCCAAAACCTTAGGGAAAACATCGCTGTGGAAGTCATGACTAAGTTGAAATGTGCCAGATGAGACTAACACAGGCTAAAAGAAGTAGAGGGGGAGAGAGAGAGAAGAGTGTTCCAGGCTGAGGAACCATCATGAAATAAGGAAGATCTTTGTGAGCGCTTTCTCAAGACTGGAGTCCAGTGTGGGCTTCAAGTAGGGGGCAGGATATAATGAGGGGGAGTCATGGGGTGGCAGCAGGGGCCCAATCCAAGGCTTTGGGACTTTAACATGCAAGGTGTTTGAATTTTAACCTGGTGGCAGCAGGGTACCACTGAAAGGTTTCAAGCAAGTTCCATCCAACAGGATGAGAGTCACACTGTAGAAAGACCACTCAGGTTAGGAGAGTGTGGGGCACAGGTAATAAGGTGGAGATGAGGAAAGTAATAGGAAACTATTGTCACCTAAACAAGGAATGACCCTGATCTGAATCAAGTTAGTAGCAGTGGCATTTCAGAAAAGTAGATACATTCAGAAATCCATATGAGGTAGACTCAACAAAAGTACACAAGGGAGAGGTGGGAGCCAAGCAAGATGCTTCTACAAAGGGGATGGTGGTACCATCTGATGAGAGGAAACATAAGAGGAGACAGAGGTCCATAGTGCACACTAAGTTTTTCTTTCATCAGTTTGGTTCAGGTGCCTGTAGGAAGTGAGGGAGGTGGAGAGGTCAGATGGTCCCCGACACCCCTGTGCCCATCCTCACTTGGAGGATGAGGGTGACAGGCAGGATACTGAAAAGCAGAGAGGCTGAGGCATGATATGTAAAGAAGATATTCCTCAAGGACTCACAGAAAGTTCATGGTTGGGTCCCCAAGTTTTGGTCCAAAGTTCCAACCTCCTGACCTAGTATCCTTATCAAAGGGAATTTCTGATTTTACATTAAATGCCAGGTAGTAGTTTGGAGTAGATCCAGAGGCCCCAGAGCTAGAGACATATTTTAAATAAGTCAAAATAGATGAATAAATCAGAGGCTACTGAAGCCAGCTTGTTACCTTCAGGCTTGATATGTGCCAACAACTGCCTTGCTTAGGACAATAGGGACAGCTGAAGGCTGAGCCCACATGCCCTGAAGGCTATACTCAGCCCACCTGCCCCTTTCCTCTGCCTCTTGCTCCTCCTGCTGAGGACACAAAGGATCCTGGTTCTGTTATCAGTGCTCTCATCCTCAGATGCAACTCTTCTCTTCAGACCCTTCTCCTGTTTCTCCTGCCATCTGTATGCCACACATATTAGAAGAGATCCCCTTTCTCGACAACCCAAAATTGTGCGTGCCTCCTTCAAGCCCCCGGTCCTGGCTTCAGGCTGCAAACAGATCCCTAGGCCACCATAGCCACCCTCTGTCCTCTAAACCTGCAAATGAATAACTGTGCTGTGATTTTGCTGGGGAACTCTCATTGCACACAGGCACATCAGACTGCAGAGTCGATGCTCTTTCCCATAGAGCTGGAAATGTAAATAGAGAGAGAAAAACGACTGTGCCATGAAATGCTCCACAGGGTTCCTAAGGACCTAATTATGAATGGACATTAATATTTAATCTCATCTTTAACCCTCGAGCCTGAGGTCCAGAGTGGGCCTGACTTACTCCACCAGCCAAACTCCACAGGATTTTCCCACATCAATTTCTCTCCCATGGATAGTTTAGCCTCACCATCAAAATGTACCCTCTTTTCTCTCCACTTATGAAAACTTGCTCCTACCCTTACCTCCTTGCAGCTCCTCCTTCTTCCCAGTGAATCTTTCTCAGCCTAAAAATCAGTGGTTTTATAATAGCACCATTTTAATTTAATGCTAACAATGATGACAACCACTGGCATCTACTGAATGCCTACTATGGAGCAGGCCCCGGGGGTGCTTTAGAAACCTTACATATGTTCTTTCATGTAATCTGCAGAAAACCCTATGAGGCACTTTTTTGGGGGGTTTTTGGGGGGCGTTCTATTTTATTGTGTTATGTTAATCACCATACATTACATCATTAGCTTTTGATGTAGTATTCCATTATTCTTTGTTTGCATATAACACCCAGTGCTCCATGCAGAACATGCCCTCTTTAATACCCATCACCAGGCTAACTCATCCCCCCACCCCTCTCCCCTCTAGAACCCTCAGTTTGTTTCTCAGAGTCCATAGTCTCCCATGGTTTGTCTCCTCCTCCGATTTCCCCCTCATTTTTCCCTTCCTACTTTTTTTTTTTTAACATATAATGTATTATATGTTTCAGAGGTACAGGTCTGTGATTCATCAGTCTTACACAATTCACAGTGCTCACCATAGCACATACCCTCCCCAATGTCTATCACCCAGCCACCCCATCCCTCCCACCCCCCCACCACTCCAGCAACACTCAGTTTGTTTCCTGAGATTAAGAATTGCTCAGATCAGTGAGATCATATGATACATGTCTTTCTCTGATTGACTTAATTTATTCCTATTTCATAGATAGAAAACTGCAGTTCAGCCAGAATAACTGGCCCAAGTTATATCGCGTATAATTGGTAAAGCTGGGATTCAAACCCAGGTCTGACTTCACAGTTCATGCTCATCTACCATATGATAAAAATAATAATACTAAAAACTCACCCTAGAACTCAGCGAAATCCTAATACCCCTTTTAAGCATCAATAATCCTGGCTTAACTTCGGTTCTCCCCAAGATCCTATAAGGAGATGTGCACTGCAAGGCAAACAAGGCCATGTCCAAAGTACAGAGAAGAGGAGGAAATTATGTCTAGTACCTTGTAGGTGCCAGAGGCCCTGAAGCATTTTCTATCCCACTGAATCTTTACAACCATGTGCATAGGTATCATTACTTAGGTTTTTCCAGTGAGGAATCTTAGATAACCTGTACCTATTGTCATAAACCAGCTGAACTGTGGCACAGAGTTGATCTGCATCACTCTCACTGCCAAGCCCAAGAGTGTTCTAATCCTAACTATTACCACACACAAAAAGCAGAGGCACTTCCCTCTTCATTAATTTTTATAGGATGCCGGATGTGGCAGTCAGCAATGCCTTCTGTCCTTCTGAGGTGGTGCAACTGAAACCTTGATTTCTGACTTTGTCCTTCATTTGAGGCACATGTTTCACAAGAGCCTGCGGGGATGTCTGTCCAAAAGTAAAGGTAAATCCCAGAGTGTCACTTCCAAGGTGGCCCACCATACTCCTGTGATATTAAACTTCCCACAGATAACAATAAACTCTGGAAAAAATCCAGAAAGGAAATAAAAAAAATAACCTGAAGAGTGAAAAACCAAAGCAGGCAGATTCTGGAGGGGTGTCAAAAGGAAATTTGCATGGGATGAGTTACCCATTCTTATAAATTTAAGAAAGAGATAGAATTTTATAGGGTTTATAAGCTAAAGTAGTCAAAACAGAAAACCATAATCTTTCTGGCCTGAAGAACCAGAAGACAGAGTTTGGTATATTTACAGTCACTGGAAAGAGAGAATCACAGAAACAAAAGAGAGTTATATAGATGGTCCCCCAGATTCTGTGCATAAACTCTACCCTGCCCAAACCTCTGGCTCACCCTTCACAGTACCAGATGGACTCAAAAGCAGTTCAGCTAAGGATAAAAGAACTACATTTGGCTATTGGCCAACATACAGGATGTGCAGTTTAAATTCAACCAAAGTAATTGTCTGGTAAAACAAAATGTCAATAGTCTTCAAAGATACATAACTGAATCTGGAGTGCCCACAATAAAACCAACAGTATTGAGGGTAAAGTAAAAAATATTTGACATTTTAAATAGGCCAGAAAGGGAAAGATAAATACTATATGATTTCAATTATATACTGAATCTACAAAACAAAACAAAACAAAACAAAAAAAATAGACCCAGAAATACAGGGAACAAACTGATGTTTGTCAGAGGTGAAGGAATGGGGAATGGACAAAATGGGTGAAGGGGAGTGGAAGATACAGGCTTCCAGTTATGGAATAAAAGGCACAGTATAAGAAATACAGTCAATGATACTGTAATGATACTGTCCTGATGTACCAGGACAGATAGTAGCTATACTTGTGGTGAGCATAGTATAACATATAAAGTTATTGAATAACTATGTTGCACACCTAAAAGTAATGTTAACATTGTGTGTCAACTATATTTCAATAAAAGAAAAATATCTGACATTCTAAGAACTATGAAAATTCAAAGGACCAAGAAAAAAAGTTATCAACAGAGATTAAAAACAAGTCGACCCAGAAATTGGAATTATCAGGGAAGGATTTTAAAGCAGCTATTGTAACTCTGCTCAGTAGTATGAAGTAAAATATGCTCACAATGAACAAAAGATATGAAATCTCAGATGAACTATTTTTTTAAACTGGAAGTTCTGAAACTGAAAAATAGATTCTACAAGATAAAATTCATGGGGGGTGCCTAACAGCAGAACAAGATGACAGAAGAAAGAGTCAGGGAACCTGAAGATAGATCAACACAAATTATCCAATCTGAAGAGTAGGGGGAAAATTATTTTAAAATGGACAGAACCTTAATGTTAGGGGACAGTATTAAAACATATAATATATGCATAATTGGAGGGCCAGAATAGGAAGGACAATGGAGCAGAAAAAACATCTGAAGAAATAATGACCAAAATTTTTCCAAATTTGATGATAAACAGATTCAAGAATCTAAGGGATGTAAATAAGATAACTGTAAGAAAACTATGCCTAGGCATATCATAATCAAATTGCAAAAAAGAAAGAGAAAATCTTGCAAGCAGAGGAAAACAATACATAACATACAGAAGAATAAAATATAACAATTACCATAGCCTTCTTGTCAGAAGCCTTGCAAGCCAAAAGATAATAGAACAATGTCTTTAAAGTGCTGTAAGAAAAACTGTTAACCCATAATTCTCTATTCAGCAAAACAACCCTTCAAGAATGAGGCAAAATTAAGGTATTTTCAGTTATTCTAAAAATAAGAATTCATCACCAGCAAAATTGCAATATATTAAATGCTAAAGGAAGCTCTTTGGGATAAAAGAAAGTGATACCAGGTTGAAACTCATATCCTTAGGAAAGAATGAAGAATATTGGAAATAACAAATATATGAGCAAATATGAAATACTATTTTTTCTTTTTATTCTATAAAATACATATGACTACAGAAAATTATATAGGATTATATAATTATAACATGTAGTCTTATAGGGTTTCTGTAGATTTAATACATATTCCAATTATAGCATAAATGCCTGATTGGGGTTGAGGTAGGTAAATGAACCTAAACAGTTGCAAATTTTCTATATGTTATATGAATTGGTACAATATTAACTCTTAGTTGGTTGTGAAAAGTTAAGAATTTATATTGTAGCCCCTAAAACAACCAGTAAAAAATGCAAAAAAAGTAATTTAATAGAGAAATTACTGTGGTATTCTAAAAATTATTTGATCGAAAAGAAAGCAGGAAAGGAGAAACAGAGAAACAAAACCGAAGTATACAAAGAGAAAACAAATAGAAGACAAACCAAAATCCAAACATATCAATAATTACATTAAATGTTAATGGACTAAACACTCCAGTATAAGTCAGAGATTGTTAAAAAAAAAAAAAAAAAAGAAGACCCAACCATATGCTTCCTATAGGAGATTCCACTTTAAATAGAAACAGATAGGGAAACACTCTTACACTATTGGTGGAAATGCAAACGTGCAGCCACTCTGGAAAACAGTATGGAGGTTCCTTGAAAAGTTAAAAATAGTACCCTATGACCCAGGAATTCCACTACAAGTCATTTACCCAAAGGATACAAAAATACAGAATCAAAGGGGCACATGCACCTCAATGTTTACAACAGCATTATCAACAATAGCTAAATTATGGAAAGAGCCCAAAAGCCCACAGACTCATGAATGGATAAAGAAAGGTAATATGTGTATGTGAAGAATGAAATCTTGAAAAAAGAATGAAATTTTGCTATTTGCAACAATATGGATGGAGCTACTGAATTATGCTAAATGAAATACATCAGTCAGAGAAAGACAAATACCGTATGACTTCACTCATGTGTGGAATTTAAAAAACAAAACAGATGAACATGGGGGGAAGAGAGAGAGGAAAATCATAAAATAGACTCTAAACAATAGAGAACAAACTGAGGGTTGCTAGAAGGGAGGTGGGTAGGGGGATGGGCTAAATGGGTGATAGGTATTAAGGAGAGCACTTGCTGCGATGGGCACTGGGTGCTGTATGTAAGTGATGAATCACTAAATTGTAATCCTAAAGCCAATATTACACTATATATTAACTAACTAAATTTAAATAAAAACTTGAAACAAAAGAAAGGAAGGAAGGAAAAGAAAAGAGAAAACGAAGGGAAGGGAAGGGAGGGAGGGAGGAAGGAAGGAAGGAAAAGAAATAGGTTGAAAGAAAATGTATAATATGTAATATATGTAAAATATATATACCAGGCAAATAGCAAAACATAGGAAGACTAGAGTGGCTATTTTAATATCAGATAAAACACACTTCAAGATAAAAAGTAACATTAAAGATAAAGGACATTGCAATGTGATAAATGGCTCAATTGATCAAGAGGACGTACTAATGATCAATGTGGCATGTATCTACATATAGCAGAGCTACAAAACACATAAATCAAAAATTTACAGAATTAAAAGAGAAACAGACAGTTCTACAACATACTATGATATTTTAACACCCATCTCTCAACAACCAATAGAACTCTTTAGACAACTAAAAAATCAGTAGAGACATAAGTGATCTAAATCATACTTTCAAACACCTTGACCTACAACCAAAGAATACATATTCTTTTCAAGTGCACATGGTATGTTCATCAAAACAGACCATATGCTGTGTCATAAAAGAAGTTTCAATAAATTATAAACCATTGAAAATACAATAGCCCTCTGTGGAACCTAAAATTTAAACTCCATAAGATCAGAGACATTTTTTGTTCTCTGCTATATCTCTGGATCAGGCAGGGTTCTCTAGAGAAACAGACTATTAGGAAATAAATACCTATATATTATCTATTACATATCTCTTGTATAAAATATATATTTTATGTTTTACTTTTAATTGTATATGTATGCGTGTGTGCATATATATATGTATGTATATATGTATTAATATATAGATTTAAGGAATCAGATTATGCAATTTGAGGGCTGATTAAGTCCAAAATCTGTAGGGCAGGCCAAACAGGCTGGAAACTCGAGCAGGAGTTTGCTTCAGTCTTGAAGCAAATTTCTTCTTCCCCAGAAAACCTGTCTTTACTGTCAAAGCCTTTAACTGATTAGATACAGCTCATCCACGTTATCAAGGGCAATCTCCTTTACTTAAACTGATTGTAGATGTTAATCACATCTACAAAATACCTTTGAGGAACACCTAGGTATGTGTTTCATTAAATAATTGGGTACCATGGTCTATCTAGGTTGACACATAAAGTTAACCATCACAATCTCTAAAGCTAAGAACAAACTGATACTTAAAGGTTAACAATAATCGTTTGTTGAATGGACACTGAATATATAATTATGGGATCATGGGGCCAAAATCTGAAGGTAGAACATAACCTTAGAGACTAGGCCAGGATGTTGAAGCTTCAGAGATTCCCCATGCTTCATCTTCCAGAACACTGAAGGGCTGTGGTGGAGTCCAGGAAATGGTTTTTTACAAGCATACCAGGGCCTCCACATGGGGATGTGCAAATTATTCAATGTACTAATCAATCCCATTGCCCCACTAGCATCCACATGTGATCCCGATGCGAAAAATCCACAGATCACAATCTGAAACCTCTGAAGTTACTGACTCATCAAATATAATACTCTCTGTGGCAGTCCAGACAGTAGCCCTCTAGTACCTTGAAGGAGTGTGTGCTCACTACCTACTCAAACAGTCTATTTCATCTTTAGTCAGCTGAATGTTTAAAAGTCCTTCATTATATTGGGTCTAAACAGGACTTTCTGAAATTTCTGGTCATTGATACCAGTTCTCCTATGTGCAACTCAGTATTTCAGGGTCTATGGCTGTTCTACAAAAGATTGATAGGGCAGCTTAGCTTCATACAGTGGTTTAGAAGACTTGGTCCCTGGGGCATCTGGGTGGCACAGTCGGTTAAGCATCTGACTCTTGGTTTCTGCTCAGGTCGTGATCTCGGGGTCCTGGGATTGAGCCCTGTGTCGGGCTCTGTGTTGGGTGTGGAGTCTGCTTGAGATTCTCTCTCCCCCTCTGCCCCTCCCCCTGCTTATGCACATGTTCTCTAAAATAAAATAAATAAATAAAATCTTTTTAAAAAGAGAGAGAGAGAGAGACTTGGTCCCCATGATGGCTTCTGCTCACCTGTGAAGGGACCTAATGTAAGCCAGATATATTGGCGAGTGTGCTAACATGTGGGATTGTCTGGGAAGAGCCCACAGAGGCACCGACTAGCTAGAACATCAGGAATACTTTATAGGGTCACGGTGGTACAGTGAGCCATGGACACCTACTTCAAGGAGGTAGGTTGTGATGGCAAATACCTGGTCCTGCTTACTAGAGGATGGACGACCAGACCTAACAAAAATGCTAAATTATAAATCCAGAGTAAGGAACTAGAATAAAGCTGCTTAAGATGACTGGAAACAGCAAAAGAAATTTGGATGTAGACAATGCTGGGGCTTTTCTACCTTAGCTGACACAAGTTGGTATACTCTCTAAACCATTCATTTGCTGATTCACTAAATATTGAGTACATGCTTATTGTAAAGCAGGTACGAGGAATGGGTGGTAGTTTAACATGGTCTCTTCCCTGGTGGGATTCAAATCTGGTGGGGGTGACAGAGTATATAAGCCAAAATGTAAGTATGTTAAATAATGAGCACCTTATGAAAAATTAGGGTATCTTTGTAGAAGGAATAACAAGGCAGACCAGGTGTTCAGGGAAAGCTAGAGCATGAGATCTGAGGGTGAACAGAAGTTTATTGAGTGCTCTAGGCACAGGCAGAGGGAAAGGCACATGCAAAAGCTCAGAGGCAACAAAGAACTTGGCACAGACGAGACTCTGAAAGCCAGTGTCGTGGGAGCATGGGTGAAGGGAGGCTGTGGTTCAAGATGAGGCTGTGGAGGTAGACAAGATGGCTGTCACGGTAAATATTGGAAAGGAAGCCATTGAAGGATAAAAAGCAGAAAGCTGAATAATTCATGTTTGAAGGGATTACTCTGGTTATAGTGGGAGAACAGAATGGAAGGGGACAAGACTGAAGGAGGTTATTTAATAAGTACTGCCCAACTGAGAAATATTGGTGGTAAGAACTAGGGTATCTGGGGAAGAATCTGAGAAAGGCAGATGCACTCAAAATACACTCATGAGTTAGAATAGAGTGTATTCCATGAGAGGAGAGACCATGTCTGTTTTGCACAGCAGCGTAACTTCCCTTAGCATGGTGTCCAGTATGGAAATATGAGTAGGGTCAATCCTCATTATTCACAGATTCCATATTTGTCAATTTGCCTACTTGCTAAACTTTACCCCCAAATAAGTATTTGCGGCCCTTTTGCCATCATTCACAGATATGAACCCGTGCAGACAGGAGAGAACTTTGAGTTGCCCGACACACGTGTTCCTAGCTGAGGTCCAAGAAGGCAACATTGGTTTCTTGGTTCAGTGCTCATGCCTCATGAACAGGTGTCCTTCTCACTGATACTTAGTGCCACTTTGCCTTTTTGTGCTTTCTGCTGGTGCTTCTACTGTTTCAAAGGATGCCTACGTGTAGTGTCTAAGTGTTTTCTAGTGTTCCTATGTGCCAAGTGGAGGGGAATGAACAATTCCATTTTGACATGTATCTTTTGAGACACCTTGGATGTGATGACATCCAAGTAGAGACGTCAAGTAGCCAGGTGAATATACGAGCCTGAACCTCAGGGATTTCTGGACGGGAGACGTAAGTGTACACGTCATCAGCATGCAGATGGCATGGAGAGCTACAGGAATAGAGGAGACTGTGTAGGAAGTAAGTGTAGGCACACAAGGGGGCCCAGGGCTAAGCTCTAGAGCACAGCCCTACTCAGAGAGGCTAGACTGAAGCGAGTAGCCAGCAGGGAAAAGGATAATCAGGAAATGTGTGGAGTTGTGGAAGCCAGGAGGGGGCTGTGTTGAGAAGAAACGTGGCCAGCCCTGGCAATGGTGGCCGGGGAACCATGAACACAAAGACGAGAGCTGCCCTTGGACAGCACAAGGACTGTGTCAGGGAGCTTGAGCCACCTGCCGGGCAAAGGAGCAGACTGAAAAATGACCAAAAGAGGAGAGAAAATAAATATAATTCAACAACTTTTAGAAGTTGGGCTCTGTAGGGAAGCAGAGAACTGAGGCATTGGCTGATGCGAAACAGGGTCAAGACAGGATTTTATTTTGATTGGATTTTAATTTGGAAAATACTACAACGTGTGTGTGAACAGGTAGGAATGATGCAATAAGAAAGGGGATAATCGGTGATGCTAAAGAGAAGAGAAAACCGAAGACCCTGCAGAGGTAAGAAATAATGGGATCCAGGGCACATTTGAAGGAGCTAGACTTTGTCAAGGGGAGTGATCACGGCTCTTGTTCTGCGCGTGTGTGTGTGTGTGTGTGTGTGTGTGTGCATGCGCACACGTGCCCTCACCCATATACCTCTGTAATTGATATCCAAGGTCAGTGTAAGACTCCCCGTGTATCCCTATTATCTTACTGATTTTCACCAAAGTTCCAACAGGTACAGTGCCTCCAGTCTCCCTAGGTTTGCATCCTTCTTTTTTCTCTATGTTTCAACCTTCAGACCTTTGCACTTGATTTCCTATGAAGTTACCCTTCTAGGGTTCTTCTAAGTCTCTTTCTGACTCTCAGTTCCTTCTAGAGACTTATCTTCTGTTCCCTTCTCCCAGCTTCTAAAAATTTGAGTCATGTCTTTTTTCTACCAGAGGCACTGCCTGAAGGCGGCGAACTAGCCTGGAATAGCTCTATCCCTCCTGCTTCACTGCCACCTAATGGGTAAAGTCCCCAAGCATGCACTGCCCACAGGAAAAAAAGGGCTTGGTGTGTAGTAAAGGCTGTGTTTCCTTAGAAACTTTATTTCTGGCAGTTCTATGTTTATCTATTCTCACCAGTGTTCAGAATTCATTGGAAGCATGACTGCACTAATAGTTGTTAAGTTTCACATACCCCAAGAATTTCTAGCTCTCTCAATCTACTACAGCACGTGACATCCATTGACCTACTATGTGCTCTGCTCGCTGCTTTAAACTTATCACCTCATTATTCCCCATAACACCTATGAGGTAGGTTTCATCATTCTCAGTTTATGTATTAGGAAACTGAGATTTAGGGGTCACACAGCTAATAAATCAGGGAATCAGGGTTTGAACTCATGTCACCCTCTAAAGCCTAATACCTTCCTACTTTAGCCATCTTGACAGGCAGTGTCCTCTTGGCACATCTTTTTGGGCCACCATGTTATTCTATGTATGCTCCAGCTCCCTAAATCAGCAGAGGTTGCCATGAAGAAAAATACCAATTCAAATCAATCCAGGTCCGCACCTGGCTCAATCCCTGACCCAGTGAACAGCTGCCTGTTACCCTCTGGAAGGCCATGGTTGGGCTTCCTCTTTGGGAGAAACCACCATATGCTGTGATTTTAACCACCTTCCCCAATGTAAGTCATGGAAATAAGATGGGGGTGCAATGATTTTAAGCCCCTGGCAACTTCTTTGGCATGCTCTGAAAAATGATGTTCTAGAAGAGGCCTAGTCGATGTAAAAATGAATAATAAATAATGAGCTTCAAAGCAAGGAAGAAATGACACTGCAGTGACTGGAAAGGGACCATCGCAGCCTCGAATGCACCCTGCTCATGTGTGCACATAGGTGGTGGGGAGGGATGTCTCCCTGCAGTAGGTTTTGTAAGGAGACCAACAGTACCCAAGCCACACCAAGAGAAGAAACAGCCTGATTCAAATGAGAGCAGCAGAGGAAAGCTTTAGAGTAAGAAATGGACCCTGTGAGCTGGGGGTGCTCAGGAGGCCCCCTGGCTTGCTGCAGCGTGAGCCTAGAATTGGGCCAAGTAAAGCAGCAGCGGAAGGAAAGGATGAGGCAGGCAGAGAAGCTGCAGACAGACTTTGTAAACCTCACAAATCACAGGAGGATGTTTAGGGCTTTCTTTGAAACAATGTAAAGGAAGCACAGAGGCAGACTAAGAAGTGATTGATAACAATTAAAGATTAGAGCCAATCTTATTCCACTTGATATCCTTTTTTTAACCAGGAGTACAGAGGTAGGTTGCTACAAATCAATTTACACTTTATTCTATTTTAATAAAGAGGGCTCTGATTTTTTTTTTAAAGCAGATGTGATTAGATTATGTCCTAATCTCTGCCCAATTAATAGTGTTACTCGGACTGTCTCCAAAGTGCATCAAAACAACTAGTTAAAAAGGAAGGATTAAGTAAAATCCATTTTTGGCATTAGGTGGTTGTATTGGGGGAATACCTGGGGACACCTGATTTCACAACCTCTTCCTGACATTCAAACCACCTTATGTGCATAGGCACAGGCCCAAGACAATGACAGCCAGATTTTCAAATCTAGTTTCTCACAGACCCTTCAGCCCCCTCAGAGACAGGAGAGGATTCAGTGGTGAGGTTTGTCTAATTAATGGCAAAATGTGGGAGTAAAAAACCCACACCACAACCCAAATACTTCATCACTCTTTCAAGCAACTTTTTTGAACACAGAGTTTTGTAACATGCAGCTGCACAAGACAGAGGTGAAGGCAACACAACACTCACAGAACCATGTATGCATGCACCGCACATGCCCACACACACAGCACACACACGTATGCACGCACACAGAGCCCACAGCACTCAGGGCACACCTATGCTACTGCTGGACTTGGTGAAGAAGAGAACCAATCTAACCTCAGGAGATGAAAAGTTTAAAATAAATGTCTTGATACAATTGTTACCTGAAATCACCTGCTCCAAAGCAAGATCATTACCATAACTATTACTGTTAATATTAAAAACAAAAAAACTAGTATTTGCATAACATTTTACATAAATTATTGGGCTTTGAAGATATTTTGCTGACATTTTCAACAAATAGCCAAGTTAGAGTGAACAAAAAAGAAAAAAAAAAAACCTTTGTATCAGGGGCTCCCAGGCTTTCTATCACCAAATACCCCCTTTTCCTTCTCCCTACAAGGTTTCTTATTTTTAATGTTTTTGTCTGACAATCTTTACTAAAGAACATTCTATTTCCTTATCTTTATTCATCAAAGAACAATCAGTGCACAATAATCCACATTACCTCACAGAGTTAATATAATTCCATGAACTTGGTGTTTGAGTTACCCCCTGATGCCTTATTATCAGTAAATCAATTCTAGTTTGGCTTTTTGATATACTGAAGATAACTTTAAGGTCATCACCCTCTTAACGGACTTCTAAGGATCCTCCGGCTCTGGGCAGGGAAGCAGTGACTGAGATCTCAGATGATTACTTCCTACTTCATTCTTTTAAAATTAAATATGTGCAGATAAAGGAAGGGTTTAAAATTTTTAAAAGAAAACTCAGATATCTCTGATATCAGATATCACAAAGCAAAGATGTAGGCACATGTGCATATACACACACACACATGAAGGCAGGCAAAGAACTAACCACTGCCAATACTAGTCTCACCAAAACCACATTCTGGCCTGGCAGAGCTGTTTATAGCACTCTCACCGGTGTGGAGCTCTCAGGTCAATCCAGTTGACCTCCTTCCCTGGCCGTCACTTCTTAAGTAAATGCATGGGAAAGTTTCTAAACTTCTCCAGCCCTCAGCTTCCTCATCTGGAACATGGGTTCATAACAGGCCCACCTGTTAAGGCTCAATGGGACCTCTATGAATAATTACACAAGAAACGCTTAACATGGCGTCTGACACATGGCAAGGAGGTGATACGTCTTAGCTATTATTATCATCCTAAGTACACACTTCCAGGACCAGTGGCTGGTTCCCAAGCTATTTCAGGGCCATGAAAAGAAAAATCTGGTCATTCATGAAATCCATTTCTGTTGAACTTCTTGTTCCCAATATTGTTAGAATAACTGGGCATCTCTGCTTTGGTTAAATCTGAATCGGCAGGCATAGAAGTTAGGAATGAAAACTGTGAAGGCAGAATTGCCTCTTTTCAAAGAATTTCTCTAGCTCCTACCATTTAGGAAGAGCTGGATATAACCTGGAGCATATCTCTAAGAGGGAGAGAAACTTGAGTATATTAGTACTGGAGTATACACCTGGAGTATACTCCCCAAGCCTCATGTTTCCCTATCCGTAAAAGAGATCATAACTATCTCCTGATGCACTAGAGATTTAAGGAGATGGCAGATCCCCTCCCCCTCAAAAAAAAAAATTAGCTATCATGATTACTATACGTTAGCCCATGAAAGTATATTTGCTGAATCTAGTCCCTGGTGCAAAATAGAAGACTTCTGAAATTCAAATACATCCTCATTTACTAAGGCAAAGCACTTAGATAAACCGATAATTAGCCTTGGAAATGGAAGGCTAAAAAGAAATATCACTAGCAAGTTTACTCATTTTTCTTTTCCCCTCGTACACATTAACTGTGGCTTGATCTTGAACTATGTCAATATACATCAGCTAGTTCAACAGTTTTAAGTGATCTACTTATTTTGCTGGTGCCTTCAGTTAAAGGACCGATTAGTAGTCAATTAACAGCTGGTCAGTTTAATCAAAAGCATCAAACCGCAGTAGTTTCTCCCTAATGGTGCAGTTGTATCAGAGGTCCTACGGGAGACCTATGGAGAGGAGAAATTTTTCACAAAGATGCCCATGCATCCCCTTGCTTCTAAGATGGCTCAGATGACCTCCATGTCCAGCTCCACCCCAGATCCCCTTCCTCAGCCAACTTATCTATCCAAATCAAATTTGACAGGGAGGGCCCTTCCCTTTCTTCTCCGACTCTGAACTGAAGCTTTTATAGACCTTCTCCGTGGTTCTATGGGGAAAACCAAACCCTACCTAAATAATAAAAAGTGGAGAAGTTTCCCCAGGCAGACTGTCTCTTCCGTACCTTGATTAGCCAAGCAAAATGTAGACATAAAAAGCAATTGCTTTTTTTTTTCCCAGATGCTAAAAATGTCAGCCTTGATTTACCCCGATACTCTGACTGACTCACGGCAGACATAAATCCTTCACGCCCAACGCAATCATTTTTTGACCTGCTCAGCGGTGGAGAGAGGGAGGGCTTTGCATTTATCTTCCTGGTACCAGCACCTCGATTCCAGTAACTTTTCCTTCATCTACTCCTATGAGGAGCAAAGCCTGGAGGAATCAAGACAGAAAGGCCTGTGTTTACTATATTTTTTTTTCTGAAACCTCATGCAACAAGGGTATTTTTTTTTCATTTATTAAGAAGGGAAGAAGAAAATTAAAATAATATTTTTACAGATTTCCTCTCACCTGACCCACAACCTCACCTTATCACTGCTTCATCCTTGATTAGGAAAATGCAAGAATACCTCAACCCTGGAAACCAGCTGTCTTTCTGCTACAGGAAAAACCTGATGTCTTTCTGCTGGATACTGTCCCAGGTCGGCACAGGTGACATTCCAGGGACTGACAGGAGAGCTGTGAAAATTGCCATTGTTTGTAGTTTGCCCAAACACAGTCAGGTGGCCCATCAGTGTGGAAGCACAGCCTCCATAAACTTGGCATGTGAAACACAATCCACTATGCAAATGGGCACTGACTGGTTAATAGGGTCTCACCCCTCACTAAGAGAGGCTCTGGACCAGTCATTTCTTTCTTCATAATTAGGACCCTGAGTTCTTAAGATGGTCCCATACATGTCTCATCTTTTCCTCCACAGGGACCTTGTTGCATTTTGAAATGCTTTGGGCTCTCCTGAAACAAGGAAAAATGTAGATTGAGGGCACTGTTCTCTCTGCTCTTCATGGCCATGAGCCAGAATAATGATGCCCAATGCTCCCATGAGAGGGGTCTCTTGCCTTCCAAATTCACAAAGTGTATCACCTCTGAGAGCCACTTGTCTCCTATGTAGCAGGGTGACATTCTCTCTCTACCCGCTCACCCAGTCCCCTCCCCAAGGCCATGATGGCCAAGAGGCCCTTCCCAGGACTCCCATTTCTCCTTTTACTCCTGTCCTTTGTCAGTGAGGTTTTCTCTGTCCTCTTCGCTTTGAGTCTGTAGCCAGGAAGTTTCTTAATGGCAGAGACTATATCCCTGTGCCCGGTGTACAGTAGGTGCCCGATAATAAATTAATGAAATGAGATTGTCTTCTCATAGCCCCAGTCTTCCAACCCTTGGCCAAACAACCCTCTCATAAAAAAGACCCTCCTAAATCTTTCCAGAGCCAAAGACTGGAGGATTCCCCTCCTACCCACATACTCCTGCAAATCCTGATTTATCTCCCTCTGTCTCCTTCTGTCCCAGCCTACAGAGGTCATTGAGAACTTAATTCTGGGGCCACTGGATGGGGCAGGGGTGGGCAAAGGCACATCTCTCCCGTATGTCCATGACCTCCTCGGCAGGCCACCTCCTCCCGCCTGGCCCAGCCCCTGCCTGTCTCTAGCTGCCGACAGCTTACTTCAGGAGGGCCACACCCATGTACAGCCTCTTGGCTCTCTGGAGTGTGGGGTGCCCTCAGAGACGAGAGGGCAAGACACTCTGAGTGCCACATACAAGACTGACTGCCTCCATACCTACAGCCAAGAGGGCCTCCAACCTCGCCTTCCAGGGAAGGCGGGGTTTTTAGAAAATTGTACGTCTTCGCAGCAACCAGAATAAGGATGATGAAGTGTTTAAGCAGCACCCTCAGCATTTTTATGAATTTTTTGTCACCGGACCAGAATCACACTAGAAACAAGTTTTTCCTGACATTGTGAAAGGTGAAGTTGAAGGTCAGCAACTTTGATCATCCCTCTCTGGTTGAGGTTGGTTTTACTAACCCTTTACTCTCACCCCACAACTTTCTCCCAGTTCCAGCTGGTCCACCAAAGGAGCAAAGTTACCAGAGCCTCTTCACTCATGCCCCGTGTGGACCATGAAGACCCAAGCCCCATGGAGGGATGAAAGGGGCCCTGCAGCAGCTACTTAGGCTCTAGCTCAAAGTATATTGTCATCAAAGCTCCATTCTGCAAATCCAAGAGGAAGGGGGAAAAATTAACACCAGCATTTAAGATGTTATGGAAACTGTGTGACATGCTCTGCTAGCCAGCCCCTGGCCTTGGAATCCATACATTATTTAATGGGAAAGAAGACATGTTCTAAATGAGCCGGAACAATTGCTTAAAGGGGGAAAGGGTGGAAAGGGAAAGATTGTGTATTTTTTTTTTAAATTTCTCAGACCGTGCCCGTTAGTTTTGTTTCTTATTTAGGATACAGCATTAATCATGCTAATATTTTATAGCCGGGCTTCACTCTTTAGTCATTACTTTAATCAACCCCATCAGCGAACGAAGGAACACGTTACCAGGTGGGAATAACTGCTGCCGCTCGCTGTTAATTACTTTGCATTTTACAGCAATCAGCAACAGGGGTTGAGATCATAATAAATTCATGACTTATGGGCCCATAAAATCATTACTGTAGGAAAATATGTTTTATCGGGGATTCGATGGGCCGCTGCTCAGAGAGAGATTTCTTGAAGGAAATGACACCCATGAAATTAAACTGATCCTTGCAGTCAGCAGAAATGCAAATGAACAAAGAGAGCAAAATTTTACTGTGGGAGAAAAAGGCTGGCAGGAGGTAGGACTGGTTGCAGGTTGAGCAGAGAGGGGCGTGGCTACAAACGGGGCGGGGCCAAAACGTGCTGCGCGTCCGGGGATCCGCCGCTAAGAGGCTCCCAGTCAGAGGAAAGCAATTAGAGAGAAGGAAAGCGACTCAGTGACTGTGGGCTGATCCAAAGTCCTGAGAGAGCAGTCCTTTTACTATGCCATTGGCTCTACCCTGTCCCATACTTCTTTATTTCAGCCAACTTTGCCCCATTGGTTGGGGCACTGAGACAGGTGGTCGCAGCGGCCAGGAAGGCGGTAGTGATAAAGGCAAAAGGACAAGTCAAGAAATCATCCCTGAGAGAGTTAGAGACGGGACGGAAACCCGCTCCTGTGTGTCCTCCCCTCTCCTCAGGCAACTCAAGGAGGTTGTTTGATGGATAAGATCACTCTTTAACTGAGGCAACCCTGCCCTCGGCAGCTAATTCCCATTGCTACCCCATAGGGCTCCAGCCTAGCCTGTGGGTCCTCCTGCTCTTGAAGGCCATCTCTGGCCCGTAGGAAATGCTCTCCAAGGAAGATAATTACACCCACGGTGTTTGTTTTGTTTGGGGGTTTCTCTATCTTCAAGTTTCTCCCAAGGTGCTTTCATGCCATTTGTTTGAAAGTAACTGTTTCCCTTTTCCTTCCCTTCTTCCAATTATGCTAGACAAGCACAGACCCTTATTTAGTGTTATTTAAGCATGAAATTATAACAGATCCTTTTAAATGCTAAGGCACTAAAAATAAGTCCTTTTATCAAAGCACACCAGGTCCAGATCTAGTAGCTCATTAATTTCTGTAACTCAGACAAGATGAAATTCAAACAAAACCCAAAAGCTTCCAATGGAAGGTTTATTCATTCTTCCTGGAATGATCACCACCCTTGTTCATCACTATCATCATAAATCACATTTCTAAAGGGCAAGGGAGGGGCTGTCTTCTCAACCAGAGTAAATAGCACAGCTGAGAGGGATCAATGTCACCAAAAATAAGGAACCACACGAGTTTGAATCCCACCCCATCACTTACTAGTTGTGCAGTCTTAGAGAATTTAACTTCCTAGACCTCAATTTTTGATTCTGTAAAATAGGGAAAATTGTACCTACCTTTAAGTAAAGTTATTTGGAAAATGAAATGAGCTCACTGTGTACATGTAGCAAAAAATAAAACATTAGGCAGGTCTTCTGACAAAGTTGATCCACTTCTTGGAAACTCTCCACCACCCCAGCCCAAGGTCAGTCAAGGTAAAACTGCCAGCTCCCTGAAGGAAGTCAGGATGCTAAGGAGCTGGCTGGGACAAGTTGGCCCACAGGAACCCTGCACAGCAGCAGCCTGTTACATGAAATGATGAATGAATAGTGTGGGACATTTGGCCACATTCCCACCCGTCACTGTGACTTTCAGGAATATGTACTGCACTCTTTGGTTCTCGGGAGATTCTGCATCTCATAAGAGAAATTTGCTTTAGGTGCAAGAGTCAGGGACAGAAGGCATCAGCTTACCTGGAACAGATGGGAATGCCCTGACAAGCTGGGCATGGGCTCTGGGCTGTGTTGTCCACTTTTCCCCATTATAATCTCCTCCTCTTTCATGTACCTTTTTGAACCATTGGTAATAAAGAGAAAGAAGGAGGACTCTTGCTTTCCTTTGTCCCAGAATCCTCTCCCCCCCGAATCCAAGGCATGGCTGCAGCATGCCCCAACCCTACCGCCTGCAGCCTCAGAGGCAGTGGTAGCAGCAAAGTTCCACAAGGGAGCCCCTCCTCCCTACGCTATTAACTGCCTTCACCACCAGTAAGAGCAAAGCTGGACCTGCCTCCCTGCCTAGTTCCTTCCCCTGGCCCCCAGCCCAGTCCACCACCTCGACACTAGGGAAAGAAAAAGAGATGAGGAACTATGGACAAGATTAATTATTTTTAAATAAGAAAACCAAGAAATGCAATAACTCACCAGCATTTCATCTCTCAGGAGATCAGATTTTTCAATATGATTTTTGAATCACAAGTGAAATGAGTTTGAGGGATGCTGACCTTTCAGCCACCTGTGAGTCCTGGATAGGTTGTCTAAGTGAGCCCCTGTCAGTGGGCTGAAATAAAATGAGGGAGGATTCAGAAGTGTATGAGGTTTTCTCCCCTAAGTTTTCTGAAGCAATGTTGGAGCAGCTGTGGTACCATGGAAAAAGAACAGTACCATCATCAGCACAGACAGGTTCAAGTCCTCCCTCTATCACATACTAGTCTGAGTGCATGAGTTAACCACTCTGATCCTCAGTTTCTCCATCTGAATTACTGGGATTATGCATCTACCTTTCAGGACCGTTATAAAGAAGTAAATGATTAATGCTTCTGAAACATCTATAACAGGGAAAATAGTCACAAATACTCAGTTATTTCTTAATTAAAACCTATTACTAAATTAGCATCTTGTTACTGAAAAGGCTCCAAGGAGCTATTACAATGAGTAAGAGTGAGGATTCTAACCTGTGTTAGAAACCTCAAAACAGTTTGTGCTATAAAATGCAATATGTGGTATCAGAATGCCTGTATCAATTAGGATTCTTTGGCTATAAGCAGAAGAAACTTACTCTAGACATCTCCCATATAAGATGTATTTATCAAAATAGATAACATATAGCTCAGTAATTTAGCTTTAAATCTCAACTATCATTAGATGCCATTATGAGAGATTCTAAAGGAGATTTTACCTAACCCATTGTTGAGGGAGCAGGGGAAGACTCAAGAACTAAGAGAAAGAGGAATTAAAGCTCCATGTCTGTGTCTTCCATGTCTTCACATTTATACTTTAGATATGTCAAGTCATCTGGACTACTACAAAAAATTCCCACCATATTCAAATAACAGCACAGAGGTACTGTTCTTCAGACGCCATGCATACATGCCACTTCCTATCTTCCAGGTACTATAACACATAGGAGATCAATAAATACCTTGATACTGATTATTTTAACAGAAAAAAACTTTCAGTTATAGACATTAGCTTGGGGACAATAGTAGAGAAACCTCTTCTTTGAAAGGGGAAAGGAAAAGAAAGTTATCAGATACCAAACCTGTGCTAGGTATTTTCACAATTGATCCTAACAACAACCTAGGAGGTAGGGAGGTTAAGATACTGAAGGATGTAAGAGCATGCCAATATATTTGTGTTACTGATGGGGGGAGAGAGAGAGAGAGAAGAAAGAGAAAGGGAGGGAGGGAGAAGAAAGGCTTTAAAAATCAAAGAAAAAGAAGAAGATAGCAGGAGAGGAAGAATGAAGGGGAGTAAGTCAGAGGGGGAGACGAACCAGGAGAGACGATGGACTCTGAAAAACAAACTGAGGTTTCTAGAGGGGAGGAGGGTAGGGGGATGGGTTAGCCTGGTGATGGGTATTAAAGAGGGCACATTCTGCATGGAACACTGGGTGTTATGAACAATGAATCATGGAACACTACACCAAAACAAATGATGTAATATATGGTGATTAACATAACAATAAAAAATTAAAAAAATCAATAGGGATAAATAAATAGAAATTTGGGTCTTAAGAGCAACCATCACAAAATCAAAATTAGAAGTATATCAATAAATCCAATGAAAAGCAGGGAGTAAAACAAAAGGACAGTAAGTAGAAAAAATTAATAAGATGATAGAGTTAAATTCTAACAATAGTAATTAGAATACAAATTAATGCATTAATTGAAATGTAGAACCTGTCTGATTTTTTAATCCAACAATATATTGGCTACAAGATACAGACTTTAAAATACACAGATATATTAGAAATAAAAGGATAGAAAAGATGTATTAGTAAAATATGGAACCAAAAGAAAGCTTAGTAGTGATCATATTATCTGGACAAGATGGAATTTAAAGCTAAATAATTTTGAAAGGAACAAAGAACATCACTAGTTCATTAGTTCATAAAAGGGGGAAGGAAATAAAAAAGGTATAGCCAACATAAACATGTATGCATTGAATACAGCTTCAAGTATATAAAGGAACAGTCCTGTAAACTACAGGAAGAAAGAAATTAATCAACAATTGTAGTTGTGGTAGATATATTAGAAGCCAATATACCGAACAGAAGAAAACAGCACAGATATAAAAAACCTAAATAACATAATTAGTAAATTCTAGCAAGCATATAAAGAATATATATGGAAATTCTGCCCCAGTAAATAGAAATACAGTTCTTATCACATCACAGTTACAAACGTAGACCACATATAGATCATTAAAGCAATCTCAATAAATTACTAAAGAGCGACATCAAACAGACTATGTTCTTCAACAATAATGAAATAGAAATTGAAATTATCTACAAAGGGACAATTTAAGTAACATTTGGAAATGAAATCACATTTTATTAAACATTTCTTAGGTTAAACAGGAAAAGATAAGGTAATTAAGAAATATTCAAGACTGCATAATTAAAACACCACCTGTCAAAATCTGTGGGACGTGAGTAAGTCCGTGCTTAGAGAAAAGTTTATAGTTTTAAATAAATTATCAGGAAACAAGAAAAGTTAGAAATAAATTAGCTAAGCATGCAACTAAGTTGGAGAAAGAGCCTTAGAGCAAACCCAAAGAAATAAAAAGAAAGTAGAAACAGCAAGGGCAAAAATCAATGATATGGAGAACACACACAACAACAAAAGAGTAACAAATTTAAAAGATGTTTTGCTTGTTTCCTAATAAAAATAAAATATAAAGATCATTGACAAGACTGGTCAAAAAAAAAAAGAAAAAAGTTGCATGCCTTCCCCATGAAAAAGGATGAAAAGGAAGGAATTAAGAAAAATAGCTGTAAAAAAAAAAGAAAAAAGAAAAATAGCTGTAAAGTGAATATATATGACAAAATAAAAGAAAATTTTAAATGCCAAAATTTATAACAATAAGACTTTGGTAGCTTAAAGAGACCAACAAGTATTTTAAAGAGCTAGAGAGGGTATTCGTGATTTTCCTGCCCCCAAACTCGCCATTTTTTGGAGAATTCTACAAAATTCTCAAGGAGTGATGTACTCCAATTTTAAAACACTGTTTAAAAAAAACTAAACAGAAAAAGAAGAAAACCCACCTAATTTACCTTATGAGAAAAATATGATCTTGATTCTAAAACCAGATACAGTATAAGAAGAGACAATTATAGAACTATTTTACTTATAAATTTAGATGCAAAGATACTAAAATAGTACCTAACAGAATCAACAATGGCGTGTGTGCATGTGTGTCAAGCTGATGTTATCCATGAATGTATCAAAAATCGAACAGCATATTTTACCACATTCAGAATGAAGAATAATAATAAAACTACATATAAATTATTGGGGCACCTGGGTGGTTCAGTCGTTAAGCACCTGCTTTCAGCTCAGGTCATGATCCCAGGGTCCTGGGATGGAGCCCCCGCAATGGGTTCCCTGCTCAGCAGGGGTCTGCTTCTCCCTCTGCCTGCCACTCCCCCTGCTTGTGCTCTCTCTCTCTGTGTCAAATAAATAAATGAAATCTTTAAAAAATTAAAAACTATATATAAATTAAGTTTATCAATAAATTATGTAATAATTATATAATAATGAACTGATACAGAAAGAGCAGTTGGTAAGGTTTGACACCTGTGATAATGCATTCCATCATCACTACTATTTTAACTTAGGATAGAGGTCAGTTACAAAAGAAGTGCAAGAAAATAAGAGTTATAAGGATTGGAATGCAAATATTTAAACTGTCTTCTATGCAGATGTGATTAATAATCTACCTAGAAGAACCAACACAATTAACAGCTGACAAATGCAATATCAACATAAAAAAATCAAAATAATTTCTCTATACTAGTAAAACCACTTAGAAAATTTCATTTTAAAAAGAGGAAAATACAAGGTGCCTGGGTGGCTCAGTCAGTTAAGCCTCTGACTCTTGGTTTTGGATCAGGTCATGATCTCAGGATCCTGGGATCAAGAGTCGCATCACATCCGGGCTCTACGCTCAGCAGGGAGTCTGCTTCTCTGCCTCTCTCTCTCCCTCTGCCCCTCCCCCTGTTCAATCTATCTCAAATAAATTTTTTAAAAATAATAAAATTTAAATTTTTTTAAAAAAATAAAAAGAGGAGGGCGCCTTGGTGGCTCAGGCGGTTAAATGTCTGCCTTCAGCTCAGGTCATGATCCCAGGGCCCTGGGATCCAGCCCCACATCAGGCTCCCTGTTCAGTGGGGAGCCTGCTTCTCCCTCTCCCTCTGCCTGCCACTCCCCCTGCTCATGCCCTTTCTCTCTCTCTCTCTCTCTCTCAACTAAATAAAATCTTAAAAGTTTTTTAAAAATAAATAATAAAAAGAGGAAAATACTATCAGTAAACGACTACCAAAGTATCTAGAAGTTAACTTCACCAAAAATATATGAAGACCTCTGTAAAGAAAATGTAAAATTCAAAGGACATGAAAGAGGACAACATGCATGCAAAAAATAAATGAAGAGATTCCATGCTTTTGGATAGGATAGTTTAAAGATGTTACCTCTGAATTAATATACAAATTAAGGCAACTGAATTGAAATCTTAAGTCAAATTTCTGTGAAGCACAATAATCCTACTGTAACATGGATATGGAAAAATAACTCTACTGATAGTTATGTCATCATGAAAAGAAATGACTAAATGGCGGGGGGGGGGCTTTCTCTGCAAAATAGTTATAATAGTTTTTTAAATGCCCTATGTACAGCATAGCGACGATGCTTAATATTACTATCCTGCATATTTGAAAGTTGCTAAGAGTAAATCTTAAAAGTTAAAAAAAATTCCCTATGGTATTACACAAAACAGGTAAATAGACCAAAGGAAATGAAAACTCAGAGATCTATGACATGATAGAAATATAGAGTAAATTAGCTCTATAAATCATTGAAGAAAGAATTATTTAGTCATTTGGCAGAAATTGATTCACTAGAGTAAAATAAAACTGTATCCCCGATTAATACCACATAGAAGAAATACAGTTGAATATCACTGTGATGTAAGAGTGTAGAACTTTCTAAATAAAATTTCCAAGGGTAAGTCCTAAAATAATAACTCAATGAATTTTATAGCAACAAAATTTATCATTTCTATGCATTGAATGACACCACAAAGTTAGTTAGAAGACAGATATTTTCAAGGTTTAAATCTGTACAAAATTAATATCTAGAATCTAGAATGACTATAAATTAACATCAATGAGAGCATCTCCATTAGAAAAATGGGCAACTAATATAAACACACAATTCATAAAGAGGAAATCCAAAACCTGAGAAGCATATCAAGAGATGCTCAAACTCATCAGTAGTCAGAAAAATGCAAATTAAAACATTGAGATTTCACTCTATAGCAATTTGAATAGCAAAAATTAGAAAACTGGATAATGCCCAGCATTGAAGCAGGGAATGCAGGTATATTGGAATTGGCATTTTCAGGGGAAACAGTCTTGCACTATCCACAGAAACTAAATGTACATACCTTATGACCTAGGATGTCTCCTCCTAGATTATATAGTTAAAAGAAATTTTCACATAAGTCCAAAAGGGGATGTGTTCAAGATATTTGCCGTAAGGGTTATTTGTAGTCTGTGCAAATGGCAGCTCCTGGAATGGTACAGGTGACAACCTATAGGCTAAACACAATGGCCTAATCTTGGCCATCCACCACTGGGAGCGTACGTCAAATGTGGAGATGCGCACTATGTTGTATCATGCTGTATTAGATGCAACAGATATTTATATACATACCAAGCATAGTTCTTAGTGGAAAAGTCAGAAATATGATGAGATACATAAGGTAAGACATATACTTCTTTCAAAAACTAAAACTACATGCACACAAAACAAAAATAAACGTTTTATAAGAACACATATGTACTCAACTCTGCCACTGTAACAAGAAAGCAGCCACAGATAAAAAAGAAAAAAAGAAAAGAAGAAAAAAGAAAGCAGCCACAGAGAGTATGTACAAGAACAAGTATGGCTGTGTCCCAAATAACCTTTATTTACCAAAACCAAGGTGGTGGGCAGGATTTAGCTCATGGGCCATAGTTTGCTGCATTAAAGGACTCTTTGTTATGAAGACTTTGTTTACAGATCCAAAAATCTTGTTATGTGGCCTGAAAAATTCCAGTGTACTTTAGTGAGCAAGAGAATAGAATAAAGAATAAAAACCGTCTCAGACAACCTGTGGGTTTAATGTCTCAGACTCCAGGCAGGAAGAGAAGATAGAGTTGAAATGATCTCTAGGTAGAGTTATTCTTACTGAAACTCTACTAGTTTTTTAAATTGCTACTTCCATGGGAGCTACCAAATCTGGAAAAAGAGGCAGAAGCTGGTCAGGGTCCTATTATTAGAATTCTTATATAAGCAGAAAATGACAGATACCAGGATTCCATATTATAGTCCTACAATCCTATAAATACCATTTTCTTCTTCTGGGAAGCATCTCTGACCAAAACATATGAAGCAATGTGAAGGCTAGTAGAAGAGAATAGAGGTTTAAATGTCAGCTGAAACAATGTTCATTTCCTTAAAAAAATAAAATAAAATCATTCACACAGCTCTTTAGCCACCAAGTAAACCTCTTACAGTTTGAAGTTCATCCAGAAAATCCTTTTGCAAAATATTTGCTGAAACACCGTATAATATAGGAATTGTAAGAGATTAAGGTTTGTTCTGTTTCTCCTCCCCCACACCTATCTTCCCTGAGCCAACTTCCGCAGCCTGGTAAATCCATGTGTCTAAGGCCCAGATGCCAAAATCAACATATCACTCTCCCACTCCCACCGAAAACTAAAATGTTACTGAAATGTCTGTCTTATAACTAAAATCTGCTTTGGTGAGTAGACCATAGATCTGTTTGGCAATCCTCTTAGCCCCCAAACTCTCCCAACAGATCCTCTTTTGTCCTTCACTTGTTCTGATATCCATGAGCTCCTTGCACTGTAGTGTTTCAAACGCAGTGTGGTCCCCTGCCCTCAAATCACCACCGAGCTCAGCCACTGAGGCTCATAGAGGGAACAGCTGTGTGGCAATGACCCCAAGTACAACGGTTCAAAGAGGGGAGGAACGAGTGTGGGCTGCAGTGGTGGAGGGGGTCCACCTTTCTGAGGACAGAATGTCCTGTAACAAAAACATCCAAAGTATGAGGAGATGTCTGGCAGGGGAAAATGGAATGATGGTTTTATTTTAACTACAACAAATTAGAAGGTGCACAGCACCCTAAACAGGACACGGAATTTTAAAAGGCTTCAGGATTTTTCACCGGCTGCTTACTAACTTTTGTTTTTATCCACTTTTCTCAATAGAAATCCCTGTCACAAGTATAGATGTTGCAATCATATTATTTACCAGTCAGGTATTTTAAAAGTAAAAAGGATTTCAGGTTTCTTAAACTGCTATGTCATCAAATTTTATAGGCTCACCTCAGCCACTGGATTCACACTGACCCTTATTCTATGTGAAACATACCTGGGTCTTAAAATGTATAAACCGAATCTTCTCTACTTCATCCCTATAGCCTCAGCCACATTGTTTTCCACACAACTTTTTTCAAACACCTATAATAGATAATGGAATACCTATAATGTATAATGGAAACTGCATTCAAATATGCCCAGTGTTGGGTTAGATAATGAATCTACAAACCCAAGTTTTTCCATTCCTGTAATTAGTCTTGAACGTTGCCTTGTGAGAACAGTAGTCACTCATATGCATATGAACGTGTTGCATGAATATCTGTGTAACAATATGTAGAATAAGATTTTGCATTCCTTAACCATTTGCCTCAGCCACCTGTATGCCACCCCCACGTCCCAACTGTCTATGAAAGCAGCTGACCATGCAGGGAAGTGTGGGAACAGAGAGAACCACTGGAAAGCATGGCATGGAGACTAACATGGTGGTTACTTGTGCTATCAATGGAACATTTCTGCTGCTTCTCCCTTTGGGGCATACAGCATGGTTGCAGGCCCTGACCCTTTGGTCAAGATAGGACCATGGGACTAGTTGTAGATTATATGTCACTTCTAGGTCAGAGTGGAAAATGGCCGGTGTGGGGCCTCCCAGAGCTTGTTTTCCCCACCTCTGACACAGCAGCCAGCACCATTCAGAGGGTAGCTTCTATTCAGCAATGATAAACATCCGTACCAACTAGCAATGGACAAGTAACTCAAACAAGATTTTTTCTGTGTTGTCTTTAGCTCCCAAGGCTTAGGGGAGTTTGTTACCATCAGAATGTAGCACACCCTGACAACATTAAAGGAAGGAGTACACTATTTTCTCCCCACTTCCATCTTATGTTCCTATCATCCTCCAAGCCAGAAATGGGGACTCAAAGAGAAGTATTTTTAGAGACTGAGGATACTAGCAAAAAAGGGAGAATGGCCTCTTTTCCTCTGCTAAATTATCTGCTTATGTAACAGATTTGATGCCTATTTGACCAAGTGAAAAATGAATGAGAGGGAGACAGCAAGGCAGAGAGAGGAGTAGAAGTTCAGTTGACTAACCCTCCATGGTGATGCCAAGGATGTGAGAGGTTCCTGTAGGACGAAAGAAAAGACCTTCCAAGTTACCTGGGCTAACTCTACCAAAGTGCAGATCAAGTCCGCTGCATAGGCAAATGTTCACATGGGCCACGTGATGTCAGCCTTCCCCTGTATGCAGGCTCACCCAGTTTCTGTAATTGATCCTTTGGGGCTCTCTCTGCCATTGTCACCAAAATAATTTCACTTGGCTGAGCAGGATGGTAAGCAATAGTTGAAAAGGAGATGTGTGTCTGTCTGTTGATCTTGGTCCTCTTTCCAACACATTAGACAATAAAATGAATGCTGAAAAGGGCCCTTCCTCTTCCTCACAGTAGACCTCTCCAGGAAATGGTCAGTCCAAGAAATGGGACTAGCAAATTAAATAAGACTTTACTGGATCTTAGTAACTGAAAGTGGCCAAAAAACTACAGGAAAACATCTATATCATTCTAAGAGAGGAAAGTTGGACAATATGGTCAAAAGCAGTGATCAGAGAAAGAAAAATTGCTTCATGCTTGTACAGCAATGAGTTTGGAATGTTCACTAAAATAATTACATATTTAGCTAAAAGTAATGATTAATTTTTTTCTAAAGCACTCAAGAACTCATACATCCAAAAAGGTACTGTCATTTAAAGTAATCTCTAAGGCTAAAATTCTTCATCCAGTAATGCTGCCATTGCTCAAAACATCTTTGAAATTGCCTTCAGAGTCAGTTTATGAACCAAAGAATAAAATGTCTCTTTATAGCCACAGCTCATCCCTCCTTGGATTACTTCTTTATTTGCCCTGTCTCCCTCTCTTCTGACTTTATGCAGCCTAACTCCACACCTCTCCCTCCCACTCTATCAAATAAGGCAAGCGAATTTCATGCTTACTCTAGAAGAGTCCTAGGTTGAGAGATATAAAGGACTGGAGAGATGAAGCGAGGAAGCAAAGGGAGTTTTATGAGAAGTAGCCCATTTGGATGTTGCCCACTGAAAAGCAGTAAATTGCTAACAAGGGCATTGCTGGCTGACTATCACAAATGTGACCCCCAAAGTTTAATTCCTGTGATTTTAAAAAAGCATTCGGGACCATAATATAAGTCGCAATAAATTTAAAGGGATTCAAATCATACAAAGTATGTTCCATGACCACAATGGAATTAAATTACAAATCAATAACAGAAAGATATATGGAAAATATACCCCAAACATTTGGATACTAAATAACACAGGTCTAAGCAACCCATGGGTCAAATAAGAAATTAAAAGGGAAATTAGAATATTGAACAGAATGGAAATGAAAACACAACATACCAGAATTTGTGGGATGCTGCTAATATAGTACTTAAGGGGATATTTATAGCACTAAACAAACACCTATATTAGAAAAGGAAAAAAGTCATAAATCAATGACCTCAGCTTTGAATTTAATAAACTAGAAAGAAAAGACCAAATTAAGCCCAAAGTAAGAAGAAAGTAAATGATAAAAATCAAAACAGGAATCAATGAAATAGGAAACAGGAAAACAATAGAAAAAAAGCAATGAAACCAAAAGCTGGTTCTTTGAAAAAAAAATCAATAACATTGATAAAGCTCTAGTAACACTGATCAGGAAAAAAAAAAAAGAGAAAACACTAACTGCCATATTGGGTATAAGAGGTGACATCATTATAGATTATACAGATAACAAAAGGATAATAAGATTATCATCAACATCTGTATAATGCCTATAAATTCAACTAGTTAGATAAAATGGACAAATATCTTGAAAGACACAAACTATGAATCTCACTCAAGTGTAAATACATAGAATTCAATAGAATAAAAAATGATAAGGCAATAAATAAACATGTAGCCTGAACAGACTTATTTTTTATTGTTATGTTAATCATCATACATTACATCATTAGTTTTTGATGTAGTGTTCCATGATTCATTATTTGCGTATAACACCCCGTACTCCATGCAGAACATGCCCTCTTTAATACCCATCATCAGGCTAACCCATCCTCCCACCCCTCTCCCCTCTAGAACACTCAGTTTGTTTTTCAGAGTCCATCGTCTCTCATGGTTCATCTCCCCCTCCAATTTTCCCCCCCTTCATTTTTCCCCTCCTGCTATCTTTTTTTTTAACATATAATGTATTATTTGTTTCAGAGGTACAGATCTGTGATTCAACAGTGAATAGACCTTTTTTTTTTAAAGAAACTGAATTTGTACTTGAAAACCTACCCACAAAGAAAATTCCAGGCTCAGATAACTCCACTGGTACATTCTAAAAAAACACTGAAGAAAGAAATAATATCAATTCTAAAACAAATTTCCTCCAAAAAATTGCAGAGGAGGAAATACTTCTCGATTCAGGCTCTGAGGCCAATGTTATTCTGATACCCCAAACAAAGCATCACTAGAAAACAGACCAATATCCCCATGAATATAGCTGCTATATTTCTAAACAAAATTTTAACAAATCAACAATATTTAGAAAGGATAATACATTATGACCAGATCGAATTTTTTACTGGAATGCAATGTTGATTTAACATTCAAAAATCAATCGATGCAACTCACCATATTAACAAGCCAGACAAACAAACAAACAAACAACAACAAAAAAAAAACCAGGTGATCATCAACATAATGGAAACAAGAGGGAAAGAAGAATCAAGGATGAATCCTAGGATTTTGGCCTAAAAAAAAGAAAAAGTGTCAAATGTCAGACAACTCCAACAAAAGAGATACCAGCCCAGCCATTTAGGTTTGATATTCAAGAGATCATTTGTAGATTTTCAAAATAGTTTCAGTAGAAGGATGGGGATAATAGAGCTGATGAGTAAAGGGGGTAAACATCACACATGAGTAAGAGACCACTGCTATTTCTACACAATCCCCACCCTCAACCACAACCTTTGACAGAAGAGGAATATTTCTCCCCACTTCCTATCTGGATATAAACTGCATCAGATAAAATATTCTGAGTTTTGAGCCAATATAAATTCAGTCTTGGTCCTACATAAACCCTGACTATACTTACAAAGTAGCTTACTGAAAAATATGCTAAAGAAAGTCTTATCCACAAATTGTCTCTCAGAACCTAGAAATTAGGGAAAAAGAAAATGTGGTGGTAAAGCACGAGGTGCTTTAGACCCAATTGACAAATTTAGAAACAAATAAATTATGGGGAGTAGATGGCACCCATCCAAGGGTCTGATGGAACTCAAGGATGAAACTGTGAAGCTGTTGGCCTCGAGGTTACAAATGGCCACATGCCACCAGAGTGGCAGACTGCCAGAGGGCTTCTCTCCATGACAGGAGCTGCGGGGAGGGCAGGGCAGGTCTCCCACCCTCTGAGGGGATGGAGGGTGGTCTGGGGGAGTGAGCAACAGCTAGAAATTGGGAGAACCACTCTGCTGTCTATTCTGCTCCTACCAAGACTGTAATCACCCTATGTTTCATTTTCAACTGCAAAATGGGGCTAATATCTACCCCCATAAAATTGTTGGGAGGTCGAGAGGTGGTAACAGAGATTATTATGTTTTATGCTAAAAAAAAAAAAGCCTATGTCCATCGGTGGCATTCATGTGTTAAGAAGGATAATAACAAGTATTCTGCTCTACTAAATGCCTGTAGAAAAGAGAGTGAAAACCCAGTGACTGCTCCCCTGTCACAACACTATTAGCCACCTCCTTTTGTCTCTCCTCTCCCCTGATTTTCATTACTTTGCATGTATCACCCTCCACCCCCGGCTACTCTTCGACATCTGTGTGCCCTACCTGAGCCTCAACCCTGAACTCATCAGTTTTGTTCCCAACCTTGTGTCTCCACCGTGTTCCTTGTTTCTGCTAATGGTACGGCAGTTTTACCCATGACCCAGGCCTTGGACCTTCTTTTCTCCTCCACTAAACTCACAAGTGTGTGCGCACATGCACGCGCACGCGCACACACGCACACACACACACTAAACATTTTGCTAATTCTTGTCAATTCTCTATCAAGATGCCTCTGGAATTCATTCCTTCATTTGATTCCTCCCAGGGCTAACCTAATTCAGCTCCTGCTATCTCAGTCATTCTCTGAGAACATACTGAGACCCTTCTATGTGCCAGGTATCATGAAAGATGCTGAGGATGTGAAGGTGAATAAGACATGAGTCTTGCTCAAAAGTTTCTCAGAGTCAAGAGCTGTCAGTTGAGGCTTTCTATAAAAAGGAGATCGACCACGTTATGTGGCCAAGGTAAGAAGAGTGTACTGATAATAACAGAGGATCTAGGAGAGATGAGGTATCTCCTCCAACATAAGGTGCTCAGGAGAAGTCTCCTAGCAGAGGAGATTCCTGAGCAGAAATCTTCTAAGTGGAGGCTGCAGGGCTGTAAGCATACAGTGGAGACAGGAAGGGGTGTAGGAAGGAAAGAATTCCCATCAGAAGCTGCAGAAAACGTTCAGGAAATTATAAGCATCTGAGGATGTTTGAAACACATCTTGTGAAGGAAGAAGCAAGACAGAAGTGTCAAGAGGGAGGCAGGAGCCAGATGTTTTAGGGGGGGCTTGTAAACTATGGTACAGTACTTTCACTTTAGGAAGAAGGGAGAGGTTCCGTGCATGGATGTGACACGGACTGACTGACTGTTTGTTTATTTGATTTATTTATTTATTTTAGCGAAATGACCCTGTCAGAGCCAAGCCCCACATCTCAGGGCCTGGTATTCTGCCTCAAATGTTCACAGCATGTCGCCCACCCAGCTTGGTCTCTGCACCCAGAGCATGCCAGCCTGTTGAATGCCTTGTCCACTCTGTTGCTGCCCAGAGACCGGGCCTCCCGTTCAGGCCACAGATGAGTCCTGGGGGCTGAGCTGCACCTCACCCCCAGCAGACTGTCAGGACCTCTTGCCTTGGCAAACATGCAGCCAAATGACTCTTCCTTCCTCAGTTGAGGCCCTTATGATGGTTCATCCTCTTCTCTTATTTCCAAGCAACTGGGTGTTTCTTCTCCCCTGATCCAACTTCTGGCACTCCCATTTCTCCTAAATCCTTGCCCTACGTCTCTGGAAGTTCCATTCCTTAAATTCCCTTGTACCCTCAAATTCACCAAATGTCCGTTTACTCCATTATCTTGACATGCTTGTCCCCTGAGAACCGTACTTCCCCTGTAGCCATCTCAAGTGGAGGCTTCCTGTTTATCCAACACCCCATGCCATTCAAGACTGGCAGCCAGGTCCAAAACCCTGTAACCAGCAAGTCCCAGCCCACCATCATTCCACCCTCTTACATAATCCAGCCCGGCTCTCTTCCCTGTGGCAGCTGAGCAGTCCTCAGCTTGGTCATCCACTGCCCTCATGGGCACTGTGCTTCATTCACTGAAATCTGCAGGACCTCCCCCAAGTCTGCCGCCATTTTGACCAGCCCCAAACACCCTGACTCCTGAGTAGTTCTTTGACTTTCTAACCTCCCAAGAACTTCTCTATCTAGTTTCTTATCTTCACCAGAAACTCTTTTATTTCCAAAGAGTATACCCTATAATCATACAGCATGCCATCCGTCCAGCTCCTCAGGCAGGGACTCCCATTATACCAGTTCCTCCCCCTCACTGGGACTTCCAGTTCACAGACCTTGCTAATCTCTCAACTCCTCCCCACTCCCCATGCATCTTATACTCCATAATCCATTACTTGAATCACTCTTTGGCTGACACGCTATATTGAGTCTTTGTAGAATCAATTCAGTTAGCACTCCCATTTTCAGAAACCCATGCCCTGTGCTAAATGGGGTATCCCTGTATTATCAAAAGACTCCTAACCAGTATCTTCCTATTCTAATATTCTTCCCACCCTAAAACATCTAGTACCTCATTTCCTAAATCATTTGCCTAAGGCTGAGCTTTGATTACTCTACTACTCTGCTCACAAATTGTCAAGTGACGCCCATTGCCTAGCAAAGTAACTTTACCCATCTGAGACTCATATTCCAGAACCTCCCCCAACCCACCCCACACCTCTCTGGTCTTCTCCTCCTCTGCTCCTGTCCATTTTTAGTATCCTCTAATCACCCTGATCTCACTTCCCACCCATGTCTCAAACACACCATACTTTTCTCTTCCTCCAAAGGCAGGGGTGTGTGCATGGATGGGTGTGTGCATGGGTGGGTGGGTGTGTGTGTGTCCTGAATTACTGTTGTACAGCCAGCTCAGTGCCATGCATCCCCAAAGTTTTCCCGGCTTTCCCTGGAAGAAGCCAGGGATACCACGACACCACATGGTGCAGCCAGTGCCTGGTCCTGCCCCAGTCCTGCCCCAGTGTTGGCCACGTACACCACGTGCTGACACTTCCCCCAGGGATAGAGCCATTTCTCCTGTGTGATCCCACCCCAAGACTTCCTCTACCTGTACCACTCTGAGCTGCTTCCTCAGCTTCCCCTCTCCCAACATACTCCACGGAACCATGATCCAAATTTGTAATCCTAAAAGAGAGCTTTTGGGTATTCCCAACATTTCACAGAGGGTTTGTGTGAAATCCACATTTCACTTTCTGCTTGCAATCTCTCTTCATAGGAATCAGCCATAAGGCCATGGAGACTGGCTGGTGGAGAAAATCTGCACAGAGTGTTTTTCTCTGAGCCTTTCCCGACTCCCACTCCCACTCCCCATCTCTGTCATCATATCTCCCCTGAAGCTGATCACAGACCCAGTCAATAAAGGGCTTTCTTTTTACAGTGAAGTTTTCTGTGAGGTTTGGCAGAAAACTCTAGTCAGTAATCCAAAGGCCAGGCTTCACCACTGGTGACCTCAAGAGAGCCACTTGGCTTTTCTGAGGGGCATGCCTTAGCTGCCCCAACTAGAGCAGAGCTGTTGTGAGAACCATCCAGGATGATACACCTGAAATAAAGCTGTAAATCATCAAATGTTACAGACATGTAAGCTTCTAAAAGGCAGAGATCTTGGTGTCTAGCCTAGAGCAAATTAATTAACTTGCCACACCTCAGCTTCTCCATCTATAAAATGGGCTAATAAGGATCATCTCATAAAGCCACTTTGAGAATGAAATGTACAGGAGATGACTAATAGTGTACTTGTGACCAGAAGACCATAAGTCTAGATACGTGTGTGATGGCCATGGTCGTGGTGCTATTCCATGAGAGAAGGTAAAGATGATATCCCTACTGCACATCTAATACAACACTGTATGTTAACTAGACTGGAATTAAAATTAAAAACCTAATGAAAAAAGATGATATCCCTATCTTGAAACCTGAAGGTTTTAGCCTGCTTATGTAAAAGTCCAGCTGGATCTTCACTGATTTGCTGATCTTACCCAAAAGATACAAAATACCAATTAGTACTAGAAATCCTCCAAAGGGAGATTTCTTGTTACTTAGAAAACATTTGAAGATTTTCTAGTAAAGGAATTTTAAAATTCATCTATATTATAATATTATCCAATATCCATAAAACATCATTATATGTAATGGCATATATAATTTGAATGTTTCAAAATCTCTTTAAGATATTACAAAAATTCTACTGCTATAAAAAATATATCTGCAGTGTTGGCATATTATACAGACATACTTTTATAACATCAGTATAATTGTTCAGGGCCAATTTTAACTCCTTTTCGTCTGGTATATTTTTGCCCAAGATTTAATTTGGGGATAAACAGCCCAATACACGCAGAGCAGAAAAGGCACCACGTGGTAATTTCATATTTTCAGCACATTGTGTCTGGCCATACATTTTTAATATGATAAAATTGGCTTGTTCTGTAATATTTTGATTGGAGATTTATGCATACTGTTGCCACATTCTTTAAACAGATGTGCAATAAATTTGATGAAAAAAACAAATCTCTTCCTCCTAAAACTAGGGCACTTGCTCATTTAAATAATATAGAACAACAGTCACTGTGGATGTTTTGGAAACACAGGATGTTCTACAAAGTAAAAGGCCTCAAAATGTGCGGTCATGGTTTTATTCCCAATTCACTGCAGACCTTCAAAAGAGCCAACTGACGTACTGCTCTATTTCCTACAGCGGTCATTCGTACCCATATTGTCTCATGGTCAGTAGCAACACAAAACACCGGGAAGCAAGAAGACTGGCCTCTTAGTCAGCAACGGCAGCCCTGTAGGGGGGGTTAAACGGACCATGTCCAGGGCCTAATCGAGGCTACAGAACGATGGAGAGGACCCAGGCTTTGGAATTAGACATTCAGCGTTCTGATCCCAGTCCTAGAACTCACTGCCTATGGAACTCTGTTCTCCTTCAGTTTCCTCATCTGTCAGATGGAGATGAAACCTACTCTGCGTGAAGGCTGTTAAGAGTTTGATGAAATCAGCCATAATGCCTCCAACAGTTCATGGCCCACAATAGATTTCTCTGTAAATTATATTCAGTATACTTCATATTTTGTTATTAGAATCACTATCTTGCTAGTAGGTATCCTTGATCTAAATGAGCCTCAAGAGAAAGGTGGAAGGATCTTTATAAATCCTCACCAGCTACTAGAAAAACAATAACCACCATCACAACACTATGCCCGTTCCTTAATGGCAACAGATCTTACATGCAGAATAACAATTATATTAAAAGCCTCCCCAAACCCACCTTCATCATGAAATTTTCTCGTAAGTTATGGTTGTAAGTGGGCTTTGCATACCATTTTGAACAACCTTCCTAATTCCAGAGACCATACACTCTAAAACACCTGAACTAATTTGCATATTCTGTGTGATGTTTTTATTGAATGCTCTAGCTGTATTAATCCCACAACTAATCCCAAACCTCATTTAAATGAGTTGTTTCCGACTCCTCCCCAACTGAGGCTCTTACTAAATTATTTCCACCAGTATCCAAAGGGACTGATTTGAGTTCTTTCTCCTCTGGTGAAGATGCTAATGAACACCAATAGTCAAATGCCAAAATACCAAAGGCAAACCAGGGGCTTTGGATTATCTGCTAAGGATAGATAATTAAGCACAAACTATATTTTAATTTCATACTTTGCTTGGCCTTAGCAAACTTTACATCTGGAGTCACTCTGTCAATCAAACCCTCCTTTATCTGACACCCCCTCCAGCGACCACTCCATTTTTCTGCCCCCTTTGTAAGCAAAACTCCAGAGTCATCTCTTTATTATTTTCACTTTCCCCTTTCCTTTCACTCTCAAACCCACTTCAATCGGCTTGCCCAATAAATGCTTCACTGAAAATTCTTTTGTCCTAGTCACAAATGACTTCCATATTGACAAATTCAGTGGTTAAATTACTGTTTTTCTTTTCATTTAGAATTTCTTAGGCAATATTTACACTATGCAAAAAGTATAAATAATTCAGTGATAATCTGTGTACCTACCACCCAGCTTAAAAAGCAAAATATTACCAATATTGCTGAATGTCTCCTGTGCCTACCCTCCTGAATCACTTTCTCTTCTCCCACTCGTAAAATAACTAGTATCCTAAATTTCCTGTTTTATTTTCTTTATACTTTATTTCTTTATACTTTGACTATGTAGGCTCCTCTAAGCAATGTTTGTTCTGCATACTTTAAACTCTGTAAGTGGTATTCAACTGCTCATATTCCTCAACTTTTTTCCTCACTACCGTGTTTGTGGGATTCATCCACATGACTCTAGCTCATTCATTTTTCAGAATAAAATTCCACTGTGCAAACATAGCACAGTGTGTTTACTCATTCTCCTATTGATAGACATTTGGGAATGCTTCCAATATTTTGCTAAAAATAAACAGCGCTTCTGTGAGCACTCTTGTATGGTTCTTGTATTGACCCCAATAGTCAATTATCATTGCTGTCCTTACTTGACCTCCTAGAGACATTTGATGCAGAGCTCACTCCCTCCTTAAAATGGACTTCTAACAGAACTTGACTTTTAACTTGACACCACATTCCTGTTTTCTTCCAACATCACTACAGATTCTCATTCTCCTTCGCTGGCTCCTCCTCTTTCCAACCTCTAAATGTTGAGGTGCCACCGGACTGAGGCTTTAACATTCCTCCTTTCTTTCTTTTCACTCTCTAATCTCATCCACTTCTATGGCTTTAAATCCCATTTTTTGGATAATGATTCCAAAATACAGATCATTAGCTCTGCCCTCCCCCATGACCCTCAGGCTTCTTTATCCAGCTTCCTATTCCATACCTCCTTGGGATATCTAAATTTAACATATCCAAAATTGATGGATTTCCACCAGTTGTCTCCTCAAAGTTTTTCCTTCCTGTCTTCTTTCCATTTCATTGAATCAAATCATTCAATCAGTTGCTCCAGGGGAGGGGAGAAAAGGCTCTCCTCTTTTCTTCCTGTACACCATGTCAAACACTTCAAATCCACCCAAAAATCCTACGGGATCTACCTTCAAAATATACTTCAAAATACGCCAGTTCTCATCACTGCCACCTCTACCAAACCACCATATTCTCTTACCCAGACTATGTAATAGCTTCCTGCTCTGCCTACTTTCACTCGAGCCCCCCTGCAAGCCACAAAGCAGCTTTAAGAAAAGTAAATGATATAAATCATATTATGTCTTTCCTCTGCTTGGAACTCCCCAATGACTGCCCATAATCCAAACATCCCGTCATAGCCTGTGAAGCTCTAGATGATCTAGCCCCCTAATTTCTTAGTTTCCTAATCTCCAACCACTTCCCTCCTATCACCCGGGCCTCTTTGCTGTTCTTCAAACATACTTAACATTCGATACCTCAGGTCCTTTGTATATGCTGTTCCTTCTGCCTGGTTGCTCTTCCTCCCACTAGATTTGCATAACTTGGCTTCTCATGTCATTCACATCTCTAACTCAAATGACTCCTTCCCTGACCATTTTATGGAATATTTCTCCTCCATTACTCCCTACTCCCTTACCCATACCACTCTTATGAATATGATCTAGATTCTTTTGGAATTCCAGGTGCTCTGACTTTACACTTCAAGTGTTTGGGAATCGAGGCCAAAGCAGAATTTTTCAGTATTTCTGTTTGACGTTTGCATTACTATGATTCTTTTCATGGGTGAAAAGAAATGCCTGACAAGAGCTTGAAGGAATGTGCTGAGGGATACATTTTCACTCTGTTTTCAGGCCACTTACACTACTGTTGCCCAACCCAAGATTCCCTAGAATATTGGTGTAGACAAAAACTGCCAAGTTTGTCTGCTAAATCTTGCCTCAGACTTTCATAGAAACATCATGGAAGATCTGGTGACACAGAGCTCTCTTGTGGGAGCTGCAGGAATAAATTCATTTAAGTACTGAACAACCATAAGACACAAAGCACCACTATCACTCTATTCAAGAATATGAAAGTGTAAGGCATGGTCTCCAGTACATCACTGGCCCAATGATAGGTCTCTGGGACATGGAGATGGGTAGATATACAAATAACAAGACATGTGCTGCAGTTCAGAGGAAGGAAGGTCAGCAAGTAACAACAGCCAATATTTGTTGAGCAATTAGTGTGTGAGGCTCAGAGCTAAATGATCTACATATATTATATTGGTTCAACTTAAAAATAATTCTTGGAAGTAGACATTTACTATAATCCCCATTGTGCAGTCAAAAAAATTGAGGCCCAATATCACACCAGTAGAAGGACCTCAGTCTGTTCCGCAGCGAAGTCTGAGTTCTTCATCCCTATGCCTGCATGAGAGGGTGAGTGCAATGTCACCCACTAGGAGTTCTGCCCTCTGAGCCCTCAGGGTGTACTTCAGTCACAGTAGAGCTTGGAAGATGAGGGAACTAGAATGCATTCCATTCACAAACATATATTTAGTGTCAGCATTGTGCCACAAACTGGGGGAATAAAGATGGACATGTGGAGCCACCATCCGCATAGAGATCAAAGCTGAGTCAGGAAACCGGCATCATTAAAGGTGGTGCTGTGGGGTTAGACCATCCAGATTGAAATCCTGGCTCTTCCACTTACTTACTGAGTGGCTTAGACAAGTTATGTCACCTCTCTCTGCTTCAATCTTCTACTCTATAAAATGTTGCCTTGTTCATGCATTCATTTAGCAAATCATTTTTGAGTACATATTATTTGTTCTAGCTGTTGGGAAACAGAATTGAGCAAGACCAACAAAATCCAGGCTTCATGGATCCTTCCATCTAGAAAAACATCAGAGTCTACCCCATAGGTTTTAACAAATATAAAAGGAGATAGTAAGCATTTAATATATGTTAGCTATTAATATATTTTCAACACATTCATTTATTCAACAAATGTTTGTTGGTTGCCTCTACTGTGCCAGGCACTGCTTTAGGCACTGAGGATATAAAAGTGACCAAAACAGATGAAGTCCCTTGCCCCCATGAAGTTTACAAGCTAGATGAAGAGACAGAAAATGAATAAATGCACAATACAATGTCAGGTGAGAACCATGAAGAAATATAAAACAGAATAATAAACCAGAGGATGACAAGGGCCAGAGGGATTAATAATGTAGAAGAAATAGAGCAGGGAAGGCCTCCCTGAGGAGGTGTCATTTGAATATGGACATCTGGGAGGAGAAAAAGACAGACATGCTAGTATCTGAGAGGAGAGCGTTCGTTCCTCTTAGCACTCTCTGAGAGCAGAGAGAAGGGCTGAGGTGCAGGAATGTGCCATCCGTGTTTAAAGAACATCAAGGAGGCCAGAATAGTTGGAACGCAGGGACAGAGGAGAAGAGAGATAGAGGCTGTTCACTTATATAGGGCCAAGTGGAAACATGATGAGAACCAAGTGACATGGCCTGATGGTTAATTTTATGTGTCAAGTTGGAGGGTGTTTTGGGATGAAATTAACATCTAAATTAGTGAATGCTGAGTAAGCAGACTGCCCTCCATAAGGTGGGTGGGCCTCATCCAATCAGTTGAAAGCCTGAATAGAACAAAAAGACCAGCATCCACAAGCAAGAGGGAATTCTCCAGCAGCCTGCCTTCAGACTTCTATTATCTCTCCTGGGTCTCTGGGCTACAGGCCTTCAGGCTGGAACTGCACCATCAACTCTCTTTGGTCTCCAGCCTGCTGGTCCACACTGCAGATTCTGGACTTGCCAGCCTCTAGAATCATGTGAGAATCTCCTTCTACACATCCTATTGGTTGTTTCTCTGGAGAATCCTAATATACCCAGGAAGCACTGATGGTTTTGAGCAAAGAGTTACACAATTTAATTCGTCTTTCATGTCTAGCTTCCACATGGAAGATACACTGTAGTGAAGCAGACATGGAGGCAAGGAGACCAGGTCAAACAGAGCTCAGTAATAATGATGAGAAATGACATTGGTCTGCACTGGAGTGGTAGAAGTGGATGTGGTGGGAAGTAATCGAACTTGGGATATATTTTGAAGGTAGTGCTGACAAGATTTGCTGATGGAATAATTATTATAATCATTGTAGAAATAAATTATGACAGAATGTGGTAAGAGCCATAATTAAGGGACACATAAGGTCATGTAGGATCAAAGATTAAGGAGAAATCAGTTCCTCCAGGAAGGTGAGGGTTCCTGGTCAGAAGAGCACTGAGATACATTAAAGTGACCTTTGGGTTGAGCAAGTCCCATGTACAAGGTGGGGCAAAAGGACATTCCAGGCTGACAGAGAGACATTCCCTGAAGCAGGTGGGCAAGAACACACAGGGCACATCCAGAGAAGATCCAAGTAGCTTCGTGAGACCTAAGCAGAGGTCCTACGGGGGAAATGCCTGGACAGGAGTTTGAAAGGAAGACTGGGAAGGTAGACAGGGGTGTCAGCAGGCACTTTATCCTATTCTAATCAGATGATGGTACATGAGAAGATGCATTTGAAGAGGTTGGTAATGGACTTCTGGGGCCTCACAGGCCGATGGAAGAAACTGAAAGGCATCTCCAACCCCAGCTGAAAGTGGCTGGTGACCCTGAGCAGCTCACACTGCCTAGGTCCCAAAGCAAGACCAGCACTTTCAGAATCAAGTTCATGGGTGCAGACTTATATTCATCATCTAATGCCAAAGAAAAAGTTTTCATTCTAAGATGAGAAAAGCAGTGGGCTATTCATTCCTACAGCTTAAATTTGCCCTCCGTGCCTGCTAAACACATTTTTTACCATCTGGCAGTAATCTTTGCCTATTAAGCATCTCTGACCACAGAGAAGTGATATTGATTTATTCTATTTTTATGGCCAGAGGTATTTATTCCTATTTGCACCCATGCTTCTTTATCCCAGCTTTAAAAATATCTATGGTGGTGGTAGATCCTGGAGCTGATTATTCATAACTGGGGACATTTGGAGGAAGGGACACTGAAGGTGAACAGATGTTCACCATGACTTCTTCCTGGAGACAGAGCGAGCACGCTCTGGTCTGGCTAGACAAAGTGGAAAAGGACTCAAAATCAGTGCAAAAAGAAGGGTCCATGGATTCTAACCAGTTATCTCATTCCTCTAGATCCACTATATGTCAACTGCTGTGCTCAGAGCTGAAGGTGCGGAGATGGAGGTAGGCAGGGCCTTTAGCCACAGAGCTTACAGTGGGAGTCAGATGTGCCAATAAAGCAAACCATTATGACAGAAGATGGGCGTTGCCTTAATGGATGTGTGAACACTGTTTTTTTTTTCTTAAAGATTATTTATTTGAGAGAGCGAGAATGAGAGAGAGAGTACATGAGAGGGGGGAGGGCCAGAGGGAGAAGCAGGCTCCTCGCCGAGCAGGGAGCCCGATGCGGGACTCGATCCCGGGACTCCGGGATCATGACCTGAGCCGAAGGCAGTTGCTTAACCAACTGAGCCACCCAGGCGCCCTGGATGTGTGAACACTGTTAAGGGCAATGGGAATCCCAAAGAAAGAGCACTAGATCATCCCAGGGAGGTGAAGAATGGGCTCACTGGGAGGTGACCTGCAGCTGAGATGTGAGAAAAGCAGTCAAGAGACAAACAGGGGAAGGGCATTCTGCACAGAGGCAACCATGGTGGAGCAAAGGATGCTTCGAATATAGTCTAACAAGAAAATTACAGCAGTCTCTCTGCTCAGTAAAACTTTACCAAGGACAAAAGTTCAGCTGCTCATTTCACACTAGCTACTTTGAAAAGATGTTAGGACATTGGTTTTGTACAGAAATAAACGGTAAGCACTTTGTCCAGTTTTAAGCAAAATGTCTCCATAATTGTCTTAAATTCTGCCAGTGCTGGTACTGGGGCCATCCCTCATTCCACGATGCTCTATCTGGGATCAGAAATGACTTCAGCGGCACCAGCAAAATGGGGCAGGTCTAGGGAAGCCAATGGCTACTCCAGGGATAGAAAAAACCACAGGCAGGAGAGAATGTAAAAAAGAAAGGATGAAAAGATGCAGAACAGGGGAAAGACAAATAGGAAGGAAGACGGGCCAAGAAAAGAGAGGATCAGCTTCGTTTGAGATCTGGGAAAAGTCCTCACCAACAATTGCCACAAAGGTTACTACCTAGGCACAGGACCCAAATCTGCCGTGGTGTGGCTCACTCATAGTGTCCAGGGGTCCTCAAGCTTGAGACAAGGGGTGGGAGCTAAGAGCAGGCAAGAGGAAGATGTCCGCTGCTGCCCCAAGGGGCCTCCAGCCTGAAAGCTTCCCAAGTTATCTTACAAATACCTTAGACCTAAAAAAAAAAAAAAAAAAAAAACCCACAAACAAAAGGAGGTGGCTCCAAATACAAAAAGAAAGTGTAAAACTGAAATTAAGTGTTTAATTGAATGTCTACAAGATGTAATACTATGTCAACTCCATTAATTGTTCAATTTAGTATTCATCAAAAAAGTCATTATATTAGAAATTATTTAAGATTTCTCATCCCATGAGAACTCTTGAATATGGATGTAATTTCTAAAAATCACCCATCGTAAATAATTTTAAAACCAAAATTAGAAAATTTTAAATTTAATAGCAAAAAAGAGAGATAAATTTACTGGGATCTATGGAAGCATTTCAGATCCTATCACATACTTGGGATGTTTAAGAGGATCTAGGCTGAGGCTTCATGGGTAAGAGGGCCCAGGGCCCACAAAATCCTCGGAAGAGCCCTGGCTATCCTACAAGGTCCCTCTTGATCCTTTTCTGGGACTTCCTACCAGCGTCTTTCACCAAGACAACAAAAACTACTGGGAACCACTTTTGAGTGATTCAGAATATCCTCTGGTAATAAATAATGCTCACTCGGAGCTATGTTTGATTCCACTGTCAGCATAGGCTCAGATTCTTAGAATGTTTTCTGGAACTCCCAATAAGTAACAGAATGCCTTTCTAAGACATCACTTTTCCTGAGGGTAGGATTTACTTGACAAGTAAATAACTTGGTGAATGCCTATCACAGTGCTTAGCACATAGTTTGTGCTTAATAAATATTTATCTAATGGGCAAAAGCTCTTTCGATGCTTTATAAATCTCCACCTCCAATGCAGCAGGTGTCTACTGCACTGCAGTTTTTGGTGTGTTTTTCTCTTCTTTTGGGCATGAGTGTCCCCTCTGCATGAGAGGATGGGCACTATGCTTCATTCACACGTGGAGAGCTAGCATCTCACATGGTCCCAGGTGCTCAAAAAGTAGTTGTTGAGTGAATGAGAGGTTAAAGGATAGAGAGATAAGAAATCTAAAAGATTAAAGCAAGGTTTTTTCCTAATGGGTCAGCTCGTGCTAATTCCAGTTCTAATAATAATTCCACCTGCCAGTTTTTGAATGGCTAGTGCGCCGCTGCACGCCGCACACTTCTCAGTGAAGCCCCGCATGTGTATGAAGAAGGCAGTAGTGAGATAAGGAGACTGAGATTTGGGGACATGAAGCGAGTCGCCCATGGTCATACACCTGAACTGGTAGTACTGACATCCTCCCCACCCACCGACAAAAAAAAAAAAAAAGCAGGCTTTCTTTTACTCTGTTCTGTACTGTCTTGCTTGCTTTTTCCCAGACACTCAAGATCTCACGGACATGAAGTGGGTCGGAATTCCTGCCCAGAGCAAACACACATGGAACAGCTCCCCACGTCGACTGTCCTGATCTCCCAGACCCAGATTCTGACCATACCCTTCAGGAAGGGGGCACTGCCCGTTAACCATGCAGCGAGAACAGACAGGAGTAGAAAGCAAGGCAGAAACAAGAGTCAGGGCAGTGACCCTCTGAGCCCCTCCAGAATGGGAGCCACACACCGTGCGGGAGAGGGTGCTGGCCTGGGACCAGGAAGCTGGGGCTCGGGGCTCCACCTCGAAGTGGCTGTGTGACCTCAGCCAAGCCTCCTAGCTTTCCGGGATTAGCACGGCCTCCTCCATGCTAACGCCCTCTCTGTCTACAGGCCCAATCTCACCTCCACTTTTTTTGCATCCCAGGGGACGTGCCTCTTCTCAACCTGGCCGTCATGTCATGTCTTACTGCAGAGGATAAATTACCTCAGGAATTGCAGCCTTAACCAGTGTAACTGCCAAAATGTCTGTGATTCTTCCAGCCATCTGAAAGCCCAGCTCACGGCTTGCCTCAGTTAAGAGCAAGCAGGTTGGGTTCCTTCGCAGGTTAATTACACATTGAGTGGAGAGCACTTCCTTTCATCAGTTCTAAATTTGCTCCCTTTTAATTTTGTCAAGTGCGGCCTCTTTCTCCTATTAGGGGAAAGGGCAAGAGGGAGCCTGCAACTGGCTTGCTGCTCCCATTCATTACACTTGCCACCTCAGAAAGCGCTCACCCCTTTCTTCCGCTCCTTTCAGAACGAAATGTGTCATCTTTCTTGGTGTGGAAGTCGCCCCATCCCCCATATCCATCTGTTCTGCCCTTCTGGGGACCTTTTCTATTTCTGCTATGTCCTATCCGAGATGAGGTGAGCCGCAAAGTGAAGCTAGTAGTCAAGGTGAGGAGAGAGTGCAAATTTACCGCATGGAATAACAATTCTTCCCCAACTGTGCTCCAGTTCTTTCTTTTTTTAAGATTTATTTATTTACTTGAGAGAGAGAGAGAGCGCACATGAGAGGGGGGAGGGTCAGAGGGAGAAGCAGACCCCCCGCTGAGCAGGGAGCCCAATGTGGGACTCGATCCCCAGACTCCAGGATCACGACCTGAGCCGAAGGCAGTCGCTTAATCAACTGAGTCACCCAGGCGCCCGCTCCAGTTCTTTCTTAATGCCGACTAATGTCTCACTCACCTTTTGAGTCTTTCCCTTTAAAAACGAAATCCAATAGCGTATTCAAGAAAACTAGTAGATCCTTTTTACCCAAAAGGGTGCCAGTAATTTAAGAGTCAAACTCGGAAGTTTAAATTTCTCTCTCCAGCGGTACCTGGGACCTTTGCTACTTTATTTGTCAATACATGTCATCTTCCCAAGAAAGAGAGAAGTTTGTTCCTTGAAGTAAAATAGCATAGTACTCTCAGGCCCAGCGATCCCAGACCCAGAAGGTGACTGTGCACTGGGCACAGATTCCTTATATTTGGGTCTGGATGTGGCATTCAAGGCCATCTAGCAGCATGCCCCCCCATTAGGCCTACCAAGCCCAAGAAGTTTAGTGGGTTGTCCCAAGTAAGCCATTCTCTGTTTGACTACTTAAATATTCCTTGAGCACTCACTATAAGCAGACACTGTCATAGGCATTGACAACACAGAGATGAATAAAACAGATCTAATCCTAACAGCTACCAGTTTCTGAGAACTTGCCAGGCATTCAATAAATCACTTCATATGGTATCTCACATCATCCTACCCACAACTATGAGGAGAACATGGCTATTCTCATGCTCATTTTTCAAGTCAGGACACTGAAGCTTAGAAAGGTCACAAGCTTTGTCCCTAGGTCCCACAGCCAGAAAGCTGTGGAGCCAGGAGCCAAACCAAGAAGGTGTGACACCAGACTGTGGCCCTGCCTCGGCAGGCTCAGCCTGCTATCGGGGAGCCCGCTGCAGCCTACCTTTAAAGCTGGGCTGGGAGCTTTCCTCTCACTATGGAACACCGATTATTTCTTCTAGGTCTCATCACTCCACCATGCCTCAGCCCATCAAGGGCTTTTTGGCTATACCTAAGTCCCACATTAACATCTGAGCCCTAGATTATACCCAAACAGAGGTTTTCAGGCTTCATAAATGACACCAATAGTTCTGAGGTTCAGGGCTTTGGATTCAAAAACCCCACCTTAACCTGACTCACGATGTTATTCCCAAATCAAGTGCCAGAACCCAGAGCAGGGAGCATCAGGACGTTCCTGAAAGAGGGTGCTCACGAGCCCTGCTCCTGGAAGGAGCTTCTGCTGGGCTGCTCGAGGCATGTGAAAGAGGAACAATGTTCATACGTGCACGTCTGGGTTCTGGGTGATGACGAGAATAGGTTACATCCAGTGAGCATTCACTACGGACGAGGCACTGTGTCAAGTTCTTCCCCCACATTACCTCATTTAAGACCCACAACTGCCCTATGAAATAAGTACTATTATCTTCTTTAACAGAAAAGGCTGAGACACAGAAAGCTTAATTAACTTGCCCAAGGTTGCACAGCCAGGCAGGACTCAAACCTGGGCTGTCTGATTCCAAAAGAGGAATTTAGAGGGAAAGTCTCAATGATGTTTAAAGAAAAAGAAACTCATAGATAACCACGGAGGTCAGCGGCCCATCGACACAGGCTCCTGGCTCTCCTACACGGAACCAGCATACGGATTTTTCTCTCCTGAGCTCAGGCCAGCCATGTGACTGGAATCCAGGAGCAGAAAGAGAAGCCTCTGCCCTTCCCCAGTAGCTCTGTCTGCTTAAACCTGTGGCTGTTTATTACTGACTTCTCCTGATCTAGTGGGAGTTGAAATTTCCATTAATTAAGAATATAAATAAATAAATGGGTAGGAAAGAAAGCGAGATGGTGGCATGGTGCCCAGAAGGCTCTGCTGAAAGCAGCCAGTTCATGCTTCATTAGCATCTTTGCTTCCTCTCCAAACCTGCTAGCGCAGCCTTTCTCCGAGACACACTCAGGGAACTCCAGTTTGGAGGGGATGCTTGGGTTTCAGCCTTTGGTGCTCCTATGCATTTCTCATTGGCCTTCCATGGTCTTTAAAGACCAGCTTGCCCTAAACCCAGGGTACTTCCTCCGCTCGGTCCCCCTCTTTCCCACAGTGCCTTCAAAAAGAAAGCGATTTCTGCAGGTCCCCCAATGAAAGCCTCAATGCAGTCACAATGCAATGTTGTGATGGTGACTCAGCTGGTCATTAACATTCTCTTGGTCAAGTTTTCCCCTCAGCTAGGTCTTTATGCCCCTCAGGTCAAATCCCTTCTCCCCAAAGTGAGCATTTTATCAGCAGGCTATTGCTGTTGGCCAGGAGCCAGAGGTGGAAGGGGGAAATGAAGAGGGCAGGACAATGGTGGGAAGTCCACTGCACCAGCAAGCATGCCCGGCTCACCTGTCACCCTGGGCTTTTGGTCAGATACAAAGCAGCGGAGGCAAGTTCACTGCCCTCCACATGCAGCTATTGCAGGGAGAGGACACAACACGACAGCCGGCAGCATTTAACAAGGACAAAACTGTGTGCTGCAGACTTAATACAACAGAGTTCGGGAGAGATGATGGGGGTGCCAGAGGTAGGAAGAAGCTCCAGGAGGTCTACATGGTAGAGAAACAGAGGGCGGGCCTGGGCCCTGACTTTATTCACAGCTGCCCTGCCAGTAGAAGCACACCGCAGTCCTTTGCTACAGTGTAAATGGAGCGGGTGGACAGGAGTGCCCATTAGCACCTCCCAACAAGCAGTCCCCTGGTGCTGCCACTCTCATTGAGGGCTATGCCATCCCGGAGGCCAGGGCTCACGCTCGGCCAAGACCTTTCATGGTAGGTCTTGGAATGGAATGGTAGACATTCCATTCTGCTTCCTCATGAAAAACAGGATTAGCAGCTAAAATGGGTGAGTGGAGCTGGGATCTATGGAGAATTGCTTCCGAAGTGGAGTCAGAGAACTCAGTCACGTTCCAAACAATGCAACTGGACTGCTGTCTTACACCACCCACAAAAATCAACTCAGAACGAAAAGGCAGCCTACCAAATGGGAGAAAATATTTGCAAATCATATATTTGATGAGGGGCTAATATTAAAATTATATAAAGAACTCATACAACTCAATAGCAAATAACAGTCTGACTAGAAAAGGCGCCAGAGGATCCGAAGAGATATTTTTCCAAAGAAGACATACGTATTGGCCAACAGGTACATGAGAAGATGCTGAACATCATGCATCATCAGGGAAATGCAAATCAAAAACCACAACGAGACATTACTTCACATCCATTTGAATGGCTGTTATCAAAGAGACAAGAAATAATCATTTTTGGTGAAGATGTGAAGAAAAGTGAACCCTTGTACACTGTTGGCTGGAACGTAAATTGATCCAGCCACGGGCGCCTGGGTGACTCAGTTGGTTGAGCGGCTGCCTTCAGCTCAGGTCATGACCCTGGGGTCCTGGGATCGAGTCCCACAACGGGCTCCCTGCTCAGCAGGGAGTCTGCTTCTCCCTCTGACCCTCTTCCCTCTCATGCTCTCTATCTCTCATTCTCTCTCTCTCTCTCAAATAAATAAATAAATCTTTAAAAAAAATTTGATCCAGCCACTACTGAGAAACAGTATGGCGGTTCTTCAAAAAACTAAAAATAAAACTACTATATTATCCAGTAATTCTGCCTCTGGGCATTTATCTAAAGAAAAAAACACAAATTTAAAAAGATATATGCACCCCCATGTTCACTGCAGCATTATTTACAATAGCCAAAATATGGAAACAACCTAAGTGTCCATCCTAGATGAACAAAGAAAATGTGGCATATATACACAATGGAATTCAACCATAAAAAAGAATGAAATCTTGCCATTTACAACAACATGTATGGACCTCGAGGGCACTATGCTAAGTGAAGTAAGTCATACAGAGAAAGACAAATATATGATCTCACTTATATATGGAATCTTAAAACAAAAAAAAACAAGCTCAAAGATACAGAGAACAGATTGGTGGTTGCCAAAGGATTGCGGGGGGGGGGAGAGAGAAATGGGTGAAGTGGGTCAAAAGGTACAAATTTCCAGTTATAAATAAATAAGCCATAGGAGTGTAATGCACAGCACGACAACTATAATTAATAATGCTGTGATGCTCACTTGAAATTTGCTAAGAGATTAGGTCTTAAAAGTTCTCATCATGTAAGGGAGCGAGCTCAAATCCGAAAGTGACTTGCCCACAGCCCTGCCTTGGTAACAAGGAGAGAACAGTGAACTCAAAGGGTTCGGGGGCGCCTCGCCTGTGTGTCTTGTCCCCGAGGCCATTCATAGCCAGCTTCAGATCCCATTCCTCATGGACAAAAACTGTTAAAAAGGGAGTAAACAATTTAGGTGATACAAACAAACGTTAGCACTTGCTGAAGTGAACAGTCTCCTTTAGGAGAACTACAAAATTGGGGGTGGGAAGAAAAGAAGCTTTTATAGGATAAAATATAAAAAAGAATGAAGAGACAAATAGAATTATAAAAAAATACAGAGAGATATACATATCCGATTGGTTGGGGCCACCCAGTCAACCTTGTTTGGGGTGAGAAGCCCCAGAGTTGGCTTGGCATTTGGGGATTGACTGCTAGGTAGAGTTTCTGGTCAAGCAGAGCATTTATAGGGACAAGAAAGTTATGAAATTCCTATTTGCTGAGGTGGCTCCCTGGGCAGGAGCGGCTCCATCTTGTAACAAATTTATTTCAACAGACCCCAAACTTGTTCTTATCCCTTCCTTTCATACTTTGCTTACTATTTTTTCCTAAAAATTAAAGATAAGGCAGCAGCCGCTGGTCCCCTGGACCTGTCCCTGGCTTCCCCAGAGTTTGGACGCCCCTTCTTCCCCCCTCCCCTCCAGCCTCTAACCTCTTCTGCAGGCACAGCCTCCAGAACCATCTTCTCTGCGATCCTCTGCCCCCGCGAGCAGCCAGCAGAGCATCTTGAGCTTCCTCCTCGTCACCTAGGACCATGAGCTCCCGGCTTCACCCGAAGGACTCCACCGCCTGCGGGCCTCTCACCCACCTCTCTCGGGGCTTCCACTCGTCGGCGGCGGCGAGGTGGCTCCCCAGGGCGTGGGTCACACCCCGCAGCCCCGGGGCCGTAGGAGCCCCAGGGCCGAACCCAACCAGACCCTCTGGACCTGCAGGCCCGGTGCCGCTGACTTCCGGACGGCCACTTCCGGCACGAGCAGGTGACACCCATCAGGAAGATGCCCAGCACCTGACTCACCTCTGCACCTGACTCACCTCTGCAGCCTGCGCCGGCGAGTTCCCCTCCAGAGGCCCACCCTCCAGCACTGGCCAGGAGCCCCGAGCCCAGCAGACTCTGAGGGGTCCCGCTGCCCACCCCCACCCCCACCCCCAGCCCCAGCCCCAGCCCCAGCCAGGGCTTCTACCAGAGCCTCTCCTGCCCGCACTGAGCAGCTGTCTGACCACCCTGCACCCTCTCCGGAGCGGTGGGCCAAATGGAAACAATCAAGCTTTTTTCAGGCATTAAAAAAAAAAAAAAAAAAAGAATGTAACAGTAAGATTCCCTGCAATCGGCCTGCTTCATAGGTTATCCTCATCAAAAGAGCTTCACGGTGTAATTATTATAAATATCGTCCTATTTTGGGTTCTTGGAGGTTAGGATTAAACTTCAGGGTCATTAATTTAGTAATTTGGGGGGATGTTGGGTGTGAATAAGGACAGGAACACATTTTAGGGCATTAGAAAGAGCTCATCCAGCATTTCTAGCTTTCTTCCAAATTAAAGTGCAAATCATGTCTGTTTCATTTCTTCTGCCTCTCAATCCCTGCCTAGTCCTCTCAGAGTTTCCAGAGAATAAGCTCACCCACCTTGATTGTTTAAATGAGAAAGGAGCTGCTATTCTTAGCCAGGGAGATTCATGTGTGTTGCTCTAACAACCTGCCTTTCTATCCTTTCCCCTGAGAGCTCGTCTCTTTCTATAATGCAGTGGTTCTCGGCCCAGTTACATATTAGAATCACCTGGGGGTGCTCTTAAAAAAATACCAACACTAGGCCCCACCTCCAGTGATTCTGACTTAATTGCTCTGCAGAATGTTTCTAATATTCAGCCAGGTTGAGAATAATTGCTGTAGTGTATGAAGTAAATTTATCACCCATTTTCCTACCCTAATCAAACAATGGGCTTTTCCCCTCCTCTAATGGGGTGAGAGTCCAGTTCTACTCATGATTTGCCTAGCTTTGGATGGATTGGGATTTTTTTTTTATTAGTTTTAGGGATGGTTTTTAGTGAATTAGGGGATTAAGATCTTTGTCTTTCAGAGAACTGTCAGTTTATTACATGAACCAACTCACCCCTCCTTTGACCAAAATGAAAGAGGGCAAAAATATTTTTAAAATAAGACTCTGTGATGGGCATTAAGGAGGGCACATGATGTGATGAACACTGGGTGTTATATGCAACTGATAAATTGTAGAACACTACATCTGAGACTAATGATGTACTATATGATGGCTAATTAAATTTAAATAATAATGTTTTAAAAAGACTCCATGAGACTCCCAATTCAGTATAACACTTTGACAGATGCTAGGATCACTTAGCCCTGCATTTCTCAACTACAGGGCTGCCTCAGAATCACCTATGCCCTGCTCAATGCCCCATTTGAATCCAGATACCAGGCCCCATCCACAGAAATTCTGATTCAACAAATCTGAAGTAGGGACCAGGAATCTGAAGCTAAAACAGGTTTCCCAGAATATTCTGATACATAGCTAATTTGGGGAACCACTTATTTTGACAATTTCTCTCTTGCATTAACTGATGTGAATGCCTTAGTTTCTACAGTAGTGTCCTTCAACCATCCTCTTTCAAAATGGTGTCCAAACTTTGAACTGTTGATGCCTCCTCCCTAGTACCCCTCTTAATGGTGTATGTAGCATGTCCTGTTTACAGTTAAAGAAAATTTGTGTTGAAGATTCTGAGAAAAAGTTTAGGGCTAGGGTTAGGATTACAGAACTCCCTTTGGAAACAACACCAGACAGGTATACTACAGTGAGAACACACTTGAATCAGGAATAAAGTGGAAGGGGAAAAAACATTTGAATAAGAACTTGGCACTCTCCCTGTTCAAAGACCATGAAAGAGTCCCTTTCGTGGGTGTTGATAGGGGTCTATCCTTTCTCCCCAACCCTGTGTGTACTCTTCAATGCAAAGGAAATGAAACAGACTTGAAAGAGAAAACTGGAGGAAGGCTAAGGTAGAAGGGAGTATAGAAAAGGAGGGAAAGGATCCTGTAAGGAACAGTATGAGAAGCCTCCAAGTAGAGTTTAACATTGGGGGAGAAAAAACTCAGAGAGAGAGAAAATAGGGTACGCCACATGCTTCAACCCCTAACACTCTGACTCCAAGTCCTTAGGATGTCCATGGACCACTCCCATCTCTGAACACACAAAACTTGATGCGGCATCATTTTTCCGCAGAGCTGTATGCACCATACAGATAGGAAACGGGGCTCCACATTTTCCACAGTACTTCTTTATCAACTTACAACATCCCTACATTGCTTCCTGCCTGCAGAAATCTTGGAAAAATGGAGAGGAGACAGTCTGCTGGTGGAGTTACACAAACATAAGTTGAAATTGAGATCAAGGGAGGCAGTACTTGGGCCATAAATCATCAAATCCCTTGACTTTCTCTTTTTAAAAAATCACTGAGCACTTGTTAGGTATCCTTCATTTACCCACACATGATCTCATTTCATCCTCGGTAGGGCCCTAAGGAGCAGGATTACCATTTACATTTTACAGAGAAGGAAACTGAAGCTTCAGGAAGTAGCATGAAGCATGACTGATCCAAAGAAGTAAAGCCAAGTTCAAATCCAGATCTTCCTTTACCAAGAATGGTACTCTTTCTGCTGTCCCCTGGCTGCTTTTAGATTTAAGCTCCAGGTTTTGGTCCAATAGAACTAGAATGTCTTTTTTTTCCTACTAACTGCTACATTTGGAATATGAAAAAGCTGCTCATGTTAGGGGAATTAGTAAAATTAAGGAGACAAGTGCATCAGAGGGCATCCCTTTGATGCTTCCTGGTCTTTTCCCTAAATTTTCCTCACTCTGTTAATTTCCTTAACAATTGCCCCCTGCTTGTCCCCATCTTGCATTCATAACAGTTCTCCAGCAATCTTCCTATCCAGCTAGGTTCAGGGTCATCTGTAAATGGGAGAATAGTTATTATAGCCATAATTTATTTATTTTATTTTATTTTTTAGCCATCATTTATTTTTAGTGAGTGCTCACCATGTCAAGAAACTAAACTAAGCACTTCATAGGCATTATCTCACTTAATACATACAATAAACTCTTGTGACCAGTTCAGTTAGTATCTCCATTTTACATATGAGAAAACTAAGGCATAGAATTCATGTAACTTACCCAAGATCTCAAGCCATTGAATGGTTACTCGAGAGATTCAGATTCATGTCAAACTTCAGAGTTCACATGACTAAACCAACCTAGATGAGTCAAGAGAACCATGAAGCTCTCAGGCCAGATCATTCAGAAAAAGCATAAAGTCCACACCAGAATTTTACAAATAGAATGAACATGATATTAAAATTTTAAGCAATAATTTGAAACCTAAAGTTAATAGGGAACCACAAAAGACTCCAAAAAGCCAAAGTAATCTTGAGAGAGAAGAACAAAGCTAGAGACATCATGTTCCCTGCTTTCAAATTATATTACAAAGCATAATAATAAAAACAATATGATATTGGCATAAAAACAAACACAAAGATTAATGAAACAGAATAAGGAGCCCAGAAATAAACCCATGCATATATGGTCAGTTAATTTATGACAAAGGAAACAAGAATATACAATAGGAAAAGGACAGTGCCTTCAATAAATGGTGTTGGGAAAACTGGACAGAAATGCAAAAGAGTGAAACTGGACCACTGTATTACATCATACACAAAAAATAACTCAAAATGGACTAAAGACATGACCATAAGACCTGAAACCATAAAATTCCTACAAGAAATATAAGCAGTAAGTTCCTTGACATCAGCCTTGAATATAATGATTTTCTGGATTTGACACCAAAAGCAAAGGCAACAAAAACAAAAATAAGCAAGTGGGATTACATCAAATTAAAAAGCTTCTACACAGCAAAACAAACCTTCAACAAAATGAAAAATCAACCTATGAGTGGGAGAAAATATTTGCAAATCATATATCTAATGAGGGGCTAATATTCAAATTATATAAAGAACTCATACAACTCAATAGCAAATAAGCAATCTGATTTTTAAAAAAGAGGATCTGAAGAGACATATTTCCAAAAAAGACCTACATATTGGCCAACATGTACATAAGAAGGTGCTCAACATCACTCATCATTGGGGATATGCAAATCAAAACCACAAGGAGATATCACCATTAGAACGGCTATTATCAAAAAGACAAGAAATAGTAATTTTTGGTGAAGATATGGAGAAAAAGGAACCCCTGTGCACTGTTGGTGGGAATGTAAATTGGTGCAACCACTGTGGGAAACAATTCCACTTCTGGGTATTTATCTGAAGAAAATGAAAACACTAATTTGAAAATATATGCACCTCCATGTTCACTACATTATTTACAATAGCCAAAATATGGAAACAATCTAAGTGTCCATCAACAGGTAAATGCATAAAGAAATGTGGTATATACATAAAATAAAATATTATTCAGCCATAAAAAAGAAAGACATCCTGTTGTTTATGACAACATGGATGACAAATACTGTATGATCTTACTTACATGTGGAAACTTAAAAAAAGAAGAACTCATAGAACAGACTGGTGGTTGCCAGAGGCAGTGGGGGGAGGGGAGGGAGAAATGGATGAGGGGTTCAAAAGGTATAAACTTCCAGTTATAAAATAAATCCTGGAGATGTAATGTATACCATTGTGACTATAGCTAAGAATACTGAACTATGTATTTGAAAGTTTCTAAGAGTATAAAACTTCCCATCACAAGAAAAAAGAATTTGTAAATATGTGTGCTGACAGATTTTAACTAGACTTATTTTGGCAACAAAAACTAAATTAAAAAACAGTTAATAAATGTAGAGAGTGGAATGAGAGATTTCTTTCTTTTAAAAAAAAACAGGTTTATTTATTTATTTTAGAGAGAGAGAGAGCACATGAGCAGGGGCAGGGGCAGAGAATCTCAAGCAGACTCCCCACTGAGCACAGAGCCCAATGAGGGGCTGGATCTCACTACCCTGAGATCATGACCTGAGCCAAAATCAAGAGTCAGATGCTTAAACGACTGAGCCACCCAGGCACTCCTGGAATGAGAGATTTCTAATGCTGTTCCAGAATAGATAAGAACTAAGAGTTTTCCAAAATGAGTAATGCAAGAGTCACCAAGTCAAGACTGCCCTCTGACTGCTAAGCAAGGAAAATAAAGATAAATCCATATCTGACACTAGTGAGCCTGTAGAACATCAGGGAGAAAAGAGAGAGAAATGCTTCAAAGCTACCAGAAGAAAAGCCAGATTGCCTACAAAGGAATGACATTTGGAATGACAGAAGACTTCTCCCAAGCAACAAAGAGGATAGATGACAATCGGGTTATGTTTTTGAAAAGCTGAGGGAAAAATGTGAGCCTAGAATTACAGACCCAGTTAAAATACTGTTCAAGGGTGGGAACAAAACAAAGGCAAGTTTTAGTCACAAAATGGCAAAAAACATATCATTTATATCTCCTTACTAAAAGATGCACAAAAGGATGTACTTCAACAAAAAGAGAAATGAATACAGAAAAGAACCATGGCAACACAGGAAATTAAAATTGAGACAGAAAATAATTTAAGTCAATAAATTTAATTAACTATTGTCCATAAACATTGACAACATTTTTGTTTTATTTTTTTAATTTAATTTTATTTTATTATGTTATGTTAGTCACCATACATTGCATCATTAGTTTTTGATGTAGTGTTTCATGATTCATTGTTTCTGTATAATACCCAGTGCTCCATGCAGTACGTGCCCTCCTTAATACCCGTCACCAGGCTAACCCATCCCCCCACCCCCCTCCCCTCTAAAACCCTCAGTTTGTTTCTCAGAGTCCATAGTCTCTCATGGTTCGTCTCCCCCTCCGATATCCCCCCCTTCATTTTTCCCTTCCTTCCTAATGTCCTCAAAAAAAAAAAAAAAAAAACAGGTAAAGCCACACATTAGACAACAATAATGAGATGGGGATGTAAGAGTTGTACCCATTGGAAAAGGGCACTAGGTCCATATTATGTTCAAAAAAAGGAAAAAATTACTTAGCAACTTGAAAGTATTTATAAATACTTCAGTCAAGTGTGTATTTTTTAAAGGGTAGGGGAAGCTACCAATAAAAAAGCAGTACCATAGTCTTTATCTTCTAAGCCAATGGAAAAAATGTAAGAGGTTGATGGTGGAAATATAGAAAATTGATCAATCCACAGAAGACAAGAAGGTAAAAAAATAAAAGAAGGGGGAAAGATGATAAAAACACAAAATAAAAATATTAAAATAAGTCCAAATATACCACTGTATGTGTATACAGATTAAATTTTCAACAAAAGATCAAAGAATAGCATATTGGAATTTATTTTAAATATAACTATTATTGCTTAAAACAGACACACCTAAAGCAAAACACCCAGAAAATTTAAAATAAAGAGTACATCACTTAGGAGAACAAGTTATCAATATCTAGGTAAAGTCCAAGATGACCAAAATTCTTACTTCTTGGTAACATATCACAGAACATTGTTTTCCAAACTGCATTCTGTGACCCATTCCTCGGTCATGGAATCAATTTTGTAAGACACACATACATGTGCGCACACACACACGCACACACACGGACTCACACACACACAGAATAGGAAATGGAATAAATAGATTAAGAAAGGATAGGATATGACAACAATGTATATATCACAATGCTTCATGGATAGAAGAATGTATTGTTTTCATAAAACTTACTTGTGGTGTGTGTGTACATGATTATGCAAACGTGCGTCTTACTACATTACAACATAAAAGGCAGCTCTTCCTTTTTTTTATTTTAAGTTTGAGAAACCCTAGACTAGAGAAATTCTTGCAAGTGTACCCAAGAAAACATATATAGGGAAGTTTACTGCAGTATTATTTGTAATCAGGAAATACTGGAACCATCTTGAAAGTTCATCAACAGGAGAATGGATATATTAATTGAGGTAAATATGCATACAAAAAAGAAAATAAACTAAACCTGATTTTGTCAACAATCAAAAACGAAATATTACATGAATAAAGGAAGCTGCAGACATATCTACACTATATGCTAAAATTTATACAAAGCTTGAGAGCAAGCAATACTCTGTACTGTTATGAATGCATACTTGCCATCTGTAGAATAATGGTATAAAAAGGGCAGCATAAATACCAAATTCAGGAGAATAGTTAACTCTCGGGAACAAGGTGGGAGCAGGTAGTGGGGATAGAGAGGGTTACATGAGAGGCTTCAACTATATCCATAATGTTAAGCAAAAAATGGAAGCAAATATAGGAGAAATGTTTATATTTAATAAGGCTGGGAGGATATATGAGTGTTAACAATTTACTCCTTATATTTTTCTCTATAATTGAAAAATTCTAGAGCCAAAAATTATAAAGTTTACAAAATCTGTGATTTTAGTCTCTGGGCTAATCTCAGGGGCTGGCATGAGCTTCCACCCTCCCAAACCTCATGTTTGGCTCATCGATATTCCAAATATTGACCCACTCTCTTACTCCTAAGCATGTAGACATGGTCAGCTTTTCCATGATCACATGAAGCAAAAGAAAATTCTCTTACACTGAGTGTGAAGCTCACACATTTATTTTTACCTGCAGCAGAAGCAGAGTTAGAACTCAGCTCTATGTGTAAAAAGGAGGCTGCCACATTAACCCTGAGTGTAACACAGGTCCCATTGTGCTTCTGATGAGCGAAAGATGGCTGTATCACTTTACTCCACCTAATGAACATTTCAATCTTCTAATAAACACCCTAATAAAGAAAAATTAAGACTTAACTCACTTTTATTATCCCAACTGACATGTTGCAAGGTCTTAATTGGGCTGAAAACGGCTTGCAATAATAATACCCTCCTTAATTGATTCATTAAAGGGGCCCCTACTGAGACAGAAGTGCTAGTTCCAGGAAAAGGAATGAAATAGAGCCCCAATTTCCCACTGAGTGGCTATGATCCCTCTACTATCAACTCCCCAGGCCACTGAAGAGGACGTTAAGAGTGTCCAATGCCTGGAATCATTCTTCTAGTCCCAAATTGGGCACACGCTCACCACTCCCTTAGTGAGGTAACAAAGGAAAGTAATGGAATCTCATGGAATTCTTAGTATCAGATGAATCGGCAAATTAAGAAACCAGGTAATGGTAACTACACCCACCATGGTGACAACTGAGTATAGAATTGTCAAATCACTATGCCATACACCTGAAACTAATATAACGTTGTATGCCAACGGCAGTAATAAAAAATTTTTAATTAAAAAAAAAAAACAGGCGAGGGGATACATTAATAGCAAGAGATTAAAGCCTTTTACAAGATTGAACCAAAAACTACCATAGCCCAGCATGGCTGGGCAAGGAGAGGAGGGAGAAGCTATAGCAGAGAGAAGACATGAGGATTAAAAGAAAATTATCTGTTTGCAAGAAAGGGTGGGTTTGATCATATTATACAGATAAGATAGTCTAGTCATTAAAGCCATGGGATTTGAAGTCAGGCAGACCTGGGAGTCTGTCCTGTTCTTCCTTCCACTTACAAGCTCTGTCACCCTGGACAGGTTACCAAGCCCATCTACCACCCAGTATCCTCAGCTATAAAACAGAAATGATAAACTAATAATCTACCCCAGCAGCCAGAGTAAGTCAGATTATAGCATTCTTTTGCTCACCGTCTCCAGGGGCTCCTCACTGCATTCCCACCCTATCTGTGCCCTCCATCACCTCTCCCAATCCAGCTCCTACTCCCCTCCCCAACTCACTTCCTAGTGCTCTGCCCTCCACCCACTCACCCACCCTAATTCCTTGAAAGCACCCAGTAGGCTCTCATCTCTGGCCTTTGCTAGTGGTGCCCTCCCCCTCCAGCTCTCTGTACTGCTCACCCTTTCACTTCTGTCAAGTCTTTGATCCAACATGACCATTCTATTTAAAATTGAAAACTGTCCCTCTGCTAATTCCAATACCACTTTCTCTGCTCTACTTTTTTTTTTTTGCATAGCACTTATCACCTTCTAACAAACCATATAACTCATTTGCTATGTCTATTGTTTATTCTCTCCTGCTGTTTTCTTCACTGATCTATCCCAAATGCCTAAAACACTAAAGAGCATATAGCAGGTGTTTAATTTTTGTTACATGAAAACCTCATAAGATTGTTTTGTGACTAAATTAGATAATGCATGCAAAACACTTAGCTGTATGCAGGTATACAGAAGCGTTCAGTAAATATTATCTCTTATTACCATAGTGGTTACTATTATTGTGATTATTCTTATTTCCCATTCAACAGGAGGGATATTATTAACCAATCAGGTCATGGTTCTTTCAGCCATTGGTTCCTGGAGATGGAAGTACTAGATTTAATTAAGCAGAATTTTCTGACACTATATGTCATCTTGTTATGTATACATCACTGGCCAGGTCCACTGGCCAAGGATTAAAGATGCCAGGTCACCTATAGACACCATCACATCCCATCCACTCTGCCAACACACATAGGGCTGAGGGCAGCTGCTAAGTTAAGAATGTATATCAAGGTACATCTCGGAACTCTTGTCATTTTAGGACTGTACTTCATATAAATACCAACTTGACAGTAACTACATAACAGCAGAAGGGGAGAAAGGGTTTTATTTTACAATTAACAAAGAGTAAGAAAGGAAACAGGGAAAGGGATTATCCCACTGGCTTGCTGAGTCCCCAGAATTTACACTTCTGCCACATTCTCTGAGACATTTGTGCTTCTGTCCAAGGAAAGAAGAAAAGAGTAACCATCTGCCTACCTCACAACCTCCCAGGCACTAATGAGATGCTTTCTTCTTTGTCAAACACTTAGGAGCTTCCATGATAAAATGCTGTCCTGGGTAAATAATGAATGGAACAGACCCATTAGCTCAAAGTTCAACTGCATCTTCTGTTTCCTGAACATGAACGAAGACAGGAGCAGCCTAGTCAATGAGCCATCCAGCACTCAAGAGCCAAAGCTTGTTCTCTGATTCTGAGCTGATAAACCACGTGAAGAGTACACACCAGCCAAGATGCCAAATGCAGGTTTCTGTGTGTTTTCTTTCCCATAATGCCCAGCTCTCTTTCATGCTGCAGATGGCACCTGCACAAGGAAACACAGCTGGTGCATGTGAGCATGCTGATGGAGCCATCAACTTGGCCATCTACAGGGACACCAGGGGGTAGGGACAAGGCAGCAGTTCAATGGCACAAGCACCTGAAAAAACACACTGTGTTCAAATCCTGACTCTGTCAATTAGCATGTGATTTCCCACCAGTTACTTTATCCCTTTGAGCCTCAGTTTCCCCATCTGTAAAATGTGATGATGTTAGCAAACTCAAAGTTTGTGGAGGACTGAATGATCAATTAACATTGAGTCTGGAGGATAGTAAGTACTCAGTAAATGTTACCCTTCCTTTGGAGGGCAGAGGGTCTACAAGGAACAAAAAGTTTATGCCAATCATCTATTCATTCAACAAATATTTATTGAATATTTACAAGTTCAGTCAAATATTTATTGAATGCTTCCCGGTTCCAAGTCCTAGGTCTAGCTCCCAAAGATACAGCAGTGGGCAAAGCAGACAAGATACTCTGACCTCACAGAGTCTACAGTCCAGTGGATAATAGTGGCCAACACATAAAAGGTACTTACTGTATGCCAGGCAGTGTTCTAAGTGCTTTAGCCATATGAACTTATTTAATAATGAAGTACATTAACCCTTATTATCTCCATATGACAGAAGAAGCAACAGAGGCACGAATCTGTGAAATAAATTGCCCAAGTTCATAAGGCCACTAAGCATCAAAGCCAGGATTTGAAGCCAATTAGACTGACTCCATAGTCCATTCTCTTAAGCATTACATATACTGCCTTCTTGCAACTGCTCAATAGTGAGCTCTTTGTAGGTAGAGAACACATCCTGTTCATTTCTGTATCCCCAGGGAAGCACCTGGCTCATGAGAACACTCAGTAAATGCTCACTGCAGGAATGAAGAACAGTTCTTCTTTGAGACACTAAGGGCCACTCTTTTTGCCAGTCTCATGACATCTCCCTATAAACCCTGAATATATAATGAAAATATACTATTCTTCCTCTGCATAGAGAACATTATTGATCTTCTGTCCATAAGCTATGAAATATAAGGCTGTTTTTCCAGAAATGGTGATGAATTTTCCTTGAACCACCTACTTGCATTTGAGAAGGGTCTGGCAGGGATTGAGCTATATTTTAAAAGTCCAGAAAATGTGGTGCCAACAAGACAGAACACATAACACTTCTCCTTTATTTTGAAAACCAATTAAATACCCCAACCACACTCAATACATCTCACTCAAGGCCTGAGATCTTCCACTCAAACATCTCTAACTCTTCACTCTTCTCAGGACTATTTATGAACATACTAGTTGAAATCTGAGTGGGCCACAACTGAAGGAGATGACAGAAGCTACTACTAACACTCCACTGTGTGGGGTGGAGGCAGAAGAAAGAGGAGCTCCCCTGGGACTAAGATTGACAGTTCAATAGAGCTAGCTAATCTGCACTAAATATGGCCAGTACTTGATCAGTAGTAATTATAATTATTATCATGTTATATTATATTAATTGAATTAATGGATTGTTATACATTATATTAGATGTTTATGTTTTATACTAATCATATTACTAATATAGTATATTATTATTATTATTACAAGTGCCATTTATTCAGAAAGCCTCCTAGGTTCCTTCTTTTTTTCATACTATCTCACTTAATCCCTTCAATTACCATCCATAGTAGCAGTATAATCTCTGTGAAGGAACAAAGTAAGTTCCTTTAACAAAGGCACCCAAAAGGCAGTGGTTTAAACATGATAGTTTTTCCCCTATTGTGTAACAATCTAGAAAAAGTATTATGTACCTTCTAAGCTGCTGTAACAAAGGTAGAAAAAACATGATTTAAACAAGATCAAAGTTTCTCTTCCACATAACAATCCAGGACTAGGAGGGCAGCCTACCATCACCAACACATGGCTTCCATTTTGGAGATCCAACTGGCTCCTTGACTTCCCCTGTCATATTCCAGCCAGCAGCAGGTGGAAGGAGCAGTGGGAGAGCATGCCCATTTATTTTAAGGATATGGTCCTGAAGTGGCACACATCACTTGCATCTCATTGGCTAGAACTTGGTCGCAAAGTTGTGATGAGGAGTAAACTGAAAAACCAGATGCCTTGAGTAAGGAATTGGATTAACGTCTACCTCTTTTCCTTGTCTTTTTGACATCAGTATCTTGAAAGGGAATCCTAGTATGATCATTTGATTATTATTCAGCAAAAAACTCACTTCCTTCCCCTTCCCATCGAGGACAGAGTATACTTCCCTGCTCCACTGATGTTAGGCTCAGCACGTAATTTGCTCTGTCCACTGGAAAGTTAATAGATATGATGCAAGCACAAGCTTTAAATGTGTTGTATGGTTCAACTTAGAGTGCTCCACTGATATGTTGTAAGAGGAGTTTATGCCCAGTGTAATCCTGAATTGAAAGCAAACTCCTATGGAAAATTTCTGAGCCCAGAACAGCCTGGAGCCAAACCCAATCACAAGCAACCTAAAACAGGTCCCCTTGCCGAACTCAGCCTAGATCGGCTGAATGACAATCCAACAGCAGACCTGCAAAAGTGAGATTAAGTGCTTATGATTGTAAGTCATGAGTTTTGGGGTAAGTTTATGACAGAGCATTATTGCAGCAATAGCTGGTCAACAGAGAAATTGGTATCAGAAGCAGAGTACTGTCATAATGAGAACCTAAAATATGAGACTGTGGTTTGGTGATTAGGCAGCAGATGATGAGGAAAGTGTTATAGAAAGCTGGAAACATGCCATCCATGTTATTTAGTGATGAAGCACTTGGCCAAACTCATCTGTGATAACATGGAGGACAGAAATCTGCCTAATGAACTTAAAGTACTGGACAAGAAAGTGTCAAGGCAGAATGTTGATAGTGCAATATGATTGTTACTAGCTGGATAAGGGATTGCAAGATGAAGTTGAGCTTGTAAAGGAAACTGACCAGTATGCAAGCAATACTGAGAGGAAATGTAGAAAGCCCAGAAATTCTAGGACTTGCAGGTTTGAAAAGTTAAACTATCTTTATCTTACCATCTTATCAGCCTCAGGACAATAACTAAATCACACATGTGATTGTCACATCCTTTGTTACAACTTCTTTTGAAAGGACTGAAGTGGTGCCTATCCACTTTTCAGCTGGACAAAGTGCTCCCAGAAATATAAAAGGCATGATCCCACAGAGGCCTAATCAACCCAAGGTAGCCAAAATTAAGTCTTAAGAGAGAGATTTGTCTCAAAATGAATCATAGATGTAACAAACATGGAGTTGAGTAAAATCAAATGTAGGAAACTCACAAAATTTTTGAGATACCTGTATTGGTAAATGTGATCAACCTGAGACTATAACTGTCTGAGATGGAAAAAGATCTCTGGCTCCCAGATTCCTATAAGCAGAAAATAGGCTGAAAAATTTGCTGATCCAGGAAGAAAGGCTTATTCTTTAAAGTTCTCTTCAGAAGTGTCATGCATGGTGTTGAAAAACACTGGAGCCAAAGACTGAAGAACAATGGACCAGTGGGCCACACCCAGCGAGAAGAACTAGGGCTTAGTCCAAGGGTCAGTGAAGCATGGCCCACAGACTAAACCCTATGTCACCTAGTTTAAATAAAGTTTTATTGGAACACAACCCCATCTGTACATTTATATATTGTCTATTGATGCTTTTGTCATAACACAGAATTGAAATGTTACAACAGATAACATGGTCTGCAAAGCCTAAAATATTTACTATCTGGCCCTGAACAGTTGCCTGGCCTAGTGAAAGAAGACTCTGTACCTACACAATAAGGAAATCTGGTTATATTATATACAGCAGGATTTCAGAATGGCTGGGGCCAGTGACTGCAATCTACTACCATTCTTCCTTTTTTTTTTTTTTTAGATTTTATTTATTCATTTTATTAGAGAGAGAGAGCAGGGCGAGGGGCAGAGGGTGAAGGAGAGAATCCCAAGCAGACTCCACCCTCACTGGGGAGCCCAATGCAGGACTGGATCCCACACCCAGTTTTGGATCATGACCTGAGCCAAAACCAAGAGTTGGATGCTTAATTAACTGAGCCACCCAGGAGTCCCTCTTCCCTTTTGCAATTAGGAATATTCATTTCAGTTATTCTGTCCGTGTCAATATTGTATATCGGGTGGTTAGAAAGCAAATAATTTGTCTCTTTATGTTGTAAATAGAAGTCAGTCAGTAGAAACCATATCAGGATTTGGTATAATTTCAAGATCTTAGACATCAAGCCTGATATTGACTGGATGACATTTAAGGGTATTGAGATGGGAGTAAATATATTTTGCATGCACAAAACAATGAATAATAAAACCCAGATTGTGATGGCTTATATTATTATTCACTCCCCTTCCCCTCCCATTGGGTAGTATATCCTTCCTCATTGCATGGCTGTGGCCATGTGACTTCTTTCAGCCAATGGAACATGACCAGGTGTGGGGGAATAGGGACTTTCTCTATGTGCTTATATGGTTCATCATAGATCTTGTATTCCAGCGATCTGTCCTGAGAAGAGCATCCTCTTCTATCCGGTCTTCAGAATAAATACACATGAAACAGATGTAAACCCAAGACATAGGCTTAAGCCAGATCCAGCCAACCTGAAACCTGAAGCAGGGCCAGCCAGGTGAGGCCTGGCTAGATTAGCTAACTTCAGTCAATCTTGGACAGATAAGTGATAGCATGAATACTTGTTTTGAGCTACTGAATTTTGAGGTGGTTTATTACACAGCATTATTGTAACTGATCAATCACTGATTGATACACAGGGCTCCCATAAAATGATAAGGTGGCTGGAACTTAGTAAATTACACTTTCGTTCTGAAATCAAAAGACCTCAGTTCAAGTCCCAGCTCTGCCAGTTACTTGTTATTTAATTGGAGGAAGTCACTATACTTTTCTGAATCTGTTTTAGATTTTATTACAAATGAGAGTATTCACAACCTAAATTAGAAGGTCATTAAAGATTAAATAAGATGATATACTTAAATGTTTTATAAATATAATAAGGTATACAAATACAAGATATTTTCATTATTAACTTCAGTTCACAGAAAGCAGCCCTGTTTTTTTTTTTTTAAAGATTTTATTTTTAAGGATAGCTTTATATCCAATGTGGGGCTCGAACTCACAACCCTGAGATCAAGAGTTGCATGCTCTTTTGACTGAGCCAGCCAGGCACCCCAGCCCTGGTCATTTTTAATGGATTGTGGAGAACGAGTTATGCCACTTCTGTCCTCTGACCCTGGAAGGTGGCCATGCTAAGTCTGGAAGGCTAAACATCTGTAAACTGTTAGCCTTGCTGCAGTGTTTTAATAATTCTTTCTTGATTTTGCTTAATATGAATGCTGAGTGTTTTTTTCTCTAATAAACATGTATAATTTCATAATAAAAATCCAAAACAATATAAAGGTTATTCTTTTTAAAATTGATTATGCTACCCAAGCCCGACACTTCTGAGCACTTTCTGCTTCCCCAAACCTCCCACATGAGGAACACACAGTGCCCCTGACAGCAGTAACCTAAGTATTAGAGTGGAAAGAAAATTCTCTGAGCCTGCGTTCCTCTCTCATTGCAGAATGAAAGAAAAATCAGAATGTTCCCCTTCCTATACCACCCACAAATCACTGAAAAGCCCAACCAGTTAGCTGGATTCCCAGCAGACAAGGAACCTCCATTAGAAATAAAAGCCCACATTATTCCACCAAATTATTTTCCATGGACTCCAGTGTACCACACATCCAGAGTTGTGTCTGGGGCATTGCAACACCATTATTTTGTGTTCATGTCAAAAAATCTTTTTCCATGCTGTACACATGAAACTAATGTAATATTATATGTTGATTATACTTCAATTAAAAAAAGTGTTTTTCTTTCTCCAAAATGTCAAAGGGAAGAGTGGGTTTCCTAGAAATGGCTCTAAATTGTCTTGCTGCACCCAAGAGAACAGAGCAGTGAGGGCCTAGACACTTCCCACCAGGATAGGGAAAAAGTCAGATCAATAACACTGACGATACCCATTTGTTCCACAAAGACAGGCAACACAGATTTCTCAGGAAGGTTATTTGAGAAATAAATCTACCCACACAGTTCCTCTCAATCCTCCAGCCAAAGTAGCAGAACCCACTAGAAATCAGATCATACCTCTCAGCTTGCTTCCTAACAGAGCAGCCAAGCTGGGCAATAACATGACAAAATGGAATCATTGATCAGATTAGCAGAGTGCTGAGAGCCGTGGGCCTGGGGTGCAGGACACAAGGGCTTTGGTGGAAAGGAGGGAATGGCCCCTGGGGAGAAGTCAAATACTTAGGACCAGAGTCCTCCCTAAGGCAGAGCAATTATGGTGCCCACCACGGGGCTAACTTCTGAGGGCCGCTATCCTGCTGTGGGCACCCCCAGGCAGAGAACAAGAAAGCAACAAGCAGCAGAGGAAGGAGAAGCAGAGAGAGTGGTGTTGCCAGCTAGTCCTCATGACGACCTCTAGACTAATGATAGAAGCTAGAACCCCGGGTCACTCATTCCCCCTGTAAATATCTGTTGCCCACCTACCACATGCTTCCACTATGCTAGGTGCTGGGTATGCAACGATACATAAGAGACCATTCCTGCTTTTACATTGTGTATGCCCCCTTGCACCTAGCACATAACAGGAGCCCAATACGTGTTCACTGTTACCTTACCATTCAGCTTTATGGGGCCTCTTTTCTCTGCCCTCCATGGCACTTTTTTAAATCCTTATTTAATGAGTACTTACAGTGCTCTGAATTTTAGTTACTGATGCATATTTTATTTCCCCCAAAATATAGGATTGCTCCGTATAGAATCTGTGTGTTCTTGTCACTGCATCGCTCAATACATATTTATTGAGTGAATGACTATGTAATCATAACTAGTGTGTCACCACCTGCTACTATCATCAGAACAGGATGGGAGGTCTAGGATCTGCAACTGAGGGAGAAAGCATGCTGGGTGAGAAGTCAGGAGACCTGCCTTCTAACAGAAGCTGCTCTCATCCACTGGCTGAGTGACTGTGGACCGCTCCTGAGTACCTTGTGCTCAGCTTTAAGAGGAAGGAGTGGGTAGATGATCGCTAAGGTAACTTCCAGCCTTACAATTCATCATTTTAATTGTAGATTACAGATGACATTCACTGAGCACTTGGCGTGGTTCAGGCACAGGGTTAAGAACTTTGTCTGAGTTATCTCATGTGATCCTCAGAATAACTTTTTGAGGTGCAATGACTATCCCTATTTTACATAAAGAAAGGAGGCCTAGAGAGGCTAAGTAACTTTCCTAATGCCACACAGACCAACTTGGAAACCCATACTCTCAACTACTAAGCCAGTCTGATTCCTCTTGCTCAGCCACATGCTGGGGACCTTTTGGGCCATCACCTCTCCTGAACAGCCTCATTTTCTATCATAGCCAGTTTTTTTTTTTTTTAATTTTAGAGAGAGAGAGTGAGAGATCACAAGCAGGAGGGAGAGGTAGAAGGAGAAGCAGGCTTCCCACTGAGCAGGGAGCCCGATGCAGGACTCGATCCCAAGACCCTGGGATTATGACCTGAGCCGAAGGCAGACACTTAACTGACTGGGCCACCTAGGTGCCCCCATCATAGCCAATTTTTAAAAAACTGTTAGAAACGCCTTTATCAGAGAGGCACAGCAGGCAAGCTGTGCATACCTCACAGAGGCAGGTGGGGAGTTTCCTTATGTTTTTCAAGACTCTGGAGCACCAGTCCAATTGCAAGGATCCCTACGACAGCAAGAGAACCTCAGCAACAAGTCACAGGGGGTGCCAGCCGTGGCCCAGGCATAAGGCTATTTGAGCCTCATTGAGAAACCATCGGAGAAGGCAAGAAAAAGAAAAGAAAGATAATATTTGGTTCAAGGAGCTTTGGGGAACTATAAAGACTTTGACCATATTCCAGATCCATCTGACAGATGCTTCTATTCATTCTCCCCCATATTTAAAGCATAGAGAGGAGAGATGTTTACTCTCCAACAGACAACTGGCAGAGTCTGCTTGGAGTCCAACAGTGAGCACTTTGAGGCCCTTCCCAGTTTCCGGAGAACATGGTACCTCACACATGGGCCTCAAAACACCCAGAGGTGACAGAGATCAATGGCACTGATGAAAGAATGTGGGACAATATAGGAAAAAAAAAAAAAAACAAGATTTCTCCAAAGGAACATATTTATATAAGGAGGCAGAAAAGTCAAGTAAAGCTCTAAACCTCTTAGGGTTGTACCTAAATTAAAAAGAAAAAATGAGGACATCTGGGTGGTTCAATCAATTAAGCATCTGCCTTCAGCTCAGGTCATGATCCCAGGGTCCTGGGATCGAGTCCCACATTGGCTTCTTGCTTAGTAGGGAGCCTGCTTCTCCCTCTGCCTCTACCCTGCTGCTCCACCTGCTTGTGCTCTCTCCCTCTCTCCCTCTCCCTCTGACAAATAAAAAAATAAAATCTTAAAAAAAATAAAAAGAAAAAATTATAAATAACAACAGTGAATTCAAGAACTGAAGGATAAACGTATGACCCCCAAAAGTGAGGATCAAAAACACATGCCACTTAAAGGAGAAAGGAGAGGAAAACAGCTCCTTTTTAGGAAGCAAAGATACTCAGAAATTTGGCAGGAGGAACGGGTCTGATTAATTAACCACATGCAAGTGAAAGGACCTCCCTTCCAAACCAAATGACCTTGAACCCAAGTCAGGCAAAGAATACAAGTATGGAATTTGGAAGAAGATGAATGCATTTTAATTGTCTCAAAGAGAAATGTGTGAGTAGAAATCCAGGAGTTCTTTGGTGTGTGTGTGTGTGAGAGAGAGAGAGAGAGAGAGAGTTTCTCTTGGTGACAGAAAAATAGAAACCAGTGGTGCTGGGTGGCTGCTATTCCCATAGTGAGAGGGAAGTCCCATTACATCTCATAACAAACGAGCACAGTGAGCCTTCCTATTAGTATTGGGCAAATGATCTTCCAGATATGCCTAAATCCAAACCACACAAAAGGAGCCAGGGCAGAGAAAGGCAGTTTGCTCCGAAGCAAAATGACATTTTTCATGCTTAAATTACCAATTCCTTCCTCCACCATCTTCCTTTAAAACGCTGAATTGTTAGAGCAGTGGGCATTCTGGAAAAATAGGCAGGTAGAGATTTAGATTTGTTACCAGAGAGCAAAACCCGACTGCATTCCCTGCCTTTGTTGGAGCTGGCCACGTCCACCCTCCGGGGCCCCGCCACCCTCAGTGAAGTTGAGCTCCCAGCAAACTCAGCCACCCTCCTCCTCGTGAGTTGAATGGAAACATGGCCTGATGATACAACCTCTCGTGCCCTCCCTAAACCCGGTTGACAAGTCAGTTTTCAGACCTGCCCAGCGAAGCCAAGTGCTCGGCTCAGCTCAGACACCCAGGACACGTCCAAAAGTGGAGGTAGATAGCCAGACGTGATGTGAGGCCATTTTGAATTATTTACTAGGCTGCTTCTAAAAACAACTGCTTCCTATCTCCCCTTCTCTGAAGATCATAATCCCCCACACCTCCAAAATTTAAATTGGATCTATTAGAAATATTAAAATCTACAATTCTACATGAAGGGTGTGAGGGAAAAGGCAGGGGTCTCCAGCCAGCCTTGTATGTTTTCCTCAGTGCTTACAATTATGCTCTGGTGTTTTTAAAAAAATCTGTGAAGAGATTTAATAGATGAAGAGAAACAGAGGTGGGAGGAGGCGGGGCGAGGGGGAAGAAAGGAGGAAGGGAAGGCCAAAGGGAGGATGGAAAGACAGAGAGAGGAAGACGAGACAGGAAGACAGGTACCCTAAGGGGTTGATACAATTTCCTGGCCTGCGGAGCAACTCCCTCCCTTTGAGCACAGTAACACTGCCATCTAGAGGCTAAAAGTGCCTTCCAGAACTTGTACAATAGTGAGCAAGATGTATTTATATGTGTAACTCAGCCTGCCAAGGATCTTTGAGAAGGGGGAGGTATATGATGGGGGGGGGGTTCTATCAAGAACTATAATATTTCAAAGTGGTTAATATTTATTAGGCGCCTACTGTGTGCCAGGGACTGAACAAAGCGCTGAGAATACAAACACAGGAAAGACATTCCCCTCCTCAAAGACCTCAGTGTAAGGGAGGAGACCGACACATGTAGAAATCATGCAGACGGTGATAATAACCATAACATATGGAAACATTGTGCTAAAGTATCAGTGAGATTAATTCTGGCTAGATCTGCAAGGAATTCAAGGAAGAGATGTGGGTGAGCTGGGTCACAGGAAATCTGGACAGGCGAGCAGAGCTCCAGGTGAAGGTAACCATCCAACTAGGCACGAAGAAAGGAGTGCCCAGTATGACTGGACAACAAGGAATGTGATATTACCTGCAGATGTGCAGAGAGACCATAAAGGCCAGAAAAATTAGTTAAGCCAAATTGTAGATGACATTGAATGTTTGGCTGAAGAGTGTGCACTTTTTAAGTGGCTCTGTAACTGCTTTGTTCACTCTGGGATGCCAGCTCCTAGAAAAATGCTTGGCACTTAGCAGTTGCTCAATTAGCATCTGAGGAATGAATGACTATAACAGGAAGAGGAGGAAGATTTTAGAGAAAGAGAATAATTAGATAAAACCAATGTTTCTGGAAAATATAACGAGATAATCTGTAGGAATGGAAGAAGAGTGGAAAGGCTCCATTAGACAGGTCCTGCCAAAGCCAGGTAATGAGGGTCCGACCTAAGGCACAGTAGTGGGAATGGAAAGGCTGGAATGGCCATGAGCAGTCTTGGTGAAGTCAAATCTAGAAGTCTTCAATACCAACACGCCCTGGATATGTTGAGCCTGAGTCATGGCGTTGGGCCAAGATAGAGAATGCAAAAGGAGGGACAGTGCCGGGGAGGAGATAGGGAGTTTAGTTTAAGAGATAGAGCATTTCAGTTTCCTGGAGAATAGCCAAGTGGACATGGCTAGTAGACAGTTATAGATACAGTGTGGAGCTCTGGGAGGGCTCTTGGCACCCACATACCCTGTGCTCACATAGACATGCACATCCTTGCCTAGCTGAATGCGACAGACATTTTTTTTTTCATCCTAGTGTCAAAGATAAGGTAAGCCTGTAACAACCTTGAGAGTCAATTGTAGTCTATGCTTTGGTAGATCCAGAAGCTAGAGGGAGCACTCTCAGCTTCCACATCTGGAAAATGGGAATTGTTCTAACCCGTGTAAAGTGCTTAGCCCAGTGTCTGGCATAAGATAAATACACAATACGTGTTGGATTACAATCTAATCTCTCATTATGACATGATAGACTCAAGATTAAAGTTCAAAGTCCAGCTCATCCCCTCATGATCTGTATGACCTTGGACAGGAAACATGGCATCTCTGAGTCTCAGTTTGCTCATCTGGTGAATGGGAAAAGTATTACCACATCTGCCTCACAAAATAAAATGAGATAATGCACATAAAAGAGTCTATAAACTTAAAGTTAACTTATAAATATTATGTATGATTTATCAAATGGAAGACCGAAGTAGAAAAATCTCCGAATTCCTTCAAGATACCGTGGTTCTAGGGGCGCCTGGGTGGCTCAGTCGTTAAGCGTCTGCCTTCAGCTCAGGTCATGATCCCAGGGTCCTGGGATCGGGCCCCGCATCAGGCTCCCTGCTCCACAGGAAGCCTGCTTCTCCCGCTCCCACTCCCCCTGCTTGTGTTCCCTCTCTTGCTGTGTCTCTTCCCTGTCAAATCAATAAACAAAATCTTAAAAAAAAAAAAAAAAGGATACTGTGGTTCTAGACAAGCATGTATCTTTTTAATACCTTTCAGCCCAAAGAGAGAGATTCTTCTCTGCCCCCATTTCGCAAGAAATTCCTCATTTGCCACGTTTCTATGTTCCAGACATTCTTTCATCACAGCACATTTCCTTTATCCCATCTTCAATTGAGATTTAAAAAGAAATCTTTGAAACTCCCCAGCTGGTAGAACCACTAGGGAATCAAAGTACATTTTTTCTCTCTTCTACATATTTTGCACATGGTTGACCAATCAAACTCATGCTGTTAATCTCAACTGACAGGAAATGGAGTATTATTTAAAGGAGACAAAGATGACCATAGCAGAGGATTAGAAACAAATAAGATTATTCAACTTCCGACCCACAAAGTGTTTTGTTTGTTCTTTGTGCTATCAATTCCCTCTAGAACATACCTGTAATGAAAGGCCAAGAACCTGGACAGCTGCTGGTTTTAGCCTTGTGGCCATCAACCCACCTCTGCACCTGTGTTGAGGCAACAGGAAAATCACAGAATCATTGGGCTGGAACTGAAGGAAATAGAATATGATGTGACTTTCTTCAGCCCAATTTATAGCACAACCCAGGAAGTCTTTTTGCAGTCAGTGACCAGCAAGCATTTAGCTTCAACTTAATCCCATTCAGGACCAGGTATTCATCAGTCGGTAAGAAGCTCATCCCACCAATAGGCAGACTGAATCAAGCGCTAGCCAGCTGGCCCTATTATAAGTTGAAGCCTACTCCCTGCCGCCTCCACTCACAGCTCACGGAGCTGCCCTCCGCTGCTGCATGGAATGAACCTCCTTTTCCCCTCAGCCTTCTCTTCTCTAAGTAGCCTTCATTCCTTCACGTGTCCTTGTTTGATGTGTTTTGCTGCCCCAACTCCTTGCTAAATAAAAACCATGACTACAAAAAATGATCTGAGATCTCGTTGTGGTCCAGCTACCCCCAGGTGGGCACTGTGTGTTAACCCCCTAAAGTACCCAAACTATACAGGGTGACCACTGCATTGCCCCCTTCCACCCCAGGGCAGCATCTCTGTGTGGTATTGTCTGCGCTACAACAAGCCTGGGGGTGACTGATGAAACACTTCATGTCCCCACAGCCCCTCCGATGGGGGATAACCATGCCCACAGTTTTTAGAGGAAGGTTGGAGGCATTTTCAACTTATCTCAAACCGAACGTAACGGCAACTCCCCTCCCTCCCCTAGTACGGCTTGTGGCACCACCATGCCCTCAGTCAGCCTGGTCCTGGGGACGTGGACCCAGCCTCAAAGGCTCCTTCTCCACATCCACATATCCGGTCGGCCACCCACTTCTGTCCATTCTCCACCTCACACCATCATCAGAGCATCATCAGAGTAGTCCCTGCTCTTCATTCTGACTGTTGCCACCTACCTCCGCTCGAGTCCTCTTGTGTTCAGAAACACTGAATGATTTCCAGGTTTCCCGATTAAAAAATATGTATCTAAAATCTTGAGCACAGCCCTCGATGTTCTCCAAAATCTAGCTAAATCCAATCTTTCGGGCCTAGTCTCCCACTACTCTCTGTATTGGTCAGGGAAACCAATGGCACACACACTACAGGGTGCAACTCCAGAGAATCCACTCAGGGGAGTGTCTGCAGGGCTGTGAGCAGGGTTTAAGGAACCAGCAAGGGAAGGTGAACCCCACAGGAACCAGCACTTGATGGGAGGCCACACTGCGGCTAGGTCTGAAGGAGCGAAGGCTAAGAACAGTGTTCCCCATCCCTGGGAGAGTCACAGGTAAAGGAAGAAGAGAAGACCAGTGGATTGTAGCTCTGCAGGAACCTCAGCAGCTTGGAGGTGGGGGGAGGGGGAGGCGAGAAGGAAGGAAATAAATAGCCCCACCTCTGCTTCCCCCATCCTCTGACGGCTTGCTGTGCCTCTTATTGTTCAATTCCAAATGGAAAACACAGGGCTAGGGAGTCCCTGTGATGGAACCACAGAAGTCAGCTTCCTGGGGCACAGAGCAGGGATGAGAAAGGCAAAGAACAGATAGACATCAGGGGCATGGAGAATAACCCAGACATTCCCTCCCTAGTATCCTATCTTCTGTCAAGTGCACGAGCTCACTATTTCCTAATGACATACACAATTTCCTGATCTTATGCCTTTGTTCCCACCACCTCCTCTCTTTGCAATGCCCTTCCCCTGCAGGAGAGACTTGCTCAGGGTCATCTGAGAGCCACTGAGGGTGACACATTCACTCAGGGGATCCTTGCTGCAAGCGTGGTTCACAGTAATACAGCTAGTAGAATGAAGGCTAGAGGAGGGGGGCAGTACTTGCAGGCAAAGCCCCGAAGGTGGGATTCATCAACTAGGAGGGATGCTCAAAGGAATCCCTGTAGGCCCTCAATATACTCTGTTCATTAAAAAAAAAAAAAAAAAAGGAGAAGCAGGTACTGGAAATGAAAAATGTGGACCTGTGTGTGATGACATCTGTCATCAGCAACTGGAAGGCAAAGCCTGTCTCTCTGCAGCACCTCTCACTCCCCAGGTCAGGGGCTGATGGCAGGACCACTGGCTTCAGATCCTGGGCCCTCTTGAGCCAAGCCCCCTGCCCCAGCTGCCAGGCTCCTGAGTCCTCTGAATTGCTCCATGGAACAGTAAGGCCGGCCCTGCACTTAGCAATTCTTTTCAGAGTAAAGGTTTTCCTCCCCACATAGTTCTTCCTTTTTGTCAGGGAAAAGAAAAGAAGAATCCACCCAGAGTGAATTCCATGTAGCTGGATGTTTGTAGGCAGCAGATGCTGCCAAAAGCACACACAGCATATTTGTCTGAAACTGGCTCCCGCTGCACAAAGGCAGGAGGTCCCTTCCTCCACCTCATCAGGGCCACCCTGGGGGCTGGAGCTTGGTTTCCATCCTTCGGGGGCCACAGAAGCCACATTTCCCTCCAAGTAGGGTAAGTGGGGCAAGGTGGGGGGCATCTAGGCATTCTAGATGGATCTGAAAAGCTGACAAGCACTTCTGCTATCATGTAGAACACTTTCAAAGAAAAATCAGGAAAGCTGATGAGGAAGCTCCTCATTTATATATTCAACGAACATTTGCACTTATCCTGGCAAAGCAGTAAAGAGCATGGGCTTGGAAGCCAAACTGAATGGGTTCAAATTTTGTCTACACCATTAACAAGCTGTGTGCCCTTGGGCAATTTGGGCAGTCTCTCTGTGCCCCTCTGCTGGGAGGCCTAAATCAATCCATGTTAAATCATTTGCACAGTACCTGGCATCGAGTAATAGCTCTCAAGAAAACTATCTGCATTTTCAAATGAGGTTATATGGGTGAAAGTTGGTTGTATAATTTGCCCAAGGTCATTCAGCCAGTAAGTGCCAGACCTTAGATTTGAAGAGTAGCAATGAACCAAAAGGTAAATTCATAACTACAGCTGGTAAGAAACACTATGAAGAAAATGCAAAGCATAGAGTGATAGAACACAGGGGAGGGAGCACTAGTGAGGTTGGTCAGGGTATCCCATGCTGAGACATGAAGTGAGAGAAGAAACCAGAGGTGCAAAAAGCAGAGAGAAAGAATTCTAGGCAGAGGGAGTGGCAGAGAGGAGATACTCAAGTGGGAAAGAGATCAGAAACTAAAGGAAGAGGGTGAAAGAAGGCTGGCATGGCAGGAATGGGGTGATTAAGGAAGAAAGGGAAGTGGGATATGTCCAGAATGGAGGGCAGGATCCAGATCATGGCAAGAACTCATAGGTAATTACAGAGACCTCAGATCCAAAAGCAGCTGGAAGCTGCTAGAGGGTCTTAAAATGAAGAGCAACATGATCTGAACGTTCGTGGCATGAGCCAAGAATGAAAGCATGGGGATTCTTAGAAAGCAACTGTGATCACGTTTAGTGATTTGGACTGGAGACATGTCAAGCTTATTACTGATAAGGGAAGTGCCTTGTGACCAGTATAGAATAAAGGCATCACTCATATCCTCAGCCTAGACTTGATACAAATAAGAAATTTTGTGTGTGTTTTTTTTCCATCATCACCATCATCATCACTATCAAATCATGGGTGGATTTTGGAGGGAAGATGGCGGCAGAGTAGGAGGACTCTAGGCTCATCATGTCCCAGGAATAAAACTATCAAATCATGGGCAAAGATCAAAATGGCTCTGGGCTAGTGATGACTCCATTCAAGCTCCCAAGCATAGGGTCTCCCCTCTGGGATGACAGCTGACGGCACCGTGCCCCAGCCAGCATGCATATCCAAGCACCTAAAGAAACCTGAAACATAAAAAGCCCAGAAAGAGAGTATATAATTAGGGCAATCATGGGAGTTACCTGTTAGATACAACTGTCCTTTTGGCTGTATCACCAGTGAGGGACCATAAGTGCCCGCCGCCCCATTCTCTCAGTGTCTGACTGTCTGATACACTACTGCCGAATATTAGGATGCTTATCCATTCATTCATACACCAAAAATGATTGAATAAACATGCTGTATCCCCTGTACTGGGTATTGGGAAAATACTAAGACAAATAAAACACCATCTATGCCCTCAATAATCATAAGTTTCTTACTGCACAGACAAGTAAAAGGGCAATATGATTGGAGCTAGGATAAAGGGGGGGACACATTGCTGTGGAAGTACTTAAGATGGCCATTAACCCAGGGGCAGGGACAGAGTCTCAGAGAAGGGGTACAGGGAAGACAAAAGAGGGGTGGGGCAGCATGTATGAGACTGGAGGGTACCTCTGGGATACAGAGGGACTGGAGGCACTTAGTGTGATTTAAGCCCAATATCCAAGAGGTGATAAAGGGACATGGGAAGAGTTTTAGGTTATGCTAAGAAATTAGGACTTTTTCCAGATACTATGGGAAGCCATTAAACATTTAAGGAAGGGTACAATGGTTGTATTTCACTTTAGAAAAGCCTTCTGTGTGTAATATGAAGAGCAATGTAGAGGGGGAAGGACTAGGGGCAGGAAAACCAGGGACAAGTCTTTTGCCATAATTCAATAATCAGGAGGGTGTGAGCCAAAGCAGGAGCCAAGAAAGTGGGCAGAAAGAGAGCCAATCAGTGGCATAAGAGCAGGGTAAATCAACAGGAGATACTGAGATACTGTGACTAATTGGATTTGGTGAGAAGACAGAGAAGGGTTAAAGTTGCCTCTCTCATATGAGAAATGAGGTCATACCTGAGAGGTCCTGCCTGCCAGCCTAGGGTGTCTGGGCTTGATATGGTAGGCAGTGGGGAGACACTAAATGCTTTTGAGCAGAGGAGTGAGAGACCATGGCTGTTACTTAATATGATTAATAGGCCAATAATATATAAAACAGGTTGGAGGAAAGACTGGAGGGGGCGAAGATAAGTAAGAATTCTCTTATGACAAACTACTACTAAGTGGGAGGAATCAAGGGGCCTGAACAAAGGGTTATGCCCACGGACAGGAAAAACTACGCAGTAGAGGCAGAGCCAAGCAAGTTTCTTGAAGGGAAGGTGATCAAGAGCAAAGGTAGAAGCTTTTGCCTTGACAAGGACATAGGGCTCATCAAGCCCTGAGGTGGGACAAAGGAGAGGGAGGTAGCTTCCTTACGGAGAAAAGCAAAGCTGGTGAACCCCTACTTGCCCCCAAGCTTCTCAGTGGCATCGACAGCCATGAAGAACCAGCTAAAAGCGCAGGGTATACATTAAAAGTTATGTTGAAGGCAAATATTGAAAGACATATAAAAATGTTCAGAATTTATTGTAAGTAAAAAAGCAAGTTACAAAATGGCATAGGTGTTATAATCCTGTTTGTTGGAAGCATGTGTGTGGACGGCAAAGGTCCATGCCAGAATGTTAACAGTAGTCATCCCTCAGAAGGGGAGTTCTAGGTGATTTTTATTTTTTTTCTAGATGCTTTTTTTTTTATTTTCTACAATAAACAAGCATGACTTTTGTAATCAGAAACCCAGCAGAGTTTAAAATATATTTGTTAAGCTTATAACAGCATGGCTGTCTCCCAGAACTGAAGAGAGAGACCTGTTTGTTAACTCCCTTTTCCAGTACATTTATGGTTCTTAGAGACACAGAGTAACTTAAATGCTCCTGAAAGGAAAAGTTGTGGGTTCCATTTACAGCATACATGATCCTCCCTCATCCCCCTGAAGGATGTCACTGTTCACCAGGGCATCTTCAACTCCCTTCCCCAATTCATAGGGTACTGGCTTCAGGCCTCCCTCCAGGGAACTCCATGCTGGAGCAGCCAGGCCCAGGAGGCTCTGAGCCCCTGAGGTTCCCAACCCTCATCCACAGCCCCAGCCCTCCCTCCTAGTCCCCGCTCCCTCCTTTCATCCTTTGGCCACATCCTTCCTCCCAAAACACAGCACCGTTCTTTTTTTCCCCAAGGCTCAACCCCAAAAATTCCAGTTCTGATGACCAACTTGCTTCTCTCTTCTCCCTAATCCCAAATTCTTCCTTTCTGAAATTATTAAACATGTTATTCAGATCCAAATCCCAGTGGGAGCCAGAGACAGAATAAAATAAAAGAACTCAAGTTTCTTTGAAGGGGAAGGGAGGGTTGGGGGGAACATGGGCATGTGAATCAGAAACATCTGGGCTATGTACCCCACTAAGGCCAACTGTGTTCACAGAAGCTTCTTAAATATTCTGCGTACAGTAGCCCCCCTTATCCATGGGGGACACATTCCAAGACCCCCAATGGATGCTAGAAACACAGATGGTATTAAACCCTATAAATACTATGTTTTTCCTTATATATACATACCTATAATAAATTTTAATTTATAAATTAGGCAGGTAAGAGATTAACAATAACTAACACTAAAAAAGAACAATTAGAGCAACATACTGTAATAAAAGTTATGTGAATGTGGTCTCTCTCTCTCTCTCTCTCTCTCAAAATCTCTGTACTGTAGTTACCCTTCTTCTAGTGATGATGTGAGATGATAAAACACCTACAGGATGAGATGAAGTGACATGAACAACGCAGGCCTTGTGACACGGGGAGGCTGCTATTGATCTGACAATTCAGCGAGGGAGGATCATCTGCTTCCAGACCTCAGTTGAAGGCAGGTAACTGAAACCACAGAAGAGAAACCCCAGATGAGCAGGACTGCTGTACCTATGGGTGTCTTGGACCCTGGTCATAAGTAGTTGTTTGCAGAGTATCTCCAAAGAAATGAAGGCTCAGGCCTTTTCAGCAGGATAAATTCTACCTGGTGGTGATGTAGAAATAAACAGGGATGAAAACAGGAAGTCCCTGGAAGTGCCCCCAACTCCAGGGAGGATTTTCTCAGAAACCTGCAAGTGCCAGGAACAGGCATGCCTGGAGCTTCTCCACATCCCCATGAATGGCAAACAGTAACAATGGTCCCATCCCATTTACTTCTCCAGACAGCCTGAGGTCAGTGAAGAGGGGGATGTAATCTCTTCTTACACTACCCACTCCTCAAGAGCAGGGACGCTTTTTGTCTTACATCTCACCCAGAGCCCAGCCCTGAATATTCTGAGTTAATGAAATAAGACATAGGGAAGTTAAACAAGGTGCCTAAGATCACCCAGTTATTTATTTTTATTATTTTCCTGATTATACTTTCTTTTATTTATTATTAGGTATTTGTTATATTGATGAGCACCGCAGGCAGCAGGGATTCAGTCCAGGTGTTCTTCTGGGAGCTAGGGAAACAGAGCCCTGCCCTCAAGGGGCTTAGAGTCTAATTATGACAGAGCTGGGATGTGAACCCAGGACCTCTGACTCTGGTCTGGTATATTTTCTCCTCTGGGACATCACTTTCCCTGCATTTGATCTCCTTACTTATGAAAAAGAAATCATTTTAATTATACCAAAAATTTGCAAACATCTTATAAAAACTTTTAACTACAAAAACAATTATTTATAACTCTAAGTATACAGGATGAAAAAAAGTATCCCTAAATTCTGGGGGAAGCATTTCCTGGAGACTCTAAAAACAAATAAACTACTCTTTTGTTACATCAGAGAAATCTTAAAATACTTATAGCTTAGATTTATAATAACTTTCTTATTATTTCATGAAACCCTCAAAGACTTTCCGCCGATGGTATCCCGTTTCTTCTTACAATACTGCTATGACTTTTAACAGAAGATTCTATGAGAAAAAAAAAGAGATACAGAATTTGAAATCATATGATTAATGAAAATATTAGCCTACATACCAGTTGCCTGATTTCCTGCCTATATATTGCTTTTTGGTTCCATGAATCTGAAGTGGAACTTCCTAAAACCAGCATTTATAGAATCATATAAAGTTAGTGCCAAAAGGACCAAATGTCTTTTAGAACAGCCCCATGCTTCTGCAGATAGGGAAACTGAAGCCATTCAGTAAAGTGCCATCCCCAATTCCCAAGTAGCTGTTCAATATCACATCCACCATTAAAATTTGGCCCATACTTGGCTTCTGGAAATCAGGTCACAGACACAGCCTTTAGGACATAAAAAGTAAGAGGAGGTGTCAAAGGTCGATGATAAACTGGGCATAGGAATTGAGAAGGGGAGTAGACCAAAAGAGCACAATTATTTGGGGACTGTATTCTCCTGACACCCCCAAGATCAAAAATCAACAGAAGGAGGTCTGCTTGGCAGGGTTAACAGGAGCGTGGCTGCCAGGCTACCCTCCCAGGCCACAGCCGAATGAGGTCCACATAACAAGCAGCAGGGAAACCCCCAAGGACCTTCTGGCAAAGGAAAGCTTGCACTCTCCAAGGAGAATGCAGTGTAGCTAGAGAGGGAGCTAGGTTTTATTTAAAATATAACCAGAATGAAAGGAAATGTCTGACATGTTCTGATTTCTAGCTTTGTGTTTTTCTGATTCAGGTCAGCCCAGGGCCACCACCTTGCACAAATCCAGGTCTCCTTACCAAGTGTGATGTGGTGGTCCTAACTAACGTGGCCAAGGGCACAGTGACCTTAGAGAGGTTCCTCGGTCTCTAATGTGGAATGAGGAGCCCCTAGTGGAGGGTCTGTAAAGGGGGAAAAGCAGGGACAGCAGCAAGCCAGAAGGCCCAGAGTTGCTGGCTAGGCTGACAGGGGGTCCCTCTGTGGCCACAGGCCCACTGGGGCTCAGACAATCGACTCTCATTTATCCATGGTAACCACAAGAAAGGTAGCCCAGCTAATTTAAATCCATGGCTATAATCAAAAAACCCCACTATAGCTAAAAGTCAGCCTCCCCATCTACCAAATCTTTTAAAAAGAACTGCTAATAAGGGGCAAAACTGAATAGCTTAAGTTTTATTTCCCTTTACATTTCCTTTCTGGTAGAGGTGTTAATGAGGATGGAAAGGCCCAAAGAACACAGAGAGAAGAGATGATAATGGCCTGGAAAATATAAACTGTACAGTCAACCTTCAAATAAGAGTGGGCTGATGCTAACATTAGTAGTGACAGACATTTGCAGGCAGTTCCAAGAGTTTCCTTATAGATGGCCGTGGAGATTGTAATGCAAGCGAGGGGGAGACATTGAGGAACAAAGGAGACCTGGCCTGAGAGTCCCAGTTCATGGCTTCTCTTGTCCTCGGCTGTTTCCAGTATAAAAAAGTGATTTACTGTTCTAAAATCTAGGATATAAATTCTCGCAACTCTGTAATATTGGGTTCTCTTTGTAGAATAGCAGTATAATCATACTTACTCTTCAGGATCTTGTGAAGATTAAATGAGAGCAGACAATATAAATTTATGATGTGCCAGGTAATATAAGCACTTGATATGCGTTAAGTCATTTATTTCTATCAGCCACCTCCCCAGATAAGAATTAATATGATCCCCATTTCACAAATAAGTGTGTTGAGGCTTGGAAAAGTTAGTGTCCGTGTCTAACATCACACATGTACCAACTCATAGAACTGGGACTTCAAACAGATCTGTTTAAGTTCCAAAGTCCGTATTAGTAACCTCAGTGCAACACAGCCACTCTGATAATGTGTGTGCAAGCTCCTGAAACATAACAGATTATCAATAAATATCAATAATGCTTAGACTATCACCCAGTATGATGCACTATTTTAACCTATGTTTATTGAATGGATGAAAAAATGCAAATGCAAATAAACCACATGTCACATAAGATTGCCACACTGAGACCCTGGACTTCCAGTGGCCATCCAACCCCATTGTATAACAAATCCAATTACTAGGGAAATTTTCGGGCATTTGCCTTTTCAAAGAGGAGGTAGAGTCAAGGAAGTTGTGTCTAGCCAAGGACTAAAATATGGAAGAGTCTCAATGAAACACGGCAACCACATTATAGCACAAAAGCACCTAAAATATACTTGGGCACTATGATTCTGGCTTTTGTTGAATTTTAAGAAGAAACAGACCAGGAAAGAAAGCATCTAATTTAATGACATTTTCCTGCTCAGCTCATTCAAGAAGGAAGGAAGGAAGAATTAGAATTCCAATAAGGAATTTTCCTATGTTCATATTGCCTTCCTGAAGTTCTTTTGACTTTATACAATCATATGCAAGACACGCTCTTCAGAACAGCGGTGACATTTAATGATGATCTGTTGAGCAGGGTATGTGCCTTCACTCACCTCCAGAACAGACAGAACAAGAGCTGAGCAAACCCCTCCCGGAGCTATGGTTATAAACTTGTCCCCTCACACCCTCACCCCCCATGGCAATCACAGTCTCCATAGCGAATAAGCTGGGTAAGAGATTGTCTCAAAGAAAAGAGGTGGGCTTCCTGGAAGCAGCTATCTGTGCAAGCAGCACCCCCTGCCTTTCCCTCCTTCCTGTTCAAATCAGCCCCATCTCTCCCTGTCCTCTCTTACTTCTATTGCTGCAGACCTGGGTTACTGGGTGCTAAATGGCCCTCTCTCAGCTCTCGGAGAACTCTCACAATCACACACAGCATCCAGTCCCAAGAGGTGAATTCTCTCTACTTCACCAACAAATTGTTTGAGAAACAAGAAAGAGGAGAAACTAACATTAGAAGTAAATAAATCACTAGAGCATGAAAGTAACCTTCTCAAAACATACAGACACAACAGGGAAAAGGAGGCTGGGGACCCAAGAACAATGTGTGCTGTCCTCCAAGGCACAGAAGAAACAAAATGTGTGTTGGAGCCCAGAGAATGCATTGTTTCAAATCGCTAATCAACGTTAGACACCAACACCAGCAACTGCTAATAACGAAGGAAGGATCACCTCTCTTCAGCTGTAGTTATTTCTGACACGGGTCTCCAGGAGGAGTGTCAAGACTCAGGTTAGCAGCTCAGTGTGATAATAACCCAAGATTACCAGCCATCCTCAATGTCTGAAGAAAAGGAGGGCTTGGAGGAAGGGAAGTGGCAATTAGAAATACTTGTCATGGTAATTGCATTGTGAATAGCAGGCATCCACTTTTCTTCCGCCTGACTTTAGAAATACATCTTCCAGACAGGTAGAGCAACTGAAGGAATACATCACATTTTCAGAATAGTGTGAAAAAAAGTATTTCTGTCCAAATAATGGTGTACTGGATAATAAAAACTCTGGAAATCCATAAGGCTGAGAATTGTATTATTCGATCAGACAGTGAAGCTGCCTTAAGCCAACTAGCAGCCCCCTAATTTTTTCATTCAGAGTGATAATTTCAGTCCATGTCAACATATTGTCCTCTGCCAAAACCAAGCTAGCTCTCTAAGGACAAAGAGTTGAGGCCCTTTGACATTATTCTTCAATTACTCACTTTGTCAAAAATGGGCACATCCAAAGCTCTCCATGCTGGAGCTGATCTAAACATTTAAACTGAAAATGGTCAACCAAGGTCTCTCAGATGCCAATCCTGTAGGATTCATAGCAGCCCACTCATGGCTCCAACAAATGGGACAATGTTACTCTTCCATGTGCTTTGAAAAACCATGGAGAAACCAGGAAATGTAAATACTCATTGGAGTCTCCAACAGACTCCTGTCTGAGCTCTAATACTGAATGATGCAGCTACTATTAAACTTGGAGCCTATGTGAGCAGTGAGCATTCTAAAAAGCATCTCTAACCATGTCAACCCATGTTTAAAATCAGTCAGTGGTATCCTTTTGTTTTTTTGGACAAACCATGGTCTCCTTAACATGAAATCCTTCACCTATAAGGCTCTGTATGATCAGGCTTCTCTCCAACTCTCATAACTCAGCCCTGATACACTCACATCAAAATTTCAAACTGGGACATGTGGATGGCTCAGTTGGTTAAGTATCTGCCTTCGGCTCAGGTCATGATCCCAGATTCCTGGGATTGAGTCCCACATCAGGCTCCCTGTTCAGCAGGGAGTCTGCTTCTCCCTCTGCATCTACTGCTCCCCTTGCTTGTGCTCTCTCATTCTGTCCAATAAATAAATAAAATCTTTTTTAAAAAATTTCAAACTGTATTGAATTCATGACAATTCTTTTTTTTTTTATTTTGTTATGTTATGTTAGTCACCATACAATACATCATTAGTTTTTGATGTAGTGATTCATTATTCATTGTTTTCATATAACACCCAGTGCTCCATGCAGTACATGCCCTCCTTAATACCCATCACCGGGCTAACCCATCCCCCCACCCCCCTCCCCTCTAAAACCCTCAGTTTGTTTCTCAGAGTCCATAGTCTCTCATTGGTTCGTCTTTCCCTCCGATTTCCCCGAATTCATGACAACTCTTTAGACACACCATGCTCTCCAAGGCTTCATTCTTCTGTATATGTTGTTCATTTCACTCTGAGAATCCCTTTCATCTAATTAACACTCATTGAGCTCACCTCCAGAGTCACCTCCATTCTGAAGTCTTCCTTAATCTTACCCTCCACCCTCCCCTGTCAAATCAGGTTCTGGTATCTCTTCTATATGTTGTTACTGCATCTAGTGCATTTCTGTATAACAGCTATCATACCCTATGCTGTTTACTTGTCCATTTCCCCACTAAACTATGAGCAACTTGAGGGCCAGGGCTTGCCTTCCCATCTCATTTTCCCTTGGGCAAATTATCATGAGGAACTCATTTGCCAGACTCAAATTGAATGGAATCCATAGATCAAGAAAGGAAAGAAGGAACAAAGTTAAATAATGAAGATAATGAAGAGTAATATTACTCGGTACTGTTGAGGAGAAAAATCTCTATACCCTTCTAGGTTCTTTGGCTGGTCTAATAATTAAATCAACACAAGCCAGATTAACAGGAGAAAAACAAACAAAAGTTTAATAACACATAAACCTCCTATATACACGGGAGAAACCCAGAAAAACTAAGTCCCAAAATGGCTGAAACCATCCCCTTAAATACCATCATCAGCTAAAGAGAAAAGATGTTGGGGGTGTGGAGTCAGTTGTGGGAAGCGAGCAGGAAGAGCATGGTAAACAAAGGCATAGTTGTTGTACAGATTTAAATTGTTGCCTTCTCTGATAAGTGTTTCTAGAGATTGAGTCAGCCCACCTTTCTGGCACAGTGACGGAGACACCCTTAGAAGGGGAGATTTCCTTTATAAATGTAACTATCTCTTACAAAAGGCTAACAGCTACCCAGTTTCACAGTTTCACCTGTGTCTGCTGTCTCTTAAAAATAACCAGCTTATAATAATCAATATGCCAGAGAAGTATATCTTAGGGTAGCAAAATCTGTTTCCCTTCAGGACATTCAGAAAGAATTAAATTTCTTTCAAGCTCTGTGCTCAGCACAAAGTCTGCTCCAGATTCTCTCCCTCCCCCTCTGCCCCCCCAAATAAATAAATATATCTTTAAAAAAAAAGAAAGAAAGAGGGGCGCCTGTGTGGCTCAGTCGTTGAGCATCTGCCTTAGGCTCAGGTCATGGTCTCAGGGTCCTGGGATCGAGCCCCTGCTCCACAGGAAGCCTGCTTCTCCCTCTCCCACTCCCGCTGCTTGTGTTCCCTCTCTCGCCGTGTCTCTCTCTGTCAAACAAATAAATAAAATCTTTAAAAAAAAAATAAAAAAGAAAGAAAGAAAGAATTAAGCTTCTTTAATAGAGAATGGTTTTGCAAAGTCTAGGCACCAGAGGCCTCTATTAGTCACATAGTACCCTCTCTGGCCAGATATCTGTATTTTAACAATACTTAAAGAGTTTTTCTAACATGGAAATTTATTAAGGATTTTTTTTACAAAAGGACTTACTGAGAATTTATAGAGAGAGGCAATGATTTCTGATATTCCTCTCCTCTGCCTCCTCCCTGAAAAATAGTGATGAACAGTAAAGCAGAGACTATCCTGGGCCTGCTTGGACTCTCTTCTGCAGGCCCCACATGGTTCTGCCTAAAGGTTGGAATGTAGTTTGAGTCTTGTCTTAGGCACTTGCCCAGTGAATAATCTTTTAAGAACTGACTTCAGTTAATTTCTAGAAAGGTGCTGCTCTTCTCTTCTCTGCAAAATGCCGGCTGTGCCTCTATAAGCCTACAGCACCAAATTCCCATTCTAAGCTCCATTTCCATGGTCCCTCTAACTAGTAGATTCTCTGGAAAGGCGCCATATTACTCTAGGCAAAGGGTGGTTTTAAAGTCTGTTTGGTAGAAAAAGTCTTTCCCTGCTCTGATTCAAACTTATTTGGACCACATTTGCATAATGCCACATCACTTCCTGCACACCACCAGTAAATATCCCCTGGGCAAGGCATTTGAGACTTGACATTAGTTGAATTCCTTGATGCTAAGTGATTGTGGCCTGTGTGGGACCAGAGACACTCAGAGCCCTCATGTCAGATACTTGCTTGCATGGGGAGAAAGTGGCTTACAAGGAGAGAGAGTTGGGGCTCCAGCTGTGGAGAGATAAGGAACGTAAGGAAATAAGATCCTATGTGTAAGATTTCTAGTTGGGCTTTGCTTAATACAGGCTGCGCCTACAAGCAGAAGTGAAGGCGCTGTTTTCATAGGAACACTTGTAATACTTCAGGCACAGGAGTGCCACACTAGGGCACAGAGGACAAAGTGCAACCCTGATGTACTTTATTAGCTTAGTAATGTCAGGAAAGTTTGCAGGTAAGAGTATCAGAAGACAGCAGCCCAGTCAGGAAAGCAATCTCCCATGGAAGTTACCAGCCATAGGGTACCCTCCTCGCAGTGTCTTTTGGGCTAAAGATACCATCAGGAGCCTGAACCAGAGAATATGAAAGGCCATTCATGATCAGTGATGAGACACCCCCTGCAAATGCCCAGAAATACCCAGATGGAGGATGGTGTTGGGCAAGACTTTAAAGAGGCTGCGATCCTGCACATGTAGGAGGGGCTAAAGTCTTGCACATGCAAATTAGCACTCATTAACCAGGAAACAAAATTAACATTATTGTTAAAGCAATTTCAGTCATACCTTTCATGTGCAATATTATCAAACGCACCTGAAACCATTCCTGGCATAAAGAAGGTACTCAGTAAATGTTACTACATTTGGAGCTGAAGCAGATCATGGAATATGAAACCAAAGCTGATATGCAGCTAGTACGCACCACAGGGGCCAAACGCTCACCGCCAATGTCTGCTCTGAATGGTCTCTGTGCTATTCCATTCATTCTTTTGAATACTGCCCCTGAACGAGACCCTAAGAAGTCTGAGATGACCCCACCCTCTCCTCTGGTGATTGTCAAAGCAGTTCTGGAGTGGCTCAAAAGTCTGCCGGTTCAGCAACCTTCCCTGAAAGAAGAGGCTGGAAGCAGTTCTCCCCCAACCCCTCCTGCCCCCACCCTCCGGCTCACCCCTCCCCGTCCACACCACACCAGAACCGGGTACATCCCAAACCAAGTTCTCCACAGTCTTCTCATGGAAAGACTCAACATCTGTGGCTTGGAAGTAACATAGCTCATCTTTTGTAGCATTTTGTAAGTTTTGCCCTTAACGTGGGTGCCGGCCCATCTGACAGTTGTTTTGTGAGGAGCGGGGAAGGGTGTTTTATAGCTCAGCTGCTGGGAAGCACAGATGTTGCAGGCTGTGTTGTGGTGAGGTGGTAAAGGCTGCAAGGAAGGTGGGAGAGCATTAATTATCTTCCTGCAGCTGTTCATTAGCCCGCAGATGCCTTGTCTTGCCATCTTCGGGACTGACAACCACATGATTCCAAAGCAAAGCAAACCAGGAAATTAGAAGGAGGAAGGAAAGAACTACACGAAGGTTAAAAGCAACATGCAGAACACCTTGAGAAGACATCCCCAATCTCAGCTTCTGGGAGCACCAGTGATCACAGGGGTCTCTGGGAGATGAGCTGGGGCTCAGCCCATCAGCGCAGCAGTGAATCCCAACACAGACTGCAGGTAAATCTCTCTATCCAGCTGCTGGAAGACCAGGCGTACAGGTGTCAGGAAACAAGACGCAGGGGCAAAGCTTCTCCTGTTAAAACTTAACTTGCAAGTGTTGATGAAAAAATGCTGCTTCACCGGCCTTGTCAACTCAAAACCTGAGCCAGTTCAGTCTGCATAGAAGCAGAGTTCTTGCCAACAATCTGAAGGACGGCATTTCAGACCTCAGTGTATCTTACCTGCTGAGAATATCACATGAGCTTCATCTCATTTTGCTCCACACAGGGAAGGCACACGTGATAGCCTCAAACACCGGTGGAACAATGCTCAAACCAGCACCCCTGAGTCAGCCTGCCCGTCCTGTCACCAAGTGCCTGGTTTGGAGATGGCATAATTCTATCAATATCTTCATTCCCCACATGTGGTGCTCCTTTGCTCCCAGACCCTCTTCCCAGAGCAAGTGCCTTTCTTGCTTCAAAAATGACTTCAACCTTCCATCATTTTGTGAAACCTTGAAGTCAAGGTGGAAAGATGAATACCTTTTCTTGCCTACCCTGTGCCTCATGTGTTCATCATGTGTCCCACTCAGAAAGGAATGAAAAGGATAATATTGTATTTGGCGCAGATTAAGAGTCTCCATCTGACCAAGCCAGATACCCCTAAAGTAGAGTATGTAATGTGCTTCCTGCCAAGGCTTGAGGGCAATAAGAAGGGGTCTCAGGCAAAAGATGAAGCCCTTCTCTGGCATTTCATGGGAGTTTCTGCAGGCTGGGATATGGCCTCAACCTGTCAGGCCCTCGGCTGGTTCCCAGCACAGGAGATTGCCCATCCTGGTCCCATGTGTTGAAGCCCCACTGTGAGCAAGAAGCAGGGCTCTGTCCTGCCCCTACCTCTTCTCCCTTCCTGCAGGTGATCGTGCTGACTGTCCTTCCACTGGGACTGTCACATCCCAGACAGCCATGTGGGTTTCTACTAGCCACAGAATACCAGTCATGGACAGTATGTCACAGCTATTTCTTTAATGACCTTGTGTATGGTCTTGGTTTAAGTGTTGCCCCATGCCCTGGAAAGCTACGAGTGTTAGTTTGGAAACTAGGGAGCATCCCAAGCAGGTGTAATCTGAAACCAGCCCCTGTACTCAGAGGGCAGGGAGAGATGGAAGAAAGAGGCAGCCATGCACGTTGGCAGGTGACAGGTGTAATAAGCCAAGAGAACTTACGAATGAGGCTTGCCTTGGATGGTCGCAAGATGAGTAGATCCCCACAACTGTCTGCACATCTTAAAAGGGCTTTTTTAGAGGCTTTCAATGGGTTCAGCCATGTATACCAACCAGATGGTCTCAGCACCACATTGCCATATCAAGGTTCTGTCCTTGGGGCCACCTCTGAGCGCCAGAAAGGCAAATGGAACCCGTATTCCCAGGACACGAGTTGGGGTGAGGAGCCTCTCTGAGCGCTGGGGTCCATCTCATGGGTCAACCAGAGGCCACATCCTTTCAGTGACCTCCCCAAACATAACAGAACCCGGGCTGAGGGGGAGTCCCAGGTGCCATCTTGTCCGTCCCCCCACCCAGACCCAGCCTAAGTCATTTGAAAGAACTGACTTTCATTTTAAAGATCTCTGGGCAAAGAAACTCATTCTTTCCTCTGTCATCAAGTCACCATTTGGCCTTCTCTAAAAAAGTTCTCCCTCGTGTCTAACCTGAACTCTGTCGAAGCTTTGAATCCTCTCTCCCAGCTGTGCACATTCCCTGTCTCCGTGAAGTTTCATGATCTATTTCACATATAGGCAACAGGGGTTAAAGGCTGTTCTCTGACAAATTAATATCATCAAGGACAAGGTATTAAAAGCCTGTCTGCATCCCAGGGGCAGTCACTCAGCCACTTTTCTGGTCCAAAATCCCTAATCAAATCCCTAATCAAGATCTGGGCTCTTTCGAAAGCAAGCACTGAGTCCTGCCCTTTTCCTCGTCTTCGTCCCTGAGTGGTAACTCAGAGCTATCCATTTTTAAGTGATTTTCTTCTTTCTCAGTAGTTCCACTTTGGGCATTTTGCTATTTTTATATTATTTATATGGGTGTGATCTTTTTGTGATGATTATCTGTGATTAATCCTCGCAGCTATGGGAAAATCAGTGTAACAGCTTGTACCGCATCTAACAAGAGTTGATGTCTGCGTAGCTTTTTTGTGTTAAGCAGCTTTGCAAGTTCACTTTAATTGACAAGAGAAAAAGAGGATATGCAATTAAAAAGGTGTTTATTATTTATTTTTAATTTATAATTTATAGAAATTATGTGTATAGTAGATAATAAGGCACACTTTCAGTGGGATTTAATGAAGCAAGGTGGCACATCAGCAGGGCCCTAGTGCCCTCTAGCAAAGGGCATCGCACACTCTCCTTCCTGGGTCTGGGTCTAGGCTGCCGTCAGAATGAAACCACCCTCTGCCAGTGGAAGTCAAGAGAAAGGGAGATGCCGTGATAGTCCAAGGAATATGATCACGGCATGGATCTCCAACTCCTGTTTAAAACAGGAGCTTCATCTAAATCATCACACCTCTGTGCTGACAATGTGGGACAAGGAGAAGCCAGTTCTCCCCCTCCCTCCCAAGATAGTGGCTAGCTGTTCAGACACTGTCAGTCAGGCAAAAACAACTCAGCCCTTGAGTGTAAAGGGTTAAAGAGGAGATCTATAGCTCCATATTTCTTTCCCCGAAACATCAGGCAGTTCGTATGTACACGTTTCTCTCCACTAAGACCTAATTTTCCACAATTTCCCTTGATTTGCAGCTCCCTTTTCCCCATTTCCTTGATTTAATGCCCAATTATTTTTTGTCCCATTGCCAGTAAAACAAAATATTTCATAACTGCTTCTGTGAGGTTTTTGGATACTGTTTTAAACACACGACTTACACACCTTATATTGCAAAATTTAGAGAAATCTAGTGAACGCTTCCATATGAATTCTGCATTTTTCTTAACCAGCTGACCTAAGCTTGACATTTAAAAGCACCGTGCCATTCTTTAACTAATCCTCTACATTCGCCTCTCAGTTCCCACTCAGCATCGTTGGTGTCCACTTGGGAGCAGGGACGTTTAGACCCCATTTCTCCTCCTTTCCCTCCTCTGGTCATGAAGGGACACGAGAAGACAGAGAACTAGCTGGGAAGTCTGGAGATTGGCACCTGGTTCCATGCCTGCCACCAACTGATTGTGGAGCCTTGGCTGCCTCATCTCACCAATTTGGTTATTAGTTACTTCATGTACAGAACGGGGGTTTTGAATCAAATCACTTCTAGTTTTCTTACAGCTCTGAAAACTCTAGATTCCCTTCTGTGTCCTAGAAACAAAAACTAAACACCCAGACTTACGGGTCTGGTTTTGGTATTTGAGGAGAGAGAAAATAAAACATCAAGAGGCAAGGTTTCTCTACTATTAAAATCTTTTTTCCCTACTTAAGCCTCTTTTGGCCTAATTTTCACATGCCATAGACACAAGGACAGTGGGACAGAAAGGAATCTTATAGAAGTTGTCTCTGATTAGTTTGATAATCCTATTTATTTTCCTGCTCGCCAGCTTTACACCTTATTGTTCAGTTCTCAATAAAATAAAAGTAAAAGCAACTTTGTTCTGAGAATGTCACAAAAGCTATAAAAATACTGGAGACAACCTGGAGTATCCAAAACCATTATTTCCAAACCCACTCTGGAAATATCACAGAATGTGGCCACTCAATTGCATACCTACCAGTAAGAAGGTACTACTTATAATTCAAGGCAAAGCTTCCCCACGTCAGCCCCCTGTTCTGTGGCATTCGCTATCAGGCACCTGCCTGACTTCCACCACCCAGGGAGGGCAGAGCTGGCTCCAGCCAGGTCCCCAGCCAAGGGTCCAAGACAGGAATTAGGTTCTATAAAAGACACTTACAACCAGAGACAAGATCTAGTGGGGCAAACACAACAAAACCCAGGGAAAAAATGAGCTTCAAATCTAAGCCCAGAGACAGAGGGACCAAAGGCAAGGAAACCAGAAGTGCATAGCTGAGTGGAGAAAGCCCAAAGGGAAATCAGATGGGACTAGATAAGAAGAGATTCCCAAAACCATCAAGGCAGGAGGGCAGCCTGGACAAATTACCAGACCCAAGCTAGGAAGGGGTCAGATTATACTGCACATCAATCAAATCAGCCCTTGCTAGAGGGCCTGATTTTTTCCCCCCACTGGGTCCAAACACACTGTCAAGTACCTGGGGATTCTAAGGTGATTACTATAAAGCATTGATGGTATTTGCTTCTTGGGGACAGACAAGGGCCTGATACCTGGTTGGAATAGGCTGGAATTAAGAGGATTTTGGTAAGATGGTGGATTGACCACACAATGTTTCCCCCATACTTCCATCTCCAACTACCTCTATTTCCTGAGCAAAGGAGCTACTGGAGCCTGAAGGTACCAGGATGAATATGGGGGAAGCCTTCAGGGACCCTTTGGGAGAAGCTGGTGGAACTTTCTCCACTGGGGGCCTCTACTGAAACCCAGCTTCAGAGTGCTCAGGTCAGAACCTGCAGGTCCTAGCACAGCTTGATATGCACAGTTGCCCTACACACACACACACACACACACACACACACACACACACACACACACACACACACTGGCAGGGGGAGGTCTACAGCTGTCCTGGGTAAGGGTCCTGTTCTCCTTGCCCCTGGGAAGAGGTGAACTAAGTCCTCCCTACTCTTGGGATTGGAAGGGCCCAAAGAAACCAGGAAGAAAAGAGAGTCTTCCTAGAGTTTAGCTGCAACACGGGTCTTCAGGGATGATGAACCTTTGGCCTTTCTCCAGAATACCTCCACTTAAGTTTCTCCAACAAGCACACTTGAGCCTCAGTGAGGAGGCAAAGAGAGATAGCAACACAACCAACAGTGAAAGAAGGTGTGATCACATTAAACAACATAGTCCTACCCTGTGGGAGCTTATGTTCTAGGAGGAAGTAAGTATCGCAGCAAGAGTCGTGCATTTCCATCAACTCTAAAAAGAACCCAACATGAGAAAATCATCCTCTTTTATAAGGGGCAAGTAGAGCCGTTCACAACCCGCTTCCACAAGCAGGAAATGGGCATTTTTCTCTTTTGCCATATTTTTGGAGGAATTTTTAAAATAAAGGGATAGGGCCAAGGAAGACTTTCTCTCTTGTGGCTCCTTACTTTTTACTATGTCAGGCTTAACTGTAACACAAGGAAGCTGGTCTCATAATACAGGCAACAGAAATTTACACATCCAAATGAACATAGTCGATGGTGTTTTAAAAGGCTAATAAATAACACCTCTTTCTTTATCATCTGGAGATTAAAACCAAATGAGAGAGATACACAGGAGTCATACAGATAGAATTCAAAATATCACCAACATTATTGACAGTGAGGTTTTAGATCTGTGGCCAAGAGAGTTTACTAATCCTTCACTTCCAAGTTAATCAGATCCACCCATGCAGACTTCCCCAGGGCGTGTCTTACTCCAGACCAAGACATCTGCAGCCTGGCAGATCTGAAAGTAGGGCCCAGAAGAGACTGGAGCCACCCATGCCCAGTCCTTCTCCCTAACTCAAGGTCAGGTGCAATTATCCTTTGTTCCTGGAAGGAATGGGAATGGGTGGGGAGAGGGTGGAGAATGGCCAACCGTGCTATTCTAAAGGATAGCCCTCAACACAGGTGCATATCATCAGGGAAGACGACTCCTCTGCCCCCTACCTAATAACCATCTCCTTCCGGATGGACCCCTGTGCACAAAGTCTCTCTTTTCAATGCGACAATTGTGCAGAATATTTTGGAACTCCTCTCTATGAATCCTATTCAGAGTCTGCAGCTATTCTGTCCACACCTTCAGCTACAGCAAAATTTCATCTCCAGACAGGAGACAGTCTAAAGTCGTTGGAGTAAAGCAAGCAGAAAACTTGGGGGCCAGTATGAGGATGACAGTGGAGAGATGAATGTGCTTTTCTTGTATGGCATACAGTAGTCCCCCCCTTATCTGCAGCGGATACGTTCCAAACCCCCAGTGGATGCTTGAAACCACGGAGAGTCCAGAACCCTATTTATACTATGTTCTTCCTATACATACATACATACCTATGGTAAAGCTTGATTGATAAATGAGGCACAGTAAGAGATTAGCAACAGTAACTAATAACAAAATACAATTACAACAATATGTGTAATAAAAGTTATGTGAATGTGCTCTCTCTCTCTCTCTCTCTTTCAAAATATCTTATTGCACTGTACTCACCCTTCTTGTGATGACGTGAGCCATTAAATGCCTACGTGATGAGATGAAGCCAGCGAGTCGTGGTAAATGACACAGTCGGTGTGATGTAAAGTTAGGCTACGACTGACGGGCCGATGATTCGTCAGGAAGAGGATCCTCTGCATCCAGACAGCTGTTGACCAGGGGTAATTGAAACTGTGAAAAGCAAATCCGCAGATAAGGGGGGTTTACTGTATAAACTGATCCTGAAGTTCAATCATAAGAGCAGCACCCTGGGCTTGAGGGTATGGTTACTGTGGTGATACTTTCTGAAGCTAAAACTTGAGACACATGAGCGGACAAAGACTTTCTAAGCCACTTTCACGTGGAGAGAGCGATCTTGCAAATATAACTTAGACGCTGAAATACTGAACTTTCTGACATATTTCAGTGGTTTATGAACAGAACCAGATGAAACTTTGATGGAGAACTGCATTATCAATTCTAAACACTCAAGTGGCATGTGTAGAGAGTACTTATAAAGGTGACAGCTTTGAAGAGGCTAGTTTTCATTTCACAAAATTCTGGTATATTTATATTTTAAAAAATCACCCTTACCGCTTTACAGTAAAACCTCAAATGTGAACACTGGTGAGAGACTTTGGTCAGCTCAGCTGCTAGCAGAACAAAGGACTGAGCTACAAACAAATAAACCATTTTTAACCGCATGTCAGTTTTAGAAGAGGAATTAATCATATTTTCTACTACATTTACATTTTCCATTGCTTTGCAATTAATTTTATGGGATGGCCTCTTTTATAAGATGGGAAACAAGTAATAGGGTTCAAGTAATAGGGTTCAAGATGGATAGAAGAAGATGAGGCATTCAAAGGTAATTACAAGTTAGAAACCCAAGAGCCACAAGGAGGTTCAGTAGCCACATTTGAAAAACCCTGGCAGTTAGAGGGGCTTGCCCCTTCTTGATGGAGAAAAAGCTGCACATAGGGATCTGAGGAAGAGAGAGAAAGGCCCAAGGTTGGGGAAAACAGACTGGGTACAGCTTGTAATGGTCAGAAAGAAATTAGGTTTTTTTTTTCCAGCTACCTCCTCCTAAGGAGGGCAGGAGAGCAAGAAGGGGCTGGAAAGTATGGCAATAGGAAGCCCAAATAAATAACATTTCTTAGAGAATCATAAGAAATATGGGACTTATTCCTCTTGGCAAATACTGACATTTAGGAATGCTTTGTGCAACGCAGAACACAGAGGCCCCCAGGGCCACGTTACCATAGCACACGGCTCTTCTATGGCAATCCTGGAGGACTTCCATTAGAACTTCAGACTGTTCACCCCTCTGCTCAGAAGATACTTCAACTGCTGTCTGGAAGACAAGAACAGCTGGGCTGTTAAAGTCAACAGGCTCCCACTTCCACAACGACCAAATTGTGTCATAATTGGAAGTGTGAAATATGCCTTCCTCTGTTGAGACTTCTGAGGCAGGGTACGGCTTGTTTGTGTTTCCTCCAAACCCCAAAAAGAGACAGTTCTGAGCTTGCATAAATGCTGTAGGCTTGCTGGTGAGGAGAAGGGGCCCTGGCCCCTGCCAGGTGCAGTGAAATGTACGGGCTCAGTCGGAGGGGGTAGGAGGATCGGAGACGGGAGGTTCCAGGCAGGCTAGAACTGAGAACATGCCATCTAAGCCATATTAGTCTTGCACGTGGAATGGCTCACCAATCCCCTCCACCTGTCTACAGAATCTTCTGGTCTTTCAGGTTCAGCTCAAATCCTGCCTGTTCCACGAGGTATCCCTGGTGCCTCAAGAAACCCTCACTTCTCTGAGGTTGAACTCCCATAATGCTTGCAGTTCGCACATGGACACTCCCTGGAGCCCAGAGAAGTCTTCTGTGGGACCAAGCCCTCTGTCCCTACACTGCTTTTTCTTCCTTTTCCTTCAGTCCCCATCTTATTTAAACCTTCCCTGAAGTTCCCCTTCCTTATCCTCCCCCACCCAGCCAGAACCCACTCCCTCCAACCACGTATCACATAGCCCCAAGACCTCTATTATTTAGGCTCTGCTATCTGTGGCGAGTCAAATATAGGCCTACTCTGCCCCCAGTTTCTGCTGCTGGACATGTGTTCTGGGGCTCTAGGTCCATGTATGGGAGGAAAGACTTTAGGGTTTACCATTCAAGTTTGTAGTAATGGTCAGAACCCCAATACAGTAATGCTCTTTCCCCAAATCTCTAGACATACTAGATACATCTCAAACTGCAAGCATTCATTTCCTGCCAAAACTCATCACCGGGGCTGAAAAGACACACATTTATCCCGTTAATGAAATTTTGAGCTGATTATTCTGCCAAAAGCCTTTGTCCCCTCCCAACCGTCCTGCATGGTGAAAGACATGGTGCCTAGCTCCTCCTCCTCAACTTCTGGGTTTCCCTCTGGCTTGTTTAGGGGGTAGAGGTGAAGAGAGTAAGACAACTATCCTGCTACCCAGAAAGTTAAGATTTTTTTCTCCCCAACCAGAATGCAAATTCCTTTTTATTCCTCTCAGGATATAACATAGCAGCAGGCACGTTTAGTTGCTTCAGAGCTAGCTGAGGGACAGAACGGGGACTCAGACTCAGGTCTGTCACACTGTGGACTTCCACACTGTCTCTGCTCGACGTCATGGTTTTCCATGGCTGGACTGACTGGAAGTTTCTCTGAGAAAAAAATATTATTATTATCATTATTATTATTATTGGATCTGGGGAAAAGATGAGAGGAGTGTTTGGAACTGGCAGAAGTCCCCTGCCTCCTGTCCTGCTCTGCATGGCCTCCTAGCAAGCACACAAGTCCTCAGGTGAAGAAGTGGGGTCCAAGGCCATTTAACGTTGGCGGCAATGTTATCAACAGCTCCATCCTAGCTTTGGCCAAGAAATTTGACCCCCAGCCAAAATTCAGCCCCATGGCTAGGGAAAAAAAATGGTGAGGAGGCCAGCCCAGGAACCCTACTCCTCCATAATAATTTGGCTGAGAGTAAGAACAGAAAGCATTAGTAATTGGTACTCTTTTTTATTGACAAGAATCATGCCACAAGTCACTCGAACCTGCTAGGGCCCCACACCCACACTGAGATCTGGCCCTGGGTCAGTAGACAGAGGCTTTCATACATTTTCTAGTACTACAACCCCTCTTCTCCAGTGAAATCTTACACAGAACCCCAATACAGAAAAGCAGTGAAGGCAGGGGAGGTAGGGACAGGGGTCTCAGAGCCCATCTAACAGGTCCTCCTCTTTGGTTCTCCTCGCATCCCATGCCCCTCCCCCAGCCCCGGGGACAGGCCAGGTGAGGAGCAGTCCTAGAACTACAGAGCAGAGTGGCAGGGAGCCAGGGGAGGGAGCGGACAGGCAGGAACCTGAACGGAACATTTACTCTGCACAAGGCCCCTGCAAGTGGGGCTACTTCTGTTTTTAGAGACTAAATAATGGGCTGAGGGATCAGAATGAAGCCTGACACAGGACCTGTCAATGTTTCTAGCATTCATAGTCTTTAAATATTCAAACACCATGATTTTGAAGGATCTTTGACTTTTCTCTTCATTTTTTTTTTCCAAATGTCAACAAACACTGCTTCTGCGGAGTGAAGAGTCTGGCCTTGCCTTTCTTGGTGGAAAACAAAAGAAGGGGAGTGAGAGAGAAGGTGAGGAAAAGCAAGGACAAAGAATGAGTCTCCTCAAGCATCCTGAGAGAGAGAGACCCAGAATTCGGGGAAGGAATATGATCTAATGGTTATTTGGGGGGAAAACCAAACAAACCACTTGGGCAACAGAAAGAGTGTGGGTTGGAAGATAGTGAGCTTGGAGCGAGACCCACGTTAGGAGGTTGGTGCAGTGACCCAGGCAGGAACACATGGTGCTGCTGGGCTGTTCATTCATGCCCTTCACTCTACGGATCAGGAAACTGGGGCTCCAAGAAGTAAATGGACTTAGGTTAGGTCATAAGGCCAAGTTAAAAAATAAAAGTGAAATTGAAACTGGAACCCCCAGTTTCTGATTGCACAAGGCAAATGGTTTTCAAAGGGAAAGGCTGTTCTCACAAACTAAGGGAAAAAAGGACCCATAGATGTGAATTAATGCTGTCAGCAAGCATTTATTGAGCCCCTATTGTGTGTCATCCGTTGCCTTGCGGGCTGGGGAAGAGGGATGAACAAGACACAGTCCCCACCCCCAAGGAGTCCACAGGCCAGTGGATGAAGCAGACAGATAATAACCACTGCAGTACAACCCTTATGAGGTGCTGTGTATACGGTGCTATGGGGGTGTCAGCAAGACCAGATACATAATTTATGGGCTCCAGTGCAAAATAAAAATGCAGGGCCTCATGTTAAAAAAAATTACTATGAATTTTAAGATGTTGAGAGCAGAGCATTAAACCAAATGTGGGAGTCTTCTGAGCATGGGGTCTTATGTGAGTACACAGGTGTCACACACCACTTCACAGAGGAGGGGCTTCTACAGCCAAGCCGGGAAGACAAAGAAGTCACCAGCGTACAGGGGAGGGAGAACATTCTAGGAAAAGATAACAGCATGTCTCAAAATATGCATTTGGAACAAGTTCAGTTAAGCCAGAGTAGGAGTTAGGGGGTGGGAGAGTAATAAGAAATGAGGCTGGGAAGGAAGCAGACCCCAAGTAGCAAGACGCTTTTAAACCATACTAGGCTGGGCCACCTGGATGGCACAGTCAGTTAAGTGTCTGACTCTTGATTGAGGCTCAGGTCATGATCTCAGGTCTTGAGATAAAGCCCCGTGTCAAGCAGAGTCTGCTTGAGATTCTCTCTTCCTCTCCCTCTGTCCCTCCTGATTGAACTCTCTCTCTCTCAAATAAATAAAGAATCTTAAAAAAAAGAAAAAAGGACACCATACTAGGCAGTTATCCTGTTGGTATTGGTGAGTCATTGAAGCTGCTCAGGAATATGATCTAATGGCTACTTTGGGGAAAAGCAAAACAAACCACTTGGGCAACAGAGAGAGTGTGGGTTTGGAAGATAGTGAGCCTGGAGCAAGACCAAAGTTAGGAGGTTCATTCAATGACCCAGGCAGGAACTAAAGACAAGTATCCAGAGGGCATCCAAATACTGAAGAAAGAGTGTCTGGCTGGAGATGGAGATGGAGATTTAGGGGCTCATCCGTGCATGGGGCAACTGAACTCTTGAGTCTAGAGTTGCCCAGAGTGAGAATAAGAATGGGCACCAAAGGTAAAGATGCAGGTGAAGGAAGGAGACTTCCAAGGAGGAGTGTTCCAAGAGGATGATCAAAGGAGCAAATCACATGATTCAAGAGACAAAAGAGCTTCATGGGGGACAGAGTGGCGAGCTTGTAAAATAATCCCAGGGTAAGGTAAAGACTACAAGTGTCTGAGATAACTGAAGGGACCAAGAGAGGGTGAAATGTCCAAGGATGCAGGTGGAGTTGGTGGCTATTTCCCAGGCAATGGTGGTCCAGACAATAGAAGGTTCTGGCTCTGTATCTCCACCTGCCCAGTGGCTGGACTCCTGCTTCCCCACAGGTTCTCAAGGGGCTGCAGTGGCCTGAATCACTGGTTGTCCCTAGAGCTGGAGTGAAGTGGCTCCTCCTCCCACCTTGCTCCCATGTGGCCACCAGGTGCCCCTGCAAGGGCTGACAGAGGCCACATCTGAGCTTGGGGAGGACACTGAGGTATGCAACTGCTCCATGGCCACCCTCCCTCATCCTCACAGACACTGACCCAGTCACTCAGCCCATTGCCAGCCACACTGTGGCCTCTGTAGCTGCCCAAGCTGTTCGCACAGAGGTTACACTACTCCACCACCAGCCGTGAAACTCTCTCATGAGGCCCCAAATAGGAAGACCTCCTCCGCCATCCTTGTTAGAATGCAACAGTACTCTCATTTGACTTTCTCTCAGAATAATAAATAGCTCCTCTCACTTAGAACTTAGTACAAGTCTCCCATAAGGACCTGCTCAAGTATCAATGAGCAAGGTCCGTACAGCATCCCAGGTAAAACCCCCTCCTCCACTGGTGTTCAGGCAGTAGACTGAGCCCCCTCCAAGCCCCAAAGAGCTCTTGTCGCATTAAGTACATGGCCTGGGAGATCGGCAGTCCAACACAGAGTTTTCTTTCATTAAGTTCCTACTGTGTGCCGGCTGTGTCCCACTGATTAGCTCATTTCCTTCTCAATTCAAGCCAATGGGGTAGGTACTAGTATTGTCCTATTTCCCAGAAAAGGGAAACCAAGGCAGCCCATGGTTGTGTGACAGTAAAAAGGGTGTTCAGGTCCTCCACTGTGTCTAGGGGAGGAGTCCTGGCTTTATACACTCTTTTGTGCTTCTCAATATCTCGGGCAGTAGTTTCTATAAATTCAATACATTCTATATATTCAAAAGCTTCTGGCCTTGCCTCTCCCCAAAGATAGCATAGTAAGATGAATCAACCAGTGAGATCCTCTCTCATTCTTGATTTCACATCCACTGGCTACCAGATTGTGGAAAGGGAGTGGGATGGGCCAAACTGGCCATAGTCCAAGGCTTTCAAAAGAGCTATCCCTCCTGACCCTGCAACAGAGAGTGTGTGTGGCTTCCAAAGGAAAGCTTCTTGCTGTTTGCTGAAAGCACAGCGTGCACGCACACACACACACATACACAAACACACACACACCCCGATCTTAGTAAAACCCATTTCCCCTGCACAGAGATAAGCCACAGATGGAACCCACACCATATTTGAAAATGCAAGCCAGTCCACACTGGTTCTGGCTTATTTACAGCAGGCATTGCTTCTGATTTGGCTTCCATCCATTCTGACTAGCTGATGCCCATGCCGTATCTGTTGGCTAAATATTTTTTATATCAGCCTCGATTCTGAAGACAATGAGGCCCAGACAAGTTAAGTAATATGCCTATGGACTCTCAGCTGTTAAATGGCAGAGCCAGCATTCATAACAGCCCTATCTAACTCCACAGCCCACATTTCTTAGCCCCAACGCTCCATACATCATGACTCTGACTGAACGCGTATTGGGTTGCCATGTAGATGGACCCTTAGTGGTCCACCCAAACATGCTTGATGTCCCATGATAAAAATTCAAAGTTGACCCTGCTTGGAACCTTGGCTGTGCACATTTAAAAAAAATACATCTCTAAGGAAAGGCACATGGTGAATCTCATTTCTACAAATCTCATAAATTTTGGATAAACCATCCAGTTGGAAGAATGAGCCAGGGCTTTTTTTCCCCCTCTGAAGTGGATTACTAGTTCCTGGGAAATGCCCATAAATCAACATGCTTTCAGTTTCCAGGCCTTTACTTAGGTTACTGTATGCTTTTAAGGTCCTCAGCTTGTTAGCAAGTGACCCTCACAAGTTTAGGGCAGTGGACCAGCCAAAGACACACTAAATTGAAACAGACACAAATAACTACCCTTCTGCTCTCTGGAGAAACAATGTTCAGGAAGCACTCAGCAAGCCACAGGTGCAGGAGCAGCATTACCCTGCTACCACCCCTGACCGGAGGGGCTGGGAAATGGGTGCCTTGCTTCCCACACTTCCCAGCTTCCCTAATCCACCAAGACATTCGTTCTCAAAGTGTGGCCTGTGACAGCGGCAGCAACATCACTTAGAAACTTGAGAAATGCAGATGCTCTGGCCCCACCCCATAACTGTTAAATCGGTGTTTTAACAAGCCCACCCACTGATTCTGATGTGCACTAAGATACAAGAGCCACTCCACTAGAGGCCTGCAAAGATTAAAATTGTGAGAGTCTGTCCCTTTGGCTAGGAGAACTTAGGAACTGTAAGCCCTTAAAGAGAAGCATGTCTAAAAGAAAGTGGCATGGGAAAGGTATGAATTTAAGAGTTCAGAGTATGAAAATCAAATTGTATCCCAGCTCAGCCACTTGCTAATCATACGGCCTTGAGCACATCACCTAATATTTCTAAGAATTAGTTTCATCAGCTGTAAAATGGAAATCATAAAACCTATGCCTGTCATACAGAAGGTGCTAAATAAAAAGTAACTGTTATAATGACATTTCATTATAACATTTCAATCAGCAACTGAGCACAACAGCCAGCAGCTACTGAGTACCTCTCTCTCTGGAAGGTAGACCACAGGGAGCATCCATACAAGGGGAGGGCTAACCTCCCTGGGCGGGGAGGGGGGAGCGGGGAACAGACTCCTCCACCCTCACCTGGAGAGCTGGGTGAGGGAGGTTCAAACTTGGATGAGCTCTGTTTGTGCTCAACAAGGAGAATAACAGGATCACAGTGATCTCATCAGCACAGTTGGGGAGCAACAGATATGAAGCCCAGATCCAGATTTTCAGGGACAGGATGTCACCAAGGGAAAGCTTCCTCACTCCTTCATGCCGACATTCTCCCAAGAAACCATTGCTTGGAGAAACTTCAAGTTCTGTGCTGAAGTGCAATGCAAAGCTAAACAAGACCCTGAAATGCAAATGTCTTCTCAGCACAGAGCAGGGCAAGTCTTCACAAGGTAAACCAAAGGATCTCCAGCTCCCATCTTCCCAGGAGAGAAGGGGCAGAGGACAAGATAGGAGGCAAAGAATCAGAGGCCATATGGACACCTGACACAGGGTCAGAAGGTAAGGCACAAATGAATGTAATTTACAGCAGAGCTTCTCAACTACTCAATGATGAGTGTAACTCTCTCATTAAAACGCAGATTCAGATTCACCAAATCTGGAAGTGTGCCTAAGACTCTGCATTTCTACAAGGGGATAAAATTGGGCTAGATAACAAGATTATTTTTGATGGGTTCGAGAAATAAAGAGGGAAATTTATAAATGCTGGCAACTTAATAAATTTTCTCTCCTTGCATAGGAACATGTCCTAGCCCTATGCTTCACACAATGTATTGCTTAATAAAATAAAGGATAAATTATAAAATAGTCTGCAGAAAAAAAAACACTTGTAAATGAAATGTTATTGTCAAAATCATCACTGTGTTACTCTGGACTCTCCCTAGCACGTGGTATCTTAGAGTGCCAATCGATCCTCATTTATTCAACATCCCGAGGCTCTAAGGACCTCAAAATGAGCCCTGATTTTAAACCAGAATTTACTCTGAATCCACACTATTATTGTTTAGTCCATAAATATTTTTGCCTGCAGTTAAGCAGGATAATAGAACAATATATGTTATTCTACATATTTTTCATTTCTGATAATTTTATAGCTTGTATTGCCCACCAGCCCTCCATCCTCAGAGTCTGAGTTATCCATGACATAGGGTGGGGTGAAGTAGAAGAGTGAGCAAGAAATAAAATTTTCCAAGAAGAAGAAGGCTTTGACATTCAAGTTCAATTTTTCAAATTCACAGAAAAGATATTCATCTTGAGAGCCCTGGTTTTCCAGTGCAAGAACTAGGTACTTGAGAAGATGAAAGAGTCTTTCTGAATTCTGTAGACTAGGAAGGATGGAAGACATGAAGTGGGAACATTTTATCTCCACTGAAGGAGGAGAAGCTCGAGAAAAAAAACACAGAGAGTTGTGTAAGGTGAATGTCCTGAGAGGACTCCACCTGTCCCTTCCAGGGCACCTCTCCAGGTGGTTGCTTACAGAATTCTGAGTGAAAAGGAAGTCCCCCTATCATGTGTTGATTGGGCATTGGTCAGGATCCCTTGTTCTGAACCAGAAGAACAGACCATACATTACACCAGCTGCAGATATGGAGGCAACCAAAGCAGTAATAACAGAGGGTAATGCCCCCAAACCTGGTAGGACCAACTACTCCTCCTCAAAGGCCAGCCAGAACCAGAGGGAAGAACACAAACCAGACAGGAACCTTCCCACCTCGGGTTGCCATGATTCCGTAACTCCTTCCTGCAGGCAGGTGCTATCTCAGGTCAAAGAACACTTGCTAAGGGACAAAGGTGCTGATAGAAAGTTTACATTTAAAATAAGTGAGTTTTAACTGTCTAATTAGTGGAAAAAGACTACAAATTGAACCAGAATTTGACTAAGCTGACTTTAATTGTCAAGAATAAGTCTTTTCCGAGGGGGACTAGGAAAGATGGCGGAGGAATAGGGGACACTATTTCAACTGGTCCCCGGAATTGAGCTGGATATCTACCAGACCACTCTGACCACCCACAAAACCAGCCTGAGATGTAAGAAGATCTGGATTTCTACAAACAGAATATTGCAGGCAGTTGGTGTTGAGGTACAAGCGGGGAGCCTTGATTCTGCAGGCAGATATCAGAGGATAAACAGCAGAGGGAGGGTGCCTGGCCATGGGGATCCTACACCGCCGGTGAGCGACAGCCTCGCATGCTGGGGACGGGGCACAGACTCGCAGGCTGGAAGCGGCAGGGAAAGGACTTTAGGGCAGCCCCCAGGGCGGAAACCCAGAGCGGCAGGGGGTCGCACATGCGATCAGGAGGCGGCTGGCAGTTTTAGAAGCGCAAAGGGCAGAGGCGAGCCCTGACCTAGAGGCAGGACTGGGAGCACTGCGGAGGGGTGCACAACCCAGGCCACTGCAGTTTATAGCAGCACAGACAGAAACGGAGACAGTGTGGCCTGGAGAGCTCACTGAAGAACAGACTGCAGTCTTTCTGCTCTGAGGCAGAGGGTTGGAAACAGTCTCTTCTGCTCTGACTCGCGGAAGGGACGCAGAAAGCCACCAGAGAACAAAAGCCCCAAAAACTGATTCCCGCTGAGCCCATCCCCCACCACAGGGGGGCAGGGCAACTCCACCCAAACAGGGTTGCCTGAGTAACAGCGTGGCAGGCCCCTCCCCCGGAAGACAGGCTGGGAAAACAAGAGGCTAGCAACCCTAAGGTCTCAAGAAAACAGGAGCATCTTGCTTGGGTTCTGGTCAATAATTTGGACTCTATAAATTCCCTCAAACACCCATCAACAGAATGACTAGGAGGAGGAGCCTCCAAAATAGAAAAGACTCAGAGATTATGACTTATGCTGCAGATTTACAAATGGATGCAGATATAACCAAGATGTCGGAGATGGAATTCAGGCTAGCAATTGTGAACACAATGGCTAGAACGGAGAAATCAATTAATGGCAACATAGAGTCTCTAAGGGCAGAAATGAAAGCTGAATTGGCAGAACTTAAAAATGCTATCAATGAGATCCAATCCAATCTAAATAATCTAACGGCTAGAGTAACTGATGCAGAAGAACGAATAAGCGACCTGGAAGAAAATATAATAGATAAAAAGGGAAAAGAGGAGGCCAGGGAAAAACAATTCAAAATCCATGAAAATAGAATCAGAGAAATAAGTGACACCATGAAGCGTTCCAATGTCAGAATAAATGGAATCCCGGAGGGAGTGGAGAGAGAGAGAGGACTAGAAGATGTATTTGAGCAAATCGTAGCTGAGAACTTCCCTAATCTGGGGAATGAAACAAACATTCATGTCCTGGAGGCAGAGAGGACCCCTCCCAAGATAAAGGAAAACAGGCCAACACCCCGGCCTGTAATAGTAAAACTTGCAAATCTTAGAACCAAGGAAACCATCTTAAGGGCAGTTAGGGGGAAGAGATTCCTTACGTACACAGGGAGGAACATCAGAATAATGTCAGACCTATCCACAGAGACCTGGCAAGCCAGAGAGGCCTGGCCAGACATATTCAGGGTACTAAATGAGAAGAACATGCAGCCAAGATTACTTTATCCGGCAAGGCTGTCATTTAGAATGGATGGGGAGATGCAGAGCTTCCACGACTGGCAGAAACTGAAAGAATATGTGACCACTAAGCTGGCCCTGCAAGCATTATTAAGGGGGGTTCTATAAAAGGAGAAAGACCCCAAGAGTCATATACAACAGAAAGTTACAGGGACAATCTATAAAAACAACGTCTTCACAGGCAACATGATGACAACTAATTCATATCTTTCAATAATCACTCTCAACGTGAATGGCCTAAATGCTCCCATAAAACGGCACAGGGTTGCAGATTGGATAAAAAGACAGGACTGCTGCCTACAAGAGACTCATTTTGAATCTAAAGATACATCCAGACTGAAAGTGAAGGGATGGAGATCCATCTTCCATGCCAGCGGACCTCAAAAGAAAGCTGGGGTAGCAATTCTTATATCAGACAAATCAGATTTTAAACTAAAGTCTGTAATTAGAGACACAGAAGGATACTATATCATTCTTAAAGGGTCTATCCAACACGAAGATCTAACAATTGAAAATATCTATGCCCCCAACATGGGAGCAGCCATCTACATAAGCCAACTGTTAACCAAAATAAAGAGTCATATTGATAACAACATGTTAATTGTAGGAGACTGCAATCCTCCACTTTCAGCAATGGACAGATCATCTAAGCAGAAAATCAACAAGGAAACAAAAGCTTTGAATGATACACTGGATCAGATGGACCTCATAGATATTTACAGAACATTCCACCCTAAAACAACAGAATACTCATTCTTCTCGAGTGCACATGGAACTTTCTCCAGAATAGACCACATACTGGGTCACAAATCAGGTTTCAACCAATACCAAAAGATTGAGATTATTCCCTGCATATTCTCAGACCACAGTGCTTTAAAACTGGAACTCAATCACAAGAAAAAATTTGGCAGAAATTCAAACACTTGGAAGCTAAAGACCTCTCTGCTCAAGAATGTTTGGGTCAACCAGGAAATCAAAGAACTTAAACAATTCATGGAAATCAATGAGAACAAAAACACATCGGTCCAAAACCTATGGGATACTGCAAAGGCGGTCCTAAGGGGGAAATACATAGCCAACTAAGCCTCACTCAAAAAAATAGAAAAATCCCGAATTCACCAACTAACTCTACACCTTAAAGAACTAGAGAAAAAGCAAAAAACGATGTCTAAGCCACGCATTGGAAGAGAAATAGTTAAAATTAGAGCAGAGATCAATGAATTAGAAACCAGAAACACAGTAGATCAGATCAACGAAACTGGAAGTTGGTTCTTTGAAAGAATTAATAAGGTTGATAAACCACTGGCCAGACTTATCCAAAAGAAAAGAGAAAGGACCCAAATTAATAAAATTATGAATGAAAGGGGAGAGATCACGACTAACACCAAGGAAATAGAAACAATCATTAGAAATTATTATCAACAACTATATGCCAATAAACTGAGCAATCTGGATGAAATGGAGGCCTTCCTGGAAACCTATAAGCTGCCAAGACTGAAACAGGAAGAAACTGACAACCTGAATAGGCCAATAACTAGTACCGAGATTGAAGCAGTGATCAAAAACCTCCCAAAAAAACAAGAGTCCAGGGCCTGATGGATTCCCTGGGGAATTCTACCAAACATTCAAAGAAGAAATAATACCTATTCTACTGAAGCTGTTTCAAAAAATAGAAACAGAAGGAAAACTTCCAAACTCATTTGAGGCCAGCATTACCTTAATCCCCAAACCAGGCAAAGACCCCATCAGAAAGGAGAATTTCAGACTGATATCCCTGATGAATATGGATTCCAAAATCCTCAACAAAATCCTAGCTAATAGGATCCAACAATACATTAAAAGGATCATCCACCACGACCAAGTGGGATTTATCCCTGGGATGCAAGGGTGGTTCAACATTTGCAAATCAATCAATGTGATAGAACACATTAATAAAAGGAGGGAGAAGAACCATATGGTCCTCTCAAATGATGCAGAAAAAGCATTTGACAAAATACAACATCTTTCCTGATTAAAATTCTTCAGAGTATAGGGATAGAGGGAACATTCCTCAAGATCATAAAATCCATCTATGAAAAACCCACAGCGAATATCATCCTCAATCGGGAAAAGCTGAGAGCCTTTCCCTTAAGATCAGGAACACATCAAGGATGCCCACTCTCACCACTATTGTTCAACATAGTATTAGAAGTCCTAGCAACAGCAATCAGACAACAAAAAGAAATAAAAGGTATTCAAATTGGCAAAGAAGAAGTCAAACTCTCTCTTTTTACAGAAGACATGATACTTTGTGTGGAAAACCCAAAAGACTCCACCCCCAAATTACTAGAACTCATACAGCAATTCAGTAATGTGGCAGGATACAAAATCAATGCACAGAAATCTGTTGCTTTCTTATACACTAACAACGCAACTGTCGAAAGAGAAATTAGAGAAACGATTCCATTTACAATAGCACCAAAAACCATAAGATACCTCGGAATAAACCTAACCAAAGAGGTAATGGATTTACACTCTAGGAACTACAGAACACTCATGGAAGAAATTGAAGAAGACTCAAAAAGATGGAAAAATATTCCATGCTCATGGATCGGAAGAATAAACATTGTTAAAATGTCTATGCTACCCAGAGCAATCTATACCTTCAATGCCATCCCGATCAAAATTCCAACGACATTTTTCAAAGTGCTGGAACAACCAATCCTAAAATTTGTATGGAATCAGAAAAGACCCCGAATCACCAAGCAAATGTTGAAAAAGAAAAACAAAGCTGGGGGCATCACGTTGCCCGATTTCAAGCTATATTACAAAGCTGTGATCACCAAGACAGCATGGTACTGGCACAAAAACAGACATATAGACCAATGGAACAGAACAGAGAACCCAGATATGGACCCTCAACTCTATGGTCAAATAATCTTTGACAAAGCAGGAAAAAACATGCAATGGAAAAAAGATAGTCTCTTCGATAAATGGTGCTGGGAAAATTGGACAGCCACATGCAGAAGAATGAAACTCGACCATTCTCTAACACCATTCACAAAGATAAACTCAAAGTGGATGAAAGACCTCAATGTGAGACAGGAATCCATCAAAATCCTAGAGGAGAACATAGGCAGTAACCTCTTTGACATCGCCCACAGCAACTTCTTTCAAGATACATCTCCAAAAGCTAGTGAAACAAAAGCAAAAATGAACTTCTGGGACTTCATCAAGATGAAAAGCTTCTGCACAGCAAAGGAAACAGTCAACAAAACAAAGAGACAACCCACAGAATGGGAGAAGATATTTGTAAATGACACTACAGATAAAGGGCTGGTATCCAAGATCTATAAAGAACTTCTCAAACTCAACACCCAAAAAACAAATAATCAAGTCAAAAAGTGGGCAGAAGATATGAAAAGACACTTCTCTGAGGAAGACATACAAATGGCTAACAGACACATGAAAAAATGTTCATCATTAGCCGTCAGGGAAATTCAAATCAAAACCACATTGAGATACCACCTTATACCAGTTAGAATGGCAAAAATGGACAGGGAAAGAAACAACAAATGTTGGAGAGGTTGTGGAGAAAGGGGAACCCTCTTACACTGTTGGTGGGAATGCAAGTTGGTACAGCCACTTTGGAAAACAGTGTGGGGGTTCCTCAAACAGTTGAAAATACAGCTACCTTATGACCCAGCAATTGCACTCCTGGGTATTTATCCCAAAGACACAGATGTAGTGAAAGGAAGGGCCACATGCACCCCAGTGTTCACAGCAGCAATGTCCGCAATAGCCAAACTGTGAAAGAGCCGAGATGCCCTTCAACAGACGAATGGATAAAGAAGATGTGGTCCATATATACAATGGAATATTACTCAGCCATCAGAAAGGATGAATACCCAAGCTTTACATCTACAGGGATGGGACTGGAGGAGATTATACTAAGTGAAATAAGTCAAGCAGAGAAAGTCAATTATCATATGGTTTCACTTATTTGTGGAACATAAGGAATAACATGGAGGACATTAGGAGAAGGAAGGGAAAAATGAAGGGGGGGGGGAAATCGGAGGGGGAGATGAACCATGAGAGACTATGGACTCTGAGAAACAAACAGGGTTTTAGGGGGGAGGGAGGAGGGGGGATTGGTTAGCCCGGTGATGGGTATTAAGGAGGGCACGTAAATGTACTGCATGGAGCACTGGGTGTTATATGAATACAATGGATCATGGATCACTACATCAAAAACTAATGATGTATTGTATGGTGACTAACATAATAAAATTTTTAAAAAAAGAATAAGTCTTTTTGCAATAGCAAAAAATGATGGCTAGTGACAGCTGTAAGAAAATATTTGTTTTTCACATCTGAGTTGTGACTAAGTTTCAAACCCACTATGTGTCTTGGTTATGGGCAACAGCAAGAGCAAAACAGATGAAGTCTCTATTCCCCTGTGGAGCCCATAGTTCAGTGGGAAGGCAGTTGTTAAACAGGCAATCCCACAAATAGAGGACAAAGTCATGCTCAGTGCTATGAAGGGAAGGAGGAAAGTGCGGAAGACCCCTGTCCCAAATCATCCTGCCTGCTTATCCTGATGGGTTGTTGTGTTGATTATGCAGAACACTTTTTACTTACCTGCTACTTACTGGAGTTCAGAGAGAGGCAACGGTGTGAAGCTGGCTGCAGCCTTCTTGGCATGTGCACCCCAGCATCAGCATCACCTGGTGCTTGTTACACCTGGGCTCCACCCCAGACCTATAGAACCAGAATCTCTAGGAATCTGTGTTTTAACAAACACTCCAGGTGACTTTCATGCCCTCAGGTTTGAGAAGCATGACCCTATAACCACAGATAAGCCTGAAATCATCCGTAGTATCCTTAATGTGTGAGTAAAGCATTTGGGGAGGAGCAGGGGTGTGGAACTCTTGCTGGCAGAGTGTCTTAGGCAAATCCCTGCTTCTCCAGAGGCAGTGATAAGATTGATGAGAGCACCCCATCATATGCCTGAGAGGGCTTTGTAACACATCAAACAACGTGAGAGTGGAAAAGAATGCTTTTCTCACCGCCACATCTGTAATAGAGTTTTTTAAAGGGAAAACAGCCAAGTCCTTGGCTTTCCTTCACTGCTCTTGGCAAAACCTCCTACTGCTCTGGGAGGATTGCAAGAACACTGACCCAGAATTCCCTGCATGTTTCCTTGGAAAAGCAAGCTAACCCTGACAGCTAAAACTGCTACACGGTATATCAAAGGATCCCCGAGGCTCAGACCTGACAGCTATTCCCTGGGGTCTCTGGCCTGCACAGCTGGCCCACCACGGTGGGGGTCCCTGTGCCTCAGAAGCTTTCTGCTGATAGAGCATAGCTTCCAGGGAGCCCCAGGATTTGAATCAAGACCAATAAGTGGGTAGAAGCTACAAAGGGTTGGGTTTCATGCCCAAATAAGAAAGAACTCTGCAGCTGTCAGAGCTTCCCAAATGTGGCATGAACTTCCCTAGGAGGTGGTGAGTGAGATCCCTGACCCAGGAGAGGGTCACTCACAGGCCAGTGAGTGTGGCGAGGCTCTGGCAGGGCTATTTTATAGTTTTTCTTCTTACCCAGCTCCAGTTGCGGTGTGCTCTGCCTGCCACCTTGAGGGGCCTTCTTCAAAACCTCCCTGCATCCCTTCTTTCATTCAGTCAGTATTTGCTTATCACCTCCTGCGTGTCAGGCACTGTCCTAGACACTCAGGATGAAGGGCCCTGCTCTCAGTTTAGACAAGATGCGCAAGGAAAGCTTCTATGCACAAGTGATGTTATAGGCTGAAATCTAAATCACAAAAAGGAGCCAGAAGCAGGAAAATCATGTGGAAGAGCCTATCAGGCCAAGAAAACAAGTGATGGTAAAGCAGGTCCTGATGCAGGAATCCTGGGACACAGTCGGGGGGTCAAACAGCAAGAGAAGGCAAGGAGGGACCCAATCCTGTATGGAAGGCTTTATGAGCCAGTATATGGAATTCCTTTCTTTCTTTCTTCCTTCCTTCCTTCCTTTCTCTCTTTCTTTTTTCCTTTCTTGCTTTTTTCTTTCTTTTCTTTCTTCCTTCCTTCCTTTCTTTTTTCTTTTCTTTCTTTCTTTCTTTCTTTCTTTCTTTCTTTCTTTCTTTCTTTCCTTTCTTTCTTCTCTTTTTCTTTTTCTTTCTTTCTTTTTTCTTTCTTTCTTTCTTTCTTTCTTTCTTTCTTTCTTTCTTTCTTTCTTTCTTTCTTTCTTTCTTTCTTTCTTTCTTTCTTTCTTTCTTTTCTTTCTTCTTTCCTTCCTTCTCTGCTGCAGCACTTAAACAGGCCTACTGATTGCCAGCATCACCAAAATTCCTTTGTTGATAATGAGGTACTGTATGGTGACTAACATAACATAACATAATAAAAAATAAAAATAAAAAATTCCTTTGTTGAGCACCTAGTTCCTGCTACAAGCCTCAGGGAACCAGGGCTGTGTCCTCCCACCCAGCTGCTACTTCCTCTGAACACCCTGGAGCCTGGCCCTTGCTTTCGGCATCTTTCTTCACCCAGGATCATCCAAGAACTTGGATCTGACAGCCAATTGCTTACTTTTTGATCTACCGGCTGGTTACAGAACCAATATCCTTTTTCTTCTTTTATCTGTCTTTTCCATGTGATGAAACACAGGTGCATTGTGGACATGGGTCCAAATACAACTGGGAACAGAAAACTCAGTCTCTTGGGGTGGGGTCGAGGGGTAATGTAGCACAGTGGTTAAGACACAGGGTCCGAGCACAAACACCTGGGTTTCAAAGCAGGTTCCTTTTCACTTGCCAGCTGTATGACCTTGGGCAAGCCACCTCCCGGAGTCTGTTTTGCCATATGTAAAATAAAGATACTGATAGTCCCTACTTCATGGGAGGGTGAGTAGGGACTGACATTTTACAAGTGAAGAATTTAGAGCAGGGGCTGGTGCTTAGTGAGTGCTTAATAAACATAAAGACTTATTTGGCCCAAACTTAGGCATTTTGTGAATGTTAACATGTGATCAACACTGAACGAATATTTGTTGAGCATCTACTATGTGCCAGGCACTGCACCAGGCATGGTTTCACAGAAACAACTTTGGTCTAGAAGTCAGACAACCCACGTTCAGGGCTCAGTTTTGCCATGAGCTAGCTGGATAATCAAAGACCAACCTTGCCATTTCTTAGTCCTCGGGTTTCTTCTCCCTTAAAGGAGTCCACTGGGATCCCATGACTTTCGAGGGCTTGGCTGAATGACTGTCCTCAGGAGGACACAGCCTGCAGTCCTCCCCAGATGGGGCTGACCCCTCCAGCCACTCATGTCCACTGGTCCCAGTGTGTGCACACACCCTGGAGAGAAACAGGCCTGATCACTGTCTTGTGCTCACCATAAAATATTGATTAGGGAATTTAAATTTTTGAAATGATTTAGGAGCCCCGAGCCAGGGACGTAATGTGCTGTGCCCAGCTGTGTTATGAGCCATATATCTCCTGTCAGCAAGCAGCAGGAAACTGACAGAATCAATACAAACGTGTCTGAAGAGAGGCTTAACTCATTTCCTTCCTCCAGGGGCTGTGGTTGGAATGGTTCAGCTCTGGGAAATCAGTGTTGAAGCTAGAGCCTGGACACCCATCTGCCTGGTACAAGGGAAGGCAAGGCTGCTGGGGTACTGCCTATTTTCACTCTCTTCATTGGCTCCTACCTCAGGAAATATTAATGAATCTAGAACTTCCATTCTCTCTTTTCCTTTTCCAAGGCTTTAAAGAGGATCTTCTGGGCAGTGACCTGAAAGGAATATGATAATTACAACTTCCTCATATTTAACACCTGATGGGCACTAGGAATCTTCTAAGAATCATCTTATCTTCTCAGACCCCAGTTTCCTTATCTGTGAAAGGAAGAGAATGGTCACACAGCCTCATAGGCTTGATGCCAGATGAAGGAGATACATTGTGAATGTACTTCATGCCACTGACTTGTACGTTCAAAAATGGTTAGAATGGCAAGTTTAATGTCATGTGTATTTTACCACTATAGAAAAAATAATAAAAACATAACAAGGTTAAAGCAGAGAAACAACAGTGCATCATACACAAAAGGTTCTCCAAACATGGCAACTATTGAAGAGACTGGGAGGCAGAGTGTAACAAGTAATGTGTTCAAGGTAACAAACTTCAAAGCCATGGAGCTAGCCTCTGAACCCAGGGCTCCTGATGCTCACACAGAAGCACTGTCCTCCCAGCTACTCTGTGCCATGGAAGTGTGCTATAGAAAGGTCTTCTACATCCTTCTTTGCCAGGTTCACCTATTTCCAAGGTGCAGGCCTTGCATTCCTCAGCAAGGTTAATAAATATGTCGTTCCCAAGGAATGGCTTTGCTCCTTCCTGCCTCACACATAGTTCTATGCACCTGAAGCATTTATTAAACACACTGAGAGGCTTGAATAGGAATTCAATTTTTCTAGCTAAACGATGGTGTGTGCAGCAGACAAATAGAATTACTAGTTTAATCTTACCTTTGCACACCTATTCAGCTTAAGAGGGCTGGCTTATCCCCGGAGCAGTGTGACATCTCAGGATTTAGGATACTAAAGAGCACATCTATAAAGGACCTATTTACTACAACAAGGGAAAGCCAATCCGTAGATCTTTTAAACTCAGGATATTTTTTTCAGGATAAATTTATCTTCCTAAGGACATATATACTAAAGCTGCTTTTCCCAAGTCTGTGTTGACCCCCTCACAGTGCAGAGTATAGACCTACTCCCTGTTTTGTCACCCCAAGCCTCAAATCCTAAAATCTCAGGTGGCTTTTGCTTATCATAACTTACCTTTTATTCAAGCCCTTTCTGCTCTTTATCATTTCTTTACTCCAGTTATCACATTCATTGACTGAAAAAGCATTTGTTGGGCACCTACTACAGCCCAGGCAATATGGACCAGATGGAAAAATAATTAAGACAGAGTTTTTGCCCTCAGAAAACTAATGGCCTAGCAGAAAAGACAAACATGAAAAGAAAAGAGTGCAATATAGTATTGGAAGTGATGCAATTCAGGGGTGCCAGGGGAGGGAACAGTTAATTCTCCTGAAGGGTCAGTAGCAACATCAGACTATGACTGACCTTTGAAATGCATCTTCATGGTAAGCAAAGGCACCCAAGTGGACTGAGTGAGGAAAAGCATTCCAGAGATGGCACATGGGCCGTGGCATGGAGCTGAAGAACAGGATGGCTGATTAGGGAACTGAGTGTAATTTGTCAAAGCTAGAGTGTAGGGTGTGGGTAGGGATGATGCGGTGGAGATTGGGGGCCAAAAACAGTTGCTTTGGTCATTAGCAGCCAGAAGATCTGAACAAACATTTTTCCAAAGACATGGCCAACAGGTACATGATGGCCAACAGGTACATGAAAAGGTGCTCAACATCACTCATCATCAGGAAAATGCAAATCAAAACCAAAACCATTCTCACCTGTTAGAATGGTTATTATTAAAAAGATAAGAAATAACAGCTCTTGGTGAGGATGTGGAGAAAAGGGAACCCTTGTGCACTGTTGGTGGGAATGTAAATTGATACGACCACTAGAGAAAACAATATGGAGGTTCCTCAAAACATGAAAAATAGAACTACCCTATGATCCAGTAATTCTGCTTCTGTGTATTTATTTGAAGAAAACAAAAACACTAATTTGAAAAGATATATGCACCCCCGGGTTCATTGCAGCATTATTTAAAATAGCCAAGATATGGAAATGGAAATGACCTACGTGTCCATCAATGAATGAATGGATAAGGAAGATGGAATATTACACAGTCATTAAAAAGAATGAGATCTTGCCATTTGTAACAACATTGGTAACAACAACTGAATTGCATCACTTCCAATACTATATTGGTGAAACTCGAGCATTGAGCTAAGTGAAATAAGTCAGAAAGAGAAAAACAAATGCCATATGATCTCACTCACATGTGGAGTTAAAAAAGAGAAAAAAAAACACAAACAAACAAAAAAACCAAGCTCATAGATACAGAGAACATATTGGTGCTTACCAGAGGTGGGGGCAGATGGAAGAATAGGTGGAAGAGGTCAAAAGATACAAATTTCCAGTTAGAATATAAATAAATCTTTGGATATAATGTACAGCACGGTGGCTAAAGTTAATAACACCGTATTGCATATTTGAAAGTGGCTAAGAGAGTAGATCTTAAAAAATTCTCAAGAAAAAAGTTTTTTAATTATGCAAGGTTATGAATGTTAACTAGACTTTTTATGGTGATCATTTCGCACTGTGTGCAAATATGGAATAATTATATTGTATATGTGAAACTAATAAAATGTTACATGTCAGTTTTACCTCAATTTAAAAAAAATATTGTGCTAAATTATATTATTGTTCTCAACTGTTTCCTCTCCCTTTCTGTAAGAGAAATATGCTATCCCTTCCTGTTGCCAAGCAATATCAATTTAGAGAAACTTCCTGTGAAAGTATATTCCCTGTCCTCATTGACCACAGGCTACATGAGACTTGCTTTAGCCAACTGAATGTGAACCAAAGTGACATATGCCACGTTCTTCATAAGAACCATTGTGTGATTCAGCCATATCTCTTTTTCATTTTCTGTAAGAATAGTTATCCCAGATGGTGGCTGTTTCTTCAACCTAGATTCTTAAAGGAAGAATATATTTGTTGTAGGAGAAGTGCCATTCCAACCCACAGACGATCTGAAACGTGATCAAGAAATAAACTTCTATTGTAAGCCACTGAGATGTGGGGGTTGCTTGTTACTGCAACATAATCTACTGAAAACTGACTAATATAGTTGGGAACCTATTCGCACAAGGTTCCAAGAAACAGGCAAATGGAGCTTTAATGTCTAAGACTTTGCCAACCAGAACGGAAAATGTGGACAAATGAAAAAGGGGCCTTCATTCTCCAAAAGTCATTGTCCATTTCGAGCATGATATAGTTTTCTCGCTTGCATTCACTGCACAAAATCTCTCAGATTTCTCACTAAAGACCTTTGATCATCATCTTTCTGGTAGGGGAGAGGCACTAGTAGGGTTTCCAAATTCTCTAAATTGAAATTATTCAGTTGAAGTCAAATACTGAATAAATTCTAAGAAATAAGATTGAGCTCACTGATTTCGTTACTTTAAATTTTTTTCATTTCCAAACCTGTTTCTGTCTGTAAAACACCAAGGCAGTAGACCATCTGCCACTTAAGTTTCTGCAGTAGCACTTAAAGCAGACAATGCTTTTTGCCCGAGGAAAGTTATCTTCCTTCTTGTGTTAGCTTATCCAAGAGAGACAAAGATAGAGTTCTGGTATTATCCAGAGGAAGACATTGCTAGAAGGGTTTTCACAGATTATTCGAGCTTCCTTTTTAGAGATGAGAAAATCGAAGATGTAATGTGACTTATACATAGAAGCTGGCACATAATACATACTCAATAAATAACTGTTGAATAAATGGATGAATTAAAACCTGAATTGAATGAATGAACACTCACCTGATTGCTGATGGCAGGAGTGGCCCTAATTAGACCTGGTATACCATGTCAACTGCACTTTTCACCAGGATGAATTGTGTTTTACCATTCATTCACCTGTTCATTCAATATCCAAACTGTATTGAGCTGTCCCTGTGTGCTAGATATAATGCTGTACACTGGGAAAGAGAAAGATGGCTCAGGCAGGTCACAGCTTCTGCTCTCTGAGAGCCCTGGTCTAATGTGAGCGCCTCACCATTCTAACTTCCTCACCAATACCACTTTTGTATTCTATCTCGTTAATTCTTCGATCATCCTCCCTTTCACAAAGGAAATTTTCTACCAGTATGCTTTTCTTTAATGCAGTTTTTTTCATTTTCCATAATAACTGTTAACACTAACAATATTTACCATATTTGAAATTAAAAATAAGAAATATGTATTTATTTATTCATTTAAATATAGCTACAATAAACCCACTACATATATAGCATTTTTCTTTTTAAAAAGATTACATTTTTTGAATAAAAATCATTTCAGTGAAAAGAATGGCATTGTTTTACATTTTTTCAAATATCTTTAATGCCCAGCTTAAAGAAAATCACTAGGTTCTCATGTCTGGTTCATATATTTAATCTCTTGTGATATCACATGTCATGTAGCCTTTGGAAAATTCCCTGGTACAGTGTGAGAATATGAAAAGGAGAAATAGTAAATAATGTCTTAATATTGTTCTGAACATAGTTTTGATCTCAGGGACCTGCTAAGTGGTTTTAAGGACATCCTAAGGATCCCTAGACCACACTTGGAGAACCAGTATTCTGAAGACAACTTAATCTTCCCTTCAAATGGGGAGGAGGAAATTTGCAAAGTTAAAAAGGAAAGGAAAATGCTAAGGGACCTGGGTGTGTCAAACCTCTGAACACATGTCCATTCAGGACATAGAGAATCAAGGCAGAATGGGGCCTCCCCCCATGACCACTTAATTATTTTTTTAAGGTTGGACAGCAACTCCCCAGGAACATTTAATACTCTTTAAGGCAGGGTCATTGCTATACCAGTGTTTCTCCTCCATTAATCCTGTTTCATCCTCTTGAGGACCAAATGACTTACAAGGATAAAGGAAGTTGTTTTAAAGGAAAAGGTACAATCAATTACCCATACACCAATCATAAATAAATGTCACCTTTACGTTAGTGAAGACAAGAGTAATGCACCCAAAAATCACGTCTAAGCCTACGAAACCTTCCTTTTGTGTATATATAATCGAAGAGCAACCCTCTGTACCAAAAAGATATGTGGGAGATTATGAAAATATGAAAAATACATAATAATAATAAAAACAAAAATAGTGACATTAAAGTACAGAAATAATCAACATCTAGCAGTAATATGAAGTCATGGAGGGATAGTAGACAAAAATGCAAGATTAATTCATTTAAAAAAATTTAAAAAATTAAAAGACCTTTACAATCATCTAAATCATTTAAATTTGAGGTCCGGCTTCCTTTTAGCCCTAGCAAAAGCAGAAACACAAATAGTGACAAGATAATATATGCTAACTTTATTTAACATAGCTTTACTGGCACTGAAACTGTAGGTCCTCATGCCTCAAACAGTAAGTGGCATGGAGAAAATACATTTCTTATAACTTCCCTCAGTACAAGCTGAGACCATAACAGCAAGGCCATTAGACCACAAATTTAATATCTGTAATATATTGAGGGTTTCATGATTCTCAGTAATTCCAAAACTACTTGTACAAAGGTTTCCGGTAGCTTTTCACCTTCAATGACTCACATCCACACTCCCGAGGCCAGCATTCAGAGCCATGACCTAATTTCCTGAAGTTATCTCTCACTGCCCTCATACTCAAACCCTCTACCCTAGACAGGCTGCAATAGTCACCCCTTCAACCTTGATTCCTGCCACCACACTTGTGTCTATGTCACATCTCCCACTGAGTGTGTTCCTGCTGGGTATTTGTTACTTCAGGGCTTATGCCATGATCAGAGAAATATATATGAGTAACCTGCCTTCCCTTTAAGCTCTTTCTCACTCATTTTTGTTGGCTTGTTTTGTTTTGTTGTTGTTTTGGGAAGAATAGAATGAAATGGAGCAAGTCATATGGACCAGGGTACCATGTCTATGATTCATTTAGTGTCTCCATACAACATACCCTCTCACCCCTATCCCTTTCCTGTCCCTAGATCATTGACTAAGTTCCATGAAAGGTGGTAATTCATTCCATTATTCATCCATTCAGCAAAGATTTAAGAGTCAGGTGCTGTTCTGAGCTATGCGGATATAGGAGTGAGTGAGAAAGACATAATCCCATTCCATGCAGACAAAACACAAGTGAACAAAGAAATTGCAAGTTATAATTGATGCTATAAAAGTCAAAACAAGGGACTGAGAATGAAATTAGCACTTTAGATAGGGGAATCAAAGAAAACATCCTTGGAGAGTGATATTTCAGTTAAGATCTAAAAAAAAAAAAAAAGAGGAAATTATTACAGGAAAAGGGAGAAGAGCATTCAGATGAGTAAATGTGAGTCAATTTTCTCATCTGTTAAATAAAAGAAAAACAGTTCCCATCTTACGTGGGTGATAGGAGAACTTGATGTGTTAACCCATGGAAAGCACTTAGAACTGGCTGGGCTCATAATAAATGCCATTAAGTTAGTGATGTAAATTACCATTCCTGGCAAAGGTGAAAGCTTGTGCAAAATCCTTGATGTGTAAGGGAGCATATGTTCGCGGGATTAAAAGAAGACCAGCATGACTGGAGCATGGTGAATAAAGAGGAAAATATGGCAAGAAAAATTGGAGAGGTAAGAGAGCGAGCAAAGGCAGGACACATTATAGGAACTTGGGTTTTATTCTAGAGGCAATGTAAAAATTTGAAGGTTTGTGAGTAGGAAAATTGCTGCTGTGTGTAGAACGGACAGTAATATAGAGTAAGACTGGAAGACGAAAAGCCAATTAGGAAGTGGCTCTACAAGTCCAGGTGGAAGATGATGATGTAGGCCAAGACTAAGAATGGCAATGGACATTGCAAGGTATATTCTAGAATTTGGAGTGACAGGACTTATTGATGCATATGATGTGAAGAGTTGGGAAACAGGCACTAAGAGTACCCTTCTGGTCTTACTCAATTTTAAATGTCTATAAGCAGCAATGCCAAGTAGACAATTGGATTTATAAGTCTAGAACTCAGAGGAGAGGTGAGACAAAAGATATAAATATTGTGGACATCAGTGTAAACATATTTAAATACATGGGACTTGAGTAGATCAGCTAGGACAAGACTTTGGAGAGAACAAGAGAAGAGTCAAATCTAAGCTGCAATGAACCTCAGTATTTAGAGGTTGGGTGAAGGAGAAAGAGCCAGCCAAGGAGACTGGAAGTCATGGTCATGAGGTCAGAGAAGAGTCAGGAAGAAAGGGGTACCTGGGTGGCTTTTCCACATGTCCTGGCATGGAGCCCCACACTGGGCTCCCTGCTCAGGGGAGTCTGCTTTCTCCCTCTCCCTCCGTCCCTCCCCCTGCTTGTGCTCTATCTCTATTGCTCTCTCTCTCTCTCTCAAATAAAAAAATCAAATCTTTTTTTACTATTATAATGTTATGTTAATCACCATACATCATTATTTTTGATGTAGTGTTCCATGATTCATTGTTTGTGCATAACACCCAGTGCTCCACGCAGAACATGCCCTCTTTAATACCCATCACCAGGCTAACCCATCCCCCCACCCTCCTCCCCTCTAGAAACCTCAGTTTGTTTTTCAGAGTCCATCGTATCTCGTGGTTCGTCTCCCCCTCCGACTTACTCCCCTTCATTCTTCCCCTCCTGCTATCTTCTTCTTCTTCTTTTTTTTCTTAACATATACTGCATTATTTGTTTCAGAGGTACAGATCTGTGATTCAACAGTCTTGCACAATTCACAGCCCTGCCCTCTTTAATACCCATCACCAGGCTAACCCATCCCCCCAACCCCTCTCCTCTAGAACCCTCAGTTTGTTTCTCAGAGTCCATAGTCTCTCATGGTTCATCTCCCCCTCCAATTTCCCCCCCTTCATTCTTCCCTTCCTGTTATCTTCTTCTTCTTCTTCTTCTTCTTTTTAACATACAATGTATTATTTGTTTCAGAAGTACAGGTCTGGAATTCAACAGTCTCACACAATTCACAGCGCTCACCATAGCACATACTCTCCCCAATGTCTATCACCCAGCCATCCCATCCCTCCCACCCCCCACCACTCCAGCAACCCTGAGTTTGTTTCCTGAGATTAAGAATTCCTCATATCAGTGAGATAATATGATACATGTCTTTCTCTGATTAACTTATTTCGCTCAACATAATACCCTCCAGTTCCATCCTCGTTGTTACAAATGGCAAGCTTTCATTCCTTTAGATGAGTGCATAATATACCATTGTGTATGTACACCACATCTTCTATATCCATTCATCTGCTGATGGACATCTTGGCTCTTTCCACAGTTTGGCTTTTGTGGACATTGCTGCTATAAACATCGGGGTGCACATACCCCTTCGGATCCCTACATTTGTATCTTTGGGGTGAATACCCAGTAGTGCAATTACTGGGTCGTATACTAGCTCTATTTTCAACTTTTTGAGGAACCTCCATACTGTTTTCCAAAGTGGCTGCACCAGCTTGCATTCCCACCAACAGTGTAGGAGGGTTGCCCTTTCTCCACATCCCCGCCAATATCTGTCATTTCCTAACTTGGTAATTTTAGCCATTCTGACTGGTGTGAGGTGGTATCTCATTGAGGTTTTTTTTTGGATTTCCCTGATGTTGAGTGATGTTGAGCACTTTTTCATGTGTTTGTTGGCCATTTGGATGTCTTTGGGAAAATGTCTGTTCATGTCTTCTGCCCATTTCTTGATTGGATCATCTGTTCTTTGGGTGTTGAGTTTGATAAGTTCTTTATAGATTTTGGATACTAGCCCTTTATCTGATATGTCATTTGCAAATATCTTCTCCCATTCTGTCGGTTGTCTTTTAGTTTTGTTGACTGTTTCTTTCGCTGTGCAAAAGCTTTTTATCTTGAAGAAGTCCCAATAGTTCGTTTTTGCCCTTGCTTCCCATGCCTTTGGCAATGTTTCTAGGAAGAAGTTACTGTGGCTGAGGTCAAAGAGGTTGCTGCCTGTGTTCTCCTTTAGGATTTTGATGGACTCCTGTCTCACATTGAGGTCTTTCAACCATTTTGAGTCTATTTTTGTGTGTGGTGTAAGGAAATGGTCCAGTTTCATTCTTCTGCATGTGGCTGTCCAATTTTCCCAACACCATTTGTTGAAGAGACTATCATTTTTCCATTGGACATTCTTTCCTGCTTTGTCAAAGATTAGTTGACCATAGAGTTGAGGGTCCATTTCTGGGCTCTCTATTCTGTTCCACTGATCTATGTGTCTGTTTTTGAGCCAGTACCATACTGTCCTGATGATGACAGCTTTGTAAGAGAGCTTGAAGTCCGGCATTGTGATGCCGCCAGCTTTGCTTTTCTTTTTTAACATTCCTCTGGCTATTCGGGGACTTTTCTGATTCCATACAAATTTTAGGATTATTTGCTCCATCTCTTTGAAAAAAGTTGATGATATGTTGATAGGGATTGTATTGAATGTGTAGATTGCTCTAGGTAGCACTGACATCTTCACAATATTTGTTCTTCCAATCCATGAACATGGAACGTTTTTCCATTTCTTTGTGCCTTCCTCAATTTCTTTCATGAGTATTTTATAGTTTTCTGAGTACGGATTCTTTGCCTCTTTGGTTAGATTTATTCCTAGGTATCTTAGGGTTTGGGTGGAATTGTAAATGGGATCGACTCCTTAATTTGTCTCTCTTTTGTCTTGTTGTTGGTCTATAGGAATACCACTGATATCTGTGCATTGATTTTATATCCTGCCATTTTACCGAATTCCTGTATGAGTTCTAGCAATTTTGGGGTGGAGTCTTTTGGGTTTTCCACATAAAGTATCATATCACCTGCAAACAGTGAGAGTTTGATTTCTTCTTTGTCGATTTGGATGCCTTTTATTTCTTTTTGTTTTCTGATTGTTGGGGCTAGGGCTTCTAGTACTATGTTGAACAGCATTGGTGATAGTGGACATCCCTGCCGTGTCCCTGACCTTAGGGGGAAAGCTCTCAGTTTTTCCCCATTGAGAATGATATTCACTGTGGGTTTTTCATAGATGGCTTTTATGATATTGAGGTATGTACCCTCTATCCCTATACTCTGAAGAGTTTTGATCAAGAAAGGGGGCTGTACTTTGTCAAATGCTTTTTCTTCATCTATTGAGAGGATCATATGATTCTCGTTCTTTCTTTTATTAATGTATTGTATCACATTGATTGATTTGCAGATGTTGAAGCACCCTTGCAGCCCAGGGATAAATCCCACTTGGTCGTGGTGAAGAATCCTTTTAATGTACTGTTGAATCCTATTGGTTAGTATTTTGGGGAGAATTTTTGCATCCATGTTCATCAAGGATATTCGTCTGTAATTCTCCTTTTTGATGGGGTCTTTGTCTGGTTTGGGGATCAAGGTAATGGTGGCCTCATGAAACGAGTTTGGAAGTTTTCCTTCCATTTCTATTTTTTGGAACAGTTTCAGAAGAATAGGTATTAATTCTTCTTTAAATGTTTGGTAGAATCCCCCTGAGAAGCCATCTGGCCCTGGGCTTTTGTTTGTTGGCAGATTTTTGATGACTGCTTCAATTTCCTTAGGGGTTATAGATCTGTTCATGTTTTCTATTTCTTCCTGGTTCACTTTTAGTAGTTGATACATCTCTAGGAATGCATTTCTTCCAGGTATCTAATTTGCTGGCACATAGTTGCTCATAATATGTTCTTATAATTGTTTGTATTTCTTTGGTGTTTGTTGTGATCTCTCCTCTTCCATTCATGATTTTGTTGATTTGGGTCCTTTCTCTTTTCTTTTTGATAAGTCTGGCCAGGGGTTTATCAATCTTGTTAATTCTTTTGAAGAACCAGCTCCTAGTTTTGTTGATCTGTTCTACTGTTCTTTTGGTTTCTATTTCATTGATTTCTGCTCTGATCTTTATTACTTCTCTTCTCCTGCTGGGTTTAGGCTGTATTTGCTGTTCTTTCTCTAGCTCCTTTAGGTGTAGGGTTAGGTTGTGTATTTCAGACCTTTCTTGTTTCTTGAGAAAGGCTTGTATTGCTATATACTTTCCTCTTAGGACTGCCTTTGCTGCATCCCAAAGATTTTGAACAGTTGTGTTTTCATTTTCATTGGTTTCCATGAATTCTTTTCATTCTTCTTTAATTTCCTGGTTGACTCATTCATTCTTTAGTAGGATGCTCTTTAGCCTCCGTGTATTTGATTTTTTCCAACTTTCCTCTTGTGATTGAGTTCTAGTTTCAAAGCATTGTGGTCTGAAAATAGGCAGGGAATGATCCCAATCTTTTGGTACCGGTTGAGACCTGATTTGTGACCTAGGATGTGATCTCTTCTGGAGAATGTTGCATGGGCACTAGAGAAGAATGTGTATTCCATTGCTTTGGGGTGGAATGTTCCGAATATATCTGTGGAGTCCATTTGGTCCAGTGTGTCATTTAAAGTCTTTATTTCCTTGTTGATCTTTTGCTTAGATGATCTTTCCATTTCAGTGAGGGGGCTGTTAAAGTCCCCCACTATTATTGTTTTGTTGTCGATGTGTTTCTTTACTTTTGTTATTAACTGCTTATATAATTGTCTGCTCCCAAGTTAGGGGCATAGATATTTACAATTGTTAGATCTTCCTGTTGGATAGACCCTTTAAGTAGGATATAGTGTCCTTCCTCATCTCTTATTACAGTCTTTGGTTTAAAATCGAATTTGTCTGATATAAGGATCGCCACCCCAGCTTTCTTTTGGTGTCCATTAACATGGTAAATGGTTTTCCACCCCCTCGCTTCAATTTGGGGGTGTCTTTGGGTCTTAAATGAGTCTCTTGCAGACAGCATATCTATGGGTCTTGGTTTTTTATCCAATCTGATAGCCTGTGTCTTTTGATTGGGGCATTTAGCCCATTTACATTCAGGGTAACTATTGAAAGATATGAATTTAGTGCCATTGTATTGCCTGTAAGGTGACTGTTATTGCATATTGTCTGTGTTTCTTTCTGGTCTCTGTTACTTTTAGGCTCTCTCTTTGCTCAGAGGACCCCTTTCAATATTTCTTATAGGGCTGGTTTCGTGTTTGCAGATTCCTTTAGTTTTTGTTTGTCCTGGAAGCTTTTGATCTCTCCTTCTATTTTCAGTGACAGCCTAGCTGGATATAATATTCTTGTCTGCATATTTTTCTCATTTAGTGCTCTGAATATATCATGCCAGTCCTTTCTGGCCTGCCAGGCCTCTGTGGATAGGTCTGTTGCCAATCTAATGTTTCTACCATTGTAGGTGACAGATCTCATCTCCCGAGCTGCTTTCAGGATTTTCTCTTTTTCTCTGAGACTCGTAAGTTTTACTATTAGATGTCGGGTTTTGACCTGTTTTTATTGATATTGAGGGGGGTTCTCTGTGCCTCCTGGATTTTGATGCCTTTTTCCTTCCCCAAATTAGGGAAGTTCTCTGCTATAATTTGCTCCAATATACCTTTTGTCCCTCTCTCTCTTCTTCCCGGATCCCAATTATTCTACTGTTGTTTCATTTTATGGTGTCACTTATCTCTCGAATTTTGCCCTTGTGATCCAGTAGTTGTTTATCTCTCTTTTTCGCAGCTTCTTTATTCTCCATCATTTGGTCTTCTACCTCACTAATTCTCTCTTCTGCCTCATTTATCCTAGCAGTTAGTGCCCCCGTTTTTGATTGCACCTCATTAATAGCCTTTTCGATTTCAACTTGGTTAGATTTTAGTTCTTTTATTTCCTCCAGAAAGGGTTTCTCTAATAACTTCCATGCTTTTTTCAAGCCCAGCTAGTATCTTTAAAATCATCATTCTGAACTCTAGTTCTGACATCATACTAATGTCCATATTGATTAGGTCCCTGGCAGTCGGTACTGCCTCTTGTTCTTTTTGTTGAGGTGATTTTTTCCATCTTGTCATTTTGTCCAGAGGAGATTAGTTGAATGAGAGAACAAAATGCTAACAGGGTAAAACGTCCCCAGAAAATATACACTAAACAAATAAGAAAAGACCTGAAACTGAGGGAAAAGAAAGGGAAAGAAAGAAAAAAGAAAAAAAAAAGATAAAGATAAAAACAAACAAACAACAAAAAAATAAAAACCAGAATATGGTCAAATATGATCAGGCTGGTGCATAGATCAGTGCCACACACTAGATTTTGGGCGTATTTTGGTCTGTTAGAAGAAAGTGCCTCCCAAAATTTTAAAGAAAGAAAAACTTATATGTGTACAAAAATAAGGGTTAATATGATGAAGGGATGGAATATGACTGTAAAGATGAAAATTATAAAAGATTTTATAAAAGGAATTGATGATAAGAAGTTGGTTGAAAAAAGAAAGAAGAGGATTTTAAAAAAAGGGGGGGAGAGAATGTGATCAGGCAGAAGACTAGAACAAAGCCATACACTAGAGATTTAGGGTATACTTTGGTCTGTTAGAAGAAACTGTATTCCAAAATTTTAAAGAGAGAACAACATATATATACCAAAAACAAGGTTAACTACTATGAAGGGATAGAATATGACTCTAAAAATGAAAAATAAAAAAGATTTTTTAAAAAAGGGATTGATAAGATGTTGGTTGAAAAAGGGAAAAAAAATTCAAAAACAAAAAAGAAAAAGAAAGTTAAAAAAATTAACTTTGAAAGACTAAAGAATCATGGGGAAAAAAGCCATGAATTCTATGTGCTGTATTCCGCTGCACTGGATTTCTGCCATTCTCATTGATCGGTCAAACTTGGTCTTGGCTGGCTGTTCTTTGCTGATCTTCTGGGGGAGGGGCCTGTTGCCATGGTTTCCAAATGTCTTTGCCGGAGGCGGAATTGCCCCGCCCTTGCTCCTCGGGGCTAAGCAATCTGCTCGGGTTTGCTCTCGGGAGCTTTTGTTCCCTGCAAGCTCTTGGTACAGCTTTGGAGGACCAGGGTGAAAATGGTGGCCGCCCAATCTCCACCAGGAGGAGCTGAGAACTCGTGGCCCCGCTCCTCAGTGCGCCCCCAGAGAAAAGCAGTCAGTCACTCCCGTCTCCCCGGTCTTCGGCCGCACTCCGTGCTCACCCAGCCTGTGACCGAGCATTTCTATCTCTGGCACCCAACTCGGTGTGGAGTCTCCAAACCCAGCAGATCCCTGCGGTGCCCTCCCGCACCACTCCTCCTGGGGGAGGAAGGGGAGTCTCCCCGGATCTGCCGCTTGTTGGGTCCCTGCTGGAGGAGCAGTGGCCCGACTGGGCCGCAGATCATAGCTTATGGCAACCCCAAGCTGGGAGCCCGTGCCTTGGCTCCGTTTCTGCAGCCGGCTTCCCCACTCCGATACCTGGGAGCTCTGCCACACTCAGGCACCCCCAGTCTTTCTGTGACCCCAAAGGTCCTGAGGCCACAGTGTCCCAGCGAGGGTTCCACCCCCCATTTAGCCACTGGAGTGACGTCCCTCCACGGAGCCGACTTCTAAAAGTTCCGATTTTGTGCTCCGTTGCTCTATCACTTGCCAGAAGCAGCCATCGGCGGCCCCCTCCCTCACCATCTATCTTCCCGAATATCGCCTCGGATTCACTTCTCCACACGTCCTACCTTCCAGAAAGTGGTCGCTTTTTAGATCAGAGAGTTGTTGCTATTCTTTTCTTTGATCTCCTGTTGAGTTCGTAGGTGTTCAGAATGGTTTTTTTTACTTTTTATTGTTATGTTAATCACCATACATTACATCATTATTTTTGATGTAGTGTTCCATGATTCACTGTTTCTGTGTAACACCCAGTGCTCCATGCAGAACGTGCCCTCTTTAATACCCATCACCAGGCTAACCCCTCCCCTCACCCCCTCCCCTCTAGAACCCTCAGTTTGTTTTTCAGAGTCCATCATCTCATGGTTCATCTCCCCCTCCGATTTCCCCCCCAACCTTATCCAGATGATTTCCTCGGACCAGGCGAAATCCAGGTCTCCTACTCCTCTGCCATCTTCCTCCTCCCCCAACAAGTCAAATCTTTAAAAAAAAAAGTCAGGGAAAAAAAATTTTTCAAGGAAGCCAAGAAAGGAGAGTGTTTCAAGAGAGAGGAAATGCCTCACATTGCCCCAAGATGTTGAGCGTTCAAACAAGGTGAAAATGAAGAGATAACATTGGATTTGGTAACTTGGAGGTCACCAGTAATCTTGACAAAATTGTATTCAGCCAATTGGTAGGATCAAAGGTTTGACTTGAGTGGATTTAAGAGAGACTGGAAAGTTCAGATATAGTAACAATGCGTGTAGACAACTTTTGAAGAATTTGTATAAGAAGAATATCAGAGAAATGAGACAGTGGCTGGAGAGCATGTGGAGCCAAGGAAGGAGTTCTGCCATAACTGATCACTGGTATTTATGGGAAGTGAACTTTGGTTTCCATGATTTTACCTCAGAAATTCTATGCTCAATCAGCAAATGGGTTACATCTTTTGTCCCCTAAGGGGAAACATGCAGTTGTAGGAAAACGCTGACAGATTTAAGTAGTCTCACCTAGGCATTCCTCCTAATTTCCTGCCCCCACCCCAGCTATTACTTTACTTTTCCAGCCTCAGTAGGATATTCCTAAAGTTCCCTTATCCCAATATCAAAATAACCTTCTATGATACATCTCAGAAATTAATTCAATTTGCAACTATTCTTGGTTGGAGGACATGTGTTCCATATGCCCTCATCCCTGCCTGAATGCCACATCCCCCCTCTCTCACCTGGATGCAGAGTAAATCATTAAGTTTCAATGCACCAAAGCAGTGTTCATTTAGATAGACACCACAGTGAGCCAAATATACTCATTTAAACGTCAATAAACTCGATCTCCCACTGAGTTCATTTGTGTAGAGGGAGGTAGGATAGATTTGAGGAACATCAGTGAACCCCGTTAGCTCTCAAGATGTTATTAAAGCAGTGGAAGCACCAACCTCCCACCAATAGTTCCTAAATGTGATCACTTTCAATTTGTTCAATTCAGCGGATAAGTGATACACAGATTTGAGGTTTAGAATAAATTGTAACAAGAATTCCAACACTGTAATGTTCTAGCAGGAACTGAGAACACATATTCCCATCCCACTCTGCTGAATTAATTTGGACCTGTTGTAGTATCACATACCAGCAAACTTGTGAAAAGCAAAGTCTGCTTCTGTCACCAACTGACCTAAATACTAATGGCCCTACAACCTCCAAATGCAGTTGATTACTGATTTTTTCATTTCTGTACTTTATCAAAGGGCTGAACAATGTCCATTGAATATCATGCCATAACAGAAGACAATACAAACCAATTCCCTAAACAAGATTCTGTTCAAACTCTCTACATTAAGGTAATCTTTGGTTAGTTTGAAGATAGAGGTTTTGCCTTGGATTGGGTCAAGCACCTTTCATTTCACCCAAAAACATAGGCTCAGTAAACATTTTCATTAAAGCACTTTATCAAGGCAGAGGTTTATTCTAACCTAACAAATGAATAAAACCATAATTAATTAATGTGCTGGATATTCATCCTTGGTATAAACATTAATCATTGTAAAATAACATGGTGGGGAGGGAGACTAAAAGGAATCTAATCTTTGTTTGGGTTTCTGATGTGGGCTAGGAGCTGCATTAGGCACTTTCCTTTTAGTAACAGACTTAATTCATGCACCTCTCATATAAGGTAAGTATTATTACCACTGATTAGGAAGTGGGGTCTGGCATGTTAAGTGATTTGCTCAAGGTCACACACCCAGTAAAAACTGAATCAAGATTTGGCTGATCCCAAAGTCCATATGCTCTTCCCACTCCACTGGGCAACCTCCCCCACAAAATGACCCCAAACATATTACAAATGAGAAAGGGGAAGAAGTCAAAACAATTATTTGTAGGGTCAAGACCCTAGAGCATTCACCTTTGCAAGAAATAAATCATGCTACCACACCGATCCATGCCAGTGAGTTAACTTCTCATTTATTCATTCCACAAAATAATCTAATTATTTCAAGCCACCAGAGAACACGAAATTACCGCTCTAGTGCACTAAATTGCTCGCCAGTAACTTTAAAAAGCTAACGAAAAGGTCTAAGTTATTCCTAGAAAACCCATCAACCTATCAGTCAGGGAGAACTCATCCACTGCCCACCATAAATTGAGGTATTGCTTCCTATTCAGCTCCTAAAATTTCACACACTAAATAGCTGGACCTGTGCAGCCACAATATCATGGAGTATTTTTCTTAGAAGAGGTTACTTGATCAGTCCTACTCACCTAAACCTGAAAATGGAGAGGCAGGAAGGGACAAAAAGAGAGACACAAAGAGAAAGAGTGCTAGTAGGCTGCATACGTGCATGCACATGCGTATCCACTATTTATTTTTCTCTGTGTTGGTATGTTTAACCATCTCTAATGGACTCCATAAATGCTTTCAAATCTGGTTTCAATGGTCTATTTGCTGCCTAGTATAGCATATAATCTTTTCCAAAAGTGGTATTGATCTTGTTAAGTCTCCTCTTCATCTAGACTTTGAGCATCCCTCTGCAGCATCATTTCTGTGGACAAACCAGGCGCTCCTTCCATACAGCTGTCCATTCCTAGTATCTGAGAGCTTTGCCTACTAAATCCAATCAGGAGGAAGGGGGATAATCATGATAATAGCCACCAGGTATTGAGATGTACTGTGCTAAACACTTCACATGCATCTTCTCAAACGAGCTTCACAACAGCCTATCGGGGAAGTATTATTAATCCCCCTGTTAGGCCAGGTGTTAAATGTTAGCCCTATTTACGAAAGGGAAACTGGGCTGAAAGAGTTAAGTAGCTGGCACAAGCACATTCATTCCGCTCAGAGGCACCCTCCACTCGCTCCTTCCCACTGTCCTTTCTTTCCCTACTGCTCATCATCCCCAATTTTTATGAAGCATCCAAGAGAACTGTGTGATTGTTTCCTCCCTCATCTCTAAGGGCAGTATCCAATTCCACAGAGAATCCTGCAATAAGAGACGGAATGGAACGTGAAGTAGCATTTTCTCCCCCAACCCACAGCTGAATATGGAATGAAATTCAAACTCCTATCGTTGTGCCCAATCTTTTCTCCCAACCATGTTTAATGAGTTAAACTGACTGTTTGGGTCCCACGTGGCCCATCAGCAATGGATATTGAAGGCAGAGGCCCAGAGAAGATCTCAGCTCAGAATAGGACCTATGAGTAAAGGAAAGCTTTTCTTTAGGCAGACTGAAGAAGGAAATTGAAAGTGAACAATTACCACCTAGAATTTAAGAGGAAAGAATGGAAAGATCCATTGCCTGGGCTGATTGGCAAGACCCAGGCGGGGTTTCTGGGTGAGAGCCAGAGATGAGGTGAGCCTCCTGGGTATATGGAAGGACTGACAAGAAAGTGTGATCAACAGGGCAGGCCTGGAAAGAGATGACGTTGAACGTTCAGGACAATCTTTGCCTAGGACGAACTTCCTTTGCAAGGTAACTCAGTTGTCTCTGCTGAGATAGCAGGAGGCTCTGTAGACGACCTGCTTGCTTGCCCTGTGCCGCTGACAGGGAAGATTCATAAGGCCTGGGGAGGAGCAGTGACCTGCTTGCTATCTCTTTATGATCTCCAGCAACATAGTATGTACGTGGCAGAGAGGGAGGGGGAGCCAAAAGAGGAGCAGACACCACCCTCACCCCCTCGACATTCACATGACCTGATTGTGTCAGCGCCACTTGTCCCCCCCATCTGTCACAATGTCAGCTCCTGCTGGGGCCCCGGGATCCACAGAGGTTGCTCCACGTGTCACCCCATTTATCTTTTCAGGCGGCAGCGCTGATGTGTTTGACACTTCTATTTGTTATCCTACAAAGCAGGGTCCCCACTCTTCAAAGCAAAGGGGAGAGAAGTCAGGCACGGCATAGGACCAAGACAGAAATGAGCACCAGGAGAAATTTGGAGAAGGAGGTCTGCAGCATCTGTACATCTAAAGGAGATGAGAAGGGAGATCAGGCAATTTGGTTTCTGGAGGACGGCTGAACCAGGAGAAAGTGTGTGTGTGTGTGTGTGTGTGTGTGTGTGTGCCCTTGGAGAGACTGTGGCATCACACTATGACTCTGGTGACAAGAACAGTCTGGTATGCTTTTGTGAGACTAACCCCAGTGTCTGGTAGCCACCACATTCAAGTCCTCCCTCCCCATCTTCCCCTCCCCCCACACCTTCTTCAAAGAGGGGAACAATGGAGACTTGGGTCCTCTGCTAGGCATTTGCCAGCTATGGCATTTGTTCAGAACAAAGACTCTGCCTTTGAAAAGATGCTATTCCTGGAGCAGCCCTGGATCCCCCCACATTCCTCAGAGCTCCCATTGTCATGAAAAGCCCTCCACCTGGATAACACACACCCCACAGGAAGTTGCCCTGCAGCTGCATAGAGGGGCTGGAACTCTGTACCAAAAGCAGACACCAGAGAGTCTACTGGGGTCTGGGATAGACTAGACTCCAGAAATAGTGCCCATGGGACTGGGCTGGGAAGTGTTGATTGGTGTAGAAAGGAAACCAGGTGTGACCAGCAGGTGATGAAACTTAATTGTCTTGTGTCTCCCTAGCTGATTCCAAATGAATAAATGATCTGAAACTCCAGGACTTGAGAATCCATTCTTTTTTTTATTTTATTTTATTATGTTATGTTAATCACCGTACATTCCATCATTAGTTTTTGATGTAGTGTTCCATGATTCATTGTTTGCGTATAACACCCAGTGCTCCATTCAATACGTGCCCTTCTTAATACCTGGGGGAATGGGTTAGCCTGGTGATGGGTATTAAAGAGGGAATCCATTCTTAAGGATGATTCCATAAGGAAGGCAGGATAATCTGGCCCCCACGTTTGGTCAAGTTTAATGGAACAAACATGGTCTTGGAGTCCAAAAGGATTAGGATAAGAATTCAATGACATGATAAGGAAAAGCACCTAAACACAGCAGATACTATATAATTGGTATCTATTTTGACATTTTTATCATTATAATTATTAAAACCATCTGTAGCCTGGTCAAAAGGCTTCTATCTGGGCACCAAACATCCCCCTCTCTATTGCTTCACACTGAGCCCTGGGAAGGAGTGGGAGGGAATGAGCAAAAGCACCCACATTCGGGAGTGTCTGGAGCAGGCTGGCAGGGTGTGCTGCGGTGCATTCACAGAGCTGAGTGATCGTCTTTCTCAAGGGGACAAGAATGAGCAGTTCCTCAAGGACCTGTCAAGGGAAGCCCAGCAGTGAGAGTGTGATGGGGACTGGGACGGGGAAGGGAGAGCCCAGGGGAAGTCAGAAAGCAGGTTCTGCTCTGGAGCCTGGGGACAGAGGGCAGGGGTTTTCCCTCACCTCACCTTCATGCATCCCCACTGACCACTACAGGAATAATAAATAGAACGATCACTGTTTTTGAGTTCTGATTGCAGCCGAACATTAAGGTAGGAATTCTCCGTACATACTTATTTCATTCCTTACCTTAGATATGAAATTACTTCTAGACAGTGAAACTGGCTCGTTCAGTGTCACTCAGTCAGCAAAGGGGGCTGAACCTAGAGACTTAAGATGCTAGTTTGGGCTCTTCTCACGAAGCCACCCTGCCTCTCAACAAAGGAATGATTTCTCAACTGATTCAGACCAAGCTAAAGAAAGGGTATGGTTTGGAATATCAAAAGACTTGAGCAGGAGCTCCTGAGCATGGACCATGGGCTATGAAAAACCACAAGTTCTTTTGTCTCCTGCTGTCTCCCATCTGCTGCCTGTCTCCTGCCACTGCCCAGGCCATGAAAACCCAAAGGGCTTCAGGGAGAAGTGACCAGGAACCCAGTGGGCTTCTTTGTGCTTCTTCCATCCCTGGGGCTCTTCTCAGACAGTATTTGCTTGTCTTTGAAGCTGCCATACTTCCCCTTTATATCCCTCCTCTCCAAACTGTTCTCAGGTATCCCGATGACATTCCTGCTTGAAAGAGTGAACTAATGAGAAATTGGGATGAGATCATAAAACAGGCCCGTGGCCTAAAGAAGACTGAGAATTTGGTTCATTGACTCCTAGCCAAGTGATGCTCAACCGCCAGGGCTCTCAGGGAGCCACTGGGCAGGGAAATATAGCCCAGGAAACCACCATTACTTGGCAATTTCTTAAGAAGTAGAGGATCTTGGGGTGCCTGGGTGGCTCAGTTGGTTAAGCGACTGCCTTCGGCTCAGGGCATGATCCTGGAGTCCCGGGATCGAGTCCAGCATTGGGCTCCCTGCTCAGCAGGGAGTCTGCTTCTCCCTCTGACCCTCCCCCCTCTCATGCTCTCTCTCTCTATCTCATTCTCTCTCTCAAATAAATAAATAAAATCTTAAAAAAAAAAAGAAGAAGAAGAAGATCTTGCCCCAGAATGAATAACAAGAATGGCACTCATTCTCATGAGAATATGCCCATTTGTTCATGCTGGAACTTGGTGTTGTATTTTTCAAACGACTTTACTATGGCCCATAAGTTATTCAAAGAATGCCTCTCGGGAACCATTTTTTCTAATATGTATGTTTAAACATATCTTTTCACATTAAGCATCTTTTAACTTACAATCCCTAAAGTCCTTTATCATTCTATTTCCATTAGCCTCCCCCCACCTTGCCGCCATAAGAGACTGGTTACTAAGTAATATCATTCCCATAATATCACCAGGGACATGGAGTTTGCCAGCAAATGTTTATAATATACCCTCTTATAACATACCCTCTCCTGAAAATTCTTTGTGAGTGCCTACTGTCTGCCAGGCAGATGGCACACCAAGGCTCATCAAACAAGTAACCAAGAAAAGTAAGATATTTTCAGCCCAAACTTTCTCCTGCTGATCCCTTGCCCCATCACCCTAGGCTGTAAGTGAAAGGCTGCCAAGGTGCGCATCCGCTTTGTCAGTTCAGACATGACGTTTAGTGGTGGTCTTTGAGTTTCACTAGCTATTGAGCTGGAAAGAAATATATGGCAAGGAAAAATAGCACCTATGCATAAAAGCAGAAAGTTATCATATATATACATATATATAAACACATATATACACATATAATTATGTATATATAATTAATGTATTATAATTTATTATAGAATAATTGTGATATATATTTCATTATATTATATTATATTATATTATATTATATTATATTATATTATATTATATTATAAATTAGTGCTCCCAAAAGAATTGTAGTGATTCCATTCTCTCCATACAACCTCAGTAAATGGTCCAACAGATGAATGCAACAGCTGGGCATAGCCTCTGACCAGGGTAACAACTGGAGACAAAATGGGGGAGGCTCCCTTCAGTAGGAAAGGCTGACATCACCCAAGTCAGATCACAACATGCTTACTTAGAGGATCCAATTTCAGGCCCTGTAGAGCACACCGTTTCTTGGCTATTCTTGCCCAAAGAAGGACAAGGTGCTGGGACAGAGGGAACATTGGACTTGGAGAAGCCAGTCTGGCTGCGTGTTCCAGATCTACTGGAGTGGTTAAGTCACATGCTTTCTCAGCCTCAATTTCTTCATCAATAAAATGGAATTCATATCTTTCTCATGGATATTAGAGGACTGTTGTGAGATACACATTGGATTTATAATTTATAAATTATAAAATATATAAAACCATAGAAGGGAATATCCCTGCACTGCAACTGGAAAACTATGTAATAGCTTTCAGGTTTGGAGGCAGATACAGAGTGGTTTACAGACCAACCCATGCCTCTAATCTCCAGGATGTGTGTTAAAGTGTGCTTGGAGATTGTACAGTCATTTGTGGATATGTAAGGCCAGTCACTGTACACATGCAGGTCTCTCAAGGGAGGATACAATGCCATCTAGGAGATAGTAGAGACATGCACAAGACTCCGTGTGAACATAGAAACTGTTTCAAATGCATCTTTCACTCTTTGGGTTTGGAGATTTGGATTTTGTGGGGTATGGGGAGGCAGGGATGAAAGCAGACAAAGAAAGAGAGAGAGAGAGAAGATAGGAATTGGAACAACCCAGAAAACAAGTCTTCAAGTCTTCAGGGTACACTTTGTCAGGCTAGATGTCTCATGGATCCTCCAACATGGCATGTCCTAAGCCAAACTCATCATTATCCCAACCCTAGCCTGCCTGTCCTCCTCTGTTCTCTGTGTCAGACAATGGCTGCACCAATTACCCATTGTTCCAAACCTAAGCATCAGCTTAGACTCCCCACCCAGTTAATCCAAATCCAGTGACAGCAAATGTCCTTAAAATGCCAGCCCCGTGACTATGTCTGGGACTCTCTGCTGGCCTGACTTACCACAATTACCTCTCAAAGTTCCCAGCTCTCTTCCTTGAATCCATTCTCCATATTCCTGATTCCTAAAACCATACCTGACCTTGTCCTTTCCCTCAGGCTCCTGCCTTCTTCTGTAAGTTTGTTTCTTGACTTTCTCTCACACACATCTAGACTTTTTCCTCTTGCTTCTGGGTTTTTGCATATGTTATTCCTCCTGTCTATAGGCAGCTTTTCCCACTTCCCATAAGTCCTTCTCATCCTGGAGGCTTCCAGAAAACCTTCCCATTCCCACAGACTAAATTCAGTGTCCCTCTCCAGTGCTTCCTGTTCACACCCTCTTTGACATGATCAAGTATTCAGAACATTGAATGGTAAGAATTGGTTTGCCAAGTGATTTCAAGCCCATGAACACGTCTGAAGCAGGGCCCAGATCTTATTTCAGTTCTGTTTGTTAAGCACCCAAAAAAGTGACTGGAGCATGGGAGGTGCTCAAAAACTATTTGTTGATTTTTTTAATTTAAATTCAAGTTAGCAGACAAATAGTGTAGTATTGGTTTCCGGGGTAGAATTTAGTGATTCATCACTTACATATAACACCCAGTGCTCATCCCAGCAAGCGCCCTCCTTAATGCCCATCACCACTCAGCCCATCCCCCCACTCACCTTGCCTCCAGCAACCCTCAGTTTGTTCTCTGTAGTTAAGAGTCTCTTATGGTTTGCCTCCCTCTCTGTTTATATCTTACTTTATTTTTCCTTCCCTTCCCATATGTTCATGTGTTTTGTTTCTTAAATTCCACATATGAGTGAATCATATATTTGTCTTTCTCTGACTGACTCATTTCACTTGGCATAATATACTCTAGTTCCACCAACACCATTGCAAATGGCAAGATTTCATTCCTTTTGATCATCTAGTGATATTCCATTGAATATATATACCACATCTTCTTCATCCATTCATCAGTTGATGGACATTTGGACTCTTTCCATAATTTGACTATTGTTGATAGTGTTGCTATAAACATTGGGGTGCATGTGTCCCTTTGAATCAGCATTTTTGTATCCTTTGGCTAAATACCTAGTAGTGCAATTGCTGGGTTGTAAGGTAGTTCTATTTTTAACGTTTTGAGGAACCTCCATACTATTTCCCAGAGTGGCTGTGCCAGTTTGCATTTCCACCAACAGTTTCTCTTAAACTTCCCCTTTCTCTGCATCCTTACCAACATCTGTTGTTTCCTGAGTGGTTAATTTTAGCCATTCTGATAGGTGTGAGGTAGTATCTCATTGTAGTTTTGATTTGTATTTCCCGGATGATGAGTGATGTTGAGCATCTTTTCATGTGTCTGTTTGCCATCTGAATGTCTTCTTTGGAAAACTAGTCTTCAACAAATCAGGAAAGAATATCCAGTGGAAAAAAGACAGTCTCTTCAACAAATGATGCTGGGAAAACTGGACAGCAACATGCAGAAGAATGAAACTGGACCATTTCCTTACACCACACACAAAAATAGACTCAAAATGGACGAAAGACCTAAATGTGAGACAGGGAACTATCAAAATACTGGAGGAGAAAACAGGCAGCAACCTCTGTGACCTTGGCTGCAGCAAATTCTTACTAGACATATCTCTGGAGGAAAGAGAAACAAAAGCAAAACTGAACTACTGGGACTTCATCAAGATAAAAAGCTTCTGCACAGTAAAGGAAACAATCAACAAAATTAAAAGGCAGCCTGTGGAATGAAAGAAGATATTTGCAAATGACATATCAGATAAAGAGGGTTAGTATCCGAAATCTATAAAGAACTTACCAAACTCAATACCCAAAAAACAAATAATCCACTTAAAAAATGGACAGAAGACATGAATAGACACTTCTCCAAAGAACAGTTTGTTAATTTGGGTAGCATTAAACTGAAGGGGATCTGTTTCGATTAGCCTGAAGAAATCAAAAGAAGCTTCATTCTGATTATACCCCATTCCAGAGGACACCCCTTGCATTCCCCAGCCCGGCAAGTTGGTGACTGACTGGAGCCTTTCCACAAGTCAGGGCTCTACCAGAAGTCAGGAAACTTATTCCAAAGCTGGCCCAAATATGGTGTCTGCCCCAGTGAACCTGGCTTCCTATACTCCCCAATATGACCCATCTTCAGAAGTGGTTGTTCATGATCTTAGACCCAGCAAGGGCCTTGATAATAGTCCTAAGACCATTACTTCAACTGCTTGACAGGCCCAATGAATGCATGTTTCCTGAATAAATCAATGAATGAATGCAAATCAGGTTTTGACACATGCCCTACGTATTCTGCAGCATAAAGGAATAAAATTGTTCCCATTCCTTCCAAGCTTTATTCCTCACTACTTCAACGGGGCTTGGGGAGAGAGAGCATTCCTCCACTCCCAGTAAAGTATATGGATGGGCTTTGTGATAGCTATTTCCTTGACTTTTTTTCCATGCAAGTGATGGTCTATATGGCCAAACTTGCCAAAACTCAGGTCCTATTGTCTATATATTGTTATATGAAACACAATCCTTAAGATTTCTTTGGATTTTTAAAGTCTCTTTCTTACTGGCCTGAATTGTCCACAGGCTTTAGGAGGTTGCACAATGCTGTAGATTCCCAAAATGGTGACAAGGCTTATTTCTCCCTTTATCCAAGCACTTTGCAATGTGGCTTTAGCTCCTCCCAGCAAAAGACAGTCTATTTCCCCTTCCTTTATATTCGGCTGCCATTGTCATGTGCTTTGCACCACAGAATGCAGTGGAAGTAACAGTAAGCTAGTTGAGAGCCTAGGCCTCAACAGACCTTTTGCACTTCCACAGGAACCCTGCTTAGCTACCCTGCAAACAATCCCCGTCGAGCCTGCTGAGTGACACCATAACTCCATTCCAGTTATCTGTTGCAGCATAACACCTCAAACTCAGTGCCTTAAAACAACAATTATCATCCATTTTCCTTACAAATGAGCACTTTGGGCAGGTCCTGGTAGAGACCGTTCATCTCTGCTTCTCACAGCATTAGCTAGGGCAGCTCAGAAGCTGGGGGTGACTCATCTGAGACCTGGAGTCATCAAAGTGTCACTCACATGTCTTCTGGCTGATGCTGGCTGTCAGTTGGGACCTCGGCTGGGACTGTGGGGCTGGACACCCAGCTGTAGCCTCTCCTTGTGGCTGCTAGACTTCCTCATAGCACTGGAGGTGGGTTCCAAAAGAAAAGTCATGACGGGAAGAAAATGGAAGCTGCCAGTTTCTCAAGGCTAAACCTGGAAATTAGCCCAGCATTCCTTCTGACGTATTCTATTGGTCAAAGCAGTCACAAAGTTCTTCCCGGATTCAAGGAAAAGGAGGAAACAGCAATCTCCCATTGTAAAAAGAACGCATGAGACAGGATATTTGTGGTGGTCATCTTTCGAAAATACAGTCTTCCAAACTCGCATACCCTAACCAACAGTTAACCAACTGCCAGACAGCAATGAGACCCTCCTGAACCAGTCAGACACACACACACACACACACACACACACACACACACACACACACACCAGTCAACTGACAAACCAGCTACAAATGCAGAAGCTAACTCAACCAAGATTAGCTGAACCTGACCCAGATCGGCAGGACCGCCCAGCTGCCCTGTCCATTAATACTGGCTGTAGACTTGAGGGCATTAATAGATGACTATCTTTGTAAGTCATCAAGTTTTAAGGTGGTTTGTCCCACAGAAATAATCCTGGTTCTACCATCTACTGGCAAGTTATCGACTTTGAGCCTTAATTTCCTTGTTTATGAATATACCTATGTCACAGGTTCATAAATTATTAGGATTCAGTGACATAACAGGACTCACGTGCCTAGCCAAGTGCTGGCACAGAATTCATATATGATAGTTCCCTTCCCTTCCTCACATATTCAAAGTTATAATGAAGGTCATGTTCTCATCATTCCCTATGACACATACACTAAGGTCGTAGAATCTTGCTGTGTGTCAATCTCAGTTCTGCTTTGCAGAAGGTGACTTTCAAAAATAACTCTCCTTACTAATCAATTAAACCAGTGAGAATTTTCAAAATCACTCAACTATTCCAGGAGAAAGGAGAAAGGGCAGGACAAGAGGTGAACTGTATGATCCTCTTAATGAAAATTTCAAGGAGTCTTGGTTTATAAACACTGCAAAAATCCGTTCTAAACAAAAACATCAGCTTTTCACTGTGACTTGGATATTAGCCAGCAATGAAGGAGAGATTGACCTGATTTAGGGTTGGTTGCACAATATGAAAAGTGATTTTTTTTTTTCCCTTTCCCTAGACCTAGAGCTAATAGCTTTGTTTGTCCCTGATCAACAGAACATTGTGCTTGTCCCTTTTAAAATCCGTAAGTGCACAATGGAACTTTGCTTATGGTTAACTCCACATGCGCTTTGGAGTTGCTGCAGTTGACATAAACTCATCCAAAGCAGGGAGTTCTGAATAAATGCATCACATTCTGATACTTTGTGCCTAAACTCCTGAGGGGAGAGGAATACAAAATAGAAAAGCAAAAGATGGTTGGTTGTCTCGGCTTTTGCCCCTGACAGTAACAACACAGGCTTACATTTGCAGGGAAATTTTCATCTGGCAGAGGACTTCAGGTCCCTGATTTCCTTTTACCCTGTACAACAGCCCTGTGGGACAGGAGAGTAAGTGTTAATATTCTCCTTCTACAGATGAGGACAGTTCTGGGATTTGACTACTTGTTTAATGGTTGCCAAGCTTTTAATGAACTCTCAAACTGGGGAGTTTGTTAAAAATTTAGATTTACTGGGTTCTACCTCAGATATTTGGACTTGATAAGGTGTAGGGTGGGGCTCACAAATTGGTATTCTGAACAACATCCTAGATGGCCCTTATGATAACATTGCTTCAGTCTGATACTCTTCCTACCATGAAAAATCAAAGGATGATTTTTAGAACTCATACACACAAATAAATCCTATTTTTTTCATGGCTTGTTACTCTTGAGAATTTGGAAATACCATGGGTCACATCATGCCCTCTTGAAACATAACTATTACCTTCAGTGAAAGCCTCATAGAGCACAGTTAATGCATTTGGTTGGTGCTTGATCTGACTGCCAACACCACAGTATTTGGCTCGGGAATGCAGATTTTTTTTCCAGTAGATTTGTCTTCCTAATTATGTCTGACTTCAGATAACATTAAAATTAAATTGCTTTTCCTTTTTTCCCGGGCTCACACCAGGGCAGGGAAGAAGTAAGGAGTGCTAGATGGCAGAAAAAACAAATGATGGACTCAAAGAGCTATAGTGATTATCTGGATCCTGCTTCTCATTGACTGAGGTAGAGAAACAAAGGAACAGACATATTGAAGGTCAAGACAATCCAGCCTTGACCAAAATAGTACCAAGCCATACATCATATAGCCCAAATGGCATTTGAAAACTCTATGAGGGCAGTCTTGAGTTCTTCCTCTGAAAGTTAATCAACCCTCTACCATATTTGCTCACACTTTCATGGAACTAATAATTCAAATGAGAAGCCAAAAGCCATATAGCATGATTATTCCTTTAGCACATTGTCTTGTGCTAAATTATAAATTACTGTTATTGAATAGATTGTTTCATGAATTGAAAGTTTCTACCTCTTTGTAAAGCCACATTACTATCTGAAGATATAACCAAAAACTACTCTTACTGTCTTTTCATAGTAGATACTCAATAGCTGTTTGATGGATGAATGAGTGAGTGAGGAGGGCAAGGCAAGAATCATTTTGATGATCCAGACAGACTCAGATGTAAAAGTTGAAGCAGGTTAAGGGAAAATTCTAGAGAAGAGATGGGCAATATCAGGTTAACATCAAGTTGAATTAGATCAGCCAGATGAAAAGGGTTTCAATATCCTCTGGAGGGGTCTTGATGTTATGAGAATATCTAGCAAGCATGAGGTTACTGCCACTTCTTCAGCATCTTGACCTAAGGAAGCAAAAATGAGTTCCACCTACCCCAGTGGATCAGGGGCCATCCAACTCAAAGAGGTCCTCACCGCTGTACATATTAATGTGCATATTCACATTTTGAAGTACAAAAGGCTCTTGCCTTGATCTAGTGGCCAAGGTCTCTGAACTTCCCTTGTGGCAAACCACCCTATAAAGTCTTACCCAGTACAAATCTCTTTAATTTCACATCAACAAAAGTCATGCATCAGAGGCTAACTAAATGCTTGCCAGTCCCTTTTTCCCATCATGGGAATACAGAAATCCTACATTTCCTAGCTTCCCTTGCAGTTAGGTTGGGGCCATATGACCAGGTTCTGGCCAAAGGAATATGAAAATAAATGATGATTGCCGTTCCCAAGCTGGATAAAAAATACCCCACACAATCAACCTCATTCTATATCTTTGCTCATCAGCTGAGGAAAGCTGAAGTTCCAATGGAAAACATTGAAAAAGTCCTAGGAAACATGGGAACCATGGGACAAAATGTGTCTAGGTCCCCATATCAACACTGGAGTAGAGCCCTCCAAAGACGTGCCTGATCTCCAGGAGGCTCTGGCACAAGGGAGAAGGGAACCTCTGTTAATATAACCCCCAATGAGGGATGCCTGGGTGGCTCAGTTGGTTAAGGGTCTGCCTTCAGCTCAGGTCATGATCTCAGGACCCTGGGGTGGAGTCCCACATCAGGCTCCTTACTCAGCAGGGAGCCTGCTTCTTTCTCCCTCTCCCTCTGCCTGCAGCTCCTCCTGCTTGATTGTTCACTCTCTCTCTCTCTCTGACAAATAAATAAGTAAAATCTTTAAAAAAAATAACCCCCAATGAGAGGTGGAGGATGTTGACAACAGCACATGGTGAGTTCTACTAATATGGGTCACATCTTCATGTGACTTAAGAATTGAGTCCATAATGGGCATATCTACAGACCAACATAAAACAACAGAATCAGAATATGAAAAAACTTTTGTGGACTTTTTTTCTCTCTTCTGGAGAAAAAAGAATTTATTATACTAAACTTTTTTAAAAAAAAGAGCAAACTGAACATCTCTCCCTCTATTTGTAGAAGTAAACACTTTCTCTGTCATACTGGTACTTCTTTTATATCTGAAACTGAGTCAGTTATTTATTTTTGTGATTATATAATCAAATCCAGTCAAGAGAAAATCTGGACTGCTGTCTGTTACTAGTTTGGATGAGTTGGTTTTATCTTACAGCTTCTCTTTGTTTGAAATGCTCATCTTTGTGTCAGACTCTTGGTGCCCCCAGGAGAAAAAAATATTATTACCAGATTTAGTAATATTTACTGAGCATTTACTGTGTACCAAGGACACTGCCAGCATTCTCACAAGCACCCTATGAGATAGGTTCCAATTTACAGATGAGGAAATTAAGGCAGAGAAAAGTTCTACTTGTTTCCAGGGCCACCAAGATCATAGATTATTTAGGCAGATTAGGATCTGTTCACTCTCACTATAGAAGCTGCTCTCCTGGGGCACCTGGGTGGCTCAGTCGTTAAGCATCTGCCTTCGGCTCAGGTCATGATCCCAGGGTCCTGGGATCGAGCCCCATGTCAGGCTCCCTGCTCAGTGGGGAGCCTGCTTCTCCCTCTGCCTCTGTCCCCCCATTCCCCGCTCATGTTCTCTCTCACTATCTCTCTCTCTCTCAAACAAATTAAATCTTTTTTAAAAAGAATCTGCTCTCCTAACCACCTCAGCTTATTTTCTTCCTTGATGCGGTTTTGGATGCTCATTTTCTCGGGGTTATCTGTGACTATCACATAGTAACCATTTCCCTGGAGACAGAATTCCAAATTGGCTATGAAGCCAGTTACTTTAATTATGATCTGGTCACCTTCCTAAATGTACCTCCTCATTGGCCCTTGTTGCTCTAAGCTCTACATATGTATGAATGTAACTGAGGTTCTTTTGAGTTAGGAATTCTTCAAACTTTTCCAACTATTTTTCAAAGGCTTGGGGCTACACACACTCCTTAAAGACTTAAAGGGAAATTTTCTCTCCATTACAAATTTCAAGCCTGCTTACCTTTTAAATATTTAATATTTAGGTATTATAAAAGTAATGGGATTATTTGATGTCCTAATTGCCTCGGGCCTTGTTTTCAGTGCCTTTGTAGCAAAAAGGGTGATGCTAGCAGTAGCATGCATCCTGCTGCTTAGTTTAAAGAACCCCCGGACAGCCTGCCTGATACGAGACCCAGGGTTGAACTCACAGGAATATGAGTGTGCAGACTAACTACCCTCTGGAGACTCATACTCTGCCCACCCCTCCCCACCACACACACACATGACTGCTGGTAAAATGAGATCACAATTCACATCCAGGACAGTATGAAAGAGAAAACAAAGAAGGCCAGTATGAGGTACAATCCCCTTACCCGCTTTTTCTTTGTTACTGGGAGTTCTCACATTGATGATATTTATAGATCAAGGTACACCAGTGTGTCCATTTGTGTGTGTCTGTATGGAATGTGAAAATGGGGCTTTAGGCTGAAGTCTTGAAACATAGATATCATTTTGCTATGGTATCAAATTTCAAAAGAGGGAAACAAAAACTATTCAACACTTAATCCCTTCACTCACATCAAGGGTGTAAAATCGCAAGATTAAGAGATGAGGAATATATACGTGTGTGTGTGTGTATAATGTAAATATATATATAAATATATATCCTATTGGTTCTAATTCTCTGGAAAACCGCGATGCAAAGGGAAACAATTAGTAACTAGGCCCAGGCAACAAGCAACTGGGGCCAGCCTGAGTAAACCAGGCTGCATGATCTCCTTCGTCAGAACGCAAGAGTTAGCCAAATGTGGAAGAAGGATTAGAAGTGCCAGTGAGGAGAGAGGAGTCTGAGAACACCGTTTCCCTGACCATGGCCTCCCGCCTGGAATAGCCTGAAGTGACAGAAAGGGAGAATTTTTTTTATTTTAAAACAAAATCTGAGGGGTTTTTGTTTTATTTTTTTAATTTAAATTCAATTAGCCAGCATATAGTACCTCATTAGTTTCTGACGTAGTGTTCAATGATTCATCCGTTGCGTATAACCCAGGGCTCACTTATTTATCTGAGAGAGAGAGTATGAGCTGGAGGGTGGCCAGAGGGAGAGAGAAAAAGAGAAGCAGACTCCCCGCTGAGCGGGAAGCCCGGCACGAGGCTGGATCCCAGGACCCTGAGATCATGACCTGAGCCAAAGGCAGACGCTTAATCGACTGAGCCACCCAGGCACCTCCAAAATTTGAGTTTTAACTATAATATGGGATCAGATATACTGATTTCCATCCTGAGATGATGTCAGTGCCTTGAAGTGATGGGAGAAACATTTGAGTTACTCTGGCTTGGACAGAAAGGTCCTAGGGCACATCTGTATTTAACTGAGTGAAAGAAGAAAAATTAGTCCCACAGAGTGGACTTAGAAAAGCAGTAGGAGACAAACTCAAGTGACACCTGCCTTCCCTCCCTGGTTTCGTGTATGTATATATCCTTCACCTTGGTGGAAAACCCACCTGAGTTACACCCAGCTACCAGCCCCTGCAGCACCAAGGCCCAGCCTTGGGGCCCGGGCAGGCACCTCTATCTTCCATACTCAGGGGCAGCTCTGGTGGGTTCCATGACCCGGGATGAGCTCAGCCACAACTCATGTTTTGGCACTCAGCATCTATTCTGCTCACACCTCAACTGACATGATTAACCCATCAGGGCATCTGGTAACCACAAAAGCTGTTGAACACATTCATACATACTCTACACATTCAATATCTATTTATTGAGCATCTCCCTGTGCCTGGTGTTATTGGTTAGAAGTACAAATATAGAGCTTCTAGCTTCAAGAAACTTGCAATCACATGTAAACTTTGACATATATATAAATGCGTATATATATATATATATATATTCTTGTATTCAATGTTAATCCTCTTTTGTATCTTAGTCAACATATTTTAAATTCTGAGAGTTCTGAATTTGATTTACTTGTTTTTCCAAACTTACCCCTGTAAGTTCTGTTCCTGGCTATAAAAATCAGAGCAAAGACTAGTTTTGTGGTTTGAATGAGAAACCTAACATAAAACACCACAAACTTTAAATTAGGGAGACTTTTCTTTAACTAGAGACTTAGAATGTGTGCAAAACCCTTTTATTATGTATAGTACACAGAGACACACACATATACAATCATTATTTTTAGATTTTTCAGGTTGCATTTAAGTGATCTACTTTCTTTTTTTTCTAAATGCTGAAAGAGGGCCTGAGGACTAAAATAAATTGCTCTTCCTAAGATATGGGAGTAGCACTGAAATTATCCTTTTGAAAAGCAGAGGGCCAGATGGCCAATCTATACAATCCTTTGAAAAAACTTAATTCCACAAGACAGAGCTCATGAAATGGCCTCAGATTTTCTTTCAGGAAGTGAGCTAAGATGAAACCAAGTGGCTAACGTTCTTAAGCACAAGATCCATGCTCTGATGGTGGGAAATGAGCAGGGGTCAGAGCTTTGTTCTGAGATACAAAGTTCAGATGTCAGTCAATAAGGAGAGGAACAGAAGCAGACAGGGGCATCCCCAGGGCTTGAGAACAGATCAGAATGAGACCCTGTGGGCTACACTGGGCAGAAGGGACATTGTCCTAAGTGTGGTATAGGCTCTCAGCACTTCCTGACTTATTTTGTGGAAGAACGAGCTACTGACACACTCCGGTCCCATGCCCCCTGCCCCTTACCTTTCCCATGAAGCCGCCCTTTAGTTTCCATTTTGGCCAAATCTCCTGTCACTGAAGCCTCACTCTGCACTGGTATTTCCAGAACTAAATCGGAGACCATCCGGAGACCTCGTTCATAAAGGAAATGGGAGGGATCCTTGAAGGGATCTTTGCTTGTTTCCTGTGAAGCCCACTACACCTGTCCCAAATAAACCAAACTACCCTTAGCCTGCTCATGGCCACTGGCAGCTTACTTCCCCCTCGTCCCCATCACCGTATCTCACGAGAGTTGCCCAGCCTTGATAAGCCTTACTCCCCTCGGAATTCAGTTAAGTCACCTTTTCCCCTCAAGGATACACATGGCTTCTGCCTCACGGAGTAGCCTTGGCACGTCACTGGCCCACGCCTGTCTTGTACCAGCAGAATCTCCCGAACATTATCAGAGATGATACAGATGTAATTAAACCTGAATTCTACTCTCTCCTTGTGACAACTCAGCGGACAATTAATGATGATAAAAGAGCTTGCCAGTTGCCGTCTGACATACCAATGTGAGCTTCCAACTCCGATGAAGATGGAGGGTGAAGGGCAGGTCCCGCAGGCTCCATTTCAATCTCTCTTTTATCTCACACTTGCTAAAAATTAACACTCATTTTGGGGAGATTTAGATTATTTCTTCTCCTTTCTTAAAAGCACCAAATAGACAATCTGGGGTAATGCAATGTCTATGAAATAAACAAGAACGCTTCCTGGAAGAGTAATTTAAGCTTTACCACCAGGGATGGTAGATTCAAGCCTTAAAGCCAGAGAAGCAGGCTCTTCATCCCTGACCCCAGTAGAAGAGAGGATGTGCCCACCGCATTTTGGTCATGGTCATGGGGACGTATCAGGTGGTAGGGAGGGATTTTCATAAGGAAGGCACGTCGTGGGTTTTTTCACAATAATGCTGTTCCCCTTAAAACTAACTTTGATCTCATCTGTCCCTCTCTCTCCCTCTCCAAAATCTCAGGTTCAGTCATGACTGCTGCCTGTTGCAATGAAATGCTTGGAGCGTGGCCAAGGCTGGAGGGACACATAGGCTGTGGAGGGAGATGACTGGAGAGAAAATAATCAAAAACAAGGAAGATGAGAGGGAATAAGAGAAGCGCGTTCCACGTTCACACTTCAAAACCACGAGGACGCTCTGTGGCAACAGAGTTGCGATGCTGGCTTCCTGTGCTGCTTTCTGTTCAACAGTTTGGTGTTTGGGGGGCTTGAGAATCCGTGTAGACAATTCCCAGGAGTAAAAATGCAAATGACTCATAAACATATGAAATAAATGTTCGAAGTCCCTTGTAATCAAAGAAATGCAAATATAAAACAAGAAGACAGCATTTTCACCTATCAAATTAACAGAGATTAAAAGGAATTCTAACAGTCAACAGGGACGGTGAGGTGGCCCGTCTCTTGCTGCTACGGTGCTGATTGGTACAACCTTTCTCCTGGGCAATTTGGCACTATGTAGCCAAAGTCTTAAAAATATTCCTACTTCTTGGCCCAGTACCTCCCCTTCTAGGTTCTACCCTAAGAACATAAATAGCCACCTGAGCAAATATATCATTGGGATGTTGTTTACAACAAGAAAAGGCACAAAAATAAACTATTACTTTGTTATTAAATACATAATATAAGTAGAAAATATATAATATAAATACAAAAATAGATTACAACATTCCTTCACTAATATCGCCCGGCAAATGTATACATTTTAAAGACTACTGATATATATAAATTTAAAAAGCAACATTGTACATATAATGTGATCTTAGTTTTTAATATTTAATATATATGTATAAGAGAAAGAGAGAGAAGTAAAATACATCAAAATATTCACAGAAATTATTTCTTTCTATGTGATTCAGTGCATGTTTATTTTTGATACTTTCCTGTTTTTTTCAAAATTCCTCATGAGGAACATATGATAATCAGAAAATAGGAGCAACATTTTAAAAACGTGTAAATAAAGAATTAAAAGCATATGAGTCAGGATGGGATTTATAACAAACAAACCCCAAACCTCAGTTGCTTAAAACAATAAAGGCTGCAAATCCACTAGAGACTCATCCTCACATTGCGTCACTCGGGAACAAAATGAATAGAGACTCCATCATCTGGAGCATCATGGTCACCGTGACAAGGGAAAGGAAATGTGACAAATCCTGAACTGGCTCTTTCGTTCATCCACAGGTGACGCATGTCACTTCCACTTATATTTCATTGGCTGAAATCAGTCATATGATGAGTCTTTTCGAATGCAGATGGAGAAGTTCAATCAGCCTAGAGGGAAGAGAATCAGAAATATTTGTGAACAGAACCAGTATTTACTACCCCAAAAATGTTCATTGTTTTCTCAAGAATTAATTAGATGTCAGAGCGGAAGTTTTTCCTCTCTGCTTCATTAGCAATTGAGATGTGACGTTCGTTATGCATCATTCATAAAACCCTAAACGACTTGGTTCTGCCTCTCAATGCAGGGTATGGAATGTTAGCCATTTGGGAGATGTCAGTATTGCAAGCAAGGTAAAAAGGTAAAACCAACCAGCATTCTAAACACAGAAAAATCAAAATAAGCAATGTTGGAAATATCTCTCACTTTTTCTTCAATGTTGGGGAATGGGGCCTAAGTATATATACAAGGTTGTTAACCCAACCACTGAGAACAATTTTTTATTCATGACAGAGAGAGAGAGAGAGAGAGCGTGCACACAAGCAGGGGGAGGGGCAGAAGCAGTCTCCTCACTGAGCAGGGAGCCCGAAGTCGAACTCAATCCCAGGACCCTGGGACTACGACCTAAGCCAAAGGCAGACGCTTAACCAACTGAGCCACCCAGGGGCCCCACCACTGAGAACATTTTTCTAGTCAATAGAGTCTGTTTTCTTTTTAAATCTGTATTCTGCCAATATAAGAGATTAGAACACACCAATTCCAAAATACAACTATCAATGTTAAAGAAAATGCCATTTTAATCCCCTGCACATTCAAACAGTTTATCATACTCTATTCAGTACCTTTTTGAAATGCTTTTGTGTTAACAAAAAACGAATATGACTTTATGAATAACAAAAATGGAAGGCACCATCATTTGGACACTAATTCACATTGTTTTGTTAAAATATAACTTGAACCATGTTAAAAATAAAAGTTAATTATATGGAATGGTAGCTTGCAGCTTGCATTGGTAGACCTCTCTGAGGGATTCAGGTAATTGTAGAAAATTCCATCCAAGCTAGAACCCTTAGGGTTATCATGGAATCTTTTCATCACCCACTATATCTAATTGGTCTTCAAATCTTACAGATTCTAAACTTCCTAGATGTCCTTTTATCTGATTCTTTCTCTCCATTCACAATTGCTACGTTCGGGGCTTTGTCATCCTTTACCCAGGCTATTTCAATTGCTTATTTGCTTGTCTTCTTCCTTCAGACTCCCCTCCCTCAGCCACCCTCTGCACTGCCACCAAAATATGTAATCCTGACAGTTCTTATCTTAAAATCCCTCAGTGCCCCCCCACACCTGGAGGATCTAGTCCAAACTCCCCCGCAGAGCATGGAAAGTTCTTTGCCTCATGGCCCTAGGCTACCTCCCAGGCCTACAGTGGCTTTCTTCAAAATGTGTTCAGTGGAATATCATTTCCAAAGTTATGTAGAGGAATGTGGGTTCCGTGGTCAAATAGACTGGGAAAAGACAGGTTCAACCTGTTTCGTTTCTTCAGGGATGGTCAGAGTTGAGAACTCAAACGTGACTCACTGCATCCCAAGGCTCAGCCCTGGCGCTCTTCTCTTCCTTGCCTACACTCATATTGTGGGTGACTTCACCCAGTCTCTTAGGCTTAACTACTCATATATGCTGACAAGTCTTCAGTTTGTATCTCTGGCTCACACTCTGCTCTGAGCACCAGACTGCCAATTCCCAATCTCCCGCGAGATATCTGAGCGACATCTGAAACCTGACGTTCTTTCAACCTCCTCCCTCAGTCTTGCCACCCCACGCAACAGCAACTTCATTCTGTTAAATTATTCATGTCAAAAAGCTTAATGCCATTCTTGATTCCTCTGTTTCTCCCACACCCCATATTTTGTTTATCAGTAAATCTCATCAGCTCAACATTCAAACTATATCCAGAATTCGACCATTTCTCATAGTCCACTCTGCCACCTCAGTTCAGGCCACCATCATCCTTCACCTTAGATTCTTGAAAGGGCCTCCTAACCAGTGTCCCTGCTTCTGCTCTTTCCTGATGGCGTCTATTCCCAACCCAGTCCCCCCGAGTAGAGTGCTTCGTTGACTTTAACAGGTCACCACACCCCTTTCCTTAAAACCCTGAAGTGGCTTCTCCTTTTACTCAGAATGGAAGCCAGAGTCCTGATTATGATCCCAAGCCCTAAATACTGTTCCTGCATGACCTCTCTGCCCACATCTCCCATCCTCTCCCCTCCCTCCCTGGGCTGTGGCCACACTAGGCTCGGTGCTCCTCTGTAAACCCTGGATGCTCACAGCTCCCTCTTCTCTGACTGCTTGTTAGCCAGAGATACACCCACCTCACTCTCTCTCTTCTTCTGTGTCTCTCCTCAAACCTAACATCTGGTGAGAATGTCCCTGACCTCCCTTTCCAAAATTCCAACACTCCCCTCCCCCACACTTCCAATATTATTTCCCTCTTTATTTTTTTCTCTCTGTAGTATTTAATACCTTTCTCTAAAATACCATATGCTTCAAATTCTTATTCCGTTGATCGCCTGTCTGTCACACTAGATAGAATGTAAGCTCCAAGAGGAGAGGGACCTTGATCTCTCCCAGTCACTGCTGTGTCTCTTGTACCTACAACAACGCCTGGCACATAGTAGATATTTAAAATATATTTGCTCAGGGGCACCTGGGTGGCTCACTTGTTAGGCGTCTGCCTTCGGCTCAGGTCATGATCCCAGGGTCCTGGGATCAAGCCCCCGGTCGGGCTCCCTGCTCGGCGGGAAGCCTGCTTCTCCCTCTCCCGCTCCCCTTGCTTGTGTTCCTGCCCTCGCTGTCTCTCTCTCTCTGTCAAGTAAATAAATAAAATCTTTAAAAAAATAAAATATATTTATTTCAATGAAGGGATGAATAAATAATAATGAATGAACAGAAAAGAATAAACAGCATTTCCCCAAATTATTCTAAGTATTCTAATTGATTTTTTTCTAACTATTCTAATTATTATCCTAAAAGATCTCTTTTTCATGGGGCACTTCACAAGACAAGTTGTGAACAAGCCACTACCCTCTTTGCCAGAGCTGAAGTCACACACCATGTTTCCAGTAACGCTCAGTCTAAGTAGGAGCAAAAAAGACCAACGAGGTGCAGCCCTTCCTGACGCTTCCCCCCTCTGATGTGCTCTAATTATATCACCTTCCCCACATCACACATACCACGCATATGAAACAGCTCCCATATGCCAGGCATTGAGACAACCATTGGTCCAGTACTAAGTCCTAACTCTTCAGCCATGCTTCTGCTTAAAATTCCTTGGAGCTGTAGACCTTCACGGAGTCAGCTTCCCATTCTACTTCTTTGTGTACAAGTCCGTCTCCTTTAGCCAGTCATAAGGTTCTTGAAATCAGGAAGAATGTTTTAGGCATCTGCAAGTCTATCAGGTACCTCCCGTGATGTCTAGCTCATGGTGGGTGTTCAATAAACATTTGCTGCATTGCAAGTCATTGTGCAAGGGTGGTCAATCAGAGGTAGCCATTGAGAACGGGCTTCACTAAAACTGTTCAATGGCCCATGTGAGTCTCACACCTGTACTGCACTGTGACTCCAAAGGGGAGCCCTGAATCCAAAGGAAATTAGGATTCCCAGACTTCCATTAGAGGGCAGCACATTTATAACGTCTAGACATAATCTAATGCCTAATCACTGGTCTGTGATGGTAGGAAATGTGCCCCAGCCCGATAGACAGAAGGAAAACTGCAAAGAAAGCATTTATGGCTATAAACAATTTTTCTTTATTCCTCATCTGGGTCCTGAGGCCTGTGATTTGGCTCCAATTTTTCATTTGTGGTTGTTTGTTTCAGATAATAAAACTGTTCCTTTAAAATAATGGAGACTATATTGAACCTAAAAATAAATATGAAAACGCCAAAGTCCCCGAGTGGGAGCAATTATTGCAAAAGGACCAGCCAAGCTCAGAACAGCTGTGAAGGGATCCTGGCCCAGGTTGATCTGGAGTCAACGTGAGCAAGTTGACAAACCAAAGTATACAACATTTTAAAATACAGAAAACAAACACACGTAGCGATGGTAAATATACTACCCTATGAACATCGCTCTTATTTGATCATTACTGACCACTCACTCCTTGCAGTATCTTTAGGACATTTCACAGAATGGAGAGAGAATGAGCATCCGACATGTGAAGGAAAACAACAACAAAGAAGCAACAGGAAGAGCTACTTGTGAATTTCCAAGAGAAAGGGCACCAGGGTTCAATTTTGCTATTAGATATACTAAGACCCAGTGAGTCAGCAAATGAGAAGTAAGCCAAAGTGATGTGGCTTCATTTCAAGGCTCTGGCTGTGTTCTTCTCTGCTGCATTCAGAGGAAAAAAAGTGACAAGATCATTCAGTAAGTTTCATGTACAATAGTTACCAGGAGTCTGCAGCAATTTTACTTTTTTTAAAGATTTTATTTATTTATTTATTTATTTATTTATTTATTTATTTGAGAGAGAGAGAGCATGAGTGGGGGGAGGAGCAGAGGGAGAAGGGCAAGCAGACACCACACTGAGTGCAGAGCCCGATGTGGGGCCGGATTCCACGACCCTGAGATCATGACCTGAGCCGAAATCAAGAGTCAGAAGCTTAACCCACTAAGCCACCCAGGCGCCCCTGTGGTAATTTTAAAAATGACTTTCTCCAGAAGATCTGGGTCTAAACAATTCAAAAGCACAACCTATATTTATTTTTCAAGAAACCCCTATGTAAAGACAACTCCCTAAAAAGTTACAGCATCTCTAGGCATACGTTGTCCCCTTCTTAAGTGAATGTTTCAATATTTATGTTGTTTAGGGATGCATTCCAACCAATAATCATTTGATCAATTATTTTTAATAATAGGTTTTCTCATCATTCATTTATTTAATAAACATTTATCGAGCACCTACTAGGTACCAGACACTCTACTAAATGATACCAGAAAAAATGTGTTTCGTTTCTGTCCTCAAAAAGCTCAGGGTCGGGGCGCCTGGGTGGCCCAGTCGTTAAGCGTTTGCCTTCGGCTCAGGTCGTGATCCCGGGGTCCGGGGATCGAGCCCCGAATCGGGCTCCCTGCTCCGCGGGAAGCCTGCTTCTCCCTCTCCCACTCCCCCTGCTCATGCTCTCTATCTCTGTGTCTCAAATGAATAAATGAAATGCTTTAAAAAATAAATAAATAGGGGCGCCTGGGTGGCTCAATCGTTATGCGTCTGCCTTCCGCTCAGGTCGTGATCCCGGGGTCCGGGGATCGAGCCCCTCATCGGGCTCCCTGCTCCGCGGGAAGCCTGCTTCTCCCTCTCCCGCCCCCACTGCTCGTGTTCCCTCTCTCGCTGTGCCTCTCTCTGTCAAATAAATAAATAAAATCTTTAAAAAAAAAAAAAACAAAGCTCAGGGTCTGGCGGAAGAGTTGCAAGGAAAGAGACATGAAGGATTAAACGAGGTAAGTGCTGTGATTTGGGAACGCAGAGGATTAGCGCTGAACCCAGCCTGGTGGGCAAGGTCTGGGGTCAGACTTAAAGGAGACATAAAGGAGGTCTCCCTTAATCAGGTGGCTTTGCCAAGACCTGCGGAGAAAATAAGAGACTTATTGTCATGTGCTTACCAAAAGCAAAAACAGAAGCTAATATTGATCGAGAGCTTACTCTACACCAGGCATTGAGTTCAGTATTTTGAATATTAGATCTCATTGAGCAGACATTATTATATATTATCAAAAGCCCGCCATCAACATCTGCTTGTGGTAGGAAGAATAATGCCCCCAAAGATGTCCACGTTCTTATCCCTGGAACTCGTGACTGTATTGCGTTGGCACAATATGGTCACACGCAAAAGGAGCTTTGCAGATGAAATCAAGGTTACGGACTTTAAAGATAGGGCTGTGGATTAGCCCAGATTATCCAGGTGGGCCCAATATAATCAAATCACATGGGCCCTTATAAAGGGAATAGGGAAGCAGAAAAGGAGGTCAAGGTAATGCAGTGTGAGAAGGATTCCCCCAACTGTTGCTGGCTCTGAAAATGGAAGAAGGAGGCCACGAGCCAAGCAAGGTGGGGGGCTTCTAGCAGCTGAGAATAATGCCCCAGCTTCCAGTCAGCAAGGAAATGGGACCTCAGTCCTACAGCCCCATGGAACTCAATTCTGCCAACACGATGAATGAGCCTAGAGGCAAATTATCCCCCAGACCCTGCCAACACCTTGAGTTCAGTCTCACAAGACAGGCAGAGAAACCAACAGAGCCCACTGGATTCGCAGGACACAGACATAAAAAAGAGATTTATTATCTCTTAATAAATATGTATTAAGTAACAAAGTTTGTGGTTATTCATTATGACAGCCTAGAAAACCAATACAATGGCATCATCTGATTAAATGACAAAATAAAATAAATGAGAAAATATTACTACTGCACCTAACGATGTGTGTGGGGCTTCTCAAATATCATTCCCTTTAATCCTCATAAACATGCAAAGTTGATATTACTCTCCCCATTTCACAGATGACAAAACGGAAGCACAGAGATGTTTAAATAACTCAGGTCACAGTTAATAAGTGATAGAATTAGGATCTGAGCCCAGGCCTGTCAGATCCCAATGCTCCTGTTCTTTCCACTCTGCCATGCGGCTCCCGGGTAATTATTCTTCGTATGTATATATGCTGGGTCAGAAGCACTTCTCTGTGCATTATCTTAATTGAACCCTGCAATGGTCTGCGAGACAGACCGGGCAGCAATCATTTACCACTTTTTCCAAATGAGGACACCCAATGTGAACATAAATTGCGAGCTGCCTGTGGGCGCTCATAGATGAGAACCCAGGCCTCCCAATGGCCAGCCCCACCCTCTCTGCTCCACCACCCCAGTGGTGCAGGGTGTAATTCACATACACTCTGACAGGTAAGGTTTGTCGCAAATATGCAGCCTGTTCTCAGGCCACATAGTGACCTCAGACCGGTCAGGTTTGCCTCAAATATGCGACCTGTTCTCACAAGCGGTGGGAGTGGGTCACTGCTAGGAGAAACAGTGTTGATGGGGCCCTGGGTGAGAAGTCAGTACTCTCCGTGAAACTGAAACCTAAGAGCTACATTGCTAGAGCTATATAAGCATTCTTTGTTTCAGTTGGGATGATAATTATCAATAAATGCTGTAATATGACTTCAGTGCAGAGAGCCACATCTTTGGTGTCCTTCACATCTGTGCTAGGGACAAGCAATGATGCCCCAAATGTCTCATTTTTACTCAATTATTTAATATATGTGTTCCTGTAGTCCTTTTGCATCATGTGCTTTAAAAAAAAATCCTGGTTTTGAGAAGGTTCCAAAGAAATATGCTTTTTCCATAACAGAATCCATTTACTCAAAGGTCTTTCTGGAATGCCTCTATGGGCCAAGCAGGGTGCTAGGCACCAGCAATGCTGGTCCCTGCCTTCATGGAGCTTACACTCTATCAGGAAGACAGACAATAAGCAAGTCAGCAAGTGAATAAAAGAATTCTATTTGAAAGATAGAGTGAAGGCAATAAATAGGATCTGAAATAGATGGGAGGTGCCTATTTTAAGAGCACATAGGGGCAGAGGCTCTGACCGTGCGGACTAGAGCCTGGGACAATAAGGCTTCTGCACATAGTAGTAATCTCTGCCAGCTGTGCCCTGGGAGGGGCAGGGTCAAAAACAATGGAGAGATCCTCCATAGAGAGCCTGGTATTGCAGGAAGGTAGGGGTAGAAGGGTTAAGTAATTCAGTTCCTACAAAATATACCTGATCTGCTTCTCTTTCCTTACCATGTAAAGCTGGGCTGTGTATTGACCCCGCTGGGCCTCAGTGTCTTCATAGGATGGTGTCAATGCTCGTAAATCACTAAATAGTGTTCAATACACAGAAAGTGCTCAAGAAATACAAACAGTTCCTGGTACATAGTTATTGCTTGAAAAATGGTAGCTGTCTGGAGGGTGTGTCGGCCTGAAAAGTGAAGAAAAGGGAACCATTCCCCATACTGGGTACACAATGAACATGTATGAACATTCTCACTATCATTATCATCCCCATAAAATGAGGCATGCTCTTATGGGTTGAATTGTGTCCCCCAAAAACAAGATGCTGAAGTCCTAACCCCCAGTACCCCAGCATGTGACCTTATTTGGAAACAGGGTCATGGTAGTTGTAATAAGTTGAAATGAAGTCATACTGTAGCAGAATGGGTCTCTAATCCAATATGACTGGTGTCCTTATAAAAAAGGGGAAATTTGGACACAGACATAGACGTGCATAGAAGGAAGACAATATGAAGAAAATATGGAGACACAGGAAGAAGATGGCCATCAACAAGCCTAGGGAAGGAGCCTGGAACAGATTCTTCCTTATAGCCCTCAGAACGAATCAATCCCGCATCCACTTGATCTCAGAATTTTAGCCTCCAGAACTGCGAGGCAATAAATTTCACCCAGGTTATGGTACTTTGTTAGGCAAGCCCTAGCAAACAAATACAGATTCCTTAAGGGTCAGAAGTATATATTGTCACCTAAGAATAAACTTAACCAAGGAGGTGAAAGACCTGTACTCTGAAAACTATAAAACACTGATGAAAGAAATTGAAGATGACACAAACAAATGGAGAGATATTCCACACTCACAGATGGGAAGAACCAATATTGTTAATATGCCCATACTACCCAAAGCAACCTACAGGGTTAATGCAATTCCTATCAAAATACCAACAACATTTTTCAAAGAACTAGAACAGATAATCCTAAAATTTGTATGGAACTACAAAAGACCCCTAATAGCCACAGCAATCTTGAGAAAGAAGAGCAAAGCTGGAGGTATCACCATCCTAGATTTTTGTAGATTACTATAAAGCTGTAGTAATCAAAAATAGTACATTACTGGCACAAAAATAGACACATGGACCAATGGAACAGAATAGAGAGCCCAAAAATAAACCCACACTTATATGGCCAATTTTAATCTATGACAAAGAAGGCAACATCATACAATGGGGAAAAGACAGTCTCTTCAACAAAAGATGCTGGGGAAACTGGACAGCTGCATGCACACTCGAGTGAAACTGGACCACTTTCTTACACCATACACAAAAATGAATTCCAAATGGATTAAGGGCCTAAACATGAGACCTGAAACCATACAACCCCTAGAAGAAAACATAGGCAGTAATTTCTTTAACATCAGCCATAGAAACATTTCTCTAGATATGTCTCCTCAGGCAAGGGAAACAAAAGCAAAATTAAACTATCGGGACTACACCAAAATGAAAAGCTTTTGCACAGCAAAGGAAACCATGAATAAAATGAAAAAGCAACCTACAGAATGGGAGAAGGTATTTGCAAATGATGTGTTTGATAAGGGGTTAGTGTCCAAAATATACAAAGACCTTTTGCAACTCAACACCAAAAAAAAAAAAAAAAAAAAATCTGATTTAAAAATGGACAGAGGACCTGAATAGACATTTTTCCAAAGAAGACATACAGATGGCCAACAGACACATGAAAAGATGCTCAATATCACTCATCATCAGGGAACTGCAAATCAAAACCACAATGTGATATCACCTTACACCTGTTAGAATGGCTAGAATAAAAAAGATGAGAGCTAACTCTTCTTAGTGAGGATGTGAAGAAAAAGGAACACTTGGGGCGCCTGGGTGGCTCAGTCATTAAGCGTCTGCCTTCAGCTCAGGTCATGATCCCAGGGGCCTGGGATCGAGCCCCTCATTGGTCTCTCTGCTCAACGGGAAGCCTGCTTCTCCCTCTCCCACTCCCCCTGCTTGTGTTCCCTCTCTCGCTGTCTCTCTCTGTCAAATAAATAAATAAAATCTTTAAAAAAAAAAAAAGAGGCAGACATGTGCTTTACATTGTGATGAAGAAGAAATCCTTGGAAGCCCCAAACTGGTAGGGGGCAGAGACACACAGAAAAGGCCTGTGAGGTCTGTGCCTGGGAGCAGACACCCTCATCACAACAGGCTAGGGTGAAGCCCCAGGCCCTGGTGAGGGAAGCTGGCAAGAATGAGCAGCATCCCTGTAGGAGTAAAGAGTCCGAGGAGCCAACGGTGTGTGCAAAGACCATCTTCAGAATGAGGGATGTTCTAGAAACCCATGCCCCCAGTCTGAGAAACCAATGGGGATGTGGGCTCCCACCTGGGAAATGAGGTGACATTTCAGGGGTTGGCCTGACACAAGGGGGTGCTCAATTCTGAGCCCGCTCTCTCTGGGGGAGTACGACCGTGAGGCCTCTTCCGGAAAGGAGTGGAGAGGGGGGCTAGGCGAGCCAAGGAGCCACAGCCATCCAGTTGAGAGGGTTCCAGGGTCAGCAGAGGCAGAAGGATAAGAAGGAGCCTCCACGCAGGGCAGATGGAGGATGGAGTAGCAGGAGTTAAGGTGATAAGTCTACAGAGCAAAAGAAGAAGGGAGAAGAAAAAGATTTTTGTAATTGAACTATTCTAATTGACTGCTGACTCTACAGTGTTCAGATTCACCAGGTAATTGCTCAATTCCCCATTTCATTTCATCTGTTGTGATAGAGCGGCAGCAGCTCGTTGGAGGGGGGAGGGCGGCTTTAGGAACTGATGAGGGGAAATCACTCCTTGCAGGCCCTAGGTTATTCTTGTTAAAAATGATGCCAGGAAAATCATAATTAAAATGGGAACATGGTGAATAACAAGTGCCCCTTTCCTTGAATGTGAAATAAATTTTAACAGCTACCTTAGCTAAAGAACCTAACACATTCGACCTTCCAATAAGGGTAAGCAGGGTTTTCTATCAGAGTGAAATAGAAACTATAAATCAAACGTTTCATATCTAAAGTCCAAGCTGGCTCCAGTGAGTAAAATTCCACTCTCCAATAGTCTTACGCTTTTTTTCTTTTCTTTTTTTTTTCTTTTTTTCTCGCACTGGCTGGCTATCAGACTTCTTGACTCCGGCACTATATGGATACTGTTTCTTCATCTTAAATCTGTGAAAGTACCTTCAAGAGCTATAGTCTTGACTACTTGTGACATACTATACAAGATAAAGAAGCTGGTCAACAATAAACGCGCCTGTGTGCGAGATTCTACCAAGTGCATATGGTTGAGATGGAATCGTCCTTGGGAGGAGAGCGGGAGAGGGAATGGGGTGGGGATGGGGAGGGTTGCAGAAGGATTCCAGAGGAGGAGGCAGGCAGCAGGAAGCACAGAGTGCTGGCTCAGATGCGTTTTAGAGAAGGGTTTATGTTGATAATCTAATTCTCCTGCTTCGAGAACAATGAAAATTTTCCTTCCCTGAGCCTACGTCTTCCCTGGTCTCCTCAAACTCAGTAAGGGACCCTGAAACATCCTACACTGAGGGAGGCTTTACATCCCAAAGGAGACAGGCTGCCTGTAGAAATTCAGGTAGCTTTTTTGGGATGCTGTTTGCTAACCAGAAGAGTACTCAGAGCTGTGTGACTGACCGCTACCTTCGTCCTGTTGAAAATACAAGTGCATCATCCCTCAGCAGTTTGGTTCAGGGCAAGATGAAATATGCTCCCATGGTCACAGTCACACTCCACAAACTCTTCAGAGGCTCTCACAACTCTCCAGTGACTCTTTGATCATCTTAATGGGCTTGACAGTGAGAGTCCCAGGGTGCAGTACAGCTACTGAGGGGAGCCAGATCTCAGGGGAACTTTTGCAGCCTTTGCAAGAGGCAATGGAGCCTTCTGCTGACCCAGCCCAGTGCCTTCAACGAGACCAGGTGTGGGGCTCCAGGATACCTGAGCACCCTTCCCCTTCTTTACATCTCCCCCACCCCCGCACTCCCCCCCCCAATCCCAACCAGGTACTTAGCCTCAGGCTATAGGAAATCTCAAAATTATAGCAATGAAGTAGTTGAAAATTCAGTGCCTGTTCCAATTACTAAAGCTTACCTCCTTCCTCTGCAGCCATCCTTCCAGCGCCTTGTCCCTGTCCCTGTGCTGGGCTGTCTTCAGTCCAAGCTCAGAGAGGTCTCTTGGAAATAATCCTGGAAGCCTAAGTGGTGGCCGACACACTTCCACCCTCATGCAGGTGAGACTTGCAGTTTATTACCTCTGGCCAACTGCAAACCAAGCCTTCTGGCAAATGCCACCCACCTTCCCACCTACAGACGTCTTTGTCCGTCGCTTTGCACCCCTGGATCCCATTAGAATCGCCTGGGGAGTCCTTGAAAAGAAAAATGTCAACACCCAGGCCCTGCGCCCAGAAATTTTGATTTGATCAGTCTGGAGTGAGGTTGAGCCTGGCAACCGTGTTTTCAAAAGCTCCCCAAGTGATTTTAAGCCACAGCCAGGCTGGGCTACCAGATGCTCCCCCCACCAAGTCCTCTGGGTCATTCTTCACAAGGATAGGTGACCGCTCTAAGGGAACTTCCGACAAAGGTGGTCTCACTTATCCCTTGTTTTCCTGAATAAATTCTCAGAGAGTAAACAAATCCAGAATCTGCCAGTCGTAGAGGTCATCCTCAACATAGGAACGAGAATATAAACCATCTATTTACTCAGAGTGAGCAAATATTTGGTGAATGCCTGCCACACACCAGACAGATGCGCTGCTGGGAACCAAGGGAGGTGCGTGTACATCAGTGTCTACACTTGCTATCTTCTCCTTCTGCCCCTTCAGATTTGGAAGACTAGCTTTCTGTTTTGAAATCCTTCTCTCTCTCAACTTCTATACATGACACATCAACATAGACACATCCACTTATAGATCATACAGCTCATGCTCACCAATAAAGAGCTAATCTCCAACATATTCCTGAGGTCCCGTGTAATTAGAATATGAGGAAACCCCCACAGAGGGGATAAGCACACCTCCCGCACTCTCCTTTCCCAACTTCATCCCCTGATCAAGTTTCTATTATATTAGCCTAAGGATTGAATTGATGTTTAAATATTCAAGAAGCCCACATAAAAGACTGTGTCTACTCTCTCTCGGCCCTGTCCTTTCAAGTGTTAAAATTGGACCAAGCTGTCAGGAAAAACACAATCATGAAACTCCCAACCAGATTTCATAATTCTTGTGTATGTGTGAAACCTGAGGGAAAGGAAGGAAAATCCTGCAGCTGTAAACACGCTCCTACCAGCGCCAGAAAGACCAAAGATCCAGGACCACAGGCTTGAAGGGCCTTCATCAATCACGAGTCACTCCGCCTCCAAGATGCGGCTCAGCCTCCTGCCTGCTTTCGCCATTGTTTCCCATTTGGGTCTACATTTGTCTTCCGCACTGGACTGCAGCTGAAGCACCAGCTGCGACTTATCTTTTGCTGTACTTCCACCCCTCCAGCCCTACAAGAGAATGCATATAATAATTGCTCACATGTATTGCGCCCTCCCTATGTGCCAGGCACTGCCCCACATGCTTCTCGCGTGTTACTTAATCTCCAACTCTGTCTTTCTCCGTGGAGTACAGAGTTTAAACAGCTTGCTCACATTTATGCAGGACCCAGGAGACAGAATTCTGATTCAAGTCCAGGCCATCTACCTTTGGATCCAACTCTCTTAGCCATTACTATACAATGCCAGGACTTAGACAAAAAACAAACCAAACCAAACCAAACCAAACCAAACCAAACCAAACAAAACAACCAAACCAGTTGTTTCCAGGGTTTTTATTCAGTAGGAGGCAGCTGCAGTAATTACTAGACACATGACCTTGAGAAAATTACTAAGCTTCTCTAAGCCTCAGTGTCCTCTCCTAGAAAATGAGAGTAAGAGTAACACTGAGCTCATGGGGTTACGTGATGATTAAATTAGATGATGCATATAAAGTACTTAGCACAGTGCCAGGCATTTAGTGAGTCCCTGAAAGCTGGATGCGGCTATTGTTATTTGGTACATGGGTTTCTATCGTCAGGAGCATCTGGGGTCACTCCCCAATCTGAGCGGCATTGCCTCTCCATGAGAACAGTGGACAGTAGCCACTAATTTTCTTATAACTTTATTGAGATGTAATTCACACAGCATACCATGCACCCATTTAAAGGATACAATTCAGTGGTTTTTAGTATATTCACAGGATTGTACGACCATCATGGCAATCAACTTTAAAACCAATTCTTTTTTAGAACCAATTTAGAACCAAACTTAGAATCACTTCTGGGAGACTTTTCATCACACAAAATGAAGCTCTGTAACCATTAGCAGTCACTCTCTGTTTCTCCCACACTCCCCCAACCATCCCCTGACAACCATTAATCTATTTCCTCTATATTCTGCACATTTTGTGTAAATGTGCTCATGCAATATGTGGTCCTTTATGACTGACTTATTCTACTTAGCACAATGTTTTCAAGGTTCACCCAGGCTTAGCAAGGATCAATACTTTGTTTCTTTTCACCATAAATAATATTCCACTGTGTGGGTAGACCCCACCTTATTTATCCCTTCATTAATTGATGGATTTTGGAGTTGCTTCCACTTTTTGGCTCTGATGAATAATGCTGCTATGAACAGCAGTGTACAAGTGTTTGTAGGGATGTATGTTTTCATTTCTCTTGGGTCTATACTTAAGGAGTCAAATTTCTGGGTCATTTGGTAACTCTGTGTTTAACCTTTAGAGGATCCGCTAGATCATTTTCCAAAGTGAATAGCCATCGATCTTGCATTTGCTTTGAGGTGACCTGGAACAAACCCCTCAACCTCAACAAGCCTCAATTTCCTCATCTGCCAAATGAGGACATTATCTACCAGAGGAGGTATTGTAAGCACGGTGCCATCTATTGCCTGACACGTCATCAGGTGCTTCACAGAGGGCGGGTACTCAGTTGCCCTGGCAAATGCCTGTTCCTCCCCCTCTATTTTGGATTCAAATTGGAAGGCCTGTACCACGGAAGACTTGAGTACAGCCTGATGCAGGTGTTAGGTGGAGAAAATCAGAGTACCAAGTCACACTTGGTACTTTCCTGGACCATGTCACCCGTCTCTAAAGTAAAGAAAATAAAGAAAGGAATGACTCTCCATTCAAGTGTGTGGATGTTCTCTTTGCTTTTCTGTAAACTGAACTTTTGCCCAGAAACCACAAGTAAAGAAGAAATCAATAATCCAAGTTTTATATGCTAATGTAATTTGGTGAAAAATGTACTAAAATGAGCTCAGTTAAAGCAACATTCTCTCGATTGCCCAAATTTCTAACTGACCGCATCTGCAGAAGGACCTACAAAAACAAGATTCAGCAAAACTGTTGTCCACGTGGGCCTAAGCCAAGCGTGGAAGTGTGAGTCCCCAATCCCATCACGCTGATGGCCCGATTAGCATTTCTGTTTCTGGCAGAAAAGACTGACAGTCCATCAGTCCCAAAGAACAATAAGATAGCTCTGCAAAAAGAAGCTCTTCAGTTCTTAGGGGAGTTTGTGTTTTTTCAGGGTAAAAAATATCCCTTGGGCCGATTCACTTCACTGCCGAAGTTGGTTTCAGAGTTACTTTGCAAAACCTGGGGGGAGAAGAAAGAAAAAGAAAAGCAGAAAAAGTGCGTGCAATATTTCACACTGTGAGGACTCTTTTTGCTTTGGGGACAATAGACAGGACATTTGGAGAGAGACCTCTCCGGGCATAGGGGAAAATAGAAGGAATTTTATCGTTAGCTGCAAAGGACTAGAACAGACTTGAAGATTCAATGCAAGTGAGGCTGCCCTAATTAACAGGCGTGGGGGTCACACACCAGCTGAAGCCCTTGTCCAAGACTTGTTTTCATGGGTTCCAGCTTGTCTCCCACTGCAGTAATGCTAATTATGGGGTGAGAAAAATTAATCTTTCTTTTTTCTAAAGACATTAATCAAACCTATCAAAGAAGTACAAAAAAAAAAAAACTTCAGTTGGGGATTGCAATGAAATATTTAAGAGAAAAAAATATATATAGGATTTGCTTACTATTAGCCATGTGAAGGTTAAGAGGCAACATGATAATTGAGTAAAAGCCAACGGGGATGTTCTTTATGTGTTTTCTCCACACACACACACACACAAAAAAAAATGTAAGCTGAGTATCATAGCCTACTTCTGAGCACTCAGTTGTCACTGAGTAAAAATATATGCCAGATAAATACACTGACAGCTCCCACAGGTGGTATTATTGTTTTGAGGCTAAATTCTGTATGAAGCAGGTGTGCCATAGAGCCCATCAGTTACTAAAGGACTAACCCATCTCAGTAGGAGTTGGTGCCTGATAGGCCTGGAAACACTACCGGTGGGGGGGCGGGGGAGGAGATGGAGGGTCTGATCTTAGAGCCAGAGAATAAGTACAGTGGCCTTCTTAAATGAAATTGAGGAATGGTGGTGGAAGGACGGGTGGATTTTTTTCCTGGAATATTGCAGCTCAGGATCAAAGAAAACTCTAGTCTCTAAATCTAAAATGTTCTCTGTGGTCTCCGAGGCTTTGTTTAGGTGGTTCCTTCTGCCCCACCCCACGCTAGCCTACTCATCCTGTGGTCTCTGCACAGATACCACTTCCTATAGCCCGAGTTCCCCAGCTCGCCAAGGTTGAGTTCCATGACACCACCATGTGCTTGCCTAGCACCCTATAATCACTTGGGTGAATATCCTCCTAAAAACTGCTTACTTCTTCATCCCCCCACCCTGCCGCTAGATTGTAAGTTCCTAGAAGAAACAGAAAAGGCATATCTTGTTCACAGGGTATCCTGGGGGCCAGTACAACATGTATTTAAGGGGCTGAATAATGGTGCTGACTTCACAGAAGTCTCTAGCTGAGTGGGAGAAATAGAGCATCTGAACCCAGGAGGGGAGCAAACCCTGAAACAGCCCACCAGTCAGGGTAAACGGGGCCAAGTACTAGGGGACAGATGGGTTCTGGAGGGATGGTTCTAGAGATAAACATCTCAAGGACAAGATTTTTTCCCCTTGCCAATCAATATCCATTGGAGCTTCCTTTTAAGAATCTGTGGTTCCTTATGAACAAACAATGAATCATGGAACACTACATCAAAAACAAATGATGTAATATATGGTGATTAACATAACAATAAAAAATTTAAAAAAAAGAATCTGTGGCTCCTTAAAGAATGGGTTCAAACTTAAATGACCATCAACTTAATATAGACTACTATATGCAGAGGATGTTATATACAAACCTAGTGATAGCCATAAATGAAAAACCAGTAATACATATGCAAACGATAAGGAGAAGCAAATCCAAGTAGATCACTAAAGAAAACCAGCAAACCATGAAAGAGAGCAAGAGAGGAAAGGATCAGAGAAAAACTCTAGAAATAACCACAAAACAAGTAACAAAATGGTGATAAGTGCATATCTATCAATAATTACTTTAAATGTAAATGGACTAAGTGCTCCAGTCAAAAGACATAGGATGACAAAGTGGATTTAAAAAAGAAAAAAGGCCCTCAAGCTCTATTACAAAGCTATAATCATTAAGACAGTATGGTCCTGGCACAAAAACAGACACATAGATCAGTGGAACAGAATAGAGAACCCAGAAATGGACCCTCAACTCTATGGTCAACTCATCTTTGACAAAGCAGGAAAGAAGATCCAGTGGAAAAAAGACAGTCTCTTCAACAAATGGTGTTGGGAAAACTGGACAATGACATGCAGAAAAATGAAACTGGACCACTCTTTTACAACATAAACAAAAACAAATTCAAAATGGATGAAAGACCTAAATGTGAGACAAGAATCTATCAAAATCCTAGAGGAGAACACATAGTAATCTCTGTGACCTCGGCCGCAGCAACTTCTTGCTAGACACATCTCCAAAGGCAAGGGAAACAAAGGCAAAAATGAAATATTAGGACTCCATCAAGATAAAAAGCTTTTGCACAGCAAAGGAAACAGTAGATAAAACCAAAAGACAACTGACAGAATGAGAGAAGATATTTGCAAATGACATATCAGATAAAGGGCTAGTATCCAAAATCTCTAAAGAACTTATCAAACTCAACACCCAAAGAACAAATTATCCAGTCAAGAAATGGGCAGAAGACATGAACAGACATTTCTCCAAAGAAGACATTCAAATGGCCAATAGACACGTGAAAAAATGCTCATCATCACTCATCATCAGGGAAATACAAATCAAAACTAAAATGAGATATAACCTCCCACCTGTCAGAATGGCTAAAATCAACAAGTCAGGAAATGACAGATGTTGGCGAGGATGCTGAGAAAGGGGAACCCTCCTATGATGTTAGTGGGGAATGCAAGCTGGTGCAGCCACTCTGGAAAACAGTATGGAGGTTCCTCAAAAGGTTGAAAATAGAGCTACCCAATGACCCAGTAATTGCACTACTGGGTATTTACCCCAAAGATACAGATGTAGTGATCTGAAGTGCCACCTGCACCCCAATGTTTATAGCAGCAATGTCCACAATAGCCAAACTATGGAAAGAGCCCAGATGTCCATCGACAGATGAATGGTTAAAGAAGATGTGATTATACACACACACACACACACACACAGACACACAGTGGAATACTACTCAGCCATCAAAAAAATGAAATCTTGGGCACCTGGGTGGCTCAGTTGGTTAAGCCGACTGCTTTTGGCTCGGGTCATGATCCTGGAGTCCTGGGATCAAGTCCCGCATCGGGGTCCCGGCTCAGCGGGGAGCCTGTTTCTCCCTCTGATCCTCTCCCCTCTCAAGCTGTTTCTCTCTCTCTCAAATAGATAGATAAATAAATAAATAAATAAATAAATAAATAAATAAATAAATATTTAATCTTGCCATTTGCAACAACATGGATGGAGCTAGAGAGTATAATGCTAAGTGAAATAAGCCAGTCAGAGAAAGACAAATACCATATGGTTTCATTCATATGTAAAATTTGAGAAACAAAACAAACGAGCATGGGAAAAAATAAGAAAGAGAAGCGAACCAAGAAACAGACTCTTAACTCCAGAGAACAAACTGATGGTCACCAAAGGGGAGGGTGGTGGGTGGGTGGGTTAAATGGGTGATGGGGATTAAGGAGTGCACTTTTGTGATGAGCACTGAGTAATGTATAAAATTGTTGAATCACTATATTGTACACCTGAAACTAATATAACACTATGTGTTAACTATACTGGAATTAAAATAAAAATGTAATATAAAAAAAAAAAAAGAATGTGAGGGGCACCTGAGTGGCTCAGTCGGTTAAGCGTCTGACTCTTGGTTTTGGCTCAAGTCATGATCTCAGGGTCATGAGATGGAACCCCTCTTTGGGCTCCACACTCAGCGGGGAGTCTGCTTGAGATTCTCTCTCTCTCTCTCTCCCCCTCGGCCCCTCCCTCCCCTCAAGCGCTCTCTATCTCTCTCTCTAAAAAAAAAATAAATAAATAAATCTTAAAAAAAAAAGAATCTGTGACTCCTTCTTTATCTTTGAGCAAAGAAGCCTCTTGGCTGTTACCGTTAAAAAGTCAAAAACCCTTTGCAATTGTGAAGTGTTGTTATTAAATGGAAGCTTAGATCCTGAATATAGAGTAGAAGAACAGAGGCAATTAGACCTGAGTTCAAATCCTGACTTTGCTTAATATCTCAGTGCCTCAGGGATTTGTTTTTATTGAAGTAGTGTTGACACATACAATGTTACATTAGCTTCAGTGTGCTTCAGTTTTCTAACCCGCAAAATAGTGATGATAATAGTATTTTAATTGCAGAATTCTTATAATGATTAGGTTACATAATGCAAGATTATATTGGTCACTCCATTCAGTGAAATTTGTTGGTGACGGATGTGCGTGTATAAAGATGTGTTCCAGCAACATGTAAAGGTATGACCCCGAAATGTTAACTAAATTTGTTCCTGTTATGTCAAGCACTATAAAGATAAACAAGCTGTTATTTCCTACCCTGGGGGAGGTTATAGTGTACTAAATTCTACTAACCCAGGACCAGCTGCAGCAGAGAGGTTGAGGCGCTTGCCTAAGGCTCCCATGGGACACAAATGGTACAAAAATATAGGTCTAGTAATTCCCAGACACTGCTCTTTCCAACGGCTCCCATTTCAGGTGAAGAGAAAGGGAATTTCTTTAGCTTTCGTGCCCCCTCTGTGGAAGGTAAGCAAAAGAAAGAATAATATGATGTCAGATGGTACCTTAGTCCACTCAGGCTGCTCTAAGAAAATACCATAGACTGGCTGGCTTGTAAACAAGACATTCCATCTCTCATGCTTCTGGAGGCTGAGAAGTCCAAGATCGAGGCACCAACAGATTGAGTATCTAACAAGGACCCACTTTCTGGTTCATAGACAGCCGTCTTTTCCTCTGTGTCCTCACGTGGTAGAAGGAATGAGGGATCTGTCTGGGCTCTCTTTTATTAAGGGCACTAATGCCATTGATGAGGGCTCTACCCTCATGACCCAATCACCTCCTAAAGACCCCATTTCCTAACCCCAGCTTGGGGGTTAGGATTTCATCATATGAATATTGGGAGGACCAAATATTCAGTCCCTAGCAGATGGCAAATGGGGTGTTTCCTAATCAGGATGCATGGAGGCTTAAGGCAAAAAAATACGTTTGAGTTTTATTTAACAGTGTTGCCTCATGGGTCACCCAGAGCAGAAAACCTGGACCAGTGAAGACCAAGGAACTATTTTTCAGCTATAGAAGGAAATGCAGACAGGCTTCCATTTCCAGCCTCCCCACACCCACCTACATTTCATGACTCCTCTTTCAAAAAAAAAAACAAAAACTTCCTGTTGCAAAAACTCTTCCATACCCTGACAGGGAGAAATTTATATGTGAAAGTAACAAAATCGTTTATTAACATTCTACCTCCCACTTTCCCTCTTCAACCTGCCGCCACCCAGAAGACTAGATCCTGATAGCCAGAAGGTTCTCTGTTTAACGGGTAGAGTAGGGGTGTTCAGATAGGAGTTGGGAGCAATAGATTCCTCTGCATTAGAAAGGAAGAGCTATTTCCATGGCAGGCGGCTGGGCAGTGCTCCTGGAACAGCTTGTACACAGCTTGCAGGAGCCAGGGTGGGCAAAAATGACCCTGTCCTTCAGATATTGTGAATCAGTGCTCTGATCACTGAAGGCTCTTTTAATCTCAGAGGTGCAGACAAAATGGTGGGTGGCCATTGTTTTTGTACCACCCTCCACTGTTACAAGCCTCTCCCCTCCAGCGGAAGTGACTTCTGGGGGATTTAAAGGGCTGGCACACTTCTCTCTCCCCTTTTATTTTTCTCTTTTTCCAATTTTTAGAGCCAGACATCAAAGACTAAGATATTCAAAAGCAACTGTGTATATGGGGGAAAATCAGAAAGTCACTGCATGCACACGGGATCAGAAAACACCCGAGAATATCCTATATTCACAGCTCAGGCTGGTCTTCAGCAGAAGCCACCGACAACAATCAAACAAAAATTCAGCAAAAACAAAAACAGTAAACCCTAGGGAAGGGGAGAGATCTGATTTTTGGAGTTACCACCTTATTAGATTCAAAAAAAGGAAAAAAAAAAGAAAAAGAAAAACGAAGGAAGGAAGAGCTATTGAGAGCGGCCTTGAGGAAAGTTCCCAACCTAAAATCCTCCTACTAAATGCATACTGAGTGTCTACTCGTCTTTGGCATTGACTGGCTGGGTTCACACGCAGTCCTCACTGTAAGTCAACACGCCGTGAGTCACAAGCTAGGCGTCACTGTGGTGTATCATTTTTTAACTGAGGAAACAAGCTCAAAGGTAAAATGATTTCCTGAAGGTGAGACTAGGATCTGTAAACGCAATGGTGGGAATTCAGCTTATACAAATTGTATGCTTTTAGGACTGAGCACAGAGCTTGGCAGGGGTGGGGAAGGAGACTGAAACATTTGCTGAGGCACGGGGAGGGAATGGGAGAATTTCCAGAGAATACTATGAAGTTAGGAATTCCAGGGCATTGGGGGAACTCTTCAGGGCAGCAACAGGAGCTGGGAAAGCAAAGGAAGAGAGGAGACTTCTGGAGGAAGACCAGGGCGGGAAGGCAGTCTGGGCCTCCTTCAGAATTTCCGGAAGACCAAATTTGGGCGAGAGCAGTGTGACGAGAATCAGGGGTCATCAGCTCTCGTCCCAGCTGTGCTACATGCTTGCTGTCCGACCCTAGGTGGGCACGTCACTGAATCTCCTCCAGTCCTGCCATTGTCTCACCTGCAAAATGGGCACTATGTGCTTCACCGCAATGATGAGTTACTACCTTTGCAGGTGGTTTGAAAACCACATGAGCTCGGGAACATGGTCTGTAGTGAAGCTTCCAGATGGTTTCTCAACCACCATTTCCACTTTGTCTGATGCCCCACCCTCTTTGGGGGACACCATCTACATCTCAAGCTTTCATTTGTCCAGGGTCCAATTATTTCAGAATGGTACCTGACTGGAAACTAATACAACACTGTATTATAATTATATTTGAATTAAATATATAATTATATTTGAATTAAAAAAAAAAAGAATTGTACTTGACTTATCTCCTTCCCTAGATAAGAGAGATGCCAGGTAGGGAGGAGACCTCTCACCCACACTGCAGAGCTAATCACCACCTAACCCTTGTTCTAGTCCCGGTGGTGCAAAGTCATTGTCTCCTTTCCACTGGGTTTTATCCTTAAGTGAGAGGGTTGGGACCAATGATCTCGAAGGTCCCTTCAGGCTCCAAAGCTGTGTGGTGCTTGGAAGACCCCTCCTGAGGCTGTCCTGCCAGCCCAGTGTTCCAGCTCTTTCTGTTGCCCAATTAGCAGCATTTACCCAACTTTTTTATCAGGTATGTGCTTCTATTCCAGGCATTCTGAGCCAATTCTGCAAATCAGACTTCTTGGAAGACTCAAATGTTTTAACAGTCTTCAAACATATGACATCAAACGTGCCATTTTCCCTTCATCCACCAACTTTGTACTTTTATCCAAAAAAAAAAAAGAAAAGAAAAGAAAGAAAAGAGGTACTGAGTCCATCTGGCATGATGTGCTTTGAATAAAAGCCCATCTGCTTATTATTTTTAATTTCATTGTCCTCTAGAATGTTTACAGAAGTTTCTTTCAATATTTATTGCACCGTGTTTCTAATTACTGATCCAGACCATCCACGCAGACTTGGTGGGGTGCCGGGCTGGGATGTAGGTGTCTTTCTCATTTTCATCTCCACACTGCTTTACTCTGGGGGCACCGTGTGGCCCTGGGCCGTCATCACCACCCTGGTGTAATGCTGCAGAGGCGGATTCTGACAATCAGCCCCTTTATCCTGAGTCTCCCTGGGGACTTGCAAAGCCGCCTCTAATGAATTTTTGCCTGCCTCAACACCATTATTGTCACAGGAAGGATGGAGATAATTACCTGGTTTATTATCCTGAGGCTGGCTTCATCTGGGGTCCCCATGATCACCGGGAACAGAAGGCTCATCTCTGTCTTCGGGAGTCCTGAATAGATGGGTAAAAGATTCACATTCTCCAAATGGTGGTGTCTCTGAAAGGCAAGGGATGATCTCTGCAATGAAAATACTTCCAACTGGATCCTTTTTAAATTACCTCCCCCCTCCGAAATACCGCCCCAAACCAAAATGTTGTTTTAAATTAAGCTCTTTTCCTCCCCAAATAAGTTCCCATTTCTGATCTCCCCAGTTCTCTTATGATGCTTTATTCTCCTCATCTCACGGCACATCACCCCCCACAACAAAGCAAGTCCTGCCACTCCCTCTTTGTGGCATCTTAACGCCTTTCCCATCTGTCCCATTCCATCGTCTGGTTTCCACCCAATATCGCATTGTCTCCATTCCTGAAGGACCTCCTTCCTGTCTCCTAGTCTCTCGCCGACCCCACCCACCATGTACCTGAATCTGCAATAGTCCACATAAAATCCATCAAAATCCACATATTGATTTCATCACTCTCCAATTCAGCAACACTGTGTGAGCGCCCTTTGCTTTCAGAATGACGTCTCCATACCAGCTGCCGGGCAGGATCTCCACCATCGGGCCTCACAGCCCCCCACCAGCTGGGCATCCACGGAGTCCTCCTTCCAGCCACATAGGAGTGCTCTGGGCTCTGCAGTCTCAGCTCTTGCTCACACACTGACTTCCCAGGCATGTGGAAAACCTGAGAAAGAAAAAAAAGGCAGTATTTGAGGGGCGCCCGGGTGGCTCAGTTGGTTAAGCGTCTGCCTTCAGCTCAGGTCATAATTCCCAGGGTCCTGGGATGGAGCCCCACATGGGGCTCCCTGCTCGGTGGGAAGTCTGCTTCTCCCTCTCCCTCTCCCCAACTCATTCTCTCTCTCTCTCAAATAAATAAATAAAATTTTTTTAAAAAGACAGTAGTTGAGGTGATTCTTAGTGCAGACAGACATCTGGGAGTTAAAAGTGAATTCTACCCTATTTTTGTATGTGGCATATCATGATGCTCCTGATTCTGACACTCCCCCAGATCCTGGAAAAACGTTTGCACTGTTGTCGTCCACTAAATAGGCCACAGCTCTCCCTCAGTGATTCAGAAGGAAGTTCTAGCCAAAAAAACAAAAAAGGAAAGAAAAGAGAAGAGAAGGCATGATACAGGAAAGGCAGTGAGAACAGGTTAAAAAGAAAGGATTTGGAATGAAGTATTCAAACCCTAGTTCAGACACTTACTAATGCTTGGCATTAGTTGAGCGCATCACTTCATCTGCCTGAGACTGCCTCCTTACCAGCAAACAGGGCTAATATTGCCTTGCAGGGTTGGTGTGAGAGCCAAAGTCAACACACTTGGAGTTTATTTGTTAACCCAAGTGAGAGCTGGTAAGAATCTGAACTAAGACCTATTGGTAAGATTGAAAGGAATGAAGACATCTCAGAACTATTTAGGAGGTGAGATCATCAGGATACGGGACTCGTTAGGAAGAGAAGGGAGAGGAGGCAGTGATGAATGAGTCCCAGATTTCTGTCATGAATGAAAAGTCAAGATTTGATTGGCAAGTTAGAAATCCTAAGAGTATTAGGGTGCCTGGCTGGCTCAGTCAGTGGAGTATGTAACTCTTGATCACAGGGTTATAATCTCAAGCCCCACATTGGGTGTAGAGATTACTTAAAAATAAAATCTTTAAAAAAGAGTATTTAGATTTATATGATACTTTTTCTGTGCAACATTACAGATATTCTCAATTTTCAGACAATGCTAAATCGAGGTTTCATCATACCAAATGGATAACAAAGAAAATACTTATTTCTAGATACTGAAGCCTCAGATGGACAAGTTTTTCACATAGCAATATATCTTGTATAAAATGGAAGCATCTACTACTGATGTCCAGTCCCCTGGAAATGACAACCTCTACAAAGAAGACCAGATGGAAAGGGAGCATCCATCTGGAAGCAAAGACTGTCATACTGGTACGGGATAAATGCCTGTGGTCCCAATGGTGGGAATGTGATCAGAACAACACTGGAGAAAGTGGGCAAGTGAACCGCTGCAACTTGACTGCACTACTGCTAACAAGTCCCAAAACCAGAGCGATGAAGGACTACACCTTGGGGCTGACCCTCCTGGAAACTCTTCATAAAATTTTCAATCATAAAATAGTCCAACACGAGTTCAAGGTTTCCCATCTTGGTCATTCTGGATCATTCACTTTTTTTTTTTTTTTTTGGTCAGGCTCTACTAACTGGAACCAGAAAAGTCTACATGAGAAAATGGGAGATGGGGGGTTGGAAATGAGTTTTAGAGGGAAGGCAAATGTCAAGCTTAGGGATGTGGTCTGTATTTGTAAGCAATAGGGAGTCACTGAAGGTTTTAGAGCAAAGCCATGATGAGATACAAGCAAATTCTTAAGAAGAATAGTCTGGCAGAGCTGGGCAAAATGAACTGACCTGAAAACCACTCAAATACTGAATTATTGTTGTCATTCTAATTAGACCTTTCACTTTCCCCATTAATTGCATCTTTAAACTCTGGTCCCTCTAAACCCCCGACAATATTCTTTCCTGAGAGTTTCTAACTCTCTTGTCTCAACGATTTTCAACAGAGGAGAGGCACAGGATTTGGAAATCAGTTGGCATTTCTTATTGAGATAGTTGCTGTATTCACAAGTTGGGGCGGAGAGTGAGGTAGGTAAACCGGGGTTTATTTCCACAGAAGTCAGTGATGCCAAGTATCCTCAAGACACTAAGAAGCCACATGCAAAGACTCGTCCTGCCCAAAATGCCTGCAGTGCCCTGGGTGAGAGGCATGATATTTGAGCTCTTTTGCTGCCCCTATCTTTGTCTTCCATAAATTTTCTCCTTCTGTCTATCACCAGGCATCCTTCCAGTTGCCTGATTAGCAGGTTAAATGGTCACTCAACTGTCATCGAACTCCTCCCTTGATTCAGGAGCAACTGGAGGAAAGCCAACATCCATTATTGACCTAGTTGCACAGCACTTAAGATTTCCACAGTGCTTTGCAATGGTTGCTATTAGCTAATTCTCATGTCAACACATGCATTGAGTTAGTTTTGTTATTCGTGGTTTGCAAGTGGAGAGACTCAAGTCCAGAAGATTTGGAAACCTGTTCATGTCTCTTACATTTAATTCATAGAACCAAATTGTGGGAAGCTCTTTTCAAAGTCCCAATAATTTTCTCAAACCTCTAGGACATTCACTTAGTAGGGTGCCATTGATGACAAAATTTAAATATAAATGTCCCTTGCTTTTTGGCATTTAAATACTTTGAAGACCTAGTGATGAAAAGTGAATTGCCCTCTCCACTGGTTTTCATTATATTGAAGATATATTCAAGGTTTTTTTTTTTAAATCTCTCTTAAAAGCTGAACGTGTTTTATTGCCATCTCTATGGACCTCTCTTTTGATGTCTGTTATGTTTCACTTTGTATTACTTGGCCCCTTTGGGGGACTATTGTCCTTCCTAACAGATGAAAAGTGTTTTGAGGGCAAACTGTCTTTTTCTTTGTATTTCTCCAGACACTATAATAGTGCCTTGCCTGCAGTAATGACTTATTAAATATTTGCTGATAGATTGGTGCTCAAATTGTTGGCCAATTCCACAGCATAAAAGGTTTTACTTCCTGGGAATCTACTCTTTGAAAAAAAAAACCCTCACAAAATATTTTGCAGAATTCTGGCCCTATGATGTCCCTGTTGTGATTAGTTAGCTTTCATCAACACCATCTCTAAGCTCTGGATATTTCTCTCATGATGAAGGAGTCTCTAATGCCACAACTGCCAATCTAATCATCTTTTTTTCACCCAGAAATTTACTGTGCCAAATATGGCTAATAACTTACCCAGTGGGGGTGTTGTAGATAGATGGTCACAATGGGCAAAAACGATCACAATTTTCCACTTGTCACTATGTCCTTGACCTTTGCAATGTAACGTTGCAGCTACTCCTATCAAGATGTAGGGTCTATTTTCCCATCCCTTTGAATCAAGAATAAAGAGGAAATCCCTTAAGTTGATAAAGGAGAAAGGAGATCTGCCCCCAAACCCAGAGGAAACGTCATACATAATCAATGCATTTTTTTCTAATTCTTTTGAGTATAGTTGACACAAAATATTACCTTGTTTCAGATGTACAACATAATGATTCAACTTCTCTATACATTACGCTGTGCTCACCACAAGTGTAGCTACCATCTGTCACCATACAACGGTATTACAATATCATAATCAATGCATTTTAAATGCATTCCTTTAATGCCAGAATAAGACAAAGGTGCTCACTATTGCTGCAGGTGCTCTGCAGCGTTCTCAATGTCTTGGCCAATGAAATGAGACATGAAGATTGTAAGGGAAAAAAGCAAAACTGTAGGGCACCTGGGTGGCTCAGTCGTTAAGCATCTGCCTTCGGCTCAGATCATGATCCCAGGGTCCTGGGATCGAGCCCCGCATCGGGCTCCTTGCTCAGCGGGAAGCCTGCTTCTCCCTCTCCCACTTCACCTGCTTGTGTTCCCTCTCTTGCTGTGTCTCTCTGTCAAATAAAGAAATAAATCTTTAAAAAAAAGCAAAATGTTTTCAAAAACAACACACACGAATTTTATAGAGAAATGTTAAAATTTTACAGAAAAATTTTTAAAACCCATTAAATCATATAAGTTCTGATAAGTGGAGAAAAAACCCATGTTCATGGATGAGATTATTTAACACTGTGAAGGTATAAATTCTCTCCCCAAATTAATTCATAGATTTAATGGAATTACAGACAAAATTTCAATAGGCTTTTTTAAACATCTCATCAAACTGATGCTCAAATGAGTATGAAAGAACAAAAGTCCATGAATATTAAAGACAATTTTGAAAAACAAAGGGCAAAAGCCATCAATATCTGTATCTAGTTTCCCAGGACTGCTGTTAATAAATTACCACAAAGTGGCTTAAAGCAACAGAAATCTATTTTCTCAGTTTTGGAGATGAGAGGTCCAAAAGCAAGGTGTTGGCAGAGCCACATTCCCTCTGGAAGCCCAAGGGGAGAAGCCATTCCTGGCCCTTTCCAGCATTCTTCGGCTTTCCTCGGCTGAGGCTATCACTCCTTCTCTGCCTCTGTATTCACGCGGTCTTCTTTTCTGTATGTCTCCATCTTTCCCTCTTCTGTCTCTTGTAAGGATACTTGTCATTGGATTTAGGACCCATCTAGGTAATCCCGGTAAATTTCATCTCAAGATCCTCAATTTTTTGTATCTGTAAAGACAAGACCTCAAAAGCACAAGCCATATGGTAAAAAAAAATGGCAATTTTGATTACATTAAAATCAAGAATCCCGGAGCGCCTGGGTGGCTCAGTTTGTTAAGCGTCTGCCTTCGGCTCAGGTCATGATCCCCGGGTCCTGGGATCGAGCCCCACATCAGGCTCCCTGCTCGGCAGGGAGTCTGCTTCTCCCTCTCCCTCTGCCTGCCACTCTGCCTACTTGTGCTCTCTCACTATCTCTCTGTCAAATAAATAAATAAAATCTTTCTTAAAAATAAAAATAAAAAAATAAAGTTAAGAATCCCTTCTTCTTTATAGAATTCCTAATAATATATGTAGATACTCAACAGTCTAGAAGGTGAAGCTTAATTCCCCTCCCCTTCAGTGTGAGCTGAACCTCATGACTCACTTCCAAGAATAGCATATGGAAAGGAAAAAAGCTTAACTTTACAATGGAGAAAACTAGCAGACATTCCCCCAAGTGGTCAAGGTTAATATTTACCAGTGATAAGTCATATTGATATCATAAACCCCTTAATATATGATAAGAAGCACATTTTACTTCTGCAATGTTCTTCCAAGAAATGCATAAGCCCAGTCTAATCATAAAGAAAACAGCATTCAAACTCAAATTGGAGACATTCTAAAAAATGCTTAACCAGTACTCTTCAACACTATGAAGATCATGAAAAACAAGGAAAGACTGAGACATTGTCATAGATCAAAGGAGACTAAAGAGATAAGGCAATTGAATGCAATGTGATATCCCCGATTGGATCCTGGGGCAGTAAAAGGACATCAATGGGGGGGAAAAAAAGAAAACAGAAATCTGAATAAATCTGTGGTTTTGTTAATCGTATTATACCAACATTAATTTCCTGGTTTTGACAAATGTGCCAAATTATATAAGATGGTTAACATTAGAGGGAGCTCAGTAAAAGGAACATGGGAACTCTCTGTAGTATCTTTACAAGTTTTTGTAAATCTAAAATTATTCTAAAATGAAATGTTTGCCATTTACAAAATAATCTCAACAAAAGATATCAGAATAAACTCGTACCAACTAAAACTCACAGAAACTAATGTCTAAATATACATAGAACACAGAAATTAATGAAAGAGACAAGAAACCCAGTAGTAAAATGGACAAGGATATGACCAGATAAATCCTAGAAGGAGAAATCCAAGTGACCAATAATATATCAAGGGAACCAGAAACATGGTAAATTAAACCAAAGAAATATGTTTATATGAATCAACTTGGGATCCAGATAAGAAGGGCGTTGCAGTACTTGATTTCATTACAATAAGATATACCCCACAGCATTGCATGACACTCAAGAGTAATTCTTTCCAAGACCTTTATACATCTCCCCAATTCACAAAGAACACTCAATCACATAAGTTCTCCCATAACATGCATATACAATGAGTGAAAAACATTGTTTCTTTGAGCAGCTGGGGGCAGGGTGTTAGACTCATTCTCCAGCATCCTGGCCAGCAAGTGCAATTCTAATTCATGCTTCAACAAAAATACAAATTATAATATATTTTGAACCTGGAGGGTCATTTGCAAATAATGAGAAATGCAAATTTTAAATCAATGATAAGTCCGGGGAGTGCTATAGAGTGATGGCCACTCCAGTGCCCTAGAAGAGTTACTGCAGCATTTTTAAGTGTTTAATGTAATTTCTGAAACAACGGAGGCCGTGAACAAACCCTGATCATTTTGATTGACCGTTCGGCCCGGGGCTCAGACCACTGCAGCACGGACTCTAAGCAAATCACAGAAGATTGAAATTCTAAAAGAAGCTGTTGATTTCAAAGCTTTTAATGATTCAAATTTTCAATCAGCAGTTTTTTTCCCAGTTCATTACCCACAGACTCTGTGGATCAACCAATGTGTGCAGCCCATCTCCTCCTTAATTCCTCTCATAATACAATCCTGTCCATCACGTTACCCAGCCCTGGAAAAAAAAGCCAAGATCTACATGTTAATTTTACCTTCATTTGCTTGGGCAGCATTCCAAAAGCATAGGAAGCAAAGTACAAACCCCCACCCTCTCAGAAAGCTTCTAAAATGAAGCTGCTGATCAAGCCGTTGATTCCTTAACACAACTGGACTGATGGGAAATTGAACGTGTGCTGGCAGCACGAGCGAGAGATGCCCGTGAACAAAGAGGAGGAAAGGAGAGAGTCTTCAGCCTTGAGTCAGAATCATGTCCATCCCACAGTGTCACTCTACCTCGGGAGTCAGGAGATGAAAATAACTTGGCTTTGAAACACACACAGGCTATTCGGGAAAGCAGCTGACAATTACAAGCATGAGGGGTGATATGCGACTGGGTTCCTACTGTGTAAAATTGTATGTTATTGTATTGACTGAGTTGTCATTCAGAAAAGCTGATTTTGGAAATGAAGCTAGCGGGGAAATAAAAAAAAAGCAGAAATTCAGATAAGATTCATTCAAGTCCTATCACTGGAATCTGTGAAATTAAAGGGTTGTAGCTTGTGAAGTAATATGATTAAACAGTGGGGTTGAAGGTTATTGCTTATTACCCTTTTCTATAAATTATTCCATTTTCTCTTTGGCTCAGTGACTGTCACTCAGCAGGGTCACTTGCTCACTGAGTCACCTGGAGCTGCAGGCATCCAGGCCTTGGCAATATTAAGTTACATGCAACTGATGAATCACTAAGTTCTACCTCTGAAACTAATGCAAAAAAAAAAAAAAGAAGAAGAAGAAAAGAAAAAAAAATCCCCATATTGTCTTAAAGGTTCCTTAGAACCCATTTCCCAGTCATCCCCCACCCTGAACTCCAGCCTTCTCAGTGTCCCCACCCAAGGTGTCAGGTCCCATGACTGACAGTGAATGGGAGATGTAGGGATCCCTGGCCCAGCCTTAGGGCTTCTGGTGAGCTAGTCAAGGAGTAGCACACAGTATGGTTTCTAAAGGCAGGTGGCAAACTCCTGTTTCATTAGGGTTACCTAGAGAGCCAAGGGAAATCATCTCTGGATTGTGTCTTGTATGTAGCAGGTGCTCAATAAAAATGAGTTCAGTGAATGAAGGAACTGGCAGTTCCCTGCAATAGCAGGAGTCAGAAGGAATAAGCGTCCAATCAGCATTCACTTCTGACAGATTTGTCCAGAAGAATAAAAGCCCAGCTGAGAGTGGGAACAGAAGGAACAGAGCTTCCTTCCTAGGGGAGAGAACTGGCAGGGAAGAGGCAGGTGTCCAGGACTTCAGCCACGGAGACGGGGGGTCAAAACAGGACTCTGGTCCCAGCAAGGAATGCGAACATGGGATGAGATGAACACAGCAAGCACAGAGGAAGTGCGTGCACACTCACGGTCCATGGGTGCCTTGGGTAGGGTCAGCCCAGGAACGGACAGGGAACACTGCAGAGGAGGAGAGGACCGCAGGACCCGCCCCAGCCGAGCAGGGCCCAGGAAGACTGCTGAACCAACTCTCCCATTCATATCTCCACCTTCCAAAACTGGCTCTCGGGCCGGTATGCATTTAAATCGTGAACTTTAATGCCAGAGCCTGCTCTGGTGGAAAGGTCACAAATGAGGCAGTTCTGCCATGACCTTCATGTGCCCTCAGACAAGTCACTTAACTTCTCCAAGTCACAGGTTCCTCCTCATAATTGGGGGCAATGATCTGACTTATTGGAGCGTTTGAGGAGCATGAAGAGTCCACATATGGAAGCACTCTGTAAAGAATGTAGCTATTTGTGTGTTTCGTATTGATTTCAGTGTTGAATTTGTCAAATTGAATTTTCTGTAATCATAGAAATAAAGCTTTAGTTTTGAGAAATTTTAAGCATCATGCAGGCAAAATGAGCTTTGGAGGGAGCCAGAGAGGTCTTCTCTGGGCCCCTAAAAGCACACTGCAATTGGCATCTACCTGACGCAGCCCCACTTAATCAGGCTCTGCTTGAAGCCATGATCCGCAGACTCAGACGAAGTACAGCTAAGTATCTGCTGGAGGGCATGTAAATAAAACCTTCACTGAGGTAAACAGTTGTTCAGTTTTACAGCCTATTCACATGTAACTTTTATGCTCCATTATAATATATGGTTTCTCTGCCTTTAGAAGTCTTGGAACATCATTCCATGTCGTGTCCTCTAAGTGATGGGCTGATAAATGGTTATTTATTCACTAGTTTTCCAGGCCCATGAACGCCTTTAAACTGGAATGCTGTCGCTGTCCCTAACTCCCAATTAGTGGTCATGGTAATTCTTCCCAACTGGATGCAAGCCAGTTATCCTGACAGCCTTAGTGGCCCAGGGCAGAAGGTTGGGTGCGATGAGAAGGAGCCCATGGTTCCATCATGTTGTCTAAACCAAAGGCCGTGTCTGCCATTGGTGCATCCCATTGTGAGAAAACAGGGCATGCCTGCAGTCTTCCTAGCACATGGTCCACGTCACGAAGGTTCCTGGAAAGAACTTGAGTGCTATAAACAGCACCTGCTACTGAATCAAGTGACTGAAACCTCCATACTCACCTTCTGCTGGTTTCACGCCAAAATGACTGTTCAGCCGCCTGACACAATTGTCAGGCACAGACCGGGAAGTCAAGTATGTCTGTTCCTCTTCCTGCCGACACCACGGATGCTTCTGTGATGGACGGCAAGTCCCTTCTCCATTCTGGGGAAGGGACAGTCCACAGCTTGCTCTCGGAATGGATCCAAATTTTAACTTGCAAGATTGTTGGTTGGAATCTGCAAAGCATTTTTAATAGAAGTAACATTATAAATAAGAGTTTGAAATGGTTACCATGGTTATCATAATAATAGTTCCCAAGTATTGAGTGCTTATTACTTGTGAGAAACTATGCTAAGCATTTGCCATGTAATATTCATGAGATACTCACAGTGAGCCCACAACCTGAGGTTGACCCTTTCTATTCATAGCTGAGACTACGAAGGCTCAGAGAGGCTAAGTAACTTGCCCAACATCACAAAGCTGAAGTTTGAAGTGCGTGCTCTTGACCACTCCTCCACGGTCAGTGGAGACCCTTGTGTTTTTCAACCTTCTGTATTCTCTAAATTTAAAAATGAACAGTTTGAACTGTGCAGTCAGGAAGATATTTTGTCAGCTTTCTAGGCTAGCCCACAAAAATCAATATTAACTGTACATAGGTGATTTATGAGGACATGCGTCTACACAGAGGACCAGGTGAAAGATGAGAAAAAATATGGAAACCACGTGTAGAAGAAGAAATTAGAGACAAAAGAAAATAGGGAACACAAGTGGAAATGGGAGAGAAGAGTGCTTCATGAAAGAGAAGGTAAAGTGTAGGGCATTCCAGGCAGAGTGGGCGGTTTGAGCAAAATCGTGAAGAAGGCTGGAGGGTGGAGAACATGGAGGATCTGTGGACGGAGGTTGGGGGTGGATGGTGAAAGCTTTGGGTGTCCTATCCAGAAGGCTAGGTTTTATTCCATCTCCTGACTAGTGCCACTTTCCACCTCATGTGGATTCCACAAACAAAAATATCATGAACGTTGGAACTGCCATCAACTGGAAGACAAAAGAAACAATTGTTGGCACCTACACCAACCAGATTTTTTTTTTAAAGAAGGGTGAAATTACTTAAAAGTCATATTTATCTTAAGAACCACTTTGTCCTTTGAAGTAATGAAGATGATTTTCACATTTTCAAAATACTAATGATAATCCAGCACATTAAATTATTACAAATGCTCGGTGTATGTGATCACAGGCCAGGTCGTCTGGTATGTTTTTTTATTCTGTACGCCATCCTCAACATCCTGACAGTGTCTCTGCACTCAGCAGGTACTCAGTAAACCCTGGAGACTGGAGTTTCCGGGCGAATCTCCAACCTTGGCAAGTAACTGGAATATTAAGCAGGGAAACTGAGGCAGAAGCCCACTTATGAACGAACTCATTAGCATTTCAAAAGACTGCCACCTGGAGCCTCCTCAGCTACTCAGGGCTCAGCCTACCACAAGAAAGAATCGAATGCCAGGCACTGCTCCAGGCACAGCAGAGACACACACATGCGATGAGCACCCTGCATGCCAGGCACTTGAGAAACTCTGTCTCCTAGCACTTCCTTCATGGTCAAAATTAACCCAGGGACCAGTGGAGTGGAGCTTATAGGTGGAGGGCATCCATGAGTCCAGTGCTAAGAGGCTGACGGGGAAGGAGGGGAGGCAACAGGTGCAGGGACCAGGGAAGGGACCCTCCTAGATGAGACCCACATGGTCTTCACTGGCCCTCCAGCTGTGCAAGGAAGGAGCCTCCTCTCCGACACCTAGTGCTGAGACACAAGACAGGATGCTTATTTTAGCTCTGATTTGTTTTGACCTTGTGTCAAGGGAACACATGGTCCCTTGCCAGCCCAAAAAGGGCAAGCCCAAACTCTTGGGCTTCATCCCATTCCTGCTGCAGCCATCCTGGACAACTTCTCGGTTTTTCAAAAGTTGGTCTTCTGTGTAGTCTCCTCCCTCTGAGGGGCACATTCTTCCCACCTTGTTCTCCCCTCCACCTTCACCTGCCGGCTTACACAGGACTTCCCACAGGAAGCCTTTCCTCCCAGACCAGGTTGAATAGCTTGCTCTGTACAACCCATAGGACCTGTTGGCACCCGTTTTCATAACTCTTAGCACACTCGTAATTATTTATCTCCCACCCCCCCCCCAGACCATGAGCTTTATAAAGCAGGGCTGGTGTCTGTCCTATTTCCCACCATATCCTTTGCATCAAGCACAGGACCAGGCAGAGGACAGGTGCTCAGCAAATATCTGAACAAGTGAGCACGTAAGCCTGAGTCCCATCTTTATTGAAGATTAAGTTTCTGGGAATTTGCATCGGTCTGTTGTGAGTTCCTGAGTCTGGGACAGAGCCTGATCTACAGCGTAGCTGTGGTGTCTGGCTTTGCTGCTGAAACATTATAGAAACTCGACTTAAAAGTGGGGGACAGGGGAAGGGAGAGCCCTCTGCCCAACCCTAGAAGACCAACTCGAAGTTCACCTACCACAGGAAGTCCCTCCCCACAGCAGGCCCAAATCGGCTTCCTTTTCTCAAGCCCTACAGGTCTTAATGGCTGTGCCATTCATTTGGCACTCGTCACCCATTTTTTTATGTCTCTCCCATGAGCTCCTTAAAAGTAGAAGCTGTGTCTTCCCTTTCCTTTAATCTCTTGGCTCCTAATTCCCCGCACAAATTCTGTGCTCGATGTATCTTCATTGAGATTTAATAAGAAATTGAATTTGTTCCCAAAAAGATTTTTATAAACTCCTTCCCTGACAGACTTGGAAAAATAGGGTAGATTTATAGGTGTGTGAGAAAGCTGAGTGAAGGGCTTTCTGGAAAGGTGAACTATGGTGAGTCCCTCTCCAAGCCTACCATTCTAGGAAAATAGGTGTCCTATCAATACTATAAAAATGAGAAAATGCTCTTTTTGTCTTCCTTCATTTGAGACAAAGCCTGGCTTGTCAGATATGCTCTGGTTTCAGAGGGTTCTGGAACAATGGGTGGCATTCTTCACTCTGATTTAAGGTAAACACAGCAGGCTCCTGTCCGATTGAGGAAACGCTAAGGACAGGTTCCCCGTCGCCCAGGAAGGATCGGCAGCACCACAGAGGTGGCCCTGTTGCTTCGTAGACGGGGCCTGGCTTCCCCAAGGGTCCTTCCCTGAGGCCCTGTCCCCACAGTGACTGGCTCGCTCCCCTGGCCCGGGGATCACACAGGAAATTTTTCTGGGTCTTGGCAGCACAGCTCCCCGCTAAAGGGCTCTGCAAAACTTCTCTCTGCCTTCCCTCATGGGCAGAGACAGAAAAGGCCCCCTCCGAGGGACCCCTGGGTGTGCCGCTAAACCATTTGATGGCTTCCATGTCACATTTAATTATTCATTCAATACAGAATTATCTGTGCCGCTCCTCCAGACTAATGAAGTGCTCTGAAGCCTTCCAACTGAGGATTACACCATGCAGCAGTGGCACCAAGGTCGGTTGAGATTGTTCTAAAGCTCTGATTACTACACAATCACCTTCTCTTTAACCTGAAAACCTTTATTTTTCATCGTTCAAATGGATAAAATTATAGAGTACTCCGGAGGAGGCATACGGTGTTGCTTGGTTGTTTGTTTTAACTACATGAAAGCCTTCGTGGTCAATGCCTAAATCCTAAAAGCTGCATCAAAGCAAACTCTTGCTCACTAATCTCCCAAGGGGATAGGCTGACCTTTGCCTCCAGAGAGCAGGAAACTACAATGTTGTGATGGCATTTTGCAGGGAAATAACACAAGGAGTTCATAGATGTTGCCGGAAACACACTTGCAGACCTACCTAGTTTAATAATCCAGGAGACCCTGTGCAATCCTTTTATCCTAATTCCTCATCGTGTGAATCTGCCACCGGTGGTAGGACCCTGCATCTCACCCAGAAGACATTGCGTCTCACCAAATTTACTGTGCCCACAAAATTGAAGTCATGGAGAGCCGCCTCGATTTTACTAGACACTCCTTACACCTGGGCTATGGCTGCTAGGTACATGTAGCAGCTCAACAGTTGAAACATGACGGCCCAGGACGCCTCGGTGGCTCAGTCAGTTAAGCGTCTGCCTTCTGCTCAGGTCATGATCCCGGGGTCCTGGGATCGAGCCCCGCATCGGGCTCCCTGCTCGGCGGGAAGTCTGCTTCTCCCTCTCCCACTCCCCCTGCTTGTGCTCTCTCTCACTCATATAAATAAATAAAATCTTAAAAAAAAAAAGAAAGAAAAAAGAAAAGAAAAGAAACATGATCTCCCTGAATGGAGATGTGTTGTAAGCATAAAATGCACACAAGATTTTAGAACTTAGAACTTTAAAATATGCAAAATATCAGATTCATGATTTTTTTTAGATTTGATGACATATCAAAATGAAACATTTTGGATATATTGGGTTAAATCAGGGTTTCTCAACCTCGGTACTATTGACATTTGGGGACATATCATTCTTTGTTGTGGGGGGCTGACCTGGGCCTCATAGGAGGCTTAGCAGCATCCTGGGCTTCTACCCGCTAGAGGCCATCAGCACCCTCACAGGTGTGACAATCAAAAATTGCCTGATGACATTGGCAAGTACATTACTAGATATTCGTAAATGCCCCCTGGGGAAAAAATAATCTTCCCTGGCTTAGAACTACTGGGATAAATAAAATATATTATTAAAATGAATATCCCTTTACCATTTTACTTTTTTTAATATCATTACTAGGAATTCTAGAATTACATTTGTGGGTTGTGTTGTATTTCGATTGGACAGTGCTACCCTGGCCTGAGCATCTTGAGAACAAGGCTCTCGTATTTTCATTGCTTCATCATTAATGCTGAGAACAGGGACCCCCGGGGCCTGGCAGTGGGCAGAGGGGCAAGGCAGACCCACGGTGGGTAATGCTTCCAAGTAGGGTTGGTAGGTATTGGCCCACTGAACACACCCAAAAGAGTAAGAGGAAGGAAATGGGACAAATACCAAAAGCGTTCAGATCATGGCTTCTGGTGATGGAACACACCAGAACATACACATTTACAACAAGTCCTAGAGTTTGAGGAAAGGAGAATTCTTAGTAATTATTGTGAAGTCACTGGCTGCCTTGGATGCATATATATATATACCACTGGATAAAGGCCACTCCAGGACCCCACGCTGTCTTCTAATGGACAAAAATGTTACCAGTGTCAAAACAGCAGAAAAGAATGTATCATTTGGGGACATAAAAATCTCATTCAGTACATAATCTTTGAGGTCCCCTCTCCATGTTTTTCTTTTCTGTTTTCCAGTTCTGATCCACCTAGCCTGCCTTTCTTTAGCTGTCATTTCCAACCCTGGGCTCCCCTTCCCACCCATCACGGTCTGCTCAGACCACAAAGTCCTCAAGAGTTTGCTGTTCTTAAGGGACCCAGCATACCCTCCACCCACTCTGTGCTCCCAACCTATTCCAATATTGTCGCATCTCCCAGCTTGTGAGCCCTTCGCTCCCACGGCCTCCACCCCTCCCTAAAATCATTCCCTTCCTGACTCTCCTCCCGTTAGACCCTGACATAGGTACATGGCTTCTGGCTGACTACAATCGCTAGCGCCCGGTCTCTCCCATCACCTCAAATAAGGTTCAGCACTCCTGTCACATAACCTACCCCGATGTCCCCATAAGGGGAAAGAAACTGTAACATCATCACTTTATCCATTAAGGTCCCTTTGACTGAAAGTAACAGAGAACTCCAACTCAAATTGTCTCAACAAATAAGAGATGTACAGCTCCAGTGATTTTGGCAACCCAATGACATTATTAAGGACCCAGATGCTCTTTATCTTTCTTTATTAGTCATTCTCGGGATGCCCCCTTTGGCCTTAGGGTTACTTCCTTCATAGTCCCAAATCTCTGCAATAGTCCCAGGTGCTCCATCCGGAGACAAGGTCCAGAGGTAAAAAAGAAGCCATCTCTTCCCTGGGTTACATTGGAAGAGTGGGGACACCTCTCCCATAAGCCCGCAGCAGACTACTCACATCCCATTGGTTAGCACTGTGTCATGCATCTTTACCTGACCAGTGACTGGCAAGGAGAATGGGACCACCATGAGTGGCTTAGACAGTAGCGCTCAGAGCGTGGTCTTCAGAGGAGCAGTATCAGCATCACGGGATGCAAATTCTCTGACCCCATCCAGACCGACGAAAGAGAAACTCTGGGAGTAGAGCCCAGCAACTGGTATTTTAACAAGCCCTCCTGGAGATTCTGGTACACATTAAAGTTTAGGAACCACTGGCTGAGACCAAGCAAGATTTGCTTCTTCTTAAAACCCACCTCCCTAGAAACATGTGGTTATGATGAAGGAGGGTGTATGTGTAAACAAAATCAGGGTTCTTTCACAAAGAAGAAAGGAGTGATGAGAGAACAGAGCCAACATTATCTGCTATAATCACTGTGGCAATTTTTCCCCCTTTTGACTGGAAAAGTACCCTTCCCATACAATCAGCTTTAATTGCATATACCCTGTAACCATTTTATGGGTAGTTCAAAGAATGTTCTTGGATATCCTGAGAAAATTTTCACCTAACTCTATTTCTACACAATATCCAACAAAACAACAACGCTTTAGCAATGCAAAGGTTTCCTATTATCCTCAGGACAATTCTTTAAGGTGCAAAGAGCCGTTGTTACTACATTTTCATTTTATAGATGGGAAAACTGAAGCTCAGAAAAGAGAATCACACAGCCAGCAAATTTCAGGGCCAGGATTCTCATTATAGATCTTTGGTTCTGACTCTTTCACTCCTTCCACAATGATACCAAGCTGAATCCCAAGTAAACATGGGTAGGCAGAAATGGCCATGATCCAAAGCAACCTAGTTCAGAACTCTGCCAGGGGAACAGCCTCCTGCAGTGAAGTCTTTTAGGGAGAAAGTCATGACCGTTTCAATGGACTTTCATCTGTATGGTTGCATCCTATGCAAGACATTGGAATTTCAGCTACAAGAAAATCTGACAGCTAGAAGGCATGGCAGATTTCCCCATCACTGTTAATTGTACAACGGAGAGATTTTGCATGCTTCTGCCCAAGAAAATGAGCATTTTCATTAATACCATAGATTTGATGAGTGACCTAAAGTTCAGCAAAACAGATGCTGCCTTGATCACATTGAAATTACATAAGAAGATCATTTTCTCGAGAAAAATCCAAAAGATTTTTTTATTTCATTTTTGTGAGCTAGAGATATGGATGATTTTTAAGTCTTAATTTTTTTAAGATTTTATGCATTTATTTAATTGACAGAGACAGAGAGAGACAGCAAGAGAGGGAACACAAGCAATGGGAGAGGGAGAGGGAGAAGCAGGCTTCCCGCTGAGCAGGGAGCCCGATGCGGGGCTCGATCCCAGGACCCTGGGATCATGACCCAAGCCGAAGGCAGTCGCTTAACCGACTGAGCCACCCAGGTGCCCCAAGTCTTAAATTTTTTAAAAAGGCACATTCAAATACATTCTATCAGTGGCTTTCAGCCAGGGGACCCAGGCTGTAGTGTTCTCGAACAGCCATCAAATCAGGAGCTCAATCCTCAAAGATCACATAAGGTTCCCGGGGCAATAGAACTCAAGAAATGGAGCCGTCATGTTTCTCAACCCGGGGACCCCAACCTCCTAATACTGTAGCCATTCTACAATCCTGTCAGGAATTCCCTTCAGATCCTGGGACCACTTTTTACTAGAACAAGCCTGCCTGAGATGGGAATCCTATGAGCTCTGTCACAGCCCAGGTCAACCCTAGGAGATCCTCAGGAGGGATCCGGAGACCCAGGGTGCAGAAAATGCCATGTATTTGGATATTTACAAGAGAAAAGGACTTTCACTGAGAAGACATGTCAAGATTTCAATGGAAACCCTGAATAAATGACAAGGGTGACAACTGCCCTGATGTCTCTTGTCCTAGGATTCTCCAAGGGAAATGGTCATCTCCAGATTCTCTATTCCTGGCCCTGATGCTGATTTTCTTCTTACTTGTAGAGCCTCAGTTTACCCAAAATGATGGTCTCTGAGCTCTGCAGTTCTATGAATCTGTGCCGGACCAGCTCTCCAGCTTCGGATTTTAGCATCACTCCAACCTGACCTGGCTAAGATCAAATGCACCTGCTCACCAAGATGCTGTCAACAAGGAGAACTTTCTTTTTGATAAAGAAAAAACCCCTGCTCCTGCTCCACAAGGTCCTGGCATATCTGCAGGATCCTGTTCCTGACAGAAGTCAAACATCTTCATGCGGGAACCCGGGTGGAGGAGAGCACATTCTGCCCCTCAGTCCCACAGGATCACTGGAGTTCAAAGTCCCAGAAAGAGCTTCGCCTAAGCTGGGTTCATGAATGCTTTATCATTGTTCTGCTGAGCAGTTACCCCCATGCCAGGCAAGTCAGAACAAGCCTTCTAAGCCATGGTGATGGATGTTTGCAGGAAACCCATGGGAGTTATTAATATTCATGTTCCCGTCACACTTTTGCAAGTAATGGAAGCTTGTTTTCTGTAACACATCATTAGGTGAGGAAGACAAGTGACCTCCTAGAGTTTTGAAGCACAAAGGGTGGTTGCCCAAGACCCAGAAGGGAGTAAGGGAAAAGCAGACAAGGTAAGGAGGTTGAAGGTGTTAAACTTTCTCATTTTGGAAACTCCCAACAGACCCTTGCAGTGAATGCAGACCTTCACGGGCCCCTGCAAAGCGAGCAATCGTGGAATGTGGGGCTGTTCACAGTCTCTCCCCTCTCACAGAGGATACCAGGAGTCGATACGGGGTATCTAAGGTCACAGCTTTTGAGAGCACAGCGTGGCAAACTGGAATATCTAGGCCGAGCCATCATGCCTGCTTCGGAGCACTGGAGGGGCCTCAGACTCAGGGTCCAAACGGCCGGGAGTCACGAGGGTCAGAATGAGAGCATTTGCTGAGCTCAGGGGAGACCAGGTGCACAGCAGCAGGAATGGGAGCACCGGGGGGTCAAGGTGTGCAGCAACCAAAAGAGCTGGTCAGTGGGGCTAGGCAGCAGAGCGAGGATGACACGCAGGTCTCACACGCCGAGCATACCCCCCTAAAACGTGAGCTGTGTGCACACGCCCCACTCACACCTCAGAACACTCCCCACACTGTACTCTAATTAGGCACATGGCCCCTCTGTGCCTCTGTTTCCTCATCTGCAAAAGGAGTCAAAGGGCAATCCCTCGTTGTGTTAAAGACTTCGAAGAGTTACTACTGCGTACATGAACGTGCACAGCACACTCCCTTAAGTGTGAGTTACCATCATCATTACCGTTCGTATCATTTCTGTGCCCTTTGCCCTCAGTAGACTGAATTCTCTGGAAGCCGAAACCGCCTCTCATTGTACCTGCTGCCCCAAAGCCCAGCACCATGCTAGACACAATAAATACCTGGGGAATGAATGCATCAGTGAATGAATGGTCCGTTCCCTAATCCTGCTGGTAGGAAAGACCTCCCTCCACCCTCCAGCAGCACAGTCATTGCTTTCTAATAGTACCAAGGTTAATTCATTCAATACATAATCATTGATCATGTGCTCTAGGCCAAGTGCCTGTTCTAGGGCCTGGGAATACCACAGGGCACAGACATCACAAGACTCCCAGGCCGTGTGAAGCTCACCTTTTATGGGGAAGACAAATGAACACACAAAATAAATAGGTAAAATATGTCATCTTAGATGTGGATCTGTGCTGTGGAGAAAAACTGAATGGCAAGAATGTCAGGGAGCAGGGGTACTCCTGCCTAAGAGGGGGATCCTAGCAGTCAGCCCAGGAAGGAAGGATGCCAGCCATGAGGATGTTGGAGAACAGCCTTCCAGAGGGAGGGAACCGAAAGCGCAAGGATGAGCTCATTTTCACTGTGCTCGAACTGGTGATGTCGCAGGGACTGGTGTCACAGTCTTACTAAAATGAAGAAGTCAAGCCCCTGAGTGGTCAAGGTCAGTTTATGGTACCGAGTTTTCCACAAAGGTCAAAGCACAATCCTTTATTAACTAATGCATGTTTGTGGAGTGAAACTGGGTTTCTCAATCTGATGAGGAAGGGACACTCTGAAATATATATGGAGATAGTGCCTAGTACTCCCGGCACATTGCAATGGTTTTCAATGCTTATTTGTGTTCTTCCGGTCAGATTCCCTCACCCTCCTCAACTCTCACTCTTCCAAAATGCCACAAAGGAGGAAAAACACTGGAAGAGGGGTTGTTCTGTTGCTACTTGGGAGCATGGATGGGGAGGGGGAAGGAAGGGGTCATTGGCCATTCGTGTAGAGGTTCTGCACCCTGACTGTGAGCAGCTCGAGAATACCAATCTCCAGCCTCATGAGGACGCCCAGCAGAGGGCTCGCCGTGTAGTAAGTACTCAGTAAATGCCGGATACAAGAATAAATGGAAACGACAGTGCAGGAACGAACAGGTCATGGGGCACATTGCTGTCGTGTGGTCGTTTCATGAGCCGCGCCAGGCTTCTGCACCAGCATGAGCCAGTGACTCCCACAGAGCGAGCATTGACCGAGACCGAACATCTCAGGAGCTCAACTCTCTTACTGCCTCGCATGTGCACTCCCTCAAATGCTACCTGGCGTTTCGGGTGGTGAGTGAGTGGCAGCCCACAGAGGGGGGTTTGGGTGATTTTACTGCAGTTTAGCTTTGTTGGCATTTAGATAAATCATCCCCTTCTGTAATTTTAAACTTTAGCTCAGTGTTCTCAGAGAAGATATAAATTATTAAACAAAGGAAAGCAACTCTGGCTTCAGATCAGATGGCAATTAGCATCACCTAGCACTGAGAAAAGTCCCTTCATGTGGTCCACGTGTCAGCATAAGGAGCTTACAATTTGGCTACCAGGCTCAAGTTCTGGCTGATATTAATCTCAGATGTGCCTGGAACCCAGAAAAACTAATTGACATTCACCCCGACTAAAAGAGAAAAGAAAAAAAAAAAAAAAAAAAAGAAGAAAGAAAGAAAGAAAATCTTGATATAAGAACAGAGAAAATTTACATTAACTGCTCATTTCCTATGTCCCACGTAGGATACAGATGTCTCACTTTGATTTTTAGATCACAAGGAAAGTGCTACGATCTCTGCTTTGCAAACGAGGAAACTGGGGTTCACAAAAGCTAAGTAACTCACCCAAAGGCACACAGCAGGTGGAGGAGGAGGAGTGGAGTCTCGATCTGCTTCATACTGTGCTTGTCTGAGAAGAAAGCAGGGGACCCCGTAGGCAGCCACAGAGTCCACCCCAAAGGGCTTATGGGCCATGAGCCACAATGCCCCAAGAAGGGTTTAAATCCGGGCTACCTGCTCTGAATGAGTACACTAGGAAGGAGAAACGAGTCTTCACACATCAATGACATCAGAATTCTTTCCACCCCTGGAGAAGATGTTCCTTTATTACAAACTCAGCACAAGTCCTGAGGTCCTAGGGCGCTATTCCCCGGCGTTTTCCTCACTCTGATCTCCCACTTCGGCACGTATTGTGTCTTCCCTATTAGATTATAATCTATGTTATATGTATAGGTGTAGAGATGGAAATATACATCTTGTATTCCCCTTCAATGTTCGAACCAGCCTCATCCCCAACACACACTTCGTCAATATTTGTTGAATGAATATTCTTATGGAAAACTTATCATAGAAATAAAAGGTTATAACTGACCCACCTAAATCGGGTTCAAAAACTGAGAAGTCTTTAAGCATTGATTTTTTTTTTCTGAGTCCAAAAGTAAATCTCCTCTTGGAAATCAGAAAGTGGCAGGAGTTACTGACACTGGAATATGGGGAGAGGGGAGGTTGAATTAATCATGTATCAAAACAAAAATCTTTATTTACCTAAGAGTCCCTCTGCCCCTTCCAGATGCCTCGTACAATGAATGATCTTCTCAGAAATAGGCGTGGAGGGGGTGTGGTTTAAAAAGGCAAATAAAAGAATTCAAAGGACACCATCAGAAAGGCACGTAGGGCTCCCAGGTCAGAGTTCTAACTGGTCAGACAAGTGTTAAGAGGATGGAGGAAAGCTGAGCATCCCAGGACCATCAGTGTTCACATCAGCCAGGGGACTTCAGAGCCTGAGGAAAGAGCCAGCTCAAACATTTCACTTGGGATCATGCCAAAAATCAGCTGCCCAAATAACAGCCCCATAACCAGCTCCAATCAGATGGTCCCTCTGGATGAGAAGGGTCATTCATGCTGCCAAGAAATGGGCCACGTGGCAGTGAGAAATAGGTAAAAGACACTAACAATGTGATAAAGTCTACATCTTTCTTCCTTGGAAGTTTCAAACCTTCTTCGAACAAAGACCTAGAGATGTCCCCTGACGTAGCTACTCTCTGCCATTCTATAACTAACTCACTTTCATAAAATAGCTAGAATGTATCCAAAATCACCTCTGTACCCAGCACTCAAAATTTAAGTATTTAGAAGTATTAACTCATTTAATGCAAAAAAATTCTATGATGTGAGAAATATTATTACTCCCATTTATGGATAAGGAAACTGAGGCCCCAGAAGGTTTAACTTACCCAAGATCACAGAGTTCCAGAGCCTTCACTCCTACCTGCTCCATTATACTGTATCTTATATTAGGATCACAGGGAAAGCCTCTTAGATTTTTTCTCTCACTTGCTGTTATTGACACAGAGTAACCTCTCTGTCTTTCCATTGGGAACATGTGTGTGTTCCTGAGGATTTATTCAATTCAGCAGAGCCAATGAAACTTTATTCGGCACCTGCCAGGAGAAAATCAGGATTAGATGCAAGACAGGCTCCACCTGGTGGTGGGATTCAGGGCTCTCCCCACTACAGCTCGGTCCCCAGATGTGGGACATGGCTTCGGACACTGCTGTATCATAATGTAGAGTGGGATATCCTGTGCAATGAACAGGAAGTTAGATGCTCTTGCATCCCTGCCTGACCTGCTTTCTCTCCTCCTTATTTAGTCCCTGACTTTATTTCCAGATTGTGTCCTCATATCTAGTTAAGTGTGAGGAGTTAAGCCTCCAGCTTCCTACCAACTTCCCTCTCCCAAGTCTTTCAGGGTCATGACTTAGGCCAGCTCTGCTCTAGGCCATATTTCCTTAGACCTTCTCTCTGTTAGATTCAGTTGTTCTAGCCCTCTACCTTCACAGAGAGTAATCAAGACTTGGAGGTGGGCCTCAGAGAAAGGAACCTAGGAAGCTAGTTTTTAGTCCAGCTTTTGAGCTCTTCAGGAGGCAAAGACACTGTGACTCATATATGGTAAAGCCAGCTCACCCAGGCCATGAGTTCCTCATGGGGGTTTTGGCTGACACCAGTGGTTATCAATAGTGTGTTGTTACTGTCTGGCCATGTCCTCCATGTGGATCTGCCTCAAAACCAATAGTGAAGAAAGACTAATTGAGAATTCTGGTTTTCAGAATTTTGAAACCTGCCATGTCTATCTCCATCTTGGAAACATCTTAGTGATATAAGGATCAATGAAGCATGGTCCTTCTCTACCATCAAGGAACATACAATCTAGAAGGAATATAGACTTAAATGCAAGTAGTCAGGTGTAAGTGGAAGAGGACACACGGTCTACCCGAGAACACAGATGGATTTCAACTAGAACAATCAGAAGAAGCAATCAGGATTAACAGGATTTTTGTAGGCAAAGAGGGAAGCACATTCCAGGTCAAGGGAACAACATGAGTGGAGACAATGAAACATGAAAGGCATAGGGTTTGGAGAATATCAGTGATTGAAACATTGGTTGTAGGAGAAGCTCAATGAGAGATCAAGCTGAAACCAGGTCATAGAAAATCTTAAATGTCATATTAAAGGACATGGTCTGTGTCCTTTGACAAATAAGCAGACATTCTAGGTTGAGTATTCTCTGAAGACTTTCCCCTACTTCTCTCTTGAACTCGGGACTAGCAAATCCAGCTACATGGACTTGGCACATCCTCACTTGTAATTCCCATACACATCTCAGGCCTAATATGTCCAAACTCCTGATCTTTTCCCCACACTTGCTCTTCCTGTGGTCTTCCCCATCTTCCTGCTGCTAGATGCCAAAACCTAGGTTTTTACTCCTTTGTTTCTCTCACACCCCATAGCCAACCTCTCAGCAAATTCTAAGAGCTCAACCCTGAAAATACATCCAGAATTCTACCACTTCCCACCACCATCTCCACAGTGACCACCTTTGTCCTAACTCCATGATTTCTTACCAGGGTTGTGGCAAGAGCATCCTGTCACCCACCCGGAATCTAGTCTCCACCCAACAAGCAGAGTGATCCTTGGAAAATGTAGGTCAGATCATGTCAGTCACTCCTCTGCTCAAAACCCATCAGGAGTTTCCCTCTCATTTGGAGTAGAGGTCAGAGACATCCTACATGACCTGCCCTTGCCCTCTTCTCTGAGCGCTCCTCTTCCCGCCCTCCTCCCTCGCTTTACCCCCAGCATGCTGGCTTCTTGACTGTTACACACCGAACACGCTCTACCTCAGGACCCGGCACTTGCCACTTTCTTGGCCCGGATCTTTAGATGGGAGATTATTCAAAATTATCCGGATGAGCCCAGTGTAATCAAAGACTCCTTACAAGGAGGGGACAGAGAGAGAGAGAGAGAGAGAGAGAGAGAGAGAGAGACCTGCCAGAGAAAATGAGAAGGCCACATAATAATGGAAGCAGAGGCTGGAGTGCTGTGGCCACAAGCCAAGGAATGCAGGCAGCCCCCCGAAGCTGGAGGAGGTAAGGAACAGAGTCTCCATAGAGCCTCCAGAAGGATCCAGCCCTACTAACACCTTGATTTTAGCCCCCTAAGACTTATCAGGCTTCTGGCCTCCAGAACTATAAATCAATTTGTTGCTGGTTTGAGCCACCAAGTTTGTGGTCATTTCTTATAACAACAAGAGGAAACTCATACACCCAGAGAACCAGCAATGTCAGTCACAAATAGAGAGGACACTGGACAGGGATTACTGGATCTCCTTTTACTCTTAAAATTCTAAGAAACTAAAGGGGCTTTAAAAAAAAACAAAATCACTGTAGCCTCTCCTGCCTTCTGGCTCCTTCCATGGCAAGATGGTGGAGGTGGAGGCCAGCTCTGCCCCAGTCCACATCAACTCAGCTGGACCCCTTTTGTAGCAAGGGCTTTAGCAAACACAATTTCCAGACCTGACATAGAGAAATCGTCTTATTTTTTAAGAGCATTAGCCTTCCTAGCTTTTTCTCTCTTTCTTTTTTCCCTGATGGGAGGAGGAGAAAGAGAAGACTTCATGCCCCGAAGTAGAAATAATTACCTTCAGGACTGCAAGACCGCAGTCCTACTGCTTATGCAGCTCTGATCAAAGTCAGTCGTGAATTAAGCACAAACCGTAGCCTTCTATTCACTATTTCTTTAAATAATCTTTCTGCCTCTCCCCTTTGAGGAAAAAAAATGTAAAAACTGAAGACTAGCATTAGCCATAATGATAATGTTTCACATTTATATTCTCAAAGAGCATTAGCATCATTAGGCAGTTAATGCATAGGGCGCGTCTCTCGGTGAGGCGGGCCAGTCCTGTCATTCCCTCTTAGCGACAGGGGTCTGGGGTCTGTGAGATTCAGCCCTCACTCGTCCAGTGTCATCCGTCAGTCACAGAGTCAGGGCTGGAAACCAGGTCAGCAGAAACTCACATCTCTCCGTCACGTGGAGAACCATGAGCGGCCAACAGCCTCCAGAAAAGATTGTGTTTTCAAAAGACGGGGAGAGAAAAGGAGTTTCTCAATGAAGAACAGGACTCGAGTTGTGTGGTTCCTCTTCTTTAGGAGAGATAATAATAAAAAACACAGAACAGACGACAGTATAAAAACCCAGGGCTAGTCTGTTCAGCATAGATGGTAAGAGCTAGGGGACTTTGGAGAAAGGAGACGTTGATGGTGAAGGTGTGTCTATGCAGAGCTTTCTTTTCCCACAGTTCACACCAAGTCGAATCCACATAGCTCTGAGAGGGGCTCTGCATTTGCACAATGGGGGCATACACATGGCCCACCGAAAGACAAACGTAACTCCAACTGCAGCAGAAAAGAATGCGTTAGACATTAGTAGACCAGCCTCTTTGTTCCTCTGTTCTAGCAACTGACCCGGATTTAAGAAATCTCCTATCACTCAGTGATGTCATTACTACAAGATTCATGTGATCCAGCCTGGATCCCTGCTCAGAAGAGACAAGACAGAGAGGTACTCTAGTACTTGACTTGTCTTATCATTTGCTGAAATGAACCAATATGTTAAGTAGTCTGACGTCTCACTTAAGGCCCCTAGGTGATTTCAGTGATTTTTTTTTTTTTTCCTCAAAGGGACGGAGATGAGTTAAACCAATGGTTCCAGACTTCGGGATTTCACAGAACAATTAAACCTCCCCTCCCCCACAACCAAAAAAAAATGTGAAGAACTCAGAAACTTTTTGTTTGGGCAAGTAAAGGCATTTTTTTTTAAATGCTATCATCTATTACCATAATTTTATAAAAGAAGTGGCATTTCAATGTCAAATAATGTAGAAGGACCTAATCTCAGAAACCTAACAGAAAATTCACTTAGCTCTATGAAAACGCACTACATTGTGCTTGTTTTTCTCATTTCACTGAAGGCTGGCAAGAACTTTGCGATGTTCTGGCCACAGCTGCAGACCGTGTCTGCGAATCTCTGCGTTAGAGGCTCCTTACGTCTCTGACAGCTTTTAGAGATCTCATTAGCCATTTCGTCATTTGTATGCAAATCCAAGGAAAGTCCAGCCATCTACCTATGTTGCTGCTTTTGTTTTTTAAAGATTTTATTTATTTATTTGACAGAGAGAGAGAGAGAGAGAGAGATCACAAGTAGGCAGGCAGAGGGAGAGGGAGAAGCAGGCTCCCCGCGCGCGGAGCACGGAGCCCGATGTGGGACTCGATCCCAAGATCCTGGGATCACGACCTGAGTCCAAGGCAGCCGCTTAACTGAGCCACCCAGGCGCCCTTACCTATGTTGCTTCTTGAAGCCACAGTGACAGGTAGACTGTGCCTGCAGAGGGTGGTCACTGAGGGGACACTTTATTTTTTTTCCTTTTCTTTCTTGAAGTACAGCTGGGGAAGAACAAACACTTTCATCCATCTACCGAGCCACTCATTCATTCAAAGTTTATGGAGCACCTCCTGAATGCCGGGGTCTATTTTAGGAAATGGGGAAGCAAAGAAGAATCTTCGAGCCCTACTGATCTATCCATCACGGAGCAAGGGCGACAATGCAGCACAAGGCACACCGCAACGCCAGCGTCTCTCCAAGCAAAGTCAGAGCTGGGGGTCTTGGGGTGGGGGGAAGGAGGGGCCGTGTGCACGTGCAGCACCCACCAAAACTCCATTTCCATTGTGCACACCCTGGTAACAACGCTGACAGCAGGCATATCTTCAGATAAGGCAGACAATGATACATCCCACTGTTCTAATTCTGGAACTGCTATGCCACCTCATTAATATGTGAAAATGTGTTAAAAAGCTGCTGATAAACAGCTGCACAGAGGCAGAAATAGTGGCTCCCATCACATTTGCAAGCTTAATTGGCTCTCAAGTATGGCATGAGAAACGAAGCTTTGCCTGCATGTACAAACCGGGTAATTTGCTATAATACTCCACTTTATTGGTAGACATTTTGCCATATCATGTCTCCCCAACCACAGTTTTGGGACACTTCTGATTTACACGGCTCTGTTAACTGCCTCTTTCTTAGAAAGAGCTGTCATATCTACTGGCACAGTTGCTTGAAAATTCCAATTTATCAATAAAATGGAAGATTGACTAGCTCCCATGCATTGCACAATTTCTAATAACAGAATTTCTATTCACTCAGAGAGCATTTGATTAAGGAATTAGATGCAAGTTATATATAAATCAGCGTGAGCCGAGCCCCAAGTCAACTGAGGCCACGGGAAGTGCATTTCTCAGGAGGGAGGAGTAAAATGTGATCCCAACCCAGGATCGGACCGGGAGTTAGCAAAGAGGTTTCTCTGAAATGTTATAGCCAGAACAGATTTTCATTCCTCACCGCACTGCTCCCCAAGGCCGGGGCAGAAGCCCCAGTTTACCTTACCCTTGGGGATGGCTCTACTCCGTATTTCTCTAGCTACACTTCCTGTTGGAGGAAGAGTCCCAAGTGAAGCTCAATTCCAATTACCTCCTTTCTCCCCCCCACGTCTCCCCTTTCACAAGACAGATTGATGGCCTCCTCAGGTGCCTCTCGACTGCACCCAGAACAGGGGACAGCAACACCGAGCTCGCTGAATTGGTTTCCACCATGTCCCTATTTAAACCAGCACTGGGCAGGTGAGTGTCATCACTGCCCTCCCTTCAGCCTCCCCCATTGCACAGAGGAATTACAGCCGGTTGGGGGACCTTCTCTTCTGGATAAATATTAAACTGCCAACTGGCAACTGCTCTTTCCTTCTGGGTCGGGGATTATGTATTCGTGTAATTTTTATATTGTGTTTGTTTTCTTGGCAAATGGCTTACTTCTCATTATTGGGTGGCAGGGTGGGGAGAGGAAGGATGTAACTCTAGGGGCACGTTCTGCTTGATAAAAGGCAGATAATAAAAAGGTGGCTTTTTTTTTAATGCACGGAGTGCAAAAGTATATAATTTAACTGAACCCGAAGAGCCTTGAATCCTGCAATTATCCAAGCAATATCCAAGCAGTGCTTGGAGCAGGGTAACTTAGAAATGGGATTTTTCTTTTTAGAAGAATTTAGATGAGTCTCTTGGCACATACATCTCCTTTCACCTAGCTCTCCTGGACCCTGTCTGCACCGCCAACCCCTGGAAGAGTGCAAAAACAGTCTCTGGGGGTGCCTGGGTGGCTCAGTCGTTAAGCGTCTGCCTTCGGCTCAGGTCATGATCCCAGGGCCCTGGGATCGAGCCCAGCATCGGCCTCCCTGCTTCGCAGGAAGCCTGCTTCTCCCTCTCCCACTCCCCCTGCTTGTGTTCCTGCTCTCGCTGTCTCTCTCTCTGTCAAATAAATAAATAAAATCTTAAAAAAAAAAAAAAACAGGCTCTGGGTCAGCGTGTCCCACATCTAGAAAATGTGAATGTTTCCTGGCAATGCCCAGAGTAGGGTACCTTAGAATTGCAGATGCAGGAGGATTAAGTTAAAGCCCTTGGTATAAAATCTGACCTAATTAAGACACTACCGGGGCAAAGCATTCCAACAGCAATTACACAGGTTGTAAAGGGGTGAAGTACCTTTTAAAACCAAGAAATGCTTCTGCCAAAATTATGAACCCCTGAGGGTCGAATGAGGGGTTGTAAATGCAGGACATCACTCTCCTTGTCCTCAAGCGGGGGTGCCTTTCTTCCATCAGCTGCCATAAAGCCTGCCTGCCTGGGGGTTTGTGCAAGGGGCGCCGGGCTCCCTCTTCCAAACATCTATCATCTCTCCCATGGACAGCTTCTCAAAAGCTGCTATGATCCTCTCATTTGTGCCCCTGGCCTCCCTTACAAGGCCATTCATTCATTCACTGACAGGTTGTTTTTTTTTTTTTTAACATTTACTCTATACCAGGACCTATCTCAGCTTCTAAAGATGCAGAGATGGACCAAAATTTAACAATAAGATGACTTCACATAGCAACCTCTAGGCCAGAAGTCATTTGGGGGCATTTTCTTACAGTTTTGAGGTTCTCATGATAGGAAATTATTCATTCAGGTCTATTTTGAATTTTGAGCCCTCATTAAGCACAGACATCATGCAAGGTGCTGAAAATCAAAAGATGAGTAAGTTACATCACCTTGTCCCTAAGAAGTCACAAGCCTAATGGAGAAAATAGACATGTGCATAAACATGCAAGATCATGAGTAATATCCCTCGGCTGCAGATGGGAAACAAAGGAACAGAGATTCACCCTGGCTGAGACTGGGAACAAGGTTCAGTAGTCCTGCTGAGGTTTGCAAAACAGGCATGACCACCTTAAACTAAGTGAATAAGAGGTAAGGGCCTGGGCTCTGGGGTCAGACGAAACAGGTTCAAATCCCAGCTCCTCTACTTACTGTGTGATCCTGAGGAAATTATTAAACTCTCTGTGCCTCTATTTCCTCTTCCGGGAAGGGAGGCTAATAAATCCACCTCTTTGAGTTGTTTTAAGGATTAAAGAAGAGGCACCGAACACAATGCTTGCCCAGCCCCATCATTGGCTGTGCAATGTTATGCAAGTTTTTGGAACTCTGTGCTTCATTTCTACAAAATGCCCACTTCATTGTATGTTGAGAATTTAATAAAAAACACATGTAAACTTATACACTTGTATCAATGCGTAGCATGAAAACTTATTGATGTTTTTATTACTACAAACACACCCCCAATGCAATAAATAAAAAAAGCTTTACATTTTAAATTATGTTTTCATATTCAAAGGAAAAAGCCTGGAAATCAGAACTTTAATTAAAGGGATTTAGGAAGGCTCTGCGGTGGGAGCAAGATGGCGGAGGAGTAGGCGACCTGGATTTTGTCTGGTCTCAGGAATTCAGTTGGATAGGGATCAAACCATTCTGAACACCTACGAACTCAACAGGAGATCGAAGAAAAGAATAGCAACAACTCTCTGAACAGAAAAGCGACCACTTTCTGGAAGGTAGGATGTGCGGAGAAGGGAATCCGATGCGATATTCGGGAGGATGGATGGCGGGGGAGGGCCGCTTCTGGCAAGTGATAGAGCCAGGGAGCACAAAATCGGAACTTTTAAAAGTCGGCTCTGCTGAGGGACATCGCTCCAGTGGCTAAGCGGGGTGTGGAACCCTCATGGGACAGTGTGTTCTCAGGACCCTCGGGGTCACAGAAAGACCAGGGGTGCCTGAGTGCAGCAGAGCTCCCAGGTATCAGAGCGGGGAAGCCGGCTGCGGAGACGGAGCTGAGGCGCGGGCTCTCAGCTCGGGGTTGCCATAAACTGTGATCCGAGGCCCAGTTGGGCCACTGCTCCTCCAGCAGGGACCCAACAAGTGGCAGATCCAGGGAGACTCCCCTTCCTCCCCCGGGAGGAGCGGCGCAGGAGCGCACCGCAGGGATCTGCTGGGTTTGGAGACTCCACGCGGGGTCGGGTGCCAGAGAGAGAAACGCTCGGTCACAGGCCGGGTGAGCACAGAGTGCGGCCGGAGACCGGGGATACGGGAGTGACTGCCTTTCTCTGGGGGCGCACCGAGGAGCGGGGCCCCGAGTTCTCGGCTCCTCCTGGCGGAGATTGGGAGGCCACCATTTTCACCCTGGTCCTCCAAAGCTGTACTGAGAGCTTGCAGGGAACAAAAGCTCCCGAGAGCAAACCCGAGCAGATTACTTAGCCCAGACCAGCAAGGGCGGGGCAATTCCGCCTCCGGCAAAGACATTTGGGAACCACGGCAACAGGCCCCTCCCCCAGAAGATCCACACGAACAGCCAGCAAGCCAAGACCAAGTTTACTGATCAATGAGAACGGCAGAACTCAATGTGCTCGCTTCAGCAGCACATATACTAAAAATTGGAGAACGGCAGAACTCCAGCGCTAAAGGAATACTGCACATAGAATTCATGGCTTTTTTACCATGATTCTTTAGTCGTTCAAAGTTAATTTTTTAACTGTCTTTTTTTTTTAATTTTTCTTTTTCCCTTTTTCAACCAACATCTTATCAATACCTTTTTTAAAAAACATTTATATTTTTCATTTTTAGAGTCATATTCTATCCCTTCATAGTAGTTACCCTTATTTTTGGCATATATATATAAGTTGTTCTCGCCTTAAAATTTTGAGATACAGTTTCTTCTAACAGATCAAAATATACCCTAAATCTCTAGTGTATAGCTTTGTTCTAGTCTCCTGCCTGATCACATTATCTCCCCTTTTTTTTCTTAAATCCTCTTAGTTCCTTTTTCAAACAACTTCTTATCAATTCCTTTTAAAAAAAATTTTATAATTTTCATCTTTACAGTCATATTCCACCCCTTCATCATATCAACCCTTATTTTTGTACATATATAAGTTTTTCTTTCTTTAAAATTTTGGGAGGCACTTTCTTCCAACAGACAAAAATACACCCAAAATCTAGTGTGTGGCACTGATCTATGCACCAGCCTGATCATATTTGATCATATTCTGTTTTTTTGTCTTCTGTTTTTGTTTGTTTTTATCTTTTTCTTTTTCTTTTTTCTTTCTTTCCCTTTCTTTTCCCCTGGTTTCAGGGCTTTTCTGATTTGTTTAGAGTATATTTTCTGGGGACATTGTAACCCTGTTAGCATTTTGTTCTGTCATTCATCTATTCTCCTCTGGACAAAATGACAAGACGGAAAAAATCACCTCAACAAAAAGAACAAGACGTAGTACCGACTGCCAGGGACCTACTCAGTATGGACATTAGTACGATGTCAGACCTAGAGTTCAGAATCATGATTTTAAAGATACTAGCTGGGCTCCCAAAAAGCATATTAGAGAAACCCTTCCTGGAGAAATAAAAGAACTAAAATCTAACCAAGTTGAAATCAAAAAGGCTATTAATGAGGTGCAATCAAAAATGGGGGCACTAACTGCTAGGATAAATGAGGCAAACGAGAGAATCAGTGATATCGAAGACCAAATGATGGAAAATAAAGAAGCTGAGAAAAAGATAAACAACTACTGGATCACGAGGGCAGAATTAGAGAGATAAGTGATACCATAAGAGGAAACAACGCTAGAAAATTGGGATCCCAGAAGAAGAGAGGGGCAAAAGGTATATTGGAGCAAATTACAGCAGAGAACTTCCCTAATTTGGGGAAGGAGACAGGCATCAAAATCCAGGAGGCACAGAGAACCCCTCACAAAAACAATAAAAATAGGTCCACACCCCGACATCTAATAGTAAAACTTACGAGTCTCAGAGACAAAGAGAAAATCCCGAATGCAGCTCGGGAGAAGAGACCTGTAACCTACAATGGTAGAAACATTAGATTGGCAACAGACCTATCCACAGAGACCTGGCAGGCCAGAAAGACTGGCATGATATATTTAGAGCACTAAACGAGAAAAATATGCAGTCAAAAATACTATATCCAGCTAGGCTGTCACTGAAAATAGAAGGAGAGATCAAAAGCTTCCAGGACAAACAAAAACTAAAGGAATTTGCAAACACGAGACCAGTCCTACAAGAAATAATGAAAGGGGTCCTCTAAGCAAAGAGAGAGCCTAAACGCAACATAGACCGGAAAGGAACACAGACAATATACAGTAACAGTCACCTTACAGGCAATACAATGGCACTAAATTCATATCTGTCAATAGTTACCCGCAATGTAAATGGGCTAAATGCCCCAATCAAAAGACACAGGCTATCAGATTGGATTAAAAAACAAGACCCATCAATATGCTGTCTGCAAGAGACTCATTTTAGACCCAAAGACACCTCCAGCTTGAAAGTGAGATGGTGGAAAACAATTTACCATGCTAATGGACACCAAAAAAAAGCTGGGGTGGCGATCCTTATATCAGACAAATTTGATTTTAAACCAAAGACTGTAATAAGAGATGAGGAAGGACACTATATCCTACTTAAAGGATCTATCCAACAGGAAGATCTAACAATTGTAATATCTATGCCCCTAACATGGGAGCAGCCAATTATATAAGGCAGTTAATAACAAAAGCAAAGAAACACCATCGACAACAATACAATAATAGTGGGGGACTTTAACACCCCCCTCACTCAAATGGACGGATCATCTAAGCAAAAGATCAACAGGAAATAAAGACTTTAAATGACACACTGGACCAAATGGACTTCACAGACATATTCAGAACATTCCATCCCAAAGCAATGGAATACACATTCTTCCCTAGTGCCCATGGAACATTCTCCAGAATTGATCACATCCTAGGTCACAAATCAGGTCTCAACTGTACCAAAAGATTGGGATCATGCCCTGCATATTTTCAGACCACAATGCTTTGAAACTAGAACTCAATCACAAGAGGAAAGTCGGAAAGAACTCAAATACATGGAGGCTAAAGAGCATCCTATTAAAGAATGAATGGGTCCACCAGGAAATTAAAGAAGAATTAAAAAAATTCATGGAAACAAATGAAAATGAAAACACAACTGTTCAAAATCTTTGGTATACAGCAAAGGCAGTCCTAAGAGGAAAGTACATAGCAATACAAGCCTTTCTCAAGAAACAAGAAAGGTCTCAAATACACAACCTAACCCTACACCTAAAAGAGCTAGAGAAAGAACAGCAAATACAGCCTAAACCCAGCAGGAGAAGAGAAATAATAAAGATCAGAGCAGAAATCAATGAAATGGAAACCAAAAGAACAGTAGAACAGATCAACGAAACTAGGAGCTGGTTCTTTGAAAGAATTAACAAGATTGATAAACCCCTGGCCAGACTTATCAAAAAGAAAAGAGAAAGGACCCAAATCAACAAAATCATGAATGAAAGAGGAGGGATCACAACCAACACCAAAGAAATACAAACAATTATAAGAACATATTATGAGCAACTCTATGCCAGCAAATTAGATAACCTGGAAGAAATGGATGCATTCCTAGAGATGTATCAACTACCAAAATTGAACCAGGAAGAAATAGAAAACATGAACAGACCTATAACCACTAAGGAAATTGAAGCAGTCATCAAAAATTTCCCAACAAACAAAAGCCCAGGGCCAGATGGCTTCCCAGGGGAATTCTACCAAACATTTAAAGAAGAATTAATACCTATTCTTCTGAAACTGTTCCAAAAAATAGAAATGGAAGGAAAACTTCCAAACTTGTTTCATGAGGCCACCATTACCTTGATCCCCAAACCAGACAAAGACCCCATCAAAAAGGAGAATGCCAGACCAATATCCTTGATGAACATGGATGCAAAAATTCTCACCAAAATACTAGCCAATAGGATCCAACAGTAGATTAAAAGGATTCTTCACCACGACCAAGTGGGATTTATCCCTGGGCTGCAAGGGTGGTTCAACATCCGCAAATCAATCAACGTGATACAATACATTAATAAAAGAAAGAACAAGAATCATAAGATCCTCTCAATAGATGCAGAAAAAACATTTGACAATGTACAGCATCCTTTCTTGATCAAAACTCTTCAGAGTATAGGGATAGAGGGTACATACCTCAATATCATAAAAGCCATCTATGAAAAACCTACAGTGAATATCATTCTCAATGGGGAAAAACTGAGAACTCTCCCCCTAAGGTCAGGAACACGGCAGGGATGTCCACTATCACCACTGCTATTCAACATAGTGTTAGAAGTCCTAGCCACAGCAATGAGACAACAAAAAGAAATCAAAGGCATCCAAATCGACAAAGAAGAAGTCAAACTATCACTGTTTGCTGATGATATGATACTTTAGGTGGAAAACCCAAAAGACTCCACCCCAAAACTGCTAGAACTCATACAGGAATTCAGTAAAGTGGCAGGATATAAAATCAATGCACAGAAATCAGTGGCATTCCTATACACCAACAACAAGACCGAAGAGAGACAAATCAAGGAGTCGATCCCATTTACAATTGCACCCAAAACCCTAAGATACCTAGGAATAAATCTAACCAAAGAGGCAAAGAATCTGTACTCAGAAAACTATAAAATACTCATGAAAGAAATTGAGGAAGACACAAAGAAATGGAAAAACGTTCCATGCTCATGGATTGGAAGAACAAATATTGTGAAGATGTCAATGATACCTAGAGCAATCTACACATTCAATGAAATCCCCATCAAAATACCATCCACTTTTTTCAAAGAAATGGAACAAATAATCCTAAAATTTGTATGGAAACAGAAAAGTCCCCGAATAGCCAGAGGAATGTTGAAAAAGAAAAGAAAAGCTGGCGGCATCACAATTCTGGACTTCCAGCTCTATTACAAAGCTGTCATCATCAAGACAGTATGGTACTGGCTCAAAAACAAACACATAGATCAATGGAACAGAATAGAGAGCCCAGAAATGGACCCTCAACTCTATGGTCAACTAATCTTTGACAAAGCAGGAAAGAATGTCCAATGGAAAAAAGACAGTCTCTTCAACAAATGGTGTTGGGAAAATTGGACAGCCACATGTAGAAGAATGAAACTGGACCATTTCCTTACACCACACACAAAAATAGACTCAAAATGGTTGAAAGACCTCAATGTGAGACAGGAGTCCATCAAAATCCTAAAGGAGAACACAGGCAGCAACCTCTTTGACCTCAGCCACAGAAACTTCTTCCTAGAAACATCGCCAAAGGCATGGGAAGCAAGGGCAAAAATGAACTATCGGGACTTCTTCAAGATAAAAAGCTTCTTCACAGCGAAAGAAACAGTCAACAAAACCAAAAGACAACTGACAGAATGGGAGAAGATATTTGCAAATGACATATCAGATAAAGGGCTAGTATCCAAAATCTATAAAGAACTTATCAAACTCAACACCCAAAGAACAAATGATCCAATCAAGAAATGGGCAGAAGACATGAACAGACATTTTTCCAAAGAAGACATCCAAATGGCCAACAGACACATGAAAAAGTGCTCAACATCGCTCGGCATCAGGGAAATCCAAATCAAAACCTCAATGAGATACCACCTCACACCCGTCAGAATGGGTAAAAATAACAAGTCAGGAAATGACAGATGTTGGCAGAGATGCGGAGAAAGGCGAACCCTCCTACACTGTTGGTGGGAATGCAAGCTGGTGCAGCCACTCTGGAAAACAGTATGGAGGTTCCTCAAAAAGTTGAAAATAGAGCTACCCTATGATCCAGCAATTGCACTACTGGGTATTTACTACAAAGATACAAATGTAGGGATCTGAAGGGGTACGTGCACCCCAATGTTTATAACAGCAATGTCCACAATAGCCAAACTGTGGAAAGATGAATGGATAAAGAAGATGTGGTGTATATATATATATATATATATATATATATATATATACATACAATGGAATATTATGCAGCCATCAAAAGGAATGAGATCTTGCCATTTGCAATGACGTGGATGGAACTGGAGGGTGTTATGCTGAGTGAAATAAGTCAATCAGAGAAAGACATGTATCATATGACCTCACTGATATGAGGAATTCTTAATCTCAGGAAACAAACTGAGGGTTGCTGGAGTGGTGGGGGGTGGGAGGGATGGGGTAGCTGGGTGATAGACAGTGGGGAGGGTATGTGCTATGGTGAGCGCTGTGAATTGTGCAAGACTGTTGAATCACAGATCTGTACCTCTGAAACAAATAATGCAATATATGTTGAGAAAAAAAAGAAGAAGAAGATAGCGGGAGGGGAAGAATGAAGGGGAGTAAATCAGAGGGGGAGACGAACCATGAGAGACGATGGACTCTGAAAAACAAACTGAGGGTTCTAGAGGGGAGGGAGGTGGGGGGATGGGTTAGCCTGGTGATGGGTATTAGAGAGGGCACAGTCTGCATGGAGCACTGGGTGTTATACACAAACAATGAATCATGGAACACTACATCAAAAACTAGTGATGTAATGTATGGTGATTAACATAACAAAAAATTTAAAGAAAAAGAAAATGGCACACTGCTAGCTTTGATGATGGAGGAAGGAGCCATGAGCCAAGGATGATGGTGGCCTCTGGAAGCTGGAAAAAGAAAGGAACATATGCATGCTGACACCTTGATTTTAAGCAGTGAAACTGATTTCAGACTTCTGACCTCAGAAACTGTAAGATAATAAATTTGTATCATTTTGAGCCAAAGAAAACAAGGGATTTAGGAAAATTGATCAACCTCTCTGGGCCATGGTCTTTTCCTGGATAAAGTTACTTCTTCCAGAACCTTCCCCACCACCTTCTTCCTGGGTGGCAGAATCAGGGTGCAAAACATCAACAGCACCTGGAACAACCATCATGGGACATCCTTGGTGATAGCCTCCCAACTCATCTGTGCACCTTGGGAGCTAGTTCTTGACTTTCATTTTATCTATCCCTTGGGAGGTCCTAAATAAACGTTGGTTGAATGGGTGGATCAGAAGTTTTGACTAAGAAGCTGGGGGACTTTGAGAAATTCAATTAACTTACTTCAAGTCACCAGGTTTGCTAGCGGGATGTGAGGCTAGAACTGAAAGTCTTCTTACTCTTGCTACATTGCCTTCCCTGAGACTACAAAGTCAGCCTCTACAGAGTGTTAAGTTGGGAGTGATTGTTTCCTTTGCAAATAATTCTTTATTTTAAGGGGCTTCACATCAACTATCTTTAAATTGCAAACTACCCTAGTGCATTTAAAAACTGATTTAGCAAATGTCAGTGTATCTGCAACTTGTCGGCAATATACCTGTTACACAAAGCACGTGCAGCTGGATCCTGACTTAAGATATTAACTGACGTGTGTTATTGGAATGGCTAACACCATCTGTGGGCTAGAGGGTTGTTGCCGTCTGCAAAGAGAAGAAACTGAAAAATTACATTAAAAAGTCATGACTGGGAGGCCCTGCTTTGTTCTTTAATCCATGAGTATTTATTTAAATATCCAAAGAACTGGCAATGAGATCTTGAAGCCCAAAATTCAAATTATTTCTGCTCCAGGACAATGAGGTCTACTTGTGATCCTAAATCATGATTGTAGAACACAAGAACGGTGAAATATTAAATCAAAAAACAGTCAGTGATCATCTCTTACTTTCCCCAATGGGCTCCTAGAACTCAGAGACAAGTTTTAAAAGTCAAGACGTTTGATTTCCAAAAACCCATTTGCAGGAACCTAAGAAATGAGCTAAAATGTTCTAGCCAAATGTCTGGATTTATTGACAAAGGATCCATTACATCTTATTCTAGTCAATGGGACTCCATGGGTATCTACACAGTATCAGCCACTTGGATGATACTTAATGAAGCTTCTCAATGATCCTCTCTTGGGAGCAAACAGGAATTGTGAAGAAGAGGAAATCAAAGGCAGGGGTGGAACCTAGGTGAAGGAAAACATTGAGAAGGCATCTTCCTGGGATGGCAGCCCCGTATGTGCACACACACACACAATCACACGTGCCCCGCCTGGGACGCTTCCCTTCAGAGATCTCCACTGCAATAGTCAGTCTTGTCCTGCCTCAGAATCCTACAAAAGGCAGGAAGAAGCCAGAGGGGATGCTGTGTGGCAGTCTGGCAAGTTGAAATCAGATTCTCTCTTTCAGATGTCATTATTCCCTCGTACTTGTGAGCCCAGCGCACTATTACTCTTGTTCCTTCAGATGGCCTGCACACCCACCCCACCTTAGCGCCACTTCAAACGTTGGCTGACAGATTTGCTATTGGATACATGAGCAACGAACTGAACTTTGAGCTTAGCCTACGAGAGGTGGTACAATTTGAACATATTACATATTAGCCCCCAAGTTATATAAATAGATGAAACCACTCTGTTATTAAGGGATATCAAGGTACCAAGTTCTTTGAACATGTTTTTAAATATAAAATTCTCACATTATGTAGTAATTTCTATGTCTACATGTCTGTCTCCCTCCGTAGACTATGAGTAGTTTAAGTGCCAAAACTATCTCATTGCAGGGGCGCCTGGGTGGCTCAGTCAGTTAAGCGTCTGCCTTCGGCTCGGGTCATGATGCCAGGGTCCTGGGATCCTGCTCCACGGGGAGCCTGCTTCTCCCTCTCCCTCTGCAGCTCCCCCTGCTTGTACTCTCTTACTCTCTCTGTCAAATAAATAAAAAATAAAATAAAATAAAATAAAATAAAATAAAATAAAATAAAATAAAATAAAATAAAATAAAACTACCTGGATTCTGACCCCAGCTCCCTCCTTACCAGCTGTGTGCCTTTGGACAAATTACTCAATCTCTCTGGAGTTTCCAGATTCTCCATCTCTAATATGTTGCAATGATATCGGATACCTCACTGAATGCATTCCACAGCACCTGACACAAAGTAAACACTCAGTAAGTATTATTACTATTATTGAATTCAGGGTGTCCCGCCACTGAAGCTATCAGAAAACTCCAAGCGTTTAGGTCATTTCATCCCCAATTCTAGTCAAGAAAGTCCCATTTTGTGAACCTTCATTTCATAAACTGAGACAGGATTTAATGGCCTTCCAGAATGTGAAAGAGCTCTGGGCACAGGTGGTGGTAAGCAGCTGTTCCCCATCTCCGCTGAGGACCAGCTGAGAGTCTTAAAGAGCCACATGAGTGATTTGGGTATAAAGTATTAAGAATTGCTTCCTAATGTTCGAGGGTGTGAAAGTCTGGGCTGCCTTGAGGGCAGCCGTGGAATCCCCCTCTCTTGAGATTCTTTAAAAATTGGATACTTAATCGGCTCTAAGGTGGATAAAGACCAGGAAAGCACCTCACGTTCAAGTAACAAGCAGTTTGTTCAGGTCAGTCCAGTTATGCTGCTGTTGACCTAGTTCCAGTGAAGAGCTATTACCTGGAGATTCATACAGAAAGGAAGAAAGTATGGAAGGCAGATTCCTCTACTTAGTGAGCTTGTAATAAAACATTTTAATATGCTGTTAACCCTCATTCAAAATAACCTCACATCTCATTAAACCATTTCTGGAGGACCCTGAAAGGCGGGGACCTGGCTCGAGCACTCACGAGAGCCGGCAGCATTGGGGGCCCCATTTAGTGGCAACCTCAGGTGAGTGCCCCGCATCCTGTGGTGTGCAGATCATGATGTTAGCAGTTTCCAGCTTAAGATGGCAAATAGAAGAGTAGAAAAGTCCCTTCCATTCCACTATCCGGGGCGGGGGGGCGGGGGGTGGAGTATCAGAGAAACTCCCCTGAGTGCACAGACCCAAATTACACACCTATTGTTCCTTTCAAGCAAAAGACTGTTTTGCATATTTCCTCCTGGGAAGAAAATACTCTGATTTTAGTGAAGAGGTGGATGCAGCCTCTTGCTCTTCATCTTGGTTGCCCAGAGGAAGAGAGCAAAGAGAAAGAAAAAAAAATTTCTAGTGGGGAAGAAAAGCTCGCAGAGGCTTTGATCCTGAGCGACCTAAAGCTTGAGTTAAGGCTGAAAGGGGAGGGCGCGCAGGTGACTGAGGAAGCCAGGCTGGTTTGCAGTTTTCTAGCCGAATAAGGGGACTAGACAGAAGCCTGGAATGGTGATATGTGATAAAGACACGTACATGGAATATAATGGTTTGTTCTCTTCCAAATTACTGAACATTAAGTTTAAATGTTTTCATATAAATATTATATGTATATTGCAGGATCTTGCTTGCACATCACCACTCAATTTAAGGAAAATGGAACTTTTTTGTTCCCCGTAAGTATTCTTCCTCCAAGCTCATACCCCATTGAAGACTAGGGGAGAAAACAAACTTGCCAATTAATATCTCAGGCTCTTCTCTTTCAAGCAGGGTCTCTCGGTAAAGGCTTCCCTTAGAGAATTCTGCTCATTCTTGCTCCCCAAAACGGCTCCTGGTGATGGGAGAGCAGGTGGCTGGTCTGGCCCAGCCTTGCCCTGCCCTGCCGGGGCACAGCTGGTCCCCTGTGGCCTTGAGGGACACTGGGCCATCATTCCCTGCGGGCATCCACATATGTCAGGCCGTGGGGGCTAGTAGCTCTGCCTCAGGCCATGGCCAGCCCCGAGGCCAAGCTTCTATGACTCTCAAGCCACATTGGACAAGTTGCCAGGCCCGAGCCAGCTCCTCTAGGCTGTCAGCCTTCCCGGAGCTACGGATGAGGAAAGGGCCCCAAGCCCCGTGCTCTCAGGCTCCCCAATCCCCAGCAGCTCCGCTCACAACCTGCTCTGCTCCCCAAGCTTTCACGTTCTAAAGAAGGAAACAGATGCATTTGCTTTCACCACAGTTGGTGAACCAGCTGAAGCTGTAAAAGAATCAGGACCTTTAGCAAACTCACCACTAAAAAAAAAGCTGATAAACAACCAAGAACTCTGAGTGACCCTGGTCATCAGACCTTGCCGGACCCAGCTGAGGGCTCTTTCCTGCCTGATGAACAATGGGACTTGTTTCAACCAACCACATGCAGATTAATGGATGCACTCTGACTTTGCAGAGCACAAGTTGTCCATCGTGAATTAGCATAAATCTCATGACCTCCTCCCTTTCTAGCGCATAAAGCCCCCTGACTTTCCCTCAGAAATGTCGTTCACTGCTGTGTAGCCCTTTGCCTAGGACGTAACTCCGTTCAGTGCTGGCTCTGGTGATGCTTCAGTCACGGATTTTCCAGGAATTTTCCCAGTGGGAGGAGGAAGTGAGTACACAGGCCTCTGAGGTCTTTGCCTTCCTCTTCGGTCCTCACTCTCCTCTAAAGAGCTTCTGAGGCCTTCCCTTCTGCCATTGTTCCCAGGGGCACTAAGCCACATGACCTAGCATTGGTGGCAGGATGCAGGAAGAGAAACTAGCTTAGTAATTAGGATACCTATTGAGTAGTAGGGTTAAGATTTATTTTTATTTATTTGAGAGAGCATTTGCATGCACACACAAGCAGGGGGAGGGGCAAAGGGAGAGAATCTCAAGCAGACTCCCACTGAGCGTGGAGCCTGATGCAAGGCTCAACCCTGGGCTCATGAGCTTAGCTGAGACCCAGAGTCGGATGCTCAACCTACTGAGCCACCCAGGGGCCCCAAGAAGTAGTTTTAAATTATTGTTCCATTACCTATATCATGAATGAAAGATCCAGAGTTTAATTTGGTAGGCAATGAGACAGTCTGGATTGTACTTATTAGATTGTTTACTAATAATTTTTTTAAAGATTTCATTTGAGAAAGAGAGAGCACAGAGGGAGAGAGGAAGCAGCAGACTCCCCGCCGAGCAGAGAGCCTGATGTGGGTGAACTGTGGATGTGCTGAGATCCAAGTCAAAACTGTTTGGTTCCTCTGAAACTCACATACAGCTGCCATAGTACTGCCACTGGGTGTCAGCATACCAAACCGAAGGCAGCGGTCTTTTAGGGGAAATAAGGCAACGGCATTTACAGAGGGCCCTCTCAGTCCAAAAAACACTTACGCATACATTTCCTAATTTAATCTGAGAGATGAAGAAACTTTTGAGGGAACAGAAAATGCAATATTTAGTTAATGGAGTGATTTGCATCAGAGGCATTTTGTCCCTATTTTCTAAATTGAAAAAATAACATTAGAGTAGACTTGGAAGTTAAGAGGATCAGTCCCCAGATTCTTCGTAACAAAGGGCTCTTTCCAGATATACGCACCTTATCACATAATGAAACCATTATTAGAAGCACTTCAGGGAAGAGTGTGCTCTCTCCCTCTGCAAAAATCAGCCAGAGACAAGCATTTGCTATAAAATTATCTGGTTTAATCACTGTCAACATCAGAACTGTAGTACATTAGAGTACAAAACCTGTATGTACAATTACACATAGAAAAAACGTTCTTTGTGAGGAGCAATTTTCAGCAAATCTGACAAACAGCAAGAGTCATCCCTATTTTGGGTTTGAAAAGAGAACTGGAAATTTCCAAGATGTCCCCCTCCTCCCTCTGGCTCCAGTGACCCTCCCAACATCCATTTGCAAAGGCCTGAGGTAGGAAGGGTGGTATTAACACTATCAGGCACTCATTCTCCTCTCTTATGGAAGGGGTGAATTTTTAGGAAACATTTCCCATCATTTATTACACTGCTGTTCCATCCATCTGCATCATTAGGTTCAGTAGTTACCATGACAATATGATGCCTACAGCAATCTAACTTGATAGCCAGATGCCAGAATGTGAAAAAATAGGACCAGCTAAGAAAGTGAGAGAAATATAATTAATCTGAAGCACATAAAAATATGCACAAAACTAGGACCAAGAGGGAAACTGCTGAAATGTCAGTGAGGAGGGAGCTCTGCTGGGAAGCAATAATCAAGTTTCAGCATATAAACTTTGCTAAGTAGATCCGTGAATTGGTCTATAACTAAGACTGAGGAATGCGTCAACATTGGTCATGAATATCGCTCTGGGCCCCTCCCCCAAATAATTTCCTGCCGCAAAGCCCAGTGGATTCGCCTTGATTCCAGCCAAGGGAATTCCGAGTCGGCTTGACTCTCCTGAGGATCTGAAGCTACCATCCTGAATGCTCCCGCCATGGCATCCTGCTCACCTTCGGTCTGCTGTTCTACCCAGCTTTTCCATCCAACGTGGTACTAGCCATCATTCTGAAGCTAATGTTAAGAGACTGGACTGAGCTGTGTCCTGGAAGAGCCTGTCCCAGTGAAGGCAATAGGCCAGCAGGACCCTCTTGGGGGCCCCAATATGGCAGAGGAGTTGGAAATCAAGGAAGGAGACCAGCCTGCGATGGGTGGCCGTTATCATCATCGCTGGGTTGGATAGCGGCGCTGAGCTAGGCGATTTGGTCGGTTCAAGCTACTAACCATGGAGAGCTGGAAAAGAAAAAAGGTTGCCTGAGATTATAGCTCCAAGCAGGACTCCATCCAGGGCTAGCTGGCTGGACTGAGCTAGGGCATCCGAAGTCTAGAACTCTCAGGCTGCATTTGGCTTCCCAGGTGATATTCTAATTACTTACTTTCACCCAACATCTGTACCTCTTAACTATAGCAAAAGAAATTCAACTTTATTAAGAGACGAGGCCAAATGGGTACATAAGAGCAATCAATCTACTCCCAAGTCACTGAAGGGCAGGGAGTTTAGTTTCTCTCAAAGTTTGCAATGATCCCCGACACCCCCAGGTGGAGTGATGGTATTTCCACACCACTGGTACCAATACCTATGTGTCTCTCAAAGTCTCAAGACCTCTGAAAGGTCAAGAGTGGTATTACTAATAGTGACACTAACTGAGGCCCTTCATACACATGCTCCCATTTAATCCTCACGCCTCCCCTGCAAGGTGGCTACTACTAACCCCACTTTACAGATGCAGAAACTGAGTCTTATAGAGGGTAAGTCATTGTGCAAGAACCCACACACAGTAACTGGCAAACGAGGAATATAAACTTGGATTGCCTTCATCCAAAATTTGTGCTCTTAACCCTTCTCCCTCAGGGCTCCCTTACCTGGGGGACCTGAGATGGGTTGTAGAGAGGAACACTTCCTTTCAAGGGTGTTGGGGGAAGCAGAACACCGGGGTTGAAGTAAAGCTCAGAGGAAACAGCCTGTGATGGAAAATAATAGAAAATCCTATCAGTCGCCACTTCTGGTTCCAGAACATCAAGGGTTTCCCTTGAATGTCAACTTTGGCCAAGAGATACAGATGAAAAGGATTTCCTGATAGACCTCAGGGAATTCAAGCAAACAAACATGATTCAAGTGGGCACGGCCAACCCCTGGGTCTGGGGTGGCAAAAGCAGAGGCTCAGGGGCTCCTGTACCTGGAGTGAGTGAGAAGAAAAAGCCACAGTCAATTCTCTTGATAGCATCATAAAAAGTACTATCATATTCTCGGGAAGGCCTAAAATACTGCAAGAGTGCTCTAACCCAACCACAAGAAAATAAAAATGTTTTCCTAGCAATCAGCATGAAATCCGTACCGTGTGGACGATTCATCAAGAACTTTTTACAGTCCTTGCCAAAGTCCCTGGTGAACTCTGGGACAGGGAAAAGGCCGTTCCCTAGACTTCACCTAAGGAAGTCGTTATGGGCTACATCATGTCCCCTCGAAACTTCCTATATGGGGATTCTAACCCCCAGTACTTCAGAATGTATTTAGAGGTAGTGTCTTTGAAGAAGTGTTTGAGGGGGTGCCTGGCTGGCTCAATCAGTAGAGCATGTGACTCTTGATCTCAGGGTTGTAAGTTCAAGCCCCACGTTGGGTGTAAAGATTACTTAAAAAGAAAATCTTAAAAAAAAAATAAAGAGGTGATTAAGGTAAGAAGAGTGCATCAGGGTGGGTCCTAAGTCAATATGCCTGGTGTCCTTATAAGAAGGGGGAGTTCAGACACAGACACACACAGAGGGAAGACCCTGTGAAAGCCATGGCCATCTACAAGCCAAGGAATGAGGCCTCAGGAGAAACCAACCCTGCCAACACCCTGCCTCAGACGTCCAGCCTCCAGAACTGTGAGGAAATCCCTTTGTTTAAACTGTAGCCTGTGACATTTTGTCATGGTGGCCCTAACAGACTTCTACAGAAGCTTTCTGCCCTCACCGGGTGGCACCTCCAGCCCACACTGAATGTTCAGCCCTCGCACACGCAGGCCTCTGGTGGGGCCCTAAGCTCCAGCCCATGGGCTGCTCACCTCAGGCCCAGACAGGCCTTCACTCCCAGTGCCCTCAGCTGCTCCCCCACAGGATGCTGATCCTCGGACTTGGCCCTCGCCTGGAAAGCAATGAGTCAGAGCTGTTTCCACTGCTCAGGGCTGAGGAAGCCCCACTCTCAGAAGGTACCCCCAAGGCCTGAGGTACCTCAGACCCAGAGAGCCCACCGACCCAGAGGACATGAGGTTGGCGGTACCTGTCGCTCCAGACAAGGTGCCTGGCAGAGACTGGGGCTCTGGGAGAGAGGTCAGTGTGAAGCCAGGGCCAGCCTCAGGCGGAGAAGATGCTCTGGAGGTCTCCTGCGTCGTGGAGAAAGACAGGCAGAGTTGGAGGTACTGGTTGCTAACAAATTCATGCCCACAACAGCGGCCTCAACCTGTGACCTGTGGCCAGGGACTCACCCCAAAACTCTCGTGCCACCCCTTTGCTCAGTGATCAAACAACTCCTGGTGCCCTAAAGTTAATATACTTCGTCCCAATTTTTAAGACCCAGTTGGCCTTTGCCAATTGCCAGATGCCAGCTCCGGGCCTCAGAGGCTCTGAGGAAACGTCCTCCAACGGGCCCACAGGAGAGGAAGGGTCCTTGCCCCCGGGGCCCTTTCACTTACCTCAGAGTCGGGACTGTCAGATGAGTGTTCTCCAGAGGCGGATGCGTTGTCGGTGGGCTTTGAGCGAAACCAGCTGAACCAGCCAAATCCGGAGCTCTGGAAGGGAAAGGAGGAGATTTAGGGCCTACAGGTGTGCTTCTCCCGCTGACTAGGAGACAGGCCCACCCCAGTACGATGGTGGAGAGTCGGAGGCCCTGCCAAAGCCTAGGTTCCCAAGCCTGCCCCCCCCACACCATTTGGGAAGGGGACACAGAACAAGACCATCCACCTTCGTGTTCTCTTTCTCGTCTCCTGGTTTTTCTTTCTGTGCCGGGCTTTGGGAAGATTTCTTATCTGCCTCATCGGAGGACTCCTCCCCATCCTCCTTGACTGAAACAGTGGAACTCTCAGAATTATTTCGTGATCTGGGAATCGCTGGCACCTGGGATTAAAGAACATAAGAACGAACGTTTTTATAGCACTTGACAGGTTATGAGGGCAAATCACACGTTCTCCCTCACCAGCCCCGCTCAGTAAATCACTGGGATAGCCTCACAGGCTCACATTTTACTGATGAGGAAATCAGGCCTAGCTAGGAGAAATGATTTGCCAAAGGCCGCCGGACAAGGCCAGAGCCCACTCCCCGTCCTTGTGTTACCCCCCAATCCTCTGGGCTTCCGGCCGCTGTGCTCCCTCCCCACATCAAAGTTCCAGAATTATGCCGAAGCCTGGAGCAGAGGATGTGGAAGGCCCTTGGGGGAGAGGAAGCGGGACAGGACACACCCCACGGGTACCTACACACCCAAAAGGACAGAAAATGACCCCCACTCAACCGAGAGCTCATTCCTAGCAGACTTGTTCAAGATCAACTGCGAACAAATGCAACAGAGGAAAGCAAAATATGCCGATGTGCCCTTTTATCTGTGTGTGTGGGAAAATACACATAGCATAAAATCCACCAATTTAACCATTTTTAAGTGTGCAACTCAGTGGTATCAATATATTCACAATGTTGTATAGCCACCACTAATAATCCATTTCCAGAACATTTAATTAACCTCAACAGAAACTGTGCCCACTAAACACTAACTCCCCATTTTCCCCTCCCCCTAAGGCCCCTAGTCACCTCTACTCTTTTTGTCCGTAAATTTGCCTCTTCTAGGCACCTCATATAAGCAGAATCACACCATATTTGTCCTTTTGTGTTATATTCACATTTTATACTCCAAAAAGGTGTAATTGGTACAACCCTTGAAAATACTTTGGCAAATCTAGAAAAAGCTTCGATTTTTATTCTGAGTACCAGCATTTACTAGGTAGTAAACACTGTTCTAAGCACTTACATATAGTGATTCGTTTAATCCTTACAACTGTCCTGTGAGGTGGATTATTACCATCCCATTTTACGTATAAGAAAACTAAGACAGAGAAGGATTAGGCAACCTATCTAAGGCCACCCGCTAGGAGATGGCAGAGCAAGGATTCAAACCTCAGCAGTCGGACCTCTCCTTCTAGGAATTTCTCCCGGTTGAGTAATTCAAGAACAACACAAGGCTTGCACGTCCATCACTAGAATGTCCACCATTGTGTTTTACACGTGAGGGGAAGGGAAGGGAAATCAAAGAGAGAGGAGGAAGAGAGACACACTTGAAACGTCTGCCTCCCCCCATTCTGACCTCTGCTCAAGACCTCCCCAGAGGGGCCCTCCCCGGCCAGCCCATCTAAAGTAAAATCCCTCATGCACACAGTTGTTTATTTAAGTCACCTCCACTAAACAGAAGCACACGGGAGTAGGCTTTGTCTGGTTCCCCGTGTGTCCCCAGCCCTGTGACTGTGCTGGGGACATTGTAGGAACTTGGGATTTGTGAATGAATGAATGAATGAATGAATGAATGAACGAACGAATGATGGTGCTTTCACATAATGGACTTGATCATACCAATACTAAAAAGCATTAATGGGGGCACCTGGGTGGCTCAGTCGGTTAAGCATCTGACTTCGGTTTCTGTTCAAGCGGTGATCTCAGGGTTGGTGAGATGGAGCCCCATGGACAGTTCCATGCTGAGCGCAGAGTCTGCTTAAGTTTCTCTCTGCCCCTCCCCCACCCTTGCATGCTCGCTTGCACGCTCTCTCAAATAAATAAATCTTAAAAAATAAAATAAAATAGGGGTGCCTGGGTGGCTCAGTTAAGTGTCTGCCTCAGCTCAGGTTGTGATCCCGGGGTCCTGGGGTTGAGCCCCACATAGGGCTCCCTCAGCAGGGAGTTGGCTTTTCCCTCTCCCTCTGCTCCTCCCCCCCCCCACTTGGGCTGGCATCCTCTCTCTTTCTCTCTCATAATAAAATAAATTTTTAAAAAAAGAAAATAACAATAAAATAAAATAATAAAAATAAAAATCATTCATGAATGACATGGAAAACCTCATTTTAGAGTATTAAATAACAAATAGGAAATAAAGTTTTCTATACACATTTAGAAACATATGTGATATTTGATTGATGATTTATGATACTTTCTCTTTATTTTTCAAGTTTTCTATAACAATAATGTACTACAGTACATTTCAGTCAGAAAAAAATAAGGAAAGCATAAAAGTTTTTAAGTCCTACAGCCCCATTACTACTTGAGACATTTATAGGATGTAACCACTATTTATGTGATCAAATTTATACAATGAAACGCTCCAGCCTTCAGGTAAAACTGAAGAACATCTCAAATACCCATTGTTGGGGGAAGGGTGCGTTCGCTGGACTGCTAGCTAACATGGTCAATTAGGCAGGGCCACCTCCAAGATCTTCCAGCCTAACTGAGGAGAAAAGACATAAAAGCTGCCATAGATCCTTCTTGGAAAAAAAGTGAGGTAAAAATTACAATAAAGAAATAAGCATCAAGAGTCCCCCATGACAGGGCAGGGTGTGGTGAGTGTTTGGTGCAACAGGTAAGGAGAGAGTGTGAGAGATCTCTGAGGCCAAAACAAGACTTGACCCTGCCACCCCTCCCCCCATGGACACTGGTTGTGTCAAGAACATGGCCCTCCTCCCCACCGCTACGATTTGGTGAAACAAGGTACAGTATGGAAGGGAGAGCAGGTACCAGGCAGAGGAAGGAGTCTGCACATGGCTAAGAAATCTGGGCCATTGGAAAAAACCTGAAGCAAGAGAGTAGGCATCTGCTGTGCTTTGTCCTCTCACCTGGGGTTGGGAAACAACATTTTGACTATCAGGATGCTGGAAACTTCCTTGAGACACTGTGTTCTCTCCTATGGCACAAAACACAAACAAACATCGTGATTTGAACTTGAGCTTTTCCTACCTAACCTGAAGAAGGAATGGGACGCAGTCAGCTTTTCTAACTGCCAAGCAGCTGCAGGTCCAAGCCCATGAGCCCAAGTGGGTCACATTAATGTGAAGTCCACATACAAAACCCTCTCAATTCCAGCTGCCCAAAGACGTGCTGGTCACATGACCTCTACTCCAAGCCAAGCCATTCCTTAGGAATCCTGGAAACCAGGGCCACATGGAGCTAGATCACAGGGATCCTCCCGACTTTCCCTCCATTTGAGCCTCCTGTCTTGGACGGGACATTATCTTAGAAGGTCGAAGATCTAATCCAGCACTCCCCTGGTGTTGCTCAGCACGGCTCACCATACTCAGCCCCTCTGTTTCCCATCACCACCCTTGGGAGTGGGACAGAAGAGTGGGCCTCTGCTAGCGACCCCTGACAGTGAGCTCTTGGGTGCAGGACGACACAGCTGGAGGAGCAGATGGCACTTCCCTCCTTCCTCCACCCTGCAACCTCTCTTCTAGAAACTATGTATCCAAGAGGAGGGCTGGAGGAACTGCTGTTGGCCTTGTTAGGCTTATCCCAGTGGAGAGGCAGACTGCAAAGGAAGGGAGCAGCGTCCCTCGGACGCATGCAAAGTACCAGCCCCAGGGCTGCCACGTAGTAGGCCCTCAGTCAGGCGCACGCCCACCATTCAGGGCTTTATCGGCTCTGACCCCACCTCCTCCTACTGGTCCCTCCACCTCCCTCTTCTGCTTCCTTCCTCCCCTTCAAAACTCCTCACCCAGGTCTTACCAACGGGTGGGTATATCTGCTGGGTTTCCTCCCAGGCTCCTCCTCCAGGAGTCCCTGTCACGGCCAGGCTGCCACCAGTCCCAGGAACCGAATAAAGAGGCACAGGGACCCCGGTCTGCCCCACACTTCCACCTGCTGGGTGGGGAAAGGGCTGTTGCAGGCTGGGCTGGGACGGCCATGTCTGCTCCAGGGCTGGCCACAAGGCTGAGCGGTCCCCAAGGGCTCCTGAGCTGCTTTGATGTCCCGAAAGATCATGGTAGAAAGTGCTTTCTAAGGACATAGGGCAGAGAAGAAGAGCTGAGACCTGAAATATGGCATTAGAATGGACCAATCACACCAGAACCATTCCTGCCCACACCCTCCTTGGAAAGAAGTCACAAAGACAGGCCGCTCGATGTGGCTGCCATTCATGCGATGACAAGTACAACCCAGCAGTGATTGGGATGCTTCTCACTGCTTAGAGTTGACAAAATGATTTCCTTCACTCCCGTGTATGATCTCCAAGCCTTAAACGAGTACATTAGTGCACTGGGGGGATAGAAATTACCACCTCGTTTAAGGCCATACTTTTTTACTTTTGGATAAACTTTCCCCATTTCCTCATGGACTTGGGTGTTTGAACAGTTTCTAGTTAAAACCCGAATCAGACCACAGACATGATGGCTTTGCCCTGGAAGCAAGCATGGAGGTATTCCTTCTGCCTCTACCATTTTGCCAGTGAGATGGATGGTGGTGTGGACGTGTGCCATGATGGGCCCAAGGACACGGGGCTGCTGGGGCTGCTGGCCCACATGCTCAGCTGGATGACGAGAGACACAGCTGCCTCCTAGCAGAAGCGGCGTTCAGAAACACCCAGCCTGGCTCCCCTCCAGCCCGTGACCTTCACAGGTTCCATGACATAGCAGCAAAGCCCAGGCGCAGAAACTTCACCTGCCTGCCTTGCCTTCCCCTTGCTCATCCGTGAAAAAAGTGCTAAAAGGTGGGAAACGACTAGAAGTACCTGACCCCACCATGGGGGGGTGGGTAGCTGGAGGAAAGGGCGCAGAACCAGCTGAGGGTAATACTTTCTGCCTGACCCAGCGCCCAGAGGCAGCCTGAGGGGAAAAGAGGGACGTGCTGAAAATAGTTTGAAACATATGTCACATGTGTATAGCAATCGAATGCTCAAAACGCAAACTGATAGCTCAAAAAAAAAATCTTCCTATGTCTCCAACACCTACATGAAGTACGGACAATCCACCGTCTCTGGCTTCCTCTATGGGGGGAAGCTACTGAGGCAGGTGAAACCATGAGATCACAACACAATATAATGAGGATTAAAACCTGAATGTGAGGCAGAAACTCTCACAATGAGGGAACTTAGGAGTGTCGGGATGCCTGTGACTGGCCGGAGCTGTGGGGAAAAGGTGCCTGGACCAATGGGTCAGATTGAAACAGGCAAGGAAGCACTCCAGGAAGGGCAAGGAGAATGTTTCCTAAGGTCTGCATCTCGTATGATCAGGTGCTGAGCATCAGCCATCCCCACACTCAGGTCGTCGGCGTGGGTACCTGCCATCCCTCTGGCTCCCGAAGTATCTGAGTGAGCAGAACGAAGATCTCCAGTGTCTCCTGCTACCTTGTGCTAGTAAAATAAAGTAAAATCTTTTTAAGCCACACAAAGAAAAGCAAGAACAGGGAACAACAGTTTAAAAATTAAGTCGAGGGGTGGCTGCGTGGCTCAGTTGGTTAAGCGCCCCTGCTTTCGGCTCAGGTCATGGTCCCAAGGTCCTGGGATCGCCCCGCATTGGTCTCCCTGCTCAGCAGGGAGTCTGCTTCTCCCTCTCCCTCTGCCGCTCCCCCTGCTAATGCACTCGTGCATTCTCTCTCTCTCTCTCTCTCTCTCTGACAAAATAAAATCTTTAAATAAATAAATATTTAAAAAAATTTAAGTCAAAAAGAAACTTCAGAGGGAGTGGCAAGGTAGGGGAACCTCGCCTGAACGCCGAGGGCTGGTGGGAGAGGCACATGGGCAGGAGGGAGTCCTCAGCCCTGCTCAGAGCAGGCAGGGACCAGGACACCAGCGCCATCCATCGTCTCCCTGAGGAAGGGGCAAGTGGAAGGGACCAGACCGCAGGGCCCAGGGTCCCATGTGCGCAGCACAGGGTGGGAATCGGGGCCGCGCGTGCCTTGAAAAATCCACCCTGTCCTGTCTTCAGAGACAGCGGAAGAAAGAGAATGGAGGCAGCCCCGTTCCAATTATGTTACAATTACTGCTGGCAGCTTTTGCACTTGTCAGAACAAAAAGGGAAGGCCTGGAAATCTTTTAAGCAATTGCCCTACATTACATGAAAGTGACACGGGTCCGCTGTGATCCGTAGTTCCTAACAGAGAGATGAAAGCTTTAATGGTCATAAAATGTATCTTCTAGGACCCCAGAGAAGGGTGGCAAGGGGGATTGGCAAGAGGGCCCCAGGTCTCACAGGCTGACACAGGAAGCCCTTTCCAACTGAGAGGGATGGGGGGGGCAGGGCAGGAAGCTGGGAGGCTGAGCGCCACCCCTGCCCGGGTCAACCTGTGACTCATGGGTGCTGGGGGACTTCAGGGCCCTCCACGGGGTCGGGGATTTGCCAAGGTCAGTGCCTGCCTACTCGGTGCTAGGGGAGCGAAGAAAGAAACAAAGGTCTCAGCCCCTGGCCCGGCTCCAACCCCACTCACCGCCAGCTCCTCGCACCGCCTGCGAAGGGGCACCAGCCAGGCTGGCTCCGGGTCCCTGTCTCCATGGCGTCTCTCTACAACCAAGGGATCTGACAGCTTCAGTCTCTCTGCTAGCTGTGCCAGGTTTCCAGTGGGGTCAGGGGTGAACGTAAGAGAGGGGAAAGGAGAAACAAACACAATGGGCAATGAGGCAATAAGGGAATGGGAGAAAGACAGTCTTCCCGCCCTTGCCAATTAGATTACAAGAATAACTGAGAGGTAGCAAATTCAGCAGCTACCTTCCCGAAATTGCAACATAAATAAACAATTAACCCATCTTGGTGTTAGATCCTCCATAAGATATAAGAAGAAACTATTACCCAGCTCTGCATCTCTGCAAAGAGAGGTAGAGCCTCTAGGGAGGCTTCCTGAACTCCAGTGCTCCGGGGAACCACCTGGACTGTTGCTAAAATGCTAAATCTGATCCCAGAGTTCTGGGTGGGGCCTGAGAGTCTGCATTTCTAACCAGCTTCCAAGTAATGCCCATGCTGCTGGTCAAGGGCATTGCAAGATTGCAATGTTGCAAGATTCTACTCCCTTATGAAGTCCCCAAACATCCCAGCTCCTCCATCCCAGGTCCCTGAGGTGCTACAGCCCCTGGCCTGTTGGCAGACACCTCAGGGGCAGGGGGCTCGGCACTACAGATGGGTTGGCTATAGGATCTAACCCTCGGGCCTCATCTAAAGCAAAGCAAAAATTGACAGTGGGCTGCTGGACTCTCTAGCTAATGGATTTTTCTTCGGTTAATTGGAACAACTATTTGCCTGATTGTTTTCTTCCCCAGGAACTAAAAGTTGATTTTTTTTTTTTCTTTTTTAAACGTATCCCACATGTGATAAAATATTCCATGCATTTAAAAGCATTTTAATAAGGATCATTTCCTGTTTTAATCACTAAAATATATTTTCCAAGTCCAGCGTTTATAATTAGAACGGTTCACCGTAACATGCAGTTTCACTGTCCCAGAAAAGCAGTTGCAAGACTAAGTTTCTGGCAGAGTGCTCTGCCTGGTTTCCCGTCTCCCGATCCCACCACTGTCCACCCGCTGCCTGTTTCTTTATGTGGTGTCAGGACTCTGCTTATCACACCTGGGCACGCATACGTGGTCCAAGACAGCCATGGGCTCCAATTTTCCGGCATGTTCAAAGGAGATGTGGAGTCTAAGCTGCTCTATAATAGCTTTCTCTGGACGCTGAAGATAAAACACCTGCAGAGAACCCTTTGAGAAACTCACCTTGATGAGTTCCCCTAATAGCACAGGGTGATTGCTTTCTTCCTGGCTAAGGAGGGCCGTGCCAATGGCTTCGCAGTAATGTAAGGCCTGGGACACAAGGCCGTAATCCGCCAGCCGGGAAGCATAAAGGAGCTTATACACCTGTGAAGAGGGATGGAGCCAGTGAGGAGTCCATCCAGGCAGGCATAGAAGGAGAGGAATGCAGATAAGACTTCCTGGAAGCCAGCTGACGGCCACCTCCCGTTAACTCTGCCATCCAAATCTCAAGGAGGGCCTCATGCCATTTGGGGCATCCTATCTGGGTATGGGCACAATTTCAAATCTAGCCTGAAGGTCCCGCATCGTGGAGAGAGCGATGGCAGTCACCATTAGCTCAGTCTCCACAGGCTGAGTCCCCATCGAAATGCACCCGACTACTTACTTCTTATCAGGAAGCCCACCCACCTGGAAAGCCTGGTGTAGGTGGGGTGGAGGGCCAGGCACCAGGGGGGACATAGAAAGGAAGAAGAAATGACTCAAATGCAGAGCAGGCGGGTATTCACAGAAGCATGAGGGGTAGAGCAAGATGGAGCGTGAGGGTTTGGGAATCAGACAGGTCCAAGGTCAAATCCCAGCTCCACACTGGGTGTGCCACCTTGGGCTGGTTACCCCACCCCCCTGTGCCTGTTTCCTCACTATAATATGGGGATAATAATACTATTTACCCTTTGGCTGCTGTAAAGATTAAATTAGACAATCCACGCCAAGGTCTTGGAACAAATGGTATGCAAGAGATGTGAGCCAAGAGCATGTAACTTCTCTGAGCTTCAGTTTCCTCTTTTGGGAAAGGGGGGTAATCATGCACACCTCACGGGATGAGAAATAATACCCTAAAAACACAAAAGCACTATGCCCGCACCTAGAGCGTACTAAGACTAGCTGATCCCCTTACTCTCAGCCCAGAGGAGACTGAAGAGGGGGGGGTGACCCAAGAAGGGAGAGAGGGATGAAAGGATTATTCAAGAGAGAGCTGGTCCAGCACGGCTTTGCTTTGCCGGGGACGGAGAGTCTTTGGTAAAACACCGAAAGAAGATACTAATGGGGTCACTTCCCTTCTCATAACTAAATCACTCATTTTCAAGGTTTGGTTTTGTGCTTTGCGTTGTGGGGTGAGGGTGAGTGTGTGTGTGGCTAGGTGCACTCTGGGGGCAGGCTCTGAGGGAGTCTTGATGAATTTGAGGTGACAACAGGGCATCCAGCAGAGAAGCTGAGAGAAGAGAGGAGAACCCGCAGCGTGCACCCCACGTGCACAGCAGAAGCCCCAAGGGGAAGAAGGAAGAGTGAGGACCGGGGACAGAGCCAGGAGGAACTTTCAGAGCTCAAAGACAGAGGGGTCCAAAAGAGATGGCAGGAGCAGGTCAGACAGAGGGAGCAGGCTGGGCAGTGCCTGGGCTGGGCCTCCTTCTCCCACCCCCGGCACGATGGCCAAGGGGCAGAGGAGAAGGGAGAGCTGTTTGGGGAGAGAAGAGCAGAAGTTGTTGCAGAGCAGGTGTGAGGAGCGGAGACCCCAGGACACTGGCCAATTTCCATTTGTCAGGTGGGAGGCAGGAGCCTCCAGCAGAGGGGGCGCTGCCGTGTTTTGCTTTCATATCTTAAAACGCAGACCTTTAGGAGACCTAGGAAGAAATCCTAACTCTTCCCACACTCAAGCTAATGAGGAAAAGTGCTGTCGATGACTTAGCCCAGCTACTCCGTGCCAAATAGTAAAGCTGGAAATCCAGCTGCTAACGGTCACCCGTTACCTGGAAAGAAGGGATGAAGGATTTGGGGCGGCCCAGCATCTGACAGTACTCGAAGATTTCCGTCCTCTGGATAGCCTCGGTCGTTGCAAATTTCGAAAACTCTTGACTAAAACCAGGGAATAATAATAAAAGAAATTGAGGCAGGGTGGGAGGGGAGGGGTTTCAATCCTAGCAGACAAACACCAGCTGCACCGTTTGTGGTAGAGCTTCTGCCCTGGGCTGATCCCCGGGACAGCTCCCAGGCAGGAAAGACGCTCTGGGCCTCCAGAGTGAATGTTTGGCCTCCTCTCGTTCCACCTTCTTGAGGCTGGGGATGGAACAGAACAGAGGCCTGCACCAGAGGTGCCCGGGAGCAAAGATTGCAGAAAAGGGGGGTCCTCCACCTTCTTTGCTGGAGGGTCCCCTAAGGCAAGGTGCTCTCCCTCCCACCTCGGCGGGGCGCTGGGTGCTCCTCTTAAACATACTGAGAGAGAACCTTAGTGCCTTGAAGGCCTAGAACGTGCACCTGTGCGAGGCCACTCCTGGCCTGAACAAAAGAGAAGAGGGAGTGATGTGGGGCCCCAAGAGCACCGAGAAAGGTGGCCGAGAATGGGGAGGACAGCTGAGCCAAAAATCAAATGACAGTCCCTGAGCCGGGTGTCCATTCAGCCAAAGGGGAAGCGGGCTGAGCGAAGGTGATCCAAGGGGCTTCCAGACCCCTCCACGCACCCCGACAGCTTGTCTGAACTCACGGTCCCTCCCAGCTATCCCCAGAAATGCCCTCATGTGACACAAACACAGGAGGGAGCTGAATGAAGCCCTATGCATTTCTTGCCACACTGGGCACAGATGGGACGTGACAAGCCAACTAGACGCCATCAGAGACCACGACCGGAGAGAGCTGGCCACGAGACCGACATTTCCGCAGAGGTAGGACACTTGGCACAACAGTGATCAGTCAGGGCTTCGCAGCCTGACGGCCCGGGTTCCAAGTCCAGGGTGACCGCACGCTAGCTGTGCTATCTCAGGTAAGTTCCTTAACCTCTCTGTGCCTTGGTTCCCCTCCTCTATCAAGTGAAGGTTAAAAATATACCTTATTTATAGGGTCAATTTGTAATGATTAAAGGAAACAGTGCAAATAAAATGACTGGCACAGTGTAAGCACTTAGGAAATCTTAACTATTACCGGGAGGGGAGAAGAGAGATCCCGAACACGGGGGACTGCTATGGAAGCAAACGGGTCTTTCTGTCCATTTATTCGTTGTCTACAGGATTATGAAGATCCTTCTGCGTGAAAAGCCTAATGTTATGGCCAACAAAGAATAAGTAACAGGTGAGACTTTGAGTAGCTTGTGCACCAAGTCAGTGTAGCGGTGTGAGGAGTAAGCATAAACTTCTTCCAATCTCCAGTTCGGCCCAGGGCAGACTCTGAGCCCACCCAGGGCTGCCTAACACGGAGCCGCAAGCCGCACGGATCACACTAACGAGTCACAAGAGGTGACCTCTGCTCGTGGAGCCAGGGTGCCACCCAGTGGTCAGAGGGGCACAGTACACCCCAAAGGCACACAAGCACAGTTTCGGGGAGCAGGACTGGGGCCTGAGGCCCCCTGTTGGTGTGATGTGGCACCCACCGGCACCTGCCAGCCCAGCTCCGGGGAGGAAAGACCCAGAGGAAGGGAGCAGCAGTAACTGAAATTCACAGGGGAAAATGGAAAAGGGAGCCGTGAAACCCAGCCCGGCCTAAAACAATCCCCCAGAAAACGTCCTTCCCACTCCCTTCCCCAGAGGACCACGTACCTGTGGTTGCTGCCAAGCAAGGCCAGATGGTCTGTCTTCACGGTGTAGTGGCCGAAGGGCACGTGAGCCATGAGGTAGCAGAAGTGGGCGGCCTCCACCAGCCCCTTCCCCGCTGCAGGAGGAGGAGAGCAAGCCCCAGTCACAGAGCATGCCGTGTGGGGACCCACTCTCTGGCGGGATGGGAGAGGGATGGCAGGGGTGCTCAGGGGTCAGACAGGAGCGTCCTCACGGTGGCAAAGGGGAGAATGGCTCTCATCAGGAGTCACATGCCCCAAACCGCACACTCCCTCCCGCCCGCGTTCTTGGCCTCAGTTGGACATTCCAATGTTCTTCGGTCAGAATAGGTCGCTAATTCCTGTTCCCCTCCTATATTTGTGATTAGGAATTTGCTAAGCATTTTGGTCCTTCCTGAGGGTGAAAAGGAAGCAGATGCATACACCTGAACAAAGACGGGGGCCATGGGGAGTAGCCGTTTTTAAATTAGGCTTCTTTGGGGCACTAATGCTTCTCCTACTGAAGTGAAACAATAGGAAACTTTTCCCAGGGCTCATAAAATTCACAATAATCACCAACTTGTTCCCATTTACAGAATGTTCTCCCATACATTTCCCATTACCTCAAAATTGAATCAATTCAAGTAGGTAAAGTACCCAGCACAGTGCCTGGCACCCAGGAAGGACTAAACAAAACCTACTTCCCCTTCTGACCGAGTGCGAGCAGCCTGCTAGCTGACTTGGCAAACCTTACACACAGCTATTTTCAGTTTAACAGAGCGCTATACCACAACGTTTACAAAGACTATCATGATTTCTAGATGTTCTGCCCCTTGACCAAATCTGAGAACCACTGATCTGGAACATCCAATAGCCCCTAAGTGTTCATCAGGCCATGTTCATGAGAGAGAATACAAGTACAGACCACAATTACCCAGGGTAGTTCGGGCAAAGACAGAGCTTGCTATCTGGCCGAGCTGAGTCACTGTACGACTAACCATAACAGGAGCTGAGGTCCCCCAGTGTTAACTCCATCTTCAGGGGAATCTGACCAGGGATAGAAAGCCAACCATTGAGAGTTGCTTCCTATAGCCGCACAGCCCAAATCTTGGGGGCCTGGACTGCATTGGCTTGCAGCAGAAATTCTGGGACATGGAGGCAAGAATGACACTCCTTTCTGTCCCCCAAACACGGAGGCTCCTAGGTCAAAGGAGAGCCTGAGGCCCAGACTTGGGCCCTGCACAGCACCTAAGAGCCTACAGACAGATGTTTGTCTGTCTCCCTACAGAAGAGAGTAGCAGGGCTGGCTTCTGCTTACCCAGGGTGTCCCCCATGGTGATAATCGCTCGCTGAAGCAGCTCCGGGTCCCCACCCTGATTCGACAGAATCACAGCCAAGTGAGGCCTCCAGTCTCCCCACTGCTTGTCCGCACAGCACTGAAAGGCAGCAGACAAAATGGGAGATTTACTGACTAACGTAGGGCTAGCCAGAGCGTAGGAAAAGGAAGTTGTCCATCTCCTAGTTTGGAGTTCAGGGAATGTGCGCTTACACCTTCCTGCAGTGCTGTCCTTCGTTGATTTCAAGATCTCCTTTTAAAAAACAAGACTCCTAGAAGGATGGGTAGCAGACAGTCACGTGCACATACATACATTCAGAGGAATATTGGGAGGTAGGTAAATAAAATGACACTATGGATCACTTCCTGATTTTCAAATTTCTTCCTGCTGCTCCTGATCCCAACAGCGAGGGACAACATCCAGAAAAACAAAACAAAACAAACCCTGATGGTTCAGTGGGAGAAGGAGGACCAAACATCCTTGACTCATATGAAGAATCCGCATTAGCCAGTTAGAAGTCAGGGGAACCGTAGACCCTTAACACCTTACCGCATGGCTTGGGTTTTCTGGTTTTACAAAGGCCTTTCACACACATAACCTTAGTTAACTTTCACAACAACCCTAGAAATCAAATTCCTATCGCCACTCGACGGACGAAGAAAGCAGGCCACGTGGCCCAGCCCAGCACCCAGTCCCCATTCATCTTGCTCTGAGCTGAGGGCTGTGCCCACTCCCTCTGGTGACCATGCAGGGGCAGCAGAGTTCCACAAGGGGGCAGCAGGGTGCACATAGAGCCAGGGAAGTGGGAAAATACCCCACACAAAGGATGGGGCTTGGGTCTCCCTTCTCCTGAATGAAGGGGGATTTCAAGACAGGAAATATCAATAAAGAAACAATATGACATCACAGAAACAACTCGGGCCCTGGATTCAGCTACCTCTTTTTTTTTTTTTTTTTAAGATTTATTTATTTTAGAGAGAGAGAGAGCATGAGTGTGCGGGGGTGGGGTTGGGGGGGAGCAGAGGAGAGGGAGAATTCCAAGAAGACTCCCCGCTGAATGCAGAGCCCCACACAGAGCTCGATCTCAACACCCTGAGATCATGACCTGAGCTGAAATCAAGAGTTGGCTGCTCAACTGCCTGAGCCACCCAGCGCCCCTGGAGTCCTGCTTCTTACTAGCTTTGTGACCTTGAGCAAGTTTCTCAAAACCTTTTTTTCCTCACCTCTTAAATAGAGATCATCATTTCTACCTAACAGGGTTAGTGTTGATAATAAAATAAGATAGCCAGTAAAGCACATTGCATAGTGCTTTGCACTTAGTTTGCTCTTTATAATTGACATGTAGGTGCAAACACACACACACACACACACACACACACACACAGAAGCCCAGCAAAAGGAAAGGTGATTTGCAGACCAGTCCATCTCCCAGTTTGTTACACAGAATGGGTAGAGAGAAGGAAGGAGGGAGGGAAGAAGGAAGGAAGGAGGGAGGGAAGGAAGGAAATGGACAGTAGTAATGGCTAAGATCTGGAGGTCAGAATAATTCATAATTATTTGGTCTTTGTAATTATCCCAAGGAACAAAAGATGCTTTATCCAACTGAATTTTATGGTTGCTTTTTGTTTATCTGGGTAATGCAGTGTGAATGAGGGGGATGATGATAATAAATCACAAGAATAGCAGTTCTCACTCACTCTGCTCTGCCCATGAACCATACCCAGTGCTAAGCATTTCTCCTGTGAACAATCACATGCATTGGGTACTATTATTATCCCCACATCGGCCAGGCCCTTTCTTGCTGGAACTAAAAGAATAAGCAAAAGAAAAATCCTTGCTGAAAAGAACAAGCACTTAGAAGTCATTCTTCTGTCTCTTCCCTAGGTGATTTGAAAAAACTCACTGGAAAGCCGATCTCTGGGGAGAAGGAGCACGAAAGAGAGAACAAACACCTAACTAACTTCAGTAGGTCAAGCATGGTGGTTGACATGTGTTCAGATACTCTCTCTCCTGTAATTTGCACAATAACTCTATTGGTGAGGCATCAAAATGCCCACAAAGAGGAAAGCCTGACATTCTGAGATTAAGTAAGAAGGCCAAGTTCACAGAACGGGAAGGAGCAGACTCTGGTTACACCTATGATGGAAGCCCACAGCTGGTTTTCTGGTTGCCATGCTTTTTCCACTCATTCCAAGTAATTAAAGACTAGCCTCTTACTCGATGCCATGATGCGAGGCAACGCTCAAACACTAAGATCAAATACTGCATTGGCACATCACCTCTGGCTTCTCAGTTTTCTCACCTAACAGCAGGGAGCATTTGGCATTTGCTGGGAGACCCAATGGACCGTATGTTGATTACATCATTTCCTGCTTCATGACATGATGCAATTTCATGGCCGTGCACAGCCATTCAGCGGATTCGTGAGCACTCTGTGTTCCTATATAGCCAGTGGGCTTGACCATGGGGCAGGAAAGTCATCATTTCTCTTTTCTTTTCTAGGAATTGTCCAGAAGCAATAAGAAGAATAAAAAACGGAAAGTGTGAAGTCTGTTTTCATTAAAACTAGGTGTCAGCAAAAACCCAAAATTTGAAATTCAAGAAAAAGCTGCCAAAAGTAGTAGAGATTGAACAAAGGTGAGTTCAGGAGGAAGCAGAAAGATAACTCCAGAAGGAGAGGATCCCACAGCCATCTCCGCTGGCTGGGGAGAAGCCAAGGCTACACGGGTACCCACTGAACACTCCAGATCATGTGGGAAATGCCAGTCAGCCTGCACTGTGGCCCTGGCCCCTCCCCAGCACAGACCTACCCCAAGCAGTTGGCCCAGGGAAGACTCGACTCCTGGCAAGGATCAAACAGAATCTATACAAATTCACTATAAAGATAAAAGGAGGGAACTAACGTGAAAAAATACATGGAAGGTAGAAAAAACGCTCACTGGAAAAATGTTAACCACAAAACAAATAAAGAAGTATCAGCAAACATTTCATCATGAATTTAAGTAAAGTAATGAAACAATTTCTTATGAAGCAAGGACCTAAAGCTAAGTTACAAGAACTCAAGAAAGAGACAGCGGACAAGAGGAAGAGGTAAATGTGACCTGCAGAGCTCAGGGAAGAAGTGGGAAAAAATCAAAGAAATCAAGACAAAAATGGCAAGAGCACAACAATGAAGAGACACTGATGAAAACACAATAAGGGACACACAGGATGGAAATGAGAGAAGAAGAAGGAAGAAGGAAGAAGGAAGAAGGAAGAAGGAAGAAGAAGAAGAAGAAGAAGAAGAAGAAGAGGAAGAGGAAGAAGAGGAAGGAAGGAGGGAAGGAAGGAAGGAAGGAAGGAAGGAAGGAAGGAAGGAAGGAAGGAAGGAAGGAAGGAAGGAAGGAAGGAAGGAAACAAAAAAGTGTTTTAATTAAAGAGAAAATGATATACATATAATCCGCCTATGTATATGTATATATTCATATATATAAGAAACTGTGCATACATGGAATTCCTCAAAGAAAACCAAAATAATGGAACAAAACAAGTATTGAAGGATATAATTCAAGGAAACTTTCCTGAACTGTAAAATATGAACGCAGATATTAAAAGAGCATGCTGTGTACCAAGAAAAAAAACTGACCCAGATAGTCAACACCAAGATAGATCCCAGTAAAGTTACTGACTTCAAGGATAAAGAAGGGTACTTTGGGGCAAAAAGACCAAGTCTGTTTTCATGGGAAAAACATTAGGCTGGCCTCAGACTTCTCCTGAGCTATATCCAACTCTACACAACGTGTAAGATCGAATATGTCCAGCTTTGCAGGCTCTGTGTGCAGCGGAGGGAAAGAAGGGCAGCCTCGCTGCAGGAAGCCTGGGAACAGCGCGCTCTCTCACTATCCACGCACACCATGCAGACAGCTGTGCAACCGTGTAAAGGGCAAGGTCTTTGGATCAGACAGACCTGAGCCAATCCTGGCTCCACTTCTCCAAGCTCTGTGATCTCAGGTCATTTTACACCCTTGCACCTGTTTCCACATCTGCAAAATGGGGACAATAATTCCTACCTCTGTGCATTAAATGAAATAATATGAAGCCAAGTGCTCAGTACAGGGCCAAGTGCACAGTAGGTGCACTCAGCAGGGAGTCTGCTTAAGATTTTCTCTCTTTCTCTCTCTCCCTCTATCCCCTCTCTAAAAAGAAAAAGAAAAATCGTTAAAGTCATCACCTCGTTCCCGAGCTGTCCCTTCCCCCTAAACCCCTAGGATGCTGGGGTATTGAAGGAGTCCCGTCACAAAGAGTACCGTGGCTGCTTGTGGGATCCTCGCCGACATGAACTGGAAGAGGGTCTGCAGTGGGTCGTTGGCGGCTAGCGTGCTGGTGAAGCTGCAGAGAGAGGTGACCATTAGTGGCAACCAAGCCAAGAGGACCTTTTACCCATTGCCAGTGGGGCAAAAGCTCCCATATATTTCTATTTGATTTCAGCAGCTACTTTGGGAATACAAATTTGTCTTTGCCTCTCAGTTGTGCCTCTGCTACCTCCCACTTTTGGGGGGCTTGGCAGGATCTTCCTTCCACACACACCCCCAGAGAGCTCACTGTTGGGGGATATTTCCTGCACTTTTGCACTGATGCCCTTGAGTAACCATTTCTCTAGGCTCTCTTTGTCATGGAAATGATGCCCCAACATTTCACAGGTCCCCGGAGAGCCGCAGCAGTTAACCCAAACTTCCTCTCCGTGGGCCCCTCCTCCCCAGTCGTCCCCCTCAGCTCCTCCTCCCCTGAAGCAGCCGCCCCGCATGCCCCACCCACAGCGCTCAGGGCTGGCTTCTCTGGCTCACGACTAGACTGGCTCGGCCGTGCTTTTACGCACAAGCACTAAATACCCATGTCCAGTAACCAGAGAGGCGTAGAACAGGGACCAGAAATGATCCCGCTGATGACAAACCGTGGGATATGCTTAACAAGGATATAATAAGCTCTATAGCTGATTTGAGATTTAAGCACACTCGGTAAGAGATATTCTTCACAATTCGCTGGGCCCCATCAAAAATCAATGGCCCAAGGCAAAAATCTGTAGCAGAGATGTATGCTCTAACGTGGGGTTGTAGGATGTTCATTTCCAAAACCCAAAGGAGAATCATCTCTCAGAATACGGTCCTTTATTTAATAGCACCCTTGCCTCGGGAGCTCGGAGCACTTTTCATAATAAAACTCCAGTGCTCCTCAACACCCTGAGCATAATGAAGTGCGCAGAGGCATTCCTAGTCCCTGGGAAGACTGAGGGTTAGGGTAGAAAAGAGAATCCACGGATGGAGAAGGGTAACAGGACAGCCTTGAAGGCAAGTGCGATCTTCCCAGCCAACTGCCCAACAGCCCATTTATGGCCAATTTAAACTTGAGTTCAACTGAGAGGTTCACAGCTTCACAGCTTCCACCAACACAGGAAGATGAACATTTTGAGGGAACATCCTTCTCCCTGTCAGATCCAAGCCTGCCCCTTACAGGAGTGTCCCCAGTCCTCTCCACCCCACCATGTCTGTCCCTGCCCTCTCACGGATCTGAGCTTGCTCAGAAACCCTTCCTTCTCCAGCACCCTGACACCCAGCTCTTCCAACTACTCCCCCTTATTCCAAACTCCTGGCCATGTAGTCACCCTCCCATCCTGTCTCGTCCTGGTTTGGGCATTCTTCCCGGTTTCGATGTGCCGGTATGATCTCTGACTAAACACATCCCTCGGGTCTCGTCATGTCCGCCTGCCCTAGATGAAGGCCGCCACATCCAATCCCCAGTCCTATAAAGCCCGTTCCTACTGCTCCCCCATACCCCGACCTTCCTCTCAGCACCCACATTCCCCACTGCAAGACTAAGTGACAGACAACTCCTAACTCTCAGGTCTAAGCTCCTGTCAGCCGTAAGTGGTCACCTATTCCCTCACTGGTGGAACTATCTAGAATAGCCCCTCCCAAAGAGAACTACCAGACTGTAGAAACCTACGTAATTTTTGGAACACACCCTGAGAAATATTACTAAAATGTTTATTTATCAAGCAGGTAGAAAGAATGTGTCCAGGTCTAGGTTACAAGAACCTAAAGAAGTGATATCCTACATCCGGGTCAGAAAAGAGAAATTGGAAGGATGCTTGGTGTGTGGGGCTTCCCAGTGCATCCTGCATTTCTCCCGACTACCCCTCCCTTGGTGGGGAGGGAGGCCTCTCTGCTCCATTGGTCTCCTTTGCCAGCACCCAGCTCACTCACCCACTCATAACCCAGTTGTAGGTCCTTGGGTCCATCTTGCTGGAGAGGAACAAAGCGTGGCCCCACAGGTGGTTCTTCATGGCCCACTCCAAGGCTTCCTGAAAACAAAAACACATCGCATTCAACATGGACCTCCTCATCTTCCTCTACCGACAACACATGATGGTGTTTGGGTACCGCCGCCCCCGAGCCATACCCACTGGGCTCCCAGGAAGACTCAGAGCCTCAACTGTGAGTGTGTCAGAGCAGCAGTGGGGAAATGGGCTCTAACTGGCACATATTTCTCTCTAAGCTGTCCATTCTCCAGCCTTCCCTTGAGAATAGAAGTGATGTGTGCCTCTTCGACATCTGGCTCCTAGAAGCCCCTTGCCCAGTCCCCCATGCCCTTTTCTCCATTGGGCTGGCTGGAAGGAAGATGCTCAGATGGTACAGCCTCCTCCATGCGGAGTCCTTGAACTACTCCGTGGAGGAGGAGTGCCCCGCCATTCTGTTCACCGTCCAGGACTCCCATGTGAATAGAAAGAAGTGTTTAAGCCAGTATGCATAACGGTTAACCTGCCCCACCTAATATTGTAACTAATTGCTTGTTAACAACCAAGTGTTTGGTAGCTATCAACTTCACATGCCAAATGAATGACACCGTTAACTTGGTGAGATCAGTAAGAAGCTGTAAATTTTAACACATACAAAGACACACTCACATTCATCTTTTCATTCAATTTTCAGAATTATTTAGTAAGGGCTTAATTTATATTTGAGGTTTTGACCTGGTGTTAATAATTTCCTTAGTACTCAAAAATAATATGATTTTTGGACAGGAAGTCACTAATGAGGTAACTTGAACTCCTGGTGCAAATTTCTTTGATCATCCTAACATCTCCCACACTACCTTATTTGAAGAGAGAGAACAAATTTAAACCACTACCATTAGGAAATTCAGCCTCACATCCACTACAAGGAAAAATGACATTGAGTTACTCTTTTCATATGTTAAACTATTTCACAACAGTATTTTTTTAAGGGAATTACTAATAATTGGTTGGGTATCACCACTTTGCTCACAAATTTGCATCTCCAAAAATATAATTTAAGAATAAGTGGAGAAATTGGGAAATTACATTGAGGATACTAATCTCACACAGTGCCAGAGATGAGACGCCAGTCAAATATTAATAAAGATATGAAAGATATTTTGGTCTCTAGCCCCTCATGAGCCATTCTGGACTCCCAGGGTACCCTTCCCGTCCCTTGCTCACCTTTGGACCCAGGTATGACAGGTAGTGTGGTGGACGGTTAGAAGCCCAAGCTCAGACATCAGGCTGCCTAGATTTGAGCGCTGGCTTTATTACTCGGCAACTTTCCTCATTTGTAAGGACATAAAACAAGAATAGAACCTAACCTAACAGGGATTTCTATGAAGATAAATGAGACAATGCATGGAACATGTTAACTAAGTGCCTGGTACATAGAAAGTATTTTCTAAATATTTGCTTTTGTTATCGTTATTGTTATGGTCATTACTTAATCTTTCTTAAGGAAAGAGATCATTATTGATTTACCTCTGTATCCCCCACTGGGTTCAATGCCTTAGAAGTAGTGGCTGCTTAATAAATGTTTACTGAATAAATAAATCACTGGTGAAATTGCAGGCCCCTACCGTATAGTGAACAGGGATGGCTAGCGTATGATTGCACTGATTTTCCCTGAGTATCATGTCTTGCATTCATTTTAAAATATAACATCACTGGGGCGCCTGGGTGGTTCAGTTGGTTAAGCACCTGACTTCAACTCAAGTCATGACCTCAAGGTCCTGGGATCAAGCCCCACATCCGGCTCTTCGCTCAGCAGGGAGTCTGCTTGTCCCTCTCCCTCTTCCTCTGCCCCCTTCCCCACTTGTGCTCCTCTCTCTCTCAAATAAATAAAATATTTTAAAGATAAACAAAATATAACATCATATACAAGTAAACAGAGATTAAAAATTCAAATGTAAAGGTGAAGTCACCAAAATACTTAAACTTTATTTTCATAACTTAACTTTAAAGTAGGAAAGCCTTTCTTTTTTTTTTTTTAAGATTCTGTTTATTTATTTGAAAGCGAGAGAATGAGAGAGAGAGAGCACATGGGGGGGAGGGGCACAGGGAAAAGCAGACTCCCTGCTGAGTAGGGAGCCCGATGCGGACTCCATCCTGGGACTCCAGGATCATGACCTGAGCCGAAGGCAGCCACCTAACCAACTGAGCCACCCAGGTGCCCCTAGGAAAGCCTGTCTAAATATCACTCCAAAAAAGTAATTTTGGGGGGGTGGGAGGGATGGGGTGGCTGGGTGATAGACATTGGGGAGGGTATGTGCTATGGTGAGCGCTGTGAATTGTGCAAGACTGTTGAATCACAGATCTGTACTTCTGAAACAATGCAATATATGTTAAGAAAAAAAAAAGAAGAAGATAGCAGGAGGGGAAGAATGAAGGGGAGTAAGTCGGTGGGGGAGAGGAACCATGAGAGACGATGGACTCTGAAAAACAAACTGAGGGTTCTAGAGGGGAGGGGGTTGGGAGGTTGGGTTAGCCTGGTGATGGGTATTAAAGAGGGCACAATTTGCGTGGAGCACTGGGTGTTATGCACAAACAATGAATCATGGAACACTACATCAAAAACTAATGATGTAATGTATGGTGATTAACATAACAATAAAAAAATTTTTTAAAAAGAAATTTTGTACAGAAAGTCCTAAAAAAATAAAGAGCTCCTACGAATCAATAAATGGAAATCAAAAATCAGACAGAAAAATGTAGAAAATCCATCATGGGCGCCTGGGTGGCTCAGTTGGTTAAGCGACCGCCTTCGGCTCAGGTCATGATCCTGGAGTCCCGGGATCAAGTCCCGCATTGGGCTCCCTGCTCAGCAGGGAGTCTGCTTCTCCCTCTGACCCTCTTCCCTCTCGTGCTCTCTATCTCTCATTCTCTCTCTCTCAAATAAATAAATAAAATCTTTAAAAAAAATCCATCACAAAAAAATTCACAGATTGAAAGATATTAGACTTCACTTATAATGGGGGAAATGAAAATAACTACACTAAATTATACATACATTTTTTACCTCTCAGATTGGCACATATTAAAAGCTTGGAAACACACAGAGTTGGTGAGAGTGGGAAAACGGGCACTCGCATGTATTGCTGGTAGAGTAATCAGTGAAACCTCTAAAAAGGCAATTTGTCACTTTCTCAAAATTTCAAGCTATATACCCTTGGACTCAACACTGCTATTTCCAGGAACTATTCTAGAAATCATATGTATATTTTCCCACATGGCAAAATGACTTTCGTTGTTGTTGCAGCATTATTTGTAATAGCAAAAGACTGTTAAATCATCTACATGTCAATCTATCAGGGGGTTTAGTTAAATTAATTATAATTTATCTTTAGAAATCTGTGCAGCCATAAAAAATAATGAAGAAGGTACTTATATGTTAAAAGGAGCAGGAATCAGGAAAATGTGGCCTGAAGGCCAAATTCAGCCTACTGTCTATTTTTGGTACAGCGCACAAACGAAGGATAACTTTTCACATTTTTAAATGATTGGAGAAAAAAATAAAAAAAAGAATAATACTTCATTACACATGAAAATTATATATAATTCCAATTTCTATGTCCATAAAAGAAACACAGCCACACCCATTCATTTACATATTGTCTGTGGCAGATTTTACTTGACAATAGCAGAACTGAGCAGTAGCAAATGGCCTGCAAAACCTACATTTACTGTCTGGGGTGCCTGGCTGGCTCAGTATGAAGAGTATCTGACTCTTGATTTCAGGGTCAGGAGTTCGAGCCCCACATTGGGTGTGGAGATTACTTAAATCAATAACATTTTATGTATGTGTGTGTATATCTATATATACTTATTGTCTGTCCTTTTACAGAAAACAATCCCAATATAGTTTTCTAAGATATTTTGTTAAATGAAAAAAAGGTGAAGAAATGGAAGATAGAGGGTGCCTGGCTGTAGAGCTTTCAACTCATGATCTTGGGGTTGTGAGTTCAAGCCCCATGTTGGGTGTAGAGATTACTTAAAACCTTAAAAAAAAAAAAAGAAATGGTATATAGTAAGCTGTTAAAAATGGAGAAAATAATTATATATGCAGAAAATATCCCTGGATATTTCAGAGATAGCAATTCAGTGGCCGAGAGGATGGGGGCATCAGTTTCCCCACTATATCCCTTTTATCTTTTGAATTTTGAATCATATTGATTCAAATTGATTTCTGTCATATATTTCAATATTTACGTTTCCTTTAAGACTTTTGTAAAATGTGAGGGATGCCTGGGTGGCTCAGTTGGCTAAGCGTCTGCCTTTGGCTCAGGTCATGATCCCAGGGTCCTGGGATCGAGTCCCGCATCAGAATCCCTACTCAGTGGGGAGCTTGCTTCTCCCTCTGCCTGCCTCTTTCCCTGTTTGTGCTCTCTCTCTCTCTCTTTCTTTTTCTGACAAATAAATAAATAAATAAATCTTCTAAAAAAAAAGGCTTTTGTAAAATGTGAGTTCAACTTCAAAATTAAACAAGGCATAAAAAAATAGGTAAGTATGTGAGGTGATGTATGTTATTAATTAACTCCATGGGGAGAATCCTTTCACAATGTATTTGTGATATTTGTATATCAAATCATCATGTTGTACACTTTAAATATCCTATAATTTTGTCAAATACCTCAATTAAAATTTTTTGAATAAATAATATAAAGATTAAAATTGTCTAATTTACATATCAAGAAATAAACAAGACATTACTTCATCTGTTAAATTAAAGTATTCGATATTGGTAGGCAAACGTTAGATATAGTTGGTGGGGACATCATTTGTAAACAAATTTTCTGGAAACTAATTTTGTGTATATGTAAAGAAGCTTTTTGTTGTTGTTTTTCTTGTTTTCTCTTTGTTTTTATCTTTTTTATTATTATTATGTTATGTTAATCACCATACATTACATCACCATACACCATACATTACATCATTAGTTTTTGATGTAGTGTTCCATGATTCATTGTTTGTGCATAACACCCAGTGCTCCACGCAGAACGTGCCCTCTTTAATACCCATCGCCAGGCTAACCCATCCCCACCCCCCTCCCCTCTAGAACCCTCAGTTTGTTTTTCAGAGTCCATCGTCTCTCATGGTTCGTCTCCCCCTCCGATTTCCCCCCCTTCATTCTTCCCCTCCTGCTATCTTCTTCTTTTTCTTTTTTCTTAACATATGTTGAATTATTTGTTTCAGAGGTACAGGTCTGTGATTCAACAGTCTTACACAATTCACAGCGCTCACCATAGCGCATACCCTCCCCAGTGTCTATCACCCACCACCCCATCCCTCCCACCCCCACCACTCCAGCAACCCTCCGTTTGTTTCCTGAGATTACGAATTCCTCATATCAGTGAAGTCATATGATACATGTCTTTCTCTGTGGAGACCGATGCAGGGCTTGATACAGGGCTCAATCCCAGGACCCCGAGATCATGACCTGAGCTGAAGTTAGATGCCTAAGCGACGGAGCCACCCAGGCGCCCCAAAAGATGTTATCTTTTAATGATAAGACTATATAATTTTTTTCTTTGTACCTTACTGAACGTCTTAAGTGCCAAAAAATGAATATATATTACTCATATAATTGGGGGTGGGGGTGTGGTTACTTTTTAAAAACCAGCATGGAGGGGCCACACTTGCCTTCTTCCTTCCGTAGTAGAGCAGTTTAGTGAACTTCTCTATAATCTGTGCAGGTGTCTCCACGCTGGGGGGAATCTCCCCGGTGAGAAGGTTCGGGGTCCCTGAGCTCAGCACCGGCCAGTCCTCATCGGTCAGGTTGATGAGGTTGGCCACCGGCGGCTGCCTCTTGTACTTCTCCAGTTTCTTGCAGTCTTGCATCAGCAGTTCCGCGATGTCAGACCCCACCATGGACTACAAAGCAAAGCGGGTCAGCCTGAGGGAGAATCCTATTGTCCTCGTGCTCACAGCGCCAGCACCAGAGCACCTGCCTTCTCCATGAGGAGGACATGAAAACACAAGACCTTCCTTTCTTAGATTGTTGTATTCCAAACTTCAGCTTCACTCTCAGGTACTTTCTGCCTGTTGGGAGCCACAGAGATTACCAGAACTATGCACACTCTTACAGGTGTATTATGTGGTTGGCACAGTGACCCAAGAACTGTATGATAACCCCAGGCCAGTGGAGAAGGGCAGGGAAAAGATTATCATTAGCAAACGGGGTTGACACCTGAGCAATTTTTTTTCCCCTGTGGGCCATTCATTGCTTAACATTATCTTTTACAATCATGCCACAAGCCGAATCTTCTCTATCCCAGAAAGACTTCAATTTCAATCCAGCCTGCACCTGCCCACCCACCGGAGCGATAATACCTTACCCCGTTCTGCCGACAAAGGAGAACCAATAATTGCCACAGTAGAGCTGAGTCTCTGCTCCTCTCCGTCTCAGATTTTAGGCTCTGAGCTGCTTTGTGCTGGCAAAATGTCATGATGTCCACCTTGTGTACATCTTCCCTATGGCGAGATTTCAGGGAGCAAAGAATGAGGGGCAGACTCTCCACACAGGACCGTGGGCTCCTCCTGCATTATGAGGATGCCAGCAGAGGGTGGGGGAACTGAGAGAGAAGCCAGATAACCCAGGACTGGAGTACCGAGTCTGTAGTTTCCTTATAGAACCAGAAAGGACCTCAGAGAGTCTTCATATACCCTCTCCATTTTACAGATGAAGAAACTGAGGCCCAGGGACCACATGGGACAGCAAGCAAGAGCACAGACTTTGGAGTCAGACAACCCTGGGTTTAAATCCAGCCTGGACTTCTCAGCTTATACAAGGTTCTTATCCCGTCTGAACCTCTGCTTTTTCCCCTAAAATAGGGATAATGAGAAAAAAACTACCTCCATATAAAAGGAATTAGGAAATTTTGTAGCATATACTAAGTAATCAATAAATGGGCAAATATTGTTTGGTCGAGGTCATTCAATAATACCAGTCAAATTGGGACCAGACCCCTAGTGTCCACACACCTAGCTCGGCACTCTACCCCACATCCGTATACCTGTGTGCAGAAATAGATTCAACGCTCACCTTTACTTGAAGGAACTGTCAAAATACTATGGGCTTGGGGCACCTGGGTGGCTCAGTCGGTTAAGTGTTTGCCTTCAGCTCAGGTCATGATCCCAGGGTTCTGGGATCGAGTCCTGCCTCTGGATCCCTGCTCAGTGGGGAGTCTGCTTCTCCCTCTGTCTCTCCCCCCACCCCAACCCGGCTCTCTCTTTTGCTCTCTCACTCTCTCTCTCTCTCTCTCAAGTAAATAAATAAATTCTTTTAAAAAAATACTATGGGCTTTTCTTGGTGGCAGAAGCTTCAGGATAAGAATAAGTTTATATGGTAGTGATGATATATACAGGGATTCCCTACACTTAAAGCGGGCACAGTGGTGTTACCTCATTTCCTAAACAGCAAACGAAAGCTCAGAGAGGACTAAGTGACCTGTCCGCCATGGGACCTCTAGTTAGTAGGATGCAGGGACCAAGGACCGGGGTCCTCTGACTCCAGCCAGGACTCTCTCCACAGCAAGAGTGTCCTGAATATGTATCAGAAACAGGACTAGGAATTTAAAAGCAGTTCTAGCTCAATCCTGCAGAGGGCAGACGTGCACACTATCCAGAAACTCAACAGGAACCACGCTATTTCTCTCTCCAGAAAAACGGCAAGAATTTTTTTCCCACTCCAAACCACTTGTCTGTGATTTTCCAGGCTGTGCTCCACTTTTCTACCAGTACCTATTAAGTTCTCAGAATGCTGAAACCTCCTACCGTGTAGCTCCTGCAAAATAGAACTGTTTTCAGATTTTTAATCTTCATTTTTCTCTCGGCCCTTCAACTATCAAATTGCTTGTCAAATGGCTCAGGCCACATTTGTCTCTGTCTTGTTGCACAGAGTATTCTACCCCACAGGGGACAGACATTTTCTTTCAAGGAAGCCAAGAACAAATCCCCAAAATGCTGATCTGGGCAGGCGGATTTTATAGGTTCAAAAGCCCTCACTTGGCAGCTCTTAAGATAATTTACCTGATCAGGGGTCCTGAGAAAGTCCTCAGCTCTTCTTGTTCCTCGGAGTAATTAAGAATAACCTGGAACGAAAAATCAGATTTGGCGTTTGAGACTATGTCCACCCAAGGCCCCTGTCAGTCAAGTCCGATATCAGAGCCCATGGCTGCGGTCCTGGGATGTGGCTCAGTGCCTTGTGGGGGACATAGGAGGACAAAAGTGAGTTCTCCAGTTGCTGAAAGGGAGCCAACAGCATCTCAGGAGAAACATATATCTAGCCTCACTTCTTTGAGAGAAGATCCCTACCCTTTCCTTCCCAAGACATGCCCCCATCCACGGAGTGCATGGCCCCGTTCCCCACAAGAGCACCCCATTCCCAGAGATGCCCAGGCTCAGGCAGAGGGAAACAGAAAGCAGCCTGCCGGCTTCCTGGGACACAGACTCTCGTTTACCTCCATGCTGTGCAGTTCCACAAGGGCCGTCTGTCCATCCCTGGGGGAGCTGGGACCCACACACACCAGCTGGCCTCCTGGCCCAAAACTCACAGGCACATGAGGGATGTAGAACTTCATGGGCTCCTTGGGACCAGCTGCTGAGACATCCTCTGACCAACAGACACAGGGGCACCCTGTTAGCACTCCTGCGACTGCTTGTCTTTACCGTAGGACACCACAGACGTGTTTCTATCCAAATCCCACCTGGGCCAAGATAAGTCTCTGGGCGGGTGGCATAATTAGAAGAAGCGTGTGCTCCAAGTCAGAATTAAGGCTCACAGAATATGTCAGAATATAAGGTGGGGATTTGATGGTTTGGTCCAAATGGGAAAGCACCAGGCCCAGCCTCCTCATGATGGCGAGAGGCTGGGGACGCTGGCTTTCATAGCCCCAGTACTCATGACCTGTCTCCTACCTCCAAGCAAAACAATTATGCTATGTTTTGTATGCCTGCTGTTGCATTACCAAACTGACTCTGGTCTTCACTTTCTGCACCTGTGACATAAAAGTATCTCCGTGCCTCCTCTTCCAGCCTGACCCTGATGGCTAGAAGCAGGGTTCCCTTCCAAGAATCAGCTCTGATGCAATCTCCAGGACAAGAGAAAAGGTGAGAAATGGAGCCAAAATGGCGCCTCTGCCCAGGAGACCGCCACGCGTGGATGAGGCAGGCAGTGAGCCACTCTTGGAAGGACGGAGGGAGGGTGACTTTCCTAAAGGTTGCCACCCGGCCCTCTTCTTATCAGACTTCACCCATTCCTTAGGTCACTTCAGTACCCACCGGCCTGAACTGGACTCCAAGCTGCTGGTGCCCTGGGCTCGTACATCTCAGACGCATTGCCGATGTACTGGCTGAGCTCATAGGCACTGGAGCTGAGACCGGACTCGTGCTGCCGGAGAAGGTTGGACTCGTCGGCCAGTGGTGGCTGGAAGTTACCGGTAATGAAAACACATGAGAAGACTCAGAAATGCTTTCAGAGAGATGGTCCTACCCAGGTGTTCCTTCAAAGCAGCAAAATCGAAACTTTCAAATAAATACATCGAGTATGGATGTGTCACAAGGAAAAGAAGTGCTCGTTTAATCGACAGGTGTTTGTGAAAAAAATGAACGATGGCCTAGTGGAAAGGGTGTAGGCCCTGAGGCCAGGGGACCGGAATTCAAATCCTAGCTTTGTCGGGCGGGGCACCTGTCTGGCTCGGTCGGTAGAGCATGTGACTCTCCATCTTGGGGTTGTGAGTCCGAGGCTCAGTATAGAGATGGCTTAAAATAGAGATGGCTTAAAAATAAAATAAGTAAATCTTCAGATCCCAGCTTTGTCAACACCTGCTGTGACCTTGGATGAATGACTTAGGCTGTCTGAGCTCAGCACCCTCATCTGTAATATAATCATATCTGCCCTGTAGACTTGAAGTACTTCCTCAGTCATTCATTCACCAGCTACTGAATGAGCACCTGCTATGCTCCAGGCTCTGTGCTTCCCCGGGGATACAGGTGTACAAGAAATTCATGGAACTTACATCCCGGGAGGATAAAAAAAATAGATGCGAAAGCCCTTTGCACACTGTAAAGGGCTGTTCTTGTGTGTGGCTGTTGTTCCTGTCGGCATATATTGCGTAGTGTGTGCCCTGCCCTGTTGAGCATTAGGTTTACAGAAGAAAATGTTTTCAAAAAGCAGACAGATCTCAGGGCTCCTGGTGGCTCAGTCGGTTAAGCATCTGCCTTCGGCTCAGGTCACGATCCCGGAGCTTCTCCCTCTCCCTCTCCCCCTCCCCCCTGCTCATGCTCTCTCTCTCTTCTCTCTCTGTCTTGAATAAATAAATAAAATCTTAAAAAAAAAAGCAGACAGATTGCATCATGGAAACAAAATTAATATAAGACTGTCAAAAATCAAGAGCTTGTCTCTGCAGTCCCCTTTCCCATAAATCTAAAATTATTCTAAAATTAAAAGTTTAGGGGCGCCTGGGTGTCTCAGTCGTTAAGCATCTGCCTTCGGCTCAGGTCATGATCCCAGGGTCCTGGGATGAGTCCCGCCTCGGGCTCCCTGCTCTGCGGGAAGCCTGCTTCTCCCTCTCCCACTCCCCCTGCTTCTGTTCCCTCTCTCGCTGTGTCTCTCTCTGTCAAATAAATAAATCTTTAAAAAAAATAAAATTAATAAAATTAAAAGTTTATTTTTAAAAATTTAAGAACTCCATTTTGTGGCCCCGCTGGTATACCCAGTAAGATTTCAGAAGAGAGAGTTGGAAGAGTCCAGAGAGGTTTCAACTCTGCTTTTCAGACCTGAATTAAAAGATTCTAGCAACGCCCCGCTTCCCAGGTAAACCAAATTGCCCGTCCCCTGGGGTACTGGCGACAGTCTCTCCTCTTGCCCCGCAGTTCAGAGTGACTTGGGTGACATTTCCTGCTCCAGCCAATTTGACAAAAATGCAAAAGGACCAGATCAGGGCCCCAGACCCATAAGATTGAAATAGGGTTTGCAGAAAAGGTGGAGGTCTGAGGGGAGGCTCTGCTGGGAGGGGAGGATGCGACCCCTCAGACTGCTGGCCGCTGGACAGCCCCCTCCCAAGGGCCCCGCCCTGCCACTGATTCAGTGTTGGTTGTGACTGTCACAGCCCACAGCCCCCACATCACTTCAGATTACCTTATTCTTCTGGGTTCCAGGTAGCAGCCTCTCCGGAACTAGGTCCCCAGGCCGCTCCTGTCCACAGTTAGAAGCAGCGCTGTCTTCATAAGGGTTCTGACCCCTGGATCTGCAGCAAAATGACGGCAGCAGATAAGGGGGGTCCTGGGTAAGCCAGCAAACCTGAGCTGCTCTCCATGGAGGCTCTTGGGCTACAAAGCGTGGGCAGCATCAGGCTGGCCTGAGTGCCACAGGGAAAAGGGCTGTCCTCACTTTCCTCCCCTGATCTATGAATACGAGAAAAACAGGAGCTCCTGGGTTCCACAGTGCAGTTACTAGAAGTCACCCCAAACCCTGCAGAAAGGGGCTGGTCCCTATAGCCAGTCATCCCAGACTCACTTAAACCAGAGCAGCTGGGTTGGCGAGTTGGGCAGACAAGGTAAAGGCACCAGGCCTAAGGTCATTGGGGCAGGTGCTTGTGCAAAAGCCTCTTTTCTGCCCACCTTACCCCAGGGGACATCCCATTCTCGGGGCACAGGAGTGGGCAGAGGAGAAACGCCCCAGCCTCAGCCAGGACCCAATTCTGACAACTTCCACAAGGCCACCTCTGCTCTGAGGCCAACATAGAATTAAGGCCCTCCTGTAGGGTGGACCTCAAGTAACCTCACCAGGACTCAGATGACCCCACATTTAGGAGCCGCCTGTCAAAGGTAAGACTCCACTGGAAGCTGGCCTGGGTCACCCTGGGCTACTCCACATCCCTGTGGCCAGAACAGAAGCAGACAGGGTTCTAAAGATAGAGACAAGCACCAGACGCCATAAGACTTGCCTAACATAGCCTGAGTTTGGCCACACCATGTTGAGCTGGCCTGTCCTTTCACACTTACAGACTATTCTGGTTGTCGTGATGCTGCTCACTGAGGTACTTCTGATCTCGGTGATCTTCCTGCCAGATATAAGGACTCTCTCCCCTTGGCACTGCACCCTCAGAGAAAACAAAATGAAGACAGGTCACTTTCTATTCCTAAAAGGTCAGCCTTCACAGCCTCGAGCTGTGAAGCTGAGTTACTGGAGCACCATAGGTATGAAAACGTATTTGCCAAATTGGATACAATTGAGAAGTGAGAGCTAATAATGATGGTCAACAGGACACCCCTCAGTCCTCCCTGAACCAATTAGCATGGCTTAATACAATTGTATGAGCATGGAGATCGTGTGTGTGTGTGTGTGTGTGTGTGTGTGTGTGTGTGTGTGTTCAGTGTTGAAACAGATTTCCCTTGGCTGGCAGGTCAGAAGCTGCCAACAGCACATCCCTAGAACCTTATTATCGGTAATGGGTATAAATTCCTGTTGGTGCATATCTGCCACCCTCAAGGTCGATGATGGTCAGACTCATCACAGCCCAGCCACACACTGGACAACCGCATTGCTAAGAACTGATCTCACTAGTTAAAAATAGAGCTACCCTATGACCCAGCAATTGCAGTACTGGGTATTTACCCCAAAGATACAGATGTAGTGAAACAAAGGGGCACCTGCACTCCAGTGTTCATAGCAGCAGTGTCCACAATAGCCAAACTGTGGAAGGAGCCATGATGTCCATTGACAGATGAATGGATTTTGAAGATATGGTTCATATATATAATGAAATATTACTCAGCCATCAGAAAGGATGAATACCTACCATTTACATCGACATGGATGGAACTGGAAGGGATTATGTTAAGTGAAATAAGTCAATAAGAGAAAGAAAATTATCATATGGTTTCATTTATATGTGGAATACAAGAAATACTGCAGAGGATGATAGGGGAAGTGAGGGAAAACTGAATGGGAAGAAATCAGAGAGGGAGACAAACCATGAGAGACTCTTGACTCTGGGAAACAAACTGAGGGTTTCGGAGGGGAGGTGGGTAAGGGGATGGGGTCACTGGGTGATGGGCATTAAGGATGGCACGTGATGTGATGAGCACTTGGGTGTTATATGCAAATGATGAATTATTGAACACTATATCTAAAACTAATGATGTACTCTATGTTGGCTAATTGAATTTAAACTAAAAAAAAAACAGAATTGACTTCACTGTTCCTTGGTCAGAGACTATAATCTTGGCTATAAAGAGGAGTAGAAGAAAAAATGGGGTTGAAGTGTGAGCTCTCCATAATCCTGGTAATGTAATGGTAGGTTCAGTACTATCACCGACACGTACAAGAAAAATGGCTCCTTTATGTCTCTTCTCCTCAAGACATCTAGCAGTAGTGCCTTTGCTGTGACCTACTGTGGCCTCATCTGGCCAAGAAAGAAGCAGGTAAGGACAGGGGCTCTACCTCAGTGGGGCAGGATAGCCAAGAAGGGGCTCTGAGCAGGCCCTGTCTACCAGATCAGCTGTACCATTCCAAAGGCTCCTTGGAGATTATTGCATACCTCTTTCTTCCTGCAGCTGCTGCGGGTGTCCATGGTAGTAATAATTTCCATAAGCATATTCTTCCCTTACGGTTGAAGAATGATAGCTCCGATACGGATCCTCCATGCCTGGCCTAAAATACGGCAAAGAAGGCCAGCCAGTCAAGGATGGGTGCGGTAAAGAGAAACCAGTGGAGGACTTGACAACTTCACAGGACAAAGCTGTAACCTCAGTATAGAATCCGCTTTAAAACCACAGTTAATTCTAGAGCCTATAAACAGAAGATGCAGAAGTAGGGCCTTTGTTCCAGAACAAAGTTGGGATTTTTATAGCAAAACCATAGCCAAGTGTCTCATTCTCCTTCCCCGTGATTCCTCCTACTCTTCAAATACATCCAACAATACACGATGTTATCTTAGAAAACCCTGCCCTGATTTTTTTTGAAGATTTTATTTATTTATTTATTTATTTGAGAGAGAGAGAGAGAGCAAAAGAGTGAGCAGAGGGAGGAGCAGAGGGAGATGGAGAAGCAGACTCTGCGCTGAGCACGGAGCCCGATACAGGGCTTGATCTCACAACTCCAAGACCACGACCTGAGCCGATATCAGGAGTAGTATGCTCAACTGACTGAGCCACCCAGGTGCCCCTACCCTGCCCTGATGTTATCTTAGAATGCCCCTTCCTCAGATGACTGTGTAGGTACCCAATACACCACTGTAATTCCCATGCATATTACGTACAGGTGGAAATGAGATGAAAAAGTCACACTGGACTCTCTTAAATCTGATTGCCTTTATTGCCTCTGCCCTTAACATACTTTCCCTTGAGAATTCAACACAAAAAGATTGGGGAAAGGAATATCATGCTGTTAGTCTTTTTATCAGTTACTAGTTCTTTAGTATTTAATAGGAGCAAATGCTTTACAATAACTGTCATTCTTTCAACCCTAAATCTGTAGGCAGGTGAATATCCCACCTGGAAAGGCCAAAGTGGAACATAGATGGCTTCAAATATTCCACAAAATATTAAATCCTCTGTTATCAATTAGAATTCGGGACGAGGAATTCCAGATTCTCCTAGAATTACCTCACTGATACCTCTTCGTTCTGAACTTGGAGCCTGCAACCGTAGATCCGCTTTCTCTGGGAGGTTGATTTCATTTTCTAAAATGCTCCATGTATTCATCCAACACACAGTTGTTCTGTGTGTCTATCACACCCTAAGTTCTGTTCTAGGCACTGGGTCTCTTCTTGGTGCTGGTGGTGTCAATGCTCACAACACTAAGAACTTTTTATAGGAATTTCTAGGACAAACTTTTCCGAAATCTACAAATATTACCTTTTGCAATCCCAGAGTAAGAGGGGCTCATCTGCTGCCTTGAATCCACCATTCTTTCTACCCTCTGCCCTGGCCCCAACACCCAGTCACACTGTCACAGCCTCTTCAAGAAGCCCCACGAGGGGACATAGAGGAGGGAAATACTATTTTCTGTCACATAACTCCAATTTGGGAGAGGAAAGTGTTTAGCGAAGTCAATGTAATCAGGTAGAGGAGGAAATAGAAGAAAAAAAGCAGGAATAAAAGGAAAAGGAAGAAGGAAAGGAATAATCTCTTCAGAAGCACTTAGGAGTTGGGTGAATTCCAAGCTCTAGAACCATACCTTGAATACAACTGCCTCGGATAACCACCTTCATAATAGTCAACCCCTGACACAGGCGGATGATGCCTTTCCCCAGGCCTGGACACATAACGGGGCTGCTGGTGGTCCGTCCTGGGGTCCTGCTGTGACGGGGGACTCCCGTGGGTGTCTTGCCACTGATGGTACCTCTCTCCATTGTGCCAAGAGTGAGGAACGGGCTGATGAATTCCATCTCTCCAAAGCCCACGGTTTGGATCCTTTGCTGGTGCCGTGGGCCTCCCCCGTGGCTGCGGTGGCCACTGGGGAGCCCAAAATTCCATCCTTGACCCTCAGAATTTCTCTCGTGTTTTTAATCGATTGTGTAGTTATTTTCTCTTCCTGCAGATGAAAAAAAATAAAAAGGTCACCATTTTAGACTTATATCCAAACGTGATGATTGATTAGGTTTTGCGAAAAAAGCACCTACAGTCCTCAAATCTTTTATCTAAAACAAAACACACCGATACTGATATAGAAATACCTGAGAAAAAATGTCAAGCAGATACATGAAATAAATAACAAACTAGACAATTATACTGATGTTGCATTAAAAATTAAAAAATATATTTGGAGCAATAATAGATGTGGGAGGGAGGGGAGACAGAGAACAGAGATAAAGCTCCAAAACACTATCAAAGTATTCTAATTAAATACATGTTTGTTCATTTATCCCCCCAGCAATTATTCCTTCAACAATTACTGTGGAGGCCCTCGGCTCTCAGAGAAATAGGTAAGCTGAGAGCTTAGCCAGAGTTTAAATCCTAACTCTGCCACTTATTCGCTAGTTAATTTTTTCAAGCCTCAATTTCCTTGAGAAATGGAATGGGGACCAGAAGAACTGGCTTTGCAGGGATACTGTCAGAGTCAGTGATAACTTATGAAAAGCGCCCAACACACTGCCTGGTATAGGGTAACTGTTCGTTTTAACAGTAGTTGCTGTTATCAGAGCTAAGATTAGGGCAGTATGAATGGATGAAGACATTTCCTAAACAAAATGAAGCTTAAATTGACCTCAAGAGACATCTTTTCTGAATCCTTAACCTGTTAGAAGAACAAGGCTCTATAATGTGGCCATGGCTGCCCCTCCTCCAAGGGAATGAAGTTTGGGATTGCCCTCATGACCATCTAGCCAGCCATGTCTCCATGATCTTCCCGGCTGGAAATTTTTAAATCTGGAAGTTTCCCAGCGTCACATTAATTTTCCCCACTTATTCTTCAACATGAGAAATAGCTCTGAAGACATATTGTCTTTCAAGTTCCTCTGCCCCGCATCACAGAGGAGCACCTACTGCCAGTTGCCTTCAAAGGGAAAGCACACATCAGCCCTTACCAGTGACTTGGGGATTCTCCTACCTCAGGAGAATATATTAGCTCAGTCAGACCCCATGTTTTTTCTCTCTTGGGAACTGTTTTAGGTTGAAAGATTCTGATCAAATACAGTTAACTTGCTCCCACTCCTGAAACTCCCAGTCTAACATAAAAAATCGTATCAGAACAAAAGGTCAAAGGGTATATGTTGAAATCAAGATATCACTGTGCTTGAATGCCATGGGGCCAGGGTCCACAACTATGAAGCTATGAGCCAAGAGCTGTAAGCAGAACATACAAGAAGAGAAGTGCCTTCCACCTCAAGATCAATTACAGCTCAGAAAAACTTGTACCTTCCTTCCTGTGTCAGCCCCCTCCCTTGAAAATAGCTAGGTGCATTGCAAGCCTTTTCCAGCAAATCCCAGCAAATGCCAAATGCCCCAACACAGTGAAAGGGCACATGGGTCTTTCCTGAAGGTCCATGGAACTTAATACCATCTGGACACGAGTAAGCTCAACAAGAAGAAAGCCTCTTTTGTCTTGTCCCCAGATATTTTCACTAGACAGCCCTTCTTCAGTCGCAAAGGCACAACACCCGATCCCTTGGCTGAAATCACATCATTCTGTTGCTGACATATCAACTCCCATAGGTTAGACCTCAGGTTATCATTAAGGACCCCAAACGAAAAGCACCCACGATTCTCAAAGTGGAGATCTCGCATCTACGGTGACAAGCCACACTTTTGCATTCACGTAAGTGACCCTCCCTGGCCCCGGCAAGGGTGAAATTGCTTTTCCTAATCCGACAGTACAGCGCAGCCAAGAGAAAGAGAGCAAGGGGGCTGGCGTCCCCACACACCTGCTGGGTGGCTTCCCCCCTTCCTCCAGCGCCGCTTCCTCCAGCATTCTCCAGGCCCAAGAGCGTCTCTCTCCTCGTGGGGAATGTCAAAGTCCAGGTGCCACATCTACCAAGACTTACCTGGCCTTCAGATCTCCAGCCCGTCAGGTGCCTGTTGCAACCGCCCAGCCTCCACGGAGCTGATTCACTAGGGCGAAGTCCAGCCCTACCACCTTAGTCTGGGACAGGCCTGACCGGGCGCATTTGCTCAGAACCCGCCGGAGACTGGTGCATCTATTTGCCCAGTCCTGGGCTGAGCCCTTGTCGCTTGCATCCAAATCCCAGAGCAAACAAGGAACAGGGACAGCAGGGAGAGGAAATGCAGAAAGCCTGAGGCAGCTAGCCCGGGGAGAAGCGCACCACCTGTGGGGTGTTGACTCACAGCCACTTCTTCGAGCTCTAGCTCAACCTCTAAGTCTGCTTCCTCCTCTCTCAAAGATGAATAAGAGGGGCGCCTGGGTGGCTCAGTCGGTTAAATGTCTGCTTTTGGCTCCGGTCTTTGTCTCAGGGTCCTGGGATGGAGCTTCGTATCAGGCTCCCTGCTCAGCGGGGAGTCTGCTTCTCCCCCTTCCTTTGCCCCTCCCCCGCATATCTCTCTCTCTCTCAAATAAATAAATAAAATCTTTAAAAAATAAAATAAAAAAGGAGTAATAGTACTTAGCTTCTGAGAGTCATTATGAGGATTAGATTTTAGTAAAGTGACACATAATATAGAAATACATATGCTCTATAAATAAGTAGGATCCTTTTCCTTTCAAAAAAGATGAGCTAATTCCACTGGTGGAGGCAGGCAGAGCCCTCACTGGTGGGTAGTAATCACCTGGTTTGTCTGGTTTGGGGTTTTCTCATTCTCGTTTCTCTCTGTTGGGTTCTGGTTGTGGCAGCAGATGGAAAGCAAATGCCCGATATTGAACTGAAGGCACTGAGAAGTTTTCTATTACAAAAAGAAAATCATTGTTTGCATTTTAAAAATGCATTTCTTCAGGCAAACATAGAGAAGCTTATGTCCACTTTTGAATCACTTTTAAAATTCAGCAAATCATTGTGTTAGAGACCTTAGGCTTGCATAATGTTATATTTCAATTATATCTCAATAAAGGTGGGGGGGGAAATAAACAGAATTCAGAATTTGCTCTAAAAAGGCCCAAATTACACATTCTTTCTTTCAACAAACACTTCCTGAGGGCCTTTTATGTGCCAGGACTTGAGACACATAACTATGAAAGACATAGTCCTTGACTTCAAAAAGCAGAAACAAGTTAACCTCTCATGTTGCTACTAGTTCAGGGAAGACCAGCTTGGGTGGGTCTCATGGTCAGAGAAGGTAACATACCTAAACTATTAGATTTTTGTCTCAGACCCCCAGCTGACTCCTAGGGCCTGGCAGCTGGGTGTAGAATTCTCTGACCGCAGCAATGGTTTCTTACCCTACTGGTAAGCCATTGGCTTTTTTAATCCTCCTGAGAAGAGGTACTAGAGAAGGACACACACATTAGCAGCAGGAATCAAAAAAGGGCTGATTATGACCCAGACCCAGGTATCCAGTTATGTTTTCCAGTATATCACAATAACATTCCTGCAAATCTGATGAAACACTTCTGGCTTATGACATGGTGCTTAGTCCTGCCCTGAGCACCAGCTAGCTACATTACTGAAATGTTAACTGTGGGCGGGACCTTGAGGTTATTCTAGTGACTTTGTTGATGATAAAACTAAGATCCTGAGAAGTGAAGTGATTTACCCAAGACCACAAAGCTAACTGGCTCAGTCAGGATTATGGTGGTATGCTGGAGTTACCTTGCGCAGGGCTTCCAAGAGCCGATTTAAGAACATTCAGGAATGGTGTGAGCCAGTAGTTAAACTGCTCATCTGGAATCCACCATGGTGGGAGGATTTACACAGAAACTCCCAAATGCTACAAAGCCAGGTTGTTGTTGTTGATTTCAGAGGGCCAGTTTAGCAGCATACTGAGGACAACCCCAAAGTCCTCCCTCCTGATTCAGTGTTCTTTCAACTATAGAATTATCATTCTGTTACTAGCTTTCATTGCACCTCTCTCATTTAAACAGCTAGCCCAGGGCGCCTGGGTGGCTCAGTCGGTTAAGCGACTGCCTTCGGCTCAGGTCATGATCCTGGAGTCCCGGGATCGAGTCCCGCATCGGGCTCCCTGCTCAGCGAGGAGCCTGCTTCTCCCTCTAACCCTCCCCCCTTTCATGTACTCTCTCTCTCTCTCATTCTCACTCTCTCAAAATAAATAAATAAATTAAAAAAAAAAATTTAAACATCTAGCCCAGTTATTCCAAATGCTCTTTTTGTGACATCCCAAAGCATCTCTAATTATCTCAAGAGTTATTATGAAACTCTTCAAACACTCACCAACCAAAATTAATTTTAATTAGCTTTAATTATTTTATATTGACATATGGCATACAACAGTTATATGGGTCATGGAATGAAATAAATGGTGGTGGGATCTCACTGCTTCAGAGGTTTGGGATTTATCAATCTCTGCCTTTCCCAGCCCCACATACCTACAGTTACTAAATCTTTTAACCTAGCAGCTCACTTCCTCCTGGTTTCTAATCAAATCTGCCCAGCTTGACAGTACATTAGCAGCTTGTCCCCACCAGGAGGTCGGCTAAAATTAGTCCTGTCACCCCAAGTCCTGGTGGCAATGCCCTTGCCTGATCCCATAGGTTTCCTCATGCTGGAGCAGCTACAGTTTTCACATCACCCTTCCCCAGGTGTCCTGTCCTCATGTCTGATTCCTGCTCTTCATTCTAACTATCCACTGGAATTGCAACCCCGGGCCGCTTGCTAACTAGTGTGAATTTCCTTTCCCAGTCTCTGTTCCCCTTTCCAAATGCCAGGCCACTGACGAAAGCCTTGCTTCACATAGGAGTAACTACCCTGGTTTGACACCTGTCTAACAAAAGTATCATCACTGCTAGTAACGCTGTTAATCTCTCCCCACCGGACTAGTGCTGATAGATGTGAACACCCACCTAGATCCAGGTCAAATTGGCCGTGAATCTGGAGTATTATGATTTAATGACTGCTTACTCTTGCAAGGGACAACCCACCGGCTGAGACGTGCCCCAGGCTTGACCCCATTCCTTTACTAAAAGTAAAACTTTAGAAAACAGACTGAGGGGCCCTATGTCAACAAGTTAACAGCAATTATTTGTCTGGTCACGGGATTGTGGATGATTTTATTTTTCTCTTTTTCCTTGTCCATATTTCCTAGCTTTTCCACAATAAACATGTTATTTTTAAAGAAAAAAATCAACTAACATTATTTTTAATCAGTATTCGAGCCAAATGTGTCATTGTCACATCAGCAATGATTATGCGCCCATACGCAACAATTATGCTAAAATGGGGCAATAACTCCCCAAATGTCCAAGATTGCTTAACTGTGCTCAGCCTGCTCTTCTGGAAAGAAGATTCCAGAAGTCATTCATTCACTAAACGGAAGTTTATTAAACATCCACTATATGCCCAGCATTGTCACATGCATAGGAGATAAAGATAAATAAGGTATAATCCCTGCCCTGTAGAAGCTTTCAGTCCAGTGGAGCAGTAGACATTCAGACATGGAGAAGAGGGGAGAAATAAAATATATACATATACAGACTGCGTGTGTGTGTATAACATACGTACATATATATGTATTTTTGTTTATAAAACAGAATTGACATGAAATGATACTCTGTTGAATGTAGAAAATGAAGAAAGAGAAATGGAGAACAATTCCAAGTTCCCAGGCTGTCGAGAGGGGACCATGCTGCCTTTTGGTGGGGGGATAATAATCTCGGAAGAGGAGCCACTTTGGTGGGGCAGATACCTCCTGTGTTGGATTTGCTAACCGAGGGGTCTGTGGGCAGCAGTAAGAGAGGTCAAGAAGTAGTAGACGCTAAGAGTCTAGAGCTCAAGACAAAGGTCTGAGGAGGGAAACGGGGTGATTGAAGCCACAGGCATGGGTAGCATTGCCTAAAAAATGCTGGGAATTAGAAGACAGGTCCTAGGAAGGAGCTTGAGGAACACTGACATCTAAGAGCTGGATACAGAAGAGGAGCCCACGAAGGAGAACAGGGAGGGGCCGGGAAGGTAGGCAGAGAGAGCCAGGGGTGGATGGTGTCCCGGGAGCCAGGGGAGGTGATGGCTCCAAAAACAGGAGCGTGCTCAGCAACACCAAACTTCTGGGAAATGTTGAGAAAGGCAACCAGCGGGAAGTGTTCTCCACATCCGTGGATTTAGCAACCAGGAGATTTGATGATCATAACCTGACCAAACGATGGCCAAGGGAGTGAGGAATTCAGCACAGAAGTCACTTATGCAGAGAATGGAAGGTAAGGAAAAGGAGACTGCTGGGAAAATCTCTCCATCTAGAAGCCTGGATGTGAAGAACAGGGGCTATCACTGGGGCGGCTACGGGACACTCAGCTTGGAAGAACCAGGCTAGTGTGGACAAGACGAAAGAGAGTTCCATGCTGATGCCCATGGGGATACAGAAGAGAAACAGTTACAGGAGTAAATCCCCAAAGAGACTGGTTATATGGGATGCGGAGTATAGGAGCAAAAAGTGAACCCAGCTAAGAGGAAGGACACGTCTTCTTTGAGAAAAGGATAAGGAGGTGGAGCTGAGCACAGAAGGGCACCAGCTATGGAGAATTCTCCGTGGAATAAACTGCCAAGTTCCACTGGCTAGAGATCAGGGAGCATTTGGTAAGGGAGTTGATTATGAGGGTTTGGATCAGCCCGTGTGGGAGGAGGGAATGGGCTTTCACACGAGCGTGTGCTCAGAGGAACAAGCGGGTTGGAAATGCAGCTGTTATTGGAGATCTAGATGAACTTGAAGCTCCACGGGCACCCTGCTCAGCTGCGCTTCATTCCACGCTACACCCGCCCGCAGTCTGCAGCACGGTGCCTGACATATGACACAGGCTCAGCAAAGATTTTGTTTATAGATGAGTGGACTCCTCACACTGACAGTAGCAACAGTCTAACCGTCCGATTCTATCCAGTAGTTTTCACTTCCTGAGCATAGAAGTAAACTTTGAGATGGAGTTTCTAGAGAAAGGAAAAGAGAATGTTGAGGCAGTAAGCTCAGGGGACTGACCAGAGAGTGGCTAAAGGGATGGCATGTGGAGACTGAGACAGAAACAGATGCAAATTATCCGCACACCTTATTAAACTGAGGTCCCTACATATACCTAAGAGACATGCTCCAATGGGATGGTGGGGGAACAAAGAACATTAAATCACAATTTAAAAAAAGAAAAAAACCTCATAGTCACGGTGGGCGTGATTAGATAATGTCCACACCTGCATTTCCAACCACGTTTGAGCCAGCATCTCCTATCTCTGACTCTAAGAATGAGTCAAGGGGTGAAGGTTTGGGGCAGAGCAGCCTCTTGACTCCAGCAAAGCCACCACTAGGAGCCAGCCTTGGAGATCTGGGGCTTGTGGCTTTGGCCAGTCATTGGCCACCAAGGCTTTGCCCCCTTCCTCCAGGTAAGCCGGGTGCCGGGCAAGAAGCAGAGCACGTGTGCCAGTCAGCAGTTCCAGTTAACAGGGAGAACGTGTGCCAGGAAAACATGGTCTGAGGGCCAGAGACAATTAGCCTGGCACAGGCACCATCAGCCACCTGCCAATCCTGGGACTGTGGCTCTTAGAAGTGGACGTTTGGGCACAGAGCAGATTTCCTCCAGGACCAAGGAACACTGTGTATGCACAGTCCTTTAAATGCCACCTACCTGGCGGCCTGCAAGCCCGCCCTCCCCGCATCCTACTTCTTAGCTCTTGGCAGAAGTACCTCACTCAAGAAAAAGAATGACTCCTTTCTTCCCTAGCAGCCCCGGGCTGGCAGAGGTGACCCACCTTCCCCTCACTTTACCACCCCCCATTTTATCGATGCCCCCAAACCAGGATGAGTGGGCGGCAGCTAGATGCTGCTGTGACTTCTGACCTCACATCAAGTGCCAATGGGCTGAGGTGACTCACACAGCCACTGCACAACATAAAGGGCTGTCATATCCTCAGAGCATTCTCTGAGCCAGCAAGGCTAATAGGACATAAATTCCCCAGAGGAGCAGGACAACTTATCCCGGGGGCCCCAGAATAAGCCTGCCTGGGAGTGAATCTCAGCTCCCACTTCTCGATCTGCTGGCTGCGTGAACTGGCAAGTCACTGCATCTCCTTGTCGTCATCTGTAAGATGGGGACAAGAATAGAAGTGACCTCACAGCGTTATTGTAAGGATCTAATTAGATTAACACTTCCAAAGCGTTTGACGTATAGTAAATGCTCAATAGATGTTAACTGTTATTTCCGTGGAAAAGCTATAAAGTGCCTAGGAACTATGCCCAAGTCATCAGGAAGGGATTAATTGAGTGTCCATTATTGCTAGGAAATCCACAGGTTCTTTTTTTTTTTAATGTTTTATCTATTTATTAATGAGAGTCAGAGAGAGAGAGAGAGGGAGAGAGGCAGAGGCAGAGGGAGAAGGAGGCTCCCCGCCTAGCAGGGAACCCGATGCAGGACTCGATCCCAGGACCCTGGGATCATGACCTGAGCTGAAAGCAGACGCCCAACCATCTGAGCCACCCAGGCGCCCAATCCACAGGTTCTTAATCCAGTGCTCCCCCCACCCCCACTGAGCCAGGGGATCAGGGGAAATTATGCCAAATACTATATAGGACAAAAAGAATGGATTAAGGTAAGATCATCAGAATTAGAAATTCGACAAAGTACAGCCCGGTGCTTCTCACACCAAAGTACCTGCAGCCTCGGGGCACCTGGGTGGCTCAGTCGTTAAACGTCTGCCTTCAGCTCAGGTCATGATCCCAGGGTCCTGGGATCGAGCCCCACATTGGGCTCCCTACTCGGCGGGAAGCCTGCTTCTCCCTCTCCCACTCCCCCTGCTTGTGTTCCCTCTCTCGCTGTGTCTCTGTCAAATAAATAAATAAAATCTTTAAAAAGAAAAAAAAAAGTACCTGCAGCCCCAGGAAATATGTGCAGGATGCCACAGGATAGGCACCAGTTTTAATGTATAAGCAATTTTTAAATGTATTTTAATTTTAAACAAATGCAAATATGGTATTATTGAGTATTAAGGAATACAATTCAAATCTACATTAATTTTTACTATGAAACATGAGACTTCAAAGAAATTTCATATTTGCAATGGGACAAATAGACACCCACATGCACTCACACATTCACACCCACGTACCCTGCACCCCCCAGATCACTCCTGCCATTTGCTAGAAATGTTTAAGAGACTCATTCTGAACAAGAGCAGACATTCAGACACCTAACTGATGAGCTGGAAAGAATCTCTAGAAAGCATCCATTCCTGCAGGTGAAGCAATATCTAAGCCAGGGAGAATCAGGCTAAGTCCTCACTCACATTCAGCTCTTCACATTTGCAGACCCCTGGCATTCCAAGCTCTCCTGCTGGATTCAGATTCTCTGAATCTGAACAGCCCAGAAGCTAACTCTACTGCTGTGCTCTTTTAAATAGCAACATCGGGTCCCCCATAGGGACCCAGGAGCCCAGGGACTATCTCTCAGTTTACTTGGGGCAGGAAGTGTTGTCTCTCCAGTGAAAGTGGGTCCTCAGGCTCCTTACGGAAACACGCCCCAATATTTTAGAGACAAGATGCCCTTCCTGGGGCGCCTGGGTGGCTCAGATGGTTAAGCATCTGCCTTCGTCTCAGGTAATCATCCCAGGGTCCTGGGATCAAGCCCCGCATCGGGCTCCTGGCTCAGCAGGGAGCCTGCTTCTCCCTCTCCCTCTGCCTCTCCCACTGCTCAGACTCTCATTCTCTGTATCTCTCTTTCTCAAATGAATAAATACAAATCTTAAAAAAAAAAAGATGCCCTTCCTGTCTAACACATGTGTGACTCAAACTCTCGTTGAACTCTGAATAGGCAAAAGCAGCCATTATGGCGCTCAGCAGGCTTCTCCTTCCCATCACGTTGACATTTCCTTATAAAATGTCCTTCCCTCAATCATTTTGAGTAGCAAAGGCCCAGGGGAAAGAAAATAGGAATTGAAATTTGGATTTCGTTTTAATTATGCCATTGCCCAGCCATGTATCACTCAATATCTAGGAGACCCCGTTTCCTCATCTTTAAAATGAAATCTAGAAAGTACCCCCACAGGGCTGTAATGTGGGTGAAATGAAATGATACACAAACACCAAGGTGCCTGTTAAATGGGGGACGTGGGTTTTCAAAAAATCTTTGCCTTTCCTCTTCTAGGTTCCTTACATTCTGTTAAAGGTGTGACAAGCTAAACTGCGTGCACAGCTCATGAGTATGGTGCCGAACAGCGGTTAAGAGCTCAGGCTTGACAGTCAGAATTGGATTTGAGTCCCAATATTTCCATGACTAGCGGGGAGACTTCAAGCCACTTAGTTAGCCTCTCAGGCTAAGCGTCCTCATTTGTTAAATGATCATATAATAACAGATATCTTCACAAGGTTGTTGTAGGATAAGTGAGATAATGTACTGTTCATAGGTGCTCGATTAATAGTTGAATAAATGCATGCATGACCTAGGAAAATCTCTTAGAGTAGCACCTACATGTAGCAAGTGTTCGACAAGTGCTTGTTGTTAATGTTGCTATTTAAAAGAGCACAGCAGTAGTAGAGTTAGCTTCTGGGCTGTTCAGCGTATTTGTTCTTACTGAGCATTCATCCTTGCAGTTCATATCTAGTTTTTATCCTACCTGTCCCTAATTATTGGCTTAGAATCTAAGCTGAGGTTACTGGTTTCCGTTTTTATTCTGCCCTCTCTCTCATCATAATTATCCATTACATTCATAGCTTGTCTTCCCCATCTATGCCCATCCTTGGCTCGTTGTTTTCATTACCCAGTGGCATCAGTAGAGAGTTTGTCAATTTAGGGACAATAAAAGCAAGACCAGAAAGGGTAAGAGATTTCACCAAACTCACACAGTGTCAGTATGTCATCAAGGGGAGGAAAAATCAACCACAGGACTTCTAGTCAAAGCTTTGTTCATGGAGCACTGGGTGGCTCAGTTGGTTAAGTGACTGCCTTCGGCTTAGGTCATGATCCTGGAGTCACAGGATCGAGTCCCGCATCAGGCTCCTGCTCGGCAGGGAGTCTGCTTGTCCCTCTGACCCTCTTCCCTCTCATGCTCTCTATCATTCTCTCTCTCTCAAATAAATGAATAAAAATCTTTAAAAAAAAAAAAAAGCTTTGTTCAGAAAAGCATACTGGTTAGGAATTGCCATGTGGCACATTTAATGCAAAAAATGCAGTTATTTAGAAAGCTATTCCACGAGAATACAATAATTACAATCTTCAAAGCTATCAGTCAGTATAAATAGGTTCATTTAACCCGAGATATATATATATGTATGTATATATATATGCATATATGTAATCATAAAAATAAGAACTCAGAGATTAATTTCTGTATTTTCTCCTTGTCCCATTTGTTAGTCAGTAAAGGTGCACAACGCTTTGCTGGTTCTCCTCCTCTGCCCACTGTTCCATGGACAGAAATAGCCTATGCCTGTACACATATTTTAGCAGCATTCACATCCCTGTTCTCTCAGTTTGGAATAAGTGACTGCAGATATAGCAAAGATCCCCAGGAGCACTGTTCTAATGCTGAATTTAGCACATCAGGGCAACTTCCATAGGAGCCACTTACAATGCCAAAAATCAAAGTTCAAACTTCATTTTCTGGAGGACATTGAAGGGCATGTCAAGATGATGAAGAAGTTTCTTTTCTAAGCATGGTTGTCTGAAGGTATCACAAGGGAGATGACCAAAGTTCATTATTTTCTGGGAGGATCCCATAAACAAAGGTTAGAGATTCTCGGCATGCTAAGTAATTACTTACTGCCTTTCCCGACATTGCTTCTGCGATGTTGTTTCTGTACAAGCTTCCCGAGAATGTTTCCTTTCTCACTAAAGATGCAATACTTTGTATGACATTGACATTATGCCACTATGACCTGGTGCTGGTCCGAATGTCATTTATTGAATGAATGATGTCATTAAGTGAAACTGACTGGAGTATATAGCCTTACCGCTGGAGTGAAAAAAAATTATTTCCAAAAATGAAACAAGATGAAACCAGAGAGGGAGACAAACCATAAGAGACTCTTAATCTTAGGAAACAAACTGAGGGTTTCTGGAGTGGTAGGGGGTGGGAGGGATGGGATGGCTGGGTGATGGACATTGGGGAGGGTATGTGCTATGGTGAGCGCTGTGAATTGTGTAAGACTGATGAATCACAGACCTGTACCTCTGAAACAAATAATACATTATATGTTAAAAAAAGAAGAAGAAGAAGAAGAAGAAGATAGTAGGAAGGGAAAAATGAAAGGGGGGAAATCAGAGTGGCAGACAAACCATGAGAGACTATGGACTCTGAGAAACAAACTGAGGGTTCTAGAGGGGAGGGGGGTGGGGGGATGGGTTAGCCTGGTGATGGGTATTAAAGAGGGCACGTTCTGCGTGGAGCACTGGGTGTTATACGCAAACAATGAATCATGGAACACTACATCAAAAACTAATGATGGAATGTATGGTGACTAACATAACATAATAAAATAAAATTATTAAAAAAAATTATTTCTGGGGCGCCTGGGTGGCTCAGTCGTTAAGCGTCTGCCTTCAGCTCAGGTCATGGTCCCAGGGTCCTGGGATCAAGCCCCGCATCGGGCTCCCTGCTCAGCGGGAAGCCTGCTTCTCTCTCTCCCACTCTCCCCGCTTGTGTTCCCCCTCTCACTGTGTCTCTCTCTGTCAAATAAATAAAATCTTAAAAAAAAATTTTTTCCATCATTCAACAAATAATATGTTAGACAAATATTAATTCATTATTTGTTGTAATTAAAATATTTTCTCATATGTAAGCTGACTCTACATACTTTCTCTGATAAAGCAAGAGGATCCCCAAAAGTCCCTGCTCTGATTTAGTAACCAAGAAATGGGTGAGAAACTGAGTACATTAGCCTAGAAGGAGGGGAAGGAGAGCAAGAGAGCAAGAGAGAACATGTTCCCCACTGAAGGCTGCCTATGATAAGGGCTCAGAGATAAAGGAGGGCCTGTGTATTCAGCATATCATCAGTGGGTTTTATGTGCAGTGTGATTGGAGCCTCGGGTACAAAAAGAAGTTGCTGAAGACTGTGTCTGCGTCCCCCCACAATTTGTATGTTGAAATCGAATCCCCAATGTGATGGTATTAGGAGATAGAGCCTTTGAGGTGATAAGGTCATTGGATAGAGCTCTCTTGAAAGGGATTAGTACTCTTCTAAGAGGAGCCCCAGCAAGCTCCCTCGCCCCTTCTGCCAAGTGAGGACACAGTGCATGCAGACACAAGGACACAGGTTACCTATGAACCAGAAAGCAGACCTCACCAGACACACTGAATCTGCCAGCAACTTGATCTTAGACTTCCCAGCCTCCAAAACTGTGAGGAGTAATTTTCCATTGTTAATAATCCAGCCAGTCTGTGGAATATGTCATAGCAGCTCGAGCAGACTAAGACAGCAATGGTAAGAGCTGAGACTGAAGAGACTGTCCTAGCTGCCTTAGCCAGCCACGTGGAGCCGACTGTCTCCCTAGCTCTCCCCAGTACCTACGTTGTTTGCAAACACGATGGTGAACATTGTTATGTCTGCCTCCCCAACATCCTATCCTCTGATGAGCTTCCCTGCACCCTCTCAGTTTATATAGCACATATAGGACTGACCCCCCCCCCACCTTCTAAGAATCGACATAAAATTCATACCTGGACAGTAAGAATCTCACAGCTCCCTGACCACAGTGATTAATTCAGCAGTTAGCATATGCCCAGGGACATGTCCAAGAAGCATCCTCTCTGAACTTACACTTGGACTACTGAGAAAGAAGTATGTTTCCCCTTGAGTTGACTGAAATAATAGAATATCCACCTGGAGCTCCAGGCAGCCATCTGTCCACAATTCATTCATTCAGTAGCAGTTATTGAATAACAATTATGTGCTTCATGCTGTTGTAGGCAGTAGGGATACAGAAATAAGACATAATTCTGTTTCTTAGATTTTCACCACCAACTGGAAAGGCAAATAAAGTAAATGAATCACTTTAATAAAATGTGATAATTGTTACAAAAATTAATGTATCATCTGGGAAGGACAGCTAACTCAGGCAAGGCTTCCTGAGGTAGAAATGCTCACTGAACCTTGTTGGATAATTAGCACTAACCAGGGTGAATTGGGGCATGGGGATGATTCCAGAGGAGGAATCAGTAAGTACAAAGGTATAGAGGGGATGTTCAGTTGGGCAGGCTTTGGTGACCTACCATATTCAATAAGACTAGAGGCTAATGCCCATTCAGGGGAATGGGAGAAATGAGTCCATATGGTCAAGCTGGGAATGAATCACAAAGATCTGGAATTTTTGCTAAATACTATGAAGAGCATTTTAAAAAATCACACAAGGCACCATGTAGAGAATGGTTTGGGGAGTGCCAGACTGAAGGCAGGGTGAGCCTTAAAATGCAGTTGCCAACATCTTCCTTGTTAAAGTCAATGCAAGCCAAACTAAAGCTCTGGAGGAAAGGCAAATGTGAGCAGGGGGTGGGAATCAGATCCAAGACAGAACAAAGAAGCAGAATAAATGAGATTTAGAGGATAATTGAATTTACACAGTTCTGGCCTTGTCATGTCCCTGATCAAGACTGAACTGTCTTTTACTGGAAGCAGCAGGTTTTGTGTGGAAAGGAAAATTCAGGTGGCCATGGTAAGTTGAGCTGCCTGCAGGACAATGTACCAGAGTTGTCTCAGGCAGTGAATGAGTCAGGAGTTCCTGAGAGAAGTCTGCAGGAACTCACATTTGTGGTGGGTGGGATTTATTTGTTTATACGTTGCTTCTTTCCTGAAGATTTATATGTGCTTTGATTTCAGTGTTATCAGCACACAACCCATCATTAAAATCATGGATGCAGATAAAATTGTCAAGGAAAAGCACAAACTTCAAAATAAATTTAAAAAATAGCTTAAGGTAAAAGCAGAGAAAGACAAGTCCATGTGGACTGTGAAGGCATAAGTTAGAACAGCATCAAGAAAGTTAAGGAAGGAGGAATTTAAGAAACAGGCAGGTGAACATAGGGGAAGAAAAGGAAAAATAAAATAAGATAAAAACAGAGAGGAAGGGACGCCTGGGTGGCTCAGTCATTGGGCGTCTGCCTTCAGCTCAGGTCATGATCCCAGAGTCCTGGGATCAAGCCCCGCATCGGGCTCCCTGCTCCACGGGGAGACTGCTTCTCCCTCTCCCACTCCCCCTGCTTGAGTTCCATCTCTCACTGTGTCTCTGTCACATAAATAAATAAAATCTTAAAAAAAAAAAACAAAAAACAGAGAGGGAGGTAAACCATAAGAGATTCTTAACTATAGAGAACAAACTGAGGGTTGCTGGAGGGGAGGTGGGTGAAGGGATGGGTTAAATGGGTGATGGGCATTGAGGGCACGTGTTGTGATGAGCACTGGGTGTTATATGTAAGTGATGAATCACTAAATTCTACTCCTGAAACCAATACTACACTATATGTTAACTATCTTGAATTAAATAAAATCTTGGAAGAAAAAAAAAAAAGAAAGTCAAGGAAGGAGAGTGTGTCAAGAAAGAGGAAGAAGTAAAGAGAAAAAATATAGTAAGAGATCAAGTTATATAAGAACTTGAAAGTATCCCCTGGATTCCATAGGGTTGGTGGAATGATCTGAAAAGGGATAGGACAGTAAGGAGAAACTATGAGGGGTTTTCATTGGCTGACTGGTTGGTTGGTTGGTTGGTTGGTATAAAATGGGAGACACTATGGTGGAAAGCCAATTAGAGAAAAGATGGGTTAATAAAGGGAATGACTGATGGATGTGGTCCCCCCAGGAGGCCAATGGGTATGGAGTTCATAGCCCAAGAGAAGGGATTACTCCGGGGTCAGGAAGTACATTTATGCCATTGAGAAGGGAAAGGGCAGTGAGGGATGTATGAATGCCCGTGTGGATAATTTTGTGACCTAGGCTAAGCAAGGCTGATGGGCAAAAAATTATGCATGCTAATTATATTAAAGGAATTGATTTTATCCAACATTCTATTAAAACATCTCAACGAAACTCCCACAATTTTCAAAGCCAAAAATGACTGAGCTGATGGTGATAAGTTTCTGGACGCTGAGGATGCACTGCTCAGTCACCAAGATGGGTATTTTTATTTTTTTCTTTCTCCTTTTTTTTTTTATGGTATTTTCTATTCTATCTGAAACCACAGCCTGGCTTATTTTTTACTCGGTTTAATTTCTTTCAAGCTGTAGCCTGTGAGTCACACCTATTTCAAGCAATTTTCATTTTCCATAGTGTCAGACTTTTGTGTCTTTCCCCTCAAAAATCAGCAGCAGTTGGAAAAGTACTTGTTCCAATCAATAACCATTTGAAAATAGAAACTCAGATATTTAAGATAAGTCTGTATGCAATTGCTACCTTTAAGACTTCTTTCTTGGAAGCAACCTTTCCTTCTATCAGTATGATATTGTCCTTCAAGTTTCTGTTACAGAAAATCATGATCTGATGAAGCCTGGTTGGTGACACATGAGGTAGGTTTCATAAAGAAAGCCTCCCCCGTCCCCCGCCCCCCGCCAAACTGCCCCCTTCCCAAATTGGATGTGGCACAAATTCAAGGCTGTGTGAAAATCTGTTCAGCAAGGAAAAAACTCACACTAGGTGAGGAATCAATTACTGAAGAGGCCATCCTCCCCAACCCATTCATTTTACAGCAATAAACCGAAGCCCAGAGTGCCGTCTGGTTCATTGGGATCAAGGCCAGGACCTGATTCCAGGTCTCCTAACTCTCCATCCACTGTTCGTTTGTCCTGTCATAACATCTGTTTCTCCTGCTGGGCAGCAAACCGCACGGGGCCAGAAACCTCTTCCATATTGTTCACTTAGATATCCCCAGCATAGAGGCGACAAGCAAAAATATGTTAGTCAGTTAACCACACTCAGAGCAGACCGTTACTGGTCATTCATGAGGTTTCATGCAGAGCTAAACATCAGAGTAAAAGGTCTCAACAGAAAGAAAGAGAAATCACCAACCCATAAACACATGGTTTGTGAACTCAGAAAACACCAGAGACTCTGGACAATGCTTCCAGGGTGGAAGGTGATACATGAGGTAGGTTTCATAAAGAAAGCAGCCCCCCCCAAGCCGCAGGGGCCCTAGAGCCACCGCTTGCTAAAGGATCCACATCAGGGTTTCATTTGTCATTGGGTTGGCAGGCACCACACCCCAAGCCAGAGCCCGAGAACGCAGAAGTTCCCACGTTGCCTCCAAGTCAGCTTTCACCAATCTGAATCCTCCTTAAAATATTTAACAGGCTCTCTCCTCTCCCCATGACCCTGTAACTGCAGAGGCTCCTTTCCTCGTCCCATAATCAAACCTGCCTAAAATTTTTATGGAAGTTGAAATCCCATGTTCTTTTCACACATTAGCAACGCATGCCATCCCACGGGGGACAGCCCCTGCCGCAGCACGCAGGCACTTTAAGGGGTTGGAAAGGGACATTAGCCGCAGCTGAAGTTTGCTTTGTAAAACAAGACCCTGGGAGGTTCTTCGTTTGGCTGCAGACCTTGTGCCAGTTTGATGCCTTTCTACTCTGGTTGAGACCAAATGCTTCTCAAATGAATCTGTTAGAAGAGTCTCTGGTGGGAACTGGATTCCCTCTTAGCATTCTTCAGTTTGAGTTTGGTTTGGTTAATGGTGAAAATAAGTACTTACATCTCTTGCCCCTAAATCAGGAGTTGCTGTTGCTGCTATAGCCCATCCTGACAGCCTGCTGTTTCTCACAGCTGGTAGACCCTGGAAACTGGGATGCCACGTCAGCCGCCCAGAACCTTTCTGCTTGAGCAGCAGTTTCCCAACGGAACGATTCTCTGTGTGGACTCTGAGGCTGGAAACATGATCTGACCGCCATATTGAGAAGGTCTTAGTAAAAGAGGCCACTACCTGAGATGAGAGAAAGAATCCACGCATACCCTTTCCTGGTCTAAATATCGGGTCGACTTTCTAAACAATCATGACAGCAAGTTAACAACTGAGCAAAAAAGGCAGAATTCGAAATTGAAAGAGTAAAATTTAGAGACGTTGATTCAGTATTACAGATTTTAGTTCATTAAGAAATCACGAGCTTGAGGGACGCCTGGGTGGCTCAGATGATTAAGTGTCTGCCTTCAGCTCAGGTCATGATCTCAGGGTCCTGGGATTGAGCCCCGTGTCGGGCTTTCTGCTCAGGGGGGGAGTCTGCGTGTCCCTCTCCCTCTCTCAAATAAATAAATAAAATCTTTTTTTAAAAATAAATAAATAATTGAAAATCATGAGGTTGGAGTGAAATGAATTTCCTTTCAAAAAAGTGAATTTCATTTTGGGGCGCCTGGGTGGCTCAGTGAAGCAACTGCCTTCGGCTCAGGTCATGATCCCAGGGTCCTGGGATCGAGCCCCACATTGGGCTCCCTGCTCAGCGGGAAGCCTGCTTCTCCCTTTCCCACTCCCTCCCTCTCCCACTCCCCCCTGCTTCTCCCTCTCCCACTCCCCCCTGCTTGTGTTCCCTCTCTCACTATGTCTTTCTCTGTCAAATAAATAAATAAAATATTTTTTAAAAAGTGAATTTCATTTCAAAAAAATAAGAAAGTGAATGCTCATGAATAGGGAAATTGTTGAATAGATTATGTGACATTTATGTCATAGAATATTAGGATATCTAGTAACAAATAGTAAATTAGAGTTGTAGCAGTTCACTTGGAGGGGTTTCTATGGCATATTAACCAAGCAAAAAAAAGTATGTAATATTATCCCATTTGGGGTTGTTATGAAATCTTTTGAGTAAAAAGGAATATATTATTATATGTTATTATATATGCATATATGTAATTATATGAGTATTTATGTATCTACATAGACAAAAGAATATAAAAGATACATCCTGGGCAGTTAAAATACTTCCTTTGTTTGAGAGAGAGAAAGTGCAAGGGCAGTGGGTAAGGGCACAAGTAACTTTTTTAAAGGCTTCACAATAAGCAGCATTTACTACATCACTCCTGTAAAATTATATGTATGTGAATGACGTGTGTGCTTAAAGAGAAGTAGATGTTAAGTTCACAAAAGTGTTAATTAGATGTCTTCAGGTGTTAGAATGCCATCTGACTTTGATTTTATTCTCTATCATTTTATATATGCTTCAATTTTTTAAAGATTTTATTTGAGAGAGAGAGAACAAGCAGGGGGAGCGGCAGGCAGAGGGAGAAGCAGACTCCCCCCTGAGCAGGGAGCCTGATGCGGGACTTGATCCCAGGACCCGGGGATCATGACCTGAGCCAAAGGCAGATGCCTAACCAACTGAGCCACCCAGGCACATAATACTTCGATTTTTTTCAAGGAAAAACTTTTATTTATATCATCAGAAGAAACAATAAAGCTATTTTTATTGTGTAAAAATTATGACAAGTGGTATCTTGCCTGAACTATTATGGGGCTGAACTATTCAGCCCCTCTGCTGAATCTTAAATAGATTTGGGTTGTTTTTTTTTTTCTCTGTGTGTCTCCAAAACACTCAAGAATTCTAAAGATGTTCTCATGCTTCTCTGGAGCAGACAAGCCATGCCAAAGAGAAGTGTAAAATACTTTTTAGCCCAGACCTCACACAGCTCTCCTCTCCCTGAGGGTGATGTCAGAGGTGGGTCCTTCTTCCCCCTTCCATGATGTGGGCGCAGAGGGAAGTTTCCACAGTGCACACACGCACAGCGATGTTACTGAATTCTGTAATCCACACCGTCCCAGGTGATGCCGTAGTGGTGGCCAGAAATCATTTAGGAATATGTCAATTATTGAGAAAAAGAAAGAAGCTGGAGTTGACCAACCAATCCCTACATTTCAGTAACAAACCAGAGATTGGGAAATGAGCGCTTATTGATCAGTGACCAAGTAACCAATACATTTTACATAATTAAAACACGGAAAAGGTCACTAGGTAGTCACTGGCCCCATTTTCTGAATTAAAATGAAGCGAGATATATGAATATACTTAGACATTAAATTATCTTTATTGTGTAAACAACAACACAGAGTTTTTCTTAACTGGGGCAATCACAGAAAATTCAGGATGTCCCCACTCCATAAGGACTGTGTAGCAAGTAGATATGTGTATGAATCAGAAGGCATATCTTGTTGGTGTTTATTCATTACTCTGGAATTGGGGAAGCTCCTGATTTTAAACTTAAATGAGGAAAATGACTGATTTAGGTAAAATCTCTGAATTATAGAACTGTCTTAAAAACAACTTTTTAAAAAGAAATGTTCTTTCACTTTCAACTACAAAAATAACCCAGAGTAGAGTCAAATTTTTTTAATCCCAAAGGATTTTTATTTCCACCCATCAGTTTGGATAGAAATGGAGATTCAGAGAGTTTTAAATAACTTGTCCAAGGTCATACAAGTAGAACTTAGGGCTCTGGTTCTCAGAGATTATCCCACAACATTGTGCTGTAAATATTAAGGATAGATCCTGCCTAATGTGACTTGTCATAACTAGAGAAGACACTCCTAATTACCATATTCTTGCTTTGTATGCAAAGAGCACCTCCTTAGATTTACACGAAGAATAGTTAAATATGAACTGCATTTGCCACCTTGTCTTATGATTAGTGTACTGTCTTTTATCTTGATAATAATCATTCAACTATAAGAAACGAAGGATACATAGAGAGATCCATAAAAAGGAGAATGTAGGGCACCTGGGTGGCTCAGATGTTTTAAGCATCGCCTTCGGCTCAGGTCATGATCCCAGGATCCTGGGATCGAGTCCCGCATCGGGCTCCCTGCTCCTTGGGAGCCTGCTTCTCCCTCTGCTTCTCTCTCTCTCTCTCTCTCTCTCCATCTCTCATGAATAAATAAAATCTTAAAAAAAAAAGGAGAATGTAAATAAGTGCCCAATGTGGAATGTCAGTAGTAAACGTGAGAAGAGATCAGGAGAAGGAGAGAAGCATAAGGTAATTTCGAGAGGGATGAGAAAAGAAATCAATGCTAAAAGAGATATGAAAGAATATTCAAATTATGAGATTTCTTTTTTTTTAAGATTTTATTTATTTATTTCACACAGAGAGAGAGACAGCTAGAGAGGGAACACAAGCTGGGGGAGCAGGAGAGGGAGAAGCAGGCTCTTGGTTGAGCAGGGAGCCCAATGCAGGGCTCAATCCCAGGACCCTGGGATCATGACCTGAGCTGAAGGCAGACGCCTAACGACTGAGCCACCCAGGCGCCCCTCAAATTATGAGCTTTCTTACTTAAGAATACTTCTACTCTTCAGGCTAGTATTGATGATACTGGGACTTAAGTGACACAGGACTCGTGACCCTGATCTGACGACAATCTTGCAGTCTTGTTTTCCCTGACTTAAAAAAAGACACATTTGGAAAATGTGCAAAAAGCATACATCCATATATTCATAATCCTGCATTTTCCTTGGCTCAGATATCTTGGGTAAATTGGAGAAGTTATAGACCTGTATGTAACTAAACAATGGAATAAAAGGTGGAAAAATGCAATGATGGTTAGGTCCCAAATACATACCTTTTGGGTCTCGTAGGCACGTTCTTTCAAATATCAGCAGCAGATTGGAGGTATTGGCTTTCACTTTGCTAAAACCAAAATTCATGGCAGGAAACAAGTACAAATGTTTCTACTTGAAAGAACTGTAAGCTCCATCCCTTGAACTAAACTACTTATATACAGCAGCCCCAAAATCTTATGTTTTCCCACCACAAGACTGTCAAGTGATGGGAAAACATCTTGAACTCCCCAGGAGAGATTATGCAAGAAGATTTTGAGCAGAGGCAGTATATCGCAACAGTTACATGCCTGGGCTCCGAAGCCACACCACCAGGCTGGGGTCCTGACTTTGCCACTCTCTAGATCCATTGATGTCAGGTAAATTACTGCATCTCCCTTCCCTGGACCTCAGTTTCTGTATCTGTAAAATGGGGTTAATAGTAACAACTTCAGGGGTTGTTGAGAAAAGTACAGTTGATCCTTGGAGAACACGGGGGTTGGGGCGCCCAGTCCCCAGCCCCCTGCGCAGTCAAAACTCCTGCATAACTTTTGACTCCCCGAAAACTTAACTACTGACTGACCAGAAGCCTTAGCGACAAAAGTCAATTAACACGTTTTGTGTTATATGTATTATGATACGTATTCTTACAATAAAGTCAGCTAGAAAAAGATGTTATTAAGAATCATAAGGCAAAAAATCATAAGGCAAATGCATTTACAGCCCTGTACTGTATTTATCCAAAAAATCCATGTATAAGTGAACTCATGCAGTTCAAACCCAGGTTGTTCAAGAGTCAACTGCAACTGAGTCATTACAGGTAAAGCACTTAGAAAAGTGCTACAGTCTATGGTTTATAACTGCAGCCTAATAATATTAGTTATTACTATTATTATTATTCCATGCGCTCTCTCCACATGCCATTCCCCCTGTATCTCCACATATTCACCAACGAAGAAGATCCTCCCCTCCTTACAAATCAGAAAATGGGAGCTCAGAGAGACTGAGTAATGCACTCCACGTCCCACAGTTAGCCCTGGTCGAACCAGACTTTGGATCCAGCACATGGTATTAATCACAGGTTTCACAGCCTCCCAAGTCAGCAGTTCAAAAATACACAACATAGACCCATTCCTTTGTTTGTTCATTCACTCCTTCATTCACTAAGAGCTTACAGTGTGCCAGGCACTGGACGTGGTGTTGGGGATCTAGACATGAACTAGGCAGATCAGAAGGGAACAGCCTTCAGGGGCGCCTGGCTGCTTCAGTCAGTAGAGCATGTGACCCTTGATCTCAGGGTCATGAGTTTGAGCCCCATGATAAAGATTACTTAAAAATAAAATCTTAAAAAAAAAAAGAAGGGAACTGCCTTCATAAAGCTTGTATGCTTGTGAGGGAGACAGATAAGCAAACAAAAATAAACCCATCATGGGCACCTGGGTGGCTCAGTTGGTTGAGCAACTGCCTTCGGCTCAGGTCATGATCCTGGAGTCCCGGGATCGAGTCCCGCATCGGGCTCCCTGCTTGGCGGGGAGTCTGCTTCTCCCTCTGATCTCCCCCCTCTCATGCTCTCTCTCTATCTCATTCTATCTTTCAAATAAATAAAATCATTAAAATAAATAAATAAAATCTTTAAAATAAATAAATAAATAAACCCATCATGTCCTATCAGACGATGGTAAGTGCTATAAAGAAAATAAGAACAAGTCAGAGGATGGAGTGTCGGGATCGAGGTGGGAGGCTTATTTTAGGTAGAAGAATCAGGGAATACTTCCCTGAGAAGGTGAGATAAAACCAATGAGGGGTGTTCTATGGCAAGATCCGGGGAAAAATGTGGAAGGTAGAGTGAACTCGAAGTGCAAATATCTTGAGACAGGAACAAGGTTGGCCTAGCGGAGGAGTGAGAAGTTTGGATTCTGGAGGGAGCTGGTTTGGAGAGAGAAGGTGTAAAAGAGCCTCTTGAATAATAGGGAAGCAAATTAATGGGGGAAATAAGACAGTGTTGCCAGGCACCGCTGAGAATCCACTCGAGCTCTGAGTTCATAAAATTAAGACCAGCAAGCCTGCTTCGTATTTTTAATCCAGCCACATTTGGAGATTTGGTGCTTGGATGCAGACCTGAGCAGGTGAGTAGAGTGTTACCAGATCTGGGGGTTTGGCAGGTAAAGGCAGTAGAGGGGAGAGAGGCAAGGGCATTGAGCCTGTTCCATGGACTCAGGTGAGTGTCTGAGGGCAAGGCCTGAGGGCCATGATGGACGGTGACAAGGTCTAGGGATGATGGCCTGGTGGACGGAGTGAGACCCAACAATGGCCGGAGTGGGGTTCCAGAGGGAGCAAGCTGGAAGTGAGAAGGTAGTAGCTGGAGAGGGGTGCCAGAAATCCACCAGTACTAGTACAAGTCCTACTAATGAGCAACACAGAGCGTTACTGTAAGACTATTTGGCTGAGAAGTCATTGTTGATCACCCATACCAGGGGTCGCAAACCTGGCCACATACTAGAATGACCTGGGGAGCTCCTAAAATATACACGGGCCTCCGATTCTCTAATTCCAGCTCAATTGGTTCAGAGGTGGGGGTGGCAGTGCCCGAGGTTTTTTAAAAGTTTCCCAAATAATTCTGAAGTGCAGCCAGGGCTGGAGTTGATTGGTCTAAGCAGGCCAACCAGCGGGCCTGAGGAGAGGAGTGGTAAAGAGTATGGACGTGAGCCAGCAGGGCTCCGGGTTGCACTGGAGGAGTGACCTCGAGTTGGTGACTGGCCCAGCATGGGAGGTTTATGGAGATTGGACGGCCTGTCCTTCAGAGCCAGTGGGGAAGGGGCAGCGAGGAGCAGTGGTCCAGGAGTGACCATGAGGAGCAAAGCAGACACCGGCCGCTCCATCAGGCCCTGGGACTCTTGAGGGGAAGCTCCATGTCCTCAGGAGTGAGTTGGGTATCAGTCAGAGCAGAACAGTGAGAGGGACATTCAGAGAAGAGGCTGAGGACCTAGTGGGAGGGGGTGGGAGATAAAGTCAAATAAGGATATGTACTGAGCTGTGTGGGGAAGGAGACCCAGGAGCGCTGGATTGAGGGAATCACAAAGGTAATCACAAGGCATGATGGGATTAGTAGCAAGGCCTTTTAGCGGAAGATGGGTAACTGACTTCAATTAAAACCTCCCTTTTGTATTATATTTAGACTCTTGGGCGGTATATTAGTTTCCTAAGGCTGCTGTAACAAATTATCACAAACTTGGTGGCTTAAAATAGTAGGAATTTATTTCCTCATAGGTCTGAAGGCCAAAGTCTAAAATCAGGGTGTCAGCAGGGCCATGCTCCCTCTGAAGACTCTAGCGGAGAATACTTCCTTCCCTTTTCATAGGTTCTGGTGGCTCCCATCAATCCCTGGCATCCTTTGGCTCATGGCTGCATCACTCCATTTTCTGTGCCTGTCTTCACATGGCCATCCCCCTCTGTGTCCAAATCTCTCTCTACCTATAAGGGTAACTGTCATGGGGTTAAGGGCCATCCGAATTCAGTGTGACCTCCTCTTGATTACAATTACAAAGACCCTATCTCCAAATAAGGTCACAGTCATGGGGTACTGAGGGCTAGGATTTCAACATACCTTTTTGGGGGGGGGAACACCACTGAACCCACAACCATTCATGGGGCAATTCATGGAGGGGATGTGACAGCCAGGGCACTGTTCTTACCCCAAGAATACAGGCTCCTGGGGCTGCTCTTAAATCCACGGAGAGGGCACCGGGGTGGCTCAGTCGGTTAAGCAGCCGATTCTTGATTTTGGCTCAGGTAGTGATCTCAGGGTCCTGGGATGGAGCCAAGGCAGGCTCTGTGCTCAGCAGGGAGTCTGCTTCAGGATTCTCTCTCCCTCTGCCCCTACCTCCACTTGCTCATGCTCTCTCTCTCTCTCTCAAATAAATAAATAAATCTCTAATTCCCCTGAGAGCCTGTCACCACAGAAGAGGGCAACTACAGGCCTGCTTTAGAGACCTCAGTTCCAGGGCAGCGAAAGCTGGAGGTCTCACCAGGACCTCAACCCTGCCTGAGTGAGAAAACAAAGCTGATTCAGTGGAAAACCCATCCTTATAGTGGGTAAGCAATTCAAACAAACTTTGTGTTCATGGCAGGTCAGCAGTACCCTGAACAAATGAATAGCACATATTTGATGAGAAGCTAAAATTGACAAGATAATGAAAGCCTAAAAGATTTCTTACGATCTCAGGCACCTGCGTGGCTCAGTCATTAAGCGTCTGCCTTCGGCTCGGGTCATGATCCCAGGGTCCTGGGATCGTGTCCCGCATTGGGCTCCCTGCTCCTTGGGAGCCTGCTTCTCCCTCTGCTTCTCTCTCTCTCTCTCTCTCTCTCCCTCTGTCTCTCATGAATAAATAAATAAAATCTTTAAAAAAAAAAAAGATTTCCTACGATCTCACCACTAGGATCAGGCGGTGAAATTAGAGATAAAGACAATGAAAATAACCTCTCTTGTGCTACAGAACCCAAATTTAGTAAGATGGGTGATGTACTTTATCAATCAATTATCAAGGATTAAGTGCCTATTACTGCAACATTGACACGAGAAAAATAAAACACATGGCACCATCCTGCAAAGGAACCTATCCAGCAGTTGAGGATGTGAAAACACTAGAGCCACAGATGAAAGACAAGATCTAGTTAACTGTTGGGCGCCTGGGTGGCTCAGTTGGTTAAGCGACTGCCTTCTGCTCAGGTCATGATCCTGGAGTCCCTGGATTGAGCCCCGCATCGGGCTCCCTGCTCGGCAGGGAGTCTGCTTCTCCCTCTGACCCTCCCCCCCCATGTGCTTTCTCTCTCTCTCATTCTCTCTCTCGCTCAAATAAATAAATAAAATGTTAAAAAAAAAAAAAAGATCTAGTTAACTGTTAAATTCATGGTGTAGACAGACTCAGTAATACAGAAATCCCCAAATAGGAGAGATTAATGATCCCAGGATTACTCAAATCGGGCTTCCTGGAGTTTGATAAGTATTTCCTTAGAATCTGTTTTGGGGACCCCAGGCACTAGGCTGGACCCAAAGCCTTCAACCTTAACTCTGTGAGACAATTAGCATCCCGGTTTTCCAGGGGAAGAAACCAATGTCCACACACATAAAGTGACTTGCCCAAGGTCAGACAGCTTGCAGGTTTCCAAGTTAGGGACCAAGCCCAAGTTTTTTAGCCTCAAGTCCATGGCTTTTTGTACAATGCATTGAAGGGTGAGTAGGGTTTGGATCGGCAAGGGAAAAACAAGGAGTGTTTTATGTGTGGGAAATAGGATTAATATTTTATTATCACATTTAGCTAATTGGCTCCCGAGAGCCAGCCTGTATCCCCAGATGTGGAGCTGCTGTCTTAAACTCTTAAAATATCTGGGTCAGTGAGAAGAGGATCACAAGGTCTCCTTATGGTTATTTTTAACTTTAAAATAACCTTTAAAGAAAAGGAGAGGATAAAAATGAAAATATATATATATATATATGTGTATATATATATATATACATATATATATCAGAAATTTTACAAGCTGAAGTGAAAAGGGAATTGTTCAATGGGAATAGCTAGGTGATTGACCCTGACTTGCAAGCTGCAGGGAAGGGTCCCCGGTGGGTCACAGTGGTTCCCGGCTTCATCAGAACCGAGAAAGGTGGCCTGGAATCCACATCAGAAAGTAAGCCTGAGACAGGAGCAGAAACCAAAGGCAGGAGACATGCAGGTGCTGGTACCACTTCCCCAGACCTGCCTTCAAAAAAGACATTGCCCTTGATTCTTTCCTCAGAAAGTAATGGAGAAAGAGAGTCAGGTGGGCCTCGTCCAGCTTCTACCACTGGTGTTTTGCATGTTTCAGAACAAAAGGAAAGGAAGAGGAATCTTTTAAGCAATTGCCCTGGGTAATGTGAGAATGACACCATTTGACATGGGAATGATGCTCTTATGAAGAAAAAGTATTCTGAGTATTGCTTTCTGTCTTTTGAGACAAATGAGCCATAATACAAACCCCCTGCACAGCTTTCCCATCAGGAAAGATACCAGGAATGAAGACGCAGTAAGTGCCAGAACATATGTCTCCCAGGACCTCAAAGGGAGAAGTTCCTGCAAAGCATCCCACTGTGTCACGTGTCCAAAGCAGCACGTAAGAACAGCAAGATGGGCACTTTGCTCCACTGGGTCCCATGTAGGGGGAAATTGTCCTCAGATAAAGGTCCTGAGACGAAGGAACTTCTCCCTGGTTGCATCTGTAAACCAAGGCCCTGATCATAGCAAATGTTCACTAAATGCTGAACGTCGTTGAAGGCTAAGACTAACATATACGATGCAAAAAGACAACTATGCAAATCCATGTCTCTCTAAGGGCTGAATTGAGTGCTACGGGAGTTCCTAAGCGAGCAAGATCAATATGAGCTGCTTTCCCGGAGGAAATGAGCCTTCAGCGGGGCCTTGAATGGATATAACTTGCACAGAAAAGGAATGAGAGGGGCTTGGTGCAGAGAAATTCATTTCTTTAGGCTCTGTGTATGTACACCACAGACACATAGTGAGCAAAGCACATCTTGGTCCCCGCACTCACGGAGCTCATTATCTAGCAGTCCATCTCCTTAGAATAGAGGGTACTGATGGGTCGTGACAAAGGCTGACATTTATTTAGGGCCTATGATGTGCCAGGCACTATGCTAAGTGCTTCACAAATATAACCTCATCTGACCTCACTGCAACTCAAGGATAAGGGGGTTACTATTACCACCATTTTATGGACTCGAAGCTGAACTCACACAGCTAATGAGTGCTGAGGCCAACATTCAAATCGAGGGCTGTCTTGGCTTCTGGGCCATTTTCCTTCCATTCTACCCCATGGGAAATGAGGTCAGGGGAGATGGTACGGTGGGTGGAGTGCTTGGAAACCAGGCAAAGCAGTTCATATTTGCTATGGTGGAAATAAGAAGTTATTTGTTATCAATTCTCTCTTCCTGCTGTTCCTGGATCTCCTCTGCCAAAGTCGGATTCCTTAGGGTACACAGGAGATTCAGAGGACCCTCCAGGCAAGACACAGTCTCTCCCTCCAGATCTCCATCGGCTTTCCGGCATAGTGAACTGCAGTGGTCGTCTTGAAAGGAAATTTCAGAGTCATTATTTTTCTCTCTCCCTTAAATTCTAAACCTATAGATGCCATTAAGAAACCAGTCCCGGGCGCCTGGGTGGCTCAGTTGGTTAAGCGACTGCCTTCGGCTCAGGTCATGATCCTGGAGTCCCGGGATCGAGTCCCACATCGGGCTCCCTGCTCGGCAGGGAGTCTGCTTCTCCCTCTGACCCTCTTCCCTCTCGTGCTCTCTATCTCTCATTCTCTCTCTCTCAAATAAATAAATAAAATCTTAAAAAAAAAAAAAAAAGAAACCAGTCCCCATGGTTTTTCTCATCCAGCCCTGTACTCACCTTTTTTAGTTTTCCTAAGATCCGTAAGAACCCTCAAAGTCGCCCCAAAACTGGAACACCCAAGGGTTTTTGTTTGGTTTTAATTTTGTTTAAGATTTCTTTTGGGGGGGGGCGGGGAATGCCTGGGTGGCTCAGTTGGTTAAGCGTCTGCCTTCAGCTCGGGTCATGATATCAAGGTCCTGGGATCGAGCTCCACATTGGGCTCCCTGCTCAGCGGAGAGCCTGCTTCTCCTTCTCCCTCTGCTGCTCCCCCTGCTTGTGCTCTCTGTCTCTCTCTCTCTCCATCTCTCTTTCTGTCAAATAAATAGGTGAAATCTTTAAAAACATTTTTTTTTCATTTTTTTAAGCAATCTCTACACCCAACATGGGGCTCAAACTTATAATCCCAAGATCAAGAGTCGCATGCCCTACTGACTGAGCCAGCCAGGAGCACCCCAGTCTTTAGATGGCATCTTACCACCCAAAACAGCCAAAGTGGAAAGAGAGATGCTTAAAGTTCTCCTTACCTTTATTTCTCCACCTTCACAGGGAGGAAAAGAGGGTGAAAGAAGAAAGATCTGCATTCTCTCCACCTCCCTTGAGGACAAGGGATTGTCCCTGCCCTCAGTGCTCTCCTTCATTTCTGAGTTGGGAAACACTGCTTCCTAATGAGGCCAGGATCAGGAAGCACAGGGTGAAGGTCAACCCACCTGAAGGAAATAGATTTAGAAATGCAACAATAAAAGTGGAAATTCTCACACTCATACGGGTATGTTTATCAACTACAAAACACTTCCACAGACATCCCTTCAGTTGAATTTTTCACAATAATTAGGCAGGTTTTAATGTTGATATTACCTTTTTTTTTTCTTTTTGAAGATTAGGAAACTGAGGTACAAAAAAAAAAGAAGTGACTCCCTAGGGTCAGAGAGGTAATACTTGCAGCCAGGCCCACTGAGCTCTAATTCTGTGCTCTGTCCTCTCCGGCATATCCACTCAGGAACCTTGAACTGGCCAAGGACACCAGTTGGGAAGAGGGAAGCTTCATGGCCACTCTCTACGGTGCCATCCTCCAAGATCAGGGAGATTTACCCAAATTGGGTTTTTTTTAAGATTTTATTTTTTTATTTGAGAAAGCACACAAGAGGGGGTTGGCGGAGGGGCAGAGGGAGAGGGAGAAGCAGACTCCCCGCTGAGCAGGGAGTCTTAGGCGGGGCTCGATCCCAGGACTCTGGGATCATGACCTGAGTTGAAGGCAGACGCTTAACCAACTGAGCTACCCTGGCGCCCCCCCAAATTGTTTTAATTTCATTTTATAATCTCCTATGAAACTATTCTCCAGAAATACACATATTTCTCTTATAATATTTGATTTTGGTCCTAGCAATCTTTGAGAGTAGTAAGTTCCATATGTGTGCTATTCCTATGTAAAAACCTGCTATTTTTACTTTGCCCTGAAACTATTTCTTTAAAATGATAAAGTTGTCCCTACCTCTGGGATTTAATAGATTCATATTTTTATTCTATGATTTTCATTATTTTATAAATTTCAATCATATTCTCCTCTCAGACTGTGTCTTTCCAGAATGAAGAGCCATAATTCTTTTATCAGCCCTCACAAAAGAACCCTCTCTACCCTCTGGATCAATTTAGGCATCCTTCCCTAGACCTTGTCAGGTTCTGTATGTCTTTGAGGTACATCAGATCATCGGGTGCCCGTCACTTTGTCCATTACTCTGTATAAAAGAGCACAATGACTTCAGCTAAAATAAAGTGTAGAAATATTTGAGAGACACTTTTAAAAATCAAACCATTCCTTTGCTCCATGTCAGCCCAACATATGCTGAAAAAAGACACGTTCTGCTTCAACTCTGAATTGAATTTCAACACGCTGGTACTAGACAACCTCATAATCTATCATGAAAATGACAATTTACAAAGTGCTTTCACATACAGGATCTCAGTTGGCCATCACATGAACCATGCAAGGTAGAAAAAAACGCATTATGATCTTCATTTTTCACATGAGAAAATTGGAAAGATGAGTCTAGCCCAAGGTCAAACAGCTGGAAGTACAGCCTGAGTTGCTGATCATCCATTGAGAGAATCGTGCTTTATCCACTGTGCAATACAATACAGCCTTCCTGATGACCTCTTGTGATTTCTGTTAAAGCACCAAACTAGCCCTCTCCAGGGCCCTTTCGGTGGTCCACAGCGCAGTCACAAAACACTCTCTAGCCCTATTGAGAGGAAGGATGTTTACGGTTGGTCTAGACCCTTGTCCCTTCTCTCTCCGTGCTGTCTCTACAATCTTATCACAGGCACTGATGGTACCCTCCATGCACATGACACCCAAATTTGTTATCTCTAGGCCACACCTCTCTTCCGAGCACTGGACAAGTACACAAAACTACAGTTAACATCTGGATGTCTCAGTATGTACAAAGACTCATCCTCTGACCCCATCATATCCCCTGCCACTGCCAAGACCCAATTCTCTTCTGATGCTCCTCCTCTCAAATACCTCCCCGGGAAGCTAGGAATCATCTTGACATTTCGTTCCCTCTCCCCAACGCTGCTCGTATCCAATCTAACACCAAGTCCTTCCACTTTTGCCTCCTGCAGTGCTCTCTATCCTGTCCATTTCTCTTTCCGCATCATCAGCCTTATCAGCCTGCCGGCAGCCTCATCTCACGACACCTGTTTCCATTGCTCCCACTCCAGCCCCACTGCCCTTCTTTTAGCCTGTCTCCCTCACATGCTTTCATTTGCCAAAGGGCCCTAGAACATTCCTCCCTTTCTTCCCTGCCTCCTTAAATTCCTAGAATTAAATGTTCCAGAAGCCTCCATCTTCAGACAGAGTTTGAAGGGTCTTTCCTCAGGGAAACCTCTCTTGACCTCCCTGAGTTACGTTCCCCCATTATATTTTGCAGGGCACTAATTTGACATGGTTTTGTGATTTTAATTAATGTCCATCTCCCCTACTAGATTTGTAAGCTTCTGCTCACCGTCATATATTTCCTGTGCTGCTCTGAGCTTGGCACACAGAGGCACAGCCTTACATCAAGGTGAATAAATGAATAAGCCCACTAACAAGGAAGTGGTTGCATATGATACACATCCTCATTATGGAACAGAAATAAGCAGCTGTTAAAAAATGAGACATCTATATTTACTAATATGGAATGGTGTTCATGACATATTATTGATTAAAAGCTGTACATTACACAATAGTATGCGTACTATGATCAGTTATTTTTAAAACCTATGTATGTCTTTAAAAAACAAAACAAAACAAAACTCTAGAGGTGCCTGAGTGGTGCAGTTGATTAAGCAACCAACTCTTGTTTTCGGCTCGGGTCATGATCTCAGGGTCATGAGACTGAGCCCCATGTCAGGCTCCATGCTCAGCACAGAGACTGCTTGGGATTCTCTCTCCTTCTCCCTCTGCCCTGCCCCACCTAGTGCGTGCACTCTCTCTCTCTCTCTCAAATATATAAACAAATCTGAAAACAAAAACCCTCTGTGTATGCATACATATGTGTGTGTTTAAAGGGCCTGCAAGACCAGCACCAAACTGCCTCCACACTTTCCGCAGAGAATGGGAATAAGATAGGTTAGAGAAAAATAGGCTAACAATTTCTACTCACAAACTGCTTGCTGCTTTGACTTTTTTCAATGGCCACGTGGTATTGTTGTAATGATTTTAACAAAATCCATTTTTAAAAATAATGAGGCGATTCACTGAAGTTTAGGAAATGCTTTCTAAATACAGCAAAAAATAAAAACAACTATCACTTTGTATGGGGTTCCTCAACAATAGCAAGTTCCAGAAGCCAGCACACTTGCAGCTCAGAGCTTCAGTGGAGCATAGGCTGTGACAGAGAGGCCAAAGGAAGAGAATAATGAGGCAGGCCAGCATTTGTTTGCTTCATCTGGGTCTTCCCTTCACGTGACTTCTATAAACAATAAATATTTTGAAAAATCACTGCTCTTGGATTCACTCGAACAATCTGAGAAAGAAGATAAGTGAAAGAACAGCGTACATTTTTCTGAGTTTTGTTGTTGTTGAATACAAGTAGTTATGCGAGGACACCTTTATTTCTCTTCGCCTGCTAAGTAACAAATGTTTTGTGGTCTTCACCATAGCTCCAAGGGACAAGACAGCTTCCTGAAGCCACAGACTGTAGAAGGAGCAGGGCCAGATACGCTGGTGATGTGGAGACAAGATGACTCCACAGCTACCAGCACGAAACGTCCCTCGGGCTGCTGAGAGAAGTGTGTGCAGGTGGACAGGCCCACGGTCAGGAAAAAGGAAGAGGGAGGTGTGTGGGGGTGATTTCTCCAGCAGCCAGCCTGCAAGGAAGAGCTGGGAAGTCTGTGAACGTGGAATAAATGGCTGTCACTTGGAGCTGCACTGATTCTTTTTTCAGACTAATGGCTCAGATGGTGGAACAACCAAACAGTGACTAAAATATGAGTCAAATGTTTCCAAATCATGCCAATGAAGCAGGGACATGGCAAACAGAGAGCGGGTCATTAGGGGTTCTGATCAGTACTCGTTAAACCCGGAGAAATTCACTCTCCTTAATGACTGCCTCTTTCAATCTAAGTCATTTTGACATTAGTGAGCTGAGGACAATAAATCTTTATGGCTAGTACACCTACTGATCAGCTCTGAACAGAGGGAAAGGGGGCTCCCAGCTGGGCTTGTGCACCTTTCCCAATCTCTCCTGGGATCTGCCCAGCTTGTCTTGTTATCCCACAGGGTGTCAGGAAATTCTTAAATTAGCCTCAGTTGGTGTCTTGATATTTTTGAAAACCAACTTTCATTTAAATACACAATAGCTCATTTTAAGAAGTAATTTGGGGGGGTGGGGGGAGCAGGTAAGGAGAGGCAGACCATTAAATGGAACCTCAGGGCAGGCAGCTCCCAGAAGGCGTGGAAGAGGCACAGCGTGGGCTCTGAGCCTCACGGAAGCACCACGTGGGCCCACAACAGTCACAAGGGTGGTTTCCCCTCCCCCTCCTTCTGCTACTTTCTCGGTTTCAAATTCTTTCCCCAAATGTTCACTTCCTATTTTACAATTCAATTTTTCCAAAAGCTTTTTTGGTGAGGAGATCCTGAGAAGATTGGTGTTTCCAAATGGCCTGAGGTACTTAGCAGAAAACAAAGCCTCTTACCACATTTATTGTTAGACGACTTCGTCAAGAATAAGGTACCCCCAATCCCTGTGGAGTCAGCTGTCTGTTTTCTTACCGCCCCACCACTCTCCTTTCGGGGGATTATCACTCCTGGGGCAGGAGGAGTAGAGAACAGAGCTCAGCACTAAGAAATATAGAAGGCTTTGCCCCGCAGACCGGAGACTGTAGGCGGAGACTGGAGCTTATTTCAACCTGCACTGGGCACTCTGCTCACACTCTCTGTTCTCTTCTCCTAATGGATTCACTTAGATGTGAGGGTAATATGTTGTGCTTTTTTTTAACATTTTTTATTGTGGTAAAATATATGTAACATAAAAAATGACCACTTTAGGGGCACGTGGGTGGCTCAGTTGGTTAAGCATGTGCCTTCGGCTCAGACCATGATCCTGGGGTCCTGGGATCGAGCCCCGCATCGGGCTCCCTGCTCAGCAGAGAGCCTGCTTCATCCTCTCCCCCTGCCTCTCTCCCTAGCTTGTACTCTCTCTCTCTCTCAAATAAATAAAATCTTTTTTTTATGACCATTTTAACCATTTTTAAATGGACAGTTCAGTGACATTAAGTACATTCGCACTGTCATGCAACCATCATCACCATCCACCTCAAAAACCTTTTCATTGGGGCGCCTGGTGGCTCAGTCGTTAAGCGTCTGCCTTCGGCTCAGGTCACGATCCCAGGGTCCTGGGAGAGAGCCCCGCATCCGGCTCCCTGCTCCACGGGAAGCCTGCTTCTCCCTCTCCCACTCCCCCTGCTTGTGTTCCCCCTCTCGCTGTCTCTCTGTCAAATAAATAAATAATCTTTAAAAAAAAAAAAAAACTTTTTCATCTTCCCAAACTAAAACTCTGTTCTCACTAAACAATACCTCCCCACTGTGTCCTCCCCCAGTCCCTGGCAACCACCATTCTACTTTCTACCTCTATGAATTTGACCCCTCTTAGTAGCTCTTGTAAGTGGAATCATATCATCTTTGTCTTTTTGTGATTGGCTTATGTCACTTTGCATAGTGTCTTCAGGGTTCACCCATGTTGTAGCACGTGTCGGAACGTCCTTCCTTTTTAAGACCGGATAATATTCCATTGTTTGGATATACCACATTCTGTATACCTATTCATCTGTTGATGGACATCTGGGTGGTTACCAAGGTAACATATTCTTAACTCACTCCCACAATTTAGGCTTGCAGATAATTTAAAATCAATTCCATTTGTTGAGTATTTAATAAGGGTAACTCACTGTGCTAGGTATTGTGGGAGGTACAAAGGTGAATCAGACATGGCACCTGCTCTCGAGGAACTTACGCTATACTGGGAGAGGAGGAAAAAAAGTGACTAGCATTTGCTAATAGCTTACCATGCACCAGGTACTTTGCCCAATCACTGCACGTATTGCTCACGGCAACATTAGAGGAAGATATTGTAATATCCACTTTACAGGGAGAAAAGGAAGTCTCAAGGACCTTCAGTAACCACCTCCAAAGTGAGGTGAGACTGGGATTCAAACCCACATCGTAGATGCAGAATCTTGTGTTCATTCTAGGGACCAGCTGCTCCCTTTGGTGCAAGGCAGAATGTGACAAATCCTGGGGGGAGAGCTATAGGAAGGTGGAAGGGAAGAAATGACCGCCCTCCTCAGGCCACAAGCTCACGGCAGAGGTCAGTCTTGGAGGTTAGGAGGGCTTATGTTTGACAGAGATAAGGGAGTAGAGGAAACTGTTTGCGCAGAGCAGAGGAGGGTTGGCCGAAAATGTAAGTGCATACAGAGGGGCTCCGGCATGTAACATAAGGTTGCAAAGCAGAGCGGGGCAAAATCAAGGACATAAAGAAATGCTAGCTCGAAGAGTCTGAACTCCACCAACTAGACAATGGGCAGCCATTGTGGGTTTTGAGTCAAACACAGTTACAGCTGTGCTTTGGGAAGGTCACCATGGGAACAGTGCATCACAAGGATGGAGGGGTGGGGGTAGTTTAAAGGTGGGAAAGCCAGTTAGGAAAGTACTGGAATTAGCAGATGAGACATAATTAGGCAGAACGGAAAAGAGGGTATGGAGGTCAGAGATATCTTAGAGGTGGGGATGACAGAACCTGGGCACTAATGCATTATGAACAGGATGACCATACACCCCGCTTTGCCTGGGACACCTGCCTTCCTGGTTCAACTACTAACAGCATCTGTTCACTCTCAAAGACATCCAAGTTAGGGCAATAAAGTATATGTCACACTAATTATGAGGAGTAAGAAAACAGAATCAAAGGTGACTCTTTTAAAAGACTTTGAACCTGGATTAATAAGGAAAGTGGTAACACCTTTAGAAACACAGGAGGGAAATGAGGTTTTTTGGAAAGACGATGAGTTTGGATTTGGACAAGCTGAGTTGGCTGCTGAGGTGAGGGTTTATTTAAGGGAGATAAGCACCTTGCCCGTGGATTTGCGCTGTATCACATGAAGGAAGGCATCATTGACCTAAAAAAATTCCAAAAAAAAAAAAAAAATGTGGTCACACTTGTATATTTCAACAAACAGTTGTTGGTAGTTGGAGTCTTAAAATAGCTAAAATATTAAGATGTGTCTCCAATGAACTATACGCAGCTAACTATGCCATACTAACTAAATAATTAATCACCACAAACTCAAAGGAAAAAAAATAATATTTAAGAATAACCCAACCTTGGAATTTTTCTGTCTAAGGTATAGTTTTCAATGTTGTCAGATAAATGACAGCAGGGAAGAAGTCCTCAGGCCTGTCCATACTCTATAATAATATTCCTCTGTGTTCTAGTTTTTGAAGGGATATAGCCACTGCCAGAAGAATCAATAGTTTAATAATTTACAATTTTTATCTTTTTATTAAAATTGTCCTGTTTCCAGCATAACCGAAATTGCAATCTATCTCAAATCCTACTTTTTTAGAAGTACAAGGTTATAAAACATAAATTAAGAAGCAGCCACAGTAATCAAGACAGTGTGATACCAGCAAAAGAATAGATAAACAGATCAATGGAACAGATTAGAGACCAAAAATAGACCCACACAAGTAGAGGCAGCTGATCCTTAACAAAGGAGCAAAGGGAATTCAATGGAGAAAGGACAGTCTTTTCAAGAAATGGTGCTAGAACTACTGGACATCCACATGCAAAAGAAATGAATCAACACATTGTCCCTGTATCTTTCACAAAAGTTAACTCAAAATCAATCTTACACCTATAAGTAAAAGGCAAAACTATAAAACTTTCAGAAGAAAACAGGAAAAAAAAAAATCCACATCACCTTGGATCTGGCAGTGAGCACCAAAGCATGATCCATAAAAGAAAAAACTGGTAAGTTGGACATCATAAAATTATAAACCTCTGCTCTGCAAAAAACACTCAGGAGAATGAAAAGACAAGCCACAGCCTGGGAAAAAAACTTTGTAAAGATGCATGTCTCATAAAGAACTTGTACCTAGGGGCATGTGGGTGGTTCAGTCGTTAAGCGTCTGCCTTCGGCTCAGGTCACAGTCTCAGGGTCCTGGGATCAAGCCCCACATCGGGCTCCCTGCGGAGCAGGGAGCCTGCTTCTCCCTCTCCCTCTCCCCCTGCTTGTGTTCCCTCTCTCACTGTGTCCCTCTCTGTCAAATAAATAAATAAAATCTTTAAAAAAAAAAGAACTTGTATCTAAAATATATAAAGAATTCTTAAAATTCAACAATAAGGGGCACCTGGATGGCTCAGCCAGTTAAGCGTCCGCCTTCAGCTCAGGTCATGATCCCGGGGTCCTGGGATCGAGCCCCATGTCGGGCTCCGCGCTCAGTGGAGAGCCTGCTTCTCCCTCTCCCTCTGCCTGTTGCTCTGGCTACTTGTGCTCTCTCTGTCAAATAAATAAAATCTTAAAAAACAAAACAAAACAAAACAAAACAAAAACTCAACAATAAGATCAGGTGCCTGACTAGCTCAGTCAGTGGAGTGTGCAACTCTTGATCTCGGGGTTGTAAGTTCAAGCCCCATGTTGGGTGTGGAGATGACTTAAAAATAAAATCTTTATTTAAAAAAAAACTCAACAATAAGAAAACAAACAACCCAATTAAAAAAGCAGCAAAAAATCTGAACAGACACCTCATCCATAAAGACAGACAGATGGCAAAAAAGCACATGAAAAGATGTTCAACATCATACGTCATTAAAGCAATGCACACAAAAACAAGATACCACCACACACCTCTCAGAATAGCTAAAATTCAGAACATGGACAACAGTGGATGCTGGCAAGGATACAGAGCAACAGGAACTTTTTATTCATTGCTGGTGGGAATACAAAACGGTACAACCACTTCAGAGGACAATTTGGTAGTTTCCCACAAGGCTAAACATAATCTTACCATGTAATGCAGCAATTACATTCCTAGGTAATACACTGAAAACTTAGGTCCACACAAATGTTTATAGCACCTTTATTCACAACTGTCAAAACTCGGAAGCAACAGAGATGTCCTTCAGTAGGTGAATGAGTAAACAAACTGTGGTACCTCCGGGCAATGGAATATTATTCCGTGATAAGAAGAAATGAGCTATCAAGCCACGAAAAGACATGGGACAATCTTAAGTGCAGACTGTTAAGTAAAAAAGCCAGTCGGAAAAGGGTCCATACTATATGATTCCAACTATATGACATTCTGGAAAAGTCACAACTATAGAGACAGTAAGAAGATCAGTGGCTGTCAGGGGTTGGGGTAGGGAGCAGGGGTGAATACGTGGAGCCCAGGGAATACTTTAGAGCAATAAAGCTATTCTGTATGACACTATAATGATGGACACATGACATTATACATTTGTCTTGGCAAAACTTATAGAACTGTACAGCACAAAGAGTGAGCCCTAATGTAAACTATGGACTTCAGTTAATAATAATGTATCAATATTGGTTTATCAATTGTAGCATATGTACCACACCAAAGCAAGATGTTAACACCAGTGGAGGGATTCTTGGGTGGCTCAGTACGTTAAGCGTCTGCCTTCAGCTCAGGTCATGATCCCAGGGTCCCGGGATCAAGTCCCGCATCAGGCTCCCTGCTCCGCGACGAGCCTCTTCTCCCTCTCACTCTCCCTCTGTACTCTCCTTCTCCCTTTCTCTCTCAAATAAATAAATAAAATCTTAAAAAAAAAAAAGATGTTTAACTAGTGGAAACTGGAGGTGGGAGAAGGAATATAGGTAGGAGAATGCTCTATACTTTCTGTTGAATTTTTCTGTAAACCTAAAACTGCTGAAAAAGCAAAGTCTCCTGATATTTAATAAAATAAATAATAAATGCAAAAAATTAAAATTGAAAAAAGCAAAGAATGGAAGAAAACAGAAGTGTCATTATTTGCATATAATAATCTACATAGAAAAACTAACCAAAGCAACGGACAAGCAAATAAGAAAGGTCTGCAAGATTGTGAGGAACGAGATCAGCTAACAAAAATTACTGACATCTCTCTGTATCAAAATAATCCACCAGGAAATATAACAGAAATAAAATAGTGCTTTCAAAGGCAACAGAAACAGTAAAGTACTTATAATTGACATAACTAAGAATGATCCACAAGACTTTATGGAGAAAAACTTTAAAATCTATTTAAAAACGTGAAAGAGCTGAATAAACGGCAATATAACCCTATTCACAAATAAGACAACTTAACATTGTAAAAATATCAATAGCAACACTTCCCCAAATTAATCTAAAAAGTCAATGCAATTCCATTCCAAATTTCAGCCAGATATTTTTTTAGGGACTAAACAAATCTATTCCAAAACTTACTAAAAGTGCCTGGGTGGCTCTGTCGGTTAAGCATCTGCCTTCGGCCCAGGTCATGATTCCAGGGTCCTGGGATGGATCCCTGCATCCCACTCATGTTCTCTCTCTAGCTATCTCTCTCTCTCTCGCAAATAAATAAAATCTTAAAAAAAAAACCATAAAATTTACCTAAAAGGATAAAGATTCACAAAGAGCTAAGTCAAATTTTAAAAACTAAGGTGGGGGGGTGGGGGGATGGGTTAGCCTGGTGATGGGTATTAAGGAGGGCACGTTCTGCCTGGAGCACTGGGTGTTATGCACAAACAACGAATCATGGAACACTACATCAAAAACTAATGATGTAATGTATGGTGATTAACATAACAATAAAAAATAAACACACAAAAAAATAAAATAAAACAAAATAAAAAATAAAAACTAAGGTAGAAGAGTGACACTTCCAGATATTAAAACATACTTCAAAGCTATAAAGATAAAAACAGTATGATACTATTATAGGAACAGAAATCTGAACCAAAGGATAGAAGAGAAAGCAGATTGTATCTGGGAACTTGAAATAAGATGAAGGTAGCACCACAAATCAATGGAGAAACAATGAACTATTTGGTCTCGGAAAACTAGCTCACTACAAGGGGAAAAATAAAAATTGGTTACCTGATTTATACCCAATACAGAGGTGACTTAAGATGGATTAAATCCTTAAGTGTGAAATAAAAGTATAAAGTTAGTAGAGAGGGGCACCTGGATGGCTCAGTCAGGTAAGCAGCCGACTCTGGACTTCAGCTCAAGTCATGATCCGGGTCCTGGAATCGAGCCCTGCATCAGGGTCCATGCTCAGTTGAGAGAGTTGGCTTGAGATTCTCTCTCTCCCTCTCCTTCTGCCCTCCCCCTGCTCACACACTCTCTCTCTCTCAAATAAATAAATCTTTAAAAAAAAAAAGTTAGTAGAGAAAAAGAGAGAAGATCACTGTGGCCCAGACATGACAAAGGACTTTTTAAACATGTCCCAAATAGCACTAACCCATAAGGCAATTTGCTTGATTATATTAAATCGAGACAAAGGTGATAGAGAAATGACAAATTTGGAAGGACAGACCTTTGCAAAGTCTCAAACTAAAATCTAGAACCTTGCTACTCACAGGGTGGTTCAAGGACCATAGGCTTCTGCATGATCTGGGAGCTTATTAGAAATGCACAATCTTGAGCCCCCTCCCACCTGTACTGAATCATAATCTGCATCTTAACAAGATCCCCAGGTGATTCATATGCACATTAAAATTTGTGAACTAGAGATTACACAAGGAACTTTTGCAAATTGGTAAGAAAGAGGCAGGGAGCCCTATAGAAAACTGCATGAAGGACTTAAATTGCTAAACCCAAATGTTTACCAGATCTATAAAGAGATGATTAGAAATCAGGGAAATGCAATTTAAAATAATAAGATGCCACTTTATGCCTCTCAGTTTGGCAAAACTCAGAAAGTAGTCCAATGCTACATAGCAACAGGGTGGCGAATAAAGAATTCGCATGCACTGCCGGCAGGGGCATAAACTGGTCAAGCCATCCTGGACAGCAGTTTGCTGTCAAATTAAGTATGCGTATATCCTGTGACCCAACAACCCTGCTCCCAGGAAAATACTCCCAAAGCAACTTTGCACAAGTCCTGACTGTGAGACTGTGGATGACAGTGCTGATTATGGTGGCAGGGAATCAGGTCACCCCCAGAGTGCATCACTAGGAAGCTGATGTGTAAAATCTGGCAGGTGCACACCACGGTGTCCTCTGCAGCAGTGGGAAGCGATGAACTGGAAACAGCACCAGCAACATAGATGGATCTTAAAAAGACTGCACTGAGTGAAAAATGAAGAAACAGAACAAGGTCTATAGCACAACCCTATGATGTTATTTGTGTGACTTGAAAATAAATTAGCGCACAAAAAAATGTATGTTCTAGAAGGAAATATAAATCCAAGGACATGTACCAAACACACTACAGAGAGTGAGTCTGAGGAGAGGAAGAAGAGTGGAAGATAGTAGTGGGCAGTGAGGATAAAGGGAGTAAGTAAATACCGACATCCAGAAATACACAGACATAAAAACAAAAGATGGTCCAACCGTGCAAATGTGCTTTGAAATGAGGAATATGAATAACCAACCCTTCCCACTTGAAATCCTTCCCCAAAAGCATAGAAAAAATTAATAAAAATAAGCAGAGAAACCAACCAATCAATCAAACAAATCAATTCTCTGCAGCACAAAATCCCCAGTTTCAAAAACATCTGTCTTGAGGGTCTTTGTGCCTCACGGAGACCTTTCCAATCCATGCAAATTTAGACATACTCCAAAGAGGTGGAAGAGGTCTAAGACACGTGTTTTGAAACATGCACCCCTGCCCTGCCGATCCCGATCACTTGGAGGCACAGCTCAGGTGACTCACAGCTGCATCTCTCCCTCTCAGTCAGAAGCCGCGTGTTCCCAGAGATCTGTCACAGCCCAACGAAAGAAAATACTCGGGAAAGCACGCACGATTCAAGATAGTGATACTTCTTTTACCTGGCATCCTGGAGAAACAAGGAATCTCCTAACAAGTAAACCTTAACTTAAAAAGAATATTGTTCCTTTAAATGCCAGAGCTTCTTTTTAATCATTTTGCATATAAATACTTATAAAAATGGAGTACACATTTACCTCACTTCTCTGAAAGATAATCTTGGTGGGAAGCATACACTTTTTGTTCCATGATTTGGGAACCTCATGACTTTGAAGATCCGTGATTTTCCCTTCTGTTTTTCAGATGTTCTGTTACTTCTGTGTCCAGTTGCCACTTCCCTGTGATTGTAGATACTTCTAAAAATAACCCAACTCTGTCCCCTTTCTACCCTGTGGTTTCCATCTGGGCTGGGAAAACGGACAACCAGTGGCCTTAAGAACTGGATGCCTAATAAGTGTGATGTGAGGCTCTGAGTGAGAAACGAGGAAGGAAAGTGCAGGGCATTAGACCAGAGTCTTTTGATAGCTAATTCAGATGCCTGGGGACATTTTCTTCCTTCTGCATTCTACCAGCTGTGGAAAGGGAAGGTGCTCCATACTGCTCCCCAGAGAGATCCACAGGCTGTCCCCAGAACCCTCCCTCGCAGTGGGTGAAGCCATAATTCAATTTGTCTCTGGAGATATGTAGAAACCACCCCTTCCCCCTATAATAACCCTGTCCTGAGAGCTTCCCGACAAAACCAAGAAATTCCTTAAGTCTTAGTTTTTTATTGACTGGCATACAGAATACCCCATGAAAGTTGATGAATAAAATGAACTCATGAATGAATGAATATACCGGGGGCTGAGTGGGACTGTTTTCAAATGGTAAAAAAATGTTTAGTTAGTGGTACACAGTCCCAGTTTAATTATATTTATTATCTCATTTTCTCTAATACAAGTTGATCTGAATCTTCTTTTAAAAGCCAGTCAACCCATTTTACCAAAAAAGAGATACAGATGACAAGTAAGCATATGAAAAGATACTCAAGATCGTTTTTCAATAGAGAAATGCAAATTAAACCCACAACTAGATACCACCAGGTACCTACTAGAATGGCTAACGTGAAGGAAAATGACCTGACAGTATAAAGTTCTGGCAGGCGCCCAACAATTAGACTCTCATAAATTGTCGGTGGGAATGCAAAGTAATACCACCACTCTGATAAGCAGTAAGTTAACCGTATAGTAGCAAATCAGTACAAACAAAATCCCAAAGTGTACAAACAGATAATGCATACTGGAACATCAGTGTCTCACCTAGAATATACCAAAAAATAGAAAACCCAACATGCTATGTATGGGCTTTGGTAGGAATGCAATAATAGTGGTCGTGTCTTCAAAACCTGGGCGGTAGAGACAGGAAGGCAAAGCGAAAAGAGCAGTGGACACAGTCAAGCTTATCTCTTCCTGAGAAGCATCGATAACTGGCATTTGTAGGATTCTGCATAGATTTCTTTTAAACGGACATTCTCATCTAATGATGTTAACTAGGCACCATTGGAGACTGGGGGGAATAAACCTGCTCTGTGAATAAAGCCAACTAAATGTCTGCACAAATTTATAAGAGTTAAACATATGCTTAGCACGTGACGCAGAAATCCCTGTCCTAAAATTAAAAACAAAAAAAGTCTATACAAAACTTGTATGTGAATGTTTATAGAAGGCTTATTCATAATCACCAAAAACTAAAAATAATCAAACAACTATTAATTGATAAATGAAAAAATAAGTTGCGGAACATCCGCACAAAGAAACACTCCTCAGAAGTAAAAAAAAAAGAACAAATTACTGACATATGCAAAACTATGGGTGGGACACCTGGGTGGCTCAGTAGGTGAGGTATCTGCCTTCAGCTCAGGTCATGATCCTGGGGTCCAGGGATCGAGTCCCATGTGGGGCTCCCTGCTCAGGGGATGTCTGTTTGTCCCTCTCCCTCTGCCTCTCCATCCCTCATGCTCGCTCTCTAATAAATAAAATCTTGAAAAAAAAAAAATCTATGGGTGAGCCTCAGAAGTATTACACAAGGTTTGTAAGAAGCCAGACTGAAAAGACTACCTCCTGGGTATGACTCCATTTATATAACATTCTGGAAAAGGCAAAACTATGAGGAGAGAAAACAGACCAGTGGTTGCCAGGGGCTGTGGGGAGGAGAAGGGGATTGATGACAAAGGGGCACAAGGGCACCTTTCAGAGTGACGAACCGTTCTATATCTTGATGGCTGTGGGGTGGTTACATGACTATGTGTTTGTCAAAGCTCGGAGTGAGTTTTACTAACTGTAGATGACAGGTCAATAAACCTAACTTAAAAAAAAAAGTCAAGCCATGTATTATGAAACACAAATATAAATAAATCTTCAAAACTAAGTGTCAGCCTGGGTTCCTTAGAAAATAGAGCCTGGTCAAAACGTATGCCATAGGGGCACTTGTGTGGCTCAGTAGGTTAAGCATCTGACTCTTGATTTCAGCTCAAGTCATGATCTGAGTTATGGAATCGAGCCCCGGGTCAGGCTCCGCACTCAGCAGGGAGTCTCCTTGGGATTCTCTCTCTCCCTCGCTCTCTCTTTCTCAAATAAATAAATCTTTAGAAAAAAATCTATGCCCTAACACTTCACTGTAATCCCAGGGAGGCAAAGGTGAGGGAAAAGGTGAAGTGAATCAAGGAAGGAGGTGTGTGTTACTGATCCTGAACCAGTCATAGCTCCAGGGGGAGAGGCCATATAGAGCCCACTGCTTGTTGACATATTCCATCAGGAGGAACAAAGGCAGCAATCTGTCTCGTCTTTCATTTGTCAAATCTTGCCCCATGCAGTAAACTCCTCCCCAACTTCCCGGTTGCATTACCCAGACCCCCGCATCCAATTTCTGGGGAAGTCGGCGCTTCAACAGGTCCTTCAGATCAGCACCGTGCACCAGGGCCGCAGCAGCTCCGACCCTAAAGAGCATGGTGGAGGCCCTGCCTAGGATCGGCTCTCCTGCCAGGGAAAGCATGTGACCGCAAGTGTTAGGAGATGGGCTGTAGGGACAGGGTCTGGCTGTATGACAGCAGGGATCAGTGGTGTGAGCCATCACTAGAGAAGGGTGACAAGGGGCCAGGGCCTGAACTGGGTCTGGAATAGTAGACTCAAACTAATGTATTCTCTAAACTTAGAGAGTAACTTAATTTTTAAGAATATTCCGAAGATATACTCAGGAAACTCCAAGTAAACAATTTCCATCTATCAAATCTATTCATGTGGCGACCTCCCTGACCTTTATATGACAAACAAATTCAGATCTCTGAGGTGTAAGTCCTACGTCTGGTTGAGACGTGTGTAAGCATCTCCCTATAGAAAGCAGACTTGGCACCTCTGAATAAGGCCATCCCCTGGACAGATCACGGGGCTCGTGCATGGCCCACCTGTCAGGGCAAGGATGCTACACTTCAGAAAATAATAAATTCTAGTTAAAATTCAAAATCTAAAGACTATCTCTCTAATCCTGCCCATGAAATGTCCACGCAAATGTGTTACAGTTCATGGAACCCAAAAGAGCTCAACTCTGTATTTTATAACGGGCTGGTATTTTGCTTTACACAATACAGTGAGTGTCTATGTGCTTTTACATGTGTTATCTTATTTAATCTTCACAACGACCTTAGTGTGTAGAGTATATTACTGCCCCCGTTACAGATGAGGATACTCAAGCATACAGACGTGAGCAATTTGCCCATAGCCAGTTAAATGGTAGGGCCAGGATCTGAACTCAGGTGGTCTGACCTGATAGCCTCCTACTCTCAGTCAGTCATTCGACAGATAGATGAGTACCTGCCAGGAGCTGGAGAGAAGGAGATGCATGGCCCCCTGCCCACATGGAGTTTACAGTCTATGGGAATGACAAGCATTGAACAATTACAAGTAGACAAAGAAGACGCACGGAGTGCTATGGGAGCTCATACCTCGTGCCTCATACCGGCTAGGGTACAAAGTATGTAGTCATTAATATCAACTATCACGGTAAAATCTGTAAGCCCACATATTCAGGAGAAAAGCAAGCTAGGAAGCACTGGTGTCTCTGGTTATTATATGTACATACTTGTATATATTCGTACAGTGGTCATTTTCCGAGCCCAGGCAGGTTCTGATAAATAATTTTTTCTAAAACATTAACAGATTTACACGAAAAATATTACCCACGTTAAGTGAAGTTAACCATATACATTCATTTAATCATCTTCATTTAAAAAAAACAAAATATATAAATTCTGGTAGCGCCTATACAGTGACTAATGGATGAACTACAGCCCTAATACGCGGGGTGTGATTTAGTGTTTTGTTCAAGATTCCTGGTTGTTTTAACTGCAAGATAGCTCTTTCGTATAGATAATTCTCCAATGGATGGACAAACTTCATACTCTGAAATAAGGTTTCTAGGAAGCAACTTCCTGGCTTGCTTGAGGAGAGAGTCCAACATAGCCGTGAGGAGCCCAATTCTGGCATCGGACCAACCTGGACTGGATTCCAGGTCTGTCACTTACTACATACTACCGAGCAGTCTTGATTTCTTCATCTGTAAAATGTGATAAAAATGGTTCATAGCTCAAGGGAGCATTATGAAGACGAAATGAGAAAATGCACGTCAAAGTGCTCAGCACAGTTCTTGACCCACAGTATGCACCTCATACATGGGAGCTGCCAATTCTATTACTAGCCCTCTAAGTAGTTGAGAGATGGGAAAAAAGACAGAGAGAAGAAATCATAAGTGGAGGGTGTGTTAATGAGATGAAATGGTTAGGGAGAATGGCCTCATCAGAGGGCCCCGGGATAGCAGGAAGGTCAGCAGAGTGGGAAGAACCAGGTTAACCCTGCATGCAGAGCCCTCATTGGAAAGGAGCTGGGTAAATGGAAGCCAACAGGAGGTTAATAATTAGATAGTTAATTCGTGTTTAAGAGAAGAGAACTTTAATGTGAGTGATTAAAACAATAATTCTGGGACGCCTGGGTGGCTCAGTCAGTTACGCGGCTGCCTTCAGCTCAGGTCATGATCCCAGGGTCCTGGGATCGAGCGCCGCATCGGGCTCCCTGCTCCGCAGGAAGCCTGCTTCTCCCTCTGCTTGTGCTTTCTCTCTCTCTCTGACAAATAAATAAATAAAATCTTTAAAAAAATAAATAAATAATTTTAAAAAATAAATAAAACAACAATCCCAATCTGGCTTTGTCTCCTGCCTGAGCAGCACCTGGAACATAGGTCAGTGGGGAGAAGAGGTGATTCAAACTAGAGAGCGTTTGCGGGCCCGTCCTAATTGCCCTCATCAACAGGTATACGTGAGCCTCGGGTGAAGCAAACCTCGGCTCACAAGACATATGATAAAAGCCACAAGATGGAAGGGGACTCAGAAATTCTTCAAACTGGTGGTCTTCAAGTTTTTAAGCTGCAAAACCTTTTCACAAAAGAAAAAGGTGAATGCAAAGGTAAAGATGCGCAGCTACTCAGAGCCCTGCAGCGGAGGGGGCCCCAGAACCCAGGCTGCTCAGGTCTCCTTCCACCTGCCCACATCCTGGCTGTGGCCCCTGAAGCATCACCCCCTGTCAAGGCGTGGAGACCGCAGGTCAGAAAGGAGAGGAGACTTCCACAGGGTTGCCACCGGAGAAGGCAAAGCCAGGAGTAGAATCCGACCAGTCTTCCGACGGCCAGTCCGGTTCTCTTTTTCCCACCCAACGCGACCCTCTGGACTAACATACGAAAAGGAAGAGGAAGAAAGTAAACCACTTTCTTGGGAAAAACATCCAAATGGAAGGCTGGCGGGCAACGAAGTCTGGCACTGACAGCTGGGCCTCACTAATCTGCATATGAACAAAATGGCGCGGCCAACGATGGCTGGCTGGAGTCACCAAAACAGTCTTTTGAACGTTAAAGCAAATTAAACCGAAAAAAAGGACTTCACAGCGAATGTCTAACAGATTCACATTTACAATTATACTGCATATGCATGCCCACAATTACACTTTGGAGCAAGTTTAAGCCACATTAATGGGACTGAGGGGGAATGAAAAAAGGGAATGAAGACCCAACAAAGTTCAGTACGGTGACTAATGGATGAATTACAGCCCGATGACGCAGGGAGTGATTTAGTGTTTTGTTCACAGAACCTCAGCTTAGATCATCTGGTTGTACTTTAAAGCGGCTGTTTTCTAAAATCAAAGGTCAAGTTAAATGCTTCCTTCTCAGACCGGTATGTTATGGAGTTCAGGGTTCATATAAACACGGGTAAATGATTTTCTAAAGTACCATCACTTCCCTCTGCTTAAGAAACCAGTGACGTAGGGAGAGCCCTCGAAATCCAGCTCCTTTGTGGCCCGCACAAATTCAGCCTCCCCGGTGGCTCACTGGGCCTGAGGCGACCACCATACAAGCCTGAAGGCCCGGAGAAATCCCGTCACCCGGCAGCCTGTGAGACCCCATTATTCTGCACTGTGTTTGTACCTTTTCATTCCATAAAAGGAGGATTTATGGAACCCAGAGAGAAACCACCCAGTTGTTTGACACCGATTAGGTCCTGGCATTTAGCCACATCACCTCTCTCCAGAGCATCTCACCTCCTCCAGCTTAAAAACCGCTCCGATGTGTGGCTGGATGCGCCCTTGCTGGCAGTACTGAAGAGCCGAGGACAGGGTTCTGGAGAAGACGGGAAAGTTCTGCTCTTTGTATCGGCCCCAGTACAGCCCCATGGCAGAGACATTCTTCAAGAGCAAAAGGTTGGCCGGCACAGAAGCAATGGTTCCTCCAGCAAAACCCACCACCACGATCCTGCCCTCCCATGCCAGGCTGGGAAGAAAGGACAAGGAAAAGAATTTATTTTAAAAAGCAACATATATATATTCACACTCACTGGAATAGTTACTATAAACCACCACCACCGGAAATAACAAGTGTTAGCAAGGATATAGGGAAACCCTCGTGTACTATTGGTGGGACTATAAAATGGTGCAGCTGGAAAACAGCATGCAGGTTCCTCAGAAAATTAAAAATAGAACTACCGTATGATCGAGCAATGCCACTCTGGGTCTTAATCCAAAATCACTGAAAACAGGGTCTTGGAGAGATAGTTGCACTCTTGAGCCCACAGCAGCACTATCTACCACAGCCGAGAGGGAGAAGCAACCCAAATGTCCATCAGCCAATAGGTGGATAAACAAAATGTGTTATATACATACAACAGGATATTGTTCAGCCTTAAACAGGAAGGAAATGCTGTCACATGCTATGACATGGATGACCCTTGAGGACATCAGGCTAAATGAAATGAGCAAGTCACAAAAAGACAAATACTGTATGATTTACTTATATGAGATATCTAAAGTATTCAAATTCATAGAAACAGAAAGTAAAATGGCGGTGAACAGGGGCTGGGGGAAGGGAGAAATAGGAATTATTATTTGATGGGTAAAGAATTTTAGATTTGCAAGATGAGAAAGTGATGGACATCTGTTTCACAACAATGTAAATATACTTTACACTACAGAACTATATACTTAAAAATGGTTAATGTAAAAAAATGGTTAATATAGCAAATTTGACGTTATGTATTTTTTTAATCACAATAAAAAGGGTAGAATGAAAAAAGCAATCTACATGAACTTACAGAGATAAAAAAATAGAAGCTATCAGGGAGGTGGGGGAGGAGAGGAACAGTTACTATTTAACAGGTGTAGAGTCTTGGCTGGGGACAGGGACACAACATTGTGAGCATACTTAATGCCACTGAATTTTACATTAACAAATGTTTATAATGTTACGTGTATTTTACCACAACTTTAAAAAAAAAAAAAAAGCAATATGCATTAAACCCCCAGCTGGGAATTCCTCTTGACCTGACAAACTGGCAGAGGTGAACCATTCTATAGCACTTTGGATTCTTCAGTAGGAAAACATAAAAATAAGCCATAAGCAGGGCACCTGGGTGGCTCAGTTGGCTAAGCAACTGCCTTCAACTCCTGGGATCGAGTCCCTCATCAGGCTCCCCGCTCAGCAGGGAGTTTGCTTCTCCCTCTCCCTCTGCTGCTCCCCCTGATTGTGCTCTCTCCTTCTATCAAATAAATAAATAAAAATCTTCTTAAAAAATTTGTAAACATCTTTGATACACAATATGTGTATCTTGGTTTGGTTTTTGCTTTTTGCTTTTTTTTCTTTAGAGGGAAATGAGAAGTGCTTGTGCTAACACTGTTAGCCGTTACCCAGAAGGCAAGAGGGATGTGAGAACTAGCAGCTGTCTGTCCTGGCTCTCTGTGGAGTCAACACCTTCCTGTCTTTGCTTCTCTGAGCATAGCAGCACCTAGCACGGTGCACTGATGCTCAGGGGCCACAGAACCAACTGCGTCCCTTCCATGGGTACGCTGTTCTGTCCGCTTCTGTTTCTTCAACTTTAAACTGACATAAACCACAAAACTGTGCTTGCCAGGATGACGGGAGAAATGAAACCAGTATTAACAGAACACTCCAGAGTCCCTGGTTAAAAACAGAATGAGAATTGGTGTGAATACAACAGTCCCACTAAAACTCACTGGCTGCTTCTGAAACCAGTGAGATCAAGAGTCTGTACTTTGGTGCATGGTGAGCTAGGGACCTGCCACCACCCCCGCCCCCCAGGGTCATGCTAACATCTGCATGATGATCCCAAGAATTACCCACACTACGTATATAAAGTAGTTAATGGGGCCCAGCAGAGCTGAATTTAACACATGCATAATTTCTAAAGCATCCAATATTGCCAACAAGAGAGTCTGCAGTCATTTTTTGGATATTTTCCAGTTGGATATCTTGTTTTTCTATATTTAAGCATTTCCTGATTTCCCTCTGCTTCTATTCCTTTTCACCCTCCCACTCAGCTGTTCTCGTTGACACCAAAGCCTACAGGAAAAGTGAGCAGCAAAAAGGGAAGAGAAGTAAGGCCAGAAGGCAGGCAGGTCTGGAAAGGTTTCAGCAGACGCCCAGGTCCAGCCCCCTCTGGAAAGACCACCACACGCACCTGCGGAGCGCCTCCAGGAAGACATCTCCTCCCACAGTGTCAATGGCCACGCTCACCCCCCCACTGCCCACGAGCTTCCTCACTGCCTCCTTCAGGCCGCCCTGACCATAGTTCACAGTGGACTGTGCGCCCTTCTGCATCGCCAGCTTGCACTTCTCGTCACTTCCGGCTGCAGCTATCACCTGCACAGAGAACACAAAGCTTCTGATGATCCAGAATGTGTACCAAGAGGGGCTCACCCTACCCACCCAGCTTCCCACCAAAGGGTACTAACCGAGGAAACCAACGTGACCTTGCTGCCCTAGCATCAGCCTCAATCCCACACGTCAAGGCCGACACTCAGCACCATCACACTGGCCCCTCCACACCCACTGGCCATGGGATTCACATTGCCAGGAATCCTGGAACCCCAATGAGTCTAGCTAGGAGATGATTCAGGAGACACTCAGAAAGTCTTCTCCAAATATGGATGAAACCGTCATTTCCTGAGCACCTACTATGAGTCAAGTAATAAAGATACCCAAGCCTAGAGTCAAGAGAGCAAGATACAGCAGTGTGAAGGTGGGGAAGAACAGAGGGCTGCAGAAGTGCAAACGAGAGGTAGTCAATCTAGATCGAGATCTCGAAAGGCTTCTCAGAGGGTAAAACATGATTCAGTAAAAAGATCTTCAAGTTGGAAAGACCTGAGTTCAAATCCTGGCTCTGCTACTAACTAGCAGTGTTACCTAAGACAAATGTAATACTTACATAATGCTCACTATGTGCCAGGTACTCTTGTAAATGCTTTACATAGATTCATAACTCACTTAGTCTTAATAACCCAATGATTCACACACTATGAGCATTCCCATATTAGAGATGAAGAAACTGAAGCAAAAGAAGTTAAGTAACTTGCTCAAGGTCACACAGCTAATGGGAGGCAGAACTGGGATCAAGCCCAGGTTGTCCATCTCCAGAGTTCATGCTTTTAACCTCTATGCTGCCCACCAGCTTCCCTAAGCTTCAGTTACCTCATCCGTAAAACAAGATTTATTTTAAAAATCAAATCGAATACTGTACATAAGACACTTGAAAAATAAAGTGCTAGATAAATGGAATTTATTGTTACACATACACAATCATGTATTCTATTTAAACCTCATAAGAACATTATGGGGGCAGTATAATTACGCCCATTCTATAGATGGTGCCACAGACATAGAGGTTAAGTAATTAACCCAGGCCCAGCACCCACCAGCCCAAGCGGTTGGGCCCCAAGGTGACATTCAGAACTTGCATTCAAACACACAAGATCATCAGTGCCCTTAGAAGATTTCAAACTCACCCAGAACTATTTGAACCAGAAAGCTACCCTAAGTACCTTCACACAACACCAGAGGGCAGACACTGGCCTAGGGTCAGGGAGTTGCAACAATCTCGATTCTCAAAAGGGTGCCAGTGAGACCTGCCACGAACCCGTCTCCCCTGGTGCCTTACTTTATCTGTGAAATAGGGATAATAAACACATTACCCATCTCCAGGGGTTTGTTAAGATCGGGGGTAAGATAATTGGTGTGGAGGCACTTTGAAAGCAATATGAAATGCTGTGAATGGAGGTTGTTCTCAAAATAACCTGTTCCAAGTAGGTGGCATGATGACATTTTTTAAGTTATTTTTATTATTTTCTTGTTGTTCACTTTTCCTGAAAACCATTATGGCTACGAAAGAATATACAGCTTGGGTTAATTTTAATATCGGAGTTGAAGTGGATTTTTCTCTCTACTTAACCTACTATCACTAATCAAAACAAATGGTGCAATTTTATCATCCTAGAAATGGTAAACAGTCAGTGGTTCTAGACAAGGAGACTAATTTTCGTCTCCCCACTGAGAGGTGCTAAAAGCCCTTGCTTTGACATGAAATGTGTTAATATTCCATGGAGAGCCTCCTGGTAGCTAAGATTGCTTTCAGAACTCACATGTCCTTCCCAAAGAAAACTTAATGCGAGAAAGGAGAGACGCCACCTGAAGAAATTCCAGAGCAATCCAATTATCTCCAAACTTGGGTATCTCGGTGCCTTCTGGATATCCCAACTGCACACGCCACAAAAACCTCACACTTAATGCTTCCAAAACTGAGCTCACCATTCCCTCCTGTGTTCTCAACTGCAATAAACGGCAAATCCACAAGTTAACCTAGTTTGCTCCTTCCCACTCAATGTCTAATAATAACAGGTTCCCTTTTTAAGAGATTCTTACCAACATGCCATGCCCTCTAGCAGGCATACTGCACGTGTAATTTCAATATTCCCACAACGACTCCATATGAGGAAAGCTTTATTTTACCAATGAGGAAACTGAAGCAATTAAGCTAGAGGCAGCATTGGAATCTGAACCTAGGTCAGACTGATTTCAAAGCCCTTGTTCTTTCAACTGTATGAGGATCAAACTCTCTATTTTCTTCTACTTTAGTAACTCCCGATTCATTGCTTCCAGTGCCTTGGTTCAAGTATCATCACCACCGGCCTGGATTGCTCTCAGAGGCTCTCTGCTTCCTCCAGACTACCCCTGACCTTGCCCCATCTCACATCCCCACTGCTACCAGAATGAACTTGGCAAAATGCAAATATGATCATGGCACTTCCCTATTGAAAGTCCTTAGTGGCTCCTGAGAGCTTCCAATAAGGGTTCAAATTCTTCAGGGTCTCATGATCATGTCTCTCTCTTCCTCCCTAGAGTCATCTCCCTCCATTCCCCTCCCCATCCCCCCTCCCCAGATCCTTTGCTCCACAGATGCTACTTGCTTGCAATTCCCTGAATGCATCCTGGGAGATCTCATGTCTCTGTCTTCTGACATGCCCTCCCACCACTAAAATGGCCTTCACCTCCCTTCTTCCTCTATTCAACTGCTACCAGTCCTTCAGAAGTCGCCTTAAATGCCTCCTGTCTCCAAGAAATCCTCTCCTTATCTGAACATCCACAGCCTCAAAGCAATGCCCCTGCAGAGAATTGGGTCTTTCTTTCCTTTGTTTATTCTTTCATTCAAGAAATAGTTATTGAGGGGCATCTGAGTGACTCAGTTGGTTAAGCGTCTGCCTTCGGCTCAGGTCATGGTCCCAGAGTCCTGGGATCGAGTCCTCCTGGGATCGAGTCCCGCATCGGGTTCCTCACTCGGCGGGGAGCCTGCTTCTCCCTCTGCCTCTGCCTGCCGCTCCCCCTGCTTGTGCTCTCTCTCTCTGTCAAATAAGTAAATAAAATCTTTAAAAAACAATAGTTACTGAGTGCCTACTATGGTCTAGGTACATGCCAACTGCTGGGATTACAGTAATGAGCCAAACAGACACTGTCCCTGCCTTCATGGGGATTCCAGTCAAGTAGGAGGGCAACAGTAATCCAGTCATGACCCAAGAAAAGGATTAACCACACACTGGGGTATGTACCATGAAAGAGAAGTATAGGATGTGAGGAGACCATCTACAAACAGCTGGGTGTGGAGGGGGCAGAGGAGAGATTAACATCTCCTGAGGGACAAAGTTTAAATTTGAAGTGCAGAGGGGCGCCTGGGTGGCTCCGTCGGTTAAGCGGTTAAACATCTGCCTTCGGTTCAGGTCATGATCCCAAGGTCCTGGGATCAAGTCCCGTGTCAGGCTCCCTGCTCAGCGGGAGCCTGCTTCTCCCTCTGTCCCTCCCCCTGCTTGTGCTGTCTTTCTCTCTCTGTCAAATGAATAAATTAAAAATATATATATATTTTAAAATAAATAAATAAATAATAAATTTTAAGTGCAGAGGGAGACATTTCAGAAGAGCATTACAGGTCGAGGGAACAGAATCTGCGGAGACCACGAAGCAAGTCAGCTCTCGCCAGGTTCCAGTAACTGGAAGGAGGAGTAATCTCTTCCCATGTCCCCTCACCGGTCTGCGGGCAAATAGATGGCAAGATCCTACCCTGGGTTACTTTATATCCCCAGGGCCCTGCCCACGATATTTATGAACGAGTGAATGAATATACTCTATGTTCGAAAACCAGAGGTATGATTTTTTGTAAACAGAGACTCTAACATGCAAATACCTGAGCCTGAAGAACATTCGTTGCCACATCTACCACCGCCAGGCCTGTGGCCCCAGCTGCTGCCGTCACTAAAACAGTTTCTCTGCCAGAGAAAGATGAACGTTACCTCAGAAACCCTCAAAAATCAACCAATCATATGATTTCATGAACATTTTAAAGCAAGAAGAGGACTTAAAGCCCAGTTCATTCAGCCCTTCATGGACACCCATTCTCCGGGCTTTGGGGCTGGCTTATATATGTCACTGCCTGATCGGTGCAAATTTGGTCCACTTGAAGACTTCCCAGGAAAAATATCCCTTAATCTCTCTAGGGAGCCTCTTCCTCATGACAAGGGCAACTCTTCCTTTGGCCTACCACTCCAATTTCTGCTTCAGAAATTCTGTCCTAAGATCACACTCATACTAAACATTGCTGAAGTTTAGAAGGTGGTGATCAAGGAATGGCCACTATTCAGTTAAAGTCACCTCTCTGGAGAAATTCTGATCTCTCTGAAAAGGGCAAGAGGCAAATATTGCAGGTAAAGTGGGAAACTTCTGCACCTTTGAATTTGAAATACCCTAGTTAGGCACACCCAACCATGCCTCACAGAAACAAATACCACAGGACTCCATTAAAACCAGACTAAAACAAGTTTACATAAACCAACTCTCTAAAATGTAAGGTTTGAAGCACCTGGGTGGCTCAGTTGGTTAAGCGTCTCCCTTTGGCTCAGGTCATGATCCTGGAGTCCCAGGATCAAGTCCCACATCAGGCTCTCTGCTCAGCGGGGAGTCTGCTTCTCCCTCTGACCCTCCCCCCCCTTGCTTTCTCTCTTTCACTCTCTCTCTCTCTCAAATGAATAGACAAAATCTTTTTTAAAAATGTAAGGTTTTCAGGGTACCTGGGTGGCTCAGTTGATTAAGCACCTGCCTTAAGGGTCCTGGGACTGAGCCCCATGTCGGGCTCCCTGCTGAGCAGGGAGCCTGCTTCTCCCTCTCCCTCTGCTTGTCTCTCCCGCTGTTTGTGTGCTCTCTCTCTCTGTGTCAAATAAATAAATAAAATCTTTTAAAAAATAATAAAAGAAATGAAGTAGAAGAAAATGTAAGGTTTGGGGCGCCTGGGTGGCTTAGTCCTTAAGCGTCTGCCTTCGGCTCAGGTCATGGTCCCAGGGTCCTGGGATCAAGCCCCGCATCAGGCTCCCTGCTCCGCGGGAAGCCTGCTTCTCCCTCTCCCACTCCCCCTGCTTGTATTCCCTCTCACTGTGTCTCTCTCTGTCAAATAAATAAATAAAATCTTTAAAAAAAAAAAAGAAAGAAAGAAAATGTAAGGTTTTCCAGGAGGTGATCTCTAGAGTGGCCAGGTTCAAAAGAGCTATTTCCCCAAATTCATATTGGACAAGTTCACAGTCTATCATTCCATCTCAGACACCGACCCCTATCTCAGGTCACTACCTTCCTTTGGCCTTTCCTGACACCAACTGAACAAGAGCTAAAGGTTAGGGAGGGGAGGGGAAGGGGCAAGGTCTTGCTGGGCACTTCTGATCTCAGAAGGAGATATTAGCCCTGGGTTGTCTACAGAGCGTCTTACCCAGGCCGAGTGCATGCCCTATGCTCCAAGGCCAAAATAGCAGTGCCATAAGATACAGGCAAGGTAGCAGCTTCTCGGAGGGGGACCCTTTCTGGAATCTGCCACAGTGTCTGTAAAAAGAGATAACAGTAACTTAGGGATTAAGCACATGTACCTGTTCATAAAGGCTGCTCAGTAAACATTATGATCCGATTGAGTGACTGATTTGTAAAAGGAACCAAGCCTGTCAGGAACCAAAACCCACCAGAAGTCAAAACCAAGCAAGCTGTGACAGAGTTCAAAACCTGGGTATATGGGTCTTCACAAATCCCAAGGCTGGCATCTAGCTCGGGATGGAACCACGTTTCAGAGAATGGAACTGTACTGTAATAGATGAATCGGATGGTGGTTAGGTCCTTTTTACCTCAATAAAGCTGTGGGAAAAAAAATGTGTACTCTTCACCACTAGGGGCCGCCATTCACATCCTATACATGCCTACCCCACCACCCTGGCTGGCGCCATTCCCAAGACTAGCTCTTTCACAAACGTGATGTGGGGGAGAAACCTATTATATCCACCTCAATGCCCCAAACCAGTTTTTCTACCAAAACTACCTATGGTCCAATTGGACAGCCAGCCAGTTGCCCCAGGACTCGCAAAACAAAATGTCCTTCTTCATCTCACGACTCCACACAAACAAAGCTCTGTGCAGGGTTGTCACTCCAACATAGAAAAGGCTTTAGCATTTGAAAGAAAGAAGTGCTTGGCTGAGAAACAAATACAAAGAAGGAAGAGAGAAGAGTAACAAGGAATGAGAGCTAGGTGGAGATTAAAGAAAAGAAAGGAGAAAAAAAATCTCCAAGCAGACAGACTGAGAGCTAGGGATACCTTTGGGTCAATGATGCATTCTTCAGCCATACCATTAAAGCCACTCACGCCAATAACTCGGTCTCCCTGAAGAGAAAACATTAAGGGCTTCTTCAAATGCATGGCCTTGCTGTTTACCTCTTACAAATTAATCAAAAAAAGAAAGAAAATCTTTCTTCCTGACCCATAAGACACAAGTTTGTCAAAATCATCTATTCAGAGTTAACGTTTAGTAAATAATTCAACCATCTTCTCAATACCCCCAACAGGATGCCAAGACAATATGAGCACATTTTGGACAGGACAGAGTAAGGAAAAAGTTGAAATAAATTAGAATCCCAGATTCTTTTTCACAAGAGACTGAAACTTGAGAATGTTCTATCCTCTCAGTAACTGAAGACTGAGGTGCTGGCTTCTTTAGTAATACAAGGTTTTACGAAGCCAGGAACTTCCACCGGCTTCCTTCCTCCAATTCAGAATTAGTTTCTTCCCCCTTCATCTCGGTTTCCCTCTGGTGTCTGTTGGCAAAGGCCAAGAGAAGCAAGACGCTTTGGCTGCAAATGAGGTTAGCACATTTCTCAGGGCTACACACACAATTCCCTAGATTTCAACTCATTTACCTCTTTCACTGTGCTGACATCTGTGCCTGTCTCCAGGACAGTCCCAGAAAACTCCATTCCTAAAACAAATTGTTTAAACACTAGGTTATCTATAAAGCCCAGCACCATGGAGACGAGAAAAGCCTGATCAACAGGCCATTCCATCCACTCTTTAGAGCTGAGAGGGCTTAAGTGTCCCCCCACGACCCCCCAGGGGAAGAGCATTGTACCCAAAGCACAGGAAAGTGAACTTAAGATTTCATGATCACAACCTGAAAGGTGATAGCAGTCCTATTCTTACCAATTTACAAATGAAAATTTCAAGAATGGGCAAAAACACAGAATCACAGATACACCAGTACTTTTGATCCTGCTCACGGGGGCCTTGGGGGGCTCTTTACAGCACCCCAATTACAATGTTCATCATAGTGTATTTATCTGTTTCTGTATCTCCTCTTGTAGACTGTGAGGCCCTCAAGGACATGAACTGTATTTATTCATACAGTACGTGGCTCAATTTGGATGAACTGATGTCGTCTGCTCTTTCCTCTTCCACCTCCAAAATTTCTGAATTTAATGATCCATACATTTCCCACTTAGGCTGCCAAAGGAATAACTCAATTGACTATGACATTTTCCCCCCCACCCAGCACGTCAGCAAATACAGAGGGAAATGGTTCCAAATGTTGAAACACAACAAAACACAGCAACTATTTTACAATCACTGTATCCTTCATAGTGTATGTCTGTATACAATATGCATGTACTATCCTATCTCTTTAAATTTCAACAACAAAAAGCAGTCATTTGTCCACATATTCACTATCTAAATGTAATCAGATTGGGCATAATTAAAATCAGACAGTGGACTGCTAGAAATGTATAAACTTTTTCTTCTTTCTGATCCTCTGATATTAGGTTTCTTTGGGAATATGTGTTTGTGAGGACTGACAGTTTTAGCTGCAAACATGTTTATGATCCTTCAGTGAAAAAACAATACTGGGCTCCCGGGTGGCTCAGTTGGTTGGGCGACTGCCTTCGGCTCGGGTCATGGTCCTGGAGTCCCGGGATCGAGTCCCTCATCGGGCTCCCTGCTCAGCAGGGAGTCTGCTTCTCCCTCTGACCCTCTTCCCTCTCGTGCTCTCTATCTCTCATTCTCTCTCTCTCAAATAAATAAATAAAATCTTTAAAAAAAAAGAAAAAACAATACTGAGGCACTCACAAGGAATGAGAGAGACGAGGACCAATGAGGATTCCGATCAGAATTCTGCCGGACATGATACGTAAAAATTCATTTGTTCATTTATGTGTTGTTAACGTCTTTATTGAGCATCTACTATGAGCCAGGCACAATACTAAGATGGGGGATGAAACTAGGGGCCAGACAGTCATAGAACCTTCCCACAAGAGGCTCACTAGTGCTTCTAATCAGTGGTGAGGCTGACGTATCTGAAGCATCACTGTGGGCAGGCAAGCAACACCAGCGTCGTGCCTGAGAAGCACACAGTTCTGAAAGCTCTGTAGCTTCTCTCCTGAGCAGTCACTTGGCCCCTTCATACTCACCAGGTGTGAAGGGAAGTTGGGGCTTTTCCTGATACTGACCACGGCAGACCAAAATATCAGCAAAATTAACTCCACAGAAATGGACATCAACTCTGACCTGCAAAGGAAACATAGCAGCAGGACACTCCTGGGTGGCTCAGTTGGTTCATCGACGGCTGTTAATCAGCTCAGGTCCTGATCCCGGGGTCCTTGGATTGAGCTCCGTGTCGGGCTCCCTGCTCCACAGGAAGCCTGCTTCTCCCTCTCCCACTCCCCCTCTGCTCCTGCTCTCTCTCAATCGCGCTCACTCTCTCACTTTCTCCCAAATAAATAAGATCTTTAGGGAAGGGGTGCCTGGGTGGCTCAGTCGGTTAAGCGGCTGCCTTCGGCTCAGGTCATGGTCCCAATGTCCTGGGATCGAGCCCCGCATCGGGCTCCCTGCTCAGTGGAAAGCCTGCTTCTCCCTCTCCCACTCCCCCTGCTTGTGTTCCTGCTCTCGCTATCTCTCTCTCTGTCAAATAAATAAATAAAATCTTAAAAAAAAAAATCTTTAGGGAAAAAAAAAAGCAGGGGGTGGAGCAGAAGAGCAGCAAAGCAGAGTGGTGCATGTCCATGGAGACAAAGTTCATTCAATTACACCAAAATAGTTCCTGAATATCTACTATATGTCGAGTACTGAACTAAGTGCCTGTGTGCAATCGTGAGGCAAAATGGACAGGTTCTTGCCTTCATGGAGCTAAGAGTATGGCAGATATCTGATATCTGTCTACAGCCATCCCACCTGAATGCACCCCATCTAGTCTGATCTCGAAAGCTAAGCACGGCGGACCTGGTTAGTACTTGGATGGGAGAAGACAGACATCAGCCAAGTAATTGTGATGATTTATGTTTTAAATTACAACTCCTACACAGAATGTTAAGGAGAAAAATATATGGTGCTAACACAAGCAAACCTGATGGCATGTGCAAAGGCCCTGTGATGGGAACAAAAGAAAAACGAGTGAGCTCAGAGCACAAAGAGGAGAAAGAGATGGGGCTACAGAGCAGGGCCCACACCATCCAAGGGTGTGTAGTCTTTACTGAGGCTCTGAGCCTTCACAGTACAAACAGTGGGAAGCCATTAAAGGATTTTAAGCAGAAGGGTAACATGACCAGCTGTTCTGGGGATCAGCAATCATCTTGGAGGCCAGTTCTAGATCCCCAGTTTCTGTGCTTCATGCCCAGGCTAGAGCAGAGGCAGGCCTGCAGCATTGTAGCCAGCACTTTTTCCAGACCCTGTAGGCCAGTGGTTCTCCAAGTCTGGTTCCCAGACCACCAGCTTCAGTGTCACCTGGGACCTTACTTAGACTTTCAAATTCTCAGGCCTCACCCCGACGTAAGGAATCAGACACTCTGGGGACAAAGTCCAGCAATCTGTTTTACCAAGCCCCAGGTGATTCTGACACAGGCTGAGAACAGAGCCAAGAAACAGGAGAAAATGAAGGCTGAGAGACAGAATCGCTGACATTCATTTCCTTGTTTGCTTACATTTCCCATTTAGGACAGAGGAAGCCATGTTGGTGAGGAGACATTTCTATGGACAAAATGCATCCAGTCAAGAATGTTTTGAGTGTCTCCCGTGTGCCAGGCACCATTCCAGAGTATGAGGATTTGATGGTGAGTAAACTCACAGAGACCCAACTCCCATGAGCTAATTCCTTACGAGGCAGTGTCTGGGCAAAGAACGGAACCAAGGAGCCCAGCCTTCAGGCTGCGCACACTGTGTGCATGATGCACCAGCTGTTGACATGTATGGCGCTCATAGGTCCTCAAGCCACTCCACTTTGCCTCAAGGATGATTCAAGAATAAACGTCTTGGGTGCCTGGGTGGCTCAGTCCTTAAGTGTCTGTCTGCCTTTGGCTCAGGTTGTGATCCCAGGGTCCTGGGATCGAGCCCCATATCGGGCTCTCTGCTCGGCAGGAAGCCTGCTTCTCCCTCTCCCACTCCCCCTGCTTATGTTCCCTCTCTCACTGTGTCTCTCTCTCTGTCAAATAAATAAATAAAATCTTTAAAAAAAAAAAGAATAAACATCTTTCAGCACATGAATCCCAGGAAGCAGACCAGCTGCCATCATATGCTCACTCAAACAATCCATTTCACAACAGAGTCCCTGCTAGGGAAGTGACACTTTAGGGCTGCAGCTGCCTTGCTCCCTCTCACCAGGGGTCCCTGACGCTGAGGCTCCCTGCTTTGCTTCACCTTGTCAGAGGTTCTCATTCTCCATTCGAGATGACATCGTGTCACCAGAGAGGTCACCCGGCAGAGCCAAAGTGACTTCCACATTTCACTGGAAATGCCCACAATCCTAAACCAATCCCACCCCACATCAGGGCACTCCCCAGAGGAGGGCACAAGATACACACTAAGAATTATAGGACAGACGTTACCGGACTGGTCTGGGGGAGGAGGCAGGACAGAACACTAAATGCTGACACTGAAGAGGAAGCCAAAGATGGGGTCCATTTCTGTGTATTAAACCAATAACCTGCAAGGGGCTATGCAAAGTCGTGTGCAAATCAGAATTGTCTGTTTCTAAGGCAACAGCTCTGGGGCCTTCAGCAAGAGGTCTACATTTGAGTTTGGGGGCGCAATCTTCCTTCAGCCCTTATGGCCTTTTTGTGAACCCCGAAAGGGCCCTTCCGGCCCAGGACGGAGCTGCGCTCCAGGCTCCCGGTCGCCCCCTAGGTGAGCACTTGGGAACTCCATTTAGGACCGAAGGCCGCGGGGGGGGAGGGGGGGAAGGGGTGGCGGCAGAGGGGAGAGTGAAAGGGAGCGTCGGGGGTCCCGGGGATAGGCCAGTCACCACCCTACCTCGTGAGGCCGGACTGGGCGGGAGGCGACCTCCTCGATGGCCAGGGGCTGCTTCAGCTCTGTGCAGAGCGCGGCGCGGTAGTGGCGGCCGCAACCCGGCCCCGCCCTCCTGCAACACAGAGCAAGCGGCGGATTACAGCCCCCCCCCCCCCCCGGCTACCTCTCGGGGCCCAGGGGAGAGTCGGGGCCCCACCTGCAGAGCCACGCCCGAGAGAGGCCCCGGCCCCGAGCCACCGCCGCCATGGCCCGGGGCAGAGCGGCGCGCGAGGGGTGGTCCAAGGTGGCAGGAAGCGCGGGACACAGCGCCGGCCCCGCCCCGGCCCCGGGGACCGCGGAAGAGCGTCCGGCGAGGGGCCCACGGGCCGCAACCCGACCCGGGCAGGCGGTGGCGGCCGGTACCGCGCCCGGGTCACCCCACCCGCAGGGCGCCCTGCTTCCCCGGGGGTCTGAGCCCTTTGGGCCCCCGGCCTCCCCGGTCTCCCCGGTCTCCCCGGTCTCCCCGGTGGTGGAGCTCGCTGGAGAGGAAAGAAAACAAATAAAAGGAATAGATCGGCGGGGATTAAGCTCTGTTGACATTTTACTAGCAAATTTGGGAGACTTTTAAAGCCACACCTAATGATATGTAAATAGCGGTTCTTGGGTCCCTCTGCACTGCGAAATCCTAAATGCACAGGTAAAGGCCTTAATGTCTGCATCAAAACCTTGCTGGAGTTCAATTCTTGTTACTAATTTTCTCACATTTGCGGGACTATTTACACTAAAATTATACAGTTACTAGTAATCCACCGTTGAATGATCTTACGCAGATCCAAAGAACACTTTTTTTTTTTTTTAAGATTTATTTATTTACTTTGAGAGAGTGAGAGCACATGAGAGGGGGTAGGGGCTAGAGGGAGAAGCAGGCTCCTCGCTGAGCAGGGAGCCTGATGCGCGACTCGATTCCAGGACCCTGAGATCACGACCTGAGCCGAAGGCAGTCGCTTAACCAAATGAGCCACCCAGGCGCCCCAAAGAATACTTTCAATTAAAGGCAGGCCCAAAGCTGGTGGTTTTTATATTCCTGATGCCTCTATTATGCCTGACACATAACAGACGGTCAATAATTGACTCAATGACTACTTAGTTCCTTGGTGAACAGGTATACTCTGCAAAAACATAACAATATAATCTGTGAAATATTATGAAACTGGGTAGATTTCTGTTGCACCAGTAACCAAATATTTATGTATATTAGCAAGATAAGAGAAGCACATAATCCTGGGAAGAATATTTCATTTGACAGATGGCTTTTAATCACACCCTGGTGTCTTCAAAAGACATCCGGTCAAAGAACATAGCCTCTCAGGTTCAAGCCCAGCTCTACCACCTGTCTGTGTGGCTTTGGCATTACAACTGATGTCTGTGGGCCCCAGTTTCCTCCTCTATAAAGTGAAAGTATCAGACAGGATCATTCCCGAATTGCTAAATTCTTTCATTTTTTTGGTGGAAAATAGTCCAAGATAGCAAATGACCTAGAAGGAATGATCAGGGGTGGAACAAAGGGAAAACAGAGCAAAAATGAAGGAGCAATGAACTTCTGAGATTATGGCCTAGAAGCTTGGGTAGGAGAGGAATCCAAGAACCAGGCCCCCACCACAGGTGCTAAGTAGAGGTCACTGCCAGAGAATCTAAAAAGTCATTTTAGCCCTTGACTCCATCAGGAGGCAACTCAGGCTTAAAAGGAACAAGGACTAGAAAGTGAGAAGATGAAAAAAGTTTATTTCCAGTGAACTGCTCTGTGAACTCTTAGTCATTGGGCACATAAAATCAAGCCAGGAATCAAAATGAACCTTCTGGTTGCCAAATAACAACAGTGAGCAACAAGAAATCTCACGTTTATGAAGTGTGAAACAAGGATTGATTGTCCTGAGGACGAAATGAGTTGTTACATATGGAAAATGTTTTGTAAAATATTAGGTATTTATACAAGATATAATTTTCAATGGAACTCCTTGGAAGTAACAACCATTTCTTAATCTCCTTTATGTTTGAAGTACTTTGCACATGCAACACTTTTAGGCATTTAATACATGTTTATCTAACAAATTGTTAAATGAGCACTCAATTATCTAGCATCAATTTTCCAGATAATTGGAAATATCTTTAAGCATCAAGTCTTCTATTTTTAAGTATTTTTATGGAAATTTTTTCTATTGTGGTTTTTATAATAGCCTTGTCATTCTCAGAGAATATGAAAATCAGTGAGTTTTGGGGAAATCTATCAATGCGGCATTCTACATGTCTAACAGTATCTGAAGAAAATAGTAAAAGTCCCTTTAAGAAGAATCTTGGAGGGAGATGAAAGTATCTTAACTAAATGAGGTGATTTTAAGCATTTATATGCAAAATAACTTTCACATTTCCGAAGAGCTTCAAAGGTAAGTGACAAGGCATTCAATGGTAGTTGCTATAGTAGCAAAAGAAATATTTAGCCTATCCATAGAGGAGCTGCCACCACACCATACTGTCTAGTTTTTGTTATCATTTCTGATTACTTTGTTTTAACTGAGGGTAAGATGGAAGAGTGGACAGGAAGAATACAACTGGAGCCCTGGGGAAGACTGAGACCAAGCAGCGATATCTGAACGGGTCAGTCCTCTGAGAAGAAAAAGAAAGAACCCAGAGCTGCTCTGCAAACCAGTCTGAGGGGCTCCCTAGGAAGTAGAAGAGTAACAGATGACTCTTCCTTCTGGTACAACTCACATGAAGAGATAATACTGAACATCCAGCAGCTGCTAGAGGGCTGAAGGTGGAGAAGCAAGTCAGAGCTGAATACACAAGCAGCTATATTTCCACAGAATAATGGACAAATAATATACAAACAATATTACCACTGTACAGGACTATGCTGAAAAGGTAAAAGTATCCTCCACAGTTAGAATGCTTTATCCAACAGTTTGTCAGCTCCCCGAGAATAGACACTGGGTCTCAGTGGCCCAGAGCTTACCACCATATCTGTGGCTAGCCTGTAGCAGGTGCTTGGTACATTACGAACCTGGGAAGCAAGGAGCCCTACAAGCTGAGTGGAGGAGGTCCCAGCACATTACTATCCCAAGGCACAAAACCAAAACATTTTAAGAGTTTGGACTCATTTCCCTGCCTAAATATGCAGCTGCTGGGTATGATCTGACCTTTCTTCTGACTGGTTTGTATTGCCATTGTAGATATAAATTATTACCTTCCATCACAGGGATGTCCTCCAAGATTCCTGAGGTGTGGCGGAGTAGTTTGCCTTTTCACTGAATTCCCCCAAATGGCTCTTTCTGGTTGTTGCAGTTGGGGTTAACCTATCAGCCTCAGAGATGAACTTTGGCTCTCTACACACATAGTACATATGGACCTTCCACTCTATTCCAAGAACTCTGTAAGCTATGCTATGTCACTTATTTTGCGCCAACATTCATGGAATCCTAGAATTTCAGAGCTGGGATTGCTCTTCAAGATAATCTAATCAAAGTGCTTCATTCACAAGCCAGAAAGCTGAGGCTCAGGGAGAGACTGGCCCGAGGTCACAGAGCGGAGTTAGTGGCCAGAATAGCATTAGGATCTGCCTTTCCTGGGGCGCCTGGGTGGCTCAGTCGGTTAAGCATCTGCCTTCAACTCCGGTCATGATCCCAGTGTCCTTGAATTAGGTTCCCCGCTCAGCAGGGATTCTGCTTCTCCTTCTCCTCTGCCCCTCCCCCCACCACCACTGCTCATGCGCAGCTCTTTCTCTCTCTCAAATAAATAAATAAGATCTTTAAAAAAAGAAAAAAAGGATCTGGCTTTCCTGATTTCCTGTTTGCTTCTCTTTCTACCGAGCTCTTTGGCATTCGCTCAACACTAGACACCATAATAATAATATTTTGCATTTTCATAGCACTTGGTAAGTTGCAAATCACTGTCACCCAAGTTGGTTCATCCTGCCATCGGTAAGAATAATAATAATTATCATTACAACTAGCACTTATTGGTAATGTTACAAACCAGTCACTAGGTGCTTTTGCATTATTTCATTAGTCCTCATGATTGTCCTGCTCCTGGTATACTATTATTTTCACTCGTTTATGGATTAGGAATGTAGGCTTAAGGTGAAGTAAGTAACTTGCCCAAGGCCACACGGTTAGGAAATGGAGCTATTGAGAAGCCTCCAGAAGCCTGAGTGGCGACATCGGTATCCAGGCACCCAGCCGCCCACTGTACCCCCCTCACACCCCCCTCCAGAGCAGACAGAGAAGCTTTTGTATGATACATTTTAAAGCCATGCTTTGCTTGTGCGCTTAAGCTTAATTTTATAGGAATTTTACAGTAGTTCTAGCCTAGAAAAGAGGAATTCCCTGAAGAAGGGAATACAGAGACAGCAGCCTCCAGGGGATGCCTGCGGTTGAGACAGAAGAGGAGGAGAACACAGCAGTAGGAGTTACTACCCTAATCCATGTAGCCGGAAGCTTGAAAATGTATCAATTTCATTTAAAGTATCATATGTGAGATTAAAAGTGTGATTACAGGGGCGCCTGGGTGGCTCAGTCGGTTAAGCATCTGCCTTCGGCTCAGGGCATGATCCCGGGGTCCTGGGATGGAGCCCCGTGTCAGGCTCTCAGCCCCGCAGGAGCTCACATACACACACAGATTTTAATGAACAATGTGCTGACCGGGTTGCCTCGTGACCAGCCATTACTTCCAGCAGGTACCAGCAGGCATTTGGTCAAAATTCCTGGCACCCCGACGGGCCAATTTGGAACCAGTGGTGGCCCAGGAGCAGGTTGTCGTGGACCCCAAAACTAATCACCAGTCTTTGAAGCCGGGATATATTTTCCATCTTAAACCATAATTATGGAACCAGTTGACAAGTTCCCAAGCATTCTGGCAACTTTATGAAGCTTTTCCAACCCCTCCTCCCCCAGAGAGAACAAATTCTTCCCTTCCATATGTTTTCCCCAGAGAACTTTGTTATAACCTGTATTCGCTCATTAATCTCATTGCTCAGGTAGTATTTATCTGTCTTTCTATCCCAGCAGCTGAGCTGTGAGCATCGTGGATGGTTCTGATGCTAGCATAGCAAAGTGAAAAGAATTGGGGCCTTGAAATCACCTGCACCTGTGTGTGATTCTGGACTTAGCTCCTTACTTATTGGGACCATGGGAAACTATTTAACCTCTCTGGGCTGCCATATCCTCATATGGAAGGCGAGCATAGTAATCCCCACCTGGGGTGGTGGTTGAGAATTTAGCAAGAAAGAGGGTACATGGCAGCACTCAATAAATGGCAGCTCCTATTATGAAGACATTCCCTGCCCTTGAACCCCTCGCCATCTAATGGAGGGAGGCACACTTAATTAGGCATCAAAGGTGCCTGTGATAAGTCCTATGACAGAGGGCCGCAAAGGGGGCTGGGACAGCGCAAGAGAAGGTCAAGCTACCCCAGCTGGAGAGCCTCATTTCAAGAGAGCCTCCCAGAGGAAAGAGGAGGAAGAATTCAGCAGACAGAAGGCACAGCTAAGTGAGTCCCAGGCAAAGGAGTGCAGGAGAGAGAATGTGGCATGTTCAAGAAAATTTAAGTGGTCAGCTATGACTAAAATGATGGCTTTGAGCTGGAGAATGGGTTGAGAGACGAGGCTGGAGAAGCAGGTAGTGTGTAGAAAGGGCATAGGTTTGGGAGTGAGGCAGTCAGGAATCCCAACTTCATCACTTCCCCGCCATATACCCTCATCCAAGGGTCTTCTTTCCGAGTCTCAGTGTCCCCATTTGTAAAGGGATTGTGATTACATGAACTATTATATGTAAAGCGCCTGGCACAGAATATACATTTTTTTAAATGGTAGCAAGTGTTACTTGTCTGTTCCTCTAGGATGGGCTTGGTGGGTTGGCCCACAGGACATACTCATTTGACTGAGTCAATGAAAGGATGGATGAATGGGTGAATTCATTCACTTTACACATACTTATTAGATACCACCCATGTGCCAGGCACTGTTCTAGTCACTGGGGATACAGCAGCGAGCATAACAGACAAAAATCTCTGCCCTAGTAGGACTTGCAGCTCATCAATGAAGAAGAAAAAGGAGGCCACTGGTGTCCGTGAGGGGACAGTCTACTTCAGAGCCCAGATAACCCATGTAGCTCCAGGGTTATCTGATGAAAAGCTGATCAACTGACAAAGCAAGTTTCCAAGAGGTCTGGACAGGAGCCCCACCTCCTAGCAATAAGAAGGCTCGTGCCCTTCCCTTAATGCTTCTCACTTATCAGCCCCCAGCTTCCTGTTGTGATCCAGGGGAACTGGCGAGTTGTGTTGTTGGCAGGAAGAAATGTCAAGGAGGGCTCAATTCATTCTTGGGCTCTGGGTCTAAAGTGGTGGCAAGAGGAAATAGGAAAGCAGCATGCACACAAAAAGGCTATGGAGAGAGAGATTGGCCTATCAGAGCCACCAAGTGATAAGGGAGATAAGGGAGATTTGCCCAATTTAGCAGCCTTGTGCTGCGTGGAGGTTTTATTTCAATAGCAGGATAATCATATTTCACATGTGTATATCTCTTTACAGAAAGGGCTGGCCTAGGGGGATCTCATTTAATCCTCAGGACTACAAGGTAGGAATTAACCCTATTTAATCCCATCTCTCTCCACTGCCTCCTGCCCTGGGGTAGAGAACCATACCCGAGTTTCAATTACAGACCAAAACAACCAAGACCTTCATTCATTCCTCAGCCCTCTCCAGCCAACACCCTATTCATCTCCTCCCCCCACCCCAGCAGGGCCAAGAAGGCAGCTCCGTTGCTCTCCTTCCATGCATTCTCCTCTGGATCTTCCCCTAAGTGCCCTGAAGTTGTTCTTGTTACGGTCACCACCGATGTCCCATCTGCCGAGTCCAATCAGTCCAATGGAGGCCAGTCAGTCTGCATCATCATGAGCCTCCAACAGCATTTGGAGCCAGTCTCTCCCGTTCCCTCCCACTTAGCCCACTCCTTCTCAGTCGCCCTTCCTACCAAGGGTTCTTTCTACCACCCTTCTCTCTCTCTCTACGTGAACTCTCTTTTCATCTTCAAAATCCTGCTCCAGCTCCTGATCTGTGGGGCCTCCCTCACCGCAGTGTCCCCACCTCTCACCTTCTTGCTCTTCTCCCCCACCTCAGGAACATGTACAGTCCCCTCTTCTTGCCTTCTTGGCCACTCTTCCGTAGCTTCAGCAAAGCACAGATCACATTGTGTTGAGACTGTGCGTCCATGTTCCCTAGGAGATTACGAACAAGTTCAGGATGGAGTCATTGACTTCTCCGTTTTTGCATTCTCAGTGCCTGGCACAGGGCCTGGCACATGATAGACGCTTCAGTTTAAAGGTGTTTTAAAAATTCTCACGAGTCAAACTTCTAGGGGGCACCTGGCTGGCTCAGTCGATAGAGCTTGCCACTCTCGATCTCAGGGTCGTGAGTTCAATCCCCACACTGCGAGTGGAGCCTACTTAAAAAAAATTAAAGAGAATAAAAAATTAGAAAGAGCCAAACAGCGAGTATGGGATGGACCCTCATCTTCTGACTTTAAAGGAGTCAGTCTCTCCACCTCGGCACAGAAAAGAGCCACGTTGCAAGTATTTCATTGTCAACTCTTCAACCCCAGCAAATTCTAGAACTCAGCGGACAAGGTGCCAGGAAGGATTTCCTTTTCCCCACAAACAGTGCGTTGCTACCAGGTGTGGAAGAATTGTTTGGTGTTTGTCACCTTCCTTTTGCAAACTCCAGGATAAGAGAAGAAGAAGAAGAAGAAAAAAAAAACAAGCCACCTCCCATTTCTTCCTCCCAGCGGACAGTCACTGCCCTCACTTCCTTTCAAGCCAGGAGGCAGGAAATCTATCCTCATTCGAGAAACTCCTGATCTGAGAAGGGTAGGGAGGGACTTAATGAGACCCTTTGCAGCTGGGCCAGCCCTGAATGTGACCACTACCACCCCGAAATAATCCTCCTGAGGAAACCTTCATAGATACACCTGGAGGGAAGGAAACATCCCCCTTCAGCAGGAATAAACAAGCTTTCTAGAGAGAGGCTCAGAAATCAGGCAATGTGTGCATCGCCAATTACAAGCTCAAGTTCCACCCAAATACACACTATCAAAAGCTTTACCAAGGCCATCATTACATGCACGGGGCCCTCCTGCTGTTTGGGCAACATTTTAGTGCTGCAATGAAGCAACAAGGTAAAGACCGACCCATTCAGCAGCGCTTTGTTTTGACCTGATGACTCACTTCGCCTTGTCATTTCTAACCCCAGGAAGGGGGGAGAAGGAAATGAGGAGGAAAGGGGGGACTGTGTTGTGCATGTAATTTGTTTCCCCATTTCAGACAGCTTTCTAATGAGCTTTCTCATTAAGGGCTCGGTGAGCCTCTGCTTAAAGTTTTCCAGACAAGCAAATGAGCAGGACTGAAATCAGATGGCGTCAGGCCGCCAGCACCTCATGTTTTGTTTTAAAGATTATAATAACGGGGCTAGGGGTGTGAAAGAAAACACGGCTATTTGTGAGAAGAGAGATTTGATAACTCTTTTGTCCAAGATAATTTGAAAATGAATGTCATGGTTTTACCCAATCCCTCATGAAAAATACTAATGTTCATTAATTATTAAAATATTAGAGTGGATCTGTGATAGCATTTCTTTCTATCAACTGGTTCCCATGGAGAGACGTAATTGTCCGGTGCTATCCCAGCCCTGGGTTCGTATTTCCAGTAGGGTACTCATTACACCGCATCAGAGGTAGTATCCCCTCTAAGCTCTGAGCCCGGTGGGGTCGGCACTCGGCCTTACCTCCTTTATATTTCCACAGCCCCACACGGTGTCCAGACACATAGTAGACACTCAATAAATGTGGTTTTACCATTTAACTGAATTCATTAGGTGCTATTAGTACATGAAAACTCACATAAAATAATTAGACTTGAGTATTAGGCTGCAAATCAGGGTAATTTATCACCTTTCAAGGTTCAACAAACTTTTTTTAAAGATTTTATTTATTTATTTATTTGAGAGAGAGAATGAGAGATAGAGAGCATGAGAGGGAAGAGGGTCACAGGGAGAAGCAGGGCTCCTGCCGAGCAGGGAGCCCGATGTGGGACTCGATCCCGGGACTCCAGGATCATGACCTGAGCCGAAGGCAGTCGCTTCACCAACTGAGCCACCCAGGCGCCCGGTTCAACAAACATTTTAATCCTTATGGCATAAGGAATGCCTCACTTGGGATGATTCCAGGGACTTCCACAGACAATATGCGGGAACATTCTAACATAGTGTTGGCCGTGGAAAGTGTGCTCAATAGAAACCAAGTGCCCATTGCCAGGAAGCACACAAAAAGAGAAGAGGGCTTTCACTCCATTCAATTGGAGAATAGGCATCAAGAGAAGGTAACACAGGGGCGCCTGGGTAGCTCAGTTGGTTAGGTGACTGCCTTCAGCTCAGGTCATGATCCCAGGATTCTAGGATCGAGCCCCACATTGGGCTCCCTGCCCAGCGGGGAGCCTGCTTCTTCCTCTCCCTCTGCTGCTCCCCCTGCTTGTGCTTTCTCTCTCTCTCTCTCTCTCTCTCTCTCTGTCAAATAAATAAAATATTAAAAGAGAGAGAGAGAGAAGGTAACACAATCCTTTCTAAAACATTTGCTCAATGGTCCAGCTAAAAATGCTGCTTCCTGCTCGTGTGTCCCAGACTGTACTTTATACTAGAGACCTAGGCGCCTCTGTGTCTCTCTGTTTCTCACTGAGGTCCACACTTAAGCTGTGAGCAAGGAGTCGGTGATCCATCCCTATAAGCAGAGGGATGACCTCGGGTATCCTCAGACTATATATCTGGAACATTTTCTCTGATGGGCATCATCTAGTTTCACTGTGTGACCTGAAGACCGTGCATCCAATCCCTGAAGATGCTGATTAGAAGGACTGGTCTCCCCGCTGGCTTGGCATCCTGGCGTCTCTAGTTTTATCAGATCCCACCATGATTCCGCTTCCTGCTAACGTTCAAGAGCCTCTGGCCCTGGCTTTCTGACCTAGTGGTGCCTTGGATCACTAGAGGGCACCCTGGAACAACATTTCTCCCAGGCTGTGGGCTCTCTGCTCCTGCCAACCGACCAGGGCTACACATAGTTCTGGGCTGCAATTTCCAAGCCCAACCTGGAAACACAGTTTCCTTTAAGAAACTTCGTCCAATTGCCACATCGCCAAATACATCTAGCATGCACTTCCACCGTGGGGCTGTAATAAACCCAACTTGTAAAGAAAAATGAAACTTCCAAGTCACCCTATGATTACTCATTAAATATTTACAGTTACCTCAACATGAGGTATTAAAGAAAGGATTGATAAAAGAAGACATTCTTCCTACTCTCGAGAAAAACGGGGGGAAGATAAGGCATAAATATGAACTCGCTGAAAAATATTTCTAATTAATATTAAATTAATTTTCCAATTAAGAAAAAATAGAACTAATCAGTAACTGAGGCCGGTGCCAGTATAGACACAAACCAGGAGCTCCATGAGGGGCCCTAAGCTGGCTGGGAGAACTTGGAAAGACCAAGGATCCTTGGGAAGGCATCATGGAGAAGGTGGGACAGGAGGGGGAAGGAAGAGGGGAGGTCAGGGCCGCCCAACTGCAGCATGCCTTTCTAATTTGGGGCCCTTCCTTGTGTCTCAGCAGGGACTTAAATAAACATGGCAAATGCAAACATGGGAAGGACCACTGGGCCTTCTGGGGTCAGACTGGCGCAATGCCCACATAGTCAACAAACACTCGTGGGCCACCAGCGTGTGCCGGGGGGGGGACAGGGAGTGCAGGCGGGGTGGGGCACAGGGCAAGCAGGGGCCAGCTCACGCAGAGGAGCCTCGTCACTCCTCTTGAAGACATCCAGGGTTACCCTAAGGGCACTGGGGAGCCATGGAAGGGTTCTGAGCTGGGTTAGTGCTGTGACCAGATCTGCCTTTTAGGGGGCTCTGTCTGTGCCAGCCAGGGTCAGGGCTACCTCAGCATATTAATAAGCCAGTGAAGCCAGAGGCATCGGTCTCTTTCTTTAATTGGAACTTTCTCATTTCCTTCCTCCATCCTTAATCACCAGCTTCCCAGGAAAACCCTTTAAACATGGAGGTCACTTTTTTTTAAAAGATTTTATTTATTTTTACTTGACAGAGAGAGACACAGCGAGAGAGGGAACACAAGCAGGGGGAGTGGGAGAGGAAGAAGCAGACTTCCCACCGAGCAGGGAGCCTGATGAGGGGCTCGATCCCAGGACCCTGGGACCGTGACCCGAGCCGAAGGCAGACGCCCAACGACTGAGCCACCCAAGTGCCAGATAACAGAGGAGGCAGAAATAGCCCAAGAGATGTGACTGTCACACATTGGACGGTCCTTCTGGACTGTCACACATTGGAGGGTCCTCACAAAAGGCCATCTCTGGCGAAGTGGCGGCGGGGGGCAGGGCCTCCCTGGGCTGAGAGGAGTGGGCTGAACCCCGTTTCCTAGGTTGGACGCCCTAAGCACCACCACCGAACTGGTTCAAGGTAATCCAGAGGGAAAACAACAACCCTGCAAATCGATGCACAAAACTGATGTGAACTGAACAAAGAGAGGCCATATCTACCTTCATAACTGCTGTTTTATTGCTCTTATTACTGACTTAGTACTTTCACTTGGCCCACACATCAAACCGTAGACGTCTTAATCGGGCCTCCCATCCTTATCTACCTGGTAGCCCAGAGACAGGTGAAGGCAGTAAACCCACAGGACACCCACAAGAAGCGGAATACTAATGCAGCTGACTGAACTTTCCAATTAAAGTCTAGCTCCATGGTTGTTTGCCTAGAGAATCACCAGAGAGGCACTTTTTGCTTTCCTACCAATTCCGCCCTCATGCCTGTCCCAGGCATCCTGCGCCCTCTCCTCATTTCCTAAAATGGAGGCCTTGTGGAGAACAGGCCTTCGAGTAACACAGTTCCTCAATTCCGGCCTCCGTGGAGACAGCAGGCCTCACGCCCAGTTTCCTTTCCTTCAGAGTAAGGAAGGGTCTGTGTGCAGGGCCGGGAGCCTTGGGCACAAAAATAGAATATTTGAGCATTTGGATTTTCCTTTCCTGACAGTGGACTTACTCAGGAAGAGGCACTTCAACGAGGTTTTTTTTTTTTTTCTGTGTTTTTCAAAAAGCACATTGAATGGGGAGAGCAAAGCTGTGGAGAGACTTCTCAGCCCTATGTTTTTTCTTCCCCAGACAGGCTCAGGTGAGGCACACCTTCCCCCTTAACTGCCTTCTCTGCTGGCACCTAGTTCCTCTCCCACCCCCAGCTTCTAGACTCTTTGCATGCCCCCCAAGTCCCACAAGCACCCCCTCTCTTCAATTGTCGGGCTCATAACCGAGACTTCCCACACAGTGATATGAAGAGACATATGATTCAAGCATCCCCATTCCAGAAATATTATTATAGTCTCAGGAAAAAATAGGGGCCTGCTCAATGTCTGTCACCTGAAATAAACTCCCTGTTCCTTCCCTACTGCTCCTGCAGATGCTCAGTTCTAAAGATTATTCCCATTTATTTTGCCACCGCAGAGGTTCCTAACCCCAGCTAGTGGCTGAGGGAGAGGGAGGAGGGAAGGGGCCCTCTGAAGTTGGCCACCTCGGGGTATGTGAAGCACATGCTTGTCACGTGGAAATAAAATGTGCCCCTAACCTCTGCGACTCCCTAGAGAATCCACAGTTTGTGTCTCTTTGCAGAGCTCAGAACAGCCTGTATGTTCTCCTCTCCCTATTGTGGGCCTGGCGCTTCCCCAATGAGATATCTCCTGGAAAAGCTTTTCCGGTGAGGGGTGGGGACCTTTTGTTCTCTGGGAAATGTGGTGCGGCTAATTAAGAGCATTGTCCTGGGATGGGGGAGGTTCTAGAGACTGTGCTTCCACCGTGCTAGGGAGGCTGCCTCTGACCACTTTTGGAATGTTCTTGATCCCTCTGTCCCTCAGGGCTAACTGTTTTGGGGGAGATTGTGATACAGCCCAATAAAATAAAAATAGATATGTGAAGTGAGATCTCTCTCTTTTTTCTTAACATTTTCTCTGTGATACATTGAGTTTTTATTACTAACTCATTTCAGAGAAGCACCCACCAACAGTTTGGCTTTTGACCCCTACCCACCTGGTAGGAGCTGGAGGTCACAGGACTAATGCCATATTCTGTTTCACCCCATTTCTCACATAATAACATGCAGGCCTGAAGCTAAAGTGAAATTTCTAGCAGCTTTTAATTTTTTTTTAATTGAAGTATAGTTAACTCTAGCAACTATTTTGATTTAGCTCTTGATTGTCAACATAGAAGTAGTTCAACAACTCTGGGTTGTTGGTATCCTACCCTGCACTGCAAAGTTCTTAAAATATCATGTAAGCTCTGCTTGTCCCCACAGTGGCAAATACAGTTAGGAACCAACTTTGTTGAGCCAGTATTCTGCAAGGTTGATCACATTCCTGGTTTGCTCTCTCGGGATTTGAGAATCTTCATGCATTAAATGTTACAAATATTTATTAAGCATTTATTATGTGCTAGGTAGTGTCCTTGGTGCTTGGGCTATATCAGGGAACAAACACATTCCTGCCCTTGCGGGGCTTATTTCTATTCTAGCTAGGGAATAATATACAAATAATAAACAAAATACAATAAATAGATTATGTAATATATTAACAGGCAATAAGTGCTTTGGGAAAAGAGAAAAAGTAGAACAAAGAGCATTCAAGAGAGTGGGGGTGGAGGAAGTGGGCTGTGATCGGGTGGTCAAGGTAGTCAGGAGGTGGTCATTGAGAAGTTGACCGTTGGACAACTCAAGGGAGGTGATGGAGTTAGCCATGTAGATGTCTATGGAAGACAGCGTTTCTGGAAGAGAGGAGAACCAGTGAAAGGACCTGAGGTGAGACCATGCCTAGAACAGCAAGGAGGCCAAAGTGGCTGAAGTAGGAGAGTATGGGAGGAGAGGGCAGACAGGTGGCAGGTTCTAGGTCCAAAGAGCCCCGAATGCCATGCTAAGGATTTTGCCTTTTATTCTGAGTGAAAGAAGGCTTGAACCACAGGAGGTTTTTGAGCCAAGGAATGAAATGGTTATGATGAGGGAGCAGAAGTTTGGCTGAAGACAAAGCATAAGCTGACACCCTGCAACCTCCCCCAGCAGACTCCTGGGTGGGACATGTGTGCCATTTTCCCTGGAATCTCCCAACTATCTTAATGTTGTTTTTTTTTTAAAGATTTTATTTATTCATGAGAGACAGAGAGAGAGAGAGAGAAGCAGAGGGAGAAGCAGGCTCCCAAGGAGCAGGGAGCCCGATGCGGGACTCGATCCCAGGACCCTGGGATCATGACCTGAGCTGAAGGCAGACGCTTAACCATCTGAGCCACCCAGGTGCCCCCAACTATCTTAATGTTAATGCCTTGCTAGATGGGGGGGAAATGACCTTAACCTGACAACAGCAAGGCCTCTGGTATCTTGTAGGTTCTCCTTAGCATATGAAAGTTCTTTTGAAACCTCCCTTTTTCCTTACCTCCCCCAACCCCGCAGAATATAATCCGCTACCCCTCAGAACCCCAGTGCAGCAGCTCTTTCTGCCCACAGGTCTCTGTCCCTGTGCTTTAATAAAATCACCTTTTTGCACCAAAGATGTCTCAAGAATTCTTTCTTGGCCGTTGGCTTCGAACCCTAATAATGTCTTTCCTACATCAATTATACTTAAATTTTAACGGAATCACCCTGGCTGCTAGGTAGGAATAAAAGACTATTAGAGTATCAGCAAAAGTCATGAACCCTAAATATATAAACATTTATTTTTTTTCTCTCTGGATATATTTTGAAAGTAGAGAGAACCAACTAGTTTTGCTGATAGATCGGATGTGGGGTGTGAGAATAAACGTTAAGTCAAGGATGATGGGGAGGCCTTTGGCCTGAGGACCTGGCAGAGGAAATAAGCATTACCTGACACAGGGAAGACTGCACCAGGCTCAGCTGGGGCCCATTTCATCTAAGTCATGTTTTCTGTGGTTCTCATCCACGTGCGCTCATTGTGGTCATGCGGTGGCAACTTGGCCAATTACACTTGCCCAAGAATGCCAGAGGTTCTGCTTTAGTGGATTCGGAGTGGGGGCCCAAAGTATGTATTCAATGTCCACTTTGCGAATCACAGAACTGTAAAATACTATTTGGTACCCTTCTGTGTTTAAAATTCGGAACTCGGTAAAAAAACAAGTGAAAGGGTTTATAGACAACCCTCTCACTGGGATGAACTAGGTACCCCAGGTCCTCCTTTTAGAATGTATTCAGAATGAACTACACAGAGCTTATGAAACAGTTAAAGCTTCAGCACAGAAATGAGAAGTGATAGGGGATAAAGCTACAAGGTTCAGTTCCAATCTCTCTTGCTAGAAAATTGGTTTGGGGACAGTTGTGTCCTGAGTAGGTTCCTTTGATGCTCACCTCGTGGGGGCTATATAAACATGAAGCCAAGCACCATCCCTCTTGCGGTGACCACGAGAGAGGAGAGATGGAAAGGTAAGCCTTCGGTGTAAAACAAGCCGGAAGACGGGACACCTGCATGGCTCAGTCGGTTAAGCATCTGTCTTGGGCTCAGGTCATGATCTCAGGGTCCTGGGATCAAGTCTCGCATTGGGCTCCCTGCTCAGTAGAGAGCCTGCTTCTCCCTCTGCCTGCTGCTCCCCCTGCTTGTGCTCTCTCTCTTTGTCAAATAAATAAATGAATAATCTTAAAATAAAGTAAAATAAACCGGAAGACAAAAGTATCTCCAGGGAGGTTTGGGGCATGATTAAAAAGGGGCACATTGATACTGTCACCTCAGGCACTATTTATAAATGTTAATGGTAAAGGGTACGGATCCCAGTCTCTAGATTGAAAAACTGAGACTCAGGCAGGCCAAGTTCACATGCTTGTACTCAAATAACAATTCGGTGATAAAACTGGGCCTCAAAGTGACAAATCAAAGGCCAGTTTGCTGGTTCCCAGAGCGGTCAGCAGTTCCTCGTCATAATCAGTTCCACCAAGATTTGGAATCCCTCAATGAAAGGAAAAGTGGCATAATGAAGCAGCATTCAACGGGGACCTTCTATTCAGCCTGACTCCCAGCCATCCTGGATCATTTTCTCAAACCATTTGTTTCCGTGTGGTGGGGGTGTGAACATGGAGGACAAAATGGCACCTACTTACTCCATTTTGCTGCTCCCTGTGTGTCTGACTCACACCTGCTGACAGGAATGAGCCCCGGCGTCGTCATTCCCTGTGGAGCTGGAGGTGGATTTTAACTTGCCCTTGCCCTCCCCGCCGTCAGAAAGACTGTCAGCTTAGTTCTGATTTAAAAACAAAAAAGAAAAGAAAAAAGAAAGAAAGAAAGAAAGAAAGAAAGGAACAAAGCAACTCCACAAACCTTTATTACTCAGCAGGTCACTAGAGGCGGAAGGAGAGCAGCTCAATTCTTCCTCTCACGTGGAGGGACCAGGGCTGGCAATTGAAAGGCCACCTTTTGACTTGTAAAACAGCAGCTAAATTGGCCATAGAGGCGCTTTCTTATGCAACAAGGAGTAAGGGGCTCCCCTTTCTGTGTTCAACCTTCACGCTGTAAATATTCTTTTCACTGGGGAGAATGTCCGTTTGATGACATTTATTGTGGGGACATGTAGAGTACTGCTCAAGGTTGGTTGACATGGAGCATTCATTTGACCTGAAAAATAATGTTCACGTCCAATGGGAGTATAAAACAAATGAATGTAATGTGCTGTTCTTACTGCCAATAGGCTCCGATTGGGAATTGCTACTTTGTTTTCCTATTAATGCCAATAGGCTGGTACTTATGCTTAGCCAGTCTCCCGGCCCCAGACATTCTGGAGGACAGCCATTTCTAAGCGTTGTGCCAGTCACTCTTGCAGAGAGCAAAGGTGACTCGTTATGTGTGGCTTAAACTCCTAACCTTGTTTTCCTTCGTACCTTGCTCTGGGAAGCTAAGACCATTTGGCAAAGGGGCACTGCCTGTGGGATCTATTCAGATTTAGTCGATCCTGGGAAAAACTTTCTCGGGAGACAGGATTCAAGTAATTTCCCCACTGTGTTGGAATATTTGACCTTTACTTGCACACTCATTAAGTGGCTAGTGATTGTGCTTTTTTGCCTCTCTCCTAGAGTTGCTTTGGGATATTGAGAAAGGGGGCACAATTCAAGAGCAAATTGCTCTGATTAATAGTATATTTATAGTTCAGTCTATCAAGGTCATTTCCCTAGATGCTAGCCTTTCTTTATGAAGACAGAAATACTGTGTCAGTGTCTATCCCTAGAAGAGGTGGGAGGCCAATGAGGAAGGCAAGCAGTTAATGGGTGGGATGCATATTTATTTATGTATGTGTGTATATTTGGCAGCTTGGTACCACACATATAACTGGTCCAGCTTTTTCTTACCCTGAAACTTCTCTTAGGTCACCTCAGTTCCCACTTAGACTATTTTTTGGGGAAACAAATCCATCCCATTAAAGAATTTTATTCTGTTTCTGTCTCACCACTGACCAAGCTAAGCATTTGGTGGGACTACTTTTTAAAAATGGACTTTTGGGGTGCCTGAGTGGCTCAGTCGTTGGGTGTCTGCCTTTGGCTCAGGTCGTGATCCCAGGGTCCTGGGATGGAGCCCCGCATTGGGCTCCCTGCTCCGTGGAAGGCCTGCTTCTCCCTCTCCCACTCCCCCTGCTTGTGTTCCCTCTCGCTGTGTCTCTCTCTGTCAAATAAATAAATAAATAAATAAATCTTTTACAAAGATAAAAAATAAAAATGGACTTTTAGGGTCACCTGGGTGGCTCAATCATTTAAGCATCTGCCTTCGGTTCAGGTCGTGATCCCAGGGTCCTGGGAAGGAGTCCTGCATCGGGCTCCCTGCTCGGTGGAGAGTCTGCTTCTCCCTCTCCCTCTGCCCCCACCCCGCCCCGGCTAGTGCTCTCTCTCTCTCTCAAATAAATAAATCAAATCTTTAAAAAATAAATAAAAATAAAAATTGACTTCTAAATCACACAAATTTGTGAAGCTTGAGAACTAAAGCCTACTTCTATGACTCAAAGGAAAGGCGCCCGCACAACACAGCCCTCTCCTTGAGCAGGATGAGGGAGATTACAGGTGTCTGTGACAATGGGAGAACAGAGTGCCTAGGAGTCTTAAGTTACTGGAAAACAAGTTAAAACAGTTACCTTCATGTTTCCTTGCTGTTAACAGTCACATTTATGTAAAGAAGACATTATCTCAGAGTCAGTCATGCTGCCTTCAGGAACCTTGAGGTGTCCTGTTCGATTCCAACATCCCTTCTCAAGGGAGTATAATTCCCTGAGTGCTTGGGTAGAAATAGAATGACCTCATTTCCAAAAGCTCCAAGAGACCAGCAACCATATTGGTGTAATTTTTATGCATAACGCTTAGAGTAATGTATTTAATATTCACTTTTGGGTTTACCTTAAGAATTTTGGTGACAAATTTAGATACAATCATTTCCTTCATGTATTCATTTCATACATGTTTAGTAGCTCTATAGAGATAAATGATACAGTGCCTGCCTTCAAAAGTAATAGCAGTTTTTGAATGATTACTATGTGCCAGACACCATTTGAAATATTTTAGTAGCTTTTCTCATTCAGTCTTTACAACAGTTCCATAAGATAGATACTGTTATGACCTCTACTTTGCAGATGGCAAAACTGAGGCACAGGTGAGCAGTTGTCTAATGTCATAGAACTAGGATGTTGCAGAGTCTAAATTGGAATCCAGGTAATCTTGCTCCAGAGCCTGAATTCTTAACCATTGTACTTGATTGACATGGTCTCAAGTGCCTTGGGTCTAAAGAGAGAAAACAAACAAATGTACTAGGATTGAAAGAATGTAAGAAATCAGAGAGTATTTTTTTTAAGATTTTATTTATTTATTCATTTGAGAGAGCGAGAATGAGAAAGAGAGAGAGCACATGAGAGGGGGGAGGGTCAGAGGGAGAAGCAGACTCTCTGCTGAGCAGGGAGTCCGATGCGGGACTCGATCCCAGGACTCCAGGATCATGACCTGAGCCGAAGGCAGTCGCTTAACCAACTGAGCCACCCAGGCGCCCCAATCAGAGAGTATTTATCTGTTGATCCATGCTACTTGGGACCATGACATACATTTTTAACCAAATTCTCAGCTTTGTATGAGACTGAAAACCATGCCTGGAAAGTACTTCAGCCTAATCCACATTAGGTATAAACATGCAGACATAAAGGTTGTTGAAGGAGAGATGTTCCAGAGGAGGAGTTAGATTGAGACCAGGGACAGAGTTCTAACAGAGGATCCAGTTCATCAAGGCCAGATACAAGACGGTGTGGGAGACGTGGAAGCAAGGGGAATTGGTGACAGGTGGCCAGGTCACAAGAGGCCATGCATGCCATGCCAAGAAGTTAGGGTTTTATCTTGAAGGATTTGCACTTTAGAGGGATCACTCTTGGCTGCACGATGGAGAGTAATTTAGAGAAAGACAAAATGGAGGCAGACAGACTGATCAGGAGACACTTGCAGTCATCCTGGTCAGAGGAGGCAGGGGCTTGGAAATGGAAATAAGTGAATGGATTTCAGAGATATTTGAAGGTGTAATTGTCAGACTTGATTGGAAATGGGGTACAAATAAGGGAGAAGTTGAGAATGACGCCCACATTTCTGCTTTTGGCAACTGGTTGAATGGTTGGACCATTTGCTGGCACAGGGAACCTGGCAGGAAGGACAAGTTGGGAGGGAAAAGCAGGTGAGTTTGGAGCAGTTGAGTTTGAAGAGCATGAAGTGCCTATAGATCGTCTAAATGGAAATGTTTGGAAGACAGATTGATATGGATTTAAGTATGAAGCTCAGAAGGGAGCTCGAGGCCAGAATTATAGATCTGGGAGTCACAGGCAAATAGATGCTAAGTAAAGCCAAGGGAGAGGATGGGGCCACCCAGGACAAGTGCACAGATTGAGAAAGGTAGAGGACCCAGTACGGAACCCCAAGAGAAAGGGACAGCCAGTGGAAGAGGAGCTTAAAAAGAAAAAGGTACAGCCAGAGAGGTAAAAAGAAAATCCAGCTGAGTAAAGAGAACAACTCAAGAGATAGTGACCAATAGTGTCAAATACTGAGAGGTGAAGAAATGAACGGAGTGAGCAGTGTCCCTGGGATTTTACAATTCGGAGGTCTTTGGTATCCTTGGTGTCAGCACTGAAAGAAGTGTTGGTGGTATAAACTGAGATGTGGTGGGGTGAAGAATGGGAGGTAACAAAGTCATGACACCAAGTGTAGACAATTCCTTAAGACTTCTGGCTGAGAAGGGGAAGAGGAAGAATGGGCAGGGGCCATGGGAGAGTGTTTTTCGTTTTTTTTTTTTTTAAGATTTTATTTATTTATTTGACAGAGACATAGAGAGTGAGCATAGATAGGCAGAGAGGCAGGCAGAGGGAGATGGAGAAGCAGGCTCTCCACTGAGCAGGGAGCCTGATACGGGCTCGATCCCAGGACCCCGGGATCATGACCTGAGCTGAAGGCAGACGCTTAACCGACTGAGCCACCCATGCACCCCGGTTTTTTTGTTTTTATTCATTAAGCAGAGACTGGAGCATTTCAATATTGATGAATGTATTTAGTAGGTGAGGGGAAAGCAGACAATGAAGAGTGAGGAGCAATCAATAGTGCAAGATTCCTGAGAAAGTGGGAGGGTTTGGAATCCGAACCCTGGGTTCTACCTAGGAGGATGGGATATGCCTGGTGGGGGCCAGGGTTTAGAAATGGTGGGGGGGGGGCACCTGGGTGGCTCAGTTGGTTAAGCGTCTGCCTTCGGTTCAGGTCATGATCCCAGGGTCCTGGGATTGAGCCCCACATCGGGCTCCCTGCTCAGCGGGAAGCCTGCTTCTCCCTCTCCCACTCCCCCTGCTTGTGTTCCCTTTCTCACTATCTCTCTGTCAAATAAATAAATTAATTAATTAATAAGAAATGGTGGTGGGAAGTTGAGTTGGTTATCATTGGGTGGCTTATACTTTCCCTATCAGCAAATGTTGAGTCATTTGCTAGGAGTGAAGGGGAAGTGACACATGTGGGTGGGAGGGATGGTGGCAGAGGACATGTGAGAAAGCTGATTTGGAGAATGGAAAAGAACATGTTACAAGGGTCCCAACTGGGTCTAGAGTAAAGTCGGAGAGCCTCCCCGACTGAGATGTACACTTTCAGCCAAATTCCCTGCTTTGAATGAGACTCAGGAGCTTGCCCGGGAAAGTACCTTATCCTGCTCCATAAATACGTTTGAAACATGCATAGACATGTCAGGAACTTGACCGGTCTTGGAACAAATAAATATTTCTTAGAGTTAATATTTATTAATGATTCACTAATGATTCAAAGTGTTGTGTTTATAGTGGATATGCAGATTCCACAAATCTCATCTTTTCATTAGATTTTAATATCATGACATTGGAATAACTGATATAAGGAGGTGATACTGCCTGATATTAAGAGCACAGACTTGGGAGACAATCAAACTTGGGATTCAATCCTGATTAGGCTACCAATCAGCCATGTGCCCTAAAGCAAGACAATCTCTTGTCTGTAAAATGAGGATGATAAGAAAATTTAGCTCATAAGGTTGTTAACGGAGACAATGTATTTGGTGGGATAATATACTGATATGTTAACTTTTAAGTTATTAACAAATTTCCTTCCTGGAACTGTTCCTTGTGATCTATTCCATGAAGTAGAGATGGGGCCGGAGGGTAAGGAGGACCAGAGAGAAAAAAAAGGAGAAAAGGGATGTTTTCCTAATTTGGAAATCCCTTAAACCATTAATAGGATTAGTCCAGGCAGGCATGCCTGGGTGGTTCAGTCAGTTAGGCATCTGCCTTCGGCTCAGGTCGTGATCCCAGGGTCCTGGGATTGAGCCCCGCATCGGGCTCCCTGCTCAGCAGGGAGCCTGCTTCTCCCTCTGCCTGCCTCTCTCCCTGCTTGTGCTCTGTCTCTCTCTCTGACAAAAAATAAATAAAATCTTTTAAGGAAAAAAAAAAAAAGATTATTCCAGGCAATATTTCTGAAGCCAGTAGCAAGAGAAAGATTATCTCTGAGGCAAATGATTTTTTTCTGAGGAGTAGAAAAAATTGCCTCTTTCATGGACAAAAGGAGAAGAATGTAGGGGAAGAGGGAAGGTTGTCACTGGAGAGACGTCCAGACTTATCAGAACCAAGCCTACAGGAATGGGGGCTAACTCAGCTGAGAGGACACTCTACTAATGATCTATGCTCTGTAGCAATTTACCCCCAAAATTTGCAGTTGAAGGAAGCAAACAGTTATTTCATAGTTTCTGAGTGCCAGGAACCTAGAGTGGCTTAGCTGAGTGATTTTAGCTAAGGTCTCTCATGAAATTGCAGTGAAGCCGTTGGCTTGGCTGCCATCATCTGAAGACTTGAACGGAGCTGGAGAATCTACTCCCGAGCTCACTTAACGTGGCTGTTAGCACGAAGCCTGGTTCTCAGCATGTGCATCTCTCCATGTAGGTACTCAAGAAATGGCAGCTGGCTTCCCCCAGAGGAAGGAATCTGAAACAGAGAAGAGGAGAGAAACCAAGACAGAAGTCACAGGGTCTTTTATTACTTAATCTTGGTTTGTGTCATATCATCACTTCTGCCCGATTCTTCTGCTGTATTATGTCCCTGGTACAACGTGGGTGGAGACTGTACAAGAACATGACTACCAGATGAGGATCAGTGAGGGTTATTTTGGAGCCTGGCTATCAGAGACACAGTGAGGGGTTTGCTGGAGCAGCCAGACATGAGTGGGAGCAAACCACCCTGACTTTCCTGGAATTTTGTTCCGCATCTATGGCTCTGCCAGTTCAACTTCCCCTTGGCATCATTTGAGGACTTCTCTTTTTTTTTTTTTTAAGGATTTTATTTATTTATTTGACAGAGAGAGAGCACAAGCGGGGGGAGCGGCAGGCAGAGGGAGAAGGAGAAGCAGACTCCCCGCCGAGTAGGGAGCCCAATGTGGGGCTCGATCCCAGGACCCTGGGATCATGACCCGAGCCGAAGGCAGGCGCTTAACGACTGAGCCACCCAGGTGCCCTGAGGACTTCTCTTTAACAGCAGACGTCCCCTCATCACACAGGGCTTTCCAGCAGAAGTGACGGCCACAAAGCTCTGTGACTTCACTTGTTCCTGCTTAACCTTGTGTACATGACCCCCATCTTGCAATGAGCCCCAAGAAGGAAGCCTGGATTTATCCACAGGCAGGTGTACTCAGGAAACTCCCTTCCTCTCTGGGATTATACTTAAACTTACTCTAACTTGGGGGCGCCTGGGTGGTGCAGTTGGTTGAGCATCCAACTCTTGGTTTCGGCTCAGGTTGTGGTCTCAGGGTCTCAGGGTCGGCTCAGGTTGTGGTCTCAGGATCGATCCCCATGTGGGGTTCCGTGTTCAGCACAGAGTCTGCTTGGGATTCTCCCTCCCTCTTTGTCTGTCCCTCCTGCTCATGCTCTCTCTCTTTCTCTATCTCAAATAAATAAATTAATTAAAAAAACCCCAGCATACTCCAATTTCATAATAATAGCTAATTTTAACAGGTGTGTATTTATCAGAAACTATGAAGTAGACTTGCCTTTCAGATGAGGAGATTAAGGTCCAGAGAAGTTAAGTGACTTGGTGAAGGTAATAAATAATAGATGGTGAAACCAAGATTTGAAACCTATCAGCCTGGTTCTAAATTCATGATCTCAGCTTCTATTCTATATATTCAGCACAGAGCCCAGCACTAGTAAGTATTCAGTAAATGTTGGTCATTATTATCAATTTTCTCAGTGGAAGAAAAGGTACCTTCTAGATTCAAGAAGCTGAAGAATTGGTGTATTCTATATTCTAAAAGGTAAAGGTTATGTTTTTCTTACTTTTTTTGTCACTCTCATTGACAACCCAACAAAGCCAATAAAAAGTTGTATTTACCAAATAGCCATTTTGATCCATGTGCTCACTGACTTGCTCGGTGGTGGATCTAAATTGGCTATGATTTCCATTTGTTTTACCTTCTGTTTATATGGCTTTAATAACCCGAAGTCATTCTTTCAAGCGTTAGTGTCAAGAGCTGCCAATTCTCTTGCCTCAACTGTAACCCACCCTGCTGCCTTCCTTGAGGGCTCTGAAATGAGTAGGGAGTCTGCCAGGTTTGAAGTTGGCCTCCACACCAAATCGGAGCTGTGTGACCTTGGGCAAGGTACTTCGGGTTGCTGACCGCTGTTTTCTCTTTGGAAAATGGGACTTTTGGGAGAATTCAATGAGATAAGACATGTAAAACATTTAGCACAGTGCTTATCACAGAGGAGAAGATTTTAGTTAAAGGCCATTCTCTCTTTCTTTCTCCCAGTAGGGTTTAATTGCTCCACTCATTGTGGTCCCAAATTATTTTTATTATGCCAGCTTATGGCAGCCCAAATTTATCAGATGATATTTAAAAGCATAAGCGTGCCTAGTGATAACGCTATTTGTTTTGTATTTTGTTTATAGTCAAGCCTAATCTCCCCCAATATATTTCTTGGGAGCAGAGGCTATTTCTTATTCATACATATATTTTTGTTCCCTGTAGTGCTGAGCAAAATGACTGGCACACGGTAGTATTTAATACATATCTGCTGACCTAAATTGAAATCAGAGGGTTTCGAAGGGATTGGAACTAAAACAAAATAGGAAATGCTTGAAATAGAAGGTGGGTTTTGGGAGAGGGGAAATTTGTATTTCCAGGAAACATTTCATGTGCTCTGTATAGATTTTCACATTATATATCATGCAGTATCCTCCATGTACATCTTCAAATCAATTAAATAACATTTTAAGTCTTTAAAGGAATATTGGTGGCAGAAATAGAGATTCATCTTTTGAAAATATTTAACATTTTATTTCACAAGCTGAAATGATATGAACACCTAGTACCAGAGAAATTATACCATTAATCATATTAATGATTTAACTGGTTTCCCAGAGTATTTCAGTTTTATTATTGCTTCAAGAGAATTCTTAGAGAGAAAAAGAATTTGCCTAGAGGAAGTCAATTTATAGTCTCCATTCAACTAATAGGACACTTGATAATGGATCCCTGATAATATGAATGGGACAAGGAGCCCAAGGCATTTTGCTTTCTCTTCTCTATAGTCTAGTTACACCTGAGTAACAAAATATCACCCCCGGATCAACCCAACCATCTGATTCTTCTAGGCCCACATCTGTTGCTTGGCAGCCTGGGGTTGCTGCCTCCTATTTGGGTGTTCAGGGTCGTGGTTCTTTTTGATCTCCCCACTCAATGGTACTACCCTTCATTCAATATGTGTCCTGTCCAAGAAATGCCTGATTAAATTTATTTCATTTTCCTAGGTATCTCCCATGTATATAGGACATATACATGTTATTAAATCTTTTGGTTTTCTCTTGTTTAAAACAAAAAAGAAAGAGAGAAATGCCTGGTCATGGCATAGCTCTTGCAACCTCTTGGGAGGGGATTGGGGTGCTCTCTATCCTCTTCAATGCCATAGAGATGCACTGACTTTTTTAAAAGGCTGAGTCAGGATGGGTTCACAAACAAAATTATGTTTCTCTTTCTTAGGTTGTATTATTGAGTTGGGTCCACTGTTCCAGCCTTCTCCCTCCCTCATGGTGATTTTTTTTCCACTCAAGGTTTCCACCGTCCACCTCTGCAGTCTGGCTTCTCCTGTTGAGGGGGTAAGAAGGAGCTCAGGGAAATGGTGGAGGAGATCCGTCAATGCACATTACTACATTACTTGGTAATCATGTTTTCTGAGTGAAAAATTTATTGGTTTGTTTTTAGGCAGAGTCAAAATGTTCCCATATCAAAACAGCCACTTCAAGGCGGCCACATCAAGATGTTCCTGGCATCAAAATGACTATGTCAAAGCTGTGTGTCAGCAAATTGACTATAAAGAAACAGCCTGTATCAAAATGGCTGTAGCCTACATTGGCACAGGACTTGCCATCAAAAGAATGCTTTCTAGAATGTCAGTGCTGTTTATAATAAGATAAGATGAAAAGTTGTTTCTTTCCATTGATGCTCCCCCTTTCAGTTGGGAGCCGGACTTCACCACATGGGACTGGAAGACAAAGAGGTACCGCTTTTTATTCCTAGTGATCTAGTGCCTTCTGTGAGAAAGAACTAGGTACAAATGAACAAAGATGATTCTGCTTTTACCATGGAAATTGTGAAACTCCCATACTAATTTTATAATCATGCTTTTTACACTTTGTTCTCATCACAAAAATCTTTGGGAATTATCTGCTAAGAATCAGCCAAAAAATTTATGCCAACATGAAATTAAGGCAGACTGGAGTCACTTGCCCACTGCATACCGTTCCTGTGATCAATCACAAGCCTGAAGACCCATACCACAGGCAAATGCCCTTAACTGCTGCCTCTTCAGACCCCCTGTTAGGTTATAAAACCTTTCCGGGAAGGTTTGTTGTTGTTTTAAGATTTATTTTTAAAGTAATCTCTACACCCAACGTGGGGCTTGAACTCACAACCCCAAGATCAATCACATGTTCTACCCACTGCGCCAGTTCCCCGCCCAACCCGGAAGGTTTGCTATTAGAAAGCTTTTTTTCTTTTAAGATTTTTTTTTTTATTTATTTGACAGAGACACAGCGAGAGAGGGAACACAAGCAGCAGGAGTGGGAGAGGGAGAAGCAGGGTTCCCGCTGAGCAGGGAGCCCGATGCGGGGCTCCATCCCAGGACCCTGGGATCATGCCTGAGCCGAAGGCAGACGCTTAATGACTCAGCCACCCAGGCGCCCCTAGAAAGCCTTTTTGACCCATCTCTTCAGGCTCAGAAAGCTTATAGATCAGGCAGAATGTTGCACTGGGTTTGTTATATAGAATGAGCATGGCTCTGTCCCTAACTTAACTGTCTCACCTTTTCCTTGACTTTTGACGTATCACACTCTCTTGACTTTATCTTGCCTCACCGGCTGCTCCTTCTCAGTCATTTTCTGTCTTCCATTTCTCTATCTGACCTCTAAATGTTGGAGTGCCTCAGTGCTCAGTCCTGGGCTCTCTTCTCTAAGAATAACTCTCTCCCTAGGAGAGCTCATTCAGTTCTGTGACTTTAAATAGCATCTGTGTGCTGATTGCTCCAAATATATATTTCCAGCCCTAACCTTTCCCAGGATTCCAGATTCACATATCCAATATCCTTACGTGAATATCTAAGAGGCATCTCAAATTTATAGGTCCAAAATATTTCCCTACCCAAGTCTGTTCTTCTTTTAGTCTTCTCCATCTTGGTGTCAAATGAACTATGTAGCTGCCCAAGCCACAAAAACAGAAGTTATCCCTGATTCTTTTTCTCACCCCATATATATATATATATATATATATATATATATATATGTGTGTGTGTGTGTGTGTATAACCCATCAGCGAATACTACTAAACAGACAATTCCCAACTTATGATGGTTCGACTTAGGATTTTTCAACTTTACAACGGTGCAACAGTGGCACGCATTCAGTAGGAACCATACTTTGAATTTTGAATTTTGATCTTCTCCTAGGCAGTGATAGTGGTAGTGGTACTAAACTCTCTCATGATGCTGGACAGGGGCAGCGAGAAACAGCTCCCACTCAGCCATGCGATCATGAGGGTCAACAACAATTACACTTACAACCATCCTGTACCCATACATCTATTCTGTTTTTCACTTTCAGTACAGTGTTCAATAAATGACATAAAATGTCATTTTTTGGTCAATGTCACTCAACGCTTTATTACAAGACACATTTTGTGTTAAATGATTTGTCCAACTATAGGTTAATGTAAGTGTTCTGAGCACATTTACAATAGGCTAGGCTAAGCTATGATGTTTGGTCGGTTAGGTGTATTAAATATATTTTCTACTTATATTTTCAACTTACAATAGGTTCACTGGAACATAACCCCATTGTAAGTCGAGGTAGGTCTGTAGTTCTACCTTTAAAACATATCTGGACTATATTGCCTTCCTTTGTCCTCCACTGCCACAGTCCTAATCTAAGCCACCATCATCTCTTTCTAGGACTATTGCATGGCCTCTTAGCAATTCTCCCCCTTTCTTTTCTGGCTCCTCATCACTTAGGTCTCAGATGACAGGTCAAGGCTCAGAGAGGACTTCCCAAACAACCCTACTGAGAGTACCTTTCTTTCCCCTGTTCTCCAACAACTCACCGTGATGACTATCTTCATAGAACTTACAACAATGTTTAATTATCTATTTCCTTCCTACTGACCATGGCCCCTGCTAGAATATAAGCTCCATGGGAGCAGGGAGTTGAACTCTTTTCTTCTCCACTCAGTTTTCAGGGTTTATCACAGTGCCTGTCCCACAGTAGGCTCTTGACAAATATTTGGTGGAAAGAATGAATTCAAGTCTTTACAAAACAGAAATTCTCATCGGGATTCCAGAAATTTAGGAACCGTCAATATTTTCTGTTGCTCAGAAACACCCCATTCAGATTGGCTATATATACATACATCAAATATGAGGAATGTTTTTTTTAAAAAAGATTTTATTTATTTATTTGACAGAGAGAGACACAGTGAAAGAGGGAACGTGAGCAGGGGGAGTAGGAGAGGGAGAAGCAGGCTTCCTGCTGAGTAGGAAGCCCAATGTGGGACCCTGGGACCATGACTTAGCCAAAGGCAGACGCTTAAGGACTGAGCCACCCAGGTGCCCCGAGAAATGTTTATTTAAAGGCATTAAATTAAGACTATTTTAAGGTCCAGTACTACATAATTCTGTAAAGACTACAGCTTAGTTTGTCCCAACCAGAGCACCAGGATGGTGACTATTTGTGTTTATTGGTACCACCTAGTTCAGTCACCAATCATTAACAATAACTAAAGGTGGGTGACTGTTTCTCTTTCTCTCACTCTCTAATAAATAAATAAATAAATGAAATCTTTCAAAAAAAATAACAATAACTAAAGGTATTCTCTTACATCAGTGTTTGTTTGTTTTTTAAGATTTTATTTATTTATTTGAGAGAGAGCAAGAGAGCACAAGCAGGGGGAACTGCAGAGGGAGAAGCAGGCTCCCCGCTGAGCAGGAAGCCCAACGTGGGGCTCCATCCCAAGACCCCAGGATCATGACCTGAGCTGAAGGCGGCTGCCCAACCAACTGAGCCACCCAGGCACCCCCTATGTAAAGTTTTATAAAAGATTTAGTTGGGAAGGGGCGTCTGGGTGGCTCAGTCGTTAAGCGTCTGCCTTCAGTTCAGGTCATGATCCCAGAGTCCTGGGACTGAGCCTCATGTCGGGTTCTCTGGTCGTGGGGAGCCTGCCTCTCTCTCTCCTCCCTGCTTGTGCTCTCTCTCACTCACTCTCTCTCTCAAATAAATAAAATCTTTAAAAAAATTGGGAAATACAGGAAGAAAAGAGAAAAGTAAATGAGGAGGAAGAATGAGGAGAGAAGACTGAGCAAAGTGTCAGGAGGCTTAACTTTGGGTTAGTGGAAATAGAGCAAGGAAATCAAGTTTCAGTTTTAAATTGGCTACTGAAGAGGGTTGCGTATTTGCCAAGTAGCTCCCCTATAAGGCACGCATTATCTTCGAATCTCCAGGAAGAGTCTACTACACACAGCTGCCTCTCATGAATTTAAGGTGGGAAATTTAGGAAGAGAGGCTGCCACCCACCCTTGGGTCAGTGCCAATTGAACATAAAGGAACAGCTGCAAGATGCAGAGTGAAGAATGTGAATTCTACAGAAGCCAGAAATCAAACCCTGAGGTTACCAAGAGAATGGAGAGCTCAGAAAAGCTGCAGGGAGTTGGGGGAGAGCATTGGTTTTCCCCTCAGACATGGGATGGGGTTTCCAGAGAAGCTTATGTAAATCTCAAGGTGATATCACTTAGCAAGCAATCCAGGAGGAGCCCCTGACTAGGTGAATCAGCTCATAAATATTAATCACTCCTTACCATAGTATTAGTCCTCATTAGGGATGATAGGTTCTGCCTGTTCCAGTTTGGATACTCTCCTTTCTTCATTCTATCTTGCTTTATTTATTTCTATTTTCCCCTATGGTTCCATACTCCAACCTAGACCATGTTAGCCACACTGATAGGTCACTGTTTTTTAATTATTCCTAGAATTGGTTAGCCAGAGCAAAAAATTAAATCTATGAACTCTATGTGGTGGGAGAAGTCTAGTGAAAACTAAATTTTAAGCAATAATACATAGAAAACCAAAAAGTTTCTATAAAGAGCATATTCAATTCAACTACATCATTTGTTAATTGAACTCAACAAATATTTATGTGCCAGATACTCTACTAGGTTCTTGAACTTTAAACAAAAAAAACCCAAATACTTCTCTTGATGAGTTCACAGTCCCATGGGGTTATATAAACAAATAATTACAATGCAGTAGGGTAAGCACAAGATATGGTGATAATCACAGCATTTATGAGATCATTGAAGAGAGACACCTAGTTAAGCCTGCCAGAGTTAGGGATGGTGTTTTGAATGAGCTGACAACTGAGCTGGATCTCAAAGGATGTGAAGAGTTAGTCAGGTAGAGATGGGGAGGGAAATTAGTTTTGGGGTTGGAGTAGGAGAGGTGAATGGAAGTGGAGATGTGCCTTCTAGAAAGGACACCATTGACAAAGGCATGAAGGAAAAAAAATGCATAGGCTACATAGGAAACTCCAAGGAGTTTTGGGTTGCTGAAGGCAAGAGTAAGTTGTAAATGAAGCTAGAGAAAAAGGTAAGGGCTAGACAATGGTGGGCTCTGAATGCTATGTTAAAAAGAGTAGACCAGGGGCGCAGTGGGTTAAGCGTCTGCCTTGGGCTCAGGTCATGATCCCAGCATTCTGGGATAGAGCCCCACGTCAGGCTCCCTGCTCAGTGGGAAGCCTACATTTCTATCTCCCTCTGCCTGCGGCTCCCCCTGCTTGTGTTCTCTCTCTCTGTCAAATAAATAAATAAAATCTTAAAAAAAAAAAATGAGTAGACGGGGGCGCCTGGGTAGCTCAGTCCATTAAGTGTCTGCCTTCAGCTCAGGTTGTGATCCCAGGGTTTGAGCCCCCAGTGGGCTCCCTGCTCAGCAGGAAGTCTGCTTCTCCCTCTGCCCCTCACCCAGCTTGTGCTCACTCGCTCTCTCCCAAATAAATAAGTAAAATCTTTTCTTTAAAAAAGATTTTTTATTTATTTGACAGAGAGATAGAGAAGAGAGCACAAGTAGGCAGAGAAGCAGGCAGAGGGAGAGGGAGAAGCAGTCTCCTCGCCGAGCTGGGAGCCCAATGCGGGGCTCGATCCAGGACCCCGGGATCATGACCTGAGCCGAAGGCAGCCGCTTAACCGACTGAGCCACCCAGGTGCCCCCAAATAAATAATATCTTTAAAAAAAAAAAGAGTAGATCATCCTGTCTGCAATGGACAAACACTAGAGGGTTCTAAGGCAGAGGAGTGGCATGACAAGATTTTCAAGTAAATTACTTCAGTGACTGTAGAAAAGGGTTGTGGCATCTGTGGCTGTACCAAGTTTGAGGCAGACAAAACAAAGGAGACTTGTTAGCAAACTACTGTTCTAGTCTAGGGAAAAGATGAAGAGGGGCACCTGGGCGGCTCAGTTGGTTAAGCATCTGCCTTCAGCTCATGGCCTTGATAACTGGGTCCTTGGATCCAGCCCCGCATCGCAAGGGCTCCCTGCTCAGTGGGGAATCTGCTTTTCCCTCTCCCTCTGCCACTCCCCCTACTTGTGCCCTCTCTCTCTCCCTTTCTCTGTGTTAAATAAATAAATAAAAATCTCTAAAAAAAAAAAAAAGATGAAGAGAGCCCTGAGGCATGGATAGATGGATAGTAAAGATAGAGAGGCAGGAATAGATCAAGCAATGTTCAGGAAGTTAAATAGTAATGGCATGGTAATTGATTGGATTTGAGAAATTAAAGAGAGAGACTATCAAAGAATTCTCTCTTGGATGGCAAATATAGATAACAAGGTCATGAGCTAAGATGGTGTCTATAGGAGGAGAAACTAGTTTAATGGAGAAGATGAAGAGCTCTATTGTAAACATGCCAAGTCCCAGCTGCCTGGGGACAGCCAGAATGAGCCAGAATAAACAAGAACTGAGGGGAGAGACCTGAGATGGAGGCACCACATTGGAATTCGTCTCTACACAGGTGGAAGTTGAAACACTAAGGATGCATCAGATCACTTATGGACCACCATGTAAAAAGATGATAAAACTTTGTTGATGGATATAAAATAGGAGAGACATGCCATATTCTTGAAAATTCAATATTATACAGAGGCAATTCTCTTTAATGTAGGAGAGTTTTGTTAAATTTACAGTTAAATTACCACCAGGGTGCTTCATGAAATTTGACCAGTTGATTCTAAAATGCATGTGGAAGGGGTGCCTGACTGGCTCAGTCCATAGAGCATGCAACTCTTGATCTTGGGGTTGTAGGTTCAAGTCCCATGTTGGGTGTAGAGATTCCTTAGAAATAAAATCTTTAAAAAAAATAAATAAATAAAACAAAATGCATGTGGAAGACTTTATGCTAAGAATAGGCAAGGCAACTCTGAAAAAGAAAAAGAAGAGGTGGAAATTAACATAGAAATTAACACAGTATGGTACTAAAGCATAAAGAGATAAATGGACCAATTAGACCAATTAAATAAGACAGAGAGCTACACATATGAGAGATCTTGGTATATGATAGAAGTGAAAGTACAAAGCAAAAAGGACAAGCTGGACTATTCAATAAATGGTCCTGGGTCCACTGGATATCCATATAAGGAAAAATTAGATCCTTCTCACTGTACACATAAATAAATATCAAGTGAAGTAAAGACTTCAATGTGAAAGGCAGAATAGTCAAGCTTTCAGAAGATAATAGAGGAAAATACATTCATTACTTCCAAGTAGGGAAGGCTTTCTTTTTTTTTTTTTTAAGATTTTTTTATTTATTTTTAACAGAGAGAGAGACAGCGAGAGAGGGAACACAAGCAGGGGGAGTGGGAGAGGGAGAAGCGGGCTTCCTGCCGAGCAGGGAGCCCGATATGGGACTCGAGCCCAGGACCCTGGGATCATGACCTGAGCCGAAGGCAGACGCTTAACGACTGAGCCACCCAGGCACCCGGGGAAGGCTTTCTTAAGACAAGAAAAACTTATACCATAAACAAAAAAGATGATAAATTAAAATTAAAATTTCTATTTCAGAAAGAATACCATAAACAATGTTAAAAGAGAAGGCTAGAAAATATTTGCAATTCAAATAACTGAACAAAGATTAGGACACAGCAAATATGGAGAGAGAACTTTAAAAAATCAATAAGAAAAAGACAAAAATGCAATAGAAAAAATCATCAAGACATGTGAATAGGCAATTCATAGAAGTGAAACACAAATTGCTAAGAGCATATGCAAAGATGCCTAAACTCTCTAGAGGAAAATGCAAAATGTAAAATTGGATTGCTTTTCATACATATGAGAATGGTAAAATTTAAAAATCTGATAATGTATAATATTGGTAAGGATGTGAAGAAACTCATATTCTACTGATGGAACGGTAGATTGGCACAACAATCATGGACAGCAATTTGCCAATATTTTGTAGCATGGAATAAGTGTGTACCTTACTATATAGTAATTCAATTTCTGGACTTATATCTAGAGAAACACTTACACATATGCCCAGGAAAATTGCTTTAAGGATGGTCACTGCTTTATTGTTTGCAATCATAAAATTGGAAACAACCATCCATAGTGGAATGTGTAAATTAATAGTGGACTATTTATATGATGCAAAACTATATAGCAGTTAAAATGGGTGGACTAGATCTGTGAAGCCGTAACAGACCCAGTAACAGGAAAATCTTAAAAGCACAATACTGAATGCAAAAAGAAATTCTAGGATATGCATATGACAATTTCATGAAGACAAATCAAACATTAATAGAAAAACTCATCAAAGGATTTGCCTACACTCATGTGCATGCATGAGAAAGATACATACCAACAGAACAGTCGTGACATATTATTAGTACCCAGGAGAGAAAGGGATTGGGTGGGGTATAAAGAGGACTTTGCTATATTTACAACATTCTATCTCTTTTTTAAAGATCTGTATTAAAAATAATAACTGGGAGGTGAAGAGGTAGTGAAGACAGTGAGTATAATCTATTTTTCAAAAAGTTCAGATGGAAAAAGGAAGATTTGATGGTGACTTAAGGAGGATGCTGAGTTGGGAGCCCCCCTCAACATTTTTATTATGACAAAGTTTTAAACACAGATAAGTTGGAAGAATCGTACAGTGAACATCTATGTATTCACCACCTATGTTCTACAAAGAGGATTTTGCTATATTTGGTTTATCATGGATCTATCCATCTATCCATCCATCAATCCATCTTATTTTTTGGATGCATTTCAAAAAAAGTTGCAGAGTTTGGTGCACTTCATTGGTGGGGAGCTTTTTGACTAGGTGGGAGAGATTAACACGTTAAGTTAAAGAAAGGAGCCAATGTTGAAAAAGTGTGGTTGAAAGAAAAAAAGAGGGAAAATAATTGCTTCAGCCCTGAAGTTGGTGAGAGGGTTTGGCTTTTGAAAAAGATGAGGGACCACTGATCCTTAAAGCTGAAGGAAAAAGTGGTGGAGGGGTGGGGGTTTTGAAGGCGGTCTTGCTCAGTGGACCCCATAGGCAGAAACATTTGCTGGGAATGAGAACTGGGAGTTGACTAGGTCTTGCGGAGAGAAACAATGATTAGGTGGATTTACTGAACAGAACAGGAGAGGGAACTGACCAAAGAAGACAAGCTAAGGGAATGACAGAGTCTCTGAGGGGCCAGTTGAGCTTGAATCTGTAGCAGCATAAGAGCCTTGAGTATGTGATTTTCTCAGCTGTTTGAGAAGGAGAAGCAGAAGAAGAGATAGTGGGAATGATCCAGAGCTGATGCAGCAGGACAGGATGCAACGGAATGGAAGAGACTAGTGTGAATATTTCGGATGGGCAATCATTAGTCCCAGGCAGGGCTTGGAACTAAGAGTCGAGGAATAAGGCAAAGAGATCGATAGATTTGAATTCTCGTGAAATGGAGAAATGGCCCATTTACTGAGTCACAAACCTGGAAAGAAATTTTGTTCTAACTAGGCTTGTTGCTACCATTTCAAACACAGACATACAGTGCAGAAGACATGGCTTATGAACTGCCCTGTTGCAGCCCTTATCACATCTCTATTTTTTTTTTTAACATTTTATTTTTAAGGGATGCCTGGGTGGCTCAGTCTGTTAAGCGTCTGCCTTCAGCTTAGGTCATGATCCTGGGGTCCTGTGATAAGAGTCCCACATTGGGCTCCTTGCTCGGCTGGGAGCTTGCTTCTCCCTCTGCTTGTCTTTCTCTCTTTCTCTCAAATAAATAAATCAAACCTTTAAAAAAAAAGATTTTATTTTTAAGTAATCTCCACACCCAATGTGGGGCTTGAACCCATAACCCCGAGATCAAGATTTGCATGCTTTACCTACTGAGCCAGCCAGGTGCCCCACATCTCTCTATTTTGACAGAAACTTTATCCAGTTCGGGCACCAAAAAACACGCACCAAAGTATAATATTTGAAACCCATCTCTCTCATCCCCATAATTCTTAGTCACCGGTTGGAAAGGAAATGCTTCTAGTCCTCTATCCTCTCTTTTACCCTTCTTCCCTTAGTGATTTAGTACTTTCTCACTTCTTCAGCTTATCACTATGAATCCCCTCTTTCTCATCTCTTGTGTCTGTCATTGTTAATCATCCTTTCCACTGACCCATCTGGAACCATCATTCCATTGCAAATAAAATACTGTACATTCTTAATATTTCTTCTTGGAAGTGTCACTCTCCTTGCCTTGAATTAAGGGGCCTACTTCAAGGCTAGGATTTGCCCTGCAAGTTCCTCTAGTTGGGGCTGTTTATTCTCTTTCTTCTGCTGTGCTGTAGAGGAAGTCAGGAAGCAGGGAGTGTCATTTGGCGGACCCCCCAGTGCTACTTCCAGACCATCACTCTTTCACTCTCTCATAAAGGCTCATCCTTCTCTTAAGGATGAGCTCCACCACTCTCCTCTTTCCTGCCACTAACAAACCTCTTGGTTGCTTTCTTTCATTCTCCAAAGCCCTTGAGACTAAAATCACAGTTGCCCTCTTCATCCCACCTCCTACCATCATCCTGGAGTTCGATAACTTAGCTTCCAATTTTTGTAACTCCTTAACCCTAGTGATTTTGTCCTCCGTTCTACTTTAGTTATCTATTTCCCAGGACCACCTTCCATATCATGTCATCACTCAGACACTGCACCTCTGCAATCTTAAATTCCAGTGGCCCACTTTCTGACTACTAGCTTCTAAACTTCTAGCTCCTCCCTGGTTGTCTTACTAAGGATGTCCAATGGGGAAATGACCAATAAAACTTTCCAGATTTCTTATTCTTTTTTTTTATATTTTATTTATTTATGGGGAACCTGGGTGGCTCAGTCGGTTAAGCGTCTGCCTTCAGCTCAGGTCATGATCCCAGGGTCCTGGGATCGAGCCCCGCATTTGGCTCCCTGCTCAGCGGGGAGTCTGCTTCTCCCTCTCCCTCTGCCTGCCGCTCCCCCTACTTGTGCTTTCTCTCCCTCTCTCTCCTGCTCTCTGTCAAAAAAAATAATAAAAATCTTAAAAAATATATATTTTATTTATTTATTTGAAAGAGAGAGCACACGCATGGGGGAGTGGGCTAGGGGAAGAAGGAGAAGCAGGCTCCCCACTGCGCTGGGAGCCGGATGCAACTCAGGGCTTGATCCCAGGACCCTGAAATCATGACCTGAGCCAAAGGCTGACACTTAACAGAGACACCCAGGAGCCCCGATTTTTTATTCTTAATACTAGCAATCAACCCCAATCAATAATGGTGAGACTTTCAGGTGCTATGATGGTCATCTTCATCCATGTTTAGATGATGGGCAACTGGGGATATATTTTGTGTATTTTTTGTCTTTGCTCACAAGAGTCTTAAATAGGCTTTGGCTGTTATAATTGGTGTCTCAACACCTTGATTATACCAGAGGCAAAATGAAAATGGGCCAGTATAGCCTTCACAAGTTGACCAATTATTATACTGCTCTCAGGGTAGTATGAGGACAGTGGAATCACTCTAAAAATCTCTCCTTTAGAATCCTTTGCCTTTTTTTTTTTAAGATTTTATTTATTTATTTGACATTGACAGAGCCGGAGCAGGAACACAAGAAGGGGGAGTGGGAGAGGGAGAAGCAGGCTTCCCGCTGAGCAGGGAGCCCGATGTGGGACTCGATCCCAGGACCCTGAGACCATGACCTGAGCCGAAGGCAGACGCCCAACGACTGAGCCACCCAGGCACCCTTTTTTTTTTTTCTTATCGCATCTTTTGAGGACTCTAGAACCACAAAGCTAAGGAAGTGATCATTTTCTTTGGCTAGGGTGAAGTAAGTTGGCCTTTCTATAGTTACTAGAGAAACACAGAAATTAATTTGCTAAAGATTATCCTCTTCATAGATTTTGTTAGTTAATAGATGGTTGGTACTGTGTATTCCAGACAGAGCTGGATTACTCAAAAGATGTGTTTAGAACACTGGCAGAAGTAGGAACAGACAGAAGCACGTACAACATTTTTAAGAGTTTGAAGTTTGCCATTTCTAAAACAAGTTCTGTAGTGGTCATCACTGAAAAAAAAACAGAACTTTGTTGCTCTTTCTGACACTTGGCAAAAAAATTTTTTTTAATTACATGGGGTGAGGTGGGCACCTTATTATTTTCAGTGTTTAGGACTACTAAAGGTTTTAATTAGGCACTGATGTCAGGCGCTCTTGTTCCATCTGAGTGTTTTTATTCTTTTTGCATTCCTGTAGTTGAATGCTGAGGTGAGGTCATTATTTTGGAGGAGTGTTTGCCAAGAAGAAATGACTGGTGGGGGTCTGTTTGTCTCTGGTCTGTTCCATTGCTTTCCCAAATGATACTGTTATTGGTTGGTACAAATAGTGACCTTCTCTTAGGGGACATGGGTCCGGTATTCAAAAAAAAAAAAAAAAAAAAACCCAGGAAGATTCCTAAGCTTTTCTTGTACTGATGAATGCCTACGATCAAACATTTTCTAATTTATACCACTCTCAAATGTTGCTGGAGGAGAGTTAGTGCTCCTTATGTTCTCTACCTCAACCTCAGTTTCCCCACTTAGAATACACTCTTTCTGCCTGACCTGCTTCCAAACTTGACTCATGCCCTAGCTTGGTTTTTTATCCAACTTCTTTGTACCCAGAATACAGTGAAACAAATGGCAGTCACCCAACCACTTGAGGCTTGCTGTCCTATGCTCTTGAACAAAGAGACTGAGAAAGAAACAGTTCCTTTGAAATTCAGACCTCTGCTAGAGAATAGGGAATATATTCTCCTTTATCACATTAGATTTTGTTTAAGACTCAGGATGCAGGATGCTCTCTTGATGAGGGACAGACAAGGTTGAAAAGGGGAACATACTGAGCAATGAGGAACAGCTGAGAGCTACAAAGATAGGGCTGTGCTCATGTATAAATAGAAATGTTGCTGCTACCCTGATGAATCAGACCAGATGTTTCTCTGATGTCTCTGTTTGGTCCTTTGGTTTAAAAAAAAAAAAAAGTATAATTTTTGCTAAAATTATATGTGCGGCCAGGAATGTGGCACAAATGCTTTAAGCTTAAATAATATGTAAAATAATGAAATTACTTTACTGAGGAAACCTTTATCAACAAGAAAATTATCCAGTTAGAGGACAGAAAGGAGCAGGAAGCAAACAATCTGTTGATGGGGTTGATGCATTGGGATTCAGGAGCTCTGAATTCTGATACTTCTTTTGTCACTCGTTGGGTGACCTTGGGCAAGTCATGTCATTTTCCTGGGTCTAGGTAATGTTTCTTTTTTCTTTTTCTTTTTTTTAATGGGGGGGCAGGGGAGAATGGGGGTTGCATGTCTGGGATCACTGAATTGATTTTTTTTTTAAGTGTTTTTTGCAGCCCCAAACATTTATGAACCCAGCCAGGTTTTCTTTTTCAGTTTAATTTCTTGCTTCCTGGCTTCTGGTTTCATTGAGGGGTTGATATGTGAAAGACACCGTGGGGGATGAACATGAATAATGCAAGCCCTCTGCCCTCTAGATGCTTATGACCTAATAGCAGATATTAGAGTTACACGGAGGATTGTACCATAATATATACATGAGTGATTCCAGCAGACAGACAAGAGCAAATGCCATGAGAACTCAGAGGGGGCAGAGATCATTGCCAGCTTGGAGGATAGGAAATGAGTTGCAGGAGGAGGACACTGGCATTAACCTGGGGAGGAGAGGAGGGGAGCTTGAAGGTTGGCAAGTTTTTAGCAGGCAGAGATGGAGGAAAGGCCATTCCTGATATCAGAAAAAAGGAGAGGTAAAGAGCAAGGAAAGTGCTGGAGGTATTTGGAGAATAGTGGGCTGTTTGTGTTGGCTGGACACAGGCAAGAGGTCAGGTAGTGATGGGGGCTTGGGACCCTATCTGGTAGGCCCTTTTAATTTTGGTAGAATATACGTGTTACTTAATAGGTAGCAGGGAGCTGTTTTTTGAGCTTGGATGTGACCTGGTCTGAACTGAGCTTTAGGATAATTCACTTACTGCAGAGGGTAGGAGAAACTGGAGGTGGAAAGGCCTCAAGGGAAGGAGGACAGCTACAAAGCTAATGCTTTTAGCATGGTGAAAGCTGACCAGGCCTGCGTTAGAATGGCGTCACTAGGAACAGAAAGCAGGGGTTGATTTATGTTAGGGTGGAGGAGAAGACTGAAAGGTAACTCCATGTTCAAGCAAGTCTGAGGTAGAACCTACCAGTTCCACTGAACATAAAAAGGAAATCCACAAAGGGAAGGGTGTTTGGGCCGAGGACAGGGGGAGGGAGTTCACTTTCCATGCACTGAGTCTGAAGTATGGGAAGCCTATCTTAGTGGAGGTGTTCAACATTTACAGACTCCTGACCCGACCCTCAGTTCCGTGGATGGGGCTGGGGATGGAGATCTTAAAGTCAACACTATCCAAGTGAGAGTTGAACCCGCAGAAGTGAATAGATGACCAGGGAATTGGAGACAGAGACAGGAGCAAGAAGAAGATGGACAACAGAATCTCAAGAAATGTCTAAATTCTTCCCTTACGATGAACGGGGCACGGTCAGTGTTATAGCGTATAATCAGAAGAGTGCTGCATCATTGTGTCCAAGGGGAAAGAGAATATTGAAAGGAAGCAGCTGGTGAACCACACTTTAAAGGTTGCATTACTGCTTGGGGGATTAGGGGCTTAGAAGTGGTGTCTAGAGAGCCTAAAAGGGACTGGCTACAAGAAAACAGTTAAGAGCATTTGTGATGAGGGAACCTCTTATGTGTGTGTGTTTGCTGACAGGTGAACAGAGGAGAAAATTGGATGCGTACCTGGTCCTCAGTTTGTGATAGCCAAGATTCCAAATCCTCGTCTCTCCTTAATACTGGCATCTTTCGAATGTATCAAAAATTCGCGTTATGCTACGTCGTTTTTATGAAAGACCTATATTAGTACCTGTTTTCATTGACCCAAGGAAATCTGAAGAGGATTTTCACTGTATGAAAAAAAGAGAAAAGCTAAAATAACTTTCTGCGTTTGCCGTGAGCCCTTATACAGGCAGTGTGCACTCTGACCAGTGAGAGTGGCGCCCCCAAGCTCCTTCCCCTGGAACTACACTCAGCATCTCAGCCTCCAGCCACCATAGCTTTGAACTGTCGGTGAGCATCTGTGCTTATCTTGATTTATTTTGTGCATCCGTTAACAAGATGGGTCCTAAGGTATCAGAAAAGCCTAAGAGAGGTTATTTTTTGGGTCTGGGAATGCTCAAAAAATTTTCCATATAAATCACTGGTAAGTGCTTCTTTGCTTTATGTCATTTCAGTTTATGAAAGCTTTCATAGGTATGCTCTACTTTAGGATAGGGACAGGAAACCTGTATTGGTAATATGTACTCTGAACCCAAGGCCTCTTTCTTTCTTTTGAAAAATCTCAGCCTTTGTTTTTCAGCCTATTATTTGGGGAATTTATTAGCTTTTTCTCCTCCATAGTTCCCCAATTTTAGTTCCCACTTGTCTTGGGGCTTGGGTTTGATTCTTGGAATTGAGTTCCAACGACAATAAATATGTAGATCACATCCGAGAGCTTAGTGTCTGAAACTCTAGAGGGAGGAAAAGGAGGAGGGGGTAGGGCAGGCTGGGAAATGAGACTTTAGCTCTATTGTAGTTCACACACAAAGGCCTGTTTGCAAACTACAATGTAAACCAAGACTTTATCAGCCAAGGATTTATGTTCACATTAAGATCTGGGATTACACCAGGGAGATACCCCTGGTATAAATCTAAGTAGGATTAACTGCTTCCCTGCAATGCAAATTGGCTTGTCACTGTGTTTGTTTTTTCTCCAATATTTTTCCTAAGTGACAATAATTTTTTTTTTAAGATTATTTATTTATTTGGGAGAGAGAGAGAGAGTGAGAGAGAGCACAAGCAGGGGGGAGGAGCAGAGGGAGAGGGAGAAGCAGACTCATCCCAGGACCCGGAGATCATGACCTTAGCCGAAGGCAGACACTTAACCCACTGAGCCACCCAGGCACCCCTTAAGTGATAATAATTTGCAAAAACCATGGAATATTTGCTTTTGGCTCCATAACAGTTAGTGTAACTCTACTCACCCAAGGGGGGAAAATAAAAACCTTAAGGAATCCAGATCCCTCAATGAATTAAAAACTTAGGAGACTCGGGTTTTAATCTGTCTACTAACCATCTATTTTATTTTAGGTAGGTTGCTTAATAGAATTCTATGCTTCAATTTTTTTCATTGGCTCAATGATGATTTAAAAAATACTGGTTCTGCTTATCTCAGAGAACTATTGTTCAAGTTGTGAACTATTTTCTCTTTAAGTTATAACCATTAGATAAATTCCAGACATACTATTACTTAGGCAATTAGATAATCACCGCAGCTAGTCTGGGGACAGGATGGGAGGTGAAGCAGGGACTGGGGATTTGGAGAGTCTAGATGAAGAAAGTAGGATTACTGAGAGCTTTTTCTTCAGCTCAACAATGGATGACGCCACCAAGAAAATAAGCTTAAGAAAAAAACCTCTGTGAATGTTTCATACACCACTCCTAATGCTGCTTTCAGATAATTGCTTGGCTAAATAAATTCCTTACATATTGACTAATAAAGAGTGCTCAGACTTGTACACCTGATGCCCATTATCCATTTGCTCTCTGACTTCTGTTACCATGACTTCAGCAAATTTAGTATAAATAAAAACGCTCTAGCTCTGTTTAGTGCTGGGCCCTATAATCTCCCAGCTTTGATAACTTCCCATGTCCACTCAAGCACTGAAGAATATGATGATTTAGACTTGGAAATCTGACTATGGAGTCAGATAGTAAGAAATCGGGGATTTAGATATCAGAAATGATCACTCCAATGCATCACCAAATCATGCATCAACAAGCTCAATTACAAAAGGTTCTTGAGGGAACAAAGTTGAAATAGGCATTATCATCAAGACATTTCAGACATATCTGTACTGGTGGTTGATTTGCCAGGTAACCTGGCTGTTCCTCAGTTTCCTCAACCATTAAACAAAAGGCAGAATGAGATTATCTTGAAGGTCACTTCCTGCTTTGAAATACTATTTCTCTAAAGAGTTCGGAGAAAATTACAAAATGCATTCTTATAGCTCTTGATAAGCCCAAACCACATACCAGGATGCCACAAGACCAGAAAATAAAAATATCCCCTTGTAGACCGGTCTCTGTGCAAAGTAGGAAGAAATGGGGGGGGGAATGCCCCCCATGTGTTAAACAAAAAAGCACCATACACTTGTGGAACTCCTCTATTTTAAGCAGCATGTTCAAGAAACATTGTTGGAGACCTACGATGTGCAAGGCACTGTTTAAGTTGTTACTTTTCGGTTTAAAAATTATTATCACTTTGCCAGGTATCTCTTTAACCTGAACTAGTGAATACTGCCTTGGGTGGGTATAAAATTAAAGCCAAGGTCAAGGGAGACAGTCTCCAAACAGACCAAAAATAAAACGCTTGTGACATCATTAGAGGAAAAAAAGCCAACATAATTGCACAAAGATCAAAGGCAAAAAAAAGAGAAACTTGTTTGGTTAATACTGGGCTTTTGAGCATTTCTTGTGCTCCCAAGGCCCGTCTATCCATCCACACCACACTTCGTAACCGTGCTATTCTAAACCGATGACAAGTCCAGCTTCGTCGCGGACAGGGCACAAAGCGCAGATCCCACAATCCAGACCCCGCTGCCAACTCTCCTCTGGGAAGGAAGGAGGCGTTTCCCTTAGGGCAACTGTAAAATAAAGCAGCCTCTCTAATCTCTTCCTCCAGTACGAAAGAAATGTCGGTCCAAATAAATGAATACATAAATAGCTACATGAAGGATAAGAGGTGGAAAGAGGGGAAGGGAAGCTCTTTTCCTTTCTTTTTAAATTTCCCGCACCCCTTTTCCACCCCGCCTCCCCACGCCGTCCCCACTTTCAGCCGCAGCTCTGGAGACCCTGACCGCGCGCTACTGGGCGGTCGGGTAGAGGGTCTTTAGAAAGTAGGCGGGACTGGCCAGATGAATAATTCGGTGTCCGATTTTTCCTGCCTTCGGTGGCAGTTCCTCCTCCGCTTCGTTACTCGATTGCACACGCGGCCAGGCCCTCGGCCCTCGATTGCTCCGGCCTATCACCCTGGGATGCCGCCTGCCGCCGCCGCGGCTGCCGGGCTTGTGGGATCGGTGGCGGCGTAGCCGGAGCCGCGGCGGGAGCCGTGGCCTGAGAGTTAGGGGGGCGGGCCGGCTCATTCCTGGGGTGGGGGCCGAGGACTGGCGGGCGAGAACCCGGGGCCACCGCCCCCCTTCCCTGAGGGAGCGGACACTCCGACCCTCTGAGGCGGCGGCGGCGGGAGCCGGTCAGAGGGGGCGGCCCCTGGCGGCGACGCCCCCAGCCCTGCCCTGCCCTGCCCGGCCCCACTCCATCCCCAGCCCCAGCCCGATCTGGCCGCGAGAGACGCCGGCTGGGGTTTGAGGAAGGCGGATCCGCGGGGGCAGGCGGGCGAGCCGCCCCTCCCGGGTCTTTCCACGTCCCCTCCCGGGAGGGACCCACACCTGAGCCCGGACCCACCCCCGGCCGGGGCCACGCTGGATCCGCCTCCCGGCCTGGGTCCCGCCCGCCGGCTGCAGGTGGGCTGCAGCGCCGGAGCCGCGGGCAGTGGGCTGCGGGGAAGGAGGTGAGCCGCGTCCGTGCCGGCTGCCGCTCCGGTCCTTGCCCCCGCCGCTGCGCTCTCCTCCTCCCTTTCCCGCAGGCAGGGCGCGGAGTCGCGCGCCCTCCCCGCCGCCGCCGCCTTGTCCCTCCGGGGCACCATGGAGCTCTCCCCGTCGTCCGGAGGAGCCGCGGAGGCGCTGTCCTGGCCGGAGATGTTCCCAGGACTGGAGTCCGACTCGCCGCTACCCCCGGAGGAGCTAGAAGCGGTTGTCCCAGTCGGTGGGGCCGTGGCTGGTGGCATGTTGGATCGGATCCTTCTGGAGTCCGTGTGCCAGCAACAGAGCTGGGTCCGGGTGTACGGTAAGGACCACAGGCCATCCTAGAGGCTGGTGTTTTTGCTGTGGCTGAAATTCATCCCTAGCCTCAAGTCCTATTCTCAGTCCCCATCCATTCTGGGTCAGTTTCCCACATCCCTTTTTGTTCCGGCGTGCGTTTCTGACAAGTTTCTCCAGGCTAGCGCTTGAGTAGAGAGATGTCATTCAGTATGGTCTTTGGACCTTTCCAGACACCTGCAGGAAGTTTAAGGTGGAGTTGAGCTACGCAGACTGATATATTAGGTGATAACTTCAAAGGGAACTGTCAACCGATTTCAGGGAGGTCTGATGGAACACACCATGAAATCAAGCGAACAGTTTCATTTCTTTCTCTTGAGTGAGGCAAGGCTGGAAACTAAGATACTATGAAATAGCTTAGCAGTGGATAAGGTAATAAAATAAAATAGAATAACCAAAAATATTTATTTGGTGGGAACAGACTAATCTATAACCTCTTTCTGAACCTCATTCTCCTAAAGGCAACCACTTAGTCCAAGGGGTGTGGATTGTGTCAGATTGCACTATTGTTTCTGGTTCTTTGTAAAGTGACTGGGTTGCTACTCAGCAAGTTAAAAGTGATGAACACACTAAAACTTTCCCTTTCTGCATTCCTAGCAACCACCTCTTTAATTAAAACTGAATGATGATATTCTGTTAGGGTGAGCCTTGTGGCAGCATTAAAACCATGCCAGTTTTGAAAACTCCTAGCCCAAGGATTTATAGCCTGGAATTCAGGACTGAGCTGTGGCTTCCCAAAATACTAAAACGTCAAGATGTTTATCACTTAACTCACGTGAACGCAAGACATTAGTGATGTGGCTGAATATAAGAGGGCAAATTTGAAGCACCTGGGATCAAAGACAATGTTAAGATGTTATCCTCCAGTCATGTGCATCTAAGCCTGTAGTGATCAAGTACATTATGCTTTTTTCCTTCAATCTTCTGAAGCGGGTATATGTTTACTATTCAGGAGTGACCAAGACTTAGAAGTTATCTCTCTGGATAGTTCAGTTGATTTCAAGACTTCAAGTCCATCACTATCAGAAAGATCACAGAACAAGGAGTTCAGAGATTTGAGTTTTTGTCTTGGTTCTGCCAATAAGTGGCTATGTGATTTGGGGTAGATCAGGTAACTTTTTTTTTTTTTAAGCCTCTGATTCTTCATCTGTAAAATTAATGAATTGGATTAATAATCTCTTAATGGCCCTTTCGGTTTTAAAAATCCTGTCGTTCTTATAACCAGTTCTTAAAGATTTATATTTGTACCATTTTATATTTTGCTTGATGTTTATACATGGTTTTTGATGTTATTCTAAGCACCTGAAAGAATTAAAGCAAAGAAGTAGGAGATGATGCAAGGTCACCCAGTTCATTCTCAGGAGATTAAAAACTTTAGTGCCTGATTTTCCATCCACCTGCCGATCCCACTTACCCGATAGCTTATAACAAAGGTTGATGAGAACCTGAAAATGAGCTTGAATTAGAATATATTATTACGTTTTCCCATCCTATCCTCCTTTTTATCCTTCTACATTTCTTTGGCACATTGTTTTTTACATAAAGTTAGAGATAGGCCATGTTACTGTAAGAATATATGATATTTCAGTGTCCAAAACTATTCTGTTTGGGTATTCCAGACCTAGCGTAAATTACTGTTCTTTGCGTGTAACCCATAAAAATATGTGCATATTGGGCGCCTGGGTGGCTCAGTCGTTAAGCGTCTGCCTTCAGCTCAGGTCATGATCCCAGGGTCCCGGGATCCAGCCCCGCATCGGGCTACCTGCCCTGCAGGAGGCCTGCTTCTCCCTCTCCCACTCCCCCTGCTTGTGTTTCCTCTCTCGCTATGTCTCTCTCTGTCAGATAGGTAAATAAAATCTTAAAAAAAAAAAAAAAATATGTGCATGTTTTTGTTCATTTTTAGGGGTAGATTTGTGAGGGGTGTGTATACATATATACACACATGGATTTGTGGATATTCTTAAGTATATATGGATAAATATATGTACATATATTCTCTTCTCACACACATATGTACTGTGCATTTCAGTGTCAAGTTGCAGACTTTCCACTGCATTGTAATTTTTTTGTCTTCCCTATCAATTAACCAGATGTTGTTTTTATTTACTGTTGAGTACTACTACTTTCCTTCCTCTAAGGCCACTCATCCTGGATACTCCTTTGTTGTCTTAGTTTGATGTAAATATTCCAAAACTATCTGAACGATTCTGGGCTTTTCTGTGTCCTTAGCTAGTTTTTAAGTTGCCTATTGCATAACTCTTTGAACAGCTTTGAAGTAAAAATAATAGAATGTAGAAAATCAGTTTGGAAAACACTAGTTCATTTTTGGGTTTTTTTTGTTGTTTACTTGTTTGTTTTGTGTGTTCACAATTCTGATTGTTTTGGAACATTTAGGTTCTTTCACGCAATTTAAGGAGACCTTTGATGAGTGTGGTCTAATGTTTTTAAAAGAAATTCAGAAACTGGGAACCTAGTCTAGAGTATACGACTGGGGATTGAGAACCGGGTTTTTTTTTCTCTCTTTGCCACAAATTGGTTGTCTAACTTTGGGTAAGTAATTTTAACTCTGGCTCTAGGTTTCTATATAAAATGTAGAATCTGGACTAATTGGTATCTGTGGTCCATTTTAGCTATAGAGTTGTCTGATTCTGTGGCCTGCCCTATTATTTTACCTACAACTTAGCCTACCAATTCCAGTCTGACTCTTGGGGACAGGCTTCAAGAAAGCCCTTAATGAGTTTAAATCATGATTGTCAGGGGCTTCTGGGGAGCACTTTTATCAAAAGGTCAGTGAACTTAGTTGTGAAAGCAGGAATGTTGAGGGCAGATGTATATTTGTTTGGAATGTTTTGACAAGATAGGAAGGTGGGGGAAAGGGGGATCTTGCTCAGGTGAAGCTTATTCAGTTTTGAGCACTAACCTGAAATAGCCATGTGGATTTTAAAAGGGTACAAAGGAAGGAGCTGTATTAAGTGCTCCTGGCTTCTGGCTATGATTCACATCCTCTACCATACACATATGTTTTTTTGTTTGTTTGTTTGTTTTCAGGTCAAGAGCTTTTATTTTCTTTTTTAAATATTTTATTTATTTATTTGACAGAGAGAGACAGCGAGAGAAGGAACACAAGCAGGGGGAGTGGGAGAGGGAGAAGCAGGCTTCCCGCAGAGCAGGGAGCCTGATCCCAGGACCCTGGGATCATGGCCTGAGCCAAAGGCAGACACTCAACCGACTGAGCCTCCCAGGCGCCCCTACCATATACTTATGTTTGAAATCAACAAGCAAACAAGTAAATAAACGCCAGTAACAGCCCCCCCAACCTGAATACCTTAACAGAAACTTTTGGAAATAATATTTTATTAGTTTGCCTCATGAAATTTGAAGACTAGGCACTGTTTTGAGCTTGCTGTCGACTATTTTATTGATAAAACATATTTAGAGTTTTGTGTATTGCCAGGATTGGAAAGCTTTTTCTGGAATCTGTCCCAGCTTTATAATAGGTAGATATATACTTAGAACACAAATGCTTATCATTGAGACATAGCTAAGAGAAAATACGCTGCCCTGGCCTTCATTTTCTTTTAGTTGTAAAATGTTCTATTTGTTTTATTTCCATTTGTTTTATTACAGTTTTATTATAAGTTGTGCCCATGCCCTGTCAAGACTATAAAATGTTTGATACCAGGAAGTCTGTCTTGTTTGTCTTTGTATTCCTATCTTGCCACCCCTTCATCGTCACCGTGTCTAGCAGATTGGTACCTTGCTCATAGTCAGTGTCTGTTGAATGTTGATCCATGCGTCCTTTGACCGTCCAGATCTCAACCTGACTGATTGTATGGGTGGCAGAGTAGCTTAAACAAAGGCATGCCACAAACAGCTAAATATGGATGCAGAATCCAAGAGCATCAAATGCAGAACATTTTTCAGATATTTATAGCCTCAAAGCAAAGTCAATTGGCTGAAAAAGCGCAGCAGCCTAGCAAAAGGAAACGGGAGAGGCAAAGCCAGCCTCACTGTCTGTGCTTTCTGGTAAACAATGAGAACATTAAAATTAACTACTTTACCACGAATGGACAGCGAGTGCAGGACACTGGGAGAAATTGAAGATACCAGTCTCTAGTAGTGCCTGCGTTGGAGCTTCGCAGCCATCAGCACAACAGGTCTGCAAGTGTGTGCACAGATGTGCCCTCGGATAGCTAGAGGGGAAATATAGTTATCACACTAAAGTGCTCACCAAGCAATCATATGGTTTTGATTTTAGTAGTATAAACAGGACTTATCTAAAATATTCACTTAATAAAATAAATAACATCAACATTATTGCTTACCATTAAGCTAGTATATAGCTCATTGTTTATTGATGACTGATAGGGATCTGCTGGAAATTTTCTAAAGGCTGGTACTATTTCAGCAAGCAGAAGAGAAAAAGAATCATACTGCATCATATACCATATAATTCTGGAAATGTGACAATGAGAATTTGGTAAGAATTTCTCATGAACTCCATATGAGTTGATGGTGGACAGTTTTCCCTGTTTGTAGTAAATAGTTTTGCTTATGTTTCATGAATTAAGATAAAGGATGAGATATGTTTCATTGCATTTTTAGAGAATATGCCTCTATATTTACTTAAAACACTGTAACCAGTAACAAGTCCAGGAAGTTGTTTCATTTTGGTGTAGTATGAAGATGTCATTAATTCACTGGCCTTACAAGGAATGTTCTTAACATAATTAACTTTCAATATTCTCAGTGAATTATTCATTCTTACATGTCTTAAATATGTACCCCATGCTTGACTTCTGTTTTGTATTAATGTGTGGATGAATGAAATTGTTGAAGTTTTGTGTGCTCTAGCTAATTGATTGCTTGAAGAAAATCAGTGAATGTGTACTCAGTACATCCCAAAACATGTTCATGTTACTTAAGTGTTTTAATTTCCTCAAATACTATAAATTGAACTTATATAATGATTATTAATATTTTAGCAATTCTTGGGATTGTAAGCTTGAGTTCAATACTTAGGATGTGGCATTAGCTTTGAAGGTTGATACATTAATTTCCCAATACATTTTATGTACATTAGGAGTAGACAGTTCACTGAAACAAGAGAGAACTATCAAGAATGCCTAGGAATATACTGTTTATTTTAAATTATATTGATTTCAAATAGCCCCTCCTTTTTTTTCTTTGAGAGAAAATTAGTATATCTTATTTAAATTGTATGTCCCGTTAATGTTAGAGACATGTACGATTTCCTTTATCATATCTTAGTATTTTTCTACCCTCTATCATGTTGGTTTATTGCTATTTCATTTTCAAAGAATGAAAATATTTTTGAAGAATAGAACTATACATTCATAATCTCTTTTCCATAACCATTAGGACTAGAGTGCTTCAGAATTCAAAATTTTTTTGATTTTAGAAAATGTATATATATACACAGTGACATAACCCCCTAATGGGGTCTGGAGCAACATCCAGGAATCAATCATATTAATATTCCTGTAGTTAAGTAAAAATCCACACTAAGTATGGTTTAAGACTATAAATAGTGTTATGTCAGTGAGGGTCAGATTTTACTGCTAAACAAGTTATGAAGAAAGTGTTTTCAGAGCTTTTTGGGTTTAGGAATTAGAGGTATGAAATTGAGGATATGTACAAATTTTCTGACATAAATAATGCAAAGTTCTAGAGTGCACCTGTTTGAGAATAGTTCACTTGTAAAGAGTGTCTTTATCTTTTCTACATCATAAAATTCAGTGCATGTACTTTAAAAAATGAGGTACTGTTGTGTCTCATGTTGAATGAAATAAATTTCTCTGACTTGCTAAGGAAAAAAAGGAATTCACATGACAAAGCACATAGGTTTTACTGAGATTACTAAGGAAGTGGTGGCAGGGCAGTGGTTTCTAATGCTTTCTTTCATTAAAAAGAAGGATGAGGTAAGTTGAAGCAGAGGGTTTATGTAATTGTTCTTTGCAGTTGCTCTCTTCAGTGGCACAGAGTGATTTGATCACCTTTTCAAGTAGGTGGACCACAAAAAAGCATTCAACTAATGCCTGAGTTAATCCAGAAAAAATTCAGTTGTCTGCTACCTTGTCCCTCCCTATTGGAATAACTTTTAAGTAACAAGAGAGGTGTTTGGTCTTGTTAACCAGGAGGAGGAGTTTGAAGTGTGCTGAGGGCACTACTGAAATTGCTTCACCCTGTCTTGGCAGAGGGATAATTGCTCTCTGATGTTTGTAAAAACCCCTTTCTTCCCAAAGGCTATCAAGTGCTTCGCAAGACCTGTAGGTAGAGAACCCCTTGCAAATTTAATGTAGCTTATTTTCTAATGAGAAGGCAGCCATCAAGAAGTACCTGATATGCAAGTGGTAGAAAAGAAGATGTGCTGAGGTCCAGGTAGTGTTAGTGGGTCTGCTGTAAACAAAATTAAAATTGAACCCTTGAAGGCATGACAAAACTTCATTTGCTAGGCTATGATACAGAATTTATCATCTTATCTCTATAGTAGGTTTGGATGTTAGGAGTCAGAGTTTTGCCTTCCCACCAAGTGTTGGTTACATTAATTCATTGCCCGAGTCTCCTTGGCTCATAAGAGTCCGATTTAGATCCTGATTGCATTCTTTTTTTTTAATTTTATTTATTTATTTGAGAGAATGAGAGAGAGAGAGAGAGCATGAGAGGGGGTTGGGTCAGAGGGAGAAGCAGACTCCCTGCCGAGCAGGGAGCCCGATGCGGGACTCGATCCCGGGACTCCAGTATCATGACCTGAGCCGAAGGCAGTCGCTTAACCAACTGAGCCACCCAGGCGCCCCCTGATTACATTCTTATGCCACCATAAATTGTCTTCAACATTGCTCAAGTTCTGTTCACATTGTGTCATTTTCAGTAGACTTTCTAAAACTACCCCTTACCGGACTCCTGAGTGGAAAAGACTGGTAACACTTGCAGATACTGTTTGGGAGAGCAAAAATTTACAAAGGAAAATATTTGACATAAGGCAAGAAAACAAAATTCAAAAGAATAGTGTGGAAAGCTAAAGAAAACTTTAAAGTTGATAGTCCTAAATATTTTCAAAACAATCCTTTAAGTTACCTCATTGAGGAAACTGGATCAGGAAGTTTAGCTTATTACCAAAATTGGAGACAAATTCCACAGTTTGTCAGGATTAGAACTCTAACCTCAGATTCCTCAGCCTCCTGTTTTAGCTTCTAGATCTTACTGCTTTCCCTTAGGGAGATGGCCTTTCAAAACTGAAGGTCAGGAAAACTGGACAGTGAGAAATACCAGATTGTTAGTTTCACAGTCTTTAAGGGAAATGCTGGAAGTACCATTACCTAGGTAACAGAAAACAAAAATGGACAAAACATCCAGAAAGTAGGAGGATGAGAATAATCTCATAATGTGATTGTTAAGAGGTAGAGCAGAGGACAGATTAAATATTTTTCATCTCTAAATTTTTTATCCATAAATTCTTTATTCTGTAATTGGATGTTTTAAGGAAATTTGAATGTTTCATTTATGATGCTTAGAAACCTGGATAATACCTAATAAGTTTCTGCCTTTTTAAATTTCTGACCTCTCTGATTCATAGCATTAAAAAATTAATAGCTTTTTTCTTATTATGAGTATAATAGTGCTTAATGTAAAGAATTTGAATTATAGGAAAAGCCAAGGAAAATTAAAGTCATCTGTAATTATACCTCTCAGATATAACTCTTCTTTTAATATTTTGTTGTATTTTATCCTTGTCTTTTATGTGCAAAAAGTACTTTTTTGTGTGTATTTGGTATCATTGCATATTATTTTAAATCCTCCCTTGTTTCTAACTATATTTTCTTAGGTTTTTAAAAATGTTTAAAACTTTTTCAAATATATTTTTATTTTTAAATTTAATTAAAAATATAGGTAAACATTTCCATCTTTCCAATATTCAAAAATTATAAAAAGATATTCCGTGAGATCTCTGTCACCCCTCCTCCATACCCCTCACTTACCATCTGGCAGGCAATCGTTCACTCCACACAATCAATAAATGTTTGAAATTCTTGTGTATGCTCGCATACCTACTCCCTGCCCAGAGAAACATATAAATAGATAGATATGTGAAAACTCCACCAAGAGTGGGGTCCAAGAAATTTCGTTCACAAAAATGTAAGGTCATGTTTTTTTCAAGGTTAATGAATGGACTGGAGCAGGTCCGCAAAGGAAGTTGGCTGGGAGTTCTGGGGGTCTGGAGCCAGTTGTTAATTGCTTTATATCTGAATTGATATTATCATAGTTTTTACTGTGTGTATTGCTTTTTTCTCCTTTTTTATACAAATGATAACCCGTTAAAGGAATTTATCAGCACCTTGTGTTATTCCTGCCTCACATCCCCTCTCTCTACACACTTATTAATATATTTTTGACATAGTTTCCTGTCAGTTTGTAAAGCAGTTCCTCATTCTTTTTGTGGCTGCATAATGCCTGAATGAATCATAATTTATTTAACCAGTCCCCAAGTTTTGCTGGTACAAGTGATAATATAGTGAATAATCTTGAATATAAGGCATTTTGCTTGTGTATGAATATTTTTTTAAGAAAAGTTCATATAGAATCGCTAGGTCAAAGATATGTGTACTTGTAATTTTGAAAGATATTTCCAAATTGCTCTTGTTATAGGTTGTAACTATTTATATTTTGCCAGCAGTGTATGAGAATGCCTATCTCTCTACACATAGGGAATTATCAAGAATTTTTGAATATGACAATCTAACTGATGAAAATAGTTTTAAATTTAATTTTTCATATCTTTTACATTAATTGTCTTACAGAGCCATTTAAATACATCCTTTTCTGTGAATTGTACATATCTTTTGCCCATTTTTATTGGGTTGTTGGATCTTTTTCCTAGTGATTTGTAGGAACTCCTTATTAAATAAAGAGGCTTTTATCTGTAATGAGTTACCAGTATTTTCATTTGTCTTTTCTTTCCCTCTCTATAAGAAAATTATTTTCATGCAGTTGAATTGAATGTATCTGCTCTTTTATGGCTCTTTGTTTTTATGTTATAGTTAGCATGGCCTTTCCTATTCTGAGGTTATAAAATAATTCTTCCATGGTTTGTCAAGTACTTCTTTGTTTTCATTTTTTATACTTAAATCTTTGATCCATTTGGAATTCATCCTGCTATAAGGTATGAGATATAGATACAATTTCATTTTTATTAAGATGGCTTTCCAGTTGTCCTAACACCATTTGTTGAATAACTCATCTTTTCTCCACTGGTTTAAGATGACTTCTCTATCCTTTGGTAGACTACCATTTATATATTTTGTTTCTTTCAAGATTTTCTACTCTATTCTATTGGTCTGTCTATATTGATATGTCAGTATCACACTGTTTTATTACTAAGCTTTTATAATATGAAAATATAATTTGTTGATGAGTATAATTTAATGTAACTTATTTAACCATTATCCTATTTTAGACATTAACATTTTCCCAAAAATATATATATTTATAGTCTACTGATTGTCTTTGTGCACAAGTCTTTGAATTGAACTTCTCACTGTTCCCTTAGGCTGAATTACTAGAAGAGTATGTCTTTTCTTTTTTTTTTTAAGATTTTATTTACTTATTTGACAGAGAGAGACACAGCGAGAGAGGGAACACAAGCAGGGGGAGTGGGAGAGGGAGAAGCAGCTTACCACCGAGCAGGGAGCCCGGTGCGGGGCTCGATCCCAGGACCCTGGGATCATGACCTGAGCTGAAGGCAAACGCTTAACGACTGAGCCACCCAGGTGCCCTGAAGAGTGTGTCTTTAAAGGCCTGAGACTTGGTGCCAAATTGGTGTGACCTTCCTGGAAAGCAATTCCTACCACAAATATATGAAATTATGGCCCATAATTTAAATCCTACTTCTGTATTGCTACTTTCAACATATTGAAGTATTTTTGTGTAGATTTCATATAGTGCCTTAAGCATTATTTAGCACGTATTAGAAGTCCTCAGAGTTCTAATGCTAATAACACTGCCCTTCAAAAAATGGAGTTGTTGTTTTCCAATGGTATTCCTTTTCATTAATGGCATATTTCCAAATGAAAGAGGGAAGGGCATGAGTATAGAGTCAAAGCAGTTGGTCTGCTAAGGGTCAAATCCATGACCGTGGCTTTATTTATATTATGTTAGAGTCCAACTGAAATAACCTGACATAGACACATAATGGTTCAAATACTCTAAGAACATAGTTGGTGGCTTTCCTCTCAGCTGTTGATGTCCTCCTTCTACTCTTGGTTTCTCAGAGTATTAAGAAGGAAGTGACATTCATGAAAATTCTTTTTTTTTTTTTAAGATTTATTTATTTATTTGACCGAGAGAGCACAAGCAGGGCAAGCAGCAGAGGGAGAGGGAGAAGCAGACTCCCCGTTGAGCAGGGAGCCGGATGTGGAGCTTGATCCCAGGACCCTGAGATCATGACCCAAGCCAAAGGCAGATGCTTCACCAACTGAGCCACCCAGACGCCCCCAAAATTCTTTTGAACATGGTTTGAATATAAGTTCATTTAGTTTTAGCTGGATGAACGACTAAGGTGTGTGTCATATAGTACTGTCTTATTTAGTAAAACTAAATGTACTATATATAGTACATTTAGTTTAAGCTGGATGAACGACTAAGGTATGTCTTATATAGTACTTTATAGTACGAGGTTTTAGCATGGGTTTAATTTAGGTATATTCTAGGGAGGTTTATTATGTCACACAAAGCCTAATTCAAGGAATGGCAACAAGAATGAACATTAATGACAAAATTAACTGAAAATCTTTTCTTCAGAAAAAAAGGGTAGGAAAATGAATTAGACTCTGGAAAATAGTTTATATAGACAATTAACCAATTAACCAAATTTTCTTTTTTTTTAAGTACTTTTTTTTTTTAGAACAGATTTAGATTCACAGCAAAATTGAGAGGAAGGTATGGAGATTTACCATATATTCCTTGTCCCGACATCTGCATAACCTCCCCGAATATCAACATCTGTGACCAGAGTGACACATTTGTTACAGCTGATGAACCTACATTAACATATCATTATCAGGCAAAGTCTGTAGTTCATACTAGGGTTCACTCTTGGTGTATAAATTCTGTGGGTTTGGACAAATGAGTGACATGTATCTACTATTTTAGTATCATACAGAATCAATCAATCTTTCTTTTTCTCCTTTCCTTTCTTTTCCTTCCTTCCTTTCTTCCATCCTCCTTCCTTCCCTCCCACCCTCCCTTCCTTCCTTTTGATTTTATTTATTTATTTATTTATTTATTTATTGGTGGTTTCATACAATTTCTTTTTCTTTTCTTTTCTTTTTTCTCTTGATTTTATTTTTTAAGTAATCTCCATACCAACATGGGGCTCCAGCTCAGAACCCTGAGATCAAGAGTGGCATGCTCCATTCACTGAGCCGCCAGGTGACCCTCCTACAGAATATTTTCACTGCCTTTATCCTCTGTGCTCTGTTTACTCATCTCTTCATATCCCCTACCCCCTACCCCATGGCAACCACTGATATTTTTACTGTCACCATAGTTTGCCTTTTCCAGAATTCTATATAGTTGGAATCATACCCACATTTTCTTTTATCATTTAGCTGTTTTATTTAGTATAATAATTTTATGATTATTATATAATCATAAGCTTGCCTTACTAAGTCAGAAAGGAGCAAACTTAGAAAGGAACAAAGTAGTTTAACTTTTGACAATGATATAGAGCAGTTTGAAAGTGAAACTAGGAATCCTGTATCTAGTTAATATTTGTGGTGGCTTGTAGGAAATTTTGTTTAAATTAAATTTGGGCAGGATATAAAATATAAATATCTTGCTCCCATGATTCCCTTGGGCTTCACTACATACAATTCTTTGTATTTGTAAATTTTTTTTTTAAGATTTATTTGAGAGCAAGCGAGAGAGTCAGTGAGAGAGAAAGAGAGAACATGAGCAGGGGGGAGGGCAGAGGGAGAGGGAGAAGCAGGCTTCCTGCCGAGCAGGGACTCAATCCCAGGATTCTGGGATCATGACCTGATCCAAAGGCAGACGCTTAACGGACTGAGCCACCCAGGGGCCCTGTATTTGTAAACTTCAAGAATGCCTCTGAATGAGGAAACCCAAGGCCTTTATAACACATGTTCCAATTTTGAAATGGGCTAGATTTTCCCAGGTGGTTGGTGATAAGTTTGTAGCAACAAACAGACCTTGAAAAAGATGGCCAGGACAGTACTAACAAAAGACATGTTTTGATATCTAAGAAAAGACTCTCTTTAGTATTTTCTGGTTTCATAAAAACTTCATAGTTGTCCTTTTTATAGAAATGAAGATTTATATGTTTTTTAATCTAGCTTGATAACATGGTTAAGAACAGCATCATCTGTGGTGATTCCTATTAAAATAGAAAGGTAATCCAGAAGATTTGATAGGGCCATATTTTTTGCTGTTTTGTTTAAGTCAGAAAGTCTTAAGAGGAAATTTTTAGTTACTCGCACTTTAGGTTATGTTTTTGATATAATCTTGATTGTCAGGCCAGAGCGTCACCTTGAAGAGGTGTTACTGTGTTATAGCTATTGGCCAGTAATCTTTCTTTTTCTGAAACTTCACTAACAATGATGTTTCTCTTATATAATCAGTAATGTTATTGCATTTACTTGTAGGCATATTATATAAAATTATATGTTTTTACAAAATTGCTTTTTTCCCTGCAATTTGAAATATCCTGCTTTTTTTTCTTTCAACAAATTTGTGAAACATGGTAAGTCTTTATTTTGGGGGGAAGTAGTCATGAAATAGTTAATGCTTTAAAGATTCTTGGTGAAGTAAGATTAGAATCTGGGTAAGGTTGGAATCAGTTCCAATCCAGTACCTTTTTTGTTTTTTGGAAAGATTACCCTATCTTTATTATCTAAGTTCATAATTACTGTTTCCAATTTAATATATTTGTGTTAAAATGTATCACAAGCTGTTTATTTAAAAAATATTTTTTTAAAGATTTTTTATTTATTTATTTGACAGAGAGACACAGCGAGAGAGGGAACACAAGCAGGGGGAGTGGGAGAGGGAGAAGCAGGCTCCTGGCTGAGCAGGGAGCCTGATGTGGGGCTCGATCCCAGGACCCTGTGTGATCATGACCCGAGCTGAAGGCAGACGCCTAACGACTGAGCCACCCAGGTGCCCCTCACAAGCTGTTTAAAGTAGCATTTTAATTCTTTTCTGAGTTGTTTTAGAGTTTAGCAGTGGGTCTTATTAATCCTCTCTGCCTCTTTCAGGGTTATGTAGTTAAGAATGGATATCGAGTTCTTCATTGGTGAACTGCAGCAATAAAAGTTGAAAATGCTTGATAGAATAACCAGTAGATTCTGTGTGTGTGTGTGTGTGTGTGTGTGTGTGTGTGTGTGTGTGTGTGTGTGTGTGTGTGGTAAAACACACATACTAAATTTTATTTCAACCATTTGTAAGTGTACAATTCAAATACAGTCCTGGGGCACCTGGCTGGTTCAGGCTGTGGACCATGGGACTCTTGATCTTGGGGTTGTAAGTTTGAACCCCATGTTGGGTATAGAGATTACATAAAAATAAAATCTTAAAAAAGTTATTTTTAAAAATACAGTCACAGTGTTGTGTAATCCTCAGCACTATCTATACTCAGATTATTTTCATTATCCCCAACAAACACTCTGTACCTGGTAAACAATAACTGTCCTTTTTCCCCTTCTGGTAACCTCTATTCTACTTCCTGTCTCTATGAATTTGTCTATTCTAGGTACTTCACACAAGTAGAATCATACAATATTTGTCCTGTGGCTTATTTGACTAAACATAATGTTTTCAAGGTGGCATGTATCATCTTTGTAGCTTATATCAAAATTTCATTCTTTTAATGGCCAAATAATTTTCCATTGTAAGTATATATAACATATTTGTTTATTCATCTGTTGGTGGATCCTGGGTTGTTTCCACCTCTTGGTTATTGTGAATAATGCTTCTGTGAACACTGGTATGCAAATATCTCATTGAGAAGTTGCTTTCAGTTTTTTTGGATATGTACCTAGGAGTAGAATTGCTGGATCTTATGGTAGTTCTGTTTAACCTTTCAAGAAACAGCCAAACTTTTCCACAGTATCTGTACCCTTTTATATTCCCACCAGTAATACACAAGGGTTCCAGTGTCTCCACATTTTTTTTAAAGGTTTTATTTATTTATTTGAGAGAGAGAGAAAGAGAGATAGAGAGCACGAGAGGGAAGAGGGTCAGAGGGAGAAGCAGACTCCCTGATGAGCAGGGAGCCCGATGTGGGACTCGATCCCCGGACTCCAGGATCATGACCTGAGCCGAAGGCAGTCGCTTAACCAACTGAACCACCCAGGCGCCCCCAGTGTCTCCACATTCTTGCTCACACTTATTTATTGTTATTTTCCATTCTTTTTGATTATAGCCATCTTAGTAGGTGTGAAGTGGTATCTCATTGTGGTTTTGATTTTCATTTCCCTAATGATTAGTGGTGTTGAGTATCTTTTCATGTGTTTATTGGCCATTTTTAGATTTTATTTGGAAAACTGTCTTTTCAAATCCTTGTTTTGTATTAGTTCTTAGTCGATATATTTGGATTTTTTAAATTGTCAGTGATAGTGTTAATTACCCCATATACTAATCTTAACTCTAGTAATGGGGCCAATCATGAGCATAATTATAGCAGCAAAAATAATGACAAAGTAAAACTTCTTGGGTGCTTATTATGAGCCAGGCACAGTTCTGGGTGCTTTATACCTATGAATTTATTTAATCTTCATGAATACCCTATGAAGTAAATACTTTTATTACCCTCATTTTGTAGATGAGGAATCAGAGTCATAGAGTTGTAAAGGAACTTGCTCATGGTGTATAGGAAGTAAGTGGATGATGTGGGATTTGAATCCAGGCAGTTCGCTCTTGAGTTACGTTCTTAACTACTATATAATTTGGCTTCTCACCTATAAAAAATTCAAACTGTTACTATAAAAGCATAACGTGTGATGTTTGTTAATTTGAACCTTGAACCTGTAGTTTACCTATGTGTTTTATATATCACCATAACTGTAAACTGATGACATTTGATCTGCTGGATATGCTTTGGATGTTATCAATGTTTCTGAATACCTTTGTAGAATTGTCCAAGTTTTATTAACTGTATACAACATGAGAAAGCTGTATGTGGATGAATAGTATGATGTTTCTTTTTAGAGAGAGAAAGAGAGCACATGGCTGGGGCGAGGAGGGGCAGAGGGTGAGAGAGAATCCTAAGCAAGCTCCATGCTCAGTGTGGAGCCCAAAGGGGGGATTGATCTCACGACCCTGAGATCATGACCTGAGCTGAAATCAAGAGTTGAATGCTTAACCGACTGAATCATCCAGACACCCCGTGATACTGCTATATTTAAAAAAAGTTAAGCCTGTTAGCTAACTAAAATTTATGTATTTTTAGCAGTAATACAAAATAGGAAAATTGTTTTTTAAATAAAAGCATGCCTTTCTAGGCCTGTTGTTTGTTTGATCAAGACACTGAGAATACTGAAATTTAAGAGACCACACCGTCTTAAGAACCATGAGTTGTATTCATTTGGGATGTAGCTTTATTTATTCCAGGATTTACATTTCAGGTGGCTCTCCACTTTTATATCATTAATTCTAAAAAGAGGATCTGCTTTCATAGAGCCAGGTAAAGCCAAATATTGATCAGAGTTTGGCCAGATAGCAGATATTTTAGGATATTTATAGAATTCACATGTTCTTCTCTAAAAGCCTGGGAACAGTGGCCTTTTGATGGATCTTGCCTGCTTTCCTCTTAGTTCCTCTTGAACTCGGCTATCTTTGTGGTACATATGCTTTATAATTTTAACCTGTCCTGAAGTTTGTATTTCAAGGACTCCGAAACTTAAAGGATGATTTATATGTAGTAAAGTGTGTGAATTGGTTCTGAAATTTAACTTCTTTCCTACTAATAGATTGTAATTTCTCAAAATCTGTGATTTTTTTTTTTTTTTTGAGCTATGGACAATGTAGCAAGGGGAAGTGAGGTATAGTCTTAAGTTCTTATCAGTTCATCTTTTTTTTTTTTTAATTTTTATTAGAGCATGAGTGGGGATGGGGTGGTTAGAGGGAGAAGGAAAGGGAGAAAGAGAAGCAGACTTCCCGTTGAGCAGGGAGCCCTGTTGCAGGGCTTGATCCCAAGACCCTGGGATCATGACCTGAGCTGAAGGCAGATTCTTAACTGACTGAGCCACCCAGGTGCCCCGAGTTCATACATCTTTAAAAAAATGAGTTCATATGATGTTTTTGATATGCAACAAACCATACATATTTAAAGTATAATTTGATAGGTTTTGAAATATGTTAGTAACTGTGCAACCATCGCCACAATCAAGAAAATGAGCATCTAGGGGTGCCTGGGTGGCTCAGTTGTTAAGTGTCTGACTTTAGCTCGGGTCATGATCTCAGGGTCCTGGGATCGAGCCCCGCATCAGGCTCCCTGCTCAGCAGGAGGCCTGATTCTCCCTCTCCCATTCCCCCTGCTTGTGTTCCTTCTCTCCCTTTGTCTCTCTCTGTCAAATAAATAAATACAATCTTTAAAAAAAAGAAAATGAGCATCTAGTTCCTCTGAAAAGTTTCCTTGCCTCCCTTTGTAATCTGACTGCCCCATCCCTCCTACCACATCACCAGTAATATGCTTTCTGTCTTTATGGATTAGTTTAGGTTTTCAAGAATTTTGAATAAATGGAAACATACAATATATACTTATTTCTAGTCTGGCTTCTTTTGTTCAGAACATTTTGAGATTCATCCATGTTGTTTCACATATCAGTAGTTAATTCTTTGTATTCCTGAGTAGTATTGAATTCCATTGGCTATTCCACAATGATTTATCAGTTCACCTTATTTATTATTTTAGAGGGAGAGAGCATGTGCATGTGGGGGTGAGAGGGAAGGGAGAGAGAGAATCTCAAGCACACTCTGCTGAGCACAGAACGTGATGCAGGCTGAGAGGAAATCAAGAATCAGACACTTAATTGACTGAGCCACCCAGGCACGCCTATCAGTTCACCTTTTGATGAACATTTGGGTTGCATTTTTTTGACTATGACAAATAAAGCTTCTGTGAACATTTGTATACAAGTCTTTTTTTTTTTAAGATTATATTTATTTGAGAGAGAAAGAATGAGACAGAGCATGAGAGGGGGGAGGGTCAGAGGGAGAAGCAGACTCCCCGCCGAGTGGGGAGCCCGATGCGGGACTTAATCCCACGACTCCAGGATCATGACCTGAGCTGAAGACTGTCACCTAACCAACTGAGCCACCCAGGCGCTGTGTATACAAGTCTTTATATAGATGTATGCTTTTATTTTTCTTGGGCAAATACCTAAGAGTGGAATGACTGGCTCATATGGTAGATATATGTTTAACATTTTAAGGAACTACTAAACTGTTTTCCTAAACGCTTGTACCATTTTACTAGGTACAGTGGTGTGGGGTGTGACAGTTCCAGTGTCACTGCTTCACCGACACTTGGTATGGTCGGTCTTTTCAATTTAGCCATTCTGAGAAGTATGTAGTGATACCAATTGTGGTTTTAATTTGCATTTTTTCTGATGACTAATGATTTTTCTGATGACTGTCTTTTCATGTGCTTATCAGACATTCTTCTATCTTATTTTAGTGAAATGTCCAACCAAATCTTTTCTCCGTTTTAAAATTGGCTTTGTCTTATTGAGTTATATGCATTCTTTATATATTCTGGATATAAATCATTAATCAGGTATGTGATTTATAGTTGTTTTTCCCCAGTCTGTGACTTACCTTATCAAAACTCTTAACAGTGTCTTCAAAGAATAGAAGTTCTTAATTTTGATGATGTTGATTTTTTTTTCCTTCTATGGTTGTGCTTTGGTTTTTATTTCAGAAATCTTTATCTTAGGGGCATGAGTTTGAGCCCCACATTGGGTGTAGACTTACTAAAAATAAATAAACTTTAATAAAAAGAAAAAAAATCTTCATGTAGCCCTAGATTACAAAGATTTTCTCCTATGTTCTCTTATAAAAGTTTTATAATTTGAGGTCTATGATTTATTTTTATTTTTTTGTGTGTATGATGCAAAATATTGAAATTCATGAAAAAATATGTATATCTAATTGTTCTAGCACCATTTTTTGAAAAGACTTTCTGCAGTCAAATGCCTTTGCATCTTTGTTGAAAATCAAATATATGTATGGGTTTATATCTGGACTCTATTAGACTCTATTTGGTTATTTATGTTGATTCACAAGCATACTGTTTTGATTACTGTAATTTTTTAAGATTTTATTTTTATGAGAGAGAGAGAGAGCACTAGTCAGGGGTGGGGAGGGAGGGGCAGAGGGAGAAGCAGACTCCCCACTGAGCAGGGAGCCTGATGCAGGACTCGATCCCAGGACCCTGGGGTCATGACCTGAGCCACAGGCAGATGCTTAACCGACTGAGCCACCCAGGCACCCAATTACTATAATTTTATAACAAGTTTTGAGGTCAGGGATGAGGTCAGGGTCTTGGGATCGAGTCCCACATCGGGCTCCTTGCTCAGCAGGGAGCCTGCTTTTCCCTCTCTCTCCCTCTGCTTGTGCTGTCTCTGTCAAATAAATAAAATCTTTAAAAAGAAAAAAGTTTTGAGGTCAGGTATAAATCCTCTAACTTTGTTTTTCTTTTTAAAAGCTGTTTTGGCCAGGACGCCTGGATGGCTCCGTCAGTTAAGTGTCTGTCAGTTCTGGCTCATATTGTGATCTCAGGGTTGTGATTATCTCTACACCCCTCTACACCCCCCTCCGCCACCCTCCTCACCCCCCCCACTCATATGCATGCACTCTCTCCCTCTCTCAAATAAGTATATAAAATTTTTATTTTTTTATTTTTTTTTAAAGATTTTATTTATTTATTTGACAGAGAGAAAGAGAGCACTAGCAGGCAGAGAGACAGGCAGAGGGAGAGGGAGAAGCAGGCTCCCCGCAGAGCAGGGAGCCCGATGCAGGGCTTGATCCCAGGACCCTGGGATCATGACCTGAGCCGAAGGCAGCCGCTTAACTGACTGAGCCACCCAGGTGCCCCAAGTATATAAAATTAAAAAAAAAATTATTTTGGCTAGTCTAGGTCATTTGCCATGCCCATATAAATTTTAGACTCAGTCTGCTAGGGGATTAATACCATAACAATATCAAGTCTTTCAATTCAGTACATCTCTCTATTTTGTTTTTAATTTTTCTCTACAAAGTTTTCAGTATATGGTCTTGCACATTTTTGGTTAGATTTGCCCCTGAGTATTTAATAATTTTGATAATATTACAGATTGTATGATTTAAAAAATTTTAATTCAGTTATTTGTAGTTAGTATACAGAACTATAATAGATTTTTGCATTTCATCTTGTATTCTACAGACTTGCTAATAAATTCATTTGCTATTTCTAGTGAATTTTTTTGTAGATTAAATTGGCTTTTCTGTATAGAGAATCACATATATTCTCTGCATATAAAGACAGTTTTGCTTCTTTTCCAATCAGGATGCCTTTTATTATTTTTTCTTGCCTGATTACATTGGCTAGAGCTTCCAGGATGATGCTTCATAGAAATGATGGGAGCAGACATCCTTTCTTCTTTTAGGAGAAAAATGTTCAGGGACTCCTGGCTGGCTCAGTCAGTAGAGCATGTGACTCTTGATCTCCGGGTCATGAGTTCAAGCTCCACATTGGATGTAGAACTTACTTTAAAAAAAAAAAAAGAAAGAAAGACAAAATTTTCAGTCTTTTACCATTTAAGTGTGATGTTAGCTTTGGTTTTTTTTTGTTTTGTTTTTCTGTAAGATACCCTTTATCAATTTGAAGACATTTTCTTCTATTCCTAGTTTCTTGAGAGGGTTGTTTTTTATTTTTTAAATCAGGAATGGATGTTGAATTTTTTTGTGAAATGCATTTTCTTTATTGAGATGATCATATATTTTTTCTCTGTCTTTTAATATTAATTACATTGATTTTTTTAAAAAAAGATTTTATTTTTATTTGAGACAGAGAGTATGACTTGGTGGGGGGGGGGTGGAGGGCAGAGGGAGAGGAAGAAGCCCCTAGCGCGGGGCTTGATCCCAGGACCCCAGTTCCATACCTGAGCCAAAGGCAGCTGCCTAACGAACTGAGCCACCCAGGCACCCCTAATTACACTGACTTTTGAAACCAACTTGCCATTCTGGCATAAACCTTACTTGGTCATGTGTTATTAACCTTTTTATGTGTTGCTTAATTTGTTTGATTTGTTTTGCTAAAATTATGTTAAATAATTTTGCATCTATATTCATGGAAAAATACTGGTTTGTGGTTTTCTTTTGATATCTCTGGCTTTGGTTTCAGAATGTGCTGAAATCATAGTATGCATTGTAAGGTATTACTTTCATGTTTAATTTTCTGCAAGAGTTTGTATAGAATTGGTACTATTCCTTGTACATTTGTTAAAATTCATCAGAGAAGCCATCTGGACTTTGACTTCTCTTTGTGGAATGATTTTTCACTTCAAATCCAGTTTCTTTAATAGATATAAGGTCATTTATTGTTTGTGTCTTTGTAGGATTATGTCAGTTTTGTCTCAGTTGTCAAATGTATCAGCATAAAATGTTCATAGTATTTCCTTATTTAATATCTGTAGAATCTCTAACAATGTTACTTCTTTCATTCCTTATATTGTAAATTTGTCTTACCTATTTTATCCCCCATCAGTCTGGTTTAGGTTTATCAATTTTACTGATCTGAGAATCAGCTTTTGGTTTCATTGCCGTTTTTAATTTCATTGATTGCTCTTCTGATCTTTTTTTTCTTTTCTTCTGTGTACTTTGGGTTTCATTTATTATTCGTTTGCTAGTTAGTTTGTTAGTGTAGAATCTGAGGCCAGTGATTTGAGACCTTTCTTCTTTTCTAGTAAAGGCATTTTCTTTTCTTTCTTTCTTTCTTTCTTTTTTTTAAAGATTATTTATTTATTTGACAGAGAGAGATCACAAGCAGGCAGAGTAGCAGGCAGAGGGAGGCGCCCCTCTCATTTCTCTTTCAATATTGTTTTTGGGGCATCTGGGTGGCTCGGTCGTTAAGTGTCTGCCTTCTGCTCAGGTCATGATCCCAGGGTCCTGGGATTGAGCCCCGCCTCGGGCTCCCTGCTCTGCGGGAAGCCTGCTTTTCCCTCTCCCACTCCCCCTGCTTGTGTTCTCCCTTTCGCTGTGTCTCTCTCTGTCAAATAAATAAATGAAATCTTTAGAAAAAAAAAATATTGTTTTTGACCCATGAACTATGTAGAAGTATGTTATATAATTTTCAGGTATTTGAGGGTTTTTCAGATATCTTTTTATTACTGATTTCTGATTTGTGGTCAACAATATACTTTGATTTGAATCCCTTTAAATTTACTGAGACTTGTTTTATGGCCCAGAATGTAGTATACACTCTATATGTATTTTTTGCTGTGGAGTGTTTTATTAACATCTATTATGTCTAGTTGGTTGATAGTATTGTGCAAATCTATATTCTTCCTGATTTTCTATTAGTCATTGAGAGAGATTTATTGAAGTCTTCGGCTGTGTGGATTTGTCAATTTTTTCCTGCAGTTCTACCAGGTCTTACTCCATATATTGAAGCTTTATTAGGAGCATTGGCATTTAGGTGTATTGTATCCTCCTGATGAAGACATAATGTTATATACTTTAAAAATGTCCCTTTATCTCTGGGGATATCTTTGTTCTGGAATCTGTTTTATCTGAATAATATAGCCAGTCCCACTTTCTTGAGATTTGTGTTAATATGGAATATCTTTTTCCATCCTTTTACTTTTAACCCACTTCATTGTTTATATTTAAAGTCTCCTGGGGCGCCTAGGTGGCTCTGTTGTTGAGCATCTGCCTTCGGCTCAGGGCATGATCCCAAGGTCCTGGGATCGAGCCCTGCATCGGGCTCCTTGCTCTGCGGGAGGCCTGCTTCTCCCGCTCCCACTCCCCCTGCTTGTGTTCCCTCTCTCGCTGTGTCTGTCTCTGTCAAATTAATAAAGAAAATATTAAAAAAAAAAGTCTCCTGTAGGCAGCATAAAATTGGGTCTTGATCTTTTATCTAGTCTTGCAACTGGGGTATTTAGACGATACTTAATATGATTAATTATTTATATTTAATGTGATTGGTTGGGTTTGAATTGAATGGTTGGGTTTAAATCTATCCTACTATTTATGTTTTATTTGTGCTATCTGTTCTTTTCTCTCTTTTTACTCTTTTAATGCTTTTTGTATTAATTGTGTATTTTTTTGTAATTCTTTCTAGCTTTTTTATATTACTTTATAGTTTATAGTATACTTATTATAGCTTATAACAGTTTACCTTCAAGTGATATTATACTGTTTTGTGTATATATAAGAACCTTATAACGTTATACTCCCATTTCTTACTTTCTGGCCTTTGTGCTATTGTCATACATTTTAAAATACTTATAAAGCCCACAATAAGATGTTTTTGCTTTATCTTTCAGAGATTTAAATAATATAAGAAAATAATAATTTTAGTTGCTTCAGGCTGAAGGGCAAATCTAGTCCTTACTAATCCATTTTGGCCAATAGCAGATATCCTTCTATATCTGGTTTGGGCCTGAATAACAATGTGTCCAAGGGCAAATCAGTAGTATTCTTTTCTTTTTGCAATTTCAAATCTGGTGTTTGCACACTCTCAGGTATGTATGATCTTGAGCTCTGACAAGTTGGGTTTCTTTAGTGCCTTTTACTTACTCAAAGTCAGTGCTCCAAGGAGGTCACCACATCTCTTTCCTGTCATTCACATAGCTATCTAACTGAATACAACAAAAAATCTTCATATGCTACTTTAAATTCCTCAAATATACCACAAACTATTAATGGCACAACCCTGATTCCAAATTTCATAGCACATCTCTTCCCGTAAACGGTGGAGTGGAAGTTGGGAATGCTTATTTGACCTGAATAAATCCCTGAAATATTTTCTTCCCCTCTTTGGAGGTGCTGATTTTTGGCAAACAAAGTAAATTTTTCTAGGTTTAGACTAAACTTCCTAAGCTTCTTATTAGCAAGTAATTAGCTACTATACCATGCTAACTATTAGGTTTAAAAACAGTAATTTTTGCTAAATATATAATGGTAAGCAAAGGTGTGGGGAGCTGGTGAAGGGGCTATGCTTGGCTCACAGACTACATGGTGTAGTGCAGGCAGGGCAATGCTGTCTATACTTGTTGGTTCACCATAGATATTTTGACTGAAAAAAAAATTGACTTAGGAACAAATATGTATGTTGGCAGGTCTAACAGGCAGCAAAATTATTATTTTTTAAGGATTTATTTATTTATTTTAGAGAAGGGGGAAGAGAGAGAGAGAGCAAGCAAGCAAATAAGCAGGCACGGGGGAGGGGCAGATGGAGAAGAGAATCTTAAGCAGACTCCCTGCTAAGCGCAGAGCCTGGCCCTGGACTTGATCTCACCATCCTGAGATCACAACCTGAGCCAAAACCAAGAGTCAGAAGCTTAACCAACTGTGCCACCCAGGCACCTCTTAAGGCAAAATTATTTATGGGCCCTGTCCTAATAGTAATTATAGTTTGGTCAGGGAAGTAATTATTAAACACAGAATAAATATATAATTATCTTACAAATACTGTATATGAAAGTACATGGTGTCTGTCCTGAGTGTGTATAACTAAATGATCTAATTCAGTTTGGGAGAATAGAGAGGACTTTTCTTGAGGAAGTAACTGAGATCTAAAGTGTGAATGGGAGTTAACTAGGTGAAAGGTATTAGGAATGGGTGAAGTTCCAGGTGGAGAGGATTGCACGTGCAATCCTAGGTCCTGGTGTTAGTGAGCCTGGCAAGTTTGAGAAACTGAATAAAGACCAGACTGGCTGGATCACAGTGAGTGAGAGGGCACATGGTATTAGGTGAGGCTAGAGGAGTAGCCATGTGTCAAGGATTTGGGTCTAGAAGATAATGCCTGGTCTGTTAGCTTTAGGAAAAGTCATCCTGGCTGCAGTGTAGAAAATAGATTGGTGTGCAGCAGAGAGGCCAGTCAGAAGGTTATTGCATTTTAGGCAAGAGATGATGGTAATTTGGGCCAGGGAGATGATGGGCTAGTGGAGAAGAAAGAAGTGGACAGACTTGGGAGATATTTAGGAAGTTAAAATGGGTAAGATTTGGTGAAGGATTAGATATGGGACACTCGGTATGGGGAGATGTGTCAAGGGTAACTTCTAGTTTAATGGTGAAGAAAGACTGGAGGGGTGTTGGTACTATTTACTAAGATACAGGTTTTTTTCCCTAGTGAACTGGAAGCATTTTTTTCTTTCAGAGAAATACGTATTTTATTTGGGGATTTTTCCAAATCCTAGGCATCCTTTAGGACCCAGCACAAATATGACTTCTTTCTTGAAGTTTTTCCTGACATTTCTTTATCTCCCTTCCCTTATAGCTAGAAATAACTTTTGTGGGGCGCTTGGGTGGGAGGGTCGTTAAAGTGTCTGCCTTTGGCTCAGGTCATGATCCTAGGGTCCTGGGATCAAGCCCTGCATCAGGCTCCCTGCTCAGTGGGAAGCCTGCTTCTCCCTCTTCCACTCCCCCTGCTTGTGTTCCTGCTCTGGCTATCTCTCTCTCTGTCAAATAAATAAAATCTTTAAAAAATATAAATAACTTTTGCCTTCTTTGAACTTCTATTAAACTTTGTTTATATTTCTGTCATGGAACTTTTCATCATCTAGCTTGAGTTCTACTTATTTGTGTATGTTTCCTTATTGTTTTGAAAACTGCTTATTGAAAGGGAGTGTTGTTCATTTTGATAGTTTTATAACTAACAGTAATTGTTTCTTAAATGAACATATACTATGGCCTTATGAAGGTGTGGGTTCCGTGAGGGAGTATACTATTTCAGTAAATTAAAAGTCTTGTGTACATTAGGGTATCAACATACAAGAAGAATTCATTAGAGTAATATAATGGTAGAAAGGTCTTTTTTTTTTTTAAAGATTTTATTTATTTGACAGAGAGAGAGCTACTGACAGCAGGAACACAAGCAGGGGGGAGTGGGAGAGGGAGAACAGGCTTCCCGACGAGCAGGGAGCCTTATGGGACTCGATCCCAGGACTCTGGGATCATGACCTGAGCCGAAGGCAGACGCTTAATGACTGAGCCACCCAGGTGCCCCCCCCCTTTTTTTGATATTTATTTATTTGGCAGAAACACAGCAAGAGAGGGAACACAAGCAGGGAGAGAGGGAGAAGCAGGCCTCCCGCAGAGCAGGGAGCCCGATGCAGGACTTGATCCCAGGACCCTGGGATCATGACCTGAGCCAAAGGCAGACGCTTAATGACTGAGCCACCCTGGCGCCCCAAGTAGAAAGGTCTTCTATGAGTCCATTATTTAGATCATTAACCATTATTAAACTTCATAACTATTTAAATAAATACTTCAGTTAAATAAGAATACTTTTTTCAAAAATATGAATACTTTTTTTGAAAGTTTCTTAACAAAACATGTTGTTAATTTTTATCATTATTGGTTTAATTCATCAGTCTGCAGTTGATGAGCTAAGCATAGGCTAATGTAATGCCTAACATTTGTATAGGACTTAATAACCATTCAAAACATATTCACACGTAAATGTCTCAATCTGATCTCATAACAGTCCTGTTAGAGGTAAAGTATTACTGCTTTCATTTTGCAGAGCCATGCCGTATATTGAAGGATACTTTTGAAGACCTTGGAATGAGACTATTTTGTGTTCTCTCTCTCTCTCTCTTTTTTTAAAGATTTTATTTATTTATTTGTCAGAGAGAGCACAAGCAGGGGAAGTGGCAGGCAGAGGGAGAAGCAGGGTCCCCACCAAGCAAGGAGCCCGATGTGGTACTCAATTCCAGGACTCTGGGATCATGACCTGAGCTGAAGGCAGATACTTAACCAACTGAGCACCCAGTCATCCCTATTTTGTGTTTTTAAAGGTTAAAATAATCTTTTTTACTTTCTTTAGTAGAGTTAACTGTAAGTCTTTGAGAAATAAAGTAACTGATACTGTTTATTTTATATATATATTTTTAAAGATTTATTTATTTATTTGAGAGAGTGAGAATGAGAGAGAATACATGAGAGGGGGGAGGGTTAGAGGGAGAAGCAGGCTCCTTGCTGAGCAGGGAGCCCGAGGCGGGACTCGATTCCAGGACTCCAGGATCATGACCCGAGCCGAAGGCAGTCATCCAACCAACTGAGCCACCCAGGCGCCCCAGATAAGTTAAGTGTCTGCATTGGCCGGGAACTGATACTGTTTAAATCATAATCTTTTTGATGGTTTGACCAGAGTAGCTTTATGGGCTAATATCTCAATCAGTTTCAGTTTCTGAGATGAACTCAACTCTAACCCATTCTGATTAAGTATTGTATGATGTTTTCTTTTTTTTTTTTTTAAGATTTTATTTATTTGACAGAGAGACACAACAGCTAGAGAGGGAACACAAGCCGGGGGGGGTGGGGTGGGAGAGGGAGAAGCAGGCTTCCTGCTGAGCAGGGAACCCGATGTGGGGCTCGATCCCAGAACCCTGGGATCATGACCTGAGCCAAAGGCAGACACTTAACGACTGAGCCACCCAGGCGCCCCTGCCTCATTTTTTTAATGGTATTCTGTCTTGAAAACAAAGACAGAATACCTGTGTCTTCCTAAAGGAGCATGGAATCTATGGAGCTGATTCCTGTTGCTACTCCTAAAAAAAAATCAATGACTAAATGTGCCATCAGTCTGAGACTCGTGAAATGTTGAACTGAATGGGTTTGGAATGTTAGGTGAAGTGTGAAAATGTTAGTGTGCTTTATCAGCAATCCTATTTTTGTCTGGTATAAGAAAAAATAGATAAGTATGGGACCGCTCATCAGTTTTCTAAAACTGACATCAGAGTTGAAAAAATAGAGTATTTTGGAAGGCACATTAAGTCAAAAAGAAAATGATGCTGTCTGCTTTAACTGTGCTTAAGTCAAAAATGGAGAATATGAAATTGACATGGCCATTTGCTTAAATAATATTTTCACATTCTCAGGAATGAAGACTATAGTCGGAATGCAGTAACGATGATCGGATGTCAAATATGACCTGAGAAGTCATTTTTCTGTTTACATCCTAGCATGTCATCTTAATGTGTATGCAGGAACAAAATGAATCAGAGTGACTGATTCATGAACTGACTGTACTATTTGTTAGAGGCAGGTATATTTGTGGTGCATGAAAAACCATTATTGGAGAGCTAGGATTTTTATAACCAGTAAGTTTTATTTATTTTTTTCGCATATCTTATGTAAAATTATAGCTGGGGATAAGTGTAGTTTTTACATGAAGAAAGAATTAATGATACAGATTTGTCAGATTTTATAGTCTAGCTATTGATCATAAAAAATCTGTAATATTTATTTTCTATTTCTTTGCTCACACATTACTCTGGAACATTTAATTGCGTAGTATTCAAATTTTATTTTTATTTTTAGATCTTAGTTGAGTTGACCAGAGGCTAGTGGTAATAAATACCAAATATGGTGTAGTCTGATAGAGAATGCTAGAATTTTATAACATATAACATTGGTGCCAAATTCAACATGTTGACTAGTGTTGTTAAAAATGAGTTTTTTAGACCATCTCTATAAGGATCACTGGGAATGCTTTTTAAAATGCAGATCACTGGATCTTTCCTACTCCCATCTCCCACTAATCAAAATCTGCAGGAGCTATGGCTAAGGTGTATATTTTAACAAGCACCTATGTAATTTGGTTGCATGTTAAAATTTGAAACCTTCTTTTACAGAAGATTCAATATGTTATACATAATGCTTTCCTGTTTAAAAATGGTTGAATTAGGAGATCTTTGAAGGCAGGGAAGAACAGGAATATCTATTTTCATTTTAAGAACCAAATATGTTGTACACCTTATATAGTGATATATGTCAACTATTTCTCAGTAAAACTGGAAAAAAATTTTATCACTTGGGGGAGAAAAAGAAATAGTTTTTTAGAGGTTTAAAACAAAGCTAACATATAATTTCAGCATTAATTTAATTTTTCGGTACCTCCTGAGGATGCAACTTGGACTTCAACTTTTATAATTCAGGGCTTTGAACATCTGATGTTTGTTTAAGCAGGGTAGAAAGTACTGTAAGTCTTCTAAAGACTTCATTTCAGTTCCTGTTGGGCTGAAGAAATACAAATAAGCTGCACATTCAACTTGCCTTCTGGTCCCCCCTTCGCTATATACCCTCTCATTTCCAGTGTTCTTCCACCTGTCTGTTTTTCCAAAATTGGCCTTGATTTAAAATATAAAAAGAGAAAGGAGGGGGAAAATATGAAGTTTTTTATTTAATGGTATATGAAATTTTACATTATGATATGTTTATGTCAGGATTTTCAAATTCCCCCACCCCTTCAAGGAAAATACCCAGAACCCCAGAAAAAATGAAAGTGGACTTGCTCAGGTTATATCCATGGGTGCTCCTGAGGCACTTCTGGGTACTCAAGGGCTTTGGGTATAAAATTTGAAAATCATTGGAAGGAAAGTAGTTAATATTTATTAAATTATGAGCAGAGAGAAAGGAAAGTCTGAAGTGCTGTCAAGATTGTTTAATCCTTAGAGCAATGGTTCTTAAGCTGGGTTAATTTTGCCCCCCTGGGGACATTTGGTCATGTCTAGAGATGTTTTTGGGTGTCATGTCTGGGGTGGAGGGAGGGGAGCCACGAGTTTCTAGTAGAGGAGGTCAGACTCTTGCTACACATTCTACATTGCCCAGGACAGGCCCTATGGCAGGGGATTGTCCTGCTGCAAATATCAGTAGTGCCTAGGTTGAGAAACCATGCCTTAATGAAACAAGTTTTTAAAAATATGATTTGGTTTATAGACCATATTCCCTGCATCTAAGAGTTCGGTGGACAAGGGATCACGACCCGAGCCGAAAGCAGACGCTTAACCATCTGAGCCACCCAGGCGCCCAAGAGGCAAATGTTTTTGTAAATGAGTAGCTGGGTAGATTGTCATGATATTATTGTTAGGTTACTCTTTCATTAGGGTGTTTATTTAGCAGATATTTTGATTAAACATAAGTTTTCTTTCAACAGTTTCAGAAAAATCTTTAATAAGAAAATGGGTTATTTCTATTTTATGTGTGATAGCCTATTAGATGTGTGCTGTATAAGACAATAACCTCTTTTTTAAAAAATTTATTTGAGAGAGAGAGAGAGCAAGCGCAAGTCAGGGGAGGGGCAGAGGGAGAGGGAGAGAAGCAGACTCCCTGCTGAGGGAACATGACTTGAGGTTTGGTCCCATGGCCCTGAGATCACGACCAGAGCTGAAATCAAGAGTCAGATGCTTAACCGACTGCGCCACCCAGGTGCCCCAGCCTCTCTTTTAGAATTGCCCTCTCAGGCTACCTGGGTGGCATAAACATATTTCTATTCATGTACCATCATTTTAATTCAGTATTAGGGAATTGCTATGGGAGACAAGAAAAAACTGGAGTTTGGAATGTTATGTTTTAGGTTTGAGAAGTTATTGCCTACTTTTTTAGCCAGTCATAGAAATATCCTGGGGGAACTGATGCCCAAATGTTAATTAGAAAAAGTATGTTAAGGAAGTTCTGGTCACCCCAAATGCTTCCTTCAACCGAATTTCCTCTTTAGTGGGTATGTAACATTTTAGCCAAGTCTTGTGGCATTATATATTTATGTGTACCACATTTCACATAATTTTTGCTTTATATCAGGGGAAATTTAAACATCTGATCAGTGAGGATTGTTGGACCTATTTTCTTACTACCTTACCTAAAAGTTTTCCCTAGGTTTTTTTCATAAGGCTTTGGGATGATATCTCTTCATAAGCAATGTAGCATATATACTTATTAACCGTGTCAGGAATCTAATAACTAGGCATGGAGTTTTTTCATAAATCTTGTAGAAAATTCAGCACCTCAATGCTTTCTATGGATGTAGAAAACAGCAGTTAGCGATTATAATTTCACCCAATTTTATGGTCAGTCACACTGGTTAACACAGATTTTACTTAATTTTTTTTTTCAGTATTAAAGTGGTGGAGAGTGATTTTATTAAGTAGAAATAAAAGATATATATTTGAAAAACAATAATTTTACATGCAATAGAATGCATTATCATCATGTTGATGTTACATTTGCTAGCTCAGTATATATAGGAGATTACTTTTGAGTTCACACCATTGAGTTCATTGAGTTCACACTTTTGAGTTGCCACCTCTGTCTGATTACTGTGATTTGTAAGGTAAGTTCCCAAAGAACTATTTATATTATGATAGACCATTTTTCAATTTTTTGCTCTCTCTTTGGTTATTCCTAGGGTATTGCCATGATGAACTTAATCCTTTGTCTTTAGAAATAAAATGGGGGGAGGGGGGCGGCACCTGGATGGCTCCGTTGGTTAAGCGTCTTAATTTCAGCTCAGATCATGATCTCAGGGTCCTGGAATCGAGTTTCCGTGTCAGGCTTCATGCTCAGCAGGGAGTCTGCTTGAGGAATCTCTTTCTCCCTCTGTCCCTCCCCCTGGTCGTGCACACACACACACTCTCTCTCTGTAATATAAATAAGTAAATATTTGAAAAAAAGGTAAAACGTGGGGCCCTTGGGTGGTTCAGTTAAGCGTCCAATTCTTGATCTCAGCTCAGGTCTTGATCTCAGTGTTGTGAGTTCAAGTCCTGCATTAGGGTCCACACTGGGCGTGGAGCCTACTTAAAAAGAAAAAAAAAGAAAATTTGGAGGATAAAACTAGAAACTTTTTTTTTAAACTCTAATTAGATGGTCGTCTTACATATTGAATACTTATTAAGAATCTTATAAATCAAAAATGTTTAAGTTGGTCATAGTAAAATAAAATAAATTATAGTAAAACATAACAATTTATCATTTTAACCATTTTTAGGTGTACAGTTCAGTGGCATTAAGTACATTCACACAATTGTGCAACCATCACCAGCATACTTCCACAGAACGTTTTCATCTTTTTTTTTTTTTTTTACTTTATTTGAGAGAGAGAGAATGAGCAGTGGGGAGGGGCGGGGGGGTGAGAGAGAGAGAGAAAGAAGCAGACTCCCCACTGAGCAGGGAGCTGGATGCAGGGCTTGATCCCAGGACCTGGAGATCATGACCTGAGCCAAAGGCAAGCACTTAACCAACTGAGCCACCCAGTGCCTCTACTTTTTCATCTTTTTAAACTGAAACCCTGTACTCATTAAACAGTAATTCCCTATTCTTCCTCTTGCCAGCCTTGGCAACCACATTCTACTTTCTATGCTTATGAATTTGACTATTCTAGGTACCTCTTGTAAATGGAACCATACAATATTTGTCCTTTTGTGGACTGCCTTATTTCACTTAGCATAATGTCTTCAAGGTTCATCCTTATTGTATGTAGCATGTGTCAAAATGTCCTTCCTTTTTAAAATGGAATAATATTCCAGTGTATGTAGAGACTACTTTGTTCCTCCATTCATCTGTCAGTGGATACTTCGGTTGCTTCTACCTTTTGACTATTGTGAGTAATGCTTGTGTGTGACTATTGTGAGTAATGCTTGTGTGAACATTGGTGTACACATATCTGTTTGAGTCCTTGCATTTAGTTCGTTTGGGTATCTACCCAGAAGTGGAATTGCTGAATCATACATTAATTTTGTGTTTAAGTTTTTGAAGAATCTCCATAGTGTTTTCCACCATTTTACATTCTCACCAGCAATGCACAGGGGTTCCGGTTTCTCCACAACCTTGCCAATGCTTGTTCTTTCTGTTCTTTTGATAATAGCCTTCTATTGGGTATGAAGTGGTATCTCATTGTGGTTTTAATACCACAGGTTTTTTTTTTATATAAAATGGAAAATGTCTCTGCAAGTATCTCATTTTGTTTTGCTTTTGAGATTAAGAACTTAAACTATTTTTCACAAGAATATATATGAACTTTCTCATTCTGATAATGTATGTGATATTTTAACTAGCTTAAAATTGGATTGTCCTAGGATTCCTGCTCTCTCATACTTAGTAGCTGGGACTGTTGAACAGATGCAGAACAAACAACTGAAGAATCTGTTCTGTGCTTTAGTGGTTATTTTCCAATTCCTCCTCCTCAAACTCTCCCAGCTTACATATATCTGCATCCTCTTCACTGGGGGTATATCTTACTCACTAGTTTTCAAAAGCTGTGATTCTAGTTCTATTACTAAACAAATGATTTTTCTCACATCTCTCCCACCCCTAGTGCAAAGTTTTGCTGTGACTAGTCATTCTTTCCAACATCCCATGAGTTTAAGTTCTTAGGAACTTTATGGTCTTGTGAGTTGGATCCACAAAGATATTGTGTTTGGTCAAGTGTAGTCTCCTTGCTACAGCAAAAACATAACAACATATTTAACATTTTCTATCATAGTAGTTTGCTATTAAAAGCTATGTAGGAAAAGTACTCTAGCACTAGATTGGAAAGTAGGGATGCTACATTTTAGATTAATTGAGAAAAACATTTTGAAGAATTAAAGAAGGTATTTTTTTTTAAAGATTTTATTTATTTATTTGACAGAGAGAGACACAGCGAGAGAGGGAACACAAGCAGGGGGAGTGGGAGAGGGAGAAGCAGGCTTCCTGCTGAGCAGGGAGCCCAATGTGGGGCTCAATCCCAGGACCCTGAGATCATGACCTGAGCCGAAGGCAGATGCTTAAACGACTGAGCCACCCAGGCACCCCTTAAGATTTTATTTATTTATTTATTTATTTTTTAAGATTTTATTTATTTGCGAGAGAGAGAATGAGAGACAGCATGAGAGGGAGGAGTGTCAGAGGGAGAAGCAGACTCCTTGCTGAGCAGGGAGCCCGATGTGGGACTCAATCCCAGGACTCCAGGATCATGATCCGAGCTGAAGGCAGTTAGTTGCCTAACCAACTGAGCCACCCAGGCGCCCCCCTTAAGATTTTATTTTAAGGAATCTCTACATCTAACATGGGACTCAAACCCACAATCCCGAGATCAAGAGTTACACACTCCCACCAACTGAGCCTGCCACGTAGCCCAAGAAGGTGTTCTTGAACAGTAGAGACTTCATTGTTCATAAATTATATGGTGGTGATGAGAGAAATTGTACTGCTGATGCAGTTGTACATTTTGTAGCCAATTGGCAGATACTTGAACACCTACTAAAGGAGCAGGGCTTGATGCTAGGTATTGTTGGGGACACAGGTAATTATAATAACTAATATTTTGTAATGTATACTGTGTGTAAGACACTGTTTTAGACATTCAGAATTTATCACTCATGTGATTTTTACAACCACCATATGCTGTTATCCTCATTTTGCAGATGAGAAAGCTGAGGCATAGAGATGGTAAATAACTTTGTCAAGGTCACAAAGCAAATGGTGGAGGTTGAAAATGAGTCCAGGTAGTATGGCTCCAGAGCCTGTGCTCTTAACCTGTTGTACTAGAAAGTAGAAGACATGGTTTCTGCCCTCAAATAACCTATTGTCTAGTCAAGATGACAAGTCTCAACCTCATGCAAATATATACATATATATATTTTTCCCCCCAAGGCTGTAAACTATAAATAAATGTTGTAAGTAGGAAGTTGGGTGCAATTTAGTTGACTAGATGAGCACGGCAATAGAGAGTCAGAATCTTAGACCCCGCAGTGTTGCATCATAGCGTCAAGCAGCTGGGTTGGGTGCTGCACTGTGCATATGCACTCTGAATGAGTAGGATTGAAAGAAACACCATTCTTTTAGGCAGTATTTTTTATTTTTATTTTATTTTATTTATTTTATTTTATTTTAACTAGGCTCCACAGGGGGCTTGAACTCACAACCCTGAGATCAAGACCTGAGCTGAGATCAAGAGCCAGATGCTTAACTGACTGAGCCACCCCGGCATCCCAGTATTTTTTGTTCATTTTAAAAGAATTTAGCCATGTGTATGCAGTTACGTTGAATAGTTTATCAAAATTCTCTCATTTTTAGTTTATTTTTAAAAAGATATTATTTATTCATTTGTGAGAGAATGAGCACAAACAGGAGGAGGAGCGGAGGGAGAGGGAGAGAGACAAGCTGACTCCCTGCTGAGTACAGAGCCTGACTTGGGGCTCAATCCCAGGACCCTGAGGTCATGACTGGAGCCAAAGGCAGACGCTTAACCGAGTGAGCCACCCAGGCGGCCATGTTTTCAGTTTATTTAAATAAAAGTGTAGGAAAGCTTTAAGAGTATGTGTATTTTATAACTTAGCTGCCTTTTTCAGGGATTTCGACTTTCATTACCCCTTGAAAGTTGTTTTTTTAACCCATGGGAGATAGTGGAGAGATGGAAGAGACAGGCACAGTTGCAGTCGTTCAATCTTATAAATGACTTTTGTGAACATTGTTTTAATGCTTCAGGTCCGTGCTCGGAAATGGTATGTCATGCATTACACAGCATGCCGTCATGTGCAGTCTGCCTCCTCATGACTGTCTGAGTAAAACTGATTCAGTGGTTTGATAGAGGCCTGGCCTGCAGTACAAGGGAAGCAAACATCCACTTGGAGCAGCTAGAAGATTAAGACTGTTTTTCATTCTTTGGTCTTCATTGTATAGCTTCTTTTCCCCTCAGTCATATTGTGACCCACAGATTATAGATTGAGTCCACTCTTCTTTGATTAATTTTATTATTTCCAGAATGTGTCACAGATAGGAAGATATAGTGGTTTGAAGATAGAAACTTACCAGGATTATTCATGTTTTAAAAGCAATTTCATTCTATCACTGTTATCCAGTACTTAATGATAATATATTTAAGTATGTTTAAGTTTAGTGTTTTCTCTTGGTTTGAATTATTCTTAAATTTTAGTGAGTTATACAGCCTCATAAAAATTAGGCAGCATGAAAAAAATGCTTTCTGTTCTGAAATGGAAGCATTTACGAGTACAAGGAAGTGGTAGTCCCCCTTTTCTGTGGAAGAGCAAGAAAAGCATTAACTTTTTCCATCCCCTAAATAGTAAGTAAAAATGATATAGCATTCCTTTTTGTCATTGATAGTGCTTCTCTGATTTTTAAAATTTCAAGGATAGATTATTTGGGAAGAACATCTCTTTTTGGAACTTAAATTGAGATACATACCTGCTAGAAATGAAACTGAAGACTTACAGATGAAATGGAATGAACATTATATTTTGTAACTTTGTGACTTTTAGGTTGGAGATATATTCCTACAGTGGTGATTTTTGTAAGGCGGTTAGTATGTTTGTTTTGTTTGTTTTCCCTTAATACTTAATGTAGAATCTAGATTTTTCATGCCCGTGCTTCCCTAGCCCATAGATGCATTTCTCTTTCAGTCTCTGATCAGTATAGTTACACATAACTTAAATTGAATCATGTTATTGTTACTTTGTTTCTAAAGAAGAGAAGTTTGCTGCTGCTCCTGGCTGCCTCAGTCAATAGGGCATGCGACTCTTGATCTTGGGGTCATGAGTTTGAGCCTCATGTTGGTAGAGTTTCCTTAAAAAAAAAAAAAAAAAGACGAAGTCTGCAATGAAGGACTAGTGGAAAAGAGGGTCCAGTAGAGAGCAGGGCCTCTGCCCCACTCAGTACAGCTTATAAAAAATTAGGAGGGAGCAAATGGTTGCTGTAGTGGCTACATTACTAAGTGGTGCAAATGCCTCTATTTTCTTTGGAAGACACTTCGTTTTGTGGAAAAAAATTGAAAGGGACTTTAGAGATAGTCTAGTTCAGTTCCTTCATTTTACATAGCATTTACCATTCAGGCCTTCTGACCCTGACCAAATGTATTTTCTATAACACTACCTAGGTATTTATCCTCTCTTCAGTGATCTAAAGAATTTCTTTCCCTTCGAAAACCTCAGAATTAAAAACATTGGTCCATATAGGGAATGCTTATTGCATTATAAAAAAATGAAGGACCTATCAATTTTGGTTATTTGAAGTCAGATAAAACTAGAGTTCCAATCCTGGTTCTGCAGTTTATTAACTGAATAGCAAGTTACTTAATCTCCCTGTCTCAGTTTCCTGGTCTGTGATATGGAGATAATAATAGAAATCTACCTGGTAGATGGTTGTGAGGATTGAGTTACTCAGTATCTCAAAACTGGTAGCATTATAATACAAAGAAGAGAATCATTTTATGTGATTTGGAACATAATGCTTTACTTCACAGAAACACAGCGAGAGAGGGAACACAAGCAGGGAGAGAGGGAGAAGCAGGCCTCCCGCAGAGCAGGGAGCCCGATGCGGAACTCGATCCCAGGACCCTGGGACCATGACCTGAGCTGAAGGCAGAAGCCTAAAGACTGAGCCACCCAGGCGCCCCTCCTTCCTTTTTTTTTTTTTTTAAGATTTTTAATTTTAATTTTTATTTATTTGACAGAGAGAGACACAGCGAGAGCAGGAACACAAGCAGGGGGAGTGGGAAAGGGAGAAGCAGGCTTCCCATGGAGCAGGGAGCCCAATGTGGGGCTTGATCCCAGGACCCTGAGATCATGACCTGAGCTGAAGGCAGACGCTTAACAACTGAGCCACCCAGGCGCCCCAAGAGAATCCATTCTTAATTTTCGTATATTTTGTATAAGTCAAATGTTGAATGCTATCTTGACTACAGTGTTATCAACCTGAATAGTTTATCATATGGGAAACATCAAAAAGCTATATGTCACCTCTACTATATCTGATTTGGTTCCAGTCTTGCGATGTTACCTTTGGAGGAAAAACCCCAAGGCTAAAGATTTCTTTCTCTACCTTATTGGGCAGATATAATCAAATATTAATCTTGGTCTTCTGACTTTGCTTTTCTTGTCATATAAGTGTTCATTCCTTTTTGTTTTCTTCCCTTCCTTCTTCCTTACACTTAATAATATTTGTAATTGGATTTTGTTAGGTTATTAGATGAATTTGTATAATTAAATCTGCAGATAATAAGAGTATAACCTATTAAGTGTCAAGCTTTTTGGATGGGAATATTCAAATTCATTTTCTTGCCCTCTTAGAAAACATATACAGTATTTAATTTAACATTCTCTTTATAACTATTGGTAGGGTGTGGTGGTGGTGGTGGTGGTTTTTCCAGAAATGTGGCATTAAGTTGAACATTTGATATCAATTATCTTATTTCCTCATAAGCTCACAAATTAGATATTTTTGTCTTTAGACTAAGGATTAGGCAAGTTATCTCCAGGGAAGTAAAATAATTTTAATCTGCCCAATGCCACATGAATTGTGAGTGGCAGAATGCTACTGTGATTTCTGGGCATTCTGACCATATGGCTTGAACTCTTAATTGCTATGCTTCGTTACCTCGACATCTTTATAAAAATCAACAATCGCATGCTACTACAGTGTCCTTGGTGGGTTTTGACATGGTAAGACTGTTCATCCCTATTTTTAAAATCTTGATTTGGCTATTTTTTTTTTTTTGAGTCTTTATATGTGCTCTTCCAATTATTCTTTCCTCATTTCGAGGCTTTAAAAACCCCCACAAGGGCGCCTGGGTGGCTCAGATGGTTAGGCGTCTGCCTTCGGCTTGGGTCATGATCCCAGGGTCCTGGGATCGAGTCCCGCATCAGGCTCCCTGCTCCTTGGGAGCCTGCTTCTCTCTCTCTCTCTGTCTGTTATGAATAAATAAATAAAAAATCTTAAAAATAAATAAATAAATAAAAACCCCCACAAAACTCACTACTGTGGCTGGACCAAGTACTCAGAAACAACACCATGGAGCTGCCACACCAGCCCTGGACCATTTACACAGGACTGTTAGGAATGAGAGACACACACTTCTATCTCGACTAAGCCATCCTGAGTCTTCTATGTCAATAGCCAAATTTATATTCTCCCTAACATACTGAATAATCCACTGGGTCATTTTAAACAATTGGATGCCACCTATGAATGTTTGCATCTAAAATCTGAATGTCTGTCAAAGTGATTTAATAAAAATCTACACAGTGGGGGAAAAACCCCCAAAACTTACTATCAAGTAGCATATCTATTTTCATCCCTCTTCTTATTTCTTTATAATCTTCTGTAGGCTTGAAGTCAGATGTGTAAGCTTGTTAGTGTTTCTAACCTGAAAGTGATTAGGTCATGAATGGTAACATAAATTACTATATAATTTACCTTCAGATATGCAGATTGTTACTGCAGTAAGATGTCATGTAGGACCCATAAGATTTTTTTTTCCAGAAAGATCAAATACTTCAAATACGTTATTGTATTTAAACATGTATCATATATTTTTTTGTTCTGTTTATCTTGTTGGTGCTATGACATGATTTTTGTAGATTTATTCAAGTTACATGAAATGTATGTAAACAAGCAAAGTTTGTTTATTGGAATTGTTAATTCTAAAAATAAGTGAACAGCAGGTACTTTGTAAGTCACAGTTAAATCCACAAATATTTATTTTCTGCTATATGCAATGTGCTGGGTGGGATACAAATATATATAAAGCATGGTTCCTTCCTTCAGAAGGAAATAGAATACAAGCATTTGAAAAGTAAATGATTTCTAATTGAATGGACACACAAGAAACTGTTGATAACCTTTAGCTCTGGCAAATAGAACTAAGGTCTGGACATGGGAGAATATAACTTTTTGTACTCTGAAATTTTTTGTAGTGAGCTTGTTTTATTTTCACAATATAAATAAATGCTTAAAAAAGAAATGCCAATAACTTTAAGTAACATTTCAATACTTTAATAGAAGCAGTTTCCCAGTGATGAACTGATGCACGATACTTGTTTCAAGTGGGAGAGAAATGTGTCTGGGTATTTAACTTGGAGATAGAATTTGAACAGCAGGATGGATTTTACTTGAGGTTTGGAAGTTGAGTGGTATAACTTTGTGATTTGTACATCTTTAATGTTGCTTTCATTCACCTCTTGCAATTTGGAAATTTAAATGATACCTTTACAAGAATGATTGGGGCAGGGAAATGAAATCTGTGAGATAAGTAGGAGTACGATTTGGTGTGTGTTAGAGTCAGTGACTGTCTCCTGTCATCCTTCCTTTACTGCATCCCTTTCTTGCTCTCCTTACTTCCAGCTCCTTAGGAAATTTGCCCGAGGAATGTGCCCAGGTGATCCTAAATGGCTTGACTCTACATACCTGTCATCTGCTTTTCCATGATTATTAGCCATGAATAAACCTGGCAACTTATGAACAGCAGGACAGACTTGAATGTGCCATGTGTGAGATTATTTGCTTCTCTTAATCTTAAAAAAGTGGCACCATGGGGCGCCTGGGTGGCTCAGTTGGTTAAGCAACTGCCTTCGGCTCAGGTCATGATCTTGGAGTCCCAGGATTGAGTCCCACATCAGGCTCCCTGCTCAGCAGGGAGTCTGCTTCTCCCTCTGACCCTCCTCCCCTCATGTGTTCTCTCTCTCTCTCTCTCTCTCTCTCCCCGCCTCATTCTCTCTCTCTCAAATAAATAAATAAATAAAATCTTAAAAAAAAAAATGGCACCAGAAAATGCTTCCTATTTTTTTTTTTTTTTTTTTTTTACGGGGGTGGGTGTTGGTGAGAGGGGTAGTAATTTAAGTTGTTCTGTACTATCTGACACAACTTAGAAAATTTGTCTTGTGTGGAATTAGGCACTTTAGTCTATTAGAGTTTCCATAAAAATTCTGGGTGGGGCTCTTGCCCTGCTATGAAAGCTTGTTCATAGGACTCACGGGAAAGAGCAAGTAGGAGGAATCCCCCTGAGGGTTAGGTAAGTCATCCCAGTTAGGAAGTCCAAGTAGAGCCTGGGTGCTAAGTCTGGTAAAAACTATTATTTTACTTACTTTACTCAACATCTAATGGATACTTTAATTTTCAGATAATTATGTTCTTTATCAGTGATTGTCAAATCAGAGAGAGGTGTGACAGGATCGTGTGGCAGGGCCTTTTCTAAATAAATAACTACCTTGATCCCCAAGATTCTGATGAGTGTCGGGAAGGGAAAAAGGTTGAGGCAGATGTTCATGAGAAACAATGTGAGGAATTTCATAATTGAGATTTCTTAATTCGTTATCTACTGCTGTATAACAAATCACCCCCCTCCCCCAAACTTAGCAGTTTAAAACAACAGTGACCATTTATTATCTCACACAGGTTTGTGGGCCAGAAATTCAGAAGCCAGTGAGCAGGGTTGTTCTGGCTCAAGAGTGTCAATATAACGTTGTAGTCAAGATGTCGGCCAGGCTGTAGTCATATGAAGGCTTGTTTGGGGCAGGAAGATGGCTCACTCAAAAGACTGTTGTTAGGAGGCTTTATGTCCTCGCTGGCTATTGGCAGGAGGTCTTAGTCCTGAGCCATGTGGACCTCTCTGTAAGCTGTTCGTGTGTTCTCAGGATGTAGCTGCTAGTTTACCCTACAGTAAGTAATCTGAAAGAGGGAGCCACGGGTGCCTTTTTTATGACCTATTCTTGGAAATCATATACAGTCACTTCTGCCAGTTTTTCCCTTAAAAGAAAGTCACTAGTCAGCCCACCCTTAAGGGGAGGGGAATTAGCTTCATGTTTTAATGGGAGGAACACTAAAGAGTTTGTGGACATATTTAAAAACTAACACAGAGGATATAAAAGAAAATTGATTTTTTTTTCAAATGGCGTTTTAAAAATATTTTGAGGGGGTGCTGGGTGGCTCAGTTGGTTAAGTGTCCAACTTTTGGTTTCAGCTCAGGTCATGATCCTCAGGGTCATGGGATCGAGCCCCACATTGGGTTCCATGCTCAGCAGGGAGTTTGCTTGGGGGTTCTCTCCCTCTGCCCCTCACCTTCATCCCACTCATATGCGTGCTCTCTGTCTCTCTCGCAGATGAATAAATGAATCTTAAAAAAATATTTTGAGTCAATCCATCACAAGGTGTTATGGATATGTATAGGTTAAAGACCTTGGCTTCTGGAATTTTATAGCCCTGGTTGAGAAAGTTAGGCATGTATGTAAACAGCAAGAAACCAAGATAAAATACGATATATTTCCAGAGTAATTGGGCAAATTAACTTTGCCTCAGTATTGTTCTAATTTATTAACCTTAATTGAGAATGTTAAAAATCTTGCCTCTTCATTAAAAAAAAAAACACAAAAAATTGCCATTTTTGAGTATGTGTTATCTGATCTCCTTGGAGTAAACTCAGAAATTCTGTAATTTCCTACTTATTTATCTATTATACTAAATATATAAAGTATAGAAGAGAAATAGCTGCATTTTAAATATATCTTATGAAATTTTTGAGTCTTAGGAGAAGTAGCTGTTGTTCCTTTAATGATCCTAGTTAGGTAATTGGTAATATAAAAGAAATACAGATACCAAATGAGGGTTCCAAATACAGAGTTAATTATCCAGACTGTCAGTTTATAGATTTTTATATATAAACTACAGTTCTTTTTGTAGCTTTGTATTTAATTAAGCATTTCCTCCTAGTAAAATGGTTTCTGTTTAAACAGAGGCAATATAGTGCTGCAGAAAGATTGTGGGTTTGGGATTTGACAAATTTGGGTTCGAATCTTTGCTTTGTTATGTATTACCTATGTGACCTTGGATCAGCTATTCAATCTCTGCATCTGTTTTCCTCATATATAAGAATAGTATCTATCTCTGAGGTTTATTGTGAAGATTAAATGGAAATCATGTGAAAGCTTGCCCAGTGTTTCTTAGATACTCAGTAAATCTTAGTTACCTTAATTTTACTCCTGTCCCTTAACGAATGAAAAGATAAGGTAGTTAGGAAAGGTTTCCTTGAGGAGATATATTTAAACTAAGACCTAAAGATTCAGCCCTTCCCAGGCAGTGGAAATAACGTGCAAAGTTATAGTTGAAGACAAGCTTGACAGTTTTAATAACTAATCAAAACTTTGTGCCTGCACATAGTGGGAATGAGATTGCAGAGGTGGATTGGAGCCAGATCTTAAGGCCCTTTGAGGTTGTGGTAAGCATGTTTTTGTATTTAATTGTGAGTTTAGTGGAAACCATTGGAGAGTCTAAATCTACTAGGGCCCTAACACTGGTTTTCCAAATTTTGAGACAGCAGGCTGCAGTTAATCCCAGAGAAGGGGATTAATTTTTTTATTATTCAGAACCTGAGAATCTAATATTTATTACTTGGTTTCAAGATATTTTTTTCTTCTTTCAAAATCCAGTGAATAAACTTTTGTAGAGGAGATCCGTGTGGCTCTATGATCCTTTAAAATAACTTCAAAGAACTTTAAAATAACTACAGAGATGGAGATAGAACCTCCCCTCCTCTCCATTCTGTTTCTGCTTTGAGAATTAAAGTTCTTTTCTCCCTCTGTCCTTTCTTCCAATTATTGCATTTTTAAGGAAGTTAGGAACTGAACGTTTGAAGTGAGTTCTGATGTCTCCCTCTGTTGTTTTTCTGAGAAGTTTTTGCTGTTGGCTAAGCAGATTTTCTGGAATACTTTTAAGGCACCTATACTCCAATCCCCTTTTTTCTCTTCATGCTAACAGCATCCTATTGCTGTGCATCTGTCATCTTGGATAAAAGTAGGGAATCATATTGGGGGTTAATTTATTGACCTCTGTTAACTTTTAAATGACTTTAAAAGTATGGGCATTTTATTATCCATGATAATAAATCTTGTACTGACAAGGAAGAGCTTTTCAAAGAGAGTCAACCCTAGATGCTGACTGACACTTTGAAATAAAGCAGAGTTAAGGATTTTGTGAAATGATTTCTGGCCAAAAGATCATGACTGTGACTTGGATGATTTGATTAAACCAATACCAAATACTTTTTAAACTAATATAAAAATATATAGTATGTCTCGAGTAAGTACCATTTTTATTCACCATTTCTGCTCCTGTGGATTGCCAAAGACACTGTGGAAACAGATGCTTTCACTTGTCTCCCACTCTGCACTTTCCAGAAGCATTTAGGAGAGAAGCCCGGGTATGTTTTCCTACTTACTGTTAGCTATGGAGAAAGAGGATGAAGATGACTGTTCTTTAATGAATTCTTAGTGTTTTAGATCGTGTATATTAGGTATGTCATTATCTCATTATCTCCCTTATAGACAAAATAACACAGGTAATATTCTCCAGAAACTGAGGTTTAAAGGGATTAAGTAACTTGACCACTGTCACTCATCTCTTAAATGGTACCGTCAAGAATTGAACCTAGGTCTAATTCTGAAGCTATATCTCTTCTTCCTTATTTTCCCTTTCTTCCCTTCTTCTTTTTCCTTCCCCCTCCTCTCCTCCTCTGTCCTTATTCTTTATTTTTTAAAAAGATTTATTTATTTTAGTGAGAGAAAGAGAAAGCATGGGCATGAGTGGGGGTAGGGGCAGAGGGAGAGGGAGGGTGTCAAGCAGACTCTCCACCAAGCGCAGAGCCGAAGGATGGGTTTGCATCCCAGGACCCTGGCATCTTGACCTGAGCCACAGTCAAGTCAGTCACGTAACCAGCTGAGCCACCCAGGTGCCCTTGTCCTTTTCTTCTCTTCCCCCTTCCCTTCTCTTCTGTTTCTTTTCCTTCTGTTCCCTTTCTTAAAAGGTATTATTAGAGAAGCAGTCTAGGTACATTGTTGAAAATTATAAAATACATAAATTATATTTTATTGAAATTTTTAGTCAAGCAAAAGTTAATTCCCACCATTTAGAGCTTGCCATTGTATGAACACTTAATGTTTTTTTTTTTAATCTTTATAACTTTTTTTTTTAAGATTTTATTTATTCGAGAGAGAATGAGAGACAGAGAGCACGAGAGGGAAGAGGGTCAGAGGGAGAAGCAGACTCCACGCTGAGCAGGGAGCCCCATGTGGGACTCGATCCCGGGACTCCAGGATCATGACCTGAGCTGAAGGCAGTTGCCTAACCAACTGAGTCACCCAGGTGCCCTGAACACTTAATGTTAACTTGATTTTTTCCCCAGCTTGACTCCCTCTACAGTTCAGTAAATTTTCATCTTATCTTATGAGGCAATTAGCCCCAAAGTTTTCTTTGCAGCTGATTTGTCCAAACCAATATCAGATTAGTATCAATGCATTTTATTCACTCATTATGTCCTTTAAGTAAGTTCCCAAATGAAGGGGTGCCTGGGTGGCTCAGTCAGTTAGGTGACCAACTCTTGATTTCTGCTGAGGTCATGATCTCAGGGTCGTGAGATCAAGCCCCGTGTCTGACTTCATGCTCCGAGGGGAGTCTGCTTGGGATTCTTTCTCTCCCTCTGACCTCCCCCTGCCCTCACGGCCTCATGTGCTCTCTCTCTCAAAAATAAATAAGTAAATTTAAAAAAAAAAGTTCCCAAATGAAGTCCTGGAAAATAAAGTCATTGACAAGATTCAATTGAGAGAAAATTTACTTAATGGCTCTTATAGCTGGTTAGTCTAAATTTCCTGTCACCCTTCTATTTTTCACAAATTTTCCACATATATGACAAAGTTAAAATTAAGTTTAAATATTTTTAGATATGTCAGTTAAGTATTCTGATTATTGTAGGAATAGAAAAATGGTGATTGATGTCTTCATTTGACTTCACAGGGAGAAATCTGTTTGGAATCTAAAGATCTTTTAGCCACCTTTATAAAAAGGGGAGAATAATAATTGATAATCATTCTAAAGTCATGAGTTAATTCCCCTTAAGTTCCCTGATATTGTCAGATGAGAGGTATCATATACTCTTGGACATTTCTATCAGAATGGTGGTTCTTTTATGCCTCGTGGGTATTTCTCAAATGTAGAAGATTTTTACAAAATACTTTTTTAGAATAGCATCATGAATTAGAACTGATTTTATTGTGCATGTTCTCTTTGTAATGCATCATAGACATCATTTTGTTGGTCTTTTTTTAGAGTGGATAGTGATTGTAAGATTATGCCTAAGAGCCATAAAACCTTGAGCAAGTAGCATAACCTTTTTATTTCTCAGCTCCTTCATCTTTAAAATGGGGTGGAAATGATCTCTTTCCTTTCTGAACTGCAGGCATTTTTCCCCACATTCTAGGTGCTCTGAAATTAGGGTGTATTTTTATGATTGTTGTGTCTGTCAGCTAGATTATAATGGAGATGAAGTTATAAGAAAATCTTTTCTTGATACTTCTGGTATCATAGCATCTAGCTACCCTCATAGATTTGATGATAGGAGTTACCTCAAAAGAGAGTTCTTTCATGGATCAAATTAGTTAATATGTATAAAGTACTTAGAACCTGACACCTAGTAAATGCTGTATAAGTGTTAGCTACTTTTAATATCTATTAGAAATATAACAACAGTGATTGGCTGATTTATTTATAACTTTAAGATTAATTTTGTCTGTGGAACACAAGCATTTTCCATTGGACATTTTGGAAAAAAGAAAACAAAATTCCTTAGTGTTGTAGATAAATAACAGATACAAAGGAGAGAAGATTATTGGGTAGAAAAGGTAAATGAAAGTGATAGAAGTAATAATAAGCCAAAGATTTTATGATTCATACTTCATACAAGAAATGTAAGTTTCTATTATTTGTTTTCTGCTATTGATGTTAGGGAGTAGATTTTAAGAAAATATCTAATGGAGTCTGACTTTTTGGAAGTTTGTCAATCTTCAGTGGTAACACATTTTCTATTTAAATTTCTTTTGTTTTCTGATGGGAATAAGAGAACCTTTTTCCTTAGAGGACCATGTTTGTGAAAAATTTAATATTAAAATTTTGTTCAAATTGTGATTTTTAGATGATCCAGACTAAGTCTAATTATTATTAGTCATTATCCGATTATCTTCGTAAACTTTTTTACTGGCCTCTTTCCTGATACATGTACTGCTTCTGACGTAAAAATAGAAATCCAGAGTGATAATAAGAGCTTTTGAATTTTCAAAAGTAACTTTACTATTGTTCCATTCTTCATTCTAATTATCAATTTGGCACAGAGCTATGAACAAAATTTTCTTTAGTTTTACCAAGTAGAAAAGTTGCCTGTGATAGGGGAAAAAAAATGTGGAGAAGTTGTTTTTTTTTGGTATGGTACTGTACCAGTCACTAAATCATGTGAGCTATAAGTCATATTGTAATTGTCATATAAAGTTATCAACTTTCATAAGTTTTTAAAATTTTCTTTAAATTTTAAATTTTTATTTTTTTAAGTTTTTTTTTTTTTTTTTAATAATCACTACACCCAGTGTAGGGCTGAAACTCACAACCCTGAGATCAAGAGTTGCATGCTCTTCTGGTTGAACCAGCCAGGTGCCCCAGGTGTTTTTGTTTTTTTTTAAAGATTTTATTTTATTTATTTGAGAGAGAGACAGAGTGAGCACAAGAGGGGCTATGGTCAGAGGGAGAAGCAGACTCCCCGCCAAGCAGGGAGCCCGATGCAATACTCAGTCCCAGGACTCTGGGATCATGACCCGAGCCAAAAGCAGTCGCCCAACCAACTGAGCAACCCAGGCGTCCCCAGGTTTTTTTTTTTTAATGTGGATTTTTTTCAGGGTGGTTTTCTTTGTGGTAAATTAAAGTAGTGGTAAAATAGTCTAGATGCTTTACTACCTTTTATGGGAATGAAATATATAGATTTTGGTGTTTATGTATTTATTTATTTATTAAAGATTTTATTTATTTATTTGACAGAGAGAGACACAGGGAGAGAGAGAACACAAGCATGGGGAGCAGGAGAGGGAGAAGCAGGCTTCCCACTGAGCAGAGAGCCCGATGCGGAGCTTGATCCCAGGACCCTGGGATCATGACCTGAGCCGAAGGCAGACGCTTAACGACTGAGCCACCCAGGCGCCCCGATTTTGGTGTTTATGATCAAAAAGTAGAAGAATACCTTTTACTGAGCTTCTCTGGGTCAAAGCCTGAGCACTTTATATGTGCACTTATATTTACTTCACCGTACATAACATCTTTAAAAATATACCCTATGTAAAGTTGGTATTTTTACCTCCATTGTACAATACTGAAAGAAGATAAAGAGCTTGTCACCTTATTAGTAAATTCCAGGATTTGAACCCAGTTCTGCATTATCCTAAAACTTCTGAAAGCTGATTAAAGTTTAAAACTTAAATAGCTGGAAAAAAAAAACTTAAATAGCTGGAGCCTTTCTTCAGACTAGATCAGAACTGCTTAGCCTTTTCTTCATTAACTTCCCCTCTTCCTGCCACACCTACCCGCTAGCCCCTGCCCTTTTTTTAGAGCAGTTTTAGGTTTATAGAAAAATTGTGCAGAAAGTATAGAGGGTTCTTATTTACCTTCCACCCCTGAAAACATGTGCAATTTCTCCTATTATTAGTGTGGTACATTTGTTACAATTGATGAGCCAATATTGATACCTTATTTTTAACTGAAGTTTAAGTTAGGTTTCACTGGTGTTGTATAGTTTTATGGGTTTTGATGATGCATAATATCTTGTGTGCACCATTATACTATTATACAAAATAGCTTCACCACCCTAAAAAGGCCCAGTGTTCAACCTCTTTATCCCTCCTCCTATCTCCTCTCCCCCTGATTGATGACAGTTATTAATCTTTTTACTGTCTCTATAGTTTTGTCTTTTTTCAGAATATTATGTGATTGGAATCATACACTATGTAGCTTTTTCAGACTGGCTTCTTTCACTTAGCAATATGCATTTAGGGTTCCTCCGTGACATTTAGTGGCTTGATAGCTCGTTTCTTTTTATTGCTGAATAACGCTCTGCTGTCTGGTTGTAGCACAGTTTGTTCATACATTTACCTATCGAAGGACATCTTTTTTTTTTAAGATTTAATTTATTTATTTGACAGAGAGAGACACAGCGAGAGAGGGAACACAAGCAGGGGGAGTGGGAGAGGGAGAAGCAGGCTTCCTGCGGAGCAGGGAGCCCGATGCGGGGCTCAATCCCGGGACTCTGTGATCATGACCTGAGCTGAAGGTAGACGCTTAACGACTGAGCCACCCAGGCGCCCCGAAGGACATCTTATTTGCATTTAATTTTTAGCAGTTATGAATTTCTGAGCTTCTCATATGTTGGACTGGAAAAGAAAAATCTCAGGAAGCCTTTCAGATCCCATTGTGAAATTTTATGTCATAGATATAATGTGCATTTGTTCATGTGCTGTGACCCTATGGAGGGCCAGCAACTATTTTAATAGCTAAAATTTTTTTGTCTTCTAAGAAACATCCTTCAGGTGACCTTATGGGACCACTGTGACTGCAGGAGTTTAGTCATTGTGTCAGTACAGATAGCAGCAAAGAGGAAGGGGGAAGGGCCAAAAGACCCATCTTTGAGTTGAGTCAGTTACAAAAAAGCTACCTTGTCAGAAAGTCCCACACACCATTTCCACTTGGTCTCATTAGCCAGAACTTAGATACATGGCCACATCTCGCTATAATGGAAACTGGGAAACTAAACTAGGTGCATGATGCCCCAAATAAAATTGGGGTTCCATCATTTGAAAAAAAATTTTGAGTACAGTTGACATAATGTTACCTTGGTTTCAGGTGTACAACATAGTGATTCGACAAGCTTATGGGATCCCCATTATTAAGGAAGGAAGAGAGAGTGCATGTTGGGTAGGAAAGTTGCATTCTCTATTGAAGTGAGGAAAAGAATAGTTTTTGTCTCTGCTGAGATACAGTAGGTAACTCTGAAAATTTAGTTGATTATTTCCAATATGCAGTTAATTTTAGTCATCTCTTAGCAAGACCTTTCTGATGAATTCCTTATTGGAAAGAATGTGGACAGTTGCCATGGACTTGTACTGAGAGGGCTTTCAAAAGATACTTCTGGGAAATAAGACAGATTATACTTTGATTTTTTGCTATAGAGAAGACTAATTTTACTCCTCATACTTAAGCCCTGGAGTCCTTACGGGGTTCTGAAATATCCTTTGCAAATTGAGGTAGGTGTAGACCTGCCAGCTTTATTCAGCTTTTTAATGCTTACCAATTCTAGTCAGATTGCATTCTTTGTTTTTTGATGTTCAAAAAGAAAATGAGAGAAAACTTGGGATATATACATTATTTCATGAGACACTAAAAAAATATTAGTTGGGCCCGTTTTTGCCTGTAATCATGTTGTTTTCAAAGCTGTTGCAAGTTTTATAGCTGAGATACTTGGGAAACGTTTCTGTCTCATTCTATTATTCTTAGATGATTGAGCTGGAAATGTTTATGCAGTTTTTATAACGGTGACTTATTGGCTGAGTATGTGTGCCTGCTGGTGTCTCTGGCATTTGAATAATGAATTAACTTGTAGGTGGCCATGGGAAGGGAATGTTATGAATGGTTTTTGCCTACGCTTTTTTGGTAGCAAATTATATTTGCTACAAGGTTGCTGTGCCATACCTTTATTTCTTCAACTATTACAAAGCTATTAATTTTCACAGTGATGGATGGCAGTAACCTTTCCCACACCAACCTAGTCTCAGCATGGTGTCTGTCAGGCTAATCTGTGGGTGGAGATGTCTATATAAAGGCTGGCATGAATGCCAGAGTTATTTAATAGCATAAAATGCTTCCTTCCAGCAGTAGCCTTTGGCTATTTCCACTGTTTAAAGATTGGCCCATTGATTTCATACAACTTGGATTATTTATAAAGTTGCAAATTACAGCTGCAATTAAATCTTCCTTTCAATTGGCTATGCAAAAGAGGGTATTTATGTTAATAACCCAAATTATTTTATTTTGAACTTTATATTAGGATTGGGTATTTTAATTGTCTTCATCTTTACCTTCCATTCGACTCTCCTTACATTAGTTTATATGAGCAGTGAAATGGGCAAGTACATATGACAAACCATAAAAATATATATGAACACACAGATTCTTTTTGGCAAATAAATGAGATTATACAAGGCAAGATGTTCTTTCCCTGGTGGTCTTTGTGCAGTAATAGAAAGAACTAGGTTGTATGCATATGTACATCCAGAGAGCTCACCTTATTGAGTGACTTTATTCCTGAAGTGATGTGGATTTCATTGTTCAGCCTTACCACAAAATGATGAGTTTTTTGTTTATCATAAGCATCTACACTGAAGTCACTGAAGTGTTCAGTTTTATTTTTAATTCATTTTTTAAAAACATCTATTTCATTGTTTACTGTTAACTAGCTTAGAGTTTAGAAATTTGGGGAGTTGTTCATGGCCACCTAACATGGCTGTTAACTCTACACTTACATGAATATCAATGTGTAAATACGTGGGTTTATTTAGGTAATTTTGGAGATTGCCTTTGTAATTTTGCAAATTGCATTTTCTTTTACTGTAATTTTCCACTTACTTTCTCTTTCTCTGATCTGGGGAAAAAAACAACCCTCAACTAATGTGATAGGTTCTTGCTCTCTTTCTCTCTAACCCCCCTCCTTTTTTTTTTTTTTAATCCTTCCCTTCTTTTATTTATTTATTTTATTTGTTTATTTATTTTTAAGATTTTATTTATTTATTTGACAGAGTCACAGTGAGAGAGGGAACACAAGCAGGGTGAGTGGGAGAGAGAGAAGCAGGCCTCCTGCGGAGCAGGGAGCCCGATGCGGGGCTCAATCCCAGGACCCTGGGATCATGACCTGAGCCCAAGGCAGACACTTAAGGACTGAGCCACCCAGGCGCCCCTTCCTTCTTTCTTTTAAATATAGATGATTAGAGCATTTCATTAAGGAGGATTCTGCCATGTGAATGATCTAAACCAGTGTAAAATGACCTTGTTGAGCCAGATTATTCTAAGACATAAGCTATCTCTAAACTATTCATTAATTTTTATGCTAGGTACATAAGAAGCCCTTCAGAGATTCCTTATGAGAATAAGATAGGAAGCATTAATATTTTTTGAGTATTTGCTGTATACAAGGGAACATACTAGGTGCTTGTAGGAGTTTTAACCTCTTAAAGAGCATGCCAAAATCTGATTAAGTAAAACATGTGTTGTAAGGTAGATTATTTTTGTTTCTGGTTGTTGTACACATTGTCAATATAAGAAATTCTTTAACTGTTGTTATTTTAATTCATTTTTTTCCCTTTACCTCAGTATTTCTGTTACTGCCTCTTCAACTATGGCAACCTCTCGTCCTGCTCTTTATCTCTCTCTCTTTTTTTTTAATTTTATTTATTTATTTGACAGAGAGAGACACAGTGAGAGAGGGAACACAAGCAGGAGGAGTGGGAGAGGGAAAGGCAGGCTTCCCGCAGAGCAGGGAGCCCGATGCGGGCCTCGATCCCAGGACGCCAAGATCATGACCTGAGCCAAAGGCAGATGCTTAATGACTGAGCCACCCAGGTGCCCCACTGCTCTTTATCTCTTAATTTTCTGTTCTTTGCTCATAGTATTTGTGGCCTTTGCTTTTTCCCATACTTTAGTCATTAATTTACCTTTTTGCCAAACTTTTTGTGTATGCACTAGGAGAGAGATTCCATGTTCTCTCTGTGAGCCACATTGGAACAGCATAGTCACTTTATTTATTTTTAAAGACTTTATTTGAGAGAGAGAGAATACAAGTAGGGGGAGCAGCAGAGGGAGGAGAAGCAGACTCCCCACTGAACAGGGAGCCAGATATGGGGCTCAATCCCAGGACCCTGAGATCATGACCTGAGCCCAAATCAGACAGTTAACCCACTGAGCCACCCAGGCGTCCCAACATAGTCACTTTAAAAAGGATGCTTTTCAGGGCGCCTGTGTGGCTCAGTCGTTAAGCGTCTGCCTTCGGCTCAGGTCATGATCCCAGGGTCCTGGGATCGAGCCCCACATCGGCTCCCTGCTCGGCGGGGAGCCTGCTTCTCCCTCTCCCACTCGCCCTGCCTGTGTTCCCTCTCTCGCTGTGTCTCTCCCTGTCAAATAAATAAATAAAATCTTTTTTTTTTTAAAAGATGCTTTTCTTTCTTTGGAATCAAAACTGTCCTGTATTATAGTTAAATGTTTTTTCCATTATCTTTCCGTCCACCACCTTCCTAAATGGAAGGCAGATTTGATCAAATAATGCAGTCTGAATGATTTTCTGTTGCACTTAGGATAGATTACATTTAACATGCAAATAAGATGACTCTGATACTTAATTATCTCTTGTGTGACCATTGGTTATCCTCCCTCATTAGCTAATGGAAACAGTTTGACTAGGCATGGCTCTTATGGACTGCATTTGGAAACTACCACAACCCCAAATGGGTAAGCATTGTAAATTCATCTTTGTGTTGGTTTCTGCTTTTTTTATATTTCAAAGAAGGAAATTCAGGTCCGGAAAAGATAAATACTTTGACCAAAGCTCGTATAAGAAAAGCCAGTGCAGTAATCCCTGTCTCCAGTGCTCTTGCTATAGCAGTGTGGTGAGCACTGTTTTGAATCAGCTCAACATTTATAAAGACCTGTAGCTTTCTGATTTTTTTTTAAACATGGGTTTTGTATCCAGCTTTCAAAATATGTGAAGTTTATGTGTAAAGCTGTAAAGCTGTAAAGCTGTGCCTAGATTGTGATGGTGCTTTTTTTTTTTTTTAAGAGAGGGAGAGGGAGAAAGAGCCCAGTGTGGGGCTTGATCTCAAGACCCTGAGATCATGACCTGAGCTGAAATCCAGAGTCAGAGGCTTAACCCACTGAGCTACCCATGCACCCCATTGTGATGATGCTTTTTGAGGTTGTATTTTAGTGTTTTTTCTTTGCCTGCTTTTTATATATTTATTTATTTAAAAAGATTTTATTTATTTGACACAGAGAGAGACAGCTAGAGAGGGAACACAAGCAGAGGGAGTGGAGAGGGAGAAACAGGCCTCCCGCCAAGCGGGGTGCCTGATGTGGGGCTCAATCTCAGGACCCTGGGATCATGACCTGAGCCGAAGGCAGACGTTTAACGACTGAGCCACCCAGGCGCCCCTCTTCACCTGCTTTTTAGAGTTGTGAGGGCTGAATAAAAGGGCATTTGTGTATAAAACTCTGTTTTATAGGTAAAGTGGTGTCCCCATTTCCTGGCACAGAGCTGACTATGACCCTTGGAGTTTCCTGAATGTTAGCAGTATCTTTTGTTATTTATGAGGAGCCCCTTTTAATCTCACCAGAGGTCTTACAGAAGTGATTTAGGATGGGGCCCCTGATTGGGTTTACGAGGGGGCTGGTCACCAGAAAGACCATGTGATTAGAACTTGGGAAGTTTTAGCTTCACCCACTTTAGGAGTTCTTGAACAGTGAAATTGGGTGAACTTCCAGATTGGTAAACACGTGGAGGTGCTAGGAGGGTGGTGTACCTGGAAAGGGCATAGAAGCCCCTCCCCCACCCTCCCCTTTAAAATGTTTCAATGAAGAAACAATTGATTTTTCTTTACAGTTTACCATAGTCTGGTTTTGCTTATTGTGTCTCTGTTGTGTTATTAACATGTCATCTTATCTTGCTCCTGCTCTTCCTTTATGTTTGTAGGTAGAACCACCATAGGCTTAATTTTATTTAGATATTTTTTGCAACTTTTTTTTTTAATAACTGTTGAGCATAATGTACATACTATAGAGTACACTGATTTTAATAGAACAATTCAATGAATGTATATTTACAGTTATGCAACTAGTACAACAATCTGATTTAGAACATTTCCATCACCCTAAACAGAAACCTTGTACCCATTTATAATCACTCCTTATTTCTGCCAGATTTTACAGAGAGAGAGAGAATTAGGGAGAGCAGAAACACAAGCAGGGAGAGTGGGAGAGGGAGAAGCAGACTCCCCGCTGAGCAGGAGCCCGATGCGGGTCTCGATCCCAGGACCCTGGGATCATGACCTGAGCCTAAGGCAGACGCTTAACGACTGAGCCACCCAGGCGCCCCACCACTGATCTACTTCTGTCTCTCTAGATTGCCTTTTTTTTTTTTTTAACATTTCATATAAATAGAATTATAAAATGTGTTCATTTGTATCTTTCACTGAGCATGTTTTTGAGGTTTGTCCATTTGTAGCATGTATCAGTAATTCTTTATTTATTGCTGAATAGTGTTCCCTTATATAGATATACGACATTTTGTTTGACCATTCTGCCAAGGATTGATATACTTTTTTGACTGTTCAGAATAATTCTGCTTAGGGGCGCCTGGGTGGCTGAGATGGTTAAGTGTCTGCCTTTGGCTCAGGTCATGATCCCAGGGTCCTGGGATCGAGCCCCACATTGGGCTCCTGGCTCAGCGGGGAGCCTGCTTCTCCCTCACCCTCTGCCTCTCCCCCTGCTCCTGCTCTTTCTCTCTCTGTATCTCTGTGTCTCCAATGAATAAATAAAAATCTTAAAAATAAAAAGAATAATTCTGCTTAGCAGAGTCAGTGTTGGTTCCTGGTTTGCATAATCCCATTTCCCTCCACTGTGCCTTCAAGTTAATTCAATTTTCAGTAAAGTTAGGGATAACATATCAATGAGTGAATAGATTCCTCCCCTCCACCCCCAAATTGGTGAGTTACGATAAAAGGAAGGAGATGGGTATAGTTACAAGCTTTTGAGTCCATCTCAGTTTGGCTTAGGGATGAGTTTGGGTACAGTTCTCTTTTATAATTAGGAAATGGTCAATAAACTGAAAATAATTTAAAAATCTGAAAAAAAAAACAAGAATAATGCTGCTTAATATAACTCAATAGCAAAAAACAAAAAACAAACTGATTTAAAAAATGGGCAGAGGAACCAAATAGACATTTTCCAAAGAAGACACCCGAATGGCCAATACGTACTTGAAAAGGTGCTTAACATTACTAATCATCAGGGAAATGCAAAACAAAACTACAATGAGATATCACGTCACACTTGTTAAATGGCTGTTATCAAAAAGACAAGAGATAAAGGGCACTGGCAAGGATGTGGAGAAAAGAGAATCCTTGTGCACTGTTGGTGGGCATGTAAATTGGTGCAGCCAATATGGAAAACAGTATGGAGGAGGTTCCTCAAAACATAAAAAGTGGAACTACCAGATGATCCAGCAATCCCACTTCTGGGTATATATCCAAAAGAAATGAAATCATTATCTTGAAAAAATATCTATATCCCGATGTTCATTGCAGCATTATTTACAGTAACCAAGGCATGGAAACAACCTAATGTGATATGTGTGTATATATAGTATACATACTGTGGAATTATTATTCAGCAATAAAAAAGGAAATCCTGATATTTGTGACAACATGAATGAATGGACCTTGAGGGCATTATGCTAAGTGAAATAAAATCAGCAGAGAAAGACACATATTGTATGATCTCACTTTTATATGGAATAAAAAATAAATTGAAGATAAGAGAACAGATGGGTGGTTGCCAGAGGCAGGGTAGGAGGTGGATTGGGGTGGGAGTGGGGGAAAGTGGTCCTAAGGTAAAACTTTTACTTGTAATATAAATAAGTTCTGGGATATCATGTGCAGCATGGTGACTATAGGTAACAATTTTGTATATTTGGAAGTTGCTAAGAGAGTAAATCTTAAAAAATTCTCATTACAAGAAAAGAATATTGTAAGTATATGAGGTTACTGATGTTAACTTATGGTAATCATTTAGCAATATATACATATATCAAATCGTTATATTGTACACCTGTGCCAGTTTTATCTCAGTAAGACTGGGGGAAAAAAACCCAAAAGAATAATGCTGCTGTGATCTTTTGTATATAAGTTTTTGTGCAGACATATGTTTTCAGTTTTTTTTTTTTGAGATTTTATTTATTCGAGAGAGAGAGAAAGAGAGATAGAGAGCACAAGAGGGAAGAGGGTCAGAGGGAGAAGCAGACTCCCTGCTGAGCAGGGAGCCCGATGTGGGACTCGATCCCGGGACTCCAGGATCATGACCCCCGAAGGCAGTCGCTTAACCAACTGAACCACCCAGGCGCCCTGTTTTCAGTTCTTTTGTATAGCTACCTAGGAGTGGAATTGCTGGTAATGTTACTACTCTATAATTAACTTTTTAAAAGTCTGCCAAACTTTTTTTTTCCAGAATGGCTGTACCATTTTACATTCTCATCAGTAATGTAAGAAGGTTCCAACTTCTCCATGTCCTCAGCAACACTTGTTAATGTGTGACTTTTTGATTATAGCTATTCTACTGGCATTAAAACAATATATATACATATATATTTTTTTTAAAGATTTTATTTATTTGACAGAGAGAGACACAGTGAGAGAGGGAACACAAGCAGAGGGAGTGTGAGAGAGAGAAGAGGCTTCCTGCGGAGAGGGGAGCCCAATGCGGGGCTCAATCCCAGGACCCTGGGATCATGACCTGAGCCGAAGGCAGATGCTTAACGACTGAGCCACCCAGGCGCCCCAACACAATATTGTTTTAATTTGCATTTCCCTAATGACTAATGATATTGAGCATCTTTACATGTGCTTAGTGACCATTTGTATATCTTCTTTGGAGAAATGTTGTAAGACCACTTAAGTTATTGTATGGTTTGTATGGTTCTAACAGGAGGAACATAGTGTATGATGGGCTCTCTGTTGGGGATGTTATCAGCTATTGCTAGATCCATCATTATTCATTCATTTTGATTCTGTCATATCTTCATTTATTCTCTGGAATACTTTGCTTGTCCTTATGGCACACCAGTCCTTTTAGTTGTCAAATCCTCATTCTGTACATGTACCATTAAAAACTGATCACATAGCTATTTAAATTAATAAAAATAAGATAAAAATTTAGTTCCTTAGTATACTAGCCACATTTCAAGTGCTTAATAGTCACATGTGGCTGGTAGTTACAATATTGGACAGCATAGAAAGAGAACATTTCCATCATTGTAGAAATTTTTACTCGACATTGCCATTTTATAGTATGTTTTCAGGAAGGATTCAGGGAAACAGTATTCCCTGGGTTCTTGCATATTTATGAAAGTATGTGCCAATATATTTTTAAGGTCAGTTTGTGTTGACAGAATCTTTGATTATACATGTCTTATAGCTGTTGGTGTCATTTCCTTGTTTGCTTCTATTTTGAGGTTGACAGGAATACTTTATCTAGTTTTGTTATAGATATTGTTCATAAATTATGACTTAGGTATCCTAGTTGTTCTGTTTTAATGGGGGAATTTAGAGAAATTCAAAAGTATGCAGCCTTCATCACCATCTTCCCGGAATCCCTTCGCATTTCTTTTAATGGTCCCTGTTACTGAGGATTTTAAAAAGAGCTAGAAGGAATTGGGAGGTCATTTACTATATAAAGTTCATTTTATTTTATTTTATTTTTTTAAAGATTTTATTTATTTATTTGACAGAGACACAGCGAGAGCAGGAACACAAGCAGGGGCAGTGGTAGAGGGAGAAGCAGGCCTCCCGCGGAGCGGGGAGCCCGATGCGGGGCTCGATCCCAGGACCCCGGGACCATGACCCGAGCCGAAGGCAGACGCTCAACCGACTGAGCCACCCAGGCGCCCCCATTTTATTTTTTATTTTTAAAAATATTTATTTATTTGAGACAGAGAGAGAGTGAGCACAAGAGGGGGGCAGGGAGCAGCAGAGGGAGAGGGAGAAGCAGATTCCCTGCTGAGTAGGGAGCCCAACTCCATTCGAGGCTCAGTCCCAGGACCCGGAGCTCATGACCTGAGCTGAAGGCAGACGCTTAACCGCCTGTGCCACCCAGGTGCTCCTATAAAGTTCATTTTAAGAGATAAAGAATCTAAAAGTTGGAGAAGTTGTGTGGTTATAAGCAGAGTCCCATCAGTGCCCACACCCACATGTTTAGCACCCAGGCAAAGGATAAGATATAAGGCGAGATAGGATGACTTGAAAAGACAAAATGAATACTTGGGTTTAATTGACTCATAAGGTCAAATGAAATGAGAGAAAAGGAAGCAAAGTGAGGAATTAAAACAGTTATAAAGAGTCAGACATAAGATAATATATATATATAGTGTGTGTGTGTAAATATAATTAGATTTTTAAAGACTTTTTAAAAGAGTGGTTTTAAGTTGACAAAAAAATTGAGAGGGAGGTGCAGAGTTCTCGTATACCACCTGCCCCCACACATGCATAGCCTCCCCCATTATCAGTGTCCCTCAACCAGAATGGGTACATTTTTACCAAGGATGAATCTACACTGACCCTTCATAATTGCTGAAAGTGTACAGTCTACCTTAGGGTTCACTTTTGGTGGTGTACATTTTATGGGTTTGGAGAAATGTATAATGATATAAATCCTTTGTTACATCATCATACAGAGTATTTTCACTGCCCTAAAAATTCTGCAGTCTGCCTATTCATCCCTGTCCTCCACTACAACCACTGATCTTTTTACTGTCTCCATAATTTTGCCTTTTCCAGAATGTCATATAGTTGGAATTATATAGTATTGAGCCATTTCAGGTTGACTTCTTTCACTTAGTAATATGCATTTAAGGTCCTTCCATGTGTTTTCATGGATTGATGGTGCATTTCTTTTTAGTGCTGAATAATATTCTGTTGTCTGAATGTACCACAATTTATCCATTCACCTGTAGAAGGACATCTTGGATCTCTCAAGTTTTGAAAATTATGAATTAAGCTGCTTAAACATTCCCTAGAAGGTTTTTGTGTAAACATAACTTTTCAGTTCTTCTGGGTAAATGCCAAGGAGTGTAGTTGCTGGCTTAATGGTCAGAGTATGTTTAGTTTTGTAAGAAAGCACCAAACTGTTTTCCAAAGTGGCTGTGCCATTTTGCATTCTCACCAGCAACGTATGAGAGTTCCTGTTGCTCCACATCCTTGTCAGCATTTGGTGTTGTTGGAGTTCCAGACTTTGGCTGTTCTAATAGGTGTGTAGTCCTATCTCCTTGTTGTAATTTGCATTTCCCTGATGATGTGTGATGTGGGGCATCTTTTCACATGCTTATTTGCTATCTGTATACCTTATTTGGTGAGGTGTCTTTTACAGTCTTTGGCCCTTTTTAGAAAAAAAAAAAAAAGATTTATTGGGGCACCTGGGTGGCTCAGTCGGTTAAGTGTCTGCCTTTGGCTCTGGTCGTGATCCTGGCTTCCTGGGATTGAGCCCCGTATCGGGCTCCCTACTCTGCGGGAAGCCTGCTTCTCCTTCTCCCTCGGCCTGCTGCTGCCTCCACTTGTGCGTGCTCTGTCTCTCTCAAATAAATAAATAAATCTTATTTATTTACAGACTTAAATAAAAATCATATTTGAGAGAGAGAGAGCAAGCTGGGGGAGGAGTAAAGGGAGAGGGAGAGAATCCTCAAGCAGACTCCGCGCTGAGTGTGGAGCCTGATGCAGGACCTGATCCCACCTACGACCCTGAGATCATGATCTGAGCCGAAACCAAGAGCCACATGCTTGACCCACAGAGCCACCCAGGTTCCCTGGCCCTTTCTTTTTTTTTCCCCTCAGGTTTTCTTACTGTTGAGTTTTAAAGAGCTATTTGTATATTTCAGATAACAGTCCTTTATCAGATATGTTTTTTGCAAATATTTTCTCTTAGTCTGTGGCTTATCTTTTCCCTTAATAATTGTCTTTCACAAAGTAGAAGTTTTTAATTTTAATGAAACCCAGCTTATGAATTATTTCTTTCATAGACTGTATCTTTGGTGTTTTGCCTAAAAAGGCATCACCATATCCAAGGTCATTTATATTTTTTCTGATGTTATCTCCTAGGAGTTTTATAGTTTTGTGATTTACATTTAGGTCTATTATCTATTTTGAGTTAATTTTTGTGAAGGATGTAAGGTCTATGTCTAGATTTATTTTTGCTTGTGGATGTCCAGTTGTTCCAGCATCTTTTGTTGAAGAGACTATCTTTTCTCCATTATATTGCCTTTCCTCCTTTGTCAAAAATCAGTTGACTATGTGTGTGTGTGTGTGTGTGTGTGTGTATTTCAGTTGACTATATTTATGTGGGGCTATTTCTGGGCTTTCTAATTCTATTCTGTTGACTTTGTTCTTTTTCCAGTGACACACTACCGTGATTATTGTAGCTTATAGTGAATCTTGAAGTCAAGCAGCATCAGTCCTGCAGCTTTGTTCTTCTGCTTCAGTATTATGTTGACTCCTTCTGGTTTTTTGCCTTTCTATATAAAATTTAGAATTAGTTCATTGATATCCATTAAATAACTTGCTGGATATAGTTAAAATATTTTTAAAGTTAGGTATTAAATTATCTGTCCATTAAAATGGACTGAAGAAAGCTTCTTGGCAAAGGGAGGAGTAAGTTTTCAGGGAAGCTTCTTAGGGTGTGATGATAAGATTTGGGAATTCTGTTACCACTTGTTCTCTTCTAGGTCAAGCTGTGTGTTTACTGTGCCATTTTATAATATCATTTGTAATTAATCAGGACTTTTTTTTTAAACATTTTATTTTTAAGTAATCTCTGTGCCCAGTGTGGGGCTCAAACTCACAACCCTGAGATCAAGAGTTGTACGCTTTACTGATTGAGCCAGCCAGGCACCCAAATTAATCAGTACTTTCAAGTGAAAAGAGAACTAATTCAGATTCTTAACCATTGTCAAAAGTAGATATGTAAATACTGGGAAATATAAAATTGTCTTATTATAGAAGATATGATTAAATATTTAGAAAACAAAAAAATCAATTGAAGGAAACCTATTAAAATTACTAAAAAAGTTCACTAAAGTGATGGGAAATAAGATAAAAATATAAAATACATAACCATCATGTACTTAAGAAGATTGTTAAGTCTGGGGCGCCTGAGTGGCTCAGTCGTTAAGTGTCTGCCTTTGGCTCAGGTCATGATCCCAGGGTCCTGGGATCAAGCCCCACATTGGGCTCCCTGCTCCGCAGGGAGCCTGCTTCTCCCTCTTCCACTCCCCCTGCTTGTGTTCCCTCTTTTGTTGTCTCTCTCTCTGTCAAATAAATAAATAAAATCTTTAATAAAAAAAAAGTCTTCTAAAAGCAAAATTGATACTTCTGTCTTTTAAACCCCCCATTAATTGCCCAGAATGCCCATTATTTCCAAATTAAATTTTTTTTTAAATGCCACTGATATATGATAAAAGATAAAAAATAAGTATCTCTGGGGCGCCGGGGTGGCTCAGTTAGTTAAGCATTTGACTTCTAACTCAGGTCTTGATCTCAGGGTCCTGGGATCGAGCCCCATGTCTTCAGGCTCCCTGCCCAGCGAGGAGTCTGCTTCTCTCCCTCTCCTCCTCTCCCTGCTTGTGCTCATGTGCACTCTCTCTCATATAAATAAATAAATTCTTAAAGAAAAAAAAGTATCTCCAGTAGAGATGTGAGGTTAGGTAAGCAGTGTGTGGCTGTTTTGCAGATGCCCTTTAGTGATAAGCATAGTGATAAAACTGAGGCACTGAGGAATCATTTACAGTTTTGAGTAAGAAAGTCTGTGGTTTTTGAGTAGGGGGCTGATAGAAGTTGTTAAGATTGATCCTTCAGTACATATCAGATAAATCAGGGCAGATCCTAAAAACATGAGAATTTGGAAAATCTTGTGATAGGGCCAACGAGCTAGGGTGGCAGTTCTGTAAAGGTAAGGGAGGATATGGTTAAGAAATTGAAGAAAAATAACCCTTATATTGAAATCATTTTAGATTTACATAAGAGTTATAAAAATAGTACACTGAGTTCCCATATTTCTTTTTCCTAGCTTCCCCTAGTGTTAACATCTTACATAACTATAGATCAAAATGAAGAAATTAACATCAGTACAGTTCTATTAACTGAACTATAGACTATTCAGATTTTATCAGTTTTTCCACGAATACCTTTTTTCTGTTCCTAGATCCAATCCAGGGAAACATGTTGCATTTCATTGTCATATCTCCTTGGTCTCTCCTAATCTATGATGCTTTCTCAGGCTTTCTTTGTTTTTCCTGACCTTGATACTTTTGAAGAATACTACTTGGATGTTTTATAGAACGTCAGATAGTTTGGGTTGGGTTGATGTCTTCTCATGATTAGACTAAGCTTATGCATTTGGAGGAAGAATACCACAAATGTGTGAAGAACACTTCTCATTGTGTCATATCAAGGGGTACATGGTATCAACGTGACTTACTGCTGGTGATGTTAACTTTGATCACTTGGTAAGGTGATGATGCCAGGTTTCTCCACTGCAAAGTTGCTTTTTTCTTTTTCAGTAGTCTGTTCAGCAGAAGCAACTCACAAGTCCGGCCCACATTCAAAGGGAAGAGAATCAAGCTCTACCTCTTAGAAGGAAGTGCGTCAAAGAATTTGTGGACACAAGTTAAACCTACCACATAATTAATATTTGATATTTTGAGGCTATGCTGATTAGATAAACCTTTTAAGAGAAGTCTTATTAGTTTTAAATAATTATAAAGTATAAAAGAAAGGAAAAGGAACTTTCAAATTTTGAGCCTAGTTGACTGATTATATGAGTAAAAGAAATAGTCATTCACTTTGGTTCTGTCATTAATTCAGTTTTCTGAAAGTCCAGATCTGTAAACTGTAAACAGGGGTTTAGACAGATAATCTTGATATAGTACCAGGAAACAGGTCCTCCTCGACCCCATGTTCTTCTTTTGGCCCACAGGTTATTAGGCTATTTCAGGGCATTCATGCCACCCTGATGTAAACTACACAATTCTGAGTAATGGTCATCAGGTTACATACATTATCTTCCAACAGATTTCTTAATTACAATTTATATATATTTCCTCCACTAAACTTACCCTTTATTTTTAAAAATTTGAGGAAGTTCTGCCCCCCGCCCCCCGCAAGACTATAGCTCATTCAGTACGTGATAAAGCAGAAGAAAAAAAAAGGATTGGAAATGCGGTGGTGATATCCTATTGTTATAATTTACATGTTACTTTTTAAAAAATCTGTTACTGTCTTCCAGGGGATTTTTTTAGTCAGTTCTCAAGCAACCTCCTACATCTTTTGTAACACAGGAGACAGATCTTGCTGGTTCGCTGTCATCTTGCCAGCCTAATTTTTTCTTTCTCTTTAGAAAAAATCCTGAATATGTTGGACTTCCTATCTCATTTCTACTTCAAGCCCCCATGAATGGCTTTCCCACTGATGACTATCTTTCAACAGACTGTGGGTGTAATCTACAGGACTTTGTTGAGAATATTGCACCCCTGTTCTATGCAAGGAGCAATTTATTTAGGTCCTGTTATATCTGTATCTAAATAGTTACAGCGATTCTTGGAACCAACATCCCTTCTCCTTTCCGGTAATTAGTAATCTGCCAGTTGAGTTCATAGCTTCCAGAAACCTGTTGTAAAGTAGTGTTTGATTGTTTTCCTCCCCCCCCCCCATAAACCTTATATTTCTTGCCTTGTTGAATGATTACTAGGTATTTAATTGTAAAGAGCATTTTAAGAAGATGTGTTCAGGTAATATTTACTTCACAGCTGGTAGCTCATAATTACTACCTTGTAATAGAAACTTGCAGCCCCCAAATTTTTAGCTAGAAGTTCAAAAATTATTTTATTTGAGGCAGATTAAATGCCTGAATGGAGCCACCAAATTATTCACTATTCGCTGCTGAAAGCACGTATATAAATGCAAAGAAATCAAGCTATTGATTTAGGAACAATAGTGATTTCAATTATTGTTTGTTTTGAGAATTTTCCCTCATTTACCTTTTTTTTCTTTTAAGATTTTATTTATTTGACAGAGAGAGACACAGCGAGAGAGGGAACACAAGCAGGGGGAGTGGGAGAGGGAGAATCAGGCTTTCCCCTGAGCAGGGAGCCCGATGCGGGTCTCCATCCCAGGACCCTGGGATCATGACCTGAGCCGAAGGTAGACGCTTAATGACTGAGCCACCTAGGCACCCCTCCCTCATTTACCTTTAATTTTCATTTTATACATTATAACAATCACTCATCTCTAGGTAAGCATTGTGATTTCTACCCTCGTCCCTTTCTCATTATATCAGTTATTTCTCGACTGCATATGAGTAATGTGTTAGTTTAGTGGCTTCTTTGTAAGCAATAAATTTAGAATATGATATGAGTATTAGTGAGGAATTTTGGTGGTTATAATAGTAAGTTGTGGGTGGGATTAGGGGATATGTATGATTTTGTTGTTATAATGTCAGCTGTGCTCAGATACATACTTTTTTATTTGAAAGAAATATACATGAAATTAGAGTGGCTAAATTAGTAGTGTCAGCTAAAGTATTAGACTTCTTTAGAACTGCTCAGCAATTTTGTGTAGAAGAATAAGTGATGGATATTTAGATGGGTAGCATTTAACAGACTCGAATGGGTAGAGAAGAGAAAATGAGCTGAAAGGATCAAATATTATTAGACTTTCTGATATATATGATTCTTAAAAATGGTCAGTGTTATAAACCTGATACAATGATGATACTAAATAAAAGGTAATGTTAGAACAGGTTGAAAATGTGATTATATGCAAGATACTTGGCAGTGTCATTTCATGAATGCCTGTATCAGTGTAGTATTTCATCCATAAATCAGCAATTCTATTTAGCCTAAATATCTATTCATAAATACCTCCTGTTCTTAATATATGGGTATTATATTATGGTTAGCCTCCTTTGTATATATGTAAAATGATAGTACATATTTGTGGTCTTGACTTTCATAAACACCTGTTTTTGAACATTATATTGACTTCCTGAACTCCTGCATGTGGGATTGAATCTTCCATATTCTATTTCCTGAGACTTGATAATTTTGAACTTTTGCATTATGGCATTTCTTGCCCCAGATCATTGACAATGTTTTTTAGTTTAGGCAGTTGGGCTGACAGTGGTCTGAATATTTTCACTGTATCCTGCCTCATGAAGGGAACCTCCCAGTTATCCTAGATAGCCCAGGTGTTTTTCTGGATCACTGCACAGTCATGGTTTGGAATTTGTTTGCTTATAGTGGTGCCCATCCGCCTCGGATTACCCCATGCCTGCCTTTTCCTTTCTGTTACCCTTCTGCCATTTTACCACCCAGTTTTTGGTTTTGTGGAGAGTGAGGCTTGGTCAGGGGAATGACTGTAGGCTTGTAGGAAAGAGAAATAACTGGTTCAAATTCCTAGGGGGAACAGAGGGTTGAGGTGCCTATGAGGGTTATCTGCTGCTCCCTGGGTTGCTGGTTTGGGGGACGAGTGGTGTTCAGGAAATAGGTAGTGTCCTCAAAGCCTTAATTAGGGATTTGATTGTTTCATTTGGTACTCTGGGAACATGACGACCATTATAGCATATAGGTGTATTCTTAGACTTGTATACTTTCAGCCTTCAAATTTATCTTTGGAAATGCTGTATATAAAAGAGGACTACCAATATTAAATGATGCTTTACTACAAAGTTTATTATTGCTACAAGGTTTTATATAAGGTTCAAAAGTAAAGGAGTCACAGTAAAAGAAGTCAGTGTTTTATCTACTTGTTCAATGATGACTGGTTTTAGTCCTATACATCTAATATGAAACTCACTAATTATTTCAAAATACTTTCTTACTAGGATTGCTTTTTCTTCTGCTGATTCCCAAATGATGATTTTTTTTTTTTTTAACATGGGTCCGGCAGATTAGTGGCCCATGGACATATTTTATTTGGCTGCTTTGTTACGTTGCGCAGTGTATACTAGGTTAGATAGGCAGGTGTATGCTTGGTTGGAAAACCACTTTATTCTCTTTTTTTTTTTTTTAAACTCAGTGCATACACTTTATTTTAGTTTCAGGGCTTCTGTTGGCATTTGGGTTTGCAACCCTGCTGTAGAACAGAAGGTGGGACATTATAGTCTAGTGAAGGAATAGGTTTTGGAATTAAACCAACTTGGATTCAAAACCCTGCTCTGTTTCCTACCTTGTGTATGTCCTTGGACACAGTTAGCAAGTTTTATTTACCTCATTTGTAAAGTGGGGGAAAATAATGTTATTTTTAAGGATTAAATTAAATAATTTACATGTAACATCTAGCACATAGTAGGTACTCCATAAATGGAAGTGATTTTTATTGTAACAGTTAACAGAAGAACCTTAGTATCATGGCAGCTTTCTCAAAATATTAATAGTACCTGTTACTTTGATGCTCCATGCGTTTTCCCCTTATAATTCAGATGCTCAAGCTGCTCTTTGTGCAAGTATCTAAGTGAATTTTTCCCTTAAAATTTACTTGATGCTTCTCTTAATAGGTATCAATGTCATTCTAATATTTCTGAGATCATAGGGCATGTGACAGCATGCAAGTGTTAAAAAGTATCATAATGGAAATGTTTCTTGATGACTTCTAGATTCTGAAGCTTAAATTCAGACTATGGGATAATACTTTTTGAGCTCTATATTGGCAAAATATAGTCTTTAAAAAGTTTTAATTATACTGGAACTAATATGGTAAAATATAACTTGAAAGTTGGAATATAAAAACAGAAAACTTAATTTAAAAATTATTTTTGGAATCTATAATATAGTTTTAAAAGAGTTTGGTGTTTTAAACTAAATTGTGCAAATTGGTATCACACTAGATATATTGAGGTTCTTTTTTTAAATTCTTTATCATTCATATTTTAGTCTTTCTAATTTAGGTGCATATCATTGCTACAGGAAACATGACTCATGAAATGATGACACCGTAGCATCCATATTGATGATGTCTGACTATCATGTATATACATCCCCTAACTAGGCCAGTCACATAATGCTGGAGGGTAGACCTGGCATATCTTATTTCAGAGTAGTGCCAGGACTTTGTCTTGGCTGACCAGACAGGCTGCTTCCAGCCTGTTTTCAGATGCCCTGGAAAATAAAATTAAACAGAACAAAGTGTAATACAGGGAAAGTGGCTCCAAACAAACTGATTTACCTATGCACTTGTTCTTTTTCTAAATGCTCTCAGGTATTAGACAGTTACTGAAAAATAAAATCTTTCCTTTTTTTTTTTTGCCCTTCTGCATATATTCCATAAAATTCCATTTTTATTTTTTATTTTATTTATTTTTTTAAGATTTTATTTATTTATTTCACAGAGAGATAGCAAGAGCAGGAACACGAGCAGGGGGAGTGAGAGAAGGAGAAGCAGGCTTCCTGCCAAGCAGGGAGCCCGATGCGGGGCTCGATCCCAGGAACCTGAGCGGAAGGCAAGATGCTTAACAACTGAGCCACCCAGGAGCCCCATAAAATACCATTTTTAAAAGTTTTTATTTAAGTTCCAGCTAGTTAACATACAATGTAATATTAGTTTCAGGTGTACAATATAGTGATTTAGCACTTTCATACAACCCCCGGTGCTCATCATAAGTGCACTCCTAAATCCCCCATATAAGATGCCATTTTGGATGAGAAAGTCCAAAGCAAGAATCCAAATGATTAGAACTTTTATTTTTTATTTTTTTTAAGATTTTATTTATTTGACAGAGAGAGACACAACAGGAGAGGGACTACAAGCAGAGGGGGAGTGGGAGAGGGAGAAGCAGGCCCCCCCGCTGAGCAGGGAGCACGATGTGGGGCTCAATCCCAGGACCCTGGGATCATGACCTGAGCTGAAGGCAGACGCTCAATGACTGAGCCACCCAGGTGCCCCTGATTAGAACTTTTAAATGCCCAGTCATTCTCTGGGAAAATTGTTCTGTGGTATTGAAAACTACCGTAGAACTTTTGCAGAGGAAAAGAGAAACATAATAACTTAAAACAATAAAGTAATAAAATTATTTATAAGCTAGTCAAGAGGATAGATTTTCTTTTAATAACTAAATTCATGAAATGAGATCAGGATCAGATTGGTAATAAAGGGATCCCATTTATATTATGCTTATTGAATAAACATTTACTAATCCCATCTAATGAAGAAAAGGTCAGACAGCGAAAAGCCTGATTTATGGAACATTTTGAAAGAAGATAATGTGCAGAATTGGCCCCAACTAGAGAAAGAGGTTAGGGTAATAACCAGGCTTCTTCTTTAAGAGAGAAAACTTAACCTGGGTGAGACTCATTGTATTAATAAGCATATTCATCACTCAGAATCAGTTCCCAGAAGAATTTGACCCTGCTGACTGTGTGTCCCTTCGGATGTAGTAAGTCCTCCATACTCTCTGGTTGCTTCTCTGGTCTTTTTGCCTTTTGTTCCAAACAGGTGAGGGTTGCCCCAAGTCTCTGTTCTGCAGTTTTATTTTGTTTTTACTTTCTCTTTTCATCCATGAAGGTCTCAAAAACATTATTTTTTTGCTGTCAAATAATTTAAAAAGTTGAGATATGATTCACATACCATAAAATTTACCTTTTAAAAATGTACAGTTAGGTGGTTTGTAGTATTGCACAGTCACTTGTGCCACCATTACTGTTATCTAATTCCAGAACATTCATCACCCCAAAGAGAAAGCCCCCAGTGCATTAATAGTCACTGCCCATTTTCCCTTCCCCTAGTCTCTAGCAAGCACTGATTCACTTACTCACTTTCTGTCTTTATAGAGTTGACTATTCTGTACATTTCATATATATGGAAACATATATTTAGACTTTTGTGATTGGCTTATTTTCACTCAAGAGAAAGCTTTCAAGGTTCATCCATGTTATTTATATAGTGTGTATCAGTACTTCATTCCATTTTATGGATGAATTATATTCCATTGTATGAATGTATCATATTTATCAGTTGTCATCTGGGTTGTTTACACTTTTTGACTATTATGAATAATGCTGATAGGAACATTCATGAACAGTTTTGTTGTTGACATGTTTTCAGTTTTCTTGGGTATATGCCTAGCAGTGAAATCTCTGGGTCATGTGCAAACTTTATGCTTAATTTTTGGGGGGACATGACAAAAACGTACCATTTTACATTCTCACCAGCAATGAATAAAGATTCCAGTTTTTCCACATCCTGTCAACAATTGTTACTGTCTACCTTTTAAATTATACCCATTGTAGTGGGTATGAAGTGGCATTTGTTGATGTCATTTTCTTCTATGAGTGCAGGATTTTTTTTCTTTCTTTTTTTTATTTTTAAAAAATTTTATTTATTTGACAGAGAGAGATACCACGAGAGAGGGAACACAAGCAGGGGAGTGGGAGAGGGAGAAGCAGGCTTCCCACTGAGCAGGGAGCCCGATGTGGGGCTCCATCCCAGGACCCTGGGATCACAACCTGAGTCAAAGGCAGACGCTTAACGACTAAGCCACCCAGGCGCCCCTTTTTTTCTTTTTTTAAGGGAACAAAACATGGATGGTTGGTATTGAGTGTGATATTAAAAGCTTGTTCTTGGGGAGCCTGGGTGGCTCAGTTGGTTAAGCAACTGCCTTTGGCTCAGGTCATGATCCTGGGGTCCTAGGATCGAGTCCCACATCAGGCTCCCTGCTCAGCAGGGAGTCCGCTTCTCCCTCCGACCCTCCTCCCTCTCTCTGTCTCTCATTCTCTCTCTCAAATAAAGAAATAAAATCTTAAAAAAAAATTAAAAAAAAAAAGCTTGTTCTTGGGTAGTCCTGTGGTTGATAGATTATTTATTTTGGTGGAGTGATAATATTGTCAATTTTCAGTTATTTTCCCTCTTTCATGAGACCAAAGTTTTAAGTTTTTTCAGAACACATGCTTTGGTTCTTTGAACATTTCATATATATGTGTGTGAGTGTGTATGTATGTATAACATTATTTAGGAATAGTGAACCTGGTGATTAAGTTTTCATCAAATTAGCCTTAGGGCCTGAACTATGTTATATTCATCTTTATGTTCCTAGTAATTGATATTCCATGAATGTTTGATTTTTTTTTAGAACTGAAAGGGACCTTATTAAAAAGTAGACGTTCCTAATGAAGAAGCTGAGTTCCTCTCCTGCCTTGCTTACTAGTATCTTAGCCACGGGAAACATCAACTTACTGCTTGGCCTCATGCCCTTTAAAGGCTTAGTTATAAATGAATGTGAGAGTGGAACTGTATTCACACTCCCCCCCCTTACATGTGTGCACACACATGCAGACTCACACACACGCCACCAGACCCACGGTACCCATCTCCATTGCAGGGGCCAACAAACCCAGTTTCCCTTAAGCATTCCCTGATCTCACCAAAGCCAAATTCATCTGTTTTTAGCTTCCTGAAAGTAAGACAAGAAAACCTTATTTCCTAAAGGTGCTACAAACGTGGGACTTAGGAGGAGTCTTTTTTCATGGCTCATGTGCTTGTGATCAATTTCAGTGTTGCAGTGTGTGAAAATAATAGCTGTGTGACAATACCAATGTGATCATGTTATGGAATTTTAAATTAATTCACTTCAACAAATTCTAGGCATGTTATCCAAATAGCAACAATTTTAAGGTGAAAGTTTTTCATGAGATGACAGATATTCTCATGGAATTAAAACCAGTAGGTATGTAATATCCAAATATGGCCAAAGTTCTATATAGTCTTAAAAGATATAGAGGTAGATTATCTCATAATATTAGTATATTTATTGATAGAGGAAACAAAAGTTTTAAAAAAAACAGTATATGGAGATCACGTCTTAGTTTAAATTAGATTTTTAATCCTTTACATAGATTTTTTACAGTGTTGTATTACAGATCTTTTTAGCTTCTGTTCTGAGGAAGGTATTTTCAGTTGTCATTCAAAATAATCAAACCAAAAACTTTCCTAATCAATACAGTCTGGAATCCTCCCTTCCCCATATCTGGCAAGAGTGTTTTCTTTAGGCTTTTAGTAATGTGCACACTAATTTAAAATGTGCATAAACCAGTAGTTATTGGTGTTTTATGCTCTTTAAACACAGTGACACTATAACAGTGGACTTTATCCCTGCCCAGAAGACTTGAAGTTTCAATTAGATAAAGCAATAACAGGATGAGAGAATGAAGATTTATATTTTCCATTTGACTATTGTGGATCATAATAATGTAGATGATTTTGCTCTGCCTTTTTTCTTATTTGTTGATATTTGTACTATAAAGGATAGGAACAATTCCCAGTATAAAAGATGAGATAATTTTTCAGATGATGAATCAAATAATAGATTTTCGGTTACTTGAAGAGTACTCTTGAAGTCAGTGGTTTTCATAATTCAATTTTTCAAAAAGTAGTTATTTGAGGAAAGGATATAAAAACAGCTGCTTTTAAAGGGGAGTTTTTAACTATGTCTAAGATCAGTTTAAAAAATAACAGTTCATCTTGGATTTAGAGTGTGTTTTCAGTGTTAACTAAACAACCAGATTTTCCTGTCAACTTTGGAGACTGCTGAGGGTTAGCTTGATTCATGGCACAAGCAGATGGCACCCTGCTTCTGGCAAAATGGGGAGAAAATTCCTTAAGCACCCACCTGCATATGTTCTAGTTTTCCTAAAATCCTGTGCAGTTTTATTTTTATTTTTCATTTTTTTCAAAGATTTTATTTATTTATTTTTTTAAGTAATCTCTACTTCCAACCTGGGGCTCAGACTCACAACCCCGAGATCAAGAGTCACATGCTCTACCAACTGAGTAAGCCAGGCGCCCCAGTCCTGTGTATTTTTAAACTTAAGTACTCTCTACAGTTTTAACAAACACATTTTTTAATTTTAATTTTTTAAGTTTTTATTTTACTTCGTTAGTTAACATGTAGTATTTATATTAGTTTCAGGTGTACAATATAGTGATTCAACAATTCCATATATCACTGGCTGCTCATCATGACAAGTGCCCTCCTTAATCTCCATCACCTATTTCACCACCCCCCATCCACCTCCCCTCTGGTAACCATCAGTTTGTTCTCTGTAATTAAGAGTTTGTTTCTTGGTAACAAACATTTATTAAAGTGGAAATTAGAGATAGCACACAAATAGCTAAGATTTAGTCTTATTTTAGATCCTGTGACAAACCAAAAAATAACTTCAGACCAGAATGGAGACTGTCTTATTACTAGCAAAATCTGTAGATATAGATGTACCCTTGAGGAGAAAATTGATCAGAAATATCATTCCCAGAAGTCTCTTTCTTTTCATACCTTTAGCTTAATTTCTAGAGGCGATTTCCTTTATTTTTATTTATTTATTTTTAAAGATTTTATTTATTTATTTGACAGAGAAAGCGAGAGGAGGGAACACAAGCAGGGGGAGTGAGAGAGGGAGAAGCAGGCTCCCGGCTGAGCAGGGAGCCTGATGCGGGACTCGATCTCAGGACCCTGGGATCATGAGCTGAGCCGAAGGCAGACACATAACGATTGAGCCACCCAGGCGCCCCTATTTATTTATTTTTTAAAAGTTTTTATTTATTCATTTGAGACACAGAGATAGAGAGCATGAGCAGGGGGTGAGGGAGAGGGAGAGGGAGAAGCAGGCTCCCCGCTGAGCCGGGAGCCCGATGTGGGGCTTGATCCCAGGACCCTGGGATCATGACCTGAGCCAAAGGCAGACGCTTAACCATCTGAGCCACCCAGGCACCCCGAGGCTATTTCCTTTAGGAGACTGTTTGTAATCAGAAGTTTTCACTGCTGATCTATGAGAGGGCATTCCTGTTTTGAGTATGATATTCTCCACTCCCACTTTCATGTCTCATTTTAAAATTTAGGATTGTGGTATGCTTTATCTTTAATGTGGCCTGCAGGGTCTCAGCCATAGTACTGCTAACTCTGGAGGCTGGTTGAAATGTACATTGGGCTCTGTCTTTTATTTATTTAAAAAGATTTTGTTTTTATTTATTTGACAGAGAGAGACACAGGGAGAGAGGGAACACAAGCAGGGGGAGTGGGAGAGGGAGAAGCAAGCTTCCTGCTGAGCAGGGAGCCTGATGGGGACTCCATCCCAGGACCCTGGGATCATGACCTGAGCCGAAGGCAGATGCTTAACGACTGAGCCACCCAGGTGCCCCATGGGCTCTGTATTTCTGCCATTTTTGCCTACAAACTTATGTTCAACCTAACAGCAGGCAGTGGGCTGTCTGTACCATCACATGAGAAGTGGGTAGCGTGTCACATTTTATGGCCTTTTTTTTTTTTATAGATTTTATTTTTTTTAATTTTTTTTAAAGATTTTATTTATTTATTCATGAGAGACAGAGAGAGAGAGAGAGAGAGAGAGAGAGGCAGAGGGAGAAGCAGGCTCCCAAGGAGCAGGGATCCCGATGCGGGACTCGATCCCAGGACCCTGGGATCATGACCTGAGCCGAAGGCAGACGCTTAACCATCTGAGCCACCCAGGCGCCCGGTCTTTTTTTTTTTTAAGATTTTATTTCTTTATTTGAAAGAGAGAGCATGAGCTGGGGGAGGAGGCAGAGGGAGAGGGAGAAGCAGACCCCCCCCACCTCCCACTGAGCAGGGAGCCTGATATGGGGCTTGATCCCAGTACCCCAGGATCATGACCTGAGCTGAAAGCAGACGCTTAACCAACTGAGCCACCTAGGCGCCCCTATGTTTATTCTTTTATTTTTAAAGTCATTTCTAGTCATTCTTATTACTGCTCTTTAATGTGTGGAGCCTTAGAGTTTGTCAAATGTTGTACAGCTCATATATGGAAACCAAAGTCCTTAAATATATTTTTGAACATGTATAATAATGTCAAAGTTAATTGTGGCTATGTAATTTATTTTTTTAACTGCAAAACTATTTTTCATTTAACATTTAAGAATTCTGAGACGATGGGGGCACCTGGGTGGCTCAGTCATTGAGCATCTGCCTTCTACTCAGGTCATGATCCCAGGGTACTGGGGATGAGCTCCGCATCAGGCTCCCTGCTCCGAGGGAGGCCTGCTTCTCCCTCTCCCACTCCCCCTGCTTGTGTTCCTGCTCTCGCTGTGTCTCTCTCTGTCAAATAAATAAAATAAAAAAGAATTCTGAGACAATGAAGACAAATCAATGAAACTATCCTTAGTTTTCATCTTTTATTAGGCAATAATAGATCAATAGAAGATATAATCTTTAACCTTAAAATTATTTGCAACATCGATACACACAGTTGCCTACCTGCCCTTTAAAAATGTGCCATTTATCAATTTTTTGACGTTTTTATGACTACCTTTTCCCTTAGTCATTGAATACTTAAAATCTAATATCTATTCCGTACATTTGAATATCTTTAAGTCTTTTTAACTTGTAATGGTTGCTTTCTCTTCCCTTTATGGTTGACAAGTTCTGTTTATAGTTTAGAAAAACCCGAAGGGATCTTTGGTGACAGTTCTTTTTAAAAGATTTTATTTTGGTGAAGTGTTCATTTATTTTTATGTGTCTTTTAGATAAGGGCTTGCTTGACTTTTTTAGTAGGTTCATATACTTGGATGACTTCACTTTTGAAAGGTGTTTCTTTAAATCATTACAGTTCATACTAACTGCCTTCCTTTTTGGGTATTTAATGAGGATGCTAACTACTGAATAGGTGTAAGAACTGATCTTTATCTTTTACCCTTAGAGGAGGTACAATCCAAGAGAAATGCAGAAGGCTTATTGGTCCTTCTAATGTCACACCCATTAATTCAAGATTTCTTTCTACAATTCTCAAGTTTGTGCCTTTTCCCAACCATTCTATTTATTATTGAAATTAGCATTTTAGGGTTTGCAGCCATATGCTGAGTTCTGAATGTAGAGAGCAGTTGTACTTCTACTTTCAACCTTTAAAATGAAGGCTATAGTATTTAATTATGGGACAGAACAGTTTTAAAATGGGGATGGAGTTAGGTGGGTGGGCCTTTCCAAAAAACAACTTGTAAAAATTACTAGAGCGTTTATGCTTGCCAGAGTGCTGGCTTCTTAACATTCCATTTTATATTTTAAAGAAATACACGTCATGGAAGAATGGAAGGTTTAAAATAGATTAGCAGTTTGGCCAAGTGATTATGAATACATTTATTTCCACTCTTAAAATCCTTAACCTGTGGCTTTTCCTTCACCATCTTCCTCACCTGATTTTTTAGATTTGTTTTTTCTTGTTTAGTTTAAACTGTTCCTCATTTCTGAATAAATTGAAAATAGGCAATACTCTCTGTTACTTAGTTGCTAAGAAAGATTCCAAGACATTTGAAAGTAGATTCTTGGCCTGCATTTTATAGGGAATAAAATGTTGACCAGAGAACTAAACATTTATGAAGTAGACTAAAGGATTTCCTCTCTCTATTTTAAAAGAGAAAAAGACACAGTGAATTGCCCCAGTAACTAAGTTGAGATAGAGACATTCTGTGGTCTTTCCCTAGAAGAAGTATGTTAAGTGTACATATATAGTATACACATGTTTTGGTAGGAGCATAAAAGAGGAAGCTGCTAAGTTAAATCTAACAGCTGCTATTGTGGGAAGAGCTAAGTCATAGTTAATTCCGCCATTGCAATAAAATACATAATCAGAAAAGGGAATGTCTAAATAGAAACACACTTCTTAGGAGGATTAAAATATTTTTAATATTCATTCACATGTGCAGCTATTTAAAATTTTCTTTCCTGGTTTACAGCATGCTTTTCAAGGGGAGTTCTTTGGTCGTTCTTTTCCTTACAGTTGGTCCTTCTGTGTTTACATTTTAAGCTGATTTTGTTGGCTTTTATCTTAGAAAGACATGCTACTCATTCATATTTCTTGCTCTTTTCACATATCTTATTTATTCAGGAATTCTGGTCTATAGCTCTTTTTCAGATCTTCAGGTTTCAGATGTTAATCATTCATGGATCAGCACTTGTTGATCAACGATTAAACACACACATACATGCATGCACGTACACATGTACATACATACCAGCCTGAGTGTTTTTCTGTTTAAAATTATCAGCTCTTTTTACAGTTTTGTTGATTTAAATGTTCATTCTTTCTTTTTTTTTCATGTTCATTATTTCTAATTTGCTTTTTATGACATTTATCTTGGCTACTTTGGGGGCAGTAGATTCATTTTGGCCCAATTTTTTGACACATACTCTTATTCAGCATAATTTTACTTGTCTTTATGTCCTTAATAAATTAATAATCAATAATTATTACTTAATCAGCAGTCAGTAAATTTATACACCATTCTGCACCAGTAGTTTCTGAGAGTATGGGGGTATTTTTATCTTAAGTATTATATGTCTGGGCCATCCAATTTCTAATCCTGAAGATATGAGTTGAAAAGATGAGGAATGAAACAGGCCTTTTAAAGTAATCTGATCTATCAGCACATTGTTCCTGTTCACTCTTAAATTTCACATTGGTACTGATTTTGTGTTGAGAAGCATCATTACCATGGAGCTCAGGCAGTTTAATCGGTAACTGATTTTTTGTCCACATAGTAAAGGCTGAGGAAACATTCATAAAACCTATAAAACTCTTGTATTATCTGAGCAGCTTTCTCTGCAGAATGAAAATAATAATTGATACTTGAGTAAGTAGCTTGCCTAAAATATTGGCCAGGGAAATTCAAACTTGAATCTGAGCAGTTAATAATTTTGAAGGAAACAGGATTGACTATTAGAAAATGGTGTTTTGTCTACTCAGGCAATATACCTGTGGAGTTAGGATAAATAAGTCAGTGTAGATGAGATCTTACTAGAGAGAAAAAGTTATGAACAGTTTCTGTGGTAAAAAGTTCTTCACCCAGTACTTAATATAGCTATTTTAATCAAAACATAAGCTATTTGAATCAGATGGCCCATTTGGAGATGTTTTACAAAGTTTTGGCCTAATGGGGAGGGGGAGATTTCAGAGTGAAGTGCTAGGAGCAGTAACCCTCCTGAGTGTTAATTGCTTTCTGTGTTCATAGTCTCTTATGGGAGTACGAGTAACCATGTCCATAATTTTGCTCTCTTACTTGCTTCTGTTATTCAATGCTTTAAAAAAGGATTTATTATGCCTAATAGTTTTTGAATAATTAAATTTATAGGCATATACATTTTATATGTTCCTGCATAGTCTTTGTCATGTTCTATTTCATATATTTGCCTTACCGACACAAAGAACATTCTTTTTCTTTTTCCCTTTCCCTTTCTCTTTCTTTTCCCTTCTTTCCATTCTTTTCTTCCTTCCATTCATTCATGACAGTCTTTTTCAAACCTTGAACTTGAGCAAGGCCTAACTAAATTTGAAACTATTATTGACTGTTCCCTGTTCGGAGAAGTTATCAATGAAAAATTGATAGGAGATGAAAGAGCTGTCTCTTTCATGTATTTGTAAGTCCTTTATGTCATTTTTTAATTAATTAGTTAATTTGCAATATTTGGGTGCATATTTAACAAAACATATACAGGCAGGCCATGGATGCTGTAAACTGGACAATGATGGTAAATCTAATCAAAGTGCATCTAAAACAATGGAGAGACACGTTCTGTTCATGGATTAGAAGACTTAATATAGTAAAGATGTGAATTTGTCCCAAATTGTATTAAAGTTGAATTCAATTCCAGGCACCCCTAGGTGAATGGTGCTCACTGAGTAGAGGTACAAGGACCACAGTATAGTTCCACCGCACCTCCTACTGGTCTTAGGGTACTCACCTGGCCATGGCCCAGAGCCCTAAGAGTCCTGCTGATTTCTGTAGCTCAAGGGGTCCCTGTGTATTCACACATCAGTGATCTGATCCATAGATAGTGTGATCCTATACCACTGCCTTTTATGCCATTTTAATCTAATTTTCCCATCCAATTTCACAAAATCAATTATACCTATGAATTGGTAAGGTAAGAGTGTGCCCAAGGGTCAAGGTGAAAGGAATGCTACTTCTTTTTTTTAAATTTTTTAAAGATTTTATTTATTTGACAGAGAGAAACACAGTGAGAGAGGGAACACAAGCAGGGGGAGTGGGAGAGGGAGAAGCAGGCTTCCCGCTGAGCAGGGAGCCCAATGCGGGGCTCGATCCCAGGACCCCGGGATCATGACCTCAGCCGAGGGTAGACACTTAACAACTGAGCCCCCCAGGCGCCCCAGGAATGCTACTTCTGACTATGGCCTAGGTAACTTGCAGAAATAGTTGGGAACTGAGAGCAGCTAGCTATAACCCTAGCCTCTATCATAATGAGATAGATAAAAAGTACCCTACAGGGGCAAATGGGTGGCTCAGTTGGTTAAGTATCCAATTCTTGATTTAGGTTTAGGCCATGATGTCAGGATTGTGAGATCGAGCCCCACCTCAGGCTCGCTCCATGCTGATTGTGGAGCCTACTTAAGATTCTCTCTCTCCCTCTCCTCTCCCACCCCTGCCCCACTCATGCTCTCTCTCTAAAAACAACAACAGCAACAAAAACCCTACAAATTAATCCTTCACACTACCATTTAATAATATTAAATGCTGTTAAAAAGAAGTTTGGCAGGTTTTCCATTTAAATTTAGTATTGCTCTTCCAGATTAGTGATTTTCAGGCCTATCAGACTCCTGGTCCATTTTACAGCAAATATTTTGTGATGTTCTCTTTATCTTAAGACAGAATTCACACACACACACACACACACACACACACCCACCCCTCTGTGTGTATGAGTATAGATTAAATATATATTTATATAGTATACATTTATAGATTTACCTCACATGTAACTTCAAAGTAGTTATAATGCCCTAAGTAATATAAATGAGGAATAATAAGGAAAATAATTTAGAGTAAGATAATATGTATTTCACTATGTAAATGCTCAAGCATGACTGCGTTAGAAGACATGGTAAGGTACTAAGATGCTTGCATCCCTACATAGAATCATCACGATTGTGGCATTCTCAAATGCAGATTGGTAAAAGCGTGTTTCATTGGCAGTTAAAATACCACAAGTAGTGTTGCCACTGGTACATGATTTTCCAGAAAGGTAAACAACCATGGTGAAGTTCTAAACAAAACAAAATACAGTCTTTATTTATTTGGTAGTCGCATTCTTAGAAATTCAATGTATTTTAAAATTTTGTAAAAATACCTTTTCTTTATGTGTAGAACAGATTTAAGTTTTAGGCTTAGATAATTATGAGTTGGTTTAACACACATGAATGTCTGGTAGGACATCCTTCACTGCATGGGGATATCCATGTATTCTGAAATGTCTAACATACATGTCCCTTTTTTTAATCCTCCATCTCCAGGGTTGGGGGCGAGAGAGAACTATAAAGCTCAGTGGCAACCTCTAGTTACTGTGGTAACCAAAAACACCCTCACAATTTTCCAAAGTGTCTCCTTGGGGTGCATAGCCCCTTTTTTTGAACCACTGCCCTAAGGGAATGATCAGTGGGAAAATAGTTCTAACAGTCTAATATGTCTCTAGTAAGGCATTTGCAGCCCATTCTTGGTATTCCTGCTTCTGGAAATAGTGATCTTTACCATAAGATACGTAGAGTAAGTGAAATATAAAAAGTCATCATTATGTTGAAATACAGCATTTGTATTGGCTGAAAGTGTATAAATCTGCTATTCTTTTTTTAGGGCAGAGTGTCCTAATCTAGAGTATGGGTACTTCCCGAAATTACACAATTTGTTGGTATTTTCTTTTTGGTCAGATGGTCCATAGTTTTAAGTAAATCTTTAAAGGAGTCTCTGAGGTCATGATGGAGTCTAACAAGTGTGGAAGGAGTCTATTCTCTTTCTTTGAAACTTGGAACACAGTGTAACTCCCTGAGGTTGACCGAGAGTAGAGTAGCCTTACCCTTACCACTACTACTATCCTTTTTGACCAGAAGAAGTAGAGATTAAAATGCTATAATTGAGGAAATCCATTTTTGAAAATTTAGCTCTCTTGAAACCATGGCGTTAAAACTCAGAAGAAAAGCTGACATCTTGTCATTGAGTCTTTATCCTGCCACATTCCAGGAGAGGAATTTTAATTATTGTGTCTAGCCTTCCAGGATATGAGTTATGACAAACAAGATTTAAAAAAAAAACATTTCATATTGCAATCAAGTCTAACATTTAAAAGAAGAAAATTTTAAAAATGACTTTTTACTCTTCCAATTATTTCCATGTAGGTGACCACGATTCATAGCCCGTGGAAATTACTTTTAAGAGAGTCAGTGCATTGGGACAAATATTACTTAGTTGATACAGCCTCTTCCTTTTGCTTGTTACTTAATCCAGAAAGTTTCAAGAAATATCTTTGTTCCTTAATAAACAAGGGTGAAAAAAGCATTAGTATATATAATTTTTTCTCCTCTTGGAAAATGTCAGCAATATTCTTAGACCTCTCTTTAAATGCTTAATTTAGATCATAGAGTATCTCCTCCAACCTGTGTGTCTTAACCTGTCTCTATTTCCTAACAATTTGGGAGCTGGTTTTAAGATTCTTTTATATTCTTCACATTTCTTTTTTACTCACCATCTAAGATTAATGTTTGCCTGATAATACAGTTTCCACTCTCTGAAGCTGGAAAACTCAAAGTATTAATTTTTGCTGAGACATAAGATATCCTTTCCTAACACATGTAATCCGAATGATGCCCTAACATACATACGTGGACTTTCAAGTGAGGATGAGTTTCACGTGAAGTAGAGTTAATAGGGACTTCTCTTATCAGGGTGGCACCTGAGTTGTGAATTCCATAGGTTAGATGAAGCTAAACTGTTTCTAGATTAAGTTCCCTAAATGATTAGATTGCATTGAGAGGAGTTAAAATTCGGTCAGTCAAGAAGGCCTTAAACAGATAATAAATGAGAAGCTAATTAGTTTCCTGCTCTTGCCCCTAGATTTAAGCAGTGTAAAGAGTTCATGCATGAACCCTTTGACTTTGGCATTTACTTTCCAAGGACAATTGCAGGCAGCAGCTAGTTCCTTCTTGAGCTAAATTCAGCTGCTTCCTGAGCTTGCTTTAAAAAATAATCATCCTTGCCAGATTTCAGCTTCTGAGTTGCCTGTTTTCAAATCAGTAAAAATTATTGTCAAATCCTGATTGTGGTATATTGCTTACCTAGAGTCCCAGGAAACTTTAAGGAAAATTTTACTGTTTTGTGGAGGCTTTGACACTTCTGTAATGAAGATAACTGAGATAGTGAGAATCACGTTATCGAGAATAAGGAGGTTCAAGATTTTAGAGCTAATGTCACTGACTTGACTATTAACGTTGGGAGAACAAAATTTTCTTAATTGTTTCAGTTTTCTACTTAATAAAATTGAAGAGAATGATCTTAGATCCCTTTCACTTCCATGATTTTAACATATATTTTTTTCCTTTGAGTATAGGAATGATTAATTATTCCCATTTAATCCCATCCATTTAGCTTTGAAAATTTTTATAAACTTTTTTTTTGGGAAAAAGTTATATATGAGTCTGGAAAGCATTTTAATACCTATAAGGTTATATGATAATAGGGAAATCCACTTCCAACTCTGGACCTTCCATTTCTTAGGCCTGTCTCCCAGAGCTATCCACTATTGCCATTGTAGCCATCCGGAAATATTCTGTGCATACACGACACATATGTTTGTGAAGGAATGTCTGTATCCCCTTTTTACCAGCTAAACATTTATTTTTACCTTATTTTTATTATATTTTATATTTATAGTATGACATTCTTAAAAAATTAATTAATTTATTAAAAGATTTTATTTCTATATTTGACAGAGAGAGACACAGCGAGAGGGAACACAAGCAGGGGGAATGGGAGAGGGAGAAGCAGGCTTCCCGCGGAGCAAGGAGCCTGATGCGGGGCTCGATCCCAGGACCCTGGGATCATGACCTGAGCTGAAGAAAGATGCTTAACGACTGAGCCACCCAGGCGCCCCTTAAAAAAATTTTTTTTTTAAATAATCTGTATATCCAACGTGGGGCTCAAACTCACGACCCTGAGATCAATAGTCAAATGCTCCACCAACTGAGCCAGCTGGGCACCCTTAGTAAGTATTGGCAGTCTTTTGAAATAAATTACACATGAATAATAATAGCTATAATTATTTAATTATAACTAAATTATTTAATTAATGCAGTTTATTTTGCTAGACCATTACTGCACTTTGATCCTTGTTAGAAAGTAATTATGCTCAGTTAGTAGTTTTCTTCTGTTTTAAAGACAGTGGGAATGTAATGTGATATCATTTCTGAATTTTCACTTTCAAACAACATAATGATGGTGATAGCACATTATATTTCATAATGCTTTTTTCCACTTAGCTCAAGTGTTTTAAAAACTTATTGTCAAAACCTTCCATTTCATGTGAGGTGATATTTTTCAGGGTCAAAAATTTAATGTCTAAAAACTGTCCAAGAAACTTGTCAGAGCTAATTATGTGGTCAAGGCCTCTTTGCCTAGACAGTCAGTAATATAGGTAGCTAATGCCTCTCAATAAACCACCTTTTTACCTTTTAGCACACTGTCCTTTCACATATGCTATTTTCCCCTACTGACATTTAGTCCAGTTATACATTCACATGAACACATTTTAATGTGATTCATAAAATTCTTCAAAATTTTTAATTCTCTCATAAATAAAATATTTTCATGCTATTTAACCAGGATGGGCATATACATTACATAGTTTCCATTACTCTCTGGGGCTTCTGTACTCCTGGCTGATACGTCATTAATACCCCCTCATAGCTCTCTCTTCCCTGAGCGTAGTTTCAAACTCAGGATCTTTCTTCATGTGTGCTTTAGATAGCCAATACCAACTCATCAGAGTTAGTAGCCATGTAATATTCAACTATGTAGATTAGTTGCCATTTTAAAGATGTGTTTGGAGGATTCTATCAGTGTAGACCTTTATACAGAAATCAATCTAAATTTTCTATCTCCAGAATCTCCTTCATCTGAATATTCCCTCCAGTTTTTAAAGGAACAGTGGGTAATCTAAGTAGTTGAGAGAATAGTGTCATGAATACAGGGTGTGATACTGCCCAAGAATTTTTTTTAAATGATGTTAAGTTTTCATAATACTTTATCCAGATCAGTTTTATTTAGGATTCTGTAATTATGCTGTAGTCTTGAATTACATCTAATGTTGCATATATCTTGAAGCTAATTTTGTAGTAATTTGTGTATACCATTCATTCATTGAGTCAGTCATTCACCTACCACGTGCTAGAGACCATGCCTACATCTTAAGGTTATAATGGTGAGTAGGAATAGACAAGGTCCCTGCTCTTGTGGAGCCTAAATTTTAGTTACATGGACAATGAATGTATAAATATAAACTGGTAATTGCTGTCAAGGAAAGGAATATGACTTTCACTGAGAGATAAGGGAAGCCTTCTCTGAGACAGTTATATATATGTGTGTGTGTGTGTATATATATATATATATATATATATATATATTTTTTTTTTTTTGCAAAACCTAAGCAGATTAGTTTATTATCTTGTGGTATTAAATATGTGTGCGTTCTGCATGCATGCTAGTGTGTATGCACACACACACAATTTCTTTCCCTCTTCCTCCTTTTTAAAAATTTTTTATTGTTATGTTAATCACCATAGATTACATCATTAGTTTTTGATGTAGTGTTCCATGATTCATTGTTTGTGTATAACACCCAGTGTTCCACGCAGACTGTGCCCTCTTTAATACCCATCACCGGGCTCACCCATCCTCCCATCCCCCCTCCCCTCTAGAACCCTCAGTTTGTTTTTCAGAGTCCATAGTCTCTCATGGTTCATCTCCCCCTCTGATTTCCCCCCCTTCATTCTTCCCCCCCTGCTATCTTCTTTTTTTTTTCTTAACATATATTGCATTATTTGTTTCAGAGGTACAGATCTGTGATTCAACAGTCTTGCACAATTCACAGCACTCACCATAGCACATACCCTCCTCAATGTCTATCACCCAGCCACCCCATCCCTCCCACCCCCTACCACTCCAGCAACCCTCAGTTTGTTTCCTGAGATTAAGAATTCCTCATATCAGTGAGGTCATATGATACATGTCTTTCTCTGATTGACTTATTTTGCTCAGCGTAACACCCTCTAGTTCCATCCACGTCGCTGCAAATGGCAAGATCTCATTCCTTTTGATGGCTGCATAATATTCCATTGTGTATATATACCACCTCTTCTTTATCCATTCATCTGTCGATGGACATCTTGGCTCTTTCCACAGTTTGGCTATTGTGGACATTGCTGCTATAAACATTGGGGTGCATGTACCCCTTCGGATCCCTACATTTGTATCTTTGGGGTAAATACCCAGTAGTGCAATTGCTGGATCGTATGGTAGCTCTATTTTCAACTGTTTGAGGAACCTCCATACTGTTTTCCAGAGTGGTTGCACCAGCTTGCATTCCCACCAACAGTGTAGGAGGGTTCCCCTTTCTCCGCATCCCTGGCAACATCTGTCATTTCCTGACTTGTTAATTTTAGCCATTCTGACTGGTGTGAGGTGGTATCTCATTGAGGTTTTGATTTGGATTTCCCTGATGCCGAGTGATGTTGAGCACTTTCTGAGACAGTTATATTTGAGTTGGGCTTTAAAGTGGAGGGGGCATTGGGAGAACATTCTATTCTGAGGGAAAAGCATGAGAAGGGCCCTGTGGAATAAAGAGGAATAGTGTATTAGAAAAATTAAAGAAAGCAAATAATGGGGACGCCTGGGTGGCTCAGTTGGTTAAGCATCTGCCTGCAGCTCAGGTCATGATCCCAGGGTCCTGGGATTGAGCCCCACATTGGGTTCTCAGCTCAACAGGGAGTCTGCCTCTCCCTCTCCCTCTGTGATCTCTCTCAAATAAATAAAATCTTAAAAAAAAAAAGGCAAATAATGTTGGGTGTGGAGGGTAAATGGGGGAGTGGTGTAAGATGATTCCAGAGAGGTAGGCAGGGAACAGGCTTACAGCTGTTGTCTAAGTAATTTAAATGACAGGACATGATTAGTTCTAAAATATTTTGTAAATACTTGGTGGAATTAATAATAATGTCAATACTACAATTATGTTTCAGACTAGAAAAACATATCCAGTTTTGATGTTCATTATTTCCATAAAGTTTCAAACTATTCATAGCTAAAACTTGAATCTCATTGTTGAAGGGTTTTGTTCTCCCTCTTGTGATTACAGTTTTCAAATCTTGTGTTCAGTGTTGCTTATTAAATTGATTTTTGACTTTAAGAGCATGAGTGATTTTTTTTTAAAGATTTTATTTATTTATTTGACAGAGAGAGACACCGCGAGAGAGGGAACACAAGCAGGGGGAGTGGGAGAGGGAGAAGCAGGCTTCCCGCAGAGCAGGGAGCCCGATGCGGGGCTTGATCCCAGGACCCTGGGACCATGACCTGAGCCGAAGGTAGATGCTTAATGACTGAGCCACCCAGGCGCCCCAAGAGCATAAGTGATCTTAAGACTCATGTCAATGGTAAGAAAGTAATTTGAGGGCTTAACACGCTAGGGCAAACATTGGGACATTTGATTACAATAAAAAAAATTTAACTCTAATACAAATTTTAAATCAACATCAGAGGACATATAGGACTGAGTGGGAAATGTGGGTACTGACTACTTAAAGAATGTAAAAATAACAAATTATCTTTTTTTTTTTTTAAAGATTTATTTATTTATTTATTTGACAGAGAGAAACACAGCAAGAGAGGGAACACAAGCAGGGGGAGTGGGAGAGGGAGAAGCAGGCCTCCCGCTGAGCAGGGAGCCCGATGTGGGACTTGATCCCAGGACTCCAGAATCACAACCTGAGCTGAAGGCAGCCGCCTAACGACTGAACCACCCAGGCACCACAAAATAACAAATTATCTTAATAATTTATTTTACTTTTGTGAAGTTTGCAATGCAGTGATAATCAGAAATGAAGACTTGATATCTCTTTATAAGAGCTAAAATAAAATACCATTGAAATCATTATTTAGGGTTGCCTGAGTGGCTCAGTTGGTTAAGCATCTGCCTTTGGCTCAGGTCACGATCCCAGGGTACTGGGATCCAGTCCCGCATTGGGCTCCTTGCTACGCAGGGAGCCTGCTTCTTCTGCCTGCCGCTCCCCCTGCTTGTGCTTGCTCTCTGTCTCTCTCTCCCTCTGTCTCTGACAAATAAATAAAATCTGAAAAAAAAAAAAATCATTATTTAGTGAAGGGAGAGAAAATGGCATCTTTCTAAACAGATTCATAAACATTTTTTACTCTGAGACACTTTGGAGGCCTTATTGCAAGTCATTTTATTATGCGTAAGTTATAGGCAAACGATTTTGCTCAAATTTCTGAAGCCTTCACACACACACACACACACACACACACACACACACACACACACACACACACACACAGTTTTCATATACTTTCAATGAGAGAGGAAAAAGCTCTGGAATATAAGGCTAATTTTTGAGATTACTTTGCCACAGCCAATCTAAATTTCTCTTTTTCCAGTGGAAGCCAAAGTACTGGTTCAGCTGTCAGAAGAAATGGTGAACAGGTGGTCACCTAAGAGTTCTTTAGATGCTTAATTATAGTTACTGAATTGCATCTCTTTATGACTTTACCCTTCATGGTACTTCCTCATAGGTCTTGTGGTTTTCTGAATCCTTCCACATCACTACTCAAAAAGTTGCATTTATATGATGATTAATGGAGATCATAATTAAAAGGGAACATGGAAAATAGGAAAAAATGTAAAGTAAATTGTTCTCATTAACCATTATGTCGGCTATTATATGGAATACTCTGCTAATTTTTTCCGTGTATAAATTTCTAAACACCCAACAACCCTACTAAAATTAAATTAAACTTCCCTAATATACTTTTACATTATTGGTCTCATGGCTTGTAGAGGTTTCAGATAGCCAGACTCTGTTTGTAATACTGTAACAACATTGGTATCTATCATAGACTGTCTTCTGTGTATCTGGCATTTTTCTAGATGTTTTACTTAAAGTATTTGAAATTTTTACAACAAATTTGCAGGGTTGATGTTATTAGTTCTGTTTGAGAAATGTGGAAACTGAGCTCATGATGTGTTTGTGAATGTTTAACAACTGGCTGCTTGGGTTTAAAAAAAAAGAAGAAAGGGTTTTTGATTTGGGCATTTGCTCATTTCTGTGGTATAAATGCTCCCATCAAGCTGCCAACTGATTTCAAATGGAGTCAGTGGAGGGGACTGGGGGAAAGTTGGCTCTCTAGCAGTATGAGCCAGCTCTAGCATACCACTTTCTGAGACTCTTCAAAACAAAGTAACTTTGCTTTGAAAAAGCCAAAATTCACACTCAGATCATTCCACTTCTAAACACTGTGTTCTTTCTATAATACTCTTTTTCCTTTCTGGATAAAAAATAGGAGTGTACTGCCCTTTAATCTTGAGGAGAACAGAAAGAGCTAGAAGAGACAGAGGGGGAAGAGAAATTAAAGGGGGAGTGAGGGAAGGAGGAAGAAAGGAGCTTTAAGATTGAAAATTGAGAGCAACCAATGCAGACCATGTTGGAACATAAGTCTTGCTAAAGTGGTAACTCAGGTTTTATCAAAATAGGCAGCACTCTACTGTGGTTTTGTCACTCTGAAAACACAGCACACAGAATTGATAGTAATGGCTACCACGTCTTAAGTGGGATTGTATTTAGATAACCCCCTTCCTTTCACTGATGATCTATTCTTGCCACTCTTAGTCACACCATCTTCAACCAGAGACCACATCACTGGCTATAAAAACAGACCAACAAAGTAGCTAATGTGGATGATAAGTAAAAATCTCTTATTTGTGTGACACAGACAATAACCACAATTTTCTGGGGACAAAAAAGAAAGCCAAATATGCTGTCTTACATTCAGCATTTACAAAATTGCTTATTTTTATAAATAACAAGGAGAGAGAAAACTTCAAAGCACATCTAGAATGAGTGTCCATTCACTTGAATTTTTCAGACTGATTGTGAAATATTTATTAATCTGGATGCTCTACCTACAGTAAAATCCTATTATTATGTTTAGCTTTGAGGTGTGTAAGGTGCCAAATAAAAATCTTTTCCATACATTTCTTTCTTTCTCTCTCTCTTTTTTTTAGTTTTTCCATGTGTTTATAACCAATCACATAAAAGCCATATATTTTACTGAAATGGTCTGAGTTATCTTAATGGTATTTAGCTTCTTTCATAAAGCATATAAAGTCTGAGTTGAGCCAAGTAGCAGTAATGCTCAACAAGAAAGACAACACATTGTTAATTTTATAAAACTTTCCTTTTTTCACTCTTACAAAATTATCTGGCACCAAAAACATGATATTGGAAGAAGAGGAAAAGAGGGCACCATTGCTACCCTAACCACAACTTTTATTTTTACAGCTAGAAGTATCTAAAATGTTTGTACACAGAAAAATACTAAGGTAATCCTGAACAGGGACTTTTAAAAAAAGAAGTATGGGTTTACTCTGTTACAAATAACCATAGCTCCTAACCAAAGATACCAATTGAAACTGGAGGAAAAAAACCACTGAACTTTAATTCTGCCAGCCAACTTTCATATCAGATAAGAAACAGATACACATTCCCTTTTAAGTTGTTTGATTTAATGACATAGTGTTATTCATAATATTTCCTTATTTTTTTAGTGTATCAACTGTAGTGGTGTCCCCATTTCATTTGTGATATTGGTAATTTGTATCTTTTTTCTTGATTATCTGCATAGAGGCTTTTAAAATATTATTAATTTCTTCAAAGAACCTTTTTGTATTACTGATGTTTTTATGATTTCTTTAAAAAATCTTTTAATGATACAGTAGTTTTAGATTTATAGAATCGCAAAGATACCAGAGTTCCCATATACTACATATCTGTTTTTTCCTGTTATTAACATCTTACATTGCTAATGCACATTTGTCACAAGTAATGAACCAGTTAGTATTGATACATTATTATTAACTAAAGTTCATGCTTTATTCATATTTCCTTAGTTTTTATCTAATGTACCTTTTCTGTTCCAGGATCCTATCCATGATACCACCATTACATTTAGTCACCATACCACCTTAGGTGCTTCTTGACTGTGACAGTGTTTCAGGCTTTCCTTGCTTTTGATGACCCTAAGGGTTTTAAGGAGTAATGGTCAGGTGCCTTACTTGAGATTTGTATATTGTTTTTCACATGATTAGACTGGGCCTAGGGATTTTTTTTGGAGAAAGACACATGGATAAAATGCCATTTTCATTACATTATGTCAGGGGTACATACTGTTAATATAACACTGTTTTTTAAGCTTTATTGAGGCATAAAGGACAAATAAAAATTGTGTTTAAGATCTACAACTTGATTGTTTTTAGAGAAGTATAATTGAGGTGTAGTGACGTGTGTTTCGGATGTACAACATGATGATTGGACATTTGTGTGTATTGCCAAATGATCACCACATTTAGCCTTTTTACTATCTTTCACCATACACATTACAACATTCTTGTCTTGTGATGAGAGATGAGAGAGGCAGAGAGTTTTTTTTTTCATTTATTTAGATTCAATTAGCCAACATATAGTACATCTGAAACTAATGATTTCAGATGTAGTGTTCAGCAATTCATCAGTTGCACATAACACCCAGTGCTCATCACATCATGTGCCCTCCTTAATTCCCATCACCCAATTACCCCATCCCCCCACCCCTGCCCCTCCAGTAACCCTCAGTTTGTTTCCTATATTTAAGAGTCTTTCATGGTTTTGAGGGAGAGAGAGTCTTAAGCACACTTGGTGTTGAGCACAGAGCCCCCATGTGTCACAACCCTGAGATCACGACCTGAGACAAAACCAAGAGTTGGATGCTTAATTGACTGCACCACCCAGGCAGCCCCCCTCTTCAGTTTTTTAGAAGAGTTTTAGAAAGATAGGTATTAAATCTTTGAATATTTGGTAGAACCCACCAGTGAAACTATCTAGTCCTGGACTTCTGTTTGTTGGGAGTTTTTTGATTACAGATTCAATATCCTTTTTAGTAATCGGTTTATTCAGATTTTCTATTTCCTCATGATTCAGTTTTGGAAGATTGTGTTTCTAGAAATTTATCCATTTCTTTTAGGCTGTCCAGTTTTGGCTTATAATTTTTCATAGTGGTTTAATGATTCTTTGCATTTCTTTGGTATCAGTTTTAATTTCTCCTTTTGAATTTCTGAATTTATTTTTTTGTGTGCCCTCTCTTTTTTCTTAGGGAGTATAACTAAAGGTTTGTTGATTTTGTTAATCTCTTCTTAGTTTCATTGGTCTTTGCTACTGTCTTTTTAGTCTCTGTTTTATTTGTTTCCACTCTGATCGTTACTATTTCCTTTCTTCTGCTAATTTTGGGCTTTGTTTATTCTTCTTTTTCTAGTTCCTTTAGGTTTAAAGTTTTTCTTAAAGTAGGTCTGCATTGCTATGAACTTGCCTCTTAGAACTTTTGCTGCATCTCATAGATTTTGGTATGCTTCATTTCCATTTTCATTTGTCTCAAGGTATTTTTTTTTTATTTCTTGTTTGACTTTTGTCATTGACCCATTGGTCATTTAGTAGCATATTGTTTAATCTTCACATATTTGTGATATTTCCAGTTTTCATGTAAAAAATATTTGATTTCATACCAGTGGTCAGAAAAGATGCTTAATATGATTTTAGTCTTCTTAAATTTATTGAGACTTGTTTTGTGGCCTAACAAATGATCTGTCCTGGAGAATTGAGAAGAATGTGTATTCTGCTGCTTTTGGATGGAATGTTCTGTATATATTTATTAAGTTCATCTGCCCGATGTTTCCTTTTTAATTTTCTATTTGGATGATCTATTGATGTAAGTGGGGATTAAAATTCCTACTATTACTTACTGTATTGTAAATTTCTCCTTTTAGGTCTGTTAGTATTTGCTTTATGTATTTACATCCTCCTGTATTTGGTACATAAATATCTACAAATTTTATATCTTTTTGGTAGATTGACCCCTTTATGTAATGCCCATCTTTTTTTTTTAATTTTTATTACAGTCTTTGTTTTAAAGTCTACTTTGTCTGATACGAGTATAGCTGGTAGAGTAACCCTGATTTCTTTCAGTTTCCGTTTCCATGAAACATCTTCTATCATCCCTCACTTTCAGTCTGTGTGTATCCTTGTATGTTTTAAGTCTCTTGTAGACCGTGTATCAATGGGTCTTGTTTTTATCCATTCAGTCATTCTATCTTTTGATTAGGGAATTTAGCCCATTTACATTTAAAGTAATTATTCAAAGGTATGTACTTATTGCCATTTTAATTGTTTTTTTGTCTCTTTGTTTCTGTCTCTGTTCCTTTCTCCTTCTCTTGGTTTCTTCCTTTGTGGTTTGATGGCTTTATGTAGTGTTATGCTTACATTCTCCTTTTATTATCTTTTGTGTATCTACGATTTGTCTTTGCCTGTGGTTACTGTGAAGTTCATATATAACAGCTTATATACAGTTTATACAGTATATATACAGTTGACCCTCGAAAAACACAGGGCTTTGAAGTACAGAACCCTGTACAGTTGAAAGACACACACAACTTTTGACTCCCCTTGAACTAACTATATTAATAGCATACTATTGACTGGAAGCTGTACCAATAAAATAAACAGTTGATTAATACATATTTTGTGTATTACATGTATTATATACTGTATTCTTATACTAAAGTAGATAAAGTAACATGGTTTTAAGAAAATCATAAAGAAGAGGAAATACATTTACAATACTGTACTGTATATATATATATATATAAAAAATGTGCAGTTCAAACGTGTGTTCTTCAAAGGTCAACTGTGTAACAATATATTTTAAGTTGATAGCAGGTTGAGTTTGAAGGCATTCTTTTTTTTTTAAGATTTTATTTATTTATTTGACAGAGAGATAGAGAGCACGAGTAGGCAGAGCAGCAGGCAGAGGGAGAGGGAGAAGCAGGCTCTCCGCTGAGCAGGGAGCCTGACATGGGGCTCGATCCCAGGATCTTGGGATCCTGACCTGAGCTGAAGGCAGCCGCTTAACCAGCTGAGCCACCCAGGCACCTCAAGTTTGAAGGCATTCTAAAACTCTACATTTTTACTCGCTATCCACCCACACGTTTTATGTTCCTTTTTTTTTTTTTTTAAAGATTTTATTTATTTATTTAACACAGAGAGAGACACAGCGAGAGAGGGAACACAAGCAGGGGGAGTGGAAAAGGGAGAAGCAGGCTTCCTGTGGAGCAGGAAGCCCAATGTGGGGCTCGATCCCAGGACCCTGGGATCATGACCTGAGCCAAAGGCAGATGCTTAATGACTGAGCCACCCAGGCACCCCACATTTTATGTTCTTGATTATCACATTTTATATTTTCTTATTTTGTGTATCCCTTGAGTAATTATGGTAGCTATAGCTTTTACTACTTTGCTTTTTTAACCTTCATACTAGCTTTATAAGTGATTAATCTATCTTTACTATATATTTACCTTTATCAGTGGGATTTTTATTTTCCTATTTTTTTCTTGTTAGCAATTAGTAACTTTTCAACTGAATGCAGTCCTTTTAATGTTTCTTGTATGTATGGTTTAGTGGTGATGAACTCCTTTAGCTTTTGTTTGCCTGGAAAGCTCTTTATCTTTCCTTCAATTGAGTGATAACTTTGCCGGGTAGAGTATTCATGGTGGGATTTTTTTTTTTTTCCTGTTAGCACTTTGAATATATCATGCCACTCTGTTCTGGCTTGCAAATTTTCTGCTGAGAAGTCTGCTGATAGTCTTATGGGAATTTTCTTGTATGGAACAAGTTCTTTTTCTCTTGCTACTCTTAAGATTCTCTTTTTATCCTTAACTTTTGACATTTTTATTACAGTGTTTCTTTGTGTGGGTCTCTGGGTTCATCTTTTTTAGAACTTTCTGGGCTTTGAGGATTTTTTTTTTTAATATTTTTAAAAGATTTTATTCATTTATTTGAGAGAGAGAGAGTGAAAGCTTGAGATGGGGGAGAGGCAGATGGAGAGGGAGAGGCAGACTCCCCACTGAGCAGGGAGTCCAATGCAGGGCTCGATTCCAGGACCCTGGGATCGTAAGCTGAGTTGAAGGCCGACACCTAACCAGCTGAGCCACCCAGGCACCCCAAGGGCTTTGAGGATCTTGATAATCTGTTTCATTTCCCAAGTAGGGAAGTTTTTACCCATTATTACTTCAAATAAGTTTTCTGCCTTTTTCTTTTCCTTTTCTGGGATCCCTATAATACAAATGCTGGTCCACTTAATGTTACCCCATAGGTCTGTTAAATTATCTTCACTTCTTTTTTACCTGCTTTTTTTGGGTGAGGTCCACTGCCCTGTCTTCTAGCTCACTGATTCTATCTTCTGCTTCATTTAATCTGCTGTTGAACTCCTCCAGTGTATATTTTAGTTTATTTTATTCTTCAGTTCTGAGACTTCTGTTTGGTACTTTTTGTTTTCTGTTTCTTTGTTGAAGCTCTTGCTGTGTTCATTCAAATTTCTCCCGAGTTGAGTGAGCATCTTTATCTGTTACTTACAATTCTTTATCAGGTAAATTACTTATTTCAGTTTCATTAATGTTTTGTTTTGTTTTTTTTCCTGAGGTTTTATCTTGTTCTATCATTTGGGACATATTCCTCTGTCTCCTCATTTTGTTTGAGTCTGTATTTTTTCTGCGTGATAGGCAAGAAACAGTTATCTCCCAGTCTTGCATGAGTGGCCTTGAGTAGAAGATGAACCTTATCATTTCATCTTGTCCTAACTTCTATTGTCTCTTGAGCCATTGTGATTGTATAAACAGCCTGATTTTTTTCTTGATAGGTCCCAGTTATTGAGGGTGTGCCAAGACTTGTTCCAGAGGGAAGGATCTCAGCACCTAGTTTCAGGCTGATTAGAAACTAGACCTCTAGGCAGCTGCTTTCAAAGTATGCAAATACATACAGTTCTTTGGGACTGCAGTCATAGACCATGCTGACCTCTAGACCAAATAATCTTGAGGTGTCTCCTTAGTGACAGTTAAAAAATTGGGGGCTGTAAACGAGTGTATGAGCTTCTGTCTGTGAGGAGGCCATGTGAGAGCTCAAAGATGGTATCCGCTGGCCTGTGTTCTATGAACAGACTTCTGTAGCTTGTAAGTGTGTGGTATACCTTAAGCTTGCCCCTCAGCCTGAAGCTCCAAGTTAAGTAAATAGGCCTTTTGTACAGGAGTGCTAGGTGTGTATTTTAGTGCTGTCTGCAGTGCCTTGGGGATAGTAGCCTGCCAAGAACTTTCTCTCCAATTTTTTCAGACTAGTAGGGCTCAGAAACTCAATTTGCCTTGGCCACTGGAGCCAGGCATTCAAGGGATATCCTTTGTTTGGGTTGGGTGTGCCAGCCAGCTTTGGTGGGCCACAGTGGAGTGGTTTGTGGGGGTTGAACCACCCAGCCGGAAACAACTTGATGTTTTGATATAGTATACATTGTGAAACCAAACGAATTAACATATCCACCACCTCGCACAGTTAATCTTTGTGTGTGTGTTGAGAATATAGGAGATCTACCTTTTTAGCAAATTTTAAGTATAGAAAACAGTATTTTTTTTTAAGTTTATATTTTTTAGTAATCTCTATACCCAGTGTGGGCCTTGAGCCCACAACCCTGACATCAGGAATTGCATGCTTTTCTGACTGGGACAGCCAGGTGTCCCAGAGAACAGTGTTATTAACCATAGTTACTATACTGTACAGTTGATCTCCAGAGCTTATTCATCTTATAGAGATGAACCTTTGCACTTGTTGACCAGTATCTCACTTCCCCCAATCCTTGATCCTTGGCAACCACCATTCTAGTCTGTGTTTCTATGAATTTGACCATTTTAGATTCCACATATAAGAGAGATCATTCAGTATTTGACTTTCTGTGACTTATTTTTTTTACATAATGTCTTCCAGGTTTGTCCATGTTGCAAATGACAGGATTTCATTCTCTTTTAAGGATGGGTAATATTCCTGTGTGTGTGAGTGTGTGTGTGTGTGTGTGTGTGTGGTGTGAGATATTTTTTTTTATCCATTTATCATTGACATTTAGGTTGTTTCCATATCTTGGCTGTTATGAATAATGCTACAGAGAACATGGGGGTGCAGATGTCTCTTCATGATCCAGATTTCATTTCCTTTTGATATATACCCAGAGGTGAGATTGCTGGATCATATGGTAGTTCTATTTTTCATTTTTTGAGGAACCTCCATTCTATTTTCCATGTGGTTGTACTAATTTACATGCCCACCATCTTTGCATGAGGGTTCCCTTTTTTCTACATCCTCACCAACACTTCTTATCTCTTGTCTTTTTGATAATCGCCTTTTTAACAGGTGTAGGTGATACCCCATTGTGGTTTTGATTTGCATTTCCCTGATGATTAGTGATGTTGAACTCCCTTTTATATATCTTTTAGCCTTTTGTATGTCTTCTTTTGAGAAATATGTATTCAGGGCCTTTGCCCATTTTTAATATCAGCTTATTTGTTTTTTTGCTATGAGTTGTTGGAGTCCCTTATGCATTTTGGTTATTAACACTTTAACAGATATGGCAAGCAAATATTTTCTCCCATTTATAGGCTGCCTTTTCACTCTGTTATTTCTTTGCTGTGTGGAAGCTTTTTGAGTTTGCTATAATCCCGTTTGTCAATATTTTTGCTTTTATTGCCTGTGCTTTTGAGGTCATATCCCCCAAATCATTACCCTGACCAATGTCAATAAGTTCTTTTGCTATGTTTTCATCTAGTACTGTTACTATTTCAGGTCTTAGGTTTAAGAAAATGTTGTAACACTTTTGGTGTTGACCTTGATCACCTGACTGAGGTAGTGTTTAAGTTTCTTCACTGTAATTACTTTTTGTCTTTATTTTCTATACTGTTGGAAGTCCACTGATCAGTACACTTAAGGAATGATGGAGTTATGTCTATCTCCTTGAAGATGGAACATCTAATCATAAATTATTTGAAGTTGTTGTGCATAGGAGATTTCTTATTTCCTACTTGTCCATCCCCCCTCATTTATTTATTTTTATCACTATAAATTCATGGATAGTTATTCATGTGCAGGTTTTTGTATGGACATGGGTTTTTAAATAATTTTGTAAAGACCTAGGGGCATGATTCCTGGGTTGTGTGACTATATAAGATTATGTGTGTGTGTTTGTGTGTGTGTATGTGTTTTTTGTAAGACTTGTAAGAAATTGCCAAAGTGTATTTCACAGCATTTGTACAATTTTGCATTCTTACCAGCAATGAATGAGAGTTCTTCTTGCTCTGCATCCTCACCAGCAATTGGTATTATCAGTTTTTTGGATTTTAATTATTCTGATAGGTGTGTAGTGATATCTTATTGTTGTTTTCATTTGAATTTCTTCAATTGAAGATGATCATCTTTTCATATGCATATTTACTATTTGTATATTTTCTTTGGTGAAGTGTCTCTTCAGATCCTTTGCCTATTTAATTGGGTTATTTTCTTACTGCTGGGTTTTAAAGGTTGTTTGTGTATTTTGAGTACAAATCTTTTTATCAGATAAGTGTTCTATAAATATTTTCTCCAAAGTTTCTGGTTTCTCTTTTTTTGTTAGCAGTGTGCATTTGCAAAGCAGTTTTTAATAAAATCCTACTTAATAGTTTTTTTTTAATTGAAACTAGTCATGTAGAATTTTTTAAGGTTTTCTTTTAGAAGTTTTATAGTTTTGCATTTGCATTTTTAGCTAATTTTGGTGAAAGATGTTAGACCTGTGTCTAAGTTCATTGTTTTACATGTAGACATCCAGTGTTCTAACACTATTTGTTGAAAGACTATACTTTCTCCACTGAATTGCCTTTTTGGCTTTTATCAGAAATCACTTAACTATATATGCATGGGTCTGTTTCCAGGCTCTCTGTTCTGTTCTATTGATATATTTGTCCATTCTTTTCCCAGTAATATGCTATCTTGATTTCTCTCGCTTTATAGTAAGTAATAAGGTCTGGTAGTGTGATCCTCTATCTTTTTCTTTTTCAGTATTATGTTGGATATTCTTAAATCTTTTTTTCCATTTCATACAAACTTTAGAAATAGTTTGTTGGTATCCAAAAAGTAACTTGCTAGGAATTTTACTGGAATTGGATTGAATATATAGATCAAGTTTGGAGAATTAACACTTTTCTAATAATGAGTCTTCAATTCATTAATATGGAATATCTTTTCATTTATTTAGATCTTTGATTTCTTTCATTCATATTTTGTAGTTTTTACATACAGAGTCTGTACATATTTTGTTAGATTTATACCTAAGTATTTCTTTTCTTTTTTAGGTCTAGGGGAGATGCTATTGTAAACAGTATTTTTAAAGAAATTTGCAATTTCAGTTGTTCATTGTTGATATAAGAGGAAATGATTGACTTTTGTTTTAACTTTGTATCCTGTGTCCTTGCTATACCTGCTTATTGGTTCCAATTTTTTTGTGGATTGTGCATTTTTCTCCACAGACATTCATGTCATCTGTAAATAAAGGCAGTTTTATTTCTGTCTTTCTGTTCTAGATGGCTTTTATTTATTTTGTCTTAGTGCACTAGTTAAAACTTATAGTAGGATGTTGAGTAGGAATGGAGAGAAAGCACATCATTGCCTTATTTCCCATCTTAGGGAGAAAGTGTCAGTTTTTCAAGTTAGGATGTTAGCTATAAGTTTTTTTGTAGATGTTCTTTCTGAAGTTGAATAAATTTGCTGAGGGTTTGTTTTTTAATTCATGAATGAGTATTGGATATTTTTTCAAATCTTTTTTTTCTTTTTGTCCTCAGATGATATGATTGTATGATTTTTCTTCTCTATCCTGTTTGTATGGTAGGTTTAGGTAATTTTCAGATGTTGAACTAATTTTGCATGTCTGGAATCCCATTTGCTTATGGTGTACAGTTTTTATACATTGCTGGATTTGACTTGCTAATATTTTATTGAGGATTTTTATTGTCTATGTTTATGAGAGATTGTTTTTTTATTCTGGTAATGTCTCTGATTTTGGAATTGATGTAATGCTGGCTTGGTCAAATAAGTTAGAAGGTGGTTTCTCTGCCTCTGTTTTATTAAAGAGATTATGGAGAATTAGCATTACTTGTTCCTTGTATGTTTGGTAGAATTCAACATTGAAACCATCTGGGCCTGGTTTTCTGTTTTTTGGAAGAGTCTTAATTATTCAATTTCCTTTATATCATAGACTATTAAGATGATCTATTGTATTTAGTGTCAGTTTTGGGAAGTTACGTCTTTCAAGAAATGTTTCATTTGTTATCATTTTTGTGGGCAAAGAGTTGTTTGTAATATTCATTTATTATCCTTGTAATGTTCATGTGATTAGCAGTTATGACTTCTCTTTTTCCTGATATTAATAATTTGTGTCTTTTGTCTCACTTTTGGTTATCCTGAATACAGACTTATTGCTTTTGTTTCTCCTTTCAAAAGACTAGGTTTTGGTTTTGTTAATTTTTTTTTCCTGTGCTTAATTCCATTGATTTCTGTTCAAATTTTATTTTTCTCTGCTTCTTTTAGGCCCCAGTGGGGTCTAGTGACAGTAAATTCAGTCAGCATTTGTTTTTTTCCATAAATGTCTTTTTTTTTTAAGATTTTATTTATTTATTTGACAGAGAGAGACAACAAGAGAGAACACAAGCAGGGTAAGCAGGAGAGGGAGAAGCAGGCTCCCAGCGGAGCAGGGAGCCCGACATGGGGCTCGATCCCAGGACCCTGGGATTATGAACTGAGCTGAAGGCAGATGCTTAATGACTGAGCCACCCAAGCAGCCCTTGTCTTTATTTTTAAATAGGTTTTTTGCTAAACATAGAATTTAGTATAACAGATTTTTTTTCTCTGCATAAAAATGTTATTCCATCATCATGAAGTTTGATTTTTTTCTGATGAGTAATCAAGTCATTCTCATATTTGTTCTTCTTCCTGTTATGTCCCCCAACCCTCTGGCTGACTTTATTATTTTTCTCTTCATAACTGTTTTTTAGCAGTTAAATTATTATGTGTCTTGGTGTGGTTTCCTTGGGTTTATCCTACTTGGGATTTGTTGTTGGTTTTGTGGATTTTTAGTTAAAATTTAAAAAAATTTCAGCCTATTTCTTCAACTTTATTTCTGTTCCCTTTTTTTCTCTCCTTCAGGAATTGCTTGATATGGTTCCACAGACTACTGGTCATTATTTTCAGTCTCCCGTCTCAACTTCTGTTTTTTAATTTGTATATTTTGAATTGCTCTGTCTCCATGTTCGCTGATTTTTTTTATGAAATATAATCTGCATTTCTGACCATTACATAAAATTTTCATTTCAGATATTGTATTTTTCAGTTCCATAAATTCCATTTGGTTCTTTAAAAAATATCTACCATTTCTCTTTGTTATCCTATTTTCCTTTAAGTCCTTAAGCATTTATAATAACTTTTTATAGTCTTTGGCTGCTCAGTTTATCATCTCTTTCATTTCTGGCATATTATCTACTGATTAATTTTCCTGTTTTTGTTTCACATATTCCTACTTCATATTATGGGTAGTCATTTTTGAATGGATATTGGACATTGTGAATTTTACATTGTTGAATTTTTGCTTTTTGTTGTCTTTAATTATGACTGAGTTTACATTTCTTGAGAATCAGCTGTTAATTTTGAAGCTTGATTTTCAAGCTGTATATGGGTGGGTCTAAAATAGCCTTTTATCGCATGCCTGGGTGGCTCAGTTGGTTAAGCGGCTGCCTTCGGCTCAGGTTGTGATCCCAGGGTCCTGGGATCAAGCCCCTCATTGGGCTCCCTGCTCAGCGAGAATTCTGCTTCTCCCTCTCCCTCTGCCTGCTGCTCCCCCTGCTTGTGCGCGCTCTCTCTCTCTGACAGAAAAAATAAATAAAAATCTTTAAAAAATAATTAAAAAAATAAAACACCCTTAAAAAATTTTTTTAAGATTTTTTTTTTTATTTATTTGAGAGAGAGAGAAACAGCATGAGAGGGGAGAGGGTCAGAGGAAGAAGCAGACTCCCTCCTGAGCAGGGAGCCCGATGTGGGACTCGATCCCGGGACTTCAGGATCATGACCTGAGCCACAGGCAGTCGCTTAACCAACTGAGCCACCCAGGCGCCCTAAAATACCCTTTTCTCTTGGGCGATTTAATTCTACTACCAATGTGTTACCTTTTGAAGATATGTACAAATGTTCTGGATATTAAACAAGGTGTCTTCTTTTGTTTAAGGGATTTCAAATATCCTCCAGTCCTGAGTGAGCTGTCAAGATTTTTCAGCTTATAGCTGTTTAGCAGCTTTCTTTGCTAGTAATCATGAAGTTTAATCCTGCACACATGCAGCCTAATTATGCAACCAGTAACTCAGATCCCCACGCAGATTTCTGGATCTCTTTGTGTAATTTCCTTTTCTCTAGTACTTTACCCTGCAAATTCCATCAGCCTCAGTCTCCCTGAACTTCCACTTCTATCTCCTCATATTCACTGAGACCATTGTGTTCTGCTTGTGTTCCTCTCCATGTGCCAGTATTCGGAAAGTGTCTCTAGCTTAAAATCCAGGTTTATCTGATAATTTTTCCTTCTACTAGGGATCGTAGTCCTGTGCTTCCTGTTTTCTAATATCTGAAAACTTGTGTCAAATGTTTTGTCTGGTTTTCTAGTTGTCTACAGCAGGATGGCAAGCTTAGTATCAGTTACTTGGTCATGGCAGGAAATGAATGACTACAGTTTCATTTTTAGCAGAATATTAATTATGTCACCAAAAAATCTACCACCAAAGTAATTTGACTTCACACATTAATTAAAATATTTCCTACCACAAAGCTTGTTTAAATAAAACCTAACAATAGTAAAATCCTTTAACTTACTTTCTGATTCTATTTTTATTCAAACATTATTACTATTTAATAGGAGGTAAATTATACTTAGTATTTATAAGTATTTATATATTAGCCTAGACGTGAACTAGATTGTATTGTTCTTCGGTGAAGAACTACAGGTGTCATGAAAAGTACCTTATTTCTCAAATTTATACACCCCCCCCAAAAAATTGGGTGCTATCCCTTAGCTGTTTCTTTTGTTTTCATTCAGTGTTTCCTAGATGGGAATACTAAGTTTGCTTAATAATGTGGCGCCACATTCATTGGCACCCATTATAAAATTAAGACAAATATGGTATGTAGAAGCATCTAAGATAAAGGCAAATAACCATGGCAATTATTGTCATCCAGCCGTACGTGGGGCTCAATTCCAGGTATATATACCCAAAATGCTTTTAATAAAAATTGATTGTCATGTGAGGATAAAATAACTAATTGCTGGTCTAGTAGTGGAGTTAGTTTGAAAATAAGGGTTGTGGAACTTTGTGGGAACTGGTATGAATACTGGCATCTATCTGTCATTTTTTGAGCCAGGAAGGAGAAGGAAAGATCATAGTCAACCAGAGAATTCATCCTCAATCATTGGTCTCAAGGTCATGCTTCTTCACAATATCAAGAATTTAATTAATATGTTTTCTTAGAACCTTTAGAATTTCCATTTTTCAACAAAGATCAAAATGTCCCTTTATACTGTATATTAAAATTATATTCAGTTTATAAATGGCATGAATATGTCATAATCAGTAACTAAGCCAGTAAAAGAAACAATTCTCCTACCTGTGAATATAATTTATACTGATTGTCTCAAGTGTGGTATGTAGGGTACACAAGATAATCCTCTGGGGTTCAGGTTATAAATTTATTAGCACTGCTATTAATATATTTTTTATCTCTGTTTATTTATGTTTTACAATGTATATAACATTAGTACAATAGTCCATGTATGTAACTTATAAATAAATATATCTATATAGAGATGTATACTCAGATTTTTTTTAACTGATGGTATGTGTTGGGAAAAAAAGTTTGAAACTATTATTTTGTATTATTGAACAGTCGTTCTCAACTGGGGGCAGTGTATGGAAGCATTTCTGATGGTCATGACTAGGGAGGTGAAGGGTGTGTTTCTGGTATCTAGTGGATAGAGGCCAGGGATGCTGCTAAACATCATTCAGGTCACAGGACAGCTCTCCCCAGGACACACCCTAACAAGTACAAAAAATGATTACACCTAAAAGAAAACTTGCTACAGACTGTATTTCCTTTTTTTTTTTTTTTTGAGATTTTTATTTATTTATTTGTCAGAGAGAGAGAGAGAGAACGAGCATGGGGAGTGGAAGGCAGAGGGAGAAGCAGGTTCCCCTCTGAGCAAGGAGCCCGATGCAGGACTTGATTCCAGGACCCTGGGATCATGACCTGAGCCGAAGGCAGATGCTTAGCCTAGCCACCCAGGCGTCCCTGTATTTCCTATTCTTTGATGGACAGATAGCAAAGAAGTGAGTCTAGCTTATTTTTTTTTTATTTTTCATCTCACTATAGACTACTTGGCTTTCCTGTGTGTGTATCTATATTTTCTAACAACTAAAAATAGGTACCAAAAGAATTGAAGGTACTTATAAACATCCAGAACTTTGTAAAACCAAAATAATATTCTGAATAATTAGAGGAAAAGAGGTAATAAAATGTATGAAGCCCTGAATAGTAGTATTTTAAATATGTATGTGGTTTCATACTTCTGAGATTACCTAAATATGTTCATTAAGTGCTACCTTGTGTATTCGTATCTTCCCAAATCTTTAGATATTTTATAAATTAAATTGGTATTCTGATTCACTGAAATCTAAAAAGAAGATGGCTACTGATAAGATTGACAGAAGAGAAGCCATCATCAGCCAGAATGAACTGTTTTGCAAAGTAAAGAACAAAGACTATATGATCTAACGATTTTGGTGAAAGATTTAACTTGAGTTTTTATTTCTGAGTTTATGTGTCTTTGGTCCATGATCCTGTGCATATTCAACTTTGGGTTTCAACCCCTGGGGAGCGGGAGAAACCCTGTTTATAGCAGGAATAGGCATTCACTGTGAGTTCTCTATTTTAGAGCATACATTTTTAGATAGTAAAGACCTGTCCTTATTTGAGTTTATATCTGAATCAAACATGTCTTATTTCTATATGTACTTGTATGCTTTAAATAAAGGTGATTCCAAAGAGGTGCAAAGGTCTACTTCATGAAGGAGTGGCAAGGATTAATGGCTTCAAGTATTAGAAAAATTAAGTAGAACAATATTCTACCACCATCTAGTTGCTTCTACTTTTGATAACATGTGCTGAAGAATGTGAACCAGCTGCTCCTCTCTCTACTGAAATGTTTAAGGAGTTTGGTCAGCATAGCTGAATTGTTAGCTTGATCCTTTAATTAAAATGGATCATCTAATTGATACATAAAGTTCTTCCTGAAGTCAGAGGATAAGCCTCTCCAAGTTCCCCGCAGATCCAAAAAGAAGCTTAAAATAGGGAACAATTTGAGAGGTATAGTCAGAATTAGATGCATTTTAGTAACAGCCTTACTCAGACTATCTGTGTGTGTTTTTAAAAATTTTCAATCTGTTGGGAACCAATGCTTTAGCCAAATACAATAAAAATTAATGATAGACGAAATAAAAAATGAGCTGTATTTTCTTATAAGATTCAACAGACATAAAATTGCTGTATTACACTTCTATGAAGGTTTCTAAACACTTATTCTCTATTTTTGTATTCATCTTTTTTTTTAAGATTTTATTTATTTATTTGACAGAGAGTGAGCACAAGCAGGGAGAGTGGCAGACAGAGGGAGAGGGAGAAGCAGGCTCCTCACAGAGCAAGGGAAGCCCGATGTGGGACTCGATCCCAGGACCCCGGGATCATGACCTGAGCCAAAGGCAGACACTTAACTTACTGAGCCACCCAGGTGCCCAGTTTTTGTATTCATCTTGACTCAGCCTCATGGCAAATAGTTTTTGGACTTCCAGAGATCTGAGAACCAAGCTTTGAGTTGTGCTGATTTCAATAGAAATTATTTGAAATAAGATTTCCTTTTCTACTGTTTATATCTTTACCTTCACTAAGTGTAAATTCCTGCGTAATCTCAGTTGAAATAGTACCTTCTCTGCAAAATGTTCTTTGACTTCCTCAAGCTGACTTGGGTAATCCATCCTCTGTGCTTTCACTTTGTCCATAGAGGCCTCCATTATATCAGTTATCATTTTAATTTATTTCATTTAAATAAAGTATAAAAACAGTCATTAAGACTGGGGACCTATGGCGGATTGTGGCATATAGCAGACAATATGAAAACAATCAGCTTAATGAGATGAGAAATGAATGAATAAATTGCAGCAGAATGTCAAGGCTCTAATTATCAACACATCCTGGATGAAGGAAAGCTTCATTTTGTGGAAAGAAGAGGGACTAGTTTCTTAGTTTCAGAAGTTAGACTTACGTGAATTAAGTTCTTATAAAAAGAACTCTTGATTGAAAGACAAATGAACGCACACACATTTCTTAACTGTATAACACAGATTGGGAGAAAAAAGTACATGGGTGCAAATAAAACAAAAACTCAAACCACTTAAGCTAACTTGCTGGCAACAGTGGTTTAAATAATTTTTGGCAGAGGAGATAGATGTTAGGATGGGGAATGGGCTGAAAGCTAGTGCCCCAGGCGTTTTAAGGTAACTTTGTGCTATGTTTCTTTTTTCTTCTCCTTGACCAGCTGTAAAAGTCTGGTATCCTATCATACTCCTTCAATTTATTTCAATGCAAATTTGATGACAGCCTACTGAGTACTCTGCTAGGTACCTTGGAAAATACAAAGGAGCTTGAACGGGGCGCCTGGGTGGCTCAGTCGTTAAGCGTCTGCCTTTGGCTCAGGTCATGGTCCCAGGATCCTGGGATCGAGCCCCGCATCGGGCTCCCTGCTCAGCAGGGGGCCTGCTTCTCCCTCTCCCACTCCCCCTGCTTGTGTTTCCTCTCTCTCTGTCTCTCTCTCTCTCTGTCAAAATAAATAAAATCTTTAAAAAAAAAAAAAGGAGCTTGAACATGAGATTAAACCCTGTTTATAGCAGGAATAGGCATTCACTCTGAGTAAGTCAGAAATACATAAAACTAAAAGACAAAGGAAAATGCATTAGTGCGATAGAAGCATGAAGGAAGAAGAAATTTTAAAAACATATAAAATACTTTACAATTAAAAGTGTTTACAGAATGCTTTTCATAGTTTTATGTCTCTTCTGAGTCAGTCTGGGATAAGTTTAGGACAGCTGTTACAGATGACACATCTATAATGAAGTGGATTTAAAATTTTCTTTTAATAAAAAATCCAGTACTTCAGAGATAGAGGAATAGATACATGGATCATATTTACCTAGCTTAATCAGTCAGTCAATAAATGGACAAATTTAGCTTCCAAAGCTAAAAATGAATCTAACGGGGGATGAAAATGGGAAGGAATGTAGAGGCCTACAGTCTTTTCCCTTGAAAGTGTGACTAAATAGGCAAATGAATGTATAATTTTCAGTAGTTCCCTCTCTGAGTCTGCACAACTATTTTGCATTCCATCTCCTAGAGAGTGGTTCAGGAGAGGAAGAAGTATAGAAGTCTGAAGTCCTAGGATGCTGGCACTGCCCTTGGGGAAAGTTCGGATCTTGCATCACTTCTTGGGTATGCACACATTTCCAGTTCCCACAGAGAAGCTGATCCCTGGCAGAAGGCACATAGACACAGTCAGACTGAGTCACAACTTGAGAATCAGGGAAATTATTTTTTAAAGGAATAAAGGCCCTTAGTAGGATCAGATTTCTGTAGCCAAACAGGAAGCAATGAAAAAATAGATTTAAATCTGGATCACTTTTGAGGGAGTCCATCCCAATAATTTCAGATTATTCTGCCATGACATAAATCAGTGTAGATTCATGTGGTAATTATCCTTATTGATTCTCCTTCACAAACATTGACTGATAATCTTCCGTTGCATTTTAGCTTCACCTACCAGCTCTGTAATGCCCTTTAAGTATGGTTCATAGGATAAACACGGGTCATGTATTAAGTGAATGTTAAAGACCACAATAAATGCCACAAATCCTCCTTTCTGTCTTTTTTTCTGATTAAAAGTTTATTTGCTGGAAAGTCTTACAACAGTAAAATAAATTACTTTTGTTTATAATCTGTATGAGTCCTTTATATTGAAAAGAATGAAAATTAAATAATCAGTACTGTCCTGAAAAGCTGAGGACATGATTTTATGGCATTATGCTTCATAAAACTTAATACTATTTGAAAATTCTTTAACCTTTCTTTGTTTCTTTAAATTTTTTCTTTTCTCTCAGCAGCTAACACAGATACTTGATATACCACTTCTCTGCTTAGATTGACGTGGCGTGAGAGGGATCTACTCTTTGTTTCCTTGTAACTTACAACTTATATTGCCTCATACATACATGTGACTTAAGATAACAGTTTCTGCATCAACTAAATTTGTATTTCTGGAAAAAAAATTTCTTAACAATTAGAACAGCATTTCATGCCTCTTTCTTGTCCTCCTACCATTTTGCATTATTCTTATTTTCCTCCTATAATATTTCTTGCTATCCATATCCTTGAAGAAACAACTACTTTGGTTCAAGGAAAAACAACTGCCTGCAGTGTATTGTAGGACTGTTTTCTCTCCCTACTCTGACCATCTCTCCCCACAGTATATATTTTCATGTGATCTTCACGGTATCAGAGATAATGTTAAGTAGGTGCTATTAGTCTGAAGTTAGGTACTTTAATTCTAAATCTTTCTCAGATTTTATTAATTTAATAAATATTGAGTGCCCATCATTGCCAAGCAGTGGGGATCTCTATGAATAATAAAAACGTATGGAGATTATAGCCTTGTGGGTAAAACAGACATTGATTAATAATCTCAGAAGGAAATGTCCAAATACAAATGCAGGTGTAATAGATGCAGGAGAGGTTGTGAAGGCCTATAACAGGAAGATCTGACTGAGGGAGGTCAGGACAGCCCTCCCCCAGGAGGTAACCCTTGAACTGCAATCAGAAGCATGAGTAGGCAGGCGGTGAGGGGAGAAAGATCCTTCCACAGATAGAGGGAGCAATGTGCGCAAGAACCCTGTGGTGGGAAGGAAAGTGTCTAGGATGAAGGACTGAAAGGATTTAAGTTTGTCTTGCAGAGCAAAGCTGAAGGGGGGCACCTGGGTGGCTCAGTCCGTTAAGCATCTGCCTTTGGCTCAGGTCATGGTCCCAGGGTCCTGAGATCGACCCCCTCATTGGGTTCCCTGCTCAGCGGGAAGCCTGCTTCTTCCCCCCCCCCCCCCCCCACCGCTTGTGTTCCCTCTCTGTCTCTCTGTCAAATAAATAAAATCTTTAAAAAAAAAAAAAAAGAGGGAAGCTGAAGGGTAGGGACCAGGATATGTTAAGGAATTTTGGCTTGTTTTGTGTTGCTTTTTGTAAGAGTAGTGGGAAACCACTGAAAGGTTTTAACCAGGATGCCATAAATTTGTATTTTGAAAAGATTCTTTTGACTATAGCGAGAATAATGGTTTATATAGGGCCATAGTAGAGGTAGGTAGATGAATTTTGGAGGCTGTTGTAATACAGATGAGAAATAATAGTAGGTTAATTTAGGGGAAAAGGCAAGAAGTAGATAGATTAATATGTAGGAGGGAAAATCAACAAGACTCATGGATTGTATATTGAATGGTAAGAGGGGGATGGCTGAGGTTTGGGGCTTGAATAGCTGAATGGATGTGGTGCCCTTTATTAGGATAAGGAACACTGGAATTAGACCAGATTTTAAAGAAAAGACCATGGATTAGGTTTTATACATTTTGATTTTGAGAGCACAAAATGTCAAATTGAGTATATGAGTAGGTTGCTCAGTGGAGACAAGGTCTGAACTGGAGATATGATATGGTAACTGGGAATGATGATGTGCATGGTGAGAGGGGGTGCTAAGGACCCAGCTTTGAAAAACTCCCCAACATTTCGACTAGATAGAGAAGGTGTGATCAGAGAGGTTAGAGGAAACTAGAGTCTTTATTTTTAATGTTTTAAAAAAAGCCTTTAATAATAGCATTAGGAATCATCGTTTTTGTTTTTATTTTAAAATGCTTCCTTATTTTAAAAGATCATTGATTCCAACACTTGTCTGATAAAAATAATCTCCATTTGGCCTTTTGGACATATCTTTGTCTCTTCAACAAGAAGCAGTTGTGTACGTGTCAGGTGTGTCTTTGACTTTTACTACTTAGAAGGGAGGTAGTTTTTGCCACAGGAAGTGTTTCATTGGGAAGCAGATGTGCTCCAGTGATAGGAGATGGGAAAGGGATGTTTTGTTATTAATTAGTTAGCTTTGTATAAACAAAGACTTTATATTTTTGAAAGATGTCTTCTTCTAGTTAATAGAAATGGCTCCTATTTTTAAAGCTCTTCACAAAGCGATCTAAGAAGGTATGTACTTTCTTGTTCTAGTAACAAAACTCCAGAACTCTTTGTTAATTGTGGCATATGTCATGTCTTCTATTACAAAAAGGCATGTGGGATATATAGAATAGAATTTCAGTGTAGAAAAGGTATGTCTTAAGATAGGAAGTGATGGCAGACTATTTGTACACTGAAAAAGCTCAAGTTTTGCCTTTTCATCTCTGCTTGCTTCCCTTAGATGAAGTAAATCTGAAAGGACATTTTAATGAGAAAATGGTAGCCTATTTTAAACTTTAAAAAAGAAAGAATTTTAACACTACAATAACTGGACTTAATGTCACACTTATGCACTTCAAGTCTAAAATTTTCAGCTGTGTTCTTGGGAAGGCTAATTTGGAAAATGCTAATTTAAGGAGATTATAGAATCCTGAACTGGGAATTGGGATATGCATGGTTTTGTCTGTTTGTCTGTTTGTTTTGCTGTTATAACTAAGTAATAATGGACAAATCTCTTTGCTCTGGCCTTGTCTGATGATGTGAAAGAGTTGGTTAAGTTGATCTCTGATGACTTTTCTAGTTCCCTGTTCTCTAATTCAGATTCTTTGGGTTAATGTTAAGGCTTTTATTTTTGCTATTTGTAGATTTTCTGTATACCTATTTGTATAAAGCCTATATATATATATATATAAGTTTTATATATATATATAATATATATATATATAAGTTTTCTGCTTTCAAAAGGAGCAAAATACACATGCTCATTATAAAATTACATATGAAAATCTCAATAGATTTTATTGTTAAAAAAGAAAGTGACTAAAAGAAAATAGCAGCAAAGGAGACAAGAATAATGATTGGGAAAAGATAGTCTCTTCAACAAGTGGTGCTGGGAAAACTGGACAGCAACATGCAAAAGAATGAAATTGGACCACTTTCTTTACACCAAACACAAAAATAAACTCAAAATGGATTAAAGACCAATGTGACGGCTGAAGCCATAAAACTCTCCTAGGAAAAAAAACACAGGCACTAATCTTTTGGACATCGGCCTTAGCAACATCTTTCTAGATATGTCTTCTCAGGCAAGGGAAACAAAAACAAAAATAAACTATTGAGACTAGTCCAAAATAAAAAGCTTTTCTACAGCAAAGAAACCATTAACAAAATGACAAGGCAACCTACTGAATGGGCGAAGATAAAATTTTGCAAATAATACATATATACATATCTCCAGTATCTGTATATATATATATATATATATTTATATATATATATATAGGATATATGTATCCAATCAGGGGTTAATATCCAAAATGTGTAAAGAACTTATACAACTCAACCCCCAAACCCACAAATAATCCTTTTTTTTAACCCACAAATAATCCTATTAAAAATGGGCAGAGGACCTGAATAGACATTTTTCCAGAGAAGAAATGCAGCTGACCGAAAGACACATGAAAATTTGCTCAACACCACCAGTCATCAGGGAAATGCAAATTAAAACCGCAATGAGATTATTACTTATACCTGTCAGAATGGTTAGACTCAAAAACATAAGAAATAATGAGTGTTGGCGAGGATGTGGAGAAAAGGGAACCCTTGTACACTGTTAGTGAGAATGCAAATTGGGGCAGCCAGTGTGGAAAACAGTATGGAGGTTCCTCAAAAAATTAAAAATAGAAATACGTATGATCCAGTAATTCAGTACTGAGTATCTACATAAAGAAAATGAAAATACTAATTTGAAAAGATATATGCAATTCTATTTTATTACAGCATTACTTACGACAGCCAAGATTTGGAAGCAACCCAAGTATCCAATGATAGATGAATGGATAAAGAAGTGGTATATATATGTATATATAAAGGAATATTAATCATAAGAAAGAATGAAAATTGCCATGTGCAACAACATGGATGGACCTAGAGGGTATCACGCCAAGTTAAAAAAGTCAGAGAAAGATTAATACCTTACAATTGCACTTATATGTGGAATTTTAAGAAACGAATGAACAAAAGAGAGACAAAAACCAGATTCTCAAATACAGAGAACAGTTGTGGAGAGGGATGGGGGGATTCATGAAATAGATAAAGGAGATTAAGAGTACACTTACTATGATGAGCACTGAGTAATGTATAGAATTGTTGAGATACTGCACACCTGAAACTAATATAACACTGTGTGTTAATTATACTTCAGTTAAAAAAAAAAAATAGAGCCACTTCTCCTCTGCTGCTATTCTGCTTTCCAGTGGTAACGTCTCCTGTAGATTTTTACCTCCTTTTTACAGTTGACCCTTGAACAATGCAGAGGTTAGGGGCACCGACCCCTGTGTAGTCAAAAATCCACATATAATTTTTGACTCCTCCAAAACTTAACTAGTAATAGCCTACTCTTGACCAGAAGCCTTACTGATAACATATTTTGTGTATGTGTTATATACTGTTTTCTTACAATAAAAAATAAGATAGAGAAAATAAAATGTTAAGAAAATCACAAGGAAGAGAAAATACATTTACAATATTGTACTGTATTTATATTAAAACAACCCTGTGTATAAGTGGACCTGTGTGGTTATTCAGTGGTCAGTTGTGTATGGAAGGGGAGACGGAATACGTATCGTTCTGTTATCATGCTTGTTTTCAAAACCAGGGCTTGTACCATGTGCTTGATATTAAGGAGCGACTTGAGCATTGCGTGAACTTTGTGTTAGCTTATGCCATTCGTCTGAGAAACACTAGATGAACACAGAAAACTGTATCCACTTAAACTATACCACATAGGAAATACTCAGAAAGTACCCATGCCAACCAGCTAGCAGCTGCCTCAGTTCTCCACTGGGTTATGAGCCATGCCCACCCACCCAGGGTACTGCGGCTCTCTTTTAGATTGCAGGTAACCCTCCGTCCACTACTTCACGAAAAAGCAGAAGCTGCAACCCTTCTGACGCTCACTTCCACAGGCAAACTTAAAAGTTTTTTCAAACTAACCTTCCATATTTATTTTAGCACATTGGTGTTCCTGAACCTATTAACATGTATAAAATGGTCTACAGTTTGTATTAGCTTCTTATCTTTCTTATGTGTCATTGTTGCGGTTCCTTTGTGTGGCTCCCCAACCCCATCTTCCCCATAAGCTCTGTAGTTTTATTGTGCAATTTTGTATAGTGTGGTGATTTTTAGGAATACATGTCACATGATAGTAGAATTGACAATGATAATAGAATCTCAAGATCAAGAGAATCTCAGAAGTTGGTTCTATCTTTAAGCCTTAGACTTGGTAAAAATCCTCTTACTACATACCTATCTAACACCCTGTATACTTTTCCCTTCCTAATGTAAGTGTTTCCTGATCAATAGGCAGTTCCAAGAGGATAGGGACGGTGTTTGCCCTTTTTAAAAAAATTTTTTTTAAATTTACATTCAGTTAGCCAACATATAGTAAGTACATCATTAGTTTCAGATGTAGTGTTCAGTGATTCATCAGTTGCGTATAACACCCAGTGCTCTTTTTGTTCCTATAATCTTAATACAGTGCCTGATACATTGTAGGTGTTCAGTTACAATTTGAAATATCTATGCAGATGTAAGTACTTGCATATTTATTTAGAGAATTCACATGTTTCTTTTGACTTAGCAACCAGAATGGTTCCTAAAGCTGTGCTTTACATATTACATATTATTATTGTGAATATTTTAAAGTAGTTGATTGAAATTTGAGGTAGAAATGTTCTTGTACTGACACTTAAATCCACAGCTGATTTTTACAGTAGGATTTATAGTGAATGTGGTAATTCAGTGGTACTACTGTCATTGTTTCTAATTTCAAGAAACTATAAATCCTGTGAATATTTTCTTAAAAATTCATGAATTCATTATATATATTTTGAGAAATTCAGAAAATGTAGAGTGGTAAGTTATTGTCTTAAATTCAGATAAAAGATAAAACTTGGAGAAATAACTAACATAAATAATCTTAGGCTTTCATAATGATGCGATAACTGAAGCACTTGACTCAAACTTTAGCAGCTATGAGAGAGATGAGTCTTCTCCTTTAGCTATTCTTAGAGACTGTCACTTCCTCAGTCTATAGCTCTTTTGCTTTCTGATTTCTCTTGAATCTTTTTCTCTGTTATTTAGTATTTTCCAATTCCATATTCCTTAAATAAGGAAGTTTATGGTAAGAAGGTTTGTGGTACTTCCTCAAAAGAATTGAGTTGATGAGTTTAGAAACTATGATAATTATTTTTGCCTTACCTATTTAGTGTATAAAAGAATTTTCTAATTTAACGTTGAGTCTCACAATGTTGATTACAGGGCTCAAATTCTCCTACTGTGCAACTTTTCTCAAAATTATAGTCTTTTTAACATTTTATTTTTTTATTTGCAAGAGAGAGGGGGGAGATGGGTGGACTGAGCGGGGGGAGAAAGAGCACACTAATCGGGGTGGGGAGAGGCAGAGGGAGAGGGAGAAGCAGACTCCCAGGTGAGCAGGGAGCCCGATGCGCTGTTCTGGGCTTAATCCCAGGACCCCGGGATCACGACCTCAGCTGAAGGCAGATGCTTAACCAACTCAGCCACTCAGGCGCCCCCTCAAAATTATAGTCTTAATTTAATTTTCCATTGAGGTATTTTAATAGGGGATAATCTTGATTAATCTCCCTCTCCCATAAAACCTGTGGAACTAGATATTTCTTTATATTAGTCAAAAGATACTCTGAAATTGTCTCTACCTGTATTATAGACCCAAACGAAATTGTGGAATTAAAAATTTTACTTGTTCAATATTTTATTTTGATGTAATTTCAAACCTATAGAAAATTTGCTAGAATGCAAGAAACTCTCATATACCCTTTACCTACATTCAGTAATTATGTACATTTTGCCCCATTTGCTCTATCATATTTTATCTACTTTGCTATGCATAGTTTTTTCTTGAATCATTTGAGAGTAAGTTGGAAACATCATGTCCCTATGTCCCTAAATACTTCTGTGTGAATTTCTTAAGAATAAGGACATTCTCTTTTGCAATCTTAAGGAAAATTATCAAAATCAAGAAGTTTAATGTTGATATGGTTCTGTTATCTAATCCATAATCCATGTTCTAGTTTTGTCAGTTGTCCCAATAGTGTCCTCTATAGCTATTTTTTTTCCCAGTTCAGGATCTAATCCAAAATCATGCATTGCTTTTAATAGTCTCTTTTCAGTCTCCTTTGAATTAGAAACAGTTTCATAGCTTTTCTTTGATTTTCTTGACCTTGACATTTTTGAAGAAAGGACAGTTTTGTAGATCTTTAATTTGAGGTTATCTGATATTTCTTGTGATTAGATTAGATCTAGGTTTTGCAGAATAAGACACAAGTATGTATCCTTCACAGTTCAACATATCAGGAGGCACATAGGTGTTAGTTCTAGTATTAGTATATATGTATGTATTCATTCATTTATTCATCCATCCATTCTTTTTTTTTTTAAAGGTTTATTTATTTGAGAGAAAGAGAATGGGGGGAAGGGTCAGAGGGAAAAGCAGACTCCCTGCTGAGCAGGGAGCCCGATGCGGGACTCGATCCGGGGACTCCAGGATCATGACCTGAGCCGAAGGCAGTCGCTTAAGCAGCTGAGCCACCCATGCACCCCCAACCATTTATTCTTTTCGATGTGTTTACTCCTTTCCTCAAGCCTAAAATGCACAGTGGTTTCAGAATTGATAACCTGTAACACTGGCTAAGCAAACCTACTAACTAAAAGTTCAGTATTGCTTATAATTTTTAAGGTAAAATTTATGGAAAAATGCATAAATGTTTTTTTAAAAATAATTTATTTGGTGGGGGGACAGAACATGCACATGCACAAGCGGGAGGAGGGGCAGATGCAGAGGGAAGGAGAGAATCTCTAGCGGACTCCATGCTGAGCATGGAGCCCCGATGTGGGCTCCATCTCACAACCCTGAGATCATGACCTGAGCCAAAATCAAGAGTCAGATGCTTAACCAACTGAGCCACCGAGGTGCCCCCCAAAATACATAAATCTTAAGCGAATACTTGGGTGGGTTTTTATAATTACATAAACCCACATTCCTATCTCTATCAGGACTTAGAAAGTTTTCATCACCCCAGAAAGCTTCCTGGTGCCCCTTTCCTGTTAATAGTGTCCTCCACCACTGACAACTGCTTTTTTGACTTTTTTTTTTCCATTATAGATTAGTTTATCCTGTTTTAAAACTCTATAGAAATGGAATCATACAGCATATACTCTTCTGTGTCCAGTTCCGTTTTGTGTCATAATATCTGGGATATTCATCTACATTTTTCTTGTTGTTGTTAATAGTTCATTCTTTTTCTGGCTGAGTAGTACATCATTGTATGAAAATACCACAGTTTGTTTATCCATTCTACTGTCATGGGCATTTGGGTTGTTTCCAGTTTGTGGCTGTTCTAAATAAAGCAGCTGTGAACATTGAAGTACAAGTATATATATTTTCATTTCTCTTGAATAAATGCCTATGAGTGGAACTTCAGGGTGATAGGGTAGATGTAGGTCTGTCTTTGTAAAGAAAATGTCAAATTTGTCTCAGAGTAATTGAACCACTTTATGTTCCTATTAACCAGTTAGGAGTTTTCTGGTTGCTCCACATCCTCACCAATACCTGTGTTCTTAGCCCTTTAAATGTTAGCCATGCTATTGGATGTGAGTGATATCTCATTATAGCTTTAATTTGCATTTCTCTAATTACTAATGAGGTTGAGTACTTTTTCCATTTGAAACCCCTGTTTTCAGGAGTTTATGAGCAGACATTTGAAAAAAAAATTAACCAGCCAAAAACTTGGCATTCATGATCTTGGTTCCCTATAAGGTACTTGCTTTAACAAAATTTTGAATAGTCAGCTCTTTTTTTAAAGTTGTAAGCACAAAGAAGAGTAAAGGAATTTCTTTGTTTAAACAGTTAGGGAATATATTTCCAGACAGCTTATCCCAACCAGATTTACAAAGCAAACTTTCCCCTTCTAGAAGTCATCTAAATATGTATGTTCCTGTGGTCCAGTTCCCACAAGACTTTGCTTTTCCTTTGCTGTAGTTCATAGCAAATATCCTCTGTCCCTGTTCTCTTTTTTGTCCATTTATGCTTTTAAAATTCTCCCTAGTATATTTTATTTTTAAAATGGCTTTAAATTTTGGCATTCCTTTGCTCATTTTTCCTCCTTCTTGTAGTGCCTACTTGAACAAAACAGTATATGACTTTACCTATTGATTGAAAAACAGTATTAATTTTGAGAGAAGTTGTGGTTAAAAATAGCAGTGATTTTCTTGAAATTAAATTTCTGAAATATAGACTTTAGAAACTACTCTGAAGAGTTGTCACTTAAAGGGCAGGCTTTTAGGCAAGTGTGGATGTCAGCTTGAGTACTTTCACAATCTGTTTTTAACCCACTATCATTTGCATGGTGAACACTTAACTGCTATTGGTCCATAAAGGTGTTTGTGGGTTTTTTGTCGCTTTTATTTCACTTCTCATTTTCTTTAAAATCATTTCCTGAAAACTTAGTACAGAACTGTAGCCTACAGCAGGAAGCGAGATGATCTTCTGGAAATCTTTACTTTTGCTACACTCTGAAGATTATTTGCTTCAGGCAAGAGATTTTTGGGTGCTGCTGAAATTTCGGAGATCTGGGAAAATGGGGTAATAACATGACACCAGCTCTTAAGCAGCAACATCTGCTGTGGTTCAAAGCCACACAAAGAAAGCTGCTTAAGCAGTTGAATATTTTGGACTGCACGGACAAGTGTGGTTCGACTGCAAATACTGCAGAGTAGAGGAAACTTAAAGTTTTAGAGAAGTTGTTAAAAAATGGAGTCGTGGAAGATGAGCATCTTTAAAAGACAGACATCACTTTGTCCTCCAAGCTATGGAAGATCTTTGTCAGAACCTGCTTATGCAAATGCAGAGATAGGAACAAGCTTAAAGAGCTATCCATGGCGTGGTCCAGTGAAAAGCAAGAGGAAGAAAAATGAACATGCTGTTTCCAATCTAGGAAAACCACTGGGTGCTTATCGGTGGCAAAGACATCCCAGCTTTAGGTGGAAAGGGGGCAAAAGGGAGAGGTTGGAGACTAATAAGAAAGACTTGGATGAACCGCAACAAAAGGTCATGCCAAAGATGGTTGGCAATAATGCTTCTTCCTCTGCTAACGAGGTCCTTGGAACATCAACAGAGAAGCTGAACCTGGTCAACACTCAGTCACTTCGGGTTCCATTCACCAGATCTATTTCAGAGCCAGAACCCCGCTGCAATATCAGATTTGTTAGACCGTGGCCGACTTCAGGGAGGCCAGAGGAGTCTGAGCAGCAGGGATATTTCATCCGTGGCATTTTCTCTACTCTTTCCAATGGCTTCTCCAGGATGCTGAGTCTAAAAGGAGAATCAACCAATGAGCCAGTAAGAGAAGGTATATTGTGATGAATAAGGGGAGAAAAAAGGGATGGCTCAATTTTAATTACTATTGGAATTTTAATTATTTGTGTTTTATAATAAGATAACCCATTGTATTTGTTCAGTATAAGACAAATTTATTTAATTTGTATAATTTTTAACAAGTGATAAATACTACTCCAGAAGTCCTCTTTCAATGAATGATAGTAAATAATAGTAAAGAATAGATTTGGTTAAATTAAAGAATTTTTTTTTTATATGTTATACTCTTGAATTCTACTTTGGAGCCTGTGTGAAAAGGGTTTTGTTTGTTTTGCTTTGTTTTTTAACCCTGATTTATCTCCATTGATATGCTTTTGCAAGTTAAATGAGATTTAGAGGAGAAATAATCAAATAATTTCCTCATGCGAAAGTTGAGAATTAAACAATTTCTATTATTATCTTTTCATAAAAACTAACAAATACTAGAACTATTTAGAGCAGAATTGTATTGATAGCTTTTAATTGGTTGGAATTTGATTTGCTTATGTCATAAAAATCCATAATTTGAATATGGAAGCAAGAGATGCAAATCTTGAATTTGTTCAGGTGACAATATAGAAGCTTGTGTTTGATTCATTTCAGACAAAAGAATCATCAATTGCTTTTAAAACCTCATTTAGGACTTGTTTAAATTTAAAAATGTTTTTTATTAATCGTAGCATTGTTAAATCCAAAAAAAGAACTCTTAAAAGTTTTATGTGATTGCCTTGGAAATGATTGACCTTATCTGCTGAACTATTTCAGTTATGTGTTACAACCCATGTTTGTTTGTTTGTTGTTTTTGGAAACCTCAGCACTGAAACTCTGATAGTATCTCCATCCAGTTGAGGTCATTTTTGGACAAGCTCTTGCTATTAGAATAGTTTAGTTTATCTTTACTGTAAGGTTGACCACATCACGAAAGTTTAAACTCTTTAGAAAATTATGGGAGTTGTTGAAGAATTTTGTTTTTGGAGTACAGTTTAGTTTCTTTTAAAATGAAGATGGAGAATGCAAAAGGGTGACATATCACTGAAAAGAGTTTTCCAAATATATGTGTGCCAGTAATTCAATATTCCTCCGAAACCTTGTCCTCCCTAGATTTTCTTTTGCTCAGTAAATTTTAATGATACTATTAAAATTTTCTTCTTACCCTTGGCTTATAAATAATTACCAAGAGTAAAATATTTTTGATGTGCCTGTATTAACATTCTGTTGAAATTTTTGGAAAACTAGGTTGTTGGATTTTCTTGGATGCCAGTATGTGTGCTTCCTTGTCAGGTGATGACAGGATGATGTAAAGGAGTGTTAAAGGAAATTAAGAGTTTGAAATAAATTCTTAGGATCAGTGCCTCTCAATAGTTAATATGTGTGCATTTGATGAAAGAAAGCTATTACGGTTTGGGGGGGTTTAGGGTTTTTTTAAATATTTGTGTTGATAAAGATTTTGGGCTTTTGTAGTTAACTTTCAGTTTCTAGTAAATTTGCCAAGCTGTTGTCTGCCTAGTATGTGTGATGTGCTCAAAGACTCTGTCCCTACTTTTTATACATTTATGGTTTATTTAAGGAGATACAAAATACTCTGTATTATATTCCTAATATATTTCCTAATATTCTTCATCGCTTATAATTTTAGAGTAATTATACATGTAGAAGCATAAACTGTTTAAGGTGCTATTAGAAGGGATTTCAAGTCCAATAATTAAAGAACAGTACACAGTATTCTTTCCAGTCAGATCAATAATTTTTATTAAACAAACACTGTGATATCCCGTAAGCGCTTCACCAGTGAAGATTCAAGCTCTTAAAACTGAAATATGCTATTTAATACAAAGATTGGAGCTCATTCTTGTCTGGAGATCTCCTTTTCTCAGTGAGCAGTAGCTCCCACCCAGCAGAGAGTCCATGTTCATGCTTTTCTAACCTTCTGCAGGTGTTAACCTTCCTGCATTTCTCATTCCCCACAAGAGTGGCCCAAGAGACCTGAATTCTACTTCCACCTATGCCAGTTATCATCTGTGAAGTTTCATCTCTGAATCTGTCTTTACACTTTGTGGAATAGTAATTCCTTCCTCACAAGTGATAGATGAAATTTGAAAATGCTATGTACATTATAGTTTACATAACATCTATTCACAGATGCCATGTGAATAAAAAGTGTTGTCATCAGGGTTGCTATTATAGTATTGTAGCAAGGTATGGAATATTAAACCATAGATGTCTTTAAGACTGTGTTAAGAAAATCAGTATATTTCTTAATTTGAAGCCCACTAGTGTTTGTTACTTTTCTTCCTCAATATGAACTGCAAGATGCAAGAGGCATTAAGTAATGTCGTTTGTATTTAAAGCATGTAAAACAGTGTTTGGCACATAGCATTTGTTCGATATATATTAGGTCCTGTTTCTGTTAAGAAAATGAACTTACATTGATAGAGTTTTTTTTTAATGGGAAAGAGAGAGAGGATACCTGATTGTTGAATGTTAAAATTAACAAATGTAAGTAAATTGCAATGTTCTAGTCTTAAATTCTGTGTACCCACACTTGTTCTGAGCATGTGTATGTTCTGATCATAAATAAGCTTCTTGTGCCCTAGCTGACCATAATTACCCTCATGCTTAAAGCAGTGAAATATATCATGCTCAGGGTCCCTAACCACTTTAAGAGAGAGAGGCTCAAAGTCTTCACTACTATTCCATGTTCAACCCCCCAGTTGTGCAATATATATTCCTTTAGCTGATGTAGGTCAGATAATATGTAGGTCAAATGATACAATATAAAAAATACAACTTTACTTTTTATAGCTAAAAGTAATTCCATCTGCTTTGGGCCCATGTCTAAGCATGAGTCAACATGTTTGCAATAGTGGAAGTAAATTGAAACACCCAGTAAGAGAGGAGTAACTATAAGCCCATCACAGCATATCAAATCAACAGAATATCATAGGGCCTACTAGTTGCCACTTACTAGCTATGTGAAACTTAGAAAAAAATCATGTAATTGTAAACATGCATGGCATGTAAACTCTAAGTTACTAGGAGACAGTTTCATTCCTAAATTGTTTTTCTTCCTCTGTCAGTAGGTAGATATAGGAATGAAAGCTTAAAAAAAAAAGTAGAAAAGGAAATTAAATATACCCCATGTAGTTCTCTCTTTCTGATTACAGTGTATGTATGGTTAAACTGATATTATTTATAATGCCATAGTAATAAGAATATTCTCTCCCCAGTGTTAATTATGTTTTTAAATACCCCTAACTTGGGAATTAGAAGACTATTTTTTTCTAGATAATTTTCTTTTAATATGCTCATTCAATTTTTAAACAAATTTTTCATTAAAAAATCCTATTGGAAAAGACCCTATACATTAATTCAGCAATTGTTTATTGAGTTCCTAAGACACTGTTCTTAGTGCTGGGAATATAGCACATTATTTTATTAAGTAACTAGCAGCTTCCTCGTTTATTCTAGGAAATCATTAACCAAATTAGAAAAAATAAAAGTATTGTAAGTTTCTAAGATGTACATCTAATAAATAGTGGTGAGGATTAATTAGTATAAGAACTTATATAGTGCCTCAGATCTCTATAATTGGACCTTCTATTTACTCTTCATTATAAATTAAAAGAGATGTTTGCAAAATACAGAGAAATATGTTACTTTCTGCCATTTCTCATAAGAATCACTGCATTTCAGGGATGCCTGGGTGACTGAGTCGGTTAAGCGTCTGCCTTTGGCTCAGGTCATGATCCCAGGGTCCTGGGATCGAGTCCTGCATCGGGCTCCTTGCTCAGCAGGGAGCCTGCTTCTCCCTCTGCCTGCCACTCCCCCTGTTTGGGTGCGTGTGCTCTCTCTGAAAAATAAATAAATAAAATCTTCAAAAAAATTGCTGCATTTCAGCTATTTAGTGTAACACCTTGCTAGGATGTTAGCTGTTAATATTTGCTATTAATTAGCTATTAATATTAGCTATTTATATTTGCAGTATTAATATTTGCATATTGTATATTAATATGTACCAAATTATTCTTTTCTACATGACTTCAGCATATGTTTAAAATATTCTGAGTGTCTGTGTTTAAAAATGTTTCATGGAGTTTCTCGTTTCACAGATTTTTCTATTTCTGTAAGCAGTAAGGTTTTTTTTTCCCCCTGCAAAATCAAATAAACTTTCCTCCAATTATAAAAGTAAAAAATCATTGTATAAATTTTTTCAGAGAAAAATATAAGGAAGACCATTAATACAGGTCATAATCCATAGTAAAAAATAAGGATTTTAATTTTTAATTAAGTAAAATTTCTAATTTTATTTTCAGGTACCAAACAGGTCAATGAGAGTTATGTAATATACTGCTTTGTCCTTATGTTGGAGTTAGATCTGAGGTTAAATTCTGGCTCTTCCTCTTTTTAGCTGTGAAGGAGATATAAGTTACCTAATTCTGTTGTCTTTATAAAAAAAAAATAGAGCTATCCCCAAGTGTCCACCAATAGATGAATGGATAAAGAAAAAGTGGTGTATATATACAATGGAATATTACTGAGCCATAAAGAGAATGAAATCTTGCCGTGTGTAGCAACATGGATGGAGCTAGGGAGAATAATTCAATCAGAAAAAGACAAATACCATATGATTTCACTCATGTGGAATTTAAGAAACAAAACAAATGAGGAAAGGGGGGAAAAAAGGAGAGAGAGATAAACCAAGAAACAGACTTTTTTTTTTTAAAAGATTTTATTTATTTATTTGACAGAGACACAGCAAGAGAGGGAACACAAGCAGGGGGAGTGGGAGAGCGAGAAAAGCAGGTTTCCCACAGAGCGGGGAGCCCGATGCAGGGCTCAATCCCAGGACTCTGGGATCATGACCCGAGCCGAACGCAGATGCTTAATGACTGAGCCACCCAGGCTCCCTGAAACAGACTTTTCATTATAGAGAACAAACTGGTGATTACCAAAGGGGGGGTGGGGGGTGGGAATGGGTGAAATAGGTGATGGGGATTAAAGAGTACACTTAATCATGATGAGCACTGGATAATGTGTAGAACTGTTGAATCACTTTATTTTACAGCTGAAACTAATATAACACTGCATGTTAACTATACTGGAATAAAAATTAAAATTTAATAAAAGACAATAGAGCTGTAATATAGATGCTATGAAGTTGTAACAAATATTAAATGAGATAATATGTGTCAAGTGCTTTGCTGAACTTACAGTGGGAGCCCAATTAATAGTAGCTTTAGGGGCACCTGGGTGGCTCAGTGGGTTAAGCATCTGACTTTGGCTCAGATCATGATTTCAGGGTCCTGATTTTGAGCCCTGGCTCAGCAGGAAGTCTACTTGTCCCTTTCCCTCTGCTCCTCCCCCGTTCATCCTCTCTCTTTCTCAAATAAATAAATAATTTTTTTTTTTTAAATAGTAGCTTTAAAATAAAAATAAAGCCATCTGTTCATGAGGATACATCCTGGAGTCTTCTTGGAGTAGATTTAAGAAATGTTTCAATCTTAATTGTACATTTATAAACCTTTTTTCTTTTTCTTTCTTTCTTTCTTTCTTTCTTTCTTTCTTTCTTTCTTTCTTTCTTTCTTTCTTTCTTTCTTTCTTTCTTTCTTCTTTTCCTTTCCTTTCTTTCTTTCTTTCTTTTCTTTTCTTTCCTTTTTTTTCTTTTCTTTTCTTTCTTTCTTCGATTTATTTATTTATTTGAGACAGAGAGCAAAAGAGCAGGTGGGGAGGGAGAGAGAAAAATCTCAAGCAGATTCCCCGTAGAGCACAGAGCCCGAGATGGGGCTTGATCTCATAACCTGGAGATCATGACTCCAGCTGAAATCAAGTCAGATGGGACTGAGCCACCAGGTGCCCCAATCATTTCTTTTTTTAAGATTTTATTTTTTAAGTAATCTCTACACCCAATGTGGGACTCGAACTCACAACCACGAGACCAAGAGTTGCATACTCTACCGACCGAGCCAGTCAGGCACCCCTATAAATCATTTCTTAATATAACCAGTTTTGTCTAAGTGATATTTTCTAAATATGTTCTCAAATTCTGGGAGTACTTTATTTTAGCTTCTTACTTACTAACTGCTTAGTCAGTAGAAGAACCATTGCAATGTTTTTTACAATATGTGGACGTCCCACCCAAGAGCTGTGTGTGTGTATGTACACTTCTATTTGTTCATGACTTCTTTAATTTTTCCATCAGGATTTTGAAAATGTTTTTAATAAAAGAAAAAACCATCACATATTTTATACTTGTGATTGAGCTCTGTTTTTATTGCATACTTTACAGTTAATTTTAAAGATGATAATGAAGTATGTAGATTTTTGTACTGAGCTGTATTTTATTACTGATTATTTATCTGATATTTAAAATCAGCATCCCTTATTTTAGAAGCATAATGTTTAAGGGGATAGAAAATCAGTCTTTGGAGACATGAAGACCTGTTTCTGAACTCTGTACGTCATCAGTAATAGTACTACAATAAATATCAATAAAAAATATTGGTTCAGGTCATGATCTCATTTTTCTTATCAAAAAATATTGATATTTACTGTAGTACTACAAATAAGTAGGCAAGTGGATGAGTTAGTTCATTTAAAAATCAGACCCATTAATAACAATGGGTCGGAGTGAAGAATGATAATTAAAATGATTAAAAATATTTTTAAATTCTGGCTCTGTCACTCATTAGTAATGTGATCTTGGGCAAATTACTTTATCTCTCAGAGGCTCAGTTTCCTCATTTGTAAGATGAAGTAATATATGCTTTGTAGGTTATTGTGGGGATTAAATGAAATGGGCTATGTATAGTCTATAGCACAGTGCTTGTCAAGTAGTAAGAGCTCAGTGGAAGTTAATAATGCTCAGTGATGTATTGGAGCCAGCTTGCAGAAGCCAGTCTATTAATGTGTATCTATCCTCAATTGCCATGTAATGACGTTGCACTGATACCTTCAAATTAACCATGGTGGTTATTTGAGATACCTCAAATACCTCAGAAATGTTGCAAATCAAAAGATGGTAATGGTTGTGGGTGGTAGTGTTTCAAAAGTGGTAGCTGTTAAATTTTTAGCAATGTACCACTGGTAACACCTATTATTATTTAAATCCTTAGAGTTAATAACCAGTATTACAAAAAATAGGATTTTGACTCTAGATTTAAATATGCTTCTCACATTAAGAAATTTTATATTTGATTATTTATTTATTTATTTTAAAGATTTTATTCATTTATTTGATGGAGCGAGAGAGCACAAGCAGGGGGAGCAGCAGAGGGAGAGGGAGAAGCAGGTTCCCTGCCGAGCAGGGAGCTCGATGCGGGGCTCGATCCCAGGACCCTGAGATCGTGACCTGAGCTGAAGGCAGATGCTTAACCATCTGAGCCACCCCAGATGCCCCTATATTTGATATTTTAGAGTATCAATCGAAGTTGACTACTGAGTTGTATTAAATAGGTATCTATTGAGACGTATTGTTCTTATCATTCTTTTTCCTGTTACTTAACTAACATTGAAATGTCTGGGATAACCTACGGTGGACAATTATTTTAAGGTGTTTTTTGCTGAGGTATGCTAGCACTTTTTGCTAAGATCATTTTTTGTTTAGTTTTGTTTTGGTAAGTCACCTGTAACTATGTTCCTACCTCTCAGATTACACAGTAATGTTTTTTGGATCTTATTATCAAGTGATTATGAGATCAGAACTGTGTATTGCTTTTTTAGCCCCTTGAATAAAATGTAATCCTCTTCTAAATATTAGAATGTAAATAACGCTGTAGAAATTATCTCTAGTGGGGGCGCCTGGGTGGTTCAGTCAGTTGAACATCTGGCTCTTGATCTCAGCTCAGGTGTTGATCACAGGGTAGTGAGTTCAGTTTCCACGTTAAGTGCCAAGCCCAGCGCCTAGGGGGGAAGAATTATCTCTAGTGAATTCATTCATGGTGCTTTTATTATTTAGCAATTTTACTTTGAAATGATTTAAATTTTTGCAGTCATTATTATTGATAACTTTTTCTGCTTGTTTTTCATTTTGGTACTTTATGTTTTTAAAATTATTTTCACCTGGATTTCTGGTTCATTAATATGTGCTAAGTACCTCCAATGTTAACAAAATGAGTAATTATTTTTGCCTCATACTTAAGTAAATCCAACTAATATAAAAATTCAAGCTAATTATTAGGTATAATTGATAAAAAAAACTTACTTTTATTTATTTCCCTTATTGAATTTGTACCAAAGGTTCCAATGAAGCTATTCTTGAAAGTAAAATTTTCTTGTTCTTTTTGTCTCATGCTTAAATGATCAGATTTCACTCTTTCCGTGTGGTTTTGCAATTTCTGAGCAATTTGACAAATAAAATGAAAAAAGTATGTGCTTTATGTGCAAAGACTTTCCTTAACAAATAACTGGCTAGCTTGACTTTTTTGGCTAAAACAAAGTATTTAACTTATATTCACCAAGTCGTTGAGAAATAAATGTATAAGAGAGAGCCCAGTATCCTAAGTAATAAAATTTCTTAGCCAATTTATTTATTTATCTGAAATATCCTAGTCCATTTCCTAAAAAAAAGATTATTTAGCTGTTAACCCAATTTCTGGCTGCCAGTATCTTTTTTCATGCTAAATTCCTGGAAATTTGAGTTGTTGAGCCTTTCATTACCAAGCCCTGAGATAATCAGAAGACATTCTTTGTTGAGATATTAGGCAAAGGATCCAGTCCAGTGTGGTCAATGGTAGTTAATGGTGACATCAACCATAGAGTAGTTTTTTTAGACTATCCCTAATCTTGAGTGCTGAGCCACCTCTAACCTAGGATAGAATTTATTTCTTCATAGGTAATCTGTTGGTTCACTTAGGGGTATGATGCCATAAACTTGTACCTGTCCCTCAGTGTTAGATTTTGCTATTAATCTCAGTTTCCAAAATTAGAGATTCTAATGTTAGGGCCTAGGCTAAAAACGAGTAGAATTCTCAATTAACCATTCTAAAACTTGCCTTGTCATCCAAGAAGTATTTTTTGATGTATGTTGCAACTGGGTCAATTTTTTACTCCTCAGTCCTTTAAAAATGAGTTGTTCCTTGGTTTACTAGTAAAGTCTTAAGAAACAAGAAGCAAACAACAATAATAACAAAACAAAGGATTCAGTTTTAGTTTTAAATATTGTGATTAATAATTTATTTCACTGGCTGAAACTTTATGGTGTGATTTATACCAAACACTAGTTGTCTCTGGCATTTACCTTAGAGCGAAAATTTCTTAATGTAACTGGATCTGGATCTTCAGTGTTGACTCCCCCTTTTTTTCCTTCATCACCAGCAACCAAGGGTGATACAGAATGAATGTAGCCCATCATCCATGTTCTAGTAGTTTACAACATGGTGAGGAGGCGGATATGTAAAAAATAACACAGTCTCTGACAACATGTCATTTGAAATAGGTTTGGATTAATAAAAGTCTCCCAAGTAAAGGAAAGGAATTAGGGGTATTCTACAAAGGGAACAATGTGAGTGTCAGGAGTATATCTAGGGAATGGTGAGAAGTTCACAAAGTGAAAAACATAGAGGGTGGGAATGTGAGTACATGTGACTACAAAGGAAAGCGAGTTAGTGTTCAAAGAGTTCTATGCTGAACACCAAGCTAAGGCTTTTGGATTTCAAAGGTAACAGATTTTAGAGTAGGAGATAAGTTTCATTTTTTGGAGGACAATTTTATGTCAGCATGGATGATGGACTGATGATGAAGAGATACAATTGTGTCAGAGTTTAAGTAAGACATAATAGAAGCCTAAATTAAAGAAGTGTCAAATGAGGGTAGAAATTCCAGTAAAAAGGCATTCCTGAGATGGATAGAATTTCTAGAATAATTCAGAAGGCAAATAGGGATCAATAATAACAAGGTTTATAGATTTGGAACATGATGACATTTTTAACTGAATTTGAGAATAAAGAAGTAGAGCAAGTTTAAAGGGGGAAGCAGTGAATATGTGTTTAGTAATTTCTAAATGTTTGGTTTTTCTGAGTACTTTATATTCATTTATCTGGTTTACTCCTCTGAATAATCCTGTGGGTAGTTGGAAGAATTCTCCTTTTAAAAGTAAGGAATTAGAGAATCAGAAAAGCTCCATACATCTCTAAGCCTGCCCAGCTAGTAAGTGGTAGATCCCAGGTCTCTCTGACTTCAAGCCCCTCTTCTTACCTCTCCATTTTGTGGCTTTCTGAGCATATGATGTCTGAGAAGTTTTCAGGAACCTGGGAGTATCTGCCCATTGAGCACTGAGAAATAATGGGGCAACAGTTCAACAGCAGAGATCGGTTTCTATGTGAAGATACATTTGGGAATCATGAGCACATGGATGCTGAAGCCACAGGAGTGGATGAAATCACTCAGGCAGGGGCTGTGGGGGTAGTGAGAGTGTCAAGGCTAGCACCCTGACCTTGGCACATCTGGCCATCTTATTTGAGGCTAACCAGAGCCTATTAGCAGAGCCACTCAACTTTTGTGATTATTGATTAGGAGTTTACCCATTGTGTTGGCAGGCTTACTATTCTTTCTTTTATACACACACATATACCTTATTTATTTTTATTTAACAGCTTTGTTGAGATATAATTTACATACCATACAGTTTATTCACTTAAAGTATACAACTCAACTGAACTTTTGAGTTATGGTAACATATACATACCATAAAATTTACCATTTTAATCTTTTTAAGTGTAGAGTTTCAGTAGAATTAAGTACATTCACATTTCTGTACAACCATCACTACCATCCATCTCTGAGTATTTCATCTTCCCAAACTGAAATTCTGTATCCATTATACAGTAACTCCCCTTTCTTCTCTCTCGCCAGTCCCTGGTAACCAGCGTACTTTCTGTCTGTATGAATTTGACTACTCTAGGTAGCTCATGTATGTGGAATCACAATGTTTTCCCTCTCGCACAATTTAATTGTTTTAGTATATTCAAAGAGTTGTGTAACCACACTGCAATAAATTTTATAACATGAAAAAAGAAACTATTTATTAGTAGTCACTTTCCAATTGCCCACCACCTTACCCCAACCATAGGTAACTACTAAAGTATTTTCTGTCTCCGTAGATGTGCCTGTAGATTTCATATAATGGAATCCTATAATATGTGGCCTTTTGTGTGTGGCCTCTTATTAGTATAATGTTTTCAGGGTTCATCTATGTTATAGCATCTGTCAGTACTTCATTTCCTTTTATGACCAAATAATATTCTGTTATATGGATATAATACATTTTGTTTATATATTCATCAGTTGGTAGACATTGGCTTGTTCTACTTTTTGGCTATTATGAATTAAATTGCTATGACCATTCATAAACAAGTTTTTACATGGACCTATGTTTCATTTCTCTTGGGTATTTACCCTTGTATTTTGTAAAGGATCTATCCTATGTCCAAAATAAGGATGTGGTGTTTTGAGACTTTTAATCATATTCAGTTTTCCATTTTTATCTAAACATGTTACAGTCTTGCTATTTGATTCATGTTTCATATCTGTGTGTTCATTTAATAAATGTGCAAGATATTTATAAGATTTTAGTCTTAATTTGAGTACTTTGAGTAATTATCAATTTCCAACACCTGTGGTTTTCATCGTGATCTAGTGTTTCCCACTGGTAGCTTGATTAATGAATGTGGCTATTTGTCTTCATTGCCGGGATGATTGTCATATTTTTATCTGCCTGAGGCAGTTTTTAGTCAATTTCTCATGCTCAAGGCTGGTATATCTTTGTGAGGAAGCAAAGAGAAGAGTAAGATGAGTAATGACTCTGAATCTTTGATTATGAAACCCTATCCATATGAGTAACAGGTTCTTAATGACTGAGCTTGAGTCAGTAAACCACAGGCATTTTTTCCTGCCATTCTCATGTGAATTTTCTCATTGAGGTATCCTTAGTCTCTTAGTATCTAATATATGGATTTGATGATGATTATTTATTCACTTGCTTTTACAAAACAGAAATTCTGTGTTCTGTCCATTTTCACCAAAATGTCAAAATAGTTTGAGGCTTTAAGGGATACCATACAGTTATAACTCAGCACAGTATATAACCATAACCTTGGCCAAAATAAAGGGTATTTTGAATGCTATGTGTGTGGTTTGTTGTTCTGAAGAAAAGTGGTATCTGGTGGTTAGAACATATGAGTTGCTGTCAGCATTTGTGGGTTTATTCCCAGATCTAAGCTTTTTTAAAAGAGAGGCAGAGCCCATGCCTGGTATATGTTTAGTACAGTGTTTTATATACTACAGATGTAGAGTAAATACTAGTGATGATTTTATACTACTGGCAGAATAATATACAGCAAATTACTGACAATAAATGTAAAATAATGATCACTGGTCATGGGTATTTAGTGATTCCATTCTTCAAATTTTCTTTGAGAAAGGCATGATTAACATTCCCAAGTAGTAGTGATGGTATTTTAAGCAACTTATAATGAACCTTTTTTATTCAAAGTGTTTAGACATTGCTCTCTATCCAAGGGACTACTGAAAACTCTACCTTTTGGAACTCATCCATTTCACAGTAGAACTTACCAGAATCATAGAGTAAGGAACATTTTTAAGAAAGTGTGATGATTCTAATGTGTGGAGACTAGGCATTGATATTCTAGTATTAATGTTTTATTTACCTCCATCCTCTTGACAGCATCCTAAAGCAGGAGTTTTAAACAATAAACCTTCTTGTAATATTATTTGTCCTTGAGTTGGATGGAGGTGTGCTGCTTTTAAAATAAGGTAATAAAGGTCCCTTTCTAGTTTATTAAAAACAGATCGATGGCATTTAAAAGTTGTTTTCAATTTAAAAATTTTAAAATATTTAACATTTTGGTAACTGGCTATGTCTATAATAAAATATAAAGTATTTAAATGAATTCACATTTATAGATTTGATGATTTTATATTTAACGGTAACTTGTTGAGTTGCTTTTTGACCTATGAATTAGCTTTAGGGCATGGCTTTTTTTTTCCTTCCTTTTTCCAAGTTTTTATTCAAATTCCAGTTAACATACAGTGAAATACTAGTTTTACATGTAGCATTTAATGATTCACCGCTTACATATACCACTCAGTGCTCATCCCAACATGTAGGACATGGCTTTTCAAACAGTGTTTTATGAATACCTGTTGTCCACAGTGAACAGGGGTTGGTTGCTAGTAGAAATCATGATTGTAACTGGTTTATTAATCCTCTCTAATTTATACTCCAATTTATTGGATTGACAGTTATGCCTCAGATATTGCTGTTAGTCTCCAGTTTGAGATTATATTCCTTTGAATAATGCTTTCCTGTTCCTGTCCTCTATTGAATTCTAAATGTATCATTTTGTTCAGCCAAAGGGAATTTAATATTTTCTTCTGAATCCCATTTCTTCTGAAGCAAGTGTTCATTACATTTTTTTTAAAATAATGAAACCCTATTAATAGGACCATTTTTGTTATTTTTAGTCAGTTTTCTTTGTCAGCATTAGATTACTTCAAATATTAGATGCAAAGGGACCTTTTATCCAAGGGTAAATAGTATTGGAAAATACCACTTAAAATAAATAATTTAAAGTGGTTGCCAGAATTTCATACTAAATAATGTATATGTGTGTGTATGGCGGTGGGTGAGGGAGGACGTGATGGATGATTGAGAATTTATGTTGAAAAAGTATGAAGTGGGAATTTATGGAAGTTTTTTATTTTAAACAAAATCTGGGTTATAATTGCAATTGCAGCTATGCATTCATTATTAAAATAAACCAAGAACTAGAAGTGAAATTTTGTTTGGAATGTTTTATCTGAACAAAGGTGTGCTATTGCAGTATGACATCCTTCTTCACATTTTACTTTATCTGTGCAGTTATTTTATTACTATATATAATTGTGTGAGTATGTGTATATATAACAAAATCATTAGAAGAGTCTATTCTTTCTACATTTTAAAATTTATACCTATTTCAGTTTATTGGAAAACTAGGCCCTTGTGCTATATTCTTTTGCTGCATTGTTTTAATTTAACAACACAGTTTTAAAATAAAAGTGTAAGAGGTAAAGCACAAGGTTGAATTCTGGGGAAAGAATAAATAGTTAATAATTTATAAAAAATGAAATAGGATGAAGTTATGAATATATCTGAATATTTAGATTTTGATAATCATGCTTCCATGTGGAGTTCTATATTTTTAGTTTGTATATATACTAAATGAATATTAATGTAAATTGTATCAGCCCTTGGGGTAAAATACAGAATGCTGAGTAACTGTATTAAAGAATTAAATGCTCTCTATCTATAGACATCAAAAGATCTCCGAGCTATGTTATAAAATAAACAACAAAAGTACTGCATATTTTGGGAGTTCTTTGTAGTTTTTAGACCCTTTCACATCTGTTATTTCATAATAAGTACATTGTGGAGAAACTAATAAGTTTATTTTATGGGGAGAAACATTTTGTATGTGGGGCTAAATATATTTCCTGAAGGAAGTTCTTTCCCCTTTTAAGGCAACTTTGGATTTAGAAATGAGAAATGGAAGACCCTGAGAGTTTGACCTGAATCTTTTACCAATCTACTATCTCTATTCTTCTATCTTTAATTTAACTACAATAAGTTGAGCCTTGATCATGGGTAAAATTCAGTAACTTTTACTGAATGCCTTCCCTTCCTCTGACAGAGATAGACCAAAGATTATAATGGGAAAAGTGATCAAAGGGTGGCAGGCAACCTACCAATATCAGTGCAGTATGTTGGATGTCTTTACTTACTCTTCATTTGGCTGTTAAATGCAGATGATAATAGTACAGATGAATTTTGCCTCCCTCCCCAAACACATATGCCTATGCAGAGAAGTATATGTAGAGGCTGTAGTTGGACTGCTTAGTCTGTAAAGTTCTTTCCAAATAAAGATCTGTGTTCTCTTGCTATGGTGTTTATCTTCAGCTCTCTCCTCAATTCAGTTGGTCACTCACTATCCAGAGCACCAGGATTGAGAACTTATTTCAACCATAGGTTTGTTTCTTGATTTACTCACAGTGGTTTTGAGTGTATTACTTTGTATAGTTTTCTTAGTGATTGCTTGAGAGCTATTACAATATTCATATATGACATCACATTTTACTGGTGTCAACATTTTACCACTTTGAGTGAGTGAAGTATGGAAATCTTTTCTTCCATCTAGGTCCCTTTAACCTTCCCACTTTAAAATATCATTGCCTTGAGTATCAGACGGTATTGTAATTTTTGCTTCAATCAAAAAATATTTATAAAGCTCATGAGAAGGATAGACTATTATATGTCATATTTCTGCTCTTTCCACCATTTTTTTCCTTGCTGATTCTCTAAAATTCCTCTTTTTGTTATTTTCTTTCTCTTAGAAGAATTCCCCTTTGTCATTCTCTAAGGGTACATCTGTTAGTAAAAAGTTGTTTTAGTTTTCCTTCATCTGAGAATGTTTTTATTTCCCCTTCATTTCTGAAGGGTAGTTTTACCAGGTACAGAATTTGCAGTTGACAGTTTTTTTCTTTCAGCACTTGAAAAATGTTGTCTCACTTCTGTCAGGCCTCTGTGGTTTCAGATGAGAAATCCACTGGAATTTGAATTGGTATTTCCCAGTAGGTAGTATCTCTCTGTTTGCTTTCAAGATTTATTCTTTGTCTAGTTCTCAGAAGTTTAATTATGATACGTCTTATCTTGAATTTCTTTGGGTCTGTCCTATCTGGGTTTGCTCAGCTTCTTGAAGGGTAGACCTATATCTTTTGCTAACCCTTCTGGGAGGACTTCAGCCATGATTTTTTCATACTCTTTTATCCCTGTTTTATTTCACCTCTTCTGGGACCCCAGTGATACGGATGTTTGATCTTTTAACAATGTTCTGCAGGTCTTTATTCTTTTGAAATTTATTATTTTTTCAGGCTCTTTTATCTCTGTAGCTCATTTATTTAGTAAATTCTGTTGATCCGTCCTCAAGTTTGCTGAATCTGTCTTCTGTCATCTCCATTCTACTATTGTGCTGTTCCAGTGAGCTTTTTATCAATGTTATTTTATTTTTCAGTTTATAATTTATGTATGGTTCTTTTTTGAACTTCTATTTCTTTGTTGGGATTTTCTTAATTTGTTTCAACAGAATTTCCAATTGATTGTGAAGCACTTTATGATGGCTGCTTTAAATTCCTTCTCAATTTAAACATCTGATTCATCTCAGTTGATTGTCACATTCAAGTTGTATTATTCCTGTTTTCTGGTATAATACAGAATTTTTTTTTATTGAATCTTGAATAATTAGCTATTATGTTAGGAAACTCTGGGTCCTATTTAAATCTTTTATTTTATTAAAAAAATTTTTTTTTAAATCTTTTATTTTAGCAGGCAGTCACCCTATTTAGGTTAGCATGTAACTACAAGCTTTCTGTTAAAGGGTATGGTTCCACTGACAATTTAAGTTTCAGATCTGTTGCAATACTGCTTGGTCTCCTTGGTTTATCTGGGCCTCCTAATAGTCCCTGCTGGTGTTAGGTGAGGGATTGAAATGAGCTTCCCCAGAATAAGCCATCTGTGCCTCTAGGAGGGAGAAAGTTGTTTCCAGCCCATGGGGACAGAGAGGCTTTCCAGGCTGGGCTGCTGTGGCAGGATTCCACTGCCTGTGGGAGACGGAGAATGGTTCCCAGCCTGGGCCCATATTGTGGTGGCACACTCTCTCCTGTGCCTCACTTAGCTACCTAGTGTGTCTCAGTAGGGGAGGGGAGTGTTTCTATGGGCTGCTCAGTTTGCACTCCCTATCAATATGCCCTCACCAGTACTGTTAGGCTTGCCTAATGTTGTCGAAAGGAATGAGCCTATGTAGGCTGCTTTCTGTTGCTAGGTTTGGGGCTAGGCCTGGGTCACCTTCTCCTGAAGAAGGGTTACAAGATGTCCTGCTGCGGTGTTCCTCCAGACCTAGGGCCCTCAGCATGTCAGCCATATTTCCATTTTCAGAGTTCTTCTTGTTTTTTTTTTTTTTTTTTAAGATTTTTAAAATTTTATTTATTTGACAGCACAAGCAGGGGGGAGCAGCAGAGGGAGAGGGAGAAGCAGGCTCCCCGCTGAGCAAGGAGCCTGATGTGGGGCTCGATCCCAGGACCCTGGCAGACGCTTAACTGACTGAGCCACCCAGGCGCCCCTCCATTTTCAGAGTTCTGTGGCTACCTTTTGAAGTTTCGATGTTTATAGTGACCTTTATTAGGGAGTAGTAGGAAGAATTGAGTCTACACCATGCTGTCTGGTCCAAGGCTCTTTCTTAATCGTTTCTCATGTTTTCTTTAGAGAGACTAGCTTGCCATTATCCATATCAATTTTCTGCAGTTGTTAAATGATATGACTCTTCTATATTCTTCCTTATCACAGCTTTTACATGGGATCTGAGCTCTTTTCCAACATAGATCTCACTAGTTTTTGAAATTCTGTCTCATTTGGAAGACTAGCAGTTTAGCTGTGCAGTTATTTTGTACTCATACAGTATTCAGCAGTGATCAGTAGAGGTTCAGGAATGGATTCAAGTGGGAATTGATTTTTATAAGGGGTCAGTTAACTAGTGAACATTTCTGTGTTTGGTAAACTTTAATATCTGTGTGAAAATTTATAACTGTGAGGACTATAGTGAATATTTATATAAGTAAAAACCTACCTAGATACCTGTGTCTTTATGCTTTTTAAGTTGTTACATTATTTTAGAATTTTTAAAAAAAACTTGGAAGTCCTCTAATCAAACTACAGTTCAGTAAAATAAAGTCAAGAGAAGATAAAACACATGCCTAATATTAAGCTGACCTTATAATTTATAATCTAAACAGAGAGGCTTGTGATGTTTGAAAGGGGCACCACTAACAATTACTTAGGGACAACAGGTGTAATCTGGGACAAGTGGTCATCTACCTAGACCAAATTACCAAAAAGTACAAAATCTAGTTTGATGAGACTACAAATCTTTTGACTCCTGGGGGTAACTCAGATGTAGCATATGATTGTAGTCATATGTCAAACTACTTTGGTTCAAATCCTCACTTTACTATTTATTAACAGTGTGACTATGATCAATTTACTGAAATGCTCTAAGCCTCAGTCTCTCTATTTGTGATATGGAAGTAGTGATAATACCAACCTCACAAGGCTTCTGTGTAGCTTAAATGAGATTATGCAGGTAAAGTCCTTCGTACAGTCAGTGGCTAGCTCTTAGTAATAAGCACCATGTTTATTGGTGCTATCATTACTGTTATTTATAAAATTCTAGGATCAGAAAATACAACGGTTAAAAGTGAGGTCTGATAGTTTTAATGGGAGATTAAGAGTCAGTGTGGGGTTCTATTTCTGTTTTGCTCCTGATTCTCTTGGACTCTTTGGGAAATGGCTTAACCTTTTTGTGTCTAAATCTTGCCATCTAAAGCTAGAAGAGTCCTGCCATCTGCTCACTTCATGGAAGATGGTAAAGAAAATTTTTGAAAATGCTTTGAGATCTGTAGGAGAAAGGTGCTATATAAGTGGATAGCTTTATTCATCTCTGCATTGACATTAATTTGCTCATTAAATATGTATACAGTTTTTAATCAGCTTAACTAGTAATCAAAAGCTACTATATATGTATAATGTGGGAGTGTTGATACTTCTGTTAAAACATTTCCTTCTAGGGGCTCCTGGTTGGCTCAGTCGTTAAGCATCTGCCTTTGGCTCAGGTCATGATCCCAGGGTCCTGGGATCAAGCCCCGCATCGAGCTCCCTGCTCAGCAGGAAGCCTTCTTCTCCATCTCCTACTCCCCCTGCTTGTGTTCCCTCTCTTGCTGTGTCTCTCTGTCAAATAAGTAAATAAAATCTTTAAAAAAAAAAAATCCTTTTGTGTTTTCTTCTTCATTTAAAAAATGTAGATCCTTATTGCCATATTATATTAAAAATCTATATAAAAATCAGTATGTGTAAGTTCTAGATATTAACTGAATAATTCCTTATTTTCTACTTAGTTTTAATTCAAATGTAGTTTTGATTTCTTTTAAAGAAACAAAAAAGGATGAAAGTAGTGACAAGGAATGGTTGAATAATTATAATGATAATAAAATATGAGCTAAAAAGTACCTTAAAAGAACATTTAGCTTCTACCACAGAATTGTATTTTAATGAATTCAATTCAATTAATTATTGATCAAGTGGCTGCTATGTGCATAAAAATGATGAGAGAGTTCTTTTCCTCAGATGCTTATAGTCTAGTAGGAAAATAAAAATATAACTACTTTTTCATTATCATTAATGGTATAGCTAATCTTTTCAAAGTTGGTTGGAAATAGAGGCAGTATATGAAATAAAATCTTATAGAAGAGTTTGGCTATTTTAAATTAGCTAGATTTAGCTAAAGATTTTTAAAAGGTTCAAAGAGTCAAATGGTCAGATCAGAAAACATATACATAAAAGTTTCAAATTTGCCAGATGATTTCTCATTGGGGTCCAGAATCAATGCTAATTTTTTAAAAAGATTTTATCTATTTATTTATTTAGAAAGAGAGCGAGCGCACACAAGTGGCCAGAGGTGGGGGGGCAGAGGGAGACAGAATCTCAAGCTGAGTTTGGAGCCCAACATGGGGCTCCATCCCATCACCCTGAGATCATGACCTGAGCCAAAATCAAGAGTTGGATGTTAACCAACTGAGCCACCCAGGTGCCCTAGAATCAGTGTTAATTTATAATTTTTTTAATAAAGGAAAAAATTATGTTATTCAAGAGAATAAAATGCTTGAAAACTTGTAATCTAAAAAACTATCTTAGGAGGTTTTTTTTCTTCAGATAATTTCCCCATAATTCACTTTGAGATTGTGATTTAGTCTGAATAATTTTTATTACAAAAGTAATTCTGAGGAATTGAAAGAAATTCAAGATTTGAAAATAAAATTAAGTGGAAAATTATATTCTAAACTTATGAAATGTATTTTATTTTATTTTTTTAAAGATTTTATTTACTGATTTATTTGACAGAGAGACACAGTGAGAGAGGGAATACAAGCAGGGGAAGTGGGAGAGGAGAAGCAGGCCTCCTGCCCAGCAGAGAGCCCGATGCGGGACTCGATCCCAGGACCCTGGGACCATGACCTGAGTCGAAGGCAGATGCTGAACGACTGAGCCACTCAGGCGTCCCTGAAATGTTGTATTTTAAATGTAAAATGGAATAATAAAAATCCAGGTATAGGTTATGAATATTCAAATAATTTACTTACTCTGAGATTTTTCTATTCACTTACACATGAAAGAGAATGTTAGGATGGGAATAAGTTATCTCAGTGATAGGGCAATATGAACAATGACATTTAAATAAAATGTAAATGCTATAATTTAATGTTTATAGTTGCATGTGGATTAGAAAATTAAAGGTAATATTTTGTTTTTAAGGGTACTTTTTGGTATGTTTTGGGACTGGCAGTCAGTCCCTTTTTATTTTTTTGCTTCAGTTACAGATCTCTGAAATGCTACCAAAGAAGATGAATGAAATAGTCTGATAATTATTAAGATTAGAACACAAGCTTTAGGAATTTGTAGATAGAAGTTAAAGGCAAAAAGTTTATTATAATATTTAGAAATAGATCACATGCCAAGAAACTTTATGAAATCACAGTCTACCATCCAGTTTGTTAATACATAAACTGTGGCTTCTTTTTTAATACCTCATTTTCCCTTTCTGTCACCAAATCTAATTCATCATCAAGTCTTGTGTGTTTTTGCTTGTTTGTTTTTAGCACTTAAAAATTTATTTTTTATGAACTTTTTAAAGTTTCTTCTACCATGATGCTGGTTCCAGTTGACCATCTTAGCTTCTGTATTTATTTCCTAGGGCTAATATAACAAATTACATTACATTACAAATGACTTAAAACAACAAATTTATTCTCTCACAGGTAGGAGGCCAGAATTCTGAAATCTAGGTGTGAGAAAGGTTGGTTCCTTCTGAAGGCTTTGAGGGTGAATCTCTTCCATGACTTTATCCTAGCTTCAGGTGTTCATTGGCAGTCCTTAGCTTTTAGCTTGATCACTACAATCTCTTTCTCCATCATCACATGGCCGCCTTCTTTGTGTGTCTTTTCTGTGTCTTCAGATCTCTCTCTCCTTAAAGAACATGAGTCTTACTCCAGTGTGACCTCATCTTTACTTGACATTTTACGGGAAGTCCAAGACAGGGCAGTTAGGCAATGGAAAGAAATAAAGGAATTCAGGGCGCCTGGGTGGCTCAGTGGGTTAAGTGTCTGCCTTTGGCTCAGGTCATCATCCCAGCGTCCTGGGATCGAGCCCGTGTCAAACTCCTGCTCAGCGGGGAGTCTGCTTCTCCTTCTGTCCCTACTCCCCCACCCCCCGCTCGTGCTCTCTCTCTCAAATAAATAAAATCTTTAAAAAGAATAATAAAGGCATTCAGATTAGGAAGAAAAAAAATGAAACTTTCTCTATTTTATTTTTTTTGAGGTTTTATTTATTTGACAGAGAGACACAGAGAGAGAACATAAGCAGGGGGAGTGGGAGAGGGAGAAGCAGGCCTCCCGCTGAGCAGGGAGCCCGATGCGGGGCTCAATCCCAAGACCCCGGGATCATGACCTGAGCTGAAGGCAGACGCCCAACACCTGAGCCACCCAGGTGCCCCAACTTTCTCTGTTTTAAAGATTGATTGATTGATTGATTTTAGAGTGAGACAGAGACAGAGAGTGCAAGCAGGGGGAGGGTCAGAGGGAGAGGGAAGCAGGTGCCCTGAAGAATAAATATTATTAAAATATCTATGTTACCCAAAGCAGTCTACACATTTAATGCAATCCCTTTCAAAATACCAGCAGCATTTTTCACAGACCTAGAACAAACAACCCTAAAATTTGTGTGGAACCACAAAGGATCCCAGATAGCCAAAGCAGTCTTGAAAAAGAAAAGCAAAGCTGGAGGCATCACAATTCCAGACTTATATTACAAAGCTGTAGTGATCAAGACAGCATGGCATTGGCACAAAAATAGAACATAGATCAATGGAGCAGAATAGAAATCCCAGAAACGGACCTACAACTATATAGTCAATTAATCTTTGACAAAGCAGGAAAGACTATCCAGTGGAAAAAAGACACTCTCTTCAACAAATGGTGTTGGGAATACTGGACAGCAGCATGCAAAAGAATGAAACTGGACCACTTTCTTACATCATACACAAAAATAACTACAAAATGGATTGAAAGACCTATATGTGAGACTGAAAATCATTAAAATCTTAGAGGAGAACACAGGCAGTTACCTCTTTGACAAAAAACAAGTCTTAATAAATTTAAGAAGATTGAAATCATATCAAGCATCTTTTCTGACTATAATTTTATGAAAGTAGAAATCAGAACAGGAAAACTGGAAATTTGTAGATATGTGAAGATTAAACAGCATGTCCTTGAACAATCAGTGGGTCAAAGAAGAAATCAAAATATCTTCAATCAAAGAAAAATGGGAACATAACATAAAACTTAGGAGATGCAGCAAAAGCAGTTTTTTTTTTTTAAGATTTTATTTATTTAATTGACAGAGAGAGACAGCATGAGAGGGAACCCAAGCAGGGGGAGTGGGAGAGGGAGAAGCAGGCTTCCAGCCGAGCAGGGAGTCTGATGCAGGGCTCAATCCCAGGACCCCGGGATCATGACCTGAGCCGAAGGCAGTCGCTTAACCAACTGAGCCACCCAGGTGCCCCAGCAAAAGCAGTTCTAAGAGGGAAGTTTACACCAATAAATGCCTACTTCAAAAAATAAGAGAAGTCTCAAGTAACCTAACTTTTCACTTGAAGGAACTCGAAAAAGAAGAAAAAATGAAGTCCAAAGTTAGTAGAAGAAAGGAAATGAAAAAGATTTGAACAGAAATAAATGAAATGAAGAATAGAAGAGACCGGTGAAAGTAAGAGCTGGTTCTTTGAAAAGATTTAAAAAAAAAAAAAAAAGTAGACTGATCAGGAAACAATGAGAAGTCTCAAATAAATAAAATCAGGAATGAAAGGGATGTTATAACTTTTACCACAGAAATACAAAGGATAAGAGACTACTGTGCTCAGTTACACCATAACAAATTGAAAAACCTAAAAGCAATGGATAAATTCCTAGAAACATAGAATCTGTGAAAACTGAATCGTGATGAAATAGAAAAATTGAGCAGATCAGTTACTCAAGAGAATGAATCAGTGACTGAAGATCTTCCAACAAATAGAAGCCCAGTTCACAGCTTTACTGTGAATTCTACCAGCCATTCAAAGAATTAATACCAGTCCTTCTGAAACTCATCTAAAAGGTAGGAGGGAACTCTTCCAAACTCAATTTACCTTGATACCAAAACCAGACAAGGATGCCAGATAAAAAGAAAATTACAGGCTGATATCCCTGATGAACATAGATGTGAAAATCCTCAACAAAATATCATCAAACAACATTTAATAATATATTGAAAGGATCTTACATTATGATCAAGTGTAATTTATTCCTGGGATACAAGGATAGTTAAACATGCCAACATCTATAAATTTTGTTCATCACATTAATAAAATGATCAAAATCACATGATTATCTCAATAGATGCAGAAAAAGTATTGACAAAATTTAGTACTTTTACATGATACTCTCAACAACTTATGTATAGAAGCATTTTGCCTCGAGAGCAGAATAAAGGCTGTATATGAGAGCCCTTAAGCTAACCTACTCAGTGGTGAAAAGCTAAACTATCTTCCTCTGAAATCAGGAGCAGGACGAGGAAACCCACCTTTATTACTATTATTCAACATAGTACTGGAAATATTAGAGCAATTAGGCAAGAAAAAGAAATAAAAAGTATCCAAATTGGAAAGGAAGAAGTAAAATTGTCCTTGCAGATGATATGATCTTAAATATAGAAAACCTTGAAGACTTCATCAAAAAACTGCTAGAACCAACAAACAAATTCAGTAATGTTCCAGTATAGAAATAGATATAAAAAAATCAATTGCATTTTTATATGATAACAGTGAACTACTGGAAAGAGACAGTAAGAGAACAGTCTCATCTACAATCGCATCAAAAAGAAAGATACTTAGGAATAAATTTAACAAACGAGATGGAAGATCTGTACACTGAAAAATAAAAGACATTGATGATAGAGGTTGAAGAAGGTACAAATAGATTGAATGTTATTTTGTGTTCTGGATTCAAAGAATTAATATTGTTAAAGTGTCCAGATCACCCAAAGTCACCTACAAATTCAGTGCAATCCCTATCAAAATTCCAATGCAATTTTCATACAAATAGGAAAACAATCCTAAAATTCATACGGAACCCCAAAAGACTCCATGTATCCTAAGCAATCTTCAAAAGAATGACAAAGCTGGAAGAGTCACACTTTCTGATTTCAAACTATATTAGAAAGCTATAGTAATCAAAATAGTACAGTATTGGCATAAAAACAGAGCCATAGATCAATGGAACAGATTAGAGAGCTCAGAAAATAACCCATGCATATATGGTCATTTAATTTTCGACTAAGGATCCAAGAATATATAATGGGGAAAGGATAGCCTCTTCAATAAGTGGTCTTGGGATAACTGGATCCTCACATGTAAAAGAATGAAACTGAATCCCTGGTCTTATACCATACATAAAAATCAACTTGAAATTGGTTAAGACTTGAATGTAAGACTTGAAAATGTAAAACTTTTAGTAGAAAAACCTAGAGGGCAATGTCTTTGACATTTGTCTTGATTTTTTTGGATTTGACACCAAAAGCAAAGACAACACATGGAAAAATAAGGGGGACTACATAAAACTAAAATGCTGCTCAGCAAAGGAAATCATCAATAAAGTGAAAAGGCAGGCTATGGAATGGGAGAAGACACTTGCAAGTGATATATCTAATAAGGGATTAATATCCAAAATATAAAAGGAACTCATATAATTCAATAGCAAAAAAAATCCAACAAAAAAATGGTCAAAGGATTTGAATAGACATTTTTTCACAGAAGACATACAAATGGCCGAGAATTGTATGAAAAGGTGTTAAATATCACTAATATTCAAAGAGATATAAATCAAAACTAAAATGAGATAATCACCTCCTGTTATGATGGCTAGTATCAAAAAGGCAAGAGGTAACAAATGTTGAGGATGTGGATAGAAGGGAACCTTTTATACTGTCTATGGAAATATAAACTTGTACAACCACTATGGAAACCAGTATGGAGGTTCCTGAAGAATTTAAAAATAGAACTACCATATATTTTAGCAATCCCACTTTTGGGTGAATATCCAAATGTACTCCCATATGCATTGCAGCTTTTATTTGTAATAGCAACGGTATGGGAACAACATAAATACCTGCTACAGATGAATGGATAAAGAAATAAATGTGCATAATAAGTATATATATTTTATATATACATAACAATATATGTAAAAGTTGAGTTATAAAATATAAATGTATAATGGAATGTCTTTCAGCTTTGAAAAAGAAGGAAATCTTGCCACTTGCAACATGGATGAACATGGAGGAGATTAAGTGAAATAAGCCAAACAGAGAATGCTACATAATACCACTTATAGGTGGAATCTAATTATAAAAAAAAAAAGTTGAACTTAGAAACACAGAGTAGAATTATGCGTTGCTAAGGACAGAGGTTGAGGGAAATAAGGGAAAATTGGTAAAAGTGTATAAACTTTCAGTTATTTATATATATATTTATTTATTTGGGGGTGGGCAGCAAAGCAGCTTTATTGAGTGATAGCAAAGTGATAGTACAAAGCTCCCGAGGAGGGAGCGGACCTGAGAAGGTTGCCCCTAAACTTTCAGTTATTATATGAATAAGGTCTGAGGGTCTAATGTGTATAACGTGGTAACTATGGTTGATAATACTATATTGTATAATCAAATTTTTCTAAGAGAATAGAATTCAAGCATTCTCATAAAAACGGGGTAAAAATGTGAGGTGTTAGATATGTTAATTAACTTGGTGGGATCCTCTCACCGTGATGCATGTATCAAATCATCATGGTGAACACTTTAAATACTTTACAGTTTTATTTGTCAATTATAATTCGTCAAAGTGGAAAAAATTCCACAATGAGATACCACTTCATATATATTAGAATGGCCAGATTAAAAAAGAAATCAGATAATAATAAATATTGATGAAGATCTAGAGAAATTCATACATTGCCAGTAGAAATGTAAAATGGTACAGGTGTTTTGCAAAATGACCTGGCAGTTCATTAACCATAGAATAATCATATAACTCAACAGTTGCACTTCTAGATAACTACCGAAGATAATGAAAACATAGGTCAACATAGAAAAACTTGTACACAAGTGTTTATAGCAGCGTTATTCATAGGAGCAAAAGGTTGGAAACAATTCCAGTATGTATTAACTGATGCATGGGGAGCCCAAAGTGGTATATCCATACAGTGGTGTACTTAAGAATGTTATAACATGAATGATTTTTTTTTTAAGATTTTATTTATTTATTTGACGGAGAGATAGAGCAGGAACACAAGCAGGGGGAATGGGAGAGGGAGAAGCCGGCTTCCCCTGGAGCAGGGAGCCCCATGTGGGGTTTGATCCCAGGACCCTGAGATCATGACCTGAGCCGAAGGTAGACGTTTAATGACTGAGCCACCCAGGCGCCCTGACGAATGATTTTTAAAAATAATATGCAGAATGAAAGCCCACAGATTGTATGATTCCATTCATATCAAATATTTAAAATAAGGAAATGTACGGAGACAGAATGTAGGTTAATTGTTTCTTAGGTCTGAGGGGGATGAGAATGAGAGTGATAGCTAAAGCATGACAAAACTCTTCTGAGGTGTTGGAAATGTTCTAATATCAGCAAGGACTGTAACTGATTGCACAGATCCATGAACATATTATACACCATTGGATCACATACTTTAAATGGGTGGATTTTATTTTGTTTGAATTATATTTCAATAAAACTGTTATAAAAGAAATGTTTGTCCTCCCAAGTAAATTACACGTGTTTTGATGTCACAGATAGTGTTTGTTTTATAACCATTATAGTGCTTTTTAGACTTTAGAGTATAGGGTACAGCCATAAATAGACTTAGCAGTTTGAGTTACTCAAGAAAAATATCTCCTAGTTTAGACTTAGTGATCTTGCAAATTGCCTCAATTGTGAGGTTTGTTTGGCCATCATAAAATATATCAATTTTATTATTTTAAAAATAAATTTGATAATAGTTGTTTTAGCACACTCAGAGATCCAAGAACATTTGGTGTCTTTTGTCTTGTCTGTACATGTTTCCAGTTTTATCTTCCCCTACAATCTACTGTTACATTTTTAGAGTTCTCATTAAAACTTCAGTACAAATCAAGTTGTTAAATAGTGACATGAAAAACATCATTTGTCAGGTAGAAATTTAAACCTGAATATGAAAGATGATGTGATAGTAAACCAAAGAAAGATATATAAAAGACAAGTGTTCTTTAGAAAATGGGTATAATAAAAAAGTTTGCTTTTTTTTTTCCACCCCAGTTTTAGGGAAAGGAGAAATGTAATGGATCTTATGATTTTAGAATCCTTTTTCTTCATCTTATTTTTTATTAAGGTGATTGAATTACAACTGAATCACAATATATTCATTTAAAGTTTTCATTATGTTTAACATTATGACTTTTGCTTTCGGCTTTTAAAATCAATTATATGAGTGATTCACACAGTGCCTTTTTATAATCTTCAAAAGGAGAAAAAACAAATTCACTTACAAGTAAAGTTATTTTACATTATTGTATTTCAGTAACTCAAGAGTCTTTGTATATCCTAAGCGAGCGACTTCACTGAACTATCTGAAGTATTTTGTGAGACTTGCTGTATTAACTGCTACGATTAGTTCCATAAAGTTCCCCATTTCTTCTGTAACACCTTCTGACTGTTACTCAGAGTGCCCTCACGGTTGGGGCTGGCATGCTGCTCTCCAACAAGCCCAGTCACTTCTGTACCCTTCACTGAAGTTGGAAGCTTAGAGAGAATCAGTGATGTTTGCTTCCAGACCCGCCAGTTTCTTGTTGTTGTTGTAACTACATTATTTTTATTTATTTATGAATTGATGAAATGTGGGTATAGAAACTTGATTCCATTAAGTTAAATTTTAAAATTTGGGAGGGCTCAGTTAAGGGAGTTGCTTATGAATAATTGCTCTTAATCTGGTGAATCAACTATAAAAAATGGGAAAAAATCTAGGAGGACTCTGTGCTGCAGTTATTTCAGCAGTGTCTTTAAGTTTTCAAAAAAAAAAAACAATAATTGGAAATAATAGTTGGATTGTAATAGGTGTAGCTTATGCAAAAATACCATGCAGAGCTATGAATCAACATATTCATAGCACAAGGAAATGCTTGGCTCTACATCAAAAGCTTGGCCAATGGGTTTACTTTTATATGCGTGATTTGATATGCAAGTACAGACATATCTGTATCTCGGTGATTTTGTGGGATCACCAGAATAAAGCAAGTCAAATAAGTTTTTTGGTTTCCTTGTGCATATAAATGTTTACATTATACTGTAGTCTGTTACATGTGCAGTAACATTGTCTAAAAAAACAATGTACATACCTCAATTTTATAATAAAACTTTATTACCAAATAATGCTAACCATCATCTGAGCTTTCAGGGAGTCATTATCTTTTTGCTGGTGGAGGATCTTGCCTCGCTGTTGATGGCTGCTGACTGATCAGGTTGGGGGTTGCTGAAGGATGGGGTGGCTGTGGCAATTTTTTAAAATAAGACAACAATGAAGTTTGCCACATCAGTGGACTCTTCCTTTCTCAAACAATTTCTCTGTCTCATCCGATGCTGTTTGATAGCATTTTACCCACAGTAGAACTTTTTAAACTTGGGGTCAGTTCTTTCAAACCCTGCTGTTGCTTTATCATCTATGTTTATATAATATTCTAAAACCTATATAGTTATTTCAACAGTCTTCACAGCATCTTTACCAGGAGTAGATCCCATCTCAAGAAACCACTTTCTTTGCTTATCCCCAAGAAGGACTCCTCATCCATTCAAGTTTTACCATGGGATTGCAGCACTTCAGTCCCATCTTCAGGCTCCACTTCCAAGTCTAGTTCTCTTGTTATTTCGACGACATACACGGTTGCTTCCTCTTCTGAAGTCTTGAATCCCTCAGAGTCATCCATGAGAGTTTGAATCAACTTTGTCCCCAAACTCCTGTTAATATGGGTATTTTGACCTGTTCCCATCCATGAATCACAGGCATTCTTAATGGCATCTAGAACGGTGAATCCTTTCCAGAAGGTTTTCAATTTACTTTGCACAGATCCATCAGAGGAATGACTGTCTGTGGCAGCTATGGCCTTATGAAATGTATTTCTTAAAGAATAAGACTTGAAGGTCAGAATTACTCTGTGATCCATGAGCTGCAGAATGGACGTTGTGTTAGCAGGCATGAAAACAACATGAATCTTGTTATACATCCCCATCAGGGCTCTTGGGGGACCAGGTGCATTGTCAGTGAGCAGTCATACTTTGAAAGGAATCTTCTTTCCTGAGCAGGAGATCTCAACAGTGGGATTAAAATATTCAGGAAACCATGTAGTAAACAGATGTGCTGTCATCCGGGCTTTGTTGTTTTGTTTCTAGAGCACAGGCAGAGTAGATTTAGCATGATTCTTATGGGCCGTAGGGTTTTTGGAATGGGAAATGAGCACTGGCTGCAACTTCAAGTCACCAGCTGCATGAGCCCCTGACAAGAGAGTCAGCCTGTCCCTGGAAACTTTGAAGCCAGGATTGACTTGTCCTCTGTAGCTATGAAAGTGCTAGGTGGCATCTTTGTCCAATAGGGAAGGAGTCAATGTGCCTAACCTCTAGAAGTAATATCCCACATTTCTTTGTGCCCTGTGCTTCAGGGGACATGGCTTCTTCCATTTGTCCTGTTATATCAGGCTGCAGGCCATTTTTCCCACTCTTCCTTCTCTTCCCTTGGGTATAATGGAAAGTATGGACTTGTAATAGTGATTGAGTAGCTTCTTAGCTGCTCCAGACTCAATTTTTTTCCCATCTGCTCTTGCTCTATTTCCCTTTGCCCAAATTTGACAATGTGAAAGCACTGTCATTTACAGTGAAACTGGTTAATTGATGAAATTTTGAAATTTTACAAAAAGATGAGATGCTTCCACTTAATTTTTCTTGGTGTTTTTTATTTTTAATTTATTTTATTTTTATTTTTTAAAAGATTTTATTTATATTGATGAGAGAGAGAGCGAGCGAGCGCATGCGAGCGCACATGTGAGCACAAGCAGGGGATGCGGCAGCCAGAGTGTTGATGCGGGGACTCGATCCCAGGACCCTGGGATCATGACCTGAGCTGAAGGCAGATGCTTAACCGACTGAGCCACCCAGGCGCCCCTGTTGTTGGTGTTTTTTAAAGTGTTCTGTGACAATGAGGAAGGGTAGAGAAAAGTATGTATTAAATTTAGTGAAGCACTAGTACAATTTTGAAGCAAAAGAAAATTTAAAATATAATTCTCAGTGGCAGTAATTAGAACACAGAAGCGGATCATGGCTGCTGTGCCTTCTAATTCACTAAGTTGAATTTTGCCAGGGCACTTATCTTTACCAAGCTAACATTTATATGCGGATATGTTTCTCTATCTAGTAGACCATGATCATAAGATATGATTAAACATACTTTGCTTATAATAAAGCACACTTAATTTTGTTTCATATGGACACTCATGACAAGGTAATATTTGTTAACTTTTGGAATCTCTTAGGAAATTATATAAAGCCCCCACACTGGCTTTCTAAAGTAAACAAAAAACAAAACAAAACAAAACAAAACCCTAACATTTATCTCTCTCTCTATATTTGTAGTTGGCCCTTTACACACACTATTTAATTCTTCACATTACTGTTTATTTAAAAAAATTTTGCGCAACATTGTAAATCATTATTATCTTCACTGAGATTCTGAGTTTTCTAAGGGTTAGAACAATGTAATATGTATTTTTCCCAAAAGTTTCAAGGAATTATAAGCTCCTTAAAATATAGTCAGTACTTAGTAACTTAAAATAAGTAAGCATCTAATAGAGCCTTCACTCAAAAGAGTTTGTAATAAAAGATGGTATTTTAAAAAAACACACAAAAATCTCTAAATAGAGATAATCTTTTTCTGCCCTGTGATCCTGGCATTGTAACAATCTGAATGTGAGGTAATAAAAAGAGAGAAGCCACAAGGTGTGTCTTTCCATTCATTTAGCTCTGTGCTCCCTGCTGCTGCCAGCATCATCAGACAGCCCTTGGGACTCTCTAATTGCAGTCTCTGTGAGTTCTTTCTGTTTTCCTTATCAGTTTGCAGCTTGCATTTTGAGAAATAATAGCATAAAATATTTATCTCCTCAATAGAAAAATAAGAACTCTGGAACTAAAATCTCAATGGCACGTGTACTTAATCTAAAACATCCCGCAAATAAAGTTGATGTAAATATGATACAAATAGGTCTAACTCTGGAGAGAGAGATATTAAAGAAGAGCTTAGCCATAGGCCTGTTGTAACAACTTGGCCCTAAGTACCACCTTACTTTTATAAAGGATTATAAACTTGCTCATCTCTTAACAGTAATATAGTTAATCATAATACCTCACACTTCGCCTATGTTTCAGTGTTGTAGTAGTTACTCTAGCTAGAATAAGCAATTTTACATACTAAACTCATATGTTAGTTCAAAGTTAATAGGAAGTAAGGGAAACTAACTTTTCCAGGAAAGGCACACAAGGAAAAAATTATTTTCTGTGTTACTGAAAGGGTACTCCATAACATAGAGGAACGTTACTGTAGGGCTTAATCAGAAGTGTTTATGTGCATTGCATTTTAAAAATCTCTAATGTGAAGTTTCACTAAAGGACTACAGCCTGGCCTTTTGAGAGTCTCGCCGTTAATAGGCCTATGTAAATTCTTAATCCTCTTTTTTGCTGTCATTATGTTGAGAATATAAAAATGAGTAATTGAATGATTGAGGAACATTCCTGAGTATATTACTTGGAGGAATTATTGGGGCAAAATCAGTGTCCTTTCTCTGTTGGAAACAGTGACTAAAAACAGAGAAAGTGGGCAGGCTCCTGGTATTGTTCGCAAGGTCGTGCTCCTGGGCTTTGTACAACTGCAGGGTATTTAAAGTTCCTGGTATCCTTGACAACACAAACTGTTTGTGATACCAATTGGTGCTTGTGTTTCAATGATGTCATACAATTTACAGATCCACACAATGGAGCTCTTGTTTGTGGACCTACAGAGGAGTTCTGACAATTTTGGAAAAGCACCTGAATACCCATAGGAATCGAGGCTTAATTGTGTGTGTGTGTGTGTGTGTGAGAGAGAGAGAGAGAAAGAGAGAGAGAGAGAGAGAGTTCGCTCAGGCTTTAGTTTTAAGAAGCAGTGACAGCCTTTCTCTATTGCTTTATCTCTTGAATTTGGATTCAACTTTCTTTAAAAAAAAAAAAAAGCAAAATATATCACCCACCAAATTTCTCATTGTTTTGCATTCTTGGAATTGCATTTGAGAAGTATATACACCTTTTTGTAGAAAACAGATGAGGATTAATTGCTCTTCTCAAGTTTAGCCTTCAGCTGTGCAGTTGTAAGAGGCTTATAAGAGCTGGGAGTATTTGAACTAATTGGTTAGATTAAAACAGTGCCATTAAAAAGATTATTTTCTTATTTCTTCCTCTTTCTCCCTCTCTCTTTTTTTTTAAATACGTGAAGTACATCAGTAGGCTGACCTAACTGATGTACATTAAGTTACCAAACCAGTTTAAATAAAAGAATGTGTTTCTGCCCTTATATTCACTTCTTATCTTGTTTCTGTGGTCAAAAGGCTATAAGTTTATTGGCTCTTCCTTTATTTATGTCAAGAATGATGTGTGGATTCATGGTATAGAGGTGTACCAGACCCTTTCCCATGGAAGTTTCCTTTTATTAGAGCAAACCTGTGTAGTTTTTTTTCTCAGAGTATTTCCAAGGAAGATTATTTACATACATCATACAATCCTGAAGATCATTCATAGTTTAAATTGTTTTTTTCCCCTCTGACATTTTATAACAATATTTTTAGCATCAGTAGTTTTGAATTGGAATAAGAAACTAACCCATTATTTCAGATGTGGCAGGTATAAAGAATAATAAGAGCTAACATTTATTGAAGGCTTAATATATGCCAGGCCCTGTTCTAAATGCTGGACATTTCTCATGTAATCCTTACCACATTGCTGTGAGGTAGAGACAATAATGTTCCCATTTTAAAGATAAGGAAGCTGGGGCCCCAAGAGGTTAAGTATCTTGACTACAGGCTCATAGCTGGTAAGCAATAGAGCAGCCATTCCTTTTCAGGCAGTCTGACTCCAGATTTTGTGTTCTTAACACGATGCCTCTCAGTAGCAAGGATAATAATGAGAGCTGACATTTACTGAGCACTTCCCTGTGTGCCAGAAATCGAGAAACTGTTTGTATCTTTTTCTAGTGTGTTAACTCACTTAATCAAATAACCCAAGTTGGGACGTGGTGCTGCCGTGACTCTGAATCTTACTCTGCCAAATTCCTGTGCTTGGGTAACCTCTAAGAGGTCTTTGTAAACAATTTGTATGTGCTTAAATCAAGATGGAGTTATGTTAAGCAGCTCTGTATAAGAATCCTAGCAGAGGTCAGTATGTACCAGGGCCCTAAGTTAGTATCACCTTCCTGCATATTCAAGTACTGTATTACTTATCTTATGGGGGAAATTAAAACCTTAGAGAGTCATATGAGAAGTATAAGTTTCAACCTGATGTTCCAAATGCTGCTTAGATATTAATAAAACAAACAAAAAGCCTTATAGCCAGCATTTCTTTTCTTATTCCTAGGATTTTTAAGTAGACTTCAACTAGTTAAAAATAGGTGGTTCCCTAGTAACAGGTGATTCTCTAACTAATAATAGAGGAAGTTAAGCATCTGTGGACTCAAAGTTAGCATTTCTATGCTACCCACGCTATGTATCATGATAGAGAAGTTGAATTATGAATGTGTTGAAGTGCTTTAAACTTTGTTTTCTTCTTTGTCCATGAACTTGATATTGATCAACTTCGTTTGGAGCCTCCCTTTAACCATCTTCTCATTTGGTAGGACTGAGCTGTATATTTTTAAAATGAATAATGTCACTTTAAAATGTAATCTTAAGGGGTGCCTGGGTGGCTAAGATGGTTAAGTGTCTGCCTTCGGCTCAGGTCATGATCCCAGGGTCCTAGGATCGAGTCCCACATCGGGCTCCAGGCTCAGCGGGGAGCCTGCTTCTCCCTCTCCCTCTGCCTCTCCCCCTGCTCATGCTCTCTCTCTCTCTCTGTGTGTCTCAAGTGAATAAATAAAATCTTTAAAAAAATGTAATCTTAAGTCATAGTAATAGATGCACATAATTACAAGTGTGTACTACAAGAATTGAAATAAAAAAGAACAGTTATATTCTCTACTCAGTGCCTGAGCTGGTTTCTGTTCCATAGAGGCAAACACTTGTAACTCCTTTAGAGTTTTCCTCCACTACTTATTTTCATATTTTTATTTTTTATTTTTTTTAAAGATTTTATTTATTTATTTGACAGAGAGAGACACAGCGAGAGAGGGAACACAAGCAGGGGGAGAGGGAGAGGGAGAAGCAGGCTTCCCGCTGAGCAGGGAGCCCAATGCGGGGCTCCATCCCAGGACCCTGAGATCATGACCTGAGCCGAAGGCAGACGCTTAACGACTGAGCCACCCAGGCACCCCTATTTTCATATTTTTAAATAACTAATGCATTCACACCTACACATATGCACACATGAAAATATAGATAGACATATTTCAAACACTCTTTGTTTGGAACTTTCACTTTTAATTTAACTTCAAAATTTTTTCTATACACACACACACACACACATGCACACATATACACACAAGACCATGATCTTCTTATTCCCTTTTATAATTGAGAAAGTGGAGTCTCAGGCTAAATCATTTGCCCCAAATCATGGAAATAGTAAGTGGCAGATTTGAATCTAGTCATCTGACTACACAGCTAAAGTTGTGTTTCATGTAAGTCAAATTCATTCAAAATGAGACTATATAATGATTTTCTCCCCCTTTTCAGTGCCCAGATGGTTAATCGTAATACCAAACTTGTGTGCTTAGTATATGTGAGGCACTTTGTTAAGTATTTGATGTGTATTATTTCATTTGAACCTCACAGAAATCTCTGAGGGTAGGTGTTTTGTCATCCATTTTTTAAAGATGAAGAAATTGAAGTTCACTTAGGTTGAGTAATTTATCCAAGGTCACACAACTTATAAATGGTAGAACTGGGTATAATTTTTATTGGGACATCTGTCTGGCTCAATCATGTGACTCTTGATATCAGGGCCGTGAGGTCAAGCCCTATGTTGGGCGTAGAACTCACTTTAAAAATAGAAAGGGTTATTTTTATTGAAATATAATGTACACAGAGAAAAGTGCAAAAATCCTGTAGCTTCATGTATGGCTTGATGAATTTACATAAAGGCGACATACTTGAGTACCTTGCAGCCTGCTGAAGAAACGGGACATTGATAGCATCCCAGAAGTCCCTCTGATGCCCTTTCCCAGTCCCTGCTCATCCAAAGAGTAACTATGTTGCTGACTTTAATATTGTAGGTGAGTTTTACCTGTTTTTGAACTTTATATAAGCAAAATTATACATTTTTTGTCTGACTTCCTTTGCTCAATATTATATTTGTGAGCTTCATACATGTTGTTCCATGTAGTTGTAGTGCTTTCACTCTCTTTGCAGTTCACTTACCCATTCTACTATTGGTGGACATTTCGGATCATTTCTAGTTTTGGCTATTATGAATCGTGTCACTGTGTGCAATCTTATCAATGTCTTTTGGTGAAAATGTGTCCTTATTTCTGTTGGGTATATATGTCTAGGAGTAGAATTGCTGGATATTTATATGTCTGGTTTTTGTAAATATTGTCGAATAGTTTTCCAAAGTGATTGTACCAATTCACACTCCCACCTGCACTTGTTTCACACCCTCACCAAACACTTAGTATCTTTTCATTTTAGCCATTCTGGTCAGTGTGTAGTAGTAATCTCTCACTGTGGTTTTAATTTGCATTTCCCTGATGATTAATGAAGTTGAGTACCATTTTACATGTTAAATGGACATTTGGATAGTCTTTTTTTTTTTAAGATTTTATTTATTTATTTATTTGAGAGAGAGAAAGAGAGTGCAAGAGTGAGAGAGCATGAGCAGGGGACGGGGAGGTGGAGAAGCAAGCTCCCTGCTGACATGTGGCTCAATCCCAGGACCCTGAGATCATGACCTGAGCCAAAGGCAGATGCTTAACTAACTGAGCCACCCAGTCCTGGATATTCTTTTTTATGAAGTGACTTTTCAAGTCTTTTGCCCATTGTTTGTTTGGATTGTCTGCCTTTTTCTTAACAGAATATATTGGTTTTCCTCACCCTGTCCTCCTTTTTCTGAGGCAAGAATTTTGGTTCTTCTCATTTTTCATTCTGGCATTTACATACCTCCTTAATTCTAAATAACATGAATATACTGCTGCTTTTTTAATTCATCAATTCTTGAGATTTTCTTTAAGATTTTTATTTATTTGTCAGAGAGAGAGAGAGCACAAGCACGGGGAGCAGCAGAGGGAGAGGGAGAAGCAGGCTCCCCACTGAGCAGGGATCCCGATGCGGGGCTCCATCCCAGGACCCTGGGATCATGACCTGAGCCGAAGGCAGATGCTTAACGACTGAGCCACCCAGGCGTCCCAATTTTTGAGATTTTTATTGATTTTTTGTTATGGTGGTTGATGAGTTGGCTTTCAAATACAATCATCCCAACTGCCTTACCATAATTTATATGTATATAAATTCAGTATCCAGTATTTTACACTATTATGCCTAAACTGGGCATGGTTGAATGTCGTTCTTACATTTCCTTTCCTTTCTTACCTTTTTTTTTTTTTTTGCTTGCTTTTTTCCTGAGGTTAATAATTGCCTTGTTTTTTTTCATTTGTGTAGGTTTCTTTGTACCTATTACTTATTCTTCCCATGCTTTCTTGTAGTTGTACAGTACAGTTTTTACTCAAAGTCAGTAATATCAGGTAATTCATCAGATCCAGCTTTATTCTGTTTCATTTTCTTTTTTTTTTTTTTGGTGACATCCCTCTTGGAATCCCCCTAGTCTTTTTATATTTAAGACTGTTCTCTGAATAGCTATTATCCTAGGTATTTGCTTTGCTATCATCCTTAGAATTCTCTTTGCCTTTTTCTTAGGGTGGAAGCTCTATTTCCTGGATCCTAAGGCTTTCTCTCTTTTTATTTACCTCCTCCTTTCAATCAAGCACATGCTCCAGTATTTTAAAAAATGGGAAAGTAGCAAAAAGCATGGTATGATGTCTTCAGCATGCCAGTCTCTTTATTCACATTGTTCCAGTCAGGATTGCTTATATTTGGTGCATAGTTATCAGCCTCCTATTTCTCTTCATCATCACTTTGAAATACTCTTCGATTCTCTTCCTGAGTTTAGAACACCTGTTGTAAAAATATGGTGTGCTGTTTTCTTGGTTTACTCCCTGTTATGGATTGAAAGTTTGTCACCCCTCCCCCCCCCAATTATTTTATGTAACTATATCTTGGAGATAGGACTGTAAAGAGGTGGTAAAGGTTAGATGGGTTCATTAGGGTGGCGCCCTAATCTGATAGAACTGGTGCCTTTATAAGAAGAGGAAGAGATACCTCTTTCTTTCCATCATGCGAGGACACAGCAAGAAAGCAGCCCTCTGCAAGTCCGGAAGAGAGCTCTCACCAGGAACCAAATTAGCTTGCATCTTCCAGACCTATGGGAAAATAAATTTTCATTGCTTAAGCCACCCAGTTTGTAATATTTTGTTGCAGCAGCCATGCAGACTAGGACACTCCCCAAAATTTGAGGCCTTGAATATCAAAAACATTTTTATTTTATTCACATGCTTGATTGTTCGGCTAAGTGAATAATTTAGGTTGGAAATAATTTTCTTTCAGAAGTTTAAAGGCATTACTCCATTGTCTTCCAAATTCCTGGGTTGCATTTGAGAAGTCTGGATCCATTCTTGTTCTGAGCTTTTTCATGTAAACTTTTTTCTTAGCGATGTATTTTGGTGGATAGCTTTTTTTTTCTAATATTTTTATGTTGAATCTCCTGGATTAATTTCTCGAGTTTCTTTTCCTTTTTCTTTTCCATCTCTCTTTTTTTTTTCCTGGGATATTTTCTGAACTTTATCTTCTAACTGTACTATTGAGTTTTGTTTTCATTTCTGTTATCATGTTTTTAATATACAAAAAGTTCTTTTAGTTCTATAACTGTTGCTTTTTATAAAAAGCATCCTGTTTTTGTTTAATGGACATTATTTCTTCTCATACCTCTGAGGATAATGATGGTTGGTTGTATTTTTTCTTCCGGTATCATTTGTGTCTCCTTCAAATTGCCTTTTCCTGTTTGTTTTGATCTCTGTTTTCTCATGGTAGGGACTTTTCTTTGATCTCTTGTATCTACTCCAGATTAAGAATTGTAGATGAGAAATTTGTCTAGAAGATCTGAGTGTAGAATTGGGGCTTGTCTACTGAAGGCTTTTGTGTAAGGTGATCTAGATGGGCTGTTTGTTGGGAGAATTCCCTTTGGTTCTTTCCTCCTGAGCTGATGTGATACCCACAGAATGTTCTTCTAATTGCCAAGAGGGCAATTTGTCTGTCTGCCAGTTCTGTGAATCAGTTGGGGGGCGGGGAGTGGCTTTAAGAGAATTTTGTGGAAAGCACTTCTTAGCATTTTATGCTCTTCTCAACTGTGACAGTCATCCTTTACTTCACCCTTGATTTTACCCTTCCAAGAGAGCAAACCTTCATTCTTTTACCTGGGTGGTTGGGGAGTGACAGTTGCCTATAGAATTAATTGGAGAGAAGATCTTGGGACACTGACTGATTCTTAAATCAGCTTACCTAGGTCTCATTTTAGACCATCCCTCCTCCCCATTGAGAGATACCTAGTACTAGCCTATCCATAAACTTTTTGAAGATTCTCTGATGTAAATTGGGTTGGTTCTTAGCTTTCCTCACTCTTCAACTAGGATTCAGTTTTCTCAGGCCTGCTAAGTCAGTTAACACTTGAACATATTCTTCATAGCTTCTAAAATTTTATTTAATTTTTCCCCATTTCTGTTTCTTTCCATCTATGTGGAGTTTTAGCTCTGTCTCTATCTATAAATATAAACTTATCTTTAGTTTTAGTGGAGTTTTGAGAAGAAATGAAATTATATATGTCCATTCTTCCATTTTAACCTTAATAGCTGCCATGTATTTCTTGAAATGAAATTTGAATAAGACATTTGTGGACTCCCTGAAGCAATTCCAGGTTCGTTTGAAGGCCAGGATTAGAGGTCTTGGACCTGGATAGCAGATCTAGGTTTGACTTGATCTTTTTTTTTTTTTGCCCTAATTGGACCCAAACTAAATTCATCAGCTTACTCTTCAAACTTGGTTTTCTTTCAGAATTCCAAATCTCAGTAAATGGAAACCCCATTCACCTCTTGACAAAAATGTGCATCTGTAGTGTCACTCTTCTGTTTAAAATTCTTCAGGAGCTTCCTTTCCTGCCTAAGATCCAGACCAACAAACATACTTAGTATGGTTCCAAGATCTCTCTGCATGACCTTGGCCCAGACTATCTCACCAGCCTCCTAGCTCCTGGCCTTACCTCCTTGTTCCCTGTGCAGTAGCCAGAGAGGCCTCCTAGAAATGCTAGTACTTACATTCCCCTCTCCCATTGACCATCTTCCCAGCTGCTACAATGCCACAGACTTAAGTCCATTGCTCTTATTATATGCTCTCACAACACCCTCTATTGCTTCTTACAGTGTTTATCATAATTGTTTAAATTAACTGTATTCTAATTGTACAGTATTTGACCCCTCTACTAAATTAAAGCTCTATGAGTTCAGTGAGTAGGTCTGTCCTGCTCACTCTTATTTTCCCAGGCTCAAGTACAGTACTGTATGCACAATACATAAATACTCACTGAATTAAAAACAAAACAAAAAGCAAGAAGAAGCTTTACTGATATGCTAGAAAAAAATTCTAGATTACATATCAAAGAACTAAATTATAAGATAACTTTGCTAAGTGCATCACTTTGAGCAAGTAATTTTCTCTCTCTGAGCCTCATTTTAATGATCTGTGAACTGAAGGAGTGTGGTTTACTAGCCTTTAACATCTCTTTCAACTCTAATTTGTTTCCCAAAGGACCTCCCTCTACCTGCATTTCTTTTTGTGTTGACCTTTGTTTTTATTTCTTCTACTTTACACTTATCATCAATTGCTTCCCTCTATCCATTCTTTCCTCTTTACTACCTGTAATGTGAAAGTATCTCTTGATATGTGAACTCTCATCATCCAAATATTTGCTACAGTGACTTGGAAATTTTTAACCTAAAATTGACCATCCAAATGGAAGTACCATTAAAAGAAATTCGCACGTGTATTCTGGCCAAAAACATTAGGTTGCACGTGAATCTGGGTAAGAGAAAGTGGAGTAGACTGCCATCCCCTATATCAGTTGTTTTCCCAACAGGATAGTATTTCGTGATCGTGCTGTTTAAAGGTTTCATGCAGTCAAAATATCTTTTAAGATAATGGAAAAGCCTGTGAAAAGTAGGTGAGCCAAGGAGGATTAGTAAACCTCTTACAGTGGGAGAAATGATGGAGATGATAAAGGCTAATGAGAGACAAAAGACGAAAGACATAAGCTTTGCTGTGCATATGTCCCCATGTACTGTGCACGTATGCCTGTGGTTCTTACCTATTTGTGAGAAACAATAAAATTATGAAAGTCGTGTTAGTTTTAGAAAGCCTTGTTAATTTTATTTTGTAGTGCTATTTGCATTCACTATGCATCTTAACAGATTATTGTTTACCTTACAGTATATATTTGCAGTCTAAGAGGAAGATGTAATGTGTATCTAATACTGTATATTGTGCATAAACATACCCACTAACAAGTTCATTAAATATTAATGATTTTGCTTGTTTATTTTTAGTTTAGAAGTTTTTGGTGGATTGCATATAGGTATGTACGATTGTAATATTGTATATATGAAGTATTAAGAATACTTAATATTTGGGGAGATTAATTGGGAGTTTTAGATGAGCTTGAACTAAATTTCTTTTTTCACTTAAAATCAGAATATAGTCTCCTGTTACGTGAAAATTTGCTATCCAACACATTTGCAGGCATGGATTAGATTTGGTTAAGAGGGGTGTCAGTTCTATTTGTTGGATGTATTGAAGAGAATATGCTAAATGCTTCCTTTTACTGCTTTATAGTCTCATATTAAGGTATTTGTTCCCTCCTCCTGATTTGAGGTCAGTGGTTTTTGATAAAAAGAAAGGTTTTTCACTTCTTATGTAAGTCAGCTAAGTTGCGTCAGGACTGAGCTGACTGAATTGGGTTGTCGACTTAGCAGTGAGTGACTGATAGGATTCTTTAGAGAAGCCTGTATTATCTCCTTGATAGTTTTCACTGTAAGCTCAGTGATTTGTGACTCAAACAGGTCACAATTCAGAAGAGATGCATATTTAGCTCTGTAATTCTATTTCACTTGATTCTGTGGAGTGAGGTAGAGCTATTAAAATTTTTTAATGCTGCCAAACTCTTGATGGGTTTTATTTTTAATGTAGTCTGCCTTCTTTGCTCCTTTAGATAGAGATACTGTTACAGTATTGGCTGTATAACCAATTGCTAAAACCTCAGAAACCGATCTCTCAATAGTGGTAAACTACTCTGTTTTTCCTTCTCCACTAAGAATCACATTCCTTTTAAAGCTCTGATTCTTTCCCCACAGCAGCTGCCCCTAAAGGAAAGTGAAGAGATTCAATTCAAAAAGAGGCAAGCGTGGGGGTATATTAATATAGGAAGAGGTGCTAAATATAACAGAAGAAATGAGTATTACATGGTGTTTGAGATTGATTCTTAGTATAGTTCATTTTTCTACCAGTAACAGCAATATGAGACACAAAAAGCATCTTGAGTTTTGATCATTTCTATAAGGCCATGGTTATGTTTTAAGGGACAGATTAGTATTTTCTTACACTTTTCTTAAATTTGCACAATACTTGGCTATTTAAGAAAAACTTGCATATAGACCTTTTTCTCCTTCTAAGGATTAGTATATAAGTGAATTGTTTTGAGTATTTTATATTTTTCTGTTTAGGTGAGAGTATAAACTGTAGATGTAAGTGGTCCTATTGGGGTTGAAGTACAGGGTGTGATTGACTGCCATCTGTCATCCGAACGCGGCCTCATCCACTACATGCCATTCAGTTACCCAAGCCATGGAGTTGCTTAAGCAGTACTTGGCCCTGTGTGGGAATTATGAGACTTATTCCTTCTAATGCATGTCCGAAAAGCAGCAGAAAACCATATCATCTGTTCTGCCTGCCCTTGAACGGCACACGTGATCAGGTGCAGTGCAAACTGTACTAGTGACACGGAAGGAGATGCAAGGTGGAACCATTGTGGTAATGGTTTCCCACCCTGGTCATCCTCTTTAAAATAGGTAGATAATAGCATCCAATTAAAATTAGTTCTTCTAAAAAAAGAAGTGTTACCTTTATCAAACATCTGATTGTCTTCTATAAAGGTCAGGCCTTCAAGGAACTTACTACGTTGTTATCAGGTAACTCTGGCCTGTGATGGAGCAGAGGTAGAAGCCCCTGGCTTAGGCCCTGGTGCTGCTGAGACTGAGAGGCAGGCAGCAAAGGGAGCCTTTGCAAATCTTAGTCTAAAGGAAATCACTCACCAGAAAGAAGTGTCCCTTGATGTCTCCTACCTGCCCTCCCTTTCTCTTAAAAAGGGTAATGGGCAGCATAGGGGATTTACTGACTAGCCACCAGAGATCAAGTAGCATGGCAATTAAGCCTCCATAGGTGAGAAGGAAACATAAATGGCTAGCTAAGCATAAAAGACACGATATAAATTCATTTTAACAAATAGTTACGGTCTCATAGTGAATTTATGATAGACTAAAATGTATTTTCATAAAGGCAAACATTTCTGACCTAGTAATGATTTTATATCTTAAACATACTGAATCATTTATTACTTAGTATCCTTATTACTCACCAAGGTGAGTGTGACCATATTTAAATCTACTGGGGCCATCGATTTGTATTCACTGTAATGTAATTTGCCAGCCCAAAGGTTCATTGCATGTCAGGACAAAGCAGAGTTCATAGCCGATAATTTTATGTTTGGGTAGTTATTATAAGAAGATTTTTGTTTGCTTATTCTGCAAATAGGTATTTTTCTGACATTTTGACAGAATATGGAGGGTGGAAATGTAAGGAGGGGATAAAATAAAGAAAATTAAACTTTAATTTTGGTTTATTAAAGACAAATCTGGTTGGTTTTGTCTTTCCTTTCAATACTATAAAAATGAAAGAGAGTGACTTAAAATATATTGATGCAGTAATTGATGGCAGCCACGTTAAGTCTTGATCAGACAGCATTAACACATTTATAAAATTATTTGGTCATATATCTAATGTCAGGGGGCTGCTGCTGAGCAGCATGTTACAGTCAGGGACATGAAGATTAAAAACCATCTTCATGTGGCAACTCTAACATTTCTTCTGTTGCAACAGAAATTGCCTGTAGAAAATAGCCAAGAATATACCACATTTTTAAAGCTGTATGGCAGGGCAAGGCTTTTATTCTTTTTAGAAAAATAAAGAACTATCTGTTGAAAAGATAGCTTGTTAGTTGGCCTATGAATATAAATGATATTTAAACTTGAACTTCTGTTAAAACTGTTTTGAACATTTTGGTGAAGAGAAAAATAGCCCTTTGTGTAGTTTGGGAAATTGACACGTTCTTAGCTAGTTTTGAGTAGCATAGCTCTGTTATAAAGTTATTTAGATGTATTTTTACTTCTGTTAAGAAAAGTGGTCACTCCAGTTCCGAGACTTAATAAAGTAATGTTTATACTTTGACTTTGAATTCTAACCAAATTCAGAATGAAAATGAGTCTGATGACTGAATTTTGAATGTTGGGAAGAACTTGCCATTAATAAACCGGGTTGGCTCTGGCATGGAAATAAACACACACACATGAAAATATAGATCTGTCTAAGTAGTTCAGACCTCTGCGGTTTATAACAACTACATGCTAGAAATGTGTTTCTTTTTTAATACATTAAAATTTCACCTGTATAGATAGATTTCCCAAAACCGTGTTTTGTTTTTGCTTTTTTAGGTTGGTACTAAGAATCAGTGAAAGGCTATTGAGATTGAATGAAACATTAGGGCCTGTGTTAGTTGGAAGAGTCTCTCTGTAGAATACTCTGTAAAGCTTGCTTTGGATGGCAGTAAATAGGTTTAGAATTTTACCAATTGCATTTAACTTATAATGTTGGAATTTTAAAAGAACATGTGGCTAGTAAATGATGTGATACAAAAGCAACTCAGATGAACTTCTACGGAGCTGTATGATAAAATAATAAAATTTCTCACAGCTGTTTTTTCTTTGACATTCTCCATATTTGGGTCATGGACTTGTTCTTTTCTACTCTCCTTACCCCTATTTCTGCTTTCAGTCAAATCCCTTTAATACTTTCCTACTGTAAGTCTTTTGAGATGCTTTCTAAGTCTGGAAGAGACAAGAAGATGCTTACCCTCCAAGAGAAAAGTTACAGCGAGACTAGTTACAGATTATACCTACTAGAATTTCCATTTTTATTCATCATCTTTGTCAAAGGATGTGACAGGCCCTGATGCTGCCTTCTCTGGTTACAAGGAAGGGTTATGTGGAAGGGTTATACACAAGAAAATTGTTGCTGTTGTTTCCTTACCAGGTAGTTACTAAATTTATATTAGTGCTTGAGGAGGCCCAGGGTTTGACTTTTAGATTGACAGGTAGACTAAGTAATCTGGCATTTTGAATGCTGTTTTGAAGTGATTTGGATATAATGGATTACAGTGACTCCTTCTAATTCATTACAAATTAAAAGCTTCCCTTTAGGTTTTCTTTATTCCTATTTTGCAAAAATTGGTTGCGGAATTCCCTGCTAAATTGCTATTTCGAAATTAGGGTCACATGAACTCTTTCTTTCTATTTCACTGTCACCAGTCTGTGACCCCAATTATTCCATGCCCGGCCATTACATTAGTCTCCCATCCATTATATAAGACCTCTGGTTTTTTTCTGCTTTATCTTAGCAAGCTATTGCCAGATTTCCTTAGAATCCTCACTGGCTTCCTGTGTCTAAGCAGTGGTTTTTAAAGTATGGTCTGTGGAACACTAGAACCCAAGGATCTCCCTGATCTGTTAGGTTAAAACTATTTTCACGATAAACTTACCCGTTTTAAAAAAAACTGTATGGACTTCGGCACTGGTGATGGAAAAGCAATTATGAGTAGAACCACTGAGGCAGTAGTAGTAAGATCAAGGAGGTGGCTCCAAACTATCAGTAGTCATTGCATTCTCCTCCGCCACACACAGGAGGGGGAAAACAGATAGTTTTCAGAAAATCCTTGAGAACTCAGCAAAAATCCTTAATTTTATTGACTCTCAACCCTAGAGTTCCCATCTTTTTAACATTCTGTCTGATGACACTGAGAACCACCCATGAGCTGCATACTGAAGTGTGACAGCTATCACAACAGAAAGCATTTTGTGCAAATGGCTGAACTTGCCACTTGTTTTCATGGAACACCGCTTTTACTTTGAAACAACTGAAAGACTATAGTTCTTTGGCAGACATTATCTGGAAAAAGAAAGACATAAAGCTCTCATTTAAGGAGAAAAAGCCAACAGTATTTATTGCTAATGATAAAATTCAAGACAAAAAATGCTTGATAGCTTCCCAGTAAAGACTTCTGTGATAAGGTCAAGACTTTTCTGAAGATTAATGAATATGATTTTTTGATATTACATAATGAAAAGTGCCATAATCTGGAAAATCTGCAAAACCAAACCAGTGTTTTGGAAATGGTCAGTGTATGATGTTAAAAACTCATGCATACGGGTAAAAAAAAATCCATTCAAAGATGAGGTACACCAATGATTTTTAATGTAACAGTATGAAAAGTTCATTGCTGTGGTGTCAGATTCCACATTTTACTCACTTTTAAGAAGTGTCCTCTTGTCAGGCTTTGGTGTAGTATTAAAAAAGATGATCCACAGTTATCTAAAAATGCTATTAAAATACCCTTTCCTTCCAACTGCATGTCTGTGTGAGCCCAGAGTTTCTTCATATACTTCAACCAAAACAACATGAAGCAATAGATGGAATGCTGAAGCAAATATAAGAACCCAGTCGCCTTCTATTCAGCCAGACTTCAAAAAGAGATTTCCAAAACTTAAAACAGCATCACTCCTCTCACTTATTTTTGTTTGTTTGTTTTAGATAATGGTTACATTTCATTAAAAATATGTGTATTAATATGCAGTAGGTTTCTTATCATTAACTATTTTTAAAAAATTTCTCAGTTTTAATTTCTAATATGGTAAATATTGATGAATATGGCCCATACAAATAAAAACTCTTTGAAGTCGTCAATAATTTTAAGAGTTTAAAGGGATCCTAAGATCAAAAGAATTTGAGAATTACTAGTCCCTGCATGATAATAGCCAGTCTTAGAGAAGTGCTCTCCAAAGGGATCCAGTGAGTAACTTCTGATGCTTTTTTTTTTTTAAAGATTTTATTTATTTATTTGAGAGAGAGCAGGAGAAAAAGCATGGGCAGGGGGGTGGGGCATAGAGAGATGGAGGAGCAGGCTCCTCACTGAGCAGGGAGCCAACACAGGACTCAATCCCAGAACCCTGGGATCATGACCTGAGCTGAAGGCAGACGCTTAACTGACTGAGCCACCCAGGCGCCCACCTCTGATGCTTTTTAATGTTTCTAAAATTATTCAGTATTTGTAATAAAGCCAGCATCCAGTGCACTTAGGAGCTTTATAGGACTGGGACAATGGAAAGCTAAATTTTTTTTTCCAGTTTTGCTATTAAGATTCTTATTTGTAATTCTGTTATCCTTTTCTTTAATAAATTTTAGACACTAAATATAATTGGAAGTCAAAAGTTCGAAGTATGTTACTAGAGCTGAGAGGGAGACGGAGGGAGGGAGGGAGAGAGAGAGATTGATATTGATTGATTGACTGATTGAGGGGTAGTATTGGTAAGGTGAGCCTGTCCTATGGTAATATAATATAATCTTAGTATATAGGCTTTACAAGTGTACCGTTAAATCTTCACGTAAACATGGAAACAAGGACATGATAGAATGAATGAGTTAAATCTATAGGTTATTTTATAATCTTATTTTATCTTGTTATTTAAAATGGCTTTTAAACCTTAATCCACCAGAAGTGCTTAAAAGAACCCCCCAAAATCACTTATTCTAACTTGTCTAATGTTTTCTTCCTTGGTATACATTCATACAAAGTGATCAAAAAGTGGGTATTAGATAATAAATGTGAAACTGTAAAATTTATAACATGGCTAACCGATCTCATCATTTAGACAGAACATTTTTTTATTTATTTTTTAAATACAGTGGTATTGCTCCCTACTTCATTCTACCTTTAGCACTGGGGAGGAATAGTTTGGGGTCCCAAAATGCTGTGTGAGACACTGTCTTATTTCACAATACAGCAAAGAAACCAACAGGAAAGCCCAGGTTGAAGGAAAGGAGAACATGAGACAGTGAGACTTTAGGAGAATTACTTAGGATGACACAGGGAAGGGAATTTAGGTTTTCTTAAATTCAGTGCTGATAACAGATTCTATTTGGTCAGGAAACCTGAGTTATGCTATAAATATAGTATCCTATGTTCTAATTTTATTGGACAGAGCCTATCACTGTCTTCTTGCTTAGTATAGATCCTAAGATTACTGTTCAAATTAAATTACAGTGGGCAGCTTCGGTCACCCATGGCTAACTTACGTAAGCAGGTTAGTCATTTGAATGAAAACTTGTCTAGGCCACAAAACCACCACATTTCCACATAAAGTAGGTGTATCCCTCTCTGTTGAAGTGGAGTTGGTATTTGACTCTAAAAATAAGCCTGCATTGTGGTAAAAATCTAACCCATTTGTTTGTCCAAATCATGTGAAGAAAATCAGCTTTGACATGGCTTTTAAGTATAGGCAAGAATCTTCTATATGTGTCAAAAAGGATTAAGAGTCACCTCGTTTCAAGCTTTTTGTGATAATTTTAGGACATTTTGAAGTCTACAGAAAACTTTAAAATGTAGATGCTCTATTAGAATACGGGGGGGCTTGAGGGTAGGGACGAGAGTTTGTGAACTGGGGAAGTTATAGATGTACACAGTGCAGAGGAGACAGACTCAGAACACTGAGGGGGAGAAAGGAAAGCAGTGAACTAAGAATTAGTAGCATGTCCAGCCAAGCCCCAGTAGCATGGGTTCTGTGACTGAGTTATTTGTAGGGTAGTTGATAAGCTCCCTTAAATATGCAGAGCAACAAGTTTAGATAGATTTTTAGAGAGCAAAGGAAGTTAAGCCAGGAGGAGCACTGAAAATAACAAGGCAATGCAAAAGGAGAGACCTACACCTAAGTGCCCTAGTTACGGACTTGTTTGTTTCTGACAGAATTCCAGCTCTCGCTTTGCTTATTTGGGTGATTATCATATAAAATATCTAGGACATTATTTGTATTTCCTTGAAGCCAGTACCAGCAATGCCTATCGTCCTGTGATAAAAAGTGTTGTAGAACGTAACAGTAACGAAAACACTCATGTAATAGATAAAATGTGCTTATTTATGATTTACAGCTCTCCTGCCCTATAGGTGTTTGTTTTCTAATTTCCCCAGTTTGAGATGCTCCTCTAGCATAATAACTACATTGTAATAAATAATGTCTTTAAAATCATCCCTTCAGTATATTCCTTACAGGAATTAGTCCTTCATGGCTAAAGAACTTTTAATATTCAACTGTCATAAAAGCTTTCTTTAGTGGATCTAATGTGTAGTTTTGATTAAGACGTGTTGCAAGTTTTATAGCAGCCCAATGAGTAAACAGGGTTCATATCAAAAAAATTTAAAGTAACAAAGTAAGAGTAACCACTTGGTATTTAATAGGGAAATGAGACATTTGAGAAGAGTCAGATATTTAGCTCTGATGTGTACCTCCACCTCTAAGAGACCTGATGGTAATATATTTAGATCTTGCCTTGAGGAAGTTGCTTTCTGTGTTTTTAAGATCTTACTGGCCTCTAGTGGTAATATGGTGCTATCCTTTAAATATTTTTAATTTTTGTGCGTGACTAGAAATAAAGCCATTTGGAAGACACTGGCTGATAATAGCTTCATTCTTTGTCTGGGGTCAGCAGTACTCTCAAAGTGTACATACAACGTCATCTTCCTGAAGACGAGAGGTTCTCTCTTTTTTTCTTGTCTCTGAGTCATCCCCACCTCTTTATTTTGAATGTTAGTTTAGCTGTGAAGCAACCTCCCATTGTTTTAGTACATGTACAGTGGTGATTACTGCGTCAGGTTTGTGCTAACAATTCTTTCTAGGGTTTCAGCCTTCTTTTCTGCAGACTGAAGCACCAATTTTCCCCTCTGTTTATAATAGTTTATTTTCTTCAAAGGTAGTTAAGTTTTCAACTTAGCATTTAGATTCATGTTTAAAACTCTTTAGTTCAATTTTGAAGAATTTTACATTTGAAATACTAGTCTACTAAGTAAGCACGATACTGATTTCTCACTTTTGTTTTTCATATTTGTCACTTAGATGTCAAGGGGCCACCTACCCATCGTCTGTCTTGTGGCCAGTCACCCTACACAGAGACCACAACATGGGAGCGGAAGTATTGCATCCTCACAGACAGCCAGTTGGTGTTGCTCAACAAGGAGAAGGAGGTGAGATGGATATTTCTGAGGAAAGCTACTTCTCTTTCTTTTTTTTCTTTTTTTTTAAGGTTTTATTTATTTATTTGACAGAGAGAGACACAGCGAGAGAGGGAACACAAGCAGGGGGAGTGGGAGAGGGAGAAGCAGGCTTCCTGCCAAGCAGGGAACCCGATGCGGGGCTCGATCCCAGGACACTGGGACCATGACCTGAGCCGAAGGCAGACACTTAATGACTGAGCCACCCAGGCGCGCCGCTACTTCTCTTTCTGACCAGATTCCTGAAAGCTAGTTTTTATTTGCATTTTGTTGTGTGACATTTATAGAAATGGAGGCTGTATGAATGATAAATTATAAGTATAGGCATACCTCCTTCTATTGAACCTCACTTTATTGCACTTGGCAGATATCACATTTTAACAGTTTGAGGGTTTGTGGCAAGCCTGTGCTGAGCAAGTCTGTTGGAGCCATATCTCCAGTAGCATATGCTCATTTCGTGTCTCTGTGTCACATTTTGGTAATTATCACTTCAAGCTTTTCCATTATTATTGTATTTGTTATGGTGATCTATGATCAGTGATCTTTGATTGATGTTACTGTTGTAATCATTTTGAGGCACCATGAACCATATCCATCTAAAACGGTGAACTTAATTGATAAGTGTGTATGTTTTGACTGCTCTGCCGATGGCTGCCCCCATCTCTCTCCCTCTTCTCTAGCCTGTCTGAGATTCCCTGAGACACAATATCGAAATAGGCCAGTTAATAACCCTGCAATGGCCTCTAAGTGTTCCATGTGAAAGGAGGACTCTCACATCTCTCACTCTAAATGAAAAGCTAGAAATGAGTAAGCTTAGTGAGGGAGGCATGTTGAATGCCAAGTGAGGCTGAAAGCTAGGCCTCTTGCACCAAACCAACTTATGAATGCAAAAGAAAAGTTCTTGAAGGAAATTAAAAGTGCTACTCCAGTGAACATAGGAGTGATAAGAAAGTGGAACAGCCTTAAAAAAAAAAAGAAAAGAAAAAAGAAAAAGAAAGTGGAACAGCCTTATTGCTGAGACAGGGCAAGTTTCAGTGGTCTGGATAGAGGATCAAACCAGCCATAACATTTCCTTCAGCCAGAGCCTATTCCAGAGCAAGGCCCTAACTCTCTTCAATTCTGTAAAGGCTGAGAGAGTTGAGGAAGCTGCAGAAGAAAACTGGAAGCCAGCACAGGTTGGTTCATGAGGTTTAAGGAAGGAAAGAAGCCTCCTCCAGTACATGAAAGTTCAAGGTGAAGCAGCAGGTGCTGATGCAGAAGCTGTAGCAAGTTCTCCAGCAGATCTAGCTAAGATCATTCCTGAAGGTGGCTACACGACACAACAGATTTTCAGGGTAGATGAACAGCCTTCTATTGGATGAAGATGCCATCTAGCACTTTCATAGCTAGAGAGGACAAGTCAGTCCTGGCTTCAAAGTTTCCAAGGACAGGCTGACTCTCTTGTCAGGGGCTCATGCAGCTGGTGACTTGAAGTTGCAGCCAGTGCTCATTTCCCATTCTGAAAACCCTAGAGCCCATAAGAATCATGCGAAATCTACTCTGCCTGTGCTCTAGAAATGAAACAACAAAGCCTGGATGACAGCACATCTGTTTACTACAGTACGGTTTCCTGAAATATTTTAATCCCACTGTTGAGATCTGCTCAGGAAAGAAGATTCCTTTCAAAATATGACTGCTCACTGACAATGCACCTGGTCCCCCAAGAATCCTAATGGGGATGTATATCAAGATTCATGTTGTTTTAATTAACGCAGTGTCCATTCTGCAGCTCATGGATCAGAGAGTAATTTTGACCTTCAAGTCTTATTCTTTAAGAAATACATTTCATGGGTGGCTCAGTCAGTTAAGCGACTGACTCTTGATTTCGGCTCAGGTTATAGTCTCAGGGTCGTGAGATCCAGCCTCAATGCCTAGCACAGAGCCTGCTTAAGATTCTTTCTCCCTCTTCCTCTGCCCCTTCCCCCACCTGTGTGTGTGCTCATGCTCTCTCTCTCAAAAAAACAAAAAAACAAAAAAACAAAACCCGAAAACTATATTTCATAAGGCTATAGCTGCCAAAGATGGATCTGTGCAAAGTAAATTGAAAACCTTCTGGAAAGGATTCACCATTCTAGATGCCTTTAAGAATGCCTGTGATTCATGGATGGGAACAGGTCAAAATATCCACATTAACAGAAGTTTGGGGACAAAGCTGATTCAAACTCTCATGGATGACTCAGGGATTCAAGACTTCAGAGGAGGAAGCAACCGTGGATGTCATCGAAATAACAAGAGAACTAGACTTGGAAGTGGAGCCTGAAGATGGGACTGAAGTGCTGCAATCCCATGGTAAAACTTGAATGGATGAGGAGTCTTTCTTGGGGATAAGCAAAGAAAGTGGTTTCTTTTTTTTTTTTTTTTTAAGATTTTATTTATTTGAGAGAGAGAGAGAGAGAGCACATGAGAGGGGGGAGGGTCAGAGGGAGAAGCAGACTCCCTGCTGAGCAGGGAGCCCGATGCGGGACTCGATCCAGGGACTCCAGGATCATGACCTGAGCCGAAGGCAGTCGCTTAACCAACTGAGCCACCCAGGCGCCCAAAGAAAGTGGTTTCTTGAGATGGGATCTACTCCTGGTGAAGATGCTGTGAAGACTGTTGAAATGACTACATAGGATTTAGAATATTATATAAACGTAGATGATAAAGCAACAGCAGGGTTTGAAAGGACTGACCCCAAGTTTAAAAAGTTCTACTCTAGGGTCCCTGGGTGGCTCATGCAGTAAAGTGTCTGCCTTCGGCTCAGGTCACAATGCTGGAGTCCCAGGATGGAGTCCCAGGATGGAGTCCCACATCGGGCTCCCTCCTTGGCAGGGAGTCTCTGCTTCTCCCTCTGATCCTCCCCCCTCTCATGTGCGCTCTCTCTCTCTCTCTCTCTCTCATTCTCTCTCTCTCAAATGAATATCTTTAAAAAAAAAGAGTTCTACTGTGGGTAAAATGCTATCAAACAGCATCGAATGCGACAGAGAAATTGAGAAAGGAAGAGTCCATTGATGTGGCAAACTTCATTGTTGTCTTACTTTAAGAAATTGCCACAGCCACCCCATCCTTCAGCAACCCCCACCCTGATCAGTCACAGCCATCAACATCGAGGCAAGGCCCTCCACCAGCAAAAAGATAATGACTCCCTGAAAGCTCAGATGATGGTTAGCATTATTTGGTAATAAAGTTTTTTAAAATTGAGGTATGTACATTGTGTTTTAGACATACTGCTATTGCACATTTAATAGACTACAGTATAACGTAAACACAATTTTTATGTGCACTGGAAATCCAAAAATCCACTAGACTCGCTTTGTTGTAGTGATCTGGAACTGAACCTGTATGCCTATAAGTAAAGGGTTGCTCGCATCATGATGATATTCAGTTGTCATGAAGGAACGAGTTCAGCAAGATAGGGTTGGATTTTCACTGAGGAACAGTGAAATAGATATTGAGTTGAATATTTTGGAATGAGAACAGATTGGATTTGGTAGACCTGGCTCCAAAAATTGCTCGGAAGAGCTATGGGACGTGATGTCCGTGTAGCTACTGTAACAGATGGCACTCTCAGGGATTCACTGAGAGAGGTTTAATGAAGGGACTATTGACAGAGACATGGACAGCATAAGGGACCTACCAAAGAGTGTGAAGCACCATGAACTAGTAACAGCAGAAATCTTGTTATCACCCTAGACTTTCAGGGCCAAGGAGGGAGCGGTGCTTCTGGAAACCAGAGGATGGGTTGCACGAGAGGGCTGCTTGGCAGTTGCTGTAGCACTACACAGAAGAGCACGGCTTCTGCCCAAACAAAGATGGCCAGCAGGGAGGAAGCAAAGGAGAAGAAACCCTCCAGCTCTTTTCCTGCCTTCTGATTTCTTGCCAGTTGTTACCTACTAGCCAGACGTAACTTGAAGCCAGAGGAAAACAAGATTGCTCTTGCACCAGAGGGAGAGAAGGGCCGCGGGTACATCTGGAGAGGTTAACAGAATGTAGTTAGCCCATCATCAAGCTCTAGGTAAACTCTCTGTCCTAAATGAAGAAAACCCTTGAGCTTATCATATGCTGTTTACTACTCTACTCAAACTGTGACAGTGTACAAGTCCTTCCACATCCAAATGACTCATCTGCTTATTGCTGATCTATCAGAGAGTTGAGATCATTCTGATTTGGGAGGTCCATAACCCCGCTTTACCCCCTACCTCCACAGCATAAAAAAAATGAGTGAATATGATCTTGACAGAGAAGAGGGATTAATGGGAGGGAAGGAGAAGAAAAGATCTGGCTCAACAAAGGACAAAGATTACTTGCCAAAAATAGAGGTAAATACCTAAAAAGCTGTAGGTAAAATATCAGTTTAGTAAGTCATCCTTCCTGAGAAGTGAGTTCAAGGCGAGCAGTGAACAGCAAGTACGTTTCTCAGCTCTTGGCTATGGATCCCTATCTCCCTTTTCTCTTCTCCTTCTTCTCTGTCCCTTTTCTTTTCCGTCCCTTCTCTTGCTCAGCAGTCTTTAATATAGTAAAGCCAAGGTAATAACAAGAAAAGAATTTTAGTTCCTTTATTTTAGTTCTTTTTTAAATGATTTTATTTATTTATTTGACAGACAGTGAGAAAGGGGAACACAAGCAGGGGGAGCGGGAGAGGGAGAAGCAGGCTTCCCGCTGAGCAGGGAGCCCGATGTGGGACTCGATCCCAGGACCCCAGGATTATGACCTGAGCTGAAGGCAGACGCTTAACAACTGAGCCACCCAGGCGCCCCTCTTTTATTTTAATTCTTACTTCCGAGGGCCTAGCTCAGGTGCTCCCTATGATGCTTATTCTTTTTCTCCATCTACTGAAAAATCTGCCTTACTTTTGTTACCATCTCCCTACCCGTGACCCTTTTCCAGTATTTTAAGTTTTATTTTTTTATTTTTATTAAGTTTTATTTTATTACAATAATGTAATAAAGGTCAGCCTTTTCCGAGATAGTCTAGTTCATGTTGCTGTGTTTATATTAAGTTAATACATAATAAAAATTGGTGGAGTGAATATTAGTATAAAAGATTTCTAGTTATCCGATTTGAATAAACAGATAATTGAAAATGTTCATTTTAACCAACCTGCTTTGTCAGCAGTCATTTATCAGAGCTATTAATAAGGAGTGTTATGAATAGATCATTTGCTATCTTTCTGCCCTTATCTACCTTTTATTCAATTTAGTACTGTAAGAAATTAAATAGTGTCAGGATAGAGAGCATAAGGTCAAGAAACATGCCTTATCTAGAACCAAAATGAAATCCACTGATTAAAGATTACTGATGAATTGAGTATTCCAGGGCTGGGCCCCCCCTTTGTCTCATAAAATAACTGTCCATGAGGAGTAACTTTCGGAAACAATATCTTGCATACTTTCCTTATTTTTATGCCAGTCATCCTGAGTAGCCGTGGACAAATGGGGAACCCCTCATCTCCCACAGTCTGTATATGGCTCTGTAAATCCTCTTTTCTGTCCCTGCCTTCTGCTCATCTTTTACCACCTCTTAAAACCCTATCACTATACCCTCTGCAAGCCACAGTCCATCATCAGCAAACCCAGCTGTTTCTTCCAGCTGTTCTTTGTAGGCATCCCTTAACTTCTTGGTTTCAAGAGAATCTGTGTTTTCCCTGAGAACACCATCTTCTGTGAGGTCCTGTCAAGTGATGGCTGTTTTTCTCCCACAGCCCTCATACCACACTGCCTGTAGTAGTTGTTCTTCCTCTTTCTGACTGCTTCCTGCCCTCCCTCATTTTCCCTAAAAAGTCCAAATCCTGCTTCTCCTCTTCCAACCCCCCAGTCATTCCTTTTCATTTTTTGTTGATTTGAGCTCCTGGCTCATTATCATTAGCTTCAACACTACTTTGGCCTTATTTTGTGATGATTCCAAAATCTGCAGAGACGCTTCTTCCAACACACTGGGTCTGAGGTCCTTGACCTCTCTCCTCCAAGAATCTTTTCCTCTACCCCATCTCATCGCTACAACTTCTTCATATGCTCAATTTCACTCATTTTACACTCTCCTCATCACCTTCTGCCTTTCTAGCTCATCCCTTATTCCAGCAATCCTTCAGTCCTTTTGAGACCCATGGTCCATTGATGCTATAATCTTTTCTGACCCTTAGACCTCTGATACCCTCTCTTCCCTCTTCACCCAGCCTGAATTCCATGGTCAGCCATTCTGATCACTCCCTTGCATCCTATTTCCTTGCCCTTCTCATGCATTATCATGCTTGCTCGGCAATGCGACAGCTCCCCAATCAAATCCTGCCCCTCTTCTGTCTTGCCCTGCTTCCATGCAGCATAATGTGTCTGCAGAAGATCCATCATGCTGACGGTCTTTAAACTAATAGCTGCAAACCTCATGTGAGCCCTTAATGCTGCGTGGAAATCACAAAACATTTTCCTAGCTTAATTATTGTTCAGCTCTCCTGAACTAATGCTTCTCAATCTATGTGTGGTGAAGGACCAGTATTTTCTCCACCTGACTGTGAACAAAATACAATAAAATGAATAGTTAAGAAAATTGAAATTTTAAAAAGATGTAAATACACAAGTTCCAATTTTTAATTAGATTTAACCAAAATTAAATTATAATTCAACAAATATACACAGAATAACCATAACACAGGACAAGAAGAAATAAAATCATGAAAATTGTACATGTTCATGGAAAGTGAGCTGTACAGTGAAACCCATTGATCACATGAGGCACACTTCTCAATTTCTGCACTGTTAAATTATTTATTGCAGACCAGTAACAGTTTACACAAGACTTTGGACCACACTTTGAGTAGCACAATCCAAAATGATTTCTTTTTTTTTTTTAAGATTTTATTTATTTATTAATGAAAGACAGAGAGAGAGAGAGAGAGAGGCAGAGGGAGAAGCAGGCTCCCAAGGAGCAGGGAGCCTGACGCGGGACTCGATCCTAGGACCCTGGGATCACGACCTGAGCCGAAGGCAGACCCTTAACCATCTGAGCCATCCAGGCGCCCCAAAATGATTTCTAAAATGACTTTTTCTCAGGGCCTCTGGATGGCTCGGTCAGTTAAGTGTCTGTCTTCTGCTCAAGTCATGATCTTGGGATCCTGGGATTAGGCTCTCTGCTCAGCGGGGAGTCTGCCTCTCTCTTTCCCTCTGTGCATGCACTCTCTCTCTCACTCTCTCTCAAATAAATAAATAAAATCTTTTTTTTTTAAGATTTTATTTATTTGACAGGGAGAGACACAGCGAGAGAGGGAACACAAGCAGGTGGGAGTGGGAGAGGGAGAAGCAGGCTTCCCACCGAGCAGGGAGCCCGATGCGGGATCGATCCCAGCACCCTGGGATCATGACCTGAGCCGAAGGCAGATGCTTAACGACTGAGCCACCCAGGCGCCCCCAATAAATAAAATCTTTTTAAAAAATTATAAAATGACTTTTTTTCACATCTCCTCTATTCTAATCCTTTCTCTCTTACCCTCTTGTAGCTGGTTACTTTGCTGTGTATTTCGCTGAGAAAATTCAAGCACCCAGAAGAGAACTTCTGCATACTTCATTACCATATACCATGTCTGCCCATCCACCAGCAAGCATTTCCCTATATCCTGATTTGTCTCTCTTAACTATGGTTGACCTGTCTACAATCCAGTGGTCAGCCCCTCCACGTGTGTGCATTCCATTACTTCTCGCCTATTCAAGTATGGATCACTAACAATTCTCCCCTGCTTCTTTTATGTCTTTAATTTTTTGCTCTCTACTGGATCATTCCCCATCAGCATGCTATTATTTTTCCCATCTTAAATGAAGAAATAAGCCTGGATTAATCTCACTCCTCTTTCTCTGCATCCCTTAACACTAAAAATTCTTGAAAACTTTTAAACCCATTGTCTCTAATTCCTCTTCTCTCATTCTCTGCTCCATCAGATTCTTACACCACTTATACTCTTGTTAAGCTCACTGGTGACCTCCACCTCACTAAATGAAGGGGTCAGTTCTCCACTCTCATCCTACTTCATCTATCAGTGGCATTTAATACAGTTATTACTCCTTCCTTCTAGAACCACTTCTCTTGGCTTCTATGACCTCATGCACTCTTAGTTTTCCTCCTGCCTCTCTGGAGTCATCCCTCCTCCTGAGTCATCTTTGCAGATTTCTCTTCTCTTTAAATCCTAACAGGGGAGTGCTGCAGAGTTCAGTCCTTGGGCCTTACTTCTTGAGAATCTCATCCAGTCTTAAGACTTTCAGTACCCTCTAGTGCTGTGATTCCTAGTTTTACATCTCAGGTCTATACCTCTCTCTTCTCTAGACCCATATATCCATTTCCTATCACACCCCTACTTGGAGAAATAGTCATCTCTAACATGCCTCACACTGGACCCCTAATTTTCCCTCCCAAAACCTGCCAGAGGCCATCTCTATCTCCATTAATGGTAACTCCATTCTTGTAAGTTTTCAAGGCCAGAAACTTCCCCAACTCACTCTGTCCCAGCCATTCTGGTATTGTTAGGATTCTTGAGCATCAGCATGTTCCTGCCTCAAGGCCTTAGCCTTGCTTTTCCCTCAAATATTTGTGTGACTCACATCCTCCCCTCCTTCAGCTCTTTACTTACCTTACACCTGCTCACCTTCTCAGTAAGGCCCACCCTGACCAACCTATTTAAAATTACAACCCCTCCTCATATCGCCCATCTAAAACTTTGATCTAATTACTTGGCTCTGATCTTTTTTTCCCCATAGCATTTACCACCTTCTGAAATGCCTTATAATTAATTTATTATGTTTATTGTATCCCTTCCCCTATGAGGATGTAAGCTTTAGGGCAGGGATTTTGTCTGTTTTGTTCGGTGCTGTTTTCCTCAGTGCTTAGAAAAGTTTCCGACACCTAAGTAAATTCTCAATAAATACTTGTCCAATAGATTTTTTAAAAGGCAAATTATAAACTTTGATCCTGAATAGCCATTTCCTTAATATAAATTTGAGACTTTTCTATCTTTTCCTTCTATGTTATAAATCTTCCCAGAACATGAGGCTTAATTCCATATTTTTTCTAAAACTAGGTAATAAAAAAGGAGAAAAATAATCCATAAGGTACTTTTCCATTGTTGAATATTTGATTCATTTTTATTTATTTATTGAGCATCTATTTTGTGTGCAGTATTGTGGTTGCAAAAATGTAGTCTATTTGGGGACACATTGAGGTAAATTAAAAGCCATAAAACTCAACAGAGGTGATAGCTATACACCACTGTGAATGTACTAAATGTCACTGAATTATTCATTTTAAAATGGTTAATTTTAGGTTAAGTGAATTTCACCTCAATAAATTATTTCAAAAATTATAATATAACCATAAGGGAAGGATTAACTGACATATTGCCTGGGTGGGTTGTGATGTGAAATGAAGAACGCCAAGAAAGATTTTACAGAGAAATTTATGATTGAGCCATGTCTTTAGGGACAAATAGAAGCTCAGCTGGAGGAAAAGTAGGGAAGGATAGTCCCAAGTATGTGTAAGGATACAAAATCAAGAAACATAGCTCTTTGGCAAACTGCAAAATGTTCAGAATTTTTGGAATAAAGTTTGCAAGAGGAGAAAAAAATAGCTGATAGCTGGCAAGAACGAAATAATAAAGTGCCTTGAAGGCCATGCTAAAGAATTTGGATGTTATCCTGGAAATGATTTAGACCATGGAAAGGTATTTAACAGGGCAATAACATCATCAGATTTGCTTCCTAGAAAAGTAACTCTGTTGATCATATGGAAAATTGAGTGAAGGGATTGGAAGGAACTACATGAGTACATGAGAAGTAAGATTATTACAGTAGACCTGGTAAGGGATGATGAAGGGATGATGAGGGTACAAAGCAGATACAGAGACAGTTTAATGCCCTGAGACAGGTGTGTTCTGCCATTAAGTTGGAAAAACTGGTTTAAATCTCTGATAAAATGTAAAGCCATTGCTGTGCCTGCTACTTAAATGATAAACTTAATATATTGTTAATTTCATTACAGGAAAGGATTAGAAAGCCACTTTTTTGGTGGAAGGATCAGAGTATGCTGTCACGCTTCTACCTTTCACCCACATTATCATGAAGAGTATAACACTTACCTTTGGAATTATGCATTGAAAATTTAGAATTCACTGAAACAAGGAGTTTAAGGGATTTCCTGCTAAAATTACCTAAAAAGGCTGTTTTAAACCTTAATCAACTAATCACCAGGGTGTTTATTGCTGTGTTCAAAAGATAATTAAGAGATTCTATAAGGATTTAAACTGAAGCCTTAGCCAGGCACTGCTGGAATGTGGGAGGATTATATTAGTCTAGTATCACTCATGTATTCAGTGTGTGGGATCTTTTAGTGCTCTCTCTTAACTCTGCATGTTTCCTGTCAGAAATGGGAACAAGTCAGCTTGGGGGATATACATGGGAAGAGTGTTAAATACACCACTTACCAACTTGAGAATATAACAGAAGGGTAGGTCTGGGCAGAACGCTGAAAGAGAAAGAGAAGTCTGCCAGGAGTATCACCTTGAGAAATGACTCATTGGTTCAGTAAATTGCTTCATGCAAATTGTGCCAAATAGACATTGCTTATGTGTTATGAAATATACTTTCCTGCCCGGATGCCAGCAAAGCACCCAGCTGGCTTGGCACCAACCCAGTTCAAAGAGGGTGTAGGAGGCCATTTGAATTCCATTTTGCTTGCAAGAGATAAGACCAAGTAAACGAGAGATTAAGGAGTGGAGGGAAATGGCAGAGAGGACAATCATGAACCCCTTCGGGGTACAGCCAGCATAAAAATACAAAAGAAAGCTGAATTTGTGAGTTTCTTTCTTTTGGCAATAATAAGCCATTCGGAAGGATAAACCTGGCTCCATTTTTTCTCCATTCAGACTCTACTTTCTGTAGTTGGAATTTTGAAAGCTGGATGGTAGCGTATAGGCAGCAGGGTAGTAATAATGTAATTTAAAAATATCTTAGAATATTTTTATTGCTTTTGGAAAGCAATACTTACACTCAGATATATTGATGAAAATAGCATTTAGGCTTTGTGCAAACAGCCAAAAATCAACTATTATTTATCCTGGGGTAATATTTCCTTCAGAACCACTTACAGATTATTCAGCAGATACATAATGTGCCCCTGTATTGTGCATTCACTAGTTAGGAGTTACAAAGAATAAAACAGTTCCTTCCCCTCTCTAGCCCCCATACCAAACTTTGTTGTGGAAATAAGACAGATTTTAAATGGCATTTGATAAATAGCACAAGTAAACTTGGTAGAATAAAAGAAATAAATTCATTTATTCTAAAGGACTGTAGTCTGTGTTATTAAGATGCTATTGGCAATGGGACATGACCAAGGGAAGCTTAAATAAGGAAGCGATTTGATCAAAGCTATATGTTATGAATATTAATCTGTGGAATGTCTTGGAAAAGGGAGAGATAGGAAGGAGACAGACCAAGGAAGAGACAACCATTCCTCTGATCTAAAAACTGGAATAGTTTCCCAGTGGTTCCTGAATTATGTATGACCTGGTATTAAAACCCTCCCAATGCAATCATAATATATTTTGGTGTTCTATAGTCTACCACACTTCTAGAGGTTCTTGCTAAATTGGCCTACCCCCTGTTCCAAAACAAAGCAAAAGTCATAGGTTTACAACTTCTTGGCGGATAGGTTTTTTCCTTTGCCTAACATGGCCCCCATCTCTAGCTATCAAATTTTCATTCATTCATTTGTGGATTGGAGCTATTTTAAGGTTTGGGGATTGACTTTTAAAGGTATAAGCTATTGACTTGGAAGCTACTGACAAGATATTAGTTGTACAAATGAGTAATTATAATTCAATGTAATAACTGACAGAGAAGGATCTATTATTGGAGGAACCTCAAGGAGGTATACCTTAACTTTCCCTTAGGGGATTAGTGGAAGGGGAAGATTTCTGGAAGAGGTGATGCCTGTCCGAAGGGTTAAGATGAATAGGAGTTTGCTTGGCAGGTATAGATAAGAAACTAAGGAAAGATATTTCAGGCTGAGAGAACCAACTAAGCAAAGCACTGAGCTACAAAATAGGGAATATATTAGGGAAATGCAAGCAATTTGGTATTCCTAGAATTTAAAATCTGAATGAAGTGGCCAGATTGTAGAAAACCTGGTATACTGTATTAGGGAGTTTGCACTTACTCTATAAGGTAGTAGTTTTAAAACACTCTTTTAGCAGAACCTTTGCTTTGTGGAGAAGCTTATGCAGAAGCCCTATATAGCAGATAAACACAGAATTATGCTCTGGTGGAAGCAGAGAGATACCTCCCTGTCATCACAAACTTCCACACACAAACATGCTGTCATGCCTTGGAAAACCACTGCTAGAGGTGAAGGAGAACAATTGAAGGGCTTTAAGCCTCACAATGATATGATCAAATTTGCATTTTGGAAATACTCTGATGACAATGTAGAGGACAGATCTAAGGGGCAGAACATCACCAATGAAGAAACCATATTAGTAGTTTGGATAAGAGATGATAAGAGGTTTTGGCACCAGCCGTGATGGACTAACTGGTACAAGACTTGCCCTCCTATTAGAAAAAAAACCACCATAAAACTAGAGATTATATGTTTTTATATATAATGTTTTCAGGCATTGGACAGTACACAGCCAAAGACAGTGATCATCTCCATTGCCTTGGCTGTCTGCTGTGTACCATTTCCCAACTGTGCTCTTCTATTTGAAGTCCAAGCATAGTGCGGTAGTCCCACTGAACTGAGGAGGCAGAGAGCAGAATTCTACAGGTGAAGGTGCTAGAATCTGCTGGAAAGGATACTGGCAAGTCTTTGGCCAAGGGCCAGACTACACATGCTCAGGGCAAGACTACCTAGGTTTTCCAGAGAGCGACTGAAGTGTTGAGAACAAAATAGAGATACTAGTGTTGTACTGAACAATGACAGAGACCTGCACTGCCAGTGAGAAACCTCTTTAAAGCCTTACCACCCCAGGCATCCAGCTGAGAGACCAGAAAGATCCTGCCTGAGAAACGCAGAAGTTGAGATTTAGTAAAGCTAAGTGATTTTATTTATGTCTCCACATTTATACCTCCACACCACATAGTACTGGTGGTCAAGGATTAGTAAACAAATAATTATAGCTGGAGGCCCTGAGAATAGATCAGTGGTTCTCAGCTTTGCTTGCACATTAGAGTGACCTGGGAAATTTTAAAAATTTCAATACCCAGGCTACACTCCAGCCCCTGAACTCAGAATGCCTAGGAGTGGTCTAGGCGTCAGTGTTTTTTAAAGCTCCCTTAGGTGATTATAATTTGCAGCCAAGGTTGAGAACCTCTCTTAGGGATGACACTTTGAGAAGCTTAGCCAGGATAGGAAGGAAAGAAACACCACCTTAGGGCAGCGATTCTCAGCCCTAGTAAGCATACGAATCAATTGCAGACATGTTAAAACTTGGGTTTCTGGGCTGCACCCCCAGAGTTTCTGATTTGGTAGTTTGGGGTAGGGCCTGAGGATGTGTGTTTCTTTCTTTCTTTCTTTTTTTTTTTTTTTTTAAAGATTTTTATTTATTTATTTGACAGAGAGAGACACAGTGAGAGAGGGAACACAAGCAGGGGGAGTGGGAGAGGGAGAAGCAGGCTCTCCGCTGAGCAGGGAGCCTGATGCGGGGCTTGATCCCAGGATCATGACCTGAGCCGAAGGCAGACGCTCAACGACTGAGCCACCCAGGCGCCCCGAGGATGTGTATTTCTAACAAGTTTCCCAGGTGATGCTGTTGCTGGGGCATGGACACCCACTTGCTTTGAGAGCCACTGCTTAAGGAGATAAGAAAGCTGAGGAAGTATTTTTTTTTTCTTGAAAAGGATTAAAAAGTCCTTCTAAGGATATAGTAGACCCGAACATTTTTTAAGCATTTTTAAGGAACTGCTTTCTTTTTTTTTTTAAGTTTTTTTTTTAAAGATTTTATTTATTTATTTGAGAGAGACAGAGAATGAGAGATAGAAAGCACGAGAGGGAAGAGGGTCAGAGGGAGAAGAAGACTCCCTGCTGAGCAGGAAGCCCGATGCGGGACTCGATCCCGGGACTCCAGGATCATGACCTGAGCCGAAGGCAGTCGCTTAACCAACTGAGCCACCCAGGCGCCCTTCTTTTTTTTCTTTTTTTTTTTAAGATTTTATTTATTTATTTGACAGAGTGAGACACAGCGAGAGAGAGAACCCAGGCAGGGGGAGTGGGAGAGGGAGAAGCAGGCTTCCCACGGAGCAGGGAGCCTGATGCGGGGCTTGATCCCAGGACCCTGAGATCATGACCTGAGCCGAAGGCAGACGCTTAACAACTGAGCCGCCCAGGCACCCCTCTTTTCTTTTAAGTAGGCTCCACACCCAACATGGGGCTTGAACTCACAACCCCAAGTTGCATGCTCTACCTACCAACTGAGCCAGCCAGGTGCCCCAGGTCTGCTTTCTTTTGCTATTAGTGTGATCTTGGTTTCTTGTACTTGACTATCTGTGTAATCTGTATGTACTCAGATTGAAATAAAAATTAATTCCTATGTAATTCTAAACAAAATGAAAGGAGATTTTGTCAGACAATATAGAGGTATACGTTATATGTATAATGTTTTCTAGGTAACCTGATTTATTTGTGCCATATTGCTCTTCATTGTCATGGATAGTTTGGAACTAACAAAGAGGACTAGGAGTCAGAGATTCAGTTTGACTTTGTTATTAACATGTCTTAGATACCCGAGAAGTCATTTACACCTCACTATGTTCTTTCCTTATCTAAAATAGAATGAATTAAGGGGTGCCTGGGGGACTCAGTGGGGTAAGCGTCTGACTCTTGGTTTCGGCTCAGGTCATGATCTCGCAGTCTTGGGATCCATTCTTGTGTTGGACTCTGTGCTCAGCGTGGAGTCTGCTTCAGTTTTCTCTCCCTCTCCCTCCCTCCCACCCCATCCACACTCTTTCTCTCTCTCTCTCTCTCTCTCAAATAAATAAATCCGTAGAGTGGAATGAATTAAAGCACTTGACCCATCCTCCCCACTCCCCTGAGGAAAAAAAGAGCATTCAGAACCACAGTATAAAGGCAAAGAGGTTAAATAAAAAAAAAAAAAGAAAAATTCCTCTCATGTTTTAAAACTGGGAAGATATGTAATATTTAAGGACTTGTTCAGTATAAACAAGCAAATGTGAACTAGTAAACTAAATTAGGGCAATCAGAAAGAACAAGATTGCTTTTCTAAAATTGACTTTCTAAAACTGATTCTCTGGCTGTGTTCTAAGATTTGTGAACTCCAGCTTTGTTCATTTGAAGATATTTGGAATATGATCCCTCTAATTTTCAGAGAGTAGATCAGTAGGTTTTAAAAAAATATTTTAGGTAAGAATCCATTGATAGTGTTGTAAAAGTAAAATATTCTTAAGAAATGCAGGTTTAGAATAAAAGTCAACACTGTTCTCCCTCAATATTCTGAGTCAGGGGGTTAAATGCCCTAACCTTTAAGGGTGATACTTTGAATAAAACCTTTGATCATATTTTAAGAATGGGAAACAAAGAATCTACATTAAAACTTTGACAAAATAGTTGTGTGAGTGAATTTTAGGCCCAAATAAGAAGTTTGATATATTTTATTTTTCTCTTCCTTAGATATGTTAGAGACAAAGTATATGATAATAGAAGCCATTTCTTTCTTTTTTTCTGCATATAGTCAGTATAAATTTCCACAGGAAAGATCATAATGGGTCATTCCTTCCTAAAACATAAAAAATAACCACTGTCTTTTTTCTGCATGGCTTAGGCCTTCATTATTTCAGATTATTGGCATTTTTAGAGCTATAGCAAAGATGATTGTGTTTATTTAGGTTCATCTGTTTGTTCAAAGATTCAAACTATTTTTTTCCAAAGCTTACCCCCATTCTATCCTACTTTGAAGGCGGGTAGAGAATTCATTTTTGCCTTTCTTACCAGGAAGGAGTTATCTGACCTCTTGGTACTACTTTCTTAATTATTTAAGTAGAGACAATATAATTTCTATCTTGAAAGGGATGGATGATTTAACTTACTCTTTGTAAAGTCTTCTATTATAGAGTACTTTTGGAAGAGTTCATGTCTTTATTGATGCTATTATTTGGTCTCCTCTTATTTTTTAGAATTTCACCTTTCTTCATTCTGCCTTGTGGTTTATCAACGTGCAAGCCGTAACCATAGTTACAGGAGTTTTTGGTCCTATAGAGAGTATGCAAACTTTCAGTTTTTATGAAGACATTAGGACTTGGCCCTTCAGACTCTCTGTAACACAGAGAGTTTCCCTTGCTGTCATCCCCATGACCCCAGTCATAGGGGTTGGGTTACTGAGGCAAGGCAGGAGGCATAATACAGTTAAGCCTTTATCTATCCCAATTTTGCGGATTAGTTGATGCCTGTCCTGTGTGTCCACCGTCGCTTGGAGATATAAACTATTCCTCATCTGTCAAAAGGGAATGGTAATAAAAGTAGCTTGCTCATAATGTCGCACATGTAAATTCCTTAGCCTTGCGCAAAGAACTCAATGCTAATCATGATTATTGAAATTTGTTGAAATTCCAGTATTGGAGCCAGAAGAAATTGGAAACTATGTTTATTTTTTCTTAAAGATTTTATTTATTTATTCATGAGAGACAGAGAGAGAGAGAGAGAGAGGCAGAGGGAGAAGCAGGCTCCCAAGGAGCAGGGAGCCCGATGCGGGACTCGATCCCAGGACCCTGAGATCATGACCTGAGCTGAAGGCAGACCCTTAACCATCTGAGCCACCCAGGCGCCCTGGAAACCATGTTTAATTACTGACCTATTTTCCCAGACTATTTAAGATGTTAGCAGTGCTATTGCTAATTCTGATAAAGGTTACTGGTAAAATATCTTTGTGAGGGGCACCTGGGTGGCTCAGTCATTAAGCGTCTGCCTTCGGCTCAGGTCATGATCCCAGGGTCCTGGAATTGAGTCCCGCATCGGGCTCCCTGCTCAGTGGAGAGCCTGCTTCTCCCTCTGCCACTTCCCCTGCTTGTGTTCTCTCTCTTGCTGTCTCTCTCTCTCTCTCAAGTAAATTAATAAAATTAAAAAAAAAATCTTTGTGAAAAGTCTTTGTCTTTTACCACTAAACTAAAATGATTTGATCTTTTAGCATATTACCAAAAAAAAAAAAAGAGAGAGAGAAAGAGAGAGAAAGGAACTTAGGGTCATCCCATTACATTACAATGATAACCTGCGAGTGTTTTAAGATAGTTATTGATCTTAGAGATCTTTTGCACCATTCATAGTTTTTATTCCATATATACAAACAACACTTTAAATGTTCCTGAAATTATGCCTGCAAAAAAAATTTTTAGGATTTTAAAAACTAATCTCACTTTTAGAAGAAAATATGCCATTTTATGTAAGTATCTATACAAGTTTCCGCTGAAATGTGTTTTATCCTCTATCTCCAAGTGCTTAATTGTATAACTGAAGAAAATTTGGCTGATTTTACTCCTATCTAACAAAACCTTTTTTAAATGGGGTTTGGGAGCTAAGTCTCTCTGGTTGGCTTTGACTTCAATTTTCCTTCTTGAGCATTGGCCAGAGTTGGAGCTTGTGAACTAGTTTCTGATGTAAAAGAATCTTTTATTTGTGTGGGTGTTTTGTTTTGTTTTGTTTTGTTTTCAGAGCTCCCAAAGCAGGTACACACCTGGGTATGACTTGTACGAACTTCAGGTAAGCTAATTTACATACTCACCTTTCCTGATCTTTCAGGTTTCTTTTTAAAGAAAAACTTCCTGACAAGGGGTTGGTAATATCTTACCATTGTAAATACTTGATTTCGAAGTTTTGTTTACTTTGCTCTAATGAGCAAAGTTTACTTTTGCTCTAAAGACTCCTGTCTTTATTAACTAAAAATATTATTCAATCAGAAGGTAGTTATGGCAAGTTCACTATTAAGTTTCATTTCCTTTTTCTTTTGGGTCCATTAGATACCTGTGGAGGGAGGACAGGAGCAACAGACTGATTCCAGCAAAGGGCGATGCCTGAGGAGAACGGTCAGTGTCCCTTCCGAGGGCCAGTTTCCTGAGTACCCACCAGAGGGCGCCACCAAACTGGGTAAGCTCATAAAAGGAAAAAATTCCTAGCTTTTATCTGGTAATTTATGGGCTTGTTATTGAGTGTTGGAATACACAAAACATCCTGCTTTTCCTGCGAAGGACGTTGAAATACAGTATGTTAATGTACAGTTAATAGTCATTAGAAACTTCTGTTCTTTACAACCAAGTGGCAACAAAGTTATTTTACAGAGATAACATTTATCTGAGTGCTAGTACCTTTGCTCTACAGTCCTGGGTCAAGTGTTGTTTCTGAGTTTATTCCTTGCCTTTAAATTTTGAAAGAGCATTAAGTGGTCTTGTTGAAGCACTTAGATTGGTTGGGGGCCAGTGTTGTGTAGGAACTCGGCATTGCGTAGTTTGTGCCCTGTTCACACAGCTACTGATGCTGCCTTATGTGATGTCGGATCAGGTAATAATTTAGCTGAGCTGATTTACATGTCCCATGTAGATTATATTCATGGTTGGATTGGGTGACAGAAAGGAGAAATAGGGAAAAAACAAACCACTTCAGTTGTTAACACACCAAAGGAATTAACGTCAACATCAAAACAACTTTTTCCCTGTTTCCTACCAAGTGTGTTCTGTTTGATGATTTGTGTGCTTACCAGTGGATATATCATTAGATTATTAGACAGGTCAGGTAATTTTAAAGAAACATAATTAAGATTAAACAAAATAAAAGAATTTGAAAAGTAGGGAGTGTTTTGGTGTTTTGCATTGTTGTATTATGATTTGCTTAGTGAACCTAGACATTAAGTCATGGACATTTCATAGGTAGATAATATGGAATCATTTATTGTCTCTATGTTGTTTAATGGGGATCATTCTGTGATTTGGGTTGTATTTTTGAAAATCAGGGTTTGGTTTTTTGGGTTGGGTTTTTTTGTTTTTGGTTTTGGTTTTTTGTTGGGTTTTGTTGTAATCTAGTTGTTTTCTAGAGATTAGTCAGGTGAGCAAACACTTTTCTCCAAAGAGTCATTCTTGGAGAAATCAAGATTTCCTCTCATCTTATTTACACTGTACTTCTTTAGTATGTGTTCAAACCAGTTTAGATGTGAACCTAAATTATGTTGCAAACCTGTCTGGGTGTAACCATTTTATAGCCTATTTATATTTCATACAGGTTCTATGTGGCTTGGACTGGCTCAGAGTCACCTTCTTTCACCTCTTTTGCTGTCATTATTTGTAATGTTATGTTGATGACTCTCTTTGCCACTTCTCCGGGGACCTTTGACTGTTCGAGCTTTGGCCCACAAAAGTCGCTACTTTTGAGGAAGTGTAATCATAGTCTGAAGAATTATTATGGTTTTCTAGAAGAGAGAACTATATAGTGATTCTTTAAAAATCTCCACCATTCCAGGTACTGGTCCCAAAGATAAACTACGATGAGTGGCCAAGTTGTCTAGTCCAGAGCCAACCTTCTACCTCTGTCCTTGACTACAAGTGTGTTAGCCATCCAGACTCACGGTGTCCATGATCATTTTTGGAGTGGCTGTCCTAAATTCGCACTGGAAGCTAGGGCTCATAAGTACCAGAGGGGAAAAGACTACTTTTAGAGCCATCCTTCCTTACATGCGAGTCTAATGTTGAATTAGATAATTATTCTGTTCTATTTTTGCCTCCTAGGGATTTGTCTTTAGGCAAAATTTTCTGCTATCAAGTATTTAATTGAGTAGTTGTTGTATATGTAACATTCTGTCCCAATCCCTAAGAATGAAAAGGGATGTAAGATATGATTTCTGCCTTTGGGAATTCTTACATAGTTAGGAAGATAGATTATTGATGACTAATTACAGTACCTGTTGTTATTGTGGCATATTATATTGTGTGGCTTTTATTTTTTGTTTTTTAAAAACCCTTTCATTTATGCAGCAAATAGTTATTGAGTGACAACTATGTGCCAGATGATGTTCTAGGCACTCAAGATACAAGGGTGAAAAAAATAGACACAAATCTGTCCCTTTGTTGAGCTTGCATTCTATTGAGAAGTGACAAACAATAAGCAAGAGTAGTAAGTAGAATATATGCTGTGCTAGATGGTGATAAGTACAAAGAAAATAAAGTAGGGAATGGGGATAGGAAATGTCAAGGAAGTATAATGTTAGCTAAGGTGACCAAGGAATGCCTCTTGTTAAGTGACATTTGAGTAAAGATCTGATAAAATAATGACCGTAAGGCATATGGATACTTGAGGGTGAAGTGTTCCACCCAGAGGAACAGCTAGTATAATGTAGGAATATGCTTGGGGTGTTACAGGAACAGCATACGTGCCAGTGAGACTGGCATGGGATGAACAAAGAGGAGAGTAGTAGAACATGACATCACTGAGCTCTTTGGCAAGCAGATCATGATGATGTCGTAGGTCATGATAAGGGTTGTGACTTTTACTCTGTGAGATGGGGAGCCACTGGCTTCTCTAGAAAGAGTTGGGATGCAAGAATGAGAGTTCAGAGACCAGTTTGGATGCTATTGCAATAATCTACACGAGAGATGCTAGAACTTGGGCCACAGTGGTAGTAGTGGAAGGGCTGAGAAGTGGCCATATTCTGGATTTGAAGGTAAAGCCAACAGAATATCTTGTTGGATTGGATGTGGGACGTAAGAAACAGAAGAGTGAAGAATTTTGGTTCGAACAGCTAGGGGAATAAAGTTGTGATTTCTTAAAAAGGAAAGACTGGGTGAAGCACATTTGAAAGTGGGATTGATCAGGAGCTCAATTTTGGACATACTGAGTTTGACGGTCTTAGTAGACATCCAAGTGGAAATCAAGAGAGTGATACAGACTGGAGATAACAATGTAGGCCTTTAGCAAATTGATGGTATTCAGAGCTATGAGGTTTAAATGAAATCACCAGGGAAACATGTGTAGGTAGAAGATGAAGGCCTGGAACGACCTGTGGAGGTTGGGAAGATGAAGAAGCACTGGCAAAGAAAAGAGAACAAAAATCCAGAACTTTGTTTCCAGATAAGACAGTTGTATCAAGTGTGTATGGGGCAAACCTTCTGGTCTTGCATGGTTCTTGCACTTTGCAAGCTCTGGATTCTCTTTGCTCTTCTCCAGTAGAGGAACCCCAAACACTGATCTGGTTTTGCAGATGTCAAATCATAGTACACAGTCATCTATGGAGAAATGCCCACTCATGAAAAACAGGCCCCTTTTACTCTACTTCAGAGAATTTATGACAGAAAGGAGCTCTGGGACCGTAAAGGATCTGTGAAGAACGTTTATAGTGGCTGCCAGTATAACTACATCAGAGATTTCAAACTGGTTAAAGAACTTTGGAATGTAAAAAGATGGGAAGGCATATATTTGTGCCTCATACATTGTTTAACATGGGCAAATTTACACTGATGAGAACCTAATAAATGTCAAAAACAGGGAAAAGAAGTGGGGATGGGGTATGAGGCAGCAGAGTGGGGAGTGGTTAATCACAGAATGTACTTCTCACTCAGCACTTCTCAGACTCTTGCATTCAGCAGTTTACATATTACCCAAGATACTAAAATTTACATATGCACTGGCATTTGACACAGATTTTGATACACCAAATTCTTCTCCACTGAAAATGAGATGTTTTCTTAAGGCATATGAACATCATCTCTAGAGTACCCATCTCCAGATTTAGAAAACCTAGAAAAAACTACTTACTCTTGGTGACAATATCCAGATTTTAATTTGTTCATCAGAGATTTTTCAGACCATGGTCAAATTCAGACCATGCGAAGCATGATTTGCTGAATTTTCAAAAGGAAATTACTTCTTCAGATATTAGGGGTCTTTGCATACTAACAATATTGGGAGGTACCTAAATTAACTGTATGAACTAGAACTAGTAAAGGTTAATTTTCAATGTAACCTACCTGAGTTCAGCTTAAAGAAAAAAAAAAGACCTGGGTGGCTTAGCCAGTTAAGCATCTGCCTTCGGCTCGGGTCATGATCTCAACGTCGTGGGATCAAGCCCCACGTCAGGCTCCACACTCAGCAGGGAGTCTGCTTGAGATTCTTTCTCCCTCTGCTCCTCCCCCTGCTCACGCTCTTGCTCTCTCTTCCTAAAATAAACGAATGAATGAATGAATAAATAAAATCATAAAAAAAGAAAAGCCTCAAATACCTTCCAAGAACACTGTGAAATAGGGGAAAGGGGAAAGCTGAGCAGTGGGCAGCATTTTCATGAAGTGTACATTGATGGAAGAAACTGTCTACTACCGCATGTTGTCTATGCCTGGCTGGTGGATAGCACACAGGTGAGCTGGGAACTGTCCATTCTGTTTACAGCATTTTTCTGACGTGACAGGAAGGTTCATGCTCTCATGCTCAGATGGGCAATACAAAGTTGGAGCCTGAAATGAGCAAGAATACTTGTTTGCAGATAACATCATAAACATGATAAACATAATGTAAACATAAACATAACCAAAAAACTGGCTTAATTAGAAAATGCTACATATAACTCCATGCTTTCTCAGTTCTCAGACAGAAGGGTCAAACTGAACTGGCAAATTCAAAGCCGGACATCTGGTAACTCAAAACTACAGAGTCTCATGCCTCTGTTGTATTATATTATGATAAAATCTTTAAGTTTCCCCAATGGTCCTACTTACAAGATCTCTGGATTTTTGAAAAACTGTGCCTGTGGTAAGGAAATATGCTTCCTTATCATGGAGTCCTCAAAACCCAGAAGCATTTGATAAATATGCATAAAATTATAATTTAACATAGTACGCCTTTGATATACACTAGCAAGCCTTAGGAGAGAATATATCAAGTCTTTTAGAGGCAAAGTTAGCTGTCCACAATTTTTATGTTTATGTAAATGAAGAAGCCAAAAATTTTAAAATACCACCACCAATAAAGGAACCAAATTAGAAAAACATTGAGGAAAGCCAACCCTGTACCTATGGGTTGCTAAGTTTATTAAGTGATAAAAATTTGAGGAAACTTTGAAGAAAATTAATATTAAAGCAGAATGTCCTAAGGCATTTATAAAATTATTATAAAAGTTAACTCTTAATCAAAATTATTAGAGGATACTGATTATTCAGATCTTAGCTTTAACTCTGACCTTCTTTCTGTATTAAAGTAGCCTTAGTTCTAATTTTATGTATAAACCATTGATAAGTCTCTTTTTATTCCCAAAACATTGTTAGGGGTATCTAGATAATTTATGAGACATTTTCAAGGTGCTAGAATCTTCTATAAATATATAGGGTGGTAATAATATTGAAAGAAAGAGATATGTGAATAATGAAGATTTAATATTATAAAAAACATATCCTTCCACTTTTCAAGCAATAGAATTAAAAATGCCAATAAATAATTCCTGTGTATGGCATAGTACTCAATATTGAGATTGGCTAATATTAAACATATATAATATACATAATATAATGTTATATATATTCTATATATATAATATATATATTATATATATAGAAACAGGTCTTGTGCTTTAGGGTAATATAAATTGGCTGATACTAAACTTTTATGTATATATTAAATGTAATATGTAATGTTATAACGTAATATATAGTGAATTTATAATATATATATACATACATACATTGGATATATTTTATATATATAATATAACCAATAGAGGCAGAGCTGCACTTTAGGGTAATATGTATTTAAATGACCAAAACAGTTATGAAAAAGAATCAGTAGCCTGATGTTTTTAGCTCAGAACGTTAGAGCTCAGTGGATAATAGCAGCCCTTGGGTTTTTTTTGAAGTGTCTTAATAAATAAACTAAGACTGTATCACCCACATCTAGTGAGTAAGCTCATGCTAAGATAGCTGCATAATATCTAGTCTTTATACTTGCATTCTGTAATTTCTAGATTTCAGTGATAACATACGTTATTTGAGGAAGGGTCAAATGAGCTCAAGAATTATCAAAAATATTATGGATAAAGATGGAAGACCCTGGAATAATGTCCCTGGAAGCTTTTGGTTGGGTAGTTTTGAGTTTTCTTAAAAACCATGAGCCAGTATAAATTCTTTTAAGTCTGTAAGATTCTATAAGATACAACAGGCAATACTGATGATAATATTCTAGAAGAATGGGCTTGACAATGTAGGTTAAAATAGCCACGTACCCAGTCAGTTCTATAATGTGACATATGTATTTCTAAAAATCACAACACTATGCAAAATCGTACAGTAAAAATCACAGGGCTTAAGGGAGAAGGGGATCAGAGGTACTATACTAAAAAACTGTTCAATGACATATTAAAAAGGATAGGAACTAAATAAAAATGGTAGCACATTTTTACATGTGTTAAATGGTTGCAAAATACATAAATACTACAATAGATATAGTACTTCACCTTGAAAAAAAATCTGAGAAATTTACTTATGGTAGTAGGCATCGGAGTAGTTTATAAGTTGACTGTGAAGTGATGGAAAGAGGGTTTTTTGGAAACTGAAAAGAACATTGTTGTTACACAAGATATGCATGAGTGTGGCTCATAGCACATGCGGTGAAGTGAAAGTAGCTGGTAGGTGTTCGAAGTATGTATGTAGCCGAGCATTTTGTGTATTCCTACATGGCTTGCTTCAGCTGGGCGCAGTGTTCTTTGTTCACCTAGTGTCTCTCACAGATGAATCATGCATAAACAAACAAATTCACATAGTCACAGATTGTGCCCTGTTATATCAGTTGTGGCGTAACGTTCACATTTTCAAAGCAAGCATTATAACAGAACCGACTTGCCTACCAACCTGATTTAATCAGGTTTGTCCAGTGGAAAGAAGTAGCTTGCATTTATTAGCCATCTGAATTCCAGAATGTCGGTTACTTTTGAACATATTCCTAAATTTCTTTTGGAAGTTATTTAGAACTCAAAACTAGTATGAACAATATAAAAAACTAGTACTTAAGTTCTCAAGCTAACCAACTAAAGCCAATTTTTATTTTACTCTTATGAGCTGGATTTAGATGAGCAGAACATTTTTCTCTGAGGAAATCAGTTCTCATTTTAGGTCAAGGTGCCAGATCACAGTTCCTTCCAACTTGTAAATGCAAGTTTGGGTTCCCGATTTGTTCTTTAACTTCCTCCCATCCTCATCTTGGCATGGCAGAGATTTGTTCACTTCTGTGAAGGTGGTTCCAACGCAGTGCTAGTTGGGAGTTGCCTAACAACTAGGGGTGGGCTCAAGGTTATTGATTTGTAGTTATTTCATAAAATTTCCAGCAGATGGCAGTAAAGTTCCTAAATGAGAGATTCCTTTTCTGACTTGTGTAGGTCATTTGTTTAGGCTATTGTCACGGTTGTTGTAAAGCCAGAAGACCAGGGGAAGGAGAAACCATGAAGGAAGTCAAGATTGAGCTGTGGGCCAGCTGCTTGCTAGGTTTATTACAAAGCTGTATCCTGTGTCTTAATATAAGTTAAACTTTTTTTTTTTTAACACACCTAAATAAAATAGGTGTGTGCCTCCACCTTGACTATATATTTTGTAACAATCTGGAATTCCTGGCTAGAATTTTCAAATCTAGTTCCACATCATGAGAAGCCCCACAAACATGCAACTCAATACAACCCAGCCTGTACCTTCAAGTTCTATGGGGATCTGTGCCCAAGAGCACTAGAGTAGAATCCTCTAACATGTGATGCCCAGGCGAGCGGCCTCTTTAGACTAGTCCTAATGCAATATTAATCACAGCACACCACCGTGGTGTTTGGAGAATTGAGTGGCATGAGCACTCAGGAATGGTTTTTAGATTCTTGGACTTCTGGGAAGAAAAAAGGTGGTTTGAACATAAGCATCTAATTGTATTCCTTCCAGAAACCCCACTATAACTATATAGTAAAAGGATTTTCTTTTAAAGACACGGTCCTTGAAGGATAAGGAGAATGAGAGGGAAGAAAGCAACCAGACAAAATAATAATAACAACAATAAATTGAAAGCTGAAAAGCAAATGGAATGTGGTAAATAACCTAGCTGACTTGAGAAAGCCAAATCTTAGTCTGGCAATGAAGAAAGCTAAGAACGAACCTGATTTTTACTACAGAATCTTTAAATAGTGCAGGAATTGCTGGTATGAGGAACAAATGGTATCTAGGTCTCTAGGTCTCTTCTTCTCCATTCCACTGAATAATTGCTCTTCCCACCCCTGCCTCTATTCTAACATAAGATGGCAAGTTAATTCCGGGGCAGGGTTGCGGGGGGATTCCAAGAGTCTCTGGATTGGGGCATACCAGGCAAAATTGAGAGCACGGAACACTTTACCAAATACAAGGAAATTAAGTGAACATCTGAAGACAGAATGATGAGACCCCTCCACCTGTCTTTCCTCACTTGCCTTTACCCTTCAGGCAGGAGATTGGAAGGGTACTGTTTGGAGTATTTAACCAGCCCAAGAGGAAAGATCTCAAGATACGGACATTCCCAACACTAGTAGACATCTGAAGAAAAGCCTCCAGCCTGAAAGAGAAAAAACAAAAGGAAAAAGGAAACTTGGAGGAACAGAGACAGTCAGGGAATAGAACACTTAAAGAAAAAGCATCCCTACCAGGTAAAATACTACATACGTGCAATCAGAACTGAATATGATACAAAGCCAAAGAGCTGCCATGTATTGAAAAAAATTGTAACAAATAAAACTAAGTAGAAGTATTGGAAGATGAAAATGAGGAAATATCCTAGAAAGTAGAGGAAAAAAAAGATAAAATAATTAGAGTGCCAGTCTAGGAAGTCCAGCATCAAAACAGTGAGTTTCAGAAAAAGAAAAACAAGGCAAGGAAATCATTAGCAAAATAATTCAAGAAAATTTTCCATAAGTAAAGATAGGAGTTTCCAGATTGAAAGAACGTCCTATAGCAAGGCACATTTTTGGGAAATTTCTATTTTAATTTGTCTTTGGTGACATAGAGACAGTCTTTTTTTTCTTTTTTCTTTCTTTTTTAATTAACAAATTATTTGTCAGAGAGAAAGAGCGAGAGAGAGAGAGCACAAACAGGGGGAACAGCAGGCAGAGGGAGAAGCAGGCTCCCCCGCTGAGCAAGGAACCCAGTGTGGGACTTGCTCCCAAGATCCTGGGATCACGACCTGAGCCAAAGGCAGACGCTTAACCGACTGAGCCACCCAGGCGTCCTGACATAGAGACAGTCTTACAAAATTCCAAAGAAAGAACAAACAGATTATATTCTAAGGATCAGAAATCAGAATGGCATGAGACTTCCTATCAGCAACATCAGAAGCTAGAAAACAATGAGGAGTGTCCTCAAACTTCTGAAGGAAAATAACTTCCAACTTAGAATTCTATGTTTAGCTATAAGCCATTATTCACACATGAGAATAAAATAGACATTTTCAAACATGCAAGATTTAAACAAAAAATTACCACCTACACATCATTTCTCCTAAAGTTAATGGAATTTATTCTTCACCAAGAGTGAGTAGGATGTGGAATATAGGATAGGAGATCCAACACAGGGGAGAAGACAAAGGGACCCCTCAGGAAAACACTATAGCGAGAACTGAGTTAAACAACTCTATACTAGCTGTAAAATGAGGACGACCAGTTCAGATTACAGCAGTCGGAAGGCTATAGTGAAGACTTCTCCAAGAAGGTAAAATTGATATAATGGAACGAATTTAAACAACAGATTTAGGATTGAAGCAAATTTGGATTGATTCAACAACAAGCACATAGAAATTTAAACAAATGAATAATCAGGCAACAATTACAGGAAAAACAAGAATGTAGTTCAGGACATAGAGAATGGTTGTATAGCACCTTCTACATATTAGGCCCTTTGTATATATTAATTTTTTAACCTTTGTAAATCCAAAAGGTACTGATTTACAGGTAAGGAAACTGAGGCACAGTGAGGTTAAGTAACTTGTCTAAATACATAGGCAGCTAGTAAATGGCAAAGATAGGATTTGAACCCAGGCACTCTGCTTTCAGGATCTCTCCTTTTGACCACGGTGCTGTATTCTACATAGGATTCACTGTGTGGCTGCATTCTGTATAGCACACGTAGTCACAATATTGCTTATCCTTTATCGAAATTACTACAGAACTAAACAGGGACTGTGAGAGAGTAGGAAATGTCTGTGCACCTTCTAGGGTAGTAATGGAGGAGGAAAGAATCAAATTCTCATCTTCCATAGTGGAAAGTCAAAAGATAATGTCTAAAATGGGGGAAAAATTATAAATATCAGTACAACTGTATTATTTAAGATTTGATGGTAACTACCAAAAGAATTGGCTAAGAGAGAAAAAAGTAGCTGTTAAAACAGTGTTAGGGGCGCCTGGGTGGCTCAGTTGGTTAAGCGACTGCCTTTGGCTCAGGTCATGATCCCGGAGTCCTGGGATCGAGTCCCATGTCGGGCTCCCGGCTCAGCGGGGAGCCTGCTTCTCCCTCTGACCTTCTCCCCTCTCATGCTGTTTCTCTCTCTCTCTCAAATAAATAAATAAAATCTTTAAAAAAAAAAAAACAGTGTTAGAAGAGGAGGGCTGGGTATTGCCATTTATATTAACCAGACTTGTGAAACTACTAGACTCTAAACTATGAGCATGTTTTATTAACATAAAAACTTAAAAAACAGAGAAAGGCATACAGTTTGACAGAAAATTAATATGTCATTTACACACAAGAAAAAGATGCTATACCTCATTTATAGTCAACAAAAGCAAATTAAAACTACAATAAGCTGCCAATTTTTACCTATAAGATTAGCAAATCTAAAAATGTTTTGGAAGGCTAGAAGGAAACAAGCATTGTAGTCCTCTAATGCCAAATTGTTTCTGTAGAGGGCAGCCTCTACAGGATGCGTTTTGGCAAGAATAACCGCTCTGTTTGCTCCAGAAGCAGTCTAATGTCTAAGAATTTGTCCTGCACATCTACTCACACGGTCATTGTACTATTGTTCATAATAACACAAGAGCAGACCCAACCAAAAAATACATCCATAGGGGATTCTTTAAATGAATCATGTTAAATCTGCATAATGGACTACCATGCATGCACCTATCAAGAAGTAGCTCCATGTGTAGTAATTTGAAACAACTTCCAAGATACATTGTTAAGGAGTTGGGGGCAGGGAGCAAGTGCAGAAATGTGTGTGTATATTATACTATGATTTCGGTAAAAATTGCCAAATGCATATAACCATTTGTGAGTGTATATGAGTGCACGTGTGTGTGTGTGTAACCCTAGAACTATACAGAAGAAGCCTTTAGCAAAGGTTGCTTCTGAGGAGAAAACTGGGGACCTGATGGGCCAGAATGTGAGGGAGACAAACTCGCCATTATCTGACCCTTTTCAACCTTTTAACTTTTAATCCAATGAAGAGGTTAGTATTCTTAAGTAGTAATAATGACAGAAATAATCATAACTTTAATAAAGATGGAGAAAGAGAGAGAGAGAGAGGGAGGGAGAGTGAAAGGGAAAGAAGAAACCTACCTGTCCTAAAGGGACATTTCAGTTCTTTATGTTGAATTTCAAACACAGGGAAAACAATGAATTCAAATCTTATACAATTAACTGGAAAGGTATGTTATACTGATGCCAACCAGTGAGTTGCGCATACTGAAATACGCTGCTTTAAAATTAGCTGGGTTTCATCTCACTCTCCAGTCACGAATTTGTAGCAGGACGTTAAGTTGACCATTAAAACAGCTTAGTGTTTACTTATCTCCAGTGAAGAAGAGAAATTGACTCTGACTAAAGAAGACTAGAAACTCCTTGACATTTTTATGTTAGATGATTATAACGTAATAGATTATAAAAGTAACTCTCCTGGATTTTTCAGGAGTATTAGAAAGGATATTTTCTTCTCTTTACCTCTTTGTTAAATAAGACCTAACGGAAATAATGCTGGGAACAAGTTTTCTGTGGGTCATCAATGCTGTGCCTATGATTTAATGTATCTTTGTTTGTATTTCTTCAGACAGATTCAAAACCCAAAGACCGCTATAGTAAAATACAGAAGAATTTGTTCTATATAGATCTCCTGTAGATACCCTTTCCTCATATGAGAAGGTTGGAGAATGCAGTTGTTTTTTTTTTTTTACCTTAGGATTATTTTTTACTATGTTTCTTGTAACATTGGGTAATGAGAATTCAGAGACCATTAGTAAGAAAAATTGTTTATAAGTAATTTTAATTTGTTTCATTTCACAGTTTTCCAGGAAGTAGTATTAGTCATAAGTCATACTGGGCTAACAAAATAATCCTCTTCCAGCTCTTAACATGGTCCCACCTTCCCACTTCAGATTACAGATTTGCCAGTGACCTATACAGAAACTAAATAAATAAAATATGAAGTAGGGTTATTAGACAGCTGTTGTATTTCAAACCACCATTTTATGAATCTGGACTACTTTCTAATGCCATTGTTAGCCTCATGGTAAGATTTTATTTCTTTTTTTCCCCCCTAAATATTGGGAAAATTACTTTTTAGTGTTTCCTCAGTATTGGGGGTATGTATGATAACGCCATGTATCCTGAAGTTTGGCAGTCTTTTTCTTCATTCCACTAATCAGAATTCACCAGCATTTATTTACATCTGAGAAACCGCTCTTTTTGTCCCTAATACTGAATGTACATCCTTATTGTTTGCAGCAAGTTGTTGGTAGTATCTTCTTTACTAGCTTGGAACCTCTTAGCAGACAGGACTGCTGCTTCCTCACATGGGTATCGCCACAGCCCCCAGCAGGTTTTGTGCTTTGTTGCAGGCTTAGTGGGTGTGTGTTGAGTGAATGACCGAGTGAGATGCATTAGCGAAACCCTTGCTTGACATTTTCAGGTGAAGCACTTCAAAGTGAAAAATCATCTTAGATGTGGGAAGTATTTTTTTTTCCTGTAGGGAAAACCACATCCACTCCAGAGAAATATTTTATGAATGCAGTTAGAGACTTACTAAATATCATTGTGCTGCCACAAGAAATCCAGACAGTTATAGCCACAACTTGGTTCTGATAAGTGTGAAGCTGGTAACTGCCATGGTCCAAGCCAGCGGGTCACGGTGTCGGGTGTGCCTGTTTGCTAATGTCAGATATGAACTCTTACACTGTGCTGCTTGTTGACATCGTGCTTGTAGTAGTGAGCAAGGTATCTATGCTTATTTTTAAGGTTTTGTTAGTAGTAAATAGTGTGTATTTGATATTTTCTTGTTTCTATACAGAATGTAATAGAAAATAAATTCCTTCAATGAAAGAAAATGACTTTTTTATTCTTTTGCTGCATTTGAGCTTGATAGCATGCATAAACATGCATGCTGTTGTTGGAGTTTGGCTATTTAAGTGATTAATTAGCATATCAAAATCACACAAGCAGTTTTAGCAGCTAATTCACAGACAGAGGGTTTATGGCTTTAAGAAAGAAAATTCACGTTTGTGAATAGAACTCTCTGTTCTTCTGGAAGGACTGCCTTTATCAGAGGCACTTGTGGGGCAGTGGAAATGGCACAGGCTTTGAAGTTGCCCTAACCTGGACTCAAATTTCATCTCTTCTCATCATTAACTCTGAGCCTCAGCTTCCTTATCAGATGAGCTTTTTATTATGATTTGAAAGAGGAATGCAGGACAACATAAATTTTGATTTGAGACAAACTTCATTTTTCTCTGATTCTTATAAAATCATGGAACCAGTGAGATAATAGAGTAGGTATTATATTTCTCAGTTTGCTTGGATGGCTTTAAGTCAACCCAATAAAGAAATTTGAGGTGTGACAAGTTAGGAGACATCATGCCTCTGTCCCTCATGACTTTCCTCGTTTATTTTTTCTACTTTTACTTGCACAATTGGGCAAATTCCTTTCTTCTAAAGTGTAGTTATAATTCACCATTCTGTTATATAATAGAGGTAGAAGGATGGGGATGGAGTTGTTTATAATGCATCTCAAGATTTATTTTTGAGATTTAACATGGCTGCCATGGAACCTTTTCCAAAAGGAAGATAGATGATTCAGATACTTTGAGCAAAATTAACTAAACATTGCTTACTTCAGTTGGTCTCTCACTTGTGCTCTCTCCTCACCCCCCACCCCCCACCCCCGTTTTTGGTAGTCCAGGATTGACTAAACTATCTACCAAAGCCTTTTTAGTTTATGTTTCAAACAAAGGATTTATGAATCAGATTGGTGGAAAATCTATTGGGTTTGTGTCCAAAACAGACTGGAGCTGCCTCCAGGGATGAAGAATGTTTTGTTAAGACCTTCTTGATACCCACCTGTCATCTGATGTCTATAGTAACAATACTTAACATGAGAAGCTCCCAGGTTTCTCATTAAGGTGTTATGTTTACTGAATTGTTTTGATTACTTACTTTTTTCTGAAATCTACAGCCCATTTTCTTTCCTCTTCAGAAATTTGAATGTTAACTTTTCCCCCATTTTAGTTGATATTTAATATAGCACAACAGGAAATTTCCATCCATTTCATTTTTTCTATCTGCTTATAAAAAATAATTTGTATTTTGTCTGTTGTTTGGCATGTTCTTTCTAACTCTAGAGAGTGGAGAATAACAGGAAAAAATTCAAGGTAGAAAAGAGTAAAAAGAACATGAATTCATAAGATATAAAGGAAGTAAAAGACTGAATTAGAAAGATAGAAAGAGAGCTGGTAATAAAGATTATTTTATCTCAGTACATTTTTTCACCTAAAGGCCTTCTGATTTTTTCCCTCTCACTTTAATCAGGGTAGTGCCATCAAAGAGTCAAAAACATATTAAACAAATCTTTTGTAATTAATTTTCAAAAGTAGGAATTGTAGAGAAGTATTCAGATGTATGTATTAGGAGCCAAATGAACTGGGAAGAGAGCCAGTGAAGTAATTCATTGACTGTGACTGAAAGGAAATGGAGACAGAAAAATACAGTTAAAATATCAGAATATCATTGGTAGTGCACATAAGAATTAGATAAAAATAGCCTTGGAGTAGCCACTGCAAGCTAGAAAGTTCTAATAAGCCTCCCAAAAAAACTGCAGGCACAATGGGAGGGAGGAGAAAATTTGGCCTCCTCTAATAAGGTTTGACATCAGTGATATAGCGTAGGGTTATAGGTGAAAGATGAGCTTGTACAACTAAATGTGTTACTTTGATTAAAATTAGAATTACACTTTTATTTTCATAAACGTTTCCAAGGCTTAGCAATAAATTTAACAGCTCTGCTGTATTTATGCCTACATAATACATTCAGGTATAGGACTTGTCTTAATTCAGGCTGATCTAGCAGAATACCTAGACCGGTTGGCTTAAACAGCAAGCATTTATTTCTCACAGTTCTAGAGGCTGGCAGATCCAAGGTGTGGTGTCTGCCGAGGGCCCTCTTACGGGTTGCAGACCCCTGACTTCTTGTATCCTCACACGGCAGGAAGATGGCACGGGTGCTCTCTGGGGTCTCTCTTAAAAGGGTATAAATCCCATAAAGTTCCAAGTGCACATGATTTCTCACCTGAAATTGTATTCCAGGCTAACGTATCTGTCAAGTAATAGAAGGGGTAGATCGAGAAGGATGAGAAGAAGACCGAGAGCATCCCCAGAATATTGGTGAAGGGAAGTCTCAGTGTGGCAGTCATGTGCTGGCTGGGGTAGCAGCCAGTAATGAATGAATTCTGTCTATTAAACTTCATGCATCATTTAAAGAACTTCTTTACAAAAACCAAACAAGCAAGCATGTTTGGCACTAACAGTACTCAATAAATATCAAGTACAATTAAACATGGAACAAGAAAGCACAGTATATTTTCAGCATTCTCCAATTCATCATACTCTTTTAAATTTCACGTTTACATGTATGGGTATGATGTAGAATTTAAAATGTACATCATAAAAGTTGTAAGAAATTTTGAAGGTTAGTAGGGGATAATTTTAATTATGCAACAACTGATGTTACAGGATAAAGGGTGATCTATAATCAAATCTTATAAATTCAAGCCTAGAACTTCTGTAAGGATAATACCATATTTTTAAAATCAATATTGTGCCCAATTTCTCTTGCCAATGACATGGAAACCGTTTTATTTATTTCCTGACGTGAGGGGTAAAGGGATGTCTCCAGTTCCCATGCGTAGATATCCCTGTTCTTATTTCTCTGGATGGCCTCCTGAGAAATGTAATAGTGAGAGTGTGGTTCTGCCCTTAGTCACCAATGACTGTTTCCTTAGCACATTCGTTAATGTCTTTTTTTCTCTCAATTTTTGTCACCCATAAAATATCACTGAAATATTAGGCTTCCCTAAAATATAGCTATTTTTCAGTTATTGTTACAGCCTATTGTTAGTTATTGTTACAGGGTTAGGCTGTAACATTTTAAGACCAGCAGGTTAAATACATTATTTCATTTTAAATTAGTTCAAAAACCAAAGCCGTTTGCTCTCTAAATTTACGGTATCCTGGGGCAGATTTATCTGTTAATAGTAACCACTATTGAAAGTAGGTTAAAGAATGGTACGGCCATATACTCCTAATTCTTGAATATGCTGAAAACTAAGTTCTTTGTTTTTATTGGAATTCATTGTTACTGTCACTGAAACAAATCCCTCAGAAGATTTTCAAGTTTTTTATTGGTAGTGAAATTTTTTTGTCTTTAGCTTCAACAGTAATAAATTTAGATATCATATTTTATTGCCAAGAGAAAATATGTTATGCCTTGTGATAGACAGAAAAATGTGGCTTGTTTCAAAGCAAATGGTATATCCTTGCATGCAGTATTTGTGTTGCTGAACTGCATTGTGTTTTTTTTTTGTAGGATCACTGTTTTGGAACTGATAGTGAATTGATTACATGCCTCGTGCTATAATTCTGGTGACTTTTATACTATTTGATTATGCCTTTTCTGGAAAATATCTAATTCATTTCTTATAGAGCTTTTTTTTTTTTTTAATAAGGGAAAAAGAATATCCATAGAACTGAGAAAAGGGGCCCCTCATTCTCTTGAATTGGATTTCAAGATTGATTGGATTTTTCCTGAGAACACACGGTCTGGGGCCAAGTGACTGAGAGTATCTCCCTTCCCCTTTCCTTAGTGTTCTCTTCTTTCTTCTGTTCTCTTCTATCCCCCATATCCTAGGACCCAGATGTTCAGAAAACATTCACACATTATCACTCGAAATTATCATTCTCAAGTCAGGAGCTCTCAGATTGCGGGGAATAGAGCTGTGTCCGATTGCTGAAATGAAACAGCACAAGTGGAATGAAATTCAGTATATTGTTCTAATAGACGTATGATTCATACACAGTAAAGAAAAGAGCCACAGCTGGTGATAAAACCAAATCTAGAGCAATATATAAGCTCTTTTATAAAATTAATAATAATACAGAAAATTTGGGAAAATACAGAAAGCTGTGAAGAGGAAAAATAATAACCCCAAAATGCCACTTAAGATAAATTTGGAAAAGTAGTTTAATTTAGTATACCATAGTGGTTAAGAGAAAGCACTCCAGAGCCAACTGAAATATGGATTCTGGCTCTACCACTTGGTGACCTTGGGCACGTTACTCACTCAAACCTGTCTGTGTCTCCATTTCCTCACATGTAACATGGACAGCACAATAGCATTTACTTCTTAGGTTGTCTACTTTAGAACTCTTTTTCCTAGGAAACTGCTGTTAGAATTTTCTAATTTTTTCCCTTTTTTCCCTTTTTTTTTTTGATGCTCCATGACTTATCTCTTGGAGTTCTACTAGATTTTAGCTTGCTTTAGTTAGTTGCAAGGGAATAATGGAAATTGAGTGAAACTGAATGAACCTGAGGTATGCAGTAGTGTTTTGAATTATGTAGTATGTGTGTGTGTTGTTGTATTAGGGGGATGCTAAAGATGACTGTACTGTAACATCTGTCCTTTTTCCAAGTGGATTTTATGGAAACAGTAGCCCACAGTTGTGAATTTTCTTTAAAACTAAGACAAAAACAAATGCCTAGTGACTTATTTTATGGAAACAGTATGTGCAGCATATGGGAAAGTAGACCAGTAGTGCTTCAGTTGTGACAGGGGATTAGCTTCATAGGAACTTACCGAGCTTCACAGATAATTGTGAATAGGTTTTGAAGCCACTGAAGAAAATGAATTTTTGAAGGCTTTATAAAAATACAATTTAAGCTCTCTTTTTAAATGAGGAGAGACAATATCACAGGCTTGTCTTTAGCTCTCTGAGCACATTCAGAGATACTGTCCATTAATACCCAACCCTATCCCCAAATGCTTTTAGTTGCTTTTTGTTGTTTCTTAATGATTTTTTTCCCATAGAAATAGAAGCGTTGCTTTTGTACCTGTAGCATATTCTTACTCACATGATGAAATAGAACTAGAAAAAGATTTGCTTGTAGTTTTCCACTTAAGTTTAGCTTATTTTTCTTTGAAATATGGTCCTATTCATATGAAATTAGGAAGTTGACTGATCTTTGATTTTGCCCCCTCTCTATAATGCTTCCTCTCTGCCAGTTGCCGTTTCAGGTGAGGAAATGCAGTGTACTAAATCCTCGTAGCTGGAAGAGCAAGGTAAAGATCTTCAAGTCTTTTTAATGCTTTTTTATCAGAAGAGAAGCATATATATATGTGTGTGCTTGTTGTGGTCCCAATATACAAAAATAAACTTAAATAAAAATGAGAATTTCAGAAGCATTTCTGAAAAAGTGGGTGACTTTAGTGTTTGTTATTCCAGTTACAGACAATGATTTCCTTTTCTAGTATGAACTCTAAAAAGAATGCCGTGGGAAGACCACAGTATCAGAATGCCAATCTGGTTTATGGGGAGACCTTAATAGAAATTGTGTTTATGGTTAGAAGCAGCTGTGTTTCTGATCACCTGCTTCAAAAGACGAAGGACACAGATAGGCTGGTGTGTACCTCAGCTTGCCTGCTGCTGAGATGTGTTTGTGCTTGGAAGAGGAGAAGATAGGTATTAACAGGTTTTTTTTTTTATTTGTTAATTTGTTTGGTAAGAAATAAAAGTGATGTGCCTGTCATTTTTAATTATATGCAGTTAGCTTATTTTTTGTGTTCTTTGATTTTCAGAAAATCAGGCATTTGCAGAAAATTATGCAGTCAGGGTGTCTAAATGGTTCTCACATTGACTTCTATAACTGTACCAAAGTCAAAATTTCATACTTACTTTTGTAAGGGGTACGGGGAAATATGCTATCTTTATTCATTAAAATTCAAAGTGTGCTACTTATTTGATTCATAACTAGAAAAATATTATCCTAGCCTTCTAGGAAAAACAGTATTGGGTTCCTGGGCAGCTCAGTTGGTTAAGCATCTACCTTCCGCTCAGGTCATGATTCCAGGGTTCTGGGATCGAGTCCCGCGTCAGGCTCTCTGCTCAGCAGGGAGCCCACTTCTCCTTCTCCTTCTGCCTGCTGCTCTGCCTGCTCATTCTCCCTCTGCACACCCCCCGCCCTGTCTCATGAATGAATAAATCTTTTTTAAAAAAGAAAAAAAACAGTATTTGTTGATACTGAATTTGGAAACTCACATAGATACAGCCTTCAAGAGTCTATTTGTTTATTCAACAAATATTTATGAAGTACTTTTTCTGTGGCAGATGCTCCACTTTGCACTGATACATCAGTGAACAAAGCAGGTATAGTCCCTACCACCATGGAGTTTGTAGGCACCAAGATGAGGAGCAGGTAGACATCCAGCATATGAATAACTAAATTGTAGTTGTGATAAGTTCCAGAACGGACAAGAACAGAGTGTTATGTTAGTGTGCAATAGGAGGACCATAGTTTGTCAAGGTGACCAAGCATTGAAAATGAATGATTCTCTCATTTATGTTTGAATTATAATATCATGGAATTCCAGAATTGGAAGAGATCTTGAAAATTATCTGGTCCAACCCTTCATTCGGTCTTTGAATCTTTTTAAATATTCGTTTGATCGTTGCTGATATTTGACCATTACTGGCTAATAAAAAATGGCATTTTCATGTAGTTCAACCTAATGCACTATTTATTAAATATGATGTTGGATCATGGCTACATAAGATGAATTAGTCAAGACAACCCTACCCAACTCTCTATACAGAGAAGAAATGTGAAACCAAATAATTACAACATAGTGATTATTAGCAGAAATAAAATGGCTTAAGTGGCCTGACATATCCAAAATGAACATGCTGAATACTGAGTTGAGTATTCTGAGATCCAATATATCAGCTCAAAACTCCTTCATGGACATGAATTTTGGCCAATGTCTAACTTGAGTGGATGGCTAAAGGGTGAAATATTTACTCATGCTTCTCTAGCCTCCTGGAGAACTCCTCCCTAGTGTTGTAGGAGATTAAGATTTTATCAGTCTCTTCAGTCTCTACCTTAGAAGCTGCACTTCCCTTCCATAGTAGCACAACACATGGCTGTGGGTTCATAGAAGGGGAAAATGACTCCCAAGGAGCAACTTTCACAGATCAGGATTCCACCTGGTCCAAGTAGGTCCTAAATGGGTAAATGATGAAATGACTACCCTCCCTTGGTGTATAATTCTTTTGCCTTCAATTAGTTACTTGAAACCACACAAGCCTGAGATGTATTCCTTTACGTTCTTGTTTCACCACATGACATATACAGTGCTAGATTCTGGCATCAGAAATACGTGTGCTGTGCTCCCTGTCCTCAAGATATTTCAAAGTACTCCTAACTCTAGATACTTATGAAAGGTTTGCTAAGTGAAGTATATTCTTTCATCCATCTATTCATCTGTCTATCATTCATTAAGTACCTGCTGATGCCAGACATCATTCTAAACTCTGTGAATAAACTGAAAATAAGACAAAGCCTCCGCTTCCCCGCTTTGTTTCCCCACTGCCCCCATCCCCCATCTACCTCACATTCTGATGGGGAAAAGGACATTAAACATCAGTACATAATATAATGTTGGGTAATGGTGAGGGCTGTGAAGAGAAAAAATAGTACAGGGTATAAAAACAAGCACAGAGGAGAATGTGATCAACTCTGGTAGAAAATAAGGTAAAGAAAATAATTTTAAATCTGGCTTTTGAAGGAGAAATAAGAGTGGACCAGGTGAGGAAGGGACTTCCAGACAGAAGCAGCAACACCAAGGCTAGAAGGCATAAAACCGGGAATTAAAAATAGTAATGCATAAAAGATTACAAAAAACGATTTAATGTAAAAATAAAGCATGGCATAGGAGCCTCTTTGACGAGTGTTGAATAACAGAATAACATCATATTTGGGTTCCTGTCGTCAACAGTGGTTCTCAGATTTAATCAGGTATCAGAACTCCAGGTTAGTTAAAAGTGCTTTTTCTAGAACACAATAAACCGTTGTTAGAATTAACCTTCATATATCTGAAAATGTCATTTTTGATCTGACTTTGGAGCCAGTCTACGCTTCTTTAAGGTTAATTAACAGTAACAGATTCTAACATTTTAAAATATATTTAAGAAGAAAAATTCACACTTGAGAAAATTGTATATGGGAACTTTTTCTGTCATTTGGGAAAAGATTGCTGTTACTCCTTTTTCTCATCAGAACAGTAGCGTTGTTCAGTAGCATAGTTTGAGACCTACAGCACTGCAGTGTATTCAGCAAATGGACAGTCTCCTATGTGGGAAGAATTAGGGAGCCACCGTCTCTTACAGAGGGGAGCCCTGGAAGAAAGCTATTTCCAGGAGCTCTGACTTGCTGTTCTTGACCTGAAATCTCTCTGCCTTGTAACTTAAGACTCACTGTCCTCAGTTCTAACTCTTGGGTTATGGAAATCGTGATCTATTTCTTAGAAAATAGGAATAACAAGTAAAAATAATTTCAGTGTGCTTTGCACAATTTTAGGGTCGATTATAAGTGATATTTAATACTGATAAAGCTGTATTACCTTTGGGGAGAAGAGCGTAGTCGTTGTTGGTGTGTTGTTTCCTACAGGGCAAGGTGGGATCTGTGGTCTGAAAGTCCTCCTAGTCAGACCCATAGTTTGTTCCTTTCTGTACAACTTTTGTTTATGCCTTGCTTTCTCTGTGATTCTTACCTGAGTAGCACTAGGGTTTAAAGGAGTAGTTCATCTGAAGTAGAAATAGGAAACCAAAAGTAAAGGCAGAGGAAAATGCAATGTTAAAACATTAATGATTTTTCAAGGAAGATGAGACTTGATAACCAAAACCAAATCAGATGGTATTAAAGGAGACTTTAAATTTGAATCTTTGAGACTTGGGGAGAAAAAAAGGAGGAAAAAAGTAATATACATATGTTCACACACACAGCTATGCATATGTATGTGTATATATGTATATCTAGATAGTGTGTGAGAGATATATTACATATATAATATATACATAAATATAGCTAGAGGGAGAATATGTCTTTCCATGAACTGTTTGTTAAATGGTAGATACCAGGTTGATATTGTTTCTCATGTCTGTCCTGTTCCTCTGTCTGGAGTGACAGGTGGGATCTGCTCAGTGGTTCAAACTGTGAATTTTTTTAATTGATCAATCGTGACATGCTAACCTCAGCAACTGAGCAGCTGCATAATGTGTTAGGTCATCATACCAGTAATGAAGATTACATCATTGACCTGTCTTCCTTTTTTGGAATGTAGTGGGGTGGAACCCTAGAAATATGTCTGATTTTAAAACAAGTTGAAATGAAAACTAAGAACAATGATATTATCTATAATTTCCTCATATCTAGTTGACTTAATGAGTTAAGAGCCACTCGGTTTATAAAATTAGCTTTTTCTTTTTTTTTTAAATGAAGTTCTAGCTTAAGAGCTAAATGAAAAATTTTGGGATATACAATTTTTCTTTTCCAAATTTGAAATATTTCTGTTGTAACAAGGTGATCTACGGAGTAAATTTAATATATTAATACGTGTATTAGCAGATATATACTTCTACATAGCCCGCATTAGTTGTAAGATATTTACCTGGTTTTTGTACTTTGAAAAGTTTATGTTTTAATTCAGCATAGTAACATTCAAAATAAGCATCTCTGAAATTTGTATTTTTTGTTTCCCTAAAATACGACAGATTTTGAAATAGATTGCTTTAAAAAAAAAGGTCCCTTCTTAAAATGCAGAGATGCACACATCCATCCTACTGCCTCTTGGGACAGAAAGAAAATGAATTCTCTAGCTTGGTAAATCCATTGCTTCTCCTAAAGTAGATTGCCTGCACCCAGTGCTGTGCAAGAGAGGTGCAGTGAGTAAGAAAGGGTGGCTATTGTTTAGTGCTCTGTAGCAAAAGAACTGGGGAAAAGAAAAAAAGGCTTGAGTTTGACTGGCATTGGCTCTGGCTTTTCTGCATTCCAAACTGTCTGAGGCACAGAGTGAGAGCAAAAAAGAGAGAGCACGAGCGCCAGCCAGAGCGAGCTCGGGCGAGGACGGTATACAAGTGTTTTGAATTTCTGACTGGCATGCCGGAAGGATCATGTTAGCAACACCTAGAAACTTCACAGAATGCAGATCCCAGGTAAGAGTTCCTCGAGTCTGTCTGAGTCTGAAATTAAGTTTGTATATATTTAAAGGGAATGTAGAGGTTTATATTTATTACACAAATACAATGACTGCTAACCTTTGTGATTATTGGCTTTAAAGAAATAGGTTGGTTTTCATTCCTGTCAGTTCACAGGAATATTGTGTGGAAGCTATCAGCATTCCAGTACAAAAATCCAGCCCAAGAAGAGCCAGATAAATTGAAAGGGCAACAGTCATAGCAAAATATTAACAATGCAGCATTTGCTTGTTCTTTTAATAATTTGAAGTGGATTCTTATTCTGGATCTTCCCCAAAATCCTTTATGAAATATTAAGATGACTGGGAATGGATGCAGCTCATTTCTCTTTGAAGGAGACAAAATATATTGACCATCAGTAAGAATTTAATAGCCTTGCTTGAGTCTCAGAAGCACATAAATAAATCTTTGTCATTCAGAAAGTTCAACAGGTTGGATCTGTACACAACAGTAGAGCGTTCAGATGAGAACTTGGCTTGTTCTTTCTGTCCAAGGTAGACTTTTAATATCCTTTGCCAATAGATGACAGGTTAGAGACTTTAAGCAATTAGCTCATTGAAAATTAAATCTGAATGAGATTTTAGAGATCATCTACAGGCCAGTCTCTCCATTTTCAGTGAGAACATTGAGGACTAGGGGATTTAGTGCATGCTCAAGAAACAGAATTGAAATGAAAATCTACATCTCCTGATTTTCAGTTTGCTGTTGTTTTCATGGTACCAGTTATTTTTAGGGTTTATATTTTCTCTATACTGTATCTGTTGGCCTCAAGTAGCATGAGTTATTGCATAAATAGATCAAATGCATTATAAACCTAGATTAAAATCTTATGGGAAAGAGATACTGGAGGCTGGATGTCATCAAGTCAGTATTAATACCACACTCTCGATCAAAACCAAAAATATATAACAAAGTATCAGAAGAAAAAAAAATGGCTTTCAGTTAAGGAAAATGGCTACAGTGTGCATTCTGCTTTTATATAAACCGTTAATAGCTGTGGCATATTCTGAATATTTGTATGTGAAATTAAAATCCTTTCAAATTGACTTTAATTTCTCTTGAAGACTTTAGGACTTAGCAATTTTCTGTGTACTTTTAGTAAGCTTTTCGCTAATTTGTTGATTTGTATCTATTTACAGGAAGCAAAAAATTATTCCATATTCAGTGCCTTCTCTGTGTTTATTAGTATTTTTTTTTAATGTGAGAGAACGTTTTTAAATTATCCAACCGTTTGCGGACCACTTGCTTCCTTATCCAAGGTCCAGCTCTGTTTCTCTCCATTTGTAAGGGTCCTCTGTTACTCCTGCTCATGAATTATGTGTTAGAGGATGACTTAAGTGGAGGAGTTCGAGAGCCACCACGGACAGTGGACATCTGTCTTCATACATTTTCATTTAGTCTCTAAAAAAGGTTGCTGCCCTTTCCATTTTTGCGCAGACCGTTGTGGGGTTGAGAGAGGCCACACTATTCTAGTGAGCTAAATAGTAGAGATAGCTGCTGTCAAAAGGATCTGTCATGGCTCTTAACAGCTCCTGGGAACAAGTTAGCTCAATGTGGCTATAAGCACAGTGAAGGGATGTGGCCCTTTTGTGTTAAAGTTTGACCTGCTCATTCCAGTTTTCGACAGGGCCTGTGTGGTGATTTACAAGTCTGTGTGGGATGAGCAGTAAGTTGTAAGGAATAGTTTCATTACTGCTCTTGGCTATCGGAAACCAAATTACAAAGTGCATTCTCCACCCAGTAGGAAACAAGAGACTGTTTGTCTTAGTGCAGAATCCATTATTTAAGCACACTGTTTATAAGAGGACTTGATGACTGTGAGAATGAGGACATAATGCTCTCTCCAATTAGCAGTGTTCATGTTGTATTACACACAGCTTAGATTTTTCTCTTTTATCCTTCATGGAGCATGTGAAGGGACTGCCATATGTGTGTGTTATGTGTGTGTATGATTGCTAGATAGATAGATGATTGATAGACAGATAGATAGATAGATAGGCAGATATTAGGATGGACATTTGGCCCGAGTGTATTTCTCCACGTCAGAAACAGTCAGATGTCATTAATCTAGTGCTGGTATTTTACTAATCTAAAATGAAAGAAGCTATTTTATTAACCAAATTAACCTTTATAAAACTCACTACCATGCCTTAGAAAGAGAAAATATTAGAAGGAAACACATATTCCTTTTCCTCTCCTGAATACAGTTATAAGATTATACGGGTTTATATTTTCCATGGTCAAGAAAAGCAATTATAAGAAATTGTGTGACTAAAGACAATATTTAAGTGGGAATAGAAGGGGTGGAGCGAAATGAGTGGCATAAGGAAAGAAGCTCTCTTTGAAGAGAATATGAAATAATTCTCTTTTGACCAGTGTTTTCTTGAGGCAGACCCCTTTTCTCTCTTGGTGGCTTTTCCTTGATATTAATTTCTTTAAATGTTTTTTCATGAAATATATATACATTTCTCCATAGAAATACAGTTTTTATACTAAATTTTCAAAGAAGGTAAAGAGCTTTGCAATATAGCGATGACATTTGTCTAATAAAAGGTTGGCTATAGTTGATTAAAACTTCTGTCTCTTTCAAAGGAGTTGCTATTTCTTCTTTCTCGCTGCAGTTTCCTTCTACCTCTTAGATATAATTTTGTGTTTTGTATCCCAGTTAAAAGCGTAAGAATGAAATCTTTTCAAACAAAAGACAGACCAAGAGCAAGGGCTTGAGGCTGGACATCTAAAACGTTCTGAGTTGTCAAATTAATTGTTTACTTGTAAAAGTTACCTGATTATTCACTCAAAACTCTGGGAATCCTTTTATGTATACAAGATGGATGTATTTCCCTTCTGCTTCATTCTTGACCTTCACTGGCCTCTAGTGAGAAAAAGTGTTACAGTCTGGCTTTGTTCTTTCTGTTCTCTTCTGTTCCTTCAGGCTCTTTAGTGTTGTTTGTGGTGGTTCTTGCTTTTAATTCCCTGTACATTTTAGTAAAGGGGTAGTTGATTGTGAAATAAATTTCACCAGATTCTTATACTTGAGTTGCATAAACTTCCTTAAAATATCTAGTTTTAGTGAAGAGGGGAAAAAATGATTATGTTCTGTTGTTTACTGTGAACAATGATTCAAAAAAAAAAGAGTCATGACTCAGCAATATGACTCCTCTTATAGTTGCCTTTCTTCTTCTTCTTCTTCTTTTTTTTTTTAGTGCTTATTGGGATTCAGTCTACCAGATTCCACATTTAATTATGGGTATGATCTCAGCTTGTGTTTGGAAGCCTTAAGCATTGCCAGTGATAATACTTTCTTTGTACGTACTTGACAAGTAAGAGAGATTTAGTGAATCAGTCATTAAAATTCAGATGGTCTTTATCGTCTCTGGTGTCCTCCATGCCCCTACTCAGACTTTACCATTCAGTTGAATTCGGAGTACTATGAAGTTAAAAACTAGAGAGGGAACCAGTGAGGAGTTCTTATGAATAATTTGACTCCATAGAGACTCCATATTTCTGTCATTCTCCGGTTTACAGTATTTTGGGAGTAAATGAATTGCTGAAGCAGTGACTTGAAAAGTTATTTTAAGTTAGTGCAATGCTATTCTTTGAAGAAGAAAAAGCTACCTGGTTCTGCTTGCTCTTTCTTATGTCAGGCTTTCTAAAGTGAGCAACTTAAGCTGCCAGGATCAAGCAAGTGTCATTCAGGATCAGGTGTCACATAGGACAGCCAACCTGTTGGACGAGTTGCTAACTCTGATGTCTTGCATCTAATTCCAAAGGACTGTGGAGTGCCTTTGAAAAATTTTTAACAGCACTTTTACATAGTTAACTATTCGTAGACAATACTTTAGTTAATGTGAAGACTAGAAAAACTAGATATTCTTCTACTCTTTAATATTCTAGTTGGTAACTTTTTTGTTAAATTATACTTCCAATGGGTGGTGTGTAGTGTAGTTGATTTGAGTTCTCGTCTGTTGGGTCAGATAGGAGAAAGTAAGATGTTTGGGTCTCTACTTCTATAACTCCTGTTGCCAGAAACACATAGAATATAAAATAATTTATTTCCTTCTTTTTTTTTAAGAAAAGGAATGATATGTCAAAGTGAGTGCAAGAAGAGCCAGAAAAAAAATCTAGCCTGTGTGAATATATAGAAAGAAATGGGTTTGTTCAGTCAAAGAACAGGACAAGATATGATAAGTCTCTTAACAGGGAATGATAATCATCTTTTGTGTACCAAGAACTTGTTGTAAAGAGCTCATTTCTAAGAGTTAGCTCAATATGATCATACAATATTTCTTATTAGCATTTTCTCAAAGTATGAGAAATAATCATTCAAAGAAAGGTAATAGATTGTTTTCTTCATGTGGTTAGAGGAATAGCATCATATAGTACTTGGTCTGATTTTTGTGAGTCATCATTACACAGCTGAAATTTAAGAAGAGTTTTAATGAATTAAAGTCTTTATTTTATCTTCTATAGAATTTGCTTACATACACCGTGAGATTTTCCTTGAAGCATTTCGCCTCCACTCGAATGAAGTTCAGTGAAACAGCACAGTAGTTTCCTGAAACAATAAATGTCATTCTGTTTTACCAGTACTATTATTTTGATTGTAAATATTTGCATAGCTACAATTGCTAAAATTTTGAAATACATTTTTAGTCATTTTATTCATTTCCTTCCCTTACAAATGTAGCACTCAGTATTTATATTTGATTGATGGTCAACTTTTAAAGGTAAATTTTCAAAAAAGTAGTTTATTTTTTTCAACTGGACCTGGTGTCAACCATTTTTATTAACAAAGCCAAAAACATGATGTAAAGAAAAAAATCCTAGGAGTTACTGCTGTCATTACAGGAATGAAAACTAATCTCCCTTAGAAACATTTTTTAGCTAATACAAAACCAAAGTATACTATGCAGAGGGAATTTATTGTAATGAGAAAGGCAGCAGCCTAGTAGACCTAGATTTGTTTGTCCCCTGTGCCTCAGTAGAACTGTTTAGGTAAACCCATGGTGATACCACTTTATTTCAGGGTTGTTTTTTTGGGGGGTGGGGTGTTTTGTTTTTATTTTTTTTTAAGATTTTATTTTACTTATTTTAGAGAAAGAGAGAGAGACAGTACAACAAGGGGGAAGGGCAGAGGGAGAGGGAGAGAGGGAATCCTAAGCAGACTCCACACCCAGTGCAGAACCTGACGTGGGGCTCAATCTCACGACCCTAAGATCATGACCTGAGCTGAAATCAAAAGTCAGACACTTAACTGACTGAGCTGCTCAGGCGACCCTATTTTGTTTTTAAATGGAAGGGTATTTAAGATCAGAACTCAGGCTTTTGTCTGGTCCTTTAAAAGGAAGATCCAACCAATTATTTACCAGTTGTTGTTTTATTTGTTCTTGTTTTATTTTCAGAAACATGTTCCTGTGAGCAAACTGCAAAATGTATTTGACAATGAAATTTTAATTAACAAGAAATAGTGAGCTTTGAGGGTATGACTATTTTATTGTTACAAAGTACAGTAATTTATGACAGTTTCCCACTAGGTTTCTCCCAGCGTCAGAAATTATAAACCCATTTCATTTTGCTTAGTTCTTAAATTAAATATTTAAAGATAGACTTTTTATTTCTCTTTTCCCCTGTCAAACCCGTGTCACAGGAGAATAGAAACTGTTTTAAGGTTCTTCGGTTTAATCCAGATGTTGCTTATGTTACATTTTCCTCTGACAACCTGAAAAAAGAAAATTTTATTTTTTTATTTGAGTATAGTTGACATACAATATTATATTAGTTTCAGGTGTACAACATAGTGACTCAACTTCTCTATGTGTTATACTATGCTCACCACGAGTGTAACTACCGTCTCTCATCATACAGCCTATTACAGTATCATTGACTGTGTTCGTTATGCTGTGCCTTTTATTTCTGTGACTTATTCATTCTGTCACTGGAAGCCTGCATCTCCCATTCCCCTTCACCCATTTTCCCCATACTCCCTTCTCCCCTCTGCTGTGGTAATCAATCAGTTTGTTCCCTGTATTTATAGGTCTGATTCCACTTTTCATTTGCTTATTCACTTGTGTTGTTTGAAAAGAGAAATTTTAAAATTTTATTATCCAGTGATTATATATAGCAAACTCCTACACATCGGTGAGAAAAAGGTCAGGCTTGAATGCCCATTTTACAAAAGAAGCAAACCAGATGGCCATTCAGCGTACAGAAAGGTACTTGGTTTTGTTAGTTATCAGGGAAATGCAAATTTAAACCAAAATGGAATTCCGTAGCCATCAGAATGTCTAAAATAAGAAAAATAGAAAACACCAAATGTTGACAAGAATCTAGAACAAAAGGAATTTTTATACTGCTGATGGAAGTATAAATTTTATAACTATTTTGGAGCACTGTTTGACAATATCTAGTAAAGCTGAACAATGCTCCATGACTCAGCAATTCCAGACTTATTTGTGTACCAAAAGAATGCATAAATAGGCCCACCCAAAAACCTGTACAAAAATGTTCATAATAGCAGCATTTAAAACAGCTAAAAATCAGAAACTACCCAAATGTCGATCAGCAGAATGGATAGAATGGTTTGCTTACACAATGGAATTCTCTACAGCATTGGCAAAGAATAAACTGCTTCATGCAACAGAATAAATCTCACAAATGTATGTTGAGCATAAAAAGTTAGTCTCAAAAGAATATATACACTGTATGATTCCATTTATATATAGTTCAAACTCATTGGAGGTGATCGAAGTCAGGATGGTGATTATCTGTATGGGGTAATGACTGGAAAGGGTATATAAAGGAGGCATTTGGTTGCTGGCAGTGTTCTGTTTTGTCTTATTTTGTTTAATCCCAATGCTCGTTATCGGGATGAGTTACAGTTGAGAAAATTTATTGACCCGTATACGCATTATTTATACACTTTTCTGAGTGTATCTTATACTTAAGCAAAGTGTTGGAGAAAAGATATTTCTGTAATTTCTCCATCTTGATTTTTAAAAATCCAAAAAACAAAACCAAAAAACTATGCAAGCTTCTAAGATGTTGATATTCTTTGAAAGTCCTTTTTTGTTTATGTAGGGGTTGAGGAATGATGCCGTGTTTATTTTCATATTGAAAGTTGTCTAGTCTGTGTGTACTGTAAAGGACTTTACATTTTGGGTCATTTAAAGGATTAGATGGTGAAGGTATCTGAGAGACCAGACTTGCATGTACATTTTCAAAATAAAATTGCACTATGTAAATCATAGATTTTTTTTGCAAGCTCTTAGTGTACCATATAAAACACTAATTTTCATATGTCATACCTCAATTTTAAAAATATTTTATAATAAGGAAGGGGGAGGATAGTAGAGTAGGAGGATCTTGAGCTCATTTCCTCCCATGGACATACCAAGGATACAACTACATATAAAGTAACTCACTCTGAAAATGACCTGAAAACTAGCAGAACAGCTCTTGCACAGATATAGAATAAAGAAAAGCCACATTGGGAATGGTAGGAGGGGCAGAAACACAGTCAGGAACCAAATCCCTGGCACAGTGACCCACAAGTTGAGGGGATATCACAGGCATAGAATGTCCTCCCTGAGAAGTGAGGGGATTGAGCCCCATGTCAGGCACCCCCATCCCTGAGAATCTGCACCAAGAAGATGAGCTCCCACAGTGTTTGCCTTTGAAAATTATTGGAGTTTAACTCCAGAAGAGCCAGAGGACTATAGGAAACTGAGACTCTACTCTTAAAAGCGCCAGCACATTATATCACCTGGTTCAAGACCCAACATAGAGGTGACAGTTGGAAAAGCACCTGGGTTATACATGAAGATTTACTGACTAATTTTAGGGCATGTGCTGGAAGTAAGGGATTTATAGGAACTTTCTCCAGGAATAGAAATGCTGGTGGGTACCATTTTTCTTGCCCCCTTTTAGCCTAGCTGGCTGGATGCTGGCAGGAGTCAGCTCTGACACTCTTCATCTACTTTACTAGCGCCACTCACCCTGCTCTGGCATTCTGTTGTGGACCTGCCCCACCCAACCTGCCTACCCTGGCAGATGCCCCTTCAAAATGACTCCAACCCTTCCATACCTAGCAGGCAGCCTCAGTCGGGACCAATGTTCCCCCCACAGTGATTACCTACTACTCCTACCCAGTGTGGTATGGGCCAACCTCACGCACTAGTACACCTGCAACATGTGCAGCTGGCTGAGAGTCCAGCCCTGCACACCAGCACACCCACAGCTGTCCCAGCTCAATCACAAGAGGAGGCCTCTTGCAGCCCACACAGGGGATACCCCTGGAATTCCTACTTCTGATGATCGGGGGGCAGGATGCCCTTCGATATAAGGCCACTAGTTTTAAGACCAGGAGACATAGCCGATTTACCTAATACGTAGAAATGCAGAGAATCAGCTAAAATAAAGAGAGGAATATGTTCCAAAGGAAAGAAAAAGACAAAACCTCAGAAAAATAACGAAACAAAACTGAGGTAAGAAGTCTGTCTAATAAGGGGTTCAAGGCCATAAAGATTCTTATTGAAATTGAGGGAAGAATGGATGAACTCAGTGAGAACTTCATCAAAGAGAGAAAAAAATATTTAAAAATAATCAGCTGAAAAAATAACTGAAATGAAAAATAAACTTGAGGGAATCTGCTGCAGATTAGAGGATGCAGAGGATACAGATTAGAGGATGCAGATGAGCAATCTGGAAATCAGGGTAGTAGAGATCACCCAAGCTGAACAAAAACAACAAAAACGAATTTTAAAAAATGAGGATAGGTTAAAGGATCTCTGGGAAACAGAATCAAACATAAAAACATTTGCCTTATAGGTTTCCCTCCCAGAAGGAGAAAAGAGAAAGAAAATGGGGCAGAAAACTTATTTGAAAAAATAATAGCTGACAACTTACCTAACCTGGGGAAGGAAAGAGACATCCAGGTCCAGGAAACACAGCCCCCAACAAAATGAACCCAAGGAGGTTCGAGCCAATATGAATAATGATGAAAATGTCAAAAATTAAAGAGAGAATCTTAAAAGCAGCAAGATAAAAGCAAATAGTTATGTACAAGAGAATCTTAAAAGCAGCAAGAGTAAAGCAAATGGTTATATACAAGCCCATAAGGCTATCACCTGATTTTTCAACAGAAACTTTGTAGGCCAGAAGAAGGTGGCTACTAACCAGGAGTATGATACCCAGCAAGGTTATCATTCAGAATTAAAGGAGAGAGAGTTTCCCAGACAAACAAAAGTTAAAGGAGTTCATCACCACAAAACTGGACTTACAAGAAATGTGAAAAGGACTTCTTTAAGCAAAAAAAAAAGGTCCATAACTATAAATAAGAAAATTATCAAAGGAAAAGATTTCACTAGTAAAAGCAAATCTACAGTAAAGGTAGTAGGTAGATCAGACTTACAAACTAATATGAAGATTAAAATGTTAAAAGACAAAAGTACTAAGATCAATTATATCTACTAAAATTAGTTAAGGGATACACAAAATAAAAAATGTATAATATAGCATGCATAAAATGTGGAGGGGAGTAGTAAAAATGTGGTGCTTTTAGAATGTGTTCAAACTTAAGCAACCATCAACTTAACATAGACTGCTGTATGTATACATAGGATGTTACATATGAACCTCATGGTAACCACAAATCAAAAACCTATAATAGATACACAAAAAATAAAGAGCATGGAATCTAAGCATAATACTAAGAAAGTCATCAAATCACAAGGGAAGAGGCCAAGAAAAGAAGATAGGAACAAAGAAGAACTACAAAAACAATCAGAAAACAATGAACAAAATGGCAATCAGTACATACCTATCAATAATTACTTTAAATATAAATGGACTAACTGCTCCAATCAAAAGATATAGGGTAGCTGAATGGATTAAAAAAAAAAAAGACATATCTATATGCTGCCTACAAGACACCAACCTCAAACCTGATGGGACAGACTGAAAGTGAAGGGATGGAAAATGATGTTTCATGCAAATAGATGGAGAAAAAAAGGTAGAGTAGCAATATTTGTATCAAACAAAACAGACTTTAAGGAAGACTGTAATAAATAACAAAGAAGGATATTACATAATGGTAAAGGGATCAGTTAAGAAAGAGGATGTAACAATTGTAAATATCTATGCACTCAACACTAGAGCACTCAAATACGTGAAGCAAATATTAACAGATATAAAGGGGGAAATTGAGAGTAATACAGTAATAGTAGGGGACTGCACCCCACTTACATGAGTGGATAGATCATCCAGACAGAAAATCAATATGGAAACAGTGGCTTTGATCAACACAGTAGACCAGATGGACTTAATGGATATATACAAATCATTCCATCCAAAAATAATAGAGTACACGTGCTTCTCAAGTGCACATAGAACATTCTCCAGGATGGATCACATGTTAGGCCACAAAACAAATCTCAATAAACTTAAGAAGATTGAAATAATGTCAGGCCTCTTTTCTGACCACAATGGTATGAAACTAGAAATCAATTAGAAGAAAATTTAATTGGAAAAAAACACAAACACATGGAGGCTAAACAACCCGTGGGTCAACAAGGAAGTCAAAGAGCAAATAAAAATAAATAAATAAATAACTGGAGACAAATGAAAATGGAAACACAACAGTTCAAAAACTTTGGGATGTAGGAAAAGGAGTTCTTAAAGGGAAGTTTATAGACTTCAAGGTAATAGAAAGATCTCAATCTAACCTTATACCTAAAGGAACTAGAAAAAGAACAAACAAAGCTCAAGTTAGTAGAAGGAAGAAAATAATCTAGTTCAGAAATAAATGAGATAGAGACTGAAAAAATTAGAAAAAACCAATGAAACTAAGAGCTGGTTTTTTGAAAAGAGAAACAAAATGTGATAAACCTTTAGCCAGAATCATCAAGAAAAAAAGAGTAGACTCAAATAAAATCACAGATGAAAGAGAACAAATTACAACTGACACCACACAAATACAAATGATTAGAAGAGATTACTATGAAAAATTATATGCCAACAAATAGGATAACCTAGAAGAAATGGGTAAATTCCTAGAAACATACAATCTCCCCAGACTGAGTCAGGAAGAAATAGAAAATCTGAACAGATAGATTACTAATTACAAAATTGAATCAGTAATCAAAAAATTTCCAACAAACAAAAGTCCAGGATCAGATGGCTTCACAGGTGAATTCTACAAGACATTTAAAGAAGAATTAATATTTATCCTTCTGAGACTGTTAAAAAGTAGAAGAGGAAGAAAGGCTTCCAGATTTATTCACAAGGCCAGCATTACCCTGATACCAAAACCAGACAAAGACACTACAAAAAAATTGCAGGCCAGTATCCCTGATGAGCACAGATGCAAAAATCTTCAACAAAATATTAACAAACCAAATTCAACAATACATTAAAAGGATCATTCACTAGGATCAAGTGGGGTTCATTGCAGGGATTCAAGGATCATTCAGTATCCACAAGTCAATCAACATGATATACTACACTAACAAAATGAACAATAAAAATCATATGGTCATCTCAATAGACAGAGAAAATACATTTGATAAAATTCAACATCCGTTCATATAAAAACTGTCAACAAAGTGGGTTTAGAGGGAACATACTTCAATATAATAAAGACATATGTGACAAACCCACAGCTGACATTATACTTAATGGTAAAAAGCCGAAAGCTTTTACTCTTGAGATCAGGAACAAGAGAAGGATGTCCACTATCTCCTCTTTATGTTGAATATACTGGAAGTCCTACCCACAGCAAGCAAACAAGAAACAGAAGTACAAACAGCCAAACTGGTAGGAGAGAAGTAAAACTGCCACTATTTGCAGATGACATGATGCTATAGAAAACCCTAAGACTCCACCAAAAAAACCTATTAGAAGTAATAAATGAATTCAGTTAAACTGCAGAATACAAAATTAATATACAGAAATCTGTTGCATTTCTATACACTAATAGACTAGTAGTAAGAGAAATTAAGAAAACAGTTCTACTTACAATTGTATTATAAAGAATAAAAGACCCAGGAATAAATTTAACCAAGGAGGTGCAAGACCTATACTCTGAAAACTATCAGACATTGATGAAAGAAATTGAGATGACAGAAACAAATGGAAGGATGTTCCACGTTCATAGATTGGAAGAATTAATATTATAAAAATGTCCATATTACCCAAACCAATCTATAGATTCAACACAATCCCTATCAGAATACCAATAGTATTTTTCACAGAACAAAAACAAACAGTCCTTGAATAGCCAAAGCAATATGGAGAAAAAAGACCAAAGCTGAAGGTATCACACTTCCAGGTTTCAAATTACACTACAAAGCTGTAGTAATCAAAACAGTATGATACTGGCACAAAAGTAGACATGTAGATTATTGGAACAGAATAGAGAGCGCAGAAATAAACCCACACTTATGTGGTCAGTTAATCTATGACAAAGGAGGCAAGGACACACAATGGGGAAAACACAGTTTCTTTAGTGAAGGGTGTTGGGAAAACTACATTCAAAAGCTACATGCAAAAGCTTGAAACCGGACCACTTTCTTATACCATATACAAAAATGTAAGACATGAAATCATAAAAGTCCTAAAAGAAAACATAAGCAGTAAACTCTTGGGCAGCAGTCTTAGTTGTACTTTGTGGATCTGTCTCTTCAGGCAAGGGAAGCAAAAGCAAAGATTTATAGTTGGGACTACATCAAACTAAAAACCTTTTACATAGCAAAGCAAACCATCAACAATACTAAAAGGAGGGGAGCCTGGCTGGTTCAGTTGGGAAAGCATGCAACTCTTGATCTCAGCGTAAGTTTGAGCCCCATGTTGGATACAGAGATAACTTAAAAAAAAAAATCTTTGAAAAAGTACAAAAAGGAAATCTGAGTGGGAGAAGATATTTACAAATGAAACGTGACAAGGGGTTAATATTCAAAATAAATAACTTACACAACTCAACACCATAAAAATAAATAATCCAATTTAAAACTGAATAGAGGACCTGAATAGACATTTTTTCAAAGAAAATAGGTACATGAAAAGATGCCCAGAATGACTAGTCATCAGGGGGAATGCAAATCATAACCACAGTGAGATAGTACTTCACACCAGTTAGAATGCCTAATAGCAAAAACCAAGAAATAATGTTTTGGCAAGAATGTGGAGAAAAGGGAACTCCCTTGACTGTTGGTGGGAATGTAAATTGGTGCAGCTGCTATAGAAAAAAAGTATGGAGTTTTCTCAAAGGAATAAAAATAGAAATACCATATTCAGCAATTCCACTTCTGGGTATTTACCCAAAGAAAATGAAAACACTATATTAAAAGGATATATATACACCCCTGTGTTTATTGCAGCATTATTTACAATAGCCAAGATAGGGAAACAATTTAAGTGTCCATCCATAGATGAATGAATAAAGAAGATGTAATGTGTGTGTGTGTGTATATGTGTGTGTGTGTGTGTGTATATATATATATATATATATACACACACACACACACACAATTGAATATTACTCCACCATAAGAAAGAATGAAATCTTGCCATTCACTTAGGGGGTATTATGTTAAGTGAAAAAATTCAGATGGAGAGAGAAGTAATGTATGATTCACTTATAGAATCTATAAAGTAAAACAAATGACAAAACAGAAACAGACTTATAAATACAAGAAACAAACTATTGGTTATTGGGGAGGAGGGTTGGAGCTGAGGCAAAATAGGTGAAGGGGATTAAGAGGTACAAAGTTCCAGTCATAAAATAAAGTCATAAGGATGAAAAGTACAGCATAGGGAATATAGTCAATAATATTGTAATAACTTTGTGTGGTGACAGGTAGTAACTGCACTTACCGTGGTTGAGCATTTTATAATGCATAGAATTGTCAAATCACTATGTTGTACATCTGAAGCTAACATAATATTATATGTCAACTATACTTAAAAACAAATAAAATTTGGGCTTCTGGGTGGCTCAGTCGGTTAAGCGTCTGCCTTCGGCTCGGGTCATGATCCCAGGCTCCCTGCTCAGTGGGGAGCCTATCTCTCCCTCTCCCTCTCCCTCTGCCTGCCGCTCTGCCTGCTTGTGTGCTCTCTCTCTCTCTCTCTCTCAAACAAATCAACAAAATCTTAAAAAAAAATTTAAAAATTTCTTACAGTACTTACATATGTTTTATATGACTATTATTTATAAAGATATGTGTGTACTCATGCCAAGCACATTCATCTTTGTGTATAGTTATTAATGAGTTTGATACAAATTTAACAAGAGTTTTCCATACTCCTGACTTTAATATCATTTTGTTTTTAAAAACATATTTTTATGTTTTTAAATGATACATTATTACTTATTATATTAGAAGAATAAGAAAAAACTTTCTTTTTCTTTTTTTTTTTTAAGATCTTATTTATTTGTCAGAAAGAGAGAGCATAAGCCGGAGGGTGGCAGGCAGAGGAAGAGGGAGAAGCAGGCTCCCCACTGAGCAAGGAGCCCGATGCGGGACTCCATCCCAGGATCCTGGGATCATGACTGAGCCGAAGGCAGTCGCTTAACCAACTGAGCCACTCAGGCGCTCAAAAGAAAAAACTTAATTTTTTTTTTAAAGATTTTATTTATTTATTTGATAGAGAAAAACACAGCGAGAGACGGAACACAAGCAGGGGGAGTGGGAGAGGGAGAAGCAGGCTTCCCTCTGAGCAGGGAGCCCGATGCGGGGCTCGATCCCAGGACCCTGGGATCATGACCTGAGCCGAAGGCAGACGCTTAACGACTGAGCCACCCAGGCACCCCAAGAAAAAACTTAATTTAAAACAGTTTTTTTATCACTGTGAAATGTGGAAGTATCCAACACAATAAATGGAAGTTATTTAATAATAAATGTTAATTTCCTTCTTTTTCTTTGCAAAAATGCAAACATGATGTACTCTTGAGCATGTCTTCCTTCTCAGATAAACTGTGCCCCTCCATCCTATCCTTCCAGTTCTGTATTATTAAAATGTATGTGTTTAGTTCTATTTCTGAATTCATTTATAAGCAGTCTCCTCCACTAGATCCTCATATCTCTCCTGTTTTACCCAAACTCAATATTTTCATGTTAGTATACCACATTAGTTTTCTATCACTGTATAACAAATGACTACAGGCTTAATGACTCACAACAGCATATGTTTATTGTCTCACAGTTTCAGTAGATCTGAAGTCCAGGCAGTGTGTAGCTGGTTGTCTCCTCTCTGAGTGTCACAAGGTCAAAACCAAGATATCAACCAGACTGCATTCTCATCTAGAGCTCAGAGTTCCCTTGGAGTTGTAGGACTAAGATCCCTTTTTCTTCCTTACTATCTCCTAGAAACCATCTATGGGCCTCATTCCCACGACACTCTCAAAATATGACAGCTTACTTCTTCAAAGCCAGTGAGAGAATTTTACTCCAGTCTGCAGTGATGGAGTTCAGTATAACGTCACATAATCATGAGAGTGAATATACCATCATCTTGGCCATATAATGTAACCTAATCAAGCGTGGCTATCCATCATATTAAGAGATCCTAGGCCCTACCTACACCCAAGGGTAGGGGATTATACTAGAATGTGGGTACCAGACATACCTACATATTAAGCACCAAGCCTTTGTACAAGATTCTTAATTGTGTTTTTTTCCTCCCTCACAGTTGCATGCAAACTGTTCCATTGAAGTTAATGATATTCCAATTCTAGCATGGTTAACAATTCTCATCTTGGGGTACCTGGGTGGCTCAGTGATTTAGGCATTCTGCCTTCAGCTCAGATCATGATCCCAGAGTCCTAGGGTCGAGCCCCACATATGAACTCCCTGCTCCTCCCTCTCCCTCTGCCTGCCACTCCCCCTGCTTGTGCTCTCTCTCTCTGTCAAATAAATAAAATCTTAAAAAAAAATTCTCATCTTTATTTCAATTAAATTGTATTAGTTTTATGAGGCCTGTGTTTTTTTCTTATATCAGCATTTTTTATATTCAATTTTCCAGCCATTTTTAATAAAATAATAGAAAACACAAGTGTTTAATTGTGCTAATGCCAAATTAACTGTTGATGAACATGTGACCCCACCTCCTATTCATCAGCAACTGATGAATAACAGTCCTGAATTAAAAAAAAAAACTGAATTAAAAAGTTAAAGACCTACCCATTCTCAAATTATTTTTTTATTTTTTAAAATTTTTTTTAAAGATTTTATTTATTTGAGAGAGAGAATGAGATAGAGCATGAGAGGGGGGAGGGTCCGAGGGAGAAGCAAACTCCCTGCTGAGCAGGGAGCCCGATGCGGGACTCGATCCCAGGACTCCAGGATCATGACCTGAGCCGAAGGCAGTCGCTTAACCAACTGAGCCACCCAGGCGCCCTCAAATTATTTTTTTAAAGATTTTATTTATTTGAGAGAAAGAGAGAGCGTGAGCAGGGGCAGAAGGTGAAGCAGACTCCCCGTTGAGCAGGGAGCACAGCTTGAGGCTCAATCCCAGGACCCTGGGATCATGACCTGAGCCTAAGGCAGAAGCTTAACCAACTGAGCCCCTCAGGCGCCCCTTTTCTCAAATTATTTTGCTGTCAAAGAAAGATCGGAACTCTTAAGAAGTCTGCTAGGCCTATAAAGATGTTACATATTTTCACCATCATGACAGTTTCCTGCCCATTTTCCATTCTGCCTTTCAATTACAGACCTTTACAAATGCCTTTCATTTAATGCCTCATAATTCTTGACAACCTGTGTCACTCATCTTTCTAGAATATTTACTTTTACTTATTTTTTATTAGATTATGAACTAATAAGCCAGTTACTCTTTGAATTCTGAATATGCTTGGTATGTTGCCATCTTTTTTTAAAAATTTTTTATTGTTATGTTAATCACCATACATTACATCATTAGTTTTTGATGTAGTGTTCCATGATTCATTGTTTGTTCATAACACCCAGTGCTCCATGCAGAATGTGCCCTCTTTAATACCCATCACCAGGCCAACCCATCCCCCTACCCTCCTCCCCTCTAGAACCCTCAGTTTGTTCCTCAGAGTCCATCATCTCTCATGGTTCATCTCCCCCTCTGACTTACTCCCCTTCATTCTTCCTCTCCTGCTATCTTCTTCTTTTTCTTTTTTCTTAAAATATGTTGCATTATTTGTTTCAGAAGTACAGATCTGTGATTCAACAGTCTTGCACAATTCACAGCGCTCACCATAGCACATACCCTACCCAATGTCTATCACCCAGCCACCCCATCCCTCCCACCCCCAACCACTCCAGTAACCCTCAGTTTGTTTCCCGAGATTAAGAATTCCTCATATCAGTGAGGTCATATGATACATGTCTTTCTCTGATTGACTTATTTCACTAAGCATAACACCCTCCAGTTCCATCCACGTCGTTGCAAATGGCAAGATCTCATTCCTTTTGATGGCTGCATAATATTCCATTGTGTATATGGTATGTTGCCATCTTAAAGCTGTTCACAGGCTCAATGTATAAGTTTAAGTCCTGGAAAGTATCTCCTACAAACACAGAAAAACAAAGACAGATAATAGAATTTCTAGTGAAAAATTCTATATAAATAAAGGTAGAAAGGTTAGGGGAGCCTGGGTGGCCTAGTCGGTTAAGCGTCTGCCTTCAGCTCAGGTAATGATGTCAGGGTCCTGGGATCGAGCCCCGCATTGTCGGGCTCCCTGCTCAACAGGGAGCCTGCTTCTTCTCCCTCTGCCTGCCACTTTGCCTATTTGTGCTCTCTCTCTCTGTCAAATAAATAAAATCTTTAAAAGAGGTAGAAAGGTTAAACCATATGCAGATATTTAAGGGTCACAGTAGATAAGAAGTCAGTATGTAATGCCTTATTATGGTTAAGAAAGCAATGGTGATACTTACATGCATAATATAAGCATTAAATATTTAAGAGATGTTAAGTAACTTTCTGTTTTAATTTACAGTCCCTATTAGAGCGTTGTGGTCTTTTCTGTGTACCATATCTAAGAAATTTTGGACATGTTTTTGGGATGGAAAGGCTAGAAAATAAGATTCTGAAGAAAACTTAAAGACACTGAGGTGGTTCAGCATGAAGAACAGAAATATAGAACTTGTATAAAAACAGTCACTAAATATTTTCCCTATCCATTAAGGGAGGAAAAAAGAGAATGTGGTAGTATGTAGAATCTGAATGACACATAAAGAAGACACGTACAGATATTTTACTTTAAAACTGAGAGTCTTAGAATCTTTGTGAGACATCATAAGTAAAATAAATTCATATGTTTTTTGAAGGCCAAAGAAGTTAATTGAATAAAGGCTCAAGTTCAGGGCTACCCTGATGATACATAATTTTATAATTATTTTAATAATAGAATGTATTATTTGGGTCTATTTTATTTCATTTTTTCACCTAAGATTTTATTTATCTGAAAGAGTGAGAGAGCATGACAAGGGGGAGGGGCAGAGGGAGAAGCAGGCTCCCCACTGAGCAGGGAGACTGATATGGGACTTGATCTGGAGACTCCAGGATCATGACCTGAAGCCAAAGGCAGACGCTTAACTGCCTAAGCCACCCAGGTGCCTTGGGTCTATTTTAAATCAAACCTTAATTTAAAAAAATAATAAGAATAGCTGCTGCTTGTAAAACAAATTTATTTTTTATTTTTTTAAAGATTTTATTTATTTATTCATGAGAGACAGAGTGGGGGAGAGAGAGAGAGCGAGCGAGAAGCAGAGGGAGAAGCAGGCTCCCAAGGAGCAGGGAGCCCAATGCTGGACTCGATCCCAGGACTCTGGGATCATGACCTGAGCTGAAGGTAGACGCTTAACCATCTGAGCCATCCAGGCGCCCTGTAAAACAAATTTAAATCAAGCCCAGGTGTAAAAGCCCTTCCTTCCCTTACACTCCAGGAATTCTGTTATTTTCTGCACGTGTAACTACAATTAACAATTAGTACTTATCCTCCCAGATTCTGTGTGTGTGTGAGAGAGAGAGAGAGAGAGAGAATAGCACAGGAGTATAGATATTTTTTTCTGGGTTTTGTTTTCACCAGAATCAAACAATACATGTTGTAGTTCAACTTATGTTTTTCACTTCAAAATATACTGTACACTCTTTGTTTCAGTAAGGGTGGGCAAGGGTTTCTGAATAATCCCCTGAAAGCAACTAAGTGGGAGAAATAAAAATACTTTTTTTTAAAGATTTTATTTCTTTATCAGAGAGAGAGACAGAGGCAGGCAGAGGGAGAAGCAGACTCCTTGCTTAGCAAGGAGCCTGATGTGGGACTCGATCCCAGGACCCCGGGATCATGACCTGAGCCGAAGGCAGACGCTTAACCGACTGAGCCACCCAGGCGTCCCGAAATAAAAATATTTTTAATCTATCTTCTTAAAAGCATCAAAGAGACACTTCTAAATAACGCAGAGATCAACAAAGAAATTGTAATGGAAGTTAGAAAATATTTTCAACTGAATGATAATTCAAATACTACATATCAAAACTTGTATGCTTTAGCTAGAGTAGAACTTAAAGTTAGAAAAATAGCACCAGAGTAAAGAAATTAGAAGGTAGAAAAGAAGGGTAAGAATAGGAATTAAATCAAACATGCAGTAGAGAAAATCAAGTTAATTAAAAAGACCTAAAATTGAGAAATCTTGCAAAACTGATCAAGAAAAATATAATTATTATCAGGAATGGAAAGGGGTACATTGCTATTGAATTTGCATACAATAAAAGTATTTACAAGATATTATGAACAACTTTATGAAAATGAATTTTAAAATCAGGTGAAATAGTAAAACTTGTAGGAAAATACAACTTACTGAAACTGATACAAGAAGTAGTAGAATACTGGGGCACCTGGGTGGCTCAGTCAGTTAAGCGTCTGCTGTTCAGCTCAGGTCATGATCCCAGGGTCCTGGGATCGAGCCCCAAGTCTGCTTTTCCCCTCTCCCTCTGCTCCTCCCCCGGCTCATGCTCACGCTCACTTTCAAATAAATAAAAATCATTAAAAAAAAAAGTAGTAGAATACCCCAATATTCTTATAACTATTACAGAAATTGAATCTGTGATTAAGATCTTATCCACGAAGAAGGGTTGTGCTTAGCATGCAGTCTGCTTAAGACTCTCTTATTCTCTCCATCTGCCCCCTCCACCCTCCCAGCATCCCCCCGACCCACACTCACATACTCTCTCAAATAAATAAATCTCTCAAATAAAGAAATAAAATCTTTAAAAAAGTGAGATAGTCATGCAATAGAATACAGCAATGAAAATGAAGAAACTATAGTGACATACAACATTAACAAATCTTAAAAACATAATCTTGAGTAAAAGAAACCAAGTGCAAAAATACGTATGTTGTTTTTTATACCATTTACGTAAAATTCAAGAGAAAACAAGACTATGTATTGAGGGATACACATTTGGGTTTTAAAACTGTAAATAGAAGCAAAGAATGTTTACTGTAGAAGTCAGGGTTGTCATTATCTGCAAGGTGGAAGGAATTGGATTGGAATCAGGATAGGATATGTGGGCTAATAGGGTATTATGAGTTACTGGCAATGTTCTAATTCTTGCTTTGGTGGTATTATAATTCATTAAACTCCATAGTTATGTTGGATGCTCTTTTCTGTAGGACATCATATTATAAATGAAAAGAATATATTGAAGACATCAATTCATTTCATTACATCTATACCTGTAGATTTTTCAAGGCTGCATATTATTTCATTGTAGATTTATCTGTTTCCTTCCTTATGAACACTTAGTGTTTTTAGTTTTGCCATTACCAACTTTGTGTTAAACATTTTTGTACATATGTCTGTGTTCATTGTGCTGCTATTTCTGTAGAATTGGTTCTTAGAAACAGAATCAAAGGTAGTTTGCATTTCATATTTTGATAGACACTGTAAAATAGCCTTACAAATTTGTTCAGGATGTCTTTTTTGCTATTTGAAGCTTTTAATTTTTATGATTTTCAGTCTGTCTCTCTTTTCCATTGTAATTTCTGGCTTTTGTGAGATGCTTAGGAAGTCCTTTTTCAATACAAGATTAGGTTCTTTATCTGGAATTTATTTTTGGTTTTGTGAAACGAGATTTTTTTCAACTGTGTAGTCAGTTGTCTCAACACTACTTATACTGACGAATCTATTCTTTCCACACTGATTTGAAAGGTATTCTTTGTTACCAGCTAAATGTCTACATGTCTTTCTCTGGATTATTTTTCTGTTCCACAGATCTGTTGTTCTATTCCTACATCAGTATCACAATGTTTTAATGACTATAGATTTTAATGTGTTTCTCTCTTAACTGATATAGCAAATTCCCTTTAATTAGTTCTTCCATTCAAAATGTGTTTGGCTTTTTAATTCATGCATTTATTTTTCCATGTGAACTATAGAATCAAGTTGTTCCCCACTCCTAGCCAAAAAAAGAAAAATGTGTATTGACATTTCAACTATAATTATAGTGAACATGTAGATTATTTGGGGGAGAATTAGCTTTCATATATGTTTCTAAGTTTTATTTGTTTTTAACTTTATATGAGGGGCAAATATTGTATATATATTCTTTTGAGACTTCTTCACTTAAACACTGTATTACTAATATCTTTCCATATTGTTGCTATAGTTCATTTATTTGAGTACTGTATGATTTTTACATTGTTTGAATATACTAAAAGAATTTAGAGTTTAGATTGAGTTTGATATTGGGGTTCAGTCTTTCACTGAATGGTATTTGGTTTGTTGACAGAATTTTGCTATTAGTATCAGTGCCACTGTGAACATTCTTCTACATATTTTCTTTACCTATTTGCAGGAGTTCCTCCTTGCTATATTTCTAGGAGTGGAACTTCTAGGTCTTAGGCGGTACTAAATGGTCAACTTTAGCAAATAATGCCAAACTGTTTTTCCACCGACAATTTATATGAAACCTTGAGGAATCCACATTCTGCCCAATATTTGATGTTGTCAGAATTTTAAAATTTTTGTCATGTAATGAAAATAGTTGATGTGCATAGTCAGATTACCAGTGATACTGAACATTTTTTCATAAGTCTATAGCTATATATGTTAATGCTTCTGTGAAATTATTTTTATCTCTTGCCCATTTTCCTATTGAATTGTGCTGTTTCTGTTAATACATAGGAGTTCCTTATATGTTCTTTTTCTGCATCATAAAGATGTTTATTTAAAAGTTTTCCTGCTACAAAAGAGCCATAAAGCATAGACACCAAATGATTCAATCAAGGCAAAGTCTCCAAAGTAATGGATGATCTTGGCCAAAATATAGACGTCATGAGTTTTAGTTTTCTTCCCAGTACATTCTTCATATGTTCTTGATAGTAATCCTTTAACAGTTGTATTATGAATATATTCTCAATTTTTTTAAGTTTATTTCTTTTTAATAATCTCTACACCCTATGTGGGGCTTGAACTCATGACCCTGAGATGAAGAGTCACATGCTCTTCCAGCTGAGCCAGCCAGGCTCCCCTATATTCTCAATTTGTAACTAGTCTTTTACTTTCCTTTTTAAAGGTCATTGGATGAACAGAAGTTTATAATTTTATATAGATCGACCTATCAATATTTTATAGTTAATATTTCTTGTTTTTTATTTACAAAATCATTTCCTACCCCAAGGTCTCAAGATACTTTTTATTAGGAGTTTAAATTTTCTTCTTGACATTGAAGTCCTCAATCTACCAGGAGTTGATTTTTATACTTTTATACTTTTTTATATATTGATGACCTTTTCTTGCTATATTTATTGAACAATCCTTCTTTTTCCCCATGGATCTCACAGCACCCTGTCATACATCGTTTCATATTTTTTTCTGCATTTGTTTTAAATTTTTCTTATTAAGCTTATAGCTTTTTTTTTAAAGATTTTATTTATTTGAGAGAGAGAGAATGAGAGATAGAGAGCACGAGAGGGAAGAGGGTCCGAGGAAGAAGCAGACTCCCTGCTGAGGAGGGAGCCCGATGTGGGACTCGATCCCGGGACTCCGGGATCATGACCTGAGCCGAAGGCAGTCGCTTAACCAACTGAGCCACCCAGGCGCCCGGCTTTGTTGTTTTTTTTTTAATGGATCTTTTTTTCTCATTAATTTTTCTACTTGGTAATTGATTGTATATATGGAAACTCTTAATTTCTGTATGTTTATCTTTATTTTAATTATCTTACTAAATCCTTCTATTGTTTTTCAATTGATTCTCTTGTCCGCTGCTGCCATCCTCAGTTAGGAATGTATCTTATTTTATGCAAATATTTATCATTTGTTTTTTTCTTTCAGATATCTGTATCCCTTCTTTCAGATATCCCTATATCAGATATCTATATATTGCTTACCTTGTCTAACCACATTGGCTGGAATCTCTTAGCAGTAACACATAACAAACCCTGGTGAACCCACATCCTGTTGAAAAGTCAGTAATAATGTTTATCTCTATGTTACTCCTACCATTAATAAAAGTATTTCTAATGTTTTAAATTCGTACATAATATTGTTCTTGGTTTCTGGTCCATATCCTTTATTAAGAAAGTTTCCCTCTATTTAAAATGTTCTAAGATTACTTATCAGAAGGGATCCTAGACATTATCATTTGCCTTTTCAGCATCTCTTGCTATGATCATTGGGTTTTTATCTTTTAATCTATCATAATATTATTGTATTAAGATGTTTATTCATTTCCTCCAAGTCATAGATGTAAAGGCAAGAAACTTAAATCCAGCAGGTCATTGATAATATAAACATTATCCTTTCTAGTATTCTCTAAAACCCTTAGATTATTTAAGTGTTTTGTTATCCAGCATATTGACCTTATGCTTATCCTTTTACTGTGCTTATCCAATTGTATTTTACAAAACATCGCTAATGAATTTCCCAAAATTTAAAGTTTTATTATCAGCAGAAAAACCCAGGGGTCTCTCCTCATGCTGACTAAATGCACCACTGCTGAAACCTAAGGATACATTTAAGGAACGCGAGACAGTGACTTACCACCATAGGTGCTACACCCTAGCCAAATGATGATGTCTTTAGGTGAACTGTGAATGACTCTTATAAATGGCAGCAGGACTTGGAGGAGGCTTTGACTACCTTACAGTTGTTGAAGTAACTTTTCTCTGTCTTACAGCAGCGTCTGCTGCTCCAGGCCTCCAGATCTTTCCAGCGTATGGGAACTTCATGAAGGAGAGAAAACAGGAAAAGAGAGATTTGTGTTTGTAATTTGGTGTAACTTTTCTTAAAGATAGTCCGACAAATTGAACGAATTTCAGGCCCAACAACCCCTGAGTCTGCTTTGAGTGTAAGCCAAGAGGCGGGGAAGCGGGGTGGTTTTGTTTTCCCAAGTCCTTGCCCCCAACTGTGCTATCCCTGCTAGAAAGTTGCTGTCTAATAATACCATGGGGAGCCAATGGTTATTTTTGGTTACTTTCAGTAATGAAACAGTCCATTGAGTCTACTTCAATTTAAAATTCTATCTCTGTCCAAATTAACTCCCCTGCCACCACCCCAACTTGGAGTGGGAGATGCCCAGCTGATTTTTTCACTCCTTCCACCTCCTCCCTTCCTTTTCTGATTCTAATTCATTTGGTGTTGGAGCTGGGAAAGGGGAATGAAGAAAAGAGACAGGTTTTTACTTAGTTGGACATATGATCATAAGGCTCTAGGCTTCTCCTCGGCTGTATCTTGGTCAGTGTATTATTTTGCTATGACTGCTGTACAAAGTACTAAACGAGGTGGCTTAAACAATGGAAATTTAATGTCTCACAATTCTGGAGACTGGACATCCAAGATCAAGGTATCCATAGTGTTGCTTCCTTCTGAGGGCTGTGAGAGAATCTGGCCTCAGGCATAGCTTCCGGTGATTTGCTGGCCATCTTTGACATTCCTTGGCTTGTTGAAGCATCACCCTGATCTCTGCCTTCATTTTCACATGATATTCTCCCTGTATGAGTGCTTCTGTGTCCAGACTTCTTGATTTTATAAGGACACCAGTAATACTAGATTAGGATTCACTCTAATGACCTCCTCCTAACCAATCACAACTGCAATGCCCTATGTCCAAATAATGCCACCTTCCAAGGTCCTGGGCATGAGGAGTTCAGCATATGTATTCTGGGGAGACACAGTTCACCCTATCATTCTTCTCCTCCTCTCCCCTGCCTTTCTGCAGTTAATGCACTGCCTAGGCTTTCTAACCTGGAATGAATTACTAGTCAGACACCCCCAGTCTTTATCAGTGATTCTTTGGTGCTTCTTTATTAGGTTGTGGGGGAAGGATAAGTGGGAAAAGCACTCCTTTCTAGAGCAGCACTAACTTTTTGGAAGGTAATCTTCGAATCCTCCTTCCCCCGCTTATAAAGACTGAGAACTTGAGGTAGCGGAGAGCGGCTTCTCCTGGTAAGCCCTGAGGAGGAATCTGGCTCTCGTTGTTTTCCACTTTCCTTGCAATGTGGGGATACTTACTCCACTCTGAGTTTATTTAAAATCGGGGGGCAATAAGAACTATCTTGCTCGATATTCTTTTTGGAAGAAAGGGAGGGGAAGAATCATGTCAGTCTGTGCACAGATCTACTGTAGTGAGTAGATTGTCCAGACTATTATAACATAAAATTGCTTCAAGTAATGAAGTATTCCATTACCCTTATACATTGTACCTATATTTTTTTCTTTTAATGTACTCTTGACTGGGGATCAGCTTAGTTTAAATGAGAAAGACCTTAAGGATACTTTGTCTCCTTAAATCTGGATAGGTTTTCAAATCTGACAGTAGTTGATAGGGCTGAGGGCATCCCTCAGTAAATATAGCATTTTTAAATGGCTTTGTCAATAAATAGGTATCCAGAAAATAAGTCCAGTATACTTAAATGCTTCTGTGAATGTGAATTAAACAGTGGACTGCCTATCTTGCTTCTGTTAAGTGTTAAATTGATATGGACTAAAGATGGCAAATCTGTTTCAATTTGTATACTGACTCTGGTAGCTCAATAGTAACTGACAGAGTACTGTGGTTTCGAAGAATTCTAAGGCCGTACTTCAGTTTTGAAGGAAGAATGTGGTCATCATTCCAGGATATCTGCTAAGGCCACACTTAAGAGCCATATTTGCTATCTCTCCAAAGTCGGTGCATCCCAGCATAAAGCAGAAGGCAGTCCATTGTGGGTGAGAAGAAAAATCTAAGAGATTTTATTCCTTTACTTTTTTAGCCAAAAAGAAGAAAAACTACACTTCACTAGTATTTACTACATAGTGGGAACTCACGCACATAACTTACAAATAAATGTACATATACTAGACATGTGAAGTTACGTTTTTTATTGATAAAGGTAAACCATCAGAGAAGTATAGACCACGAGCTTCTTGAGAATAAGTCTTTTTCTGATTCATCTTTATATTCCACATATTTTATGTGTTCCATTTTTGTGTGAATAAACTTCCCAGGTAGATAATATTATAGAAGCTCTGTCATTGAAACTCATTTAAGATCAATTGGAGCATGTTTTATTTATCTATTGATTCATCTGTTTTGTTCCAATTTATTCTTATGCTAAAGCTCAATTTGCAATACATTCAAATACTAACCAGGGGGCCTGGGTGGCTCTATCAGTCGGACAGCTGACTCTTGATTTCTGTTTTCGGTTGTGATCTCCGGATCTTGGGATTGAGTCCCTCATTAGGATTCTGTCTTTCCCTCTGCCCCTTCCCCTGCTCTCTCTGTCTCTCTCTCAAATAAATAAATAAATCTTAAAAAAATACTAACCAAAAAGAAATCAAAGAGTTGACGGTAACGTTTGTTTTTTCAGTCAGAGATGTTTTCTGGGCACATTTATATATAGTGTTTTAACAACCTAGGTAAAAATAAATGTATTGAAAGTTTCGATAGTTATAGTTTTTAATGTAAAACATAGGTGTGAAACCACTTGATTTTTTCTTTTCAGTTGCCAAAAACATTTCTGTAGTACCATATACATTCTTCATATTATTAGTACTCATTAACTTCTGTCAGGCACCGCATGTCCAAAGTTCAGTTTTCTCTTAAAACCAACTTATTTTCTCCTCCAAATGTGTTACGTTCTCTAACTTTAAAGACATTACTTAAAATGATGGATAAAAATTGACACAGTTTCCATTGTAAAATTAGCAATAATAAATTTGTCAAGCACAGCATCAAATAGCCTCATTCAAATGCCCATTGGGTCAAACTATGTCAAGTATCCCAAGCAGGCATGAGAAAATATTTTCATTTATTCATTCATTTAACAAATAATGAGCACTTATGGTGTGCCAAGCATTGCACTAATGTTCAGTGAAATCCTTTTGTTAAGAGATATTTATAAAAAAACAATCAGGTTATCAGAATCATTTACTGGTGGAAAGGAATGAAACATTCAAGCTGATCTTTTCATACCTTCACATTAGAGACTGCGGGAGTCTGGCCTCCTGATTTTGTAGGGATCTTTGGATTTCTACACAATTTGACCTTGTTGCAGTATCTTAGATCATTGAGCAAGTAAAACAATTTTACTTTCCACTTAATGACTGTTCACCTTCACCCTTCAAACCTCTTCCAAAATATCTAAAAATTTTATAGCGAGAAACTCAAATATAGAATGTGGCTAAGAATGTCGGCTCTGAAATAGAAATATCTAAGTCCTAACACCCCAACCCCTTACTGGCTGTGTGACTTTGTTGCTTCTCTAAACCTTAGTTTTCCCAGATGTAAAATGGGAAAAATGCTACTACTACCTCACAGGCTTGTTCTATGTAGTAAAAGGATTAAACATGTAAAGCACTTCACGTATTACCTAGTACACTGTCAGTGTACAATACATTTGATCTTTTATTTTTCCTGATACAAATGTTCAAATTATTGCTGGTTGTAGGGACAGATTAGAGGAAATATTACCCTAATGGCTTTCAGTGTACTTATGCTGTAGTTACAATCTTACATGCGTTAGGTGTATGCATCTGTATGCCCACTCACTCAGTAAATAGTCAGTAGCTACAGTTGCTTGATAGTGTGTTTGGTGCTAAATAATAGACTCCAAGAAGTACATTCACTTTGAGTCAAATTAGTTGTAAAGTTTAACTTTATTTTAGGAAAAATAATTCTTTCAAAGAATAACTATACATTGGGGCACCTGGGTGGCTCAGTAGGTTAAGGTGCTGCCTTGGCTCGGGTCATGATCCCAGGGTCCTGGGACCGAGCCCCAATTCGGGCTCCCTGCTCAGCGGGGAGTCTGCTTCTCCCTCTGCCCCTCTTCCCTCCCCCCCACTTGTGTTCGCTCCCTTTCTCTCTCTCTCAGATAAATAAATCTTTAAAAAAAATAATTATACATTAGTCACTTTCTGGATCTTTTTGAGAAGGAATTACCTGTTCATTAACTACAATTGTCACCTTGTTTACATTTTTTTTCCTTGAAAGAATAGCTCTAGTGTTTAAGGAATCTGATTATCTTTAATTCTAGATAGTCATTAACTTCCCTAAACAGAATTGCCATTAGTCTTTGATTGACACATTACTCTTGAGCATCTGTTTTATAATAATGTTAACGACCTTACCTTCCTTTTTTTTTAACTACTTTACATTTTGATACCCCTTTTCAGTAGAGGACATCAAAGTACCTTCTGTTATATGTTTTAAATAGTCATATAATAGGAATGCCTTTAATAATAATAACCTTCCTCCTCAATGGCTTCACATACCAGAAGTATTGCTTCCTAAATTTGAATGAGCGAAAAATTCACCTTAGCTTTATTAGTTTCTTCACCTCTAATCATGTAAGGTAACATGGCAAATGAAAACAATGTGTGAGTGCATTTATTGATATATAATTTATATGTAAATGGTTTCAGGTTTATATATATATTTGGGGTACTATTTAAAGTGTTAAACTGTAAATTTCATAGGATTTACCCCTGTTTCTATTTCAGTAAAATATTCTCCTCACCAAAATATAAGGAAAAATCATACTTTGGTATTTACTTTAAGCTTTTTTCGGGCAAAGGGGGGTTGGTCATATCCAAAGGAATATCAAGATGGAAATGCAATCGATCACTTTACTTGTCCTTTAGTTGGCCTTCTTGAAAACTAGTTATTCTTACTTTCAATCCTTTATCACAATAGTATATTGAATACTAAGAAGTTTAGTGGTAATCCTTCAGAAATTTGATAGACATTATTTTAATATGATATGGACTATTCCTTTGGATTATACTTGCAGTCAATACTTGTGATATCTTAGTCACTGTTCCTTGAAGACAGTTCGTTTTTCAAATAAAGGACTTGGAGGGCACCTGGGTGGCTCATTCGGTTGGACGTCTGCCTTTGGCTCAGGTCATGATCCCGGAGTCCTGGGTTTAGGCCCCGCATCGGGCTTCCTACTCGATGGGGAGTCTGCTTCTCCCTCTCCTGCTCCCCCTGCTTGTGCTCTCTTACTCTCTCTCTCTGTCAGATAAATAAGTAAAATCTTTAAAAAAATAACAACAACCAAAAAACAAAGGACTTGGTATGATACTGAAATAGAATTCGTATAGTGGATTTTGCACATAGAGTAATATTCAATTTTATCTTTAAAATATCAATTTCAGTGTTAAATTTCCTAATTTTGATAATTTTTCTGGGTTATATAAAAGAATGTCCTTTGGTTTAGAAAATACAGACTAAAGCTGTTTGGGGAAAGAGCATACATAATATCTGCAACTTTCTCAAATGGTTTGGAAAAAATGTGTATATATAATAAAAAATATACACACAATGATTAAGCAAAGGGGGCAAAATGTAAAGAGCTGAGGAATCTGGATAAAAGGTATATGATGTTTCTTGTACTCTTCTTGCACCATTTTTGTGAGTTTGAAACATATCAAAATATAAAATTACCCAAAAAAATCTATCAACTTTACCAGTTTTAGTTACCAATTTAGGAAAAGATCTCTTGTCATATGTTACCTGCCATTGTTCATTCCTGAATATCTAGCATTAATCTTTTCCTGTGTGCAAGAATAATAGAGCAGGAGTAAAGAGACCAAGTCAGTAGTTTTGGTTTCTTCAAGAAGGATAGAAATCCCAGATGAATTAGAAGGAAAACTGGTGCTTGTAAAATTGGAAAATAACTCTCTTCTGCTGTAGCATTTTAAAAGTCTTGGTACAGAAAAAGCAGATTATATAATACATCTTATTTGGATATCCTCTTAGAGTGTAAGGATTGCACACGAAAACTTGTACAAGAATGTTTATAAGAGCATTACAGGGATACCTGGTTTTATTCTTCCTCACTTTGTTATAATTGCACATACTGTGTATTTTAACAAATTGAAGGTTTATGGCAGTCCCTGCATTAAGCATGTATGTTGGTGTCATTTTCCAATAGCCTTTGCTTACTTCATGTCTCTCGTCACATTTTAGTAATTCTTGGACTATTTCAAACTTTTTCATTATTATTATGTTTGTTCTACTGATCTGTAATCAATGATCTTTAATGTTACTATAGTCATTGTTTTGGGGCACCACAAACCGTACCCATATAAGATGGCAAACTTAATGTTTTGTGTGTTCTCACTGTACCACCGACCCATCATTCCTTCCCTCTCACCTTCTCCCCGGGCTTCCCTATTCCCTGAGACACCGCACTATTCAAATTAGGCCAGTTAATAACCCTGTGATGACCTCTAAGTGTTCAGGTGAAAGGAAGAGTCATACGCCTCTTTCTTTAAATCAAAAGCTAGAAATTATTAAGCCTAGTGAGGAAGGCATGTTGAAAGCCTAGATAGGCTGAAAGCTAGGCCTCTTGCACCAAAGTTAGCCAAGTTGTGAATACGAAGGAAAAGTTCTGGAAGGAAATTAAAAGTGCTACTCCAGTGAACACACAAATGATAAGACAGTGAAACAGCCTTATTGCAAATATGAAGAAAGTTTGAGGGGTCTATATAGAAGATCCATCCAGCCACAGCTTTTGCTTAAGCCAAAACCTTATCCAGAGCAAGGCCTTCACTCTCCCACTCAGGATGCCATGAAGATTGTTGAAATGACAACAAAAGATTTAGAATATTACCTAAACTTGTTGATAGAACAGTGGCAGGATTTGAGAGGATTGACTCCAATTTCCAAAGAAGTTCTTCTGTGGGCAAAATGCTATCAAACAGCATCATGTTACAGAGAAATTGACATGAAAGAGTCTATTGATGCAGTAAGTTTCACGGTTGTCTTATTTAAGAAAGTGCCACAGCCACTGCAACCTTCAACAACCACCACCCTGATCAGTCAGCAGCCATCAACATTAAGGCAAGACCCTCGACCAGCAAAAGATTACAGTATACTGAAAGCTCAGATGATGATTTGCATTACTTAGTAATAAAATATTTTTAAATTACGGTATATACAATTTTTTAGATGTAATGCCATTGCACACTTAATAGATGTATACTGTAAACGTAACTTTTATATGCAACGGGAAACCAAAAAACTAAATTGACTTGCTTTATTGGGATACTCATTTTATTGTAGTGGTCTGGAGCCAAACCCATAGTATATCTGAGGTATGCCTGTATTTGTATTATTGCAAAGTGGAAATAACCCAAATGTCCATCAGTGGAATACTAGTTGGCCATTAAAAAGAATGAAGTACTGATACATGCTACAATATGGATAATACTAAATTAAGGTACAGGTACAAAACAAAATTAAGATACAGGTACAAAAACTAAAATCAGGTACAAAAGGCCACATATTATATGATTTCAGGTATATAAAACATCTAGAACCAGAAAATTCATAAAGATAAAACTTAGATTAGCAGTTGCTATGGACTTAGCAGTTGGGAGGAAGGGAGAGCGAGTGCTAATGGACACACGGTTTCTTTCTGAGGTGATGAAAATGTTCTGGAATGAAATTGCGGTGATGTTCATATAACTTTGTGAATATATTTTAAACTACTTTAAAAGGATGAATTTTATGGTCTGGGAGTAATATTTCAATAAAGCTCATGTAAAAAAAAAAAAAAAAAAGCCTAACAAAGCACCTCTGCCTCAAAGTCTTCCTATCTAATTAAGGGTAAGAGCCAAAGACCTTACAACTTTACACGATCTGGCTTCCTATTGCTTCACAGACCTCATCTGCTTTTTTCCACCTTAGTCAATCCGGTTTACCTGCAGTGATCTCCTGACTATTACTGCTTCCAGACCTTTTTAACTCTTTTTTCCCTCATCCCCAAAACCCAGCAACCCTTTACTAAAAAGTCAGTTGCTCAGAGATGCCTTCCCTAACTACCCTCCAAAATTGTAAAGCTCTCCAGCATTCCCTATACCCCTTCCTTGTTTTATTTTTATCCTTGGCACTGTTCACCCTAACACAGTATATATTTTACTTTTTTATCTCATGTATTGTCTTCTCTTCCCCCAAGAATGTAAGCTCCTTAAGGGCAGAGATTTTGTCTCTTTTATCCAACTGCATCCCAGGGCTTAGAACAGTGCTTGGCACATACTGTCACTAATGTTGTAAATGAGTGAACAAAAATCAGGAATATAAGTAATTGAAGAGGGAGCTACATTTTTTATACCCTTTTTCCAACTGAAATTTAAGTTTCCTCTAGGACTATGAGACTAAGGAAGTGGGGAAAAAAGAAAGAACTGGGTTTTTTTAGTGTCTTAAAAGTAAAATAATAGAGACAATTATACAGTCATTAAAATGAAAAGAAAACTTTATTTGATCCAGGCAAATAATTGTTTATTTCTTAATCATGAAGGCCTGGCTGGGATCCACAAATACATTAAGTACTCAAAAAATGTTGACTGATTTGAAAAAAAGAAGATAGCAGGAGGGGAAGAATGAAGGGGGGGAAATCAGAGGGGGAGACGAATCATGAGAGATGATGGACTCTGAAAAACAAACTGAGGGTTCTAGAGGGGAGGGGGGTGGGGTGGGGGATGGGTTAGCCTGGTGATGGGTATTAAAGAGGGCACGTTCTGCATGGAGCACTGGGTATTATGCACAAACAATGAATCATGGAACACTACATCAAAAACTAATGATGTATGGTGATTAACATAACAATAAAAATTTAAAGAGGAAAAAAAATGTTGACTGAATTGACGGTGTGGGCCTAAATCAGGGATCAGTAAACTGTGGCCCACAGCTCTATCTATCTATCTTTCTATCTATCTATCTATCTATCTATCTATCTATGTTGTATTGGAATACAGCCATGCCCATTCTTTTACATATTGTCTGTGACTGTTTTCGTCCCACAGTGGTGGAATTAAAATAGTTGTGACAGAAACTATATGGCCCACAAAGCCTAAACTATTTACTAGCTGATCCTGTACAGAAAAACTGCTTGTCCTCTGCCTATATCAGCCCTTGTGGGATACAGAATAGTACAGTAGGGAATGTGGTCAAACGTTCAGACATTCAAATTTCATTTCTACCACTACCTGTTCCTAAGACAAGTTTTCTGATCTTTGGTTTTCTCATCTGTGAAAGGAAGATAATACCTATCCCACTTGTTTGTTGTTTAAGAATTTTAAATGAGATATTGTATATAAAGCACTTAGTGAAGTGCCTAAAAAAAGTAAGTTGCCCCCCAATAAGTGTCACGCGCCCACACATCTATTGCACATACACCTGGAAACAAGGAAATGTACATACCCTCAAATAGAAACAGTCACCAAGCATTTTCCAGATACTTATCAATATTTCAGGAAAATAATGAATAAAAATAAAATCAACAAATGTCAATAGTAAGTACGTACCACACATAATCACCACCAGAATGTATGGGATTTGGTCATTTGTTGAGATGATTATAGTCAATCATTTCTAATGTCCTACTCACAGTATTGTGCCCTTGGCTCATATTTTAGCAAAATGTACAGCCTGCTATAGAATGCTTACATCTTCAGGTGAGTTTTATTGCTTTATTCTTTTTTTTTTTTTAGGATTTTATTTATTTATTTATTTGACAGAGAGAGACACAGCGAGAGAGGGAACAGAAGCAGGGGGAGTGGGGGAGGGAGAAGCAGGCTTCCCACTGAGCGTGGAGCCTGATGCGGGGCTCCATCCCAGGATGCTGGGATCATGACCTGAACCGAAGGCAGGCACTTAACGACTGAGTCACCCAGGCGCCCCTATTGCTTTATTCTTAAGGAAAATTTTACATAAGGAGGATTAATTCATGCTATGTTCTGGTTGTAAGCAAGGAAAAACGGTATGATGCCTTTTATGACAAAATTTCAATCCAAAGCTTTTTCTCGGGGTGCCTCATTTGCTAACTCTGTTTAGAGAAATCAAGGTTCTAGTACTGGATTATTTTGATGATATCTTTCTGCTTATACTGCCTTTTCTTTAGTAAAATACATAAAATAAAAGATTTATTTGTTTCATTTCCCAGGTTTTATTTTTGGTTGTTGATTTGGAGACTAATGGTGTGGATCCTTACATCAGGAATATATGGAATTCCTTAGCACTTATCTATATAGAATCACAGTCTTGCTTTCACTAATCATTTAATAAACATTTAATCATCCACTGTGTGCTAGGCACTAAAACATTTGTTTTAGATTAGTAGAGCACAGTTTTTGCCTTTAAAATGCACCAGGTGTAGTGGAAGAAATCACTATGTAAACAAATAATTTCAACAAAGTAATAGGAGCAATAACAATGAAAGTATGGATAAGAAAGCTATTAACTCTGCCTTAAGGTGTCAGGGAAAACCTGGAGACGTAATATTTGAGCTGAGTCTCAGTGGATCAGTTTAATATTGTCAGGTGTACATGGTAGAAAGAATGATACCTCACCAGTCAGTCAACACAATTTTTGAGCATCTGCTATGTGCCAGATAATGCTGTAGACATTATCAGTCTGTAGACAGTGGGGATACACCAATGAACAAAACAGATGAATTGTGTAGATTACTTTCTTGTGGAACATGCAAAGGCATGGTAGTGAGGTAGATTCCACAGCATAGGTAAGCCAAGGAGAGTCTGGGGGAGCGGCTATCAGGAAAGAAGAAGGAGTCACGTCACACCAAAAAGTTTCAAGTTGATGCTCTAGGCCAGTGGTTTCAACCTGGGAGCTCCAGAGATACTGTTGTGTCATTAGGTTCTTACAAAGGGAATATCAATTCATGTTTAGATACTGGCAAGCATAGACTGTGGATTTTAATAAAATGTTTTATATATATATGTGTGTATATATATATGTATATTTGTCACTACTTTTCAATTTTATGTAATTTTGAATAATAAAGTTTGGATTTATTTAAACATGAATTCATAATACCTTTTTATTTTTTATATTTTCTGTCTTCTCAATTGGTAATATTACTATAACTACTTTTAAGTTGCTGTCTGTTAAAATGACTAATTTTTTTTTAAAAGGATGCTAAAATATTTAGCTATCTCCTCCCAGTGTTGAAGCTTTTAATACTTTTAGAGCAGCAAAACAAAACTTCAGTAAATATTAAGCGAACACTTTCTAAGTGCCAGGCACTGCTCTAGCCACTGGGACTATAAAGGTTAATATAAAACAAAGGTCTGTGTCCTCAGGAAACTTACAGTCAGAGTTAACTGGAGTCCATATGGAGAACAATGATGTCAATATAAAGAGGAGGGTCTGGATTCAGGATATCTGGAGGTGGTAACTTGTTCTTTTGCACGGCACATCCATTCTACCATGATATGATCAGTCCAATGACTGATTCTGTTTGATAGAATTCTGGTTTGGGAATAGAAATTATGATATATTTAAATATTCAGTGTACAACATATATTTTGACTTTTTTTTTAATTTCTAAGAGACTGGAAAAGCTAGATAAGGCAAGTAACAAAATTTTAGAGTATGAGAACTAACAGGAACATCAGAGATCTTTTGATCTCTTGGTTTGTAACTAAAGACAAACCAGGGAGCTTTTAAAAATAGTGATGCCATGCCCAGCCTTAGGTTGAGTAAGTGAAAATTGCTGGGAATGGGGTATGGGATTTGGTATTTCTTTTTTTTTTTTTTTTTGTCATTTGTCTGACTTACTGGTTATTTTTTTATTGTTATGTTAATCACCATACATTACATCATTAGTTTTTGATGTAGTGTGCCATGATTCATTGTTTGTGCATAACACCCAGTGCTCCATGCAGACTGTGCCCTCTTTAATACCCATCACCAGGCTAACCTATCCCCCCACCCTCCTCCCCTCTAGAACCCTCAGTTTGTTTTTCAGAGTCCATCGTCTCTCATGGTTCGTCTCCCCCTCTGACTTACTCCCCTTCATTCTTCCCCTCCTGCTATCTTCTTCTTTTTCTTTTTTCTTAACATATGTTGCATTATTTGTTTCAGAAGTACAGATCTGTGATTCAACAGTCTTGCACAATTCACAGCGCTCACCATAGCACATACCCTCCCCAATGTCTATCACCCAGCCACCCCATCCCTCCCACCCCTCACCACTCCAGCAACCCTCAGTTTGTTTCCCGAGATTAAGAATTCCTCATATCAGTGAGGTCATATGATACATGTCTTTCTCTGATTGACTTATTTCACTCAGCATAACACCCTCCAGTTCCATCCACGTCGTTGCAAATGGCAAGATCTCATTCCTTTTGATGGCTGCATAATATTCCATTGTGTATATATACCACCTCTTCTTTATCCATTCATCTGTCGATGGACATCTTGGCTCTTTCCACAGTTTGGCTATTGTGGACATTGCTGCTATAAACATTGGGGCGCACATACCCCTTCAGATCCCTACATTTGTATCTTTGGGGTAAATACCCAGTAGTGCAATTGCTGGATCATAGGGTAGCTCTATTTTCAACTGTTTGAGGAACCTCCATACTGTTTTCCAGAGTGGTTGCACCAGCTTGCATTCCCACCAACAGTGTAGGAGGGTTCCCCTTTCTCCGCATCCCCGCCAACATCTGTCGTTTCCTGACTTGTTAGTTGTAGCCATTCTGACTGGTGTGAGGTGGTATCTCATTGAGGTTTTGATTTGGATTTCCCTGATGCCGAGCGACATTGAGCACTTTTTCATGTGCCTGTTGGCCATTTGGTTGTCTTCTTTGGAAAAATGTCTGTTCATGTCTTCTGCCCATTTCTTGATTGGATTATTTGTTCTTTGGGTGTTGAGTTTGATAAGTTCTTTATAGATTTTGGATACTAGCCCTTTATCTGATTTGTCATTTGCAAATATTTTCTCCCATTCTGTTGGTTGTCTTTTGGTTTTGTGGACTGTTTCTTTTGCTGTGCAAAAGCTTTTTACCTTGATGAAATCCCAATAGTTCATTTTTGCCCTTGCTTCCCTTGCCTTTGGCGATGTTTCTAGGAAGAAGTTGCTGCGGCTGAGGTCGAAGAGGTTGCTGCCTGTGTTCTCCTTTAGGATTTTGATGGACTCCTGTCTCACGTTTAGGTCTTTCAACCATTTGGAGTCTATTTTTGTGTGTGATGTAAGGAAATGGTCCTGTTTCATTCTTCTGCATGTGGCTGTCCAATTTTCCCAACACCATTTGTTGAAGAGACTGTCTTTTTTCCATTGGACATTCTTTCCTGCTTTGTCAAAGATTAGTTGACCATTGGAGGTGGTAACTCTTAAGCAGTGAGAATTCTCTCACGGAAGGCAGACTGCTAGAATAGAAAGAAAGTAGATTACTGAGAACAGAGCTAATGTGTTGCTAACACAGGGGAAAACTCTTAGCTTTTGAAGAGTGTTGTTTTCTCATAGCAAACCTAATCAATCTCCAGAGAAAAAGGGTATTAGTGATTTATGGGTCTCTGAAAATACCTCTACTGCTTGATTTTTCTCTGCCTATTAATGAAGTGTAAGCCTGTGAAATAATCTTAAATCCAAGCATGTAAGTATGTGATGTAAATCATGTTGAAAATCCATCTGTCTCTGACTCCTTCACAATGACAGTGTAAGTGATAGGACTTGAAGGACAGTCATTCCCTACGTTGGCGGATCTCTGAACCTTCAGCCCAACAAGCTCACTTCTCTGACTTCTTTCAGATTTCAGCCCCCTTTCCTATTCTCTCTCTCTCTCTCTCTTTCTCTCTCCTCACCCCACCCCACCCCTTTTCTTTCTTGCTAAGAAAGACAGAGCTATTGACTAGAAGCCCAGAGTTGCCCCCAAGTTCTGACCACCAGCTCGAATTCTTATGAAGTGGACTTGTAATATCCTTAATGTTGCTGTTGGCAGTCAGTTCCAGATTCCATTATTGTCGATCAATGCCGTCGCCATGTGAGGTGGGGGGAGGAACGGAGGAGGAGGAGGAGAAAGGAGGGATGAGAGCTTCCTATTCACGGATTTATCAACCTGCCTTTGCTCGCAGGAAGTCTTCGTCAAGGGGGCTGAGATGCTGTTGAAATAGCTAAAGCAGGAAGGGGTTAGGGGGCTGCAGTTCTCTCTGGTTCACTGAAAGGAAATTTGACAACCTTTCTTCTCGGAACAAAACAAAATGCTGAATTTGTTTTTTTGCCTTTGTTTTTGTTTGATGATATGCTTTACTTAACTGATTAGCTATTGTGCTGTCTGGTTATCTAAGCTGCTTCAGTGTAGGAACCTGTTTCTTTTTCTTGAGTAGCTTTATTCTTTATTTTCCTTTGCTTTCTCCTGTCATTAAACACAAATCATTATTCAATTTTATCCTGGCTTCTCTTTCAGGCTAAAGCTTAACACCAAGAGACAGAAGGACAAATCTCCCTTCCCTTCTCTTCTGTCACCCTCTTTTAACCCTCTGTTTCCTTCCCCCTCCCCCCTGTTGTGTTAGATTGATGTCACTGAGACAGAATTCAGAGTGGAGGGAGGATCACATTTGCTCTTTCATCATTACCGCCTAGCCAGCAATTTAAGTGTTGGACCCCCAAGAATTTAGTCTTTGTATCTTTCTTTTCCCACTCCATCATTCAGTAATTGTGCTCTGTATGGAAAAGTTTTCTGGCTGGAGAATGAGTCTCCTTTCCCCCGGTGATGTGGCCGAGTGGTTGGATAGTAGCACCGAAGAGGAGAAGAGCCTTCTGTCATTTCTGGGTACGGTAGGGCTCCGCTTGTTCTTTTAACCGTTTGTTGTCTGAACTTCTCTGACTTTGGGGAATAAGACCCCAGATTTTCTAAAATCCACTTTTGTATTTTTAAAAGGGGGTAGAGGAATTAAGAGGATATGTTTAAGTTGTTTGCTTTTCAAGGTTTGTTTATGTCTATAGAAAGAGTGTCACCAACATTGCCTATGAGAAAGAGACAGTTTGCTTTGCTTTAACAAAGAGTTCTAGCTCCGTGCATAGCTTACTATGTCATCCGGTCAGCTGTTCGTGGTATTCAGACAACTTCTACCAGCCAAAATACATTATTGTTTTACTCTACCTCTTTGTACAGTCATGATGAGGCTTGCCTTGTAAGAGTGGCAGTGTGCTTTGTGTGCAAGAAAAGCCAACATATGGATTGAGAAGTAGCTTTTATGCAAGGTGTGAAATATTTGTAATGTTCATATCAAGATTTCTACTGAGTATATAAAATAGGACACATGGACCAGCAGTTACTTAAACTTCCCATTTATGGATGCTTTCTAATAAATTTCTGAGTAAAACAATTATTGATCATGGAATTATTGATATAATAAATTCATAAGGAAGTTAGGTTATAAATCCACTTGTGTCATCAGTGTAATAGGAGAGCTTGATACACAAATCCTATTTGTGAATACTGTTGTTAGATTAATAATTGCCTTGACATTTTTTTAATAACTTTCATTTGTCTTATATTTCACTAAATACAGATATACCTTTCTTATAAGTGAGCAAAATTTATGGTCTTCTAATTTATTCCTCATGAGTATTACCTATAACCTAAGAATAGTCTTCTGCCATTTCAAAAGATATCTATCTTTAAAAATTTTTTATTATATTTAGAATAAGTTTTTGTTTTATTTAATTCAATTATGTTGTCAATCTTAACATTCTGTACATGATTTCTTTTTTTGTGCAGTTTAGATGTAAAGGGTCATCCTAATCAGATCTTCTCTAGTTCTATAAAGACTCAGGTATATATATTTTTATATTAATCCTACTCTTACTTTGTTTATCATAGCCTCACTTGTCTTGGGTATTTGGGTGACTCTAAGAAATATGTGTACCTCTTAAATCCTCATTTCTCTGAAGCCTGTTCTATTCTACTTACTTCCCATTCCCCTCCCTTCCACATACGTAGAGAAATATCAGTGAAGAAAAGCGAGTACAAATATCCCTAAGTAAAACCAACCATTTAGACCCTATTGCATCATGGGAAAGGAAGGTAGAGTCATCGCTAAACAGCTTTCCCTTGCTCTTGCATATTTTTCTGTATTCTAATTATCTACCCTCAAGATTAATTTATTGCTTTTTTTGGCCATTACCCCACTATGTCTAAAAAGAATTCGCTCAAATACAGAGTTGGGAAAATAAAAGGTAACTACAGTTTATACCCCCTCCCTCCCCCACTCTCATCCTCTGTTTAGGAGAGTTAATGAATTCCTCTTTATTCACAAATGGAGGTGGTAAAGACAAAGGATGTTAGAACATGCTTTGAAGAAAAATGCAAATTCCTACAAATTATCCACTAATGGGAGGAAACCTTAGCATTCGTAGTAGATAAAACACAGATAAGTCAGTCATGATTCTCCTCAAGGGCTACAAGTTTAGTTGCTGAGAGAGTAGATAGCTATCGGTCCCCTGCTCTACTGTGGCAGTGGTGAACCTGGACGCCAGCAAGTCTTATTTGGGGGATTAAATCTCTCTCCTGAACATGGGTAGCAAACACGTACATATTTGGATAAACAGAAATTTACTAAGTTCTTCCAGAGGAACGATGAGGAAAACTATCTCAAATATAGCTTGTAATAGCTTGCGGATTAAGCAAAGCTCTTATGATGTCACTGGCTAATATAGTTACCATTAATTACAACATGCTTTTCCCAGTGAAGGTGCCAAGAGAAAAATAAGAAACCTGAATCTACTTTATGGTGAATCTAGGATAAGTGGAACCAAAAGAGTTGTGTCAAAGAACCTATCAAATTAGGCTTTCTTTCCATAAGCAATGATTTCTCTCTAGGAGAGGAAATGAAAGGAAAGCTCTTTGTGTTGGTTAGACTTTACTACTTCACTTTTGAACAATAGCAACTTAACTAATGTTCAGGCCTTTCTGTTGATCTAGTGCAATCCTGGTTTGATGAAACTTCATAAAACTGTGCTGTGCATTATTCTATTCAAAAGCCTTCCATGTCTCCCTCACCACCTACCAGATAAAATCAAAACACCTTACTCAGGAACTTATTCTGGCCCTTCTATTTGACATCCATATTCCTTTGGGGAGGGGCCAAGGGGCCCTTCATTCCACCAAATGGATTAACTTTCTATATCTTACACAAATGTTGCCCTTTGCTACCATCCCACATACTATTTCTTCTATTTGGCAGTGTCCCCTCATCTAAACTGAACTTTCCATAACCCTGCCCCTGTTTCAGATCTTGTTCATGAACAAAATACTGTGCTAGGTACTGTGGCTGGATATAAAGAGGTATAAGATAAAACTGCTTGTGAGAAATGTAGAGTTTGGTTGGAGAGAAAACATGAACTATGTATAATTAAGTGAGAAAGATTTAACGATAATTCAAGACAACGGAGAAAATAAAAAAAGCAGTACCTGATTGTGAAATGATGTATCTAGGCAAAAATTGCCTTGGAAATTTGAAGCAGGGAGACATCATTTTCAATTAGGAACACTGAAAATTGCTTTACACAGATAGGATTTAATCTGAATCTTAAAAGATAGGGTGGATTTTTATAGAAATGGAGTTTTCTGTATGGAAGGAGTATCATGAGGAATATTAAATTATGTTCATGTCTAATGAACAAATTGATTTGAAAGGAATGGGAAATTTGTGTAAAGAAGTGATGAGAGACGGTACTTGAAGGATGTTTGGTGGCTCACTGGGTAGGACCTTTCCTGACAATCTAATAAGTAACAATTTTATCCAGAAAGCAGCTGGAAAGAATTAAAGATTATTGAGTAAGAAAAAAAATGTGACCAAAATAATTTCTTAGGAGGACATGTGAAAGTGTCTCAACAGGGGGATGAGACCAGAAGCAGTTAAACCTGTTTGAAAGCTATCAGGGAAGTCCAGATATGGACTAAGTGCCTCCATTTTAACACTTCACGCCCTATAGTATTATTAGTGGTTTGCTTATTTGGTATTGAAACTAGATTGTGAATCCCTCCGTAACAGGGGTTCAATCCCCTGTCTTTTCAGCACCCAGTACACTCCAGGTACAGAGGAATATTTGCACAGCTGATATGAAAAACTGAGATGAAAAGATGGAGAGATTACAAAGGATCTATCAACAGAATTGCTCACAGATTGGAGGAATGGGGAAGAAAATAAAGACTTTTTGAATTTGAGAGGATGGTGGTTACTATTAACAGAAATAGAAAAGTTGGGAAAGGGAGTCAGTTTTTGAGGGAACAAGATGAGTTCGGTTTAGATATATTGAATTTGAGGTGACTAGTATATATTCAGATAGAAATACAGTTCTAATGATTGGAAATGAAGTCACAGGTAGAGAGCAACATTTGGGAGCCATCTAGAGAAGAAAGATAGTTGAAGCTCTAAGCATCTGTCAGTGATCTACTGTTGAGAAACTGTCAAGGTAAAAACAGAGGTGAGGGACTGAACCTTGAAGAACTCCAGTTTGGGGGAGCGGGGTAGGGGTGGGGTAGAGAGGAAGAGGAGATACAGAGGGAATGATCACAACGATAGAAGGAAAGCCAGGATGGTATGGTATTACAAGTGCTAAAGTAGAAAAAGGTCAACAATGTCAGTGGTTACAAAAGACAAAAAAAAAAAAGTCAGGAAAGACCACTGGATTTGGTAATTAGGAGACTTTTGATAGCTTGTGAAATGATCAGTTCCATTTCATTCATTAGAGTAGAAGGAAGAGAAGTCAGATTTTATAATATTGAGAAAGATAGCAGATGGTGAAAGCCACAGGTTACATCTCTTGCCTGGAGAAATCTGTGACTAATAAAAAGGAAAAGTGCCTTTTTAAAAATTGGGGAGACTTGTACATATTTTTGGTATAGGAGAGAGCAAGCTATTGAGCCTATTGGAATAACTGAGGGCACAAAATCCTTTATGAGTTTGAGAGTGAGTGTGGGATTAAGGGCACAGGGTTAACCTTTTGAAAGGAGAAACTCATACAGGAACCAAAGATGCTTGTAGAGACGTGACAGTGGCAAGTAGGGAAGACGAGGGAGATACTGCAGGTGTAGTCATCTTACAGCATGTGACTATCCCAGTCTTGCATTGCGTTTAGTTATTTGTGTGTCCACCTAGCATTTCCCTGTGTCTGCATGCTAGGGACCTTCACTTCATATTTTGGCATCTTCCAGAATAGCACCAAAGAGGTGCATAGTAAACACTTAATTTTTGAATGAATGAATGCTATTCAAATACCCAAAAGTTTGCGATTCAGCCATTTTCACAGTTAACCAAATTGGTCTGTCAGCGCTATCCTTTCTCCTCCTTTTCTACACTTGTCTGCTCTCATATCTGCAAGTAACATTTAAGGTACATTGGTAGCATTTGCAGTTATTTCAGTAGGTTGTAATTGTGTTTTCTAAATTCTAGAATAAGAAGGAAAATACCCAAATATTTTGTATTACTTTGCATTTTCTAAACTGAATTTAAGTGATTTTTTGTTGTTGTTGTTAAGTGAAGTTATTTGATAGAAGAGGTCTATAAAAGAAGAATATAATTTTGGCAAAACCTAAACATTTTCTTTTTAAAGATTTTATTGATTTCAACAGAGACAGACACAGCAGGAAAGGGAACACAAGCAGGGGGAGTGGGAGAGGGAGAAGCAGGCTTCCCACTGAGCAGGGAGCCCGATGTGGGGCTCAATCCCAGGACCCCAGGATCACGAGCCAAAGGCAGATGCTTAACAACTAAGCCACCCATGCACCCCAAAACCTAAACATTTTTAAGTTTCTAAATGACTCTACTGACTATGGTAAATTATTTTGTATTGATAACTATTATCTGATTCCAAAAATTACACCTAACCTCAAGGGGAAAGTATATTCAAAAATTAAAACTCTCATTTCTGGCAGAATGGCAGATATCCTGAAAAATAACATAGAAACAGCTAGAAATGGCCTATTAATGAAACAAACATTTTAAACTACATGGTTGACCTCTTTTCTTGGGAAAGAAAGGAAATCCTCTTGGAGAGAAAAAAATGAAACTAAATATCCAGGTAGTAAAATTGTCCTGGGGGCATTTGCTAGTCTTAGAATTCTGGAATGTTAAGTTTTGGGGTTTGTTGTTTTGTTTTGTTTTTGAATTTCCTTTTTTTTTTTTAAGATGTCATTTATTTATTTGTCAGAGAGAGAGAGAGAGAGCATGAGCAGGGAGGAGGGGCAGAGGGAGAGGGAGAAGCAGACTCCCGGCTGAGCAGAGAGCCTGATGTGGGACTCGATCCCAGGACCCTGGGATCATGACCTGAGCTGAAGACAGACACTTAACTGACTGAACCACTCATGCACCCCAGAATGTTAAGTTTTTAAAAAAATTTTTTAAAGATTTTATTTATTTATTTGACAGAGAGAGACATAGCGAGAGAAGGAACACAAGCAGGGGGAGTGGGAGAGGGAGAAGCAGGCTTCCCGCTGAGCAGGGAGCCCGATGTGGGGCTCTATCCCAGGACCCTGGGATCATGACCTGAGCCGAAGGCAGATGCTTAACGACTGAGCCACCCAGGCGCCCCCAGAATGTTAAGTTTTAATAGCCACAAGGTAGGAGATGAGCCTGGGGTCCAAACAAAGTGAGGAATTAGAATGGAAATCCTTGGGGCACCTGGCTGGCTCAGTCAGAGGAGCATGCAGCTCTTGATTTTGGTATCCTGAGTTTGAGCCCCACATTGGGTGTGCAGATTGCTTAAATAAATAAAACTTTAGAAACCAAAAAAAAAAGGAACCAAAATCCTCACCCCATTGTTTCTCATAGGACTGGGTCCCTTGATGACTGAAAATAAGAAAGAAAAATCTGGTCACTGACAAAAACTGACAAATCTTCCTTATCTTAGACTAGACTACTGGTCAGGGAGGGAAGAGGATAAAGATCCTCTGAGAATTAATAACCACGGTTCTGATAAGGCAAAACTAAATAGTGGACAACAGTATATGTGTTAGATAGGAAGGGGGTAATTCAAACTGAAGTTTTCTAAGATCATTGAATTATTCAAGAGAAGGATAGAAATCAAGATTAGCATTAGGCCTTAAGTATATGTGTTGAAATGTCAAGGACAGCTATTAAAGAATAGAAATAGAGTGCATGATTTCAAAAGCAGTAGAGGAGAAAATGAATTTTTAAAAACTTGATCAATCTGAGCAGACAGAAAATCAGGAAAAAAGCATTTTAAAAAGTGAGTAGAAAACACACCAAGATGGTAGAAATAAAATCCAACTACATCAGAGAATACAATGTTGGAAAATGTTAAAAGGTAAAGATAGCCAGACTCAATTTTTTTTAATGTTGTGAATGAGAAAGACATAAGGACCCAGGAGGGTTAAAAGTAAAAAGTTTGGAAAAAGATATCTTTGGCAAATTAAAGAAAGCTAGCATATCCATGAAAACAAGATAAAATGGAACTTGATGTCAAAAACCATTTCTAGGAATAAAAGGGTCACTTAATGATAAAATGTAGAAATTGCTAGAAAGATACAACAATCTTACATGCACCCAATAACAATGTCTCAAAATTTATAAGGCAAAAGTTGACAGAAATATAAGGAGAAATTGATAAATCTACAATCCTGTCCATAAAAAGTAGTAAAGCTAAACATAAAAAACACCATAAGCTTGAGTTAATGGACATGTTTAGAATCCTGAATCTGGCAATTATATAATCTTCTCATACACATATGGGATCTTCATGAAAACAGTCCATAGACTGGGGGCATAAACAAATTTCAATAAATTTTAAAGCCTTTATATCATACAGAACACATTTTCTTGATCATAGTTAAACTAAGTTAGAAATTAGTAACAGAAATTTACGTGAAAAACCTTTACTGGGACGCCTGCGTGGCTCAGTCAGTTAAGTATCTGCCTTCTGCTTGGGTCATGATCCCACCCTGGTAATCAAGTCCCACATCGGGCTCCTTACTCAGTGGGGAGCCTGCTTCTCCCTCTGCCTGCTTCTTCCCCTGCTTTGTGCTCTCTCTCGAAGAAATAAATAAATAAACTCTTTAAAAAATAAAAAAACCTTTACTTTTGGATTCTTTTAAAGTTGCTTATCCAGAACTCTTCAGTCAGAGAAGAAATAATAATAAAAATTATAAAATAGAACTGAACATCCTGAAAACAGTACATATCAAAACCTGTAGGATATTGTGAAATAGTTATTAAGTGAAACCTAACAGCTTTAACCTTTTATATTGAAAAGGAGAAAGGCTGAAAGTTAATGAGCTAATTAAGCATTTGTCTCAACAAGTTATATATATGCATGTCCAAAGAAAGTTTAGGGAGAGAAATAATGAAGATAATAAGCAGATAATGAAATGGAAGACAGAAATAAATGTAATAGAATCAATAAAGCCTAGAGTTGTTTTATTAAAAAGTTCAATGAAAATAGATAAAACTGTCAAGATTTGATCAAGTGAAAAAGAAAGCACAAAGAAACAATGTTAGAAATAAAAAAAGGGACATAATTATAGAAAATCAGAGACTTGAAAAATAAGAATCTATCATGAACAATTTTATGATATTTGAAAAGTTAGATAAAATGGACATTTTATTTTATTTAGGTGGGAAGGGGCAGAGGGAAAGGGAGAGAAAGAATCTTAAGCAGGCTCCATGCCCAGCACAGAGCCCCATGCAGGCTCACAACCCTGACATCATGACCTGAGCCAAAATCAAGAGTGGGACACTTAAGAGCCACCTAGTCACCCTGAGAAAATGGATATTTTAAAGAAAGATGTAATTTATTAAATTGACTATGGAAGAAACAAAATATAAGTGGGCTTATAACTGAACCTTGAAAGAAATTGAATCAGTATTTTAAAATCTACCATCTATTGTAGTTTGATTGCTCATGAAGCTTGACTTCTGAAAAAGAAATAAATGCTGGATTACACTTACATTACTGTTTCCAATCAGTGGCAATTCAGTTTTTCATCAGAAATGAATAAACTGACATTCTGATAATCTAAATTGAAAAAGAAGCAAAAAATCCCAAGAGTCATGTCAACTTGTAAACATGGCAGTTGAATCCCTCTTGAGTCCCACAGGTGGTCATGGTTCCCTTTGTGTTTGAATCTTACACCCTTTATTTAGGCGATTTCCTTAGAAAAAGAAAAAAAAAAGTTCTTTCAAAAAATTTTCTGAACGGGATGTGCAAATAAAAAATTTGAGAAAATCAAGCTGAACAGATATCTAAAGAAAATGGAAATGAGTAAGATGTCAAGACTTAAACCTTATTACATTTAAATGTGCTTCTTAAGAGAACCTGGAAATTTGTAAATTCTCAAAAAGAATATACATAGAAGGAAACACCTCAAAACTTTTTTTTAAAGATTTTTTTTTTAATTTATTTGCCAGAGAGAGAGAGAGCGTGCATGTGAGAACACAAGCAGGGGGAGCAACAGGCAGAGGAAGAAGCAGGCTTCCCCCTGAGCAAGGAGCCTGATGCAGGACTTGAGCCCAGGACCCTGGGATCACAACCTGAGCCGAAGGCAGACATTTAACCGACTGAGCCACCCAAGGTGTCCCAGGAGACACCTCAAAACTTTTAAATCTAAGCTCTCATGAAGCTCATTTATCAAAATCTCAATTATAGCAAAAGAGTCAAACTAATATACATAAAAAGAGTGATTCTTAAACTTAACTAGATGTTTCACTTTAATTCCATGTGAATTAGAAATAACTAGAAAATTTATTAATTTTATGTGTATTAAATTGAACCACATGAAATTGTATACGAAATGATATTTTACCATTTGAACATACAAAAAATGGCAAGTCTATATGACCCAATGTGTTTATTAAAGGAGAAAAAAACAGGTGTCCAGACTATGCTGAACTATTTTTTAGTTGTTTAGTTAAAATTTGTTACTAATTATTATCTTTTCTGTTTTAATACTCCCTGCAAACAAACAAGAATTGGTGCAAATGGTTTATGAGAACATTGCAGGAGACATGTTTAAAATGGAGAGAATTCTTTTTACTGAAACTTGTTTTATTTAAAAATTGAGAAAAATCATCATTATTCAAATCTTGCATTATTCAAACCCTATTCAAGACAGCAGTTGCAGAACATTTTACTGGGCCAGAATGTAGTTTGATACCCGAAACTAAAGAACACATAATCAAGTAATATCAACTTCTACAAATGTTAATTGGAAATCAAAGAAATGTCAACAATTAGGACTAGTTTTATGGAAGTAGGTGAACTGACATTGGTATTGAAGGTCACCTTCGATTTGGCATATAGGTGAAAACCATTAGCAAACACAAATGCAGGGGAACGAATATGGCCAGTTTGAGATCAAAGATCATCTGTCTAAGGCAATTTGTTGGAGAGTGTTGACAGAAAAGAAAGGTGGGGCCAGGTGTTTTTTTCCAGTGCCTGACTGTCTAAAGATCTCTAGGAAGGTCATTACACCAAGAAAGTAATGTTTTAGGGAAACTAATCTGGTAATGGTGAGCAGGATAGCTTTCAGCAGAGAAAGACAAAGGAGTCAGTGAGATCAGTTAGGGCAGTCCTGCCATGATCTGCGTGAGAAGATAAAAAGTCCAGGACTGGGGTGATAGATGGTAGTGTAAATGAAGTCAACAGACATTTTTGAAATGAGACTTGGCAGTGTTGATGTCATAAGGAGTACAAATCAACATCGCAGGCTACACCCTTTTCTGATACCTTCACTAAGAAGTGATGTCCAATGTAAACATTTTTTGTTTTTGTACAGTGCTATATGTATATTTGACCCTCAGTACATGATTAAGTTCTCATCTTTATATTAGAGGCCAAATATTTGTGTTTTCAATACTTCAGTACTTTAAGTACTTTCTATTAATGTCTGTTTTGGAATAAAACCCAAACTAGTCCTTTTTTAAAATTTTATTTTATTTAAATTCAGTTAATTAACATATAGCACATTATTAGTTTCAGAGGTAGAGTTCAGTGATTCATAGTTGCATATAATACCCAGTGCTCATTACATCACGTGCCCTCCTTAATGTCCATCACGCAGTTACCCCATTCCCCCACCCTCCTCCCCTTCTGCAACCCTCAGTTTGTTTCCTATAGTTAAGAGTCTCTTATGGTTTGTCTCACTCTCTGATTTCATCTTATTTTATTTTTCCCTCCCTTACCCTATGATCCTCTGTTTTGTTTCTTTTCCACAGACTAGTCTTAAAAGACCCTGGCATAATCAAGGACCAAATCTTTTTGTTTTTAATTTTTAAAGATGAATACTGAAATCATGATATGAGTAAATCAAAGATTATCCCTACAATTATATATGAAACATAATAATAATGAGAACATGTTAAGTTGGTTATAGAAAAGTTTAAAGTTCTTACATCTCTATAAAGTTAGAAAACATAGTGCCTTCCAGAGTTGAACATAAAATCTTATTCACCAAAATGAAGCTGTGAAATTAAGAAAGTGTTACAAATAACTGGGTTGAAATGCTCAAAAATGTCATTTTTTGCTGAACAATGTTTTCTTATTTAAAGATTATTCTTTGTAAAACCTGAGACTTTAATGCTGTTTATCTACTTTTGTGTCATAGAATTAGCCTAAGTAGTTACCTCTCCACTTAGGTGTACTGAAGATTGCTTTAGGAGGATAAAAAGACAGGGTTTTATTTTATTTAATACTTTATTTTTTTAGAGCAGTTTTAGGTTCAAAGGAAAATTAAGAGGAAGGTAGAAAGACTTCCCATATACCCTTATCCCCACACATGCACAGCCTCCCCCATTACCAATATCCTCCACCAGAATATTACATTCGTTACAATTGATGAATCTGCATTGACACATTATAAGCACCCCAAGTCCATAGTTTACATTAGGGTTCATTTTTGATATTGTACATCCTTTGGGTTTGGACAAATGTATAATGACATGCATCCATCATCACAGTATCATACAGAGTTTTTTCACTGCCCTAAAGATCCTTTGTGCTCCATCTATTCATCCCTACACCTAAGGGCAGGTTATTTTTTGGAGGGCTTTTTAATTGAAGAAATCAGTAGTAGATATTTTTTATAGGTCGTTTCCTGTTTTGTTCAAATTTTTTCACCATTGCATTAAGACACCTTTCTCTCTCCTTAGCCCATTTCCTTACTTCTCTTTGTTTCTTAACTAGAATATTGTTATTAGCATCAATGTTGCAGGATTGAGTTTTCTTTGATGGCTTTTTTTTTTGCAATAAATTATCCCTCGAAGAGTATGATTTAAATCTTTTTTAAAAATTTGTACATATATGGTGGCAGATGTTAACTAGAGTTATTGATCATTTCACAGTGTATATGAGTATTGAATTATTATGTTGTACATCTGAAACCAGTATCATTGTATATATCAGTTAAACCTCAATTTATTTATTTATTTATTTATTAAAGATTTTATTTATTTGACAGAGAGAGACACAGTGAGAGAGGGAACACACAAGCAGGGGGAGTGGGAGAGGGAGAAGCAGGCTTCCGCGGAGCAGGGAGCCCGATGCAGGGCTCGATCCCAGGACCCTGGGATCATGACCTGAGCCAAAGGCAGACGCTTGACAACTGAGCCACCCAGGCGCCCCTATACCTCAATTTAAAAAAAAGAAATGCAGGGGCACCTGGCTGTCTCAGTCGGTAGAGCATCCAACTCTTGATCCCGGGGTCGTGAGTTGAAGCCCCACATTGGGCTTGGAGCCTAGTTTATTTATTTCTTTAAGATGTTATTTATTTATTTATTTGAGAGAGAAGGACTGTGAGCGGGGCGAGGGGCAGAGGGAGAGAAAGAACCTCAGACTCTGTGTTAAGCATAGAGCTGGACACGAGACCCAGTTCCACCACCCTGAGATTATGACCTGAGCCAAAATCAAGAGTCAGACGCTAAACTAACTGAGCCACCCAGGCACCCCTGGAGCCAAGTTTAAAAAAAAGTTTTTTTTAATGTTTATGCCTATGCTATACCCTCCATTTCCCCAAAGGTTGTGATTCAGTGGGTCTGAGTTGGGCATCTGTGTTTGATTAAAAGCTCCACAGCTGATTTGAATTCACAGCCAGGCTGGCAAATCACTGGTTAAGTGGAATGCAATGTGATAACACACTTTTTTAAAATTGAAGGATATTTAACATACAGTGTCATATTAGTTTCAGCGATTCTATACATTACTCGGTGCTCAGCACAATAATATAATGCTGAGTGATTTAATTATCTTTAAAATATGAAGAATCGTGTCCATATTGTTAAAGTTCTTTGAGTTATTTTTAGGAAGAGGAAAATTGGAGTTTCCATGATTATCTTATTTCTTCTCCGTTACAGCCCATTATATAAAAGACTGGGAGAACAAGATAGCATGCATGGTAATTAAAAAGTACAGACTCTAGATCCAGACTGCATGAGTTCCAATCCTGATTCTGCCCTTGACCAGCTGTGCAAACATGGGCAGAGCAATAGAACCTCTTTTTCTTTCCTTATCTGTAAATGGTGGTGGTAGTCACTGTTCCAGAGAATTGTTGTGACAATGGAAGAGATAACTCAAATAAAACACTTAGCATGTAATAAGGGATCATAAATGATAGTTTGGTGTTGCAGGTATCCTTGTTATTCTGTTTTTATCATAATTATTAAGATCCCTGTTGGTTATCACTAAGAACCAGAGATACACTTTGTATTTGAAACTTAAGCTACCATGTAAACATCCCTGCATTTTGTAATGTAATGTAGGAATGTAAACATTCCTACTATTTTCTTAGCCTTTCTGGTTGAGACTGTTGCACTAAAAGTATTCTCTCCTATCCCATCCAATATCATCATGTGAAGAAATAGAATACTTGTGGGTGTCCAGACTCCTTGACCAGAGAGAAATCCTTCCTCCTGTTATATTAATTGGAAAATTTTAAAATAATAAAATAGAGAATAAATTTGCTGAAGTAAAGGTGGGGAGACTGAATGGCTTTACTTACTGAGAATTCACCACATTTGTGTACTTATCATCAATTTGTTCAGATTGAAGTAAGTGTTGAGGGCATGCAAACTTGAAAGGTCTGCTTGTTTGAGCGAGGTACTGCAGTCTAAGTGATACAGATTGGATGGATTAATGTGGCTCTGGGGATTTGTATTTCAGAGCAGCTGAGTGGTAGTGGTAGTGTCAGTACATAGGCTTTAAAGCTGTAAAAATGGGATACAGCAGGAAATGTCCTACTGAAAAGCAGGTGGATGAAGTCTATAAAACGCCCAGGTGCTATGGTGTTGGCAGCTCTGTAAATGCGGTCTGTAATTTTCTTCTCTTTGTTCTTGTCACTTTTCCTTTACAAAATTGCTCTCTGCCCAAATCTTTAAGGTCTCATTACCTTTAGGAGTCCATCAACAAAACACGCAATCCCATTTACATGAAGCCTTTTCTCTTTCACCTTTTGCCATTTGTTTTTGAGGTCCTTTACTGAATGCATACAAACCCATTGCCTCATACTACTCCTTCCTTCCCATTCTGTTCCTTAAACATCGTCTCTGTTCCTGTGGAAAAAGAATCCTCCTAATTTAGAATTCATAGCATAAAGAAATAACGTTATTTGTTCATTTTATTCATTAATAACTTGAGCCAGTGACATAGCCTATCTTATTTATTGTCATCATTTGCGCAATATAAAGGCAAATAGATGATAGTGAAGTGGGCTCATTCACAGCACCCTGAAATTTCAGTGACATGAATGGGTGCAGGAACACAGTTTGGTGTGTATTCAATTTTCTGTCATGCTTTGTTGGAATGTTACTGATTTTTAAAAAGGTTTTTGAAGTGAGCTGAAGAATTCCCCTTTTGAGAATAATACTAGAACACTTGTTTCCTAAATATAATACCAAAAATATTAAAGGGGCCTGTGAATAATTATAATTGGCAGAGCATTCACATTCATTCATGTTTTATAATTCTGTACACAAAATTACTAGGAATTGGCTTGGGTTGCCATTTATGGGAAGTATTGGGGCATACTATATATGCCACATTGACTGCGCCCAGGAACATGTAATGGTTTTCTGATCTGTCATTAACTAGAGAATTTTGCTGTAAGAAGGCTATTTTGGTTCCTTACATCATTGTCTACCAAATTAAAACTTTATAAATGTCTTTCTACATTTTGTTCATCTTTTATGTTGAATTTTCTGAAATTACTTTCACATTGGTATTATTTTCTTCTTTTAAATTTGGCCCCGATATGCTCATCCAAGAGAGTAATAATTGTTACTACCTCAGGGGCTGCCCCAAGGACGAAGAAAGATAGATTCCAGATCCAGCACTTAGCACAAAACAAACACTCAGTATTAGCTAAAATTATCATAAAAATACTTCTGCCTCCAAGAGGTGCCTAAATAACTTTTATAGTACCTCTTTTTCTCTTTAGAGAAAGTATTTTGAATCATTTCTTAACGATGGTAACTCATCCTAAGAGTGGCAGACATTATCAGAATTCATGACATCTGAGCCCTGTTATTAGGTTAGTATATGCATGTATGACATGATGGTATACGAACTTTGGTTCAATGTGACTGAACCAAAATAAATGCAGTTGATGCTTATCGATATTTGGGCATAATGATAACAGATACCTTTCTCATTTAAGATATTTTCAGAGGCTTTTGGAACCTAACCCTCAGTCAATATGATAAAAGTATTAACCTTTACTGTCTTTCCAAACATAATAATATTCCAGAATTATTTCAGTCAGTCACTTTTCAAGGTCCTGAAAAGAAAATAAGAAAGTGCCAGTAAATATATCTCCATAAGGTTTCTATGTGATTTGTACGTTTTGGTGAAATATGTTTGACCAGGTGATTTTTCACTTCAGAGTAGAAAGCTCAAGTCTTTACACATAGGCCTATAGAGCCTACATGGCCCGAGCACAACTGCCCCGTCTCAGGTTTTCTGCTACTCTTTGTCCCTACCAACACCAGTCACGCTGGCCTCCGTGCTGCACTTTACCCTAGAAGTTTCGTATTGGCTTCCCACTGCCTGTAGTGTTCTTCCCTAATAAACCTAGAAGGATGACTTCCACATCTCCTCTTCTCAACACATCTACCCATTCACTATAATTATTGTAATGAAATTACTACACCTCTTCATCTCCCTTACACTGTCCTACTTTTTTTACTCCTTGAAATACTTTTTGAGAGTTGCTTCCTGATAAGTGAATTAAGGCCATGAACGACACAACTATTAGGTTCCAAAGGCAGAGATTGACTTCTGTCTGTTGAACAAGCACATCCTCCACCAGAAGTGCCTTTACCCCTATAATCCTCCAGCTGTCAATTTCTTTGCCACACTTTCCAAAGAAGGCACATCAACAGAGAGGAAAATAGGTGTTAGGTAGAATAAATGATGTTATGATACCAGACTTTGGATTTAGCCCCTTTCTTTGAAAAAGCTAATTTTGCACCGAAGCATATAAACTCATTCATCTTGTCTTCATCTCTGGTTGGTCTGAGTAACCCAGGTTATTAATGAAGACCAGAGCAGAAAAGGTGAGATGCTTTACACAGGAGATAGTTGGTAGAGCTGCTAAGAAAAGCACCCACATGTTCTCTCTGTTCAGTGTATGTTTCATATGGAGCTGTATTGCAGGTTATCTCTCATTAAGAGAAGTGGTCACCTTACCTTGGTTCATACCCAATGGCAAAGGAAATGAAGAAATAAATTTGAAACTTAACCAGGCTTTTATATTTTATAACTTTTTTTTTTTTTACCTTTCAGTCTGAAGGTGAAAAATATTTTTAGAGGATGAGAAAGTGAACAAAACAGTTTCAGATCTTTACTGAAACAGTACTGTAAGTCTCTGTCTCAGTCTTAGAGAGTGAGCATATTTAAAAATGACTGTGATTAAATATTATGACTATGAAAGGAACAATAATTTTTATAGTGGGTGAAAATAATGTGGTATATGTAGCATGAGTGGGGGCAGGGGAGAGAGCTGTCTAATTTTGGTCTACTGGAACCAGTATAGATTTTCCTTCCAACTCAGCAGAAATGTGGCTTTAGGAGCATAGTAGCAGCTTTCCTTTCTGCTTGGAGATTTAAAGTTAAAGGTACCTGGACCAGTTTAATAAGCAGGCTTGCCTGTGACTAATCCAGCATGCTGTTAATTCGGTTCTTGCTGATGCTGCTACCTGGTTCTACGTGGCCATTGGTGCTTGGGGTATATATTCTTTTCTCAGCTTTGAAATAGTTCTGGATTTTCTGAAAATGAAAGAACTTGGGTATTCAAGGGCCTTGTGTGCATCGTCAGATAAGTTGCATTGTTGTGGGGGCTGAGAAAGGAAGTGTAGACCTCTCATCAGTAGTTGATTTAGCTTATTTCCTCTTTGCCCTCTTAGTGGCAGTTGTTCAAACTTCGAGAAAAATTTAATTTCTCCTTTTTGAACCCAGTGATATTCTTTAAGCTATGCCAGAGTTGTGATTTTTTTCATGATGCAGAAAGAGAATCTAAAAGAGAAAGAGAAGTACAACAAATAACATATTTGTTAGAGTTTAAAATGTGGCTGCTCGTTTTAGCGAATATAATTTCACATTGTTAAAAGCCTGGAAATATATTTATTTAGTGATTTCAGATGCCTGAAAACTAAAAGTTGATATTTGAAAGAAAATGAGGAAATAAGGTTCCATTTTTTTCCTTATCCAGAACATTGCAAATTAAGGAAAACTGTTTACTGGATCATTTTATTCTTGCTAATGGAACTTATTTCTCCAGTTTGGTTTCTCCATCAATTATTCAGATATTAAAATATGTTATACTGTAATATTCAGTCTCATGTATCTTCTAATTATAGGTCCTTATCAGAGGAAGAATGAAATTTTCTTTTATCTTCACCAGCCCCTCTCCCCACCAGCCTGCCCCCCCCATACAGTAGAAATGCCTAACTTGGATAATCACTCTTTAAAGTCACACTCCTAAAGTCTGAAGATCTTGTTCCGTGTGCTTTCAAAACTGATTTGTTTAAATTTGGTGCTTTGTGTGCCATTGCCGTGAATTTTAGCTAATTATACTGCCATTTTTTAGAAGTCGTGTGTGTCTAATTCTGAAAATGACTTTGTACATTAAGGCTCATTTAACCACTGATGGTTAGAGAGAAGTTGAGAGACTTACAGTTATTGGTTGTAATTTTAAAAACAGTGATAGCATGGGACTTTCTTGTACTGCAGGCATATAAGACGCTATGTTGGCAACCTCTCAGTCATTAGGAATGTTGCAATTTGGCTTATGTCTTATGGGTCAAGATGTCACGCAGAAGATATGTTTAGTCATGGAAAGGAAATCAGTGTCCATCATGCAAAGATAGTAATAGGGTAAGCACTTCCAATTGGATTTTCATGGGAGGGATTGATTTGTGTGCATTACTAGGTCTGTGTAAAATGGTGTCCTTTTGGCACTAGCTGAATATAAATTTCAGTAAATGTTTTTTCTTGCTGCAGATTAGTGTAATACAGTGAAATTTTCTGTAACTGAGGGGAGGCAGTGGTTGGGCGTCTGCTAATAGCCTGAAAGTAACTAATGAGGATGTGCAGTCGGAACGATTGATTGAATAGCTGCAGTCCTGTGTGTTTCTTTCTCGCTTGCTCTCTGCAAGCTGTAGAGAGGGAGGGGAAGAGCAAGACACAGGGAGGGAGCGAGAGAAAAAACGCTTTCTCTTAAGTGGAAGTAGCACGGATCCCAGGGGCCAGGAGGCCAGAAATGGAAGTTTAAACTGCATCTGTCTTTTAAAGGGAGAACAGCAGGAATCAAAATGTCAGTCTCCGGAGTCACGATTTACTCCTTATTTTTTAAGATCTGGAAGATAATACAGAGTACTTTTTTTAGGATGTGTTTTTTTTCCTTGTCCATGTTGAGATTATCTAATGTTATCTGAGAAGCTGGATTCCTATATGTCTGTCAGTTGAAGTGGAGATGGGAAGCAGTTGTGATAAAGGTATAATATGTATATATCTATCATCTGTGTGTGCGTGTGTATGTGCATATATATATGCATATATTTATATCACTCTATGAAAAAAATTGTTTAAATGTAACCTTAATATAGTGTATAGTAATTAAATGAGAAAATATCACCTCATCTGCAAAATCCGAAGCTTGTTAGGTCAGTTTGAACAGATTTAGGATTCCAGAGGAAGATTTTAGTAAGGTCATCTTGCCAGCACAAGGAGAAGCTGATCTATTTTTATATCTGCATAGGCATATATGTTATTTTATCCTAGCAGTAGCTTTCAGTCGTCTCGTGGCCCTTTGGCTGCAGTCTGGTGAATCATCCTATCTGCACAGAACTGAACTTTGACCTTTGTGCAGACACCATCAAATCATATGCAACACGAGACTGTATATCAAGAATATCAAAAATTTCTTTGGATTCTATTAACTTCTATATTGCTGACATATAGAGAAATAGATTCATACACTGTGAGACAGAAATAGTAAATGAATTTATAGATATTAAACATAGCTCAGAAAAAATTACTTTTTACATGTGCACAGATATAATTATAACCTGTCATGCTAAAGCAGATATCTTAAGCATGACCAGGTCTCCCTAGTGCCTCAGTAGTTCAAATACCACAGAGATAGAGAGATAAATCATGTGGAGATAGAATGTAACATACCTTTAAAGCAAACTGATTTTTTTGTGGGGGAAGAAAACCCCACTAATTTTACAATGTAGTCAAAGATCCTCAAGTCTGGTTTCTTCATGGCGTTTCTTTCTTCTTTTCCAGAGGTACCGGCAGAAAGGTCCCCCCGCAGACGGAGTATCTCAGGGACCAGTACATCAGAGAAACCCAACTCCATGGACACCGTAAATACCTCACCCTTCAAAGTACCAGTAAGTGCTCCTCTTCTCTAAAAGATATTTTACTTTTCTCTCCTTTCTCCTTAGAGTTAGAGATAGTTACTAGGGAATCAAAACATTTTGCTCAAGAATTTCCTTAGAATACTGAAGTTAAAGGACAGAGTTATCAATTTACATAAATTAACTGTGGTTAACATCCACTACTTTCAGCAGGAGGTTTATTAGATTTTAGGGAATAATTATTTATACTTGTGGGAAATTTCTAAAATGTATAACAAAATATGTTAAATTCAAAGTCCTCTGAACTATAGAGTGCAAATCTTTGCAGGATGCCCTTTTATCAAGTTACTGGCGAAAACCTGTCACCGTTCTGTAAAGACAGATGTTTTTTTCTTTTTTAACAAGTGGAAGGAGTTTTTTGTTTTTTGTGTTATTTTTCATGAGCTGGCATAAACAGTGAATGATGGGACTCCTAAAGTTGCAGAACAGATTATCAGAGAATTAGACAATTGTGAGTTCTAATCCTGAGACCTTGGCCTGTGCTTTCCTTAAGCCATCTTGTAGATGAGCATCTAAGTGCTTAAGAAATGCCCTGGAAGATATAACCCAGTTTAAAATATTCCTTAAACTGACGAGGCAGTACCAAGAATCAGTATTAAATCCTGAATGCTGAGCTTGGAAGGCTATAAGTGATCAGGGCGGCTGACCACCAGTTGCAGTCCTGGTTTGGACCTTTTTGATATAACTCTGAGTAACCCAGATTTTAATCCACCCATTTCCTTTGTTTATTGAATAAGAAATAGACTAATTATATCACTTTATTAAAATTTATTGTTTTTAAACTTGAATTAATGCCATGAAGTTGGTCATTATTGTAGGTTCAATGGAAATCACTATAGAATAGAAGTAGACTTTTCTATTGGGAAAAAAATTCTTTTCTTTTAATTCTGTTAAGTTAATGTTGTATTCTTTATATATTCCAATACTTTTTTTTTTTTTTTTTTAGTTGGGATGACTTTTTAATTTGAACTGATATTTTGAGATATATAAGCTGGCATTGATTTGTAAGCTAACCAAAATGAATGTTTTATTTTGGATTAACGCTGAGGAGCAAGATTTGCCCTTATTGTATCTCAGTGCCTTGTAGAGTTCGTGGATATCTATTACTGTGACACCTTTCAAATGTTTACCAGTTCTCTCATTTGTGAAGATCAGAGGCAAGACTGGATTAATATTCTAACCAAATTATGAAAGGAATTATAAAATTACAGGTTTCATCCCTTTTACTGAATTTCTCTGTTCCATAGACATGGCTTACCACTTAAATGTTTGGGTTTTTGTTTTATTTTTTAATGAATGAAAAAGACATTTTTTTTCCCTCTTCCCTCCCCTTCTTGTTTTCCTGATGGAACAAAAATCAAATATAGTGAAACTGACTACAGTTTCACTAAACTATACAAACTAAACTATACAAAGTGGGGAAGAGGATTGAGTTCGAAATTGAAATATTGATACCATCATGCTAGAATAAATTTAAATTTTTTTTAAAAGTCAATAACTGAAGAAAGATATCCCTCTATAATAAAGAACATTCAAGTACTTATATTGAATCTGAAGTTCATGACTGGGCTTTTTAAATTTAAATTAATTAAGAACAACAATTTTCATTTATATTTAAACAGTGATAACTAATTTAAGGTTTACCTTAATAATAAAGCTAATTATTCTTGAGTAAAAGTAATAAACCAATGATGCATATATATGACCACTGGCACTACTTACAAACCATTTACTCAGTTGTTATTCTTCTGACAATCTCAGCCACCTCATGCGTTTAGAAATATTGAAGGAAAGGGGGACCTCTGACTGGCAAACTGCAGTCACTAAGCCCATGCACTTAGCTCTCTAGGAGAATTTAACCAGTTCTTATCTAGACAATTAGTTGAAAAATAACTATCATAACACCCTTTTGTCATTTTTCAAAAGATGACAGTGAGTTAAGGGAGGAGGCAGAGAAAATGAGAAGCAAGGAGTCATAAAAACAATCCGAATCCACTTAGGATAAAGGCAGATAGCCCAATATTTATTAGTAGTCCTTAAGAGTACCATTGCATTACAGGATGGATGATGCATAGTGCAGTAATTAACATTGATAATAATGATCCTGAATCATTCAGAAGAAGTGAAATTATATTTCTTGTGCTGGGCTTTTTTTTTTTTTTTAAGTATAACTGTGTAGTTTTGTGTGATAACATATCCATTGAGAGTATTTTAAATCTAGAAGATATGCGATGCTTATAAAACTTGTTATCCAGAAAAATCTGGTTTGTGAAATACCTTATTCCATGATAATGCTGGATAAATAATTTATATTCTTTTAAAAAGAAACCAGAATATGCTGACTAGATGAGGCACTGCAGTACTTGGATGTCTGTGGAAGTACACTGTATGTTTTAAATTTCTATGTAATACCACTAGCTAATGTGATTTACTTAAATGTAATGCCAATAAGAATTATGTCTAGTTTTCAGGTCAACACAAAATATGTTTGTAGTTAATATCACAACAGAGTCTCTGAATATGGGAAAGCACTAAAAAAAGGAACCAAACTTTGAGATACTTAACTGAGTTAATTATACAGTAGCTCATGTTATTAACATGATTTTTTCCATGGAAATGATCCATGTTAACTTTCTGAAGGAGCGGAAGTGAGATTTAAGCATAAGTTCTTGTGATTCTAGGATTCAGGTGTCTTTACTATGGTGAACAGCAGATTCACTACTTACCCAGTGGACTCTCCAAAGGGCCTGTTCTTCCCAGCTCCATTTTCAGGCAAATACTGAAGAGCAGATGAATAGTTTTTAGCAGGCCTTGCCTGAAATTGACAGTGACACACTTACTGAGTGCTTACTCTGGGCAGAGTATTAGTGATTCACCAATTATTGAAACTTTCTTGGCACTAGGTCCTGGGTAAACAAAAATGAACACAACTGAATTTTCCACTCCCAGAGCATTTCTAGTCTAGTAGCAAGAGACAGAAAAATGACCAGATTCATAAAGAGGTGGATAAGTATGGTGACACAGATTTTTAACAATGCATTGTGTAAGCTAAGACTTTGCCGGGGAGCCAGTATTTGGGCTGTTTCAAAGGCTGAATGAAAATAATTGACATAGGTGCCTGGGTGGCTCAGATAGTTAAGCGTCTGCCTTTGGCTCAGGTCATGATCCCAGGGTCCTGGGATCGAGACCCATATTGGGCTCCCTGCTCCTTGGGAGCCTGCTTCTCCCTCTGCCTGCCTCTCTCTCTCTCTCTCTCTCTCTCTGTCTCTCATGAATAAATAAACAAAATCTTTAAAAAAAAAAAAAAAGAAAAGAAAAGAATTGACAGGAAGACTATTCCAGACTGAGGCAATAGCATTTTAGAAAGACAGACTTCATAAAGTGACTGAGGCGTCCAGGGAACATAGAAAGGGTTCAGTGAGGCATGAGCCGAAAAGCATGTAGGCAAAAATGGCAAGGGAGAAGGATGGGGAGGTAGGTTGGGGCAAGACTGTGACTGTTTGTCAAGCTTAACTAAATTTGGCAAGCGTTAGAGCTTTGTTTTTTGAAATATTTATCTTGGCTCAAAAGCTAAACCAAAAAGGAGCTAGTCTTGGACTCTCCAAAAGGGCCTTCTTCCTACCTCCATTTAATAAATACTGTGAAGTACTGGTAAATTACTTAACTTTTCCCTAAGTGACTCTTTACCTCTTGCTATCAGTATTGCATCTCAGGGTGATAGCTCAGGGACTGTCTGCCATTCAATAGAGGCCCAGCCCAGCGCCCACCCTGGGCTATCAGCTGAGCCTGCTGGTAGTTCTGGAGTAGTGGTTAGCTTGAGATCCAGGAGAAGCAGGTGGGAAGAGTCGCTTATATCCCACTGACTGCTGCTGGTGTGACAGGAAGGAGCCAAGGAATAACTATAGCAGTGAACCCAAAGCAGGGAAGCCCAAAACCTTTGTATATCTTTCTCATCTCCCAAAATGTGTATTTTTAAAAACTTAAAATGGATAACCGGTACAACAGTGTATTCATGTATATTTCTTACTTAGTCTAAGCCATCTTTACGGTAGTGGTAGACAGTAGAGTCAATAAATTTAAAAAATAAAAATAGACATAAGAGGGAACTCATGTGGCCACTGAATGCATAGGTAAGGCAAGGTCTTGGTTTTTAGGAATGTTTCAGTGTGTTTGTACTTTTATCTAATCATAGCCGTAAGGAAAAGCAGAGATCTGCAGCATAGTTTTTCTGTTTCTTCTTTTCATTCCATATTTCTTTACCTTAATTCCAGTTGCAATTGTTTGTTTGTGGATTGTGTCCCTCATTAGACAATAAATTATCTCCTCTCATCTCATCTTTGTAGCTACCTCAATGCCTAACACAGTACTCTGCACACAGTAAGCACTCGGCAAATAATTGTTTAATGAATAAGATATGCATGAATTATTGAATGACCAGAATCAAGTGAGTATCTCACATTTACTCTCTTGGTATTACTGATGATATCTCAGTCGAATGGATTACTAAACTATTTAATAATCACTAAGCGATCATTTGGAGTAAATGAGTACACCTGTGCAGAATAGTTACATTTTTTTTTCAACCAAGAGAGACTTTAATATATATTTGGAATTCAGGGCTATGGTATTTTATGTATATAGTGTATACTGTGTCTACTTACATTGGGAAGTGAAACTAGATAGAATTCTTTATTTAATGGTTTGTTTCTGTGGATATTTCTTTGAGCCCTTTAGATGCCATACATATGTATAAGCTCACAATGTTTTTGCAGACCTGAGTCTTGACTATTAGCTTCTTCAAGAACCATTTGTCATTTGAATACTTTTTGCCCCACTTAAAGATGCTATTTTTCATTTTTTTCTTTAGCACCTTGCTAGACTTTACATTTGTCGTATTTGTGTTTTCCTTTAAGTAAAACATCCGTTGTATGTCTTATACATTGTTAAAACTACATTCATATGATATTACAGGGGTGATTAGGAAGAAATGAGTAAACTAATGAAACTTATCCAGGTACTTAAATTTAATTCAAAAAGGGAAAATGATCACGCCTTGTAATTGTATATATTTGTTTCACATTGCCTGAGTTTTTGGAACAGGCTTCTTTCTTTAATGTTCTATTTATAAAGTGACTATTGATATTTATGATTTTTATATCACTTCTCCTTAGACGATGTCATCAATTTAGCTTTGGCTAAAAGAAAGCTGCTTGTGTTCCGGGCCAGGTGCTTGGCTTAGTGTTCTCATTTCCATAACACAATGGTCTGAGTTGGCCTTCCATGTAAATGTAACACAATGCAGTTGCAGCTGCTTCGTTTGTATTAGCTTTGAGCTTGGCTCTGAAAGAATTCAGGCACTAAAATATATGCCAAGACAACCAGAAAGCATAGTTGAACTAAGGCAGTAGCTGACTATTCCTTTGTAACCCTTCTTGTTCCTGTCACAGTGACACCTGAGCATTCCCAATCAGGTAGAGTAGATACAAAAGACTGTCAAAAGATGAAAACTTTGCCTAGTTTTTAGAAAAAGCAAAACTTTGGAAGAATAAATATAGACTAAGTTAAATTGTTATGTAAAAAGAAATGTTACATACATTCTTAAGTATTGAGATGTGAGGCTCAGTTGGTGTTGGTCTCTGTCTTGAATAGAATCCTCAATAAGATCAGTAAGATCTTCAATAAGATTTTTGTTTTTCCAAGTTAAACAAAGAGACGAAGCTTCATACCACTTGATAAAGGTCAAATAGTGTTCGTTGTCGAAACCAGTGGTTTTCAACTCTGGCTCTACCTAAATATCACCTAAGGAACATCTCCAAAACCAACGAACAAACAAACGAAAAAAACTGATGCCTGGGCTCCACCTCAAACTAGTTAAGCCAAAATCTCTGGACTAGAACCCTGTATTTTGTATTTTTTGAAACCTTCCCAGATGATTCTAACATGTACCCAGGGTTGAGAACTGTTTGTCCAAATGATTGGTTAATGTATTGGGAACATTTTAGTCCATGTCTTCCCGGTAGACATCAGTACTTTCTTTTGTACCTTCAGGTCTGGCATAAGAAACTAATAAGCGATATTTTTTCAGTGCTCTGTTATTGCTCACAAATGCTGCATTGTATATTAGTTGTCCTTCCAAGTGTTTGACACCATCAGTTCAGATGACAAGTCTAAATTTACAGAATACTTTATTGTGGCATAGTGACCTCTGACCAGCCTGAGAATCTCAGTCTTAGGGGTGAAATAATCAATTTGAATTCATAGCAGCAAGGTGCAATACCATTTCAACTTTTGTATTCCTCATTGCAGCTGCATTCCTGGACACTTAAAGTTCTGTTCTCTGCTACTTAAAAATTCTATATCCAACTTTTCTTCTCTTTACTGACCATCTGTATGGAGTTAAAATCCAAAGTGGATCACCCTGCTGTGGTACCTCTTTTTAATAGAGAGTGTATTTATATACATGTATGTATGAATCTATAATATATGGATATATTTGTATTATATGTCTATCAAAATAATACCAGAGGTAAAAATAATATAATAAACAAGAATGTCAGAAAAATTATAGTCTGTAGATATTGAATATTAACTATACCTTTAAATCATTCTATAATCAGAAGGGGTATAATTTTTAGTTTTTTTAAAAGATTTTATTTATTTATTTATTAGAGAGCAAGAGAGAGAGAAACAGCATGAGAGGGGAGAGGGTCAGAGGGAGAAGCAGACTCCCCGCTGAGCTGGGAGCCCGATGCAGAACTCGATCCCAGGACTCCGGGATCATGACCTGAGCCGAAGGCAGTTGCTTAACCAACTGAGCCACCCAGGTGTCCCTAATTTTTAATTTTTTTAATAATTTCCTAGAAAATATGAAATTTGAAGCAGAGACAAAAGGAATAAGGTTAGATATGACCCCTTAAGGGAGATAGAAAGGAGATAGCAAATACCCAGAGGAAAAGGGAACAGGCATGGCAGGGAATATTGCCAAGATTCTCAACTCAAAAGAATCAGAAGAATGATGGGAACTCTCCTCAATCTATGGTTATTCATAAAATAGGTTTGCAGCAGTGCGAACTAGTGAATATGCCAATGTATCTTGCCTAGGAGAAGAAAGAGGGCTATTTGAGAGAGAATGAGATGAACTCACTTACAGCTCGTTCTTATGGATAGTATACTATAAGCCCCTCTTTCTCAAAGCAAAGATATTTTTCTTCTGCTTTAATGGGGGAGTGGAGGCTTAACACCTTTCATTTCACAATAGAAATAAATGGTTTGAAGGGCTGATGCCCACTTAAAATAACAAGTAGTTAACCTCTAAGTACAACTGATATTAGACGCTTTCCTCTCTGACCGAACTTAAGAAGCTAGAGATAGGGAAATGAAAACTTTTCAGCTTTGCTGGGGTGAGCTGTACGAGAAGATATTTTTGTACTTCTCAGCTGTACCTGTATTCAGCAGGGTTCGAGCACTGCTGTAAGTAATAACACTGAGGGCCTTCCTGCTGTCAGACCCATTAATTCTATAACCAAAGCCGGGACCATTCCACTGGGTTTTTAAATGTTATGTTTTATATTAAGCACCTACTAATTTCATTTTAAAAGAACTTCATTCCCAGGTTATTATTTGATTATAATGTCACTACAAAATTTTTTGTCAGTCTGTTGTAGCTGTAAAAGAAAAGGTTCCAAAAGGATTTGAATAGACATGTCTCCAAAGAAGATGTACAAATGGCCAATATACACATGAAAAGGTGCTCGACATCATTTGCCATTAGGGAAATGCCGATCAAAGCCACAGTGAGATACCACTTCATACATGCTAGGATGACCACAATCAAAAAGAGAGAACATAATAAGTGTTGACAGGGATGTGGAAAAATTAGAACCCTCCTATATTGCTGAAGGGAATTTAAAATGGTGCGGCCACTTTGTAAACAGCTTGACAATTCCTCAAAAGATTAAACACAGAGTTACCATATGACTAGCAATTCTACTTCTATGTATATATACAAGAAAATTGAAAACATGTGTTTATACAAAATCTTGTCCATGAATGCTCCTAGCAGCATTATCTGTAACAGCCAAAAATTGGACACAGCCCAATGTCCATCAGCTGAAGAAGAATGGATATACAAAATGTGGTCTCTCCATTGTTCACCCATAAAAAGGAGTGAAGTGCTGACATACACTACAACATGGAAGAACCTTGGAAACATGATGCTAAGCGAATGAAGCCAGACACAACAGGCCACATAGTATAGGATCTATTTATGTGAAATGTCCAAAAGAGGCAAATCCGTAGAGAGAGAAACTACATTAATGGTTGCCAAGGGTTGAGGAGAGAATGACTGCTGATTCATATGGGATATCTTTGGGGAGTGATGAAAATATTCTGGAATTAGACTGTGGTGACTGTTACACACCTCTCTGAATAGACAACCACCACTAAAGTGTACACTTTAAAAGAGTGAGTTTGGTGGTGTGTGAATTTCAATAAAGCTGTTAAAAACTTGAGAAAAAAGCATATCTGAATACTTCTTAATATTGATTACAAGTTGAAGTGATAATATTTTGGATATATTGCGCTAAATGAAATCTATTTTGGTGAGGAAAAAGGACAACAAAATGCATTTCGTTATATATTGGCTCCTTCTTTTCTACAAGTTCTTTTTAGGTGCTCATTAGTGATACTTTGTGTATTTGCATTTTTATGCAAACTACCATAATTTTTGCCTGCTATAAGGAAGCTTGTATAGCTTCATACATTTTTACTAGATATCGAAATAGGAAGCATGACATTTGGTTTTAAAAGAAAAAAATTATGGCAGTCATATGAATATTTTTTAATTTTTGCAAATTTTTATATCTTGTTACTTGTATCTTACCTAGTATACTTTATAATCTTTTCCATAAGTTCATGTCTATTAAATAAACTGCTTGACTTTTTTCATTTTGTGTATAGTCCACCTTTGCCTCTAGAGTCTTTTATGATGTTTTAGATGTGGACTTGTTTAATGGATTAAAACTGAGATCTTCAAAGGACCTTTCCATGACTTTTTGTATAGTAATGAAATTAATGATCAACAAATCAGGAAATAGGAAGCGATGTGTTTATTTATTTATTTATTTGTCAGATTGAGAGAGAGAGCACAAGCAGGGTGAGCGGCAGGCAGAGGGAGAGGCAGACTCCCTGCGGAGCAGGAAGCCCAATGTGGGGCTCAATCCCAGGGCCCTGGGATCATCAACCTGAGCCGAAGGCAGACGCTTAACTGACTAAGCCACCCAGGTGCCCCTAGCGATGTTGTTTTGTTGGAGAATCTTCTTCCAAACAGTCCTCTGGATTCAACTAACACTTAGTTCTATGTCCCATAGTAATGTAAATTCAGCTTGCCCCAAACTGTATTCACTTATGTTTTTCCCCCTGAATTTTCAACTTTGTAGTACTACAAATTTCTTCAGTTCCCAGAACCATAGTATTTTCTTTCCTCCCATGTTCAATTACCAGATCTTCTTCTCTTCTCCTCTTCAAATTTATCCATCCTACTGTTTCCCAGCCCCACTGCTACTTACTTCAATTATCCGTGCCTGTTACAACATTCTTCCCCTGAACCAGTACCAGGACCTGCTTCATGAGCATGAGACCAGTGCAGTGCACAGGACCTAGACTCAGAAAGGCCTTATGCATGGAGTTTAATGTTCTATGGTTTCCATCCTAAGATTCTTACTGATCCGTTTTTGGATTCATGTTCTGTTAAGTGAGGTCTAATGGGACAGTGGAGCATGTGCTGGGACTTGGAGCTAAGGCCTGGCACCACCTCCTGTTGCCTCCCTGGGATGGATTCTATAATGCCCATTTCCCACCCCTGGAACCCCAACTAGCCTCTCCCATCTGCCACATCCAGCCCTAGCTGTCACTCTCTGACCCTGGCGTGGGCCTTTGTACAACCATAAAAAAAATAGGGGTTAACCTGCACACTCTGTGGCACCCCAAGGCAGCGCTTGAAAGGACTGTCCTTGCTCCTGCTTGTCAGCTTCACTGGTGTCTGGCAGGTGGCTAAAGGCCACAACTCATTTGGGGAAAGCCTCTTGCCCATCCCCAAGCCAGATACCTAGTGAGTTGTAGAGGCAGCCATGGGAAGGGAAGAAGCCTGGCTCAACTTCCCTACCCTGGGCCTGGGCATGGCACTTGGGTTTATTGGCTAGGGAAGGGCAACCTGGCAACCAGTGGGCCACCCACATACTGAGTCGTGGGCAGGGGCCCTGGGCACCTGTGAAGATCTGCTCTTGCCCTGGTGCCTGAGGGAGCATAACATTAAATAGCAAATGAAAAACACTAGAGCAGATGGAGAGAGAGACAGCCAGGAAAGCAAAGTTTTTTATTTTAGTACTTTTAATGGCCCTGAGTTCCTGCTTTTTGAACAAGGGCCCTTGTATTTTGCACTGAACCCCTGAAAATGTGTAGCCAGTTCCATCTAGTACAGTAGAGACTTTAACTCCTCTCCTGGCCTCCAGTACCTCTGTCCCCACTTTAGCCTTTGCACTGCTGTTCTAACTCTGATCATTACTTGACTGTCCCTTGCTCAGAGTCATTTAGTAGTTCTCTATGGTCCCGTGCCCATGGACATGACCAAATATTATACATTTTATTTGGCTTGCACAGTGAGTTCTTTCCACTCTCCTCTTTCTCTCCCTTCCTTCTTCCCCTCGTTTAAATATTTCCAGACAGACCTAGCTTTTCCATCAAAAAGCATCAGTCACCTGCTGAAAGCTTTTGAGTTTGACTCGTGTTTTATAGGGTGATAAAAACCAAAGTTCACTTGGCACAGAGAACCTTTCATTGTCAAGTTTTTGGCTGTCCTTCCAGTTTCATTTCCTAATACCCAATATCCCCATCCCCACCCCCAGATCTCTCAGCCTCCAAACTTAGAGGGTGCTCCATCTTAGTGCTCCATTTTTCCCAAACTTAAGAGTTCCCCAAACAAGTTCCTTCAGCTATATTTGCACATTTCTGCCTAAAAAGGCCGGCCACCTTCTATGCTTCCTAAAAGCATTCTCATCCTTTAAAATTCAGCTCCAGTGTCTCACTACTTCTTCTAGGCAACATTAGCCTTGACCTTCCCTGTCCTTCCATAGGAATGTACATTTATTGGTTATATATAGACCCTTATTGTAGGGTCACTATTTGCATGGTTGCCTTCCCTGGCCTATGATATTCTAGGTGGTGGTCTCCGGAATGGGATGTATATACCTCAGAAGGGTATTCAATATGATCCATCTGAGCTGCAGGAAGAAAATAATAAATACTTGATTTTTTAAATTTCATTCTTTAAATTTTTATGTTATTGAATGTTTTATAATCGTACATTAGAACATTCTTGTATTTTGTAAGTAAACAATTTTAGGAATGCATACCAGCAATATTTTACTCATTTGATACATAGTCAAGACAATTTAGAAATCAGTCTTCTAGAAGATCAGGACTGTATCTTGTTAATCTTATAATTCCAGGACTGACCTTTTCTTTTTTCTAACCTGTTTATGAAAACTCACTTAATGTATAGGTGATTCATGATTACCTAAGGTACGCCCATTGCAAAGACATTAACCTCTTAAGCCATAACATCTCTGTCATTACTTTAAAATTAAGCAACATTGTGAAATTTTTAAGGGTGTATATTAATCTGTTAAGTAAAATAGAATTAAGGGAGGAATGTAGTGAATAGAAGGGAATAATTTTCTTTCTATGGAAGTCCTGTGAGATTAATGATAGAGTAACTAATGAGGACTGTCTTAGTTGGCTTCTTACTCAAGGAATAATTGGATGTATAGGAATATGGTCTGCTCTCAACTCTTTAAAAGTTAAATGAGGAGAAGACAATAGCTCCAGCAGAAGTGAAGGTCAAAACCTGATGATCTGTCCTTAGCTACCTGGGCTCATATCTTATGCAGTCAGTGAGTCCATTGTCACTCAAGAGCTCTTCTCCATTAAAATCGGGTGTCTACAGTTGGAAAAGGCTCTGCACTCTTCTGACCATATGATCTAGGGTCTGTGTTACCTGCCTTTGAATTCTGCCAGAGTATCAGATTTTATATTATTGGCATTTAGGAACTTGTACCTAAACAGGCAGAGGAGTGAGAAGTGCTGTATTTGTTTAATGTACGTTCAGTTAGTGTCTTACATGTGTGACCAAAAGCAAATTGTCTGACCTACTCTAAGGCCTTTGATGCCTTTCTTATGGTAATGAAATACTACCCAGGTATCTTAAGATCCTTGAAGGTTTGCAGGAAAAAAAAAAGCTACTATATACTAAAGATCAATAGGTTAATATTTGGGGCCTAAATTTATAATGAAAAAAAATTTGCAGCATTAGAAACAGTACAGTTAGGAAATAGCTTCTAGAAGTTATATAAATATGCCTAATAAAATCCTTTCCATGATGTGTTTCTCCTTTCCTTCCCCATTTTATTCTATATTAAAAAAAAAAAAGCCATCCTGATAGACATTAGTAAAGAATAATTATATTGTTTTATTTGTATCTTTTGCTTACTGCCATTTCCATAATATGGGTTTCAGGTGCATTTTGTTTCACCAGAGACAGTAAAAATTTTATTTTTTTAAATAACTACTAGGCTCCAAAGCCCCCCTCCATCTATGATGCTTTTATTCTTAGAGTCCTAGAAATGAGAGAAGGGAAACTTCAATTAAATTCATCTAGTCCATCTCCCCTGACAATGAAAAAGTATCTCTCACATTATATTATCTGATGCTTTTTCAGGCTTCCATGTTAACCTCTGGGAGACTGTCCAATAGACTAATAGACCTCAATTTGGGAGAATGTTCTCTTTCTTAGTTTTGACCCATCATTTCTCATTATTTTATCCCTTAAAGCCATTTTTCTTATATTCACACTGAGTGAACTTAAGATCTGCAGTCTCTGCCAGTCATAAGAAAATCAACATACATCTCATTAGCAGGAACTGAGGTGGTCTCCAGAAGTGAATATTCCTGATACTAAACTTTTCCTCTTTAAACACAGATTTAGCTTAATTTTAATAATTTTAAGGAGTTTTTTTCCCTTGAATGTATTAGGTATTTTCACTTTCTTGAATGTATTGGACTTTTCTTAATAATTCAGGTTAATCATTAGCATTCTGCAAATATGTATTAAGTAACCCACTGTATGCTGAGCATTGAAGAAATACAAAGATGAGCTGAATAATGTTTGCCTTCAGGAGTTAAGACTCAGTAGGGGATATAAAATAGGAGTTAAGACTCACTAGGGGATATGGCATAGGAATAGAACTAATTATTGGTCAAGACAGAGGAAAACAGTAATATAAACAAAAGAGCTTAGATAATCAGAGGGAAGAGACTATAACTCCTATTAGATCAGGAATGGCTTCCTGAGGAGTTGGCATTTGAAAGAAATAGTGTAGGGACAAATGAGTGGTCATTTGGAAAAAAAAGATATAATTAGATATGTATTTCACACCTCTCATAAACATGAACTCCAAATGGATTAAAGATCTAAATGTAAAATAAAATGAATAAATAAACCATACAAGTACTAGAAGGAAACATTGATAACCTTAATGTAGGAAAAAACTTTTGGTAATGGTTACTGAAAAGCCAGAGGCAAGAATGATTTTAAAAATTGTGTGATGGGGTAGCTGGGTGGCTCAGTCAGTTGGGCATCCAACTCCGTTTTGGTTTGGGGTTGTGGGATCGGCCCCACGCCTGGCTCATGCTCAGGGCAGAGTCTGCTCGGGATTCTCTCTCCCTCTGCCCCTCCCCTAGTGCAAGCGTGCACTCTCTGTCTCTGTAAAATAAGTAAATCTTTTTTTTTTTAAATTGCGTGGCAAAAAAAATCATACCAAAGTTAAAAGACAACAAGGTGAGAGAAAACATTCACAACATATAAAGAACTATTAAAAATTGAGGGACAAATGACCAAAACCCAATAGAAAAACTGGGGGGGAAAAGCATGAACAGTAATTCCCAAATGCTATAAAAATTGTCCCGAACATATAAGAAGAGTGTTCAAACTCACTTATAATCAGAGAAATGCAAATTAGAACAATATTTTGATACTATTTCACCTTTTAGGCTAGCAAAAACTAGTTTGACAACAAAGTTAGTTGGTGAGATCATGGGAAACAGACACTCTCATACATTGCTGATGGGAATATAAACTAGAGCAACCCTTCTAGAGGGGATTTTGGCAAAGCTACCGATGTGCATTCTTGCTTTTAGCAGTCTACCCTGAAGGTACACATCCATCAGTATGAAAACACAGATGCACAAGGTATTCTTTGCAGGATTGTTTATAATTACAAAATACTGGGAACAACCCAAATGCCCATTCGTAAGAAAGTAATTACATAAACTATGTATGGAAGGAAAGTAGAATAATGGCCTCCAAGATGTCCACATCCTAAGACACAGAATCTGTGAATATGTTATTTTACATGGCAAAAGAGACTTTTGCAGATAGGAGTAAGGCTAAAGACCTTGAGGTGAGAAGAGTACCCTAGATTATCTAGGTGGGTTCAATTTAATCACAGGCTTTAACAACAGAACCTTTCAGAAAGGTGCAACATTACTGGCCTTGAAGGTGGAGGAAGGGGACCATAAACCAAGGAGTGTGGGTGGCCTTTGGAGGCTGGAAGAGGCACGAAACAGATTCTCTCCTAGGGCCTTCAGAAAGGAATAAAGCCCTGCAGACACCTTGGTCTTAGCCAGGTGAGACCTGTGTTGGACTTCTGACCTACAGAACTGTAAGATAATAGATTTGTACTGTTTAAGCCACCATGTTGTGACAGTCTGTTACAGTAGCAATAGAAAATGAATACGGTGGAAAAACTGGTGAAGTTAGAATTGGGTCTGTAATTTGTTGATATGCTACCCTATGTTCATTTTCTCATTTTCATAATTTTACTATGGTTATGTAGGATGTTAACGTTAGGGGAAGTTTGGTAAGAGAAAACTGTACTATTTTTCCAAATTTTCTGTAAATCTAAAATTATTTTACATAGAAAGGAAAAAACATCAGGGATTCCTTCCCTTCTCAAGTTCCGTCCACTACTGCATCTCACTAACATCTTATCATTTTAAAAAGTTGCCATCTCTCCATGGTATTTGTGAATTTCCAACCAAGCTTTTAACTTCGTGGTTCCCAAACCATATGTCCATGTAAGGACTTGTTCACACATTTTTTTAGCAGATTTATTCTTTTTTTTTTTTTTAAGATTTTATTTATTTATTTGACAAAGAGAGAGAGAGCAGGAACACAAGCAGGGGGAGTGGGAGAGGGAGAAGCAGGTTTCCCGCAGAGCAGGGGGCCCGATGCGGGGCTCGATCTCAGGACCCCGGGACCATGACCTGAGCCCAAAGCAGACGCTTAACGACTAAGCCACCCAGGTGCCCCTAGCAGATTTATTCTTAATAGACCCAAACTGGAAACAACCCAAATGCCTGTCAGTTGGCAAATGGGTAAACATATTTTGGAATAGCCATATGTGGAATCAAAAGGAACGGACTGCTGATACATGCAATAACATGGATCAATTCCCAAAACAGTGTGCTAAGTGATAAAAGACTCCATTCTGCATAGTTCCATTTATATAACAGTATGCAAAAGATAAAACTGTAGGGACAAAGCAGATTAGTGGTTTCTAGGGGCTGAGGTGGGAGGAATGGATTGACTGTAAAGTGGCACAAAGAAATGTTTTGGGTGGTAGAAATCTGTCTCTTGGTTGCAGTAGTATATACGTTTGTTAAAACTCATCAAATTGCACACCTAAATATAATGAATTTTCCTTTTGTGAATTATACCTCAATAGACCTAATTTTTTTTTAAAGATACATTTAAAACAAAAGTTGAAGTAAAAGGTTTGAAAAAATTTAACAGGAAGGTAATAATCCAAAGAAATCTGATATAACAGCATTCTGTCAAATGAAAATGAATCTCTTAAGACAAAGAATATTCTTAGGGATAGAAAAGGTGTTTGCCCCCCTCCCCCGCCAACAAATCTTAAAATATCAATATGTTATAACATGCCATATTAAAATAATTTTAATAACATGTATGTATATATATTATAATATATACATATTTTACTTTTATATTTTAACATCTAATAATGTATCAATATGTTAATGTGGGTTAGATCTGATTAATGGATATGTGGTTAATGTATTAATGTATGTGCTTTCGTATGTTTTAAAGTTTTGTAATAAATGTTTACTTTGTTTAATAAAAGAGAATCATTGGGTGATTGTCAAAAATGCAGATCACTGTGCTTCACGCCCAAAGATTGTGATTCATCAGTTCTGGGCTAGAAAAACAATTGTGATTTATTATAGGACCTTCTTTTTTTCCCTTTGACGCTTTAATTTGCCAAAAAACAAAAACAAACAAAAGTCCCCAGTGGGGGGAAGTCCCCACACTAGAAGTGCTTGTTAACTGCAAAGCACTTTGCAACAATTTGTTTTGTCGTTATCCTTGTTACCTAGAGTCTCCCTTCCTATTTGGACTTCCAATAACTGGAACATAAACTAGGGAAGTAAAATTTGGTGACTGGAAAGTAGAGTTTAACGTTTCCAGTTACCCTTCCTTTTCCTTCTTCCTTGTTAATTGCCTACAACTGGATTCTAGTGAACATTTTCAGAACATCTGTAGGTTCCTAAGGTCTATTAAAAGAGTAAGGAAGGAAATAATTTGTACAGGACATCACCCTTCTCAGGTAATTGCAATCCATAATTCCATGAACTGCTAAAATACACAAATACACAGAAATGAATTTACTAATTAAAACTTAAAAAAGCCAGAGTGAGACCATTCTCACCTGGGTCCTTTCTAATTGACAAGATAGCATTTTCTTACTGTGAGTCATGTAGTATTTTAAGGAACTGCTCTTAAAATTGCTTAAATCACCTAGATTTCCCTAATCCCTGGTGTGGCCACCGATAAGAAAGAGTCTCACACAGGATGGCCCCGGCCTTGTGTTGCACATCACCCTGCTTCTGTGTGAAAGGTGATGACATGTATCTCCGCCTCCACTTCTTCATGTCTTAAGGGACACAGGCAAGTCAGAGGCTCTCGTTAACGTCCTGGAGGCTTCTGAGAGCCGTTGCCTAGCAGCTGTTTTATTTCAGTTACCAATCAGACCCTGATAGCCAATTTCAGTCTTTGGGGGTTACTCCAGTTTGTAGGTGGTGAACAACTTTTATCCTTCTCTTACCATTGCCCAAGCTCCAGATTAAGGCAACATTTGGCTTTTCCTTTCATGGGCAGTTGCTAAATTTAAGCCTTATTTTGGCAGAGAAGAGGGAGTACCGACTAATTAAAGTAAGTCATTTTAGTTATGTCATTTGCTTTATGACAATGGAGTTGTTTAAATGATAAGCTTTCTACTATTTTTCAGAATTGTAGCTTGTAGCAACAGTATTTCCAAGGAGGCCTGGATGAGGTAGGATTTGTTTTGAGGGTTCTATTAGTGTGTTTTCAGATTAGGTTGGTGTCTGAAGTATGAAATCAGTTTATTTGTAGTCTTTTCCTTTGTTTCCACTGATGCTATTGGATTTTAAAGTCAGCATCATTTACTCCTCACATTCACATAAGACATAGATGTCATAACTTGATGTGAAAGAGAGAAGCATTTTCCTCTTGACATCCATCTCTTTCTAAATCTTATATTTGGATTTTTGTCTCATAGTGACTACAGAATCAGTTACATATAAAAGTAATTTCAGTAGGGTTTCAATTTTACTTCAGTTTAATTATATAGGGAAGAGCCCTAGTGGCAAATTTTTCTGAGTCAGATGTCACACTAGTGGGCATTTTGTCTTCTTTTTTACCCTCATATTTTCAAATTGTCATAGTGCATTTTTTTCTTTTTGGTGGTATATAATTCTGTAATAAGAAACGTATAGTAATTCAGCACAACACACATGGAGAAAATGCATTATGTTATAGTGCCTAGAGTATTTTGTTTGTTTGTTTTTACCTTTTGTAGGAATATATCTTTATTTTGTATTTTTTAATTTAAATTCAGTTAGCCAACATAGAGTACATCATTAGTTTTTGATGTAGTATTCAGTGATTCATTAGTTGCATATAACACCCAGTGCTCTTCACATCACGTGCCCCACTTAATGTCCATCACCCAGTTACCCCATCTACCTCCCCTTCCACAACCCTCAGTTTCTTTCCCAGAGTCAAGATTCTGTCATGGTTCGTCTCCCTCTCTGACTTCTTCCCATTCAGTTTTCCCTCCCTTCCCCTGTGATCTTCTGTGCTATTTCTTATATTCCACACATGAGTGAAACCATGTGATAATTGTCTTTCTTTGATTGACTTATTTCACTTAGCATAATACCCTCCATTTCCATCCATGTTGATGTAAATGGGAAGTATTCATCCTTCCTGATGGCTGAGTAATATTCCATTGTATATATGGACCACATCTTTATCCATTCATCTGTTGAAGGACATCTCGGCTCCTTCCACAGTATTTTGAAGAGGAATGAGTATGTGCAGAACCAGTGTAGTCTAGTGGTTAAAAAGCAAGGGTTCCAGAGTCAGGCTGCCTGGGCTTGAAGTTGCACTCTGCCACTTGGCAGCCGTGTGACCAGGGAAAAGTCAAACATCATCTTTATCCCAACTGTTGGTAGGCGATCTACTATTGATAAAGAAAATGAACGGTTCACATAATGCACATTCTTACTTAAAACCATATTAAATCAGTACACATTTCTATTTTCATAGCTAAAGTTATTTCTCTCGGAAAAACAAATGCTTACTTATTTGTGACTGTTTTGGATGGTCTTGTTACTTGTTGTTGCTTTCCTTAGAAACCAGAGTAAAAGGTAAAGTCCTCACAATGGATCTGCCACTCACCCTGCTACTGGGACCAGCACTTCTACCCATTGGCTCATTTCCCACAACTCTTCCCATTGCTTTCTCCACTCCAGCCACACTGACTTCTTGCCTCTTTCTGAAACATACCAGAAGTTCTGCCTTAAAGCCTTTGCCCAACCCATTCCTGTTGCCTGGAATGCTTTCCCTTCTCATACCTGCAGGCTAACTCACCTCCTTCAAGTCTTTAGTCAGTGTAATCTTTCTCCAAAAGGCCTATCGTGACCACTTTATAGTCTCAGCTGTTTACATGGCTCTATTTTTCTATAGAAAATCTACTTGTCTTTTACTAATTTATTATGTTCTTGGTTTATGGTCTGTCTCCTTCCACTAGTATATGAAGCCTAATGAAGGCAAAGATTTGTGTTTGTTTTGTTCACCAATAGCATCTCAAGTGCCTCAAACCAATAAAAGGTGCTCGATAAATACATGAATGAATGAAACTTTTTAAGTATTTTCAGTATACTGGGTTTAAATCCTGACTCCACATCTATTAACTGTATGACCTAAAGCAAGTTGCTGAATAGCCATTTTGTGGAGTTGCATCAATTACCCAGTATTACGTATTGGAAAGCACCTAGCCAGTGCTTCATATCCAGGAAACCTTCAGTAAATTCACTCATTCAACAAATGTTAATAGAGCACTTATGATGTATCAAGTTTCCCTATAGGCACTGGCGTGCATCACTGAACAGAAGAGCCAAAAATCCCTGCTATTTGTGGAACTTATATCTAGTTTCTTTCCCTTCCTTTGATGTGGTAGTTTCTAAGGGGGAAAATCGTGATTCTACCTCACCTATTCAGTAGTCTCTCCCCCTAGATTCACATTCAGTTAATACTTATAGGGATCCATTTTCCTTTTTTTTTTTTTAAGATTTTATTTATTTACTTGAGAGAGAGAATGAGAGAGAGAGAGAGAGCACATGAGAGGGAGGAGGGTCAGAGGGACAAGCAGACTCCCCGCTGAGCAGGGATCCCGATGCGGGACTCGATCCCGGGAGTCCAGGATCATGACCTGAGCCGAAGGCAGTCACTTAACCAACTGAGCCACCCAGGCGCCTTCCATTTTCCATTATTTTAAAAATACTTTTCCATTCAGTTATCTTATTCTTTGGAATGGCCCTAGGAAGAGGATTTTTTATTACTTATTTTACAGGTAAGAAATCCGAAACTTGGAAGTCGTGACTTGTCCAAGGTCATTCAATAGGAGAAATTGGAGCCAGGATTTGATGCCACAGTTTCTGACTCAGAGTTGCCTGCTCTTTCTACACTGGTACTTGCATCAAAAACACCACAATGGCTTTTATTCATTTCACTGCCCATTTTAATTCCCTTCTACAGACACTTATTGAACCCCTACAAATTGCCTGCTATCAGACCTGCCCTGGGAAGGCAAAGATTGTTTAATCCCTGCCCTGAGTTCAGAGTTTAGAGGGAAGGCTGTTGGCACATAAGTGGACATGCAGTGTGCTAAATGTAAGATTAGCTCTATTTGGAATACTCAGGAGCACAGAGGAGGGCCACCTACTCTAGAGTAAGGTGTAGGATGTGTTAAAAAACACTCTAAAAGAGATCATGCCTTAGCTGGGTCTGAAAGGATGACTTAGCCAGGGGCAAGGGAGGGAATATGAGCAGTGGCAGAGATGCATGGTAAATGTAGAAAAATTCAGGCTCTCAGAGTTGTTGGAGGGTAAAGCATGAAGCAGGGAATGGCCAGGAATCAGGCTAGAATATTTAGTAGCTACCAGGTGATACCATATCCTACAGGCAGAACTCTTACCAGGTCCCCTCTTTTAGGGACTGTTAGGTCAGGTATCCATCCTTGGTCCAATAAGCTATAGTCAGGGCAGAAGAATTACTTGGTGCAAAGGATAGTGATCTGTTCATAAGGAATTGCTCAGAAGGGGCAGTGGGCAAGTGGGCATGCCTTAAACTCTGAGGTTTCCTAGTGGGGGTAATGTCACTGGAAGGCTGGCTCGCTGCATAGTTGGTCCAGGACAGAGGCATAGTAGAAGCTAAGGCTAGCTTGGAGATAGTTTTCAGTGGCATCATCTGTTCAGTTATGTGGTCTTCCTGAACACGTGGGAGACCACATGGCCGAATAGACTGATGCCAGATCAGCCTTTATAGCCTAAGCTAAACAATATTCTCAGGTGAAAACCATGTTTCAGTTTTATCAAGGAGATAAAAACAGAATTTTTTTGTAGATTCTACTACCTCTGTGAAATATTACTGACCACTCTGGGCTATCTTAAACTTTCCCTTATCTATATTCCCAGAACAACTGTAATTTTACATATATATTGAGTGCTTACTAAAGTTTAGACACTATGGTAGATGTTAAGATAGATATAGCATTACACCTTCCCTCAAAAGTTTAAGGGCCCATGGGAGCAATAAGTATGCATTAGTAGGTGGACAAACCACTTTCCCAACCTTATTTTTCGCTACTTCTAATCATATACGAGCCAGACTAAGTCTGCTTAATGGATACCTATTGTGTTCTTATCTCTATGACATTTCTCAAGCTTTGGTCCATATAGTACCCTGGCTCCCTAGCAGCTCCAAATCCAAATCCTGTCTACCCACTGGGACCTACCATATTCCATTTCTTCCATATAACTTCCCCTTATTTCTCCAGATGATGTAACCTTGTCTTTTTCTGAAATCCTGAAATTAGTTCCTATATACCTCTCTAAAATAATACTGTATTATCAGTCCTAAGATGCACATTTTTTTTCACATTTTAACATCCCTGTAAGTTACTCTTTTAAGATACTCTGTCATCAACATTCTTGAAAGGATTTCAGAATGATATTCTGTGGAAAAACATGAACAACTCCAAGTCAAAAAGTAGTTCAGAAGAAAGAAGCATTAGGAATACCTTAAGCAATTTATTTTGCATATATCCTTTTTTATGTGTACACTATGCTATATATGACAAAACCTGCCCAAGTAAGTCTTTTAAAAACTTCTTTAGTACAAAATAAAAATTTTAAGCGATAAAGCATTGTGTTATAGTTTAATTCGCAGCTTTTTTCTTAGTGTACATAAAATAATAGCATGACTTACCATCAGTGTTGTCCTAGATTCAAAGAAATATATTTTGTGATTAAATATGCCAGACATTAAGAACACTTATGTCCCTAATTGTGTCATATATAATTATATTTAGTTTCCAAATCCCATATTAAACTGTAAGCTCCTTGGGGGCAGAGTTTGTGTTTGCTTTATCTTTGATTCCCTTACAATACCTGGTATAGTGCTTTACAACAAATAGACATAAAACAAATATTTATTAAATAAATGGATTAGAACAAGAAAGTATTATATAGTAAGTTCTGCAAAAAGTCAAGTACTGCATGAGTGAACATCTACTAGTACATTCTCTGTTAACTGCTTAACTGTATTTTTGCTAGAAATATATTTATATATGATATTTGGGCAGGTCCTTGAGTGAAATCTCAACTTAGGTGAGTGGTTTTGGAACCAACTATAAACAGTCCAAGTAGCATTCCATAAACTTGGGTCTGGTTTGCTGACTACATTTATGAGCAAATGGTGACTCATTCTGATTGAATCATAGTAAGTAGTAAATAAAACCTTTGCCTTGGAGAACAGATGACAGTGACTTTCCCTAGCATGCTCAGATTGGACGGGAGACCAGATAAATGCCTGTCTCTAAGAAATACAGTACTTTAGGGGAGCCCAGTTGACTCAGCCGGTAAAGCATGCAACTCTTGATCTCGGAGTTGTAGGTTCAAGCCCCACGTTGGGTATAGAGATTACTTAAAAATAAAATCTTAACAAAAAGAGAGAGAAGAAAAGAAATGTACTACGACATGGATGGAACTAGAGGGTATTCTGCTGAGCGCAATAAGTCAGAGAAAGGCAAATACCGTATGATTTCACTCATATGTATAATTTAAGAAACAAAACAGCTGAACACAGGGGAAGGGAAGCAAAAATAAAATAAGATAAAAGCAGAGAGGGAGGCAAACCACAAGAGACTCTTAACTATAGGAAACAAACTGAGGGTTGCTGGAGTGGGGGTGGGGGGATGCGGTAACTGGGTGATGGACATTAAGGAGGGCACATGATGTAATGAGCACTGGGTGTTGTATGCAACCAATGAATCACTAAATTCTACCCCTGAAACTAATAATACACTATATGTTAACTAAGTTGAACTTAAATAAAAAAATTCTAAAAACAAAACCAAAAAGAAATGTAGTACTTCAAAAAACAGTTTTTGTTTTCTTGTTTTCTTCCCTCCAGTCGCTCTCTATGCACCTATAATAAAAAACAGCCTAGGGAATTATGTCTATGTGGTACTTTCTAGGAGTCTTTACACTTATTCTTGAGCTACAGGAATAACAAGAAATAACATAAGCATTTTTTTTCCAGTCAGCTAAATAGTTTTACTTCTGATTCAAGTAAGTTTGTTTCCGTTTTTCTCAAATGAAAGGAGCAGTGCATTCTGTGTGTTTGCAAAATACTTGGCATGGGGCTGTGGTAGTCCACATTACTGTTCACCAGATATTCCCAGTTTTCTTTCTGGATATACAATTGTATATCCTTTTCCTGGGGAAATCCCATGTGGTCATGTGACTTTTTGTCCAATGAAATGAGACCAGAAGTGACATAAAGGTTTAAGAACTAGTACATAACTTGCCACATTTCCTTTCTCTTCTGAAGCAACTTTAGATGCGCAGAGGAGGAGCCTCATTTAGCCTAAGTCCCTAAGTGAGAGTAGCACAGAGCCAAGCCCCCATCTCCCTTAGTTGATCGGCTCATAGATAAATGTGGAACATGTTTTGTGCTACTAAGATACTGAGATGATTAGATAAACATAACCCAGTGTATCTTGATTAGTCTTCACCCAAAACAGTGGGCTTTGGTGATAACTAAAAGAATATAGAAGATTTGACGTGCTGATCTTGACCCAGTATTTCTTTTTCTTCCTTATGGAAATGTTTATTGAATATAGCTTTTATAAGATAATATTCATCTCAAGGTGATTAGAAAGAGTAATTTTCCCAGCATCAAAATACTTTTCTTTGAATTAGAGTTTTTTCTCAAGACATTTTGATATGCTTCCATAAGATGTCCTTTCATCTGCCAACAATAGAATTGTTACTTGAAAGCAGTGACTGTCATCATTCATGCGCACATTTATTCCATTATTCAACACACTTTTATTGGATGCTCATTGTTTACCAGGTGCTAAGACTAGGAAATGTTTAAGGAGCTCTAGATAGTTTAATGGAAGTGGTAGGAGGCAAGCAAGGGCCAAAAACTATAAACTACTTTGTTCTTCTGAAGTCTAGATGTTTCAATAGTTTTCATAAATGATACCTATTTCAAGATAGTTTAGCTACATTAAAACTTAAGTTTACAAATAACATATCCAAAGTGATATAGACCAAATTTTAATGCTTTTGAGACTACCAACACATTACCTTATACTAATTACATAATTCTTTTTTGTTCGAGGAATTTTTATAGGGGTGTTGTAGGGTTTTTTCTGTTTTTATTTTTGAGTTTTGGTGGTTTTTTGTGGGGGGGAGCTCTTATAATAAAGCTTCTCTTCTCACAGTATAGTCTTTAAAATTCCTCTAATGCACTAAGTACCTTTTCACCTCAGGACCCTTGCACATGCTATTCTCATTTCCTTTTCTCCCTTAATTTAGTTCAGGAAACTACCTACTGGATGCCCTTTTCTATCGAAACTTCTTCATAGAAAGGAATATGTTTTTCTGTTACATTGTTGTGTTTTTAAAACTCTATTATCAGAGTTAGAAGTTTCTCTACCATAGCTGGTATAGAAAATGTTTAAGAAATAAGTGTTATCAAAAAGTTGAATTATCCCAGTTATCCTAGAAGAAAAAAAATTTTTCATCACATTACCAGGTGGCTTCAAGCAACTATTATTTATAAATTAAAAAATTAAAAGCTGGATTCTTGTTTTGGTCTTCATTATCAAAATCTTAATATCTTTTCCAGAGGTGGTGCAGAGGAGTAAGGAGACAGCAAAGTGCTCTTTTGGTTTTCTCTTCCATCACCTTCTGCCTTTTCATTCTAGGGGTTCTTCAGCAAGCGCCTGAAAGGCTCCATCAAGAGGACCAAAAGCCAATCAAAACTTGACAGAAACACTAGTTTTCGGCTTCCATCCCTTCGTAACACAGATGACAGGTAGGAGTAAACTTGCTTAAAACAGGGAAAGCAGTTTTGTTGTTTGTTTTTGTTTTTGCTTTTGTTTTAAACAGGGAAAGCAGTTCTACAGTGGGTTTTGATAAGGCATTTTTGGTCATCTCTGACTTCGCATCAATGACAATGGAAAGATCCAATACTAAATTCACTTTTTTTTTTTTTTTGTCTTGTTCATATTGAGGCAAGGTACAAAGTGTTGGCTCAAATGCCCAGGCAGTTTAAGAATCTTACAATATTGGTAGGTAAGAACTAATTTAAGTGCTGTTTCTATAGAATCAAATCCTAGTGGTCAGAGATGTCTTTCTTTTGTAGAATGACTGTAGGATGATGATGACAATAGCAAACATGTCTTGAGCACTGCACTAGATGCTTTATATACATTATCTTGTTTAATCTTCATAGTAACCCTATAAGATAAATATTATTATCGCCATTTGTAAATGAAGAATCCGAGGCACAGAGAGATTAAATAATCTTGCCCAAGGTCATACAGCTTAGTAAATAGCAAAAATGGTATTTGAACTTGAGCAATTTTAAGTCCATGCTGTTCACTGCTCCATTGTTCTTTGTGTACAGCATATGGAATCAGTTGTATTGGTTTGCAGTCACATCTAGAAAACATGTATGAAAGGAAGATTTTGATTATTAGGACTATCAGCTTGAGTAACCCTCAAATGTGTAGCTCATTAAGGATAACAACCTTGTAAAATCATTGAATGTTTTTAGAACACATTTTTAATACTTCGTATCTCCATATTGTTCAAAATTTAGGAAATGGTACTTGCTGTATTATGACACATTACTAACATTTACTGAGTGCTTACTGTTTGCCAAGCATTTTTAATGTAGTCTCTCATGTGCTGCAACCCTAGATATGGTTATTACTCTCATTTTACAGATGAGGAACTAAGACAAAAGAAATTGAAAAACTTGCCCAAGGTCACACAGCTAGTGGGTGGTAGACCTTGGATTTGAAGTTCTGTCTGCCCTTCATATTTGATACTCTTATTTATACTGGATTTTTTTTTCTTTTAGTAAGTCCATTATTTTCAGCTATCTACATAACAAGCAAATATAGATTACAGCCTCTGTAATGGCACATTATAGATTTGCCAGGCAGAGAATTCCTCTCCTTTTTTAATGGATGAAATAACTTGTCCTCCATACTTAGTTGATGAGACAGTATACTGCTTTATCAGCGATTCTTATCCCTGAACCACTTTAGAGGTGCTCTGTGAAATTTGCAAGTCTGTCCAATTTGCCATGTAGTTGTGTTGTTAATTATCTCTTTTATACCTCTTTGTTTTAAAGTAATCATTAAAAAGCTGATTGTTTTTCTAAGAATTAAAAACATTTTAAAGTCTCGATAAAATGCAATGACAAATTTTTTCAAAATACTGGTTTTTAAGAACAAGAACATTGCACAATCTCTGAAACACTCCCAGTTCAGTAGCCACTTTCTTAAACTCTGCAGCATCGTTGTGTATGTTTGGGTGACAAGGAAATAGTTTTTATAGGAGTACTTTATTTTTTAAACTTGTACTAAATATCACTTTCATAATTTCAGATTACTCCCTCCTCTTCCATTTTGCTTTAGGTAGCCTAAAGGAATGCTTAGATTGAATTACCACTAGATCGTATTCTCCTAGAGTCTCCTATATTGCTATTATATAGCTAGTGCACTTTTATTTAGCTTTTCCAATGACCTAAATTCATTATGTGTGCTTTCCATGCAGTTCTGCTTCAATCAATAGTATCTTTGTATCTCAAATACAGCATAATAAGAAGGTGCCAGTAAATCTCAAATATTTATATTTTTCAAATCCATTTGAATTATAGAAGTTTCTTATATAGAAAGTTTTCAAAAGCTTTATTCTTCCCATAAAGGGATATACTCACTAGAGTTTGAATATATAATGTTTTTTTTTAAATAGGCTCTCTTGCCTTCAGATCATCTGAAGATGCATATAAATAGAACTAAGGTACAAGATATTAGTCAACTGAGTTCTTTGAATCAGTATCCTTATAGGTGAGACCAAAGATTTTTTTCAAAGACTGTGGTTTTCTTGGGTTATATGCATTGATTGCCCAAGTCAGGCCATTTCTTCCAAAATGGTATATAGTGTCTAAATCTCAGTAGCAAAACATTTCTGTTCTTATATCAAATCCGTAGAAACTCTAGGCAGACCTAGTAAGCAACCCTTTTTTTCGGTTTTTAAATTATACAGTAAAATACATATGTCTTTGTTTTAAAAAGTTTCAGTACAAGGGCACCTGGGTGGCTCAGATGGAGCCCAGCGCTGGACTCAGCACTCAGCAGGGAGTCTGCTTGAAATTCTCTCTCTCTCTCTCTCTTCTGTCCCTCTGCCACTCCCCTGCTTGTGTGTGTGCACAGGCTTGTGTGCACTATCACTGTCTCTCAAAAACAAATAAAATCTTTAAAAAAAATAAGTTTCAGTACATAAGTACAGATCAAAAAGCTGAAGTCCCCGTTCACCGTGCCCATCTTTCCATATACATAACCTCATTAGCAGTTTGTATATTTTCACACCTCTTTAAAAATCCATACATAAATGCACACATATATATGTTTTGCTTATTTTCATATAAGTAAAATCATATTACACATATTACTGTGTGATTTACTTTTTAATACAAATATTTTGGACAACTTTTATGTCAGTATATGTAAATCTCCATTGTTTTAACAGCTGCCTTCTTGGTATGCTACAGTTTTTTGTAACATATTCCATTTCTGTGATGGATATTTTAATTGTTTGCCCCTTTGGGGTACAAACTAGAGATGTAGTGGACATTTCTGAACATATACCTTTTTTGTCCTTATGTGATTAAGTCAGATTTGTGAAGTAAAACTATGCGCATTATCAAATTATCCTTCAAAAAAGCTGTAGTAATTACCATTTCCACCAACAGAGTAGGATTATTTTTATCTTCTGGAGCCAGACAAGAGGCTTGAACTCACAACCCTGAAATCAAGACCTGAGCTAAGATCAAGAGTAGGAGGCTTAACCAACTGAGCCACCCAGGCACCCCATGGATTACTTTTATCTTTTAAATAACATTTTACATTGTATCAATATGATGGAATAAATACTAATAATAAACATCTATATAGTATTTACTATGTGCCAGACACTGTTCTAAACATTTTATATAAACTAATTCTAATCATTACAACAAATCCTATGGGGTAGTTACTGTATTGACCTCATTTTGAGGATGAGGAAACGGAGACACAGAGAAATAAATAAATTGTACAAGGTTAGAAAATGGCAGACCTGTGGTTCAAATCCAAGAAGTCTGGCTCTAGAATCTACATTCTTAAACTTTATGCTATATTGCCTCTCAAAAAAAGATGCAGGGAGATGCATTTTTTTGTTTTGTGGTTCCCTAATGTCTAATAAGTTGAACATCTTTTCACTTCTTCTATGACTTATTTATTGCTTTGCCCATTTTTCTATTGAGCTGTTTTGTCCTTTTTTTCCTGATTTGGAGTAGTGCTTTATTATTACTAGGGATTGTAAGCCACTATTATGCATGTTGCTAAAATTTTCTCCCAATCTGTTTCTTGTCTTTTAAAAATCATGTCTCTAGGGGCGCCTGGGTGGCTCAGTCACTTAAGCATCCAACTCTTGATTTAGGCTCAGGTCATAATCTCTGGGTCATGAGATCAAGCCCCATGTCGGGCTACACGCGCAGTGGGGAGTCTCCTTGTCCCTCTCCCTCTGCTCCTTCCACCTGCACGTGCGTGCACACGCACACGCACACACGCACACACACACTCTCTATCTTTCTCTCATAAATAAATAATAAAAAATTAAAATCGTGTCAGTAAATTATATAGAAGTGTTAGATTTTCATTTGGTCTAATATGCCAATCTTTTTCTTTGTGACCTACCTCAACAAATTTGACCAGAACACAAAAGAGTTCAGAGATCTGTTTCTCATTACAGTTCTCATTATGATCCTGTGCAAATCACTTCATCTCTCCCCACTTCAAGACGAAGAGAGATTCTATCTTGAAGTATCAGAGAATAATGCAGTAGTGATCATGATAGGAATTCTTAAAGGTTTTCAATAACCACAAAACTTATCTGTACTCATAGCATTTTAAAAAGGTAAAATTTTCTTATGAGGTCTGAGTTACTACTTTAAGATGACTGAGACACAGTTTTAAATGAGTTTTACTAAATATGATCAGTAAGCTTTTCTGTGCAAAATACAGTAGGGTATTTTAACATGCAGACTTGACTGATCAGAAAGACCCTCGCAGCTCCAGGTTTGTCTAGCCAGTGATCTACTGGTCATAAACTCTGCTATAAGACTGTGGTAGAATTTGGATACCCGTGTTGCTTTTTGGGTCCATTTATAGTAATCCTTAAACTCAGAATTCCCTTTATGAAATTGTGGGGCACAGGCATAAGAAGTAAAGCTTTTGCCAATTAATATTTCTAGAAACCAAATTTCTTGATATACAGTAACATATGTGTGATGGTTAGGTACACTCCAGAAACCTATGTGCTACAAAGGAATGTAGAGAACTAAAGACATGGCCCCCGACCTCAGGAGAGTCCAGTAAAAGAAGTCAGTGTCCAGGAGAAGATGGCACAGGTGGGCCGAGATGACTTCCTGCTGGATAGTCAGGAAACAGCCTTACAGGGCAGTGGCCCATGAGTAGAACAGGTGTCATTTGAACTTAGAAACAGATACAGGGAGAGAGCTTTTCTCAGAATACAAATAATGAGCAAAAACAGATTATAGGAAATGATGGAGCTTAAAGAGAAATTCTGAATAGTTCATGGTATATAAAGCAGAAAGATAGGAAATAAGATTTGAAAGGTAAAATTCAGTTTTGAAGTTGGTAGGTAAAAAGCTTCTGCTTTTTTTGTCTTAAAAGTTACTCAGTATAAGAAACAGAAATATGAACTCCATCTTTGATGAAACGAGGAGAAAGCTGAATGATAGATTACTTAAAATTAGGGGACAATCAGACTAGTTGCCTACAGAATGAAATTCTGAGAAGTATATCACTTAGATTTCACATTGGCTGGTAGTTAACAGATAACTCCAAATAGTAATGGCTTAAACAAGTAAAATTATTTCTTCCTCACCTAAAAGAAATCTGAAGTGGGTAGTCCAGGGCTAAGGAACCAAGGCTCTTTGTGAGCTTTTTCCTCTCCCATCCTTAGGGTCTTAAGGATCTCTTTATGGATACAGTGTAGCTACTAAAGCTTCAGCCATAGCACCCATGTTTCAGGTATCATAAAAGGGCACCTGTCTTCCAGCTAAGTGTTTTCCCTTTAAAGCCATTTCCCTGAAACCCCATCCAGTGACTTCTGTTGTGTCTCATTACCATCTCTTTCTGCAAGAGAGGCTGGAAAATGTTATACCTGGGTACATCATTTCCCCCCAGTAATGCCAGAGTCTGTTATTAAGGAAGGAGGGAGGGATGGACATTTGAAAGAAAACTAACAGTCTGTAACAAAAGAATGAGGTTGATTTACCCAGCCATCTCCAGAATTCTGCAATGATTCAGCTCCCACCCAGCTCTAGAAGGCCAGCAATCAGGCTTACATTTATCACATAGCAAATTTGAGAAACTGAACCAACCCAGATAAAAAGACCTACAGACAGCAACATTTGTGTTTGCCTCTTACAATCCTCTATGGTAATCCCACTCCTAAGTATATCCAAGAGAAATGAAAACATATGTCACCGCAAAAACTTGTACATGAGTATTCATAGCAACATTATTCCTAATAGCCAAAAAGTGGTTGTGATCCAAATGTCCATCAGCTGATCAGTGGATATACAAAACATGATATATCTGGGCCCCTGGGTGGCTCAGTTGGTTAGGCGACTGCCTTCGGCTCAGGTCATGATCCTGGATTCCCGGGATCAAGTCCCGCGTCGGGCTCCCTGCTCAGCAGGGGGTCTGGTTCTCCCTCTGACCCTCTTCCCTCTCGTGCTCTCTGTCTCTCATTCTCTCTCTCTCAAATAAATAAATAAAATAAAATAAAACATGATATAGCCATACAACGCATTACAGTTGACCCTTGAACTCAACACAGGGGTTAAGTGTGCTGACCATCCCCTCCCATCCCTGAAACAGTCGAAAATCCATATATAATTTTTGACTCCCCAAAAACCTAACTGCTAATAGCCCACTGTTGACCAGAATCCTTACGGGTAACATAAACAGTCAATTAACACATATTTTGTATGTTATATATTATATCCTGTATTCTTATAATACAGTTAGCTAGAGAAAAGAAAATGTTATTAAGAAGATCCTAAAGAGGCGCCTGGGTAGCTCAGTCATTAGGTGTCTGCCTCCAGCTCAGGTCATGATCCCAGGGTCCTGGGATCGAGCCCCACATCGGGCTCCCTGCTCCGTGGGAAGCCTGCTTCTCCCTCTCCCACTCCCCCTGCTTGTGTTCCCTCTCTAGCTGTGTCTCTCTCTGTCAAATAAATAAAATCCTTAAAAAAAGAAAATCCCAAGGAAGAGAAAATATATTTACAGTACTGTATTGTATTTACTGAAAAAGAATCCACTTTAAGTGGACCTGCACAGTTCAGACCTGCATTGTTCAAGGCCAAATGTATTATTCAGCCATAAAAAGGAATGAAGTACTAAAACATGCTACAACATGGATAAATCTTGAAAACTTTATGCTGAGTGAAAAAGACCATCACAAAAGACCATATTTTGTATGATTCCATTTATATGAAATGTCCAGAATAAGCAAATCTATAGAGACAGTAGATTAAATGGTTGCCAGAGGCTGGGGATATAAGGTAGGGGGAGTCACGAATGAGGAATGACTGTTAATGGGCATGAGACTTCTTTTTGGAGCAATGAAAATATTTTAAGCTTAGATTGTGACAATTGCACAAATTTGAATATACTGAAAACTGTATACTTTAAATGGATAGATTTTATGGTGTGTGAATCATATCTCAACCTCAATAAAAATGTTAAATTAAAAAAAAAAACAGCTGGCCAGGAAATACTCTACAATGAAGCTCATTAGTCTATAAGCTCTGTTCCAGTGCACAAAAATCCCATCGTGTTTTTTAAGTGCTTTTTTTTTTATTTTTAAAATATAAACAGATAACCAAGAATCTCCAGATATTGGAGGAAAGTCTCCAACATAAAAGAGAGCAAAACAAATAAATAGAAGGGAGAAAAAAACAACCCAGGAGAAACAGAAACACTGCACAGAGCCAAAAACAACTTTAAAGTATAATATTTTCTCTTTTCTTTTTTTTTTTTAAAGATTTTATTTATTTATTTGACAGAGAGAGACACAGCGAGAGAGGGAACACAAGTGAGGGAGTGGGAGAGGGAGAAGCAGGCTTCCCGCTGAGCAGGGAGCCTGATGCGGGGCTCGATCCCAGAACCCCGGGATCATGACCTGAGCTGAAGTCAGACGCTTAACGACTGAGCCACCCAGGCACCCCTAAAGCATAATATTTTCAAAAGATAAGATTGTACATCTATGAAACAGTAACAAGATGATACAAGAAAAGGAACATCAAACAAGAAAGAGAGCTTAGGAATTAAAAAGATAAACGCTCAAGTCAAGTCACTGTCCCAGAAAGTAGAACAGAAATTGAGAAAAGCAACCCAGAAGATTCTAGGAAAAGAGAACATAGAAAAACTTCGGAGAGGAAATTGTCAAAGAAACAATACAAGAAAATGTCTCAAAAAAAAAGAAAACATAAATGTCCAGGTTAGAAAGGCTATCAAATTCCCAGCACAGTGAATGAAAAAAGACAAAAGACCCCCCCCACCCCAACACAAACACACACACATCAATTCACATCATCAAGAAATATCAGATCACCAAGACAAAAAAAAATCTTAAAAGCTTCTGGAAAGAAAAAGATAGGTTACATACAGAGGAAGAGTGGGAGGATCACATTGTGATTCTCGTAGAAATATTGAAAACTGGAAGTTGATGGAGAAATGTCTTTAAAATTCTGAGTGAAAATTATTTTCAACCTAATATTCCTTATACAGGGAAGTCCTTAAATGTCAGTCACACTGAGGAGTTTGGATTTTATCATATAAGCAGTGGAGAGCCTTTAAACACTTTTGAGCAAGGAAATGACCTAATCAGATTGTGCCATGTATAGATTAATCCAGGAATGGAATTTCAAATGACTTGGTGTGCAGATACTAAGTTTGGGAAACCAGTTAGCAAAGAGCTATTGTAGGAAATAATGAAGGCTGTAAGGAGGATAGTGACACTGGGAATGAAGAGGCAGAGTCAAGATAGGAGGAACATTTTAGAGGTGAAATCAATAGGATGTCACAAAGTCATCATAGTTCCAAAGCCATCTAATCAGATAAAAGCCAGTAAAGTGATTTCCTAGAATCAATATTGGCAACATTTTCAAATTAAAGCCATGTCATGTGGAAGGGTGTGGGACAGGAGAAGACTGATATTTATACCTTTCATTCAAATGCATTTTTAACAGGTTTAAAAAATGAGGAAATGCTGAAGAACAGTGGTCATACTACATGACCAGACATTCCAAGGTTCCACCTGTCTAGGGGTTGACCAACCTTGCTCTGGAAACGCCACTTAAATTGTCTTGAAGTAAAGATAAACACATGGAGTAAATTTTCTTAACCCCTTCACACATCCCTCAAAAACCTTCACGGTGATGTCCTCAATTCTGAGGCCCACTGACAAAGCATGGTTTTAAAGCAGTTGGTTTGTTCATTGTCAGGAGATACCTTAAAGTTAAGTGTGGTGTTCATTTGTAGGGAAAATTTGGGGACAATATACTGAGCTTCTTGAGTTTCTCCTAATTAGAACTAATTTTTTAACTTTGAATTTATATGTTCACAAGAAATTGTAAAAATAGTATGTAGAGTCTTGTAAACCCCTCCCCCAACTCCCCCCCAGTAGCTGTATCTTACAACTGTACTATAATATCAAAGCCAGATAATTGATCTGGGTACAGTACTATTAATTGGACTACAGACTTTACTCAGTTTTCACCAATTTTCATATGCTCTGAATAGTTCTATGCAATTTCATCCTATGTATAGATTTGTGTAATCACCACCACAATCAAGATATAGAATTGTTCCATTACCAGAAAAGAACTCCTTCTGCCCCTTCACAGTCATACCCGCCTCCCCACAACCATCCCTGTCCTCTAGCAACCACTAATTTGTTTTCCATCTCTATAGTTTTGCTATTTCAAGAATGTTATATAAATGGAATCATATAGCATATAACCAATTAAGATTGCTCTTTTTTCAGTGCATAGGATGCCGTTGAAATCCACCCAAGTTGTTGCCTCTATCAATAGTTTGCTCCTTGTTATTGCTGAGTAGTATTCCACTGTATGGATGTACCAGAGTTTGTGATATCATTCACCCACTGAAGAACATTTGGGTACACATGAAGAAAAGTTGCATATGCATAAGTTTTCACTTCTCTGGTGTAAATGCATGTTTGTGTAGTTGCTGGGTAGGATGGTATGCACATGTTTAGGTATACAAGAAACTGCCAAATTCTTTTCCAGAGTATCTGTAACCATTTTACATTCCCACCAGCTATGTTTACAATGTTTTTTTATGTCCCAAGAGATAGTCACCTGTGCTGTCTTCTAGAAGTTTTATGATTTTTAGCTTTTGTGTTTAGTTTGCCAATCCATTTATTTAATCTTTTGTTGGCTTTATTTTTTTTTTAAAGATTTTATTTATTTATTTCAGAGAAAGAATGAGAGAGAGAGAGAGAGCACATGAGAGGGGGAGGGTCAGAGGGAGAAGCAGACTCCCTGCCAAGCAGGGAGCCCAATGTGGGACTCGATCCCGGGACTCCAGGATCATGACCTGAGCTGAAGGCAGTCGCTTAACCAACTGAGCCACCCAGGAGCCCTTTTGTTGGCTTTAAATAAAAGGTCTTGACTCAGAACTTATTGGTGTTCAGTCCAAGATATCAAAACTAAAAACTTGCCCCAGCCAAACCAGTTACAGGGAATCTGCCTTCCTTTGGAGAGGGAAATATTGTAAATTACTTACTTCTCTCCTGATCTGCTCTTCCCTTCCAGTTTACTAACCTTGGTTTTAGAAGTTGCCAGAAGGTTCTGGGCAAGAGAAGACAGGAGGAAAAAGGGGATAAGAAAGTTCTAGTACTATCTTAGCCTTCCATAATGCTGTCTGAGCCTGGCCGATGTTTAAAGCTTACTGTTCCCTCATGGGGTACTTTGGGGAATTCTTCACAAATGTCTCATCTCTGAGGAGCTCGCATCTATGGTTTCATTGAGGTTAGTGGGTATATGTCTATCTCAGGTGTTCACTAGCAACTCCTCTCAGTTTCTAGGAAGGCATTCTTGTTCTTCTGGTCTCTTTACCCTTCTAGTCCTTTGGTCCCCAGGAAATATCCACAATTCCTCTGCCCTGACAAACCTCTAGGAGTGCAGGCTAATCTAAAAGCATCCACCCTCTTAGATTCTGCCATTTATCATCTAGATTTTCCAGACAGAATCAAACTTCACCCTATATGCATCATGTAGCCATTTCCCTCGTGGGAGGCAGGGAGATGAGCCTCACAGCTTTCTCCTAAAATTGTCTCTCACAAAAATCCTTTCCATTCTCTATACTCTGACCACTTTTTTTTAAGATTTTATTTATTTATTTGAGAGAGAGAGAGCACACAAACTAGGGGAGGGGCAGAGTGAGAGGGAAACCAGACTCCCCTTTGAGCTGGGAGCCCAACGAGGGGTTCTATCATGACCTGAGCTGAAGGCAGATGCTTACCTGACTAAGCCACCCAGGCGCCCCCCTGACCACTTTTTATAGTCTTGTTCTGAGAGGTTCAAGGGAATAGAACTGGCTCCAGAACATTTCCTTTGTAAATTCTACAGTTTGTTTAGTCCTTGACTTAAGTATACAAATCTGTTGTCTCTTAATGTCTCAACTGAAACTTCAATTTTAATATCTCATCAAATATGCATATAATACTTTTATTAATCTGTGGTCTTTAGCAAAACATACAAAGCGCAACATGGCCCTATCCGTACCTAACTCTCAACATTGTCTCCTACCACTCGATGACAAGTCTTTTACTTACCACACTGTTTTGTATTTCTTTGCTTTTGATCTTGCTGCCCCCTCTATCCCAAATACCACTTCCTATTCTTACCCCTTGACCTTTGTCATAATTTATAACATTCTAACTCATACTCATGCCACCCAAATCAGGAGTCCAATGCCTTTGGACTTCTTTGCCTTGTTCTTCCCATCCATCATCCTAAACTGAGCACCTACCCCATGTACCCACTAATGGCCAAACTTACGGGACTTTTATAGGGCTACTTTCTACTGAATTTGTCTTTTCACGCTTCTGCTTACTGCAGCAGATTGGAAGCTCCTCAAGAGTACAGACAGACAGCCTTTGTGTCCTCATCTCCTCGTACAATGCCTGTCCTATTAAGGAACTTAATGTTTGTTAGCCTGACACAGAAGACTGCAAATGAATTCTAGATAATAAAGAAGAATAATCTTTTTTAATATGGTATACTTGGATAGAAGGACAGTTTCTCAGAAATTATTGAATTTCAGGTTATTAATTAATCAATACAGTGTGGCTGTAGATTATAGTTTCTCTTACCAGTGTTTACTGCTGTAGGTCAAGTAAGGATCCCATAGTTTTATGAACTAAAATCCAATCCAATTGTATCATGATAGCATTTTATAATTCATTAGAATGCTTTATCTTAATAGAAAAAGTTGCTTACGTACATTTATTCCTTCTGTCTTCATATTCTTCCAACAAAGAATATTTTGAAGGATAACTATCTTGATCTCAACCAAATGAATACTTCACATAAAATAAACTCATACATGTCATACCACTGTGAAAAAGCCCCATGTTTGCAATGGTAGCCCCATTTTTATGGTGCTGTAGTTTATGAGATGTTTGTGAAATCATACATTATAACATTTGGTTCTCACAAACCTGTATGAAGTATAGGAAGAGAAATCATTATCCACATTTTACAAATGAGGTAACTATGGTTCAGAAAGAATAAATTATTTGTTCCACATCACATATAGCTAGCGAGTGGTTTGAGGTGACATAAATATATACTTTTGGCTCCGAGTTGAGTGCCTTTTCCATTATACTCTCTGTTGCATGTGTTGATAGGAATCCTGACTTGCTGAGGAAATGATTGAGAAGGAAAAATGAAAGGTAAAAATCACACATATAGACATACACACAAACATACTCAAAACAACAGCTCTTAATAAGAGTAGACTAGAATGCAGTGATAATGAATGTGTCAATTTGTGCTCATGATATTTCCACAGTTTGTTGAAATAAAAAGCTAACTTCCTTTTGTACTCCTTTCATCTCTCCTCCCCCTAAATCCAAATGTATTGGGTGAAAAAATAAAAACAACTAAAAGAAAATATAGTAGCTGGATTTCTTATGATCTTGGAATGGAAGAATCCTTTCTAAGCATAAAATGGGGGAAGTAACTATGCATATGACGGGAAAAGTACTAACTTATTTAACATACAAAGAACATTTACATATCAGTTAAGTTCAACAATTAGAAAAAGATTTAAGAACATGAAATAGCAGCTTGTAACTCACAGAAAAGGTAACTGAGATTGCCAATAAACATATTAAAATGTCTCAACCTCATAAAGAAATGCATAAGAAAGCAATAATGAAATAACATTTTTCACCAATTATCCTGGCAAAAGTTTTTCAAGTTCAGCCATATCCAGTTTTGGTGATAGCATATAGAAACATGCTCCATTGGTAGGAGTTTAAATTGAACCCATGTTTTGTGTAGGATAATTTAGCAGTATCAAAATTTTAGATGTATGTACTCTTTGATCCAGCAGTTTCACATCTAGAAATTTAACCCATAAATCATGCAGATATGTATACTAAGATATGTATACTAAGATACTTTTTGAAACTGGGTGGTGATCAAAGAAGAACAAAAGAAAGAAAAGAGGAAAAAACTGAGATGGTCCTCAGGGACTGGTTGAACCACTATAGGTCCACACAAGGGAATACTATATGGTTATTAAAAAGAGGCGAATCAGGCCTCTCGGCGGACAGGCCGCTCAGCAAGGGAAGGAGCGAGAGCGCTTTAAAGATGCGCTGCCTGACTGCCCCAACACTGCTTCGGGCCCTGGCCCAGGCTGCACGTGCAGGGCATCCCACTGGCCTGAGCCTCCACAGCAGCACAGTGGCAGCGACCTACAAGTTCGTGAACATGCAGGAACCCTCGATGGACATGAAGGCGATGACCGAGAAGGCGGCTCAGACCCTGCTATGGAATGAGCTCATCCGAGGCCTAGGCATGACCCTGAGCTACCTGTTCCGGGAGCCTGCCACCATCAAATACCCATTCGAGAAGGGCCCACTGAGCCCTCGCTTTCGGGGAGAGCATGTGCTGCGTCGGTATCCATCGGGAGAGGAGCGCTGCATTGCCTGTAAGCTTTGTGAGGCTGTCTGCCCCACCCAGGCCATCACCATTGAGGCCGAGCCGCGGGCCGATGGCAGCGCCGGACCACCCGCTACGACATCGACTTGACCAAGTGCATCTACTGTGGCTTCTGCCAGGAGGCCTGCCCCGTGGACGCCATCGTCGAGGGCCCCAATTTCGAGTTCTCTACTGAGACACGCGAGGAACTCCTGTACAACAAGGAGAAGGTGCTCAGCAACGGGGACAAGTGGGAGGCCGAGATCGCCGCCAACATCCAGGCCAACTGCCAATACCCCTGACGCCCCCTGCATGGCTGGCCCGCAGCCCCTGCCGCCCAATAAAAAAGCTCTGCCCTCCCCCCCCACAAAAAAGGAGGCGAATCATATCTGTATGTTCCAATATGGACAGAAGTCCAAAATACACTCTTAAGGAAAAAAAGTATGGCAGAATTCCATTTGTGTGTGAAATGTATGTGTATATATTTGGTTGTCTGTGTGTAAAAGGAGGGGTCACAAACATTGTTAATAGTATTTTCTCCAGGAGATTGAGGAAAGTACCTATATCTACTTATATTCTTCACCTTCTATCCTTCTGGGCTCTTGGAATTTATTACCCATGAGTGTTTATTTCTTCATTGTTTAAGGGGAAGAAAGTGATTAATTAGGGGAAAAAAAAAAGCTCTTCAAGCCCATTTCCACCTCATGTCTCCCTTAGCTATTTCCCAGTTACCACCTCTTCACTGTCAGACTCCATGAGTTAGTCTCCACTTTTTCACATCCGGTTCATTATCTCTGCCCACTGCAATCTCATCTTTGTCCTTATTGCTTCACTAAAATTACTCTTACCGAAGTCTCAATTATCTCTCAGTCTGTATATCCAGTAGCTACTATTAATATTTTAACACAGTGATCTGCAGTAATGGACAGTCCACTCTTCTTGAGAGCTCTCTTCCCTGGGCTTTTATGACACTCCAGTCTTCTAATTTTCCTTCAGTCTTTTAAATTCTTTAGTTTCTTTTGTCAGTTTTACAGATTTAGATGTTAGCATTCCTTGGGTTATTTTCTTAGGACCTTTTCTTGATCTGCATGTTGTCTTGCAGTAGTCATAGTGTCAGTCTAGTCAGGCTGCTATAACAGAATACCATAGACTAAGTAGCTTATAATAAACAGAAATTTATTTCTCACAGTTCCAGAGGCTGAGAAGTTCAAGATCAAGCCTTGGGCAGATTTGGGGTCTGGTCCGGACCTGCTTTCTGATTCAAAAGTCCCACCTTTTCACTGTGTCCTCACATGGGGAAATGAGCAGTGGATCTCTCCTGGTTCTATTTTATAAGGGTACAAATCTCATTCATGAGGGCTCCACCCTCATTATGTAATCACCTCCCATAGGTCACCCCTCCAAATACTATCACCTTAAAGTTTAGCATTTCAACGTAAATGGGGGGAGGGGACACAAACATTCAGTCTACAGCAAACATCTACCCAGAGAAACCTCGAACTTACCTTGTATATAACTTGATTTCATTTCCACCCTCACCTCAACAAGTGTTGCCTTTCATTCCCCATCTCTGTAAAGGACATCACCATCTTTCTGCCCAGGGGCTCATCCTTGGCTCTACCCTCTCCCTGATGGCTCCCACATTCCATCATTAAGACCTATTGACCTTCTAATTATCTCTCAAATCCATGCACTTCTTTCCACTTCTGCTAATCTATAGTCCATGATCTTGACTCAGGTTACTGCCATAATCTGTGAACTTAGTCTCTAAGTGTTCCATTTCTTCTCTCCCTCTCCATGTGCCCCTCTTTTTCCACCCCTTACCCAAAGTACTCCTACTGAGGCACATCTGATCATGTTGCTCCCTCTCCACCACCCAAAACCTTTCAATGTCCATCCACTGGCCTTTGATCAAATTGAAGCACCCACATTACTACAAGTCCCATCATGGTAGCTCTTAAGCCTCAGTATTCCCCACCCCTCTTCTCTCTGCCCCTGTACTCACCCACACTGCACCAGAGCCACAGTGCTGAATTCTCTTCCGTTCCTTAAACATCCCAGACTTGTATACTTTCATCACAGGCCTTCTCCCAGGCTAGCCATTCCCTCCAGAACTGCCCCTCCATGTCTGCATGGAGCTAAGTTGAGGTCATAGGTTCACATTACTTTTTCCTCCAAGAAAGTTTCTCTGAATCCCAGTTAAGATCCAGCGACCCTGCTAAATGCTCACAGAGCCTCTTTCACATCCTTTTTCACAGGTCTTATCACATTGTATTGTAATGGATAACTAGATTGTAAACTGTGTGTGCGTACAAGGACCATGCCCTTCTTCTTTACCATTGTATTCCTTGCATCTACCTCTAGTATAGTGCCTGACATATAATGTGCACCAAGTAATTGTTGGATGGATAAGGGGGTTCATACATACATATTCAACCAAAGGAGAAAGTAATGGGAAAGCAAGTAGTCATGAGCTTAAGAATGAGTAAGAAGTAAATGTCATTGAATTCCACCAGTTTTTCCTCATTTATATTCCTTTCACCCATACTTAATTTATGGCAATAATGAGACTAAAATCTAACCTAATTTGGAGAAAGAGAAAAGTTATTAGTCTTTCCAATCACTGTTTAACTAATAAGTATGTTTGTTGAGTTGTTTGTGAGTATGGTTTGGTTTAGTTGGTTTTGTTTGTTTCAAATTTTATTTAAATTCCAGTTAATATACAGTGTAATATTAGTTTCAGGTGTAGAATTGAGTAAACCATCACTTATATACAACACCCAGTGCTCATACCAACAAGTGCCCTCCTTAACGCCGATCACCCGTTTAGACCATCCCCGCCCACCTCCCCTCCAGCAACCCTCGGTTTGTTCTCTGTAGTTAAGAGTCTGTTTTATGGTTTGTCTTTCTCTCTCCCCCCCATATACTCATCTTTCATTTCTTAAGTTCCATATATGAGTAAAATCATATGGTATTTGTCTTTCTCTGACTTGTTTCACTTAGCATAATACTCCCTAGCTCTGTCCACATTGTTGCAAGTGGCAAGATTTTTTTTTTTTTTTTTACAGCTGAGTGTTTTCCATTGTGTATATATACCACAACTTCTTTATCCATTTATCAGTCGATGGACATTTGGGCTCTTTCCATAATTTGGCTATTGTTGATAATGCTGCTATAAATGGGGGTGCATGTATCCCTTCAAATCAGTATTTTTGTATCCTTTGGGCAAATACCTAATAGTGCTATTGCTGGATCATAGGCTAGTTCTATTTTTAACTTTTTGAGGCACCTCCATACTGTTTTCCAGAGTGGCTGCACCAGCTTGCATTCCCACCAACAGTGTAAGAAGGTTCCCTTTTGTCCACATCGTTTCATGGGGTTTTAAAAATTCAATATAGTTGTGTTTAATTTAAAAGGCACTAGTAGATCTTATTCCATTTGCAATTTAAGGACAAAAAAAGTAATAGGTATATTACAGTATGGTACAGTTTCTGTAAAGGGATTGTTCCTAATATCTGTCATATTGGAGGTTAGATGAGTTTTCTGCCCTCCTAAACATGGTTTAATATTTATAATCTTGTCTTTCTTTGGTGTCTTCTTTCATTGCATGTATACCTGTATATGTACCAAAATAGATTGAATGTCATTTTTGTCTATGATGATGAATTTCCTTACCATGAGTTTGTTCGTTTTAAGTGACAACTCAGGCTGACAAATATCCTTTTTTGCCATTAGCAATTGGGCTCATTAGACCATCCTGTCTAGAGGCTGAGAGTAGGGGAAGGGAAGATCAGCAATATATGTCATGTTTCCATAAATAGCTTTCTGTGTGAGTGGTTGTGTGGTATATTTTTTAAAGCTAACATAAAAATCAGTGAGTAATTTAAGCAGGAGGGACTGGCTTTAACTGCAGCAGATAAACCACTACAGCTAGGATCCTCGGGGAGGACATTCTTCTGAGTCCACAGAATTCTGGTGAATGAGTTCTAATTTCTTTTTTGTTGTTGTTTTTTACTCCAAGGGAGGAAACATTTAAAATTATAGTACAGGGAAAGATCTGCTTTTTCAAAAGATCTACCAGGTCGAAAAACAATAAAATGTAGGGTGCAAGTAAAGCCACATTTTTCCCAAAGTGAGATCTCAGATACAATTTTTAAAAACTTATTGGACACTATGCATATTTATTGGTAGAGTATTAGGATACTGAATCTCATTAGTTACTCCCTGGGAAATTCTCAAACAAGGTAAAGTGCCTTGGGAATACATACTGGTGAATATAAGCATAGATTGCTACACCCACCTTATGGCTGAGCTGTTTCTTCAAGAATTCAGTGAAGCAATCTGGAATCATAACTGCCAAGCCCAGCAGAAATTCACCTGCACTGGCATGCAGGATTTTGTGTGGCAATAAGCATTTTTAATTAAAAGTTTCCCGGATGATTTGGAACTGAATCTGTAAACACGTGGCAGATTGAGCTAACACATCCAAGCACCATTGGCACTTTGGGGGAAATATGGCTTTTAAAAAAATTGAATGGTTATGCTGAGAAAAATCCAGCTGTGTTTTACTTAACATCACACTAATCAGAGTTCTTTGACTCCTTTTTTTTTTTTTCTATCAGTCTATCCAGTGGTGTGTGTATTGGCTCCTCATCCCCCAACCCTTCACTTTTGTCTTTTAAGACTGATTTTAAGATAGGGATGTGGGTTAAAGCAAGGAATACTTACTCACTGTAGTAATTGAAGGCTTCTCTTGTCTTATAGTTTATCTCTTAAATAGGTCAGAAGCAGCAGGTAATCTTCATCAGCAAAGCAATTAGATTGTTAACCCTTACCTATCATGTTGCTAGAGGCCTTGGAGTTTACATAGCAATCAAGGTTGTTTGCTCACCTTAAAACAAAAATGTAAAGAATATGGTGTTCCTTAATTGAAAGTAAAATTGCTTCTGGAAAGCAGTTTCCCAATTAAACCAAGAAATAATTATATTGGAGCCCTGAATTATTCTTACATAGTGTTTGGGATGATGGGGGTTGGGGGTAGAAGTGCAGGTGTTGGGAAAAGAACCCTGGCTAGTAGTCAGGGGACTCACAAGGTTCACTTTTCAAGGCTGGGTTCCTTGATGAAGGCCATTGTCAGCCTGGACTGGGAAGAATGGCTTTAAACTCAAATTATTCTCTGAATAAATCCACATTCTGCTTTACATTAGAGAAGTACCTGTAGTGGCATACAGGGCTGTTAAAACTCTCTAGTTAGAAGATCTAAGAAAAATCAATTCACATGAAGGTACAGGAGGAGGTAAACATGATTTAGAGGGGACTTGAGTTACTAATGCTATTACATAGAAACATTTACCCAGATAATACCTTTCCCCAACCTCAAGCCATTCCCAGGCTGCTTGATCTTCCTGTTTACTGTAATCCTGCCTCTCTGGGAATTACTTCTGTCTTCCCAGAGACTTTCTTCCCAATACAGGAAGGGCTTGTTTATTTATTCAGTAGTAATGTTGAACTTCCCAGTGACTTTGGTGTTCAATTCATGGGTGTGAGGGTGTACGTGTGTATACACACGTACATATGTGCTGAACAATAGGAGATTCTGAACTCTATGTATTAATAATTGCAATTTCAATACCGAGGAGAAGTTTTGAATTCTAATTCCAGATGTCTTAGTTGTAATATCTGTTGATGGCTGCATTTGGAAGTTAGACGTGAGTATCAAATTGAAATGAAATTTGTTCAGCATTGGAAATACAGTGAATAAGAATTTTATCCAATTTTCTCTTTTAAAAAAATTGTGTAATCCAGATAAGTTAATATAAAATAATATCTAGGGACATTAAACTAGGGTAAACACTGCAAAAGAAATAGAACAGATGTGAGAGAAAGATTGTTCTTGCAAGTGGGATGTAGCAAATACCTTCTAGTGGAGGGCAGGGAATCACGGAGGAGGCAAGCCAAAGGTCAGATTTGTCCCTGAGTTAAGAGATTCTCCTCCACCTGCAGAGTTGCCTCTGGTTTTTTCCTACAGCCTTTGACTTTGAGAAGCTCTGAGTGGAAATGAGTAGGGACATTGCCATTCCTTCTTTCCTGTCTTAAAATGGTCACATTCGCAGAGCTCCCAAGTCCTTCAAACCACAGCTTCTCCCTGCTGCCTCCCAGCCCTGCTCTCCTTCTATGTGGAGCACCATGGCAACAGGCCCAGCCTAGAGCCCAGAACCTTGTTTGTGTTACCTGAGGGGCTGGCTGGATGCAGCCTGAGGAAGAGAAGAAGGAATATTACCTATCTTGCAGCCTCTTTGGAAGATGACTTCATGTTGCCTTGTTTGGGTTTCTGTTCGACTTCTATTGGAGACTTGAAATTACACCTGGAAAATGTTTATCCAAAGATGTTATCAGTCACCGGAGGCAGCAGGGAAAGTCTGTTCTGTTGGTTCTTGTCTCCTAAGCCAAGAGTTGTTTTCTGAGGTAGTGCAGAAAGTGCCTCACGACGCCGGGACACGCGGCTCCGCCATGATTTGGGGTTGCGCTGCTGGGTGGTTGTACAGTTGCTTCATGTAGGTAGGCATTTATTCTGGTGAAAATAAAATTAATTTCTGTTTTGAGAATATTTTCTCTGAGAATTTTCAAAATACAAGTAAGCCCTTTGTCAGACCTGCTTCGATTTCAAATATGCCTTCATCTTTCCTATCGGGAGGCTCATTCCCAGAGCACAAGCAGCTTTTCCTTTCCAAACAGCTCTTGCTCGGAAAAAGGGGCTGGAATGATTGTTTTATATGTGTTTTAAAAACGTTACAGTACCCTGTTCACTCCACTGGCTCCCTATGAAACATACTGAGAAAGGTTACATGGTAATTATATGAAAGTAAAATTTGTTGTAGCCTTTAGTTAGAGTTGCGGTGCTGTGTTTGCGGTATATAACATGTCATTGTCTTGTCCAAGAGAACAAAGGGAAAGAAATGTCACCTTGTTATATTTTCCTGTACAAAACATTCGGTGGCATTTGTCCCTTTCATACATGCTTTGTATTATCCATGGGAAATACACATACTGGCTTTTTGACCTTAGAAAGGCTGCTGAGTATCAGAACACATGTTTTTCAGTGTAAACATTAAATAGTAGTTGTTTTTCGTGTGTGTGGAAAGAAGAATGGATGCGAAGTCTTACTGCTTGAGGTGTTTCTTACTGTATGGAGCTTGATGAAGCAGTGTGAGAATGGAAGCAAAAGGCAAAGAGCCGCCTTTAGTGCTCGCTTCCTGTATCTCATTGCTTTATAATTTAACCGAAAGCCACTCTGATATTGATGTTAACGTAGTCGTTTCAAGGAAATAAGTGAAGCTCCTTATTTAGTGTGTTTTCCAAAAACAAATGTCTTTACACGAGGCATTTCTTTTTATCCCTATTCCTGGGTACTTCTACTCGAAACATATATCTATTTAACTCTGGGTATTTTAGTCAATAAATTCTGTAATTACTGAGTAAAACTGCTTGGCTATCCAGTTCTGGATCCAAGAATATTTTACTTGATATCATTTGACTTCATTAATTCTTCCCAAGCTGGAAGGCAGCGAGGGGCCAGCTCCCGTCATGACAGGAGTCATTCCCAACATTCTTTTTTAAACAAACCATAAGAGACTCTTAATCTCAGGAAACAAACTGAGAGTTGCTGGGGGGGAGGGGTGTGGGAAGGAGGGGGTGGCTGGGAGGGAGGGGGTGGCTGGGTGATGGACATTGGGGAGGGTATGTGCTACGGTGAGTGCTGTGAATTGTGTAAGACTGATGAATCACAGACCTGTACCTCTGAAACAAATAATACAGTATATGTTAATAAAAAAATTTTAAAAAAACCTAACAACAACAACAACAAAATAAAAATAAACAACTGAGAAACAGAATCAGTCAGGATGCCTGAATGCTGTTGACAAAGATTTGTTCTTCTAGATGAGAGTTTGAACATTTCTTTTGAGGGTGGGAGGTTTCTTCAGGCATTTTATTCTTTATTCATGTTTGTACAGTAAAGCATGGATATGACCAAATGCTTGCCAGAAAAGAATTCCACATTGAGATGGAAATTAGATCTTTTGAAAGGCAGGGTCTTGTGCTAAAAAGTTTGGCTTTGACTCTGTGTGTGAGTGTGTTTATTCTGCCAAAGCAGAAAGAAACAGAAGGAGGGTTCAGCGACTACTATTTTGTGAAGGAGAGAAGAGGTTCAAGCTATAACGTGAAAAAAAAAGGAAAGAAATAAAACATGTCTTTTGATAATACCTTTGCATGAAAAAAGAATATATAAGCTACCTTGAATAGTATGTATTTCTCCATCTTCAAGATAGGAAAGAGGATAAAAACAATGTCTGTAGTAGAGCTTTTTGAACTCCCTTGAGACTGGTAAAGTTATAATATGTTTTTTTGTTGTACTGGAAAAAAAAGTGTGTATATGTGTGTACACACACAAATATATACGTGGTTTATATGTGCCATGTGACGATGGTTACTATTATTATGGATTAACTATTAATTTGCTTCTTCTTTACTTTTCCCTTAGGAATTTATACATTTGTTGTTAGCTTCCAGTGCATTAGTCCTTCATTTTCTTGTAGGCCAAGTAGTTACACTGTCTAAAATATCTTTTTCTACTTTTAGGGCTCGTGGTCTGCCTAAACTAAAAGAGTCACGTTCCCATGAGTCCTTGCTGAGCCCTTGCAGTGCAGTGGAATGTCTGGATCTTGGCAGAGGAGAGCCTGTATCAGTGAAACCTCTCCATAGTAGTGTCCTTGGACAAGACTTCTGCTTTGAGGTAAAAAGTATAGAAAGAAGGAAGAGAGGTTAAACACCAAACAGATTTTCTATCCAGTAATTTTATGATTTCATTATTATGGTATTGATGATTTGATCGTCTTAAGTGACTTTCAGTTGCTGAAAATTGCCTACTTATAGGAAAATGTTGGAAATCTATTAATCTAATTATAAATTGGTCATTAAAGTTATTGATGATGGCTTCTCATTCCTTTTGGCCTAGTCTGCTTTCAAAATAAATGGGTTCTTATTATATTCTCGGCAGAGGTCACAAGCCTAACAATAACTTAACTGAGTTGGTATTTTAATTTTTTCATTTTTTTCTTTTTTGAAATTTTTTATTCTTTTATTTATTTTTTTATTATGTTCAATAATTTTTTAGTTTTGTTAAAGATATCACCCACTGTGTTATCTTTCTCCTGAAAACCTAAGCCCCCAATTGTAATGATTCTTTGAGAAGATTAACCCAAAACCATAATTTTTCTAACTACAACCTGGGCAGTTCAAGATCTGAGACTGTGTCTTACTTATTTTTGTAATCCCCTGCATGCAGCCCGGTCCCTGGCACATTGCAAGTACCTAATTTCTTGAATGAATAAATTGCCCTTCACCAATAAATTATGACCATCACTTTTTATAAGGTAATTTCTCCCTCCCAAACTAAATGTACACAATTGACCATTTGTAATTTAAAGTGTAAAACTATACATATATATACACACACACATACATATACATACATATATATTATATTACACACATATATGTATGTATGTATGATTGTTAGGGTTAAGATTGGATTAATTAACATGAACTTACTAAGTGACTAATACGAATTCTGTGATAGATGGTGTAGGAGTTGAAAGGTGTTTGACTCCTGTTCTTATGGATCTACCTGTCCAACAGAAATATAATGCTAGCCAAATATGTAAATCTAAAATCTAAAATTTTATTAAACCCAAATATCATCATTTTAACAGGTCACTAATATAAAATTATCAATGAGATTTTTTTACATTTTTTTTTAAGCTAAGTCTTCAAAAGCTGATGTGTGTTTTACGTTTACAACATGTCTTGTTTTGGACTAGCTGCATTTCAGGTGTTCAATAGCCACATGTGGCTAGTAGCTACCATACTGAACAGTACACATAATCTGATCTGATTCACTAGGTTATAACCGTAGATTGAGTTAATATGTGAGCACACTCGAAGTATTTGAACAGGTCAGTTATTGGTGTTCTTTTTTACAAAAGTCACGTGGATTTTCCCTATTTGTGGAGCTCAGTTCAACAGGCCATATACCAGGCCCAGTGTTAGGTGCTATGTATATAAAGAGCGTAGTTCATTTTTAAAGGACAACGATAATAGTGGTCAATAACTGGAAATGAACAAGCTGGTTGCCTAGTGGAGGAGAAATGGGTTCCAAAACATTAATTCAATACTGCTAATTCTCCTCACTTTCATGGAGTACCCTTTCTGTAATATAGCAAAGGCAGTCCCAAGAAATTTGACAAGCTATTTTAGAGGCTCTCTTGCATTTTCAGTTATTATTTTGTTAATTCACTCAGGATTGAGTGTATTTGTTTTCAAGCCTGGAAGGTTTTTAATTTTTGATCTTTCCGAACCAAAGGCAAGTTTTAGTTTCCTGACCTGAATTCTCAATGGTTTTTGTTCTCCTACCTGGAAGTGAGTGTGGATGCTCCCTACATGAGAAAACAAAAAGTAGATGTAGATGTAGAATAGAGATATCACAGAACTACCAAATATCATTTCCATTTTGTGTGTTATGACTTGGGTTCATAGCATATTCCTAACTCGTAAATGACAGCATTATGAAAATAGAGCCCCCAAACCCTGTTTCCTTTTCCTTGTCTCTAATCTTTATGTTGAAGGTTACATACTTAAGTGGAAGTAAATGCTTCAGCTGTAACTCTGCTTCAGAGAGAGATAAGTGGATGGAAAACCTTCGTAGGACAGTTCAACCAAATAAGGTAAAGTGGCTTTGAGTGTCTAAAAAACACATGACTCTATAAGCAGGAAGTTGATAGAAAATAAATGCGGCAATCACACCTTAATTTTTATTTACATGTTATGCCATTTTACACTCAAAATAATCTTTTTTTTTTTTTTTTAAAGATTTTATTTATTTGTTTGACAGAGAGAGACAGCAACAGAGGGAACACAAGCAGGGGGAGTGGGAGAGGGAGAAGCAGGCTTCCCGCTGAGCAGGGAGCCCAATGTGGGGCTCCATCCCAGGACTCCGGGATCATGACCTGAGCCGAAGGCAGACGCTTAACGACTGAACCACCCAGGCGCCCCTTACACTCAAAATAATCTTATTGCAGATATTACTGTGATTTTACCAGTGTGGGTAAGAAGACTCAGAAGTTAACATGATGTGCCCAGGTCAGAAACTGGTGCATGACAGAAGTGGGACTAGAACATTAGTTTCTCAACTACTTATTTCTTCTTTTATTTGCATAAACTGGGCCAGTTGCCACTAGCCTGGCTATATTAGAACTTACATTACAGGATGATATTTTTTTTTAACCCAAGTAAATTGAGTGTATGAGGCTAAAATTCTGATATCTTCTTATTTAGAGCTTGCTATTATCCTGAACAAAGGGAAAGCAATCCCTTTCATTATTTAATGATTACCCTTAATAAAGTGCCTGGTCAGTATCACCTACTTTAAAAGGAAAATGTTGTTTTTCTGGGACTTCAGCTTTCCAACTCTACTTTGTTGCCTTTTTATAGGACAATTGCAGACGAGCTGAAAATGTTCTTCGTTTATGGATCATTGAAGCCAAGGACCTTGCCCCTAAAAAGAAATATTTCTGTGAACTGTGCCTTGATGATACCCTCTTTGCTCGTACAACCAGCAAGACCAAAGCAGATAATATTTTCTGGGGTGAACATTTTGAATTCTACAGCCTTCCACCTCTTCATAGCATCACAGTTCACATTTATAAAGATGTGGAAAAAAAGAAGAAAAAAGACAAGAATAATTATGTAGGGCTAGTCAACATTCCCACTGCCAGTGTGACTGGTCGCCAATTTGTAGAAAAGTGGTATCCAGTGAGTACCCCTACACCCAACAAAGGAAAGACAGGAGGACCTTCTATTCGGATTAAATCACGTTTCCAAACTATCACCATTCTGCCTATGGAGCAATACAAAGAATTTGCAGAATTTGTCACCAGCAACTATACCATGCTGTGTTCTGTCCTTGAACCAGTAATTAGTGTGAGAAATAAAGAGGAGTTGGCCTGTGCCTTAGTGCACATTCTTCAGAGTACTGGCAGAGCCAAGGTAAGTGGAAAAGGAGGGCTGCATTAGCCAAAATCTCTTCCCTACCTTTTATGAAGAAGCATATATACTGTTTCATGTAGAGATCCAGATTGGAGAAGTATGCTTTGCTATTGGTTAAAAAAATATATATATATATATATTAGGAAGGAGGTCTATTAGTAGTAGTAGTAGATCCAGAGATTGGGGATTATAAAACAAGGAAGTAACATGGAGAAACGAGCAGATATTTATTCAAAGTCCATTTGCATGAAACGTAGACACCAGGGCAAGCTCTTTATTGTCTGACAGAAGAAATGGTACCATTGGTGTGCTAATCCCATAGTGTATTCAAGATTAGTTCCAGAGTGTGCTGAATGATGGTTATACTCCTTGCTATATTTTAAGTTAAGATTAACTGATGACTCTATTCCCTAGTCACAGAAGGATAGGTATTCCAGAAGCATGGTAGGCATCGACAAGAGTCTTCATGGAATTAAAATACCAAGGAATATTGATTATTAGCTGTTTCATGATAATCTTAACCTCATTTCGTCCTGGATAGAAGTAAAAATTCAGGAGGATGGAAAAAGAGAAATATGCTAATTATGTGAAGAAAACCAACCGATAGTCTTTGATCAGCCTAAACTATGATAATTACCATCTCTGTGAGGCATATTCTCTGGGCTGAGTCTTCATTATATTGTATGCAAATGGATCCTGGTAAAATTATATTTTAGATCTAGAGTTCACAGTTAGAATAATTTATTTAGAACCAAACAATAAAAGTAAGTGCTTTTAAGATTTCATGATACAAATTAAAATAATATATCAGTATATTCAATCTACAGTCCCTTATCTAAATGCCTTCCTACTGATTATCATTTTTGTAGTTGAAAGTTTTGATTATAATTTTGAGTTTTCTAGTGTTATAAATGCGTATGAGTTTGGGATGAGGTGCCATTGAAATTTGAATTTCATCTTTGAAAGTGTATGGATATGTTCATTCTGCTCTTCCATTGCTTACGGTTCAAGATATATATATATAGATATATATATATCATATATATGATATTTTTTAAACAACTTTATTGAGGTACAGTTTATATACAAAATACACCCATTTTAAGTGGAAAGTGCAATGAATTTTGACATATTATGCACCCGTGGAAACCACAACAGTCAAGATACAGAATGTTACCATCACCCCCATAAGTTTCCTTCTGTTCCTTAGCACATGAATTGTAATAGTGATTCCTACATTTGTAACTCTTACTTTGTTGAGCTGCCACAGAGTAAATCCCCTTAATGTTCAAAATGCTTAATTTTCAAGTAAAAGTAAATCAGCATATTTCCTTTGTATTTGGTTTTGGAGACTTTGATATATCCAATGAATATATAATATTCCAAATATGATGTTACTGCGTTTAAACGAAAGAATAATAAACATTGATTTTACATCAAGTTAATCTCTAGGACTGTTGAGAAATGAACCAACTATTCCTTAAGGGCTTTATTTCTCCTTATGCCTTTTTTCTGGATGGATGGATAGAGATACATAGATGGATAGATAGACAGACAGACAGACAGATAATCAGCCTAGAAAATGAGTTCAAGTTGAGTTCAAGTGTTAAGTTTAAGAAATTCCATGTTGACACCATGGACCAATTTATAACTATTATATATTGAACATCTAATATGTACCAGAAACTGTTAAACGCTGAAGATCTGGAAATGACTAAAAATAGACACCGTCTTTGGCCTCATGGGGTTTACAGTCTTCTGGGGGAAAACAGATAATAATCAAGTACTTATAGAAATAAATGTGTGATTACAGTGAGAAATGCGGGGGGGGGGGGGATATATGGCACTATGAGAGTGGGGAATAGGAGACCTGACTGATGCTGGTTCAGAGAAGGCTTCACGGAGGAAATGAGATACAAATGAGGATCGAAAGGATTTGAGGAATTAACTCCATGACAGTGAGGGCCGGAGCAAGGGTAGGAGTGAAGCAGAACAGCATTTGCAGAAGCTTTGTAGTAAATAGACAGCATCATGTGTTAGAAAGGGCTTGGTGTTATTCGAGGGCCTAAAGAGAAGCCCCTTGTGGCTGGAATGGAATGCAGAGAGAATGGTATACCAGGAGGCTGGGAAGGTGGACAGAAACCAGAAAACATAGGGATTCATGGGCCGCATGCAGAAGTATGGTCTTTATCAAAAGTGCAATGGAAAACCTTTGGAGGAATTTTAAACTTCGGGCTGGGGTGATTAAGCTTTTATCCTGACTGACTTTTTTCTTTCAAATGAATCAGGCAGTTTTAGTTTTAAAGCAGCATTCCCAGGATGTCTGATATTTCCTCAGTTTCTTGCAACGTGTATTATATATTCATTTGCTTTGTGCCTCATTGAACGTTTTTCTACCAGGATTTTCTCACTGACTTGGTGATGTCTGAGGTGGATCGCTGTGGAGAGCATGATGTCTTGATCTTCAGAGAGAACACCATTGCCACCAAATCCATTGAGGAATACCTTAAGTTGGTGGGACAACAGTATCTTCATGATGCATTGGGTATGGAGAAGAAACACATTGTTTTTTTTTTTGCCTTTCGATTTTGTTATTTCACCCTCATAGGACAAACAAATTGAGCTCAAATTCAGCATGTTACTTAGTTCTAGCTGACTAGAGTGTTGAAGTTTGACTTTCAGTTGTAAGTCTCTCTAGTACTCACAAGTGGTACTGCTTTATTACACGTTGATTTATTCCAATAGGTACAGAAAGAGAAAGCTCATCAGCATATGCAGCTACCCCCGGGACCCTCAAGTTCTTAACACTAAGATACACAATATGAGTGGATGTCACTACTAGATCTGAGGGTGCCTGTTTCCCCCAAAGTGTTGATTATTTACATTATGATATAAATATATTACCTAAATCTTGAAAGTGTTAACATTTGTTATCATGCATCAAAAGTTAAAAAAACTCTTGCCAGTTCCCACAACTCCCAATTTCTGCCTTCAAGATCTCTAGAATTTTTAATAATTACATTTTGCCCAATCAGTAGTTCTTTTTTTTTTTTTTAAGATTTTATTTATTTATTTGACAGAGAGAGACACAGCGAGAGGGGGACCACAAGTAGGGGGAGTGGGAGAGGGAGAAGCAGGCTTCCCGCTGAGCGGGGAGCCTGATGCAGGGCTCGATCCCGGGACCCTGGGATCATGACCTGAGCTGAAGGTAGATGCTTAAGTGACTGAGCCACCCAGGCGCCCCTACCAATCAGTAGTTCTTGCTGACTAGGCCACTCACCTGGAATTTCAGATCTGGTCATGAAATTCAGGCATTAAAACCACTAGAGTAAGGCACTGTGCTGGGTGACATACATCATGATAAAGCAGACACGAGTTTCTTGAAAAACATAGTCATTTCTTTTACCTTCATATCCTTGGTACTTCTCACAGAATGTAGAGCAGCACCATTGTATGGAAACATAATGTGAGTGATTTAAATTTCCTAGTCGTCACAGAATGAAAAGGGTAAAGAGAAATAGGTAAAATTATAACATCATAGTTAACCCAGTATATCCAAATATTATTTAGCAGGTTATCAATATAAAAATTATTAGTGAGGCATACTTTTTTTCATACTAACTGTTTAAAATTTGGTATTTTGCATTTGTGACACATTCCAATTTGCGCTAGCCACATTTCAAGTGCTCAGCAGTCACATGTGACAGTCAAGAGTAGACAGTAAGTTATGTTGAATGAATGGAGAGACTTTTGCCCTCGAGGAGTTTATAAGATAGGGAGATAAGAAAGATAAGGATGTCCCTATAACCAAAAGGGGAGAGAGATACTGTGCTTTTCCAAAGAATGAAAGAAGTTAATTCTAGCTAATGGAATTATGAAATTTCCCATGTAAGATACATAAATAGTGTGTGTGTAGCTTGAAGAGTAGAAAGGTTATATAAAAACAGATATTGGACAAGGGAAATAGTAGGAATTGGCAGAGGGGAAAGAACCACACAGACAAAAAGGCATAAAGGTATGAGAGAACCAGGCATGTATGAAATAAAATTAATTGGCTGAAAAATGAAATGGATAAGTCAACAACAACAGAAACGATTTGGAAAACAACTAGAACCAATTTGTTGAGAGCCTTGAGGGCTGGGCTAAGGAGTTTAGATTTTACAGTAATCACTGGTGAGCCACTGTAAGTTTTGAGCAGGGTATTTTCAAGAGAATTAGTTTAACAAAATGATTAAAATGTGTTGGTGAAGAAAGCAACTGAAAAGAGATACCAGTTAAGAAGCCATTGTAAGAAGGAAGCCAAGAAATCAGGAGCCACTGAATGATGTGATCACCAAGAATAAGAGGAAAGGGGGATCTGAGAAATATTAAAGAAGTTGAGCTGATGGGACATGGCAACTTGTCAATTTGTGAGAATGGGCTGGGGTAGGGGTTGGAGACCAGATACTACAATGAATGTTGGGCCTTGAGTTACTAAAAGGATGATGAGATTCTCGACAGAAATAAAGAACACAGGGGCGCCTGGGTGGCTCAGTTGGTTAAGCGACTGCCTTCGGCTCAGGTCATGATCCTGGAGTCCCAGGATCAAGTCCCACATCAGGCTCCCTGCTCAGCAGGGAGTCTGCTTCTCCCTCTGACCCTATTTCCTCTTGTGCTCTCTATCTCTCATTCTCTCTCTCTCAAATAAATAAATAAAATCTTTAAAAAAAAAAAGAAATAAAGAACACAGAAGCAGTAGGCTTGAGAGATGGAAAGTGCTATTTCCACTTCATGGGTATTCAATTTGAAGTTCTAGTAGGAAATCCCAGGGGTTTTAGGTGAGAAATCCCAAGACATCTGTCTAGGTATCTCTTGGAAATTTAGGACTAAGTTACCCATGTGGAGGGATAAATGAAGCTACAGACCTTACAGTGCACCTAGGTTTATGATGTAGATGGAAAGAAGAAGAGGAATCAGGGAAGTGATCGCAAAGAGAAAGGACATGTGCACAGATGCAGACAAAGCAAGAAAACCAAGAAAATACTGACTCTTAGACACCAAAAGAGAAGAAAGCATCAATAGAGTCAGAGATTTAAAAAAAAAAAAAAATGGCTATCACATTTGGCAACTTAAAGATCACTAGTGGGGCGCCTGGGTGGCTCAGATGGTTAAGCATCTGCCTTCGGCTCAGGTCATGATCCCAGGGTCCTGGGATCAAGTCCCGCATCAGGCTCCCTGCTCAGTGCAGAGCCTGCTTCTCCCTCTCCCTCTGTCATTCCCTTTGCTTGTGTTCTCTGGCTCTGTCTACCTCCCTGTCAAATAAGTAAAATCTTTAAAACAAATAAATAAAGATCACTAGTGGTGGCTGGGCTGCTATCAGGAGGATAGGAACCGGGTTGTACGGGGTAAAATATGAATGACTGTTCAAGAAATAGGCCCACTGTGTTTACATGAAGTGGACTCAGTGTAGTAGCGATTAATTCCTACTCTGCAGAATTAAATTTCTTCTCTTCCTGCTTCCTAGCTTCATAGTCTTTTCTCTAAGTCATGTGCGTTAGTTTAAGATCTAATGGGAATTTGTAAGAATAGTGAAAATGGATTTTCAATGATATTGGGAAAGGCACAGAGAGGTTCATAGTCTCACCAAAAGGGCTTATTACAGTCATATCCTAAAGTATATCTCATGGCTTGCTTTAATGATTTGTATTGCCTTATAAAAGGCAATGATGAAGCATCTCAAACCATAGTCTCCATTCTGTGGACCTAGGGGTAGATATGTGTTGACTACCTACTTCTTAAAAATCAAAATCTATAATTCTGCCATTCAGTGTACTAATAAACAGGATTTCCAAATAAATAATTTCCAAAGTGAAAAGTAGATGCAAGTGCTTTGATAGAACAGAGGATAATTAAATAGCTCATGGGCTAAATGAGACATGAAAATTCAGTGAGCATGGGAAGAAACTCAGATAACCCCACACAGATCTCTATTATCATATTCATAACCCAAGAGCAAGGACCAGGGTAGTGAAAATGGCTACAAGAGCATAAACAAAAGTAATTGGTAAGATGCTTCAGGATGGAGATTTTACTGTCTTCTTCCCGCTTAACTTCCCACATTTCTAGTTAGCCTTAAGATCCTAGATGCTCAATGGCTGTTTTTTCTCCTATATTTTACTTTTGTGACAAAAACTCTCTTTTGAAAACAACTTACAGAGTGTGTCCTGGAGCCAGTGTAAATTCAGACTTATTTTATATGGTTTGAGATAGTAATGTGATTTTTCAAATAGTAACCCTGAAGAACTGCACAATTTTCAGTTACCTGAGAAAAATTCAATTGTTTTCATATGAAACTGTAATTATTGTGGCAGGAGCCTCTAATACTACAATTGAGAAAGGTTTTATAATAATTATTATATAAAGAGGCTTCACAGTGAAGTCTCAGTAAACCAAAAAATTAATAAGGACAGCTGAGCACTCCGAATAATTGAAGTTTAATTATATTTCATACACTTTGGGCAAAAAAATAAATGCTGTTTCCAAGCTGCCTGAAGAATTCTCAGAGAAAATTTAGTTAAAAGTTGCCAGTTTGGGCACCTGGGTGGCTCAGTCGGTTACGCATCTGCCTTCCGCTCAGGTCATGATACCCAGGGTCCTGGGATCGAGCCCCACATCGGGCTCCCTGCTCTGTGGGAAGCCTGCTTCTCCCTCTCCCACTCCCCCTGCTTGTGTTCCCTCTCTCGCTGTGTCTCTCTCTGTCAAATAAATAAATAAAAATATTAAAACAAAAAAAAGAAAGAAAGAAAGTACAGGTCCTCTCTGCTAGATCCTAGATCTGTCTGGCTCAAACACCTTTACTTTTTCTATGCACTAATTTCCTATTCTCCAAGCACTTTTCTTCCAAATAATCATTTCCTGGCCTCTATTATAGCTATTTTGTAAAATCTTTCGCTTATCTCACTACTAACCCTTTAATAGAAAATGCCCCGCATGTTGCCGCTGGTACTTAATTATGCAGAAATTTTTGTTCGCTTCGTGAAATTTATTAGAACTAGGCTAAACCTCGAGAGATATAAGCAGATTTGAAAGGATCGTAGAGACCTATAAAAACCCAAGAATACATACTATCATCTCTGATAAATATTGAGCATCTGCAGTGCTTTGGGAGCTGTTTGATAGGCTAGAAATTCAACCATGAATCGAAGCAGGCCTCTGACCTCCAAGGGTATTCATCCCAGAGAGGTGAACATGGGACAAACATGTAAACAAATAATCACCAAACAGTGTGAGACATGGAACACTAGAACATACACAAGGTATAATGTATAGTGGAGGATAAACAGGGAAGGTAAGGATTTGTTCTTTTAGGGAATATGGACATATCTCTGTAGAGGATGGAATATATGAACAGTGCTTCTAAACTAAATTTATTTGGACGAACATTATATAAAGAAATGTTCTGCTCCAGTTTTGTGCTATGTTGAATGACTGTCCCCTTCACAGGAGATTAAGTCTAGAGACCCTTACTTGAATATGTTCAAGTTATGTTTGGCACCACCTTTAGCACTAAAAACCTTAGGTTGGCTATTCAATCAAGCTTGGGTTCTTTTGTCTTCTAAAAGAGTAACATTATTCACCCTGGTAGAAGGGCCTTATAACAAATAATGAGTTCCTGCTAATAAAATATATTTGTGATTTTAGATAATAGATTTAAAGTTGTATCATTGATTAAACTAGTATCATTATTATTTTTATAAATACCATTATGGTGATGTTAGTGATTGCAGTTTTTCCATTTCCAGGATGAGGAAAATAAACATGATATATGGGAGGTGGTAACCCTTGGGTTCTAAAGCAGTAACAATCCTTTGTGCCCTCCACGTCAGGTCTCAGAAAGAAATTCCCATTCTACGTTAAGGACAGAAATCCGAAATCCTTTTATTCTGTTTGGGAGGACACTATTCATAGTTGTACTGTCTGTCATCTTCTCTCTTCAAATAGGGGAGTTCATCAAAGCTTTGTATGAGTCAGATGAGAACTGCGAAGTGGACCCCAGCAAGTGTTCCTCTAGTGAACTGATAGACCATCAGAGCAACCTGAAGATGTGCTGTGAGCTGGCTTTCTGCAAGATCATCAACTCCTACTGGTGAGCAGGTGTCAGGGCTTCCGCCCCTGCGTATGGAATTGACATTTTTCCATGCACAAGTCATCACAATGTTAACGGTTCCATTTCCCAACCAAAGGAAGGGCTGAGGGGGAGGATGGAAGGTTTCCCTGATAGAGTCCCCTCGAAAATCCAAATCTCCAGTGTAAGCAGCAGTACCTGTGAACTGACTATCTACATAAATATAATATTTCCCCAGAATCTTAGCACCACATCCTCTAATACCAAAAGTATTTTAATGGCTTTCTAAAATACTTACTAGTGTTAAACGGTTGTGTTAATGATTTTTGCATTGCTCCAACCCCAGCGATTAGAGAGATTTTTGGAAGAGTTTTGATGAACACTCTTTAGAGAGATTATGGTAAGCTCTATTAAACCAGATGGTTTAGTCAGGAGCCTCATGCCATTTTCCCACTTTGCAAAACTAAATTTACACTAATCCCTGAGTTCTGTAGCTTTGGGTTTCCAGTCTCCATCTGGACTTTTGTCAATTTTCCACCAACTCTAAGCCATGAATCAGGCAGAATTCTCTCTACTAGGCTGTCCTCTTAGCCTGTCTCTAGAGCAGAGGCGTGTTGGGCCAGAGTGGGATCACTTGTGTTTTCTTGGGTTTGTGGTCCTTTTATATTTAGAGGTTTGATCTTTTTTCCTTCCCCAGTGTTTTCCCTCGTGAGTTGAAAGAAGTGTTTGCATCATGGAAGCAGCAGTGCCTGAACCGCGGCAAGCAGGACATCAGTGAGCGGCTTATCAGTGCCTCATTGTTCCTCCGTTTCCTGTGCCCCGCCATCATGTCTCCCAGTCTCTTCAACCTTATGCAGGAGTATCCTGATGACCGCACATCTCGCACCCTGACTCTGATTGCCAAGGTCATTCAGAACCTGGCTAACTTTGCCAAGTAGGTGTCACTATCTTAGGCACTTTTTAAAAACACGTGATACCTAAAATTTGGTTGGGGGTGGGGAAGCCTCATCACTCATATTACAGGATTTTCATTGCGGTGGTATTAAAAATAAGGAAAAAAGAAGGAAACCGCTTAAATATTCACTTTATAGGAGTGGTTAAATAACCCATGGTACATGCATTCAGTAGAATATTTGCAGCCAACACAGTGTTCATAAAAAATATCCAGTAATATGGAATATGATGAAGATATAATTATACTCAATGAAAAGTGCTATTAAAAACTTAAGCAAAAAGAAAAAGGATACTAGAAAATATGTTAATACAAAAACCTAAGTATAAAAACCATCTGACAAACTCAGTGTTTACATTATCTAAGACAATTGACTTGGCCCCTTCAGAAAAAGTCAATGTCATGAAAAATTGAAAAGATGGAGAGGGACCGTTCTAGATTTTAAAAAACTGCAATGCTTGAATCTTAATTGGATCTGAATTGGAAAAAAAAAAATCTATAAAAGTCATTTGGGGACAATTAAATGTGGACTGTATATAGATGATTTATGGGTAATGTTTTTAAAAAGTTTTAGTGTGATAATGGCATTGGTTTATGTAAGAGATATTCCTTATTCTGGAGAAATGGGTGCTAATGTATTTAGAGTTTATGTCTGCAACTTAGTTTAAAATGGTTCAGCCAAAAAAAAGTGTGTGCAGAGAGAGAAAGTGAAAGCAAACTTGGCAAAATGTTAACAGTTGGTTAATGTAGATGAATGCATATGGTTGTTTGTTATATAGTCTTTGAACTTTTCAATAGATTTAAAACTTTTTGAAAGGGAGTTAGGAAACCATTGGGGAGGAAATGCACTTGAATTGTAAACAGCAGTTATGTTTGAGTGGCAGAGTGTTTCCACTCACACCTTTTTCTTGCCACTTTTCATTGTTTCTAAAAAGACAAGATTGTCTATTAGCAGTGTGTTGAAGGAAAAAATTAGAACTTCGGTGAGACATTGTTTTCTAGTATAAATAGTGGCTTTTTAGAAGTGCACTATTTTAACTTTGTGTATCCTATTTAAGAGCCAGCACAGAAGTAGACATATTTACCCATATTTGAGTTAATTCTGGTAAAAATTATTTCTAGTTTATTTTGGAAGAAGTTTTCTGGGCTTAAGCAAGGCCCTGAAGATACCTAGAATTTAGAGACAAAGAAGAGAAGTTCTTCTATAACGAAACTAGCATGAGCAAAGGCTTAGAGAAGCAGCATATATTTGGGGGACTCTGAAGAAGCTAGCAATATTGAAGGTTTATACTGATGAGCATTTGGTAGGCAAATGAAGGTTATTTACAGAGAGCTTTAAATACCGGGAAAAAAGAGGTTTAGCTTTAGCCGACAGAGAATAGAAAGCTATGCAAAGTTTTTGAGTTTTACATCAGTATTAAGAAAGTATGTTTTAGCATTTATCACTTACAGATTATAAATTAGTCACTTACCTCCCCAACTTAAAAACAAAAAACTGGGCACATGATGAGATGAGCACTGGGTGTTACATGCAAGTGATGAATCATTGAACACTACATCTAAAACTAATGATGTACTCTATGTTGGCTAATGGAATTTAAATTTAAAAAATTAAATTAAAAAATAAAAAAGTTAAAGCTCAGTGTAAAGTCAACTCAAACATCTCTTTTCCTGACTATGTCCTTTCCCATTTTCTCTCCCTCTACTTCAGATTTGGTAACAAAGAAGAATACATGGCATTCATGAATGATTTTTTAGAGCATGAATGGGGTGGAATGAAGCGCTTTCTTTTGGAGATCTCTAATCCAGACACCATCTCAAACACCCCAGGCTTTGATGGTTACATTGATCTGGGCCGAGAGCTTTCAGTTTTGCATTCCTTACTGTGGGAAGTAGTTTCCCAACTTGATAAGGTAAAGTAGGTTGGAAGCATAATGGGAGATGGAAGTTAGAGAACCTGAATATACCTGAATTCTGGAGAGTATCCGCAGAGTGACAGTATTCATGCTTTCTGCTAGTTGAAAGCAACCTTTTGTGCTAGAAGTCTGGGAGTAAATAGTTATCAATTCCGAGTAAAATATGTGCCCTGCAAACCAAAAATTCTAGAAGGCCGTGAAATTATTAACATATATTTTTAATTATCTGAATTAATGGAGTATATATTTCTATAAATATATGTATGGAACATTATATATAACATGTCTTAAAACTTGCCTAGAAACTAACATCAAACATTGCTAAGTGCAGATTTATTCATGTATAGCAGGATGAGGTGATGAAACCTCTTAGGATAATTCTAACAAAAGTGTGGACTTAGAAAAATGCTGAGATTATTGTGTTTAATTAGTTTTACTCACAAGACTCTTTTATTATGCAAGTCAGAGGGTTCAATATAACTATTAGTACTACTGAGTTACGTGGGATCTGAAAATTCTGATGTTTTCTTTCTCTACAGATATGAATTTAAAAAACAAAATACTTTTAATCATTTATTTTCTGAGTATAAGCTAAGAATTACATATTAATAACTAAATATATACCATGCCAGTCATTTTCTTCCTTCTGGAATTTTTCAAAGAGAAATAGAATTTGTAATGGAAAGTAGTCTTAGACTTTAGCTAGGTTTATCATAGTAATTATTTATTGATGTTTTTGTTTGCTACAGGTACTTCATAAATAGGTGTGGTGGTATGTTAGAATAATTTCAAAAGACAAATCTTTTCACATTTTTTGTGATAAGAATGTATTTGTTTTCCTCCATTTTCCTATTATCCTTAACAATGTTGTACCAATAAAATGGGGGGAGTAAGACTTATTAGTAAAGACCACTTTCCCGAGGCAATGTAAATGGTAGGGTGTCTTACTGTTTGTAAAATAATAAACTGTTTTGTATTCTTGAGGACCCCTTCTTCACTTGTAGAAATGCTAGCTAGACTTTGAGTTGCAGCTGTACTGAGGATAAATTCCTTGAATATGAATCATGGCTCAGGAAAGTTGAGCAAGTAAAGGCTATTCTTTGGGTAGCATTTGACCGGCCACTCTACCCATCTGAGCAGAGTTGAAGAGTCTCAGTTGTGGAGAAGACACAGGAGACCCAGAAGCAGCCATGTAAAGCTGTCCTAGAGTTGAGGAGTTGTGTAAGACTCCATGAGAATAAGAATTCCCTAAAGAAGAAAATGATTGAGATGGATAAAGCCAATACTAAAAAGTGACTCTTTGTCAAGTAACCGCATGAGTGGGATGCGGATACAGTAATTTTGTGAAATAGACCTGGTTGATTTAGGATCAAGGCCTTCTTAACAGGCTTTGCTAAGTAAACATGCCTTCTCCTTTTTCATCTGTGTTTGGTCCTGGGAACCAGGAGTGAATCTTAGACACATCCCATAGAGAGAGTTTACCTGATATTGCTGCTTAAAAAAAGATTGTCTTGCTGATGCAAACCCAGTTGACAATAAGTCAGAGTTCCCAAAAGTAAATGGGATAGTGGATGGCAATATCAACTGTGTGCCCTGCAGTGCTCCAGACCCCTGAATGCAACACCTTCTTGTATGTTGGCATGCATTTCTTTTCTCACACGATGCCTTTTCTTTGGAAGTTCCATCACACTAGCCAATCCTCTGGTCTTGAAGTCCTTTGGTTAGAAGGTGTTTGGTTCTTCCCCTACACACACCCCCCCCACCTTGATCTACTAGCCTCCCAAAGATTTAGTTTGCTTTGCATGCCTATTTTAGTTGGAATGGCAATAGTTTGGTTGTTTTGAGCATGTCTTTTAATTTTTATTTGCATAATCCTAATTTCTATTTCCTTTCTTTCCTCGATGTCTGCTGCACCTTGTTTCGCCTCCTCCATTCATCTCGACGCCATGGTTCTGCTGCTCCATAACAATGCATTATGAACTTGCCACTCCCATATGCAAACACCTACCCTTCCCTCCAACCTACACCCCTCCATCAATGGGCATCGTTGTCCCAAAAACAATCCTTGGTGGATGTCACAATGCTTATTATCCAATTAGGGTGAAAATTCCTTCCTACAGGCGACCGTGGCAAAATTGGGACCTCTCCCTCGAGTTCTTGCTGATATTACCAAGTCTCTGACTAATCCTACACCAATACAACAGCAACTGAGACGCTTCACTGAGCATAACTCCAGTCCAAATGTCAGTGGAAGCCTCTCCTCTGGGCTGCAGAAAATATTTGAAGACCCCACTGACAGGTATGAAAGAATTGAAACTGTTGTCTCAGAGAGAGATAATGCTTAGGGATTTGGCAAAAATCTACTTAACTTATTTGTTGAATTTACAACCTGAAAGTCATGATCAATTGGAAAGAATCATCTGGCCTGAGATAATCCAATTGTTTATCATAATAATACACAAGATCTAGGATACTTATTTTCTAGAATGATATTGTAGAGTTATATTCAACAAACATAAAAAAAAACCTAAGTCCACCTTAATGGGGGAAGATTAAGGGCTCCATGAAATTTATATTTTCATATATTGTAGCACTCAAAAATCTAGAGAACCTCAGTTAATGTCATTTGAACTGTGTTGACGGGATAGGTAGATACAATGTTGATGCTTAGACTGACCCTCTTTTCTGGATTGGCAAGACTTGGGCCTTTAGCAGGAACCCTTTGGTTGTACACACAGCACTGCTCCCTCCTCTTGAAGGTTTAGACAGAACCAATTAACGATGAATTGGAATACCTCGGGAGGGTTTAAAAACTAACTAGGAAATGACTGGAATTCCAGTAAAAATCGAAGACAATGATGGAGTGGTATACACAATATTATTCCCCACCTTTGGAGAGAAACTAAAAATGTTGGATTTTTAAGAATTGTAACGATGAAATCTGAGTTTAGAAACCAACATAAGTATCCACATTGGGCCTGTGAGCCTTCAGAAATGTTCATATGCCTTGGATTGAGAAATCTTAACTATTTTGAATTTGCCTCCAGAGTAATTAAGGGTCCTCTTTTTCCACAGTGATTTGCACAAGCTAAAATCTCCAAGCCAGGACAACACAGATAGCTATTTCAGAGGGAAAACATTATTGCTGGTTCAGCAAGCCTCCTCCCAGAGCATGACTTACTCTGAAAAGGATGAAAAGGAAAGTAGTCTTCCTAACGGTCGGAGCATCTCCCTCATGGACCTTCAGGACCCTCACGCTGCTCAAGTGGAGCATGCGTCTGTCATGCTTGATGTGCCTATGCGCTTAACTGGAAGCCAGCTTTCTATCACCCAGGTGGCCAGCATCAAACAACTGCGAGAAACCCAGAGCACTCCCCAGAGTGCACCCCAAGTGAGAAGGCCCCTGCACCCAGCCTTGAACCAGCCAGGCAGCCTCCAGCCCTTGTCATTCCAGAACCCTGTCTATCACCTCAATAACCCAATTCCAGCAATGCCAAAGGCCTCTGTGGATTCCAGTTTGGAGAATCTAAGCACTGCCAGTTCCAGAAGCCAAAGTAACAGCGAAGATTTCAAACTCAGCGGGCCCAGCAATAGCAGCATGGAAGATTTCACCAAACGCAGCACCCAGAGTGAGGATTTCTCGAGGCGGCACACTGTGCCGGACAGACACATACCTCTTGCTCTGCCGCGGCAGAACAGTACCGGGCAGGCCCCCATCCGGAAGATGGACCAGGCTGGGTTAGGTGCCCGAGCCAAAGCCCCACCGTCCCTGCCGCACAGCGCTTCCTTACGGAGCACGGGGAGCATGTCGGTGGCCTCTGCGGCGCTGGTGGCCGAACCTGTGCAGAACGGGAGCCGGTCCCGGCAGCAGTCCTCCTCCTCTAGGGAGAGCCCCGTGCCCAAAGTGAGAGCGATCCAGAGACAACAGACACAGCAGGTAGGGGCGAGGCTGGAGGGGTCTGGCTTCCACTGGTCCAGCTGTCTCCCTGGTTCTTTGTATAGAAATCACTAGGAAATCCAATTGCTAGCAGCATTTCCACTGAAAAATCGTTTCTGCAACTTTGAAATGGAAAGAGGAAGTGAAAAGTCTGGGAGGCTTCTGGTGAGGTGAGGCAGCAGCACATAGCTTGACTCATTCCCCTCAGGAGACTGACAGCCACGCAGAGGGCTTTTCCTTCTCTTCAAGCAGCTGAGCTGCTACCTGGGTTTGCCCTGAGAACAGGTCAGTGTTGAATGAGTAATTAGAACACATGAGCTACGAAACCTATAAGCCAGATCAACTAGAATGTATTTGGGGAATCTGGACATTAATCATCCTTAATTTTTTTTCTCCCTTAAGTTTCCAGAATAAACTTTGGCATTCTGAGCCAAGCGTTTAATGTAATTGCTCTCTACTCCATCCCCCACCTCCCTCTGAACATAACAAGTCTCATGTGCCTTTTCCTGGAAATGACTAGAAAAATAAACAACTGAACACCTCTAAAGGCAAGGTAAAGGAGAGAGGGAACGGATAGAAACACAGGTGGTGGACAAATACGCTAACCATTTACAAATCCCTTCTGTTTGCATTGGTAAGCCCAGCTAGTGTCACAGCCAATCTTAAGATTTCTGGACTTTTCTTCTTGACACATAAAAAGTTCTCCCAAGAATTTAGTTATTCATGGCTTCCCTACATACTACATTTTGAGGCACCAATACATATTTTGCTTTTGGGAACAAACTAATAACCTGAGCAATACATGTATATGTATATGTATACATTTAATATCTTTCATCTAAAAAAGATTTTTCTCCTTTGTATTTACTGACCTTTTTTTGAAACCTAATCATGCTTTATAAGTAGTAGGGAGCTTTGTGATTGAAAGAGTTCTATAACAGATCCTTTTGTCAGCAAAACCACTGGTCAGAGGAGACTACAATAAAACCCCAAGTGTATCTTTTTAATGTATTTGGCTTTTTGTATAGGTAAGGCATTTACTGATTTGGCTGCTTCTGCCTCCATTCTGCTGTAATCAGAGGCCTTGCCCCTAGTTTGATAGTTATTGTTTTAAAAAAATTTAGCACACTGACAGAATCCTGGGATGCAGAAGCAGAGGAAAGAGATGAAAAGCACGACTAACTTAAGCAGATTCCTGCAGCTGACTTCCTGAGCAGAACCTCCTAGTTGGTCATTCTTTCTGGAGAAATTTCCAGAGAAACTCCTTCAGTCTTAAATTTTTCATTTTCGTTTTGTTTATATTTCCCCAATTCATTTGATTTTTTAAAGATTTATTTATTTTAGAGAGAGTGAGCATGAGCGGGGCGGGGGAGAGGGAGAGGGAGAATCCTTGAGCACACTCCCCGCTGAGCACAGAGCACAACACAGGGCTCAGTCCCAGGACCCTGAGACCATGACCTGAGCCGAAACCAAGAGTTGGCCACTTAACCCATTGAACCACCTGGGCACTCCCCCCAATTCACTTTTGATTCAATAAGCTTTTTCATTTAAAGAAAAGGAAAGAAGATTACATAGAATGAAAATGCTTATGCATACTCATATCTTTCATATGTATGTCCTCTTATATCAATATATTTAATTTGTCAGAAGGTGGTCATTCACACCTTATCATGATCATTTCCACACAAAGCTCTTATGCTAGCTTCGCGTTGAGATCAACTACTTCCAGAGAATCGAAGTGTTTATTGAGAGGAGAAAGGAAAGATAAGTAATTTTAGAGATGAAGTACTGTGTGGAGGCCGACATCCGCTGGTGGGGGGGTTTGTAGCATGGGGTCCCGGAGGATGGGATGGGGAGTAGAGAAGAATATTGGATTGGCAGAGAGGGACGGGACAGCAGAAAGGGCCCTCCAGCCTGCTTTTCAAAAGCTGACTCGGGCCCAGCCCTGGACAGAAAAGAGGAATGCTAACCCATTCCCCTGTATCATGTAGTCCTCAGTTCCCAGGGCCTGAGACTCAGACTGATGGTTTATAAATATTACAGATTACACAGCCTTCTGTGGGACCATCTGGAACCAATTGTCATTTATAATATTTAGGTGTAGGAAAATCTAGCACCTGTCACCCAAGCAGTCAGTACATGTTTCTGTGGGTGAATAGAAGGCCGTCTGGAGAGACGGGAGGCAGGAAACGCATACAGTCTACGAACAACTGATTTAAAAATGTTTTGTGCCACAAGCCATCAATGAATTGGGGTATGTCTATGTTACATTGGTGCGAAGTGAGGCACAGAGTGAGATGGCCTAGTGCAGCTCTGTATATTCATCTTTGTTTATGCCTTGGCTGGTAATGCACCATCATATCAGTTCAAGCATAATCACTGTATTTTTATTGCTCAAGTTTCTGGTTTCTCTACATGGGCTTTTTCTATGCAGATGGTTTATTCTTTCAAAACTTATGTTGTTATTTTTTATGCCTTATCTTCTGGTTTCTTGCTTTTCTCCTCTCACTCCCATAAAGCCTCTGAATTTCTATATAATCAGCACATTTTTGGCAAATTCCTTTGCATATTGTAATTGCAAATTGTGTTGGGGAATTCTTCTCTCCCCAAAACTAGAGGATTTCTTTGTGGGGATTGTTCTGTAGGCGTCTGTAATTATCGGTGGCTTTGTCCCATGGAATTCCATCTGTATCTTAGCACAAAGGAGTGCCCATTGTTGGCGGCATGACTGGCTTCGGTCTTCATATACGTACTGAGTGGGAAGGAAATAAAATCCTAGTGAAACAATCTACAGGAAAGAGAGGGGTTTTTTGGGGGGGTGGTTTGTTTGTCTTTTTTTTTTTTTCTTTCAGGAAACTGCCTTCAAATTTTTTTACCCTTTTCGGCCTTTATTTGGATTTTTTCCCCCCTCATTTTCCTCCATTTTGTTTTTCATGTATCATGTGCTATCTATGTATAATAGACTATACTTACAGTGTATGTGTTCGGATATAGTGTGTTACGGAACCGTAAAAATTCAAATTTGAAGAGCCTTTTAAAATAAAAAATTCAAATTTGGGGCTCCTGGGTGGCTCAGTCGTTAAGCATCTGCCTTCAGCTCAGGTCATGATCCCAGGGTCCTGGGATCGAGCCCCACATCGGGCTCCCTGCTGCGCGGGAAGCCTGCTTCTCCCTCTCCCTCTCCTACTCCCTCTGCTTGTGTTTCCTCTCTCACTGTTTCTCTCTCTGTCAAATAAACAAATAAAATCGTAAAAAAATAAATAAAATAAAAAATTCAAATTGGACAGTCCTGTTGGAAGGATGCTGCCACTATCACGTGGGGATGTGTTGAACCATCTCCTAACCAGCCTCTTCAGGGACCCTCAGAGTTGACTTCTTTAGTCAGCCCTCTCTTGGTGTTGACAGCAGAAGTGCTCTTCACTCCGAGAACCAGACTGTTTCAGATTTGGAGAAGCTGAAATCAACAAGCCTTATTTATAGCTAGTAAATACTAGCACGTAAGGGGGACTGGCCTGTTCTCCATTGTCCTCAGCGTAGCCAGGCTCTGACTGATGACAGGATCGGAGAAACTGCTGTCTCAGGCCCTTTTGCCCTAAAGCATTAGTATTTTTCCCAGAGAAACCCTAGACAGCTTTATCTCAAAGCGGAGATATTCCAAGTAGGAATTCCTCCTGCTTTTCTTTTTGTCTTTTTCATCCTTCCTTTTCTTTAATGATCCACCGTTGAAAGCCAGTGGATATAAATACTCTTCCTAAGGCTATAGCTAAGCAAAATGGGATTTGAAGCCCTTGCCCAACCTCTTTTCCCAATCTCTTTGACTGTAAACCAGAGATAATAAATTTTGCTATCTGTGATAATGCCTAAATAATAACTAAATAACTACTGATAAAAACTAGAGATAATCAATTTTGTTATCTATAATAATGCCTAAATAATAATTAAATAACTACTACTAATGAAAACTAGAGATAATAAATTTTGCTATCTTTGCCAGCTTGTAAAGGAGATGGAGCAATCATTGAGGAAAAGCCTTTGATGCACTTCCAAAGGATTAGAGGAAAAACATATAGTATCTTTCTCTTAGTAATACAGTATACTTTAGTAATAAATTCTAAAGAGAACCAGAGTATTAATAAATGAATATTTTATTGAGCACCTATTGTGCAATTACATTGCTACCATTCAAAAATAAACTGTATAAAATGGTGCCATGCATCAAGGATTGACCATCTAATTTGGAAATAAGACCAGCACACATAAAACCAATAGAAAAAAAAAAAGGAAGAGACAGTATATAGTTTTCTAAATAAAGAAACCAAAAAAAACCCTCTATTTTAACTATTTTTTATTTGTTCAATATTACTTTTCTGTTCTTTATGATGTTGTGAAGGTTTTGCCATGAATACAAGGAATAGTTAATATTTTTTCAAAGTTATTGACCGCCTACAATATGCCATGCAGTGTGCTCGGATATATTAGGAAGTGGTTGAAAATCAGATTCAACCAATAAAATAGGAATAGACCCAAATGTCCAATTCCATCACACAATCTCTTACAATTCATTGGACATTGTTAGTCCTTCTGAAGATATGGTAGCTACCACCATCACCAGTGGAATGAACCAAGTCTTGTTTTTACAGCTTCTCACTTAACAGTCAAAGCCTAGATTGTGCTAAGGAGTCATCACTGTTGTTTTAATATGCTTTAAGGGGCTAAGATCTCTCCTTAGTGTGTTTTAGGAATATCTTTAGTGTGCAGTGCATTTATAGGTACTCAATAAATAGCTACCCCATGACAGATCACAGGGAAAGAAAGTCCATTCGTGCAACATCTTGTTAACTGTATAAAGCAGAAAGCTATTGAATTAGCTGCCTTGAAGTAATAAATTCCAAACAGTAAAGTTGTTATTAGTTTTAGTACCTGCTTTATCTCAAACCACTACTGAATGATAGAAAATCCTGGTTTCACAGGAAAGCAGCTTTTCTGTGCCCTATGTGCTAACGTGATAAGATTGTAAAATTTAAAAAGGATTTGTCTCCTTTAAATAGTGGCTTTCTATTAATTTTTTAAAACTCAGAATCACATTCTTTTGTCTTCCAGGTGTACATATATCAAATAAAAACCTAAACCTCTTGTAAACTATTTTTCTCTGCCAATGCTGAAGCAAATTTTTGTGCTCTGCTTTTAGAATCCAGTAGGGGGAGAACGTGTGTGTGTGTGTGTGTGTGTGTGTGTAAGTAAAGTACCTTGCCATTTACAAAATGCATTTACATGCTGACTCATTTGTTTCTCATAATACTTTTTTTTTTAAAGATTTTATTTATTTATTTGACAAAGAGAGAGAGAGATAGCAAGAGCAGGAACACAAGCAGGGGGAGTGGGAGAGAGAGAAGCAGGCTTCCCTCCGAGCAGGGAGCCTGATGCGGGGCTCGATCCCAGGACCCTGGGATCATGACCTGAGCCGAAGGCAGACGCTTAACAACTGAGCCACCCAGGCGCCCTCTCATAATAACTTCTGATGTGGATAATTATTACCTTCCTTTATAGATGATACTCTATCCTATAGGCCAGTGTTTCCAAAGTTTGATACTCAAAATTATTTAAGTATGCAAGATGTTTATTTAATTACCTAATTATTTTAACATGTATTAGAAAAATATATAACTGTTAATATTAAAATATATTTATAAATATATATATAACCTCAAACTCATGATTGTACTGATGTTATTGCTTAGCATAAGGACTCAGCTAACAGGAAAAAGTTGTTTTAAAGGGATAAGTAATATATCAGTGATGATGTGGTTATGACAAGAATAATAAAGTGATACACAAATGAATGAAGTATACAGCATAGCTAGATACCGGAGTGGAGATGGAAATAGACTTTTAAGAACTGAAGATCTTGAAATTTAAGACATGTTTATATGTTTCTTGACACAGTGGAGAAAATGGCTTTAAAGGAGGAACTTCTAGAAGTCCATTAACAATTGCTTTGCTTATGTTTGCCTCTGGCATGATGCCACTTTTTACTGATACATATCTCTAATCTGTTTGCAAATCAGTCAAACCAGGTTCTGCTTCAGACCTTTAAGAACCACCCTCCTATGACTTGTGTATGTGTATTTTGTAGAGTTTCTCCCAACCAGTATTTTTCATCTAGTCTTTCTAAATTGCAAAGTCATCAAAAAAAACCTTCTTTTAAAATAGCTATCTATAGAGAGTTTAACTGGATTCTCTTTCAGAATGACATAAAGATAATCTTAAGGTAGATATAGCTCTGCATGGAAGAGAAAATTCCCTCCAACTATGAGATTACACAGTGTTGGTCCTCAAAATAGAAATCTATTTTAATTCTAAAAAGGCTAACTCAGGGGCAGCTGGGTAGCTCAGTGAAGCGTCTGCCTTGGGCTCAGTGCCTGCCGATCCCCCTGCTTGTGCATGTGCACTCTCGCTCGCTCTCGCACTCTCTCTCTGTCAGATAAATAAAATCTTTTAAAATAAATAAATAAATAGGCGAACTCACATACAATGCTGTGTTCTCTCTTTCTTTCCCTCCCAGCCTCTCTCGTTCTCTCTATCTCTCTCGCAAGCACACCAGAGAAAAATAATTTGTTTTATATTCCTAGTATCATTTGTAGAGAAAGCATTAATGTTCAATAGCTTAATATAAATTGTAATATCCAATTCCAGTTTTCTAAACATAAACATAACATCCAAGCTCTGTAGTTTCCGAAGGACTTTCACATACATAATTCACATATCTTATTCTGTCCCTTCAACTCTCTGAATCAGGATAGGTATGTCGGTGATGGTGGTGATATCCCTAATCAGTAGATTAAGAAAAGAGTATTGAAGAGATTAAGGGATAGTTTAAGTGGCAGGGTCGCTCCTTTTTTTTTTTTTTTTTTTTAATTTTATTTATTTATTTGAGAGAGAGAGAGAACACGAGCCGGGGGTGGAGCAGAGGGAGAAACAGACTTCCCACTGAGCAGAGAGCCCAATGTGGGACTCTATCCCAAGACCCAGAGATCATGACCTGAGCTAAAGTCAGAGGCTCAACTGACTGAGCCACCCAAGCACCCCAGGGTTGCTACTTACGGCCAGAATTCTTATCACTCTGTATATCAATATTGGAAAAGGACAATTTATCTGGCTATCCTAACTGGATTGAAATATCCCTTAAACTAATCCAATATCTATTGTTTTGATCCTGTATTCATCAAGAAACTGTCTGGTCTAAAATATAGACTTCTGAGTGGTCTTCATCCATCAAGAAGTCAGCACTCTGTAAAAATGAGCAGTGTCACTTGTTTTTTTCTCTTTGTCTAAATGATTAATGTGAAAATTATGGACTTGGCATTCTGATAAATAAACGGGTACCCTGTGAGTTTGTTTAGCATTAATCAGTTTGTTGGTTCCCGATCGTTTCTGGGTTACACAGCCATTTCCTCAGCTGAGCAGTCAACCATCAAGTCAGGCCTTTTCTCTCGTTCTTACCATCACTGACATTTCACTGGTAATTGGACCACTGGACTAATGAACAATTTTAAGGCCTTGGCTTTCTTTTCTTGATGATAAGAATTTTCGTGATGCATAGGAATTTCTATTCAGAATAGTTAATTCTTATACAAGTAGATATTCTCATTCCTCACCCCCAGCCCTGTCTTTAATAAAATATTACTTAGAACTGAGAGTATTTATTAGGTCACAGTTTTGTCCTCCAAGAATAACTCTGTTTGAGAAACCGAACTAGTGAGCTGTTTGGGGATGTGCTAATAAGTGTTTCTGATGCAGGTGCAGTCCCCTGTGGACTCTGCCACAATGTCCCCAGTAGAGAGGACAGCAGCCTGGGTGCTGAACAATGGGCAGTATGAAGAGGATGTGGAAGAGACTGAGCAAAATCAAGATGAATCCAAGCATGCTGAGAAGGTAGAACTAGCCTGTCTTTGTTCACTTCTTCCACCCACAGGGATAGTCCACCAGAATGGTAGTTTAGCCAACATGATCTCTTCCCCTCCCCGGTTTCAACTCCACCTCTCATGTTATCCAGCGTATACACATCTGTATATAACAAGTCAGTAGTGTCTCTGTGCGAAAATATGCAGAAATGTCTGTTAGGCTAGGGTGGGAGGATTAATTTTCTTTTCACGTAAGCTACCTTAATTTGGAGACATTCTGCTATTCATTTCCAGTCATTGAAGGGGAATGTTGTTTCTATAAACTGGTTGTTAGTCTTCAACCAAGGCCAAATTTATCCTTGGACTAGACTTCTTTCCCAGATCTTGTTTAATGATTTTGTCTTTTTTTTTTTTTTTTTTTTTTTTTGGCCTTTTTCCTTTTTGCCTTTTTGCCTTTACTGGATAAAGAACTTCTAGCTCTATATTGATTTTAAACAGATATTATCTATTTCTGTTTTGTTTTAAAGAAAAGTTGACATGTAGAAAAAGGGTTATCAAATAAGAGGCTTGACAGCATATATGGCAGTCTCTCACTTAATTACAACCACACAACTAGTCCTGCTTACTTAGCAACATGATCCTAAAATATGCTTCCTGATGCAGTCTGCCTTTTTAAACTGTCGTGAAAATTGTCATCTTTGACCTTCTGGATAAAGAATGTAGTTTAGGATCATGATATTGGGTAAGCAGAAGCTAACTTCCTGATTGTCAATTAAATGGGATATTCTGTGAATATAGTTTGCATTTTACCGTACAGATTTATCATGAATTACTAATGAATTTAAGTAGACCATATGCAAGAAAGCTTATTGCTTCTCACCTCACCTAGAAATGTGACATTCCAGTGTACTCACACCCCAGCTACTGCACTGTCAGTACGAGAAAGGGCTGGGGTTCTCTAAAGCTTTAGTGAGAATTTGTTATATAAAGCTTTAGTTTATATATATTTATATAAAGCTTTAGTGAGAAAACAGACATACATGTTCCATCCGGTGGAACCAAATTGAGCCGATGAACCACATCATGAAAAGGGGCCAAGAGGCTGTATTAATCAGCCCTGGAGAATATGTAGGCCTTTTGCTTAGTGCTTGTGACCTGAATATTTTACCCTTGTATAGTTGGGGAGAAAGCAGCAATAGCTTACTTTGCCACCAGATTCTATTTATTGAGTTAGTAGCGTAACAGTATAGAAAATTCGCTTGTTCTCTAAAGGGCTGATTCTAGTAGAATGAAAGAATGAGAGTCTGATGAGCCAGAATGTGTCAGAGAGCCTCCAGTATAGGTGATGATACACAAGTCTTTTCTCTGGTAGACAACTGGCTTTGGCCTTATTTTAAGTGATTTATCAGGCTTCTAAATACCTGATCTTTTTTTTCCCTGCCCCCATTTGATACAGATTGGATGTAGCTTGCAGCAACTGGTAGTTAATGTGGAAAGAGATACATAACATATAGATTCGAAATGCCAAGTTCAGATTAAAAATGTGATTTTAGGGGGAGAGAGGACAGAGCTCCTTTACCATTTATCCCTTTTGATCGTTTTTAAGAATATTAGCAGCACATGGAATGGCAGCTCAAACAGCATCCAACCACCTTGATTTCGAAAACCAACATAACTCCAGTTCCCCCCCACCCCCCGCCTTGTCTTTGATGCCTCTCTTCTGCTCTAGTATGAGCAGGAAATTACGAAGCTGAAGGAGCGCCTGCGAGTGTCCAGCCGGCGGCTGGAGGAATATGAACGCCGCTTGCTGGTGCAGGAACAGCAGATGCAGAAGCTGCTGCTGGAATACAAAGCCAGGCTGGAGGACAGCGAGGAGCGCCTGCGCAGGCAGCAGGAGGAGAAGGACAGCCAGATGAAGAGCATCATCAGCAGGTCAGAGCTTCAGCTGGTGGTGGATGTGGGCCAGTTAGGGGCACAAAGAGATCGGAAGATGATCCAAAGAATCCTGAAGTCATGGCAGCAAAAGCCACTTCAGTTCTGCATATGCTCTGTGGGACTTCGTACGGATGTGATGCATGACCGTATCTCTTAACATTTTCTAAATGTGAGACCTTCCTACCCTTCCTTTGAAGACAGAGGTAGTCGGTTTTTCTTTCATCATAATAATTAGAAAAAATGAAAATGTAACGACTCACTTGAAAGGTCTTAGTATTCAATGTCCGGGATTCACTTAGGTCTTCATGAGTCTTGAGACATGGAAGGGCAGCAGCAATGGATATCTTTAGAGCCAGAGAACTGAGAGAGAGAGAGTGCCGAGATGTCCAGGGAGTCTCCGGGAGGGGTCAGTTTTACCAAGCACTTACATAACATTCACCCTGGGCCAGGCACTTTTGTTAAGCACTTTACAAATAATAATTGGTTTAATCTGTCCATAAAGATGTGTTTAATGCCAACCTCTGAGGCAGGCATTATTCTCATTTTACAAATCAAGAAACGGGCTCCAAAGCCATGAAGTCACCTGCCCGAGGTCACTTAGCAGAGCAGCCAGGATTGAAGCCAGGGAGTCAGGCTCCAGAGCCCAGGCTCAGAACCACTGTGCTTCACTCCTGTCAGATGCTACCGAGGGGTCAAGCAAAATGAAGACAGAAAAGCTTGGTCGTTTCAGAAGTATGGAGGGAATTAGCAGTCTTGGAGCTGTTTCATGGAGTTGAACGTCCATGGGTTAAGATGCAAGTGGCACCAGAGAGAGAAAGTAGGCCGACTAAGTGTAGTCCCCTCTGAGAAACTCAGCCGTGCAGGGAGAGAGGGGCGGCTGTCCCCGGGGAACTTGAGAATGAGAGGGGGGGTCATTTGTTTTTTCCTGGGTGGTTTGCTAGTTTGCGATGAACTAAGCAGTGCCGGGGGAAGGATCTGACAGAGGAGAGGGAGGAAGCGATTCTGGGGACCCTGTCCCAGAGATGAAAATGCATGGGATCCAGTCACTGGCAGAGAGGTCAGCCTTGGATGGCTCCTTCCAAGGTGGGAGAGAAGAAAGCAAGCATGATCATGGACCTCTCACTGGGGAGGGGTGGAAATCTAGACTCTGCTGAGTTTGGGTGTCTTGTCCCCTACGTCAGCTGGCCTCTCTTTGACGTATGTTCTCGATGTCTCCTTGCTGCCACGTTCTAGGCTGATGGCTGTGGAAGAGGAACTGAAGAAGGATCATGCTGAGATGCAAGCAGTTATTGATGCAAAGCAAAAAATAATCGATGCACAGGTGAGCAGGCCTTGAATCTAGTAGAAGGCACTTGTTTATAATGACTGTTCAGTTTCCTGACTTCTGACCCTTCGGAAATGCCCAAGGCATGTACTGCAAAAATGGGTCATTGGGAAGTTCTCGGCATTACCTTTTGAAGATTAAAAGAGTCTCTATGTGACCTGTATTACTTTTCCTTTCTTTGACTGGTGACAAGTCTGTTAACCCAGCAAAGTATTAGCGTGCTTAGAGCAGTTGCTTGACAAATCTCAACCTAGTGCATGATGGGGTTTCCTTCTTTCCTTATGGAAAGGAGGGCATTCTCTAAGGGGGTAACTGTGAAAAGTACACCGCATGTGTCTGGCTTGTGACCTCCACTGCCCATCGCTTGGCTGTGATGTTCACGGTCTTGTTAGTCACGTCCACTGTGCCATTGACCTCTAGCCCCACAGACGAGTGGAACTATAGGGGAAAGACAGGGTTGTGGCAGGTACCTTTCCTTCCTATTCTTTCAGTGCAGGGTTTGGCAGGGATGCTTGGGATTTGCTTGGCTGCCCTCCTTCATTGGCACTGTGCTTAGAGAGCCTCTTGGTTTTGATGAAATCAGAACCTGGGCCTCTGCTCGTTGTAGCTTACATCTGTGACACTAATGGCAGGATGACTGCCAAGAGCACCTCACAGGGCACATCAGTGATCAGAGCCAATCCAGGCGGCAGGAAACATTGCGGATTTGGTGTCATTTTATCATTGCAAAATATGGTTGTATTTCTTAGAGTGAAATAAATAACAAAAGGCAGGTGCGGTTTTGTTAGTAGCTGGTCTAGTCACCGAATGTATCCGCTTCCTAGAGACAGCCAACCCACACGGGTTTGCATTTCTCACCCTTAAAGACCTTATCATATCCCCAAGCTATGGAATAAAAATGGGAGCAAGGACTTTATCAGGGACCTTCTCCACATAGGGGACCCTCTGTGTCGGAGCCCCTGGGATTATTAAGCATGCACTTAACACCCCCTATCTGGTTTCCTGACAGGGTTAATGTGGGATGGGGTTTATTTTTCAAAGGAGTTGGGAGGGAGGCTGAAAGCAGAGTCGTGCAAGGAGGCTTCCTGGGCCCGATGCTCCACAGACACACCCACCTTGTAGGCCAGTGTGAGCTGTGACACTCTCGTCAGCGTAGCTACTGGAATATTTTGGACTCTGTAGTTTCTGGATATTTGGACCTCATAAGAATCAGAAGAAAGGTCTGCTGTAATGATCTGACTTGGTCCTTTTTTTAAACCTTTCTGGGTGTCCCCAAGGTGGGTGAGGGAGGGGCAGTGGACGCAAGGCCATCTTGCCGTACATACTATAAAAAATTCATCCCAGAGCCTTCAGAGAGATGACCTGAATACAGAAAGCAGCTTAGTCAGGAAAACCACTGTTAATAAGTTTTCACTGGTGGGTTTTCAGTGTGACAGAAGGATGCAGGAAGAGTCCTATTAATAATCACACCAGGAGAGATTTTGGTTCTGCTGAGATAAAACAGACCATTTTCATAATTCCAGCTGTTCTAAAACTGTGTCAGTCTTGAGCAGAGGAAGCTTGGGTGTGTCACAGTGGTGGCTCTGGGCACACAGCATTTCCCTCTTCGTGGCTGCCTGCAGGACAGCCTTATTAGCTTCTAGCCGGTTCTACCCCCTCCCGTCCCCTATTTTGACATCGAGGGCCAGATGACTGGGTGTGAAGCTGGAGTCAGGCATGGACGGTGAGCACAAGGAAGGGAGCAGGATCTATCAGGTCTCAAAAGCTCTGGAAAGTAAGGACCATCTGTCAGTTAACCAGGAGGGTGTTGCTGTTCAGGGACGGGTGAAATGTGATCCTCAGAGCATTAGTCAGCGTCAGCTTGTGGTTTGGCTAAACTAGATGTTTTGGGTCCATACCTCAAGGCAGTGGTTTTCAAATGCTTTGATTGTGGACTATTTTGGTCAAACCAGAGGGACCTTCCATAGGTCACTTTCCAACTGCTCGTACTGAGCACCACCAGCAAGGACCACTTTCAGCTCAGGGATGAAATCACACTGAGGTTGGCTAAATATAGTAAATTACCTTGTCAGACACGGGCATTAATGTACAGTAAGCTTTCTACCAGAGGCCCACCAGGGATCCCTGAAGAATACTTGGAGAATTCACTGGACCACATTTTGAAAAACAGTGTACGGTGTATAGCACAAATCATAAACACTAAAGCTAACTTTAAAAAAAAAAAATTATAACCTCCAATTCCAGCTGTTGTCTTACTGATACATTCAAGTCTTATTATAGCAAAAGACTTTGAACATCTTGGGGCAGCCTTTGTAATGAATAACTTTTTATATCAGAGCCTGTCCTTTGTAGGGATCAATCTTACATCCTAAGTGTCTGGTGGAGCAGAGCAGTCCTTCTGGCTCATTTAATAGAATGCACACATGTTTGGGGTGAAAGCTTCCCAGTGAGGTAGCCCAGCCTTTTAGGTCTCTGGCATCTTCCTTGGTGCCACTGGTAGTGGAAAATATTTCTCATGTGAATACGGTTTGCTTTCCTTATATTCGAGCTGAGCCCAGCATTTCCCAAAGCACTGAAGGCCTGGTGCCCAGTGAACTGGTTTTCATTTGTGCCAGCAGTCCTGCGCCCCTCTGGGCAAGGCTTGTTGCTGAGGTCAGCCTGTCCGTCTCCTGCACTTTATGCCGTGAGGCCCGGCCTGGGTCAGCCACCATCTAACTGCACTGCAGGACGATGAGCATTGCACTGGCCAGGCCAGAACCAGCTGTCTTGGACCTTGTAACACAGCCATGGGGATCCTGGTGATGGAACTAAGGGGATCTTTTCTGAAGCATCAGACCAGGGACTGTGCCACTCTCACCCCCCCAGGATCTCTCCATGTGACTCAGATGGAGAACAGAGAAGGGCTTCCTCCTCTGAGAAGCAAGCAGCTGCCTAGTTACTGTTGCAAGTGATATCTCCGCTGTGTTAAATTACAGGTCATAAATGGAGATGAGATTATTCAAACAGGCAAGTAAACCCAGTCCGTTCTGTAGCTGAGCAGTCCCAGCCCTGGTCCAGGACACCGGCCTCCTACCCATTCCAGCTCCTACAGCCCCCACCCTGGAAAGCCTTCCTGTCAGGCGTGGATTGCTTTGCCTGTCAACCCAAGCGGAATCAAAATGTCAGAGCATCTTTGTCAACTGACCTTGACTTTCAAAAGTCCCTATTTGATGATTTTTCTTTTACTTTTTGTTTTATTTTGAGACGTTGGCCGTGGGGGGGGGGGGAATTACAAAAGGGGATTTGTCCACTTGGAAACTTTCAGCTGTTCAGCAGGGGGGTTATTTGGCTTCAGCTGTTACTCTTGTAGGAAATAAATAATTGCAATCATTCTTAGCCTTCTTTTTGACCCTTTAAGAATCAAATAACTTTTTACAAATGCCTAAAAAAATTTCGGGGGGTGGGGTAAACCTGAAGAATCCTACTTTCCTTCTTATTGGGGCCTTATAATTTATCCTAATATTGAAATTTCTTTTTTAATCATTTCAGGATATTAACAGTTACTCTGTTCAGAGACCATTCTTAACCAGAGGGGGAAACATCGTATTTGGCCCCCCACTCCTTGTTTCCTGGTAACCACTGCCCAGTCCTTACCTCCTGGCTTTTTAAAGATCTAGACTTGTTATCCCAATAAACTCCATTGGCTATGATTTTTTTAATTACGATTTTTTTAAACCTCACAGATCTTTCTTTCATTGAGTTTTGCCTACCCTCAAAATGAGTTACCCTCCCAAAATAAAAAGCATCTTATACTAGATGAATGCTTACCTAATAATGCTGATTTTATGTATCTTACCACCTGAGACTTCCATCAGAGAAAAGGAGAACATTTTTTTAATGCCAGTAACAAGGGTCTTTTTTCATACTTTTGAAACCCCTAGCCCTGCTGCCCTGCCCCACCCCCAGACTAGGAGATTAAAGGGCAGCATTTACTTGATGCTGTTGTCTGTAATGCTTTTGCCTCCAGCATCCCCCAGGGCAGTGGAGGGCAGTGGTCCTCCCTACTCCGGCCCCCTCCTGGCAGTGCGTTGCTGGGAGCACCCCGACATGGCCCTGGGGGGCTGCTGCCCACTATCGAGGAGCAGCATCGAACCCTCAGCCCTTCCTGCCCTCTCTGCACCTCCCCGTGACCCGCCTTACCACGCTTTTCCCCGGGGTAAATTCAGACACTCCAGGGGAGGAAAGCTGCTTTTGGCTTTGGGGCTTGTTCCTCACATGTTTTTTTTTTCTTTCTAATTTCATGAACATAAGTAAAGACCACCCCCCCTCAGCGTTAGCCTCTTTTCTGAAAAGTGACAACTTCATGTTGGAAAGGTTCTGGAATGATCTCCCTACCTGCTGAAACTAAGATTAGGGTTTCTCTCCTAATCTTTGTGAGACTGATAATATTTTGACGGGATGATTTCTTTTCTTAGATGAGCGTACTTTCCTTTAGATTGCCATATTTTGATGGGGTCGGGGTGGCCCTTTTTTCTCTCTTGGTTTTTTGTTTTGTTGTTTTTTTTTTTTTTCTTTTTCGTGTATGTGTAATTCAACAATCTTTGGTTCCAAAATATTGGTCCTAAGACATTTTTTTTTTCCCCCAGAGACTCAAAAGGAAAATGAAAGCAATCTCCTTATTGGGTAGCTTTCCTGGAGTAACTCTGAGCTGGAATGAGTCGAGGAGCTTGTGTTCTCTGTTTGTTTTCATGTGTTATGTTTCTGGCATCCCCTTTCGGCCACATCTCCCTTCCCATATTCAAATGACCCCTTGGTCTGAGCTTCTGGCTGCTTTTTCCCCTCTTGCTGTTGCATCCTCACTTTGTTGGTGACTAGAAACTGCCACCATGTATTGTTGTAATTTTGAGCACAATGTGAATTCTCTCCAAATGTGACTGATGTGGCCTCTTGAGGGGCCGAGAACCCATAGAGCACATGCACTTCTCCTCTGTGAAATGAAACCTCTGGTGCTTCTTTCTTTGCCACCTGATTTCTGTGTTTTAATTTTGACCCAAAGCACTTAATACTGTAAGGCAGCTTGACACCCCTGTTGCACAGTCTGAAGTAACACCTGGTGTCTTGTTCACATCATCCTAGCGTCCCAAGGGATTATTAATAACCAGTCCTGCTGTGCTGAAAGGAAAAAAGAGAGAGAAAAGAAACACAGATGCACTGGGCTCAGGGGAAGCCGAGCCTGAGTAGGGTGCAGAAAGAGGCAGAGACGTTCCATTTGTCTGGGAAGCATCATGCATACTGCTGTTTGATAGAAAGCATTAGAACAGTCATTCAGTGGAGCATTACCATGTGGTTTCCTGCACGTGGCCTGAATAAAGCCCCGATTGGTGTGTTGCAGGAAAAGCGGATCGTGTCCCTGGATTCAGCCAACACCAGACTGATGAGCGCGCTGACGCAAGTGAAGGAGCGGTACAACATGCAGGTCCGCAATGGCATCTCCCCCACCAACCCCACCAAGCTTTCCATCACGGAGAATGGTGAATTCAAAAACAGCAGCTGCTGACGGCCTTTGTGACCACACAGACTGTGGGAGGAGACAGAAGGAAATGTCCCCGCTCTCCTGGCCCCAGCCCTCTCCCTGACCCCCCCAGGTTTACAGAATGTTGCTATTTCCGAACAGCAGAGTGGCGAGACACTCTTGAATGAAGAAAGGAACCTTGTCTTTCAGGGCATAAGGCTAAGACTTCCAAGGTCGATGCTTTCCCCCCATGTCTCTATGTACATAGGGAACTTAGTTCTGGGCCATGTACAGAAAATAGCACTGTAATATACCAAAAGGAAGTGAATAATGTAGATTACCTTTTTAATTATTACTATTTTTATTATTGTTTTCCTCTTGTTGAAAGCACTGCAGTTGTTAGAGGAGGAAAAAGTAGGAACGACATGTGAGTGAGAGATGAGCCCATGGGCTCGGTAGGTAGAGACCAAGTGTCTATTGGATAGAAGCACGTGGAGTGCAATAGGACATCGTCAGAATGAATTTTTCAGGGATTCATCTGCCAGTCTAAAAACCCCACTCCAGCCCCCTTGTCCTTTAGGAGAACATGCAAATACCAAGAACCAACCAAAACAATTGATCCCATTGATCAACCGAGACTGGTTCTGAATGGACAGCTGATGTGATTTGGGAGTACACTGTTTCAGAAGACACAGATAAGAGCTGTTGCATCAAAACTGGACTTTAGGAGTGGTTTCTATTGAACTGTTGATGTTCATTTCCTTCTGTCTAGAGCAGATGGGAATTTTCCATTTTAGATAGGGGGCTTTTTTTAACCCCAGTTGTAATAAAGGGTGTTCTTTTTCCTCGTTAGAGTTTACAGAACTATAAATATTTGTGTCTCTGCATACCATCTTCATCTTCACACACTCACTGCCCTTTCCAAACCCCTGGTGGGAGCAGTCTTCACCAACAGGGTTCACTCTCCCCTGGAGAGGTTGTTCAAATATGCTGTCCATAATCCATCCAAAATAAACACCCTTTCTTCCACACAGAAAAGGGCTAACCATACCATAGCAGGAATCTCTGAATATTTCCTATTAAAAAAAAAAAAAAACTTTTCTATGTGTAACTTAACAATTTTTGTTTGGGATAAAAATTTTATCCATTGTACTAGTAAATCTCTGGGCAGGGTAATTTTATCTCAGTCTTCAGCTTTGAAATGGCTTCTTCTAATTCCCTCACTAAAATTTAGAAAGGAAATCCAGAAGTCATGATTCTGCTTATAAACAAAGAAAATTAAAAGTGCAAGGACCATGCATTCCAGTCATTACTCCCATGTTCTTCATAGATTTGGCAATAATCACTCCATTTCACCAACTGTCATCCTTGGCTTTATTGTAGGACAGAAACCGTCGTGGAAGCTAATTTACTTCCTTTTTTCCAGAGGTGTGAAATGTCATCTTGAATGCGAACTTGATTATCAGAAGTATGGAATGTTATGTGTTAAAACAGACATTATATATACAAATATATATACATATATACTCACACATATGTACATAAAACTGCACAAATAGGAAAAGTTCATGCCTTCTCTGCTGTCAGATATAACGTTAAAAGGGTTTTGAATCTCTTTAAGCAAGATCTAAGCAGCTCTTTATCCTGAGAAAGCAACAACATTTCTCAAATGTTAAGGATGTTTATTTTAAATTATAAACTTTAAGGAAATTTTTAAAAAAGAAAAGGAAAAAGGGAGAGGGAAAAAACAAAGACCCGAGGGAACCCTATGCACGGAGTGAGTGTTTCTACTGAAGAGAGTATTATAAGGAAACAGGAGGACATTTATCGGGTCCTCTGCTGGGTGAGGCCCAGCCTCGACATCTGTGAATAGCCTCCCTCTCGAGGCACCCCTGGCTTTCGCTTGGACCTCTTGAGCCCTCCCCTCTTCCAGGTGGATCTCTGTGTTGGACCTTGCATCTCAGCAACCTTCTGATGGCCCCCAACCTTTTAAAACATTTCCGTTCGTAATCTTCTCGTCTCTGCCGGTCAGAGCTGTAAATCAGGGCTATTCCTCCTACTTATCTGATCTACGGTTTTCGTGCCCTCGGATATTGGGCACTTGGTTCATTTCTTGACACCTGGCAGTTGTTTTACAAATTCTGACCTCCTCCCTCGAAGCTTAGGGCACACTGTGGTCAAAATCACTTTACTAGGAAAACAACTTTACTAATTCTGAAGGTGTGCCCTGTTGTTGGCTTGGGCGGCGGTGGGGGGGTGGGGTGGGGAATGTAAACGTAGGTGTCCTCATTTAGAGCTATTCTCAGCTCCAGTCACTTTTAATCTGTTCTTTGTAAAGCCTTCCATTGTGCCGCAGAAAGCCTGGTAAAAGAAGTGTCAGTCTCAGTGGCCTTAAGTATGTAACTCGGGAGATGTCTTGCATTGAGGTTTGCAAGTTCGAAGTGTTGGTTATGGATTACAGAGGGCTGATCAGCTTACCTATATTGGGGGTTTGAGAGAGACACAAAAAACCAAATGTGCGTGTGATGGCTTGATGGCTGCCTCCAGCTTGGAGGCATTGTGGGAGCCCCTTAGAGGGCTGCCTGCTCTGGAAGATTTAATGCCCAAAATGTTTGGAAACATGATGCAGCCCTCTCTTATCAGGTTATCTTGAATGAAGAGAAAAGAGTTAAAAAAAAAAAAATCAGAAGTCAGCTAGAAGTTCAGATTGTTCAGAAGTTCAGAAATTTTCGATGATCCTTTGAGCCTGTTCCTATCCAAACATTTTTCTGAGTATTTCTTTAGAGAAGCTGTCATCTGTAGAACTTATTCCAAAAGATTTTTTAAGTATAGAAGACTGCAGCAAACAGCTGGTAATTTTTATGGAGGTATTGCTTAGTTTGGCTTTTCTTCAGCCCAGAAGACTCCATCTAGATGTTCGGCCAGAGGAGGGCCTGGTTGAGGTGAGGCGGGCGGGTTAAGATTGCCATGGCCGCAACTCCTCCTTCAGCCACACATCAGCCACATTGCAGGCTGCCTCCGGGCTGCGGTCCACTGGCATTTGGGGTTCAGGGGAAGTGCTTGTGAAGCACTCGTCTAAGCTGACAGCCAGGCTTGGCCATTGACAAGGACAATGTGGGTGGGATTTAGGAATTCAGGAAAGGGCTTCCATACTCCCTTTTTATATCACCGGAGCGACAGGCTTTCTGGGCCAAAGCAGAAGAAAGAGTGACATTTCCACCAGGTCCTCGAGTTCCCCAAGTCTCTACAACATAAGCCGAGACCTAGGAGATGGCATCCAGGTAACTAGAACAGACACTTGAGCGCCCACCGTGTCCCAGGCACCCTCACCGAGGAGCCATCGGGGTCCAGGGCAGCCCGTTCGTGAAGAGACTGTGGTAAAATGAGCTAATCATGCTTTCTTCGCTCTTTGTTGTCTTCACTCAGTATCTAGATGGTGACAAGTCGCTTTCTCTGATCTGCTCTGAGACCTTCCCTGTGATGGTGTTGGACAGTGAAGGAAAGAGTAAGAGTTTCTGTCTCCGACTGCTGTATGACCTTGAGAATTTGCTGGACTTTAAAAGTAGAGCTTTCCAGATCTTTGTCAACCTCAGCCTTTGTTCTTGGAGCTGTGGTTCTTTTGGCCCCTGGCTCTCACTCTGTCCTCAGAGGTGCCCCAGGTAGGGAGCAGTTCTTCTCCAGACGTCCCAGGGCAAGACCGTGGCCATCGAGTGAGTTTGCATTAGTATTTGCCTTCCACCGAGATTGAGTTCTAGTTAGCTCCAGTTTGGAGCTCCTGAGAAGGCTGGTTGTGGGGCTGAACTTGGGGAAGGAACCCCCTTCGGGATTCCCTAAGTCCCGTGTGACCTGGAGCTCTGGAAGATTTAATGCCCAAAATGTTTGGAAACATTTTAGGCATGGAAACATTCTGGGCTGGACACCAGACTAGACTGGTCACTGGGCCTGGCCCAGCAGCTCCTGAGGCCGTGCCACCTCCTCAGCGCACTGTCAGCTACACCCACGGGGGCCGCCTTCTCCCACGGATTGTGGAAACCAAAAGGGCCTGCTTTCTCCATTCCCCTTTCCCTTCTCAAGTCACGTGTGAAATCGCCTGTTTGCCCCAACAGTAAATCTTTGCCTTCCCACCCATTACCTGAGAGCCAAGAATTTGGGATACTTTGTTCTTATCAGTGTGTCAATTGGAAGAACCTATTTTACTAGTCTTTTAAAAGCAAGATATGTTGGGGTGTTGAATTTTTAAATAGAATCTCTTTCCATGTTCGAGTGATTGTTATTAGTTCTAGAAGCATCCCCTTGTTGTCATGACCCAGTTATGAATTCTCTTGAGTTTAGGAAAGAAAAAAGTGATAAAATTTGCATGAGACAGAATAAATATCTTATGAGGAGAGAAAGAACGTGAAGAAGATACATGATCTGAAAGGGGACAGCAGCCGTCTCAGTAGCCCAAAGGTTCGAGGAAACAGGATTTATATCCTTTGCCTGATCTTAAAATACATAGATAAGTGGAAAGGCCATCTCTGGAGACAGCACATGCACAGCCACACAAAACACACAATTCCTAGGGCTTCCTTTTTCTGAATGTTAGTCCATCTTACAGAACAGTGATTCCCAGACTTTCTTGAGCTTTTTAGGTTTTGTGCTCTCATTTGTTAGATGTTATGACTGTGGTTCGTTCCTCTTTAAAATGTATGTACCATATGTGTTATATGTATATATAAGTTAAAGTGACTTGAAATTGATTTGGTCTGACATTGTCTCAAGAATCCTAGATATCGTCATTGATACCATGTGGCTCATAGAAAGAAAGCTGAATATCACTGATCTGAGAGTAAGTTCCAGAAAGAAGGAGCTTTGGTTCCTGGTCAGTTAATCCTCAGGTGTTTGAGAAACCAAGCCAGCAGGACTTGGCAAAGACAGCGAGCCACCCCAGGAAAGCAAAGTGGTCATTCTGCCGGTGTCTCAGCCAGCGTTTTCATTTCCTACTCCTCTCTTCCTTTTCATTCAAATGCCCTCATGTTCCACTGGGAAGTGTTTTTGTTTGGGACCTAAAACCAGATTTATCTCTTGTTGTAAAACACAGAAGCTGTGTTTTAGGGGCCTCCATCATCTGTGGGAGGGGTTCAAATGTTGGCATATAAATATCGTATTTATGTCATTTCTAAACTCCCAAGGGAGAAATTTCAGTTCCCAGTTCACCAAAAGGTTAAAATACTAATTGACTCAATGACCACTAACCTGCAGAAAGGTAGAAATAAATAGTAAAGGTTAAATTTTGACTGGTGCTTAGAGATTTCCTTGTGACATTAAAATTAACCCAAGCAGACAGCAGCACACTAACCTGAGTACACCTGTGAGGAATTTACCTTCTAAATTTGATTCTGTTTTTCATCTCCAGGGCCTTAATAAGAATGTGTTAATACACATGACTATTTTACAATGATAGCTCTAAATAATTTATTTTTTATTTCAAGAAAGAGAAATACACCTTAGAAAAACAAAACCCAAGATTTTATTTTATTTTTAAAGCCATATTTTTGTGCTGGTAGCACTTAGATCGTTCCATACGTGAGATCCATATCTGCATTTCATTACCTGGGTTTGTTCTAAAGAAGATTTATTTTTGTTCTGTGAATAATTTTTGATGGTTCTTGTACATGTAGAGATACAGATACGTTTGAGGTCTTTTATTGATATTCCTACAAAGAATACAAATAAACTTTAACTTTAAACATTTCAGACTAAAGTTGCTAATGTATTTGACATATTTACTAACTTATTGCTAGCATGTATCTGGGTGAGTAGAACACTTGGAGAAAAACCAGAAAGGAAATGTATGCAGGAACATTCTTCTGAGGTTATATTTTTTTTTCTGAAGTTAATAGTTTAACATTGAGAACAATGTGTCAGAGAATTTCCCAATTGACAAGTAAAAAATATTTACGTGCAGTAGGACAGACAGCTCGCATTAATATGTTATATTGTGATGATGCCCTTAGAGAGCTCCTCATTCTGAAGAACTTGCAATCTCTTTAATAGCTCATCGCTCGGAAGGAAAGTGTCCTCCACGTCATTTGGAAGCGTGGCCTCACTTAGCTTCCCAGCCAGCCCACTACTGTCCCCCCTTAATTCCCTAGGTAGATTAATTAATGGGGTTTGGGTCAGGATTTTTGTTGCTTCGTTGGGGTTTTGTGTTCTTGTTTGCTTGTCATTCTCCAGGTTACTGTCCCCAAATTCTTCCATCTGCTTCTGCTTACCTATTTCTATAAAATCCAGGAAGGCCATTTTTCTTCTCTTACATAATATTCTTGTGTGTGAGGTACAGGTCTGAAATCCTACCAGTCAGCCCTTCATATAGCTGGAGTTATTTCTAAAAGCCTGGAACAAATGTGTAGTCTAATCTACAGGAATGAAAAGACTAAAATTCACTCAAAATCCAGAGAAGATTGTGGGAGAAGGAGACTCCAGATCAGTCGACGTGGGCTCTTTCTTGTTTACTTCGAAGCCAACCCATTTCAATCTGAATTGCCCATGACCTAATGTAAGCTTTAAGACTTCTTGGATCTGAAACATCAAAAAGAGAGAAACTGCATTGCTTTCTTGTGACCTCCTGGCCTAAGCTGCCCACCTCTACCCTTTATGTCCAGCCATGCCCTTTATTTTTCTTAGCCGCCCCCCTCCAGCTGCCTGCCTTCTGTCCTTAGCAGCTCCCCTAATGGGAAAGTACATAAATCAATTTGGTTATAGGACACTATGGCCACCACCACTCACACCCCGCGGCCCCGGGGAAGGGGGTAGGGGGAGTCTGATGACAAAGGGGCTAAAACAAAGGACTTAATCAGGGCTTCTCAATCCTGTTAATCAGAATCACTACTGAACTTTGAAATCAGAAAAGAGGGGGGATGCCTCTTGAGCTCCCCCACTGACCAATTAACTAACTATATCTCTCTACGGATTGGGGTTGAGCTCTTTTTTCCACTTCCCCAGGGGATTCTAACTTGAGTTGGGGTTAACAACCACTGGTCCATAGTGAGCCCTGAGCACTGTGTGTCTGCCACCATGTTTCTCTGTCCCTGTCCCTGGAACTGGGGTAAGTTGGCTCCAGGTGTTTCCTCGCCTTCTGTTTGGAATTTAAAATGCTGCTAAAACTAATATATGCTCTACCTTCCTACACACAGACACACATCGTCCCCACATTTTCCATCTTTAAATCTGTGAGGTAGAACTTCTCTCCAATAACAGGGAATAGAGACATCCTAACAAAGATGGAATTCAAAGATGTTTGACTTTGGCTTTACTCTAAAACAGAAGGAAGATGATTTCTGGTTTGGCTCCCCCCACCCACCCCCCAAAAAAGGGTCCTTGACTTTTGAAAACCTTCTACTGAGCACTGCAGTCTTATTACTTGAACTTCTACTAAAAAAATTATCCGATGTTGAATTGCCTCGTTTGCACCTGTTCTTCTTTCAATAGCAAAATGCACTGAGAACTTTCTAGTTCCTCTCCCCAGTCCCCGGCAGGCCAGTGCACGTACACACGCGTGTGCGCGCGCGCACACACACACACACACACACACACTACTGTTCTTTCCAGACACTTGAGTTTGTGAGGTTTTAGAACGAGTTGCCTGGGTGCTATTTCTTTGGCCTGTGAATAAATTGCAGTAAGCTACCAGATAAATGCCAAACTGTTTCCTGTCTGTAACATTATGATTTGGTTAGATGACCCATAAGGAACCCTCTAGCTCTGACATCTATGGTTATTATCTGGTATAACTAAAAAATGTGCCCTTTTGCCATATTCAAAAATCAGTTTGAGGCTTCTGTTGCAATATTTGGGAACAATTCTTCCTATTCAAAATGTCCTACCTTATAATCCTTTAAAAGAACAGAGGATGGTAGGGGGAGCCTAGAACAAATGTATATCCAAAACAATAATAATTGATAGTAACAGTTAATGTTTGTGTTTATCAAGCACTTACTACGTGCCAACTTGCTAAGCACTTTATATGGAATATTTCACTTAATCATAATACCAACCATATGAGGTAGATTTTGTTGGCCCTAATTCATGAGGAAACTGATATACAGAAAGGTTATTTGTCCAAGGTCACACAGCTAGTAAGTAGAAAGCCAAGACCCCAATTCAGGTCTTTCTGACTATGCTATCTTGATTTAAAAAAAAAAAGCTCAGGAAAAAAAATGTTAGACTAAGAAAAAGATCTGAAAGTCTCAGCACACGCACCAACCTGTCACCCTGAGCCAGAGTGACGGCAATGGGAACAGAGGAGCTAATTTTCCAAAGCTTTTTCTCTAGGTATATTGGTTCCCACAATATTGCCTTGCATCGTCAAAGTCATCTGACTGATCAAAATCAGAAGTGGTCTGAAGTCTCACCTCACTCAAAAATTGGTCTTTCATATCTTCTGGGTCCATCAGAGCTGGGATGGTAAAATCTGCTTTCAGGATTCCAAAGAGTTGCCCTGGAAAAGAAAGTGCTATCCGGTTTGGGGAAAATGATCCTATTGCCATTTGGAAACTAAGTTCTTAGCAGTCAGGATTGCCCCTGGTGGATACCGCAGACGCTCCACGGTGATTTCGGATTTCAAAAAGGAAGAGGAAAGAAGCTGCCCAGCCAGTCCCGTGGCTGATGGGAAAGAGCCTCAGGCCGCTGTGGGGTAAGGCCGGCTCCCCTCCCACGTCCTGGCCACCGGCTGGCTGCAGGAGCCTGCCGATGTCTTCTGTCTCACCTGTATTTTCCTCCTTTTTAACAAATCTATTAGGTAGATACTCCACACCACGCTGGAAATACTCAGCTCTCCCTGGCCCCACATTTTAAAGGCCAACTCTACCCCCAGAAAACCCTAAGTGGGTTCTCTGAGCCTATAAACAAGCTCAGCGTTGGGCCTTGAGCCACTGTCCTCATCACAGGAAGGACAGCCTCATGCCAGGACGGCTTTCTATTTGCACAGCATTCTGTATACAGTACCTTCACATAATTACCTCAGTGGGCGCTTGCAACAAGCCTGGGCCGTGGGCCGGGGAGTTTTCACTGTCCCTCTTTTGCAGATGAGGAAGAAGAGATGGTGAACAAAGTGAGGGAGTTTGCTCCCCAGGCTTTCGCAGTACTCTGGGAGCTAACTCCAGGCTCCTCGACCTTGTTCCTGTTCTCGTTCCCTTCCCAACACTTCATGCCGTCTGTCATAAAAAGGTCTCGGGTGCCCTGTGCTAAGGAGTGGCTGTCCAGATTGGATGGCTCCCCTGGGAAGAGTGGGATCCCGGTGACCAGAGGCAGTTACCTGGTGCAGGCGCTGCAGTGGTTTCTTTAGACGCTGGGTGTTTAGATGCGCTCAGACGCTGGGCCTGAGCGGCCGTGGCCGGGTCTCTCCTATTGCTGCCAGTTCCTTCAGTGGCCGCAGCTACTGGAGGGGAAAATGAAGGAGTCTCAGGAGCAAAGGGGGTCTCAGGAGCAAAGGGGGTCTGAGACCGGGGCCAGCCCCTGAGCTAGAAGCCAGGCGTGGGCAGCCACTGCCCCACGCACAGTTGCTGCAGAAACCGGCCAGTCGGGGAAGCTGAGTCCCAGCCACACCCTGACTTACTCCCACAGGCTCGCGCACCCAGCCCTCGAGTTCGAGTTCCTACCCCATCGTTCTCAGTGGCCCTGCCACCAGGATGTGTGGGGATTGGGCAACATTATGAGCATTCTTCCCAGCAGCAAATGTTGTCTTTCAGTAGGCCCTGCCCCCAGGGGGGCCCGATGCCCTTACGTTATCTGCCAGCTTCACAGAGACCCCACTATGGCAGCCAGGGACCCCCGACGTTTCCATCAAGAGGTAGCACTTCGGGGCACCTGGGTGGCTCAGTCGGTTAAGCGTCTGCCTTTGGCTCAGGTCATGATCTCAGGGTCCTGGGATCGAGTCCTGTGTTGGGCTCCCTGCTCAGCAGGGAGTCTGCTTCTCCCTCTGCCTCTGTCCTTCTCCCTGCTCCTTCTCGCTCGCTCTCTCAAATAAATAAAATCTTAAAAAAAAAAAATAAGAGGTAGCACTTCAAACTCAACGTATTCCAAAACCAAGTGCAGCCTCCCCTCAGCAACCTCCTCTCCCCTGTGTGGCTGCCCCTCTGCTGAGGCCCAGAGACCCCAGGTACCCTCAGCGGCTCCCTTACTCCCTCTCATGTTCAGTCACCAAAGTCCTGTCAGTGCCTTGCAGATGTCATTTTTTTCCTTTCCAAATATGGAAATAACCATATTGCTTTTGTGGTATATTATTGTAAAATACTGAAATAAAAGTATCCCCTCCCCCGACCCAGGGACAACCACTGTTAACAGTTTGTTATAGAATATTCTTCACACACTCGAGTTTTTTATTTGAATGTGTAAAGATCTACTTTCTTCTTTTTAAAGGCTGCACAGTATTTCATTGAATGTACCATACTGTATTTAACCCACCTGCTTTCAGTGGACATTCAATTGCCTCCGGTTCTTCACTGCAATAACCAGCTCTGTGTGCGGGGTGCGTGGGTATGTGTGTGCCTTGTACTATTGTTTCTTTTTTCTTTTTTTTTATATATTTTTATTTATTTGAGAGAGACAGCGAGAGAGGGAACACAAGCAGGGGGAGTGGGAGAGGGAGAAGCAGGCTTCCCGCGGAGCAGGGAGCCCGATGCGGGGCTTGATCCCAGGACCCTGAGATCATGACCTGAGCCAAAGGCAGATGCTTAACGACTGAGCCACCCAGGCGCCCCTATTGTTTCTTAATAAAGTCCCCAAAATAGTACGACTGTATGGAAGGGTTTGCACATCTCAGAACTGACATGCTGCCAGAAGGCTAGCACCCTACTTTCCTGTCCAGGGTCTGGGATCGCTGATTTCCCCACATTAGCACCAGCATTATCACCCCTTTAAATCTTTGCCAAACTGGTAAGTAAAAATATTATTTTAAGGGGTGCCTGCGTGGCTGAGTCAGTTAAGCGTCCAACTTGATTTCAGCTCAGGTCATGATCTCAGAGTCTTGAGATTGAGCCCCAGGTTGGGCTCCGCGCTGGGCATGGAACCTGCTTTAAGAGTCTCTCTCTCTCCCTCTGCCGCTCCCCCTCCCACTCCCCAAAAAAAATTATTTTAAAAATGCATCTTGCTTTTAGTTTGTATTTCTGTGATTCAATGAACAAAGCTGAACCTTTTTAAAAATGTGTATTTCTGTTTCTTCAATTACTGTCACTTGTACAGGAGGTAAAACCAATTCCCTCGCGGCTCTCCTCACGCTGCTGGCCTACCCCTGGCCTCAGTCCTGCGTCCCAGCCAGTGCAACAGCCTTTGCCCCCACGTGTCCTTCCTGCCTCTCCTCTCCAAATGCCCCCTCTCTCCCCACCCAAAGCACTGTCCTTAAAATCCAGAAACACGGAACCGGAGAACACTCATGGTCTCATCACCTGAACCTAACCCAGCACACAGCCCCTGCCCTCAGCCTCCTGCCTGCAGCCTGCGGGTGGAGCCCAGGGCTCCGTCACCCCCAGGAGGAGCCAGGTGCTGGGGGTCCGGCCGGTGTGGCGTCCCCAACCCGCAGCGACGCGGGCGGGCACCTGTGTCGGGCCCTGGCCAGCTCCCAGGGGTCTCCCCGGCGTCCGTCCGAAGGCTTCGGGGCGCTCTCTTCGGTCCCCGGGGAGCTCCCGGGAGAGGCTGGGAGGCGCCCCCACCCTGGGTGACGCCCCCCCCCCCCGGGGACGCGTGGACCAGGGCAGGGCTCGAAGCGGAGGCCGGAGCGGCCCCACGGGCCCGGGCTGCAGGACAGAGAGCGTCCCCGGAGGGCCAGGCGGGCTCGGCGGCGAGCACAGTTACCCGCAGGGGCCGGGCTCTTCCTCGCGGGGCTAGGAGTCTCCGGGGCGGCGGTGGTCCCCCGGGGCTGGGGAGCCGCGGGGCCCGCAGGAGCGGGGGGCGGGGGGCGCGGGGGCCGAGCTCGGCGGGGCTCTGGGCGCTGGTCCGTGTGGCAGGAGCGAAGGCTCGCGACGGGGCCCCTGCGCTCGGCGACCCCTGCCAAGGCCGGGGCCGCGGGCCGAGGACGCCGACGGGTGGCGTCCAGCGGCCGAGGCGGGACGCGCGCTGCGCCCCAACCCGGCCCGCCGGGCGCGTCGCGGAGTGGGGAAGCCGTCGCCGGCCTCGGCTCCTGGGCCCTGCCGCGCCCTCCGGTTCTTCCACGCCTGGCCCTGCCCGCCCAGTCGGGTCCGGGGCAGCCAGGCAGGGGCCAGGCTAGATCTTAGATGGGAAGCAGATGACAGGATCTCACCCAGTTTCTGAGCCAAATCTGATCGCTGGCCCAGCCCTGGCGCTGTTGCCTTCAGGGTGAGGCCACGTTCCTTTGCAGCTCACAGAGGGTTCCCCTGCAGGACCAGGGTGTCTCCACTCAGCCTTAAGCACCCCACTCCCCTTTGCGAGCTAACTCCTCCTCGCGGTCCTAAACAGGTACACAATCACCTCCTCCAGGAAATCCAGATCATCACAGGGGACTGGGACACGCCCCTCCTGTGTCCCCACCATGCCTGTGCCTAGACACAGAACACCAACTGTTGGGGCCTTGGGCTCCTCCAGAGGAGCCCCTGATTTTACTTTGTGTCCCCAGAATATAAATCCCCTAACTTCTCTGTGTCCTCAGCAAAGGCAATAATGCCTTTGTCAGACGGATGGATCTGGAACGAAGCAAGGAGAACTGTGTTTTACCCTCAGTTACCCTACTTAGCTTCAGAACTCTTGGGAAGCAAAATGAGGTAATAGCTGTGAAGATGTTTCCGGAATTTAAAAATGCTATAGGAATGCAATCACTGTCATTCCCAACATGTCCCCCCAGAGTCCCAACAACTCATCCCACATCTTCTCTCCACCCAGAGGAGCCCGAAATCACAAGGGATTCAACAGGCACCTCTCCTGCGCTTCCCTCTCTGGATGCCAAACCTCAAAGGCCTCTCTGATGACTTCTGGGGAGCACCGCCCAGCGTCTTCCCCTCAGTCTCCCAGGCTGGCCCTCATCACTGTGCGGGGGGCCACACAGCCTCTCTGGAGCCTCCTGGCTCTGGACCTGCAAGTTAGTGGCCCAGTTCAAGCAGGGAGGTTGATGGTGACGGAGTCCCCCTTCTCCAAACCCAGCTGGCCCTGCAGGGGGCTGGGGGGTGGGCTGGAAAATCCTCTTCAGGGAGGATCCCATGGGGCCTCCCCGTGCTTCCGCCTGCAGGCGACCTCTCCACCGCGCAGGCCCTGGAGACCCCGGGACCCAGCCAAAAACAGGTCCAAAGCACCCACACAGAACAGAAAACAGGGATGTACTTGGTCTGAGCGTTGGCTCCACAGTCACTTCTGCGGAGGGAGCATGAAAGGCTGGAGAGAGAGTGGCGGACTCCTGGTGCCCAATGGTGGGGTCTGCAAGGAAGGAGGGAGAGTGGTGAGGGCAGGGCTGACATGGGACAGAGCTCCCCCAGGTCTGTCTCACCTGGGGGGGGGGCGCTCAGCAGCCCCCATCTCAGCCACCTCCACGCTTGCATGCACCTGTGTGTGCCAATCACGGGAGGGGGCTTGCGGGGTCTTTAACCCTCACAGGAACCCTGCAAGGGAGGAACCATCCTTCCTGCTTTACAGATAAGGATCGCAGTTCTCATCAAATCCAAAACACGAAAAGAAACAGCCAAGAACAGGCAAATTCACAGAGACATGAAGTGCATTAGTGGCTGCTGGGGCTGAGGATGGGGGAGAATGGGGAGTGACCACTCAAGTGTAAGGAGTTCCTTTTGGGGTGATAAAAATGTCCTAAAATTAGATAGCAGTGATGTTTACACCCCCCCTATAACTACTAAAACCCACTGAGTCAGACACTTCAAAGGGGTGATTTTTAAGGTATGTGGACTATATCTCAAAGCTATTGCAAAAAAGTAGGAAGGCTAGAAAGGAAGGAGGGAGGGAGGGAAAAAAAGAAAGGAAAGGAAAGGAAAGGAAGGAAGGAAGGAAGGAAGGAAGGAAGAAAGAAAAAAGAAAGAAAAAGAAAGAAAGAAAGAAAGAAAGAAAGAAAGAAAGAAAGAAAGAAAGAAAGAAAGAGAAAGAAAGAAGGAAGAAAAGAAAGAAAGGAAGGAAGCAGGAAATGGAGAAGCAGGATGCCACCTGTTGCTGAGGACACACGATATACAGGATCCAGAAGAACCAGGCGGGCGTCTGGTTCCCATGACTTACGGTGCAGCAGTGACAAGAGCTACTATGTGCTGGGGCCTTACTCTGCCCGCATCTCTACTAGCTCCTTTATATACATTCAGTCTCTGAAGCCAGCCTTGGAGGTAGGCGTCGCCAATACCATTTTGTTAAATATATTTTCCAAAAGAGGAAAAAGAAGCTCAGAGATGCCTCGTACCTTATTTCTAGCAAGTGGTAGACTCTGATTCCAAAGTGCATGCTTTTAACCTCTGCATCGCCCCCAACCTACTAGCCACTGCTACTGGCTAATGCCCTGAGACTCGATAGGGTCCATTCCATTCTTGAAAGCTCCCTCAGAATTAAAGCAAAGCCTGCTCCTGTTACCCTCGGAGTCTAGAAGCGCTTCTTTGGGTCTAACCTCAGTGTCTCCTGCTGCCAAGTAAACCCATGTCCCGTCCTAGCCACGGTAGCCCAGGGTCGGGGGGGGTGGGTGCTGCCACGCACCAGAGAAGCAGATGAAGGGTTTCAGGGCAGAGCAGACCAGCAAATACACTCTGGGGGAGTAGCGCGCGTAGGTGCGGAGCCCCGTGCACAGTCCTGTACCCAACTCGGGCACCTGAAGCCGGGGGGGGGGGGGGGTGGTGCTGGAGCCCAGGCCGCTCGACAAGCTCAGGGCCCCAGAGGCAGCGTTGAAGTAGAGGCCAGTCCAGGCCTCGGTCTCAATGGTGATGGACTTCAAGGCCTCCTTGCCCGCCTCGTCGGTCACTGCAGGTCGGCCAGGTCCGTGTGGTGGCTGCGGCAGTAGAGCCGGGCCGCCTGCCACGTCACCTCCTGGGCAAATCGCAGGAAGGTCTGTCAGCCAACCTGGACCACGGCTGCGGGCAAAGAACAGGGAGACCCCCGGCCTGAGGTCCTGGACTCTGACAGCCCAGGCCTCGTTGCTCCCCGGGGAAAAACCTCTCTGGTCCGGCCCAGGCCCTCCCCCCAGGGCCCTGGGTGTTAGGTTTGATGAAACCCATGATTTTACAGGACTAAATACCAGGCTGGGAGAATGGATGAGTTCTCAGGGCAGCCGCGGGGAGCAAGAAATTTAGGAAAAGCAGGGGTGAAGAGCTTTCCTCGTGGCTAAAGGCCTCATAAGTGAAGTCTAAGTCTCCATTTCGTCATCTGTGCAAGGGGGTGAATAGTATCACCTGAATGAATTTAAAGGCTTAAATGAGAACCTTGTAAACAAGTGGGTTCGCAGAGCGCGTGCAAATAATTAGCACTTAATTAAATGGTGGTTAAACTTTGTGGGGACGGGATGAGGAAGATAGGATAATCCTAGTTTAGAGGCAGTCTCTTGTGGTTTCCAGGAGCGTCTGGTGCTGCTCTCAGGAGGCTGAGGCAGAATAAAGTATGTGATATTCTTCCTATCAGGAGAGCCAGGGAGGAGAGAAGAGCCTGGTGAGGGAAGACCTGCCAGACAGGAGGCGGAGTGCGCCTCTCCCCAGCGGCCCTGACTTCTGGTGGGCTTCAGACAGCCCAGGACGCCGGTCGCCCACAGCCTTTACCCGCCCCCACCCCACGCCCCCACCCCCCACCCCGTCTCTGCCCGAGGCTGGCCTGGGCCACCCCCCACGGCCCCCACCTGCCCTGCCCCTTGCCAGCTCTGTCTCATCACAAGCCCACACATCTGATTCTAAACAATGGAAGGTGGGAAAGTTTGTGCCGTGGGATCCTGAGGGATGGATTCCGGAGCCCTGCTGAAGGAAACGCCTCTATTTGCAGAACAGAGAGCCACATCCTCAGATTCAAATCGGGCCTCCCCAACTCTTTGACACACGCCTGTTCATCTAAGCCCATCAAGATTCGCCTGATGGTTCCCTAACTTTCCCTATCTAAACCGATTTTTTAAAGCTACCCTCTATTAAGCAACCACTGTTCCCAGCCCCGAGCTATGCTGTGGCATTTGTCATCCATTTAAATCCTCACAATAATCCTGAGAGGTCGCTGTTATGAACCTCATTTTACAGGTGGGAAAAGGGGGGCTCGGGTCGGTGATGGCTTGCCCAAACTCATGCCATATTAAACGGCAAGACGAGAGTCAGCCTGGGAAGCCGGGACATCTTCACTCTACAACTCCACACTCCAGAGCATGCGGAAAACCAACTCTACAAAGCAGATGGAGTGAGGAGTTTATATTTCCTTTGTCATGGATTCTTTACACCAGATGTGAAGAAAGTAAAAAAAAAAATTCAGGGTAGTAATAATCAGAAGGGAAGTCCCCCTCACCAGCTGGGAAGAAGTGCTCCCTCTCCCCCACCTGGGCTGGGAAGAAGTGCTCCCTCTCCCCCACCCCCAAACCACTGACGGGGGGGTGGTTGGGATGCAGCCTCAGCCATTAATGCCACTGTCCTTGAGCAAGTCACCTCCTTGTCTGAATAATAAAATAATAAATAATCTGCATACTCTCTCTCAAATAAATAAATAAAACCTTTAAAAGGTGGGGGGCGGTGTGCCTGGGTGGCTCAGTTGGGTAAGCCTCTGACTTCAGCTCAGGTCATGATCCATGATCTCAGGGTCGTGGGATGGAGTCCTGCATGATCAGCGGGGGTCTGCTTCTCCCTCTCTCCCTCCCCCTGCTCATGCGCACGTGCATGCGCGCTCTCTCTCAAATCAATAAATAAAATCTTTAAAAAAATAATAATCTGAATAGTAACACTGGATTGATTCTCTCCATGGGGCCCAGCCTAGGGACAGCAGAGCCAGGGGATCCCTCAGCCAGACAAGGGGCGGGGAAGCAGAGGGGACACAGGTGGTGTGACCCTGTGGCAGGTCCAGGTGGACGAGTCAGAAGGAAGGCAGAGCTCCTTGGTGTGTACCTGGCTGGGGAAAGGTGGTTGGGCTGAGAGCAGGCTCCGTGAAGATGCGGTGTCCCACAGCAGGGTCTGTAAAAGAGAAACAGACCACGCGTTATGGGGAGGGAGAGGGCTGCCCAGGATCCTCCACAGGCACCAGGAGCCACGGAACTGAGACTGGGGGAGGGGAAGCCTAGCTCGAGGGTAGACAGGTTCATCCATTCCTATTACATTTATTCAAGAAATACATACAGAGAGAGAGAGAGGCTGCCCCTATTTTGTGGCAGACACTATTGTAGGCCCTGGGAAAAGAGAAGAAATAAGAGAAGCAGAATCCTTGCTCTTGAAGAGAATATGAGAAGCAGCCAGCCTCGCAAAGTGGTAGGAAGGAATACCACAGGCAGAGCCAAGGCCAAGACCCCGAGGGGGAAGGGCCAGCGGGTGTGGGAGGGGCAGAAAGCAGCCAGCGTGGCCAGGGCCCAGGATGAAGAGGAAGCCAGAAATGTCAAGCAGGCCTGGTTGGCCTCAAAAGGGATGAGATTCTAAGTGCTAAGGGAATCTACTGAATATGTTCAAGCAGAGTGACCTGATTTGCATTTTGGGGGGCTCACTCTGTGTTGAGAACTGACTGTCGGGGCAGAGCAGGCCACCCCCACCTCCCCAACAGAGGCCACAGCGGTGGGCCTGGGGAGAAGGAGAGAAGTGGGTGGAGTCAGGACCCGGTTCCCTGGGGCCCAAAACACAGAGGGAGGAGGGGAGAGCCTGCACCCATGGCCCTTTCTTCGAGAGGTCTCTCACCCCTGCACATTCACCACCCCTGAACATTTCTCTGCTGGCTTGGGAATCCCAAGGTCACACCTCGCCCCCGTGGGCTACATTTCAAGGCCCTGTGACAGGCACAGTGTGGTGGAGAACTGGGGACACATCAGGTTGGTGCTCCATACCCTATTCGAGGGCTTAGGGGGGCGAAGAGGTGGGCTGGGCTTCAGCTGACAGAGAAAAGCAGAAACGGGCACTTTTGACCAGAACAGTACGGTCAGGTCTATAAGCATCCCCGGCTGCGAGATCTGAGCACCTTCCTAACAAGGTCCGCGGCAGGGGCTGCCGGGCCGAGAGGGGCCAGCAGGGGGCAGGATGGAGGCGCGTTGATTACTCCGGATTTCCTGCGGGGAGGCCTGAAGGGGTTGGCTCCCTTCACTCCTTCCCAAGAGCCGAGCGGCTGCTCCACGCTCCCCGCGGCGGGCGCGGGCGGGGGACGGAAAGCCAGCCCAGCGCTCGGTGAGGAGCAGAAAGAGACGGAATTCCGCTCTCACTGCTGCAGAGATGCAAGTGGACCCCCAGCCTGTCTTCTCCTTTTTTTCCTCCCTTTCTTTTTACTCGTCTCCCAAGTCCCTAATTGGCAGATGGAACATTCCAGATTTTACTTTCTCTCTACCCTGATTTACACCTGTCTCTCTGATGACGGGGTCTCAGGAATGAGAGGAGATAGACCCTCAGACCGCACAGAGGACTCGAGCAAAGGGGGTTAGGCTACTCGTCAGTTGTCCCGTGAAAAGACTCGAGAATGTTCCCCGCGTCCGCCCCCCGCACCCCGCACCCCGCCTCCCCGACTTGCTCTGGAGAATAGGACTCGGAACACACCGTAGTAGCAGATGAAGGGCTTCTGCGCCGTGCACGAGGCGGCCCCCAGGTTGGGGAAAATGGAGATGGAAAACAGGGTGGCACAGACGCCCTCCTTGAAGACGGGCAGCGAGCTCCACACCGGGGCCGTGAAGGTGGAGCCGCTGGACCAGCTCAGGCCCTGGATGCGCACGTCGAAGAAGAGGCCGATCCACGCCTGGGTGCTGCTGGTGAGGGAGTAGAGGGTGCTCATGCTGTGCACGCTGTTCATGCTCTGCAGATCGGCCAGGTCCGTGTGGTGCAGCCGGCAGTACCGCAGGGCCTCGGACCAGCTCAGCCCCACCTCCACCCTTGAGTTCTTGCCGCTGTTCATCAGCTGCCGGGCTGGGACGGGAGAGGCAGTCATCGCCCGCTCAGCCGCCCCCTCCCAGCTCTGGTCCCCAAAGAGCTTTCAGCCTCAACACAGGCAGCCTCCCCAGCCCCTTCTTTCCTACTCCACCCCGTACCGTGGGCTCTCCACTCACACGCGGCTCTGCCTCTGGGCCTTTGCACAGGCTGCCCTCTTGGCCTGGAAGGACTGGCCATTCCCCACGCCCTGCTCCCCCAGTCCCTTGCTCTCCCATGACCTGATCTCCCCTTTCCCTTTGCCCAACCAACGGCTCCCCACCCACCCCCAGCCCCCTCCTGGGCAGGCACCCCTTGCATTTGCTAAAGTGGCTTCTGTTAGTGCTTAATAAAGCCCGAGTTTACTGAGCGCTCCTGGAGCACCTGGAACTCATTGAATCCTTCCAATAACTCCTTAGGATAGACATTACCATGTCTGTTTTACAAATGAGGAAACCTAGTCACAGAGAGGTAAGTGACTTGGCCAGGGCCACCCAGTGGGAAGGGATGGAGGTGGGCCGTAAGGACGTGGGTGGGGTTCCCAGGTCTGGGCCCTTGATCATAGCGCAGCATTGCCCTGCGGTAGGTGGGGCTCGTCCCTGGTGCTGCACATTAGAACCCCCTGGGGAGCTTTCCAAATACACTGATGTCCCAGTGCACCCTACACCAAGGATCTGAATTTGCTGGGATTGCATCAGAATTTTGTTAAAGCCCCCGGGGAAAGGACCTTTTTGCTTGTCTGTCTCCATCACCAGGTGCAAGCAACTTGGGAGCAAAGAATGAGTCTTATTCATCATTATATTCGCAGTGCCCAGCACACCAGAAGGACTCAATGTGTTGAAAATGAATGAATAATGAATTAACTAATGAGGAAGTCAAACCTCTCCCAGGGGCCAACCCCAAGCCCCAAAATCTCCATGTTGGCTTCCTTCCTTCCTGACTCCATGCCCTTGTGGGTCCCCCCAGAAGTCGTCAAGGACGAATTTGCCTTGCCAGACCCTGCCTGTGTGCAGGGGTGGAGGGGCCAGGATGGTTGGGGGTGGGTCCTAGGCCTTAAGGGATCAGCCTCCAGCCAGGTGCCCGAGGAGACGAAAATAAGACCGAAGAACTGGGCATACACAGTGGCCAACATGGGCACGATCGGGAGGGCAGGGAAAGGGCTGACGGGACACTTGCCTCATGGGGTGAAGCTCCTCACACCCACCAGAGTCCAAGATGCTGCCTGTGGCTGAGAAAAGTTGGAGGATCCCTGCATCAGAGAAGGGGAACGGAAAAAAAGAAATCATTCTTTCTTAGGATGTGTGATTCACTTTGATGTTTTTTATCCTATTCTGTTTAATTTTTTAAAATCACTGACTGTGGCCCACAGTCGATTTTAGGACCCAGTGGGTCACAACTCGCAGTTTGAGAGACACCGGCTACAAACACTGTGTCCTGTTGCCTCCCAGACTCCAGCCTCCAGTGCTGAGCTCTGGGTCTGCGTCCCACCGTCCAAGAAGGACCCGGTAGTCAGTGAGCAGAGAGAGGCAGCGTGTGGGGACCAGGCTTTGCCGGACTACCCTCCCTGCTCAGGGCTGCAACCACAGCACCAGGGAGTGGCCTTCGGCTCCCCATTTCACAGGTGGGAAGGTTGTGGCTGGGAGAAGTGAACTAACTCACTTATAGCTACCTGGTAGGCACAGCAGCTGAAGGTCACGGGAAAGCAGGAGGTGGAGACGATGGGCCCCCAGCAAGTCCTACTTCTGTGACGTCAGAGGCCCCCCAGCCCGGCCTGGGCTCTGGCTCCATGATTAAGCACAGACCAGAGACCAAGGCTCTTTTTTTGGGGAACCAAGAACAGCTGTCTCTCTCTCTCTCTCTCCCTTCCTCCCTCCCTCTCAACATCCTGTTTATGCCCAGAGCTCTCTCCATCCCCTTAAGGGCTAAGCTTTCGGAAACCAGAGTCTGGAAGATTCTTTGCTGCCCTCCACCCCTTCACACCCTCCCCAGAGGGAAGGGCAAACAGCCCCTCTGACTGAAAGGGCAAAGGGAAAGAGGAAAAGATTATGAATGCTTCAACGCTAATGCTCTGCCACAATATTCTCTTGTGCAGTGAAGGCCTCAGATGGCTTCCTCCACGTGGCAGGATGCATTTGTGCCAGGGCCTCTCCTGGGACAGAAGAGAGCCTGACAGTGAGGGCACAGACGGTGCCAGGCCTGCCGGGACCCCGCCCCCCCCCCGGGGCAGCTCGGCCATTCACCCAGGAGTCATCAGGTCTCGTGGTTTGAGGGCCTGGCTGGGCCCCCCCCGGGCTGCCCCGCGTGGGCAGAGGGAGCCCCCTGGGGAAGTACAGCAAAATCTCTCAGTAGAGAGGCAGCTCCGGTTTGCCTTAGGAGAATGTGCTTTTACTTTTCTCTTAGGCTTCCCCCTCCTACCCAGGACTGTTTGGTACCCAGACACACCGTGTATCCGGAAGGAATGAGGAGGCTGCACTGGGCACGGAGGGCTGGTGATGAGGGGAGGATGACAGCCCTGCTCCCCAGGACGTGGGTTTCATTGGACTTGGGTCAGGGCAAAGGAACAGAGAGACAAGAAAGCAGCAGTCTTCCTAAGAGACCCAGGGACAGACCGTTGGATTGCACAAGCCACCGGAAGCAAAGGGGGTTCATGAAACTTCCCAGAGCTTTTTACCCCATTCCCCAAAGTAAGAATGCATTTCCGCCCGGACATGATACACCCTTCGGTGTAGGTCTAGATAACCTTCACTTTCCCACAGTCAATATATACCTTTTCTCCCAAACCAACTAGAGCTGCACCCCCAAATTGGAAACCTCATTGTCCATGCTTGCTTTATTACTGGGACAGGATCTTAGCCCCCCAGAGAGCAGGCAGGTGTTCTCCTGCATAGCGAGCCGCTAATCACTGTCTAGGGTCTTTGTTAGAGATGCGCTTTGTGGCCACAAGGCCCCAGCCAAGAACAACGCGAGTGGGTTTCTCTAAGCCTTGATTCCTGTGAGATAATAGAAAAAATATGTATATTGGTCTGTGGCGCTTCTTGGCACAAAGCTTCTAGAAACTGTGTCATTTCTTGGGTGATAGGAGTGACTTTTGTTCTGATGAGGCGACTCTAGATGGGCTCCTGAATGGCATGGGGAGAGGCTCCCCAGGAAGTGCAGGCCATGATGAGAACTTTGGAACTGTTGGCCCCATCCCCTCCACAGACTTCATGATTGGTCATGCCTACGTAGTGAAAGCTCCATAAAAATCCCAAAAGGACGGGGTACAGAGAGCTTCTGGGAGGGTGAACACATGGAGATTGGGGAGAGTGGGGGGCTTGAAGGGGGCTCGGAAGCTCCGCCCTTGCCCTGTGTGTCTCTTCCATCCAGCTGTTCCTGAGTTGCATCCTTTTGTGATAAACCAGTGATCTAGTAAGTCAAATGTTGCTCTTTCTGTGAGCAGCTCTCACAAATTAACTGAACCTGAGGAGAGGTGATGGGAACCTCCAATCTACAGCCAGCTGGTCAGAAGTATATACCACTGCCTGGCTTTGCGGCTGGCGTCCGAAGCAGGGGCTGGGGGGTGGCTTCAGTCTTCCAGGACTGAGCCCTAACCTGTGGGATCATTCGGACGCTATCTGCAGGTGCACAGTGTCAGAGCTGAGTGAGATCATCGTACCCCCAGCTGGTGTCACACAATTGCTGTTGGGCCCCCCCCCACACATCTGGTATCAGAAGTCTCGTGAGTGTGGCCTTGGCGTCTGAGGGAGGGAGACACACAGGGACTGGGGTGCTTTTCCTGAACAATTCCGGACCGGGGCTGTTAATTCCTTGACCAGGAGGGTGATGATGGCTAGCTTACAAGGGTGTTATGAGGACTAAATAGAATGATCTTTGCGGTGGATTTGACATACGCACAAATTCTAGTGTGCCACAAAATTGTACCTCTTGATTGCCTCTAAGTCAACCTACGTGTTTTAAGGCGCACGCACATTAAAATGCGTCTAAGTATTTGAGGATACAGTTTGATCAGTTTTGCAGTGTGTATACACCAGTGGAACCCCCGCCGCGGCTGGGTTCTGGAACATTACCAACACCCCAGAACGTTCCCTCCTGCCCTTCGCTGCAGGCCCTGCTCCCACCCCAGCTTCAGGCTTTCTGTTGCTATAGATTTGTTCTCTAGCATTTTGTTTGAATGGAATTGCCCTCAGTAGATTCGCCCATTCGTCACAGGTATCTGGAGTTCACTGCTCTTTACTTCACTCTCCTGCTGGCTGCATGTGGTCCGGTTGAGGGTCACTGTCCACAAAGCCTCTGTGAACATTCATGAACAAGTCTTGGTGGATATACGTGCTCTTTTTTTTTTTTTTTTTGGACAGATCCTGCCGCGGGTTTCTTGGTACCCATAGCTCAGGACAGCAGCCCCGCGCAGACAGAAGCCCAGGGGTCACGCCGGTCCTCCCGTCCTCACGCTGGGAGGCAGAAGCCTCTACGCTGGAGCCTGCGTGGGGGCCTGGGCACCTGTGGGAGCCTGAGCCACAGCAGGAGCTGCAGCCTGGGCCTTGGTTTGCGTCTTGGCCTCGGACTCTGGCCAGCAGAGCCCGAGACCCTTGGCAATGCCGCACAAGCATGTTTCCCCAGCTTGGGGTGAGCGATGCAGGCAAGTCGATTTAGCTTGCAGCTGCCGCTCTTTGGGATCTTGGGCTTGACCTCCTTGGGCTGGACGAGGGCCTTGGGATCCTCGGCACGTGCACTCATGGCCTTGGCGTTGTTGGCCCGCATCTTCTTCAGGCCCTTCTTCTTGTGCTCCTTGGCAGAACGCACGTTCCCCAGGAACTTGGGTTCTACCCCTGAAGAGAGTCATATCTTTGTGACCGGGGTCTCTTGATGCCGTGTCTGTGCCGTCTGCATGACTGGTTGTCTGTGGTGTGATTCTTGGACTTGGCCATGTCTGCACGGAAGCCCGCGGTTCCCGAAGCGCCTTGGACTGGAAGAGAAAGAGAAAGACTGGATATTATGTTCTTATTTCTTTGGGGTAAGTGCCTAGGGGTGGGACGGCTGGGAAGCATGGTAAGATCTGTAAGCGGGTGCTATTAAGAAACGGTTAGTAGCCGTTTCTTCCAGAGTAGCTGTGTCATTGCCATTCCTGCCGAAACACAGGATAGTTCCAGTGCCTTTGCTACCGTGGCAACATTAACTATGACTCTGAGCTCTCACTCTAGCAGGTAAGGAAGAAATTTAGCCTCACCTATTTTCAGGGCTATCCCCACAACATACACACACAGACACACACACACATGGTGGGAGAAGAACGAAGCCTGGGTCTCACACTGTCTACACCACTTACCACTGAGATCTCCATTTTCCTGGATTATTTGACGTCTGCCAACCCCGCCATGGCTGAGCCCCACACAGCTGTTTTTCTGTGAGGTCCTTCTGCCCAGGGCACTAGAAGAAAAGCACAGATTAATAGCTAAAAATGTTATTCTGCCATATATATAAAGCACTTAGCACAATCCCAGACCCATAGACGATGCTTAGTTAATGCTTCCTCTCCCTTAAGAGAGGGGGAAGTTGTTCTCTCCCCTGTGGAGGTGCATTTTGAGCTGACGGTGAGGACTGGCACTGAGAGTATTACAGAGACAGTGCACCTGCCCCCCTGAGAAGGCTCAGTCAGCTGTCTGGCCTGAGAATGGTCTATAGTGACCACTTGACTCCAAGCTCCTGCTGCACCTTGTTCATGTTGTCGATCCCGCAGAGCCGCAAACAATATTCCAGTTAATAAAGGGACATCTCCTAAGTGTGTTTGCTCACCACTGGCCTCCTTCTCCACCTCGAAAATGGGGCTCTGGGGTGAGAGGTTTTGACCTTTATTCCTGCTCCCTGTTATGAACCATTTATTCAGGTTGTAACCCAAATCCGCGTTGACCATCTTCTGTTGCAAACGTAAGTCTCAGTATCTGGCAACCAGGCAGCTGGTACACATATTGATCGAATAAGTGAATGAATGAATCATTGACTGTTGGTGATTTTATGGATGTGGACATGACCTGTTGAAGTTAATCGTGCTCTGTGGGGCCATTTCTGCTTGAGGGAAACGTTCTGCTACGGCCAGCATGTCTAATCCCTGCACACCTGGGGAAAGCAGTGGGGCACCTGGGGCAGGTCACTGGAGCCTTCCTTGGACACTTGGGTCCCTTGGAAAGAACCACCCAGGGTCCTCTGCTCTTGGGTGCCCCCTATGGGCTGGCACACAGTAATGGACATCCTGTCCTTCCTTTATCCTGAAGAAACATTTTTCCTAGTGCCTAAAGGAAGATGAGCCCTTAGACTCTAAACTACCACTGAATGGATTTTTCATTTATTTTCCCCCCTGGTTAAGTGCTGTTTTAATAACTAATCTTTTAAAAGAAATTCTACTTTATTCCTTTAAAAGTAAGTATTTCGGCCAATAAACACATGAAAAAAACCTGCTCAACATCACTAATCATTAGGGAAATGTAAATCAAAACTGTTGTGAGATACCAATATACATTCATTAGGATGGCTACTATCAAAAAAACAAAACAGCAAGCGTTGGAGAGGGTTTGGAGAAAAGGGAATCCTTGTGCTCTGTTGGTAGAAAGGCAAATTGATGCCGCTACCATAGAAAACAGTATGGAGGCCCCTCAAAAAATTAAAAACAGAAGTACCATATGATCTAGCAATCCCACTTTGGGGCATACACCCAAAGAATTGAAAGCAGTGGGGCGCCTGGGTGGCTCAGTCAGCTGAGCGTCCGTCCGTCTGTCTGACTCCTGATTTCAGCTAAGGTCGTGATCTTGGGGTCTTGGGATGGAGCCCAGCCCCGGGCTCCATGCTCAGCAGGGAGACTGCTTGAGTTTCTCTCTCCCTCTGCCCCTCCCCCTCCTCTCTCGCTCTCAAACAAATAAATCTTTTTAAAAGAGCATTGAAAGCAAAGACTCAGATATTTGTACATCCATGTTTATAGCAGCATTTATTCACAGTAACTGAAACATGGAAGCAACCCAGCATCCATGGAGGGAAGAATGGATAAGCAAAGTGTGATATATATATATACATACATACACTGGAATATTATTTTGCAGCCTTTAAACGGAAGGACATCCTGGGGGCACCTGGCTGGCTCTCTCAGTAGAGCGTGCAACTCCTGATCTCGGGGTGTGAGTTCGAGCCTCCTGTTGGGTGTAGAGATTACTTAAAAATAAAATCTTTAAAAAATAAAATAAAAGGAAGGACACTCTGATCCAGGCTACAACATGGATGAACTGTGAGGACATTATGCTAAATGAAATAAGTCAGCCAGGTGAAGACAAATATTGTATGATTCCTCTTGAATGAGGTACTTAGTCAAATTCATAAATATGGAAAGTGGAATGGGGATTGCCAGGGGCTGGAGAAGGCAAGAAGGAAGAGTGACTGTTTAATGGGTACAGAGCTTCAGTTTTACAAGATGAAAAGAGTTCTAAATGTATTTAACATCCCTGAACAGTACATTTAAATATGGTTGAGATGGTAGATTTTGTGTATTTTACTACAATAAAAAAATTAGAAAAAAGGAAATGTCTCCTGAGTTAATATTTCTTTAACCTATTATGTGTATTATCTCCAATTTTGCTCGTATTATCTCTCGGGTTACTAAAGTCTTTTGGCTTCATGTTACTGTGTGTGCGTGCAGGTCAGCCTTTTGGTTTGTTCTGTTCTATTTCATGTCATTTTCTTCAACAATTATTTCATCCTCTTAGTAGGTGCCATGACTTCATAAATTCATTATTGATTTCCTTTCAGTGTTTTATTTACTTCATTTTAAGTATGCAGTGAGGGGTTCTAGCAGGAGGGAGTTTTTGGGGTACACACCACATGTACCCGCATATCTCTTTGTCTGCCAAATCTCCCCCACCCTCACCCCAATACACTTCTGGGCTTGATCCAGAGCTGTGGGGGGCAGGGGTGGGTCTACAAATAAAAAAGTGGAATCACTGGTATCTCTGCTAAGTGCTGCTTCCTGCTCTGTGAGATCCTGGCCACGGTGTAAGGAGTGGAGGGCACTGTCCTCTGGAATGAGGGGACATGGGAGCAGCCACAGGTCACAAGGAGCAGGTGCCTCACCCTTTACATACTTTGCCTTATTTAATTCTAAGAGATAAAATATAAAAGCCCCATGAGGTAGGTAGTTTATTATTACCCCATTTTCTGGAGAGGAAACCAGTTCAGGGTGCATCAGAAACTAGCCAAGGTCATATAACATGTATGGAGAGGCCCATGGGGTTTGAAGCCAGGTCTGCATGATCCTCCGGGCCTGTGTCCCGTGAGGTTGCCATTGGAGGCCTCCCCTCCGGGTGGCTGACTCTGCTGGAGGCAGGGATGGAGTCCCTGCATCTGCAGGCAGGCCGGCCTCACGGCTCCTCCTTTCTCTCTTTAACCCCAATTTTGCAACTGTCAAGGGGGAAACGCTGATGTGCAGCTGCAGCGGTTGGGACAGGCCACCCCTCAGCTCCCAGAGCCAGTGGTGGGTCCCCACCCTCGACTGAGGTGCCCTGGGGCTGCCTGTGCTCCTGGCTCCCCCACCTAGCTCTGTGACTTCAGAGAATGATTTCATGTTGGAGCTAAACAGCTTCCTCCTCCGTAAAATGGAAGCAACAGTAAGGCCTCCTTCTTAGGATAGTTACGTGGATGAAATAAAATCACACTCCAAGTGCTTGGTGAAGACCCTAGTTATCTCACTATGGTGATTCTCCATCTCCGTGGGCAAACCCTTGGCTCTAGTTCAACCTGCAGGGGGGAAACCCTGGCGGCGGTGCCAGGAAATCATTGCACCAGAGTCCACAGGCCCACAGCCCCTCTTCAGGGGAACCCTAAGTCCCTCCTCCCCAGTGGGACAGCCCAGTGGTCATGCCTGTGCGCCCCCGCCCTTCCGCAAGGACGCGCAAGGCCAGGGGGCTGAGGCTTACCCGCGCACCTGTTGGCCATTGACCAGGCTGTTCGCCAGGCCGAGGAGATGCAGGGGACTGCAGAGGCCAGGCAGGGGCTCGGAGCTGGGTTTGCCCTCTTGATAGCAGGTCTGGGAAGATGCTCAGAAGGGGGCCAAGATTGAGCGAAACCATGCAGCTGTGGCCCGGGGCTGCTGGGGGAATCTGGAAAAACAGGGAATTCCCTGCTGAAAGAATGGGGGATTGGAAGGTATGGACAAATGCCCTCCTACTTGATGGTTTCCAGGGGACAAAGCACTAGGAGTGAGCACAGGAGGTATGACTCCGTTGGAATGGAGCTGAGCAGACAGAGAGTAATGCCTTCCCGAAAGACTTTGCCTTGATGGTGGCCTGGGGAGAAAGCTCTCCAACAAGGGGAAAGGGAGGAAGGCAGGCTCTGGTATCACAACAGCTGGAGGCTAGGGTGTGTGTGGGAGGAGCCTGAGAACCCAGGGCCTCCTGCTAGGCCTGCCCTGGAAGGAGGTTCAGGAGGGTAGGACCTGAGGCCAGGCCCGAGGTCAGTAAAGGCTGACGACAAGCTGTGTTCCAGGTGAAGTGACCAGTCAGGAAGGCTGGAGAGACAGGTCATGTGATGGTTAATCTTACGGGTCAGCTTGACAGGGCCAGGGGTGCCCAGATACTTGGTTGAACATTATTCGGGGGGGGGGGCTGTGTGTGAGAATGTTTCTAGAAGAGATTAGTATTTGAATTGGTGGACTGAATAAACCTGATTGTCCTCTCTAATGTGGGTGGGCCCCAGCCCACCTGCTGAAGGCTGAGGTCTAGTCCCATATACGATGCAGGTGTTTTCAACACCACATCATTATCTCAAGACTCTATCCTTGGAGCAGCTTCTGGGAGCAAGAAAGGTGAGCAGAAAGAAACCTTCCTCTCTGCCTGCCTGACTTCAAGCTGGGATACCAGTCTTCTGTGCTTGGACTGGTACTTAACCCCTGGTTCTCCTGGGCCTCCTGCCTGCAGACAGCAGAATGTGTGACTTCTCTGCTTCCATGATCACGGGAGCCAGTTCCTCAAAATGAATCTCTTGTAGATAGATGGATGATCTACCTTAGGCAGGTCTCCTATTGATTCTATTTCTCTGGAGAACTCTAACACAGGTAACCAAGTAGAAGACAAAATAGAAGATGCAAAGAATGCCCGGGGGCGGGGGGTGGGTTGTTGGGGCAGGTGGAGCAGGAGGGAGGTCAGGTCAGGTCAGGCTATCACGTAGAATCAGCAGGAACCTCTTCATGGATACCAGACCTGCACAGCAACGTCTCCTTCATGTAGACTTTGGGGTTTCCAGTTTCTAATTCTCCATGTCCTGAGAGCTGAGGGAGATCCATGTACAAAAACCTCAGGGCTGCTAGGTTTATGGATATCCCATTCTTTCCTGAGTCAGGAACCCACAGCACCTCTGAGAATATGTTACGTGCATACAGTCTGACATGGTGAAATATGAGCTCGACCCACACAGCTCAGAGGACACCTTGTTCTACACTGTTAGGAGCGGTGCAGATTTAAGTCCTGTCCAAACCACTATATCTAGTGACAAGGCCAGGTGGAGGTGAACTTGGGCCAGATGGAGCAGAGAAAGCTGATTTGGTACGCAATGCACCTGCCGGGACAGGCTAGGCATTCTCTATGCTGGAAGGAGGACCCATTGGATGTGCCAGAGACGGGTGAACACCGTCTAGGGCTCAGCATGGAGGGTGTGTGTTGGTTTGTAATCCTCCTGGGAGCTTCTTGGGTATAGTTTGAAACCAGCCCCTGTACTCGGGGCAGGGAGAGATGGAAGGAGGAGGCAGCCAAGGAGGTTAGCCGGTGGCAGGTATAATAAGCAAAGGGGACGTACCAGGCTTGTCTTGGACAGCAGCAAGATGAAAGTGTCCCTGCACCTCCCCGCCACATCTGAAAAGTTGAGACCTTCACAGGTTCTAGTCACATATGCCGTGCAGGTGTTTTCAACACCACATCCCTATCTCAAGGCTCTATCCTTGGAGCAGCCTCTGGGAACAAGAAAGCCAAGTGGAAACCATGTTCCAAGAACAGGGGAGGGAGTGAGGAGCCTCCAAGCGCTGGGGCCCAGCTCATGGGTCAATTTTTGATGACCGTCCCCAACAGGGTGGTCCCCCTGATGGGTAGAGGGAACGTGTCATCTCTTCAGAGGTCCGGGCAGGTGTTGGCGTTAGGAAAGTCAGGCATGTGGTGGGTAACGTGGTGGGTCCTGTGCTCGGTTTTAGAAAAGAACCTGGCTCTAGAGGAACCAGGGTACTGGGAACCTCACAAGGCCAGGAATGGGGTCCAGAAGAGCATGGGAGAGAACCAGGTCCAAGAACAGGTCAGGCCTCTCCTCTGGGCTCCCTCAGCTCCTGGGCCTACTGACTGTATTGTAAGTGCAATTCTATGGAGGCTCCTGTCAGCCGCATCACCGATGGGTTCCTAGGGGCCAGCACCATGTCTTAGTTATCTCTGTGCCCCTGGTGCCCTGCAGGGTGCTTGGCACGCAGCGAGTGCTCAGTGAGCATGTGCTGAAAGAACAGGGGACTCAGTGAGGAGCCCCCCGACATAGTGAACCAGAGCTGCTTGCTCAGAACCAGGCTGGCCCGGAGCCTGGATGAGCAGTCTGTGAGTGAGGTGTGGAGCTGAGATCCAGGTGCGCCCCAGGCTTCACGGTCCTCTGGATGGGTTGTTGTGGTCATGGCTTCTAGAGGCGGGAGAAGGAAGGAGATCACTTTGTTTCGATCAATAATTAGACAAAAGTAAATGAACACTTGTGTTTTAGGGGGCTCGGGAAATGAGTGTGGCCTGCTTCAGCGTTTGATTCCTTCCAAGCTGTCTTCCCTCATGCCGTGATTTTCACCATGAGTTTTGCCACCCAGAGGAGCGATGTCACTTAACACCTCCCTCCCTCAGCTTCAAGTAGGAGCCCAGGGCCCCAGAGTGTTTGACTGTCACGTGGCCCAGAAGCACCCCAGAGCCCCGTGGTGAGAGGAGCCGGGGCGACAGACGGCTCTTCTGTAGGAAGAAGATGCGCAGGCTTGCAGATTTTTCCCAAGCAGCTGAATGACATTTCTGGAGAAATCACTGCCTGCAGAACCAACATACAGCATAACATGCTATCAACCTCTTGCAACGAAAAGGCCAGCCAAGGTGTCTGGATACTATAAGAAGCTGAGAGCTTGGCTACTTGCTCCTTAAGCCTATTTCCTCTTGTTCCTGGGAGAAACTCAGCTGTGTGTCCCAGCCTCCTTTGCAGTTAGGTGTGGCCTTGTGGTTGCGTTCTAGCCAAAAAAGTGGGAGCGAGAGTGGTGCAGGCTGCTCCCAGGACTAGCCCACAGAACTAGCCCACAGAACTCTGCCATTTTCAATCCTCCATGTACCCCTTGTGAACCCTAGTCCCCAGAAAGCCAATCCAGAGAGGCCACTGTGCCGCTCAGGTGTATGGCTTCAGGGATCGATGGAATTTGGAGGTGTCAGAGGTAGAGAGGAGGCTTTTAGGGTCTGGGGTAGCAACCGTAGAGAATCTCTGAGCAGGGATGCCAAAATAGGCAAGAGTATAATTGCTGTCCTCTATTTGGACTCCATCCAAAGAGAGTGAAGGGACACCAGCCAAGCAAGGAGGTCCCAGGAGCCATATTTAGCAGGAGAAGGGGAGCCTCTGACTGTTGGTGGCTCTTGCTTTATCTCACACAGCAGGCTGTTCTGTAACAGGTCCCCCCCGGGTCCTGGAAGGCCCTGGCAAACATGTCCCCGTCATGGGGAATGCATAGGTGAAAAAAAAGAAAAGCCTGCAATCCTCATACATTTGCTCTTTTTACTTCTCATTAGCTGTATTGAATTATCTGGAGATTTACAATGATCTGCTCAGAATATTATGCATATATATATATGTATTTTTTTTTTTTACGGGACAAAGCAGGCACTAGTCAGGGGAGGGGCAGAGAGAGAGGGACAAGCAGACTCCCCACTGGGCAGGGAGCCCTACAAAGGGCTTGATCCCAGGACCCCGAGATCATGACCTGAGCCGAAGTCAGATACTTAACCGACCGAGCCACCCAGGCACCCCCAGAATATAATATTTTGTTCCTGAAATAGAAGAACTAGAAATTCATGATAGAAACTAGATATAATTTTTTCATAGGATTATGATTCTAGCCAAGGTCTAACACAATATTTATAGAAATGATCAGAAATTGCATAGTAACCAATGTGTCAAGTGACAGATCTCCCCTGGCACAGTGGAGAGCTTTCTGAGATGTCTATAAATCAGTCAAGTAGGACAGTGCAGTAACCGATCCCAGTAAAGCTCCAAAAAATGTATGAGAGAGGTTCCCTGGGGCCAGGAAGCAGAGAGCCCAGACGCTCAGTATGTCGGCGGGCTATTGTAGGGTGAACTGTCCAGGTCATCTGTGCTGAACCATGTCAGTCCATGGTTGACTGGAGACCCCAGCTGTCAGGCTTCCAGGCACCTTTATGAAATATTCTGTCCTCATCAAAGGGCTTTGGAACACTGGGTCATCTCTGGAATCACAAGAGGCCAAACTCAGAGGCCCAAAGCTATTTTTAAATTCTCCTCCCCCCATTACCAGCCTCCCATACAACGTTGTCTTCGTGAAACCGGAAAACCAAAACCTTTGTAAAGAAAAGAAAGTTCAGTTGACACATTTTGGAGAAAAGAGACATGTGGCCACTGCTTTCTCTCTGTTGTGAATACCCCTTTTCCACTGAACTCTTATCGGAACATCTGTGGGCTTTGTGCTCCCTGCCTTTGTCCCAGTGAGTTTTGCCATGAAGGGGGTTTAGGAAAGGAATCCCTGGCATTCTTCAGGCAAGAACAGCCTGTGGCTTGCATAGACCCAAGTTCCATCAGAGCCATATCCAGTGTCACGATGGTGCCTCATGCCATCGCAAAATCTCACAGGAGAAGAAAATAACATGAGATTATGGATTTCCTCAGCCCTTCCAGAACACACTGATAATAACACTGATGTATTTGGACGCGTGACTAGTACATGCTATGAGGAGGCACGAGCCGGGAGCCGTGGGTCAGTTGTTAACACCTGTTCAAATGATGAGAATTATAGACGTATCATTTATAAAGCAGTTTTACGAGACCCTGATTTCTTTTAGACCCAGTTTCCCCACACACAGGCCAGTGGGCTCATGGGTTATGCTTGGCTCGCAGGAGGCTCATTTAGCAACTGCTCAGCCAAGCAAAGGAAACTTTGCTGCAGGTCTAGGAGGCTCTCAAGCCCAGACCAAGAGGAGACAGTACCCACTTCCACCGGGGCTGGTAAATGTTGAGATGGAGTCTGCTGTTTTCCCTGCAGTTCCCTGCTCAAGCCTGCAGGATCTTTGGGAACTTGTGGAGAGAGGGCTCTCCTGTTCTGTGGCCGGCAGATCTGAGAGGACAGAGTACCTGGAACCTGGAAGTTTCTCCCCTCATTGACTAGCAGGAAGGGGCGCCTAAGAAGCTCACCACCCCTCTCCCCTGCTGAACAGAATGACAGACACTTCTTCCTTTGGTTGTGATGGACTATGAGCAACAGCCGTTAGCAGGTGGGGGGCTGTGATACAAGCCCCTGAGAAATGCCACGGCTCCCAGGGAGGTGCCCACGCTCCCGGCCTCTGGGAGGGACAGGTGCTCGCGGCGTGTGAGTGGGAGGGCGCGGGCCCATGCTGCCCATGCAATTTGCAGCCCTTCCTGCAATCCTGGGCTGTCTGTCCTCAGAATTCGCACGTTGGCCGTTTTAATTGCAGTTGGTCCTTGAAATGAGAGGGGAGGAGGTAGAATGCCCAAGAATACCAAGAAAAGGGAAATCAGGCTCACAAGCCGAATGCTGAATGATTTTTAGGTCCCACACTGAGAGGCCAGGACCTTTGACTCTTCAGACACAAATTAGAGCCCCCCCGTCAGAATGGTCTCAGTATCCTCCGCACCCCCAGACGCTTCTCATCGTAAGCACTGTCCACGCTTTGCTTCTTGCTCCAACCCTCTTGCAGGATGATAGAGGAACCGAGGCACGGGACTGGGGTGGTGCAGGGGAGAGAGGGGCAGGGCCAGCCATGCAGGTGGATCAGGGTGTTAGAAGCCATCCTGCTAGGGTTGGCACCCCCAGCCCCCCCCCCCCAGCTTAGCATGGTACATGCACCTTGAACCAGAGGGACTTCGTAGGGTCTCAACACAAGACAGCTCCGGAGCCAAGGAACTGTCTGTCCGCATGGGGACATCAGGGCAGAACCTCGTGCAGACTCGGGGGAGAACCAGCAGTTTGGGGCAGACACCTCCTGGTAGGTAAGTCCCGCTGGGAGAGGAGACAGCAGCTTTTGCTTCTGGTGAGGTGTGCCTTCCACTAAGGCTGCACAAGACCAGTCCTCAGCAGGAGGGGTCTGCAGGAGAGCCCCTCTCCCGCTTGCAGGAGGGAAACCTCGTGGCTTCGGAACCTTCCCTGTCCCTCCTGCAGTGGCTGAGTCCCCCTCGGCTCAAAGCTGTGGTGACACTCCCCGCCAGCATGCGGGACCTGGGCATTGTGACCTCAGCTGTTCTGCACACAGAGAGGTGGTCATCCTGCCCTTACCTTGGCCTGTAATCTGCATAGGACAGTGGCCTGGTCACAGGGGCCCATTGTGGGGAGGTTGGGAAGTTAAAGAACACTCTGGTCTCCTCCATCATGTCGGCCAAGAAGGCAGAACTGAAGAAAACGAGCCTGGTAAAGGAGAAACTGCTGGACAATGTGGGGCCTCTCCGAGTTCCTGCTCTCCGGAGCTGTGGGGTGGGGATGGGGGTACAGAGAGCTCTCTGATGAATCCTCGGCTTTTCTTTCTCTGCTCTGAGCTCCAAGTGGCCTCTCAGCCAGGAAGGAGGGTGGGACTAATCCGTGGCCTGGGGGCGGGAAGGAAAGGGGCCTCTGCTGACTCCCTGTGGGACAAAGAACAATGTAATCGCCCCAGCACCTCTAGCCACTCCCGGAGCCACGTTCCCAGCTGGGCCCATGCCAGGCCCCATGGAAGGGCACGTCCATGGCACACAAGCACTGTGTTAGATGATACGATTCGTGCCCCTGATTTGCAGACGAGGAAATGGGGGCTCAGAGGGAGTAAATAAGCTCCCGGGTGGCACAGCCACAAGCAGCTGAGGTTAGGGTGTGAATCCATCTCTCTCCAAAGCCTGAGCTCCTGAAATAATACCCACACGGTTTCCATAAAGTTATCTCCAAGGGCTTTCCCTGCTCAGGCCCCCGGCGGGGAGAAGGAGGCCTGCTGACCGGGCAGGTGCGTGCTCAGGAAAGGAAGATAAGCTGACAAGGTCTGGGTTGCCTTGAATCAGGTCCTGTGCGGGGGGGGGGGGGCTGGACCTGAGCTCAGGTGCAGGAGGACAGGCAGGGGTGGACGGGGGGGGGGGGCTCTCGAGAGGGCTAGTGTGATCCCCGCCCCCAAGTCCTGATGCCTGACAGACGGCAGACTGCCAACGTCCTCCCTCCACAGAACAAGAACTATAAGGCAGGGTGCCTGGAATTGAAGCCAGAGCCGACCAAAGTAAGAAGCTTTTTTGAGGCCATGCTGGCAGCCAGGCCTGAGACCCGTGGGGAGGTGACCTGGAGTCAGGGGTCATTCGCTGTTCCTGGTGGCCAAGACCTGTCCCAGGTGCTGGGGGGATACACGAGAGAGAGACAAGCTCTCAGCTCTCACCGAACTTCACACTAGTAACTAACGTGATACAGAATAAATAAGGAAAACTCAGTAGTGTCACCTGCTAGGCAGAGAATTAAAATAGGGAGGTAGGGCCCTGGGCTTAGCACGAAGGCTGAGGAAGGGCGCTGTGGGGGGAGGAAGGAGTGCATGCAAAGTCCCTGAGGCAGGAGTGGGCTTGGCTGTTCAGGGGGCCAGGAGGGCAGTGGCGTGGTGAGGGGATGAGCTCCAGGGAGAGGAGAAGGTGGCGGGAACTGCTTCCTAGGCGGGGCCACCAGCTCTCACCTCCACCCCAGCCCTAAAGGAGGAACGGAACCTCAGGGGGATCTCTCCTGCCTCAATCACCCCACACCTGCGATTTCTAATGTTCTGTGTTTCTGCTTCCCACCAACAGACATATGACTACAAAGCAGTAAAACAAGGAGGGCCGTTTACCAAACCAGGAGGGACGCACGAGCTAAGGGTAGGTGTGCCAGCCCAGGGGGCGGGGTCGGCAGGGCACAGTCGAGATGTGGGCCCCCCACCCACGGCTGGGGCAGGTCCCCTGCTGGCGTCTGGGGCTCTGCCCCAGGACCCATGGCTTTACTCCCTCCACCGCTTTTTGTTTTGTTTTAACTCTGTATTTTGAACTAATTTCAGACTTACGGAAAATTTTCAAAAAATTGGGCAATGAATTCTAGTCTACCTTTCACTCAGATTTCCCAAATGTTGACATTTGATCAGGGTTCTCTCTCTCTCCCTCTCTCTCTCTCTTTCTATATATATATATATATATATGTATGTATACATTCACACACATACATATGTATAATATAGGTTTCCTGAATCATCTGAGAGCATGTTTCTCTCAAATTTCAGTGTCTACTGTCTAAAAACAAGAACAATCTCTTACATAACCACAGTACAGTTATCAAAATATCAAAGTCAGGACATGAACACTGATTCAGTACTTAGTCTATTTGTACCAATTGTTCCACTAAGGTCTTTCCTAACAAGAAAAAACAACTGTTTTGATGTGGGATCCAATCCAGGCCCACACATGGTCTCTAGGTTCCATGTCCCTTCAGCTTCCTTCCATCTGGAATAGCCCGTGAACCTTTGTTTTTTGGGGACATTTCATTTATGAGGATTATAGGTCATTTATTTTGCAGACTGACCCTTCATTTGGGTGGTCTGATGCTCCCCAGTGATCAGACTTGGCTGCACATTTTTGGGGGTCACATCATGGAAAAAAGGCGTGCCCTTCAGTGCATCTTATTGGGTGGCACATGATGTCTCCATGTCCCACCCTCCCATTTTCTTAACCGCGTCCTTTCCTTCCCCCCTAGCGGGAGCCATCTCTCTGTTCCTCCTCATTTGCAATGCCCCAGGATCTTCCTTCCATCCAAGACATTTCCTTACTCCTTCTCTTCCCTGTTTTATTCCCCCAGAATGAACTCAGGGAGGTGAGGGAAGAGCTCAAGGAAAAAATGGACGAGATCAAACAGGTAACAGGGTGAGACTTTTCAGGACACAGAGGAAAAGGGTAGCACCCAGGAAAATGCAGTGCTGAACTCTGAATAGTGAGGGGAATCAGGAATTGCATGGAAAAAGCCTCAACCTAACTCAGCCTGATCTCCTTCAGCATGTCGGTGCTGGGCAGCTTAGGATATCTAGTTCTTATTTGTTTGATGCTTAAACCCAGGTTTTGAATGCCAAGAACTCCCTAAGGGGTCACATTGAAGGTTGAGGAGATAGAACCTTAGTGACAGAGTGAGAGGGACTGATTGGGAAGTGGGGGCAGTCACAGACCAATTCCATTCTCCTTACCATACCCCCCCACCTTGAGCATGCCACAGAGAAGGAACTTTCTTGTTGCTTCTTGGATGGAACCACCTATGGCAAACTCATGAAGAGAGGGAGTGTATAAGCAAGGAGGTGTACGGGAAGCTGTGGTCTGAGCTCTGAGCTCCACTTGGAAGCGTCGAAGTAGCTGGATCTAAGCCCCGCCAAGGCTGGTGGGGGGTGGGAGGCTTCATGCTACATGCATCTTCATCCCTTCGTAGACTCTGTGGCAAGAAAAGGGCTTGGATAGGCCACGACATGTCCATTCCTTGAGCTTTATCCAGCTTATTCCAGAGGATCAGCTGCTGCCCTTTTTAAAATGCCACTGAGACGGCTCCAAAGTCGTAATATGTGCTGTGCCTTTCTTCTTCGATAGATAAAGGGCATAATGGACAAGGATTTTGATAAACTCCAGGAATTCGTGGAGATTATGAAGGTGAGCATTTACTGAGCGCTTTCCATGGGCGGGCACCATGCTAGAAAATACAGGAGTTGCTAGACCCCGCACTGTAGCCACTTACAGTCTAGTAGGAAGACCCAAACTCTATGGAAAGAAGGAAATAGCAAGTACCAAGCTACATGATAATTGGAGTTAATTAGGAGTCTGGAGAAATAAGGAATGAATGTGGGCTGGGGTAACCAGACAAATCCTTACAAAGAAGGTGAATCTTACGGTGAGCTTTGGAGGCTATGTTGGAAGCTTAATGCAAATCTAACCAAAAGCCCAATACGATTAGTTTTGAACTCAACAATTACTAAGAGGACCATCTAGACTCTAGAATAGTGGTTCTCAAACCTTGATGTGTGTTGGAATTTCCTGGAGCATAAATAAAGAAAATAGAGCCCAGGTCCTATTTGGAGGGGGCTTAGACCCTTGGATTTTTTTCACATTCCCCAGATGAAAATTTGAGAACCACTGATGTGGAAGCATAAATAGGCAAAGGCAGGTATCTTTAAATTTTGAAGAGTTATAAAGGCGCCAGATATATAAAATTCATACAAAGCCACAATAATCTTATCTAGATAACTAGCCAAATGAACAAAACCAGTGTAGATAACCCTGTAACAACCTCTCCACCAGGGAGGGATACTTGGGAGGATTTAAAAAATCAGTATACCCAGTCCCTGGCCCAGATGGACTGAATAAAAATCTCCAGGGTGGGCCACAGTTGCTTAAAACTCTCAAAGCAATTCTGATGCTTTCCCCTGGATAACAACCAGATCCTAAACACTTTAGCAGTAGCTATTAACCTTGGCTGCACAGCGCAATCACCTGTACTGTGGCTTTGACCTTCTACCCAGGCTGCACCCCAGAACAACAAAATCCGAGCCTCTTGAGATGAGGTCCAGGCATCACTATGTTTAAAGATCACCAGGTGATTCCATTGCACACTCAAGGTTGGGAACCGCAGTTCCATAAAATTTAAAAGATAATAAATATGATTTTTAAAATGTTAGTGAGAAGAAAAGGATTATGTATTCATATTAAGAACATTGCTGGATTATATGAAGATAAACTTAATTCAGTTAACATTGTAAAAACTGAAATAGTCCATAAAGTGAATTTAAATAATGAAAGCCAATAAGAATAAATTATATATAAATATTTAACTGGATGGTCTAAATACCACAGAAGAAATCACAAAGGAAATATTGATATATTTAACAATATAAAAATTTAAAAATCGTAACAGGAAGTTACCATAAACAGAATTAAAAAGCAAACAACAGTTTGGGGGAAATAATTTTCTACAAATACAATAAACATCTATAAAAGTTTTTTATCTGTAACATATAAAGCTCACACAAATCAATAAGAACCAAATAGGAAAATGGGCAAAGGGTATGAACAAACCACAAAAGAGAATACAACGAAAAAGCAATACATATATTTAAAATGTTTACCTTGTGCATAATCAATTAAATGCCAAATGAAAACAATTCTTAGGTCATTGTCACATTCAACTAAGTGAACTTTTTAAGATTTTAATTACTTATGTATTTGAGAGAGAGAGCGTGGGTGTACAACAGTGGGGGGGAGGGCACGGAGAGAGAGGGAGAGAGGGATTCCCAAGCAGACTCCCTGCTGAGCGTGGAGCCTGACACAGGGTTCCAGCCCAGGACCCTGAGATCATGACCGGAGCTAAAATCAAGAGTCAGACACTTAACCGACTGAGCCACCCAGGCGACCAAATAAGCGAAATTTATGACAATTATAGAACAATGCAGAAATGCTCTTATACTGCTGATCGGAGTGTAGGTTAGTACAACATTGGAAGGGAATTAGATAATAGGTATCAAAAAAGATCAAAACCCTTGACTTATTAATTCCTCTTCTCACAATTTAACCTGTGAGAATAATCAGAAATACTAGCATGGGTATATGTAAAAAGATGTTCATCACAAGATTATTTCTAATAGCAAAACTTTGGAAACCACGGTTTTCAACAGTAGAAGAATAGCCAAATAAATTAGGGTATATCCATAGAATGAAAACTAGGAACTATTGGAAACAGTGTTTAGAAAGAATTCTTACAGGTGCACCTGGCTGGCTCAGTCGGCAGAGCACAGGACTCTCAATCTCAGAGTTATGAGTTTGAGCCTCATGTTGGGCATCGAGCCTACTTTTAAAAAAAATAATAATAAGAGCAATGACATGGTTGAGTGAGATGTTAACATTAAGGGGAAACTGAGTAAAAGGCATATGGGAACTCTTTGTACTGTCTTTGCAACTCTCCATAGATCCCAAATTATTTCAAAATAAAAACCTTATTTAAAAAAATAGAATGCTTATAATGAGACGTAAAAAAGCAAGATATAAGTAATCTATACAGGCTGATCTCAGTTAAGTGAAAAAAAAAAAAACAACTAAGTAAATATTTAGAAAAAAAGACTAGAAAGTAATATACCAAAAGGGTTAATAGCAATTATTGCTAGGTGATGAGATTAATTTGTTCTTTTATATTCCTCTGTATTGTCCAAATTTTCTACAAAGGGCATGTATTATTTCTATATTAAGATGCAAACACAGTGTTTTGTTAGTGGGCAGGACTGGGGATTAAAAGGCACAAAGGAGGCTATTCTGGGCACAGGAACAGCTTGCGCACAGCATGGAAGCAGGACAAACGTGAAGTGTATCACGGTCAGTGGGGAGATCAGTCATACAATTGGGATCATCTGGGGAAACTGTAAGAAATAAAATAGAATGGGCACAAAGGCAGTAGATAATGAAGGCTTTTGAAAGACAGGCAGACAGGTTGGGACTTGGTTGTGTAAATAGTAAGAGACCTCTGGAGATTCTTAATCAAAGAACATGCTAGAGGCAGCACTTCAGAAAGGCTGAGCGGGCAGCTGTTTGCAAGGTGGCCTGGGCATGGCGGGCGGGAGAGCAGGGATGGGGGCTGTCTGGAGCAAGATATCAGGCAGGAAGCCACTTCCCCGCTCAAGGTGAGGGACGCTGGACCAGGTGTGGGAACAGAAGGAAAACAGTAAATCTGAAAGATGCATCGAAGGAAAAATAATATTCTTGGTGACTGATGCAACAAAGAGAATGAAGGAGAAGCAAGCGTCCATGACCCCAAAGGCAATCCAGACAGGTAGAAGAAAGAGGTGACCATGACAAGGACAGGTGGCAAAGAGCTGATTTAGAAGAGGAAACAAGGAGATCACTTTGGGACATGAGTTTGAAGTAATAGTGAGACTTCTAAGAATGGGGGACATTTTTGACTCTGATAATTTGAACCCAGGGTGCATTTCCACTTCAAGGATATTTTCGCTGTATTTACAAGTACAGCTACTTTATTCAAAATGTATAGCACTTAAAGATGCTTTTCAAGAAGGTATTTTCGAAGTCCTCTCCACCCAGACAGTATGATTCTTTGATCAGTTTTCTACCACAGATCAGTGAAGTCTTGCCAAATCTTCCATTTTTTTATTAAAATTATGTTTTGAAGCAAATTATATTTCATTTATATTTTATAATGGTCAAGCCAACCCTGTGTTTGTCCATAACAGATACGATTGGTGATGACATCTGCCATCTTAGACATTCTCCTGTGACCACTGTTTCCATGCCAAGTTTTCCAGATCCAATTTCCCAGATCTAAACTTGCCGAGAGGATTTTACTCTTCTTTCAGTTCTTAGTAAATGATAAATGTGAGGTGCCATTTGAGCTACTGTTTCTTTTATGTTGACCGTTTCTGCCAGAAATCTGGTTAAAGAAGAAGCAAATGTACATGTGCAGGTTCTGGGTGCAGGGGTCAAAACATTGGAGTCAAAAGTGTCTTTGAAGGGTGGGTCACAAGATTTACTTTCTCAGCTCCATCATTTTATAGGCATGGAGCCAAAGCAGATAATGGTCTCATCCAAGTGTGGGATCAGGGAAAAAGACTTCCTGTGCTCTGACTCCTCTGTACTTTGGAGGAGCCCCTGATGACCCTGCCTGTGCTTTGGCCTCATCATGGAATGGGGGAGGTGCAGGGAAGAGGAGGCATGTATCCCCCAAGGCCAGTGAGGATTCTTGAGGAAGGAGGATGCTGAGGTCATCTCTGAGTGGTTGGCAGAGAGACGCAAGAGAAGAGCATTTCCAAAGCCCTTCAAGATGATCATTCTAGCTTTGAATTTTCTCTTGAAGGAAATGCAGAAGGATATGGATGAGAAGATGGATGTTTTAATAAATATACAGAAGAACAGCAAGCTGTAAGTGTAACCTGCACCCATCTCTCCTCATCCCTAAAGAATCTCTTCCCTTCACTTGGCTAAATGTCCTCAGGTCTGTCTCAGACTCTTCACGGTCCTGTCTTGGTTTCTGTTACCCCAGTGGCTTGGGGTCAAGGTCTTCACTGGCCACCCACGCTATCGTTACCTCCTTGTCATGTTGGAAATTGTTTCCCCAACTCTGCCCCTCCCTGAATCCCCAGTCCCCTTAGAAGAGGGCCAAAGGAACAGCAGGAACTCAGGCTGGTAGGGAAAACAGACACAGACCCACAGCTCCGGCTCAAGAAGATGGAGGGAGCTGATGGAACACCACTTTCTCTTCACAAGAAGATGATGGCACTACAAAAACCAAAAAAGGGCCCTCTGGATTCCCTTCATCAATGCGGGCCATGCTGCGTAAGTGAAGCCTTACTTCCTCCTTACTCGTGCTACCCCCCAGTCTCCTGCTGCTCCTTGATGCCCCCTCTCCCCCCGCACCGGGTCCTCCCACTCCCTTACCTCTTGCAGTGAAGGGAGGGGTTCCACCCCTCTACTGGCCCTGGATGCCTCCCTAGCCGAAGCCCTCTCTGGGATCCTGCCCTCTAGGCCCGGGGAGATTCCGAAGCCATGCCCAAGTAATACCCAACCCTGGATGTGCCTGCTCCCAAGTACCACTGTATCATTCTGTCCTTTCCTATAGCAAGACCTGATGAGGTGCCCAGCAGGCTGGCCATCTTGGACCAGGGAAAAATGATCTTTCTTGTGCCGTTTCTGTCCTCTACAGGAAAAATGTTTGTTGTGTGCCCTAAAGAACAACTACAATCAGGGGTAGGTAGACCCCCATAAGAAGTCCTTGTCTCAGCCGGGTGCCCCATCATCCCAAAGGCAGTGGGCTCAGGCTGCATTTGTGTCACATCCCACCTGTGGTCATGCAGACTCTGCCCCCCGCCCACCTCACCCACTCAGTCGTAGAGGACATGGCACCAGGCAGGAGGGCTTGGGGACCCCAGCCAGGAGACTGCTGCCCAGAGGCTCCCATGGAGGGGGTGAGGGGGGTACCTCACTGGCCGCTGAGCTGACCTTGCCTCCTATTCCTGCCTCTCTCTCCCCCTCTAGCAGCAGAAAACTTCCATATCAGGCCTGGCCACCCTTTTCATCCTTGGCTTCTGGAGCTGCTATCTGATTTATCTGTACTGCCAGCCCTGTGTGGTGGAGGACATGCTCCCAACCTAGCACCGCCGCGGAACCCATCAGCAGCTCCAGCTTTTCCTCCCCCCGCCCCACACTTCGAGCTGCACGGCTAAGGCTTGTGGCCCTTGGACCTGCCACCCTGCCCCAGGCCTACCCCCACCCGGAGATTAAAATCTTTGTTTAAAGCCAAAGCAGGTATCACTGGTTTGACTATCAGCCCCAAACTTCAGTGTACAAAAGTGTCACTTTTTTTGTTGTTCTAGATCCCCATAGTTCAGACTCCCAAGTCCTCTTTCTGCTTCCTGCCAGATCAGTGGAAAATTCTGTCTTGGCCATTCTCAGGGTCATCCCCCTTCCCCTGCGACCCCCCTCCACTCTGCCTGGTTCTGCAAAGGTCTCCAAGGTCAAAAGAGGGGGGAGGCCCCAAGGATAACAGCTGATTTTCTGTGTGGTTGCAGCAGAGACCCCCATGGCCCTATGCACCTTCTCCCTCTGTGTTCTTAGTTCCTGCACTGTGTGCAGGGTGGCGAGACCCAAGAGTCTTGGGTGAGTGGGGGACCCCTGAGCCTGGGATCTAGCCTGCACTGCTTCCCTTGAGGTCTTGTCTTGGGGCAGAACTCAGGGCCCCATTGTTCCTAGGAACTTCATCCCCTTCGTGGGCTCTGGGGATCTACCCTCCCCACCCTCCTGATGGTTTCCTGTCCCCTGACCCAAAAGAGACATATCCCTTCAAAGGCCTTAGGCCTTTTCAAGAGTGGGGATGAGCCAGTGACCTCCAACTGCTCCACTCTATGTCCTGCCTAAATCCCCTAACTTGGCCACTAGCTTGAAATGAGAGCAAAGAAAGATACGGAGAAAACAGTATCTCAATAAATTCTTCTGTCATCTGTTTGATTCTTTGGGTTTAGTTTAATGGAGGAGGAATCAGTAGGATTCCATATTTTATTTCACACCAGCTTTCTTGTTTCATCTCTTTGCTAAGTTGGCTGCTTAGACTTTTAGCCAGTCTAGTGAATAATTGACCACGTTCTTAATGGCCACATAATAATGAGCCATGTATCGGGTTTCTTTCTTTTTTTTTTTTTTTTAGGATTTTATTTATTTATTTGACAGAGAGAGAGAGAGAGAGATCACAAGTAGGCAGACAGGCAAGAAGGCAGAGGGAGAGGGAGAAGCAGGCTCCCTGCTGAGCACGGAGCCCAATGTGGGGCTCGATCCCAGAATGCCGGGATTGCGACCTGAGCTGAAGGCAGACATTTAACCGTCTGAGCCACCCAGGTGCCCCTTGGGTTTCTGATATACATTTAACAAACAAAACCCAAAACAAAACCTAGGCCTTGCCCTCAAGGAGCTTATAGCTTTAAAGGAAACATGGTAAACATGTTTATTAAAAATATGGACCATATACAAATAAGGACAATAATCATAGCATGTGATGAAAGCAAAAGGATTTAGAAATGGGAAAAAGAAGGGTGGGTGTAGATTGCTCACGTCCTATTGCTGCCATAACAGATTACCACACATTTAATGGCTTACGACAACACAAGCTGGGTCCAAAATGGGTCTCATGGGGCGAAAGTCAAGGTGTTGGCAGGCCTGCATTCCTTCTGGAGGCTCTAGGGGAGAATCTGTTTGTCTCTTTCAGCTTCTAGAGGCTGTGTCTGCATCCCTTGGCTTATGGCCCCTTCCATGGTCAAAGCCAGCATTGGCCAGCCAAGTCTCCCTCATTCTGCATCACTCTGACCCTGATTCTTCTTCCACCTCTTCTTTCCACTGGTAAGGTCCCTTGTGATTACCCTGGGCCCACCCGGTAAGCCAGCCTCCTCCTACTTCAAGATCAGCTGATGAGCAACCTTGCTTCCCCTTGGCTATGTAATACAACATATTTGCAGGTTCTGGGGATTAGAACATGCACATCTTTGGGAGCTGTTATTCCGCCTACCACAGGGGACTCCCCAGACCCTGTCCCTGGACTTCCAAACCTTCAAACACTTGGGGACACCACATTGTGTAGTTCTAGGGTGTTGTAATAGACCCGCAAATGCTCCATACTCTTTCAAGAGGCGCTGTATTCCTCTCCTCTCAAGCGAGGGTGAGACACAGTGACCTGCTTCAAATGAGTAGAATATGGCAAAAGTGTGCCACCTCCAAGACTAAATCATAAACGACATGTGGCTTCATCTTGCTTTCTCTCAGATGCCCGGTCTGGATAAAGCTCGCTGCCATGTAGTGATGACACCCAAGTGGTCCTATGGAAAAGGCCACAAGGTGAGGCACTGAAGCCACCCCCCAAGAGCCATGCGGGGTGTCATCTGGCAGCCCCTGCCAACATCTTGACTGCAACCTTCTGAGAAGCCCCTGAGCTGGATCCACCCAGCTAAGCTCCTTCCAAACTCCTGACCTGCAGAAACTGTGAAATGATAAATGCTTGTCGTTTTAAGTTGCTAGGTTTTGAGGTCATTTGTTATGCAGCAATAGATAAGACATGTTCATTTTTTTTTAAAGACTTCAAAAATTGAGCCACAAAGTATGTGGTTATATGCAGAAATGTACAGTTTGATGAGTTTTTATATATGTATACATCACTGACCTTATTCTAGAACATTTCTAAAACTTCTTTCCCACCCACACCTGCCCTGCTCCCCGGTTACCACTATTCTAGTTTCTATCCCGATGTATTATTTTGCCTGTTTTCGAACTTGATACAGATGGAACCATATATGTATTTTTTGGTCTCATTCCTTTTGCTCAAAATTACATCTGTGTAATTCATGCATATTGTGTGCATAGCAATTGTTTATTATTTTGTAATTGCTGTGCAGTTTGCCTTTTGTGAATACACCATCATTTATTTTTCCATTCTCTCATTGGTGGCCCAGATGATTCTTTTAAACAGGCAAAGTAAAAGCAATTTTCCCTGTTGCCCTCTGTGCATTTGCCCGGTCTTTAAACACCTTCCCTGATCCCTGGTGCCCTGCAATTCACTTTATATCCCCCTTTTTCCCTCAACAAAAAATATTTATTAGACTGAAGAAAACATCAAGCCTGGGACTTAAGCCCTGACCTCTCACCAAAGCTTGGATATACCTGTCTGTCCAGGCCCCAGCCATTGTGTCAAACTCAGTCCAGACAAAATCAGATTCCCCACCTCTGCACCCAGATGCCTTCTCTGCCTCACTTCCCGACAGGGGTCTGTGTCCTTGCTCAGTGTCCTGGCAGTTGAGCCTCTGGCCTCTTCTCCCAAAGCCCCTTTGGTTTGTTCAGGATTTCTGAGAATGTGGGTGAAGTACCTATTATAGGCTGGCAATGGGATGCTCCTTCCTCTTTACCCCGCTCTCTATCACTTCCTCCATGACATATCTCTGATGGCTCTCAGGACTTTACTGGAAGAGCTGAGGATAAGAGTGAGGGTTGCTCAAGGGCAGAGACCACACAGCATCTGTCTGTTACCCACCAGCCCTGCCCCTTGACGGATGTGTGGGTGCGTGGCTAGCATTCCCAAATTTCTAACACGGGTACCACTTAAAGTTTTACACTTTCTCTCCCTCCCTTCCTCCCATAGCAATGAGCTACCAGTTCCCAAGCAATCTTTATAACATTCCCAATGTCCATTCCCAGTCCTCCTATTCCCATACCTACTCTAATCCAGGCTCTTAGCATCTGGATCCTAAACCACTTAGAGTAGCTTCCGACCCACTTCCCTTGGCTCCAGGAGTTTCTTCCAACCTAAATTCATTCTGTGCAACCCACTTCCAGATATTTGGTCCTTAACTACTGCTTTCTACTCCAACACTGTCCCTTGGTCAAAACCTCCAGTGCCCATTCCTCATGGGATAACGTCCAAACTCCCCAACACACTGTTCAAGACCTTGCACTTCTGATCTGATCTTAGACGTCTGAAGTTTTCTGTCCCTCTTCCTATTGGTAAGCCTACGCTCCAGGGTCCCACATGCGCCCTGCACATCCTCCCACCCTTGTCTTTGCTCGCCTCATCCTCCCGCCTCCACAAAGCCCCCATCATCCCTGCTGGACTGCCCTCAGCCCCCACACAGATCCTCAAGGACTCATGACCAAGCTGCTCAGCCATTCAGAGATATTTTCCACCTCCTTACTAGCTCCAGCCTGCATATGTCTTTCCTCCCCATGCAGCTGGTCAGTGTCTAGAACCAGCGCTTCCGTTGTCTTCCTCATCCTCAACATGGACAGCAGAGCCCTGCACTTGGCAGGTTCTTAGGAAATGTTTGTTGCGGGGCGCCTGGGTGGCTCAGTCGTTAAGCGTCTGCCTTCGGCTCAGGTCATGATCCCAGGGTCCTGGGATCGAGCCCCGCATCGGGCTCCCTGCTCAGCGGGAAGCCTGCTTCTCCCTCTCCCACTCCTCCTGCTTGTGTTCCCGCTCTCGCTGTGTCTCTCTCTCTCTCTCTCTCTGTCAAATACATAAATAAAATCTTAAAAAAAAAAAAAAAGGAAATGTTTGTTGCCTGAACTTTCACTGCATAGACTGAGCTGGCTCTCTTGGCCCCCCTCCAGGACTTGTGGCCTTGGCACTGTGCCCCAAGGGTCCCACACTGCCAGCAGGGGTCTACTCCCACACGGATCCCTCCAAGACTGAGCGGGCTCCGGGCAGGTGCGGAGAAAACTCTTTGGACTATCCAGATTTCCATCCCAGATTATGTCTGGCCATCTCCTTAGGTGACTGTGCCCTGTGTTCAGATTGGCTCATGGGATGAGTGAGGAAGGTTCCCTCTCTTTGAGATTTGATTTTGTGGCCAAATTCCCCTCAATGTGTTTTCAAACCTGAGCAGATCTAACACAAGGTCATCAGGGAAGCCAAGCTGCCAGGATCAGCTGAATTTTTGTGCAAATGATCTGTGGTGCTGAACAAGCCCCGAGGACTGGTGGCAGTGGTCTCGGCAGTCCCTGTCCCCCGACTCTTCCCAAGCTCCCCGGTGCCCCGGTTCCACATCATCCAATGCAGAGGCGGCAAAAGGACAACAGGGTGTGCTGAGGGGACACGTTTGCCTGGCTGTCCAACAGCTGTCACGTCCACCCTTGGGAATGGACCTTCAGGGAGCCGAAGCCCATCATTGCTGCTGACTGCGCGCGTGCATCAGCTTTGCTGGTAAGCTCGTGCTCTCGCCGTAGGTCTCAATGTCACCTCATCTGGAGTGTAATTACACTTGGTCTCTTCTCCCCAAGATGCTATTCCTGTCCTGTGTACAGAGCCTCTTGGCGGGCATCTCCCCAGCCCAGGCCCCTGCTTCTTTGGGCTACAGGTCCCAGCTGATCAGACCAAGGTGGATATCCAACTCCACCTGCCCAGATTTCTTTCCCCGGGAATTGGGAATTTGGTGAGACTCCACTGGCCGCCAGAACTGAGGACTTCTAACTGGGGGCTGGAGAGGGATCTGCCCGCCATTGGCCCAAGAAGCAGAAAAAATGAGTAGAAAAAGACAGCCGGTCTGCAGAGAGAGAAGAAAGAAGCAGAGAAGCCAAGAGCCGTGGAGAGCCACGCAGCTCCGGAGAGGGGCTGCGGGGCCTGGGGCTGCGCTGCGGGCTCCTGTCTCAGCCCTGGGACTGTGGTCCTGTCGCTGTCCCTGCATTACCACTGAAATCGGCGTCTCGGAGATCCTCTGAGTCAATCTCCTCAGTTGCCTGTGGGGGCTCTCGGGCCCAGAGCCATGCCTCGAGGAGCGCCCAGCCACACACATGGCCGGCGGCCTGGAGCCCAGCCAGGACCAGACCCCAGTTCCCCGACGTCAGGCCCAGTGCTCTTTGTTCCCTTTGCTCTGTGGCTCTCCGGGGGCCCCCTGCACTCCCAAGAGGAGCAGGGTGAGGAAGGAGGAGCACATGAAAAAGCCTACTTAATAGGGGTGTGGTGAGGGCAAAATGAGAGCGTATGCAGAGGAGTTCATCTTTTAAATGAAAACTGCACGACAGTGATGATGGTGAAGTCAGAATTGCTTCTCCTCAGTTAAAAGGCCTTCAACTCCCAGGCCCAGTCTCCTGCCACCTGGACTGACTCCAATCGCAGCCAGACCTGCAATGAGATGAATGTTGATCTACTTTCATTTAACAAATAAACAAATGACCTACAGCTGTTTTGAGAGGAGGCAGGATGTGTATATTGGGAAATCAAACAATAGGAAGATGGTATGGGAAGGGTATGGGACCGGGACGGGCTCGTCCAGAGGACAGAACAGGCAGGTCCATTGTAACGCAGCCTCTCAGCCCTGTAACCTCAGTGTCTGGTTCCCACAGTGAGACCCTTGGCTCACCCAGCCCACCCACAGACTGCAGGTGCCACAGCCCCAGGCCCTGGTGCCAGCAGTCACCACAGAGACATATGGCTGAGTCATTTGGTGGCGATTAGGTGGGCAGGGCTGGGCCCAGGAGGAGGCCCCGCTGTGTCATCCATTCCCATCCCCACCATGGGGCCTGGCACAATGCTGACTCCCAGCCTCCCCTCTCCTGCGTCGCCCTCCGGGGCCGCAGGTCACAAACCAGCCCCAAAGGTGGACAAAGATGGCCTCAGGCCTCCACCACCATGAAGGGGAGCCCAGACCAATCTCTCTCAAACTCAACAGGTCCAATTATACCCACTTCCATGCCAACTGACCACCCAACCTGCCTTCCTAAGCAGGCTACCCTGACTGGCTCCAGGGGCGCCTGCAGGCTTCCTGCACTCCCCACAGTATTTCAAAGGCGATTTGTCCTCCTCTATGTGTGCTCAAGGTGATTCTGTGGTACTTCTCTCTATATTAAAACAAATATGACAAAGCAAGTTCCATCTTCAGAATTGAGATGAAAGAATGACTGGAAACCTGACCCTGATTCCAACAGTAGAAAACCCAGAAGGTGGAGAAGCGTGCCCTCACGGGTGATGGAGCTACATCTAGTGGTAGTTCTGCCTGTGTGACACTTTAATGTGGATTTCAGCTTTTAAAAGTGGTGACCAAGAAGGGTTTGGTTTGGTTTGGTTTTTTATGGGTGATGAGTGTGTGGGGAGATGAGTGCCTCCACTGTGAGTCTCTTTAACATATTTCTTTTTTTTTTTTTAAAGATTTTACTTATTTATTAGAGAGAGTGAGCAAGAGAGCACAAGTAGGGGCAGCAGCAGAGGCAGAGGGAGAAGCAGACTCCCCACTGAGCAGGGAGCCCGATGCGGGACCCGATCCCAGCACCCTGGGATCACGACCTGAGCCGAAGGCAGACGCTGAACTGACTGAGCCAAGCCAGGCGCCGTATAACATGATATTTCTGCAGGGAAATCTGGTGATAAGTATCAGATGCCTCAAAAACAGGAAACAATTATGGATGAGTGCCAAGCCTTAGATACAAAGGCATTCATCATGGAGTCATTTATAAGATATACTTTAAAATCAGAAACAATGAAAATGGACAACTGGTTAAATAAATTATGGCGCACCCGTAAAGTGGAACGTTCTACTCACATTAAGAATAATATGCTGTTGACATATATACTGAACACCATCAAGAGATGTTAATGATATAATGGTAAATGAAAAACAGTAAATTATGAAACATTATTAGTATAATCCCATTTTTGGTAAAAGTGTGTGTGTGGGTGTGTTTGTGGATGTGCACGCATGCATAGAGGCATGCATGAATTAGAAAGATTTAGAAGGATATACATAAGAATAACAGCAGTGGTTTTCTCTACACAGAAGGATTATGACAACTTTTTCTGTCATTCTTTGTGCTTACCTATAATTTCTAGTGTTTCTACAATGAGCTTGTATTATCTGTATAATAAAAAATGAAGATTCTTTAGAATGGAGGCAAAGTCAAAATAGAGACCTAAAATCTCTTCCAACGGAAAGTGCCTTAGACCCTTCTATTTCCTAGGAGTGACCAGGGAAGTCGTGCCTCGGGGCCTTTGCACTTAAAATGTTCACTCCCACTTCCTCAGCTATCCACATGCCCAGCTTCCTCACCTCAAAATTGCCTTCTCAGTGACACTTTCCCTATTATTCCATACAAACAATAATACCCCCAGCCTCAACATTCCTTATGGTCCATACTCTGCTTTATGTTTCTCTCCAGCACACTTACCACCTTATCAACTTCCATGGTCTATATTCTACTTGTTTGTCGTCTGTCTTCTTCTACTAGAATGTGAGTTCCTTGAGAACAGAGATTTTGTTTCTGTCTCTGCTATATCCCAGGGCCTCGGGTAGTGCCAGGCAGAAGGACAGGATCAACAAACACCTGCTGAAAGGTCACGTGAGTGAAAAGATGTTACTATATCCCGGCGCTTCAGGCTCTGTGCTAAGAGCGTCATGTGCATCGTTTCACTTTATTCTTCCAACAACCCTGTGAAGTCATTCTCTATCGTTCGGTGAAGGCGTTTGAACGGCCATTCTCCCTATCTTATGTTGAATGAAACAGGCTCGGAGAGAGGAGTTAATGAAAGTAATCCGTCCAAGCTCATGGAATAAGTGATAGAGTTGGAATTTGAACCCGAGGATTCTGATTTCAGAACTGATTTTCTGGGGCACCTGGGTGGCTCAGTCGATTAAGCATCTGCTTTCAGCTCAGGTCATGATCCCAGGGTCCTGGAATCGAGCCCCTCGTCAGGCGCCCTGCTCAGTGGGGAGCCTGCTTCTCCCTCTCCTCTCCACTTGTTCTCTCTCTCTCTCAAATAAATAAATAAAATATTAAAAAAAAATAGAAGAACCTATTTCCTCTACAGTCTTGCTTCTCACGATGTGGTCCCCCAGACCAGCAGCAGCAGCAGCATCTGGGAGCTTGTTAGACTTGTGGAGTCTCAGGCTATATCCCAGACCTACTGAATTAGGGTCTGCGTTTGAGCAGGACTTCCCAGGTGACTCCACGCCCACTGAAGGCGGAGAAGCAGCGCTCTGTGCTGCGCTATCAGGTGTATGGAAAATACGGGGCCTCCATCTGACCAAGGGGCCGACTACAGTCTGGGTTAGTCTAGCTCTGAGTTTTGTACCCCTGGGGGTCGTTCTCCTGCCTGCTACTCCCCAACCCAGGAGTGGTTCAGTATCTGCTCTTGCAATCCTGGAGAGGTGCTGGAAAGGGTTTGGTGCAGAGAAAAAAGCATCTGGCTTCTTTGTTCAGCTACCCCTTGTGCCTCCGGGGGTGAGCTAGAGTTTCATGTGGATTAGTGAACGCTCAGTGCCGGCCTCTGCGCAGGAGCCAGTCCCATTGTGGACGGGGTTGCTTCTCATTCTTGGAGGAAACCTCTCAGTTCACTTAGGGAAAAGGAGACCTGTGCCTTTCAAACACATGTGACAGAGCCCACTGACATCAGAGACGCAGCTGAGCCAAGACTAGAAGCTCTCCAGACTTGACTCTTAGGACAGGGAGGTTGTTGAAACAAAAACAAAATCTACTTTCAATTAAATCATTAATGCCTGGGAACCCACCCTGACGCTCATTTTTATCACTAGGAGCCACCTTCAGCTTGACATTCACTGAACAGTAGGCCTGAAATAAAAGCAGAAATCCTCACTCCCAGCCTTGCCCAAGCATATTAAAAACAAGAGTATCATATATGAACCCGGCTGCAAAAGCCGACTATTGAAAGTGCACCAGCAGAGGGCGCGAGAGCCCCACCAGTCCCTGCCCACTGACGTCTCCAGAAGAAAAGCTGCAAGGTCGCTGAAAAGGAAATCAGACAATATGGGCTGGTGGGGGATGGTATCTAGACTCTGGGTCTCACCCTGGATTCATCTTTCTAATTTTGTGGGATCCCAAGACGACTGATAACCTCTGATTTGTGCCTACAGGAAAACCAGTGGTAACCCACACAAGTAATCCGTTCCAAAAGACCTCCCCATAATCCAGTGTTTGGAACTCACCAGAAGTGACCTACATTCATTCCTTTATTTACTTACCCAGCACTTGTTGAGCACCTGCAATGAGCCAGGCGCTGGGCTAGACCATGCATTTCCCATAAAGTGATGCTTTAACAATAGTCAGATTCGAGGGTAGCCCTCAAAAGCCTTTTAACTCTTTAGTATGGAAAACAGAATTAGACTATTTTCTGTTCTGGGGTAGAGGAAATGAATGGCGGAAGGACAATGTGGAAGAGAAGCGAATGTGGGAAGAGAAGAAGGAGAGATGAGCAAGAATAAGAGGCCCCCGGGGAAGAGGAAGCAAAGTTGGGTTTCAGCACCTGCCCGGTGTACATAAAATATTAAACCTTAAAAAGTGTGTCTCTGGCATGCTCCCATTTCCCTTTCTAGACCCTGACTTGGGTCTAGACCCTCTTCTCAGCAGAGCCCCAGGACCGCCCGGGGCACGCCCAGAACTCCTTCCTGCAGCACATCCCAGCCTGGGCCCCCCTCGTGGCTGCCATGCTCCCGAGTTTTCTATTCCTCACTTCCGTGCACTCCCCCTGGCCTGCAGCTGCCCTTCTCAGTTCAGTGTTGGTAGGACAGCAATTAAACTGACGCACCCCATATGACATCTTCTAAAGAGTCCCCGGATCTGTCTTACATTGCTAAGTTCCCAGACAGTAGGCTGGAGGGCCACGACAATTTCAGGCTGTTTATTCAGGGATGGTATTTTGGGAGCCAACCCTGCCACGGGGTTCCCATACAATCTCTCAGAGGAGCTGGCAGGAAAGGGCCTCTCTGGGGTTGAGGGGCTGATACAGAAAGGTCATTGGCAAGTCAAGGATTTGCAAGTCAGGGATAAGTATCTCTGAGCAGTTCTGAGTGTGTGTGACAATGACTTTATGTAGGTGATTCTGTGTGCTTGGACGAGCCCAGAGGGGTAAGGATGGGCCGCAGGGCTCGATGCAGGAGAACCGCTGAGGCTGGGGAAAGGGCCTCGGGGGCCTTGCCATGGCAGCTGCAGGCCTGCTGTCGCAGGGCTACCAGCTGGGAAAGCCTCCTGCCCTGGGGTCTGCAGTTTCCGGAACCCTCAGCACAGAAGAGAACAGAGGCCCGGGCTGCCCACTGCCCATGCGCGGCTCCCTGCGGGTGGGGAGAGCCGCTCCGCAGGTCTCGTCTCGCGTGTGTGGAGAGCTCAGGTAGAGGGCTGAGGGTGCCGAGGGAGGTAAGCGAGACTCAAGCGGGGCCGGGAGGATGGTTGTGACAAGGCACAGGCCGCAAAGCAGGCTAGACCGACTTGTCCTTTATGGTGGCGTGCACATTGCTTCCCCACCTTAGCTGCCTCCGGGGCCTGCCAGAGGGTCCTCATTGAGAAGCGCACTACACCTGCTTGTTATTTCTCGGCAAGAGCCCTCTGGCTGTGCAGGAGGTGGGGGCGAGAAGGGAGGAAACCAGTTTGCCCACCAGGCCTTGGTAGGAGAACAGAACAGTCTGGGCACCTGTCCACGCAGAATTTAAAGCTGGGATTGCCCTGCTTCGTTCACTGTGCCTTTGCGAATGTCGCTCCCGTCCCGGGGAACGTAGCCCAGTTCAACCCTTCCAAGTGCCAGCCATCAACGGTGACAGAAATCAAACTAGCGGTTTCCTTTAGGCCAGAGAATGACAGGGAAGCGGTGCAGGGGAAGGTTCTAGAGTGTTGCTAGTATCCTCTTTATTGATCTGGGTGTGTGCTGTGCATAAGAAAAGTATTCCTCAAACTGCAAATGTAAGATTGGGCAGCTGCTTTGGAAAACAGTTTGTCAATTTCTCAAAATTTACCATGGGGTTACTACTATATGGCCCAGTAATTCCACTCCTAGGTACATACCCCAAAGAACTGAAAACATGCCTAGACAAAAGTGTGCACATGAACGTTCGTAGCAGCATTATTCATAATGGCTAAAAGAGGAAAACAACCCAAATGTCCATCAGCAGGTGATGAATGGATAAACAGGGTGTGGTCTCTCTGTGCAATGGAATATTAGTCACCTACCAAAAGGGAGGAAGTACTGACAGAGGACCACGTGGATGAACCTGGAAAACATGTGAAAGAATCCAGCCACAAAAGGCCACACATTGTATGATTTCATTTCTATGAAAATTCCAGAATAGGCAAATCATACAGAGATAAAAAAATAGATCAGTGATTGCGAGGGGCCGGGGGATGGGAAAATGGATATGGGATTTCTTTTGGGAGGTGATGGAAATGTTCTGGAATTAGACGGTGGCAGTGGTTGTCCAGCTTTGTCAATATAAACGATCAAATTGTGCACTTTAAAAGGATGAATTTTACCATATGCACGTTATACCTTAATACTAATTTTTAAAATTTACCTTGAAAGTGAAGGTGCCACTACTCTGTTGCTCTGGCTCCTGATTAAAAAAAGAAAAAAAAAATCCTAGGCATTGTCCCAGCCAAAATGCTACCTCCTCTAGGGAGGCACCTCTCTGAGCTCGTTCAGCATTTAGTGGCCAACACCCCACTTACTACTTAATGCTTTTGGAGCCTGACCCCTCAGAGTGTGGCCCTTGGACCAGCATCACTACATCATTCAGGAGCTAGTTAGACCAGCTGCATCTTGGCCCCCCAGGCGTACTGACTCAGATTCTGCATTTTAATGAGGTACCCAGGTAATTTGTATGCATATTAAAGCTTGAAAAGCACTGCTCTAAAGAGCACTCCCCCACACACACACCTACAGCCAACAAAAGAGATTTTAAGCTCCTCAAGACTGTCTTTATCTCTACCGAGTCTGTGATCATAAATATTTGTTGACTCAGAGGTCACACATGTTCATCCCCGAAGAATGCTGAGTGGCCTCAGGACTACAGCCAATACCTGCTCTGACTTTAAGACCAGGATTGACTAAAATTTGAGGTTCCTTTGGTGGGATAAGAGAATAGGTAAACTCCCGACATTCAGAGTGAGATATCCAAATACCATTTCCCACTAAAAGCAATCAGGGCTCCTCAGTCAAATGGCTGATTCTAGATCTGGGCAGAAAGTGTACAAGAGGCTTGTACAAAATGTAAGAGACTTCTTGGATCATGTCTAAAGAATTCAGGAGCCAAATAGAAGAGACTCCCACTGGCCAAACTACGGCCACGTGAGCATCAGTAACTACTAACTACAGTGAATTGAAACACATCAAATGTATTAAAAGCCATGAATTAAGAGTAATACTCAAAACAGAGCAAAACAAAACTTTGTTCACTGTTTCAGGATGCTAGGAAAGCAACTCATTATTTTGAAAATGGTAAATAAAGGAGGAAAATCAAGCAGTTATTCTGGGTGTCAAATAATAGATAATGATACCTGTCATTTCTCCTTCACTTAAAGGCTGGAGTACTTCTATGAAGGAGAAATGATGGAATCAGATATCATTATTTTGAAATGTCTAATGAACCAAAAGATTCAAGCATTGGTCCTCTGTATCATCTAATATCAGAGGAAGAGACAATCAGGTGACAGGTGCCTCCTGTTGGAAGAACAGATCGCCACTGAAACCAAATCTGAACCTGATTAAGCTCTAAATCTGTACCAATTTACAGGAAAAATAGGAACACAGAGCTTGTTAAACTACACCATAAGGAGATCATCAGCAAAGTCTAGATTGTGGACAAATCTACAGGATAAACAACCCCGTGTCTTCGACAAACAAACTTGAAGGGGGAAAAAAAAGACAAGTGACCTATAGATTAAAACAGACTTAAAAGTTCTACCAACCAATTTCAACATGTGAACCTCATTTGGACCTTGATACTTTTTTAATTTTTACTATTGAAGTATAGTTAATATACAATGTTATATTAGTTTCGGGTGTACAACATAGTGACTCAAGAATTCTCTTACTCAGTGTTCACCACGATAGTGTAGTCACCATTTATCACCATACATCATTGTAACAATATTATTAACTACATTCCCCATGTGGTATCTTTTCATCTCTGTGACTTATTTACTTTATAACCGGAAGTTTGTGCCTCTTAATCCCCTTCCTTTATTTTGCTCACCCTGTCCCCTCTGGCAACTACCACTTTGTTCTCTGTATTTCAAGACTCTGTTTCTGTTTTTTTGTTTGTTACTCATACTCTAACCATGAGTAAGTGAAATCATATGGTATTTCTCTTTCCTGTCTGACTTACTCCACTTGGCATACTACCCTCTAGGTCCATCCAGAGTGTCACAAATGGCAAGGTGCCACTCTTTTTTTATGGCTGAATAATATTCAAACTATTTTTTTAAATCCATTTATGACAATTTTGAGACATCAGGAAATTTGAACAGTAGGAATTATTAATTTGTTTTGATGTATAATAGAATTGTGGTGTTGATACAAAAAGAATTCCTTTTTAGGGGCACTTGGGTGGCTCAGTTGTTAAGCGTCTGCCTTCGGCTCAGGTCATGATCCCAGGGTCCTGGGATCGAGCCCCGCATCGGGCTCCCTGCTCGGCGGGAAGCCTGCTTCTGCCTCTCCCACTCCCCCTGCTTGTGTTCCCTCTCTCGCTGTGTCTCTCTCTGTCAAATAAATAAAATCTTTAAAAAAAAAAAAAATTCTTTTTTGAGTGATTTACTAAAACTTTTACAGAAGAAATGGTATGACATCTGGGATTTGCTTCAAAGTAACAGAAGCTGGGCTAAATTGATGGGTGTGGGATGTGGGTCAAGTTTGGCCATTGTGGTGGTTGGGCAGTAGCCAGGTGTGTGATAGTTCACGATGCTATTCTGTGTACTTTTGTGTATGTTCCAAAGTCTCTTAAATTGAAAAAGCTAAAACAAGAGATATATAACTAAGTGTTGATCTAGAAAAAATATAGCATAAGCAAAGCAAAAGACTTTAGTCCAAGAATCCGAAACTGTAAGAACAATAAGATGACCTTCCTTGTCTCATTCTCAACTGACTTTCCCATAATCAGATTTTTTTATAATTAATAATTTACCTTCAGAGGTGTTCTACAAACTCTCAATTCACAGTCCAGGGAATGCAGCAGAAACTGAAAAGTTATCCAAAGTCAAGGAGAAATAATTGGATTCAGAAATAATTATGGAAGATATGGGGTCAAGAAGGAGCCTAGCTGAGTTTACACCAGAAGTCCACAGACCGAAGGCCTGAGCCAGGCTGCAGATATGTTCACCGAATTGGGAATGGAAATAGTGTGTCGGTTTAGCAACCTTCTCCCTAACAGAATCAAATGTTAGAGGCTGGGTCTCTCCCATGGCTGCACATTTAAGTCCCCCGGGGAGCTCTGGAAATCGGCTCCCTCTCCCCCTCACCACTCCCCCTTAACGGGAGCTGTCTGCAGGAGGCCAGTGCTCTGCAGGTGATGCCCAGGTGCAGCCAGAGTTGAGGCTCTTAGTGTCTGGGCCAGGCAGGCTTGGGATTTTAGCCGGTCTGTGCACATCTAACCACAGTTGGGAAACGGTGGCAGTCACTGCCGGGTGAATGACGAAGGGAATTGGCGGGTGAAAGGCTGGGTGTCAACTTCATTCTGTTTGCTGTGAGTCACTTGAGGTTATTTGGAGCCACTGTCCGACCTGAGTCACCCGGGTCTCTGGGGTGTGGCTGAGATCTGAGGAGGCCAGAGCTTGGTTCCAGGGGGCTCAGCCTTGGGTTTGGGGGGCTTCAGGTTTCAGCAGCACACGTCCCCTCCCTAGGGCAGCCAGCGGCTGGGCAGAATCCAGGCGGGACAAAGCTGGGAGGGAAAGGCTTCAGGGGCGCACACAGGTTGGCCTCCCGCAGTGTGCTGGGCAGTGAATCAACCCTGAGTGACACCCAGCAGGCAGTGGGCAGTGCCAAGTGGGGATTCCATCTCCATGGCGACCGGCAGCAACCAGGGTGACCCATAGGCCAAATCCCTCCCTGCAGGATCTGCGCCCAGAGCTAAATAGTGACTTTCATCAGCGCCATGGCAGAGAGTTCAACTGACAGAGAGCACAGAGATTTTAAGTAAATGTGTCAGGAGCCACTGATCCCTGGCAATTGAGGTGGGGTGGGGGAGGGCGGTTTTTAAGCAATCAGGACACACTATGGGGAAATATGACTCAAGTTTCCAAATGCCCTTCTCAGGTATTACCTGTGACGCAGAGCACATGCAAGCTCCTCACTGCAAGCTCCTTGCCCAGTGCCAGAGGGATGGGCAGCTCCTTAGCCAGCTCAGGTATGCTTGGCCTCCTTGCTGGTCTAGTAGGAGATTGCCACTTTCAGGCCCATTTGGCCCAGAGGGAAGGCTTCTGCCCCACACAGGATTTGTTACTAAGCTGACCTTCTACCATACCCTCCTGCTCCAGCTGTGACTTCACCCTTTGCCTCAGCCCCAGCCGAGTTTACCAGTCCAGCATTGCTCATGGCTTCCTAGCCTGGGGTCCTTCTCTCTTGGCCTCTCAACAACTCCCCTTCTCAGGCAGCCCTATTGGCTGCAACCTGGCCTTCATGGGATCTTCCCTTCTCTGACCATGGCCGTAGAAGTCCTAGTATCACTTACTTGCCGCCAGGCAACAATAAGGCAGGGATTTGTAAGCAACCAACCAAACAAGCAATGAGAAGTTTAAGAACCTCAAAGAATTTCAAGCAAGCCATCTTGGTGAAGCAGAGTCCATGTGAGGCCAAAGGAAGGCAAAGTGATGTGGGTGTGAGGACCCTCCAGTTTCCTGGAGGAGGCTGGACTTGAGCCAGGTAAGGAGGACAGGCTGGATATTAGTTAGGTGCTGAGAAGTGGTGGGCCTGAGCAGCCAGCACATGGCGATAGGAGAAATGTCGGGAGCAAATGGGCTCTGAGAATCCTTGTGGGCAGGCAAGAGTGATACCCACGATACATAACCATCGACCCTGACCCACCAGACTTTGTAAGTGCTGGCTGTGTCAGCTGTGACCTTCGAGTTGTTGGATTGGGATCTAGGGTCTCCTGGGAAAGGGACCAGAGTAATGATGGGCAGGTGGCATTTGGGGATGGGGGCTCAGGGCAGCAGCTGCTTACCAACCAGGATGGAAGCAGCTGGGTATATCAAGACCCCTGAGGACCCTGAGTAGCATGCACTGTCTGAAGCTCTGCCCAGCCTGAGTGTGGGGCAGTGGCCATGAGATGTGAGCCCAGCACTCAGATATGCTGATGGGATACATTAGCCACATACTTGTCTGCAGAAGGACACAGCTGTGAGTCAGGAGCACCTGCTTTCCCTCCATCTTGGAAAGGATTATGTTCCAGCATGGCACAGAGGGCCCAGAGGGCATCCACTGCTGTTGGGAATGCTGAGATGTCTCTCTATCCTGGCCCAGCCAAGACTCGAACACAGCCCAGGCCCCACCCGAGAGACGCTGTTAGCCCTTCAGCCCCATCTCTGACTCAGGGGCTTGAAATCCCCTCGGGAGTCAGACTCTGGCCTCAGTTGGTCTTGTGAAGTCAGGAAAACTCCCAGGGACAAGACTAGGAGGTTTGATGACTTGTCAAAGCTCATTCAAAGCCAGAAAAATGCGAAGATTGTCTCTGGGACATGATGGTTGCAGTTAGAACCTGTGCCATTGGGTCCAGCTTTTTGGGAAAGAAGCCCTCCCCTTTACAGAGGGCACAGACTTTCAGAGGCAGTGGTGGGGATCTGGCAGGGGGTCGCACAGCAAGACTTGGACAGGCCAAGGATCCTTACTTCAGAGAAGGGGAGGAGAAGAATCTTGACCCTGTTCCTGGGCAGTGGAGCGAGACGGCGGCTGGGAGCCCAGCAGAGCCCGGGCAGCGAGAGCCCTGGGAGGCAGGCACAGGCGCAGGCACTGACTGGCTGGCACCAGCAGGGAGGGAACCTACTGGAGTGGACATGGAGACCCTCACAGATACCGTCAGTGGGAGGCCGGGGAACCACGCTGAGGACACAGGCAGGTCCCAAGGCAGGCCAGGGCCATGCCACTGCCAAGCCTGCTGCCACCAGACACAGAACGCTGGCTTCACGGTGGTCTCTCTCTCTCTTTTTTTTTTTAAAAGATTTTATTTATTAGAGAGAATGAGATAGAGAGCATGAGAGGGGGGAGGATCAGAGGGAGAAGCAGACTCCCCGCCGAGCAGGGAGCCCGATGCAGGACGCGATCCCGGGACTCCAGGATCATGACCTGAGCCGAAGGCAGTCGCTTAACCAACTGAGCCACCCAGGCGCCCCTCATGGTGGTCTCTTGGCCTCGCTGCCATAGCTATAAATATGTTCTCTTCTGTCGCTGTACCTTCTCCCTCACAAGTCAGAGCCCGCAGGTGGCTGGGTCAAGAGAGAACAGGTACAGGCTCTGCAGGGTGGGGAGAGAGAGCACGTGGCCCACGAGCACCCTGAAATTGTGTAGAAAATGGTGCACATGTAATCTTTCTGGAGCAAGGTCAGAGCTTTTCATAGGATCCTCAGATGAAAATAAATGCTGCTCTAGAACAATAGTTCTCAGCACTTTCCTGATGCCCCTGAGGCCTGATGGGTTACTCTGAAAGATAAATCCCCATCCTACCCCTTCAAGTCAGGCATTTAATCCCCCTTCTAGGTTAACACTCAGACCTAAATGCTCCCTCCCTGCCATTAAGCCAGAATCATACACCTAACTCGGATGTTGAAAAGTCACCTCCTCTGAACACATCCAAACTGGAACTCTCGATTCGTGTTGCTCCCCCACACTTTCTTCCCCCAGCTTCCCGGTCGCACTTAATGATGGTCTTCTTTTCTATGAAGAGGGAGAACTGTTAAGCTCTGGGTTCAAATCCCAGCTTTTCTGCTGGCTGGCTATGTGACTTTATGCAAACTGATAAAACTCTTCTGCCTCAATGCCCTCTTCTGTAAAATGAGGACAATAATACCTAGTTTGTAGGAGTGTTGTGAGATCTAAATGGCTTTAAAATACATCAAGGGTTTAGCAGAGTGTCTGGTTAACAGTGAATATTAGCAACTGTCTTTCTGCCAGTTGCTCTGGGCAAATACTCAGAATGAGCCTTTCCTTCTTCCCCTTCCACGTCACAGCCCAATCCGTGAGTGGCTCCTGTGCATTCCACCATTGGACACATGTCCCAAATCTGGTCTCCTCCCACGATCTCCATTACTGCTGGCCTTGTCCAAGCCACAGTGGCGCTCCCACTGGCCTCCCAAACAGTCCCCTGCTTCTGTTAAACCCGTCCTCCTGCATGGGTTCCCCAAAGGGCTGTCAGAAGGATGTTTTACAAATGCCCTCCTTTGCAGACTCAGGACATATGTCACACCCCTTATTTCAGCTGACAAGACCCTACCTGCTCTGGCCCTTGTCCATCTCTCACGTCTCACCTCCTACAACTTCCACTTCCTCCCTTGGCTCCCCTATGCTTAGAATAACGCCAGAGTAGAGGAGGTGCCATCGGGGCTGTTTGCCTAGCATGACGAGGGGAAATTCCTCAGAGATGACCTGTGGGCACACTTGAATAAGTACTGGAGAGAGCCGTACACATGTGTATAGCAGGTGTGGGGAAGAGTGCATGCATGCATGCATACATACATTTCTTTACCATGACCTGGTTTTCTACAGATGGTGCTCAGTGCAGCTCCTACACCCCTGCAGGGAGCAACCTCAGGCCTAGGGGTGCAGGGGTGAGCTGGAGGGGCTTTGCTCTGGTTTCCACCGTCTTCCTCCCACATCAGCCAGACGCAGGGTGAAGAGCTTGTGGGCCACAAGGACTAGCCTGGTGGATCCACGTGTTCTATCACCACCCGGCTTGAAGCAGCATCCTCAGGGCAAGGAGGTGAAACGCACAACACCCTTCGCTTCTCTGAAGCCTCCCTTTCCCTCTCTGAGCCTTTCTTTGCTTCCACAGCTAAGGGGAGTTACCAGCGGAAAATATCCCTTGGGTTTTTGGAGGCAAGAGAGAGGGGCACCGAGACCCCTAGGGGAGCTGCCCTGGCCACTGAGAGGGTGCTCTTCTGCCCGCAGCTTGCATTCAGGTGGCGGGGACTGAAGTATACTGGGAAAGGGCAGCTCTGAATAAATGAGTGCTTCTCAGTTTAGCCCAGGACTCCAAGACACGGATGGGTAAGAGTCCTGCAGACCTCTTGATTCTGCCACCGGCTGTAAAAGTCCACTGACCCAGAACATGCACACTTGGGGAAATTTAAAGCGCCCATTGAAATAGTAGGTGTTACCATCTTCATCTGCACTGTTAGTATTACTACCATTCCGGTTTCTTCTCTTGCTAAACGTAAATTCGTTCTTGGTACGGAATGATAGCAACCTCATACCGAGCGTTGCTCGGCGCCGGGCATTGTTCTTAATTGTCTGGGTGTTCAGCCCGCAGCGGTGGGAGGGAGCTGGGATCGCGGGGGCGTGCAGTTCCCGCTGAGCCCACTGGGTGGCGCAGGCGCCGCACTTTGTCCACAGCTCGGCGCAGGAGGCGCCAGGCTGACCGCGGGAGTCCCCATCAGCGACCTAGGACCCCGATGCCCAGCCCGGACCAGGCAGACCGCTGAGGGCCTCTCCCGGGCTTGGGTTCCGACAAAGACCTTCCCTTTGGAAGAAACATTTTGGGGATTCACATCTCACAGAGCAGGCTTAAGGCCAAGGGCTTGGCTACAGACAATGGGAATGGGGGTAAGAATGTGGGGGGTGGAGGGAGGAAGATGGGCAGAGGGGCTCTTGCAGAGTGAAGTGAGGAGGCACAGGTGATCCAGTAGTCAAGGTCAAGCCTGTGGTCAGCCTTCTTTGATAGTTAATCAGGGGCACCCAGGGGGCTCAGTCCGTTAAGATCCTTTCGCTCAGGTCATGATCCTGGAGTTCTGGAATGGAGACCCACAAAGGTCCCCCCGCTGAGCTGGGATCCTGTTTCTCCCTCTCCGTCTTCTGCTCCCCCTTCTCTCTCTCTCTCTGTCAAATAGTCTTTAAAAAAATAGCCTGCTGCATCCTGATCTTGGGGCTCTTGTGCCAATTCAGGGGCGGGAAAAGGAAGTGTGAGAGAGGCTCTCCCAGGTGAGCAGAGCCAAGTGGGTAAATAGGGGTGGGCAAATGGGGGTGGAGAGGAGACACGTTGTCGGGCAGGGCCCTGGTCTGCTGGTTGGTCCCCTCTCCCCACCACCTTTTGTCAAGCTGTCTTTGCCTGGCATTTTCTCTACAGTTCCCAGAGTCCTGTAGGAAATGGCTCCCTTCTGACTTGACCCTTCCTCCACATCTGGGCAATGAACCACTGGCCCAGTTTGGATTTGGTTTTCTGCTTGTGAGAAAAGAAACCGATGAGGCTGAGGCCCGGGAGCTTCCTAGGAACACCAGCCAGCCAGCAAGTGGATCTGGAAGGAATACCTGAGGATTTATGGACAACTCTATTGTATACCCCTTAGGACACAGAACCACCTTCTGCTTCTTTGGCACATCTACACAACACCTAGGATGTTTCTCTGTACACAGTAGGGACCTGGTAAGTGCTTACTGTCTGACAGTGTAACAGGGAGCTGGAGAGCCACATCAGAATAACCTGACCCTGGGCCATTTGCATCAAATACGGATTCCACCTTCGCATTCCCGAAGGTTCTAATTCAGGAAGATGAGGATGGGGCTCGGGAATCTGCATTTTTGACAAGCTCCCGGGATTCTGAGGCACTAGTGGGCGCTAGGACCACACTTGGACAAATGGCCTGTGGGATGTCAAGAAGCTTGGAGTCCGAGGTCCCATCTTCCTTTCGGAGCCTGGCCCCTGGCTTGGTGTGGATTCAGCCTCTTCCTTGGGTAGCAGTTTGTCCCCTGCCCCTTTACCCCTTCAGTTTTCCTGCACCTGATTTTGTTTGTTTGTTTGTGTTTCCTGACCTCGCTGGAATGTTAAGTCTGATTCTTTCAGAAGGTAAGCTCTTCATGAGCATCAACTTGAATGAACTTTTAGGACACTTCAAACCGTTGTGCAGTGTGGGATGAATTCTGTGATAAATGACATTCTCATTTTGTAGCCATTCTTCTAGAATCTGCATTTTGCAACAACTCATTTTCTTTTCTTAAATGGAGAAGGTTTGATCTGCGCCTAAACCACCGGCCGCCACCCCCATCCTCAATCCCTTGATCAGCCCACCCAGATAGCGAGGCTGTCCATCACAATTTCTAATTTTTAGACTCTTTGTGGAATTAAGGGGGCAGATTTATTTGTTTACTTATTTCATTAATTATGGAACATAAATGAAAAAATGCCCACATTTCTTTGTCTACTGGAAGAACATGAAGAAAGTGCACTTCTTTGGGATTTATTTTTTCCTCAGCTCAACCCTCCATCATTAAAATAGAAGGTTGTCAGGCAAATAAATTATACCGAGAGTCCTCAGTTGGGTATTTTCTATTGCATTTTTCAGAGCCATGTTTTATAATTGCTGTGATAATACCAGAGATGATGTCCACGAGAGTGAGTCAACAGCAGCTTCACTGCTGGTGGCTGCCCTCTGATAACCCCGCAGATGGACACCCGGCGCCACAGAGAGATCGTCACAGAGCATTAATAAGGCAGGAGGCTAAGTGTTGGCGCCGGGATGCTTTAGAGACCGAAAGCAGGAGCTGGGCCAGCAGGCCCGTTGTTTTTGTGCTTCTAGAGAGAAGCGAGAAGTGGAAAATGATCTCTCTACCTTCCCAGCAAATATAGGGCCTTGCTCAGAATTTCCTCTGACTTGGCCCAGGAGACTCGGGGCTGCCTGATTACATGGAGTCAGGTCAAGAGAGAAACTGTCCGTGAGAAAATGAATGTTCTCCCAACACTGTGAGGGTGCTGATGGCATGAGGTGAGAGAACTTGGGGGAGGGTCGTAGCTGAGCTCGACGTGCATCTAGAACCCTCTAGAAGTCTGGAGGGGAGGCATGCCCATGGCAGGCACTTTCTAAAAGTTATACTTTGAAGTTAAATTTGGTAATGTTTAAACCCATGTTTAATGAGGCTTCAGGAGAGCGCGCACCTCCTTCTTTGTTGGCAGGATGCTAAACTTGCTGGAATCATCTCTTCTACAGCTACAGAAACAGCCGCTGAGCACAGAGAACTTGCTCTGCAACAGCCCCGGGCGGTCTGGGGACCCCACCCCGGGACCACACAAAGGGACAAGCACACACACCCAGATCTTCCAAGCAGCCACTCGGTTCCAGGACAGTGACGCTTCCAGATTGATTTTGACTACCCAAGTGCCAGGTGTCCGGTTTTCACTTCTTTCAATTTCCCGGAGTCCCTGAGAGATCCGTCCATGTGATTGCCTGCTTACGGATGAAGAACAGGAGGCCAAGGGAGGCCACCGGCCTGGCCCCAACTCACAGTCCCCTGCTGAATATGGTGCCACCTCCCTCCCCAGGCATCCTGGGTGCCTATAACGTCGTCCGCAAGGGCTTCAGTAAGTGCACATGTGGTGAACACAGGCTCGGGGACCAAGCTGGTTGATGTGATTCACTGTCCAAATCCCTCCCACTTGATCACAGCTTCTGGAGTTGAAAAGCCAGGACGGCGATTTCAGCTTGTTCACTGAAGACCCAAGAAATTGGTGTCCGCAGCTCCTCTGCTTTAGTTCTAGAGCTGTGTAAGGCAATTATCATTTCATGCCCTAAACTAAACAATCAACTCTACGGTTATAAACACCCAGGTTACAAGGGACAAGCCCCAGCCCACGGGAAAGACAAGTATCTACAGGACAGCTGTACAGAGCCTTGGGATTTATCCCCCAAGTCACCCCAGGCTTCCCACAATGGCATGGTAGAGAAAGAGGAAACCAAAATGTTCCCACCCTGCCTTGTTACTTGTCATTACACCCAGCAGATGACCGAGGGGACGATGTTGGGCCAAACTTGGAAGGCCAGGAGGAAAGCCCTAGGGTGGCATTGGCACAATTCAGAGCAGCCTGTTTCAGACAAAACATTCTGCTTCTGAAACCTCTTTGGCCCTCGAGTGTGGCACAGTTCCTCTGAACCTTTTAGAAACCATTTTAGCGCACACGGTAGAGGCAAGGAGTGGCATTCTTTAAGGACCTGTCTTCGTGTTGGGGGCCACACCAAAATAAGATGGGCAGAAAACAGAGGTCTTGCCAGAATGTTTTCCAGACAAAAACTGAAAGAAAAAGAAGGTCCCAGAAGACACATGAGACACCGACAATAACAAAAACCATCATCAATTCTAATACAAATATAACAGATATTCCTCTACTTTGTTTGAGACCTGGTTCAGGTCCTACCGCCTCCAGGGAGGCTCTTGTAGCAACACTAGCATCTAAGCCCTCTCCTGCCTTTGACATCATCTGAAGTTTTTATCATGTGTAGAATATACCACAGTGTCCAAAACAATCCATTCTTATATTTGATTGAACTTCACTCTCCAATACCCAGCTTGGGGTCAGGGACTACATCGTTCTGTGAAAAGAATGATAATGCCTAGCAAGCACTATCTTTAGATCCAGGCAAGAGATCCCTTTCAAGGGATAATCCCATATCCTCCCTTCTAGAACATTCTCCAGGTAGCCAGGACCCCATCCCAGGTGTGTCTTCCCTGGGTGGACCATGTTGCCAGTCCATGGAATGGCCAACGGGCAGGCACCTGCAGGAGGTCTGCTCAGATGCAGAGCTGGGCGTCCACATGCCCGTACTGAGAGCTTTTATGGCCCCAGAGCCTTTTTTCTCCCATGGGCAGAAACAGGGTGGGCTGCCAGCTGGGCACCAGGAACCACCTCCCCATGCCACCACATGCTATTATGGAGTTCCAAGGAGGCCAAGAATTCTACATTTGAACTGGGCTTTCCAGCCTCTGGTGCTCTGAGTTAAAAGGCAGTGAGATAGGGGTGCTGATGGGCGGCTGTTGCCTGGCTTGGAGTGGGCGGGGCCAGGAAGGGTTTCCCAGCATAAGGAATGCGGGCTTCCCATGGATCTCTTTCTCTGGGCCCCACACATGTTGGAGGCAGCCCAGGTATGTGCCCGCTAGTTCAGTCCCTGTTGAACTCCATCTTGCTTTTGCTAAAGCCTATCGGGAGCCAAGAAACGAGTCACCAAAATAATAAAATGCCTAGCTTAAAACCGAAACCATGGGGTAGGCACCCGGGTGGCTCAGTTGGTTAAGTGTTTGACTCTTGATCTCAGTTCAGGTCTTGATCTCAGGGTTGTGAGTTCAAGCTGCTACTTAAGAAAAAAAAACAACCAACCAACAAAACCATGGGGGGCTTTCTGAATAAGTAAGTTATGAAAAAGAAAATGGAAACTGCAAGGCCCTGTAATGAATTCAAAGATTGTTCCGAGATGGAAAGAAACGAGGGAGTTTAAGGCAAAGGGGGTGGTTAGGAGAGAAAGGCAGCTGATTGAACTGAGAATATACCAGGGCTCCCTCTCAAAAACAAATGTGCATGATGTAGAGCAACCGTTCTCTCTGCTGCTACAGTGATTTTAAAACACACATAACTTCATCCTTTCAGACACCACTAGTTAAAATGTGGGTAAGTGTACACGGTTAGCCTGGATGGACGCTCTCTTCTACACTACTTAAAAGATTTACTGAGAAAACTCAGAGGACAAACAAGAGTACAAGGGAATGTTAGGTTTAATTAAGCAATCTGCTCTTGAAAGGATTCTAGCACAGTAATTGTTGGTACGCAAATATGCCGTGAATTATAAATGACTCATCCGTTCTTTGAAGAAGACAGAACAAGATCTCTTCTTGGAAGGACGTGGGGAGCATTTTGAGTTGTTAAAAGGTAGCAAATTGCATTTCGTGGTCCTCAAGCAATAATTTGTCCTTTTAAGCCTAACAACAACAGGTGACATCTGTTAGGCGTTATTACATGCTGGGCCCTTGTGCCTTCCAAACATTTAGCCCTCACCGTAGGCCTACAAAGAATTGGGTACTAGTACTGTGGCCATTTCACAGATGAAGAAACTGAGGCACTTGGCACCTTGCCCAAATTACCCAGCTACATACTAAGGAAACAAAAATAGGTGCAACATGCTCTGTGCCTTTAAGAGCTTACTGTCTAGTATTTTTTTTAAGGTTGTAAATTTTCTAATTTTATTAAGTTTGGGCCAGCCTCAGGGTGCCTGTATGGCTCCGTTGGTTAAGCCTCTGACTCTTGGTTTCAGCTTGGGTCGTGATCTCAGGGTTGTGGGATCAAGCCCCAAGTCCAGCTCTGCACTCAGTGGGGAATCTGCTTCTCTCTCTCTCTCCATCTGCTCCCCCATGTGTTTTCTCTCTCTCTCTCAAATAAATAAATAAAAATCTTCAAAAAAAAAGAAGTTCAGGCCAGCTTCATCTTCTAGCTGATCTGAATTTCGTAAGTTTCACTAAACTAAAACAATATGAAGTATTTTTCCAAACAATTAACTATTGTCATATATTATAGGCATGAGGGGGACACTCATTGTCTTATGGAATTACCAATCTACACTCAGGAATCAACTGCCCGAAGACTGTTCTTTTTTCCAGATTGTAGCTTAGTATTTATTATGCCTGAACAATGACAAAAACAGTGATGATTTTGTAACAAAACCTCAGGGAAGCTATTAACAAGTTGGCATTTCTAATTTGTGTGAAAATGCTTATTTTATTGATCCGAGAATTATAGAACTGGTGTTCATTTAATTAAGAATCTGGTACAGGGCGCCTGGGTGGCTCAGATGGTTAAGCGTCTGCCTTCGGCTCAGGTCACGATCCCAGAGTCCTGGGATCGAGTCCCACATCGGGCTCCCTGCTCCTTGGGAGCCTGCTTCTCCCTCTGCCTCTCTGTCTCTCATGAATAAATAAATAAAATCTTAAAAAAAAAAAAAAAAGAATCTGGTACAGCAGAAGGGAAATTTTTTGGCTAAGTTCATAATGTTGCAGACAAGCATGAATGTAAACGCAAAGGAAAACTAGGGAAGTATCTGTATGTCAGCTTATTTTCCTTTGAACCTCTCATTTTACAAAGCTCGAGAGCTGTTTCACAAAGTATTTGTATAAATACGTGGTATCACTTTACAAGATTTTTTGATGGTAGATTCATGTCAGTAAGAATTGCACTAGGCTCATAAATAGCCCCAAAGAAAAGTACTTCCAACTTCTGATATTAGCTGTGCGCTACAAGGCAGGTTAAGATCTAGTGGTTTTTTTTTTTTTTTTTCAACAGTAAAGCGTTGTCACGGTCCTAGCTGTGTGATAACGCATTATAAAACCAAAAGAATGAGAAACGTTTGAATGAGAAGGTCATCCGAGAAAAGCAGAGACTTTAAGAAAAAAATAGCTGGAAACCGGAAGGAGACGAGGCTGGGGAAGGTGGAAGAGGAGACCACCTGCTGTTGGGGGCTGACATCCACACTGGCACCAGGGAACGGCGCTCACCTGTGTGAGCCCAGAGGTCTGGCTATCTCGTGGCTCCAAGAGTGGGCTAGTGGGCGAGCCACACCATGGCCCAGGCTCCCGAAGCCACCTCACCTCAAGGTCTGGATTCGTTTGTTCACATTAAGCATCTGTTTAGCACTAATTGTGTGCCAGGCACTGGGCTGGGTCAGGGGACACACCCACGAACAGGGAGAGCAGGTCCCTGGCCCCTTGGAGCTGACGTTCTGGTGAGAGGAGACAGTCTATAAACAAGCAGAGAAATAATTGTGAGAGTTGCAGATGGTGATTTGTGCTATGAAGAAAATAAAGCAAGATAAGGGGATTGAGGGTGATGGAGAGGTAGGGGAGCTATTTAAATGGCCTCTCTGAGGCAGGGAAGGAGCCAGCCATGGGAAGCTTGGGGTGGGAGGTGGGGAAAGAACACTCCAGACAGAGCAAGTGCCAAGGCCCTGGGGCAGGAAGGAGTTGGATGCATTGAGGACAAGCAAGGAGGTGCCAGTGTAGCTTAACTGTAGAAGGGGAGGGAGTGGGAGATGAGGGTGAAGTCACAGGGGCCAGCTCACGTGGCCTGCTAAGCCACGGCCAGATTCTTGGATTTTCTTCTAAGTGGAATGGGAAGTCATCAGAAAGACCTTAAGCAGGATAGAGGTAAGACTGATGTACAGTTTTTGAATATGACTGTGGAGATTGGGTCAGAGGCAGATGACAGGAAGGAGGTGAGTGAAGAGGTGACCAGTCCCGGGCTCCACCTTCTTCCCCCAGAGGTGAGAGCAGGAGTGGATCTGTGGCCTGCTGGGGGGCAGAAGCCTATCCGTGGCTGACACAAGTCAGAAGGACAGATTCTCCCTCCTGTCTGTGCAAGTGAGCTCCCTGGTGCCGCTGGAGGAGCCAGAGAAGGGATGGGCAGCATCCGGGCCACTCCTCCAGTCCCCAGGCCCCGGGGCCGCCGGGCTTCCTGCAGCTTCGAGTGAGGGAGCTCTTACAGATGCATGGCGGTGAGGGACGGCAAACAGACGGCCAGGAGGAGTGGAGGGAGGATAAAGAGGGGGAGGTAGACTCTGGCCTTGCGTCTGAACGTGGGTGGGGCCCAAGGGGAGGCGAGCAGAGATGGCGCGAGCTTTGGCGCCAAGATCTCAAGCAGGGAGGGCTCTGTGACCCTGGCAAGGGGACAGCTGCATGTTTTCTGTCCAAACATCCAAGTTACCCATTTTCCCAGGTGATGCTGTGCGCAGTACAGCGACAAACACTTCTTTTTAAATATTTAAACATACAAAGAAAACCAGAAAATAAGGACAGTGCCTGAGGGTGTATATAACATGGGGCAAAGCAAAATGAATTTGCAAGGACCTCCTTTAAAGTGTAGGGAAATATCCTGAACATTTTCTACAAATTCTCCTGGAAATTAATAAAGATGAACGCACTTCACAAATAATCGTCTTTATTCTGGGTGGTGTCCTCATTATTTTATTGTCGCGAACGCTAAGTGTTTACAGAGGTTTTTAGAGCTTCTCCCTTGCGTCAACCCCCAGCTCTGGTTTTCCCAGAAGGGTTCAAGTTCCCGCACCACGAACTGTCGTCTGTCTGTCCCTCCACCACATAAGTTGCAGCCTCATCCTGCACGGCAGCGGGGGGAGGGGGGGCGGGGGGGAGGTTCGGTCTGGAATGGCTGAAATCCGGGGGGGGGGGTGTGGGCTGCTTGGAGCACAGGATTTGAGGAGCCTGCCGCCGAACCGAGGTGAGAGGGGGGAAGGGGGGAAGGGCTCCACGTTAACGCACTGAGGCTCTGGTGTCCCCTCCCGGGCGCTGTGGCCCGTCCATGCGGTCTTGGCGTCCTCCAGCCTGGCACCGTCGCAGACGCCCCGAGTCGTCACGGGGCTAGGGCCATCCTGCCGCCAAGTGCGAGAGCCGCCCTCCCCCAGGGGCCTCTGGAGGGCGCTGCTGTGCGCGGGGTGTCCGCACGGGTGTTGACGTTTGGTCACCGGCACTTCTGCCGTTGCTCACACGTCCCGGTATCCCGGGCGCCGCGCCGCGGTCAGACTCCAGCCCGCCTCAGCCACTCACTGAGGCTTGCTCGCCTCCGTAGTCATGTTGGTCACGACTCCTCTCTGGCGAAGAGTTCTTTTCCAGGCGGGGCAGGTGGGCCATTCCCACTGGTTCACCTGGCAGATCGAGACGCCCCCACCCCCAGCCCATCCCCCAGCCCAGCGCCCAAAGCGAGGGGGTGAGAGGAGCTATTGTGTTAAAATAAGATGAGCCGTGCCCGCCAAGGACAGAATGAGTTAGCCTGCGGCCGCAGAATCTCCTCCAGACTCCTGGCCCTCCCCGCAGGGTCGGGCCTGAGAATCTGCATTTTAAACTCCTGCACCGGTCCCACCCGCGTGATTCTGACACTTGACTGTCAGGCCACGCGGAAGACTGGCTTAGGGCAAGGCAAAGCCGGAGGTCAGGAGATCCGTGTGAGCTGCACTGTGTGGAAGAGGCCGGGGGCCGGCCGGCACCAGGCAGCCCCGGAGAGAGGATGGGGAGCGCGTGGACCCCGGGGACCGCGGAGGGAGCGGGGTTCAGGAAGACGGGCTCTGAGTGGTTGCGGGAGGAAAAGAAGCCGGCAGCCGTGGTGGGAGACCCAGAGACAGCTCCCTGGTGGGCTGCAGGCGCCCACTTGCTTTTCCTGGAGGGCCGGCTCCCTCTCCTGCTGGCTCTGGCGGCTCTGCTCCCCTGTCGGCACTGTGGGGGGGGGCGATGGGGGGCAGTACAAGCCAGGGCCTCTCCCTGCGAACGCTCAGGTTACAGCTGTGCCCTGGCCTCCGACAGGGCCTCTCCATCGTGGCCCCTGCCTGATAAAGTTACCATATTCGAGGGGTGACAGACTTGGAAGAGGACAGAGTGGAAACCATGGCTGACCCCAAGGACTGTCCTTCAAGTCCCAAACTCACTTCGTGGCAATGACTGCACCTGACATTTCCAGAACCCTCTTCTCTTGGGGGATTTAAAAATGCCTCAACTCCGCATGGGCCTCACGGCCCCAGACTTTTTTTTTTTTTTTTTTAAGATATACACAATGGATTGTCACACATGTGTGTAAAAGTTACTTTTATTTTTCATCTGTTTGTTATTAAGTCGGGGGAGCGTTCATCTTCTAATTTTATAGACACGGATCATTTCTGGATCTAAATGGCTCCCTAAGGGCGCCTGGGTGGCTCAGATGGTTAAGTGTCTGCCTTCGGCTCAGGTCATGATCCCAGGGTCCTGGGATCGAGTCCCGCATCGGACTCCCTGCTCCTTGGGAGCCTGCTTCTCCCTCTGCCTCTCTCTCTCTCTCTGTCTCTCATGAATAAATAAATAAAATCTTAAAAAATTAAATTAAATTAAACTATTGGTTTGAACCACTCAAAATAAATAAATAAATAAATGGCTCCCTAATTTTGGAGATTCTACCTTGACGCTGCTCTTTCCTTACAGAGGTGTCCCTTTTGTACTGACCAAGTACATATCCCTGTGGGTGATACCGTGAGCCTTAGAAAACCACTTTACCCAGAGAAGCTCACCTGAAAAAGAAGCTCACCTGAGAAATTTACCTTCTGCGGGCTTTGTGTTCAGCCAAAGCACCTGGGTTAGGGCCTGCCCACAATGGCAGCCTCTTATATACTGCTGATTCCCCCCCCCCCACCTGGGGACCTAGGCTCCACTCAGGGAAGGGGTCCTGAGGCTTCGACCCCAAGATTTCGTGGAGATGATGAGATCCTTCCACGGAGGAGGTAGGAAATGGGGATTTGGGTCAAAGTGATGATCTTAACTCCCTAGAAAGAAGTATCTTGGGCAACGTTTGCGTGCTGAAGCTTAATTGGGATCTGCCATTATCAAGGTAGCCAGAATGAGGGGAAGAGGGCAAGGAAGCAAACTGGGTAAGGTGGTGTATTACCAACCTGGCCATAGCGTCGCCAAAAAATGCGGCCTTTTGCTTGGTCACACAGCATGACTTTCAGACAAGCCAAGTGGATCCACCACCCTCCAGAGTGGGAGAGGAAGTCCAGGGAGTTCATCTGCGGGCTCTTCCCTGGTCCATCTCTCACTGGCCAAAGTTCTCCAGCGAGGGTTAAGTCCTCACAGTTTTGAGCTGTGTCTCCTAGCCTCTCGGGTGGTCACTGGAGAAGCCAGGCCATGCGTCCCACGGTTGGTTTATTCAGTCTGGCCTTGCGTTAGGCATGATAAAACACCTAATACAGAAGCCCAGGGTTCACCCCGGGGTCTGAGGAGCAGAAGCCAAGGCAAGGGAACAGGGGCCTGAGCAGACACACCCACAGAGCTTGGCTCAGCAATAAACAAGGAGTTGGGGATTTTTAAAAGGAAGTTATTCTTTGGTCTTCACACTGAAATTGTGGCCCCGTTAGACCTCCAAATGCCACTTACAACCGATTCCTTCCTCTAGACTCACATCTGTCTTTAGTAACATAAGACAAGGAGAAGAAAGTCCTGAAGAAATTGTGTTTGGGGGGGGCGGAATTCAGATATCCTTGCCTCACAAACCCCCCATCTCATTTCTCTGCCATGTTCTAATAGTCACTCTGTGACCTTGTGAGAGTCAACGTAATGCATCCAACAAAGGGTCCTTTTGGGAAATCAATGAAATAACGCATAAGCTCTTTTGAAAACTCGGCTGTGCTCTGGTGAGGGGCTATTATTACCACCACCCGCCCCTTCCTGCAGCCCCACCCACCATCCCTCTTGAGACACTGCTGGCTTCTTTCTGGGACCCTGTTGACCTTGGTTCCAGCTGTGTTTCTAGCAAGTCTCCCTCCAGTTCTGACCACCAACCCCTTTGCTCCTTCAAGCTCATCCATCCCTTGAAACAACCTCTCCTTGGCGCTCTCTTAGGGAGAGTTTTGATGTTTATATTCGGGATCTTTGAGCTATCATGGTTTGCTCGGGCAATGATTTCGCAATTTCACAAAAGGAGCTTTCTTTTGAAATAATGAGTAAGCTTTCCACAAGTACTGACATGTCAGGAACCATAACAGCTTGCGTGAGAAAAGCTAGTCTTACTGTGTCCTAGAGGCTTTACATTCAGGCTGAAAACAAGTGCAGGTTGCCTTGTGGGTTTCATGGCTAAGCCCCCCTTCCCCCTCTTAACATCCTTTCCTAAGTGTTGTCTCATTATAGCCTCCTGGTAAGCCCTACAGAGTAGGAAGGGCATCTCCATTTTCCAGTGGGGGAAGCAGAGGTTCAGGAAAGCTGACTGATTTGCCCAAGGCCCAAGAGAGCCAGTCTGAGGCCAGGCAAAACAAGAAGCTGTGTCTTCTAGTTCCACGGATTTTCTATGAAACACTGCTGCCTTCTGTTTTGGCCTGTCCTCATTCCCTCTAGTCTTGATTTTTCACACCAACTCCCTTTTGCGGGGAGTATCCTGGCTTTGGCCAGGTGCGTGTGTTCTGGGTAACACGATTCCTTGACCTCATAAGCTGTGAGGGATTCACAAGGCCAGCCTCCTCTTTGAGCTCAGTGGAGGCCTAACCCATGTTCCTTGGCTGGCTGAGGGAGACTTGCAATGCCATGACCTGCCACAGAGTTCAGACCAGAAGAAAGGCCTGGTCCTCTCGCAGTTCAAGCTCATTCTTTGGGGCTCCCCTTGGGATGGGGGTACCTGAGCCTCACCCTCCACCCCCGTCCCCTGAGACACGGTGGCCAGACTGCATAACTAGAGGTCTTTTATTGTGCTGACTGTTGTCCAGCTGACTTTTGTTCTTCTGAGAGGACCGTGCAGGGCGGTGGTATTTTGAGAGGGGATGTGGGGGGATGGAGTGGAGTGAGCAGGGGGCGGGGGCTGGAGAGGCAGAAAAGGAGATTGAGAGAGGAACTTGGGAGAAAGCAGAGATGCCAACGGGGATGGGATGTGGCTCCCTGTTGTCCATTTACCCCCTTTTGTTTCCTTGTGAAAGGTGCCCTCGAACTTATGTTACTAAGTGGTGCTTTGGGAGTTAATGGTGTGCGGGTGGGCGTGCTCACAGCAGAAGTGGGATGGCACTAGTTGGGCATGAGATTAGAACAGGGGCAGCTCTTGGGGCTCCTGGGTGGCTCAGTCGGTTAAGCATCTGCCTTCGTGATCCCAGGGTCCCAGGGTCCCAGGATCGAGCCCAGCATGGAGTTCCCTGCTCAGAGGGGAGCCTTTTCTCCCTCTGCCCTTCCCCCTGCTCGTGCCCTCTCTCCCTCTCAAACTCTCCTAGTCACATGCAGGTCACAGAATGCTGGCCTACATCATCAGGGCCTCAGTCTCTGAATCTGAAGATACATGTTCATCAAGAATTCCTGCTTTATATCAATTCCAAATCATCCCTCTTTTAACTCAACTTTAAATCCATTTCTCCTGGTTTGACTCAAGTTGAATCCTTGCCAGTGTCCCAAACTTTGACTCACAAAATCCAAAACTGTAGAAAAAGGAGTAGCTGGGGAAAGAAGATGTGATCAGAGTCCAGCAGCTTTGGAAAATGCGTGACTGTTACAGAGGCTGGGGCTGCGGCCATAGGAAGGAGTACTATGGCTCTGCAGGAAAGAGAGTGAACGATTCACACTTGGTGCGGATGGGGAAAGTCAGAAATAGCTGGCTTTTCCAGTGGTATAAGTTCTTCTTCTTCTTCTTCTTTTTTTTTTTTAAGATTTATTTATTTGAGAGCGAGAGTGAGAGAGCATGGAGGGAGGAGTGGAGGGAGAGGGAGAGCGTTTTTTTTTTCAGGGCATTCTTTTTATTTTTTATTGTTATGTTAATCACCATACGTTACCTCATTAGTTTTTGATGTAGTGTTCCATGATTCACTGTTTGCGTATAACACCCAGTGCTCCACGCAGACTTGCCCTCTTTAATACCCATCACCAGGCTGACCCATCCCCCACGCCCCTCCCCTCTAGAACCCTCAGTTTGTTTTTCAGAGTTCAACGTCTCTCATGGTTCATCTCCCCTTCCGATTTCCCCCCTTCATTTTTCCCTTCCTGCTATCTTCTTCTTTTTTTTTTTTAACATATAATGTATTACTTGTTTCAGAGGTACAGGTCTGTGATTCAACAGTCTTACACAATTCACAGCGCTCACCATAGCACATACCCTCCCCAATGTCTATCACCCAGCCACCCCATCCCTCCCACCCCCCCCACTCCAGCAACGCTGTTTCCTGAGATTAAGAATTCCTCATATCAGTGAGATCATATGATACATGTCTTCATCTGATTGACTTATTTCACTCAGCATAATATGAGAGGGAGAGCTTTTTTAAGCAGACTCCCCGCTACGCATGGAGCTCCATGCAGGGCTTGATCTCATGACCCCGGATCATGATCTGAGCCGAAATCAAGAGTCAGATGCTCAACTGACTGAGCTGCCCAGACACCGCCCCACCCTCAGTGGTGTAAGTTCTGATGTTGAGAGACACAAGTCTGAAGAAGCAGCAACACTGACCACAATATGGAACAATGGCTGTCGTCATTAGTTAGCATGTGTCCAAAATTTGCCAGTCACCATTTCATCTCCCATTCTGCCTCACATGCAAATCCATCTTCTGTCTCTGTGCAATGGCCAGACCTACGAGCATACCTACTTTCTCAGCGGTGAAGGGCTTGCTTACTTGTTAACCTAGCCCCTCCTTGTTAAGCTAAGGGTGTTTTGTGCAGAAACACACCAAGTGCTTGTCTTGGTCCTTTCAGCTGTTATAACAAAATGCCACAACTGGGTGGCTTTTACACAACAGAAAATTATTTCTTACATTCTGGAGGCTGAAAGTCTGAGGTCAGGATGCTGGCATACTGGGGTGAGGGCGTCTCCCAGGTCACAAACAGAAGTTTGTGGAAGGGGCTAGGGAGCTCTGTGGACTCCTTTTATTATAGGGGCATTAACCCCAATCACCTGGGCTCTGCCCTCATGACCTAATCCCCTCCCAGAGGCCCCCCACTTCCTAATACCATCACATTGGGCATTAGGATTTAGCATAGGAATTTGGGAGGCCTGTGGTCACAGTCAGACCATAGCAGTGCTACAGTTCATAAAACTTACTAGTGTCAGCCTCCATTTAGGGCCCCACTAGGTTCTTAGGGGTAACTAGGTTCTTAGGGTATGTGTTTTTTAAAGATGAAGATGCAAATATTTATCCGTATTCACAGATGTGTATATGTCGGACATTTACAAATCAAAGGCAGGGAAGGTAACTCTTAAATGACAATAACGTATCTGTTTTTAAGGACCGTTGTTTTTTTTTATCAGCCACCATGTAGATTTCAGGGCACATTTTCTCATTTCACTTACACATGAGAAAATTGTTGCAAGCTAGTTGAGCTCTAAGGTGAACTTGACTGTGATAATGGGACACAGCTCAGCAAAGACAGCAAGGTCAGCTGACGGGTGTCCTGTTCTCCTCTGCATGCTATATGTACTGACCTGGCTCAGGATCACCTCTTTGTTCTCCAAAGGACTATCAGATTAGCACCAGAGTGGTCCAGGAATGTCTTTTGTACAATTAACCAGTAAGATTCAAAGAGGTTGATTAATATTTGAAATTAATCCCAGAAAGCCAACTTTGCGTTAAGCTACCAGTCTAAGTTCCTTTTCTCAGCTGGGTCTAGAGATTCTTGAGCAGGTGGGGAAAATATCTTGCATAGAACATAACTGTTCAAATCTGTAGTCTTGCTATGCCAACTGTATTAATCAGATTGGCTAGAGATGGTATAGTGGAACACAGACCCCCAAATCTTGGGATTTATGCAACTGAAGTTTATAGCTCACACCATATCTGCTGCAGGCATGGGCAGTGACCCAGGGCAACTGTCCTCACATGGTGACTCAGCATTCCAATCTTACTGCTCTGCCTTGTCAATACACACTTCCCCGATTACCAGGACAGGGAAAGAGCAAAGAAGAGCAAATCAGTGCTTCTACCTGGAAGTGACACGTGTCCCATTTCATTTGTAAAAACAAGTCCCATGGCCACACTGAACTCCAAGCAGACAGGAATATATATCCATTACTGGTTCCCGTAAAACAAACCACCCAAAACTTACGTGTTTAACAACATAGTTTATTATTTCTCGTGATTCTGTGAGTAGGCTAGGCAACTCCTTTGCTGGTTTTGCCTGGGTTTACTTGCACACCTGTTTTTGGCTGGAGGATCAGCTGGGCTGAAACGTCCCAGATTCACGTATCTGGCAGTTGGTGCTGGCTGTTGGTTGGGGTGGCTCGGTTCTTCACCATGTGGCTTCTCATCCTCCAGTAGGCTCAGCTGGCTTTCTTCCATGACAGTCTCAGGATGATGTTCCAAGAGGACAGAGGCCAGAGCTGTAAGATCTCTTAAGCCCAGGCTCCAGAACCTACACAACACTTCTGCCACATTCTGTTGGTCCAGGTCAGGTACACAGTCAGCCCAGATTCAAAGTGTGGGGAAATAGTCTCTTGATGGCAGGAGTTGTTGATATTGTAGCCATGTGTTTTAATCTATTACAGCAGGGTGCATGTACAGTCTGTTCATGTTATTTGTGGGAGTTATGTTCTATAAAGGCATTGCAAACACTGAGTTAGAGAATACTGAGCCATCGCTCCCAGGGGGGAATACAGGGTTAGGCTCCTATGAGTCTCTGGATACAGCATTTTCATCAACTGATCAATACATAACCTTGTTTTATGTGTGTCCCTATTTAACGACACCTTATTTAATATGTACTGTTGACTCCCTTAGCACTGAACTCATGGCCAATAGCACTGTAATTCATACCTAAATGAAGCTTATCTAAGACATATTTTCTCCGGAAGACACATCACAGCCTTCTTGTGCTTAGGAATGCCAGACAACACTTCAGCATTGCATGTGGGGGCCACTGAAACATGAAATCAATAAAAAGTACAAAAATGTGAAAAAGATGTCTAACTAGGCACACAAAAGTACATGTTTATTGTATAAGAGCTGAAACAAGAAAGCAAACACCACCCTTGTTTTAGCCCAGCTGGAAGCGTGTGTGTCAGGCAAATCAAATTTTTCCTCACTCTGCACGTGTCCATGAAAGACCAGGAAAGCAGTGTGAATATTGATTTGGAGTTTACAGATAAATTTTAGCAAATAGGCAAATTTTCAAATATAGAAGCAACAAATAATGAGGATTAACTGTACAGAGAAGAGGGAAACCAGATTGGTAAACAGTAATTTCTGTCACATTCATCATGGGAAAATAGGAAAGACATGAACATTTATGGAGTACTTGGTATGTGCTGGACATATGCATTTATGATATCACTAAAGTGTATAATATACTTTAACATCTTTTTTTTAAATTAAGATTTTATTTGACAGAGAGAGAGAGAGAGAGTAAGCACAAGCAGGGGGAGCAGGAGAGAGAAGCAGGCTCCCCACTGAGCAGGGAGCCAGATGTGGGGCTCAATCCCAGGACCCTGGGATCATGACCTGAGCCAAAGGCAGATGCTTAACTGACTGAGCCACCCAGGCGCCCCTTCAATATCTTTTTTCTGTGTTGCTGGATTCAGTTTGCTGGTGTTTTGTTGAGAATGTTTTCTTGTGATGTCTTTGTCTAGTTCTTGCAATCAAAATCCTCTTAGAATGAGTTAGGAAGTATTCCCTCCTCTTGTGTTTTTTTTTAAAGAGTTTATAGAAGATTAACATAATCCCTCATAAACTTTTAGTAGGATTCACCAGTGAAGCCATCTGGGTCAGGGCTTGTTATTGGGGGAAAATCCTGCGAGGTCAGTGTAGTCACTCTGTCATCCCTGATTTTAATCATTTGAACTTTCTCTTTTTTTTTTGGTCACTGTGCTAAAAGTTTAATTTTTTTTCTTTTTTCCAAAGAGCCAACTTATAGTTTTCTTGATTATTACTATTTTTCCTCTTTACTTCATTTATTTTCACCCTTATATTGCTTGCTTGCTTCTGCTTGCTTTGGATTTAGTTTGCTCTTTTCCAACTTTAATCTTAAGGTAGAAATTGATTTGAGATCTTTCTTCTCTTTTAGTATAGGCATTCACGGCTTCTAAGCACTGTTTCTGTTGCATCCACAAGATTTGGTATGTGGTATTATTTTCATTTACATCAGTTTTTATTCTAATGTCCCTTGGTTTTTTTGTTTTGTTTTGTTTTACCCATTGGTTATTTAGGAATGTGTTTTGTAATTTCTAATATATTTGTAAATTTCCCCAGTCCCCTTCTGTTACTGGTTTCTAATTTCATTCCCTTGTGGTTGAATAATGTACTTTCTATGATTTTAATCCCTTAAAAGTTATTGAGACCTGTTTTATGATGAAACATATGGCCTATCCTGGAGAAAGATCCATGGGCATTTGAAGAATATGCATTTTGTTGTTATTGGGTGAAGTAGTCTATAGATATGTTATGTCTAGTTGGGTTATGGTGTTATTCAAGTGTAGTTTCTTTGTCGATTTTCTGTCTAGTTTTTATATCCATTATTGAAAGTGAGGCACTGAATTTTTCTGAATGATCTATTTCTTTCAATTCTGTCATTTGGCTTGTATTTTGAGAGTCTGTTAATAAGTGCAGAGATATTTGTAATTGTTTTATCTTTGCCTTTTATCATAGAATTTCTTTTTCTCTAGCAACGATTTTTGTCATTTGCTGGTATAATAATACAGTAAAATTAATTACTATAATATTTTGTCTGATATTAGTGTAGTTACATCAGCTCCCCTTTGGTTTCTGTTTATGTGGTGTATTTCTTTCCATTGTTTTACTTCCAACTAGTTGTGTCTTTGGATTTAAAGTGTATCTCTTGGGGCACCTGGGTGGCTCAATTGTTGAGAGTCTGCCTTAGGCTCTGGTCATCATCCCAGGGTCCTGGGATCGAGCCCCGCATAGGCTCCCTGCTAGGCAGGAGGCCTGCTTCTCCCTCTCCCTCTCCCCCTGCTTGTGTTCCCTCTCTCGCTGTCTCTCTCTTTCTCTCTGTCAAATAAATAAGTAAATAAATCTTAAAAAAAAATAAAGTGTATCTCTTATAGAAAGCATATAGCTGTATCAGGTTTTTTTATTTTTATCCATTCTGCCAATATCTGCCTTTTTAAAAATTTTTTATTGTTATGTTAATCACCATACATTACATCATTAGTTTTTGATGTAGTGTTCCATGATTCATTGTTTGTGCATAACACCCAGTGCTCCATGCAGAACGTGCCCTCTTTAATACCCATCACCAGGCTAACCCCTCCCCCCACCCCCTCCCCTCTAGAACCCTCAGTTTGTTTTTCAGAGTCCATCGTCTCTCATGGTTCAATATATGCCTTTTATTTGGAGTGTTTAAGTGTTAATCTTATTGAGGACATTTACATGTATGTGATGAGTTGCTTCTCTCTTCCTATTTTCAAGATTTTCACTTTGCTTTTGGCTTTTGGGCTTCTCACTCAGTGTAGAGTCTGCTTAACTGCTCCTCCCCCCACCTCACTTGTGCTTGCTCGTTCTCTCTCTCTCTCTAAAATAAATAATAAATCTTTTTTTAAAAATCTTGTACTTTTCTTCAGTTCTTTAGACATGGTTTCTTTTAGTTCTTTTACTATATTTGAATAGATGCTTTAAAGTCTTCATTTAGTAGTCCAATTTCTGGGCTTTTTGGGGAACAGTTTTTATTGATTGCCTTTTCCCTGTGTATGGGCCATACTTTCTTGTTTATTTATTTGTCTGGAATTCTTTTGTTGAAAATTAGACATTGTAAATAATGTGGCAATCCTGAAAATCAGATTTTCCATCCTCCAGAGGGTGTGTTTTGCTGTTGCTGTTTGTTTGTTTATTGGCTTTTCTGGCCTAAGCATGTTTTGTTATGTGTGGCCACCAAACTGTCTACTTAGTTAGCCTAGTGGTCAGCTCGTGATTGGACAGAGATTTTTTTTTTTTTTTTAATGCCCAGAACCAGTAAGTCTCTCAGTCTTTACCAAAGATTCTGTGTGAGTGTTGGAGCATTCCTTCAGCATAAGCCAGGCAGTTGACAACCCTCCCTTAGCCTTTAGTTCCAGCTTTTTCTGAGCTTCAAGGTTAGCCAGAGGTGAGGACTTATGGCCTTTTCAGATCTTTCCTAAACATATTCACACAACCCTACATATGCATATGACCTTATAGGTTCCAAGAAATGTGCTGGAGTTTTCCAAAAGCCCTATAAACATTTCATTCTACAGATTTTTTTTTTTTAACTTTTTGGTTAGCCAACTGTTTACCTCAACTGTTATCTACCACGTCTGGCCGCTGTAAAGTTACATAATCACCTCTAGTTGTTGTGAAGAAACATACCAGGGTAAAAGGCTTTTCACACTGGGTGAGCTCTAAGGTCAAATAAAGATAGTTTTGTCAGTGGGGTCTTTCAGGAAATCACCAGACAGATCAAGTAATGACAGATCTGAGGGAATGAGGTTTTGAAGGTGTTCCAACCCTGTTTTGTCCCCTCCAGTGGCTGACAGGTTTGTAGTGTTCACCACAACTGGAAGCTATTGGTTTTCAAAGCCACCATGGAGCTGGAAGGGGATGCGCTAAAATGCCACAAAGTTTGCTGTTCTTGCTGAAATTCAGTGGGTTTAAAAAAAAAAAAATCAGTGGATCAGATAAATAGGCTAACCAAAAAATTCTTTTGTTAATTTCTAGAGTTTTAAAAAAGTTGATTTTGACCATTTTTGTAAGTTTTCTCATTGCTTTTATTTTCTCTTTTTAACGGTTTTATTTATTTTTTAGAGGCAGAGAGCACAAGCAGGGGGAGTGGCAAGCAGAAGGAGAAGCAGGTTCCCTGCTGAGCAAGGAGCCTGAAGCAGGACTTGATCCCAGGATTCCGGGTTCATGACCTGAGCTGAAGGTAGACGCTTAACCAACTGAGCCACCCAGGTGGCCCTCTCATTGCTTTTATAAAGGAAAGAGTTTTTAGCAGTCCTTACTCCACTTTTTTCCCTCATGTCACTTGTTAACTATTATGACCCTTATTATATCATTAGGATTAGGTTCATCTACACGTGACAAAAACCTTGAAGTAACAATGACTGAAATATATGTTTTATTTTCTCACATTAGAATTTAAAAGTAAAGGGAGGCCTGGGTGCTCAGTTTTTTTAATTTTTAAAAGTTCAAAAGTTTAAAATGTTTATGGACAGCAGCTTTTTTTTTAGCTTTCAACTCTGCCATTCCTAGAGTGTGGCCCTCATCCTCATGGTCTAAGATAACTGCTTGAGCTCCAGCTGTCATATCTGCATTCCAAGAAACAAGATGGAGGAAGAGCTGAAAAAGCACACACACACCCTTCCTTTAAAGACACTTTTCAGGAGTTGCACATGATATTTCAGAACTCAGTGACATAGCCACACCTAGCTGCATAGGAATTTGAAAAATACGATCTTTATTTAGGAAGCCATGTGTCCATCTAAAAACTAAGGGTTTATTACTCAGGAAGGAGGGGAACTAGCTGTCTCTGCCATGTGCATTTAACAGGTGAAGAAACTGAGGTTTCGAGAAGCTCAGTCATGAACTCAAGGATCCCGGGTCAGGATGGAGTGGTGTCAGGACTCCAACCATGGATCCTTCTTCTGAAACCTGTACCTTTAGCCATACAGATTCAGGGAAGTTGAATAGCTTGATTAGGTCAACACAGTTGGCAAGGACAGATCTGTCTGGCCCCAATAATCATCCTTTTTCCATTATTTGCCCCAAACCATCTGACTCTGATGGGCCACCAAGAGGAGTGACAAAAAATAGACCTCACTGTTCAAGCTGAAAATGCCTGGTAGAGGCCCATTAAGATGCTAAATGAAGTGCATTGAATGTCCTTTAAACAGAGGACAAGGAGCACCTTAAAAGACAGCAAATGAAGCAAAATAATAGATCATCAGAAATGGAGCCATTGAGAAACAAATGCTGCAGAACTTGTTTCCTTTTAGAAGTGAGATTAAGGGACTAGTCAGGTAGAGGCTGGGAATGGTGATGAATAAATCAGGATTGAATGTTGTGATTTTGAACAGAACCATAAATACATTTTGCTGGCCAGCAATCTCCTGGACTCCTAGCTCCCCTCCAACTGGTCAGTAGTTTGTATTAGACCTTTCCAGTCACATCCAGCTCCAGATGGGGTGAGGCCCAAATTAAACCCAGCTCCTACGATTCCATTGTGTCCACCCAAGGTCTAAGGCAACAGACAAACCCCAGTGCCCACTTTGACTCACCCATTTCTTTTCTTTCTTCACCTTGGATTATCATAAAGCTGAGTTCATCGACACCTGTCATATTGTAATTACAAATTCAGAACAGGTTTTCAATTCTACCAGTGTGCTTTTTCACGGTGCACACAGAGGGTGCACCCACTGGGGGTATCAATGGAATTGCAGTTTGATAACCAAACAGAAGCACAATTGAAGCTGTGGTGATTAATACAGCCCCATTCACAGCCACCCAAAGATAATCCACTGTTCTCTGTGGTTTGAATCCATCACCATGAAGGCAGGGTCGGGGGGGAAGGACTTGCTTCCAGCAACAGGAGTAATTCTAGGTTTATCTAATGGTGTATGATTGGGTTGCTGAAGTTAAAAAACTCATGGTTGGACCTTGAGCCCCACAGGAAGCTGCCATCTGTCCCCTCCTTTGCTTCTGGAAGCCTCCTCACTAGCACACAGCAGATCCCCTGCTAAGAGCTCCCCTCACACCCTGCCCTGGCACCCCGAAAATAACATCTGCTCAGACCTTACTTTCACACACATGCATGTGAAGACAGACAGACAGACAGACAGACACACACACACACACACACACACACACACACTTGCAGGAATAGCTCCAGCCTCTGCCTTTGTCCTCTACTTTGAACTTTTTCTCCGGCTTCCCCAGGCTTCCCTGCTGATCTTCCTTTATTTATTTATTTTTTTAAAGATTTCATTTATTTTTTGACAGCAAGAGAGGGAACACAGCAGGGGGGAGTGGGAGAGGGAGAAGCAGGCTTCCTGCTGAGCAGGGAGCTCAACAAGGGGCTCGATCCCAGGACCCTGGGATCATGACCTGAGCTGAAGACAGATACTTAATGACTGAACCACCCAGGTGCCCCCCCAACTGGTCTTCCTTTAGCTTCATACCTGGATTCTTTCTCTGTACAAGGTTAACAGATGTCTAAACACTTTATTTGGAGATAGAGATTCACATGCAGCGGTAAGAAATAATACAGGGACATCCCATGTGTTCTTTACCTGGTTTCCCCCCAATGATAACATCTTGCAAAACCATAGTACAAATGTCAACCAGGATATTGACACTGGTACAATCCCCAGATCTTATTCAGACGCCGCCCATGCATTTGTGTGTGCACATTTATTTAGTTCTATGCTATTTTATGATGCATGGAGGTTTGTGTATCAATCACCATCTCTTATGTTACTTTTGTATAACCCCACCCACTTCCCTCCCCCCTACCCCCCCAACTCCTCAGCCTAACTGCTAATCTGTTCCTCATTGCTATAATTCTGTTGTTTTCAAGAATCTTTTATAAATGAACTCATATGTAATCCTTTGGGATTGGCTTTTTTCACTCAGCCTAATTCCCTTGGGATCCATCCAAGGTTTTATGTACATATTGGTAGTTGGTTCCTTTGTGCCTGAGTAGTATTCCAGGGTATAGATGTACCACACTTGATTTAACCGTTTACCCACTGGATGTCTGGGTTATTCAGGATATCCGGGTTGTTTCCAGTTCGGGGCTATTCTAAATAAAGCTGCTATGAACATCCATACAGAGGCCTTCATGTGAACATAAAACCTATGTTTTTATTTCTCTGCGATAAGTGCCCAAGAGTGCAGTTTCTGGGTCATGTGGTAATTGTTTGTTTAGATTTATATGAAACTACCAAATGTTCTCCAGAGTGGTTGTACCCAACAGCAATGCATGAGTGATCAAGTTTCTCTGCATCCTTGCCAGCAATTGATATTATCACTGTATATTTTTTTAAATTTTAGCCATTCTAATAGGTACACAGTGAAATCTCACTGTGGTAATTTAATTTTTTTTTTAAAGATTTTATTTATTTATTTATTTCTGAGAGAGAGAATGAGAGATAGACAGCACGAGAGGGAAGAGGGTCGGAGGGAGAAGCAGACTCCCTGCTGAGCAGGGAGCCCGATGTGGGACTCAATCCTGGGACTCCAGGATCATGACCTGAGCCGAAGGCAGTCGCTTAACCAACTGAGCCACCCAGGCGCCCTAATTTAATTTTTTTTAAAGTCTACTTTAACATTTTAACTTTTTTTTAAATTTTTTATTGTTATGTTAATCACCATATATTACATCATTAGTTTTTCATGTAGTGTTCCATGATTCATTGTTTGTGCATAACACCCAGTGCTCCACGCAGAACATGCCCTCTTTAATACCCATCACCAGGCTAACCCATCCCCCCACCCTCCTCCCCTCTAGAACGCTCAGTTTGTTTTTCAGAGTCCATCATCTCTTATGGTTTGTCTCCCCATCTGACTTACTCCCCTTCATTCTTCCCCTCCTGCTATCTTCTTCTTTTTCTTTTTTCTTAACATATGTTGCATTATTTGTTTCAGAAGTACAGATCTGTGATTCAACAGTCTTGCACAATTCACAGCGCTCACCATAGCACATACCCTACCCAGGGTCTATCACCCAGCCACCCCATCCCTCCCACCCCCCACCACTCCAGCAACCCTCAGTTTGTTTCCTGAGATTAAGAATTCCTCATATCAGTGAGGTCATATGATACATGTCTTTCTCTGATTGACTTATTTCACTCAGCATAACACCCTCCAGTTCCATCCACGTCGTTGCAAATGGCAAGATCTCATTCCTTTTGATAGCTGCATAATATTCCATTGTGTATATATACTACATCTTCTTTATCCATTCATCTGTCGATGGACATCTTGGCTCTTTCCACGGTTTGGCTATTGTGGACATTGCTGCTATAAACATTGGGGTGCACGTACCCCTTCGGATCCCTACATTTGTATCTTTGGGGTAAATACCCAGTAGTGCAATTGCTGGATCGAATGGTAGCTCTAATTTCAACTGTTTGAGGAACTTCCATACTGTTTTCCAGAGTGGTTGCACCAGCTTGCATTCCCACCAACAGTGTAAGAGGGTTCCCCTTTCTCCGCATCCCCGCCAACATCTGTCGTTTCCTGACTTGTTAGTTGTAGCCATTCTGACTGGTGTGAGGTGGTATCTCATTGAGGTTTTGATTTGGATTTCCCTGATGCCAAGCGACGTTGAGCACTTTTTCATGTGTCTGTTGGCCATTTGGATGTCTTCTTTGGAAAAATGTCTGTTCATGTCTTCTGCCCATTTCTTGATTGGATTATTTGTTCTTTGGGTGTTGAGTTTGATAAGTTCTTTATAGATTTTGGATACTAGCCCTTTATCTGATATGTCATTTGCAAATATTTTCTCCCATTCTGTCGGTTGTCTTTTGGTTTTGTGGACTGTTTCTTTTGCTGTGCAAAAGCTTTTTATCTTGATGAAATCCCCATAGTTCATTTTTGCCCTTGCTTCCCTTGCCTTTGGCGATGTTTCTAGGAAGAAGTTGCTGCGGCTGAGGTCGAAGACGTTGCTACTTGTGTTCTCCTTTAGGATTTTGATGGACTCCTGTCTCACGTTTAGGTCTTTCAACCATCTGGAGTCTATTTTTGTGTGTGGTGTAAGGAAATGGTCCAGTTTCATTCTTCTGCATGTGGCTGTCCAATTTTCCCAACACCATTTGTTGAAGAGACTGTCTTTTTTCCATTGGACATTCTTTCCTGCTTTGTCAAAGGTTAGTTGACCATAGAGTTGAGGGTCCATTTCTGGGCTCTCTATTCTGTTCCATTGATCGATGTGTCTGTTTTTTTGCCAGTACCATACTGTCTTGATGATGATAGCTTTGTAACAGAGCTGGAAGTCCAGAATTGTGATGCTGCCAGCTTTGCTTTTCTTTTTCAATATTCCTCTGGCTATTCGGGGTCTCTTCTGGTTCCATACAAATTTTAGGATTATTTGTTCCATTTCTTTGAAAAAAGTGGATGGTATTTTGATGGGGATTGCATTGAATGTGTACATTGCTCTAGGTAGCATTGACATCTTCACAATGTTTGTTCTTCCAATCCATGAGCATGGAACATTTTTCCATTTCTTTGTGTCTTCTTCAATTTCTTTTATGAGTATTTTATAGTTTTCTGAGTACAGATCCTTTGCCTCTTTGGTTAAATTTATTCCTAGGTATCTTATGGTTTTGGGTGCAATTGTAAATGGGATCGACTCCTTGATTTGTCTCTCTTCTGTCTTGTTGTTGGTGTATAGGAATACCACTGATTTCTGTGCATTGATTTTATATCCTGCTACTTTACTGAATTCTTGTATGAATTCTAGCAGTTTTGGGGTGGAGTCTTTTGGGTTTTCCACATACAGTATCATATCATCTGCAAAGAGTGAGAGTTTGACTTCCTCTTTGCCGATTTGGATGCCTTTAATTTCTTTTTGTTGTCTGATTGCTGTGGCTAGGACTTCTAATATTATGTTGAATAGCAGTGGTGATAGTGGACATCCCTGCCGCGTTCCTGACCTTAGAGGAAAAGCTCTCAGCTTTTCCCCATTGAGAATGATATTCGCTGTAAGTTTTTCATAGATGGCTTTTATGATATTGAGGTATGTACCCTCTATCCTTATACTCTGAAGAGTTTTGATCAAGAAAGGATGCTGTACTTTGTCAAATGCTTTTTCTGCATCTATTGAGAGGATCATATGATTCTTGTTCTTTCTTTTGTTAATGTACTGTATCATGTTGATTGATTTGCGGATGTTGAACCAACTTTGCAGCCCAGGGATAAATCCCACTTGGTCGTGGTGAATAATCCTTTTAATGTACTGTTGGATCCTATTGGCTAGTATTTTGGTGAGAATTTTTGCATCCATGTTCATCAAGGATATTGGTCTGTAATTCTCCTTTTTGATGGGGTCTTTGTCTGGCTTTGGGATCAAGGTAATGCTGGCCTCATAAAATGAGTTTGGAAGTTTTCCTTCCATTTCTATTTTTTGGAACAGTTTCAGGAGAATAGGTATTAATTCTTCTTGAAATGTCTGATAGAATTCCCCTGGGAAGCCACCTGGCCCTGGGCTTTTGTTTGTTGGGAGATTTTTGATGACTGCTTCAATTTCCTTAGTGGGTATAGGTCTGTTCAGGTTTTCTATTTCTTCCTGGTTCAATTTTCGTAGTTGATATATCTCTAGGAATGCACCCATTTCTTCCAGGTTATCTAATTTGCTGGCATAGAGTTGCTCATAATATGTTCTTATAATTGTTTGTATTTCTTTGGTGTTGGTTGTGATCTCTCCTCTTTCATTCATGATTTTGTTGATTTGGGTCATTTCTCTTTTCTTTTGGATAAGTCTGGCCAGGGGTTTATCAATCTTGCAACCAGCTCCTAGTTTCGTTGATCTGTTCTACTGTTCTTTTGGTTTCTAGTTCATTGATTTCTGCTCTGATCTTTATTATTTCTCTTCTCCTGCTGGGTTTAGGCTTTATTTGCTGTTCTTTCTCCAGCTCCTTTAGGTGTAGGGTTAGGTTGTGTATTTGAGACCTTTCTTGTTTCTTGAGAAAGGCTTGTATTGCTATTTACTTTCCTCGCAGGACTGCCTTTGCTGTATCCCAAAGATTTTGAACAGTTGTGTTTTCATTTTCGTTGGTTTCCATGAATTTTTTTAATTCTTCTTTAATTTCCTGGTTGACCCTTTCATTCTTTAGTAGGATGCTCTTTAGCCTCCATGTATTTGAGTTCTTTCCGACTTTCCTCTTGTGATTGTGTTCTAGTTTCAAAGCATTGTGGTCTGAAAATATGCAGGGAATGATCCCAATCTTTTGGTACCGGTTGAGACCTGATTTGTGACCTAGGATGTGATCAATTCTGGAGAATGTTCCATGGGCACTAGAGAAGAATGTATATTCCATTGCTTTAGGATGGAATGTTCTGAATATGTCTGTGAAGTCCATTTGGTCCAGTGTGTCATTTAAAGTCTTTATTTCCTTGTTGATCTTTTGCTTAGATGATCTGTCCATTTGAGTGAGGGGTGTGTTAAAGTCCCCCACTATTATTGTATTGTTGTCAATGTGTTTCTTCACTTTTGTTATTAATTGCCTTATATAATTGGCTTCTCCCATGTTAGGGGCATAGATATTTACAATTGTTAGATCTTCTTGTTGGATAGACCCTTTAAGTAGGATATAGTGTCCTTCTTCATCTCTTATTACAGTCTTTGTTTTAAAATCTAATTTGTCTGATAGAAGGATTGCCACCCCAGCTTTCTTTTGGTGTCCATTAGCATGGTAAATGGTTTTCCACCCCCTCACTTTCAATGTGGGGGTGTCTTTGGGTCTAAAATGAGTCTCTTGCAGATAGCATATTGATGGGTCTTGTTTTTTAATCCAATGTGATAGCCTGTGTCTTTTGATTGGGGCATTTAGCCCATTTACATTCAGGGTAACTATTGAAAGGGATGAATTTAGTGCCATTGTATTGCCTGTAAGGTGACTGTTACTGTATATTGTCTGTGTTCCTTTCTGGTCTATGCTGCTTTTAGGCTCTCTCTTTGCTTAGAGGACCCCTTTGAATATCTCTTGGAGGGCTGGTTTCATGTTTGGAAATTCCTTTAGTTTTTGTTTGTCCTGGAAGCTTTTTATCTCTCCTTCTATTTTCAATGACAGCCTAGCTGGATATTGTATTCTTGACTGCATATTTTTCTCGTTTAGTGCTCTGAAGATATCTTGCCAGTCCTTTCTGGCCTGCCAGGTCTCTGTGGATAGGTCTGTTGCCAATCTAATATTTCTGCCATTGTAGGTTACATATCTCTTCTCCCAAGCTGCTTTCAGGATTTTCTCTTTGTCTCTGAGACTCATAAGTTTTACTATTAGATGTCGGGGTGTTGACCTATTATTATTGATTTTGAGAGGGGTTCTCTGTGCCTCCTGGATTTTAATGCCTGTTTCCTTCCTCACATTAGGGAAGTTCTCTGCTATTATTTGCTCCAATATACCTTCTGCCCCTCTCTCTCTTTCTTCTTCTTCTGGGATCCCAATTATTCTAATGTTGTTTCATCTTATCATATCGCTTATCTCTCGAATTCTGCCCTCGTGATCCTGTAGTTGTTTCTCCCTCTTTTTCTCAGCCTCTTTATTTTCCATCATTTGGTCTTCTATATCGCTGATTCTCTCTTCTGCCTCATTTATCCTAGCAGTTAGTGCCATTTTTGATTGCACCTCATTAATAGCCTTTTTGATTTTGACTTGGTTAGATTTTAGTTCTTTTATTTCTCCAGAAAGGGTTTCTCTAATAACTTCCACGCTTTTTTCAAGCCCAGCTAGTATCTTTAAAGTCATGATTCTGAACTCTAGGTCCGACATCGTACTAATGTCCGTATTGAGTAGGTCCCTGGCTGACGGTACAACCTCTTCTTCTTTTTTCTGAGGTGATTTTTTTCATCTTCTCATTTTGTCCAGAGGAGAATAGATGAATGAGAGAAGAAAATGCTAACAGGTTAACAACGTCCCCAGCAAATATACTGTATACAAATCAGAAAAGACCTGAAACCAGGGGAAAAGAAAGGGAAAGAAAGAAAAAAGAAAGAGGAAAAAAAAGGAAAAAAAGATAAAAACAGAACAATACAAAGAAAGCAGAATATGATCAAATATGATCAGGCTAGTGCATAGATCAGTGCCACACACTAGATTTTGGGCATATTTTGGTCTGTTAGAAAAAAGTGCCTCCTAAATTTTAAAGGAAGAAAGACAGATATGTACAAAATAAGGGTTGATACAATGAAGGGATGGAAGATGACTGTAAAGATGAAAAGTATAAAAGATTTTATAAAAGGAATTGATAAGATAAGTTGTTTGAAAAAAGAAAGAAGATTAAAAAAAGAAAGAAAAAAAAGGGAGAGAATGTGATCAGGCAGGAGACTAGAACAAAGCCATACACTAGTGATTTAGGGTATATTTTGATCTGTTAGAAGAAACTGTATCTCAAAATTTTAAAGAGAGAACAACTTATATATATATGCCAAAAATATGGGTAACTACTATGAAGGGATAAGATATGACTCTAAAAATGAAAAATAAAAAATTTTTTTTTTAAAAAGGGATTGATGGGTGCCTGGGTGGCTCAGTTGGTTAAGCGACTGCCTTCGGCTCAGGTCATGATCCTGGAGTCCCGGGATCGAGTCCCGCATCGGGCTCCCTGCTTGGCAGGGAGTCTGCTTCTCCCTCTGACCCTCTTCCCTTTCATGCTCTCTATCTCTCATTCTCTCTCTCTCAAATAAATAAATAAAATCTTTAAAAAAAAAGGGATTGATAAGATGTTGGTTGAAAAAGAGAAAAAGAAAAATTTTAAAAAAACAGTTAAAAAATTAACTTTGATGAACTAATGAATCATGGTAAAAAAAAAGCCATGAATTCTATGTGCAGTATTTCCCTAGTGCTGGAGTTCTCCCGTTCTCCTTGATCGGTAAACTTGGTCTTGGCTTGCTGGCTGTTCGTGCTGATATTCTGGGGAAGGGGCCTGTCCCCGTGGTTCCCAAATGTCTTTGCCGGAGGCTGATTTGCCCCGCCCTTGTCGGTCCGGGCTAAGCAAGCTGCTCGGGTTTGCTCTCAGGAGCTTTTGTTCCCTGCAAGCTCTTGGTACAGCCTTGGAGGACCAGGGCGAAAATGGTGGCCTCCCAATCTCCACCCGGAGGAGCTGAGAACTCGGGGCCCCGCTCCTCAGTGCGCCCCCAGAGAAAAGCAGTCACTCCTGTCTCCCTGGTCTCCGGCCGCACTCCGTGCTCACCCGGGCTGTGACGGAGTGTTTCTATCTCTGGCTCCCGGCCCATGTGGAGTCTCCAAACCCAGCAGATCCCTGCGGTGTGCTCCCGTGCCGCTCCTCCTGGGGGAGGAAGGGGAGTCTCCCCAGCTCTGCTGCTTGTTGGGTCCCTGCTGGAGGAGCAGTGGGCTGACTGGGCCGCGGATCACAGTTTATGGCAACCCCGAGCTGAGAGCCTGCGCCTTGGCTCCGTCTCTGCAGCCGGCTTCCCCTCTCTGATACCTGGGAGCTCTGCCACACTCAGGCTCTCCCGGTCTTTCTGTGACCCCGAGGGTCCTGAGACCACACTGTCCCACGAGGGTTCCACCCCCCGCTTAGCCACTGCAGCGACGTCCCTCAGCGGAGGTGCCTTCTAAAAGTTCCGATTTTGTGCTCCGTGGTTCTATCACTTGCCAGAAGCGGCCGACGGAGGCCCCCTCCCCCGCCGTCTATCCTCCCGAATATCACCTCAGATTCACTTCTCCGCACGTCCTACCTTCCAGAAAGTGGTCGCTTCTCTGTTCAGAGAGTTGTTGCTACTCTCTTCTTCGGTCTCCTGTTGAGTTCGTAGGTGTTCAGAATGGTTTGATCCCTATTCAGCTGAATTCCTGAGACCAGACGAAATCCATGTCTCCTACTCCTCTGCCATCTTGCTCCCCCTCAACATTTTAACTTTTAATTGTTACTGATTATCTGCACAGCTTTCATGTATTTTTATTTTTCAGAAGCTTATTTACTACTGCAAATGTGAAGTGTTGAAAAATTGCAAATAGTATTTCTCATAATTTCATTTCACTCATTTGGTCACACTTTTTTTCAATAGGCCGAGAATTCTATCAGTGCCTACTTTTGAGATATGACTTGATGCGCAAGATTGAAACCTTTTTGGTAATTGTCAACTTAAAAGTTAACAGGACATATATACAAGAATAATGTAGTTAAATGACTATTATGGTCCTCATGGCCCTATTTTTAAAAATATTTTATTCATTTATTTGAGAGAAGAGAGAGAGGGAGAAAGCATGAGCAGGGTGGGAGGTGGGGGGCAGAGGGAGAGGGAGAAGCAGACTCCTGGCTGAGCGTTGAGCCCTACCCAGGGCTCCATCCCAGCATCTGGAGATCATGACCTGAGCCAAAGACAGGTGCTTAACCAACTGAGGCACCCAGGTGCCCCCCTCATGGGCCTATTATAAAGGGAATTGCTTTGTCCACATAACAATTATGTTTCTGTATTTATAAAATACTTTTCTTTTTCTTTCTTTAAAGATTTTATTTTTTTGAGAGATAGAGAGCATGCAAGCGAGTGGGGTGGCGGGGCAGAGAGAGAGGGAGAAAGTGTCCTAAGCAGACTCTGCACTGAGAAGTAGCCCAACACAGGGCTCGATCTTACAACCCTGAGATCACGACCTGAGCAAAACCAAGACTGGAAGGCTTAACCAACTGTGCCACCCACGTGCAGTTTTTCTAATCAAAATATTAAGCTATGAAAAATAGACACCTGGCTATTTCTCTTCCAGCCCTTCCAAAATAAGAATCCACTGCAGCTGCCTTCTTGATTCCTCAGCTCTCTGCAACCCACGTCTATCCCAGCTTTCAGGCTGTCATACTTACACCTCATGGGAAGAAAGAGGTAAGAGGGGAGGCTCCATGTTCCAGGCTCCTATTTGTCTGGGAGAGAAATCTGGCATTTTTAGCAGAAGAGTAAAATGTTTACTTTGAAAAAAGTAGAGACCCAGTTGCCTGGATACTGTCAGGAATACATTTCATTGAATCTGTGGGTGACCGGTAGTTGCTTTGTCCCTATTGGAGTGTCCAACATATTCAGGGGAAAATGAGACAGCTCTAACAAATAACCCACACCTGCCTGGGCTTTCTCTGTGGTCCTCTGGGTGTGTATGTGTGTGTATCACACACCCACACATATGCATGTAATGAATAGCTTCGTGTAAAAACTCTGCAACAAACATCAATTCTGTAAATTACCAGGGAGTCCTAATTGGGTTTGCTAGCAAAGCAACATCTATAAAGACTATAAATAGTAGGCGCATGCCTCTGTAAGCAGTGTAGCTATTTCTTTTTTTAATAGGGGATTCTCATGTTACAAGGACATCACAGATTACTGAATAATTTATTTAATGGTAGATTGTATGAGCTTCAGTCTTTGCCAATGAGCTCATACCCAAATGTCTAAAGAAGATAAGGTGAGCAAAAGCTAGAGCTCAGGCTTGGATGAGCTGCTTATTTTTTTTTATTAGCTATGTATGGCTCTTATAGCCATAGATACATATTTTACTTGATATTATCTCCACTTCAAAGGTTGTAAATAGAATAGAGGCACCACTTTATTATTGATATTTAGCTAACTCATAACAATGCATTCGACACACATTGCTGAGAAATACAGAATAGAATGATGACCTTGTCTACACTTGGTGATTTTAACAAAGGACTGTGATATATCCGGGAATGTTTGTTCTCTATGAAAATATAAGGAACCAAGAGAGGGCAAAATTCAATAAGAGGATGTTAGATTTGGAAAGTAGAGATAAGAAAAAAAGATTTGGATGCCTATTTTTCTGTGCACCCCTGTTGTTAGCTTTTCAATGATATGGAGTTTAAAAACAATGACTTTTAAACTTACAGATCGTAGACAGTTTGCCTGTAACTATATACAGCTCTCAGGTGAGCAGAGTAACCTTGGAAGATGGGTACACTTTTCTGTCAAATGTAATTTTGATAAAGGTAAAATTTGTTTAAAAGGAAAACTTAAGGGCACCTGTGGCTCAGTTGGTTAAGCGTCTGCCTTCGGCTCAGGTCATGATCCCAGAGTCCTGGGATCGAGTCCCACATCAGGCTCCCAGCTCAGCGGGGAGCCTGGTCTCCCTCTGACCATCTCCCCTCTCATGCTGTTTCTCTCTCTCTTTCAAATAAATAAATAAATAAAATCTTAAAAAAAAAAGAAAAGAAAACTTAAATTTGGGGCAACCTGGTGGCTTAGTCGGTTAACCAGCTGCCTTTAGCTCAGGTCATGATCCCAGGGTCCTGGGCTCAAGCCCCACGTCTGGCTCCCTGCTCAGCGGGGTTGGGGGGCATATTCTTCTCCCACTGTCCCTCCCCTCACTCACTCTCTCTCTTTCTCGCTCTCTCTCTCTTGCTTGAATAAATAAAATCTTTTTAAAAAATTTAAAAATTGAAGTTTGGCAATAGAAAGATAGCAAAAGAACAGGCACACAATAACATAAGAGGAAATTTATGTGGCCAACAAGTGTGGCAGAAGGCACTTCATTTCATTAGCAATCAAGGAAATGTCAATGACACCCATGAGATATCACTACATGCCCACATGACCAGTTAAAATTTTCAAGTTTGCAAATAGCCAGTGCTAATGAGAATGGAGAATATTGAGAGGGACTGGCAGGGGGAGTTGGCATTGAAGCAATGACGTTGGAAAGTAGCTACCATCATCAGCTGAGGTTGAAGATTCATACACTTCCTTCACAGTCGAAGAAATGCCACTATGGGAAAATGATGCCCTATGCAGCAGGATATTTACAAAAATGTTTATAGAGACATTATTCCTAATAGTCCCAAGCTGGAAACACCCAGATGTCCACCCAACATAGGAAGGATAAGAGCTAGGGCCACTTGCAACAGTGGGGATGAATTTCACAAACATCAAGAACACAAATACACAGAGTGAGGGTTCACTGATAGAAGGCTCATAAACAGGCAAAACTAAACTCAATTGTTTAGGGAAATCATCGTAACAGAAGTCAAGATAATGGTCTCTTTTCGAGGAAGGGAAGGATGGTGACCAAGAATACCGCACACTAGAAGCGTTCTTTTTTTTCACCTGGCTGTGGTTCCATGGGGTTTCACTTTATCCTTATTTACTAAACCAGATATTGATGTTTAATGCACTTTTATGTATGTAGGTTATAGTTCACACCCACATGTGCATGCAAAATGCTTTCTAACCGTAGTATTCAATGCTGACAGATCAAGATTTTTGAAAACAATTCCCGAGTTCAATTTCACACCCTTAAAAAAATGAGTTTGAAGAATTCAGTTCAGTAGAATGAACATTTAAAACAATAAGCCAAATCTTCTACAGAGTTCCACATGAATTCTGTCACGCCTGCTGGGAAGACAGGCGGGAGGAGAGGGGGGAGCACCGGCCCCCCCAGTGCAGAGGCTCCCTTCCAACCTGCCCTGACCCTCAGCAGCTGTTTGCCTGGGCAATTCTCGGGGCCTCATTCCTCATCTGTAAAGAGGGTCAGACCCGATTAGAACTCCTCTGAGAGTCTCCTAGTATATTCTTGGGAGTTCTCTGTGGGAACTTAAAAAAACTTTTTTTGTAAGAAATTCTTTTCATTTTGATGAGCATCTGAAAAATAGAAGCATCATCTGGATCCTCTGTAGGTCCACCTTAGAGTTCATGGTGCCCACATCATTCTCGGTTTATGACCACATTGGGGCCAGATATGGTATTTTGTCTTGAGCCGGTAAGAAGAAAACATAGGTGACCTTAATGAGTAAAGTCTGCCTTTGCCTAGTGACCTCAGGAAAGACTCACAACCAAAGTTTTCACAGTTGGAAGGGACCATGTCGTGGGAGATATGAGTCATGGGACAATGCCTGACTCAAAGAAGGGTCTAGGCACCTGAGTAACAAAGCAAGGGACAGTTTCCTCCACAAAATCATGCCATCTGTCTCAAATTAATGGGTTAACTTGTATTGGTTTCATATTTGGTTTGTCAAAATGATGAATTTGTCTTGATTTAGTAATTGTAGAAATTACAAGCCTGTGGGATGTATACCCAGGTTCATGTTTAAACACATTTAGCTAACAGCCTTATAAAAGTAATTTACATCAACACTGGAAATCCTCAGAAAGTTTTTTCTTGAGAAGGCACCACCCATCATTCACACTTAAGCCTCACTGAACCCCATGACCGCCGCTGACCCTCCCGTGATTCTCTTTCCATTTTGGAAATCAAGCCCTTTCCCAAGCACGTGTCAGGCTGCCTGGGCTCCGACCCCTTTCCTAAGTAGCAGTGACTTTACTGTAGGCGATTTTGCCTCCAGGGGACATTTACAAGTGTCCGGAGACACGTGGCGATGGTCACAGCGGGAGGTGAGGGCTAGCCAGGAGAGGCCAGGGATGCTGCTAAACATCCTCCAGAGTACAGGTCAGCCCCCCATAAGAAAGAGTTATCCGGGCCATCACCAGTAGTGCCCAGGTTGGGAAACCCTGATCCCGCTCTCTACAGCTCTAACTTCTGTAAGAGGCAAATCTTCGGTGTCTTTTCCCAGTTAGCCAGAGTTAAGGCGTAGTGTTCTCCTGTACCTTATCTTTGGCAGCACTATTCCCTAGCACACAGTAGAAGCAGGCAAGCAAGCAAAAACCACCCCTCAGGCATGAGGTCCGTTGCATGACTGGCTTGATTTAAGAAGGGAGGCTTAGAGGGTCCCGGCATTTGGCTACGTTTCGGGTCAACCTTATTCCAGGTCGTCCTCTATCGGGTCCTGATCTGCCAGCTACCTAGAGTGACTTGGCCTGATGTTCATAGGGGGTCTCTGAGGGAACGCGCTCTCCGGTGAGTCCCAGAGGAAGCCCCTGGAAAAACGGTATTTGAACAGAAATGGTAATGAGAACTTCAAACGGATCAGAGTGGTTTCAGACATCTGAGAAATCTGGATCAATCTCCGAAGTTGCTCTAAAGGCCCATGTCGTTGTGTGACGATATGCCCACACGGCTGCTGAGGAACATCCCTCCCCTGTCTGTCCCCAAATAACCATATACGTGTTCACGTAGGTCCTGCTGTATGTTCCTAGGTCCTGTCTCCTCTCCCCCATCAGACGTTTAAGTCCTTGTGACTAGAGCCTTGCATGTCTTCTGTCGGCACCGGCACAGCGCGCCGCATGCTCAGCGCTGTGGCCTGCTCTGTGGGTGGTCAACGCTGTCCCGGAGCTCTGAGAACGCAGGCCGCGTGGGATTGTGGGTAATGGCTTCCCAAACACTGCCGGCTGTCCTCTCCGGCCCCTCGTCCTGTTCAGCTGTTATTCTGGTGCTCAGACTCCAGTCAGAACCAGCCTCTTGGCTTTGGAAGCTTTAGAATCTATAGCCTCCTCCTGGCAAGAAAACAGCCCTTCATCTCCAGGACCGACAAAGGGAATGTGCTCCTCCTCACCAGGTCTGGGCAGGCTGCCCAAGGTACAGCTGGGGCGGGGGTCCTGAGCACTCCTCAATCTCTGCCCCCTCTGGCCACCTCCCCACCGCACTGACACCACACCACGGGGTCACTGAGAGCACTGTGGGCAAGTCTCCATCCCTCCTTAACAACCAGGGATACAAGGCATCTGCTGGATGCCCCACATCCTGCCTAAAACCACTGCCCTTCCCTTCCCCCACCCCTTTTGAAAAAGGAAAAAAAAAATCCTCTAAGGTGTAGTCTTTCAACGACTCAGTGGGCACCATGCCATTACCACAACACACGCGCCCTGGGGTATGACAAATGTGGCCCTTATTTCCTGGCCTGGACTTTAGGGGTCTGCGCAGGTCCCACAGCTGAGAGGAGGCTGGAGCTGCCGTGGGGGCCCTGACAAGACTGAGGGCGCAGGCCTCTCCGCTTGGCACACCGCCTGTAGCTGTGGGCTCTTTGGTTGACACCCCTCCTCCAGGAGCCTGGGTCCTGCACGCCTGGGGGCCTGCGTGGCTCAGGCAGCTCACTGGACTAGGCATGCACACCATGGCTAAGGAAGAAAGGAAATTGAAGGCAAGAAAAGCTGGGCATTGGCTGTGAGGGCATGAGGCCGGACTGCAGAAAGGAAGGCCCATCGTGGGGTCAGAGGTCACAAGGGTGCTGAGCACAGCGAGTACTGCTGTAGGAGACAGGGTAGTGGGGCTGGGTCAGGTGAAGTCCCTAAGCAGTAGCAGGCTGGGGGCTCTTTCGTGGGATCCAGTGATGTTTTAGGTCTGGGGGAAGGCAACGAAGAGGGAGACGGACTTGGTAGCATCAAGAGGATTAGGCAAGGGCACCTGGGTGGCTCAGTCAATTAAGTGTCTGCCTTCAGCTCAGGTCATGATCCCAGGGTCCAGGGATCAAGGTCCGAATCGGGCTCCCTGCTCAGGGAGGAGCCAACTTCTCCCTCTGCCTGCCACTCTCCCTGCTTGTGCTTGCTCTCTCTCTGTCAAATAAATAAAATCTTAAAAAAAAAAAAAAAAAAAAGGATTAGGCAAGACCTGACCTGTCCATTTTAGCCTGATTTTAAATCTACGATGTTCAGACTTCATTGTGGGGAAGGCAGGGAGCAGTTGTGAATTTTCCCTGACTTTACCCCCACACAGTGGTGACGTGGAGCCCAGTCTGGGACTCTGAAAGGGCCAGCCAGACCCTGCATTAGCCAGAGCCTGGGCAGGTCCCCAGCTCAGTAGTGGGGACTAGCTAAATGTGGCGCCTGGTGGGAACCAGAACCTAACTTTAGCCTGCTAGGGCCAGATGCAAAGTGTGTAGCCTGTGACCCCATCAGTCTCAGCGGGGGCCACTTCTGTTTTACATCCTGCACCTGTGGCGATTTGCATGTCTCAGAGCTGGCTGGCCTGTTCTGAGGCTGAGAACATCCTAGACTCTCACTCGGGACTCCTTGTTTGCTTGGCAGCAGTCAGCTCCCACTTTTCCAACCCCGGGAGCAAAGTGGCTCTTCCTGCATCTCTGCCCTAGAAGTGGGCCTGGGGAGGGGCGGAGCCTGGCCAAGGTCTGAGTCTGGGGGTGTAAGGGGGGGAGGGATGGTGAGACCCGACTTGCCCTGTGAGATGGGGTCTGACTGGTGCAGCCGCTCATGGTCTAGTCTGCAGGAGATCCAGGCCCCTGTTTCCCCTTCCCCTGGCTGCCAGACTTTGGTTCTTGCCCTGGTGGCTTAGCCTGCTAAACAGAGGTTGGACAAAGAAAACAAAAGGAGAAAAATGGGGAAATTAATAGCTCTGGTAAAAGGTCTGGTGGAGAAGGAAGTTAAAACCAGTTAACCAAATGAGATTTCAATTATCCCATACACTCTCTGGTCCCTTTCTGGTACATAGCCAGGGATCAGAGTTAAATGTTGGATGGAGGCACAAAACAGTTCACAGTCATTCACCTACGAATTCTCTAGTCTTCAGCTTGAAAGCTGGTGAGCCCAGGGCTCAGGGTGCCCACCGGGGCTGATGTCACCAGGCAGTGTCATGCGTATGTCCGGCCTGCAGGCTGCAGAACAGGATTCTGTCTTGAAGAGGACTGACTGGGGTAGTGGCCACAAGCACCATGTGGTGTCCCGCTGGCACCGAGGAAAGGCATGGGGATGGGCTGCAGGAGGGGAGTGCACAGAGGACGCAGAGAAATGTCTCTCCTGCGTCATGCCCTGGGGGAATGCCAAAGTCCTGAAGTCTGGCCCCAAGGGATTACCACATATCAGAGGAACATCAAGGAACAGATCTGCATGATGGGAAGAGGCCAAACCGTGAGAGCCCCAAGTGCCCCCTGGCAAGAAGAGTAGATCTCGCTGCCAGGACTCTCAGGCCTAGAATTCTCTGCCAGTGGCCTATCCCCTTTCACCCCATTTATTCTTCCTCTGCACTGGACTAGGTTATTCAAAAGAAAATGCAAAGACAGGCTGTGAATTTCCAGAAAGAGTCTCAGGGGCTCCACTTAAAGTCAAGTGGGCTACAAACCCGTAGGAAATGTCAAAACAGGTACAAAAGGAAGACTGAAATCTCCTCTGCATAAGCAACTGTTCCATTGAGCTCTATTAGTCTATGGCATGTGGGGCAGAATTATTGTTCCCATTTGAAATCTAATTTCTATCCTGCCTGTAATGGGTTATCCAAACCCATCTCCTGGCCCATGAGGAGAACTGACTCACTCTCAGGAGGTGACCATTGTTGTCATGGGCCTGAAGCTACGAGTACATATCTTAGCAACACTGGCTGACTTCCTACACAGGAAACAAAGTCTATCCAATTTAATACAACCCCCACGCCACATACCTTCTGTATACAGCTGGTGACTATCTGGGAACACAGAACAACAACTCCGGTCACCTTAGTCCCTGAGTGTCTGGCAATAGAGGGAAAGTCTTCACTGGGTGGGCAGCTGAGGAGCTGAGAACATAATTTTCTGTAGCGTGCTCCAAATCAAGCCCAGTATTTAAGTCAGCCATGACTTTGAGGAATTGACATGGTCCCCTCTGAGGAGCCCCACTGAGAAGCCACTGTCCCCTAAGATCTCTGGCTTTGCTGGGGGGGAGGGCCTGGAGTGGATGTGTTCTCACTACCGAATATAGAGCTCCAACATCAAATCCTGAGCAACAGGAGAACCACCAGAAATCATGGTTTCTCTGCTAGAACTCTAAGAAGAGACTTAGCATTTTTATTTTGTATGAACCTCGGGTGTGCTGAGAGAAATAGAGGAAATAACCTTGGCGTTCCCTGCTAAAAAGTGGCAAAATCAGTTAGCAGGCATGGAGTGTGGGTTAGAGAAGACACTGTGTGTCTAAGGGCCACAGGTTTGGGTCTCCCGGTACAGAGGGGTGGCTGTCAGAGACAAGTAGAGGGGCTGATCCAAGAATACAACATGGTGGGGAGAAAAACCAAAGAAATAGACCTTCAAAATGACAATTTCTCTTTGGAAACTGGAAAAGTAAGTAGGTCATGCTGTTTGGTTTCCACATGGAGTGGCTCTGTCCCCTAGCCCAAAGACACAGAGAAGTCCGGGGACCACGCAAACATGGAAAAGCCAGGCAAAGGAACATTTCGCATCTATATGACTTTTTACAGCTGCTGTTACCCACGTGGTTGCACCTGCTGCTTGCATCAACCTCTGAAGGAAATGAGAATTATTTTCTTCATTTCGCAAGTAAAAACCGTGGAGTCTGAGAGGTTAAATGTTCTCAAAAGCCACACTCTTTGTAGGTGGCAGAGCCTGGATTAGAACCTGGGTGCTCTAACTTTAAATTCAGGACTCTTCCAGCAATGTCTGTGGCTTTAAAACTGTGATATTGGACAGAACAAAAATAAATCATATATTTATTATCCATAAAAACAAAAAACAAACAAACAAAAAAACTGTGTACCCAACAGAACATCCTGGGAGGGGAAGGAGATCCTGGCATCCTTGACTCCCATTGAGAAGCAAGCAGCTCCAATTTCATTTGCTTTATCGGTGTTCCACTCAAGAATTAAAACAGGTTGAAGAGGTGCCTGGGTGGCTCAGTCAGTTAAGCGCTAGACTCTTGATTTTGGCTCAGGTCGTGATCTCAGGGTCCTGAGATCGAGCCCTGCGTTGGGCTCCATGCTCAGCGGGGCGTTTGCTTGAAATTCTCTCCCTCTGCCCCTGCTTGCTCTCTCTCTCTCTCTCAAAATAAATAAATAAATCTTTTAAAAAAAACAAACAGGTTGAAAAGTCACTGTGCTCTGCCATGATGCCTCTGGTGGGAGGGTTAGGCTGCAGGACAAGGAGCCCCCTTGGAACACGTACAAGGAAAGGAGGGGTGGAGATAGCAGCTCAAGCAAACTCCCCGTGTGCACGTGCTCTGCGCTTCGGGTCTTCTCTTAGGGAAAGAAAGAGCTGAGGCTTGTCAATTTGGGGAAGTAGTTCCTGGCTGGACATCATGGGGTCAGCTTTGGGGATCTCGTCCAAACAAGTCTAAAGCCCTCAGCAGACTCTAAGTCACAAACAGCCCAAGTTTAATAAGTGGTTACAGCCCTGTGTCTGGCAAGTGATACTTCCAGGCTCCTCCATGCCTGGGCTCCAGTGAAAAGCATGCATGCTTATCCCAACCAAGAGTTGGCTTATGCCAGGGCACACCCCTTCCTGGTGCAAGGCCATGCAGCGTGTCACCCCCACCGGCCTGAGTCCGGAGACCTCCCAACAGTTTGTCCCTTTCTTCCGAGCTCTTCTTTCAAATGGCTCTGTCTGCTGTTCAGATCTTCCCAGGAGCCCTGCATTTCACCTGGTAGTTTTCGCCTCTCCAAACAGAGCTGCTTAGAAACGGCCTCCTTCTCTTCCCCAGCTTCCGAGCTGGCAAATATTCTGGCTAACCAAGGGCCTCCTGGAGCGGTGTGGAGTCAGGCAAGTCATTTAAGGTTTGGTTTTGACCCTTTAACCTAGACTATTAAAAAGCTGCTTGCTACAGATAAAAGACTTGTCTCAGGTCTGTCTCTGCTGATCATTGTGGTTGATGGACCTAAATGCATCCTTTTGTTCCGATTTTACTTACAGCTTGGTTTTGTCATTTGTTTTCACATCTCTCTCTCTCTAAACTATGTGTGATAGAAAGAAGTCAGACCTGGACATAGGTGTGCACTTACATACTGTGTGATCTTGGACAAACTACTCAACCTCTCTGATCTTCCTTTCTTCATTTATATAAAAAAGATAATACCACGGCACAGGGTTGGTGTTTGTTTTTTAAATGAAGAATGAATGAAATAAACCTGTACAGTGCTTAGCACAGAGTCAGATTTTAATAGATGCTAGTTTCTCCTTCCTCCTTAAGGATAAAACCCCAAATTTACCCACATTTGTTTTCCCAAAATCTAGTACCGCGGCATACATAACATACTCTCAGTAAATGTTTGTAGACAGTATGAATGAGTAAATAAGGAGTGAATCAAGAGGGCATACATGAAATTGATAGGCCGCAGGAAAAGTTGCCAAAACAAATAAGAGTATTAGAATTTAAGAAGTGAGAGATCTATCAAAGGCTCTAAAATGTACATACAGATATGTTCATTGTTGTGTTCTTTATAATAGCAGAACTTTTGAAGTAACCTAAATGTTCAACAAAGGGGACTGGGTATGTTAATTAAAGCAGTTGAATATAAAATTCTATGCAACCATTTTCAAAATGTAGATTTTAGAAATATTGTTCCATAAAAATATCCAAAATGTATTTTTAGGTGAAATGGTATGTTATAAAATTACACTCCTGTAAAACTATCTATCTATAGTTCAAAAGAAAGAAATGCCTGGAAGAATATTAAAAGACAATGATTATGTCTAGATGGTGGAATTATGGTAATTTTTATTTTATATACTGTATTTTCCAATATTTGAATTTTTATAAGTATCACTCTTACAATCAGGAAAAAAAATTTCTTTTGGAAAACAAAAACACACAAAGGGTATAACAGTGTTAGGGTTTTTTGGGTTGTAAATGCCAAACCCACTTTAAACTCCCTTAGAGTCTAGGGAAAATGTGTTTGGAAGACTAGTATGACTGTAGGAAGGTCAAGATGTGAGTGTACCTCAGAAACAGCTAGAAACGGATCTGGCATCCCGCACCTCTGCGTGAGGGTATCCTTCCTTCTACTGCAGGCCAGCTTCCTCCACATGGCGGGAAATGCCATCTTGATGAGTTCAGAGCTGCTAGTCTCCACCACAGAGAGAAAATGAGCACTGTGCTCTGTGGTCCCTAGGTCATGGATTCCAAAAATATACTGCACTTGGCCCCACTGGATCAGACGTTTATCCCTTACCCAGTTGCTGTGCCCAGAGCATGGCGGTGTTCTATAACTGGTCCAGCTTATGGCCCATCCCCATCCTTTGGCCCATCAGTATGCTCAGGAGGCGCAAGGTCCTGTCAGAAGAGCTTAAATAATAGGTTGAGGAATGATTGTCCACTTGCCCCTACACCCTTCTTCTATGAACTGATATTTCCTTGGAAGTGAGGGGGACAGGATGGGACATTCTGAGTGTGTGGGCTTAATTTCTGTCTTCAGAGAAGGGCAGGGGAAGGCTGGAAGTGGGAGGTGGCCAGGATTGGACTGAGCATTATCAATATTAGAAACGATGAGCGAGCCTCCCCGACAGGTCCCCATGCTGGAGTGAAGATTCATCTGAGTCCACAGAGACTTATGGCTCAACCCAGGGGCTACAGGCTGGCTGGACAGAGGAAGTAGCTTGTGTCGAGGAAGTAGCACCTTCCATCACTTCCGTATAAGCGAGGAGAAATAGATCTTCCAAAGAATGATGCATTTTCTTAGAGTGTCTCGCATAAAACAACCAGAGCTCAGTGAAACATGCAGTGGCTTCCAGCCCTCTGTGCATTCCCTACTTCATTTACTTACTTAGGAGATGGTAATTTAATTTCTTTCCAAAATAGAGTGAATGTGATATGACCTCATGATATCATAGCTTACTGTTATAATTCAATTTGGAATAAGTTACTGTGAAGGAAAGGAATCATAACACCATGAGCCCCTGGTGATCAAGGGCTATGCTTTAGCCATCACTGAGCCCCAGGGCAGTGCTGGTCCACAGTAGGTACTCAGGGGTTAAGGGTGCTCAAAAATCTTATGGTTCATTCTTAACATTATTTGTTTCTTTGGGTTTCTATTGTGTTTTTTTTTTTCTTCCTTTCTGCCTTTTTTCTGTGTAGTAAGGATGCTATACATTGCCCCAAATCTTCTGGTTCCTGCAGTAAATCATTTTCAGAGGCATGCTCTTTCTTTGAGCCTTTGTGATGATGTTCCCTTTATCTTGTTCTATAGCATTTCCCTACAGAATTCATTTTTTACCCATCCTTGATCAAGGTAAGATCTATCCTCCTACCAACAGAAGCTATTTGGACTGCCTTGGGTGGGGCTCACTGTCCACTTGAGCATTGGTTGAATCTTAGTTCTGTAGACGGCAGTGGGTTTGTGGGTATAACTCCCAGCCCACTAGAAGCAATTGTCTCATTCTTGTGGTGGGTTAACCCAGCCTCCCAGCAAAAACATTGCCTTGGAAGCTCTGCTGGTCCTCAGTCTATTTCCTTGTGCCCTAAAACAATATAGCACAGATGACATTCTATTTCTAAGATGCACAAAAGGATTTTAGTATGGCAACATATAGAATTACATGTCTCATCCCTTAATAGCCACTGCAGTGAGAGCACATTAGAGTACATTTTGCTTATACTGAAACTGAATAATCATTGAGCACTGAGGGAAACAAAAAGAGTGTTTTCCTTTCCTATTTAGTATAAAGAGCTATGGAATGAAAAAAATCCACCAAAAGCCATGACAAGTGTGGCAACATAGATCCCCATTTCCATGGCCATGTATTACCACTGTGCATTATTTACCTTGCTTTTCAGCATGAAATTGATTTTTAGTTGCAAGTAAAGGACCACGCATCAAGAGGCACCTAATGATAAGGACATTTGTTTTTCTTAAACAAGTCCAGAGGTACGGTATCTCAGGGAAGGTCTGATTATGTCATCAAGGGCTCAGGCTCCTGTTCTCCTTCACACTCTGACTTAATAGGCATATTGCTCCCCATCATCATGCGTATTGTTTCATGGACTTGATGTGGCTGCCTTACTTCCAGGCATCACATCCATATTCCAGATAGGAAGGAGGAGAAAGGGATGGCAGCCAGCTTTTTTTTTCAAGTCTGTCCCTTTCATTAGAAAGGCAAACATTTCCTGGAAAACTCCCAGCTGACTCTCATTTTATGTCTCATTGGTCCCTGTTGGTAACATTTCACTCCTAGCAGCAAAGGAGGATGGAAGAAAGAGCAGTCTACAAAGAGAAATTGTATAGCCATGACTAGATGGAATTTATCAATCTCAATTCATTCCCGGAGTCAAGGTATATTGCTGCTACACATCACCAACCTTCACCACCATCCGAACCAAAGGACAAAGACAACCTTGGCAGCATTATTTTTAGTTGTAATGATGGTAGCTGTGTAACTGACCGGTGACTTTCTAATATAAAAGTACTTTGAAAATAGTGAAATGATGTATGGTTTTCACAGATTTGCGTGCCATCCTTGTGCAGGGGCCAGGCTAATCTTCTCTGTATCGTTCTAATTTTTGTAAATGTGCTGCCGAAGCAATCATGAAATGACGTATGGTTTGATCATTGATTAAAAAATACGGAGTCAGTGGAACTGAATATTATTAAGTTCAACATATTTAAAAAAATGACAGTGTGGCTTATTGAACTCAAGAAGACTACAGAGAAATCAAATCCAATAATATTTACACAGTCTTCCTTTCCCAAAAGCGAGTAATTTCTGAATCCAATATAGAAGGAATTATAAACACCACTTGCACTGATGGTTCGAATTTCTCTAAGGAAGTAAATTCTGAGAATCACAAACTTCAAAGATCACTTTCTGGTCTATATTTCTACCAAATTCAGAGTGAAAAGTACCTCCTGGGTTGTGGCTTCCTCTACCCAAGCAAAGACTACAGAGGCCCATTGCCTACTGTTCTTTTTTCCCCTTCCCGTTACTGTTTCTCAAGCTCACCCCTTAGTAAGGTTAATTTTGGTATTAGAGGTCTTCTATTAGCACTCACAAGGTGAAAAGTAGGGAGCTAAGGTGTCCAACCATCCTAAATTCCCCGGACTGAGGCTTTCCTAGGAAGTAGGACTTGCAGTGCTAAAACCAAAGCTGTCCTAGGCAAACTAAAATGGTTGGTTCCCCTAGGGATTGTCACCAACTTGAAAGGGGGTGAGGGAGAGGGGAGTTTTAGAAGAAGGAGGGAGAGGGACGGAGGACCTGGGGAGTCATGGCCATTCAACCCAACTTAAATTTTATGGTTTTTCTTTCCATCTTAATAACTAGGGTTCCTGCACATCAACTCACTGGTGATACTTGACCTCATCATTTCTTCAGGTTCTTTACTCTTCCAACTTGCACATAATTGCCCAGTTTTTACCTTCCACTTCTGTCCTACTATAAATATGTTTCCCAAGTTCTATTCCTGTTCACCAGATTCAATGGCTTTATAAGTGAATGCTATGAAGCCCTCTCTGATCCAACACATAGCAATGATAGAGAACATATAAAAAAGAATTTTAAAAGTCATAGCCACACTCGGGGTACCTGGGTAGCTCAGTAAGTGTCTGACTCTTGGTTTCGGCTCAGGTCATGATCTCAAGGTCGTGAAATCAAGCTTTGACTGGGGCTCTGCATTCAGAGTCTGCTGGAGACTCTTTTCCTCTCCCTCTGCCCCTCCCACTTGTGCACGCACACGCTCGCTTTCTTTCTCTCTCAAATAAATAAATCAGTCTTTAAAAAAAAAGTCAGCCACACTCAAAAATTATATATATATATATACATATCTATATCTATATGTATCTCCATAGTCCTGGAACAGAATCAAAATGCAAAGCGAAGAGTAGGGGCTGATCTGAGGGTCTGCCAGTCTCTGGATTTGGAAGTAGGTAGCAGGAGCTGTGAGTTTGGCTTCTGCAGATAAAAGCACACCAGAGGGGAAAAGTGCTCCGTGGGAGGCACGGGAACCACAGTCCTGCTCAGAGCTCACAACCGAAAGCTGGGGTGGGGCTTCCCTGACTTGTGAAAGGAAGCTGTAAAAGGAGCTGCCTACCACTGCCTGAGGTGTAGCTTCATGTTTGGAGAACCAGACTCAAACCCCACAAGGAGGAATACACAGAGAAAAAAAAAGGTGGGGGGGGGGAATTCCTACATATAATGATCCTGTAAACCCAACTTTAAAATTCATGAAGAGATCGAACGCCAGGAAAGAGCCAATAAAATCAATAATTGGTTTATTGTTTTTCCAGAAAGAATAAAAAATTTTGAAAAAGACTGAAAATTATGTGCACTTAGCATCCTTGAAGAGATCAATGAAGGCATTACATCCTTACAAAAGATCCATGCCAGTGATATATTATACCATTAAAACAGACAAATGAAGTAAATACAGGTGGATATAAAATTAGAACTTATGAAGAAAAACACAGTCATTGAAAAATTTTTAAAAAACTCAATAGAATAGTTTCTAAACTGAATGTAGTTGAAAAGAGAATTAATAAATTGGAATTGGGAGGAATTCACCCAGAAGGTAACAGCATCAAAGGAGACATAGAAATGAGACAGAGGATGGCAGGTATTGTGGCTATGGACTGGGGGCTCGGGCAGGGCTTGTCAAAGGTGACATTTGAACAGCTACCTGACTAAGTAAGGATGAGAGTAATGAGAACATAAATAAATATAAATCAAATTCATAGACACACAGTGGTAATACCTATTTTCCAAGCAGCTGTGAGAATTAAACAGCATGCATAAAAGCATCAAGCCCAGTGCCTGACACATAATTTATAACAAATGTTAAGCAGCTCTGTTTCCTTTCCTAAAAACCCGAGTGAAAAGAATAGAACTTAGGGGCACCTGGGTGGCTCAGTCGGTTAAGCATCTGCCTTCAGCTCAGGTCATGATCCCAGGGTCCTGGAATCGAACCCCACGTCAGGCTCCTTGCTCAAAAGGGAGTCTGCTTCTCCTTCTCCCTCTGTGCTCTCTCTCTCATATAAATAAATAAATAATTTTTAAAAAAAAGAATAGCATTTAGCTTTTTGCCTCCATGTTGAGGGGGCTTTGGCCACTTCTGCTCCAGCCCAGCATCATTCCCAGGGGACTCAAATTGGCTGATGATTTTGATGCTAATAATGGAGGATTCAGCTCTTTGTGACAAAGCGGCTGGAACATTGTCAGCTGTTCCATACGCCTGTTTTCTCCGTCTGCTTCTCTCCCTTGAGCACAAACTCTATTTTCCCCTCTAGCATGAACTAAACAAGCTAGTCATGTCCAAAATGCAGAGATGACATTTTAATATATCCAGGCAGCCTGGCTAGTAGTTTCTCTGCAAACTCTCAAAATGTCCTCAGCACCGGCTCTCAGCACTTTTCTCCGTTCCATCTTGTCTGGAGCCCCGAAAGAAGTCCTGACAGAGGTCACGAAGTGGGGGAGAGACAAAGCCACCCTCATTCTGAGCATTGAGCCTTTTCAACTCACAGGCCCCTGGTGGAAACATTCCCTAATGAAAAGAACAAAATAAGACTGGTTCACAGCGAACAGCAACAGAATGTTCCATCGGACAGAGAGCCGCTTCTTGGAACGTGGGAATCTGAGAGACTGGATTGCATTCAAAGAAAATGCCCCTAGAGTGATAAAGAGCAAGTCCTGGGGGCTCAGCAACATTGGAGATTCCTTGCTTGAAAGGGGGGGTGGGGTTCCCTGCCAAGCCGGGGGGTGGGGGTGGGTATCCTGGAAACTGAACTAGGCTGGGATGTGAGGCTGATGATCAAGGACGTTGGGCGTAGCAGCTTCTTCCTCCCCTGAGTGAGACCCAAAAGCACAAAGGAGAAGCTGGAGGTGTGGTGTGTGTTTGTTTTTCTAACCAGAAGAGAGAAAATGCGTCCCACCCTCTCTGAGTCTGTGGTCAGGAAAAGGTTGTTTTCAGAAGGAAAAAAGCAAGAGGAAGAGGGAACATCCCTTTTTGCTGGGCATTTGCTCCCACGGGTGAGGCGGGCTCAAGGACTCTGGGTGGGGGGTCCGGGAGCCCCTCAGCTTCTCAGCACCCCCCCAACCCTGCCAGCCCAAGGGCTCCCACTAGCAAGTCTGTAAAAAAAAAAAAAAAAAAAAAGATCAGTCTTCCCTTATTTACTTTGAGGCTTTTTTTTTTCTTTTTAAAAACTGCACATCTCACCAAGTCTGAATTATTGAAAAAGAAAACAGTAAAGAACTGAGCGTTGCAACTTTGGCACAGTTGGAGGTAAATGTTCATGCTTGGAATGGAGAAAAATAACAGGACTTGGAGGGGTGCGTGGTGGGATTCTAAGGTCTCCCACGTCCCACAGCGCAGGTATCCAGTGAATCTTCTGGAGAAGAAGAAAAAAAAATCCTTAAAGTTGCGTCACATTAAAAACAAAAGAAAAAATTGGATTCTTGGGGTGAGAATAGAGAGGAAATTATTGCACAATCAGCAGAATGAGTGTATGTATCGTGGCTTTGGTCATCTTTACATACATTAGGCTGCTTTGTTCACTGTGCTTGTCCATCACACACACACACACACACACACAGACACGTGCACACGCGTGGGCATGTGCGCGTGCACACAGCGTGGACTGCCTCCTGACTAACATCTCAGTCCCTGTGGTCAGTGGGCAGGAGAACCATCCAACAGAGAAAACTTCATATTGAGCAGGGACATGGGCCCATAATCAGTGTTTCTTAGGCAGGGCCCCTGCATCGCCGTAGACTCCTCACTTGTCTTTTGATTAAATTACCGCAGGGCACCATCCCAGCAAGCGCACATGGTCCTGATGATGCCTTCCCCGGCGGTCATTTTGCTGGCACCGATAGAACCAGTTACCCGCCCACAGAGACTGCCACAGGGTAAGCTTTTGAGTAACAAAATAAGTTCTAAGTTCATGGTTGAATCCTTTTTAAAACTAGTTCCTCATTCTAATTAGAAACACTGCATTGATCTATTTTCTCTTCTTATGCTTCAATACATATGGTTTGTTTTTTTTTTTAAATTCATCTACTTTTTAAAGTTCACTACCTTTCTTCATGTGATCTTGCACAAACCCCAACCCCTTGTGACAGCCAGGAGCGTGCTCTGAGGACAGATGTGAGTAACTGCTCAGTATTGTCAAAGGGCCTTGCAGGCCACATACTCTCATCGTCAATCTCCCTGTGCCTCAGCCTTAATTTTTAAAAAGGCCTTTGTTCCAGACCCAGGGCTCAAGCATGTATGTCCATGACTCCCAGAGAGTGAAAGGCTTGGGAAATGGGGGCCCAGAAAGGCGATGACCCGCTCAGTATTATAGAGCAAAATAGCAATGAAGCCAAACTAGAAACTGGAATTCACTGGTTCCAAGTGACTTTTTCAAGAAGCACATATTTTCTTAAAGATTTTATTCATTTATTTGAGAGAAAGAGAGAGAAGGGGGAGGGGTAGAGGGAGAGGGAGAAGCAGGCTCCCCGCTGAGCAGGGAGCCTGCTGAGGGACTTGATCCCAGGACCCTGGGATTATGACCTGAGCCGAAGGCAGACACTTAACTGACTGAGCCACCCAGGTGCCCCTCCAGAAGCACGTTTTTAAATTAAATGAGACTACATTGAACATCTGTGTGTGGGGATTTATTTTGTGCAGTGCTAGCTAAGGGCAATCATACAATGTGCCTATTAAAAACACAATGTGGAGCAGAAGCAAATAATCCAATTTATCTATTGAGTTTAACCAGGAATATTGATTTGAATAGGTAATAATTTGACACTGGGTGGAAAAATTACTGTGTCTCTTCTTGGACAAGACTCAGGAATGACCATCACTCCCTTGTCTCCTGACGAAATCAATAGTGAGTTTAGCAGCTGCTCTGCTATTATAATTCAGCTACTTTATTTCTGTTTTAATCAGAGCAGATTACTTTTGGCCAAACTAGCATCTCTGCATATATAGTCTACAATGTATGACCTCTTTCAGTTAATGAGAAATGATTCCCTCTGTTTGTCTGATGTTTGTGCAAAGCTGATTTATCCTGACCAATATTATGCCAATTATAGAAGTGCAGTTAGCTCTTTCAGACAATTTCTATTATGAGAGCTCTTGAAAGTACAACACAGAAGAAAGAATAAAAAGGAGCAGACATGTAATTAGAGAGATTATGAAAATCCTTTCCCAGGTATCAGAATGCATTTGAAGGGTAGGAATTTTGATCTTTGTATTATGATGCCTGTATCCTCTGCTAGGTGAGCTTGATTCTTCAGTTTTGTGGTGTAAAATCTCTGATGCCCATAGGGGCCAGGAAAATAAGGTAGATGAATAAGACAGGTAGGGTTCAAGTTCAAGTGCTTGTGCTTGTGTCATGGGAATGAGGACCTTAGAAGCCTGGACCCGGAGGTCCTTCTTCTAAAGGAGGCTGCCTGCCTCAGTGCTGTAATATCACAGGGGAATGAGGGGCCCCAGTGCAGCCAGAGAAGCCAGAAATCTGGATTTGAGTGAAATATCCTTTTAGTGGGTCCAATTTTCTTTTTTCTTTTTTTTTTTTTTAATTTTTAAATACTGGGCTGGATCAAATAAAGTTTATCTGAGGGCACGATCTGGTGGGCTGCCATTTTGTGGCCCCCCCTACAAAGGTCATTTCAATAACAAGAGGCTTAGAAAGGGTCTACAAATTAGCTGGAGCATCCACCAGGTGGCAGGAAGAGGTAGCCGATCTCTCTTGGCTTGCCAACCTTCCCAGAGTCAAAGACGGCCGTGGACCTGCCTGGAATCTTCAAGTTAACAGCTGCCCTCTTGGCCCCACCAAACACTGCTCCCCAAATCCTAAAGCAGACAAACATTTGAGGAGACCTCCCTCTTGTCCTATCATTATCAGACACAGATATGCCAGGAAACTTGGAAAACAGACAACCCACCATGCCACAACCCAGCCTACCCTGCCCAGCACCCACCCCCACCACCAGGGCCACTGGGGAGCCAGTTCCTGGAGCGTGAAGGGCTAAGAACCTTGACTCTGCTTCCTCCTTCCTCTGGTGTGAGAGCACCAGATAGGAGGTGGAAAGGTGCTGAAAATGAAAATATCCGTGCCCCAGGGCTGCTTCCTGCTGTAAGGGGAAGCAAACCGGCTGCCGGGGCTGATAATCAAGGCCTAGTATCGGGTACCATCAAGGTCTACTTGATGCTGATACCTGTGTTTGAGGCCTGAGCTCCTGATACCCCGCTTGGCCTTGCCCTTTCCGTGCCAGGAGCTGTCCTGCCCCTCAGTGTGGTTTTGACCCTTACACCACTACTCCTGTCTACAGTGCTCCACCACAGTGCACAACCCCAGCCTTGCCTCCTGCCCAACAAAGACTCCCTAGCGGTCTCCTGCTCTGCTTGGCCCAGACTCTCCTGGCCCAGCCCCAGCCTCTGCTCCCAGCTTCCCCCAGGCTTACCCCACCCCACCGTCTCCGTGCTTTGTCCAGGCACTGAAGACCACGCTGCTGGGACAGTCCTGCCCCTGCCCCACCCCCCAGAGCTGCCTTGTTTCCACTTCTCAGAAGACAGTGTTAAAGTCAGCATACAACATAAATCTGTGACTTGGGAAGAATGGGATGGGGAGAGAGGGCGGCTCATTTCCACTGAGAATTAGCAGGACAAGACAGTTCTAAATTGTGGCAGGAGAGAGAAAGGCTGTAAAATACTAGAATTTATTATCTGAGGAGATTTGGCAATTTTCAGGGTTTCTGAGTAGATGAGAAAGTCCAGTGCTTGACATGGGGATTGGCTGGGAGTGGGGAGCCCTGCCGCGGGCCATGGAAGAAACAGATTAGCTTCAAGATCAGCCCTCCAGACTGCCCTGTCCTCTTCGTAGCCAGCTGGGAACGGAGATACCCTTTTAGGGAAAAGTTTAGGCTCATTTAAAGGGGGCTTAAAGAAGGCCATGTCAGGCAAGTTTCCATAATGCCAAATTGCAGAAGGGCATTGTAAACTGGGGAGAGCCCCATCTGGGAATTCAGGGGCCTGACTCGCGGTCTGGTCCAAGTCTGTGGGAGCTCAGGCGAAGTGCTAGATCTCTCTAGGTCTCCAACAACTCACTAAGAACACAGAGGTTGGATTAGAGGGACTATTCGTTACCTAAGATGGCGTGACAACCCTTCGCAGCTTGAAACAACAAATATCTGTTGTGTCCCAGATTCTGTGAGTCAGTGACGCAGTCTTTCTGAGGCTACAGTCCTCTCAGGGTTGGACCTGGAGAGATCTGTTTTCTAGCTCACTCAAGTGGTTGTCAGCAGGATTCAGTCCTCTGAATCCTAGAGTTAAGAGTCTTGGTTGGAGGGAGAGCCCTTCCTCGATGACTGTTGGCTAGAGGCTTCCCTCAGTTTCTTGCTACATGGGTCTCTCCAAGGGGCAGCTCACGTGGTGGCTGGCTTTCTTTAGCATGAGAGAGAGAGGGCCAGCAAGATGGGAGTCAGAGTCTTTGTGACATCCCATCACCTTTGCTGCATTCTGTTCCTAAGAACTGACTCACACCAGCCCACACCCAAGGGAGGGGAGTACATAGGCACAAATACCAGAAGGCAGGGATCACTGGGAGGTCTTCCAGAGGCTGCCTACCACAGATCGTCTTCAAGACCTCGCAGATTCTGTGACTCCTCCACTCTCTCCCCCAGAAGGAAGGTACATACGCACACTCTGTTTACAACCCCAACCACCAGGCCTCTAAGCCATCTGTGTGAATGGCTCTGACTTACTCTTCACCCAGAGTTAACCAACATGAAAAATGTCATCAGATAGGAAAACCATCTTATCCCAAAGAGTTAGACTGTGAAAAGAAGACATTGCATTCACTCTGTTTCTGTGCCATCGGCCATCAGAGGACTCTGCTGGTAGACTGAATACCTGGGAAGATACATCTTTGTTTAGATCGCTTCAGAATCAAAGGCACTGATGTCCACCTATCCAAATCTAGGTTGATTCGAGGTAAATTCCTGCATTGCTGGGAGGAGTATTACAATTCAAAGGTCACTCCCCAGTCTCACTTTTCTTTACAAAACAAAGTTGTGGATTATCCCCAGAGCCTCTGGGAGGTACTCGTAGTCCCTCTGGAACTATGGACTTTCTTAAGACGTCTAAAGCCATGCCAGACCATGGCTGGGCTCAAATGTGGAGAATGATCTCGGCCTCCAAATCCTGAGGACTGTTGGGTTGATTTGAATTGAAGGAGTTAAAGCTCCCTTTGCAGAAAATGGACACCGCTGTTGCTGTTTCTGTCCACCACTCAAGACGCTTGCAGTGCAGACGTGGATTCTCCTTTGAAATCTGTTTTAATCAATCAGAAATCCATATTTCCTTTACTAATAGCCCTCTTTGAAATTGTGGTCATCATAACCCTTCATTTTTTAATGACTCTGAGGGCTCTTCTCTTTGGAAAGCCACTCAATCAATGCACACATACATATTAGCCAACTTGGAGCCTGGAGCAAAACAGCCTCCATAGTTTCTTACTTCTAGATGAATAGGCTGAGATCCATGTTCCTACTTACAATTTCTAATTCTGAGGATTCCTGAGCAATACCTTTTGCATTCGTCATATTTTAACCGATCTCCTTCTGTTTTCTTTTTATCATACTTAAGAATCTAAGACTTCCAGGTACTTTGATACACAACTATCAAAGCTTCTTATAGGTAGTTCCTCATGTAATCTCTCAAACCTTATAAAAATAGAGATTTAGCTCTTTACTGGGAGGTAGCATGGCATGAAAAAAATACAGTTGACCCTTGAACACCTCAGAGGTTAGGGGCGCCAATGCCCCCACCCCTGCCACAGTCAAAACGCCATGTATAAGTTTTGACTCCCCCAAAACTTCACTAACACCCTACCGTTGACCAAAAGCCTTACCAGTAACATTGTCAATTAATACATATGTTGTTTGTTATATGTATTATGTACTATATTCTTACAATTAAGGAAGCCAGAGACGAGAAAATTATGAGAAAACACAGAGTACAATACTGTAAGAAATCTGCATATAAGCGGAGCTGCACTGTTCAAACCCATGTCGGTCAAGGGTCCACCTCGCCCAGACCTCGATAGCAGACGAGCTGGGTTAGAATCCCAGATCCACCACTCCCTTAGAGTTGTTGGCAGTAAAATGAGATCAAAGACACCTATCTCACAGAACTGTTTCAAGGATTAAGCTACATAAATATATTTGTAAAAAGTGTTTAGCATGTTGCATGGAACGAGCTACCCAGCCAAAGTTGGCTTCCTTTACCACTCCTGGAGAAATGAAGGGAGATGCTGAGAGTGTCTCCCAGTGTTTAATAACCAAGTAGGAACAAGAAGGGGTGGACTCCCTGGGTCAAGCTCATCAGCTTGCATTGCAGTCACTCAGACCCTCCTTTTTGCAAGTGATCCCCCAAATATCCCCATCCACCCTTTTGAGAGGCTTTGTACACTGAGCCTGAAAGCCACCGAAGAGACGTGCTGCCTATGCCATTCCTGTGCCCACACGCAAGGGCAGACTTGCTCTCAGTCCGTCAAGGTATGAAGAGCATTGTGGGGCATATATACGGAAACATGGATACATCCCACTTCTGCACTTATGTTGGGTTTTGTGGTTTAGCCTCTGCATCTGAATGGATGAAAAGCGAGCACATATAAAGGTGGGCGATGGGTTCTCTGTAGGGATCCTCAATACACAACTCCCCTAGATGATTCACAGAGTCAGCCGCATATTTGGAAACGTCTCTCCTTTAGGTAGCCAGTAGCCTGAGATTGGCTCCAGCTGTCCAGAAGTCACTTTGAAGGGGAAACACTGGGCATGCTCTGTACCCTGAAGTCTGCTGTCAGAGAAGGGGATGGAACGAAGGCACAGCACCCAATACCCCAAGGCAGGAGCCCGAGGAGGAGAAGCTCAGAAGTATGGGGAGAGACCTGGCTCCAGGGCCTGGGGCCTGTGTTTGGGGGTGCCCTGGCCCATTGCATTAGATGTGAGGGAGACATGCAGGGTGAACTGACCCAGTGGTTTCTCTTGGCCACGGGAAGAAGATTAGAAAAGCCTGTACCACCTATAAAAATGAAAGCAAAGTGAATGGGCTGAATGTTGGATACTGAACAAAATGAGGAAAAGCCAAGATCAAAGGTATAAAGGAAAAGGAGGGGGTGGGTGGCATCATCAATCCCAGCTGCCTCCAACTTTCTTGTTCCCAGTCCTCATCTCTAGGATTCACCTCCCCCTGCAGCTCTTCTCCCCGGGGGCGGTGGGGGGGGGACTCTATCTGCCCTTCCTCATGGGGGAACTTGCTGCTCTCTTGCTCTCCCAGCTATGGAAGCACCTCTTACTTCAGCCAGGGACTCATGAGGAAACACAGCCAAGATTACAAAAGAGAATATTCCAAGCAAGGGAAGTGTTTCAGAGCCTAGAATAACCCACGTCTGGGCACACTGTGGTTTGACTGACAAAGTCTCTCAGGCAGCTTCCTTTCTCCAAGTCTACACCAATCCGGGAGACCCAGCCCGAAAGTTTTCCTTAGCTCTCCTTCACAGCCCACCTGCCTTCTCCTCTCAGACCTCTACTTTCCCCATCCCTGCCCCTCCTGTGTCCCCACCAACAGCCGGTCCTTATGGAGATAGCCGAGGGGCACCTCTCTGGGCAGAGAATGGGGATTCCTTGTGCTAACGAAGGACATTAACCCAGAGGACAAGTTGAGATTACTCTTTTAAATCTTGCTACCATGTATCTCCTGGGATTATCTGGGATTATGGTGGTATTTGTAGAAAAAGCATCCCGAGACAAATGCCACAGAAATGAATACTCCTGGATTTATAATACCCCTGCAGCTTGTCACTGATGAATTTTTCAGGTAGTTTTTAGCGAGGCAGTGAGTCCTGTACGTGCCGCTTATAATTTTCTCCCCTTCCTCTGCATGTGTGACATCAGCAGACCAAAGCTCGAGGAGGGGAAGGTCCAGCATGATGGAACCATGATGAAATATTTACCATTTACTACCCTTTCTCTCCCAGTATCCTCCCCAACCATTTATCTGTTTCGAGGTGTTTATATGTGTGTGTGTGTGTGTGTGTATAAAAATTTTTTTTAAATAAAGAAATGCACCAAAAATGTTCCTCTCTATATTCTGCCCACCTCCTGGCCCCCCTGCTCAGTGCCTCCTGTTGGTGGAGCAGCAGGAACCCTAACTGGAGGCCAGGTTGAACCCCCCCAGAGAGTCGAAACCTCAGCCAGAGAGCATTTTCATCACACCCTCCTGTGCAACACACACAGCCCCGCGGCCGTTTTCAGTTTCGGACCTAATTCTGACTCCTCCAGTGCGAACTGTTTCCTCACCTATCTTCAAGGGTGTCAACTCTACCGTGAATTTTTTCGAAAAATCACCCTTTCGCGAGTCTCCTTTCTGGTACCCCCCCCCCCCCCCCGCCGTTCTTTTTCTTCCACCCGGTGACAGAAGACCTTCTCTGCCCTCTTGCTGCACACGGGCGTGACCCGCAGCTCCTGGTGGGAGTCTTCCAAGAAACAGATGCTTGCTGGATCCCTGACCTGCGGGCACAAACAGAGCCCACGGCAGGAAGGCCCGGTTCTCCGCGAGCCAGCCGCGGCCCCGCCACCCACCAAGCGCAGCTGGTCTGCTAATTTTAGAACTCTGAGAAGCCACCCGACTTCAAGGCACTTTGGAGACACACATCACACCTTATCTCAGGAGGCGATCTGGGGTGGGGCCCACTCCTCCTTCTAATGCCCATAACACCTTTGTGAGCTAGGAGAGTGGCTTTTTGGGAGGCTCCTCTCAATAAATGGTAAAAATAAAAAACAACTCTCGCTCAGGTGGCAAAGCACAATTCACCCCTGGTCTAGCCGAGCGGGGCTGGGCTGGTCTGTCGGGCCGCCCCGTCTCTCTCTGCCCACCCTGGCACCACCTCCCAGGCCAGACATCCAAAGCAGAACTTAGCAGCTTCCGCCAGACCCTTTCCTCCTGTCTGCCTGTCTGGCTCTCCTTCACATCCCACCTGCCTTCTCCTCTCAGACCCCCACTTGGTTATGGGAAAATGCCAATATTTCCCCATATTGGGGTTTCCCATCACCCAAGCTAGGACCCTCACGTCAGCCCCGACTACCTTCCCTTCTGCTCCAGTCACTACAGCTTAAACTTCAAACTTGTATCTCCTAAACTGGAGCTCCTGAAGTCCTCCTACTCTCCATCCTCACAGCCTTTGACCTCCGCAGACCCTCCCCGGCCCTCGCCTGCAGACTACCACAGCTGCAGCTGGTCCCCTGCCTTCTTCCCCGCACTCTCAGTCCAACTACCAAGACAAGTTTTCTAAAACCAGGTCTCTCTCCCGCTTAAAGCCCTTCAAGCCTCTCCTATTGGTCTCCCCAAGTGGGCTATGTGCCCACCAGAATCACCTGGGCAGCTTTTTAAAAACTTTCAGTGCCCACCTTCCACCCCCAGAGATTCTGATTTAATTGGACTGGATGGGAGAAGGCATCCATATTTCTTTTTTAAATTCCTTGGGAAATTCTATTTTATTTTTAAACAAAGAGAATTTTATTCTTTTTAAAGATTTTATTTACTTATTTGAGATGGAGAGAGAACATGAGAGGGGGGAGGGTCAGAGGGAGAAGCAGACTCCCCACTGAACAGGGAACCCGATGCAGGGATCGATCCGGGACCCTGGGATCATCACCTGGGCCGAAGGCAGATGCTTAACTGACTGAGCCACCCAGGAGGCCTCCCTAGGAAATTCGAATGTGCAACCAGGGTTGAGAACCCCTGACCTGCAGGAGGAAGTCCAAAGTCCCCATGGAGCCCAAGACTGCCTAATCAGGTTCCTGACGACCTCTCCAGCCAGCCTTGCCATTGGCCTCGCCACATCTTTATACTCCAGCAGCACTGAACTGCTTGTGGTTCTCAGCACTGCTCCATCGCTCATGCAGTTCCTGCAGCCTGACGTGTCTTCCCTCCTTGTCCAACACTACCTTCTACAGGAAGCCATTCCTGATGAACCACCTCCGTGCTTTCCCTCGGCTCCTTGCGCTCCATAAAACCGTGGTTATGTCTCTATTACTGAACATCCACATTATGTTATGGTGATCTATTTAGGTGTTCATCATGCTTAAGCCAAAGGGCAATATTTACTTACATACAGATACTTCGTGGAGCCCAAAGCTGCTGAAAGTGTACCTGGGCCTCTGGAGCACAGAAACCCTGAATTAGAAAGCTGCCCAGGACCAAAGGACTTCCTCTCAGTTACTCTCTCTTGTTGGGATTTTATGGCCTCTAGTCTCTCTCCATTACTGTTGGATCTTCTTGGCAGACAACATTCTTCACCTCTATTTGCCCAGATGAACCAAAATTGGCTGCTCCACAAAGGCAGGCTGGAATCCTGAAGGTACATGTTCTCACTTGCAGCCACACTGACTAGCATCCTAAATGTCAATTCCAAAGTCCCAGAAAAGAGAATCTAATTCCAGGGATTCACCCTGTCCCCATCAGCTATGGCCAAATATGGCTGCTACATTAAGAAGGCAGGTCTTGGGAAAATGGAGATAAATCATGGAATGGGCAGATACCCCAAAAGGTGATCATTGTGCTCCAAGAGTCAAAGTATTCTTGCACTGTGTGATAAATGAATGTAGATCAGCAATACCAAGTGCCATGTGAGCCCAGGAGGAAACCATTATTTCCATCTTGGCTGCCATGGATGTCTTCATAGAGAAGTTGACACAGGACCTGGACCTTAAAGGATGAATAGGATTTCAACAGGCACAGGGAAAATAAAGGATATTCTAGGTAAACAAGATCAACAAGCTACCTGGAGAATATGTTTCCTTGTAAAAGCACGTGGAAAGGACTGGAGTGCTGCCAAAATGGTGGGATCAGCACATGGTCTTCATTGCTCCTGAGGTGGGCTCCTTCCAGAGGACCTTGTTCACTCAGGTAAGGAGAAAGTGAAGTGAGCAGACCTAGGGAGGGCCACTAAGGGTCTATGTTAGGGCAATGGGGAGAGTCTTACCAGAATTTACAGTCCAAACAGCACTTTGTCTGTGAAACCTCATCTAACCCTCACAATATCATCACCATCTGGTAGGGCTGTCTTTTATTTCACCCATATCATGAAAGATGAAAATGTGATTCAATTCAGTTAAGTGACTTGCCCAAGATCATACAACTAAACAGCAGAAGCATGACTTGAACTTAGGTCTTCTGATTCCAAAGCCTATTCTCAGTCTACCGCACCAAGCTCCACAACAATGCAAAAGCCAAACAAAAACTGTCTTGAATTATGAAATAGAGAAAAAGGATGAGTTCTTCAGGAAAAATATCTTCATTATTGACTAATGATATAGAAAAATGCTCATGATAGGATACTGAGTGGTAGAGAGAAGGTTGATTATAAAACCACTATGAGAATTGTGGCGTTAATCTTTCTTAAAGTATATGTATGCATTGAAAAAAATGCCAAAAGGGAAAACATCAAATTGTTTTGGGTGATTCTTGTTTTTATCTGGGCAATTCTTATTTGTATCATGATATCCTTCTGTGTCTTCCTAAACTTCTACAATGAAATTGCATTACTTTTAAGTGAGAGCGATACTTTTTCATAATAATGATTATATTTTCTCATGGTAAAATAGTCAAATGGTATTCTTGCAGAATTTTTCTATATACACAGAAGCTAATTCCATTTTTTAAAAAACACAAATAAGAGCATACTGCACATTCTGTTCTCCACCTTATTTCTTCACTTAATATATCTTGGTCATGTTTTCATACCTGGACCTGGGGATCTATCTCATTCTTTAGCAGTTGCATGGAATTCCACTGAATGGATGTTTTATAACTTACTTAACCAATCCATTTTTTAATGACTGAGCCATCCAGGTGCCCCTTAACCAATCCATTTTTTAGACATATTTAAGATTTCCAGGGTTTTTTTATATTATAAGTACACTATGTATATATCCTTATATATTGCCCACACATCTTATTGTATATGAACACTAACTACATCATAGTTGGAATTCCTGGACAGGGGACCATCCACGCATTTATCTATTGCCATATTGCCTCTATGGGTTAAAACTTTTTCAGTCTGTGCCAGCTTGATATTTATTTGCTTGTTTATTTGTTTAAAAAAGGAATTCTTTCACAAAATACTTACAAAGAAAAAGTTTCCACCATTGACCAATACATTCTGTCCAGTCCAAAATACATCAGGTAATTACACAGTTCTTTTAGCCAAAATTGTGTAACTCGGGGTTGTAATATTTCCCCCAATATCCACTTACCCCCAAAACTACTGTTTATTGTTAATTGTCAGTGTATATGAAATAATGAAAGCCCAACCATGAAAGTCATCTTATGACATAAATTGCTAGTTCATAGTATAAGGCAGTAACTAAAATTTTTGTCCCTGTGATTGATTAATGGAAAAGAATGCACCATGGTTGGGCACCTGGGTGGCTCAGTCGGTTAAGCATCTGCCATCAGGTCATGATCTCAGGGTCCTGGGATCAAGTGCCACATTGGGCTCTCTGCTCAGCGGGGAGTCTGCTTCTCCCTCTCACTCTTCCTCTGTGCTCTCCCTCCCTCTCTCTCTCTCTCTCAAATAAATAAATAAAATCTTAAAAAGAAAAAAGAATGCACCATGCTTGCAAAGCTCCACTGAAAACAAGGAAGACTGTCAGAGAGGGGGCATTCTCAGGGCCCGATAGAGGCCTGATCATAATCCGCAGGACAATCAAGTAGAGGAGCATGCAGGAGGGGCCAAGAAGTGGTCTTGATGATTATCTGAGCACCTTTCAAAGGACTACTGGTGGTGGGTCTCCTGAGAATAAATACTCCCAAATAAACCATGTTTCTGTCTAGCCATTCTGAGCTACTGGGTTGGTTGGTTGGTTTACTGGCTTCTTTACTTTTTTAACTTTGAGTTATGAGCTGAATCCAGGTATTAGTGCATTGTCCACATCTCCATTCAAGGGATAGGTTTTAAAGTCATCGTGGCAATAAGAAAAATTTGTAAAATGACTTCATCATCCCAGTAGATACCAAGAAATAATTCAAATCAAATCAACATTTCTTCCTTTGGGAAACTCTAAATATTTTAACAAGAAGGGTTTCTGTATTAAAGTTTCTTCCTTAAAGAAACCGAAACCACAAGCTGGTATTATACAAACTGAGAATCCCTTCAAAGCAGAAACAAAACCAATGTGCCCTCTGCCATCATAACACTCAGCATGGTATTACAGCGGGGACAACAACGTTCTAAGAAGTGCAAGACACAGAGGCATCTGGACAAGAAAGGACTGATCAAAGTATCTTTGGGAGGGCGCCTGGGTGGCTCAGTTGGTTAAGCGACTGCCTTCGGCTCAGGTCATGATCCTGGAGTCCTGGGATTGAGTCCCACATCGGGCTCCCTGCTCAGCAGGGAGTCTGCTTCTCCCTCTGACCCTCTTCCCTCTCGTGCTATCTCTCATTCTCTCTTTCTCAAATAAATAAATAAAATCTTAAAAAAAAAAAAAACAAGTATCTTTGGGAGATGATATCATAAACTTACAAAACTCAAGAGGTAAATGGAAAACTAGGAGTCTAAGACAAATTCACAGAATTTGGTGTTATTCTTTACACTAGGGGGTACATATAGAAAAAGATATTCCATCCTATAAGAGTGACAAAAAAAACATAAATTCTTGTTGATTCAAGAATTTATGAGAATTGATTCAACTTGGAATTAAAAAATTTTATCTTATCAAAAGAAATGGAAAACACCACAATAGGACAAATAAAGGGAGAGAAAACAATGGCAAAACCTACGTTGCTTCTGAATAAGAAGCAATTTAAGTTGCCCTAAAAGAATTTATGCAACTTGATGAATAACGTGAAATTAATCCAAAACAAAGAGCAGTCAAGAAAAACAAAATCTTTGTTTTTAATTTATTGATGCATCCTGTTAGATTTTGAAACATACAACGAAATCTTTATGAAAACTGTATAATATTTAAAAAAAAAGAAAACTGTATAATATTGACTTCAAAACAAGAAGGGGGGAAAAAGTCACTAATTGAATAAAGAGGATATTTCAGAAATAGATTCGACAGCTTGAGGGACAAAATATATTAGGGGAGGGAAGAGAACACAAGCAGTATAATAATTAAAAAAAGAAACATTTAAGCGAAACTATAAGAAAAATGGGAGAATAATTATATATACATATATATACTCATACTTGGAGTGAATTATTGAGAAAGTATCTGGTGTCTTGCCTTTTTTGTCATTTATGGTTTTGTGGAGGCTCCCCACCCCCACCCCCAGCTGTAGACTCATCAGCAAAGACTGAGTGGAATTTTCCCCTTAACCCCCTCAGAAAAGGCAGCCAGCCTTTATGTTCCTGTGTTCCTGGTTCCCAAGGGACACATTTTGTGTTTTGGGTCCAAGCCTTTGTTTGGGAGCACTGGCTGCCAGGCAGGAGGAGGCTGGAGGTGGGGTGGGGGTAGGATTGGGGGCCATGAGGTGTCTGGAATTGGGAAGAGGCTTGATGCCAGGCAGAGAGTGGTGGGTTCTCGGAGGAGTGGGTCCCACCCAGACCCAGGAGATGACAGGACCTTGAATGGGGGTTGGCTGCTGGGATGTTGTCAAGGCCAGGCATCAAGCTCCTCAGCTGGGGAGCAGCTGCAGGGCCTATTAGCCTTTGGGAGGTCCATGTGAACTTGGGCAAGGAGCATCTGCAGAGACCAGATGGGTTACCAACAGAGGCCTCTCTCTTCAAACTTCTAGACTGAGTGAGCCCAGAGGGCCTGGCACAACCCAGGGAGAGGCCAGGGAGAGTGAGGACCCCCTCCCTAAATAATCTATTACTGGGCTCAGGGAGTCAATCTTGAGCTAGAAAAGTAAAGTGATATTTCTTGTACCTCAAGTGCAGTGGAACAATTCATACCCATTACACGCATCATTCGTTTTGACAAACACAGATGGTTCAAAGAATTATTAAACAACGACAAACTATTTTGAAAACTAGAAAACAAGCTAGTATATTTATCCCAGTGGTGGAGGACAGATATTTCTGGGTACCAAAAAAATAAAAATAAAAAACAGAGACGATTAGACAGAACGGTCACAAAAATATATACAGCCTGGCTAGTGCTTAGAGAAATACAATCACACATTGTACCCAGATTGCCCCCAAAATCGCCTGGATTCATTCTAACTCAGGATAGGCTATAATTAATCCCTAAGTGACTATTAGCAAAATGTTTTAATTACAGTGGTGTGAGCCCAGCAGCGTAATCTGCCTTTTTCACCAAATGTGACCTAAAAATTCATGCAGAGCCCAAGTTCACCAAGGACTTAGCTTCTGCAGTGTCTTTCCTGAGGCTGCTTTCTGAAGCAATGCTGGGAAGGGCTCTGGCCTTGCTGACCCCGATGAACCAGCCACTTGTGCCCTCTCATAGGGCCCATGAAGTGGGGCTGAGCCTAAAGGCATGAAACCAAGCCAAGCTAACAGGTCCATGTGGGGCCCAACCCATAACCCAGGTCTCCTTAGCAGTAGGTTATAAATCCAAGAGCTGGCAAGGGGAGCAAGGCTGAATGTGACCCATCTGACCCTACAAGGCAGCCAGGGAGATTTTTGAGGTGAAAAGTTGAAGTTGGGGGGGCAGGGTTACATGGTTAATTAGTCAGGATTCTCCAGAGAAATAGAACCAGTAAGATAGAAACGTATTTATATATTTTTCCCCCACTTCTCCCTTTCTCTCTCCCTCTTTATATATATGGCAGGGTGGGGAGGAATTGGCTCACATGAATAAGGAAAATGAGAAATCCCACTATCTGTCATCTGCAAGCTGGAGACCCAGGAAAACCAGAGTAGTTTCAGTCCAAACCCCAAAGCCCAAGAACCAGGAGAGCAGATGATGTAAGTCCAGTCACCGTGTAGCGGAAGACCACTGTCCCAGCAGACAATGTCAGGCAGGAGCAAATGTTCCCTTCTTCCACTTCTTTTGTTCTATTCAGTTCCTCAACAGACTGGATGGTGCCCACCCACATCAGGGAGGGCAATCTGCTTTCCTCAGTCTAATTCAAATGCTAATCTCTTCCAGAAACACTCACAGACCGACCCAGAGATAATGCTTAAGTAGATCTCTAGGCATCCTGTGACCCAGTCAAGTTGACGCATAAAATTAACCATCACACAGGTGTGTAGGGGTTCAGCAGGGATTACTCATCTGCCTAACACTGGTTGTAAAACTGATTGCCAACACGTGTCTCATTAGCGGGCTTCAGATTGGCTAATAATTGTAGCTGAACCAAATTGCAGTTCACGATACAATTTTTTTAGTTTCTCAGATTTCATTCCACTAAAATTTTAGAATGAAATCGGGACATCACGGTTGCTGACAAAGGAACATTAGGTATGAATAACTCCTCATCTGTCCTTGACTCAGGTTTGAGTCACACGGATTTTCATTCAACATCATTATCCCCAAAAGTAAACGAATGTAGCTAGCATTCACTTAATGGAATTTCTGATCACATGGTTCACTCTTGTGAAAACAACGATCCTCACCAATGGAGTCAACCAGACCAAATCTAAACATGTAATAAAAATAAATCTTTGTTATACTTGTTCGTGAACACATTTAACATTATGATTAGACCATTAATGAGCTTAAGTGTGGTTATTGACATTTTCCAAGTTTTTATAGTTTTATTTTTCTCTTTCCACAAAAGATGCTTCTTCCTGTGGCTGCCAGACCATGTGTCTTTCCTTTCCCTTTAAACAGTAGCCCAAGACGGAGTTCTACATCTAGTTAATCAGAATGTTACCATTCAGGCTAATGGCAGGAGCACTGAACCGTGAGACCTGAGTTAGAGCCCTCGTGCCCCTATTTGTGAGTATGTAACCTCGCACAAGTTACTTGAAGGCAAAGAGAGCTGGCCTTCATCAAATGGAAATAATCATACCTGCTCTCACATTCGTCCCTGAGGCATGTGGCCAGGGTCAAATGAGATATTATTCCAAAAGTCTTTGTCAAACAGAGCCCCATAAACTGTAAGGTATTATGGGCACTCTCTAGGAATCAATGTGCTTAGACCTTCAAGTGTATTAAAATCACATGACTTGCTGGTTGCTGGTTTAAAAGGCTCATTTCTAGGCCCTACACACAAGAGAGTCTAGGAGATTCTGGGTGGAGCTCAGAGATCTGCATTTTTATCACTCACTCACTCACCACCACCCTTTCCCTGGCCATGTGATTTGCGTATGAATGGTCCAGAGATGACAAGTGTTGACTTGAGGGTGAGATCAAGCATTTCAGAAGAACTTCAGAAATGGCCCTAAAGAAAATAAATTGAATCCCAATAGTTTCGGATTAAGTACCAGATATCTAATTGCTTTAAGTGATAAGCTTAAGTAAGCCAATGCGCTGATGGCCTGTTGGAAGATAGACCCTAATGAATTTACTACAGAAAAAGATATTTATGGTATATATTTGCCATATATACAATGATACAACTGTTTTTAGAGTTAGTTGAAAATAATGGAAAAGCCCTTTTGCTTTCCACTGTGCCTAGCTCCCTCTAACCCTATTTCAGGTCAGTGTTTTGGCTTCACTCGTTCTCTGATGGGATTTCTGTACTGAATGGATGCCCTCCTGGTTGTTCCTTTCCATTTTGGGGAGACTGATGGAGTCCCGTCATTGTAACGAGGCTGGGTACCGAAACATGTGGGCATGCCACGAGCCAGATGGATGGGTAAGACAGAAAGCTTCAGGATTCTGGCGACCACACGTGCATCCAAGATGGGAAGTAGTAGAGCGGATATCTCTCAGTAGCCACAAAATCAAACGATAACTATTTTGTCACTTCACAATAGGTGGCCCGGAGCTAGCCCTCGGCTAAATTATTAAGTTGCTGAAATTGATATTCCTCCACTATCTACACTTCCTGATCATTCTTATTATCCCCACCTCCTCTCTTGGCCAGGAACTCAGGACCCCCATTTTGATATCCTACCATTCCCTCTCTGATTAGTCAGAACCCTGGAGCTTTTTCTATTCTCTGACAGCACCCCAAATACCACTGGTCCATTGTCCCTGGTGTTAGAGGAGGTGGTGAGAATTCTAATTAATCTGATCAACCCATTTGTGCTGAGGTTCTGTGTGTCACTCCTCCAAGGTTAATGGGGACTTTCTGAAAAGACATTTTGATCCCAAAGAACATGGATTCTGGGAATTATGGGCATGTCTAGAGGAGAAATTCTAGGGTAGCAGCCCTCTCTGAGTCACACCACCGGGGAGGGGGCAGTACTGAGAGCACTGCCCATTCCCAAGGGGTTTCTCTGGGGACTCCATGGGTCCATTTGGACTCACCATTAAAATGACTCCCTCTAGCCCATGGAGGGAAATTTACTGATATAGGAGAGTCACATATTTCATTGAATCCTCTTAGCAAACACACAGGAAGGTGTTATGCTGCCGCTGGCCATTGGGGCCCTTCAAAGACAGTACAAACTGAAGGTTAAATTCATCGATGCCAAGAATGGATTGTACTGACCCTAAATTATTGTGTTATCCCAAGTTAAAAAAAAGAAAAAGATACCCCACCTCCAGCAGTGGATAATTAGTGTAAGCCCAACTCCCTTGCCACAGGGATTGGTTCTGGCAGAAACTAAGCTAATCAGTTCATGACCTTCCCCTGGCTGCATTTGACCTTATTCAGGTCAATGAAAAGCAAGAAGATGTCAGAGGCTTTCTGGGAAAAGAACTTCATTGTTTTGACGAGAGAGCTTCTGGGTGTCATTCTCTCCCCCGGCCCTTCTCTCTTTGAAAATTGATAAGGAAGCATATATTCATCTTTTTGTTAGCAGTCAGCTTGCCCCATGAAAGAGAACCAGCCTTAGGATGAAACTGACACCAAAGACAAAACAAAGATCTGGAACAAAACTGATTCCTTAATATTATCATTGAGCCGCTAAATCAAACTAAGACTGAAGCCTGCCCTACCCCCAGACTTCCAGCTATGTAGATATATGAGTGAGGATTATATTCAGTTGCAAGTAACTGAAACCTCCAAATAACAGCAGCTTAAGCAAATCAAAGGTTTATTTCTTTCTTAGGTTAAAAAAAAAAAGAAACTCCAGGCAGATAGTTCCAGGTATAGACTTAATGTGTGGTAACTGCCATCTTAACATATAATGTATTCCCCTGTGGCCCAAGATGGCTGCACCAGCCACTCCCATCATCCCTGAATCCAGCCAGCAAGGAGAAAAGGGGAGGCCATTTCTCAAAAAGGGCACATAGCACTTCCATTTACATGCAGTAGTTATATGGCCACCCCTAGCTTCAACTGTGGCTCAGAAGTGTTGTCATTTTTTTTTTAAGATTTATTTATTTATTTTAGAGAGCACACACGCAGGGGGAAGGGGCAGAGGGAGAGGGAGAGAATCTCAAGCAGACTCCCTGCTGTGCAAGGAGCCCAAGGTCGGGTTCCATCCCAGGACCCTGAGATCATGACCTGAGCTGAAACCAAGAGTTGGATGCTTAATCGACTTGAGCCAACCAGGCACCCTGAGAAATGTTGTCTTTATTCTGTGGGGCCATATGCCTGGCTAAAAATTGGAGTTTTTACCAGTATAGCTCCTGGTAGAAGAGGAAATGGATGTTAGGGGATAACTAACATTCTCAGCCACAGTGTGGCCTCCTTATTGTTGAAGGCAGTTTGAGTTGGGTTTCCTGTTACTTACAACCAAACAGAAACACGTCCTAACTGATGCAGCCTCCTAAACTCCCCCATTTACCTGCCATCTCCGCTCACATGCTGAAGGATAAAAATAAGAAGTCCTTCACTGGGAGCATCTCAAGGTCTTTCCTTGTTTTTCTCCTCTGGCTTGGGACAGCACCTGGCACAGAGAAGCACTTGATAAATATTTGCTGAATTGAACAAAATTAACTAAGAAGATTCAAACAGAGAGAATTCAATAGAATCTTAGCATTGCAACCTGTCAGCTCTGGCCTTGGGCAAGTCATAAAACCTTCTGAGACTCAGCTTCCTTGCCTGTAAATGTGAGAAGTAACACCTAACTCTAAACATTGTTATAAATAGTAGTGACAATGTGCATAAAGTGCCTCCCACAATTCCTGGCACATACCCACATGGTTCACACACACACATACACACACACACCACATTTATGTATTTTTTTTCAAAATTATGGTTATGTATATTACAGGTTTTGAAGGAATGCTGAAGTTGAAGGCAAAAGGGGATTTGGGCAATGTTTCAAATATCTTCAAACTCTGCTGGCCATTATTCACTCTTATTCTTAGGAAAATATGAGTGTTGTGTTCAAAGGAAAGAATACTTTGAAGAGATTTTTGGTAAAAACTCTGAAGCCTACTTAGATATCAAATAGTTATTTAGTGAGTAAAGTGTGAATGAATCAGAACATATGTATTGAGTTTATTTTGGAACCCTGTGTGTGTAAAACCGAACTACAAAATAGGCTTTGCATTCTCTTGCTGTTCAAGGGCTGGAAAAACAGCATGACGTTCTGTTGATCCCGAAATGACCTTGAACTCAGCAAACAGACCAAACTGATAAAGAACCCCAGGTCACTTTTCAGGGTCTGAACCACAGTAAGGGATACACGACCCACTATGACTTGGGATCCTTTGTGTGTGTTTGTTTTCTTTGGTTTGACTCGGAAACCTGAGGGAGAAAATAGCATTACCCTCTTTGTCCCGCCGTCAGGGTCTGAAAACAGACACAAACATCACTCCTATGAAGATGTCCTCTTATAAGAAATGCCCAGATTCATAAAGAATTCAGAGTTAGCTTTTAAGACAAAGCATAGATAAAGCTTAGCAAGAGGAGCTGAAAGACAGAAGTGAAGGGGATTAAGGACCCCCTCGTCCACCTTCCGTCTTGGAGATGAGAAAGCCGCAGAACAGGAGAATAAATGGCTGTTCTAAGCAGGGGCTAGCAGTGAGCTAGCTTACCCTTTTTCTAATTTCTCAACCGATTCAGAATCCAGCCGGGAAGAGGGTATTCATTTCAGGGCCTCTCTAACCCGTCAATAGGCAAGGGTGGGATGGCTTAGAACTCAGAGTCCCAAAAGCATTGCTAAGAAATGTCTATGTTTGCAGTAAGAGGCTGTCCACACTTGCCCACAGTATCTTTGATGTTCCAGTGTAGAAGTTTGGCACCTCAACGGAGCCCTGGCTCGCGTTGGCCCAGCTCCAAAACCAATTCCTTAAGAAAATCCTGGCTGTTCCTCAGACACATGCCCCACTCGCAGAGCAGCTCCCGGCAGAGCTGGGGGGCCTTTGATCTAGACGGGGATTCTGGCTAGGCTCTTTTAAGTTTCACAACTGAGTGTTAAACCTCCCACCTGCCCACCTGGCTTTCAAAGCAAAAGCGCTGCCCATCAGGACAATAAAGGATTGCTGAGTTCCAGACTTCGCTAGAGAAGATAACATTGAATTGTTTACTCTCCTGCTTTCCCGAAAAACCCAGTAAGTACATCTTGTTTAGGAGAGATACCTTAATATCTGCTATACGAATGTTTACAAAAGATTGTCAGGAAGAAATAAGACTAGTGACTTCCTGCTGTGTTTGCCATGAAATTCTTTGGAGATACCATTCAGAGCATCCTCCAAAAATCTTCCTTCTAATGCCAGGGTGAGGAATATCTCAGGCCTTTGTGCTAGGGAAACTTCGTCTCCCCTGAGACAAATGAAATGCTTTTGCTCTCAGAGAGTAATTGAAATACCACTTTTCCCTCTTTGCCTTGGCTATAAGGATGCTGCGGCCAAGCCTCAGCCTTCAAGTTCAATCACAGATGCTCTGTTGACCCTTATGGTTGGGAAATCTGCCTTGCTTCTCTTAATCTTGCTTGTTCCTCTTTATTCCCCCCTCTTTTATTGATTTTGATGTATTTATTCCCTTTTAAGGCCATCTTAAAATTCTTTTGCAAAGAAGCAAGATATAACTAAGTAAAATTAAAAGTCAGTGATTGCTTGAGGCTGGGGGTGGGGGTGGGGGTGAAGTGGTGCGTGGGAGGAGAGACAACTGCAAAAGGACATGAGGAAACTTCTTTTTTTTTAAAGATTTTATTTATTTATTTGAGAGAAAGAGAGAATGAGCAGGGAGAGGGACAGAGGCAGAGGGAGAAGCAGACTCCCCGCTGAGGAGGGAGCCTGATGTGGGGCTCAATCTCAGGACCCTGGGATCATGACCTGAGCCAAAGGCAGATGCTCAACTGACTGAGCCACCCAGGCACCCAACATGAGGAAACTTCTTGGAGTAATGGAATTTCTATATCTCAATTGTGGTAGTGGTTACGTGGGTACATGCCTTTGTCAAAATTCATCTAACCAAACACTTGAAATGGTGCATTTTTTTAAAGTAAGTTAAAACTCAATAAAGTCTATTTATTCATCCAATCAATATTATGTTTCTCTTATCTGCAGGCTCTTTGCACGGTGCTGGGCAGAGATAGTGCACAATTGTATAGGTTGTTCACTGAACAATGGTACCTAGCCAAGGAGCCAGGAGGGGCTGAAATACAGCCCATGCCTGCTTGGCTCCCTAAGCCAGGTGTCCGGCAAGGGGCTGGGTCTTCTCAGAGGAAGAGGCAGCTTTTTTTCTACTTTGGAAAAGGCATTACATGTATATGGATTCCTGGAAGCTCTGAAGACAAAGTGAGAGAGAATATAGACAATTCCCTGCTCTTGCAGTTTCGGGAGAGAAGGTTATGATAAGCTGGTAAACATGTATATTATGATAAGCACTGCATAGAAACAAACAGGGTGAGGTAATGGAGAGTGTCAGGCTGGGGGAGTTGCTTACTCTAGATAAGGCATCAGGAAAGACTTCTTAAGAGATGGTATTTCAGCTGAGACCCAAGCAGTGAGAAGCACCCAGCCTTGCAGAGTGCAGGAGCAAAGCACCCCAGACAGAGGGAATTGCAAGAGCGATTGCTCAGAGGCAGGAGAACCTGACCTGTTCAAGGATCAGAGAGGGCCAGTGTGGCGTGCAGTAAGCATACTGGGGAGCGGCACACGGGACAATAGTGCAATGAATGATCAAAAGTGAGGCATAGGGCTCCTGGGTGGCTCATTCGGCTAAGCGTCTGCCTTCGGCTCAGGTCATGATCTCAGGGTCCTGGGATCAAGTCCTGCATCAGGCTCTCTGCTCAGCAGGGAGTCTGCTTCTCCCTCTTCCTCTGTGCTCTCCCTCTCCTCCCCGCCTCAAATAAATAAAATGAAATCTGTAAACTGATGGCACAAATCAGCTCAGAATTCAGGCTCAGCTTCAGTCCAATTCAGGTTGCATGTGCTGATTGCCCGCCATGTGTCAGGTGCGGCTTCCCACCTGAGTCCAGAGCTTTCCAGGCTTGGAAGGGTCCAGCAGCAAGGAGGACTGAACTGGTGAAACTCTGCTGCTGGAGACATTTAACATCAGCAATTGTTTCCTTTAGTTAGCTGTAGGGGGTTAATCAGATAAGTATTTCACAAGACTTGACTTTGCCTTGTTTTAAAAAGTGTTTCCATTCCTAAAATTGAGATATGTTTTAGGGAATAATTCATGTTTTAAAGCCACCAATTCTGAAGCTAATTCAATGTTGAGAGCCGTAAATATGAGAGGACTCTGTTAAGGGAGTGACCAGTAGGGAAGTAACAAGAGTACAATCATGGGTGAAAAGTGCTGGGGATCAATCATGGGAATCCCAGCATCAACTCTGAAATCCAAGAAAAGCAAGATTGGGCTGGAAGGAGAATTTCAGATCTCACACCCAAGCATGCCACAGAACACTATGGCATCCACCATCTTTCCTTCATCTGTCCCTACCTGCTGCCTGTAAATGGCAGGTGCCAATGGCAACCACCTCTTCTGAAGCCATACCTTTGTGATTGCTAAATGATTTGCTGGCTAGTAAAACCAAAGTTCTTGGAATTATATTCTCCCTCTCTAATCTCCCATTCAGTTAAAGAAGCTACAGCCATGCAGTTAAGCACCAGCCCACAGAAATCCACCACGAAACCACAACTTTCCTCCATATCTCATCAAGTTCAAATAGTAACAGAAATGAAACCTATCATCCTCAACACCATCTTGAGTACCCTACTCAAGCAGATAAAAAGCTAGTTAAGAAAACAAAGCTAATATTTTAAGAGATATTTTTTCCTTGAGTGTGAGGGGATATTTTTGTTTTTGTTTTCCTTTTAAAGAAAGTGGCTTTCTTTTTTTCAGCATGTGGGTATTTTCTTAACTGACCCCTAATCCAGAGATGCAGCCTCCTGGCAGTCAAGTCCACACCAAACAGCTTTGCTTCATTCAAACTCATGGCAGTCGGTCTTTTCCATGGAAGGGATTTCCAAGCTCGGTCTGGACTGACCTCCTACTGAAGGTGAAAGAGATTCATACAATTTGCTGTCCATATTTCTTCTCCTTCTGGAACTGCCCACCCCTTCTGGAGAGTTCCCATCTCCTAGGACCTACCTCTCAGGCCATCTGTGATGGGCCCAGGGATAGCTGGGCCTCAGAAACTGACCAGGAACCTTGAAGCCTTTGGGCAGCACCCAGTGGTACATCTCTGCTTCCCTCTGCTTCTGTTTCTCTCTCTCCCTCAAAATACCAGCTGGCTCTGTTCTCAGTCCATGTGGTGGAAGATGGCAGTTAGTCTCGCTGAAGTTAAGAGTCTTGTTTGCAAGTGACAGGTTTGTAGATGGGGCTGAATTGTAATAAGAGCCAGCGGCTTGAAGAGTGTGAGCAGGTCTCCATCACTTTTCCCTGTTTCTTCCTACATACCTGTGCCAGTCCTCTCTCACTGCAGACTGGCTTTCTATTCCTCAATCCACTGAGTGGATAATGGCCACAGCGAACAGAACCCAGAGTTACAACTCTTTGATTCAAGAGAGCAGTGATAGTGACTTTGAATCTTGGTCTAATTCTAAATCCCTGGGGAGGGAAACTCTTTGATTATTTCTCCAGGGCATATTATTGGCATTTTGGGCAGGGCAATTCATGCTATAGGAACTGTCGTATGTATGGCAAGACATTTAACATGGCGGCCCCTGCCCATGAAATGCCTGTAGCATCCCTACCCTACTAACAACCATAAAAATGCATTCACCCTCTACCAGATGTCCCTTGGGGGGGCAGTATCACCACAGTTTGAAAACCACTGCACTCGACATTCCAGCTCAACCTGGTTCAGTCTGTTGTCGTATTCCTAGAGAATTCTGATAGTCTCGTCATAAATGGCCAAATCCTGAGAGGAATTTCCCTTGCGATATATCTTAGAGGGCAGAGGTGTATGGAACTCAAAATGAAATTTTCATTTCTTTGTGATTTTGAGTCAGCCATATCTGTTTCTAAAAACAAAAAGTATTTAGATTTTTTAAAGTCACATCTTCTGCTGAACCACTGATTTATTTTTCTTGCACAACGACATGATGGTGAAATCAAGGATGTGGTAAACGCTTGTTTCGTTTTAATCATATAATGTAATTAGTAGTCCAAAATGGCAAATAGTTACTTCTGACTTGGCATTTTCCTTTGGACTCATACAACCCAATACCAGTGCAAGCCAAATGTCCCTCCTTAAGGTACTCCAGGGACAACGGAGTGGGAACATGACCAGAGAGAGAGAGAGAGAGCTTGCCAAGTAAGGCAGTTTTTTCCTTCATAGTATTCTAGGTTTGGTCATGAGCAGTTCTGTCTGCTCCCCTCCGCATATCTGAGCTTGAGGATGGGATCCTCCTTTAGCTCAAGGACCATAATATGGTCCTAAGACTCATTACACAAGCAGTCTAAGAGGAATTAAAGGTGGGTGGGGAATGATGAAGGCAGTGGCCCTAAGGGAAAATTTTTAAAAATTGTTATTATGACCCTGGAAAATATGACCCAGAGCAATAGCTCTGGCACCCCTTAAGACTACTGATATTCCTTGGGGCTCTAGCTTGGGGCTTGCACTGGCAAGAAAGAGGAGGGCTATCATGAAGTTTATAGTCTGAAAAAAAATATTCAATTTGGTTTTCGAACCAGCGTGATAAACTAATAAATCATCTCTGAAATAACAGTATTATAAGCAGCAGAGCCATATGGTAGAAAGGGAACTGACCCATGGCAAAAGATAGAATAAAAAAGGATCCATGAGTGAGTCCATACTGATATGAATGAATGAATGAATGAGAAATTTTCCTGACATTACGATTCTGAGTAATAAATGTAGGAGAAAGGAAAGAGTTAGAGAATCACCAGTTGGCCACCACCACGTTAATAGTTAGTGGGTGAAGTATGATAAGAAATAGACCTACAAAGTGTCAAGGTATCTCCTCACAAGATGTTTATTAATAACAAAGGGGAAAAATGCTAACTTTTTTGTGGAAAAAACTGGCAGCACCAACTTAACCACGTAATCAACGTTCATATCACCAGAAATGGAACAAAAAGACCCATGTGCCTCCGTGTGTGATGTCCGGAGCAAGACACTGTATCTCTGCTGTGCGGTTTGGGCCAAAAATGCAGAATTTGAATTTAATCATGAGAAAACATCCGACAAACCCAAATCTAGGGACAGTCTTCAAAATAACTGACTTGGGCGCCTGGGTGGCTCAGTTGGTTAAGCGACTGCCTTCGGCTCAGGTCATGATCCTGGAGTCCCGGGATCGAGTCCCACATCGGGCTCCCTGCTCAGCAGGGAGTCTGCTTCTCCCTCTGACTCTCCCCTCCCTCGTGCTCTCTCTCTCTCTCTCTCTCATTCTCTCTCTCAAATAAATAAATAAATAAAATCTTTAAAAAAAAATCAAAATAACTGACTTGACTCTTCAAAAGTATCAAATTCCCAAAAACAAAGAAAAACTGAAGGATTGTTCCAGATTAAAGGAAACTGAAGAAACATCACAACTTGGATTCTGGACACTAAAGAACACGAGTGGGACAACTGACAAAATTTGAATAAGGTCTGTTATTAGTTTATATTAGGTTAGTTTATAGTATTGTTTGAGTGTCAATTTCCTGATATTGTAACTGCCCTGTGTTTATGAAAAGACAGTGTTCTTAATTTTAGGAAATATGGGCTGATATAGTTAGAGATGAGAGAAAGAGAGAGATTAAGACTCTAAGCCTAGCTCTGCCATTTAATTAGGGGATCTAGGACAAGTTATGTAAAGCCCTGGGCCTCAGTTTCCCCTTTGTGAGATGAAGAGGTTGCATTAGCTCAGTGGTCCTCATGTGGTGAAATAAAATAGCATCGTCTGGGAAGTTGTTAGAAATGCAAATAATGCAGATCCTCAGGCCCCAGACCCGAATCAGAAACTCTGGGGATGGATCCCATGCCTGAAGAAGCCCTCCATGGGAGCCTGATGCCTGCTGAGGTCTGAGAACCACTGCCTTGTCCATCCCCAGGTGCCTGTTGGCTTTACTGTTCTGTGCTTCTCATTTGTCTCTCCTACTGAACACAACCCGTTCTCAAAAAGGGCACCTCTGTTCTCCCAGTTCATTCATCATTTATTTGGTACTGACAAAGGGCTGTCCAGGGAGCTGGAAGGGCTGAAACTTTGGAGGAATGGTTCTCCTGGGTATTCAGACCCAACCTCTGCTTGCAATAGGTACAGATTAAGCATAAAACATTTAATAATCCTACTTAGCTCAGGAAACATTAAAGAAACCAAGTGATACATAATTAAGTTCCACGCAATGGCATAGCTGCCTTGGCCTCTTACTAAAATGCTCGAGCCAGTTGCTTCTAGGAGGTATGTATGGGGTTGTGAATCATTCCTGCGAGTTTCTATCACTAGCTGTAGAAAAGTTTACCTTAGCCTTCTCTTCAGGATAAATGTTTCCTGGATTACTCAGGTGGTAAGAGTCTGCCAGTGCCTCCCAAATACTTCTACAAACCCAGAGTTAACTTTCATCTGTCAAGAGTCAAAGCTGTGACCCCGGAGAGTATTTAGTTTGCTTCTGAATGGCTCATTAAAAGGGCACCTGGGTGGCTCAGTCCTTAAGCGTCTGCCTTTGGCTCGGGTCATGATCCCAAGGTTTTCGGATCGAGCCCCACATCGGGCTCCCAGCTCCGCGGGAGGCCTGCTTCTCCCTCTCCCACTCCCCCTGCTTGTGTTCCCTCTCTCGCTGTGTCTCTCTCTGTCAAATAATTTTTAAAAAAAAAGAAAAAAGGGACAAACAGATCTTTCCCATCTTGGTTCACTGATTACTGCTGGGCCTCTATCTCTGGAAGTTGCCCAACAACATCCCCTAACTCTCAAAGCCACTTTTTCCATCCTGACCTTTCCTCAACTTCAACTTTCCTCAATTTCTGATTTAAAGAAAAAAAAACCTTTTATTTATGGAACAGATAACACATTCATATGGTTCAAAACTCAAAAGATGTGAAAAGATGGACAGTGACAAGCTCTGTGCCCCATCTTCCTTCTCCCCCTGCCTGTCACACCTCCATCCTCCAGGTTCCATTTCTGATTTGTGACGGTCCTGGGGCCCCCCTTTCAGGAACCATGTCACCCGAAATTCACTCTGTCCAAAATGAATCCATCAAGTTCCCTCCCACTCTGAACCCACCCTCTGAAAGCCTCTGTCTTCATCTGTAAAATAAGTTAATAATAACATTTTCCTCATAGGGTGTGTATATACATTCCTCGGAGAGCCAAGATTGGTAAACTTTAGCACTGCCAGGCACACAGTAAGCACTCAACTACAATTCACTATTGGTAACATAGTAATAATAATAATAATCTCTCCCTAAATTGAATATCTGTGGATGGTTTTGCCTTTCTTCCCAGTCTTCCCAAAGTGGTGACGCTAGAGTTCATTTTTCCGTCCTCCCTCCTTTCCCTTCATTCCAGATATCTTGGCCTCATCTAGCTTTATATTATTTCTTTCTTGGTAGGATTTGGATGGGGCAAGAAGAATTAGGAAGAAATTCCCTGGGAGGCTGCTCTTTTCTTGCAAAGTCATTGGATTGGGCTGCTGAGAAGACCCTCAGCTGGTGGGTCACAGGCCTTTGTGCTGACGCCCCTCCAGGCGTGGACCCTCCTGGGCTCTCTTCTGGGTTGTGGCTGGTAATTAGTAGTTCATTCCGGACATTGCCGTTTTCCCCTGGGCCCAATAACTGAGATCATTCTATGAAAAATACAGGGTTTCTGGCTCCCTTTAGTGCATTTAATCTTGCCACCCTAGCTTACTTTTCCCACCCTTGGACTTCCACAAACAAATGCACAATTCTCATGTTCACAGTGCAATAGATAAATTTTAAAAATATCGGAACAAATCCTTCCATCTGTCAAGTATTCTAGCGCTTACAAGATCAAGGGCAGCTATCTTGACCTTGGGGATGGGAGGGAACATTGGTGAATGATGACCCTAGCGCCCTCGGTCAGCATTGTGTTAGAAGGGTGGTGCAGTGTTCACATTTCTGCATTCCCGTCTGTATTCATTCAATCATCTTTTCCCCCTCCCCACTCTTAGCGAATGGGTATTTCACATGAAGTACTGTGATTAAATCTAATCGTATGAGTCATTAAAATTTTTTTCACAGTTAACCCCTTATTAAGAACATCTTTCTTGGGGAGCCTGGGTGGCTCAGTCGGCTAAGTGTCTGCCTTCAGCTCAGGTCATGATCCCAGGGTCCTGGGATCGAGCCCCACATAGGGCTCCCTGCTCAGCATGGAGCCTGCTTCTCCCTCTGCCTCTCCCCCTGCTTGTGTTCCCTCTCTCTCTCCATCTCATAAATAAATAAAATCCTTAAAAAAAAAGAAAAAAAGAACATCTTTCTCATCCCTCTGATAACAACTTAGACATGAGTGCATGGACACCTAACTACTCTCTGCTAAGCCATATGTGAGCCAAGTAGAGTAAGACTTCCCAACTGAAATCACAGTTGATCAGAACACTTGTAATCTTGCCAAATAAAGGGGTTAACAGAAATGCCTTCTTAAGCAAAGCTAAAACATCTGTCACTTAGTTGTAGCATTGCCTATTTGATTTCAAGGAACATTAGATTTATTATATCATGTACTTCAATTTTGCAGCAGATGCTTCCTCTGCTGGATAATATTGGGTTCGGGCATTTCCTCCTCTAGGAAGCCTTCCCTGACCCTGCCTCCCCTCCCCTGGCCTTGGTTATCTTCCCTGGGTTCCCATAGCCCATGTTGTTCTTGGTGTGAGGGGACCTGCCGTGGGCCTTATGTTTTAGGATTCCCCCTTAGACCCTCCTTTCGATTGGCCCCTCCTTATGGGAGAAATAACCCATGGACCAAAGGGATGTGTCCATTCAGAGACTGTGCCTTCCTTTCTGGACCATACTCTGGGTACCCAAGACCCCAGAATGCCCTCCTTGAACAGCCTACAGCCCTCCCTAGGTCCATCCTGAAAGTGGACCATATAGCTGGTGAACTTACCCCAAGGAATTGGTGAACACATGCCAAAGGATGCTGAGGGGTAGATGGGCAATGCCTATTTTTTGCTGGGGAGAAGCTTGGATATGCAATTGGGGGGGGGGTGGTCCACATGAATGTGCACCTGACCCTCATGGTACAGGATGGAGCTGGGGTTGGGAAGCCCAACAGAGTGATCCAGGGGTACATCTTATTAGGTAGGAAGAGAAGACATATTTTATTGATAGTTTGTTGCTAGGTTTATAATTTTAAATACTTCAACATATGGTCTATGGTTTCTCTTTATACTTTTGCCCTGGTCCCTGCGAATGTTGAAGGTGGGCTGGTCCATAACATCCTGGGAATATCTCTAGGTTTACAACGCTAACATTGTATAATCATCTCTCTTCATGGCTATGATAGTTGCCACAGACTCCTCCCAACCTCAGGGCCCTTGCACACATGGTTTCCTCTCCTGGAACACTCTTCCCCACCTACTCCTTTAGTCTACTAAACTTTTTTTTTTTTAAGATTTATTTATTTATTTTAGAGAGAGAGAATCCCAAGCAGACTCCACAGTGAACACAGAGCCCGACGCAGAACTCCATCTCATGACCCTGAGATTATGACCTGAGCAGAAATCAAGAGGTGGTCACTTAAGCAACTGAGCCCCCCACGTGTGCCTAGCCTACTAAACTTTTAACTTATCTACCAGACCTCAGCTGAAACACCATTTTCTCAAGAAAGTCTTTCCTGACTTCCTCCATTAGGTCGGGCCTTCCTGGTTTTTCACTCTCACATCTCCCTATACTCTGATAAATCTGAGGGGCAAATATGATAGGAGTAATAACAGTAGCAATGTCCGTGATCATGAGAAAAGCGGACAGTCACTGATGACTTACTCAATGCTAGACATGATGATAAATGCTTTATATCCATTATTTATTGTGGATAAGAAGCCTAATAAAATACTAGTATCAACCCCATCTTTCAGATGAAGAAACAGGCTTCGGAAGTGTGATCGACTCTCATGCCCCTGGTTGCCAGGTCAGTCAGGCCTCCCAGGGTTCACTTCCTCGTGTAGCCCTCCTGTGTTGATTCCTTGCTCGCCCAGGTGATTTGCTCTGGCCAATGGCCCATCAGCTAACGTGACTTAAGCAGAGGCTTGATACTTTCTTGCACATTGGAGCTCCTCTTCTTGGAATCCAGTTGCCATTTAAGAATCCTGGAACTAACCAATGAGTAAAAAGAACCACAGGGTAAGGCGGAGGGCCCGTGGCTGACCCCACAGCCACCCAAGGCAAATTATAATTATATGATAACATAATACAAGAATATCTCAGATATATTACGGTTCGGTTCCAGACTGATGCAATTAAGGCAAATATTGCAATAAAGTAAGTCGAATGAATCTTTTGGTTTCCCAGTGCATGAAAAAGTTATGTTTATACTATACTGTAGTCTAGTAAGTGTGCAATAGCATTATGTCTTTAAAGAATGTACAGATCTGAATTTAAAAATACTTTATTGCTCAAAAATGCTAACCATCATGTGAGCCTTCAGCAAGTCGTAATCACTAAACACAGATCACCATAGCAAGTATAATAATTATGAAAAAGTTCAAAATATTGCCAGGATTACCAAAATGTGACACAGAGACACAAAGTGAGCAAATGCTGCTGGGAAGATGGAGCCAATAGACTTGCTCGATACAAACCTTCAATTTGTAAAAAATGCAGTATCTGTGAAGTACAATAAAACGAGGAATGCCTGTAGTGTAGTAATAGCACAAAAGACAGAGTAACAGATAACTGGTAGAGGTTACCTAAGATGCTGAAGAACCCAGAGCTAATAAATGATAGGTATGAATGAAAACTCTAAAACTATATTCAACCTGTAGAACTTCCTAGCTATGGATAAACACTGGATGGGCATGATGACTGTCTTTTCTTCCCTGGCTCCTCTCCTGCTCTACAAAACAATGCTTTCCCCCACCCCTGGCCCCCCTGCCCTCCCTGTCAACCCAGCTTCCTCTGGCCCATCTATCTTGAGCATGTCTTCGGTGGGACAGGACCACTCAGAGTGGCAAGAGTCCCTGGATATGGTGGGCAGTTTCCCGTCACAGTGCCAGCTTCGCCAGGGGAATGGGTTCTCTCTGGGCCTGGGTGCCCCACCACACCCCCTGGGCTCCTCCCCAGGGGAATCAGGTAGGCTGAACTCACCTTTCCTCTCCCTTCTGTCTTCAGGGCACTCTCTCTTCAGGTCTTTACCCCACCCTTCCCCATTTCCTCAGGCCATATTTACCCTATCCTGGACTGACAAATAAGTTTCTCTTGCTCCCCCAAAGATTTTCCATCAGGCATCTGCAGAATTGGCCCCTAGTTCAGGGAAGCCAAGGGTGTAAGAGGCAACAAAAGTGCTAGCCTTTCCATCTAAATACCAGCCAGATCTAGGTTTTTTAGACCCAAACTAGAAACTAGAGGGGAAGAACATCTTCTGAAGAGAGAAATACAGTGAGGATAGCTGAGGCCTGGAGAGCCAGTGGCCAGTTGAGATTTGAAAAATCCCTTATCAAGGGCAGGGTTTCCTGGAGCACTTGCACAGCTGATCCTCTGTCTTTCAGAAAAATAGAAAAATGTAGGTTATTTTCCTTTTTTTTAAAGCAGCATTTTCAAAGTATATTTTACATATCAGAAAATGTACCCATTTCAAGTATATTATTCAATTATTTTTATTTCTTTTCTTTTTTAAATTTAAGATATTTATTTATTTGAGAGAGAAAGCACGCAAATGAGCAGGGGGAGGGGTACAGGGAGAGGGAGAAGCAGACTCCCCACTGAGCGCGGAGCCCAACATGGGGCTTGATCCCAGGACCCTGAGATCATAACCTGAGCCAAAGTCCAACACTTAACCAACTGAGCCACCCAGGTATCCCTTCAATTATTTTAAATAAATTTACCAAGTGGTACAACCATCACTATAAATCAGTTTAGAATGTTTTCATCTCCCCAATGGGATCCCTTATGCCCTCATCCCGTTCCCATCCCCAACACCAGACAATCACTAATTCACCCTCTGTCTCTAGAAGTTTGCCTTTTCTAGACATTTCAGATAGATGGAATCATAGAATATGTGGTCTCCTGTGTCTAACTCATTTCACTGGGCATAATGTTTTTGAAGTTCATCTGCGATGTAATTTGGCAGTAGTTTATTCCTTTTTTTATTTCTGAGTAGTATTCCATTGTATGGATATACCACATTTAATATATCCCTTCACCACTGGATGGACGTTATTTTTGCTTCCAGCTCTTGGCTACTGTGAACAATGCTGCTGTGGAAAGGTGCATGCAAGTCTGTGTGTGGACAGATGTTTTCATTTCTCTTAGGTAGATACCTAGGAATTTCCAGGTGGTTCTATGTTTAACTCTTAAATGCAAACTGCCAAGCTGTTTTCCAAAGTGGCTTTACCATTTTGCATTCCTGCCAGCAACTCTGAGTTCCTTTCCTCTCCTCAAGTCATGGTGCAAGCATCCTCTAATCTTTGATCAACTCCCAGTTTTTTTATTCCAAGAATTAATTAGGTCCTTGAGAAGGTTTCAGTGATGCTGTCCTCAGTTGAATTATGCTTTGTTCCTCTGTAGTGACTTTAAAGAGACATTTATGCCGGTTACACTCAATATACACGTGTCATTATTTATTTATTTAAAACACTTAGCTCACTGGGCTGGCTCCAATAACCATTAGTTTTTGACTGTCTCAGGGGATGGGCATGCAAAAGGACTTGCAAACTCTGGGGCAAACAATAGCATACTTGCTTGGAAGAATCACCAGGAAACTAAACCCCCTAAAAGTAGATTTTACAAGAGTGTAATCTCAGGTGGCATTTTCTAGAAGAGCATGTTGGCCCTAAATTGGTCCATGTGGAACTCACCAAGGTAAAAAGCCAATACGAAGGGCTTACACACAGGAAACCTCAGAGCCCAGAGGAAACAAGTTTAGAGAGAAGCATAACGAGTTTAGGGGTATGGGAAGGTATGTGCCAACACATGTCACTGACTTTAATTTAATACATTTTTTATCATGCAACTATCATCAAAGAAATTTTGGTCAGATATCCTGACTTCTTCAGAAAGTTTTCTAGATTGTTTCTACACAACAACAAGAAAATACATTCAAAAAATTGCTCAATGACAGAAAATATTCAGAGATTCAGAAATGAAGCTCAAGAAAGCTAGAGTCTAAAAATTGCCACTGAGGCCTTGGTAAAATTGAAGGTGTTTACCACTGCCACCCCTACCCCCGCCAAGGAAGGGGGTTGGTGATGTCACAACTGTTGTCCCTTGAGGTCATTTGCATAAGAACTTCAGGTGCCTGAAATAGCAGAAGTCTGCTGGACCAAGACTTGTAACAGACTTGTAACACTGAAAAACAAAGTATTTATAAAATGAAATCGTAGGCTGTTAAGGAGTAACATGAGGGAGTTTCTTTATGGTATTCTGATTGTGGTGTTGGTTCCTCAATCTACACATGTACTAAAATATCATAGAACAACACACACACACACACACACACACACACACACACATGCAGGCACACACAGAGTGCATGTAAAAACTAGTGAAATCTGAATAAAGTCTGTACCTGAGTTAAAAATACCATACCAATGTAATTCCCTGTTTTTTTAAAGGTTTATTTTTTTTTTAAAGATTTTATTTATTTATTTGACAGCGAGAGAGGGAACACAAGCAGGGGGAGTGGGAGTGGGAGAAGCAGGCTTCCCATGGAGCAGGGAGCCCGATGCGGGGCTCGATCCCAGGACCCCGAGATCATGACCTGAGCCGAAGGCAGACACTTAACGACTGAGCCACCCAGGCGCCCAATTCCCTGGTTTTGACTGTGGTTAAGCTGGGGAAAGGTACATGGAAACAGCAAAGATATGACTTTTGAAACTTCTTGCCTTTTTTTTTTTAAAGATTTTATTTATTTGACAGAGAGAGACACAGGGAGAGAGAGAACACAAGCAGGGGGAGTGGGAGAGGGAGAAGCAGGCTTCCCGCTGAGCAGGGAGCCCCATGTGGGGCTCGATCCCAGGACCCCAAGACCATGACATGAGCCGAAGGCAGATGCTTAATGACTGAGCTAACCAGGCGCCCCACTTCTTGTACGTCTTAAACTACTTCAAAATAAAAGATTATTAGAAAGAAAGAGAGAAATTGGGGCACCTGGGTGGCACAGTCATTTAAGCGTCTGACTCTTGATTTTGGCTCAAGTCATGATCTCAGGGTCGTGAGATCGAGCCTCATGTCAGGCTCCTCACTCAGTGGGGAGTCTGCTTGAGGATTCTCTCTCTCCCTCTCCCTTGCCCCTCCACCTGCACTCTCTCTCTAAAATAAATAAATCTTTAAAAAAGAAGGAAGAGAGAGAAGGAAGGGAGGAAGAAAGGAAGGAAAGGAAAGGAACAATAGATCTTTTTCTTTGTAGTCAGCAAGGACTGGAGGTAGGGAAGAAGTGGGGGACGGTAAGGTAATTTCTAAATTTGAAGACAAAGGTTCCTCCTGAAAAGGAAATCATGAAAAATCAATACAACAAACCCACCCTGAACCAGAATCATCTCTGTCTACCTATCTGGTCATATATATATACACATATATATATGTATATGTATATATATGTGTGTATATGTGTATATATATGTGTGTTGGCCAGGTATAGTGTAAGGAAATTAGCATGTCTAAATGGAGGGGGGACCTAACTGCTCATACTATACCTTTATTTGGTAAGACTGATAACAGAAGTAAATCAGCCTTCCCTGTGTCTGCAAGCAGAGAGTACAAACATCAAAAACTGTCCACAGAAGAGGTCTTGGAGTCACTCTTCTAGCATCCTTGGCAGGGGTATCTCTCCAGAGGAAATGGATGCATCAGACTATTATAGCTTGGCGACAGGAGCCATTAAGAATGTTCTTGAATTCCCTTTGCTATGATCCCATACTCACTTTTTAATTGTGCTTTGGCTGTTCATGTAGCTTCTGTATAGTAAGATATGAGTTGATTGGCCAATGCAAGAATTTTAGTCCACTTGACATTATTTCTTCTTCATAAATTAATAATTTAGCATTCTGGTTCACATATTGATCTCTTGTGGGATTATAAGTATGAGTGAGCAACTAAAGCAGGAGTTCTTAACCTGGAAACCAAGGATGGGCTTCAGGGGATCCATTAGGCCCTAAGATTGCATGCAGAAGCATGTGTGTTGGGGCAGTGTGCATTTATCAAGTAGAGAAGTCGACGGCCTTCACCAGATTCCCCTACAGGGTTTCAGATCTGGCATTGCAAAATAGAGTTTCCAGGCTCAAATGACTTACTTTCACAGAACACACTGGGGATATTTTCCCAGGCTATAATTCTTTATAACACCGTTTTTAGCAACTTCATAGGATTTAAATTGCTCTAATTCATCTTCTAAGAAAAATTTTAAAAGCTTATTCACTAATAACCCCCAAAAGACATAATTTTTAGGTGAAACATTGACTTATTTTTATTAATAGATGTCCAAATGTGAGAGCTAATGGCAATCACTACTATTAATAGCTAACATTGACGAGACACCAGCTCTGTACCGGGCGATATGCTATGTGTTTGAGATCTTACCATGAGCTTTACAACAGTCCAGAAAGGTGCATATTATTACTTTCATTTAACAGCAGAGGAAACTAAGGTGCAGAAGTTAAAGAACGTACCAAGAGGGGTGCCTGGGTGGCTCAGTCAATTAAGTGTCTGAGTCTTGATTTCATGCTCTCAGTGTCCTGGGATTGAGTCCCGATTCAGGCTCCAAGGGGAGTCTGCTTGAGGATTCTCCCTCTCTCCCTCTGCCCCTTCTCTCTCTCTCTCAGAGCTGGCGGCATCACAATTCCGGACTTCCAGCTCTATTACAAAGCTGTCATCATCAAGACAGTATGGTACTGGCACAAAAACAGACACATCGATCAATGGAACAGAATCGAGAGCCCAGAAATGGACCCTCAACTCTATGGTCAACTAATCTTCGACAAAGCAGGAAAGAATGTCCAATGGAAAAAAGACAGTCTCTTCAACAAATGGTGTTGGGAAAATTGGACAGCCACATGCAGAAGAATGAAACTGGACCATTTCCTTACACCACACACAAAAATAGACTCCAAATGGTTGAAAGACCTAAACGTGAGACAGGAGTCCATCAAAATCCTAAAGGAGAACCCAGGCAGCAACCTCTTTGACCTCAGCCGCAGCAACTTCTTCCTAGAAACATCACCAAAGGTAAGGGAAGCAAGGGCAAAAATGAACTATTGGGATTTCATCAAGATAAAAAGCTTTTGCACAGCAAAAGAAACAGTCCACAAAACCAAAAGACAACCAACAGAATGGGAGAAAATATTTGCAAATGACATATCAGATAAAGGGCTAGTATCCAAAATAAGTAAATCTTAAAAAAACAAGAAAGAAAGTTCCAAGAACATCTTGCTGTCGGGGAGAAGTTAAGCTGACAGCTACATCTGGCTGGCCTTTCCCACCAACCATGATACTCAATATCTTTATCCTTCAAACTTCACATGGAGGCACTTCCCCCTTGAAGCTTTATTCCCACCCAAAGTCATTTTTCCTCTTGTTCTTCAGCTGGTTCCAAACCACCCCACCTAGCACCATTAGATTATTATCTACCTCAGGGTCAGCAAACTTTTCCTGAAAAAGACCAGATAGTAAATATTTTAGGTTTTGTGGCCCATATGGTCTGGGTCACAACTACTCAGTGGGGCTGCCCACTGGAGCATGAAAGCAGCCATAGACAAGATGGGAGTGAATGAGCCTGGCTGTGTTTTAATAAAATCTGATTTATAGATGTTGAAATTTTAATTTCATATAATTTTCCCATTTTACAAAATATTGTTTGTCTTCCGATTTTTTTTCCAACCGTTTCAAAATGTGAAAACTATTCCTCGCTCATGCTCTGCACAAAACAGGTGACTGGCTGGATTTGACCTGTAGGCTGGAGTTTGCCAGTGCTGCTGGAACAGCATCTTATGTGTTCATACTCTCCACAACCAGACGGAAAACCATTGAGCTTAAAATTAGATCTTAACCTTTTCTTATTCTCCACCGAATCTCTATGCAGGGCTCGACTCATAAGTAAGTGCTCAATAAATACTTGATTAAAAGCACTGATGCCTCCTCAGAGCCATATCCAAGAAGAAATAAAAAGTCCATCTCCAAACATGCAGCATGTTTATTTTCTTCACCCTCTTTAACCTCCCTAACAGAAATCTGTATCTCTAAAATATCACAGCGATTTTTTTTTTTTTTTTTTGGTTCGGAGTACTGACAAATACCCACGTGCTTGGCCAACTTGAAGGTCAGATGGTATCCTGGCTAGGGGCCAGTGAATACAGCTGGTGAAAACTCAAGCTGTCACACACTTGTTGCTAGCCCTGGTTTTCTAGTTCCTTCATCACGAATTATTAGGTTATTTATAATAATGAATTGCTCCATGAGCAATTATTTTTAAAACCATAATCCCCAACCCGGAGTGATGTCAAGACTCGATGGGCTACATTTAGGACCTTGAAAGAGCCACACTCTAGGACTGACTGCCATGCATCTTCTGTGGGTCTTCATTTCCCCATCTGTAAAAGGAGGATAAGAGCACTCCCCTCCCCCTGTGGGCATTGGGAGCCTGGGCTGATTGGAAACCACCCTGCAGATAGAGTAGTAAGAATTGTAAGCTTCTCCACTTAGCTTGGTTCAGCTGTATTAAGCAGTGCCCGTCTATGGTATTGTAAGACAGAAAAATGTGCTGTTCTCCCTTATGTGTAGGAATAAGAACTGCTTTCTTTGCTCTAAGGCCGTTTAACAACAAGCTATGAAATCAAGCTGTCCCAGACGGGGGACAGCTTTCGCGCTTACGGGGTAACTGCAGTCCGGGGAAACTTGTTCCAGCCGGGACTCCCTCAGCTTTCTGCGGCAGACCGGTGACTGGCTGCCCCTGAGAAGGGCAAGCAATCTCATGCATGCTATGGAGTAGGAGGTGGTCATAAAGCGACTCACAAAAGATGTTCTTTCAAACCTCAAACTGCAGTCACCACGGAGAAGGGGAGGGGGTATTTGGCTTTGTAACTGGAGTCTGGGGCTCAAGTAGGAGGTTTCTTCTGTGCCCCAGGGCTGCCTCATTCCATAGATGGGTCAGGTGACACCTGTGGACACAGAGTTGGTGGCATCTGTATGGATGCCTGGATGAAGAGTGCTTCCAGGAATGCTGGCGATTACTAATTATTATTATTCGAATACTGTTGGCATTTGGCAGATAGCAGCTTTTATAAATACCCTGCTTTGATGTAAGAAGCTCCTAAGCATCAGTGGTTAACATAATTTTAGTTGGTTTTTGCAATCAGCTGTGGTCATTAGGGCGCCTCCCCTAACATAACCCTAAGGAGTAGTTCACATATTTCTAAGTGGGTGAGTCCCTGAGTCACTGATCAAGAATTTAAGTCACCGGTGGGGCAGATCTTGTTCCTATTACCAGCACGTCGGTCCCTCTCTCCCTCCACCTTCACTGATGATCTCAGGGGAGAAAAAGTATTTTCCCTTAAATGTGGATTCCTATTACTTGAGATTGAAAAGTCCGTGAAATGTTTTCACTGACTAGAGAAAGCCTTTCGTGAGCCTAGGAGCAAAAATGGAAAGGGGTAAGAAAAAAAAAAAATGGAAAGGGGAGGAAGGAAGACCATTTGGGGACGTCTCAGGTTAATTTGATTATTTTTACAATTATTGAGTTCCCATTATGGCGAGACACTGGAGATACAAAGATGCAAAGCATGAAGGAGAGACTCAGGCTGGAAACGGTGGACAGACCAACGGACAAGTGCTCTAAAGGGCTACGTGGGCAGCAATACACATCCTAAAAACAGCAGAAGCACAAAAGAGAAAAGGACTCTTCTATCTCGAGGGAAGCAAGTGGGTTGGAAAAAGTCAAAGAAGGGCATAGGAGCTTAGTCTTGAAGAACAGTTGTGATGGATCCTCTAAGCTCATAAAACCCCACATTCCAGGGAGGAGGAGCATTGGGAGCAAGAGTGCAGAGGTAAGAAACAGAGCAGCCTGCATGGTAATCAGAAAGCCAACAGAGTATGAATTCTCAGAAATGCCTAAATCCTGCCGTTACATGCCAAGCAGGACCCCCAGTCTCCTGCTCCAATCCCACCTTGGGTCTCATTGGCACTTCCTCTGGGAAGCCTCCCGGCTCCTTGAAGTTTCTATAGCACTTTGACTCTTTGTGCCATTTCTCTTACACTTCCAAGCTATTCGCCCTCCCTGCTCCCCATATCTCTCTGCACCCCTAATACTCTCTGGTGAGCAACCTGAGGACAGGGATTGGGTCTCAGTAGGCAAGGGTCGTGCCATAAGTATCACCGTTATTCCCTTTGAATTGACCTGCTCAAGTTTTCACGATGCTCTCTGTACCTAGAGACCCATAGTAGGCATTTTTTTCTGTTTCTTGTATTTTCTTATTTGGAAATTTGAAATGAATAGGAAAGTCATAAAAAGTAAAAGTAGTACTTTATTTTTTGAGAAAAAGTCGCAAACTTCATACTCCCTTACTCCTTACTCCTTCAATATGTATTTATGTATTTCCTATAAACAAGGATGTTCTCTTATACAATACAACCATCAAGGTAACAAAACTAACACTGATCTAACATTACCATACAATTGCCCAGATCCCATTCAAATTTCCTCCGTTGTCCCAAGTTTACATTGTACAGGTCCTGTACAGATGTCATTTCTCTTTAATCTCCTTCATTTCGGGGGCGTCTGGGTGGCTCAGTGGGTTAAGCACCTACCTTCAGCTCGGGTCATGATCCCGGGGTCCTGGGATCGAGTCCTGCATCGGGCTCCCTGCTCAGTGCAGAGCCTGCTTCTTCCTCTCTCTCTGGCCCCCTGCTCGTGCTCGCTCACTCTCTCTCCCCCGCTCTCTTGCAAATAAATAAATAAAATCTTTTTTAAAAATCTCCTTCATTTTGGAAATATTCCTCTGTTTTTCCTTCTCTTTCATGGCCTTGACATTTTTTTGAAGGCTGTAGTTACTTTGTGGAATGCAGTTTGGGTTTATTTGATGTTTCTTTATGATTTATGTATTTGTAGCAAGAATACCTCAGAAACAATGCCTTGGTCTTCTCATTGATCATATCAGGAGGCAAATATCATCAATTTTTCCCATTACTGTTTTCTTGTTACATTTGGTAAACGTGGGGCCTTATAGGATTTTTCCACTGAGTCATTCCTAGGTATTTTGTAAGGAGATAACTTAAGATTTCTATTGTAAGATAGCCTTTTCCTTTCTCCTCCATTTGTTCATTTAATTTTTATCAGTGTAGACTCATGGATTCCTACTTTAATCAAAGGGTTAAAATCAGTAACTATCATTTATTGTGATACTCAAATCATCCCAGACTTGGCCAGTAGGAGCTCATTTAAGGCAACTCTTAGGTCTTTTTGCTATGGCCCCAACATTCTTAGCATTTCCCTACTTTGTAGTACAAGCTGTTCCTGTCTCATCTTTTATTTTCCCAACCCATTCCTAGAGTCAACCATTTCTCTAAGAACCCTGGTTCCTTTATTTATTTTTTTTAAGATTTTATTTATTTATTTGAGTGAGAGAGAGAGAGAGAGAACACACGTGGGGAGGGGCAGAAGGAGAGGGAGAAGCAGACTCCCCACTGAGCAGGGAGCCTGACATGGGGCTCAATCCTGGAACCCCAGGATCAGGACCTGAGCAAAGGCAGATGCTTAACTGACTGAGCCACCCAGGCACCCCGGAACACTGGTTCCCCTAAATGGAGAATAATATTTAGAAGCTAAGCCCTGCAAGCTAGGTGTGCTCACGGCTACTAGGATATCTTTGCTTCTGGCCCTTTCAGCAGCTCGAAGTAGGAAGTATGTGTATGTATCTACGTGTGTACATGAGTATACATTTGTATGTATATGTGTGTCTCTGTGTGTCTATGCACACACACATCCACACACATCCCTATATCTCTGGCTACGTCTACGCCTACCTGCAGCTCTGACTTCACATTGACCCCTCCAGCTCCAATCCAACACAACAGGGTTTATTCTGGGATTCATTTCCCCTTTTGAAAAGTTAACCTTCTGACTGCAGGAAATCCCAACGTATTTACATATTTGCTTAATCATCCCTGTATGTCCTTAGACCCCCAGCTGCCCTGGTCAAAAGCTTGTCCCCTCACCATGGGCCCGCATGCCCCGGGGGTGGCGGGGGGGGGGCTTTTAATCAACAGTGACTTGCATGATCTGAATTCACACTCTCTGGGTGAATTCTGCCCACTTCTGCCACTGCCTAGACTCTGAGAATCCGAACGAAGAATCACAAGGCTGACTTTCCCCATTGTTGCTTAGCAGAGTGAAGGTTATTTTCTTTGCCAAGGCAGTGACCGCTTTAAATGTGTTTTTTTTTTTTTCCTGTTTGCTCTTCTCTACGTCTCTGATTACTCATGGGACAGTAACAGGATTAACTGAATCCATTCAAAGATGTGTAGAGCTCCCAGCTTCTCCCAGGAAGAGTGCATTATAAATATTATATAGCTGTAAAAACCAGAGCTGGAGGCCAGAGGTCAGCTGATCCCTCCCCACAGCTGCCAGATAGTTGGCTCTTCTGGTGCATTCTCAAAGCCACAGCCTCACATCCCAGAGACAGATACACATCTTTAAGTCATCTTTGACTCCTCCGACTCCTCCGGCCGCCACCCGCCCCCTCCCCCATGTCAAAGGGTAACTTGGAGGCAGGGAGTTTGCTCCCGCCAGAGCTGCTGTGTCCGTTTCCCCTCGGCCAGTTCTGCCCCCCACAATGCCCTCACTGCTCTGGAGGGGAGCAGAAATCCTTTTCCGTGAGCTACGTCATCCCCACGCCTTTAGAAGTTTCCTTACAGAATTTTAAAAAACCAGATAGCTGTGCCGCACCACGTGTTGCAAATGAAGTTGAAAATCCCATTTCTAAGATGACCTTCGACACCATCACAAAACTTACATGGTGAGGGAAAAGGGATGATAATGGGGCCCCCGGGCTTTCAGTCCAGAACTGACTTTGTTTGAGCGGAGCAAGGAGAGCTGCCTGCCGGGCAACACAGCGCATTGCTGTGCATAAACTTTGTTTACGGCCAAGGCTGGAGTAAAGGAACAGATGGTAAGAAAATCGGATTTAAAGAAGGGACAGATGCGCCTGCATCAGGGAGCTGGATAAATCTCTTGGCTTCTGGTTTGCATGCGAGGATGAAGTCAAACTACCCACAGCAGTCACGGCCCTGTTCACTGTTGCCTTTGACTATTTACATCTTGTCGCTGAGGATGGTTAATGCAGCCCATTGCGAGCATCTATCTCTTCCCTCCCACAGGGAATGTGTTTTCCCAGGGATTTGTATGTTCCCTGTCCTTTTAGGGAAAGTAGTCTCTTGATCATCCCTGTGATCATATATCTAAAATTTCAAGAATATTTAAGCCGTTAACCCTGCTTGTCTATGGAGGATGGGATTATATTTCTATGATCTTAGAACTATTTACAACGAGCATGCATAACAAGGAAAAATAAACATAAACGTTTATGCGTAACGCATTCATAAGCACACCCTCCCCCCGACCCGTGATGTTTCAGTTTCTCCCTTCAGTGGTTTTCTGTGTGAGGGCCAAACAATTTTAAGATGCTAACCCCCATGATATGTAAAACAGCTATTATAAATGTTACATTAAAGCTGCCCAGGCCTGCCTCCCCCTCCTTCCTAAGGGAAAGTGTAAGTTATACTTCAGTTAAGATTTACATTTGCTCCCTCAGGGAGGTGAAGGGGAAGAACACACACATTCTATCTCAGTGATGTATGGTTGGATTTAACAGCCCTGATTGTTCCATGCTGGGATCAAGTTATAAACATTTCTATCCCCTATGCATTTTTATCCCCAAATGACCCCTATGCACTTATAGCAATTCTAGGACCTTCTGACTGCCCCACAAGTGACTTCCCTGCACCAGGACCGGAAGTCCCACCTATTCCTGCATGTTGGCAACTAGGCACTCCTAGGCATTATCAGGTTCTGGGAAAGTCACTCCTTTAAATTCATCCTGAGCAAAAGATTGACTACTTAAGTAAATATGCTATATATTAAAGAAATAGTTCCTTACAAAAGAGCCACAAATTAAAAATCAAAGTATCTTAGGGGCACCTCTGGATTTTGGCTCAGGTCATGGTCTCAGTGTCATGAGATCGAGCCCCGAGACAGGCTCCACACTGAGTGTGGAGTCTGCTTAAGATTCTCTCTCCCTCTGCCCTTCCCCTCCTCCCTCCTCCGCCCCCTGCACACAAATGTGCTCTCTTCATGCTCTGTCTCAAATAAAATAAAAGCATCTTACAGGATTGACTGCAAAGTACCACCAAAAGTGCTTTAAGTGACACCATTAGAACTGGTTTGACTCGACTCCTTGCCTCCAGGTGTGCACAGGGCTAGCCGAGGCTCTTTGGGCACCAGCGTGACCCTTTTGGATGGTACACAGGTTGCCATCTTCAGATAAACTCTCCAGGCATTCCTCACCGGCCCCTGGCCCACACCTCGGGCTGCACTCTGGAACTCCCAGTTGGCTCTGATGTCCAGTGTGACCCCCTTCACCAATTTCTGGAAAGGCAACATTGGGATCAGAGGCCTGTGGCTTGTGGTATCCCCAGTCTCCCGTAGCACTCGGCGTCCAGCCTGTATCAATGCGGCTTCCTCACCCTGGGCAGAGGACACAGAGGGAGCCCCGGAGCGGGAAGTACAAAGGCCAGGCTGGGCACAGGGCATCTTAGGTGACAATTTACCACCGCTGTTTTAAGTGAGCCACGTTCTTTGACTGAGTGGTATCTAAATCTGTGACCGCCTCTGATTCCCGAGCTCCAACACACTGCAGTAACCACGTTAAGGGAAAAACCACCACCACGAAATCCCCGGAAGAATCCACTATGGCATATCTATTCACAGCCACCAGCCAGAAGACAATTTGTTATGCCTCCCTTTTGGGGCATCTTTTCCTTTGCCTGTTGCAAATATACCCTTACCCTGGGTTCCCTGAAGTTCAAACTTGTGTTTGCTTGGGATGGACCTCGAGGGCCTTGTGCTAAGTGCAATAAGTCAGAGAAAGACAAATACAGTATGATCTCATTTGTATGCAGAATCTAAAACAAAACAAAACAAAACCAAAAAAACTGAACTCATAGATAGAACATATTGGTGGTTGCCAAAGGCAGGGGTGGGGGTGGGTGGGAGAGGGTGGGCTGAAATGGATGAAGATTGTCAAAAGGTACAAATTTCCAGTTAGAAAATAATTAAGTCATGGGGATGTAATGTGACTATAGTTAATAATACTGTAGTGTATATTTGAAAGTTGCCAAGAGAATAGATCTTAAAAGTTCTCATCACAAGAAAAAAAAATTTGTAACCTATGTGTGAGTCTGCTTGAGATTCTCTCTCCTTCTCCCTCTCCCTCTGCCCCTCCTGCTCATTCTGGCTCTCTCGCTCTCTCTCTCTCTCTCAAATAAATAAATAAATCTTAAATGTGTGTATATACATATATATATGAAAATCTGAATTATTCCATCCTGAGTATATATTCAAATTCTCAGAAACCCACTCAGCTTGGGGCGCTTAGGTGGCTCAGTTGGTTGGGTGATGGACCCTTGATTTCAGCTCAGGTCATGATCTCAAGGTCGTGAGATCAAGCCCCACCTTGGGCTGATGTCATCCCCAGAGGCAGACCTCGTGGAGCAATTTCCCTGGTGGTGCTGGGCAGGGCATACCTGGCAAGTGCCTGGGGAAGTATTGTTTGTCCTTCGTGGGCTGTATGTGGCGTCCCTGGAGTGGATACAAATGTAGACACATCACCACAGTAGGGCAGAGCAGGAGAGAAAATGGCAAGCCAGAGCACAGAGAAGTAATGGAATCGAGTACCCTCCTATCGCCCTGAGTTCAGAAGGCATGAGGGCCGCCCCCCTGGGGGGCTCCTAGAACCAGTGGGGGAGAAATTTGAAAGGACTGAAAATACTGTAGGCAGGGAAAATGGGAGCACCAGAGAAATACAGCTTTTGATTATTCTTTTCTTTTCTTTTTTCGCTCCAGGCTGCTGTGGGCTGGGGAAACACGGATTTACGTGTTTGTAGCTCTCACAAAACAGAGCCTTATAGCCTATTCCTTTCCAAATGTAGATGCTCGCGGTGTGTTTATTTAAGTAAACTGCCCCTTCCTTTTCACATCAAGACCAAGGCCCAAAATAGGACCACCTCCTCCACAAAGCACTCTCCTATCACCTGCAGATTTACTGAGACCCTACTGTGTGTCAAGCACTGTCCTTGGCACTGAGCATATAGCAATTACGGCAAGGCACAAGACCCTACTGGGTTGAAACGTACAGCACAAGTGGGAAGAAGTGTCGGAGGTCATCTGGTTTACTTCTCACCCAAGACAGGCCTAACCCCCAGCCAGCCCGCCTCTGCTCCACATTTCCATCAGCAATCAGCTCTAATGCTTAGAAAGCTCTTGCCTGAGTGGTGTAAAAACTGTTTTCCTGCTACGTCTATGTACTGGCCTTCGTTTCATTCTCTGGAGCTAGACGAACTAAATTTCCTTTTATCTGATAGCCCTTCAAATACTGGTCTACACACTCTCATCGTCAGCCTTGCTCCTCATCTGCCATCCCCCCTTTTGCTCACCAAGCACAGGACAGGCCCCCTTCCCTGCCCTCTCCCCCATCCCTGCCTTACCCTCTCTCAGCCTCAGAGCCTGCCACATTTGGACTTCTTTGTCTTACAATCTATGTGTTCTTTATGCTCGGTCTTCCTTCTTTCCTCCCACCGCATAGCCTTAGCACCCAACTCTACGTCTATATTCGATTCAACCTCTGCATTTGTTTACTGTGCTAGTTGATTGCCATTCTGGGCAAACTGGAATTGGACAGATTGCGGTAAACGTCGCAGCATGGCGGGTGCAAGTTGGCCCTTTCTTTTGGGCTTTGTTCTGCCTTTGGCTGGGTCTGTGACATCTCTTCACATTTAAATTATTACCATGCAGAATTATTTAAGAAACTAGGTCAGGGAGTTCATATATGGTTATGGTTTTGATCACTAAACTAAATCTTAACAAAACATGTCTACCAGCAAGCCTTTGTACAGACAAAAAGGAAGCAGAGAATAAGTAAATGAATGAATGGATGGATGTTTTCTTGTCCATAATTCTTAGAATCAGTGGTGTCCAGTTTTAGTTTTGTCCTACTTGTGCCAAATAGATAAGCAAAGTGGATGGTCTTTCAAATCAAAATAAGTTTCAGTCCTTACAATCGCTAGTTTATTTCTATTAAATAAATATATAATCCCATGACACTAAACAGCATAATTAGCAAGTATTTATGCTGTTGAATCCATGACCCAGTTTCCTGAAGACATCTGTTTTCTAAAAGGATCTTTTTCAAACTCAGATTAAAAGATACTACTCAAGTAGGGTTGCCAGATAAAATACAGGGCAGTCAGCTAAATTTGAATTTCAGATACACAGCAAATAATTTTTTAGTACTCGTATGTCTCAGATATCACATGGGGTAGCCTTATACTAAAATATTATTCGTTATTTATTTGAAATTCAAATTTATTTTAGCATCTTATATTTTTCTTTTTTTCCCTAAATCTGTCAACTCTATACCCAAGACATAAACCTTAGCAGTTCATCCCACCCTCCACCACTAACCTCTCTCTTCCCAATGCTCCCTCCCACTATATTTTTCTTTCTTTCTTTCTTTTTGGATAAAAGACTCAGATTTCAGTTCTCCCCAATATATAATGACCTCATTTCAATTCCGAATTGTTTTATTTTTCCCCCCTTTGACAACATACAACAGGTGAACAGCCTTGTTGACTTCTATTGTGGGATAAAAAAGTGTGTAAACGATAAACTGCCAGGGAAATCGGCTTAAGCAGCGTCTCAAGTGATGACTCATAGTTGAACAGTTGTGAACAGGTGAAACCAGTCTCACTCTTCAGATGATGCCAACTCCAGGGTCAGTCTGGGTGGAGATCTGTGGCAGTAAAACATCATTCCTTGTCAACAGAAATGAGTTGACTAAATGTTATCCCCAGGCATCTCAAGGCCTTGTGTATTTAACATGTTTCTTCTTTTCACCTGAGAACTGGATTCATTTCCTTTTTTTTAAAAACCTTTAGACTCTATTTGCCTTTCACCCCCAGAAGCTCTTGGGACCGTCCCTGAAGGTTGTCAGAGAACAACTCTGTTGTTGTTGTTTTAAGATTTTATTAATTTATTTGAGAGAGAAAGAATGAGACAGAGAGAGAGCATGAGAGGGGGGAGGGGCAGAGGGAGAAGCAGGCTTCCCGCTGAGCAGGGAGCCCGATGCCGGACTCGATCCCGGTCCAGGATCAGGACCTGAGCCGAAGGCAGACGCTTAACGACTGAGCCACCCAGACCCTCCTCCCCGCCCCCCCACCAGAACACTCTGTTGATTGGCTTCTCTGAGGGCTCTGAGCCAGCCCAAATCTCATAAGACTTTGTCTTTTCAACCCTGGGGAGTGCAGAGCTGGGACATGCCACATTACCACCACCCTCAGCCACACATGGAGTCGTTCATGCTGTTCTGCTGGCCATGTGATTGATTAACCCGTTGTTAATGGGTCTGAGCAGACACAGGTGCCAAATTATAAACATGGGGGGAAAAGACACACTCTTCTTTTTTTAACTGAGGGATCATTAACAGAATTTTATCTTAGTTCCATATACAATTTGTTGATTTGACATTGCTTAACACTCACCATTCTAAGTGGTGTCACCATCTGTCGCCATACATCTTTCATCTTTCAACATTATTACAACATTATTGGATTATTGTCCCAATATTATTGACTGTATTGTACTTTTCATCATCATGACTTATTTATCTTATAACTGGAAGTTTCTTATTCCCCTTTATCTATTTTGCCCTTCCCCCTGCTCACATCCCCTCTAGCAACTACCAGTTTGTTCTCTGTATTTATTTCTTTATTTTTAAGATTTTATTTATTTGAGAGAGAGAGTGTGTGAGCAGGGGGAGGGGCAGAAGGAAAGGGAGAAGCAGACTCCCCACTGAGTAAGGAGCCCAATATGGGGCTTGATCCCAGGACCCTGGGATTATGACCTGAGCCAAAGGTGGGTGCTTAACCAACTGAGCCACCCAGGTGCCCCTGTTCTCTGTATTTAAGAGTCTGGTTTTTGTGTGTTTGTTCATTTGTTTTGTTCTCTAGGTTCCACATGTAAGTATTTCCACACATATGGTATTTGTCTTTCTCTGACTTATTTCACTTAGCCTAACTAGGTCTATCCATATTGTCCCAAATGGCAAGATCTCATTCTCTTTTATGCCCAAGTAATGTTCCATTGTATATACATACCACATCTTTCTCCATTCACCCATCCATGGACTTGGGCTGCTTCCATCGCTTGGCTATTGTAAATAATGCTGCAGTAAACATAAGGGTGCATATATCTTTTTCAAATTAGTGTTTTTGTTTTCTTTGGGTAAATGCCCAGTAGGGAAATTACTGGATTATGTGGTATTTCTATTTTTAATTTTTTCAGGAAACTCCATACCATTTTTCACGGTGGTTGCACCCATTTACATTCCCACCAATAGTGTGCCAGGGTTCTCTTTTTTTCCATATCCTTGCCAATACTAGGCATTCTGACTGGTGTGATGTGATATCTCATTGTGATTTTGATTGGCATTTCCCTCATGATTAGAGTGATGTTGAGCATCTTTTCCTGTTTCTGTTGGTCCTCATGGACATCTGTATGGACATCTGTATGTCTTCTTTAGAAAGATGTACATTCAGGTCCTTTGCCCAGTTTTTAATCAGATTGTTTTTTGGTGTTGAGTTGTATAGGTTCTTTATATATTTTGGATATTAACCCCTTATCGAATATATCATTTGCAAATATCTTCTTCCAATCAGTAGAGTGCCTTGTCATTTTGTTGATGGTTTCCTTAGCTATGCAAAAGCTTTTTATTCTGGGGTAGTCCTGATAGTTTATTTTTGCTTTTGTTTCCCTTGTCTGAGGAAACATATCCATAAATACATTGCCAAGAGCGATGTCGAAGAGATTACTACCTATGTTTTCTTTCAGGCGTTTTGATTTCAAGTCTCACATTTAGGTCTTTAATCCATTTTGAGTTTATTTTCGTGTCTGGTGTGGGAAAGTGGTCCAGTTTCACTTTTTCACATGTAGTCAAAAGACACATTTTTCTTGTTGAGTAGGCTCCATCAACATCTGTGGCGTGAGACTTTAAATTGTTAAGTAATTATTGTCAACATGTTAGACAACAAAAGCTGATTCGATGTGCAATTATGTACTTTACCTCACTGGGAATGAGAAACTATGTGGTAGGCTGTTAGCTATGTTTAACAAAATATTACTCAGAGTGGTCTAGGAGACTCTAGTAAATTAACTTAAACATAGATTCTTAGAGATGTTAAAAATAACTGATTTAGTAGAGCAAATATTAAGATATCCATGAGCTTCAAAGAACAAACTTGAGATCCCATGAAACTTTGATTTTCAAACTTTCACCCATATAAAAATGTTCCAGAGACTTTCCTAAAAACAGACTGATCTTACTTCCCATTCCCGGAGATTCTGCTTCAGTAGGCTGTGTAGCGTTGTGGTTAAGAGCGTGGAATCAGGACCCAGACTAATCTGCAACTTTACTTACCTCTGGAACGCTCTCATGCCTCAGTTTCCCTATCTGTAAAATGGGAACGATATTGCCTATTGTGCGGAGTCATTGTGAGGATTAAGAGTTACTATCTGCGAAGCGCTTAGTAGACAAGCCATAGATGTTAGCAATATTTTAAAAAACCAACACTCCGGGTGGCCGCAACACCCTGGCACTCCTCAGTCCACACTTCCCTGAATGCTGCAGTGGGGCCTAAGGCTAGCTGTTGACTCAGTTTGGGCTGCACATAAATTAGTTAATCTCTCCGTGCATCAGTTTACTGCCAGTAAAAGAAGTCTGAGAATTCTTAACTAACCCACAGATTCAGTCCTTGAGAAAGGAAGTAGCTACGTTTTCCCCAATAGCCTGGCAGTGTTCACTCTGCTCTGTGAGAGAGTTGGGAACAGTAAGAAATACATGGTAAACAAGGGCTGTGCCAAGACTGAAGGCATGAACAAAACGTGTTGGACCTTTACCCTTGCTCTTGTGCAGAGACAGGAACAGTTACAAGAAGTTCGCCCTCTTGATTATCATGACAAGTCTGATGCCCATGAAGCTATTAGCGTACCGCACAGTACCACGGATGTTTGGATATATGGAAAATCTCAATGGCCACAAGTTCAGACTCTTCTTTCTGGCTTCTCCTTCATGATCTCTAAATCCTGGTGGGCCCCAGGGCTCTGGCCTCTTCTAATGGACGCTCTCTTCCCAGATGATCTGGCCTAGGCGCTTGGCTTTTTGTATCTCTAACCTGAACTCTCATTGGGTTTTAGACTTGTATATACCAGACTAACTACTCAACATCTATACTTGCATACCTAGAAGGATCCTAAACTTAATATGTCTAAAAACGAACTCTCATTCCAAATCCAGCAGCTCCCCTACCCACACAAACCTGCATTTACTTCCTCCCCCAAGCTTTCCCAGGTACTAGACTTAGCACTAAGAGGTCACCCTTGATTCTTCTTTCCCTCAAAACCCTACAGTTTCTCACCTCTGCATTCTCTCCATCCTCATCTCCTTCTACATTCTGCCTCACATTAGCCTTCTTACTGTTCTAGAACATTCCTGCTTTTAAAACTTCACTTCCCCTTCCCTTTACCAGGAGCACTCCGCTCTTAGGTTGACTCATGGCTGATTTCTTCTCATAATTCAAGTCTCTCATCAAATATCAAATGTCTCCTCCCCAAACAGGTCTTCCCTGATCACTGTATGGGAAACAGCCTCCACTCACATGGCCATGCTCTAGCACCTTACCCTGCCTTATTTTTTCTCATAGAATTTGTCTCAGTCTGAAACTATGCTACTTACTTATTTACTTGCTGAATGTCTGTCTCCCACACTAGAACAAAAGCTCCAAGAGGGCAAAGACTTATCTAGTTCACCACAGTATCCTGAGTTCTAGGATGGTGGTAACTCATAGTGGGTTCTTCGTCAATATTTATTGCAAAAATAAGTGAATGGATGATGAATGAATATCAACAATGAATAATAACAGAGTTTTGGGAACCAGAAGCATAATGAATATTAGGATGCTGGAAAAACAGATTCTATTTGGGTTGTGAGGGGCTAGAAGAATTTGTATAGGTGAAAAAAGAAGCTAGGGGTTAGCAGGTGGGGAACTAGCACGAGCAAAGCCCAGACATGGCCACAGGACTCATGGGGCAGAGAAACTGACGTGCCAGAGGCAGAGAGCAAATGCCAGATGCACACGGAGATGGAGGTTGAATGTGTAAGAGAGGGTCAGACCGGAGCAAATGCTGAATGCGTCACATAGAGAAGTTATTTGGTGGTGACATGACTTCTTCCAAGGGGCTGGCCTGCTGTCAGTAATGAATGTGGCATCATGTAGTGCTTGAAACAGAGAATCAAGGAAAGTTCCGCCACCAGGACAATACTCAGGCAGAGCCCCGGGAAAAAATAAAGGGTTCTCCAACCAGCTTTCCCCCATTGCTTAAGTAAAAATCCCAGGAAGAAAGACCCTTTGCTCTTGGGATATGTCTCAGAAACTCTGAGGTCACGGCAGAATCTGAAAATGGGTCCAGCCAGGAGGACCTTACGTCACTCAGTGGTCAGGGAGTAATTTATTCTTGCTGTAAGATCCAGGAAGTATCGGATCTTGTGTGACAGCATGGGAATGAGAGGCTTTCTAACAACACATTGGAGACATTGTTGGGAACATGTCAGGGTTTTAATAACTGAAAAATGACCACAGCGGAATTGCCAGTGAATCCCTTCCTAATTTTGCTCTAGCTGCCTTAAGAACATTGTTGGTTGTGATTTAAAGTAAAACTCTGCAGCCTTGCACTAACAATGCACATGCTGATCTCTTGAGAATTCATATTTATTCCAGATGTTGTTTCCTTTAACAGTGGTGGAGACTTGATTTCCTGTGAGAAAAAGCTGGAAAAGACCTAGATAAGTACAGCAAAATCCAAAGGACTCAATTTTTCTATTTTTCAATGAAGATCAAGTGACTAATTAGATAGTAAGACCTGTTACAGTTCCCTAACTTCTACCTCCCCTTAAAGATGAGAAAGGCATAGGGGCTCCTGGGTGGCTCAGTTGGTTGAGCATCAGGCTCTTGATTTTGGCTCAGATCATGAACTCAGGGTCATGGGATGAAGCCCCACGTTGGGCCCCACACTAGGTATGGAGTCTGCTTGAGATTCTCTCTCTCCCTCTCCTTCTGCCCCCCTCCCCCAACTCATGCATGCGTGCTCTCTCTCAAAAAAAAAAAAAAGAAAGAAAAGAAAGAAAGATGAGAAAGGCGCATTATGTAGCACCAAAGCAAAAGTTTGAAGAATGCTTCAGCAAGCCCTTTATTTGCAAGCCTATAACTAGGCCATTTATTGCACTTGAAAACAAAATCCCTCCACCGTGCCCCTACTGTGTCATAGGTCACAGCATCACCATGGGGTGGTAGGGACCCTGAGCTGCTGTCACCCTCTTCCTGTTTCAGCCTCAGTGTCCCCTATGTCTCCTGATGCATCATGAGGGTGAATTACATCCAGTGGGTGTTAGATCACTGGGTACCCACCTTTTTGGTGGGCACTTCACGTTATCATAGCTCAGTGAATCCTCACATGTGAAGGTGGTAATATCATCCCATGTTGCATATTTAAAAAGTAAACCTCAAAGAACATTTTGCCTCCACAGTGTGTTAATTTCAGATAAGGAATATATTGACTCTGGGAGCTCCCATTACTGGGCTCCAAACTTTTGCATTAAGAATAGCTCTACCTAGTCACAAAGAGGTGTAACCCTTTGAAACAAAATTGATGAATAACTTAGAAAGGGCTCGATCTCACTTATGTCAAGCAAAACCAGAGTATACACAGGGGCAAAGAAAAATTTTCCCTTCCTCCTCCAGATAGGGGCCATATCTTCTTTGCCACGATGTCCACAGTGCCCAGATCAGGGAGAAAATCAAGATAGTTCTATGAGGGCAGTTCATAGGGTGACTTTGGGTTCTTTTATTATAGATTCTGGACTGGAAGTTTCCTCAAAGTCACTCTGGGCCAGGACCCCTGCTTCCAAGCAAGTTCACATCCAAAGTAAGCAACAACAGATCTGGGCTACCTCCCTAAGGCCTGAACAGCGATACAGATGGACAATAAGAACAACAAAAAGGGTCCAAAGTAAAATAAACACGATCCACATTGCCTTCCTGCCTTCTTTTTCTAGCCTTTTCTTTTCCTTTTTGTTAAAAAATGGGGATTTGTTGGTGGGAGAATTCCTGGATGTTCCCACAGCAGATGGCAATGTTCTCTTATTCTCGTGTTGTTGGAACCAGAGAAAAGGGGCGACAGAAAAGGGAGTGAGCGAATCAGATTTAGACAAAGCACGGCTGGCCAACCGGCTACCCTCTATTTCTAATGAGCTTTGCAAACTGCAGCATTTGCGGGCGCCTGCGTGGCTCAGTTGGTTAGGCGACTGCCTTCGGCTCGGGTCATGATCCTGGAGTCCCAGGATTGAGTCCTGCATTGAGCTCCCTGCTCAGCAGGGAGTCTGCTTCTCCCTCTGCCCCTGCCCCCTCTTGCGCTCTCTCTCTCTCACTCTCTCTCTCAAATGAATAAAATAAAATCTTTTAAAAAAAAGAAAGAAAACGGCAGCATTTGCAAGAATTATTTAACGTTATCAATGTACTTTCATTAAAATCAAAGAGTAGACCAGTTAAGAGATGTCATCTTCATCCATTCTTTCAACGCATGCATGGTCAGTGCTGAGCATGTCAGGCTATGGGCTCGTTGATTGTTCCACAGAGATGAATGAAACAGTCCTTGCTGTCAGCTAGCTCGTAATCAAGACAACCAAGCCGCAATGACCATGTGGTTTGATCAGTGCTGGGACATTGGCCTGCCCAGGATGATAGGGAAGCCTTGGAAGGCAGTCACAAAGGAAAGTCAGACCAGGAAACACCAGAGCCATGTCCATAAAGAGGGGTAGGATTTAGGCACAGGCAAAGAAACAAAGAAAGTAATTTGAGGCAAGAGTCAAAGCCAGGAGTAAAAGACTCCAGCTCTCACGGTTGGGTATTAATTTGAAAGCGGTGGGGAACGATCGTTGCATTTTCAACCAGGAACAAAAATACCATAGAGGCATTTTGGGAAGAGAATTTATTTTTTTAAAAAAGATTTTATTTCTTTGAGAGAGAGAGTGAGAGAGCACAAGCAGGAGAAGCAGCAGAGGCAGAGGGAGAAGCAGGCTCTCCCCTGAGCAGGGAGCCCAATGCGGGACTCGATCCCAGGACCCTGGGATCATGACCTGAGCCAAAGGCAAATGCTTAACTGACTGAGCCACCCAGGTGCCCCTTGGGAAGATAATTTAAGCAGCAATGTGGTACACAGACTTGGGGAAGAGTCAGGAAACAGGACCGGAGACAGGGAGACTAGTTAGGAAGGTATGGAAAGAAGCCAAGTATGAAAATACACAGGGCCCAACCAAGGAGCGCCAGTGAGGGTGAAGAGGCGACCTACTGGTCAACTGGGTCTGAAGAAGGAGTAGAGTAGGAGACACTGTAAAGAACCCCTAGGCTTCGAGCTTGACTTACCAAGTAGATGCCAATGTCCTTAACTAACAGACAATGGTAGGTAAAGGGCACATTTGGGGGAGGAAAATGATACGGACAATTTTGGTTATGTTGAATTTGAGATGTCCAACTGGCAGTTGGAGCCCTGTTCAGAGCTCAGGAACAAGCTCAAGGCTGGAGATATGAATCAGCACATGGGTTATCACCAAAGCTGTAGGTTTGAGTTCTACTGTATCAGTGGCTTGCAGATGGTTTTTCTATAACCCACAGGAGAAATACGTTTTATGTCATTGTCCTGTGTACATGTACACACACATAAAAATTCACTAAACAATAGTTACCATTACTAAGTGTGATGGACTCTAATAATTTTCCTTTTTATTCCTTTTCTTTTTTAAATGCAGGTCAGATGCATACTAACAGATTACAAACTTTAGTTTTGCATTGCTCTGGACTGTAAGCTTCTTGTGGCAGGGACCACATGTTAAACAATTTAGATTCCCCATAGCATCCATTATAGTGCCTTTCACATAATGAATTTTTGTGGGAAGGAGGAACGGCAGGAGAGAGGGAGGAAGGCTTTCTGATAATCAATATGCTCCAAGACTACAACGACATCTTGTCTCCTCCAAGTCCCTGGAACTTTTATACATAGTTTCTATTTTTTGACACATTTCCAAGAGGAATCAAGCATGAATCATAACGCCTGGGGTGAGATTGGATGGTTTGCTTTTTTCTCCCCACTGCACCCCCAGTACCAAGTCCCTAAACAACACCAAGTATTCTAGGCATAGTCTCCCCGCATCCCAGAGAGCGCATGCACATGCGTGCAGAGGGAAAGGGAGAGAGAAAAACTTAAGCAGGCTTCATGCCCAGCACTGAGCCTGCCACGGGGCTTGATCTCAGGACCCCGAGATCCCGACGTGAGCTAAAAACCAAGGGTCAGACGCTTAACCGACTGAGCCAACCAGGTGCCCCCCAGGCATAGTCCTTTCATTGGGCCTGGACTACCCAAGCAATGAGCTTCCATGTCATGGCTGCAGCTCTTTCTACACAAAGATTGCCATGCTCTGTACCGCATGACCCCAGCCACAGCTGCCTGGACCAGAGGAAGACACAGCAGTAGCCGGACATGCCCAGAGAAGAGGAAGCTGCAGGCCTGAGGAAACTGAGGCTCTGAGCAAGCTGAAGACAAGAGGAAGAGGGGTTAGGATGGAGAAATTCGTTGGTAGGCACAGGAGCAGTTGAAGCAGAGAGTGCTGAGAAACCATAAGAGCAGAGCATGAGCAAAGGGCACGGGGCCAACTTGTGCTCATAGGGACAAGATACTCAATGAAGCCTTGAGGAATCCTGCCCTAACTTCCACTTCGCTTGTTACAGTTCAGACTCTGCGAGGACTGGCTCTTCATAGATTCCTCTTTCTCCGTGAAGTTTGGTTGTCAAATGAAATTTCTCTCTTCCTTACTTTCCCATGTGTTTTTAAAACTCTTACCTTGCAGAAAAGTTGTAAAAATAATATAGAGAACTCACATCCTCTTTACCCAGACCCATCCATTTGGAACATCTTGCCACATTTCCTTTGTCTGTAGTTTGTTGGCAACAATTGAGAGTAGGATGCATATATCATACCCCTTTGCCTCTTAATATTTCAGTGTGCATTGCCTTAGGACAAGGGTATTTTCCTACATAACCGCATTATGGGTATCAAATTCAGGAAATTTTACATTGATGTAATACTTTAGTTCAATCTAAAGTCCATGCCTATGTCTATACCAATGCTTATAGCAGCGTATTCACAACAGCCAAAAGGTAGAAACAACACAAATGTCCATCAGTAGACAAATGGATGAACAAACTGTGGTGTACGCCTAGAATGGAAAATTATTCAGCCTTAGAAAGGAATGTGATTCAGATTTATGCTATAACACGGATGAACCTTGAGGGCATGTTAAATAAAATAAGCCAGGCACAAAAGGACAAATCCTGGGTGGCTCAGTCGGTGAAGCATCTGCCTTCGGCTCAGGTCATGATCCTGGGGTCCTGGGATCGAGCCCCGCATTGGGCTCCCTGCTCAGCGGGAAGTCTGCTTCTCCCTCTCCCTCTACTGCTCCTCCCTCTGCTCGTGCTCTCTCTCTCGCTCGCCCACTCTCTCAAATAAACTTTAAAAAATAAGCTTAAAAAAAAGGACAAATACTCTGTGACTCCACGTACATGAGTTCTGTTAAGGAGTCAAAAGCACAGAGACAGGAAGTAGAACATTGGTTACCAGAGGCTGGCGGGAGCTATCGGGAGCTATTGTTTATTGGACACAGAAATTCTGTTTGAAAAGACAAAAATGTTCTGGAAATGGATGGTGATGGTTGTACAACATTGTGTGTGTACCTAATGCCACTGAACTGTACACCTACAAATAGTTAAAATGGTACATGTCGTGTTGTGTATATTTTATGATGATTTTTTTTAAAAGCCCATGGTTCAAATTCTGTGCATTGTCCCAATAATGTCTTTTATATCATTTCCCCCTCTGGGCCAGGATCCAGTCCAGGATCATGCATTTCGCATATTGCATTTAGTGATCATGTCTCCTCATGAGGGTGACCGCTTTTCATTCCTGCTCGCCTGACTTTCTGGTTTCAGCACTGACAGTCCCCGAGTCCCAGGAAACCACTCGGGCCTCTCCTCCTTAGTCTCCTTTGCTCGGCAACCGTTCCTCAGCCTTTCTTCATCGTTGCCGTTTTTAAAGAAATCAGTCCAGTTACGTCCTAGAATGTGTCTCAGTTTGATTTTGCTTGACTTTTTCCCAGGTTACATGTTTCTAGCTGGAATATTCTGTTAGTAATGTTGCGCGCTTTGGGCATATGGCAGCGGGAGGCATGTTTGCCCTGCACTGGTTCGTTAATTCTGGTCGTGGTCAAAGTGTGGTCCAGTTTCACAATCATGTACCCACTACTTTCCCCCCCATATACACTTAAAATATTAAAGTATAGAAGTGCTCCTTGAAACCTGGAAGAGCCTGAGCAGAAGCTAAACATTTTATAGGAAAGATCAGATGGCATCTTTGCACTTGACAAAAGCAAGCATTTCGGGATCACCTTTCTATTGTCAGGCAGAGCACAATAAGCCACTTTGTTTATCACCCCCTCCCTCCTTGGCCACTTTAGGTTTTTGAAGAGAAATAATTTTTTAAATGCAAATATTTCTGGACGACTCCTTCCTTTTAAAAAATCATCACATTGCTTTTGAAGAGAGCATGTCTTTCTATTTGAATTCTGTACTTTGGCACTCGTCCTCAACGTGAAGACTCCTGTGTTGGGAAAGACACACTATTTCTGTGTAGCAGAGATCTTTACCCTTCTTTATCGACTGCCCTGCCTGCCATCAGAGTTTGTTGTAGATTTTGTTAATGATTAGTTCCAATGACCAAAACTTCTTTATTAATTACCCAATCAGGCAACCAGTGAACTCTCCAAAGTCACTAGCAATCATGGGAGGCAGAGCTTTGGGGAAAGAGGTAGATGAGCAAAGGTCTCTGAGCTATTTGAAGGACACAGAAGCCTTCGGATGCTGGGAGCACTGTGACCTTGAATCTAACCACAGCCTTTATCATGGTCTAAACATGCCACGGAGTCTCTTTATTTATTATGTTTTCTGCCTCTCTGTGCTAGAATGAAGAAATCCCCATAAGGCCGAGGATCATTTTTTGTTGTTGGTATTCATTGACGGTGCTGCCTGCCCCACAGTGTGGAATTAAGTTAAAATTTATTGAATGAATGAATGAATCTGTTTGTAAATATAATTAATGTCTTTAATGCCACTGATTTGTACACCTAAACATGGCTAAAATGGTGTCATGTTATATGTATTTTGCCACTCAAAAAAAGTAAAAAAAAAAAAAAGTCATGGATAATGCTGGATTGCTGCTGTATTTGGAATAATTTCACTAGATCCGCTCTACTAAGGAAGCAGCCCAGACCAGGTCCTCATCCCAAGAACCAATGGAGGAATCAGTCGGTTTCAAAGCCCCTTGACTCAAGTTTTTTTTTTTTTAAGATTTTATTTATTTATTTGAGAGAGAGAGAATGAGAGAGAGAGAGCATGAGAAGGAAGAGGGTCAGGGGGAGAAGCAGACTCCCCGCCAAGCAGGGAGCCCGATGTGGGACTCGATCCCGGGACTCCAGGATCATGACCTGAGCCGAAGGCAGTCGCTCAACCAACCGAGCCACCCAGGCGCCCCCTTGACTCAAGTTTTAAGTGTTTAGTTCTTCTGAGGGGCTGGGAGAGAGAAAGAATAACAGCTCCTTTCAGTTTATCGAGTTTCCCACCATGCCTCCTCCCTTCCGGCGCCTCACTCTCGTTCCCACCAGCGATTGCCTTCTACACTTCTCACAGGGAAAGACAGGAAAAAATATTAACGTGCATTTTTCTGCCAGTATTCCTGGTCACCCATCTTCAGCTGAGTACCTGGGTGCTGTGGCAAGAGGGAAGTTAAGATAGTGCCCCCCTAGGATAGCATTGCATTGTCTTCTGTTCTCCGATCCCCCTCCCCCAGCGGGGAAGAGTTCATGTTGGCCCGCGATGAAATCTAAAAAGCACAGGATGGAGAAGTACAGCTCAGGGATGTTCTGTGAGATAGAAGGAACAAGGGAAGATGGAGCCACATTAATCATCTGCACTGGGGAATTTCCTGTACTAGTGTTCACAAAATGCTTTACGCTCTGCAGATAAATGTACAGGCTCCGCAAAGCAGAACATGCAAATGGCCCCTGGTAAAATCAATTATGGATCAAAGCTATTTTTCTTTGCCCTTCAGACTATCTAGTTTGCTTTTTAAATAGCTGAACCCTTTCATACAAGTCATGACTATGACACAGATTTCAATACACAATGCCCTTTACCAACAGATCCTGACTTGGAAAAGCCGCCGCCCCAACATTGACTCTTCTCTGATGTTTGGAAGGAAAAGAGAGACTTGAAAGGGCTGTTGATTAAAACAAGGCTCCAAAAATATGCTGCTAGGAATATGTTGGGTGCTCAATTTAAAAACGATTCCATTGAATTTCACACCTAAGTCAATGAGCTAGTGGAAACTGAGGAAATAATAGCGAATGGGATTCAGAAAAGGCAGCAGTGATGTCTGCCATCATTCACAAATCTTCTGCCTCCCGTGCAAATGTAGATTCAAATGATGATGCCACTAACAGATATCGGACACTTACTTTGTACTACTTTCAGTGTTTTTACACATTTTATCTCATTTGAGTTACAGTCATATATATGTCTATCTACATAGATTAGAAAATCACTGAACTCAGGATGCCTGGGTGGCTCAGTCAGTTAAACGTCTGCCTTCAGCTCAGGTCATGATCCCAGGGTCCTGGGATGGAGCCCCGCATCGGGCTCACTGCTCACAGGGAGCCGGCTTCTCCCTCTTCCTCCGCCTGCCGCTCCCCCTGCTTGTGCTCTCTCTCTCTCTCTTTCTCTCTGTCAAATAAATAAATAAAATCTTTAAAAAAAGAAAAAGAAAAGAAAATCACTCAACTCTTCTTGAGGTAAATGATTTGGTTCTCAGCTAAGCAGTTTTCTCTCTCCACTCATTCTTTCTTTTCTGTTCTTCTTTGATTTATAGGTACAAGAAGCTACTCTTACTTTATTGCAATACTACTGCTTCTAAGACTCAGGCACGTTTTTCGGTATTCTAACAAATAGAAAATGTGTGCTTTTGTTGAAAGGCTGTACAGTTAATTATATCAAACTCTAAGCCAATATTTTTGATAACTGTATTTTAGTATAACTATAAATTCTAGTTAGAATGTCACTACTGTATTTAGTTTAATTGTATGTTTTGTTTCTGAGTTGCAATACAAATGCTGGGTTTGAGCTAAAACTGTTTTGGAAGTGGGCAGAAAGTTGGCAAAAGGAAATCAGGATGAGACCTACTGATGGGATCAGGCACTTAGAAGAATGGAATATTCAACTCACCCCCTCACTCCTAACAAGCTCAAGGCAACTTTTCCAACTTTCATTCTTGGTAAAAAGTGTCACTGAGCACAATGACATTATGTAAATTATTCCAGAACCTAATAACCTTGATCAATGTTAGCAGTATATCATTGATAATTTTCATTCCAGGCAAAACAATTCTGTAAAGAACACTTAGAATAAGGGTAACATTTTTAAAAGCATCATACTAGGGGTGCCTGGGTGGCTTAGTCGGTTAAGCCTCTGACTCTTGGTTTCGGCTCAGGTCATGGTCTCAGGGTCATGAGATTGAGCCCCACTTCAGGCTCCCTGCTCAGTGAGGAGTCTGCTCAAGATTCTCTCTCCCTCCCTTCCCTGACCCCACCCTCCCCACACTCTTTCTCTCTCTCTCTCTCTCTCAAATAAATAAATAAAATCTTTAACAGCAAAAAATAAATAAAAAAAAAGCATCATACTAAATAACACACATAGGTCATTGCTATATGGTTTACTCAATAATACAATCCCACTTAAGAATGTGCATATACTTCCTTATGTGTAGGGACTTCTATTTTGTTGCAGTTCCTAACCCAGGGACCACAATAAATAGCTGTTATTAGAAGTTATTGACCAGTGCTTCTGAAGGTATAGATGAATAGGTAAATTTTAGGAGAAGTTGGATGATCCTGTGTATGTGGGCTGTAAGAAATGTAAATTTATCAGAGAATGTGGGATTGGAGCATGAAAATCTGAATTTCAAGAATTCATTCTAACACATATTAATTGTATGATCTTATGGAAGTTCATTTTCAGTTTGGAAAAACAGGGATAAAAATATTGTCTTCTAGCAGTGTTATGGTGTTTTGAGAATAAGTGATAAGGAAACACATTTTCTAAAGCTAAAAGACCATAGATATATTAGTTATAATAAGTGCTTTAAGCAAGATTCCAACTTTAGTTTCCATTTAAAGTTTTTTGTTTAAAAATCAGTTTCCAAATGCTCATTTTAAAAATCAGAAAAACAGATTATGAGGAAAAAAAGGAAAATCATCCATAGTCCCATTGTCCTCCTTCACCCTTAAGTCCTTGCTCAAATATCACATTCTCAGTGAGGCCTTTCAAGACATCGCATAAAAAATTGCTGCAAATTGTTGTACCTTCACCCTCACACAGAAACACAGGGCACTCCGTATATAGCATTTTGGGACGTGTGATCTATTTAATTAATTTATTTATGTATTGTCTCTATCCCTCCAGAGGAATCTGAGTTCCACAAACGCAAGCTTCCATTCGGCTCAATGTTGTATCTCTAGTCCCTGTCCATTGTCAGCATTTAATAAATATTTGTTGAATAAATCAGTGAATCCAGGCACAAGTACTAGTAACACCTAGATGTTTCTCTTCTGCTGGTTTAAAATTTTTAATATAGTGAGTTTTGTGATTTTTAACATAAAGAAAAACGGAGTAACATTTCTTAAATGTCAGGCACTGTGTTAAGGATTTTGCATACTTTTTTTTTTTCATTTGATCTATCCACAACCCTGAGAGATATTTTCCCTGGTTTATGGATGAGAAAACCAAAGTCTCAAAGTGTGAAGCAATGTGCCCAACGTCTGGCTTCTAGGAAACTGAATCTGACTTCAAATCAAAGAGTGATTCTAAAGTTTCTGTGACTTCACTGCATCATTGTGCTTTATAGTTATATTCTTGTTTCCTATTTATTCATATCTATCTTTCTTCATTTAACTTTACATCTGAAGTATTTCCTCATGTTATCATGTTTCATTTCCTATTTTTATGGCTAAAGCTAACTGTGTAAATGAGGATCACAGGAGACAGCAGTGGCATGCATTGACTGAAGGTCATAAGTATTTATCATGCAAGTGCTTAGTTATGAACTTCCCTAAAAAGTCATATTTAAGCTAACCTCTGCCCTTTTGTCCAGAAGCCCCTCCCCACCCCTGTCTACCTACTCAAATTTGTATATGTTGGACTTCTCGGACTCAACCTAGCTGCTCAAGCATGTTGTTGTTTAGCGGGGGTTATTTGTGCGAGAGCACTGCATCGGCTCACAGATCTGAAGGTGAGCCTCAGAAAGCATGTGTCAGCTGGACCCTGGCCATCGGGGCTCTCTTGCCTTCCTCTGCCTTTGCATCTCTGCCTGTTGGTATCATCTCTCAGACCAGCTTCCACTGTGGGCGAAGACATAGCTGCCTTGGGTGCAAATCCTTGCAGCTGACTAATAGAAAAAGGGATATCTTTCTCCAGCTCAGGTTTTAAAAACATTGGTAAAAAGACATTGATTGATGTGGTTGGCACCTCATGCCTACCCAGGGACAGTGTGCTCGGAGGAAGGGCCAACAGTGCCTGAGTCAGTGTGGGCCTTGTTACTTTCCTCTGAAGCGTTTCGTGATTAGTAGCCCCACATGGTTGGAAGGAGCATTCCCCCAGCAAATATCTGTTCTGGACAGACAAAACATTGAATGAGTCACTACAGGATCAGATCAAACACTGCTTTTTCCCTTGCCCACTTCAGGCCACATTCATTCATTACGGGAAAAGATTCATGGAGCACCCATCACGTGGTAGGCACTGCAGGATCTGGAGATAGCCAGCTCTGCATTCAATCAGTCACCAAATGTTTATTCAGAGGCTCCTTTGCCAGGCAGTGTGCTAAGGTGCTGGGGATGCAGCAGTGAGGAAGACAGTGAGCTCTCCGCATCTCCCAACTTATATCCCACGGGCACAACACTCAGTAAACAGATAAATGAAACAACCCTCGGTTGTGAGAAAAAATGGACATGGTGCCATAACAGGACAATGAGGGTAAGCATGGGGAAAGGGGTGGGCTTAGGATGATGAAGGTTGGCCCCTCTGCAGAGCTGATCATTGAAAAAATTCCCAACACACTGTGTCCTCCTGCTGAATCCCTCACATGCCTTAGCGTAGACACTGAGCACATGAAGCTTTGCTAAATTGGAAGGGAAACTAGGAAAATGAGTATCTAGCTTACTGTAAAAATAGAGGAAATTTTTTGAAAATTAAGACCTGTGGGTTAAAAGAGGTCATACTCCCATACGAGTTTTGGAAAAAACACATCATTTAGCAGTCATTAAGAAAAAATGTGTTGACCATAGGAACTGCAAAGTTCACAAGGCTTCAATACACATTTCAAAACAAGCCTAAGAAATAACAATCAAATGTGTCATTGCTATACAACTCATTCAAAAACAAACCCACAACAAAAGGAAAAAAATAAGGCTGTTTTGCAGGCCACATACCTAAGCACCAAAGAACTTAAAGGTTTCTCTGAAAATCTGATAGGCATGTTTCCTTCTTTGCAAAAATCTTTTCCCCTGAATAGATTTGTTTCTATGAGTAACAAATATATAAAGAGAATAAAAATTTTTATTTCAAGATTGCTCTGTACACATGCGTGATATTTAACCATGTAGTGTCATGAACATGCTTTCTCTCTACACACACACATATAAACATGTCTATATACATAAAGGCAGGGCTGTGTGGAAAGGGGATGGACTTAGTCAGATAGAACTAGGTCCCAGGACGCCTGGGTGGCTCAGTCAGTTGAGCTTCACGATTTTGGTTCAGGTCATGACCTCAGGGTCATGAGATGGAGCCCCGCATCAGGCTCCACGTTCAGTGCAGAGTCTTCTTGTCTCTCTCTGTCCCCCCAGTTGCTCTCTCTCTCTCTCTCTCAAATAAAAAAATAAATAAAATCTTAAAAAAAAAAAAACAAAAAACCTAGGTCCCAATTCTGATTCTATTATTTATTAGCTCTATGATTTTGAGTAAGTTACTTAACCTTTCATGATCCCATTTTTCATCTGTGAAATGGAGATAATACTAACAACTTCATGGGGTTGTTGTGGAATTTTCATAAATAAGATGTGCGTTGAGTGCTAAGCAGTATGTGGAATAGAGCAGACACTCAAGAAATGGGATTTATTGTTATTTTTAGGAGTCAATATATTATTAGACTGGGACAAGACAAAAATCTCATTTTGACTACTCTTTTATTCTATGAAAGAGCAAATTTAGTGTATTTTATTTGTTAGCTAATGAGTCTGATCACACTTGAAATATTAGTTGAACGATACTTACTATTTCATTAATAGATGAGGAACAGATCTATCTATGAAATAATTTAAGAAGGTTAGCAGTGTTTTTCTGTTCTTTCTTCTATAGACCAGAACAGATGAGGGATATATTTTAATTATTCATGTGTAAATGGAAGACCCAACTAATGTTCAATCAAACCAGCCCTTTTAGAGGTCAGAGGAACCTTGAGCATCCCTGTGAATGCTGTTGCCTTCCCTGTATGTCCAGCTCACTTCCACATCTGTGGTCTGGGTCAATGTGCTCTTTGACTAGACTGATCTTCACCTCCACTCATCTAAATTCCACTTTTCCTCTTTACCTCTTTACTCACTCCAGCTGCCCTCATTGCTCTGGTTTTAAGGAAAGGGGGCTTCACAGTTCTTTGGTTCCATCAACAAACAACATTTCCTTTTGAATGCTTGAATTCTTATCACTCTTTTATAAGTACCTCCCCAAAACTCCTTTAAATCACTCTACTTAAACATGGAGCACTTGTTACTTACAGTTAGCTAATCCATGTCCCACCTAAAGTGGGAATCCTGCTTAAAGAGATGAGCAATAAGTTGCAACTAAAATCTCCTGACTGAGGGGCACCTGGGTGGCTCAGTCATTAAGCGTCTGCCTTCAGCTCGGATCATGATCTCAGGGTCCTGGGATCAAGCCCCGCATCGGGCTCCCTGCTCCACGGGAACCCTGCTTCTCCCTCTTCCACTCCCCCTGCTTGTGTTCCCTCTCTCGCTGTGTCTCTCTCTGTCAAATAAATAAATAAATCTTTTTAAAAAATAAAAATAAATAAATAAAACCTCCTGACTGATATATGTGAGATGGCTCTTTCCTAGGCTTGCCTTCCTTGGGACAAACTCCAGTTTCCCCATGAACCCTCTTACCAGGTTCCTAGGAAAAAACCCCACCATTCTGGACGGACACTGACCAGTGCAGGTCACAGAGGGCCTCTCAGGAACCTGGATTATTTTGTCTGAACCCAAGGCTGCATTAGGATTTTGAGCGTTCCAATTCCACTGACTGTCACCAATGACTCTCACCTGTCTTCCCAAACCATTTACCAAAATGTAACATAAACCTAAACACCCAAGACCCTGTAGGTGAAAAGAGAGAAATGTGTTTCAGAATATGCTTTCTAGGGACATCTGGGTGGCTCAGTCAGTTAAGCATCTGCCGTCGGCTCAGGTCATGATCCCAGGGTCCTGGGATGGCGTCCTGCACTGGGCTCCTTGCTCAGCAGGGAGTCTGCTTCTCCCTCTGCCTCTGCCACTCCCCCTGCTTGTCTCTCTGACAAACAAAGTCTTAAAACACACACACACACACACACACACACACACACACACACACACACACACACACACACAGAATATGCTTTCTAAGAAGGAAATCCTGCCATTTGCAACAACATGAATAGACCTGAGGGCATTATGCTAAGTGAAATAAGCCAGAGAAAAACAAGTAGGGCTTGGTATCACTTATATGTGGAATACAAATAAAAAGTCAAAACAACAACAGCAAAAAGAATATACTTTCTACTCATTCCTTCCCTACAGAAAGTCTCAATCCCTTCTGCTTCTGCTTCAGGTTTCAAAACAGAATCACCACCTTGTTTCTTTTCTTTCTTTTTTTTCCTAAAATTTTATTTGTGAGCAAGAGAGAGCACCCACATGCGTGGGAGAGCATGAGGGCGGTGGGGAGCAGCAGAGGGAGAGGGACGAGTAGACTCCCTGTGGAGCAGGGAATCCAACAGTCCAATGTGGGGCTGGCTCCCAGGACCCCAGGATCATGATCTGAGCCGAAGGCAGACGTTTAACCGACTGAGACACCCAGGTGCCCCACCACCTTATTTCCTAGTGCAATTTTGTCACATATATTTAACAAACTGTAGATTTTCAAATGCAATTGCTATACATAAATATGGTGTAAAAAAATTGCATTTTACCAAGCAGAGTGACCACAGTGTTTTGCAACCATGTTGAATGATCACTACCTGCAATGAGGTGGCAGCATCAGGGGGTCTCCCTGGGGAGGAAGGTAGCCTACGGGTCCCCAAGAGGCCCCTGAGATGACATTTTTTTGGTAGTTCACAAAGGTCAAGATTCTGAACCTCAGTTGGGAGGGTCCACAAACTAGACCTTCAGAATGTATGCCCAAAATGCACACTCAGTGAAATACTCACATGAGATGAACTTGTAAACCAGAATGCCAATGCATTAATTTTTAAATGGAGACTACCCTTTTTGGCAAGATACAGGTGACCTGCATCTCGTTCAGATACCACACCCCGGTTCCTATGGACAGATACCTGGAAAACTGGATTAGTCATCAAGACAACTGCTGGAATTAAGAGAAGTAGATTGTCTTTCACAAAGGCTATGATGAGACCCTGATCAAGTATATCCTTGCACCCTTGGTCAAACATCATCCCATGGGTGGGGATTATACCTACCTAGGGGCCAAAGAATTGTGGCATAGGTTCACATTGCCAAATTTTTCTTTGCAGGATGACAATAGCTAATACTTACATGTGGTGCTTATCATGTGGCCAATCACTATTCCAGACATCTTATCTATTAACTAATTTAATCTTTATAACAAATCTTTGAGATTTTTGTTATTAGTAGCTCTATTTTATGGATGGTAACACTGAGCCACAAAAGGGGTGAATAACTTGCTAAAAGTCGCATCATGAATTAGGTGGTAAAGCTGGATTTTTAGGTTGCCTGGCACCAGAATCCACGCTTTATTTTATTACTTTTTTAAGATTTTATTTATTTATTTGAGAGAGAGAGAACGGAGTGAGAGAGAACATGAGTGGGGGGTGGGGGCGCAGGTAGAGCAGAGGGAGAGGGAGAAGCAGACTCCCCACTGAGCAGGGAGCCCAATGCGGGGCTTGATCCCAGAACTCTGAGATCATGACCTGAGCCAAGGGCAGATGCCTAACCAACTGAGCCACCCAGGCGCCCCCAGAGTCCATGCTTTAAATTGTTATGCTATGCTGCCTCTCGAACACTGGGTCTATGCTGCATATGAATTTCTATTGCTATATCTAGCCTGCTACATTGATTATTTCATATCCTATTTAACCCCCTCCTCTATACATCTGACTCCTTATAATAGCTGAAGATGTCTCTGAAATCTTTTTCTTCAAAAGTGTATATATGTGTACATACACATATATATGTATTTTTAAAGAAAAATAGTATATCTACATAGGTGTGTGTATAAAATCTTTACTGTTGCCTCCATATATCCCAAAAAATATGAGCAAAGCCATGCTCTGGTGGACTGCCAGCCAGGACAGGAACTCTGTTATATTGAGTTCAACAGCCTGATAATAGCTGTTAAAATAGGATTCAGCCTATACTTGATCCTTCTCCAAAAAAGGAGATACTTAGTTTCTGGGAAATGTTTAGTAGTTACAGCAAGAAATATTAGACATGAAGGAGGAATGTGCTTCGGGCTCATGTTAAAAAGTGCTGCTCCTAACCAAGCTTCGGGCAACTCACCCGGGGCCACATGGGCTGGCTCTCCCCAGTAGGTCCTGGGCAGGGTTGGACTATCTTCCACTGATCAGATCCTTGTTTCACAGAGATTGTTTTAAAACTGCTATAATTTTGAGGAAGATTCCCTTGTTATTTTATTGTCAAAAATCTAACTTTAAGAAACGATAAATTAAAAATTCACACGATTCCGAAGCTTAAATGTGCAAAAGGTTATATGGTGCAAAGTTTCTCCTACGCCTTAAACCCCCAACAGCTTGTTCCCCTCCCAGGAGGTAATTATCGGTCCTTTATTTATCCTCCCAGAGATATTCTATTATTCTTTTCTTTCCTGTCATGTCTTTTCCCTGGAGATATGCATTTGAGTCTTTTTATGTTGTTTTGCGTTGCTTTCCTCTCTTTGTTTCCTATTTCTTCTTAAAGTAGACAAGGTCAACCTCCCCTGTGGACTTGCTTTCAAATACCAACTTGCAGTTGGTTGGTACTGGTTTTATCCCCTTTCCAAGTGTGGTTTCTGGCTCTAGCTAGGAAGAAGTTGGCATGTGACAGCTGGTGGTCCCAGTCACCTTCTGATGAATGATGGATGGGACCAGGAGGAGCAACCGTTCCCTAATATCATGAATTGCAAGATTTTTGTGAGCTCAAAATTCTAAGAACTGACAGTTGCCTCCAACTGTTACCAGCTGTTAATTTGGCCGAGGCGGTGGGGATCTGACTCTCCTTCAGCAAACAATCTGGGACAGCGGCTGGCTCACTATATATCTTCCTTTACAGCCTCTGTGACCCTCATTTCTGAATTTCTTAGGTCTAAAAATAATATCCTAAGGCCATTCCAGAGTCCCCGCATCCATCACTAGCTGTGTGACTTTGTAGAAATAAGCTGCCCTTGGTCCTTAGTTTCCCATCTGTACCATGGAGGGGCTGGATAAAATGATCTCTTTGCTTCCAACCCCATAATTTCTGTAAGAATGGAGTCACTTAGGGGCACCTGGGTGGCTCAGTCTGTTAAGCATCTGCCTTCAGCTCCGGTCATGATCCCAGGGTCCTGGGATCAAGCCCCGAATCAGGCTCCCTGCTCAGTGGGGAGCCTGCTTCTCCCTCTCCCTCTGCCTGCCACTCCCCCTGCTTGAGCTCTCTCTCTCTCTGTCAAATAAATAAAAATCTTAAAAAAAAGAAAAAAGAATGGAGTCATTTGTAAAATGGTGAATGCCATCCCAGTCCTTTTCCCTTCTCCCCAAAGCACCTGGAACTTGAGGAAGTGAAGAATCCAAGCATGGTCTTAAGCCAATATGTGTCCCTGCATTTCTAGTCCAACTGCTAAGGGGATTCTGCTCTTTGCTACCTTGGTGCTGGAGGGTTTAAGAGCTGCTTGTCTCACGGATGCCAAAAAGTTCTTTCCTAATCCCACATACTGGCATGCATTTTTAAAAAATCAATTAAAGTTATTATGAAAACAGCATTAATTTTTTTAAGTATAGAAAGGTAGTGGTAAAAGGGTAATCCCCTCTTTTTAAACCACACGTGTATGTATCTAGTCAACATATAGCCAGTTAATAATTCTCACCCAGTATGAATGCTATTTTGCATCTTAGTCATCAGAGCGGCAGCTTTGAGATGTGCGTGATGGAGACGCATCTCTCTGGGAAAGGCCAACTTGGCTGCTTGTGACAAAGCTTTGCAAGTGGCAGTACATGGGGCTATCACCCTTCTGTGTTATAAAACTCAGTTTTGTCAGGGCCCTCTGAGGTGTCAGTTTCTCAGGACCCAGCCACACAAATCAAACTCCCAAGACACTGGTATTCTAACCAGATAGAGAATATATCAATCCGTAATGGGAAATGTACTTTCTCCAGAACCAGGACACTCAGGTCTGCTGTGTAGGCAACACCCCGCCCCACACCCCGAGTCAAGGTGCCTGGGGAAAAACTTTTCATCAGAAGATTTGAGGAGCATGGAGTCAGTGAAAGATAGCGTACGCGAGCCCTGAATGAGATGGACGATTCCTACTCCGCAGGAGAGATTCCAGAAATGCCAGAGTCTCACATTTGGTTCATTTCTTCATTCAGCAAAGCTTTATCAAGCCCATCAGCAAATTTACTAGGACTATGAAAGCTGACATTTCACTGCCCCTCACTTGCAAGGGCACCTCTCAAGACCCACTCAACACATTCATATGTTTTTGTAAAATTTGCCAAAGTAGGTATTTTAAATGCAAGCAATTAAGACTTCCATCTCTTTGCAGTCCTACTTCTCAGGCATGCTTCTTGGGGAGAGTGGCTTTGGAGCAGTCACAGGCTTTTTTAGGAATAACATCGGAATAACATCTGGGAACGCTTCAGCAGCGCAGTGAGCCGGCTTGCCCAGCAGTGAGACGTGAAGGTGCCAAGCCAGGAGTCACGTTACAATTAGGAACCTGGCCTCTTGCATCGAAAGTGTGTGGAGAGTGGAAGAGAAAGGAGGTTTCAAACATGCCATCAGAAGCTGTTCCATGGAAAATTCTTCCAGTCCTCACGCATGTGAAATTGGAAGTAGAAAATTTAGTCATCACTAATACCTATTCAAAATGAAAGTTTTCCCCATCAGGAATAGACGGAATTATGCAGTACATACAGTTATAAACGTCATACTTTTTTTTTTTCTTGACAGAAATGGGGCAAAATAGAACCTGTTGGAATCCATGTATTTGTAAGGTAGTGTTATAAACTCTAAATACATCTGCGTGGAAAGTTGAGGGTTTTTTTTTTTAACTTTTGTTTTTTGTTTTTTGTGCGTTTTTTTGAGAGAGAGAAAGTGTGCACGTGCAGAGGGGGAGGGGCAGAGGGAGAGGGAAGAGAATCTCAAGTGGGATCTGCACTAAGCCCAACAGGGGGCTCAGTCTCACGACCCTGACATCCTGACCTGAGCTGAAATCAAGAGTTAGATGCTTAACCAACTGAGGCACCCAGGCGCCCTGAAAGTTGAGCATTTTACGCATCCCTATTGTTAATATGAAAAAAATTTTTTTTAATCAAACAAGCTAGAAGACTGAATTATCCTTCTATTCTCCCTATATGAAATGATAATACAAAATTATTGTCACATAGCGATTTTCCAGATTTTCAAAGTGCAGTAAAAATAGCATTATAGAAGTATTTTTTTAAAAAAAGATTTTATTTACTTCAGAGAGAGAGAGAAAGAGAGAAAACGAGTGGGGAGAGGGGCAGAGAGAGAGGGAGAAGCAGACTCCCCGCTGAGCAGGGAACCCCACATGCAACTGGATCCCAGGACCCCGGGGTCATGAGGTGAGCTGAAGGCAGACGCTTAACGGACTGAGCCACCCAGGCGCCCCCTATAGAAGTATTTTGGGCAATTAATGAAGATGGCATGTTGTTTCTTTCTGGATTTTGTGAGTGGTATTTGTCATCTCTTAAAAATTCACCATGATGGGGAGTACCTGAATGGCTCAGTTGGTTGAGTTTCTGACTTCCGCTGGGGTCATAATCTCAGGGTCCTGGGATCCAGCCCTGCCTCAGGCTCTCCACTCCCTCCCTCAGCATTCTGCTTGTCCCTCTCCCTCTCCATCTGCCCCTCCCCCATTCGTGCTTGTGCACGCTCTCCCACTTTCAAATAAGTGGATAAATAAAATCTTCAAAAAATAAAAAAAAATTGAAAAATTTACCACAAGGGAACCCTAAAAAAATGAAATAAAATTTTTCATTACAAAATGTACTTGTGGTGATTTTATTTTCTCATTCAAAATAAAAATTTGCTTTTGTACCTTTTTTTTTGTATGTATGCTGTTGTCTTTTTCTTTTTAAACATTTTTTTATTTAAATTCAATTAATTAACATATAATGTATTACTGGTTTCAGGGGTACAGTTCTGTGATTCATCAGTCTTATATAATACCCAGCGCTCATTACAACACATACCCTCCCCAATGTCCATCACCCAGTTCCCCAACCCCCCATCCCCCTTTCCTCCAGCAACCTGCAGTTTGTTTCCTCAGATTAAGAGTCTCTTATGGTTTGTCTCCCTCTCTGGTTTCATCTCGTTTCATTTTTTCCTCTCTTCCCCCAGTGATCTTCTGCCTTGTTTTTTAAATTCCACATATCAGTGAGATCATATGATAATTATCTTTTTCTGATTGACTTATCTCTCTTAGCTGTTGTCTTCTTTTTCTTAAAGAAAGAGTTTCAGGCCCCACAAAACTTGGATCTGCTCCTGATTGAGCAACTGCCATCTGTGTAACTACATATTAGGATCTAGGAATGCAGAGATGAGCTAACAATCTTTGCCATCAACAAGCCTGTATTCTGGTTGAAGCAGACAAGCAGCCGTGGAAACCAGTAACATGGGACATTGTTGCAGTTTTTATAGGGAGTAGATAAGATCTTTACAGAGGAAGTGTGAATCTCAGTCCACACGCTCAGAAATGCAACAAGTATCAAGTTATTTTCTTTACAACAACTTAATTGCAACCCTGAGTCTCCACACTCCAGGTTGGCTGGAAATTTCAAGGCAGGTCCTTTTCTTACCAAAACTATCCAGATGTAGAGAGGCTTTCCCGGTACCTGGAAAATGGCAAAGTGTCTCTCAGCTCTTGCCCATCCAAGTCACCGCTGCCAGTCTTATGGACCCAGCTTGCCATCACTTAAAGGCTGGCGGCATTCTGCTTTCGCACACCTGGTCCTCAAGTCCAGAAATCTCTGTGAGGCTGGGACTCTGGTGCTGAGGTTCTGCCCCTGTAGATACAACGTGCAGCCAGACCCTGCTGATACTTCCCCGGGGACTGCTGCTAAGCAGTGTGAGGGTCCCCTGGCTTCCCTTTCCTGGTCCACTTTGCCCTCTCCCTTTTTCTCCAGGACATCTCACATATTCTTTTCAAGGGACTTGAGATTGTTACCCAACCCAGGAGGAGCCTTTGCCATCACACTATCGGCTAGATTTTTTGTCTGGTAAGAATCCCCAGGACAAGGGGGCAGGCATGAAAGGGCCTGCCTATCTGCTCAGATGGGGAGAAGTGAAACATATTGAGAATACAAATGAATATGAATTAAATATGGTGTCCAGGGAGGAGTGAAAGTACTATGGAGATCAAGTGTGGGAGAGGAGAGTGTAGAAGAAGGTGTACATGTCTGAGTGCCTGTGCAGGGGGTTGGATTTGACACGCTAACAAATTCTTGCTCTCCAGGTTCCTAGAGAAGCTAAGCAGATCTTTCCAAAGGCCTTCTTTTTGCAAACTCTACTCCAGTTGTTTAGTGTAGGCTTTGTTGGTGACAATGGCATTCCAATCATTCCTCCCTGAGGTCATCCTGATTCAACGTGAGGATTTTTTGAAACTTGACAAGAGTATTTACTAAATATTGAGTAGATTGAAAATAATATATAATATAATATAATATATAGCTCTATAGATATAGGTCAAGTACTTAAACTTCAAGAACACAAATTAATCTCCTTCCCTTCCCCCTCAGTGTTAAGGACTATCTTGAATTTTATAAATAGCATTCCTTTGCTTTCCTTTATAGTTTTATCACATATGTTTGTTATCCTTAAACACTTTGTATTATTTGGTTTTGCATCTGTTTGATCTTTATATAAATGAAATCATAAAGTAGGTGTTCCTCTGTGACTTGCTCTTCGGCTCGGTGACTTGTGCAAGCCTCCTGGCACACAGGTGTAAGTCTCTCTAAGGAATTTATCCAGCAGTAGAATTGCTAGCTTAGGGCCTATGTGCCTCTTCATCTTTGATTAGATAATACTAATAGTTTTCCAAAATGATTGTACCAATTTATATGCTTACCAGTGGTGTGTGAGTTTCTTCCTGTGCTCAATATACTTATCACACTTGTTACCATCAGATTTTTTGGTTTTAGCCAAACTGGTTCTACAGCGGTGTCCCATCATGATCTTAATTTGCACTGTCCTGATTACTAAAGAGAAGGAGTATCTTTTCATAAGTTTCTTCTTCTTTTTTTTAAAGATTTATTTATTTATTTTGAGAGACTGAGAATGAGAGAGAGAGAGAGAGAGCACATGAGAGGGGGGAGGGTCAGAGGGAGAAGCAGACTCCCCGCCAAGCAGGGAGCTCGATGTGGGACTCGATCCCAGGACTCCAGGATCATGACCTGAGCCGAAGTCAGTCGCTTAACCGACTGAGCCACCCAGGCGTCCTCATAAGTTTCTTCTGTGAAGTAAACGTTAGGACATGTTTTCCTCATTTTTCTATTGAGCGGTATGTTTCTTACTTGCTTTTTAGGAGTTATTTTATATCTGGTTATAAATTATCTGCGAGTTATATTTTTGCAAATATCTTCTCCAACTTCATGGCTTGTCTTTACTGACCAGTTTGGTGGTGGTATTTTTTTTTTAATGCAGTTGATTATATTAATATTTTTCTTTGGGCTTTATGTTTTCTAAATCTTATTCAAGAAATCCTTCCCTACCCTGAGATGGTGAAGATATTATCCTGCATTTTTTTTTTTAAGTTTTATAGTTTTGCCTTGTACTTTTATGTATTCAACCCACCTGGAACTGATTTTGGGGATATGGAATAAGATAAGGGTCCAAATTAATCATTTCCCCATGGGTAAACCATTGTCCCAGCACCACTTGCTCATCCTTTCTCCTTGACCTATGCTGACAGTGTGGACCTAATTCAACTTTTCACACCTGTGTGAGTCTGTTTATACATTCTTTATTCTTTTTTATTGGCCACTTTGGCTATTAATACCTGAACTAATACCTGAACTAATACCACACACTTAATTACTACAGCTTTATAGTAAATCTCAATATCTTGTAAGGCAATTACCCCCAACTCACTCCCAACCTTGCTTTTCTTCAAGCTGTCCTTGGCCTCTTCTTTCCCATATGCATTTTTTTTAAGTTTTTATTATCTGTTTATTTTAAGTAGGCTCCATGCCCAACATGGGGCTCAAACTCACGACCCTGAGATCAAGAGTTGCATGCTCCACTAACTGAGCCAGCCAGGCATCCCTCCCATATGTATTTTTAAATCAGCTTATCAAACTGCAAAAAAGAAAAGAAGAACTATATTATAATATTGATTGAAATTGCATTGAACTTATGAAACAATCTGGGTAGAACTTACATGCTTATGAAATTGAGACTTCCAGAACCTAAAGTGGTATATTTTTCCATTTATATAGGTCATCTTTAATGACTTCAACAAACTTAAAAATAACGTTTCATATTTGTCATGCATTTCTTTTGTTACATATTTCTATAAGCTTTATTTGTTATGCTATTATAAAAGGGAACTTTAAAAATTTCACATTTAGGGGGACGCCTGGGTGGCTCAGTCAGTTAAGCATCTGCCTTGGGCTCAGGTCATGATGTCAGGGTCCCGGGATCGAGCCCGGTGTTGGGCTCCCTGCTCAGTGGGGAGGCAGCTTCCGTTTCTCCCTCTCCCTCGACCACTCTCCCTGCTTGTGCCCTCTCCCTCTCTCATTCTTTCTCTCTCAGATGAATAAATAAAATCTTTTAAAAATAAATAAAATTATTTTAAAAAGTCACATTTGTAAAAAGATTCATTTATTTATTTATTTTAGGGAGAGAGTGCATACAAGTGGGGGGAGGGGCTGAGGGAGAGCAAGAGAGAATCTCAAGCAGACTCCCCGCAGAGTGTGGAGCCTGACACAGGGCTCGATCCCATGACCCTGAGATCATGACCTGAGCCAAAATCAAGAGTCAGCTGCTTAACCTACTGAGTCACCCAGGTGCCCCAAAATTTTACATTTTCTAACTATTCCTGGCATATAGGCAATACCGTTTTTACCCATTAGCCTTGTTAAGCACTCTTATTAACTAATTAATTATTAATTTTATCTGTAGATTCCAATATTTACCAGTTACTTTCTAATCTTTATAATTTTTTAAAGTTTATTTAAGCAATCTCTACACCCAACATGGGGCTCAAACTCACAACCCCAAGATCAAGAGTCACATGCTCCACCTACTAAGCCAGCCAGGTGCCCCTCTAATCTTTATAATTTAATTTTCTTTTTCTTTTTTTTTTTTATCTTACTGTTCCCATCAGGATCTCCTATATGATGTATAATACTCTATAGATAGTTGTATAGGTAGATGTATAATAGAGTATAAATAGAAGTGATAGAGGCACCCCTGGTCTTGTCCTGGTCTTGTCCTGGTCTTGTCCTGATCTTAAAAAGAATGTGTTCAGTGTTTTGCCATTAGATATGATGATTGCTGTAGGTTTTTGGTAAAAATTATAGCAGGTGTTTATTACTATGTAACACACCATTTGAAAACATAACAGCTTAAAACAAGTATTTTATTATTTGTCATGGTTCTGTGGGTTGGCTGTGGGGTTCAGTTGGGACAGCTTGCCTTTCCATTCTAGGTACTATCAAAAGGGCTGCCTACAATTTGGATAAGATTCAGGATGGTGCAGTCCAGCTGAGATAGCTGGAATACAAGGGTCTCTTTTTTCCTTACGGTTTTACTTCTTCCAGGACCTCTCTCTTTGGCTGATCTATTCAGCAGAAGCTCCTGACTTTCCTATCTGGAAGCTCAGGGCTTCCAAGCGGATAAAAGTTAAGCCACATGCTTCTTAAAGTTTAGACTCAGAAATCATACAAGGCAACTTCCATTGCATTCTGTTGATCAAAGCAAGTCATTGGGAAAGCCCAGTTTTGAGGGGAAGGAAAATAGAGTCGACCTCCTGATAGAAGGAGCAGCAAAATACTGTATGGCCATGTTTTCCCAACCTGCCATGTAGCCCATCTTTTCCTGATTTGCAAAAAACTGTGATCATTAAAAGACACTGAATTTCAGCCAAATCTTTTTGTTCATCTTTTAGAATAATCATACAACTGTTCTCCTTTATTTTTTTTTAAAGATTTTATTTATTTATTTGAGAGAGAGAGAATGAGAGATAGAGAGCACGAGAGGGAAGAGGGTCAGAGGGAGAAGCAGACTCCCCGCTGAGCAGGGAGCCCGATGTGGGACTCGATCCCGGGACTCCAGGATCATGACCTGAGCTGAAGGCAGTCGCTTAACCAACTGAGCCACCCAGGCACCCAACTATTCTCCTTTAATCTGTTAATGTGGTGAACTATATAAGTTGATTTTCTAGTATTGAACTACCTTATATTTCAGGGCTAAATCCAACCTGCTAAATACAATTATAAATATTTTGCTTAGTATTTGTTCCTTTACAACCATAATTAAGACTGAGTTCTAATTTTTTTTGTTTTAATTCCAATATGTGAGTTCTAAGTTTTGTTTCTTGCTCTGTCCTTACTTGTTTTGATCCCAAGGTTATGTTATCCAAATAGTATAAATTAGGATATTTCTCTCTTTTGCTATAATCTGGAATACATTTTTAAAGATTGGAATGATGTGTTCCTTGAATGTTTGGTAGAAATGGCAGCAAAACCATTAGGGGTAGTGTTTGTGGTAAATGTTTTGGTTTTCTTTTTTCTTTTCTTTTTTTTTTTAAGATTTTATTTATTTATTTGACAGAGACAGAGATAGTGAGAGCAGGAAAATAAGCAGCAGGAGTGGGAGAGGGAGAAGCAGGCCTCCCCCTGAGAAGGGAGCCTGATGTGGGACTCGATCCCAGGACCCTGGGATCATGACCTGAGCTGAAGGCAGACACTTAACGACTGAGCCACCCAGGTGCCCTGGTTTTCATTTTTTTAAGAGTACACTCAGTTTTGGGGGAGAGGGTTGTTTGTTTTTGTTTTGTTTTTTCTCCTTGGTTAAGTTTATTCCTAAGTATTTTATCATTTGTGGTGCAATTGTAAATGGGATTGTTTCCTTAGTTTCTCTTCCTTCTATTTCATTATTAGTGTATAGAAATGCAACAGATTTCTGTATAATAATTTTGTATCCTGTGACATTACTGAATTTATCTATCAGTTCTGGTAGTTTTTTGGTGGATTCTTTAGGGTTTTCTATATATATAATATCATGTCACCTGCAAATAGTGAAAGTTTTACTCCTTCCTTACCAACTTGGGTGCCTTTTACTTGTTTCTCTTGTCTGATTGCTGTGGCTAGGACTTCCAGTACCATGCTGAATGAAAGCAGTGAGAGTGGCTATGCTTAGCTTGTTCCTGATCTTAGAGGAAAGGCTCTCAGTTTTTCACCACTGAGTATGTTAGCTATGGGTTTGTTATATCTGGCCTTTATTATGTCAAGGTATGTTCCCTCTAAACCTGCTTTGTTGAGAGTCAGGGTTTTTGTTTGTTTGTTGTTGTTTTTCAATATCTTTTTTTTTTAAAGATTTTATTTATTTATTTGGGAGAGAGAGAGAAAGCACAAGCAGGGGGAGTGGCAGGCAGAGGGAGAAGCAGGCTCCTCGCTGAGCAGGGAGCCCGATGCGGGGCTTGATCCCAGGACCCTGAGATCATGACCTAAGCTGAAGGCAAACACTTAATCGACTGAGCCACCCAGGTGTCCCATGTTTTTCGATATCTTAAGAAAGTTTTGCTAAGTTTCACTTTCCTAGGAATTTTTCCATTTCACCTGTTTTTAATTTAATTGACATGTAATTGTTTATAGTATAATCTACCTTTTAATGTCCTAACATCTGTAACATGTCCCCTTTCAATCCAAATATTGTTTATTGATGACCTTTCTCTTTTTTTTTTTTGATCAGCCTACCAGAATTTTGTCAATTTTATTCATCTTTTCAAAAAACCGGTATTGACTTTACTTTGTTGGTTTTATCTCGTATATTTTCCCCATTAATTTCTGCTCTCAATGGAGTTATTTTCTTATTTCTACTTCTTTTGGATTTATGCTGTTTATTGGGTGTTTAGCTCATTAATTTTCAAACTTTCCTCTTTTTTCTGAATACTGTTGCAGCATATTTATTATGATTCAATTATAAATATTTTCTAATTTTTACTATTATTTTTTTACTACTATTTTTTTACTACTATTTTTTACTAGTATTTTTTTACTATTACTTTATTTTTAATCCTGAGCTATTTCAAAGTGTGTTTCTTAATTTCCAAATGTGTGAGAGTTTTCTAGTAATCTCTTTGATATTCGCTAATAATTTAGTTGCACCATACAAAGAGAATGAGGCTTATAAAATGTCAGTGAGGATAATATATTTATATATATTAATTATGGCAATATTTGGCCTTTTTTTCTACCATCTTATTTCGTGCTATTTGTCCTGTTTTCCCCCCCTGCGTTTTTGTTTTTTGTTTTTGTTTTGCTCTTTTCTTGCCTTCTTTTGGACTGATTGAGTATATTTTTCTTTTTTTTTTAAGATTTTATTTACTTATTTGAGGTAGTAAGCAAGTGAGAGAGAGAGCATGAGCAGGGGAGGAGCAGAAGGAGAGGGAGAAGCAGACTCCCCGCTGAGGAGGGAGCCTGATACAGGGCTGGATGTGGGACTCGATCCCAGGACTCCCAGGATCATGACCTGAGCCGGAGGCAGACGCTTAACTGACTGAGCCACGCAGGTGCCCCTGATTAAATATATTTTTCTTATTCCATTTGTCTTTCCCTATAATAGTTTGCAAGTTATATGCTCTATTTCCATTCTTTAGGTGGCTATATGGGAAATTTTAGCCTGCATGATCAACTTATCAAAGTCCAAAATGTATCAATATCTTTACTTTCCTATGAAATAACACAAGAACCTTTCAACATGCTATTTCTAATCACTCCTTGACCTATATGCTATTGCAGATGTGCTTTTATTTTATATTGATTTTTAACCTAACAAGATCTTGTTATTACTAGTATACACATTATTTTATATATGTTTTATTTTATATATATATACACATATAGTACAATACACATATAATATAATAATATATAATACATACATATTACCACTTTTTTTTGCTCTTTATCTCTTTTCACATCTCAGACTTCCCTTTGGGGATTATGTTACTTCTGCTTGAAATATATTCTATAGAATTTCCTTCAGTAAATTGGCAAACTGTCTTAATTCTTGAAAGATACTTTTTGGTAGCTATAAGTTTTTGGTTGGTTATTTTCTCTCAACCCATTAAAGATATTATTTTACCACTTTTTGACAACTACTTTTACTGGTGAAACTAGTTTTTATTCCTTTGAAGATAATTTTTTTCTCTCCATCTTCTTTTAAGATCTTCTCTTTCACTTTGCTCTTCTGCAGTCAAACTGTATGTCAAAGTATGAGGTTGCTAAAAAAATTTGTTTATCTTGTTTAGGATTCTTAAAAACTGACAGCAAAATATAGCCAAGGATTGAAATTAGGAAAACAGTTGGGGGTCAGATTATGAAAGATTTTAAAAGTCAAACTAAGGAGTTGGGATTTTATTCTGTAGAGTAGTGATCCTCCAAATTTGTAACTGTGCACATTATATAAAAATTTTGAAAAGTATGTATTCTTTTGCACATATTTAAGTTGACATGTATGATTTTCATCATACAGTTAAAAATTTATTTCTTGCTAATAAGAAACGAATATATTAAATATTTTAAAAACTAAGGTGAGAACTGACTAAAATTGGAATACATTTTATGGTATGCCTTCACTATATCATATTTGGTAAATATTTGAGTGTGATTATATACTACTTGAAATACATTTGTGTGCTTCTTGAAACACCATGCCAATAAAAATAAATCACATATAAACCTTAGGCAACAGTTTTATTAAATGTGTCTTTAAAATGTTATACTTTAGGGGCGCCTGGGTGGCTCAGTCATTAAGCATCTGCCTTCGGCTTAGGTCATGATCCCAGGGTCCTGGGATCAAGCCCCGCATCCGGCTCCCTGCTCGGCGGGAAGCCTGCTTCTCCCTCTCCCACTCCCTCTGCTTGTGTTCCTTCTCTCACTGTGTCTCTATCTGACAAATAAATAAATAAAATCTTTAAAAAATAATAAAATAAAATGTTATACTTTAAAGTATTACAGCTTCACTTAAAACGATCAAGAATTATTTACCTATATACTGCTTCAAATGTTTAGAGTTTAGACCACTTCCCAGTATGAGATCAATCTTGTTTCTAACTTCGAGCTTTACCCTTAACAGAACTATGTGTAAGACACAAAAAGGCAGAAAGACTCACGGTGTTTGATTAATCATTAAGGAGGCTTCCCTGAAACCAGTTGTCATTCCAGGTAGTGCAAACAGTCACATGGAGGTTTAAACAAATTCTACAATGTGGCCATGGTGTTAGCTTCCACCTATGAGAATTTCTCCCTCCCCCATACCCTCTCTCTTTTTCATGTATGTAAACTAGAACTGGATGCTGCACATCTACTTTTTGGAAGGGGATTCATGCAGACGGAAAGTTTTACTCGCACACAGGTATCTGCTTCAAAGGGAGAAGGAGTGAGGACCTTTTTTTCTTGGGGCAAAAATGATTGGCTGTGGAGAGGTCCAATCATAACTCTTTCATTTGGAGATAGTTTCAAATGACCCACCTAATGGACAAGTCCTTCTCTGTTCTTATAACATTAAATAGGACATTGGCACAAGGTGGGATAGAGATTTTTTTCTAAGAACATGTGAGCATTCCATGTTCTATTATTGCAGTATTGTGAAACTTATCTTTTTGAGAAATGGGTCTACAGATCTTGGTATATTTTACTTGAAAATAATACATGAGAGTTACAATTAGTTATTTCCACTTTTTTTCCAAAGAGAGAAATATAGGAAAAGTGTCATGGGAACTTTAGATCTATAGAGAAGAATTTGACTAAGAGTAGCCTAGAATGAGGTTTAACGCATCTTTTATGGTTAAGCATTAAATATCATCAGTCATAGGTTGTATACTTGATAATATACTAACCATTCAGCAGTTGGAGGAAGTATAGAATAGTGACCAAGAACATAAGCACAAGAGCTAGACTGCCTGGGTCCAAATCCCAGGTTTACCCCTAATTAGCTCTGTGAACTGGGATAATTTTCAAAACCTCTCTATGTCTCAGTTTCCTTGTCAGAAGTAAGAAAATTAAAATGATATTTACCTCAGATGATTATTTTGAGGATTAAACGAAGACCCCGGTTTCCTCACCTGTAAATGGTCTCTTTCTCACAGAGTGGTTGTAGGGATTCAGTGAGTTATGGGTATACAGTGTTTAGCACCAGGGCCTACCTCATGGTAGGGAAATAGCAAGTAAGGAAATAAATCTGTCTTAACAACACAAAATCAAATACTCATTTTACTTCCACACACCATATTACATCTGGGAATTTGGGAACTTAACACACTGTCCTGATAGTAAATATGCCAACAGAGAGATAGGCGAGGCATTAACTTTTTTTTTTAAAGATTTTATTTATTTATTTGACAGAGAGAGAGACAGCGAGAGAGGGAACACAAGCAGGGGGAGTGGGAGAGGGAGAAGCAGGCTCCCCTCTGAGCAGGGAGCCCGATGCAGCACTCGATCCCAGGACCCTGGGATCATGACCTGAGCCGAAGGCAGACGCTTAATGACTGAGCCACCCAGGTGCCCCTGATTTTCTAACTTTTAAATAAAGCACATCTAGCTTTTAGTTCTTTTTTCAACTCAATTATAGAGATGTAATGGCAATGCAATTTCTCCATTTTTATCCGTATTTATTCTCTGGTTTAGCTCTAACTTGTTGAGAGGAAACATGTTATGGGAAGACACTAAATCACGTATTAAAATCTAATTGTTTTTAATCATGTCCAAAAAAACAAGGTTATGTGTTCTAGATTCTAAATGGCATTCAACTGGGTTTATATGGCATCCAGATAAAGAAAATCCAGATAAAACATGAAACATCCAGATTAAAAAATAAAGGAGATGGTCAATTATCCATATTTTTCATAAAACACCAAAATAATTAAATATTTAGAAACATCTAGAGGATTGACTGAATTTTTCACTTTTTATTTAGACATCATATTCATGAAGACATTCACTAAGTGAACATACACTACAGCTAGTTCTGAATTTTTGATTTATCCCATGTAAGCTATTTTTTGCCTTGTTAATTTCCCTTATTTTCAAACGAGACACAACACTGAACATTATAGCAGGCAGCTATAGTTTTTGATGGCCCGGAGCCACTCTTTATTTGGAGAACTGTCCCTTTGCACTTTATTAGAGCTTGGTGGGGCTCAGTCACGCACTTTCCCCTATCACGGTGACAAGTAAATAAACTAGCCCTGGCTAACCAAAGTAATCCAACTCCCCAGGTACAGTGATTGGTTCAGGACACACAACCTAAGCTGATCCAATCAAAGTCCTTCCCTAGAAAGGACTATTTCCACCACAGCTAGATGTGTGGAGCTGGAAAAATGTTCATTTGGAATGCTCTCTTCTCATCTGTAGAAGCAGATGAGGTCCACACAACAATAGAAGTTCTGATTATATTGCTCAGGCCTGTAGATTTCATTCAGGTTTGACACTGGGTCCTCACATCCCCACACATAATTTGAGTTGGGTGCGCCTGGCTGACTTAGTTAAGTGTCCCTGACTCTTGATTTTGGCTCTGAGATCGAGCCCTGCATCAGACTCCGTGCTCAGCAAAGAGTCTGCTTGAGATTCTCTCTCTCCCTCTCCCTGTTCCCCTCCCCTGCTTGCTCACTCTCTCTCTCTCTAAAATAAGTACATCTTTTTAAAGAAAGATAATTTGCATTGGGTTTATGGCACTTGCAACTGAAGGAGTACTGATAAGTGCAGACATCTTTCTAATTTATTCACAGATGCAACCAGTCACCATGAAAATGAATACATTACAATAAAGCACATTAAAAACGTGGTCCAAGTGTCACTTGAACCCAGGCAGTATAACAAAGTAGTTGAGAGCCTAGACTCTGGAGTCAAACTATCTGCCTCCCTGCAGATTACACATCACCGGCGGCTGAGAAGGGCTGCCTGTCCATGAGAAACCTGTGCCCTCCAGGGGCCATAGGAGGGGCCTCCCATACCATGGACCAGGGCTGATAGCCATTTATCACCACAAGGACACTGCCAGCTTTCTCAGAAGTATGTTATGAGAAATGTCAACTATTTCTTGTGTCTCTCTCTATACCAACATTAGGAAGAGAAAGGTAGAACAGGAGAACCAGGAAACACAGGAGTGAGCCTTTTTCTCTGTGGATGAGAAGAACATTCCTACAGGTTGTGCTTGTAATGAAAGAATACATTCTAAACCATCACTGTGAATCATTTCATTCATTTTCACCACCTACTTGGGCGTTTGCCACCCTGGCTTGATGGCTGCCTGTCCCATAATATGTTCTCCAACACTGCTTGAATATTTCCACTTGCCTGTTACGCTGTTCGAAATGTAGAGATTCATTCGGGTTAAGAAGCATTCCATATTTAGATACCATCCCCCCTGGGAAGGGTAACATTCGAGCACGATCTTCAGTATTAGACTGCCTGGATTCAAAGCCCAACTCCAACACTGGCGATAGCATACTGACCTTGGGCAAGTTATTTAACCTCTCTGTGCCCTGGTTTTCTCATTTTTGGAATGCAAATAATAATAGCGCCTCCCTCCCAGGATTGCTGAGGACCTAAAGAGTTGATGTGTTCAGGGAACAGTGCCAGGCACACAGGAAAACACTTTGTAAGCGTCAGCTCTCCCTGTGCTTAGCTGTTCTCACCTCATTTAAATCAGATCTCCTCCTCTCTCCCTAGTCTAGCTGAGGATGTTTCACTGAGGGAGCAGAAGGTGGGGGCTTGGTGACCAGATGAGCAACAGCTGGGGATGGGGGTGGGGAGAGGAGTTGGGAAGCGGGGAATGGAGAGAATAAAGAACACTAAGGACGGACTTTGCAGAGTGAAGTAAGCTGTATGAGATGCAACAGTGGGAGTGTCCAGGCCCCTAGAATAAACGGTATGAGAAAATGGAAGGGAAGAAAAGGAAAGGAAGTGAGAGTGTGCCAAAGTAAATAGCACACTTTTCAAAGCCTTGTCTAGTGTTGACCTGTGTCCAGAAAAAGGGGAAGACATTCCTTTTCCTCCCTCCTACTCTTGGACTAGTGTCATAATTTAACTAGAGTATGAATGAAATAGAGTGCTGTGCACAAACCTGAGATCCCAACCGTCATTTATAATGTTTCAACAGGAAATATTTTCTGAGTTCCAAGTAACAGACTTCAGTGATCTTTTGGAACGGGATCCATTTGTAAGTCGGGGGCTGCCGGTTTCATGGGTGGGGGCGGGGTGGGGGGGGAGTTGCCGCTGGGCAGGTCAGCTAGAGAGCCCCTGTTTCTCAATAGAAGAAACTGGAGCTTGCGGGGGTTTGAGTCGTCTGGATTAGTGACACAGCTCGGAACAAGAGCCCAAGTCTCCAGGTCTCCACATTTCTGGCAGAGGTTGGATGACCACCCGCTGTTCTTTGTAGGAGAATCCAAATATCAGGTGGAAGGAGGTGGAAGGAGGTGGAAGAGGGGAGGAAAAATGCGGAGATCTTCCCGTATCCTCCAAATCCAAGATTCTACAATGCTACACTGCCTGATTTTGGACTAGACCATAGTCAACATCACTTGTTTTCTTTTCCCTTTTGGTTGCTGCCACAGCCTGGATCATAAGAGTTCCTCACTGATAAAGATCAGTTTTTACAATCTGCCCTGAATTTCTAGGGATTTGGCACCTATGAGATACAGTTATAAACAACTTTGCACTAAAAGAATGATAGGGATATTTTTATTTATTCTTATTTGAAAGAAATATCCCGAGATCAATGATGTCATTGTACTCTCCTCTACTTGACAGCTGTGGGATTAACCACGAGAGGTGAAATGTGAGCCACCTCGCAGTAAATTCTCTGATGGGACAGGGAGCTAAAGCAATGAAATGTGGCTCCATACAAAGAGAACTGTCTCCTTTCACTAATTAATGGAGCATAAGCATCAATGAGATTTATAGTCTGATCGGTTTTAACACAAGAAAATAACAGCACCAATAGGCTTGGCGAGAGGATAGATCCTGAAGAATAGCTCTATGTTGATTTTCTCATGCAACAATAATTATGTGAATTGCTAAGAGAATAATAACAACTATATTAATTGAGCATCTATTATGTGCCGGACACTAGTCACTTTGCCTACATCATCTCTGAACTTCATGGTAGTTCTCTTATGAAGATTTTATTATCCCTGTTTTTCTGTTAAAGAGCTGAAGCTGAGAGAGTTTCAATGACTTGCCTGAGGTCCCATAGTTGATAAGGAGCAGAGTTGAGACTCACCTTCAGGCGAGTCTGATGTTGCTATCCTATGCAAGGCAGCTAGGGACTTTGGATTTGGTATTCTGAGAGGTACACTAGTGTTAGAAATAACCATACCATAGAAAGGTTGTGGTGTCATGGATAACTTGGTGGTAGTGTGAGATTTCCATGAATCACAAAATCCCATGATAACAGTAAAAGAGATGGGTTAGTAATATAAAGGATATGATAAATGGAGGAGAATCATCTTGCTACCTGACTATATTACAAAACATTGTTTACCAAAAATCATGCCTTTAATCAACATTTTAGATTAAACTGGTTGTTCGGGGAGCCACTGTAATGCTTTCAGCCTAGGAGGCAGCCAAGTAGGGTGGTTAAGACCATGTGCCTGGAGCAGGACTGTCTTGGATCAGATCCTGGCGTTGCCACTTCCCGGCTGTATGGTCCTGAGCTGGCTACTTGTGTTTAATACCTGCCCCATAGGCTGCCATGAGGGGTAACTGATTAGATGCATATGAAATGCTTAGAAGGCACCTGGTCCGTGGAAAGCACTTGGCCAATATCGATCAACACTGTGTGCAGAATGGTGTATGAATGGCTATTGAGATTCAAAGTACAGTCCCCACTTTTAAGAAACTTAGAAACTCTCTGGGAAGAGAAAGCAGCTGCTTATAATATGTCTTAGGAAAAGGTACAACATAAAAACATCTCCTGTAGGCAAGGTATACACCATTGTATCACTAATAAACATTAAGTCAATAAGAAAGGGAGTAAAAGAGAAAGTGAGTGATGACCTGAATTTTGAAGGAGTTCCTGGCTTACCACCACAAACATTTTAATTCAAGGGCTTTGGAAAAGTGACTTGTCCATTATCATTATTGTTAATCTTGATTCATTATATACCTAATGGTAACTTTCTCTGGGCAGAACACTGGGATAGTGCTAAGGAAGGACTGACTACACATTTGCAGATCTTATCCTCAAGGAGCTTAAAGTCTTGTTATAAGAAGTTAGATATTAACAAAATACAAGGTGGGAAGTGCCATAGAAAAGGCATTGCTAGTTGGTAATGCAATGGTCTCCAGAAGTTCTGCTAAGTACATAAACAAAAAAACAAAAAAAAAGTTGGGTGAATCTGGTGCACCATGGAGCTTAGATGCCAAATGTAATGAACTCTTGTTCTTTTTGGAAGGGCCTCCTGGGGTGTAATAGGTTTTGGGACTCGTCCTCCCTGGGCTTTACAAGATGAGAGACTGACTCAGGACATAGAGGATAAGGAGACCCGACTCAGTGGGCAAGAGATGAACCAGAACGAGAATTTTCTAAATTCCCTAGCTAGACTGCAGAGTTGATCATCTACACGGCCTCTCATTCTGCTCTGTCCACCTCCACCCCTCACCATTCCTGGTAGAAAGATTCATTTTGGGAATAAATTATAGATCAAGAGATTGCCTGGTGTGAGTTAGAGGGATGGACATTTTCCACTCTAAGAATATTTCTTTTTTAACTACATGAGCACTTTTTTGTCCTAACAATTACTTTCTACACTCCTCTCTTTGCATTTTTTCCTCCCGTAACACATTTCTTTTTTATGAACAGAGATTTTTTGAGCGTGTTAAACTTTCAAGTTTATAGTTCTTTTTTACATTGGCTACGTTTTTAGTTTGTTCCTGATAACATTCGGGGAGGAAACTTAAGTTTCTTATCAATCTCACCAGGATGGGTTTTTTGGAAGGCTTTCTGTAGAAAACAAATACTACTATCTTAGGAGTTGAATTATTTCTTTACCTGAAGATTTTGGCTTCTTTCTGACTTTTTGTCTCCACCTCTTGTCCTAGATCTTGGATACTATTTTTAGGTTTGACTTCTGTTTGCTGATTATATAACAAATTTTATATGGTTAATTGAATAGGATTCATATTTGATTTGAAACCTAAGTACCCATTTGGCTGTCCCTAGGGAGTTATATGAAGCCTGAGAAAATCACACTGATAGCCTGCCTAATGAGAAATAGATGTATACAAGTAACATCAAATTGAAATAAATATCAAAGGAAAAAAACGTTAGAAAGTGTTTATAAGAAGAATAGGGTGGAGCTTTGTCCTTTCTGAAGAAAGATGGAGATGGGAAGATGATTAATTTTTTGGATCCTGCCAGGTGGCTGACTCCTTGACATTGCAGAAATGTAATAGGAGAGTGAGCTTTTATAATGTGAGTTTAGAACCTAACATGGGTTTATCACATACATAACTCTGGAAAAAATAGGTGTGTTGATTAAATGCTGCCTGGGTAAATTTGTGAATTCCCTGTCCAGGCAAGATAGGCTCAGTCCGGTTTCCAGGAGCCTGACCTGGACATGGGGAGGGCAAGGCTACCAGGCAGTAGTGAGGCAGGGTATTGGAAAACATCTGAAAGACAGTGTCAAGGCACACATTTGGAACAAGGTACACGCAGCCTAACCTAAGCACTGATCTGATGACCCTGGGCAGTAATTTGGAAACAAGGGAAAGAAAATGGAGATACTCCGACTGTGCAGGCCTTCCAACTTTAAGCTGGTACCAAACATTTAAATCAACTTCAGTGATGGGAAGAAGTGCTCAGAAATTTACATTTTAACACATAACAAATAATATTACTTATCATAGCTGGCATTTAAAAGCACTTTCAAAGCTTTTTTTCTTTTCTTTTCTTTTTTGTAATGTTATTTAATCTTCAGAATAATGATATGGAGAAGATAGGGTGAATATTATCATCTTATTTTTAAAGTGAAAGAAACTGGATATAGGAATGAGGGTTGCGTTGTTGATTGTGGTTTACCGGGACAATGATGACTAACTCCCAGCTCACCAGTATAATATTACTTACACTAAGATAAACATTGGGAAGTATTAATAAATAAAAGATCAGTTGTCAGTAAGGAGGCTTGAAAATAGTCTACGTATCATAGTTCATATTTTAGGTAGGCAATGGTTGGGAATAAGAGGTAGAGAACAACTCCCGGTAGTTTAAGAAATGGACAAGGCAGACAACCAGACTCTTAAATACAGAGAACAGGAGCGCCTGGGTGGCTTAGTCAGTTAAGTGTCTGCCTTCAGCTCAGATCATGATCCTAGGGTCCTGGGATCGAGCCCCGCATCGGGATCCCTGCTCCACCGGGAACCTGCTTCTCCTGCTCCCTCTACCTGCCGCTACCCGCTTCTTGTGCTCTCTTTCTCTGTGTCAAATAAATAAATGAAATCTTAAAAAAAAAAAGAAGTATGGGTAAAGAGGTACACACACTATAAATATGAAAATATATCATATGCCATCAGTATTGTCCTATAATTAAAAACCAAAGACAGTGGAGTGTATATAGGCATTAGAATATTATATTCAAGAGCATTGTTTATTATAGTACAGGGTCTAATTTGGGGCATTTCAACAAAAAAAATACTAATGGATTCAGGAATGATTCAGAGAATTACAAAATTTATTTTGATTGGAAATTAAGACTTTTTAAATAATGATAAATGGAGGCATGAAGTCAGTAGGTTAAAAATAATTTTTAAAAAGTAGATATAAAATGTAAAAGACACAGGGTGCCTGGGTGGCACAGACAGTTGAGCATCAGACTCTTGGTTTTGGCTCAGCTAGTGATCTCAGGGTCGTGAGATCGAGCCCTGCCACAGGCTCCGTGCTCACTGTGGAGTCTACTTGAAACTCTCTCCCTCTCCCTCTGAACTGCCCTCCTGCTCGCTCTCTCTCTCAAAATAAAAATATATATATATATATATTTTAAAAAATTAAAAGACCCAAAAAGGCAAACAGTGGAAAGTTAGTCTCTCTCTTGCCAGGACCTCTAGCCACCAGTTCCCCTTACCAGGGGGAATCACCATTATCAATTCTGGTGTATTGTACTGGAAATGTGCTCTCTGTGTATAAGCACGCAGCTCCACATCTTGTTTTTTTCAGTATACTTTAGAAGTCATTCCATATGAGTACATCGGCTGTGCAGTATTCTAATGGATGGATGTAATGTAATTTTTTGGATCAGTTTCCAGTTGATGACATTTCGTATATTTCCAGCCTCTATTACTATCCTTGCATATACATCTCTTTAGAGACAAATGAGTTTATCTGTAGGATGAAATTCCTAGGAATGAAATTTCTGGATTAAAGGGAATGTATAGGGGCGCCTGCGTGGCTCAGTCGGTTAAGTGTCTGCCTTGGCTTGGATCGTGATCCCAGCGTCCTGGGATCGAGCCCCGAGTTGGGCTCCCTGCTCGGCGGGGAGTCTGTTTCTCCCTCTCCCTCTGCCTGCTCGTGCTGTCTCTCATTCACTCTCTCTCAAATAAACAAATAAAATCTTAAAAAAATACAGCTTTAAAAAAAAATAAAGGGAATATAAATTTTTAATTTTGAAAAAAATTGCCCAACTGCACTCTGTACAAATTTCACCAGCTTTCTTCCAATCAACAATTTATAATAGCTTTGGTTTGCCCACACTTTATGATATGGTTAGGTCTAGAGTCTTTTACTTGCTGGGGAATTTTCTCAATTTTGTCTTCCAACCTCTTGCTGACATCTTTATACTGGCTGTTACATTTTTAATTTGTAAGACCCTTTTCTCTGTTCTTTGATTGTAACTTTTTTATGGTATCCTAGTCTCTTTTTTTTAAAGATTTTATTTTATTTATTTGAGAGAGACAGAGATAGCGAGAGAGAGCACAAAGAAGAGGGAGAAGCAGGCTCCCCGCTAAGCAAGTAGCCCAACATGGGGTTCAATCCAGGACCCTGGGATCATGATCTGAGCTGAAGGCAGACGCTCAACCGACTGAGCCACCCGGGTGCCCCATGGTATCCTACTCTTAATTAACTTAATTAACAAATGCAATATTGTATCTTACTATAGATATTGCTTCAACTTTTTAAAAATTTCCCCTTGCTTCCACCTTTCATGTTAAGAGACTTGCCTAAAATGTGTGGTGGTCCTTGAATGATTGTTCCTATTTAAAAGTCAGATACCTGGGGCGCCTGGGTGGCTCAGATGTTAAGTGTCTACCTTCGGCTCAGGTCATGATCCCAGGGTCCTGGGATCGAGTCCCGCATCGGGCTCCCTGCTCCATGGGAAGCCTGCTTCTCTCTCTCCAACTCCCCGCTGCTTGTGTTCCCTCTCTCGCTGTGTGTCTCTCTCTGTCAAATAAATAAATAAAATCTTTTAAAAAATAAATAAAAGTCAGATACCTCTCCTCAATCTCTCTGGTTTAACTCTCTACCGAACAGAAGTCCATTCTCCCTTTGGGATGGCACAGAGGAGTGGCAGCCTGAGGGGGGATAGGGACTGCCCACTGATCCTTATGCAGACTTTTCTCCAATTCCATTTTTTAAAATTTTTATTTGTGTGAAAGAGAGCAGGCACACAAGCAGGGGGAGGGGCAGATGGATAGGGAGAAGCAGACTCCCCACTGAGCGGGGAGCCCACACAGGGCTCGATTCCAAAGACCCTGAGATCATGACCTGAGCCAAAGGCAAATGCTTAACCGACTGAGCCACCCAGGAGCCCTCCAATTCCATTATGAAAGGCATTTTTCATCCTCACTTTTCTCAGTCCCTGTTGCTGTCTCTAACTCCTCAACTTTCCAGAGTTCTGATGTGCAAATCAGCTAACTTCTTTCTGCCTTCCCCCTCAACAGTTAATTTCACCTTTCTCTGCTTCGTTAAATCTATTTATCCTTTTTTCCCCCTATCTTCCAAAAATTTGTTATCCCCTCCTCTTCCATTCTTGTCATTCTTTATTGGAATTTTAGGGCAGTTTAGGGAGGTAGCAGATATAAACATATTTATTCCATTCACCATGTTTAGAAGGTAGTCAATAAACATGTTTTTAATCTATCAGAAGCCCTGCCCCTCTTACGGTTAATATTTCAAAATTAATGATGTTGACAGGAAAGAAAAATACTGAAACATAAGTAAGTAAACATAAGCAATATTTATGTTTAGATATAGCTCAACCCAAAGCCCATTAGTTTTAAAGTGGTTTTATTTTAATTTCAGGGTGTGTGCTGGTAATGTTTACATCAGTAAATTTAAAATAATTTTTTTTGAAAACTAACTAACATATCAGGCTGTTTTTATTTTTGAAGTCATGTTTTCTAACTGCAGTCACAGTCTGAAAGTCAATCTGTAACTAATTTTGCCACCACTATACTTTCTCCAGTGAAATACTCTTAAATAATAACTACTGTGTTATAGATACGGTGACTTTTAAAGGCAGATATAATTGCCAGTATTCAACAGTGAGTTTCAAATTTGTGTATGCAGGATTAAGTCATAATGAAGAAAGTCTGTCTTGCTAAATGAAATCTCAATTAAATACAGTTAAAAAGCACATAAGATGTATTGGTTGATCTAACAGAAGTACTTTAAAATGCTTATGTTACTAATTTCCAGGAGGAGTAAGAATATTTCTTTCTGGAATGTGAAACCACAGATAGAATTGCATCTCTCCAGGGAAATGGACTCAGTGTTTATGCAGTAAGCTTTTCCCATCTGTAATGTGACAACCAATTTTATTATTGCACTACTATGGTAGAAAATTTTCTCCCGCAATATATTTTTTAATACACTTGGGTGGACAAAATAAGGAATTGGACCTAATGCCATTTTTTTCCATTTAACTTTTCCCATTATTCTAAAAGTGTTTAGGTTTTTGAAGGCAGTTTTACTCTGGGACTCTTGAACAAGCCTCTATAACCAAACTAAATTCCAGAGAAGACTATTCTTTTTCTTTTTTCTAAAGATTTTATTTATTTATTTGACAGAGAGAGAGAGAGGGCACAAGCAGGGGGAGCGGCAGGCAGAGGGAGAGGGAGAAGCAGGCTCCCCGCTGAGCAGAGAGCCTGAGATGGGGCTCAATCCCAGGACCCCAGGATCATGACCTGAGCCAAAGGCAGATGCTTAACTCACTGAGCCACCCAGGAGCTGCTCTTTTTTTTTTTTTTTTTTTTTTAAGAGAAAGAGAACTTGCAAGCAGGGGAGGGGAGGGGCAGAGGGAGAGAGAGAATATCAAGCCGACTCCACGCCCAGCCAGGAGCCCAAGGTGGGGCTCAGTCTCACCACCCTGAGATCATGACCTGAGCAGAAATCAAGAGTCAATTACTTAAGGGACTGAGCCACCCAGCTGCCTCTAGAAAACCATTCTTAAATTAAGAGTAGTAATGTATGGGGGCTCAGTCCATTAAGTGGCTGACTCTTGATTTCAGCTCAGGTCACCATCTCAGGGTGGTAAGATTAAGCCCCGAGTCGGGCTCCGAGCTCAGTGCAGAGTCGGCTTGAGATTGTCTCTCTCCTCCTCCCTCTGCCCACCCTACTCAGCTAAAATAAATAAATAAAATCTTTAAAAATATGTATGGGGTATCACATGTCAAATTGTTCATTGTTAGCATAAGTATATTAGATTTAACAAGTATTTTCTACACTTCATTAATGTACATGCTATTGTGCTGTCAACTGACAAGAATATATAAGAAGCACAGTTTTATGGGGAAACAGTACAGCCTGGAGACTGAGTCAGACTGCCTGGATTTAATTCCCAACTTTGTCATTACCTAGCAGCATGACCCTGGGCAAGCTGTTGAACTTCTCTAAGCCCCATTTTGAAAATATAAAAATATCTACTTTTCAGGGTTGTTGTGAGACAAGATAAAATGACATAGGCTAAGCATTTAATGTGTTGTCTACTGTAAATGCTCAGTAAACATGAATCCAGGGAGAGAGAGAGAGCAAGAGAGTGAGAATGAGAGAAGAGAGGGATTGCATTGTATTCTCCAGGAGCTTCAATCAGCTGGAGAATATAAGAAATGCACATACGGGTAAAAGCATAAGTCAGGATATAATAAACTTTCAAAGTGAGAGAGTGACACTAATGATAATCTGAGTAGGGGTTTAGAGAAAGGGGATGTCAGTGTGAAATGGTTGTAAAAGAGGCATATCCTCAGGGGGGGGCAGAGGCTGGTCTGAAGTCAGGCCCTAAAGAATTTTAGAATGGACAGACGAGAGGGCAGGGAAAAGGTGTGCTGGAGTGCAATGATAGGAGTAGGTCCATAATTGGTGCTTAGGAGAAATACGGGTTTGTTTATTGAACGAATAAATCAAAGGATGGCCTGGCTAGTGTGTGGGGTGGTGATGAGTTGGATTAGTAGGGTAAACTGAGGTATGGAAGTCCCCTGGATGTCACCTTCGTAAATCACAAGGAACAGCTTGGGGATTTTTGAGTGGCATGGGGAAGATGTGTGACACAATGAAAATGGTATAGGAATAGGTGTGTAAAAAAAGAAAAAAGGTGTGGAGAGTAGCTAAATCTAAGAGTTCAGGTAGGAGTAATTTTTAAGTATATAGTTTGGTCTAATATTTGCAAAAAAAAAAAACCTGCAAAAAATTATAAAGAACAGAACTAAATGGATAAACAATAAAGGACAGAAAGAAGAGTCAATGGTGATTCTAAAGCCTGGGAGAGAAAAGGAATGATAAGAGTGGTGTTGGTGGAAATGCTGATTAAGGAATTAAAATATTTCAACTTAAAAAGAAAGGAACACCTTTGTTGTTGTTGTTGCTTTTATAAAGGTATACATACTTCTAATAAAAAACAGCAATAGCAAACCATGGAACTATATAAAGTAGAAAAATGAGAGTCCCCTTTTCTACCCCCCATTCCATTCTCTTGGGGTAACCACTGTGCTGGTTTGTTTGCATAGCCTTCCGGGCTGATTTCTATGTATGTACCAACCAAGAAAAGGAAATGGAACCTAGTGTACATAGGTCTCACCAACTTATTTGGGTTTTTTCCATATTGGTTCACATAGAGCTATCTTTTCACTGTAAGGAAATACAATTGCATTTACCCACTCCCATATGGAGGGACATTTCGTATTGCAACTTTTGCTATTAGAGACAATATTTAATGAGCAATCCTTATATTTCTTTGAACATTGTCACAACATTTTTGTAGGACAAGTATCTATGTGTAAAATTGCTGGGTCAAAGGGTATGTACATATAATTCTTTCCTTGCTTTTGGCAAATTGTCCAGTGAAGAGATAGTTCATTTATACTCCCACCATCAGTGTATGAGAGATCCTATTGCCTACCTCTTGGCTAAAACTGAATATTACACAGATCTTATTAATGGGCAGTCTTGGAAGCAAAACACGTCTTGTTTTAATGTGTCTTTCTTTATCAGTAAGGACGGACTTATTTTCATGGGTTTTACTAGCCATTTTAATTTGTTCTTCTGTGGCTATTTTAGTTTTAAACATGCAGAGGTTGAACGGGTGATAGAATATCCTCATATAGATGTCATGGAGGCAATCAGACAGAAGTCTGGGTACGAATTCCCAGGAGAGCAGTGGTAGCTGAAACGGAAAGGCTAAGTCCCCTGTGTGATCATAGATAGGAGAGAATATAGGCCCATAGGAAACTCAAGAGTGAGAAAGGGGAATGAGGGAAAATGATTGAAACTCCGCAGTAGCAGGTTAACAGCTATAGACAGAAGTAGAATCAAGATTGTGCCATCCCGCTAACTGGTTAAGGGATTTCGGGTAAATCTTGAATCTCTGAGATTCAATTTCCTCATTCATAAAATAAAAAGTTAGATGACTCTTCAATTATAAAAGGCATTGTTTCTATAATTTGAACCCATGAAATGAGACAATTTCAGGGGAGGCGTCATAAAACCCGTGGGATTTGGCAGTAAGGCGGTCATTTAAAATAATTATAATGTTAGCGTCTATGGGTTGCTTTTACTGCTGCTTTTTTGAAATTAAAAAGCTTTTTATTTGGAAATAATTTTAAATTTATAGACATTTTCAGGGAACACCTAAACACCCTTGACATCACCTATTGTTAGTGCTTTGCTTGTTTTATGTTTTCTCTTCTCTCTCTCTCTCTCTATATATGTATATATTTCTCAACCGTGCATAGCTCCTAGTCCTTTATCCTAAATACCACAGCATTTAGAGACACATAGTACAGTTACCCACTTCAGTGATTTTAACATTGATACTTTTATCTAATCAATCTACCATCTGTTTTCCAATTAACCCAGTAATGTGCTTTACAGAATTATTTTCCCCTCCAGTAAAGGTTCCAGTCTAGTATTTCATATTGCATTTAGTTGTCATGGTTCTTTAGCTGGAATATGTTCATAGTCTTTGTCTTTCGGAGCATTGACATCTTTGAAGAATATAGCCACCACCCCGCATTAAAAAACAAAACAAGACCTAGAATATTCTTCATTTGGAATCTGATATTTTTTTTTTTTAGATTTTATTTATTTATTTGAGAGAGAGAATGAGATAGAGAGAGAGCATGAGAGGGGAAAGGGTCAGAGGGAGAAGCAGACTTCCTGCTGAGCAGGGAGCCCGATGTGGGACTCGATCCCGGGACTCCAGGATCATGACCTGAGCCGAAGGCAGTCGCTTAACCAACTGAGCCACCCAGGCGCCCTGGAATCTGATATTTCTTTATCAGATTCCTCATTCAACTTCCTTGTTTCCTCACTAGGTGCTGTGTCCTCTGGGAATCACATCTCAAGGCAAACAATGTGCATCTGTCCCTCATTCATGATGTTAATTTCGATTACCTGGTCAAGATTTTGCCCAGTTTCTCTAGCGTATAATTAGTGTTTTTCCTTCCTTGCAAGCAACAGGAAGTCTATAGGAAGAACTGTGAGATGATGCAAATATTGTTTCTCATCAAAATGTCTCCTTGTATTTAGCATCCATTGACGGTTTTTGTGTTACCCAATCTTTGCCACAATGGTTGCAAAATGGTGATTGTCCAACTCCAGCACTCCCTCCACACTTACCTGTTGGCATTCAATATTCCACCATAAACAAGAGTACCCTCCTCTTCTCCACTCATTTTATCCATTTATTACTGATACGGATTTATGAATTCCTGGGGCTTTTAATTCTAACCTTATTTTGAAAGCAGGATATATAAGGAAACTACTGTGACGAATATTATCAACAAAGATCCTCAGTATGGAGAAAATGCCTAAAATTTATAGAAAGTAGAATGCAATAATGATTCACTCATCTGGTAAACCCAAATATCCAAAATATTGAGGAAAACATGAAAGTAGACAAATGGCCTTTCTATTAAGTAAATGTCCCCCACATATTGGAATAGTTTTAGTATATTCTGAGGTTCTTTCCTCTTATTTTATGCATACATTAAAAATATTCGTTGTTTGGCTTCCCAGGCTAACGTGATAAGACAATTCAAAGGGAGGTGTGTTAATATATGGATGCGGCGGTGTGGTAGGACCATCAGGAAGGTCAATAACGAGCACCATCCAGATCAATTAGACTTAAAGGAATTCACGAACATAGTAGGCCACAATCATTTATTGTAGGGTGAAGGATACCAAGTACTTCTAAGCTCCCACACACATCTCGGTATTATCGCTTCTGATTATAAAATACCTCTGGGTCATTAGAAATAGGTCAAACTATACTATGTTTTATTAGTTTAAGGCAGAGAAACTGGTGACATTTCAGGAAAAAAATCAATACACGTGGTTTAAATTCAATTGTTTCTAGTGCTTTAAGATGAAAACCTCTGTTATCTAGAATATCTAATTTTGTTCAATCCCTCACTGCCCCTTCTTTGTCCTGTCAGATAAATGAGGCATTACCGAAATCATCTTTAAAGTTAATACTGAAAATTATTAGTTCATGCAAACATTTATTTATGTACTAGCTGGTCTCCAAGACTTATTCCGGGGAACAAGACATCATTAAGTAAATACTTCCCCGCTGACCCATTCCCCGCATAGAGTTGCCCATGTGAGAAACAGCTCAATCTTAAGTTAGGCCTTATGCCTCCTGACAGTTGGTACTCATATTTGAATGGACTGTTGATTATCTTTGTCCTTGGTATCTGTGGCATGTCTCACTTGATTGGGAAGGGTGGCAGGCTCTCCTCGTACCCTGGTGTCAGATTTCTGGAGAATGTGTGTCTACCTCTTCAAAGTCCTCCCATAGATCCTTTCCCTCAGAGTGAATTTTGGGTCTGCTATTTTGCCTAGATTTTAAATCAGAACATTGCAAACATAACTGATAAATTTTTTCAAAATGTCTGGCCTATATATATATATATATATATATATTTGAAAGAAGAGATTAAGGGTTAGAGAAATAATATAGGTCTATGTGATTGCAGAAATTCCGTTGGCTGTAATAGAATTAGGTGTTTTTGAAATAAGGTTTCTAACTATGCCAGTTTGATTTTGACAGCAGTAATGAGAGGAGTTGTTTGTTGATTTGGTTCTTGCTGTGGTGGTCTCTTATTTGAAACTGCTTGTTCTATATCTAAATGAGTTCTTTCACTTACCCCTTGGAAATAATTTTGATTGATAGTAATAAAACTGTTACATAATGGTGATTCCTCTGAAACAATTTTAAGCATATTGAATTCTTATTGATTTCTATTTTATATAATGGCATTTCTCTTTTATACATTCGTACTTTTTGTTATACTAAGACTTAGCATATCTCTTATCTCCTGGCAAAAGCAAATGGAATACATAAGGCAACTTACAGAATTTAACTGTGATAAAAGATGCTCTGGTAAAGAAAATTTGCTGCTGGTCCTGTTTAAGTATAAAAAGCCATTGTTCCATTTGCATATCAATAAATGGGAAGGGACACTGGCTTTCTAAAATAATTCCCAAGCTCTGACCAAAAAAAAAAAAAAAGATGTTGAGAATAAACTTTTCTTCTATGTTTTTATTCGTAAACTCTTAATCTCACCAATTTCAGAAGTTTGAACTCAACATAACTCTAAAGGTTAATAAAACTATTATTTTAGAGGTTATCAACACGAGAAATAGATTTTGAGTAATTATTCCAAACTCAGAAATTCAGTACGTATAAGAATTTAGAATATCCGTGGCCTACCTTCATGAGTCACATGCTTTTTTCTCTTCAAAATCCAAATGAAAACTTCACTGCTCTTACAGTAAACTGTGAAAATTAATGGTAGATGTAGGAACACAGCCTCATTTGTTTTTATGAAACCCTAATTCAAGTTTAAAGTAATTGCAAGACATTAATACTAGAATTCCCTGTTGTTCCTCAGTTTTATTTCTAAGTATTTATTTCTTAAAATGGGATATGTGTATGTGTGTGTATATGTAATTGTTGTATGTATTATTGTTGGCACACAGCCAAGCACCTTTTCCTTAATCTCTTATTAACACTTAAAAAAGAATAAACATTTACCTAACTTGATAACTAGAAGGTTTTCCCCCAAGTGCTAATTCTGTTTGCCTGTTGTTTCCTTGGGACTTGAAGCAATTCACATCTATGGGAAAACTTCCTGTATACATAACACACTTCCCCCCTTTTAACCAATAGTCTGTTTTCTTTTTTCTAAGTCTATTCTCATTCGAAAGTTGTTTTTTTTCCTTCTTTTGGTTTCTCTACTTCAACCAGTGATTTCTTTATGATTCCTTTCAAGACTTTCTTTGAAAGCAAAATGCAATAAAATTGAAAAACCATAAACTTTGTCTATCCCTGTTTTTGTTTGCCAACTCACCTTTGGGTGTGGAGAGGGGGGAGGGAAGGCTTTAAAAGAAATAACCCTGTTTGAGGGAAGGCGTTGAAGACATTCTAGCTTCCCTAAGAGTAAAGGGCTAGGATACCAGGCGATCAAAGAAGGAAATAATTAGCATTCTTCGATATACAAGATTAATCATTTCTGCTTAGTGGTTATTAAAGGGAGGAAAGAAACCAAATGGGAACAATTTTGGTCCTTTCATGTTTTATACCCAATGCTAGTACACAGTATTCCTTCCACAGCCTCCTGCACACTGCCTAAAGAAGAGCTGCAGATCATCAAATAATCATCATTTCCAAATGGTCTAATGACGGCGTATATAAAGGTGGCTCACTTAAAACCTTCCATTTATAGTCACACTGCATCAAATGGTGCTAATTTTAAGTAGGCCACCCCACACAGTGCACCCTCCGAAACAACACTCTTCCACCATTTATACCGAATCTAATCCTTTTTCATTCACACAAAATATTTGATAATTCAGAATCTTGTTCATGCATTGACGTGAAAATACTTTTCACCTGGAACTCATCAATCTGAGACCCCGGGATGCCAAATTTCTGTCATTTGCTTATTAAGCCAAGGGCGGTCCCCTGCATAACACTTACAAAGGCCTACTTCTAACACTTCCCGAATCTTTATGAGAGTATCGACCACCATAATTTATGGTCCCATGGCAGTGGGGTGGCTCTTCACATTTGGAGCCCTCTCACTTGCCCGCCGCGACTAATTTTAACCAAAACCACCGCTGGCGCGGGCAGAATATTTCATCTGGGACTCAAGTGTTTCCAGACTTTGTTCTCCGGCCTTAAAGATGACAGCGACAGACACCAGAGTGGATTTCACCTTGGTGGGCCCCGTGCCGGGAGGAGGTGGCCGGCTGCGGCGGGTGCCCCACCTGTCAGCCCTCCAACCCTTCCCCGCCCCTCCGTTGGGCGGGCAGCGGCCCCTCCCTCCCGCGAGCGCGGGGCCGAGGGGCTGCGGCAAGCGGCGCGCGCCACGGACACCGGTCCCCCGCGGCAGTTGGGCTTGCGGGGCAGAAGAGCGGCTGGCGCGGCGCGCGCGGCGAAGACCCCGCCGGTCGCGGCGCTGGGGGCACGCGCAAGCGCGCTCGTTTGGTGCGCGCGCCCACGCGGCTCCGCCCCGCCCTCCCTGCGCGCGCCCGCCAGGTCCGCTCTCCTCCCCCACCCCCCGGCGCGGACGGGGTGGATCCAGCTCACTCCCCTCCCCCGAGCGGCGGTGGCGGCGGCGGGCGCTGAATGAGAGACGCCGACTGCTCGGGTCGCCGGGCGCTAGCCTAGGCGGCGGCGGCGGCGGCGACAACGAAGACTGAAGCCGGCGTCGTCTTTCCATCCTTCGAGGCGACGGCCGCAGCTGCACAGGTCGGTGCTCTGGGGCCGCGGGCCCGGTGCCGAGCCTCGGCGGGCGGTGCGGGGGAGGGAAGGTGGGTGCGCTGCGCCCCCCGGGCGGCGCGGAGCCGCCGCAGCGGCGGCGGCGCGGGGAATGGCGGCGGCTCCGGCGCTGCGGTGTGGAGCTCCTGGCCGCGGGCCCCGGGGCTGCTCGCCCTCGGCACGGAGAGGGGGCTGCGGGGCTCTGGCTGCGGGAGGAGGGCGCTGGGGGCCCGGGGCCGCGTCTCCCTCGGCGGCTCGCCCTCCGAGGCTGGAGGCGGCCGTGCGGTGTCCGCTCCCGGTCTCTGTGCCGAGGCCGGGGGCGCGGCGGCCCCCTGAGGCCGCCTCGCTCTCCCTCCTGGGTGGCGGAAGCCCCTGGCCTCGGCCCGCGCTGCCCTGGCGCCCGGCTGCGCCTCAGCCTCCCTTCAGGTGAGCGGGAGTCCCGGGGACCGCGGAGCCGGGCCACACCCCCTCCCCTGGCCCTGGCCCTGGCGCTGCGCCCCCGAAGCCGGCAGCCGAGCCGGCCGCCCGCGAACCCGCGCCCGCGGTCAGGGTGACCTGTTGCGGAGCGGCCCGCAGCTCGGGTCGCCCGCTAGCCCGGGACGGGGAGAGGCTGGTCCTGAGCTGGCCTCGGGCCGGGTGCGCGGCCCGAGGTCTGGCTGCTGTACGGCTAGGAGCGGGCGTACTGTGAAAAGGAGAGATTCCGGACCGATCTGATCAAACACTTGCAAAGCCGGGATATCTGTCTGCAAATATCCGGAATTCCATTGCAGTATCGGATGAGGTAGGCTCATAAACACTGTGCTTCGAAGGTGATTTGGCAGAAGCCCGAGCCAAGTGTGAGGAGTTAATATCTGGAAAATAGCCGTAAACCAGTGCGGAGCTGAATTATCCTCCCACCTGCCCCCCTCGGAGCCCTTTTCCTGTAGCTGTGTGTTGTGCAGACGCAGGCCAGTTTCAGTGTACGTGGGCGTGTTTGGGAAGAAGCTGCGAGCTGATAGGAGGTACCTTAGTACAAATGTTAATTTGTTTGAACTGGGAGGGGTAAGGGAGGAGGAAGAAAGGGCACTGATGTTAACTGTGGGGGAGGGGCAGTTGAAACACCAAATTTCTGTTTAAGAGAGCGCTAAAGAGGAGTATCTAATACCCCGTGTTTAAGACCGTAAAAGTGGGGAACACAGGCAGCAGTTAATTGTGTTTTATCTTTTATGTTCCTTGGATTCCGCCCCCCCCCCCCCACAACGCTGTAGTTGTTACAGAGAGCCTTGTTTTCGTACCGGTGTTTATGAATTGATTTTGTTGTATTTTTGTATTCACTGTCAGATCGACTCTTGTTTAAGTTTCTTTGAAGATGACCATCAGAATCTTGGGAAACTTTTGGATCCATGCACGTATATTATTGCACTCACAGATCATAGCTTGCTAGCCATAAAGCGTGTTCCACCCAGATAATTATGCTTGTGCAAGTTGGGTAGAATCATAAATATATTACTGTACTGTTACTGCTGAATATCTTACTGTAGACTTTAGAATTATGAAGGAACTTGGCCAAACAGTATTATTTTAATAAAAATAACTTCTCTAATTCAAGCTTTGTGAGTATGAAGTTTATCATCTAGCTTAAAAATTTTGGAAAATAACTTGTTTTATTAGCTTAAAGATTAAATATAAGGATGTTAGATGCCTTCTTGCATAATTTCAGTGTAATTAATTTAGTCTAAACGACATTTTCGCCTTTTTTAAAATTCAGTATAAAAATTTTTAAATAGTAGGATCTACCTTTTTTTTCCATTTTATTTCACCTTTAATTAAGGAATTTGACTTTTCAAAATATTCTGTGTGGAACTCTGGAAATACTGTTCACTTTGCCTAAATTATTCCATATTGCAACAGAACTTTAAAGATAGTGTTTGGTTTATCAAGATTGCAGCATGCTTTTCTGATAATATGTGTATATTTTGATATCAGAACACACCAAAATTTCTTGAGAAAAAATATAACTAAAAAACTGGCTTTGTGAATCTTTTACTTAGTGTATTACACACCAGTAATAGAGTTGTGTTTTCAAATACCTAGTATGTTTTTTTTTTTCAGTTTATTGTGTCATTACAGTTGAGACTGTGGTTGTTTGTACTGAGTGATGGATGTATAAGTGAAAATGTTCTGTTGCAACCTAAAACACTTAAGCTTTAGTTCATTCACTCATTCATTCATTCATTCCACACATACTTATTGAGTATATATTTGATGCCAGTTAGGTGCCTCGGTATTGGGGATACAACAGAAAAAGACAGGTCTGTGCTCTGGTGGAGTTGAAAGACTAAGTGGGCAAATAGTCTACTACTCGTCAGATAATGCTGTTTGTTCAGTGTTAGTTTAAAAGTTTAAGAAGCAGAAACTCCTATGATGAGTTTTGGTTAAGGATATTGTTTGTGTTTTTCCTTCTAAGTATAGTGGGAATTATTACTGAGTGAACAAAAGCATTAAGAGAGTTGTTTAAAAAATATGCTGGTGTTTATATACATTGTGTATCTGGTTCCCAACTATAACCAAAAATAAACATTCTACCTGAAGTCAGATGATGCACAGTTTACATGCGGTTAAACAACTTTAGTCTTTTGGTTTTTATGGTTAAATACTTGCTAAAAATATTCTCTCTCTGCACTTACTTGTTTATAAGGGAGTCTGATTTTTTTTTTTAAGTCTAGATTTTTAAAATATTGCCTTTTCTTGGGATGCCTGGGTGGCTCAGTCGGTTGAGCATCTGCCTTCAGCTCAGGTCATGATCCCAGGACCCTGGGATGAAGTCCCGCCTTGGGCTTCCTGCTCAGCAGAGAACCTGCTTCTCCCTCTGCCTGCTACTCCCCCTGCTTGTGCTCTCTCTGACAAATAAATAATAAAATCTTTTAAAAAAAATCTTTTCTTTTTCTGACTGTGTGTGTGTGTGTGAGTGGACCAGTGTCCCACTGTTCTTCCATAGAATCTGATAGCCATTATTGCTAAAATCAGAAAAATTTGAAAGTGATAGGTTTCCCTTTTTGTTTAAAACATGACTATTGGTGTAGTTCTTTGCAGATCACAAAGCTTTTTAATATGTATTACGGATACTTAAATATATGGATACTTCTTATTGACAGGACTGCTAATTTTATTTTGTTTTTTAATATTTATTTATCTTAAATAAATTTAAGGGGGGAGGAGCAGAGGGAGAGGGAGGAGAGAGAACCCCAGGCAGACTCCTGCCAAGTGGAGCCCTCCTGGGGTTCAGTCCCAGGACCCGGAGATCATGACCCCAGCCAAAATCAAGAGTTGGATGCTTACTGACTGAGCCACCCAGCTGCCCCCAAGACTGCCAACTTTATAGGCATTATTATCTGTATTTTAGATGCTGAAGCACAACGCCAGTGAGCAGTCAGCCCAAACCCGAGTGGTAGCTGTTACTGTACTGCAGTGCTCCATCTTGGGAGTGTAGGGCTTGGGGAAAGCATCAACATGTAGTGCTACAGTTCAGTGTACAGTAGTCTACTGGTCTTTTCCAGAAATTTCTAAACTTTTAAACTTTAAACCCTCTCTTAATTGAAATATAGTTAGTTTACTTTCTTTTTGTGAGTTAAACTTTAAAACCTATTTAAAATCTAAAAGTATCACGGTTACAGGATTTCTTCTCCTTTGGTGCCCGTGGTTCTTGGTCACGCCACTTGGAAGAATGAAGAGGTAGACCAGAGGAAGAGTGGTGGGCAGCAGAGTTTATTGAGTGATACTACAAAGCTCCGGAAGAGGGAGGGGACCCAAGAGGGTTGCCGATTTGGTTTTTAGATCTAGGGTTTTTTTGTTTTTTGAGCGTGAGAGAGATCACGAACGGGGGGGAGGGGTAGAGGGAGAAGCAGACTCCCCTCAAGCAGGGAGCCCGATGTGGGATTTGATGGGGAACTCCATCCCAGGATCCTGGGATCATGACCTGAGCCAAAGGCAGATGCTTAACCTACTGAGCCACCCAGGCGCCCCTCAATCTAGGGGCTTTTATGGGGTTGTTGGTGGACTGTTTCAATCTAATTAACTCTCCAGGCGCTTGTCATCACATATCAGTGGGAGAGGGTGGGGGGCTCCTTATGAAATCCTTTTAAGGGTGGTTTCCTCTTGGAGGGGATTGTTCCTGCCTGTCTTTCTTCTGTCATTATCACTTTTTTTGCTATATAAAAAAGACACAGATAGTTTTGATGTACTTTTAATGGTATAAGTGTTTTGAGAATAAGATGTATTAAAATCAACCTTATTTTTTGAATATGAGGTTTTATTGTATAACAACCATATTTGAAATAAAATTATCCCTTCAGTTTTAATACTACATTTTTTTGGTAAAGATTTTATTTATTTATTCATGAGAGACAGAGAGACAGAGAGGCAGAGGGAGAAGCAGGCTCCGCCCAATGCGGGACTCATCCCAGGTCTCCAGGATCATAACCTGAGCCGAAGGCAGACCCTCAACCACCTGAACCACCCAGGCGCCCCAATACTACATTTTTTTTTACTTAATTTTCAGTGAAAAGATAATTCAAAGAGGTTGAAACTCTACCTCAGCCTGAATGAGGTTCCTTGGAGAGGAAAATGAATGTTTTGCACTACTCTGTAAATTGTTTCTTTAAATGCATCTTATTCCCAATGGTTTAGTGTTCAACCTTAGTGAGAGAATGAAGATCAGATGTAATAAATTTTGGTAACTTGGAATTAATCTGGAATCTTTCTTGATTAATGTGTTGAGGTTTTGATTTGGGAAAACTTTTAACTATATAGTTAAAATATAAACATCTTCATATTCTATGGAAAGAAAAGTTTGAGTATAAATTTATGCAATAACTTTACTAAGTAATGGCTAGCTATGGGTATAGGAAGATTATAAGTAGCAGTGTTTCTGTGACTTAGGTTGAGGGTGCCTAGCTATTTATGTGCCATTACTGAGAACTTGTGGTACAGGGTCTGGAATGATACGTTGCTTTAGAGTATGAGAGGCTTAAAATGAAGCTCTCACCTTGAACTTAATTGATACCTTCCTGTGATTGTACTTTCATGACTTTTTCTCAAAACACATTTTCATTTTTAGGTTGATTTCCTTTTTGCTGATTCTTGGAGCCCTTTTCTGAAAATCCTACCTAAATAGCATACCTAAATATCACACTCTACCCTTACCCTTATTTTTCTTCACAACATTAATTTAGCTGACATTATAGCATACATTAACTTGTTTATTGTTTTCTTCCCTCTGGATATAAGCTTCATGAGGGCAAGAACTTAGTTTTCTTCACTGTTGTATTCCTAGCACCTAGAAAAGTGCCTAGCACGTAGTCAATAATACCTAGGTAATATTTGTGGGGTGAGTGAATTAATTGACCTTAAATGACACAAAAACCATTTTTTTGTTTTGTTTTAAAAACAAACACGTTAATTGTGTTAATTGTACAACTTTGCAGTTAAGAAAATTGTACTATAGGACTTATAATGAAAAACACCATCCCCTGCTTCATCTTGGTATAATTTTTCCTCTTATGTTCTGCTCTCAGAGCAACCATTTTTGATACTTTCAGCTGTTTTTTTCTGGTGTTTACTCCCATATTTTGAAATACTATTTGTTTTTCAATTTTAGATTCTGGTTTGCAACTGTGGAGGATGAGTCTGTGCTTTAGGATTCTTAGGCCACTTTGAACATCCTCTCCTTTTATCTCCCAGTATATCATGCTTTTGGTTAAATCACTATTCATTTTTCACATTATTATGACCTCATAATATGTTCACCATTGAACTTTGCAGTGTACTATGATTATATTTCTTGTAGTTAAAATTTTTTCTTTTTAAATTTTATTTAGTTTCCCATTTGTGTCTCTCTCTCTCTCTCTCTTTTTTTTTTTAGAAGCTGTCCCAGTGTGTTTAAGCACATCACATAATTGATTGTTCAGTTTTTTTCAAAATTGGGGAAAACCCTAGGTCTTTCTGTGCTTTTGCTCAAATCTGCACTGTGGCTCTCCACTTCTGCCACCCAGGTTTAGCCTGTGATTTGCCTTCAGGATTCTGAGAGTTCTCTTTGTCTTTTGCCTCTGTCAGAGCCTGTGGTCTCCGGATCCATGCCTTCCTCTTTCTCCATTTATACCTCTGTTTTGGTGAAAAGCATCCCTCTGTAACTTTCCAGAGAGAGAATGTATGAGGAGGTGAAATTTTTGAGATGTTTGTATTACTGAAGATAGCTTGCTTCCATGCTAATACCTGGTTAATAATTTGGCTGGTCTGGGTATAGCGTTCTAAGGTAGAATAATGTTCCCTCAAGATTTAAGGGATTGCACTATAATTTTCTAGTGTCAGGTAGTTGTACCAGAGTCTTTTGCCATTCAGTCTTCATCCTTTATAGGTAACCTCTCCCTTTTAAGATCCTTTTTTTTGGGAGGGGGTCATGAGTATATCTGATACGTCCCTGATGTTGTATGTGTCTTGTGTGGATCTTACTTTATTTCTTGTGCATGGAACTTAATGGGCCCTTGCAACCAGCTCTGCCCATATTAGATGAGAGGAGAGATAATCTACAGGGGTCAGCAAAGTTTTCTTCAAAGGGCTACATAGTAAGTATTTTAGGCTTTGTGGGCAAAACAGTTTCTGTTACTAATACTAAGCTTTATTTCTATAGCCTGAAAGCAGCCATAGATAGCATGGGCATGGTTTGCTGACTCCTGATCTGTGTGCACAGGTGGAAGGATTAGCCTTTGCTTTAATAGGAGTAGGGAGAGTTTATCTATAGAAACAGGAGAGAAGATGGAATACAGTTGACCCGTGAACCCTTGAACAACACAGGGATTAGGGGCGCCAACTTCTGTGCCATCAAAAATTCATATATGACCTTAGACTTCTCCAAAACTTTACTTAATAGCCTACTGTTGACAGGAAGCCTCTGATAATATAAACAGCCAGTTAACACATATTTTGTATATTGCTATAAATTATATACACCTTCTTACAATAAAGTAAGCTACACAAAAGAAAATGTTACTAAGAAAATGATAAGGAAGAGAAAATACATTTACGGTACTGTATGGTATTTATTGAAAAAAAAAAATCCACATATAAGTGGACCCGTGCAGTCAACCTTGTGTTGTTCACGGGTAGCTGTATGTAGACACAGACATGATGGTGGTGGTTTGGGCAAATTTTCACCTAAGGTTTTCTGTTTGCTTTAGTGTATGGGAAGCAAGGTCACTGGCTGAGAATAAGGAATAGGAGTGTGTATCAGGGGTTTGAGAAGAGGGGAAAATACATGATGTAGTCCTCTATCAAAGAGTGGAGAAGAGAACAGAACAGAATGGGGAAATACAGTGTGATTGCCGGGCAGCAGCATGAAGGGCTCAGTTGAATGTCATGTTCCTGACTTTTGATAGGAATACCTCTAAGATCTCATCATTAAGTATGATATCTTACTATAGGTTTTTTTTTATTTAGACAGGGTTATTTTATTAATCTCAGAAATATTTTCGTATGTAATATGTACATATATGTATATATATTTTAACGCATACAAACTTAGCCTGTATAATGCTTATATCTAGAGAAATGCCAAAAGAAAGAACTATCATTATTTTCCCAAGTGCAAATTTTGATTTAAGAATCATTCATTTATCTGTTCATTTAAAAAAAGTCTTGGGGGCTCTTGGGTGGCTCAGTGGGTTAAGCTGCTGCCTTCACCTCAGGTCCTGGGATCAAGCCTGCTCAGCGGGGAGTCTGCTTCTCCCTCTCTGCTGCTCCCCCTGCTTGTGCTTTCTCTCACTCTCTCTCCCCTGCTTGCTGTCAAATAAATAAATAAAATCTTAAAAAAAAAAAAAAAGTCTGGGAGCAGGGCGCTTGGGTGGCACAGTTGGTTGAGCCTCCGACTCTTGGTTTCAGCTCAGGTCATAATCTCAGGGTCGTGGGATAGAGCCTTGCATGGGGCTCCGCGCTTAGCAAGGAGTCTGCTTCAGATTCTCTCTGTCTCTCAAGTAAATAAATAAATCTTAGAAAATGCTCCACAGTGGGGCATCTGGGTGGCCCAGTTGGTTAAGCCTTCCTCTGGGGTCACGATCCCAGTGTCCTGGGATTGAGCCCGCCTCGGGCTCCCTGCTCAGCGGAGAGTCTGCTTCTCCCTGTGTCTCTCCCCCTGTTTACACTCTGTCTCTCACTTTCTCTCAAATAAGTAAAATCTAAAAAAAAAAGAAAGAAAGAAAATGCTCCATGACTTTTTTTTTTTTTAATGTGCAGGAATAGTTCTTGGTGCTGGCGATACAGCCATAAACAAAAAGATAAAAAGTTTGCCTTCATGTACGTTTATATTTTAACCAGCTAACATATAATACAATTAAAATATACATACACAAAAACAACAAGTAAGGAACACTTATAATGTGATGTTTTGTGAAAGAATTTCCCCATTCAGTTAATTAACACACCCATCACCTCACATTTACCTTTTTTTTTTTTTTTTTTGGTGAGAACATTTAAGTTCTACGTTCTTAGCAAATTTCAGTTATACAGTACAGTTACCAATTGTCATTACCGTGTTATACATTAGATCCTCAAATCTTAGTCCTTTTATAATTTAAAGTTTGTACTGTTTACCAACCTCTCCCTATTTCCTCTACCTTACTATAAATTTCTGATGGATAACTGTAAAAGATTAATAAATGCCTTCTAGTCTTGGTTTTGCAAGAATTTTTTTCTTTTACTGTCATAAATAAGTATTGAATTTTATGAAGTGTTTTTCTGTGTTGGTAGAGATGATCGTGTATATTTTCTCCATTAATCTGCTAAAAGGATGTATTAGATGTATTACGTTATGAGATTATCTCCTGTTTGCATTATTGGGTCCAGTCCTACTTAGCTATGTTGCATTTGTCTCTCCACACCCACACTGCTGAACTTGGTTTGCCATTGTCTTAGAGTTTTTTAAAATCCACATTTATCAGTAAGTTTATCAGATTTCTATGTATGTATTTTGGCTTTGAAGTTATGCTGACTTCATAAAATGAGTTATGGAGCTTTCCTTTTCTATACCCTGAAATAGTTTTGTAACAGATTATGTATGTGCTTCTTGAAGGGGCTATAGATGTAATATGAAAGGTGAAAAATAAAGTTTCTAGAGAAAACATGGAAAAATACCTATGTGACCCTTTGGTAGGCAAAGATTTTTTTTACACAGGACATAGTAAGTGCTAACCAGATAAGACAGATAAATTGTTCTTCATTAAATAAGAACTTCTGTTCATCAAAGGATACTATTAAGAGAGCAAATAGGCAAGTTGACACCCTGGTAAAAGTGTCTGCATTACTTAGACCTGACAGAGGACTTGTATCTAGAGTATATGTGTCAAAACAAAACCATAAAAATACCAGGAACCCATTTTTGAAACAAATGGGTTCCTGAGCAAAACACTGGAACAGGCATTTATAAAGTGAGTTGTTCAGATGGCTAAGGTGAAAAGGTACTCACACATAATTTTTAGAGAACTACAGATTAAAATATCATGTGATAACCACTGTATACCCACATGAATGGTGTTAATGGAAAAAGTCTGAAACTAAGTCTGAAACTACTAAGTGTTGACAAGAATGTAGAGCATTTGGAACTCTCAGACTATCAGGTGGGTTTGAAAATTGGTAAAATCACTTTTGAAAATTCTTTAGTATCATCTGCGAATGTTATACACATGTATGCCCTGTGATCCAGCAATTTCACTTCTTGTTTTAGACTCAATAGAAATCAATATATATGCACATCAGAAGACTTTTTTTTTTTTTTTTAAAGAAAATATAGGGGTAGATTTTCATGACCTTGGAATAGGCAAAGCATTCCTAGATATGATACCAAAAGCAGGAGCAACAAAACAAAAATAAGGTAAATTGGAGTTCATCAAAATTTTAAACTTTTGCTTCAAAGGACACCATCAAGAAAGTAGAAAGACAGCCCAGAGAATGGGAGAAGATATTTACAAATCATATATCTGATAAGAGACTTGTATTCAGAATATACTCATTAATAAAAAGACAAATAACCTAATTTTAAAATAGAGGATCTGGGGGGTACCCTGGTGGCACAGTCAGTTAAGCGTCCAACTCTTGGTGTTGGCTCAGGTCCTGATCTTGGTGTCATGAGATCAAGCCCTGTGTTGGGCTTCACACTCGGCGTGGAGTCTGTTTGAGATTTGTTCTCCCTCTCCTTCTACCCCTCCCGCTTGTGTGTGCGCTCTTTCTCTCTCTCAAATCTTAAAGATAAAGGATCTGAATTGACATTTTTTGAAAGAAGAAATGCAATAAGTACATGAAAAGATGCTTGAGATTGTTAGCTATCAGGGAAATGAAATAAAAACCACAATGAGATACCACTTCACACCACTGGAATGACTAGAATCAAAAAGTTAGATAATAAGAGGGGAGCCAGTGTGGCTTAGTCAGTTAAGTGTCTGCCTTTGGCTCAGGTCATGATCCCACGGTTCTGGGATCAAGCCCCATGTTGGGCTCTCTGCTCAGCGGGGAGTCTGCTTCTCCCTCTCCCTGCTGCTCCCCCTGCTTGTATTCACTCTCTCTCTTTGACAAATAAATAAATAAAATCTTAAAAAAAGAGTTAGATAATAACAAATGTAGACAAGGATGTTAACAAATTGGAACCTTCATACACTGATAGGAATGTAAATTGATATAGCTACTTTGGATGACAGGATGACCGTTCTTCATATTATTTAACATAGAATTATCATATGACCAGCAATTTCTCTCCTGGGAATATACCCAAGAGAAGTGAAAACATGTCCTTGAAGAAAATGTACGTGAATGTTTAAAGCAGCATTATTCATTATAGGCAAGAAGTAGAAATAACCCAAATGTCTATAAACCAACAAATGAACAAACTGGATGTGATATGTCCTTGCAGTGGATTAGTATTCAGTGGTTAAAAGGAGTAGGTACTGATACGTGCTACAACATCAGTGAACCTTGAAGATATTATGCTAGGTGAAAGCAGCAGTCAGAAAATGCCACATGTAATACGACTCCATTCATATGAAATGTCCAGAACGGAGAAATCTGTAGAGACCGTAGATTAGTGGTTGCTTAGGACTGGAGGGGAGGGCAGTGGTGGGAGTTGAAGGACACGGAGTCTCTTTCTGAGGTGATGAAAACGTTCTAAAATTGAGTGATGATGGTTGTACATACCATTGAATTGTACACCTTATTTTTTAAAGTTGTAATTCCAGTATTGTTAACATACAGTGTCATATTAGTTTCGGGGGTACAGTATAGTGATTCAGCAATTCTGTACATTAGTCCATGCTCATCATGATGACTGTACTCTTAATCTCCTGAATTACACACTTGAAATTGGTGAATTGTATGGTATGTGAGTTATATTGTAATAAAGCTGTTAAAAAAAAATCAGGCATGGCAAAAATAATCAGTGATGTGAAGACATGCGATCATATTTGAGAAAAGCAGGATGCAGAGGAATATATAAAGTGTCTCATTTTGGGGGCACCTGGGTGGCTCATTCGTTAAGCGTCTGCCTTTGGCTCAGGTCATGATCCCGTGATCCTGGGATTGAGCCCCGCATCAGGCTCCCTGCTCAGCTGGAAGCCTGCTTCTCCCTCTCCCACTCCCCCTGCTTGTGTTCCCTCTCTTGCTGTGTCTCTCTGTCAAATAAATAAATAAAATCTTAAAAAAAAAAGTATATAAGTATTAGGAAACCAGCATGACTAAAGATATAACAACAAGAATTAGTCTTTTGGGCATGGTTTGGATTGAAGGGTTTATTTGCATTGGGGTGGGAAATAGTTACATTTGATAAGGTGGGACAGTATTACTATAAGGTGATATGAGAAAAGAATTGGGCATCTGTGCTGGGAGAAGCACAAAATTTCAAGTGAGAAATCATGAGGTCTGAGAGAGACAAGCCCAGAGCAAGAGATTGAATATTCTCATTTCTGGCTCTGTGGATACTCTTCTTCCCTTATTCTAGTACTTCTTTGGTTTCTCCCCTTCTTGAGACCACATCCAGTTTTTACCCAGGGAAGAGTACAGGCTTTGGTGTCAGACTTTTGGTGGCAGAATTCTGGCTGTATTCTTTACTAACTTGTGATCTTGGGCAGGTTGTTTAACTTTTCATGTCTATAACATGAGCATCATAAATAATAGCTTTCTTCATATGATATGAAGATTAAATGAGATGACACAACTTTTAGAACAATGCTAAGCATATAACATGTTCAATAAATAGCATATCTGTATGATGTCATATATACATGTATCATATACATGTCATTATATATATATATATATGGAATACTACTTGGGTAACTTGAATTTCTTATAGCTTAAAGAACCTAAGAAGTTAATTTGCTTGCACATTCACTTAGAGTAGGGCAACCCAGGGTGCAGGCTGGGTAAGAAATAGTATTTTAGGTAGTCTGTGGAGCATTAAAAAAAAATATTGTCTTATGTAATTTGAATAATAAGACTTGGTATTTATTTATTAAGGACTTAATAGAGGCTTGGTGCTGTTCTCAGCATTTTACCTCTATTAACTCATTGGATCATCATGATAACCTGGTGAAGTGTAGGTCCTATTGTTTATTTTATTGTTTATTTTAAAGAGGTAGAAATAGAAGGCTAGCCATATTGCCTGAAGTTATATACGATATGTAAGTGGCAGAGCTAGGATTTGAACATAGGTCGTATAGTTGTAGAGTTTTAATTTTTAAACACATATTTCCTCTTCCTTCCTTCCTTTCTTAGATTTTATTTATTGGGCACCTTCGACTGAGGTCATGATCCTGGAGTCCCAGGATCCATTCCCACATCAGGCTCCTTGCTCAGCAGGGAGTCTGCTTCTCCCTCTGACCCTACCCCCTCTTGTGCTTTCTCTCTCTCTCACTCTTTCTCACTCAGATAAATAAAATCTTTTAAAAAATAAAGATTTCATTTATTTATTTGTCAGAGAGAAAGATCAAGAGAGAGCACAAGCAGGGGGAGCGGCAGGCAGAGGGAGAAGCAGGCTCCCTGCTGAGTAAGGAGCCCAATGTGGGACTTGCTGGGATCATGACCTGAGCCAAAGGCAGACGCTTAACTGACTGAGCCACCCAGGCGTCCCTCTTTTTCATTTCTTATTTACCTTTTTAAATGAAACCAAGGAGAAGGTCTCAGTTTCTTACCACTATTTCATTTACACTTTTCTAATGCTTCTCTCCTATTTTTTCAGGTACAGAGACTTAGGTGGGCAAGATACAATACTAGGTAGTATACTGTTACAAGATTTTTATACTGCAGTTGAAGTGGTATATTATCACTTGAAGGTAGGCCATGCATGGTAAGTTAAAGGATATATACTATAAATCCTAAAGCAATCCTATTTTTTTAAAAAAAGTTACAGGTTAATCCATCAAAGGAGATAAAATGGAATCAGAAAATAATAGTTATTTAACTCGAAAGAAGGCATTAAAAGGGGGAAAAAGTACATGGAATAAATAGAAACAAATAACAAGATAATAGACTTAAACCTAACCATATCCATAATCACATCAAATATAAATGGTCTGAAAATACCAGTTAAAAGGCAGAGATTGTCAGATTAGCTAAAAAAGCAAGACCTAACTATATATGCCTATAAGAAACACTTTAAAAGTGCAAATAGGTTATAAAAGTAAAGACTGGAAAAAGATATACCATACTTACAATAGTCAAAAGAAAGGGTGGCTATATTAATATTAGACAAAGTAGACTTCATTCAGAGCAAAGGATATTTCCAAGGATAAAGGATATCATTATATAATGATAAAAAGTTGGTTAATTTAGAGGACATAACAGTTCTAAACATTTTTTTGCTTCTAATAAGAGAGCAATACATTAAAATAAAAATACAGAAATACATTAAAAATTGATATAACCCCAAAGAAGAAATAGTCAAATTCTCAATTTTAGTTGGAGATTTTAGTACCCTTCTCTGAATATTGAAAATCACAAAGATAATAGAGGACTTGAACAATAGTGTCAACCAATTTGACCTAATTAACGTTTATGGAATATTCCAGCTAACAACAGCCAAGTATTCTTCTCGGTTCTTCTTAAGTACATTTTCCATGATGGACCATATTTTGGGCCATAAAACAAGTCTCAGTAATTTAAAAGGATTGAGAACCTATGTTTTGTAATCACTGTGGAATTAAAATTAGAAATTATTAGCAGAAAACTGTGGAAAATTTACGAATACTTGTAAAGTAAATAATATAATTCTAAATAACCTGTGGGTCAAAGAATAGATCAAAAGGAAATTAAAAAGTATTTTGTACTAAATGAAAACGCAACATACCAGAATTTATGAGCTGCCACTAAAGTAGTACCTAAGAGGGAATTTACAGCACTGAATGCCTATATTAGAAAAGAAAAAAGACTTCAAATTAATTACCCCCACTTCCACCTTAAGAAATCAGAAAACAGAGGCACCTGGGTGCCTCAGTCATTAAGCGTCTGCTTTCGGCTCAGGTCATGATCCCAGGGTCTTGGGATTGAGCCCCACATCGGGCTCCCTGCTCAGTGGGAAGCCTGCTTCTCCCCCTCCCACTCTCCCTGCTTGTGTTCCCTCTCTCGCTGTGTCTCTCTCTGTCAAATAAATAAATAAAATCTTAAAAAAAAAAGAAATCAGAAAACAAACAGATTAAGCCAGAGTAATCGAAAAGAAATGGTAAAGATCAGTATGGGAAAATGTATAGGAAACAGAAAAACAATAGACAAAAATCAGTGAAACCAAGAACTATTTCTTTGGGAAGTTCCATACAATGAATAAAGCTTTAACCAGACTGGCTAGTGTCAGGAATGACAGAAGTGACAACACTACAGATTCTAAACAATAAAAGGGAATATTATGAACAACATTATGCTTGTAAATTTTACAACAGAGATGAAATCGACAAATTCTTTAAAAGACACATACTGCTAAACTTCACTCAAGAGGGAATAGATGGGGCACCTAGGTGGCTCAGTCACTTGAGAGGTTGAGCATCTTTGGCTCAGGTCATGATCTCAGGGTCCTGGGATTGAGCCCCGTGTTGGGGTCCCTGCTCAGTGCAGAGTCTTCTTCTCCTCCTGCTCTCCCTCTCTTTCTGCAGCTCCCCCTGCTTGTATTCTCTCACTTGCTCTTTTGCTGTCTCTCTCAAATAAATCTTAAAAAAAAATAGAAGGAATAGATAACCTGAGTGGTCTTGTCTCTATTCAGGAAATCGAGTCTGCTAAAATATTCCCACAAAAAAAAAAAAAAAACTAGGTCCAGATGGCTTCACAAGTGAATTCTAAATATTTAAGGAATAAACTATACCATTTATAAACAAACACTTTCAGAAAATTGCAAAGAAAGAATACTTCTTAAGTTACTTTATGAGGCTAGCATTACCTTTATATTCAAACTAGATAAAGACATTAGGAGAAAAGAAACTACACAGAAATATCCCACATGAGCATACATGCACATACTCTATAAACAAATTGTAGTAAATCGAAAGTAACCATTTTTAAAACAAAACAAAAAATCATGACCAAATAGGGTTTATTCCAGGAATAAAGGTTAGTTTAGCATTTAAAAAGCAATCAATGCAATTCATTCTGTTAACCAACTAAAAAAAAGCTGTGTGATTCAATAAATGCAGAAAGAAAAAAGCACTTGATAATCCTACTTCCATTCCAGATAGTAACTCTGAGCAAATTAGGATTAGAAAGGAACTTCTTCAACCCAATAAAGGATATCTCTGAAAAAACTACAGATAATGTAATTTTAATAGTTGAAGACCAAATGCTTTCTCCTTAAGACCTAACACAAGGCAAAATTGTCTACTCTCACTACTTCTATTCCACAGTGTACTGGAGGTTCCAGGCAGTGTAGTCAAGCAAGGAAAACAAAAAAGGCTTCTAGAATAGAAATGAGGGAGTAAAAGTGTCTTTTTCTGCAGATGACAGGATTGTAGAAAATCTGTTGGAATCCACAAACTAACAAGTGAGTTTAGTAAAGTTACAGGATACATGATCAATATATAAATATCAATTGCACTTCTTAAGCTAGAGCAAACAGTCAGAAATTGAAATTGAATAAAACCAGTACCATCGGCAGTAGCAACACATGAAATACTGAAAACTACACAGCATTCAACACATATGAAATACTGAAAACTACACAGCATTGCTGAACAAAATTGAAGAGCACTTAGATAACTGGGGAGGTAGTCCTTGTTCGTTGGTTGAAAGACTCATTGTTGCTAAGATGACAGCTCTCCCTAAATTGATCTGTTGACTCAGTGCAATCCCATTCCAAAATCTTAGCAGGCTTTCTTGTAGAAATTGACAGGCCAATTCTAAAATTCATATAGAAATGAAAAGGACCTAGAATAGCAGAAACAACTTTGAAGAACAACAAAGTTGGAGAGTTAATACTACCCAATATCCCACTTCACTAAAGTAATCAAAACAGTATAGTACTCATGTAAAGACAGAGAAATAGATCAGTGGGATAGAAGAATCCAGAAATAAGCCAGTGCATATATAGACAACTGAATTTTAACCAAGCACAAAGGTAATTTGGTGAAGAGAAAGGGTAGTCCATTTGACAGATGATGTTGGCACAATTGGATATCCATATACAAGCACATGGTCTTCAATCTGTATCTTGCCTGCAAAAATTAACTCAAAATGAATCATAAACCTGAATGTAAAAACCTAAAATTATAAAACTTTTAGACAAAAACAGGAGAAAATCTTTGTGATCTTGAGTTAGGCAAATATTTTTATATGTAATACAAAAAGCACAATTCATAAAACAACACATTAATGAAATGAACTTTATCAAATTAAAAATGTGTGCTTTTCAAAAAATATTAAGAGAATGAAAAGACAAGCTGTAGAGTGGGAGAAAATATTTGCAAATCAAGTATCTAAAGATTTATATCTAGAATATGTAAAGAATTCTCAAATATTTATATATAACCTATATTAAACATATTAGTCATTAGAGAACTGTAAGTTAGAATCACAATGAGCTACCAATACATACCTATTAGAATTACCAAAAAGGCTAATTACCAAGTATTGGCAAGGGTGGGAAAGAACTTGAACTCTACTTTGCTATTGGGACCGTAAATAGTACAACCAATTTAGGAAATAGTTTGATTGTTTCTTAAAATGTTAAATACAGACCTACCAGCTGTTCTATACCTAGATACTTACTGAAGAGGAAAGACTTGCATACTAATATTCACAGCAGCTTTCTTTGTAATAACTGCTAAAATCCAGATGCTCATCAGTAAATGAATGGATAAACAAATTGTGATATATCCATTCTACTTAGCAATAAAAAAGCATGGGCTGTTGATACACACAAGAGCACAGATGAATCTCAAAATAATTACCCTGAATGAAACCAGGCACCTTGGGAGCAACTGGGTATGTTCACTATCTTGATTGTAGAGATTTTTTCCTTGGGTGTTTACTGTATACTTTGAACATGTGCATGCCACCTATGTATAAGTAAAGCTGTTTTTAAAAAGTGATGTGATAAAGAGCCTAATATAGATATGAATTGATAAAAGATTTACTAAAAACTGCTTATATAACATGTGTCACTGCTGTATCTTTCACATAATTATTTTTGATATACACAAAGCAGGAAAAGTCGGCTGAAATCTTTTTCTTAGAAATCATCAAGAAATTTAACTCATTTGAAGTAGTGGTTCTCACCTGGGGTGATTTGCCCCCCAGGGGACATTTTGCAGAATCTGGAGACGTTTGATTGTAACTGTTAATGGCATTTGGTGGATAGAGGCCACAGATGCTACCAAACAGCCTACAATACACAGCACAGTCCCCTTCAACAGAGAATTATCTGGTCTCAGATGTCAGTAGTGCTAGGATGGGACACCTGGGTGGCTCAGTTGGTTATGCATCTGCCTTCTGCTCAGGTCGTGATCCTGGGGTCCTGGGATCGAGCCCCATGTTGTTAGGCTCCCTGCTCAGGAGGGAGTCTGCTTCTCCCTCTCCCTCTGTGAGCACTCTCTCTCTATCTCTCTCTCTTTCTCTCTATCTCTCTCTCTTGCTCTCTCAAATAAATAAAGCTTGAAAGAAATAGTGCTAGGGTTGAGAAACCCTGATTGAGAGTTTCTAAAGTCATTGTAGCCACTTATTATTTGAATCCTGTGTTATTACACATTCCTGTGTTCAACATATTACTGGCAAAACAAGTTGCTAAACAAAAGTCTTTGGAGAAAGTAGTGTCTTACACTTTTGGGAATGTGTGGATGACGTATTTATGAGACTCTTTTATTTTTGAAATACTATTTTTTAAGGATTTATATGAGAGAGAGCGAAAGCACGAGCAGGAGGGGCAGAAGGAGAGGGAGAGAGAATCTCAGACTCTGCGCTGAGGGTGGAGCCCGACCCAGGGCTCGATCTCACAACCCTGAGATCAGATCTGAGCCAAAACTAAAGAGTCCTTTGACTGCGCCACTCAGATGCCCCCAAAGCTACCTGGAGTTAATCTATTTGGATATATTGCAGTATTTGTTTTCATATCATTTGAAAAAAATGTTAAAACTCACCACTACCATGCATATATAATTTTCCAACCAAGCCTATTAGATGCTATCAGTAAAGCCTAATTTTAATCAGTGGACTTTTGTTTGTTTTTCAAATAATTCGTGGCTATTTGAAATATAAAATTTAGATTTAAGAGTCATTAATTTAAAATGCCTATCTGGCCACCTTTTTTGCTCATGTTCCACAAATAGACCAAGACCCTTGTTCTCAGATCAGACACTTGAGCAGTTTTACATCATGATACTTGGATCTTAGTATTTTCTTCTTTTTCCATCTTAAAAGAGAACCCAAGGGAGGGAGAAGGCAGATTTGAGTGGAAGAAAGAGGGCTAAGGACAAGGATTTGGATTGGGTTGAGAACATTGGCTCTTAATATGTTGCTTGCATGGAGTGTCATTTTTCCAATAGAGTCATTCTTGGATGTTTGTATATTCGATTCATTCAGGAGTAACTGGCTGCTACTACATACGTGTCTGTGACCACCTCAGAAGACTGATGTGACGTGTCGAATTTGGTCTGCATACAGCTTTCCTCTGCTTACCCCATCTGTTGTACTAAAGGAGTGCTTTCTCTGTCCCAGGTTTTGTTCTGGGTCAGGGATCTGCAAACTTTTTCTATAAAGGCCCAGATCGTAAATACTTTAGGCTTTTTTTGCAGGCCATGCAGTCTCTGTTACATCTATTCAGGCCTGCCTTTGGGAGGGTGAAAGTAACCATAAACAATACATAAATGAATGAGTGTGGCTGTGTTCTGATAACACAGTTTTAATTTACAGAAACAGGGCTCAATTTAGCTTGTGGTCCGTAGTTTGCTGGCCCCTGTTCTAGACCATGAGCATTTCTTCTTTGGGACATTTGGTGTTGTCCGGTTAGTTCCCAGTGGTAGCTGGTTGCATATGGAAGAAAGTGGTGCCCTTTCACATGAACTGCTCTCATGCACTGAATGGCCTTTACAGATGATGGTGTGGAATGAGTGAATGACATGAGCTATAAAGGAGAAGTAGAATGATAAGGCATGCTTACATCTTTTCTTGCTCACACCCCATATGCAGATGTTCAACAAATTCTAGCAAGTTGACTTTTGGAAAAGTCTGTGGAATTAGGTTTTAAAAATGTATTTATAATCTCCTGGCTGAAGTAGGGCAATAACCTCCTTATTGCTGTCTCTGCTTTTAAGGTTCTCTCTAATCCACCAGCCTCCACGCATGTTGCCAGTTTCTTTTCTAAAATAAAAGTGTTATGGCACACATCCCTGCCTGTAATTATACGGTGTAACTCCCAGTCACCCAGAATAGTGGTTCTTAACCACTTTTTATTCCTGGGTCCCTTTGAAAATCATTTGATAGCTGTGGATCCAGGAAAATTAATTTTTGTGAGTGTTCATTACATAATTTTCATACTTTGGGGGAAGTTGTACAGTTCATGGCCCTAGGATTTAATTCATGGTCTCCTAGTTAAGAAATTCTGATTTAGAGAGTAAAGTGCATGTTTCTTCTCATGCTGTTGTACATGCTTCATGATCTGTCTTTAGTCTGTCTTTGCAATTTATTGTCCATGTTCTCTCGTTCCCTCTCTCCCCTCCCCCCCCGTGCTCTCTGTCTCTGTTTCTCTCTCTCTCTCTCTCTCTCTCTCTCTCTCTCTCTCTCTCTCACACACACACACACACACACACACACACACACACACACACACGCGCGCGCATGTTTTTTTTCTGCAAAGAATTAACCAATATTCCCCTGTCATGCCAGTTTCTCCCATTCCTCTGTCTTTGGAAGTATTATTTTCTCTTGCCAGGAATATCCTGACTACTTCCCCTCCATCTGCCCAGTTTCTACTTGTTAAGACTCATTTTCAAATATCAGATTCTTAGTGAAGACTTTCCTGACATTTCCTTTGTCAGACATAAATAAGTATGAAGGAATTGTAGCCAGTGATACTTGTAGGGAAACCTTTCTTTTTTGGTGTTGGGATGGGGAGGAGAATGAGAGGAGGAAAACTTCTAGGGAAGATTGCTTTGCTCTTAAGAGGTAACTCTCTTCTTAACCTCTCTGAGCCTCAGTTTCCTAAGTTGAATATATATTTATCTTGGGCTCTTAAATGAAGAGCAGTGTTCCAATCTCTACAGCACCTCAGTATTTATACAGGAAATTCTCTTCTTCTGGTCAGTAGGTGGCCCAGGAACATACGCAGGAGTAAACATTTTCAGAGACTTCGGTCGGTTCTGAATAAACTCTCCTAATGGAAAACTATATTGTAAATTTACTAAAACAAGATTTCTTTTTTTAAAAAATATTTATTTATTTGATAGAGATAGTGAGAGCAGGAACACAAGCAGGGGGAGTGGGGGAGGGAGAAGCAGGCTTCCCGCTGAGCAGGGAGCCCGATGCAGGACTCGATCCCAAGACTCTGGGATCACAACCTGAGCCGAACACAGATGCCCAACTGACTGAGCCCACTCAGGTGCCCCTAAAACAAGATTTCTTGAAATCCTTCTGAAGTTATTTTAAGGTGTATGTGTAAGATACAAGTCGCCATGCAAATATTTATGTTGTTATAGGCATTGCTACTTTTTAAAAGGCCAGTGGGATTTTTACTGTTAGAGTACATGATGCTCTTTTGGCTAGTGACTGATAGAATGGATCGCTGTCTTTCACAAATTAACACTTGTGGTTTTCACTATTCTGTGAATGACTTGACAAGTGTATGACATATGATGATTTGTAATTTTGCTGAACACAGATGTGTTACTAGTCCATCACACTGTTGTCGAAAACCGACCTCTGTGCTTCAGAGCCAAAATACAATACGAAGGCAGAGTTTGGGATAAAGAGGAACCATAGCTTTATTGCTTTGCCGGGCAAAGGAGGTTGCAGCAGGCTAAGGCCTTCAAAACTGCAAGCCCACCTGGGGGAAGGGGCTGGGAGGGTTATAGGAAAATACAGGATCTAGCCGGTTTTGACAGGAACTGTGTACATGCTGCTGGCTTAGTTGTTCATGTTTTGAGGGTAGTACTGGGTTCGGGAAACAAAAAGACTAAGAAGGGAGGAGGAGAAGTTTTCCAAAGAGGAAAAAGATTAGTTTAAAATTGAGCCTCCATGCTGAAGCAGGAATGCAGCCATTTTGATTTTTGTTCACCTTTATGCTTTTAAGTGGTTTCAATTAAGTAGGCACATCTCTGCGTCATTGGTTATGTTCTACCTTTTTGCTTAGTAAGTTTTGTGGCCAGTACTGTTTATGCTGCCCAAGCCAACTCCTAGTGCTGGGGACCAAAGGGAAGCAAAAAGCAATAGGTCTAGGAGGAGGAATTTTGGATAGAGTAAAATGTAAGATTCTGTGGTGGCTTAAGTTAACGGTGTAAATCAGTCTACTTTGCATTTGTATGGCAGTGTAATAAGTATAAATTATTTCACTATTTTTAGATTCATTAAAAGGCTTGTAGGAGTAAAAAAAATTAGTTATACTTAAATGTGTTATATGCCCTAGTAGTAGTAGTTTCAAATTGGGGGATTTTTCAAGATGTCCTGGGACAGATTCCTCAGAAACATCGAGGTCCTGTTGTACTTGAAGTCATCACATTGGTATCTTGTTTGTTGAGACTTCTGAATTCAGTAGGAATGACAAATACGGTCTCTGTGTGTGTGCAATGTAAATCTTTCCTTCTGAATGAAACTTCCCAGATCATATAAATTAGTAGTCCATTTATAAGGACTCTGCCTTTTTATTGCCTACAGGATAAAGTCCAGGCTTTTCTTTTTGCTGTAACAAACATTGCCCTTTATACCTACTTCTCCAGACTCAGTTCCTGAAGGTTCTCATCTCTTTTACATTTTGCCCTTTTAATTATACTGTGCTTAACGATTGGCAGTTCCCTAAATGCCAGTGACAAAGGATTTCACCATTCCTAGCCTTTGTACATCCTCTTTCCTGTGTTTCCTTGTTCACCTAATGAACTTCTTTTAGAAGTGAAGATGGAGAGAAATTAGATAGAGAAATTAGATATTTCCCCCTCTGCCACCTCCAGGTTTTCACAGTATTTAGACATTCAATTAGGGGTTGGTTAGGGGGCGGGTAATTTGCTATTGTAGAAAGTGCTGAGGACTAGCAAACAGAAGACTTGCATTTAAGACTTACCTCTGCGATTAACTGATATGTGAGCTTGGCCAGGTCATAGAACCTCCCATGAGATTGTTGTCTTCTGTAAAATCAGGAAATTGGAATAAAACTGTGAGTAAGCAGACTTGCTTTTTTCCCACTCTTCCTTTTCTTTATCTTTACTTTCATTTTTCTTCCCTCCCCTTCTTTCATTCTTGCACATTTGAAGAATACAACAGTTTCTATCACTTGATAGTAAATTACCATAGCCATGATTTTTGAAAAGTGGGGGTAGGGCCTGCCTTGGTAGTAAAATAAGGGAAGACCTGAGGATTTGAAATGTACCCTAAGTTGGGATCTCCAAAGTATTTTCTGCCTCTTAAATAATATTCATCTGTATTATTCTTTGTATTAATAACACTAGACAAAAATATTTGTGGATATATGTAGCTTAATTCTAAAAGGCTGTTTATAAGACCATTTTGGCTCTGAAGTCAAAAGTGACCACTAACGCCATCTGTTGGTGGGAAGAGTTGTACTTTTTATGGGATGTGTAGCTTAAGTTTCTATGAAATTTTGCAAATTGAAGTAGGGTTCTCCCCCCACCTTCTGTTTTGCAATAATTTCAAACTGTCAGTTATAAGTGTAGGTAAAAGTCACAAAGTCACCAGTTTTTTTTTTCACATTTTTCCCCATTTGCTTTATCATTTACTCATTTCTCTCATATACACATACATACTGTTTTCCCGAAATACTTGAAATTAGTTTGCATACCTCATACCCCTTTACTTCTAAATATTTCAGTTGTATTTCTTAAGAACAAAATTATTCTTTTATGTAACCACAGTGAAGTTATCAAATTTGGGAAACTGGTACAGTACTTTATAGTTAATGTTCCAATTTTGTGAATTGTTCGGATATTTTAGGTTATTTACTGCCCTCCAGTACAGGCTCTTTGGTTGTCATGTCTCTTGAGTTTCCTTTAAGTTTTAATGGTTCCTCAGCCTTTCTTTGTGCTTCATGAAACACTGAGATTTTTTAAAAGAATGAATTAATAGAATGTTGCTCAGTTTATTTTTGTCCATTTCCTCGAGATTAGATTCAGGTTATGCATCCCCGGCTCAACTACTCGTAAGTGCTGGGCCTTCCCAGAATATCGTGACAGAGCCACATGATGTCATTCTGTTCCTCAGTGGCGATGGTAATTCTGATCCACACACTCAAGGTGTTGTCCTGTTTCTTCACACAGTGTAGCTACTTATTTTCCTCTTGTAACTGATAAGCAATCTGTAGGAAGACACTTTTTTTTACTCTTTTGTAATGAAAATAATGTCTCTGTAGAAATTTTAAAATATACAGGTAAGCCAACGTTAGGGAAGAATTGACTTGGAAACCTGGAGATAGCTACATTGTAGTGCCTGTTGGTATAATCTCTGATCTATACTAAAATAATAATAACAACAGCCAGAAGGATTATATCTTAAATACTGTTTGGTAAATTGCTTTACTCATTTAGCAGTATGCTGTTAGTATTTTCCCATATGTCAGTGTGTTTTCTTTTGTGATATTTTAGTGACTGTATAGTGTTGCACTGTGTATAATCCTTTGCCTGTGGATCGTTCAGTGATGTTCAGCTTAGCCTTACATTTCAGGTAGAAGAATCTCTTGGGTGTCCAAGCTATTTAATTGCTCCTCTTTCTAGGCTCCTTCTTTTTTCTTACAGCTTAAAGGGAAGCAGTGCTGTACTGTTAGCTCACGCAAAGTTTCACTCCGACCATGGAGTCCTTGACTGACTGCTGTTTGTTTCACAGTTTGATGCTACCACACTCTGAGTTCCTCTCTGACCATTTCTGGGCCTGTAGTGGCAAACTTTTGCCAAATATGTAAAGCTCTTTCTGATTCAGCTGGATTGTTTTCATGCTTTAATTGTTAATATTGTATACTATGTTGGGTTCTTTGTTTTATTTCAAATATGTGGTATTATGAGTTAAATGGACTTTTATGGGCTAGTCTTCTGAGCAGGGCATCTGGCAAAATGTACACACACATACACACACCCAAACCAAAAAGATACAAAACAGACACATTTGGAGCACAGTTTAACTTTTTGCCTGCAACTTTCTTTCTGTTATCTGAATTCTAGTTTACCTATGTTTATATTTTGGGACAGGTTGCGCGGGAGATCTCAGAGCTCTTATGTAGTAGAGTGACTTGGCAAATCATCTTAAGTGAACTTCTCTGCTGGAGATAGAGCAGAACCTTTAAAGGCATTACTTAAGACTTCCCTTTTTAATGTTCAGTCCTTTGAAAATCTCTCATCAAGTATCTAGTTTTGGGCCAGTTAGGTATATGGAAATAAAAGCTTTCTGTGTAGATATGGGCCAGTTAGTAAATGGATCATTCTGTTACTTCTGCACTTCAGTACAAATGCAACAGAATCACATCTGAAAGGCTTATGTGTAGAGTCTCTTTATTGACTTAAGGTAAAACCATTTTAATCCTAGTGTATTCTTTAAAGTAGCTTCATTATTTTTAAGCCTTTCTTTACATTTTTGGGAAATAATAACTGCTATTATATAGATGGTGGGGTACATTTTACATGGGTCACTTACTTTTCATTGCCCATTATTAATGTATGCACTCTACTTCAGGTAGGGTAGTAAGGTGGCATCGTGATAGGTGAACAATTTTCTGCTATCCTTAACCTTTCGCCTTTTAATTTAAGATCTAAGTTTAGTTTGTTTTGAAAGTAATCTTCAGATTCTCGTACATATCTGAAGTATGTACCCAAAATATTTAGAAATAAAATACATGCCTGGAAAAAATATAAAGGTGTTTAACTTAAATAATAATTTGATAAGTGATCTAGCAAGTAGTCTTGCTGGGAAATAATTAATTTAGTTCTTTTGACATGAGACTTCTAAATGTGTGGATTAATTTAGACATTATCAATTTTTTTTTCTTTTGCAGTGTGGGTGGTGTGAAATTGCTAACCCTGTCATTGTGGTTGGCTTACAGTGATTGAAGTTTCTCCAGAATTTGTCTTTTTTTCTTAACAGTTTGGTGTGTTCTTCTTAGCCATATGAATTGCTGTCATTTAAAAAAATGCTTGCTACCCTTTGATTAAGAATGAATTGCAGCAGGGCGCCCGCGTGGCTCAGTCTTTAAGCATCTGCCTTCGGCTCAGGTCATGATCCCAGGGTCCTGGGATCGAGTCCCACATTGGGCTCCCTGCTCTGTGGGGGGCCTGCTTCTCCCTCTCCCACTCCCCCTGCTTGTGTTCTCTCTCTCACTGTGTCTCTCTCTGTCAAATAAATAAAATCTTAAAAAAAAAAAGAATGAATTGTAGCTTAGAATTTTTTTACTACTTATTCTATAATACTGGGGATAGATGGAATAATTTCAAGTTGTGTGCTTTTGAATAAATTTATAAAATAATTTAGAACATTTACATTTAATCTACACTTACAAATTAGTCTCTTAAGAGACCCCTCATCATTAAATTCATGGCCTAGTGTTGGCAACATATTTGTGTATTTTTTTGTGCTGAGATATTAGTTAACATGTTTACACGTTTAGAACTTCTTTCTAAGAAATGAATATTTTTTAAGTAAAAATGTTTTTAATCATTTAGTAAATTTCTTTTCCAATGTACTTAACGTCTTTCAAAATGCTTCATTTAGAGGAACAGTTTATGCTTTCTAATCCATTGATTTATATTGTAATTTTTCACATGCTTCTGGAATTTACAAGTAGAAGAATGACTCTTATTAGAGGTGTGCCTCCTCCTTTCCTTTTTTTCTTTTTTAAGCCACACCACTGATAGGTGGACTTGGAACCTCTGCTTAAATATCAGCAAGGTTCCTTGCCCAAGGCCTTACAGCTGGCTGATAGTGCCTAGACCAGGGTTTGAACCCAGGGCTTTCTGACTCCAAAGTCTTTGTTCTTTTCCATTATACTATACCATTTCTATATGCATGGAGTTTTTCCTATGATTTCTTTTAATTCTTACAAAATCTCTCTGGGGTATATTTTGTCATCCCTTATTTATAAATGAAAAAAACAAAATTCAGAGATTAAATAACCCAGCATGATACACCTGGTTAAAGTCACAAGAATTAGTATCCCATGTCTCATGGTTTTACCACTGACCTGCTTTCTTTGCTCCTTGGTCTGGGTTGGGGGGAGGGGAGTTATGGGGGGCGTTGTTCATGAATTGACATGAATTCCATTAATTTTTTGTTAATATCTAACTGAGATTGCCATTTCCATAGCACCAGGGATTCTGGTGCTGGTAAGATGGTAAAATGAAGGTGACTGATGTGAAGGGGATGCCATGTGACCGTGGGAGACTTTGTACAACAGAAGACTAGAAGAGGGTCCTGGAGAGCAGAGATTGGAGAAGCTTGGGTCGGAAAGGGGCCTGCACACCACTTTAGATACTTTGCTGTTCTTGGCAAAAGGTGGAAGAGTGTTGTTTACTACTCACCTTCCCTAAGACCCAGTGGCATACCTCTGGCATACACAACCTTGAAACAAACTGGTTTTAGTTTTCTAAGCTCAGTTCCCTCCTTAGAAACCTTTCATGATTCCTGGTGTGTCCCTTCTGATCAGAATTCCCCCGTTTGACAGTTGAGACCCTCCGCGGTCTGGTCCTGTCACTTCTTGGAACCTTTCCAGGGCTCAGCGCAAAGGGTCTGCTAAGCCCGCAGGCCAGCACTCCACACGACGCCTCCTCGTGGGCCATCTTCACTTTTCAGTTTGTGCCCTCGTTTATGGTGTTCTTACTTCTTTCTTCCGCCCCTTCAACTTTCTTTCTTTATAAACTCAAACGTCATCTCATCCTGTAGAAATCATGTGACTCTTGAAGCCGAATAGAAGTATGACAGGTAGTAGTGTTCTGATTATTATTCCTGCTCGTTCCCCCTCTAGCCGTAATGAACTTGCTCAGAGTGAGGACCCACCTTTTAGTTTCCCTTATGTTCCCTCCTCTTCCGTCTCCCTCCACCTTTCCTTTCTCCCTTCCCCGCCCTCCTCTGCTGTCCTTGTTTTTCCTATCCATTTATCAGTTCATCTATCTTTTCTGTCTTTTGTTTCTCCCTCCATCTGTCCTCCTTTTTTCCTCCTTCCAGCTGTCTGTCCCTACAGTGTAAGCCTGGGCAAATTACCTGTCCTCTCATCTCTAAAAATGCAGTATAATGTTACTACTTCATAGGGTTGTTTCGATGACTGAGTGAGTTTTTTTCTTTTTTTTTTTTAAAGATTTTATTTATTTATTCATGAGAGACAGAGGGAGAGAGAGAGAGAGAGAGAGAAGCAAAGGGAGAAGCAGGCTCCCAAGGAGCAGGGAGCCCGATGCGGGACTCGATCCCAGGACCCTGGGATCATGACCTGAGCCGAAGGCAGACGCTTAACCATCTGAGCCACCCAGGGGCCCGACTGAGTGAATTTTTAATGAAAAGTACTCAGAGCAGGCCTGTGAGGTAATAAGCAGTCCTGGATGTTATCTTTTGTTTGTGATTGTTGTACCGATTTGTGTATTCCAGTATAAAACAAATGATAGTATTTGCTTTAAAAGGAGAAATACTTCTCCTTTATATGCATAAAAGTAAATAATCATTTTTAAAAGTAGCTATAGAAGTTAGTTTTGAACTTTTAAATACTTTGTGATTTAAATACTCATGATTAAGATAATTATTTCTACTTTGAGACAAATTAGTTTTTCATGTATTACATTTTTAATTGCTTGCCATATGGACTAATTCTGTGGTAAATTCTCTGTCTAAAAGTATCTTTGCCTTCTCTTGAATGAGAATTTAGCTGGGTATGGAATTCTAGGTTGACAGTTATTTTTTCTTAGCACTTTGAAGATATTTTCTTTTCTTCTGTGTGCGTTATTTTTGTTGAGAAGCTTTCCATATAATTTTGTTCCTATGTAAGTAAAGTGCCTTATTCCACTTGCTGTTAAAACAAATATTCTCCAGTTTAAAGTGACGTATATAGACTATGACTTTTTTTTTTTTTCTGTTCAAGGCTTGTGATTCCTGAATATGAAGAGTTATGCCTTTCACATGTTCTGTGAACTTCTCGGCCTTTATCTCTTTAAATATTGCCTTTCATTATCTCTCTTCCTCTAGAACTTCTCTTAGACTGTGTTAGATCTTATTCTGTTTTCCATTTCTCTTGATCTCTACACACTGTATCACAACTCTTTGTACAGAATTTTTGCATAATTTCCTTTCTCTCTTCTACTTCACAAATTCTCTTGTGTTTAATCTGATGCTTAATTCTCCAGTGACTAAATTCTTCTTTTTTAAAAAAAATATTTTTATTTGGTTTTCTAACAATTGTTTGTCTTGCATTCTTTTTTTTTTTTTTTTTTTTTAAGATTTTATTTATATGCCAGAGAGAGAGAGAGAAAGAGCACAAGCAGGGGGAGTGGCCGGTAGAGGGAGAAGCAGGCTCTCTGCTGAGCAAGGAGCCTGATGTGGGGATTTGATCCCAGGACCCTGGGATCATGACCTGAGCCAAAGGCAGGTGCTTAACCAACTGAGCCACCCAGGCGTCCCCGGAGTCTTGCATTCTTCATAACAGCTTGCTATGTTTCATTTTCTTATTTTAAGGCTGCTGATTTTAATCTTTCCTGTTTTATAGTCTTTATCAGATAAGTGTTCATCTAAAGTTCTCAAAAGTTAATCCTAATAATTGTTGCATTTCCTGCTTTAGTTATAGTGTGTTGTTTGCTTATAGAGTTGGTATATTTTTATTTTGAGCTTCCTAGTGGGGCTTTATTTGTGGGAATCCCATGTTGCCTTTTTGTTCCCTCCATCTGCCTTGGGTTCCAGGAGTCTCTGGCTTGTGAACACATTTTTGTGGATTTCTTGTCTTAAGGGTCTTGAACCATGCTGATGTATAAATTCACATTCTGTATCTGCTGGAGTATGTCTAGGATTACAGATTTTTATTTTGTAGACAAATTTGTGGTCACTCTCCTTTAGCCTTAATGTTAAGTTCAGGCCAAGACAGGTAAGTTTCCTTATCTTATGCCAGTATGTATTCATTCATTCATTCTTTCTTTCTTTTGCTTGCTTGCTTGCTTTCTCTCTCTCTCTTTCCTTCCTACCTTCCTTCCTTCCTCCTTTCTTTCCTTTCCTTTCCTTTCACCATCTTACATTGATGGGGTAGACCATCAATCTGTCTGGCTTTATTCTAGGTAAAGGTGGGGTGGGGTGGGGAGGAGAGTGTGTGTCTCAATTCTGTTTTCATCTCTTGGTTGCCTTTTCAATCCAACTGGTATCAAAATTTAACCTACAATTCCTGAATTTCTTTTGTAAAACATTTTATTTATTTATTTGAGAGAGAGAGCTCACAAGCAGGGGGGAGGGGCAGAGGGAAAGGGAGAAGCAGACTCCCTGTGAACAGGGAGCCCCAAGATGGGGCTCTGAGATCCTGACCTGAGCAGAGGATCCCAGGACCCTGAGACCAAGACCTGAGCCAAAGGCAGACACTTAACACACTGAGCCACCCAGGCACCCAAGATTTTTATATTATTTATTAGCCGTAATGCTGGAAGCAGAAATCCTCATCATATTCTTTTAAATGTGTGTAGTATTGTATGTATTGATTATTTGATTGCCATTCACCCTATACTTTAATTGGGCATTTATATAATGTCCTGTGTCATTCATTCTTTTAACAGATACTTAAGTAGGTAATTGAGATCAAGTATTGTGTTCATGTGCCTGCATGAAAAGATAAAAAATAATGATTTTTTTTGTCATGTGTTGTTTTAAATATGGGTCTTTAATATCAATGAACTCTTAATGCATTGGGGAGAAATACATAAATAAATGGCATTAGAATTTTGACAAAAGAGCAGTGGAAGCACAGAGGCGGGAGGCTGTTGATCTCTCTCCAGGAGGCGTTGGGGGACTCATATAACCCTGAGTGTACATCAGAACCTTTTTCTTTTTAATTTCTTTTGTAATAACTTGAACTTTGAAGGGTGGTAAGTAGTAAAGATAATCTTGTTTACTGTTACACTAGAAATGGTTTTAAGAGGCAACCATGTTTTTAATAAACTTCTGCTAGAATAGCTCAGTATCAATTATGTCAAAAAAATCTTTTTTCTTTGTTACTCGAGCATTTTGATGGCTTTAATTATTGAAACAAAGTACTGGGGAATTGGGTCTGAGTTCTAATTTTCTTAGATTAAAAAAATAAAGAAGGCAGTGGAAGTTGAGCTGTCACAAATGCTGAAAGTGAGCTTGCCTTAATGCTATGATACACAGGCTGTTTGTTTTTTTTTTTTTTTTTTTTTTGGAGAGAGAGAGCAAGCGCGAAAGCATTAAGGGCGGGGGGGGGGGGGCGGCGGGCAGAGGGAGAGGGAGCAGCGGACTCCCCGCTGAGCAGGGAGCCTGGTGCAGGGCTGGGGCCCAGGACTCCTGGGCTGAAGGCAGCCGCTTAACCGTCTGAGCCACCCAGGCGTCCCCAGGCTGTTTAAATCTTTGTGCCTTCCATGAGTGTCATGTAAAATATGTCTTTAATACTTCTTTAAAAATAAATATTAAAGGAGAGCAAGCTCTGTAATTTTTAAATATTGAACTGCAATTATGCAGTTATGATAATTATGCAATTATGATGTTTTAATTTTACCCTATTTTTTCTCATGAAAGTTAGAATATTTTTAAAAAGGTATAGTTTCTGTTGTTGAACCTGTCGCTTCTATTTTCATCTTTCTTATAGTTGTCCATTTGAATTTCTTAAATGTGGTTGTATATAAGGGCATTAAAATGGTTCTCACTATTGTAAATAGTGCTTGATTGAATAGCTGTATCTATGTAATTTTTTCTCTTTCTCCAGAGTTTTCATAAGATGAATTTCTAGGACTGAGATTTTAAGCCAAAGTGTATGAGCTTGTCAATTCTGTATTGTCTGAATGTTTCCAAAGAAATTGCTCTAATTAATTGCATTTCACTACCATTTACCTTATGGTTGCTTAACTCTTTTAGAGTATGTTTTATAAAACTATTGAATTTCTTTAGCATAATATTCCTAATGATGATAGCATAACTTATTTTAGAAAATATGTAACTGCTACTATGAAATGAGATTAATTGAGAAGTTGACACTTTGACTTTAATCCTTTGTTCATTTGGTTAAAAAGTACTGGTTTCTGGTGTGACTCTCACTGAGAAGGTAAGGTGTTTAGGAGACTGAATATACCTGCAGTTTAATAATCTAGTTCAGTGACCTCAAGCAAGGAACTAAATCTACACGTTTCAGATTTCCTGTTTGGGGATTATATTGCTTGGAAAGAAGCAATATCCTTGTGTTTGGATAATAATTTCTTGGAAAGAAGTAATATGCTTGTTTTGGGATTTAAAACCAAAAGAAATTAACTATCTTTAGAAGTTTTAGAAGAGAATAAGTAGGAAATAATGAATTTAAGAAAAGAGCTGTTGTGATATTGTTAATTATGAATGATTGTGCCATTCATAGTACTAGGAAAAGCATGTATTTGTTTTTTTTTTTTTAAAGATTTTATTTATTTGAGAGAGAGAGAATGAGAGACAGAGAGCACGAGAGGGAAGAGGGTCAGAGGGAGAAGCAGACTCCCCGCTGAGCAGGGAGCCCGATGTGGGACTCGATCCCGGGACTCCAGGATCATGACCTGAGCCGAAGGCAGTCGCTTAATCAACTGAGCCACCCAGGCGCCCAAGCATGTATTTGTTTTGTTTAATTTGAACTTTCCTGTGTGCAAAGCACAGGAAGGTCCTGAAATACATACTAAAAAAAAAAACAAAAACCATTTCTGTCTCTAAGGACTCAGTGTTTTTAATGGTATCATATGAAGTTTTGTTCTTCAACAGTATTAAATACTATTGACATGTAGTACATTTATAAATAGTTTTGAATATGATTTTCTTTGAGGTATGCTTTGCTGTAATTGTGGGGTTTTTTTTTACATGTAATGGATTTCAATATAATCTTAATATTATGGAATATTTGGCATTTTAATTAAAACCAGTCAGAGAAAACTTTATTCTTTACTTAATAGTTTAAAATGTATGTCTTATAGTTTAAAAATGTGTAATTCTTTTTTTTAAAGATTTTATTTATTTATTTATTTGAGAGAGAGAGAGAGAGAGAACATGAGAGGGGAGAGGGTCAGAGGGAGAAGCGGACTCCATGCTGAGCAGGGAGCCCAGTGTGGGATTTGATCCTGGGACTCCAGGATCATGACCTGAGCCGAAAGCGGGTCTCTTAATTAACCAATTGAGCCACCCAGATGCCCCTAAAAATGTGTAATTCTTATTCCTGGTCTGTATTATCTCATTTTCAGTAAATAATAGTAAAAAAAAAAAGTTTTTGAAGAGTGGATTAAGAATACATTTCCTTTAACAATTTAATTAAAATCTTTTTCTTAACACTAGGGGGCACTCTTGACCTATGGATTCATATCTAAATCAATCAATATGCCTAGACTGGAATGAAATGAAATTATTTGAAAACATGTCATTGCTGAGTGTTGACTTCAGAGGGAATTTGGATTATCAAGCTCATTTTATATAGCAGTGTAAATATAAGTTGATCCTTAATAGTATAAGGATAATGAAGTTTATAAAATGAAATGCTGTAGATTAGAGGAAATTAAAGTATTTCAGTGCTCTGTTCACTTTTGTGTTGATTTTCTAAATGGTTTTAAAAACCCATTATTTCTAATATCTTCCTCATTAAAAAAAAGAGTATATCACCATGTGTTGCTCTTAGCAGGTATTTAGAGTATATCTGAGGAAATGAAGATTAATTTCAGATGTGACTAAAGGTTGCTATCATTAGTAATAATTTTTAAGCATTTGAAAACCAGCAACATGTTTTGCTACATTCAGGAAACATTTTAGGCGTTTTCATTCACTGTATTTGCAATTAGGATTTTGGAGACACCCACCAACATGTATTTTGCCAGATGTGTACTAAGGTTTTTGTCATCTTTAATTCAAAGACTCCATGGAATTTAAGCTTTGTATAGATTAATTAAGTAGACAAAATCTGCATCGTTGTAATTGCACCCTTACCATGTGTCAGCACTGTTTTATGGGCTTTGTATGTATTCATTTCTCCTCACCACAATTCTGTGAGGTAAGTACTTACTCTTACCTTTAAAATGGGTAAGGAAACTGAGCCCAGAAAAGTTAACTGCTGGTTTCACACTTAGGCAGTCTTGTTCTAGAGTCTGCTTCTAAATCATTGTCTGTATTGCTTCTCCAGAGAGAGGAAACTTAGCATCAAGAAAATTATTATTGCTATTTCAGACTCAGTTTTTAAAGCCCGTATAACTTACTATTTCTCTTATGCACAAGGGTTATTGAAATTAAAAGTTGGAAAGGGGCCCTGAGTCCCTTTGCTGCTGTCATTTTACAGAGAGGAAGAAATTCCATCCTAGAAGGATGAAGTTACCAACATAGTGCATACAACAAGTTATTTGTGGAGCGGGATGGAAAACACAAGTAAATATTCTTATTTACAGTATAGTGGAAAGAAATGTGATGTTGTGGAAATAATATTTGACTAGAATTCGGATGGCTTCAGTTTTATTCTTGGCTCTTCATTTACCCACAGAGGCTCTGTTTCCTTGTGTTATGTGAGCATAAAAAATGTCCTCCTCAATTTAGTCTTATTGGCAGTTGTGACGATCAGTGACATAATGATTGAAGATATTCAATAAACTTTAAAACCCTATACAAATAAACATACTATGGTCTCTGTATGACATATTCCATAATATTTTATTTTCAGTTATGTGTGGTATCTTTGTAAACCAGTTTATCAGCAATGGTAAACGTACTCAGTATTGTTGCTTTATAGATCTCTACAAGATTTCTTGAGTTATGCCATGTATTACTTTGCCACATGTTGTTTTACACTCTTTATTTACTTAAAACTAAAATGTTTTTTAATTTTTCTCACAATAAGTGAAAAATTATACTTAATGCTTTACTGATGAAGAACATAGCACTAACATGTTTTGAGCCCATTTGGTGTTTCTGACTATTTGAAAAGAGCATACAAGATCATCCTCCAGCTGGATTTAGTCACTTGGCTGAAATAAAAAATAGAGTTCAGTAAAGTTTTTTTTATTTCTTGGCATGGTGATAGGCATGGAATTGTTTTCTTAAACTTTCCATAAGACATATATTTAAAATTTTCTGTGTATTTTTTACAGGACTAATAATGTATTTGTGGCCTTGGACGTGAAGCCTTCCATCTTCTGTTGCTGTTAACATAGCGTCAAGGACTGATGTTGTGGGAAGCATGGACCTAATGAACGGGCAGGCAAGCAGTGTTAATATTGCTGCTCCTGCTTCCGAGGTAAGGTTAGCTGTAGAGTCTCTTACCTGACATTCTAATTTTTCAAGCATTATGGTTGGTCACAGATTGAAATCAGAACTTGAGAAGAAGAGCTACAGATTTTTTAGTTTAAAAAAAGCTTTTAATTGTGCCATTTGCATGTTTACTCTACATCTTAGAAATAATCCTTACCCACTTAAGATACTTGACAAATAATGATTACTTAAGAGTTTTTCTTTGAGTTTAGTTTTAAAGGGTACATAGAATGTCTTTTTAGGGTATTTTTATATTGCATGAACCTTGAGGACAGTAGTAGAAGTGAGAATAAAAGAATCTTTTATTTAGAATCACATAATTTTGACACCATCTAGATCCCTTGATTCCAGGCCTGTTGAAAGAGTCACAAATGACTAGGCTGAAGTGTTGGAAGGGGTGTGGCTTAGAGTGTAAAGATGGAGAAGGCGGTGAAGACCAAGCCAGGTGCCCGTCTCTCCGAGTTGTGTGCTGCACTCTTATCTGTGCTTCATGGTTTTTCTTTTTTGCTTTGTCTTTAAATCCAGGGTACTTGCCTGCTTTCCTTAATAACTTCAACATCTAGCTCCTATATTTCTCCTTTATTTTTCTCTTACTACAGAGGATGAAAGTAATGTCTATGACGTTTTACCTCCTTGGCCTCAAAGTTCGTTAATAACTTCAACTCCAGCCAGTTGCTTAGGCCTTGCTATCAATGAAAATAGTCTAAGTCTGTGGTTTTGATGATTCTTCTTAGCTGATGATTTCTGTATTTCTGTCTGTAGCTCTGGCTTCCCTCATACATTTTTATTAAGCATTTCTGATGGCCCAGACATTTAAATCAAGTTACTCATTATTATTCCGCTGTGCAACCTGTAAAGAAAATAGCGCAACCCCTTTCTCTGACTTCTGTTAGTAGCATCACCATTTCCCATCACTGTCTATCTCAGCGCTGTTTCCCTCGCCATCTGAGTTTAATCTTTAGATTTCCGCTTCGCGCACCACAGTCATTTTCTCATCTCAGCAGGAGAATGCACTAGCAGAACAGAAGTTACGGTCTTCTGTAATGTCGTCATGGAAGCGACAGCCCATTCTCTTTGCCATGTTCTGTTGGTTAGAAACAGGTCACAGTCCTGCCCACACACAAGTGGAGGGAATCACACAGGATGTGAGTGCCGGGAGAGGGAGACCGTTGGTCGGCAGCCGTCTGAGAGCCCGTCCAGCAAACCTCATCGCTAGGATCCAGTCCTTTTCTCCTTATTTATACCAGCACCATCGGAGTTCGGTCATTATTTCTTGTTTACATTATTGCAGCAGGCCTTTAGTTTGATCTTGTACTTCTGTTCTCTGCTGTTCTTGGTCCATTTGACTGTAATTCAATTTTAATGTTCTTAAAATACAGCTCTTAAGCTTTATTGTATCCCCAAATTGTCCGTGGTTCTCCACCGCCTGCTAATGAAATACCAATGGCCCTAAACCTTTTATTCAAGACTTTCTTGTCAAGGTGACTCTACATTTTCTTTTTAATAGATTTAACTCCCATTAATTGTTGACTTGAAATTGCATTCTTATGAAAGAATACTGTATCTTGCTGATGTTTGTATAAACCGTTGTTTTCTCCTACTTTTGTTACAGTTTTGTCTGTATCAGTTTTTCTACATGGCATTTCTCTTCCCACTCCAATGTGCCCCTCCCTCTGTGCACAAAAAAAGACATTTTGGCTGTCTTTCAAACCTATTTCAAATGCTATACCTCCAGCAGAGTCTTTTCCTTATCCCCTAAACAGATAGCTTTTGTATTTTGAAACTATCAGTTAAAAAAAAAACAACCCAGTTTTAAAATAATTTTTTCCATAAATTTATACATCGCTTATCTTTCTCCTTGAGACAAGGATTATATTACATGTTTATATATATGTTTATATTACACTTATGTTTACTTGGTATTTTTATAACCATATGTTAAATATATGTGTGTGCGTGCGTGCGTGCGTGCGTGTGTATGGTATTTATAACTATATATCCTGAGACATTTGGTCTAGTATTACAGGAAACAGTATATAATTATTTGTTAAAATAGATCATTTTACTTGTGTAAAAAAATCTGTTGACTCTCCTAAGAAAGTGAATGAACTAACATCAGGCCTCAGAGTAGTGTAATTTAGTATTTGGTAAGTGGAAAAAGGCTATCTTTTACATTGTTTTACACTGTGGCAAGAAAGTAAAATTAAAAATACATATTTTCACCTTCTCTTAAAATACAGATCTATTAACATATCAAAGTGCAAATGTCCCATAAATCTGATAAGCTTACAAATTGGACAAAATACTTGATCTGGGTGATTGACTTCCCTATCCTAGGACCTTAATATTTAACCAGTACTAGAAGCTCCTGAGATCAGAAGAGCTGCAGTTAAAATTTTTTTTTTTCAGTTGTTTAGAAGTGTCAGTGGTTTTTAGTCTGGTCTTGAATAAAGAATTACTACTATACTACTATTCCCTTAGTGGACATTATGCTTAAGTACTGTGTAGCTTACCAGTACCAACTTATTTATTGGTATTGGGGAAGCAGATGGAAGCATCTTGCTCATAATTTCTTAAGCCTCTCCTAATGACTTGTAAGAAGGAAAAAAGGAAAGTGATTACTTGTTTTGATAAGTAATAAAATTGCCATTACGATTTGCTAATTTGCCTTGAATGAGTTAAAAAGTTGGAGAAAGTTATATTTAAAATTAATATCTTCGCTTGATAGAATGTAGTTATTTGGTCAGTAACTGATGTCTTGTTTGAATGTTTAGCATCATGAATAAATTTCTAAATTAATTTTGGGATATAAAATAATATTGACATAAGCTAGTCATAATTACAGAGAATAACACATGAAATAAAATACTATGTAAAATCTGATTACGGGACTTTGGTTTCTGCTCAGATATATAAAGAGGTTGGAATTCATCACTCCTGTCTTCATAACATGAAAAAAACTGAAAAACAGTAAATCTTCTTAGCTCTGTCTGAAAATTGATGTCACAGAGCAAATTGACAGTGATGACCCAAAAACTGGAGAGAGAGACAAGTAAAGAATTCGTTTACCACGAGCAGAAATCACTGAAGCCAGAAATAGGTAGCAAAACTTAAGCTGTACTTGAGAAATTGCTGGAGGCTATGTGTGGATCCCGGGGGCCCAATCTTAGGTTCCCCCAACCCCCCCTTTTGTGTTTTACCTCTAGAAGCTCTACCAGGTTCTCACAGTGAAGATGAGAGAAAAATCCCTTCCTGCTTCTAGCAGGGGGAGGGGAAAATAACCATTTTGAAATGTGCCCAGTGCATTCTGTTCTCCCCCTGACCTCAAGGGAAACTACTTTTACCAGAGCCTAACCTACTTGGTGGACAAGAAATACCCAACTCCAGCTCCCTCCAGCCTTTCTTTCTCACTTTCTAAGGTATTGGCAGTGGGGTACTGAGAAGTATTTGAGGTCACAACCCAAGGGCACAGGCCACTAAAAGACCTGACTGTTGGACTTTCTCCCTGCATACTTTACCACCACATCAACAGGGCCTCTGTATAATAATGAAGGGGATAGCTGAAAGAACAGCAAGCACAGATTCTAAGATGGAGTTTCTAAAGAAACCCAAAGAAGGACACTAGAGGAAATTGAAGACTCAAGACACCTCAAGTACAACAAACAGTAAACACAGCTTGACTCTTTATCTATTTAGAAGCATATCCTTACACTAAAGGCCTATATACCCTTAGTTCCTATTACCCAATACATTATGTCTGGTTTTCAGCAAATTACAAGGCCTGCTAAAAGGTAAGAAAAATACATAGTCTGGAGAGACAAAGCCACAGTCAGGTATGGCAAAGATCTTGGAATAATCAGACTCGTGATTAATAATGCTAAGGGGTCTAATGGAAAGAATGGACAACTTGTAGGAACAGATGGGTGATGTAAGCAGGAATATTGAAATGCCAAGAATCAAAAGAAAATATTAGAACTCAAAAACATGGTGACAAAAATGAAGAATGACTTTGATCGGCTCACCAGTAGACTGGTGGCCAATAGTCAGCCGACAAAAGAATTCATGAGCTTGAAGATATGTCAATAGAAACATCCCAAACTGAAATGCAGAGAGAAAATAGAATGAAAAAAAAAAATGGAATAGAGTATCCAGGGACTGGGACAATGATGGAAAGTGTAGTATACACATAACGGAACTACCAGGAGAAGAGAAAGGGGCAGAAGAAATATTTACAATATAATAATGAAATTTCCCAAATTAATGACAGATCCTTTCCTTTGAAATGATTTTGATATTTAGCTGCGAAAGTGAAAGAGAACATAAAAATGAGGCATAATGACGTGCTCAAAACTGGTACATCACAGCTGGTAGGCTGATGTATACATTATACATTGGTAACTGAAACTTGGGTTAATTTTTTGTGCCATTAACTGTAGCTTAATCTCCTGCCTCCATTTAATAGAGCATGATCTAAGTGTTCTTACAGTGATGATGCTCTGATTTTAGCCAGCTGAGGCAGAATACATCTTTATCTTATGGTGCAGATACAGAAATAGAACAGAAATAAGATTTCCAGAGCCAAAAGCCACCTTTTGTTCTACATGCAGTAACAGCAAATTCGAACTTGAAATAGTAACCTTAAAGCAAAAAACCCTGAAGTTTGTAATATAATAAGAAGAATAGTATCAGTTGTATTATCACAGATGGACATAACTTAACAAATATTGGATTATTTAATGAAATTCTGAATATTTTCTTATGGTTTGTCTTTTTCTTTAAAAACATTAGTTTATAAATTATAAATAACAGTATTATTCTCCCTAACTTCCTTTACCTCATTTGAGAATCATCAAACTTGTTAAAATCTTTAATTTCTATAAGAAATGGTAGGATGTCAGGATGAGGAAACTGACAGACAAGAAAATGACCCAAGAACCTAGAAGCTAGGTTAGATTTTCACTTGCCTGACCCTTTATCTAGTGCTTCTTCAGCTAAGCAGCATGTTGTCCCCAGTGTCTGCAGTGTTTGTTGACCCACTGTTTTCACTTTCCTCAACATTTAATGCCAGTTGAGTTTCTAGGGCATCGACTGTGAGACAGTATTAAAATGGTTGCATTTTCTATTCAACAGAAAAGTAGCAGTTCTGAATCATTAAGTGACAAAGGTTCCGAACTGAAGAAAAGCTTTGATGCGGTGGTGTTTGATGTTCTTAAGGTTACACCAGAAGAATATGCGGTAAGCTTCCCACCTCCCCTTTCTCCAGTTTCTGTACATAACTTACACATTGATGCTGTTGAACCAAGGCACAGCAGAAGGAGATGGTTAAAGACAACTGGATCGGGAATTGACGGAGGGAGTAGCACAGCAGGGAAGCAAGCAGAGGGGTGAAATGGGGAGGGGAGGGAGAGCTGGGGAGCGGTGTAGAGCAGCTTCCTACCTTACACCTTCAATTTGGCAAATAAGAAGTAAGTGCTTACCACGTGAAAGACGTGTGTCAACTCTACTCAAAACAAACAAACAACACCACATTAGGGGGAAAAAAGTATGAGTACTTACCTTTATGGTAATTGCTTTTGCCTCCTACCTATTCCATCTCTCCAAGCCAACCATCTGTGCTTTATTGACCTATGTAAGAAATATTTTTACATTTTTGTAAAATAAAAAACAGAAAAAAGAAATTTGAGGGCATTATTGCTGTATCATGAAAGATACCTAGAAAAACTTTTCTTTCTTAACTGACATAAATGTTCATTTAAGTTCTCTTTCTCCTTTAATGTGTTAACAGCATATTTGATTTCCTGTTGTTGAACCACTCTTGCATTCCCGGAATAAACGGTTCAGTTATAACATATTATTCTTTGGTATATTATTGGGTCTTGTTTTACAACTGTAGCCTTAGGTGAGACTGGGACAGGTCCACAGCTATGTGCAGTCCCTACAAGACCAGTGCCCTAACCCCTGAGCTGTGGGGCCAATCCATGTGCAGTCCTTAGATATGAGTTGCCACTAGTATAAGTGTCACTCTAAGTGGGGAAGAAAACTTTTGTATTAACAGCAGATTTTATATTACTGTTTGGGGAAATAATCAGCATAATACTGCTCCATGAACCAGTAGATCTAATTTTTGGTTTTGATTTTGATTTAATGTATGACTATGTCCAAATTTTAAAATAATTTTGTTTTATTTTCCAACTTTACCTCATTTATCTCATAAAAAAGTACGAGTCAGCATGAGATAATTTGAAATAATCGTATTTAATAATGGTATAAGGGCAAATTTTCATTTTCTGTAATCCATTGTAAAATTGCTACTTTTTCTAGTAAATATTTGAGTATTCAGTATATTTTATGATGGAATATAATTTTAATTTAGAGTATATGTCATGTCATAGAATTCCCAAGGAGAAATTGTCATTTTTTACCTTTTATTTCAGGGTCAGATAACACTAATGGATGTTCCAGTATTTAAAGCCATTCAACCAGATGTGAGTAGTTTTAAGAACTTTCCTTTGAAATATACAGAATGGTCATTAACAGTATCACAAATTAAGTTTTAAAAATGTCAAATTCATATTAATGTTTAAATGTTTAAAGCTTTTGATGTGACTGTCCTCAGAAACTCATGTGGCAGTCATAGATAAAAATCACTGAGTCATAGGTAGGACTGTTTCAGTCATTTTGGTTGATTAGGCTTCATCACTCTTCTGAGGGGTGAACAGACTTAGGTTGAATGATTTACTCAAGGCTTTGAAGCTTTTTCAAAGGACACTGGGAGTAAGAAACTGGGTTTCACAGCTCCAGCAGTTTGTTCCCTTATATCTTTATTTATGCTTTTATAATATGACAGTGTGTTAACATTTTGGAGAGAAGAGGGAGGAACATGGAAGGCATTTTTTACTTACTATGCATCTGCCTACTGGAAGCCATTTATTATGCTGTGTGTGTGTGTGTGTGTGTGTGTGTGTGTGTGGACCCAAGTGTGGTAGTGTCTATTTTACTGATGAGAAAACAGAATGACAGTTGTTTTTGCTGCTGCACAGCTAAGTGTGGGAATTGGGTTTCAGACTCTAAAAACTAACACTTTTTCCACTCTTACCAAGTAAGAATATAAGTATGATTTTGTACCCCAAAACTAAGTAAGTGATGGGGTGCCCGGATGGCCCAGTTGGTTAAGCATCCAACTCTTGGTTTCAGCTCAGGTCATGATCTCAGGGTCATGAGATCGAGCCCCACCTTGGGCTCCACTTTCAGCGCAGAGTCTGCTTGAGATTCTCTCCCTCCCTCTCCCTCTTCCTCTGCCCCTCTGCCCAGTTGCACACATGAGTGCACGCACTCTCTAAAATAAAACCTTTAAAAAGAAATACTGCTATTGATAATACCAATATTCAGTGCCATAAGATAGATAATTTTTTTAGTTCTTTTGGGAACAAAATAATAGCATATTTGTTGTATATACAAGTATGCAGTGGCCCTGAATGAGTAATTATTGTAAGGAGTTAGAGAAAACATCTGCGTCTTAGGTGATAAAGACAGTATTAGTCTTGTGACTTTCAAGTAAGTTACTTAATCTCTTAATATGTCAAGTTTGTCACCTACAAAATGCAGGGGTGGGCCTAAATGATCTCTTGAGTTCCTTCATTTCCACAGCTCTGTCTTTTCCTAACATTTACTCCATACCATGAGGATTCTCTCGGTAGAACCATTAGATTAGGGATAGGAGAAATAATGTATTCCACACATAAAGCAGGAAAAGAAAATAGAGCATCGGGCGCTCTCTCCTTCTGCCCCTCCCCCCTGCTTGTCACACGCATACGCATGTGCACTCTCTCTCTCAAATAAAACCTTCAAAAAAATGACAAAAACTGAAATTTTAATTTCCTCACATCCCTGAACAAAAACAAACTAAATTCTTTACAAAAATTATACTTTCTTTGCCCTGAAATTCAGCCATCTTATCCTTTGATATATTTTTTCCTTTTGAATAAATGACAATGACCATATTGCTATTTCCTATGAAATTATTGCTGTCCAGTGGAAATACACTGCAAGCCACTTAATGTAACTTTGCATTTCCTAGTAGCCACATTATGAAGTAAAAATGAAGCAGATAAAATTAATATTAAAATCTTACTTAACCTACAACATCTGAAATATTACCACTTCAACTTTTAATCAGTATAAAATTATTGAAGTGGTCTGTATTTTTTTCTGTACTAAGACTTTGAAATTCAGTGTGTATTGTACAGTTATGACACATCTTTATTTGAAGTAGCCACATTTTAAGTGCTCAATAGCCATTTGTGACTAGGCGCTCTGGACATTGAAGTTCTAGATAATGACATAGAATTCCAATCAATGTGGGAATTTTTTATTTTCCTGGGACATCTCACACTACTTTGTGAAATTTGGAAGCAAACCTTAAAATTCCTATGGCCCCACTCCCTTATCTAACTTAATACCAATCTCATTGACTTTTTTTAAATATCCTAAGTATCTCATCTATCCCTTCTCTCTCTACTCTCAACACCCCAATCCAGAATACCATTTCATGTCCGCTGCGTACCCTCTTACTGATCTGCCTATATCCACTGACCCTTCTAAACTTCGCTCTATCCAACAGCCGTGGTAATGTTTTCAAACATCTAAATCTGCTCATATGATCCCTCTTCTTAAAACACTTCAGTGGCTTTCTGTTGCTCAGAGGATAAAGACAAACTAGCCTAATGTGATCTACAGATCTCCTCATGGTTTCTCACGTAGCTACATGGGGCTTGTAGTCCCTGTCACTGCTGAGCCTGTGCACATTCTAATTAACTCCTGTTCATCCTTCAGTTCTCAGATCAAGTTTTGACTTTCTCAAGCAAGCTTCTCTTGTCTTCCTGCAGGTTCTCCTAGCATTCTCTGCTTCTTCACTGGACTTGTCAGTTGCAAGTTTACATTGATGTTTTGTGATTCAGCAAGTATTTGCTGAGTGTCTATTAAATGCCAGGCACCGGTTTAGTTACTGGAGGTACAGCAGTGAACAGACTAAAATTCCTGCCCTGGTGGAGCTTATATTTGAGTGAGATGAGCTAGGTAGTATGTCATGAAAACCATAAAGCAGCCAGAAGAGAACAGAGAGTGAGGGCAGTGGGAGTTTCGATGGGCAGATGGGTTGGCTTCAGGAAGCCTTCCCTGGGAAGGGACCGTCTGAGTGAAGACCTGAAGGAAGTGAGAGAGCAAATCGTGGGTATTTGCGGGAGAGTGTTCCAGGCAGAGAGCAGCTAGGGCAAAGGCCAGTGAGTTATAGTGAGGGAGGGAGGTAGAGTGAGGGCTAGATGTCATCTAGGGCCTTGCAGATCATTAGTCTGAAAAAGATGGTAGGTTCTTGGAGGATTTCAAGGAGAGGAGTGGCAGTTTCTGACAGATTTTAAGTAGCTCTTTAAGTCACTTCTGACTGCTGACCTGGGGGTGGGGGTGGTACCAAGGACTGAACTAAGTGTGAGAGACAGCGTGGCTTGGGTCAGGATGGAAGAGGTGGTGAGTAGTTGTCAGACACTGTGTGCAAGAGGAGTCTAGGATGATGCCAGGGTTTTTGGTCTGACACCAGAAGCATGTAGTTGATATTCTCTGAGATAGAAAAATTATTATTATTGTGTTGACAACTCCTGGGACTGCCATTCGTTTAGAATATTATGTGCAACACTGCCTTGTGGAGAAAGACCAGAGCAATAGATGTGGAGGAAAGAGCAGGAGTTTGGCTCTTTGGACATGTTTGGGTTTACATGTTTGTTCGAAGGCCGAATTAGGTAATAGTAACTATATTATTTGTCCAGGTTTCAAATGTAGTTTGAGAGAGGTCACTGTAGAGGTATTACACAAGTGTGGGTGAGGTTACCAAGAAAGTGAATATAGACGGGAGAAGGGTCCTAGTTAGTGTTTAGGTGGAACTAGCAAAAGAGATGAAAAAGCGACAGCGAGTGATTTAGGAGGAAAGTCAGGTTATTAGTACGGAATTTGATGAGCCAAGTGAAGGATTTTTAAGAAGGAAGGAGTGATGAGGTGTAAAATGTTTTTAATCATGTACTTATTTGATTAATTGCTGCTTCCACTAGGTTTTAAACTACATGAGGGCAGAGACCAGTAATTTTGCTTCTTTTATCTGTCTGGCATGTAGTGGGGTTCAGTAGTTAGAATGAGAAAATGAATACAGTGTTCAGTAAGTATTTGTTCAGTGAGAGAATGTTTTCAAAAATTGAAGCAGTAACTGTTGGAAGATGTGATGTAGCACAAAAATATTCTTGTTATGTGTTAGTCTCATATATTCATCAAGATTACATGAAATCTGGCAGTATAAACAGAATTTTGTCATCTGGCAGAAAAATGTTTTCTAATTTATTATGAAGTATTCAAGACCTACCACAAGGCATAAAGACTAATAAGATGAACCCCTGTGGACCCACCTAATCAGTACTGTTGAAGCCACTGTGTTCTCCCATGTTCGCCCTCTTCCCTCCTCCTACCAGGGTGGCCACTATCCCATATTGATCTATATCATTCCTGTGCATTGAGCTATATTTCTTTAAGTATATGGATCCCTTAGCAATATGTGCTATTGCAGGTTTTAAATTTTTTATGTAAATAGTATCCTGTTGTTTTAGTCATCTTTAGTTTGCTTTTTATGTTCAGCATTGCTAACCAGCACCGATGGTAATATGGGCACTCTAGTGCATTAATTACTGAGTTGTGGAGCATGAATATCTGAGTTTATTAAAGACCACCAGTTTTCTGAAATGTTTGTCCAGATATTGTTTATCATGTCAAAACTCTTGGTATTGACAAAAGATTAAGCCATGATGTCAGTCTAGTGTATTAGTCTTATTTGTTAGCATAAATGGTGTTTACCGAATTATGTAGTTATTAGTTTCACTAAAGAATGAATTCTTTTGTTAAATCAAAATTTAACCTCAGATATTATGAAAAGAGAGTGGTTATCCCTGAATCTAATAAATTGATCTTGATGATTTTGTGCATTATGTCAATGTTCAAGTCTCTCTCTATAACTTTATGTAAAACTTTTTAAAAAGTATATATATACTTCATGAATTTTAAAAGCGCTTTAGTTGTTCACTAAAAGTATTAATCAAAGCTCACTATTACCTGTATATATCCGTATGTAACTTTATTTCAGGTGCTAATTCAAGTTTTCTAAAATGAAATCTGTGCGAAATTTGAACTTTGAAGAATACAGATTCTGAGTCCAGCCATGTGGTTTAGTGATTTAGTGCAGGTTGGTGATTACACCACCCAGGTCTCACTCAATTTTCTATAACAGAGGCAATTTCTGAGTCACCTGGAACTAACTAAAATATATATCTCTTATTAATTCAGTTCCCTAAGTAGACCCTGTAATTCCTACCAGTTTGTGGAATTCTGTATTCCCAAGTCTTTTGTGTTAAGTAGAATTTAACCAAACTGGTTCTACCTAAACTTGTTCTTAACTTGTAGGAAGAAAGGGCCACCTTGTGAAGTGCAGCCGTTTCCTCAGGGTCAGGCTGCTTACCTACAATGTCTGTCACACAGCACACCTCAGAATTGCTCAGGGGGAGAAGGAAAAATTCCAAGCCTTTTATTTCACTGTAGAAACCATCTCCCTTATCCTGGAAGCGGCACAAAAATTTTTTATGATATAGGGACTGTCCTTAGTCATCAGTAGAATACTGGCTAAATAAAGTCACTTCTTTAAGAGCAGATCTGAATGAAACAAATGTTAAGTCTGGTTTTTCTCCAACCCTATTGCACACTTTGAAGTTACCTCGGATTGAAAGAAGAAAAAAGAACAGATTTTGGTACTTCGTTTCTTAGTTTTTTTGTTGTTGTTTTATGGTCAGAAGAATGGAAAACATGCTTACCAATGAAAAGAATTTAATGTTACAGGAAAGTTCATCAGTGATTTTAGTAGGAATACAACTACATAGAAAAAAGGTTTGCTCCAGTTTTATTTTTAAAGGCTCCCTGTCTGCGTGATGTGCATCACCTGTCCATTATTATGACCGTTCAGAACCCTAGGAACCATTCTTTTCCCTTCTCTCTCCATTCTATTTCCCCAGTTCTCCAGTTGATTTTACTTCCTGAGTAACTTTTCTCTCCTTCCCCATGTCTGTCAACTCTGAACGACATTTATTAAGAGTACCGTGTTTTTATAAGGCTGCAGCTCACTAGCTCTAGAAATGAGCGCTCCTTAAGTCTGCACGATTGTTCGGCCTGAGACAGGTCTCAGCGCACCCAGTTGTCTCGGTACCGATGGATCCCTCTCCATCTGAACGCTTTGGCCTGACGTTCCCATAGCTGGTGCTACAGAAATCCTAAGAGTCTTCACGTCCCCACTGACCCAAGCAGCAGGGCTAAATTGGGAAGCTTCTGTGGATGGTGATCCCTGTCACACAAAACCTGGCTTTTCACTCTTCCTCCCTCCTCTCAGTAGGCAGCCATCTCTTAGTGATAGAGTTGCCAAAATGGTCATGAGAGTGATCACAAAGAAGGAAAAGGGTTAAGCAGTTTTATCATTTATATTCAGCCGCTGTTAATGTGTCCTTAAAATTCTTATTTCCATGGAGCTGCTTATCTCTTTTTTTTTTCCCTTTGTTTAAACCAGTTTTGGGCACAAATTGCCATGTATTTTGCTGCCTCTTACTTTTTTCTTTTTTAATCAGCGTCTAACATTCACAGCTCTGAATGGGTGCTCAAAAAATTTTAATTACTTAATTTCACTTATTTTAAAATTTATTTTAAAGCACTTTGAATCCCAAAAGAGAATTTTTAGTGGCAAAACATAAAAGCAGGGAGCCAGAAGACTTTTAGTTTTTTCAGCTTTGCCATTTATAGATTGTGCCATTAATAAAATCTCTTTCATATCTTGGCCTTTTTAAAAAATTACCGAATCTATGAAGTAAAGGATTTTGGACTATTGGGTCTTTAAAATACCTTCTAGATCTTCCAGAAATGCTGGGAAGTAGGATTATTTTTATTGGTGACTTCAGAGTAAGTTGATTAAGGGTAGTTCTCAATCAGTAATAAATAGAATTTTGATCAAAACTGCAGGAGCCTGAAGGAGGTGCTAAGGGTTGAGTGATGGTCGCAAAGCAAGCTCTTATAGATTGAGGGGTGTTATCCTCTCACTAGAACATAAATTCTACAGGGGCAGAAACCATTGTCTGCTTTGTGCACTGATGTATCTCTAGTGCCTAGAGTAATACCTGTTCATTATTTGAGTTTGCTAAGTGGCCATTCCAAAGCTTTAGACTGTATAGCCTACAGGTACGTCATCTCCCATTGTTTATCATGTTTGGAATCATTTCTGCAAAAGTCTGTTACTAGTCCAAGAATTTGACTCTATTTTAGCATTCTTTCTTTGGAAACGGGGGAGTTTTGGGTTTTTTCCCCACCCACAATTAAGAACATTTTCAGGTTTTTTCCCTAGTATGAATTATTTAATGCTTAGTGAGGGCAGGTTAAGGATTCTATACATTGATTAATTTCTAGTGTGAATTTTCTGGTACTTAGTTGAAGTTCAGCTCTTGTTAAGGTTTTTCCATATTTCTTATACATATACATTTTCTTGGTGTGATTTCTCTTTTGATCTTGAAGGTTTTTTCTTTTAGAAACCTCTTATACATTTATAGGGCTTCCCTCTAGTGTGAGTTCTTTCATATGGAGGAAGCAATGACTGTATTCTGAAGGTGTATTACATTCATGGGTTTTTTGGGTTTTGTCTATTATGAATTCATGTTCTATAAAGCTTATATTTCTTCTGATGACATTGCCATGTTTATTACATCAATGGGGTCTCTCTTCGGAATGAGTGTTCTATTACTCAACACAGGATGTGTTATGACAGAGTTTGTTTGCAATCAGATTTTCTTTCTAATCTCAATTCTCCAGTGCTTTTGAGAATTCTTAAAGGGTGAACTGTGCTTGAAATCTGTACTGTACTCATTACACTGGATAACGCTTGCCTCTTAACGAGGTTCTCAAGTGTTCCTAAGTGTTTGGCTCTGACTGAAGGTCCCTGACATGTATTACGTTCAAAGAAGAAAGTTTCACACCTTATTTTAAGTTCTAGTAGGTCAGGTCATTAAGTCATTTAGATTATATCAGTAAGCAGACATTACATACAAAGGACAGATAAGGCCCTCGTGTGTAACTGGGACACACTAGAGATTGAGGAAGAATGCTGGTGAAGTGAGGAAAAGCACATAATAGGTAATTCTGACTCTTACTAAAACATTTCTGAAAAACTTAAAAATGAGATATTTTTGACAATATGTTGAAGACCTTTCTGTATGCTAACATTTTTGTGTATGCAGAGATCAGAATCTTGGCAACTTCCAAAGTTCCAAAATCAGGAACACCATAATTATAGAATTATCAAAATTTGTTTTAATGAAAATTATCATTTGCATTAGAATTAAAATGTAAACAATTCATGAATATGGTGAGAAGTTTGAAGAAAGCAAAGAAGACATGAAAGACTTGGAATTTTCTGTTAGAAGCAAGGTGCAAACTGTTTTGTACGTTACATTATTGCTGCTCATCACCATGAACTTCCTATGTAGCAAGGTTAGGCTTAGAATAAAACCAGAGAAGTAAAGAGGAACGTTGTTGGTTGGAGAGTAGGTGTCTCTCAACAGAAGACAGCCCCTGCATCTATCTCTGCTCTCATTCTGGGGGCAGCTTTAATGTGCCGGGAGGAGGGTGCGGGGGAACAGGGAATATGAGTACATTAGAAAACAGTGGTATTTTTGATTTAACATAACACATTGAAGTTTTATAGTTTCAAAACTTCATTCTGTTGATTAAAAATACAGGAATCATAATGAGCACATCATCTGTGGCTGAGACTTCTTTCTAAATAGCCGTATAGGCTGAATGCTAATGGAGATACCATATCCCTTTAAAGCTTAGCATTTTTTGAGCATAAGAGTACCTTAGCAATAATTACCTTCTTCTGTGTGTCAGCTATACTTCAATTAAAAAAAAAATTGTCTTCTTGTGAGCACTACCTCTCCCCCCCACCCCCCTGCAGTCTTTAGATTCCATCACTTTATCTTTTCTTCTCTCAGTCTCTGTCTACATGCTGGTCTATATTGGCCTTTTCTCTTCTTCTATCTTTAGGTATCCCTACAACATCACCCTTAGAGCAGTCCTTTTAAGAGTGTTGGAACCTACAAGATGAAATTTAGAGCAAGAATTTGACTTTACAGAACAAACCTACAAGAGACATAAGAGAAGCCGTGGCTCCTGTGAAATTCAGTAATTCTTTCATAGGGTAGGTGGTCATCAGTTGTGGTGTTTGCTCCCCACGTGCTTCCAAAATAAACTCAGTGGAAAATCGGGATCGACAGTTTCATGGCTCAGAATGACCCCATGAATATTCTCTCAGATATACTTTCAATGACCATTTAAAAATTGCCTTTATATCTGTGAGTTGCTGTTAGATTTCTTTTTACTGCCTGATTTTAAAATTGTAAATTAATCCATTTGAACAAGATTTAAGAGGTATCAAGGCTGTTGTAGTTTAGCCTTTGCTAAAATAGAGGCTTACTTTACATAGTGTACTTAACTTAAATCCATCCTATTCTTAAATCAGACTCTTAAAAAAACATCCTTGGATCACGAAGCTTACTTTTTGGTGTTCATGGGAGATGTTTTAGTATAGAATAACCCTTGACTAGGCTGATATGCTGTCAAATGCAAGATACCACTGGTGGGGGGCACCTGGGTGGCTCAGTTGGTTAAGCAACTGCCTTGGGCTCTAGTCGTGATCCCAGGGTCCTGGGATCCAGCCCCACATTGGGTTCCTTGCTCAGCGGGAAGCCTCCTTCTCCCTCTCCCTCTGCCTGCTGCTCCCCCTGCTTATGCTGTCTCTCTCTCTGTCAAATAAATAAATAAAATCTTAAAAAAAAAAAAGATACCACTGGTGGGACAATTTATTTCTCAGATCGTTTATAGTGTTTCTTGGAGGAAGATCCTGGAGTCTGAGACAAAGAGAGACAGAGACAAAGGGAAAAGCATTTTTTTTTTCCTCGCGGAGAAGTTCAGTGCCTGTTGAGAGGTAGAGGTGGGGCAGGGCAAATTTCCTCTAAGGCTAGCTAATATAAATGCATGTCAGGGTTTAAGAAGAAAGTAGTGAGTGAGTTCCTGGAGTTCTAATGCAATTTCAGCTCCATAATTCATTAAATGGATTTTTATTGTTGTTTAACTTTTTATTTTGAGGTAATTACAGATTCACTGGAACTTGTAAAAAATAGTACAGGGATAATTATAGATTCATAGGAAGTTGCAAAAATATTGCAGAGAGGTCCCACTTACTCTTTACCCAGTTTCCCCGAGAAGCTACATCTTACATAAGTATGGTACAGTAGCCAAACCAGGGAAGGGACATTTGTACAACACGTATCTGTATAGTTGTGTAACATTTTTTTCTATGTGTAGTTTTGTCTAACCATAACCTCAGTCAAGATACAGAACTATTGCAGTACCACAGAGATCTCTCTCCCTTGTGTTAGCCGTCTAGTCAACCAGTCCCACTCCTGCCCACTCCTCACCATCCTTAACTCCTGGAACCACTAATCTGTTCTCCATCATCATAGTTGATTGTTTGTTGTATTAGATGTGCTAGTAATATAGCCTAGTCTCAAAGAGGAAGTGCTTTCTGAAGCAGAAGCTACTGTCTTAAGAGGTTTTAAAGAACCTGCCTGTGTCTTCACATTTTCTAATTACAAATTTCTTTAAAATGGAGGGCTCCAGTGGAATTTTCATCCATTTGCTCCCAACTAATGTGACCATAGATTCATTCATCCCCACCTCCTTTCTGTCAGCTTTCAAGAGTTTTGTTAAAGGGACAAAGCATTTTTTCATTAAGTTAATGATGTTGAAATGTTCTAAGAATTGGATGAATTTTTTATTCAAATTTTTATCCATTTTTATCATTTTTTTATTGGAAGAGTCAGAAAAGCATTTAGAAGTTTTTAGTGTAAAAAAAAATAAAGCCGTAATTCATTGATACCTTTATCTGGGTTCCTTGTTTATCATAATTTATAATAATGATGAAGATAGGTTCAAAGGAGTTGATATGTATAAAGCACTTAGACTAGTGCCTGGCACACAGTAATCTCTGTGTTAGTGCTAACTCTTTTACTGCTACTGTTAAGGCAACTGTTCTCAGGCTGAGAAGGCCTTTTTAAGCATAAAACCAGATTAAATCACACAAAGAGGAAAGTAAAAGTACCGGCTACTTTGAACAGGAAAAACCAGGCCCCCATATGCAGGTAAGGAAGATCGGGAAGGTGTGTTTTCATAGATTTTCTCTCCGTGGTGGGTTTATAGTTGATTTATGGCCCCACCCTCCCTATTCTCTCCTTTTAACAAACATAACTACTCTTACAGTTGGGGAAATTAAAGCAATGATACATGGAAAGGGAATAAATACACCCAGATTCAGTAAGACTTTTAGGAAAGCGACACTCGGTGGTATAGTATAAATGACCCTGTACTTCAGGAGGGCAATTTGACAGGTATCAAAGCCTTGAAAAGGTTCATCCTCTTGACCCAGTGATTTTACTTCTAGGACTGTATTTTTAGGAAATGATCAGAAACGTCAGAAAAGGTGCAAGGGTATTCATTAGAGTGTAGCCTTCTAACAGGAAAGTGAAATTCAGTTTATGTGTAAAGTTCATTATTGAGTTTGAACTCCATCAAATGTCTACATTGAGTAGTTTGATAAGTATAATATCAGTATGATACAGACACTTTGATACGGCATTAATATAAATTTGGAAATAATATTAATTGGTTAAAAATAATTTCAATATTCATAGATTTAATCCTAGGAATTTGTCCTAAAATATGCCATATTTTATAGTTATATTAATATATATTAATAGTATTTATATTTTTAGAACAAAAATATTTTCTAGCAGTTGGATGTTTTTAATATAGTTATGTCATTTTTACATTCATGTAATGTCTATCACTATTTTCTGTCTATATAGGGAGGTAATGTGAAATGAACACATAGGCTCAGTAACTGTGGCATTGCTTCTGTGTTTTATACTTTCCTTCAGTAACTTCAAATCTGAAGGTTGTAATCTAGCTTTTGGTTTTAAAAAAGTTAGTAATTGAGGGCGCCTGGGTGGCTCAGTCGTTAAGCGTCTGCCTTCGGCTCAGGTCATGATCCCAGGGTCCTGGGATCGAGTCCCGCATTGGGCTCCCTGCTCAGCGGGAAGCCTGCCTCTCCTCTCCCACTCCCCCTGCTTGTGTTCCTGCTCTCGCTGTGTCTCTCTGTCAAATAAATAAATAAAATCTTTAAAAAAAAAAAAAGTAATTGATATCTTCAGAGCATTTGCTGCTTATCCACTCTGTTGAAGCAGTAATTGCTGTTTCCTCCTTCAGTATTCTCCACCTCAATTACTCAGGCCAGAAGAGGGAATCTGAGTACCTCTGGATACCTCATTCTTAGCTTCCACTTTGTGGATCCAGTTTTTGACCAAGTCCTGCCTGCCTCCAAAATACCGTGAATCTACCACTTCTTTCAGTATTCACTGAATCACCCCAGTCAAGGGAACTGTGTTTTTGGAGTATTGTATCATCACAACTGTTTCCTCCGTTTTCTCCTTAGTCCGTTTCTTTTTGTTTCTGTTTTTAAATTTTATGGAAGATAGGAATACATCACATTTAAGAAGTCACGTATTTTCCCCAGCCCCACCCTTGAGCCCCACACCCATCCAGTGTCTTAGCTATTCCTCTTTGGAGGAGTTTAAGTCCAGTTGTCAAATAATGCACCTAAATGCCTATCGTTTATAATTTTTAAAATTTTAGATATGATTTATTGATTCTCTGTACTGTAGAAGATGATTTCACTCATATTCTCTTCCCCTGACATTTACACAATTCACTTCACCTCTTTGTCTCATGTAGTTACGTCGTAATTTTAACATGAATAAGTAATCATGGCTCAACTATTCTTTTCAATCGAGCCATGATTACTTAAATTTTTTTTCCTTGAGCTAATAACTTACTTAAGGTTTCTCTGTACTGGTCACTAATTTTTCTGCTAGTGGTGAATATAGTGAATGCCTTATCAGTGTGTGTGTTCAAACTCTTAGATATTGCTTCATCTTTGAGAGGCACCCCTCTTGGAATTTCTGTCCTCTTGCTAGTTAATATCTGAACTATTGTTCTTAAGCTCTGCTCACAGTTGTGTCCCCAGGATGTCCTTTTACTGTTAATCTGGGTATTCATAGTATTTTCTTTCTATGGTCGGTTACTCAATTTCCTGGATCCCATGTCTTCCTTTTTCTTAGTTTGCTGGTTTGTTTTGAGGAACCACATATTCTGCTGGCTCTCTGAGAATAGGTGCATAGAAGACAAATTCTCTGAGACTTTCATGTCTGAAAATCTCTGCAATATATTTTCATACTTAATTCATATATTTGTTAGACATAGAATTCTAGGATTTTGAAGACATTATTTCAGTTGTCTTTGACTTTCAGTGTTACTCTTGAGGTATCAATGCCTTTGATCCCTTTTTTCTGCCTGTGATCTATTTTTGTTTTTGAATCTTACAGATTTTTTTTTTTAAAGATTTTATTTATTTGACAGAGAGAGACACAGTGAGAGAGGGAACACAAGCAGGGGAAGTGGGAGAGGGAGAAGCAGGCTTCCCGTGGAGCAGGGAGCCTGATGCGGGCCTCGATCCCAGAACCCTGGGATCAGACCTGAGCCGAAGGCAGATGCTTAACGACTGAGCCACCCAGGCGCCCCTCAATCTTACAGGTTTATAATCTCTTAGTCTCTAATGCTCTAAACTTTCTGATGCTAGGCCTTGGTTTTGAGGGGTTTTTTAATTTACTCCATTATAAAGGGCACGAGACAGGTCTTTTCTTGTCCTTAAAGTTCTAAGGGCATTAAAAAAATTTTTTTTGAGAAGTTATTTTTCTCAGTTCTCCCTTAAAATTCTTGTTATTATGCAGACATTGGTGAGTCTAATGGACTCTAATTAACATAATATTTTGACTCCTATTTTGAGTTTATTTTTTAAAAGATTTTATCACCTTTATCTCACAACTCTTACGTTGGTTTTTTAAGTCTCTCTTACTGTGTTTTCCTTTCCAAAAGCTCTGTTTTGTTCTCTAAACATATCCTCCTGTTTTTGCCTAATGGGAGCAATATCCTCATCTATCTGAGAGTAATAATTGTATGAGTTTTTCTTTTCTGTTTGTTTGTTTGTTTGCTTCTTGCCCTAACTCAATTTCCTCAGATAGATTCTGTCTCTTTCTGGTGGTGGTTATTGCATTACAGCAAGGTTCTTAACCTGTTTTGAACCTTGGACCCCTTTGGCAGCTGAACAAAGCCTATGGAGCTGAACCCCTTTAAAATCAAAGGAAATCAATTCTGTTAAAATACACTTACCAACATATTTTTATAACTGTCACATAGCAATATATGTGTGCTTCTTTATTAACACATTAAGACCCAGAAATGATGAGCTCGTAATTTCAAACTAGTGATGAGTATAATGATATTTTTGGGCTATCTGTACCAACTATAGTGTGATATGAAAATTTTTTATCAGTGACAAAGTCACATGTATTGCTAACTCTTCTGTAATCTGTACTTTACATTTATAATTAAAAGGAATGTCATATCAGTAGGAGGTTAGTATAAAATAAAAATTTAATTTTTTGACATCCAAGTTTATTAAGGCCTTTGAATTCTATTGACAGACCTTGCGGGGTATCAAGAACTCTTTTATTAGAAGTTTCATCACATACCTGGGGTGGTTGGCTGTCAGATCAAAGAGTGAGGTAACTGGGAAGCTAATTGGAAGCTCTGAGTAACTGAATGGGGCTTGACAACTACTAGGCTTCACTATACATGTAGAAAGCTCAACTTTCATTATCTGTGGGTCCTTCCTCTTGGGATTCAAATCTCTTCAAAGAATCCACCAATCTCCTTGTCGAGTGTAAGTCTAGTTATCTGTATTCTCAGAGACAAGTAATTTTCCCTCTTATATTCTGCTAGTAGAATTTGTTTTTGTGATTTAACTAAATGGTTATAGTACTAGCTTTGTTTGTGTTAAATAAAATGGCTCTAGGAAAGGACACAATTGTTTTTTATGTTTTAAAACCCTTACTATAACAAGAAAACTGGGCTATTTCATCAAATTTATTTTTACTCATTTTTTTCAGGAGCTTTCAAGTTGTGGATGGAATAAAAAAGAAAAATATAGTTCTGCACCAAATGCCGTTGCCTTCACAAGAAGATTTAATCATGTGAGTTGCTTATAAAATCCTGATAATTTAGTTTCTGAAATTCAGTTCCTTAATGTATTTTCATTAAGAAGTAGTTTAACTTTTCACATCAATGTTGGAATATTTTTTAGCCACGGTCTCTTCAAACATTGTCTCTCTGCATAATCTCTATTTTTTTCCTTCTGTAGTTTCTCTTGGAAATTTGTTGGGGCTTGATATTCTTTTCTACTTGTATGTTAACCTTTCATATTTTATATCTATTTCCTTATGCTCCATTCTGCATGGTTTCCTCAGATCTACATTTCAGTTCACTAGTTCTCTTATAGATGGGTCACATCTGTTTCAAATCTGTGTGTTTTTACACTAGTGTCATTTTTAATATTTCTTAAATCATTTTCACCATTTTATTTTGTAATTTCTGTGTTATTATCCAAAGACCTTGGAGTACTAATTCTGTGTTATTTCTGCTGATCCTTACACAAAATGGTTTGTTTTCTTAAGTATTTTGTAATTTTAGATTGTGAGCTCATATTCATTTAAGCTTTATATGTGCTTTATCTATGGGACTTCTGCTGCTGCCTAGGTTGAGGGTCTATCTCTTCTGAAATGCTTTTGTTTGCTTTTGCTGGTACCAAGGACTGTAATGACTTAGTTCAGTTTTTCATAAGTTTTGGTTAGGAACATCCATACTTTGCTATAGTGAAAATTTAAACTCAAAATCCACTTAAAGGGCTCGTTATAAATTCTTATGAAAAACTTATTTTTCTCCATCTCCTGTATTTATTTGTCTTCCCCTGCTAGTAAGTGAATTGTTTTAGCCTCCATTTTCACCAAGATAATAGCACTTGGACGATCCCTTAGATAGACATAGTGGTGGTAAAGGAGAGATGGGTGACTTGTATTATATCTGGGAGGAGTAGTAAATCCTGAGCCCCTGCATCACTGAGAGAAAATCCTCCATGGGCAGCTGCAGTGCCCTTTCTTTTAATCACTGCTTTGCCTTTGTTTCCTCCTCCTCTTCTTTTTTTTTTCCTGCCTCTAGGGGAAATCCTTTCTTTCAAGTTAGCCACATGTTTTTTTAAAAAAGAGTTTGTTGTCTTTAACCCAACATTACTAGGCGTTTATAGCAAACAGTTTCTCAGGTTATTTGGTTCACTGTATTCCCCAAAATGAAATAGATCAAAGTTTTTAAAAATAAGATTAAACCATTAAAATGGGGATATAGGGCAAGCATGTCTTTCACTGAATTTTATATTCAAGTTATATAGTTAAATATTCAAAATTTTTGAGTTGGTCAGAATTTTTCATCACAGTAAAAATTTTTTACCATACAAAAACATTGTTATAATATTCACAAATATGACTTTAGATTTTAAGCATATTATTCTTAAATAAGCCAAAAAGTTGTCAGAGTCAAATATGCCACATTGTACCAAAAGCTTTTATCTTTATGCCAGATTACAATTGATCCTATAATCTTACTGAGTTGCTCCATTACTCTATTAATTTCTCCTAGTAGGGTCATAGGAGATTTGAAATAGCAGATTATGAAAGTTAGAGTCTATTAGAAGAAATCTATCTGCACCATTATTTATTTTTTTTTTTAAGATTTTATTTATTTGACAGAGCAGGTACGAGTGGGCAGGAGGGAGGGAATAGAGGAAGAGGGAGAAGCAGACCCCTCGCTGATCAGGGAGCCTGATGCAGGCTTGATGCGCATCTCGATCCCAGGACCCCAGGACCATGACCTGAGCCGAAGGCAGGTGATTGACTGAGCCACCCAGGCGCCCCTTGAAATGCTTTTATAAAGAGACATTTTCCCTCATCTGGTATTTGCTTGCCCAGAGGTTCATTTCCTATAAGCAAGGAAGGGTGAATGTTTGATCCTTCCCTTTATTTAATAATTTTGAAGATAATGAATTGGTGTTCCTCTAATAGTGACCAAGTAGTTTTTTATTTATTTATTTATTTATTCGAGAGCGAGAATGAGATAGAGCATGGGGGGGGCGGTCAGAGGGAGAAGCAGACTCCCCGCTGATCAGGGAACCCAATGCGGGACTCGATCCCGGGACTCCAGGATCATGACCTGAGCCGAAGGTAGTCGCTTAACCAACTGACGCACCCAGGCACCCGGTTTTTTTATTTTTTAATACCATTATGAACTCATAAATTTAGGTGCATACGATGTGTTTCAGCCCATTGTGGTTATTATCTTTATTGAGACAAATATTGCTCCATCTTTGGCCAGTGGAAGTCTATGCAAGTTGGCGTTCATGTCCTTTGTCACGACCCTAGTAGTCTCAAATAGTTCCCTTGCCATCTGGTATACAAAGATGTTTCAGGTTCATTTGGTCCATTACCTGTCCCCCACCTGGAATCAACATTTCTTTAAGAAGTCCTGGTTTCTTACGGGGGGGAGTGGACCTGAATGCTAGGAATGCTCATTGCTTTTGGAATGACAATTTCTGTGCCTTTTTCAGCAGAGATAGCTAGGATATCTGTGTGTCATACACATACACATACAACTATTTAAAGATAAAGCATCTCATGAATTCATATTGATACTTCAAATTCAGGACCAGAGTTTTACTTCCAACTCTTCTGTATTACATCCATATGTTCTTTCTTCCACACCCAGAATTCTGGTTTTCACGGGACATAGGACATGATACAATACCCTATCATATACTCATTTGCTTTATCCTACATAACAAACAACAGACTCAGAATAATAATACTAATACCAATAATGTTATAAACAGATGTTTTGCAGATGTTCTTTTTTTTATAATTGCAGTATATATTGTCTGAGCATATCGGCATTATATAACGTACTCTCTTTTTAACCCTCCTTAAAGTACCATCCTTATGTTGGTGTTTTTCTAGGCATTTTGGTTGCTTGAAGCTCGTTCTCTGTTACAATACTCAGGAAGGGCTCATTAGAACAGTAATGCCTGAATTCTTGAATGCTGACAAATTTTCCTCTCCTCTGTAAAATTTTCCTTCCGTGATACTATATTACTCCATTTTTTTTCCTGACAGTGTTGCTGTTAAAAAGTCTGATGATAATTACATTTTATTTTCCTTAAAAATTACTTTATCTTTTTGTCTCAGTGGCCGACAGATTTTTTTTTTCCCAGTAATTTTATTGAACTGTATCTTAGTTTTGGTCATTCTGGATCAGTATTCTCGGGTATGGTTGGCTTTAGCTAGGACTGTCAACTGGGGAGCACCTACCCTTAGGCTTTCCACTATGGTGGCCTCAGGTAGTTGGACTTTTACGTGGTCATTCAGGAATCTCAGACAGAACATTCCAGCAATCAAGGCAGGGGCTGCATGCTCTTTTATGACCTTGTCCTGGAAGTTAGCATCAATTTCGTTAATCTTCTGTTTATCAGAGCAGTCACAAACCTGTCCAGATGACTTTCAATGAAAAGAATGACAAAAACTTTTGGGCCATGTTTTAAAATCTTGATGGTGTTTGTCTTAAAATTTGTCTCACATTAAATTTAATAAAGTCAGCAATCATGCAGTTTAGATTGAGTTCACGGGTGATATTGGCTATGGTTGTTGACAAATATCTAAAGATATTGTAGAAGTAAACTTTATCAGAATCAGGGATAATAATTGCCATTAGTAGCCCAGATACAGTAATGAATATGAAGATGGTTTTGTAAAATATATATATTTTATATTTACATATGTACATTTGTAAAATATATATGAAATATGTACATTTTGGCAGTTTATTGATGAAATGTTTCTCACTAAAACGGAGACGAAACGTGAGGCAGGGCGCTGTCTTCTGCACTGTCATTTCTTACTAATACACTGTTTTTAGATTTAGAAGTTTGGGCCAACTGATAGTGCTTTGATTTTCTTTTCATAGTAAATGAATTAAAAATAATGGTAAGCAAACTGCTTTCATCAGAGGAGATAGAGCATTTTAGTAGTGTTATAGATAGATCTAGTCTGCCTTCTGATGAATGATTTTTAATGTTTTTTAAAAGAAATTGTGAATATGGTTTATGAATTAGAGAATGCATTACATGATTTTTAAAATACAATCTTAGTTTAATTTTAGAATGACTTAGATACATTTTTCATGATATTTCGTTTTATTCATACCAAGAAACACTTGGGATTCATGACACGATTATGCTTAGTGTCAATAAGTGGCAGTGTGGGATTACACAGCCACAGGGAAAGCATGCTCTAAGTAGCATATTTTATAATGTCTGCTCTTAAAGCATATCTCATTCTGCCACGGTGTTTCAGAACACAGCAAAATCACACGTATTGGTCCAGTGTTCTTGTTGTATCACTCTGGTTTTATTGCATTCTTCTGTTAGCTCTTTTCCTTCAAAAGTTCTGTTTGCTTTTACAAATCAGAAATCATAGTGATGTTTTTATGTGTGTACATCCACACGTGTCTGTATCTGTCTCTATGCACATACAGACCGTACATAATGAAGTGTATGCGGCATCCAAAGATTGGGTATATATCCAAGTAGGGGGTATGCTGGGAAAGAGAAAGTGTGGTTTATTAACCAGCTGTGGGTAGTTGATCAAGTAGTTCCTGTCATTAACTGGATCCTAGTGAGTGAAGAATCTTGCCATTCAACTATTTTCATTTTTATTTGCAGGTAAGCTTTTGGGTTGTTAGAGAAATTCTTCACGCTCAGACATTAAAAATTAGAGCAGAAGTTTTGAGCCACTATATTAAAACTGCTAAGGTAAGAAAGACTTTTGTTTTTATTTTTTGAGAGTCCAACCATTCAGCACTGTTTGTGAGTCAATGTTTGCCTGTGACACCTTATTTACTATTTATTGACCCTGGAAAATAAGGCCTATTGATTAGTATGTCAATTTTTTCAATTGGGTGCCTGTTTTCTTTGCCTTTTCTTTATTCCTCCTATCTTCCTCCCTTTTAGATCTTTCCTCGCTCTCTCAGACTAGCTGTATTATATTATTTATTTGACTGGATAAGTAGGCAGAGATCAGATTATGGTGAAGTATGACAGTTACAAAATATTGGACTCTTGTGCACATCATTGGGAAAGCCTTACAGGATTAAGTAGGAAAATACATATCAGTTATTTGGTTTTGAAATATATCACTGCCAACCATGTGGAGAATAAGAAGACTTTATATATAAGAGAATAATATAAAGAGGATATTAACGAAATATGTTAATTGCGTAGTTGTTGTATGGCATGGATAATAAATGCAGCAAGAGAAAAGGAACATGGATTTCAAGGATGGTCAGAATTTAGAGAGGAGGGCACTTCACAAGAGGATACCAATAATTTATTAAAAGTCATAACTCCAAATTTACGTTAAGTTCACTAAAAGGTGGTATAATTGTAGCCAAATTCTTGATTATTCTTGTAATAAAGACATAACTTACCTCACATCCGAATGAAAGTGGATTAAAATAAGAATACCTTTTTTACAGTTTTAAATTATTGTAATTATTGTAAAATTGTGATTGCTGTGAGTTGTAACATATTTTCCTTGAGCACCTGGGAACAGTTGTATTCTCGCATTCTGTGGCACTAGGTGGCAGAGCTAGCTTTGTAAATACGATATTTTGTGGCAGTGTCATAAAACTTTTAAAACGTTCTCTGTGATATGTTGAATAAATTTTGGGTTTTGCTAACAAATTCATGTCTTTTCTCCATAGAGTCTGAATTTGTTTTATTGTTTTCTGGTATTTTTGTGCTTTGCACATTCCATTCAAAACCAAATTCTTGGGGCGCCTGGGTGGCTCAGTCGTTGAGCATCTGCCTTTGGCTCAGGTCATAATCCCAGGGTCCTGGGATTGAGCCCCACATCGGACTCCCTGCTCGGCGGGAAGCCTGCTTCTCCCTCTCCCACTCCCCCTGCTTGTGTCCCTCTCTCGCTGTGTCTCTCTGTCAAATAAATAAATAAATAATCTTGAAAAAAGAAACCAAATTCTGCCTATCAGGCTTGCTGTTATCCTCCTCATCAAGTAATCATTTAATTCCAGTTCAGACTCTTTAAGTTATTTTTGACAGTGGTTGCTTTCGTCCCAAGCACTAAGTTCATAACTTTTTTTGTTGTGTACCATCTCTTAAATCCCTCTATTCTGCCTTCTGTATTCAGTCTGTATAAAACGGGCAGGTCTTTTTCTTCTTTTAGTAGATTGTATCAGTTAGGGTTCTCTAGAGTGAGAGAATAAATACACATATATATAAAATATATAAAGAAAATCAAGGAATTGGCTCCGGTAGTTGGGGGAAGGGGCTGGCAAGTGTGAAATCGATTGTAGGGCAGGTGGACAATCTAGAAACTCAGGCTGGAATTGGAGGTGCAGTCTTGAGGCGGAATTTCTTTCAGGTTTTTTGTTTTTTGTTTTTTTTTAAGATTTATATTTATTTATTTGAGAGAGAGCATGAGAGTGGGGAGGGTCAGAGGGAGAAGCCGACTCCCCACTGAGCAGGGAGCCCAATGTGGAACTCGATCACTGGGACTCTGGGATCATGACCTGAGCTGAAAGCAGTCGCTTAACCAGCTGAGCCACCCAGGCGCCCCTCTTCTCTCAGTTTTTGTCTCTTAAGCCATTTTAGCTGATTAGATGCAGCCTACCATATTATCAAGTGTAATCTCTTTTAATTAAAATCAGCTGATTATAGATGTAAACCATATCTACAAAATTGCTTCACAGCAACACCTAGATTAATGTTTGATTAAATAACTGGGTACCATAGTCTAATCAAGTTTGATACATAATACGGATCACAGAGACACAAAAAAAATTTATAAAGTAGATTTAAGGTATCGCAAGGATGATAAAGTGGATATTCATGTACCCACTGCCCTCTTTGAATTGCCATAGGGCTCCTCTTATGCGATCCCCTACCCTCCCACTACAAAAGGAACCATTGCCCAGAATTTTGTTTGCTTTTCTTATATAGTTTTATATATGTGTGTGTGTTCCTGAGTCATATATTGTTGTATATGTTTTTCAGTTTTGTTTAAATTATTTCCTAATTACTTTTATATTTTTAAAACTTTTTTTTTTTACTCAAAACTGAATGGTTTTGGGGTATATCTCTGTTATAGAGTGCTCTGTTGTTTTCATATACCACTAATTCTTCAATATACTCTAGCTTGGATAGTTTTCAAATTTTTGTTGTTACAAACACTACTGCTTTGTAGGAGTCTCTAGGTGCTCATGTGGGGGTTGAGGCACTAAAATAGAGAGAGAACAGGTAAATTACCTTTAAAGAAAGGACAATTAGATAACTTCCATTGAATGTGATGAGAATGAACATTTTTTTCTGTGTTGGCCATTTAGGTTTTCTCTCCTGAAATGTCTGTTCAGGATCTTTGAACAATTTTCTATTATGGTGTTGGTCTTTTATTGATTTTTGTAAGTTTTTTATTTAACTCTAGATGCTAGTTCTCTTTTACATGTTTTCATATGCATCATTTCTATTTTTGACTTGTCTTATTACTTTTCATGTTATGTTTTGATATAGATATTCTTAACTTTAGTAGTCAAACTTACTGATCTTTAATTAATTTTGTCTTATTTAAACATACCTAATTTAAGAAAGTTTTATAGCTTTGGTTTTTGTACTTGAGTATTTAATCCATGTGGAATAAATTTTTATGTATGTATGGATTATGGATTACTATTCATATTTTTCATATGAATAATAATTGTGGCACCATTTTTTAGTTGACGTATTGTAGTGATTCAGTGTTTTTATACATTATGAAATTATCTCGATAAGTCTAGTTACCAAACAAAATTATTATATTTTTTATGTCACATTCCCATGACTTACTTATTTTAGAACTGGAAGTTTGTACCTCTTAATTGCCTTTGCCTGTTTCATCTACTCCCCCAAACCCTTCCCTCTGATAACCAACAGTTTATTTTCTATAAATCTGTTTCTGTTTTGTTTGTTCATTTGTTTTGTTTTTTAGATCCACATATATGTGAAATCATACTGTATTTGTCTTTGTCTGGTTTATTTCACTTAGCATAATACCTTCTGTGTCCAACAAGGTTATCACAAATGGCAAGATTTCATTCTTTTTTTATGGCTGAGTAATACTGCATTGTATCACAGATACCACATCTTCTTTATCTGTTTATCATTGGGCCCTGGGTTGCTTCCATTGTAAATAATGGTTATTGTAAATAATGCTGCAATGAACATAGGGGTGCATATATCTCTTTGAATTGGTGTTTTCATCTTCTTTGGATAAATACCCAAAATAGAATTGCTTGGATCATATGGTAGTTATATTTTTAAATTTTTGAAGAACCTCCACAGTGCTTTCCATAGTGGCTGCATCAATTTATGGTCCCACCAGCAGTGTGTGAGCAGTGTTTTCCCCCACATACTTGCCAATGCTTGTTATTTTGGGTTTGTTTGTTTTTTTATAGTAGCCAGTCTGACCAAATGAGAGGATCTCTCATTGTGGCCTTGATTTGCATTTCTCTAATGATTAGTGATGTTGAGGTCTGACACCATTTTTAAAAATCCTTTGTTAAAGTGATCTTTATTTAAACTGGAAGTCTCTTTATGTCACCTTGTTCTTAAAAAATACTATCCCAGTGGTGCCTGGGTGGCTCAGTTGTTAAGCATCTGCCTTCAGTTCAGGTCGTGATCTCAGGGTCCTGGATCAAGCCCCACGTTGGGCTCCCTGCTCAGCAGGAAGCCTGCTTCTCCCTCTCCCCCTTGCTCCTGCTTTCTCTTTCAAAAAAAGAAATAAAATCTTTAGGGAAAAAAAGTGCTATTCCAGACTTAGAGTTCTGTGTGTTTGTTTTTTGTTTTTTACTCTGCTTGGGATTCCTTGAGCTTCCTGACCCTAGGAATTAATGTCTTCTCAGTAATCTGGGAAAATAATCTGCCATTATGTCTCAGATATTGTTTCTACCATTTTTTTTCATCTTCTGCAACTCCAACTAGATAAATGTTGGCCTTTTTTCCTCTACGTTTCATGTCTCTTAACCTTTGTTTCACACTTTTTAAAAACTCTTTTATGTTGCATTCTAGATAATATCTTCATATTTAATCTTCATTTTATTTGAAACCAATACCTGATATTGTTCTGCATTTGTGAATTCTTGGTTCCTTATGTTTTTTCATTTTCCATTTTTTTAAATTGAATCTGTTGAGTTCATATTTCTTGAAACTTTATGGGAATTATTTGAGACCTGAGCTAAGGTGATATATTGGTCAGTTCTCCAGAGAAACAGAACCCCTCCCTTTTCCTTAGCTCTAATGTTCAAAACAGGCATTTTTGCCTTGGAGTCTCTTGGTGGTGGGCAAGGACCATTCTAAATGATTTTCAGATAGGACCATTAAGATGTAAGCATCTGGTATTATGAGGAGATCTGGGAAATTAGCGATAAATACATAAATAAATAAATGTCAAGTAGATCTCTTGGCAAACTGATGGAACCTAATGTTAGGTAGGAGTCCTGCAAGGAGACTGTAAAAAGCTAGGTCTAGTATTGGGAAGCAAGTGGATGTCCCAACATGAGTGAAGAACAGAGAATCAGAGGATTCAGGCGGGAGGAAGAAGGAAATTAAGGACTGTGGAAAGCAGGTTTGAACCCTAACCCTGGAATTATGAGGGTACTGAGTAGGAAACCAGATCAGCATCCTGGGCACAGACCCTTTCTTAACACTGAGATCATAAGACAGAGGGTTAGTATTTCAGTATAAGGAAGGAGACTCCTTACTAGAAACTGAGGTGCATGATCATACTGGGTAAACTTGATACTGAGCCATAACTTTGGTTTTCTTAATATATTACTGAACTAGAGGTAGATTTGTTCCCAGAGCTTGGGGACAGTGCCAGGTTAGAACGTGGAAGGTCTATTGTGGGCTAAAATCAACTTATTGTAAACATAATGGGTACTCTAAAGATGAATCTCACTGATGAGCGTAGAAGTACTGGAACACTACCAATTGCCTAGGTTTTACTTATTAATCGAAAGTTTTCTTGTATTTATTCTCATTATTTTTTATCTCTCCTCCCCTTTTTCTTAAATCTTCAGAAACTGTATGAGCTGAATAACCTTCATGCACTTATGGCAGTGGTTTCTGGCTTACAGAGTGCCCCAATCTTCAGGTTGACTAAAACATGGGCGGTAAGTCATCTTCCTAGTTAATGAAAGGGTTAGACTTCCTGTTGGAAGTAAAGATGTATTTATTTCTTTTGTAGTTCTTAGTAAGGTTAATATTATAATAGAGAAGGACCTTTAAATTAGTTTATTTTTTTGAAACCTGCTTTTTCCTCTCTCAGGTGTTACCCTAGACTTGTCAGGTAATTTTGGGGTAAATTATAGCTTGGTGCTTGGGTTTTGCCATTTAGTAAATCATTTTTGTAGAATCTGTGTAAGCATCTTTGACATCATAGCATTTCATGTTTACTGATGGGGAAGTGTAATTTTTATTTTTGCATTTAATGCAGTTTTTTTTGCATTTAATCTTGTAAAGATTAAGCTTTTGGAAAGTTCAAGGAGAACATCTAAATTGCAACTTTCAAAGAATATTTAGTTACTTATATTTTCATTATCTTTTAGTCAGTAAACTTAGATTTTTTTTTCCCCTCAGGAATAATGAAAAATTGGGTAGTTAACATGGGATTATGCAGTGTTGCTGCACATTACGATATATGTCAATTGTATTTGGTTCTATCACTTTGACAAGGTCAGTCAGGATGTGAATTTTGACTTCTGCAAATCTATGTACTTCCATATTTGAGTGACGTGGTACTGGCCTCAAGCCTTCTAGGTATTTTTCATTTAGATTTTATATAAGAAAAATTTTATATCCGATTAAATCTGTTCTTATTTAATAGTATTCTTTGGTGTTAAGGAGGAATGATTTTGTTTATTACATTTTATACAAAGGATTACTATATTCTTGGGGTCCTGTGATAAAGAGATGACTTTTAAAAGCTTCTTTTTTCTCTAGCTAAAGTATAACTGTTTTTAATTAGCCTAGTATTGCTTTTACTTTTCATAGTATCTGAAGAGACAGATGTTTCTCATGAAAACCAGGGTGATTTTCTGTATTAGAAGAAAGACATTAATACGGAAGAGCTTATGATCCTCTTTATATTTTATTTGCATTTTAGAAGCACCTGGGTGAAGGGTTTTCTTACTTTAAAAAATTTCCTTTTTATAAGATGGCCTTTCTCTCTTTTCCTAAAATTTGAATTTCACTGGTGAATGGAAATGATTATAAATATACAGTAATGAATTCCATCTTTGAAGTTTTAGGGAAAAGAATTATACTCTGATTTATATTGTGGTTTAGAAAGGAGGTACATTTCCCTCAAGTTAATTTTTATTTTTCTTGAAGATATTTTTGTTGTCTCCCTCATGTATTTGCATGGAAAAGAATTTTTTATTTAGTAACAGTTTCATTATTAATCTGAATAAAATCTTTAGTGTTTATTAAATATTAAATTATATTAAATTTTAAAACAGTCTGTACTGAGCCAGGCACTAATTGCTTGGCATACAGCAGTAAATGATATAAAGTCCCATTCTTCTGCAGCTAACATTCTACTGGGAAAAGATAAGCTGTAAATAAATAAATGATATATCATAAATGGTGATGAATGCTCTGAAGAAAAATAAAGCAGATTAAATGGGATAGAAGAGAAAACAGGGAAGTATTTTATATAGTACAATCAACCTTGAACAACACAGGGATTAGGGATGCCAACCCCCCTGCGTAGTCAAAAATCCACATAAAACTTGACTCCCTCCAGACTGTACTAATAGCCAACTGTTGACTTGGAAGTCTTACCAATTACATAAAGTCGATTAACACATGTTTTGTATGTTACGTATATCATATACTGTATTCTTACAATAAAGTAAGATAGAGAAAAGAAAATGTTACTAAGAAGATCATAAGGAAGAGACTATGCATTTACAGTACTGCACTGTAAAAACTTCACGTGTAAGTGGACCCACATAGTTCAAACCCATATTGTTAACTGTATATGGTAAGAGAATCTCTCTGCTAAGTGACAGTTGGGTAGAGAGCTGGAAGACCTGAGAGAAACATTTGTGTGGAAATCCAGGAGAAGAGAATTTTAAGCAGAGGTGATAGCCAGTACAAAGGCCCTGATAACCTTCAAAGAATAGCAGGGTGGTCGGTACTGACAGAGTGGAATAAGCTATGGAGTAGTTGATGGTAGAAGGTGAGTCCAGAGAGGTCACATCAAATCAGATAAGGGAGATGCTATTTACTGATATTCTGGGGATACTATAGGGAAGGAGTGTGTTGGTGGTGGGGCAGAGAGGTTCTCTTTTACACATACCAAGTTTGAGTTGGCTGATAAATATCCATGTGCAACTGTAAGGTCAGAGTTAGGTGTGTAAGTTTAAGGGAGGAGTTGGAGCTAGAGATGTATTTTTTTTTTTTATCATCAGCATAAACATAGTATTTAAAACATGAGATTGGATAGGATCACCTGAGTCGTAAGTACAGATAAAGAGTCCTGGAAGCCTCCAAGATTTAGAGATTGGAAAAATGAGGAATCAACAAAGGAAATATCACAGTGGGAGTTTTCCACAGTCAGGTAATGAAAGTGTTTCAAGAAAGAGGGATCACCTGTGTCAGATGATGCTAATAAATTGAATTACGTGAGAACTTTGAGAGGGCTATTGGCTATGGCAGTTGGAGAGGATTGGCAACCTTGCCAAGAGTGGTTTCAGTATAGTGGTGGAGTGAAAACTGATTGGATTTGAGAGAATGTGGAGAAAAAAATGGGAGAGCAAGTACAGAGAATGCATTTGAGGAATTTTGTTGTAAAGGGCGGGGTTGAGGTGCTGTAGAGAAATCTGTCAGCTAGAGGGGACTGTAAGACAAAAGATTTGTGGCATTTTGTTTTGTTTTTGGAAATGAGAGCCATGACAGTATGTCAGTATGCTGGTGCAATGACCTAATAGAAAGAAAAATGGTAGAGCAAGAAGTTACTCTAGCAATACCCTTGACCAGACAGGAGGGATTTGATCCAGTACTATAATGGAGCAGGAACAGTTTATCCATGTTAACAGTAGAGAAGGGGATGCATTTGGTTATAGATGCAGATAAGTTGGTAGATGGGTTGATGAGATTCTGTAGAAATTCTTCTGATGTTTGTTTCTTAAGACATGTAAAGCAGAGTCATTATTTAAGAGTGATGGGGGAGAGGTGTTAGAGGTTTGAAGAAAGAAGAACAGATGAAAGTCGTCTTAGAAGAGTGTGAGAATGAATTAACTAGGGAAATAGGGTAGGTTTGGTATGGTAAGCCTTATGATTGAGATTTTTGGTCATGAATTTAAGGTGCAACCAGTCAGCAAAGTCATGTATTCTCTAACCAGGTGCAGGTGCTCAGCATAAGCCTGGAGTAATGATGAGAATTGTATTTAATCAGTGTTGGAATTTTTTAAGGCTTGTTTGTACCATAGAGGGGTCAGGGATAGCACAAGAGATAAAGTGGGTAAATGTACAAGTTGTTTTAGTGATAGGTAAGGAATTTAACCAAGTAAAAGAGAGAGAGAGAGAAGGAAGAGTGAAAAAATAGTATTGGTAACTGGATTGGAAATTCTGGTGCAGTCAGTACTTACTGGATTCAGGATAACCAAGGGAGTAGAGACTGAGAGTGGTAAAAGGTAAGATCACTGAATGGAAGAGAAGTCAAGGAACTGAGATACCAGGGTAGTAAGAGTATCATCTATGTGAAGGTAACAGTCACCAAGATATGAAAATAATGTTGGTTTTTGGACTCTTTCTCCAACTACCAACACCTTTAAGATATAACGGGAAAAATGACTAGTAGCTCTATTAATGACAGAAACATAAGTGTTATGATCTAGTGTTCTCTTGTCCAGTATGGTAGCCACTAACCACATGTGGGTATTAAATTTAAATCATTCTAATTAAATTTAAAATTTAGTTCCTCATTCATACTAGCCATGTTGCTAGTACTCAGTAGTCATGTGTGGCTAGTGGTCATTGTGTTGGGCAGCACAGACATAGATCATTTTCATCACACAGAATTCGATCAGACAGTATTGATCTAGTGCTTGAACTTAGTAGAAGCTGGAGGATGGTAGAGAGGAAAGAATTGTGAAGAGCAAGGAGCCAGGATTGCCCCCAACGCAAATCTAGGCTCATGTTACAAAAAAAGAAAGAGAAGGCTTAAAGAAAAGGTTAAGGATGGGACTTATGCAGAGGATGGGTCATGAGACCCAGAAGGTACAGTTGGAAAGGTGTAAACGGTCTAAACATCCATCAGCAGATGAATGGATATACAAAATGTATACACATAGAGTGGAATATTATTTAGCATTAAAAAGGAATGAAATTCTGACATGTTACACCATGGATGAATCTTGAAGACGTTATACTAGGTGAAATTAGCCAGACATAAAAGGACAGATACTGTATGTTTCTGTTTATATGAGGTACCAAGAGTAGTCAGATTCATAGAGACAGAAAATAGAAGATGGTTGCTAGGGGCCAAAAGGAGGGGGGAATAGGAGTTATTGTACAGTGGGTGTGGAGTTTCAGTTTGGGAAGATGAAAAGAGTTCTATCCATGCATGGTTGGTGGTGATGGTTGTTTGAATTCCACTAAAGTGTACACTTGAAAATGGTTAAAATGGTGAATGTTGTGTATACTTTACCACAATTTAAAAAAAACAGGGTTTATTAAGGTGACTGAATATACAAACGATACACAAAATCAATTGTATTTGAAGCAATTTGAAAATATCACTTGAAAGGACACCATTTACAATATCAATAAAAGAACTATAATAGCAAATAATAAATGGAATAATATAAGCAAGACTTTTTTTTCACCCCCTAAGTAGTGGTCTCAGAATACTTTAATTTGCCTTTGGTTTAAACCTGACCAAGTATAGTCCATGAAACATTGCCCATCCCCAGAGTGAGTGGTCCAGAGTAGGACCATGATAGGTGATTTAGCTGATTAGCTTCTTCCTTACAGGTGTTTTGTTTTGTTTTTTCCAAGGCTGAGGGCTGGGTTCTCTTTTTCTTTGCCATGTATTTGTAATACCAACCCTTAAATATATGTAAGACTTACATGCAGAGAACTATAAAACTTTACAGGAAGTCATTAAAGAAGAACTAAATAGATGGAACAATATCCCTTAGTCATGGATAGGAAAGTTTAAAGATGCCAGTTCTCCCCAAATGTCTGTAGAGATTATATGCACCTTGAATCAGAGTCCCAGTCTGGGACAAGATTGCTTATAAAATTTACATGGAAATGTAAAGGGTCAGGATGGCCAAATTATTTCTGAAGAAGAAAATGGGGTTGGAGCCTTGGACACTTTCCCTGACAGGTATCAAGATGTATTGTATTATTTAGGTAATGTACAGTTAGTGCAGGTGTAGACATGTCCATGTAGACAGGGGAACAGAATAAAGAACCCAAAACTAGATAATTGATTTTATAGAACTCTGTTATGTGACAGTGTGGCATTGTAAATCAGTGGAGAAATGAGGGGCTGTTTATTAATTGGAGCTGGGAAATTAGTTATCAGTTTGGGGAAAAAAATGAAATTAAGCCTCAAAAGTCATTGTTAGATGAATTAAAGACTTATGTGAAATGAAAAATTGGGAAGCTTTTAGAAGAGAAAAATAGCTTAATATGTCTCTGGCTTGGTATGAATAGATTCCAACTTGGAATCTGTAAGGGTATTTCAGATAAGATACAAAAACCTCAAACAATGAAAGAAAAGATGAAAAAATTTTACCACATTAAAGTAAGAATTTCTGTTCATCAAAAGATATTTTAAAGAAAATTGAAAAGAAGCCCCAGAATGTTGGGGCAAGATAACATGAAGCAGTTGTAACTGATCAAGAATTTACATCTAGAATATACATATATATACACACATATATACATACATATATATTTTACAAAGCAAAAAGAAAAAATAAGAAAAATAGAAAAGTAGGCATTATGATAGTACTTCAGAGAAGAAGACATATATAGGGAAGCAGTGAAAATGAGTGAACTACAGCCACATACAACATTATGGGTGAAACTTCAGTGTCAGAACATTGAATGAATAAAGCCAAAGATTAAAAATAGTATGATATTCTTTAGTCAAAAATCAAATAAAATTTAAGAGAATGATAAACACAACATTTGGGAGGGAGATTACTGGACACTTAAAGAGAGTCAAGGAGGGTGGGGTGCCTAGTGGCTCAGTTAAGCATTTGCCTTTGGCTCAGGGTCGTGGGATTGAGCCCCACATCCGGCTCCCCCCCACCCCCGCTTGTGCTCTCTCTCTCTTTCTCAAAAAATAAATAAAATCTTAAAAAAAAAAAGTCAAGGGAATTGGATATGAAAGGAGCACATATGTAGATGTATTATTGGTGTATGGTTCTTAGGTAGGAAAATTAATGCATGTGTATTTGTCACAAAATTTAAGAATAAATCAATTTAACAAGAAAGCCGTATCAGGGACTAATGATAATTGAGTGTCATGAACAAAAGATTATAATTAATCTGCATCCAAGGTTCAAGATAAATAACTTATTTATGCAAATGAACACATTTGTACATATTGTATGGGGATACAAATCAAGGTGATGTGGGGTGATCTGGGAATCTTGTATTTCATATGGTGACTGATATGAACAGGGATTCATCCAAATTTTCCCAAAGTAGATTGTTATGGTAATATGGTGTAGAGATCTGGCCAGGAACATTTGGAGTTCCCACATTCATGCACCGGTGAACATGTGAAGAGCTTTGCCCCTGGTTGTCTCGCTCTTAGCCAGAGGAAGAGTGTGGTGCCTAAAACATGCAGAGTTGGAACTTCGTGAACCACTTTGTTTTCCCCTTTTTTGGAGGGAAGAGTATAGTGAAGTAACATCGTAGGGATAACATTAGGAACATCAGAAAAAGATTTGAAAAGGAGAAAAAGAAAATCAGGACTTCTTAGATAATAGCTTTGGTACATGGGCTTTGGGTGAGTTTCTGAGCTATCATTGGAAACACCTTATTTTAACATCTAATTAATTCTTTTGTCCATACTCTTCCTGTAAATAGTCTTCCTGAAACAAGTCTCTGCTATCCCACACCAGACTGAATCCTTTTAATCTGGTTATTGATTATTGTGAAAATTCCAAAATGTAAGTTATTTTTATACATAGTATTTTTTTTAAGATTTTATTTATTTGAGAAAGAGAGCACAACAGAGAGCGTGAGTAGGGGGCAGGGGCTGAGGGAGAGGGAGAAGCAGACTCCCCACCGAGCAGGGAGCCCAACGCAGGGCTCGATCCCAGAACCTCATGACCTGAGCCAAAGGCAGACACTTAACCAACTGAGCCACCCAGGTGTCCCTTTTTACACATATTAGACCATGTAGTTCTTTACTGCAGTTTTGTGTTTCAGATGTGGCAAAATCAGTTGTGTTTCTCCTGATATTGTACCAAAGTTTTTGAACAATTAAGAAAAAAAGAAGAGGTTTATTGTTACCCCTGCTATGTCACATCACTGTATTTTCCATATCCAAATACTCTGTTAGGTGGGAGAGAAAGGGATTGTTGGACTTCCAGGTAGCAGCAGAGATTTGTACCTGATACTGAAAATGCTAGTAAGTATGTTGAAGCTGGGCCAAGCAAAAGATTATGCAACTGCTGTTTTATTTTTTTTTTATTTTTTATTGTTATGTTAATCACCATACACAACTGCTGTTTTAGACCATGGACTACCTAAAATATTAAAACAAGACTCCTTAAAATCTTTTGTTTTAAAGAGGGAGGAATACTGGTCAGACATTTTTCTGATAAAGATTATCTGAAAATAATCTGCATCTTGGAGCCCATGAAAAAATAAATTCCAACATGAATCCCAGTTGCACTATTTGTAATACTATATATAAAGAGTAGTGGATTTGGCATGAGAATATTCCTTATCTCCAGAACCAGACTGAGACACTGAAAAACAGGGACCTGTGCCTTTGTGGGTGGATGACTGAGAGAGTATTAGTATGTTCTGCTTCTTGCTAATCCTGTGATCAACTTTGAATCTCTGTCTCATCTCTAAATTAATCTTCAGATTTTCTGTTAACCTCATAGAATTAGATGAGCATTTCATAGGTGGGTGTATTTTGTGTGTTAAAAAAATAACATTTTATGACATAAAGTGAAGTTTGTTACATCATAATGAAATAGTAACTTTATATGTTTAAAGAAAAAAATGCTTTTTTCCAGTGTCTTTGAAATACTTAAAAACATATTTTCTGAATTTTTTAATTAATATTTTTTTAAATATCCTTTTTTAATTCAAGTATAATTAACATACAGTGTTATATTAGTTTCAGATGTACAATACAGTGATTCAACAATTCTGTACTTTTCTCAGTGCTCATCAAGATAAGTGTTCTCTTAATTCCCTCTATTTCATCCATTCCCCCCCATCTCCCCTAGCAACCACCAGTTTGTTCTCTATATTTAAGAGTCTGGTGTTGTTTTTTAGGGTTTTTGTTGGTTTGTTTTGGTCTCTTTCTTTCTTTGTTCATTTGTTTCTTAAATTCCACACATGAGTGAAATCATATGATACTTGTCTTTCTCTTATTTGACTTACTTCACTTAGCATTATACACTCTAGGTCCATCTATGCTGTTGCAGATGTCCAGATCTCATTCTTTTTTATGACTGAGTAATATGCCATTGTATATCTGTATATATCACATCTTTACCCCTTCATCTGTCAAGGAACACTTGGGTTGCTTCCATACTCAGCTACTGTAAATAATGCTGCAATAAACATGTTTAAGGAGTGCATATATCTTTTCAAATTAGTTTTGTTCATTTTCATTGGTTAAATGGCCAGTAGTGGAATTACTGGATCATACAGTAATTTGATTTTTAATTTTTTGAGGAACTTTCATACCGTGTTCCACAGTGGCTGCACCAGTTTGCATTCCCACCAACAGTGCATGAGGACTCCTTTTTCTCCACATCCTTGCCAACACAAAATACCAATAACATTTTTACCAGAACCAGAACAAATAATCCAAAAATTTGTATGGAACCATAAAAGACCCCAAATAGTCAAACCATTCTTAAAAAAGAACAACAAAGCTGGAGGCATCACAATCCCAGATTTCAAGTTATACTACAAAGCTGTAGTAATCAAAACATATGTTACTGGCACAAAAATAGGCACATAGATCAATGAAACAGAATAGGGTCCAGAAATAAACCTATGCTTGTATAGTCAATTAGTCTAAGAGGAGGCAAGAATATACGATGGGAAAAAGACAGTCTCTTCAACAAATGGTGTTGGGAAAACCAGACAGCTACCTGTAAAAGAACGAAATTGTACCGCTTTCTTCCACCATACACAAAAATAAACTCAAAATGGATTAAATGTGAGACCTGAAACCATAAAATTCCTAGAAGAAAATATAGGCAGTAATTTCTTTTGCATCAGCTGTAGGACCATTTTTCTATTTTTTTTAAAGATTTTATTTATTTATTTGAGAGAGAATGAGAGACAGCATGAGAGGGAAGAGGGTCAGAGGGAGAAGCAGACTCCCTGCTGAGCAGGGAACCCGATGTGGGACTCGATCCCAGGACTCCAGGATCATGACCTGAGCCGAAGGCAGTTGCTTAACCAACTGAGCCACCCAGGCGCCCCAGGACCATTTTTCTAGATATGTCTCCTTGGCAAGGGAAACAAACAAAATTAAACTTTTTGGACTATACCAAAATAAAAGGTTTCTGTACAGCAAAGGAAACCATCAACAAAATAAAAAGCCTGTTGAATGGAAGAATATATTTTTAAACGATATATCCGAGAAGGGGTTAATATCCAAAATATATAAAGAAATTACACAACTCAACACCAAAAAAAATCCAGTTTAAAAATGGGCAGAGGACCTGAATAGACCTTTTTCCAAAGAAGACCTACAGATGGCCAACATGAAAAGTTGCTCAACATCACTGATCACTGGGGAGATGCACATCAAAACCACAATGAAGTATCACTCACACCTGTCAGAATGGCTGAAATCAATAACGCAAGAAATAACACATAGTTAATACTGTTTTGGGTAATTGACCTTACTTTTCTTTTATTCCCCTTGATTGTCTTCATTTTCCTCAAAGGACACTCACTGCAAATCTACCCCTTAAGCTTTCTAAAACAATTTCAGTTGATTGTTCAACTGTATGTGATATAGCACTGATGAACAGGATCAAAGAAAAAATGTCTTGTTAAAAATCCAAAAATGTGAATCACAGTTTTATGGTTATTGTTAGGACTAGCCAAGAAGAATTGTTACTGAAACCACAAAATTCAGTATTTATCTCTTAATGATTATGCAAGAATGATCTTTATCTTTGGGGAGGCAGGGGACAGTGTATTAAAATATTTGGACATTTGAGCTGGATATGAATATGTGGTTATTTTAAGTTAGGAAAATGATCGACAAAAATTGTTCAACTATTTAAAATAGTGAAGATGAGGGACACCTGGGTGGCTCAGTTGGTTAAGCGTCTGCTTCGGCTCAGGTCATGATCCTAGGGTCCTGGGATCGGATCGAGTCTTGCATTGGGCTCCTTGCTCAGCGGGGAGCCTGCTTCTCCCTCTTTCTGCTGCTCCCCCTGCTTGTGCTCTCTCTTTCTCTCTCTGACAAATTAATAAAAAATCTTTTAAAAAATTTTAAAATAAAATAGTGAAGACGAGAAACTATTATCATTTACTCCTTAGTTAATGATTTTATGTACAACAAAGGATATTTTATAAAATGTGGATTTATTTTTAGAGATAGCACGAGTGAGAGGGGCAGAGGGATAGGAAGAGAGAATCTCAAGCAGACTCTGCGCCGAGCACAGAGCCCGATGCAGGGCTCAATCATGGTGCTGAGATCATGACCTGAGCCAAAACCAAGAGCTGGTCGCTTAACTGACTGTGCCACCCGGGCACCCTTGGGGTTATTATCTTAATAGACATGTCTGATTTTGTTTTATTTATACACTAGTGAAGTATAATTGAAGAAGGTATAACTTTGAAATTTAAATTTGTAGTAAATATAGCTTCAAGTCTTTGCTATAATAAAATGGAATTTCGGAATAACTTAGACTTTTCTGTTTGTTTTTTAGTTACTAAGTCGAAAAGACAAAACTACCTTTGAAAAATTAGAATATGTAATGAGTAAAGAAGATAATTACAAAAGACTAAGAGACTATATAAGTAGCTTAAAGATGACGCCTTGCATTCCCTATTTAGGTGAGTAATGTCACTGTGTGTTCATTATGCCCAGTTGTTTTGTCTTGATTAATCAGTAATTTATATAAAATCCAAGATATTTTAAAAGTGTGTATATCCTTTAACGAAATTACTGCAAGATTGTTAGGTTTAAAAAATTGAGTAAAGAAATATGTTACCTTGTTACCTGGAATGTATTTTCATATTAAATTAGCCTTTTGCCCTCAAGGTTTTTCATAGACTATCATTTTTTCTTAAAGATGGACAGTGGAAAAATAATATGTTTTAGCTCTTTTAGTAATGCTTTTAAAGAGTGAAATAGTGTGCAATGAGGTTTAATGCCACAAAAACATTTAACATTAACTAAAGAAATTGATCAAAAGATTTATTGAATTTTCAATATCATGAGTTCCTATTATTTTATATAGTTGGCATATCTCTTAGGGTGAATTATGAAAAGTAGTCTCAATGAATGTTGGTATTGTTTTCCTGGATGGTGTAAGTTACTTAGCTGTGAAAATTTAGCTAAGTGTTGAGACAGCCAAATGTGTACTTTATATATCATTTCACTGACTTTATTTCCTTATTATATATTTTACAGTGTTTATAAATTCCAAGAAGTGTTTAACCAAATACAGTATAAGTTTATTTTCAACAAAAAAGGAATATAATGCTTTGTTAGGTGTTTGAATGAAGTCTCAAACCGCCCATTTTAAAATGTGCATGTAAGTTTAAATACAGAAAGTACTCATATCATTGCCTAGCATATATTAAGATAAATTGGTTTGATCCTGTGCAGAGAGTAATCAGATGATAGAGTTGTTTCTTTCTAATAACCCTTTTTGTCCTCTATCTCCATTGTCTTCATGTAATTACTCACACTGGATTTTACAGTAACTATTTTTGTATGTAATTGAAAAATCTGTTATTTGTTTAAATGTCTCCAGTGTCGTCTTTGAGGTCTTTATGATACCAATGACTAGAAGACAAAGTAGAGACAGGCAACTGAGAATACTTTCATTCAGGTGCATTAGAGCATCAGCCTTAGTTTTTCAGAGAAGAGTTGAACTCACTAGAAGTAGAATATCATAGGATTCCAGTGAAAATAGGGAATGTTGTGCATTCTGGTTGAAGGCAGAATATCCCAAGCACAGCATGGGTAATGGCCACTACAAAGCAGAATACTGTGTCGTTTCTTTGATAAACAGTACAGGGCCATAGTACACATGACTCCATCAGAGAGGCTGTAAGCTAGATGTTAGGAGAGACTTTCTGTATGTGCTCAACTTTCCACCGTGGCCTTGGCTGTGCCCATTCTTGAAAATGTCATTGGGGGTGAGGAAGAATAGAGGATTTTTTAAAAAATATTTTATTTATTTATTTGAGAGAGAGAATGAGATACAGAAAGCATGAGAGGGGGTAGGGTCAGAGGGAGAAGCAGACTCCCTGCTGAGCAGGGAGCCCGATGCAGGACTCGATCCCAGGAGCCTGGGATCATGACCTGAGCCGAAGGCAGTGGCTTAACCAACTGAGCCACCCAGGCACCCGGAAGAATAGAGGATTTTTAAAAAATCATCAATATCTTCATACTCGGTAAGAACATAAACTTTTTATAACTTAAAGAACATTAGACTGAGAATCAGCAACCCTCAATTCCAGAATGGCTCTTCTGTATTAACTTTTCAAGTCATTGAATTGTCTTCTTTGAGCCTTGGTTCTCCTTACCTGGAAATAGCACACAAAGGACCAGAATCATGTTCTTCTTTAGGCTGGATGGAACCATGGTGATTTCTTCTATTCACTTATAATTTAGAAAATTAAGGTCCAGAAGGTGGAAGGCTTGACTTCCAGTCCTAAGACCAAGTTACTGACTGATCTGCATTCTGAAGTCTTTCCAGTTGTGTCTGTTAAATTCTCATTCCAAAACTGATTCTATGATCATATTTGTTTCTCGTGGAAATGTTTTTCTCAAATTCCACAGTTATGTATCTTTTAGAAAAGGAAATAAAGGTTCTTTTTTGTTGAAAATGAGCAAATGAATATAAATCTTGGTGCCATGATGTCTAGTTCAGGAGTCTGCTTTACATTTTTCCACAGCAGAGACTTCAGTACAGGATTTGAAGTTGTCTTTACGTGTGCATACATATTTGCCCTGTCATGTATGTAGAGAAGAAAGAGAGAGAAGGGGAGGAAACCACCAGCATGATTGGAGTTCAGTGGAATCTGGAAAGGTTGTTGTCTATTAGAGAGTATACCTATTTTCTCCCAGCCTTGGTACCTGAAACAAACACAGTGATTATTCCTGTTAGTTAAAGCAAATGAGGCAAATATTGAGGTGCAGAAGTTGATTTGGAGAAAATATTAGAACCATTATCTTTCCTGTATCTTCAGTTTGGTCCCCAATGACTGACTCCTTCTCTCTTCAGTTCACTTTCATTTTATATGTTCTCATGCCCCAGACTCTTCCTTCTCACTATTTACCTAAGCTAATAAAAAAAGTACCCTATTCCTTTCTCCTTTTCTTACTGTTTTCTTTTGCTCAGCATGCGGTTGTCTCCCTCTTCAGTCATAGAAATGTTCCCAGTAAGGCCACCATTGATTTCCTATTTGAAATGTTTGATAGGGGGCACCTGGGTGGCTCAGTCGTTAAGCATCTGCCTTGGGCTCAGGTCATGATCCCAGGGTCCTGGGATTGAGCCCCACATCAGGCTCCCTGCTCAGCGGGAAGCCTGCTTCTCCTCCTCCCTCACTGTGTTCCCTCTCTCGCTGTGTCGCTCTCTGTCAAATAAAGAAAGAAAATCTTTAAAAAAAAAAAAATGTTTGGTAGGTATTTCTCAAGCTTCATATCAATTTTGTGAGGTTTATGGTAGTTACTTGTTCTCTTGAAATTTTCTAGGAGTAGCACCATTCTCTTGGTTTACCTTTACTTTCTGGCTTTTGTTTTATTAAGTCCTGTTTCTCTGCATTTTTGTTTACATCTGTTCTTCTCAAGTCTCAGTCCACTGCTTTTACTTATGCTGTACTCTCTGGAGTGGTCTCATTCAGACTTCTTCCATAATTCACCCAGTTCAATCCCAAATCTAGCCTAGCAGTTCCGGTATATCCAGCTGTCTAGCAATTCCCAGTGCCTAGTAACATTTTAGATATCAAATACCAATTGGATGAAATATCTGTAGGTAACTCTTAATTCAGCGTGTCTAGAAGTAACTTCGTCATCCTTCCTCCTTCCTCTAAACCTGTCTTAATCTCCTCACTTAGTCCTCCAGTGAGCATGGTGTAGTATTATCTGTACCACTCTACCACACTGAAAACCTGGGTTTTTTACTGGAATTCTCTTCTAATTCTCATGTTGCCCAATGGAATGAGATTCATGTTTCTGAGAGTTATCCGAGAATTAGAAACCGAAAGGGGAAAAAATGGCAAAGAACTGAAGTTAAAATAGAGAACATACTCCAGCATCTACATAATTTTATATGTTGGTAGTCTTCATGTAATAGTTCATCCCAGTGCCAGTTTGTAAATAAGCATCTGAGATTGTGAGATAATTGTGGAACATTTGGCAATAGAAACTTTTGGTAGACCGGAGAAAGGAAAACTTAATGTTTGTTAGATAAGTTATTATGACTCAGTTTGTTTCCATCATGAAAATAATCCTTTTAATGTAGTGACAGTTTTGTTGTACAGCAAACCTTGAGATTAAATGTATTCCATCTTCCAAAACATACATGCTTTTTCTAAGAAAATGTGAGGCATATTCAATTTATACAACTTTTTGACTGCTTGATTTAATTTCTTACGCAGCTGGTTTGTTTTTCTCAAATTCCACAATTATGTATCTTTTAGAAAAGGAAATAAAGGTCCTGATCTTTAATACTGAAGTGTTTTAAAGAATGAAGACTAAACAACAGTTTATGTCCTGTTAATATTTGCTTTTTTCATATTTTATTCTAATTTAAAATTAATGAGGACTGTGATTTTTATATTTAAGTTGTTTTGTTTTCGGAATCCTTTCCCACTCTTAGGAAACTAGTGCAGTTGCCACAAATGTCAACATTTACAAGATGCTGTTGGATAGGACAGAACCTGCCCTGAAGATGTTGGAAAGATGGTATTTGTTATGCATACTGGTAGCTTCTATTTAACTCTCTCTCCTCAGTATACAGAAATTGCATAATGCCACCTTTTATCCCTTATGGTGCAAAGGTTCTTATGGAAAGAGTATATCAACAGAAAGAATCTATGGTGCACAGAGAAAAGGTGAAGGCAGATCACCTGTTTGTTAACATGAGAGATAGAATCCAAACTTAGGGTGTTTTTGCTTCTAAGCATTATGACCAAAACCAGCCATTCTTAGAGAAGCTTTAAAAAGGAGGTGGCAGTTTATATGCTGACAAAACTCTTAATTTGATACTGCCAAATTTATCTACAATTCAATGTGGATTAAATTATAAGAAGTAAAAATGTTTTCTTGGCTTTCAACTTATCGTCCCTTGAAAAATTGTCTCTTCTGTTGGTTTGCATTCAAGGTAAAAATTAGTCAGCCTGGACAATATAGTGAAAAATTCTTAGAATAAGGATGCAGTATTTCTGGAGAGGAATAGTTTGGCAAATCTCAAGGAAAAAATTGTTTAATATGAGATTATTGCTTTAAATCTGAAAATTATTAACAGCAGTCATTTGTTCTTGTCATTGGAGAAAAATCTTAAGGGGCTTATTGAAGAATTTGGTGTGGGAAGTTTTGCTTTGCTGGAGAGAGAAGAATAGAATGTTGTGCAAAAATAAAAATAATAGTTGTATGAAACGTAAATATTCTTTCGTGTGCATATCCTAGCCTCGTTTCTACTTTATTCAGGTAGTTTGGGAAAAAGCAGTAGCTTAACAAGCTTAGGATGTTTTCTGGGAAAGAAAGCATATTTTAAAAACAACAGAAATAAATAATTATTGTAGTTTTTTTTATTGCTTTTGATCAAGTAGAAGTACAGAAGTTTCTGTAAAATCTCCTGCCTTTCTGTAGTACATGCGTACATTGTTTTGATGTGTCTAGGTGTAACTCCTCTCACTCTTATAAGAGACTCCCTCCCCCCCCACACACACACTTTAATTTTTGATTTGTTAGATATTCATGATTGGCCTTTTTTTTTTTTTTTTTTTTTTTTTTGAGAAAAGAAAAGCTGTCCTTATAGTCTTCTGTAATATAGTGTCCCCTCCATTCTTGATTCTGGAAAGCACCATTTTATTTCCACTTTGATGTTTCATTCATCTTTCTCTCCCTTGGCAGAGTGTAAGCTCTTATCTCTTGGTTCAAGGTTTTATCCTTAGCATCTAGAACAAAAGTAGGCACTTATGATTTATTGGTTGAATTAATTAATGATCCCTTTCTGGTTCTTCTCATTGCTCCAGTAACTTTATTGTTTTAAATACAATAGATTTATTAATGAGGCAGTTTTGTATACATCAGCTTCCTCCTACCCACCCCAGTTTTCTTTTGGTATATGAGCTGCCCAACAAGTATCTGGTCAGCAGTGTGGTTGCTGCCACAAAACGGACTTTGTCCCTGCCCTTATGGAACTTAATATCTCTTTAATACCAGAGGCTCAGATTGACATCATTACCTTGTGAATAATCTCTTCTCTCTCCTGTGTTGTGGAAGTAGTACATTTCATTGCCAGGCTTTGTTAAGTGGTGTCCTCATCACACCGAATGAAATGTTTAAAGAAAGCATGCCTAAACGATCTTCTGATTTTATCTGATCCTCTTTTATTTTTCAGTAGTTTTAACCTATCTTGATCTCTTAGTAGGATACAGTTCTTTATTTTACTTTATTTTTTAAAGATTTTATTTATTTATTTATTTGACAGAGAGAAAGAGAGAAAGCGCACGTGTGCACAAGCAGGGGGAGCACCAGAGGGAGAGGGAGAAGCAGGCTCCCCACTGAGCAGGGAGCCTGATGTGGGACTCAGTCCCAGGACCCTGGGATCGTGACCTGAGTTGAAGGCAGACGCCTAGCCAACTGAGCCATCCAGGCATCCCTATTTTACTTTAGTTTTAGAAATTTCTACTAACCTGTGTACAAATACTTTTCAAAAATACTAGGTTTTTATCCACATTTTTATTCAGATAATTTTGACAAAATCCAAAGCTGTCTGCAGCTCTGTGGAAATTAATGAGTTTTCCTCTTCTCCTTTAGGTAGAGTTTTACTTGCTTAAACATATAAAAGGCTCCGACACTGGGTCTCACAAATGTCTAATGGTCAAAAAATATCACTGGCTTTTGGTATTTTAAGACTTTTATTCCCTTTTCCTTTCTTTGGTTTGATTTGTAGATAATATACACCATGGAGTACTTTACCTTCTTCTTCTCACTAGATTATATATTGTATTCTAAAACAGCAATAAAGCATGTTCAGTCACTTTCTTTTGAACCCCGAGAATGAGCTCTGACCAAATGGCAGCTGGCCCTAGCTTTTTCTTTAGCCAGAATTACATCTGCATTTTCCATTACCTCACTTATATCCTTTTTGCCCTCATTCTTTTTTATATATCTAAAATTCCTTGAACATTCTTTAATGGTAATTTTCTGAAGTTTACTGTAGATCACTTGAGGACTTGTGACATAAAAAGGCTGGGGCTAGGGTTGCATTAATTTCTTTACCCTGTTCATAGTCTTTCTTTAAGAGCTTTTACCTTAAAAATAAATAAATAAAATCTTTTAAAAAAATAAATAATGTGTAGCAACTAGACGGATCTGCATTTTAATCATAAACAGAGTCAGACTCTTCCCCCCCTCCCCCGCCCGTTCCAGCTGCTTTGCCAGTGGCATTTCTGCTTGTTGATCTTTCAGTAAAAACATTTTGTAATTTTTTGAGCAAACCTAACAGGAGAAGAATAGTAAAAATCTTAGTAACTGACATTTATTCAGCACTTAATCCTGTATACCCAACTCTGTTTTACATAAATTATCTAATTCTTAACAATTTTATAAGGTAAGTGATACTATTATTATTCATATTTTAATAGTGAAGAAACTGAGACAAGGGAGGTTAAATTGACTTGCTATAAAGATATGGATTATAACTATTACATTTATAGTTCAAAGAAAGTATTAGGGAATAATATTAATATTTTGGGAATCTATATTGAAATTAAAATTTTGAGTTCATTTGTCAGTCTTTCCTATAATTATCTATAGAATTACAGCTTAATAACTGTTACCTCCACTGATAAAATTGAAAAGTGAACTTGTTTTTAATGGCTTTAGGGAAGGAGGGGGAGTGGACTTGGGCATTGTAAGTCGAATCATGCTTTTCTAACTTGGTTATCTTTCATAGACACTAAAAAGACTATAATTTTGTTAGGGTATAATCTTTAATTTATTAAGTATATAAAAATCATATTAGTACAGGTTTATAAGTAATTTTGAACATTTTCATAATTTCAGAAGTTTTTATACACTTATTATATTATTACCAGTAGGAGTCCTAAGAAATATAACACTAGAAGAATTAGCATTCTCATATCATGACTCAATAGAGTCAAGTGAGCACTAGACTGAAAATTTGCTTGTTATACTCTACCAGGCTTGGAGCCTGAGGATAAGTTTATTTGTAGATACCTACTGAATTTCAAGGCATTGTCTAATACTGGCATTATTCAAAATCTTAAGTTTTTTTAAAGTCTGTGTCAGAGATGCCAAGTTTCCTAGACATTGATGGTATCTCCCAAATAAAGTCTAAATCATTCTTAGGATAAGTTTCATTTCATTTATTAAAAATAACTGAATCCTTTTGTAACCCAGCTCCAAGGTTACAGTTCAGTCTTATTGAAGGTAGGACAACCATGTCTTTATTCCTAGGTAACCTGTGTCCACAAGTGACCTATTTAGTCTCTCAGAAGATCCTTATTTGGCTGAAATTCCTACCATGAATATTCTCACCTTAATTTTTCTTTATTTTGTCTTATGATCCGGTTTCTTAGGGCTGCTAGGTTTGCAAATGAAGATCATAGATCAAAGTAATTTTATGTCTGAAAACTAGGGTAGTATTTCTTTTTAACACATTTATTGATCATCTACTCTATGCAAGGCACCACGGTAAGTGTGGCAGAAAGTACATAGATGAATAGTAATAATCTGATAGCCAGAGTCTACAGAGTCCTTACTTATGTCAAGGATTAGTATTCTAAATGTTTTACCACATGTATCTATTTACATAAATTTTCATTTGATTTTCATAGTAACCACATAAGCTAGGTACTGTTTGTATCCTCATTTTATAGGTAAGAAAACAGAGTATAAAGACCACCCGAGGTAACACAGCTAGTAAATTGGTAGAGTTAGGCCACAGACCCAAGCAGTGCTGACTTTAGAAACTACCCTTAGCCGTCATATAATTCTGCTGCTTATTCCCTGCTCTGTAGGAACTCCAGAACAGAGCTATATCATGTCTGTAAAGGAGAACAGAGTGGGCCCAGTGGCCAGGACAGTTTAGCATTCAGCCCAGTTTTCTAGTTTGTATGTGGACTTTCACATCATTCTAGTTTTAATGATATAATATTCCTTTTCTGTGAAAATTCTTTAAGACTTGCCTTTGATAGCGTTTTGGATGTTTAAGTGAAATGCTGTCGTTCTGTCAATAAATGGAATGCCCTAGGAAAATTTTATTCAGTTAAGATTTGATATAACAAGTAGATGCCTAATTTATCCCAGAAATCTTTTTTTTTTAATAAGATTTTTAAGATTTGTTTATTTGAGAGAGGGGGAGAGCATGAGCAGAGGAGAGGGGCAGAGAGAGAAGGAAAAGCAGGCTCCCGGCTGAGCAGGGAGCCCAATGCGGGACTCAGTGCCAGGACCCCGGGATCATGACTTGAGCCAAAGGCAGATGCTGAACTGACTAAGCCACCTGGGTGCCCCATCCCAGAAATCTTACACCAGATTTTTTGTTGTAATGGGGGTGATAGGAGGGACTTCAAAACCATTTGAAGATGACCATAAGTAAAACAAAGAATAATAATACTATAAGGTTTTGATGTTCTTTTTCCTTCTTTCACCAGAATTTTGATTTTAACATGTGACAGGAAAAACATTGGTTTAAGTTGGTAGGCATGAGTTGTTCAAATGGTCATCTTCAGTTCTGATTGGGTTTTTCTTTTTGCTTGAAGCAAAAGTCGTGAGATCTCTCTAAAATTTTAGTTTGCGAATGAATTAAGGGAAGGTCATCTGTAACCAATGAACATGTTTCTGGAAAGAAATTGTTCCAGAAGGTTGGTAATAAAGTTGTTAGATCCAAAGGTGAGTAAATGACACACACACCATAAGTTGGAATAAGCAAATTGGACCAGCCAAACCCCTGTGGATTCTGCTCTGAAGCTATTGAATCTCAGTTCCTTGAAATTGTGCTAGTCCCACCCGTCAGTATGTGGTAATGCTTGTAAAGCTCTCCAAGCTTTCTGACTTTTGAATAGCAGATTTGGGGGTAGGGTGAGCAGAGAATTAATAAACTTAGTTATAATTCAGATCTGAAAATCTTTGGCTTATTGAATTTTTGTAATATCAGTATTTTGCTGATACAACAAAACATGCATTTCAGGAAATTTTGATGTTGAACAAATCATATGAAGATGATATTGAAAAAATCACTTGTATATTTCTATTTTTGTAAATTGACTTTAAATATTGCATACATTATTTTGTTTTAAAATATGTATTTTAATACCGTGGGTCACTTAATCCTTTCGGGAAATCGGCATAAAATATGTTGTCAAGAATTCAGATCTAATCATTTCATGTGAAAGGCACAAATTCAATTTGAAATAACTTTTATTCAATGCAAAATATATTTTCTGTTGGCAAAACTAGAGTTTTCTCTAATTTCCTGTCTATATTTTTATAAATAAAATGTGTTACTTGGCTTGAAATCTTAATTTTTCTATTGGAAGTTAGAGCAATCTCAAAGTTTTTAAATAAGTTGTTCTTGAACATGTATTCAGTTTTGATTTAAAATAAAGCTAAGATTTGTTATACATTGTGGCAAATATTTACATTTTATAAAACAAACTTTGCCTGTATTTAATCAATATAGTTTTTAAAATAACTGGGGTTATGGGTACAAATAACCTTCTGCAGTACATTGAGGAAGATGAAACTACATTTATAAATCCCCTTTTACAGTTATGGTAACATTCATTTTAAAAAATATATCTGTAGGAATGAGTTGTGCAAAACAATATACATGTAACATTTACATTTTTAGGAACTGAAAAATACAGAGTTCTATGTCATTTAAGCTGGAGACTGTCTCTCTTTCAGTCAATAGGCTTGATCATCATCTGAACTGCTCTCAAGGAGTATGACCCGCCTCGATATTCAGCCCAAAAAATTCCATCTTGGTACTTGCTTCTGTAATGGCCTCCTCTGTACCATACTCCATTTAGGTTAGAATGTGCACAGGCGTTGTACCACCATCCTCCTTTATGAAAGTGGGCACAGTTTCCTTTGAGGAGAAAAATAGAGATATCAAAGTAAAGCGTTCTTCTAAGTGTGGCACTCTGCAAACCATCAAAAACTTATGCTACCTTTGGAACGATTTGAGTTTTTCTTATTGGTTTCAGTTACCTTTATCTTTGTGGATTTGTTTCTTCATTCATTCTGTTACTGTTCCTGAAGTATCAACTACTTGAAATATCACTTGAATTGCCTTTATCTTGCCCTTTGCTTGTTTACTACATGCTTTTCTTTATTAAGTGATTTAATTTTCTGGGTAGCAGGGTAAATAAAACACAAACGGCATTTGTGAGAAAGAGGGAGAGATTGGAGAGATTGGGAAGGAAAGATACAGAGTTGCTAAAAGTAAATTTGGGAAAATTGAATTCTTAAAATAGCACAAAATAATATAAAATAGAATAGCACTCAGGTGGTCAAATGTGTTTCTGTAAATATGGTGAATACTTTGGTTATATCTTTTCCTTTTTTCCTCTTTTGCCATTGTGAGATAGGTTAACATAGAGACCTGTGTGCTCCTGGCCAGGATACAGCTGGACAGAAAAATAGATCGGTTTTCAGGAGGAATATCTCTTGATCAGGGCCACAAACCTGGCAAAAGCAGGGCTTCTAGGTGGCTCAGTCAGTTAAGCGCCTGCCTTTGGCTCAGATCTTGATCCCAGCATCCTGGGATGGGGTCCTGCATCCAGCCCCTTGCTCAGTGGGAAGCCTGCTTCTCCTCCCCCTCTGCCTGCATCTTCCCCTGCTTGTGCGCTCTCTCGCTCTCTCTCTCTCTCTCTGACAAATAAATAAAATGTTTTTTTTTAAAAAGGTAGAAGTATATGAAAATTAATGTTGAGGCTTTTTTTTAAGATTTTATTTATTAGAGAGGGACTGCGTGCACACAAGCCGGAGGGGAAGCAGGCTCCCTACAGGGGGCTCCATCCCAAGACCCCGGGATCATGACCTGAGCTGAAGGCAGATGCTTAACGACTGAGCCACCCAGGCACTTCAACGTTAAGAGTTACTATATCTGGATTGTCTAACTGATTTTAAAGAGGATATTAATTTCCCCTCTGAATAAAGCTTTTTTGCTCTTCCTACCATATGTTCCAGTTCTACTGTTCCTTCTCATGTGGGTACTAAGAAATGCCTTTTTCAAAGCCATGTCCCCAAATGGCTGGCCTCCTTCACTCCCTTCAGGTCTTTATTCAAATGTTACCTTCTCAAAGTAACCTTTCTCAGCCACTCTGTATAAAATAGCACCCATCTAACCCCCAGCTGCTCATCACTCATTTTTCCCTCACTGGTTTTATTTTTATTAGAGTACTTGTCACCACCTGACAAATCATTTTGTCTCCTAGAGGGTAAGCTCTAGAAGGGCAGGAACTTTTTTCGTTGCTGTATACTTAGCACCTACAACAGTGCCTGGCACGTGGTAGGTGTTTAGTTAGTAGTTGTTATGAATTTTAGGCATTAGAGAATTTTCTTGCCAGGCAAATGAGCTTTTGCTTTGTTCCCCACCCCCAGGTTAGAATGATAGAACTTTGCTTTTCACAGAGTTCATTCACACTTTGGGATTGCCTTATAGAAGAGATACTGACCTTTCAGCAGCTTATGTAATCTATGACTGAGTCCAAAATTACGTTTATGGAAAGATTTTTAGTAGCATATCCTTTAATAGCAAGGCTCTCTGTAATGCATAGCAGTGGTTCTACAAAGAATGCACATCAGTTTTTTCTTACTCACCTGCATACATATCTTTATCTCTGTCCAGTGTGGTGAACTGTTTACCATTATGCCACATCATGGAGTCCCCTGCATTTCCCTGGTAAGTTCCCAGACGCAGTCTAAAGAATTCACTTTCAGGTTCCAGGCGAAAGCTGCTATATTCTGCGTAGACTTTTTTGTCACTCCAGTCTTCTAATTCAATCAACAACTTATAATTATCTTGATTGCTAAGCATATAGATATTTTCCAGTCCAAGCCAATATTCTCCATCAATGTTTCCAAACCCTTTCTGTTAATAGACAGCATGAGGACATAAATAAGTGTAGAGATAGTAAATTTTTTTACAGATAAGTTTTAAATCTTTGATAACATAACTATTCACCATTTAAGTGGTAATATGAACTTCCCTTTTAATAGGTCACCTGATCTTTATAAGCCCCACATAGTCACTTTGTTTTGTTTTGCTTTCTCTTAGTTTGTCTGTGTTTATTTGCACAGCTAGCTTCAAACTTTATGGATAAGAAAAAGGCAAAAGAGAATGAAAATTTTTCCTAGCTACTAAAAACATTAACTAGTGAACTACCCAAATCCCTGAAAAAGATTCCTGATCTCTCTCATACACAAAGAGCCAAATTTTTTTTTCTGAAAGTATATATGTAACTGTCCCCCACCCCGATAGTCAAACAAAAAGGGTAGCTAACATTATTATGATCACTCAATAAAAATGATAGTACTCTGTTGTTAAAACAAATTGTCTTCTTTAGCTCTGTTATAATTAAATATGAGAAGATATAATAGTAATCTTCAGAGTTCCACCTTGGAAAAATTGCAGACTGTTTTTAAAACAATCAGTGAGCTCTCCTGTTTCAGTAAGCATTCACCACAGCAGGTGTGCAGCACAATGTAAGGCTTGGTAAACCTGATCTTAACACTGTGTTTTCAAGAAGGTTGTGTTGTAGGACTGTTTCCCCCTAGTTACTTGTTTAGAAATTTATAACTTTTGACATGGGTGTATTAATGCCTCATTTTTAACTGCCAGTAAAATGTCACCTAAAAGTGAGTAATCACGCGACTTACACAATTTTGAATGAAGAATTGACCGTCTAGAAAATACAGTCTCCCCCATCTGCCATCCCTAAACTACCACTCATAAAATTAGCATGTAAACATCAAAATTATTAACAAAAACTCGTTGCTTACTTTTCCAACATTACTACAGCATGGCTCTGGTCTTGTATGACAGTCCAGGTGTACGTTACCTCCCAGAAGCACCAGTGTCTGGTGTTAGCAGTTTAAAACACGAGGGGATGATTATCAGAGGTAATCAGTCCTAGAGAAAGGGTCATTTTTTGAAGTTCTATAGTTCATAGTATTGCTTAAATACAGTTGCTGATGGGTACAAACATGGTCATAAACAAAAAAGCAGCTGTCTTTTTAGAAAATGGAATCAGCAGTAGTCTTTGCTAAGAATTAAATATATGTAAAAATCATCCAGACTGAAAAGGGGCAGTTTAAAGGATATCTTCGGTTTCCCTTTTACCTTTTAATTTTGACCTTAAAACCGGAGATGAGAATTACCTTTTTGACAAAGGTAGATAATGAAAAATATATGGGTAATTATTTTTAAACTGTTATTTATTGCACGGAATGGCTACTCTGCAAGAGTTATATGTTCCACCTCTGAGGTCTCAATCACTGATTTACCTTATAATTTTCCCAATTTCTGAAGAAGTTGACAGAGCCATCTGTTCTTTTCTGAATAACAGTCCAACCCCCAGGATCCAAACTGTTCTCACACCATAACTGTATTGGTCCATTGCTGTTTTCAGGTTTAATCATATAAATCCCACTGACTGAATGTCCAGCTTCTTTTGCATGCTGACAGTCTTTGAATGGTCCTATAATTAAAATATCATTGATTACCAGGAAACTTAATAGGAACAGAGCCATATCAAAATAGTTTTTAATCAAAAGTCTTACCTTTGTATCTTTCTTTACAGATACCACTTTTTATCTATTATATACACCACACCATAAAAGTTAAACTAAATAAAAGGATTAGCCCAGTCCCACTATATGGAAAATTAACTTGTTTCATTTTCCACTCTTCTTGTGAGTTTTTGTCCGTATACATACATTTTTATGTTGTCATAATTCTGACACACATAGAAAATTGGATTCTGTCTTTTAACAGAAATTTCTGTGAACTACAGTCTTCATTCTGGCACTTTTAGTAGGTGTAATCTAAATTTTTAACATTGAGGGGCGCCTGGATAGCTCAGTCGTTAAGTGTCTGCCTTCGGTTCAGGTCGTGATCCCAGGGTTCTGGGATCAAGCCCTGCATCGGGCTCCCTGCTCCACAGGAAGCCTGCTTCTCCCTGTGCCACTCCCCCTGCTTGTGTTCCCTCTCTTGCTGCTTCTCTCTAGCAAGTAAATAAATTTTTAACATTGATACATCACTGTTTATTCCTTTGTCATTGGATATTGAGGTTTCATCTGATTTTTACTATTATAAAAGTACACAAAGTGTTGTCTTATTGGCTCCAGGTTTTCAAATAATTAACTTATAAAAATGCTGTGGGATTGATCTACTGGATCAAGAGGGCGTGAACACTTTTAATAGCTCTTCATAGTGCCCAGTGTACAGTTTCCAAAATTTGATTTCAGTGGAACACACTAGTCCCTTGAGGTACTTAGTGAAAACGGCCTACCATGGTCAAATAAGTTTTATTATTGCTAAGTATTATATTACCCTTTTGGAAACCCACAGTGTACATGCACGTATGAAAGATTAAGAAGCCCTGAAACAAACCAGAGTTCCCCAAACTTACAGAATCTGTTAGCTTTTTCCCCCATTCAGCAGTCCATAAGAATACATTTCAGGAATGTTGGCAAAATGCCTTTCTAAAGAGTTGTATCAATTTATATGACTAATAGTAATTTTCTTATTTAGTCTACACAATGACCCTGTGATAGTTTACAGATGTTCTATAGATGAAACAGTTAACTAGTCGAAGGTCCTTAATCTTAGAAGGTAATAAACCCTAGACTTAAATCCATTTCTTTCTAATCCCAGGGTCCATGCTCTGAGCTGCTGGCTACATTTGCTCTTAAGTTGTTTTCATAGTTTTATGGATTCCCTCCCTATTTTTTAATACACGAGTAAGTTCTTCATATCTTCTAAAATGATAAAACATTTTGTGAAATCTTTTGTAGAGGATCTGACCCTTGAACTTGTGATTTCCACATTTTTTGGCTCTAAAGAAAGATCGCTTCTAAGTTTTACTGAACATTCTTTAGTTGCACCATTCTTCAGTGTTTTGATCCTTTAGTTTTTTATAAGCATGTGAAAGTATTAAGTGATTCAGAAATAAGAATTATCCCACAGATCTTTTAGAACAACAAAAGTGTAGAAATTCCAGTTGTCAGATTTTATATTTTACTAGAAATACTTAAATTTTGACATGTGCAACTTTTAGAATTATGTGAAAATAGAGTTTAGTCAAATAAAGCTCATTCAAGAAAATCCTCACTATATTGATAATAGGATTGATGAAATTTTGAGAAATATGTTATCTATACTGTGCCAGTATATACAGGATCCCTTTTGGGCTAATTGGGGAAGGATTCATCTCATTAAATAAATAGTTATACAATTGCATCATTAGAAGGGGGTCTTAGAGACTGAACTCTTCCCTCTAGATTGCTCCTTGAGGATGGAGACGACTTTTGTTTTTCTTCTGACTTCACATTATCAGTGTTTTAACTATTAGCTGGCTATTAGTCATTTTTTTAATTTAAATTTAATTAACATATAGTGTTATTGTTTCAGGGGTACAGGTCTGTGATTCATCAGTCTTACACAACACCCCAGTGTCCATCACCCAGCCACCCCATCCCCCCTCCACCCCCCCTCCCCTCCAGCAACCCTCAGTCTTGCTTCCTAAGATTACTAGTCTCTCATGGTCTGTCTCCCTCTCTGGTTTTGTCTTTTTTCATTTTGTCCTCTCTTCCCCTGTGTTCCTTTGCCTTGTTTCTTAAATTCCGCATATCAGTGAAATAAGATAATTGTCTTTCTCTGATTGACTAATTTTGCTTAGCATAATACCCTCTAGTTCCATCTACATCGTTGCAAATGGCAAGATTTCATTTTTTTCTATCGATCATTTTTTAAGTAAATGAATTAACTTGCCTTCACATTTTAAATACAAGGAAATTGAAAACCACACACAAAATCAAGAGATGATCTATTTCTCTAGCCCACATTTTAATGTTTTGTTGGTATTTCTCTGTTTCAGACTTTTTAAAATTATAATACAATGACTAAACACTACACAATAGTAAAAAATTTGAGAAACTGTAAAGACTTAATGCTCTCTTTCTTGGGTCACATTTATTTTAGGTATTGAATTTTTTAGTTCTAGAGTTTCAATTTGATTTCTTTTTTTTTTTTTAAAGTAGACTCCATGCCCAGCATGGAGCCCAACACAGGGCTTGAATTCACAACCCTGAAATCGAGACCTGAGCTGAGATCAAGTCAGGTGCTTAACTGACGGAGCCACCCAGGGGCCCCTCAGTTTGATTCTTTTTTAATAGTTTTTATTTCTCTTCTGCAGTTTCCAGTCTTGCGTTCATTATGAACGTATCCTTTAAGCTATAATGACTACTTTAAAAAATTCTTGTCCCTTCTGTTTCTAGTTTTCTAAGGGTTTTTATCATGATGGACTTTGGATTTTGTCAAAAGCTTTTTATTTATCTACTGAGCTAATAGGGTTTTCTTTTTTTGTTTGTTAATAGGTAAATTCTGTTGATTATTTTTTGATGTTAAGCCAACCTTGTATTCCTGGGATAACCTTGACTTGGTCATAGTGTATTATTGTTCTTAAGTATTGCTAGATTTGCTAAAATTTTGTTGAGAATTTATACTTCTGTATTCATGAGGATATTGGTTAGTCTGGGAAAGTTTATAAATAAGCTGTGATAAATATAAAAATAACATTTTGATATGATAAAAATAACAAACGATGATAAAAATAACATTTTGAGCTTATCAGACTGGCCATAAATTAGATCACATTCCATTAAAATTCAATGTGAATTATTTTTTATTATCTACCTTATCAGTTACTGAATCAAATTACAAAGTATTCAGAACCTTTAACACAGTACTTGGCAGAGTAGTCGTCATCAGTAACTCAGTTGCCTTCTTTTCTCCTTTGTTGCTGTCCCTGACACACAGCAGTAGCTCCTTTATTAAATATATGCTTATTTAATAAATTTAATATGGCTAATCAAAGATGAATGTACAGTCATTTCTGTTGTAGAAAATAGCGTATTCCTGAAAACCCTCATGTTCTGTAAAATCTTGCACCAAAAATAACAGCTGATGTTAGCTGTTAAATACTTTGTATTTGGCTGTTGACCTTTGTGGCACAAAACGTTAATGTAGCTTGGAAAAACTCCAAATGAACCAGTATGACCTCTTTGTTTTACTGATATTCTTCTTTTTTACCAATCCCATTATAAGCTACTAAACATTTCAGAAACGTACAGTGTAGTCAAGTCAGAGAAGGATAGAAAGGTTGTAGTTCAGATAGGATGAAATTTACAGAATTTTAATTTTATGCGTGGGAGTGAAATAGAAGGAAAAGTGAAGTCTAATTTCCAGGTCCATTCTTAGATTACTTTGTGTAATACATGGTAATGTAGGCATTTGTTTACTCATACAACTCCTCATGGCAAACACTGTATCTTTTGGTTGTCTACCTATCCACACAGGTGAGGCCCACTTAGACACGCAAATATTTGTTGAACTAAATGATTCCTGGTAGCCACCGTGGTTTCCAGAATTTCCTCCGTTGTACATTATTTTTTCCAGATGTGTCTTTTCTGCATCTACAATAGGCTAGAAAATTTTAGGCTCAAGGGGTAAAGAAACAACCATAGAGTCAAGTGGGAAGTGGGGGAAGTGGCAAGTAAAGAGAGAATTGCATGACAATATGACAGGTATTTTGATAGAGTTCTGCAGGGCACATGGAAACACGGGCCAGAAATAGCTAACGCAGATTGGCAGAAAAGAGATCAAAGTCTACCTATATGTAAGCTGAATCTTGAAGACTGAAGAGGAGTTAGGCTTAGTGGGGGTCAGGAGTCTGATCACGGCCACACACGAGTCACCTGAGCTGAGGGAGGGAATCAGAAGAGAGCTTGATGTTATAGAGGAGCTACAAGTCTAATACATCTGAAATGTAAATGGCTAAGGGCGGTACTTGGAGCCCTTGAGGTTGGCTCTAGAGTTCAAACTGATTTTCTTCCGTGTAGCCAGACTTTTTCTAAGTTGTCACTTCCAGAATAGTCAAGGGTATCTGAGGAACATTGCTCTTATTTTAAACTCTATTGTAGTTAATGCACACGTGAAGTAGTCTTGTTGGAATCCACATAAATATTTCTCTCATTTCAGAAATTTGCTTGTTCTATAAATGTCACCTTTATATTGTTTATTTTATGAATGTCACCCTTGTAAATGTTTGCTCTGTATTCATTCGACTATAGTTTTGACAATTTACATTTTATATTTAAGTATATATTCAGCAGTTGGACTTTCATTAGGTTATGTGAATTGCTGTAAAATATTTAGAAACATCAAGGTTTTGAATGTTAACAAAGTATTTGTAAAATAGCTTTGTTTTCTGCTATTTAGAAGGCCCTTGGATATTTAAGCAAATTGGAAAGTGCTGGGCTTTCTAAATCCTGCTTTCGTTTGATAAGACTTCATTTTAGGCACATTTAAAATGATCTTTAATTTTCAACCCATTTGTTTGTGGTGGGCTTCATATTTGCAGTTTGGATGCCTGTTAGACTTAGTTGATCAAAAGGCTTAGGAATATTTAGTTGAAATCCTTTTCCAGAACATGTGTATAAAATTAGTAGTGCTTTTAGCTACTTTTTTCTCCTCAGTAAAGATAATAAATATTAGAATGTAGTATTTGTATTTATTTTTATAAATAAACCATTAACCTGTCTTAGCCAGTGTGTATTGTTGATCTTGGCAGAAATATTTTTTCGTTACTACTTGAATATGTTATTTACTTTCTGCTCTAGAGTTAGATTATAAGACATTCTTAAATTAAATGTTTTACTACTTTACTATAAAAATCATTGCCTAGTACAAGTAACACCTTTGTTTTTGAGAGGTCAAATTTAACTTGCAGGTTTGCATATTATTAGGAATAAATTAATTGACATATATCAGGAATTTGTTCGTAATGGTGCACATAGGGTATAGACTGGAAGTACCTTTCTTTTAAAATAGGAATTTTATTAACCTTTTTCTTGCATTGAGTAATCTTGAAATAGTCTTCATCTTCGCTGACACGCAATTAGACTCTTCTCAATGCAAGAAACTGGAATTCTGTACATTGAATTTGAAGGACCAGTGTCTTTCTTCCTCAGTTTATTTGATGATTAAAGTTTGTATGGGTATAGGACTAACAAACTCCAGTTAATAGATCTGATTCATAGAAAAATATTGGCCAGTCATGCCACATTATTTCCCAACATGTATTTTTCATTAAGAACCTATATTTTGACCAGAAGAGTGGGTTAACAAAATTTTTTTTTTATTTTGATTTTTTAAAGATTTTATTTATTTATCTGACACAGAGAGAGAGAGAGAGAGAAAGTGAGCACAAGCAGGGGGAGTGGCAGGCAGAGGCAGAGGGAGAAGCAGGCTCCCCACAGAGAAGGGAGAGCCCGATGTGGGACTCAATCCCAGGACTCCGGGATCATAACCTGAGCCGAAGGCAGTCGTTTAACCAACTGAGCCACCCAGGTGCCCAACAAAATTTCTTTCATACTTTGACTATACCTTTACTGGGAACCATCTTTAACATACCTGTCTTTTTTCTGTAAAACAACTGTTTAATTGCTTAAGTTAAAAGGTAAAACCTTCCCTTTTTAAAGTCATTTATTTTCTTACTTTGCCCCAACCCTGTGCTCTTTGTGATAGGAGAAACAGGACAAAAAAGATAATCAGTTTAGAGCTTTCAAATAATTGGTCAGCGAGTAAAATCTTTCTGAGAGGTAAACTTTTTAATTGGGTTGTGAGCTAAGTATAAGATAAACATATTTGACAGCATTTCAGAATGGGAAGTTTGAGGCAAATACTTTTTGAAGCGATAATAGATTCTTCTAATAGTATGGATTACTATGTTTATTAATCTATAAGTTTCAAATGTAGTTTGCATCCCAAACTTTAATTTTTAATTACAAGAGTTTATCAATTGTTTCTCATAACTGTAACAAGAGTCCTCTTCCAACAGCCCATTTTTATCTAAACAGTCTTTAGTTTTTCTTTTTTTTAAGTGTTAATATAAGTATTCCACCGAAACCAGTTGTGTCTTTAAAATTTACCAATAAGAAGCCTTATAAATACTTGAAAATTAGCTTATCCACTAAAAAACATATTAGGTTTCTAATGACTGCTTTTCAGATTTAACTTTTTAAGGTTACAGTTTATGTCCCCATACATGGCATAGCAAGGCCCATAAAGGGAAGGGCACAGAGAAATGGAATAATTGATGGTCAGACCATACACAAAGCATGTTTATGTGCGTCACCTCATTTATTCACCACAGCAATCTTTCTTACAAAAGAGGCAACAAAGTCTTGACAAAATCCAAATTTCCTGATACTCAGATCTGTGCCCTAATACACTGTGTGAAGGAACTTTCTCAAGTCCATCCACCTACAAGGAATAAACTTATTTTCATGAATATACCATTTGTAAAAGAGTAATGTTTTCTTTTATAAAAGACTAACCCAAAATGCAGCCACTGAATAACAGTTAATTTTATTGATGGCAATTTGCCAGGTGTGTAGTTACATTCCCATTTTGTTTTTAAGCTAGAAGGGAGGGTAACATTTCTGGAGGTAATTATTTTTAATCTAACAAAAGTATTGCTTTATTTGCTTTAAGTTCATAATAAGTTCTTTTGAGGTGCATTTTTCTTATAACCATTTTAAAAGAAAATATAAAATTGTCATTAAAACACCCTTTTAGAAAAATGGTAAGATATATATAACAAAGTTTACCAACTTCATCATTTTTAAATGTACAGTTCAGTGGCATTATACCTTCTCTTTATTGTACAACCAATCTCCAGAACTCCTTTCATCTTGCAGAACTGAAACCGCGGACCCGTTAAACAATTTTCCATTCACCAGCGGCCATTCCGCTTTCTATCTCTTATGAATTTGGCTTCTCTAGGTACCTCATATTAGTGGAATCATACAGTATTTGACTTTTTCTGACTGGCTAAAACACTTATAAAAGAATACATACACATTATACATTTGGGGACTTTAGACTTCTGGATCACGCCCCCTCACGTGCAGTAATACAAACTTCTTGGTGCCAGAGCATCTGTAAGTACAGCAGGACCGTCCGTCTTTGCCCCTTTTGTGCAAGTGCCCAGACAGCCCAAACCAAATATTTTCCAGTCTGATAAGAATAATATAAACACAGATTTTTGCACATTATGTATAAAGAAAAGAAAGGGCAAGTTTAATCATTACTTATAGTCACTTATATTTGACAGGAATCATAGAATATTAGAAATAGGACGTGATGTTAGAATTGTCCAGTCCAACCAGCGTCTCATTATACACATGAGAGAACAGATCTAGACTGGCAAAGTCGCTTCCCCAAGGTTAAGGACAGAGGAAACAAGTTTTCTTAATTCTGTGCACTTTCCCTTTTATGTTCGCTAGTGTTCTAAAGACCATTCTTATAGTGTAGCTAATTATGTCCTTGAATATCAAAGACCAATATTTATAGAATAAAATAAGTGAAAAGTTAATGTTTACTTGTGACAACAAATAGTGAATAACAGAAGTTATATCTGCCCTTAATTTTTACATTAAGGATTGGTTAATGGGAATATAAAACCATTGTTTTATTAAAACAAAAGTCTGTTTAATGGGACTTTTATATGCTAAATCCCTAGCATGGGATTTAATTCTGAAATACAAGATTATTCCTGCACTACAGCTCAATGTATAATAAAATCTAAAACTGATACAGCTCATTTTGTGTAAGTATTTTTTAATGTATCAGTGTATGAGTATGTGAATAATAATTTCTTCGAGAACTTGATGATACCATCTGCTTAAGATTCAACACCCACAGAAAATACTCCATGATGGTCATCTCCATACCTATATAATTGTACATTCCTTCAGTTAAAAAAAAATTCCACACTCTTCAGTTTATTTATGTTATATGAATAAATACTTTGCTGAGAAGTTGTACACATTAAAAGCTTACACAAAACACATACTTTTTAAAAGATCATTAAAAAATACATATTTTTTCTTTCTATACCCAGTGGATCATTTTATATACACCTTTCCTTTGAAAATCAAAGGGTATGAGGATGTTAATAGTGATCATCACTTACCTAACATAATGGTATTTTAGCCTGTTGTTACTGAGAGTTAGAACAGTATAAATTGAATTAATCCAGTACAGTAGAATGTATTAAAGTACTTTCATGAAGGTCTGTGGAATGAAAACTTTAGGAAGCTCTATAAAAATGTAGTAAGTTAACCAACATTTATTTAGCATCTGCAAATATCCATCTACCAGGAAGGAGCTTACATTATAGCTGGAAGGCATTTTACTTAGATGTGTATTTGAGTGCTGTAAGTACATGTAAAGATAACTGATAATTCAAGAGGGAATATAAGGAATGTTGTATATATTTTATGTTCCAGAGAAAAGAGATTCATGGAGAGGAGCAATCACTTTAAGCCTGAGGAAGTCAACAAGGGCTCCAAGGAGGAATTGCTACTTTATTTTATTTTATCTGAGCCTTATAATAGGTAGAAAGCATGATAAATATTTCAAAGACAATGAGTTGATTCATTTTATTGAAGCAGATGGTTTTTGTGAAGGAAATTAATAGAAGGAAAGTTAAAGAAGTAGGTTTCATTTGAGGAGGATATTGTTCTTACCCAGGCTAAGCAAAATGCACATTTTCTGTGTGTAATGGGGAACCGCTGAGCAGAAGTGTGATGTGATCAAAGTAGTAGTTTAAGAAGATAGATCTGTTGGCAATATAGAATATATTTTGATGGAGAGAGAAAATGGAGTTAGACTAGTCAACAAGCTATTACACCATTCCTAATAAGAGTTAACATTTTGAGTGCCAGGCACTGTTCTAAGCACTCCTCAAGTGTTAAATTCTGTAAGGTAAGTACAATTAATATCCTCTTTTTTTACAGATGAGGAAACTGAGGCACCGAGCAGTTTCCCACCCACCCCCAAGGTTACAGAGCTATAATAATCCAGAAGTCTCTATCCTCCAGCTGCTGCCATAGATAACTTGGATCTAAGTTAGCGTTCTGTCCCTGAATAGAAATGAGGGACAAGGGGCACCTGGGTGGCTCAGTCGGTTAAGCGTCTGCCTTCAGCTCAGGTCATGATCCCAGGGTCCTGGGATTGAGTCCTGCATCAGGTTCCCTGCTCAGCGGGGAGCCTGCTTCTCCCTCTGTCTCTGCCCCTCCCCCTGTGTGTGCTGTCTCTCCCTCTCTCTCAAATAAATAAAATTAAAAAAAAGAAAAGAAAAAAATGAGGGACAAGTCCGTGAAAGAAAAGCAACATGGATAGAACTTAGCTGACTACGTGTGTGGGGCAGGAGGGAAGTGACAGAGATGAGCCAAGCAAATTCAGAAATAGGGAGCAGCATAAATCACAATAGAGAAATCAAAATCAGATGACCCATCAATCTTACTAATGGAGGTTTATCCTAAGGATATAATCACAGAGAAAGAAAAAGAACAAAAGTTATCCTTTAAAATTGCAAGAATAGTGATTACCGTGTTAACAAGAAAGGAAAAAAAGACTTGAAGGTTATTACCGAAATGTTAACTTTTGTTTATTTCTATTTGGATATTCAGTGAGGCTTTTTTTTTTTTTTAAGATTTTTATTTATTTGACAGAAATAGCACAAGTAGGCAGAGAGGCAGGCAGAGGCAGAGGTGCCCCTCAATGAAGCTTTTTAAAAAGCTTATTAGTATTTTCTAGATTTTCTTCAAAGGTAAATATGTATTACCTCTATAATAATTACTTCTAGAAGGAAAATCCTAGGTTGGGAAAGAGATTATTTTAGGCTTTAGTTATTCATTCACTCATGCCTCAGATATCTATTGTAGTGCTTAAAATATGCTGAGCACAATGTGCCAAAGCTTGATTTTGGCTATGTGTTTGAGATAGAAAAATGAAAACACAGTTCACTTTCTTCCAGAAGCGTTCAGTCTAGCAGGAGACAGACATGCAAACAACCCTAGTGTAATGTGATACAGAAAATGTGTTCAAGGCGTAGTTAGCAGTTTGGGGAAAGAGCCATCGAGATCTGTTTGTTTGAATCTAGGAATGTGTAACATTTAAGATAATATTTTACTTAAGCCTTGAAATCTGCCAGGTTGACAGATAAGCTGGAAGAAGGCATTTCAGGGGAGGAAGCAGCGCCGTGTGAAGTGATGGTAGAACATCCAGATGCCAACATTCAGCATTGGTTAGAATCAGGAGGGAGAGCTCCAGGCAGGAGGCATTTGAGCAGTGATGATACTTGGAGCCTTGAAGGTATGTGAGACCTGTAAAATAGAGAATCTTGAGGAAAACTTTTTAAGCTGTAGGAGTGGAAGAAGATGCAAATGAAGGACCTGGAGAAGTGGGAAGAGTCGGAATATTATGATGTGGAGGCCCAGGAAAACAAGAGATGTGAATGGTCACTGGTGTCCATTGCTGCAGAGAGATATTTTATGCTATGTGTATTTCCAGTCTTTGTTTCTTGTTGTTTAAAATTATTCCATAGTCCATGTGCAGTTTTATGTGCTGCCTTTTCAATAAGTGAATGAACTGTGATTTATTTTTTAATTTTGGGCATTTGGGCTTTTCTTTCCACTCTGAGGAAACAAATCAACCTGTAAAGAATTCAGGAGAATGCTTTATGAGAAAATGGATGCAGGGGTAAAATAAAATTAAAATATTTAGAAAGTTAGCAGTGAACTTACTAAACAACCAGTGGTGGATTATTCATCTTCGTATTCTGGGCGCTTAGATGAGTGATCGATAAGGGAGGAAGGAAGGAGAGAAGAAATAGAGCAACGGATATTAGGATCAATTCTAGGGTTTTTTGATATCTTGGTGAAAACTGGGTATATGATACAGATTGTAGTTTGTTTAGCCTTGGAAAATAGAAGGGATACCTTTTCCTCTTAAGACTGAGGACAAGAAAGCATGGGTGTTGTGCAGATGTTTTCAAGATAAGAAAGAACAAGGAACCTTGGACCTGAGTAGACATCTCAGTACAGCAGTAGACAGTGTGTTTCTGAGAGTGGAGGTAAAGAGGAGGTATAATTATAGGCTTAAAGAGAGTGAAAGCAACTTTTTATTTGTTCCCTTTGGAAAGGAGGAGAATGAGAAGAGCAGCAAGAGGATCTAGCTGGAGGCGGATAGGATGGTTGTAGAGGTTAGAAGTGGATTGTGGACTCATTCCTGTCTTAATGCTAGTAACTTAGATTGTAAGAATTTGGTTGGAAGGCAATACTTTCCTCACAGAATACAGTTTTGGGGAACCCTTAGACTCGGAGCTGAGAGAAGTATTTAAGTTCAGTTCTTGGTTAATAGAAAACAAAAATGTCCATGTATAATTACATCACCAGGATGAAGAGTAAGGGCTTATTATGTGCATTGTTTCATAAACCATAAAACATATTAACCTCATACTTCCATTTTTAACAGTAAGAGGTAACTTACCTTCATTGATGAAAGTTACTGGTGGTATCTTGAAGGGACTTCTGGTAGGAGAAGTTCCCAGATCAGGTGGTGGCATTAAGTCTCTGGGATAACCTGGATCCCTCTGTATCTCGTTTCCTCCCAGCAGTCCGGGAGTGTACTGATGACTGTTAGGAATGTGCTGTGGCACTACCTGGACAAGAGGAGGAGACACATGGGGGTCTTGTCGGGAAAATACCTTCAAGCACTGTTCTTCCAATGAAGTGATCATCACAGACTGGTTATTGACGAGATCAGTCAAGGAAGCGTATTTTACCTCTAGTTCCCTGTACCTTGTTGCCATCTTCAGCATTTCTGTAGTGACATTGAGGATTTTATTTTCCAACTGGGAAAGTTCAAGTGAATTATCCCTCTTACGGATAATCTCATGTAGTAGTTGCATATAGAGTTGAGTAACACGCGAGTTCATGTTACGGCTTTCTTTTCTCAGTAGCTTTACCTCATTGACAATGTTTCCATCTACATCCACCACCAGCTGCAGGACGTCTATCTCCCGCTTCTGCCTGGAGAGCACATCCTTTAGGTTTTCAAGGTCCATCCTGGTGATCATGTCTTTAATGGTACTTGCATCTTGCCCTTTGGTATTGACACAAATTGGCCCTGTAATTTTTTGTTCAGGGACCAGGAATGTATATGCACATTTCTTTACTTCCTCTTTACCATCTGTGGCACGGGGGTATCTTCTCTGCGTTGTTTTTTTTATTTTGAGCTGGCCTCCTCTGCAGTGTCCAATGCCCATTAGTAGGAAGAATAGCACACTAAGGATCCAGATAAAAGCCTTCATTTTGAAATGAGGTCGTATGAAGTCTTTTAGAAAACAAACCAATGAAAATATAAATAAATAAGCAAATAAAGTAGAATAATAAACATGAGCAAAACCCAGGATGTATCATCTTGCAGTCAAGATGATATTGTTATTAGCTAGTTGTATTATATTGGTGTTAGGAATAATTGTTTATATTTGAGGTGCTCCATTAAAAAATAAACAAAAACTAATAAAACCAATGTGCTCCAAAAGAATTCTCAGCCATGCGGATTGCATTGCCTGCACCTTCTGATTTATCGAAAATTGTTAAATATACTATTTTTAGAATTTTAAAATGTATTACTGGAAAACTACATTAAAGTTCATGTCTTAAGTAAAAAAAATAAACCGATGAAGGGAAAAAGTAAAAAATTCATTTTAACCTACTTTTAAAGTTAATAATATATTTAAAAACGGGGGGTTAGAACTAGGTATCTATTGGTGTTACTAAATTGGGCCAGAATTAATGTTACTGATTTGTTAAATTCAACACCATGATGCCTTTGCATTTGTTTAAAATTCAGGTTTCAGAGAATAGCTCTCCAACTACCACCTCATTGTAATGCTTTTTGTTCCTCAGCTCAGTGCCCACTGTGTGCAAAGGCAAAGGGCTAGTGTTCTTGGGTGCTTTGAGACCCTAATAAGACACTTTTCTTACTGTTGAAAAGTTTACTCACTGTCTTAAGACTCTGAAAATGATACATAGTGTTTGTAAAGCTTTGATTAAAACATTCTTCCCTAACTAGTATTAAATATTCTATTAATTTTTTTAAGATTTTATTTATTTATTTGAGAGAAAGTGAGTGAGAAAGAGAGAGAGCACAAAGAGGGGGAGGCAGGCAGAGGGAGAAGCAGGCTCCCCGCTGAGCAAGGAGCCCGATGTGGGACTTGATCCCAGGACCCTGGGCTCATGATCTGAGCCAAAGGCAGACGCTTAACCGACTTGAGCCACCCAGGTGCCACTCTTCCCTAACTAGTATTAAAGTTAATAGGAGGTGACTTTATTAGCTATTATTTTATATTTATATTACCTGTTTTTAATTAAATTGGCCCTCTGTAATATCTTTTTTATCTATCAGATTAAAGACACATTCTTAGATCTCAAACCAGAAAGTTTTGGCATCATATTTTTTGTTTTTGTGGCGTGTCCTTTTGGGATTAGTGACAAGTTTAAGAATGAGAGAATGTTTACAGTCATTATTATGGGTAATTGTGTTTTCTAAATCATAATCATATAAATGCTCTAAGCTTATGTATGATTTAGCAGGTTCATTCATTTTTTTTTTTTAGCAGTTTCATTCTTGTAACAGAGATTCTACTGAACTGTATTGTAGTACAATTTCAATAGTTTTCTGTAACCATTACCAAGGTAAGAAAGTCTCTGTAATTGAATATGATTGTTAGAGTTGGAAAGTGCCTTAGAGAACCTCTTTGCACCCCTGTGCGTGTTGAAAGCCAGGGCCACGCAAATCGGCAGGATTAGAACCAGGTCAAGAATTCAGGTTCCCCGGCTCCTCAGTCAGCGTTGACAGCAGTGGCATGTCTTGCTGGCATGTGTGCTTGGAGTGTTTCATTTTTGCTGTGACAGAGAGACACCTGTCCCTCACTGTACAATTGCTATAGAAACACCAGTACGAGGTCTAAGAACCAAAGCTGCTTCCTTTCTCACAAGTTACCTCCCTCAGGAGGAGTAGCAGTAGAGTGGGTAAGGCGTGCCACTCCCTCAGCTGCACAAGCAGGCTGCTGGAGCACGTGGCCCACCTTCCCCTCTGATAGACTGGACTGCGTGCCTGCTCTGCTGTTTTTGAAGGATGGCAGTGGATATACTAAGAACTCTCTGTCCCACTTTGCACCCAGGTTCTTGTTTTTTTGGTTTGAGAAGATGGGTTCCATGTTGTTTATGCCTACAATTAATAATAGCAATGTAGTAGTAGCAGTAGTTCATACTTACTGGGTGCTTGGCCTTGTTTTAAGCCCCTTTGCATGTATTAAGTCAATTACTTGTAACTACAGCCCTTTGAGATAGAGTACTACAGTCCTCATTTTCAGTGAAGGACTGGCATCCAGAAATTAAGTACCTTACCCAGAGAGAGTCACACAGCTTCTGAGAGATGGAGCCAGAATTTGAACCTAGGCAAAAGACTCCAGGGTTGATGTTTTTCTTTTTCATTAACCACCACAGCATATGGCAGCATATTCTGTCCTGTTTTCTATCACCAGCAGCATAACAGTCCCTTACATGAATTTGCATTCACAACCACACTGTGAAATAAAATACTCTTTTTACAAAGAAATAAAGTCCCAGAGAAGCCAAAATTAGCGCTCAGATTGGATTCAGTTCTTCTACTCCTAACTTTTCCAGACCTGTGATTTTTTTTTTTGTCCTAGTCATGCTGTAACTATGGAGGAGCCTTAACTTTGTGCTGCTTGTTTTTCAGTCTTTTCCTGGTTTGTAGGTCTTTATATGGACCCGTTATTTATTTTTGAAAAGGTATTTGTGAATCATTTTTGTTAGGCTCTGCTTCCATCATTTTTCAGTCCCAAACTTTGCTGCTGTCATTCCTTCCCCCCTGTATGTATTGTATCAGTTGATAGCTACTTACCTAACTTGTGATTAGGAACCCTCCCAAAAAATAATGGTTCTTATGATCCATGAAATATGGACTCTTTAACTATAGCCATAAAGATGACTGCTACTTTTTAAAACCATGTCTCCTTTGGGTGTTTTCAAATAAATGGTGCTTTCAAAGTGGAGTGATAATGAAAATAAAGCAAAGAGTGGATGGAGTGTGGAAAATTATTTTTCTCTTACTAACATAATCAAGATAGGAGGAATGAGCACAATAGTATTCCATATTTATATCAGAGGCCTTCTATTCCTTACTGATAAACAAAAGCACACTTGGATGAGTACTTTTAGTTTTTTGTTTTTTTATTTTGTCTCTGATATCAAGAGAAAATTTAGACCTTAAGGTCATCTATTTTGTAGGAAAAGGGCTTTTGTACTAGAGCTACCAATAAAAGATTTCTTGTTGTATTTGCAGATTCATGGGATTTAGATATGGTTTATTTTTAAAACTGGGACGGTAAAATGTACAGTATTTCCCCTACATAGTGAACTTACTAGTCCTCAGATTCCCTCATTTCACTTTAATAATAGAATGGAAATTCTTAGATCATAAAATTATTTTATTTAAATAATCTATGAGATAAGCTACCAAAACAAGGGAAGTTCAGCAGCTGTAATGAAACTTCAAAACAAGTAGAATTTCATGAACAATATTCTGATTGGAATGGCTTGTATTCCTACCAGACACAGATTTGTATAGGACAACTAAGAACATATAATCCAGGACTGTTATTGTGACTTTACGTCAGTGTTGTCATGAAAGAACAAAGATGTGAAATTAAAATAGCAATAGCTTCATTTTGGTGTGTTCTTCCTTGGCTCTTTTTGGGCTCCTATACGATTAAATCATAAGATAAATCATTGTGTACCATAAGAGAATCTGACCTAAGTATTTAAAGGAGGCAGCTAAACGTTTGTTCTTAAATAAAAATAATTCCTTTGACCTTATAAAAGTAATGACTTCGTTGTCACCTAAAGAAGAATAAGGAGCCACATTTCTGAAGTAGTAGACTAGCTACGTCATGAGTAAGAACTGGTTTTAAAAATACATTTACTGTTACATTCTCTGAAAACATTCTCTTATTTAATATTTTCCCACCACGTTCTGTTTTAAAAGTGTAAGATCTATAAATCTGTGTTACCTCATAAAACCTTTCTGTATATGTTAAAACTTTCCTAGGTCCCAAGAGAATGTTATAAATTAGTTACAGTATACTTAAGTTTAAATCTATGCCTTTGCTTGGTTGTTTTTAGGGAAAAAAAAGGAAAAAAGAAAAAAAGTCGTCCGTGCTTTGGGTTAATTTTATTGGTACTATTTCTCTTCATAGTTGCTACACTGCCAGCTAGTAGAGAGAAGAAATAAAAATCAGGAGTTACTTCCTTTCCGATAGTAAATGCATAGAGGCATTTAACTGGCTATGTCGTGCACTGAAAACAGCATGAGGCAGTGACCCTATAAATTTATGAAGCATTGAAGATGCCTTAGATACTTCTAGATTTTAATTATGTTCCGGGAAAAGACTTGAGAACAGTCTCACCCCCTCTGAAGAAAGGGATAGTAGTTATCTGTGTGTTTGGGGTTTCAGAATCAGGGCTTGCCTAAGGCTTCAGTAAGAACCGAGGTTTAACGAGGTCCTGCACTTTTCACAGCAAGCAGCAGCGGAAAAGAGAGAGATGGCAGAATTGCTTTGACATTTTATCAGTTTCTTGTAAAATATGTTTAAGAGAGATCCTCCCAGGATTTAGAGTTTGAATCTTTAAGGAAAAGACATGAATGTAAAGTTGAAGAAATCTGAGCTCCACAATTATTTGCTTGTTGAAGATTCTTACCATTTAATGTCTTTAGTTTTAAAGAACAGAGGATCCCCAAATCATAAAACACTTAAGTGTCTTTGGTGTTTTAACTAGTAATTTTATTTTTAACAGTTTTCATAATACAGTTAAAGTAGAATAGTGAAAGAAACCTCTTGTATGATTACCAAAATTATGTCTGTCTAAAAATATTATGTATTTTTGGTCTTTTAATCATGTATTTAAGTAATTATATCTTCTGGGTTCTTATTTTCTACTTTACTGCTGACTGCTTACATAATATTTCTGTCACATTTTATTTTTTTTCCTTAGTCCTAATCTGTAAAGTTTTAGGGTTTTTTTTTTTAAGTTTTAGGGTTTTTTTAATGTATCAATAACTTTGCTTTCTTAAGTAATTCTAGGTATAGCAGTTTTAATTTCTGTTACCCAAGTTAAATAACTTACATGTAAACCTGGAAAGTTATTTAAAATTTTGAGTTTTTGCAAGAAATACCAGAGATATAGCTTAAATCTTTACAAAAATTTCTGCTTAATATTTGGTTATACTATAATTGAGGAATTGTTGCAAAGCCTTTCAGTTGATTTTATATCTTTTTTAGCTGTGTTTGGTAGCTGTACTTGAAGATCTCTAACAGTATACGTGACCTGCCAACGCACACACACTGGAATTGTGTGGAGAGAAACTCATGTTTATAGCTCTTTTCTTTTGTTTGTATCCCTTTGTTTTTAATTACTGCGTTGCAAACCTTATACATTTAATTTGTTATTTGTTAAAATTTCTAGGGTCACTAAAGCACTTACTTTCTGAAACCTAACATGTATGTACCAATGTATAAGCATATATACCAAATATTATTAAATTGAACCTCAAATCATGCATTAATCATCAAAATACATAATCAGTTTTTTACATAGAGGTGCAAAAAAAAAAAACCTTTTTCAACTAAAATAAATTGTAGTATATTTTAAAATTCTTTGTTTAATAAAAGATTTTGAAATTTCTACAAATGCAAAATTTTGAACATACACAGAATTTTAAAGAAAAATAAAAGAAATATTAAAATACCTTTATGCATCTGTTGATAAAGCAGACCCAGAAACTTGCTGCTCTTATTCTTGCTTTTAAAAATCAGTGTAGATGTTTGTTCATCTGTGACTTTAATGGCAATTGCATTTTTGTTTTGGACCGTCAGATCCAACCAGTAATAAGGACCTTCTTTTTCTTCTTACAACACTAATCAATTGAACTTGACAAGCCACCTATGTAATTTTAAGTAGTATAGTGGAAGTTCTGGTCTGTGGGCTGTCTTTAATCCGGCAGAGAAAGCATTGTGGCTTTGCTCTGACTGCCACATGGAGAAGTGCAGTAACCAGCTGCAGCTGACCCAGATTGTATATACAGCACCCTCGAATAGTGATTCCCTCTTTCTCGGTAAACTCAAGTTCAGCCCACATATTACGTCACCAAAAAATTGCTGGAGACTAGGGGGGAAAATCTCCTCCTTAGGATTTCCTCTCTGTAGCCTTAAATAGGGGTGGGGGTAGTGGGATCAGCAGGAGGCTGAATAGCTCTGAACAAGGAGAGACTGTGTGCAGGTTGAAGGAAGGGCACCATCTGGAAACAAACTATCATAGTTCAGCGGGCAATTATAAAACAAACATTTTAGTCTGCTGGCCAGAGATCTTTTAACTTGAATACTGAAAAAAATAGTACTCAACTTCTCAGAAATAGTAACAGGCTGATAAGTTGTTTTTTTTGTTGTTGTTGTTGTTACAAAGAACAAGAGTTAGACTTTGTCAGGAGGCAGCCACCTAATGTAATACTCTTTATAGTGTAGAAGAATTTTTAAACATTTTACTAAGTTGCCCTTTCAGAAGGTTTTAAACAGATGAAACTTGATGTTGTGATATATCTTACTCTGTAATGTCTCTTAAGATAAAACTGTTCATACATATAATTACTAAAAATAAATGGAAATCTATATATAAAATTCAGAAATGTAATACTTGAAAAAATTCTGATGTTATATAATGTCACTTCCTCCTATTCTAAAAACATGACCCCTCTTGTCTGAATAAGGTTATTCTTAGTAGTTGATGTTTTGAGATTTAAAAGCAAACATAACCCTGGCCTGAAAAAGAGTTCTGACTCCCCACTGGCTATGCGGATTTAGAAAAGTCTAGAGAGAGAATTAGTAACTGTTCAGTACTAACTGTGCTATTATATTTCATTAAACCCAGAAATGTTGATTAAGTAACTCAATAGCTAATGAAACAAAAATTGGGGCATCTTAACTGATTTGATACTTCGCTACTAAGTAGAACTAGGGTTTGAATCTAATTCCAAAGCATTATGCCACTGTCTCTCCTTGGATTCTATAATTACTGATTGCTGCTTCTAGGTAAAATTTGGGGAGCTTCTAATTTCTTTATATACCTTGTGCTTTCCCCTCCTTGTTGCCTTAGCTTGAGCTATTTTTTCTTTCTGCTAGATTCTAACATTTGTTAGAATCCCTTTGTTGATCGACATTATTTAAAGTCAGCCCAGTTTCTGCCTCTTTCACAGAATCGTTTCTTTAAATTCTGTGATATATATATGTATACCAGGGGTTGCAAACTCAAGGGTCTACAATGACAAATGCTCACAAGAATGAGGGCGGTAATGTAAGTAAGTGAAATAAACCTGAAGTAAGATAACAAAGGAAAATGAGAGGACAAACTGGCATCCTTAAGGTTAATACAGTGGGATCTGCACCCTTCTCAGCTGTACCTCATTGTTGCCAGATCTTCCCATTTTTTAGGAAGAGAAGTCACTTAGATATTTCCTATGATATTTCCTGGTTTTAAAAACATTGGGACAGGGGTGCCTGGGTGGCTCAGTCCGTTAAGCGGCTACCTTCGGCTCAGGTCATGATCCCAGGGTTCTGGGATGGAGCCCCACATCAGGCTCCCTGCTCGGCGGGAAGCCTGCTTCTCCTTCTGCCTGCTGTTCCCCTTGCTTATGCTTCTCTGTCTCGCTCTCTCGCTCGCTCTGTGTCAAATGAATAAATAAAATCTTAAAAAAAAACATTGGGACAGATGGAATGCCAGCTTTCAGCCTCTGGTATATGTTATGTAATACATTACTTGATCATTTAGTATTACTTGATCCTCTTGTATTCACTGATAGCTTAATCTGGGGGGAAATATGAGATAGTAGGTTTCTCCTAAGCTTTTTTACTTGAGTGGTTTTGAACTTTCTAATTTTAACATTAGTAATATCACTAACCAAGTCAGGAAGTTGGGATGTAAGGTGTTTCGAGACTAGTGCTTAGTTTGGCATGTTAAATTGAAAATTAAAGTTAAGATTTCAGTTCTAAAGAGAGACTCGGAAAGTCATCGGCAATTAGGTGATGGTTGAGGCTACAGAAATAAGATAATCCAGAAGAAGTACATGCAAAGTGAGATTAATGACAGAATCATGGAGAACACCAAGTTCTAGGGAACATGAGGAAAAAGGAGAATGGAGGGGGTGTGGGAAGGTAGGAAGGTTCAAGCCAATAGAGCTAGTAAAGCCCCAAGGAACAAAGAGAATGATAAAAAAATACTGCTGAGACACTAGTAAGCAGCAGGAGACCGAGAGAGATGTTTAAAGATTTAATAATGGGACGCCTGGGTGGCTCAGTCATTAAGACATTGGGACCAGGGGTGCCTGGGTGGCTCAGTCAGTTAAGCACCTGCCTTCGGCTCAGGTCATGATCCCAGGGTCCTGGGATAGAGCCCCGCATTGGGCTCTCTGCTCAGTGGAAACTCTGCTTTTCCCTCTCTCTCTGCTACTCTCCCTGCTCATTCTCTCTCTCTGTTGAATAAATAAATAAAATCTTTAAAAAATAAACAAAGATTTAATGAACAGGTCCTTCATACTTTTGCTAGAATAAGTTTCAGCAGCAAGATGCAGATTTCAGACTATAATTTTTTTAAAAAGATTTTATTCATCTACTTGAGAGAGTGCACAAGCAGGGGGAAGGGCCGAGGGAGAGGGATAAGCAGAAGCAGACTCTGCTGAGCAGGAGCCCAATGTGGGACTCGATCTCAGGACCCTGAGATCATGAACTGAGCTGAAGGCAGGCGCTCAACCAACTGAGCCACCCAGGCGCCCCAAACTTCAAACTATATAGTGGGTTGAAAAGTAGATAAAATTTAACTGCCAAGTGGCTGGGTTTCTGCAATATATTAAGAACTTAGAAATCAATAAGAAAGAGACAACTCAGAGGAAAAAATGGATAAAAGACATTTCATAGAAATATAAATGTATAACCTCATTACCAATCAAGAAAATGAAACTTAAAACACAATGAGATATTATTTTATACCCTCAAGATTGGCAAAAGTCAAGAAGACTGATAATATCAAGTGTAGCACAAGTGTGGATCAGTAGAAACTTACATGCTATCAGTGGCAGTGTGAATTGATAAAGCTTTAAAAAACAATGTAAAGTTGAACATTAATATACCATATAAATGCCATATATATATATGTATATATATATATATATATATATATATATATATATATATATATGTATATGTATATATATAATCTCCTAGGGAAATTCTTTTATATGTATCCCAGGAGATAATTTGTAAGAATGTCAATAGCAACATGGAGGGAGGGAAGAAGTAACTTAAAAGTCTATCAAATGAGTAAGTAAATTGTGATGCAGTTACATGTTAAGTTATTCTCAGTCTAAGGAATTACAGCTGATTTAATAATACAAATAACTCCTGGAAACAAAATGGTGAGACACAGCAATCACAGAAGGCCATATTTTATAAAATTTAACAAAACACCTGTAAATTACTGATTGTGTACCTGTGTTTACTGATGTTATCATTGAATTTAATCACACATGTATAAAATGTGATTTTTTTAAAGCTCAAAAATAAGCAAAAGTAAATATATTATACATATGTCTTTGGAAAAAAAAGGAATAATCTTAAGTTTTGAAATAATGGTTAGTTACCTCTGGACGGGAGGCAGGGAGATGATACAGGGAACAAACAGTACTAGTGATGTACTTCTTAACTTACCTGGTCATTCACCAGTATTTATTACATTGTTTGATAACAGCCAATATTACATGGGTTAGAATATACTTTTTTAAATGGTAAAATCATGATTCTTACACAAATACAAAATGAATACCTGTCACGGTTTTATTTAAATCATTAAATTTATAAAGGAATCAGGAAGATACTGCAACCGTTTCAGGAGAGAATTGAAAGTACCACACATACCAGATAGGCACTAAAGAATGCTAAAATGAATTTACACAGAGTTGCAACACTGGTCAGCATCCATAGAGCATTATTACATTTTACTGGACATAAGGCATTGGCATTTTTATGGACAGGAATTTGTATTATTACTAGTTTTCAAAAACTGAGTTGTCATATAACTCAAAAAGTCCAGAAGATGGGACACCTGGTAATTTTTTTTGCCTGTTTCAGAGTCTATCATAATTTTTCCTGATACATGTAAACTTTTATATGTGTCATATCTCATCAAAAAGAGAGGAAGGATAAAATAAGTTAAGTGGACTCGTTTCTCTTGCAAGGTGTTTGGGTGATTTTTATTTTATTTTATTTTATTATGTTAGTCACCATACAGTATCAAGGTGTTATAGAGATAGGGGCAGGGGTCCTCTCTGGAGGAGGAATCAGATTTGAACAGAGGGTTACCTTGATTTTTTTCTTCGGGAGAGGTGTAAATGTTTGCACTGTCTCCAGGAGGGGAGCCCCTGGCGGGTGAGTGACCTGTGGGGGTAACAGCAGGGGTTCTAAAGGAGGCTGTTGGGATTACATTTAAAGTCACAGTGTGTATTTGGAGAGGAGAAAAAATTCTTCCTGCTCTGAGATTGAAGGAAAAGCAGCTAAGCTAAAGGTTCATTTGAAGTCATTAAAAAAAAAGAAGTTGAGAGTCTCTAAAGAAAAGGAAGTATTTATGATAGATGGCTTAGAGAATACCGTTAAGATTTCCTGAATGGAAAAGGAATGAGTAAGATGAGTAAAAGGATTTTTAGGTTGTTTTAAGCACCTATTGTCAAAACACTGCACAAGATTTTCATTTTCTTAGAGTGCAAAATAGAGCAACTACCTTAAATGAGTTTATAGTCATGAACAGGTAAGATATAAATACAAGAGTTTAAACATTATAAAGTCATAAAAATCACCAAGTGAATGGTATTATAGATACTGTATGAATTTATAACAGCATGTAGTAGAGAAACGAGGGTACAGGTGTATGCTCTGAGCTCCAGCTCTGTTACTAACAGTTCACATGGCATTAGACAGTCCTTTAACATCTGTGGACCTCAGATTCTTCATCTATAAAAAGAGGGGGTTAGACTAGACAGTTTCTAAATTCCTCTCTTGGGATCTATGAGAAAACTAAAGAACGGTTGACACTGACCTGGATATAAAATATAATTGAGATGGACAGATGAGTCTCAGAAACAGTCAAGATGAAAGAAATGGCATGAGGAAAAAAAAAAAACATAGGGCTTTTGTGGAAGGCAGTGTATGTGGTACATCAGTTGTGGGTTTGTTTTTGTGTTTTTTTTTTGAGAGTTCATGAATGTGGGGTAATGAGGTAAAAAGTAGGAAAGTATATTTTTCTCTTTAACTGTAGTTGTCTTATACACTTCACATGTGTGGCCTTTGCGTATCTAGAACTGGTAGTACCAAGTTATTTTGGAGGCTATGTTATTTTTGTTGGTACAGAGAAATGGGGCAGTGGGGTCGAGGTGGGGGGAATAGTTAACTTCAATTTGTAGTCACATACACGGTTTCAGAAATCCACCTGTCAATCTTCAAAACAAGACAATATACAAACACTAATGCATGTGAACTGTCCTAAAGCTAATCAGGGGGTGCCTGGCTGGATCAGTCGGTAGAGCACGTGACTCTTGATCTCGGGGTTGTGAGTTCAAGCCCCCACGTTGGGTGTAGAGATCATAAATAAATAAACTTTAAAATATAAATAAAAACAAAATGGCATCATAAGAGAACATTTACAGAAACATTATTTACATGTCTGACCTCAGATCCACGGAATTCTAGGCCTCAGTGATTATGATTTAACAAGGCTATGGTATATCAAATAACAATAAATCCTAAATACAGCATATATTAAAATATAGCTATAAATTAGCTTTTTTTCTTCTTCATTTTATCATACTCTTTCAAACTACAAGTAAGAAAACACTCATTTATCTCATTTTGTTTCAGGTATCTATTTGTCAGATTTAACATACATTGATTCAGCATACCCATCAACTGGCAGCATTCTAGAAAATGAACAAAGATCAAATTTGATGAATAACATCCTTCGAATAATTTCTGATTTACAGCAGTCCTGTGAATATGGTACGTTTCTGGGGAGTAATACTACACCATTATGCTGTGATTCTGTTGATTCATTTACCTGAATTTACCTGAAAGATGGCCATTTTTCACACAGCAGGGAACATCATCCTAATACAAAGGAAAATATGATTGTTTAATATTTAGCCTCCTGTTTGAGATCTTGCTTTTAAGGAATTAAAGTATGTCATATTTAAAATTTTAAGTTTTATCTTTTGCTCTTTTTGTAGCCACTTTGCTAGCATAATTTATAAAATTATTTTCTGTTATCTTCCATCTCACTTGATATCCCTGATCTGTTATGTAAATGGTTCTTATATTATTCAGTTAGGGAAGGAGCTAAGACCTGTGATCCTTATAACAATTGACTAGCTTTCTTCAGTTCATTATTGAATAAATAACCAATTTTTTGTTCAAGGGGTATTTTATGGAAACACATATGTAGAAAGCGCTTACACAAGCCCAGATGATGAGCAAAGGGTTGTTTTTTTTTTTTTTTAATGTTTTATAATGTTTGAACACTTTCAGTTTGAAAGGGAATAAAGATACCCTTATTGGTATATACTTTGAAACAGTGAGTTTACATTATCCAGTTTATTTAAAATAGATTTGTTTTGGGGCGCCTGGGTGGCTCATCGTTAAGCATCTGCCTTCGGCTCAGGTCATGATCCTAGGGTCCTGGGATCGAGCCCCGCATCGGGCTCCCTGCTCAGTGGGAAGCCTGCTTCTCCCTCTCCCTCTGCCCCTGCTTGTGTTCCCTCTCTCGCTGTCTCTCTCTCTCTGGGTCAAATAAATAAATAAAATATTTTAAAAAATAGATTTGTCTTAAAGCTATTTTATGTGCGTGTATACTTTTAAGAAAAACTTAAAAACTTCCTAAAAGTGGGGGGAGCGGGGAGAGGATGTTTATCAGATATGTGGGATTTTGTAAATGGAGCTGTTTGTTTGTTTGTTTGTTTTTTAATATATGATCTGAAGAGAAACCAGAGTGTGTTTGGTGGGTTTTTTTTTTATCTATACAAACAACATGCAACTGTAATTTTTTAAATTACCATCAGTTTTACATTAAATAAAATCTACCTCAATAGTGTCCTTCTAGAGTTAATTTAAATTTTGGTGCCATGCAACCTTAATTTTTCTTTAAGTATATTTTTCTCAGATTAACTTTTAAAATTCTGGTTAAAGATACACTGTGTCAAATAATTATTTATCACGTTTTGCCTAGATATCCCCATGTTGCCTCATGTCCAAAAATATCTGAACTCCGTTCAGTATATAGAAGAACTACAGAAGTTTGTGGAAGATGATAATTACAAGTAGGTTGGATCTTCAAAAGTGGTTTAACTGTCCTGTCTTCTACCCTTTTGTCCCCATGTGTTTAAACATCTGAATTTTACATCATATCATGCAAATGCCTAATCCAGGTATACATTTACAGTGGTTAAAGTATTTGTATGTATTTCTTTTTATTTTTTTATGTATTTCTTTTTAATCACTTGATATGATTGAAACAGTACACAAATACCTCATATGTTCTTTGTTTAAAAATATTTCACTTTTCTTAAGTTGTTGAGAGCTGATGTTAGATAGTTCTAGTATAAATGTCTTTCTTTCTTTATATTCAAACATTGAATCTTTATGGAAATTTATAATTGAAAAATTAAACTGTCTACGAATAGGAAATTACTCCTTTTGTAATGGTAATTTTGACACATCTTTGAATTTGTTTTTAATTGTTTTTGTGGATTGAGAGAATATTGAACCTTCTTACCTCTAGGGTAGAGACATGTCCAGCACCACACTTACCCTTTTCTCTATTATAATAGAGAAAGTCCTTTATTAAAGATTTTAGAAATCACTTTAAATTAAAAAAAAAAATTTAAATCACTTTTAAAATACAGCTGCCCATTTCCGTCTCCTTAACATCCACAATTCTGCCCAAGGTGGGAAGGATTTTTAAGTTTTAACCCTTTTTATTTTCAATGGTATACTGTATATCTTAACTGCAGGGGGTTTTTTTGGGTTTTTTGGTTTTTTTTGTTTTTGTTTTTGTTTTTTTTTTTCAAAAAATGGGAGGATAAAGAGCTTATTTCTCTAGAGGCTTCTGATGCTTGTGACTTCATTTGTTAATTTCCAATAAAAAAATTTTTGCTTAGCTTTATTATGCCAGTTATTCCCAGGCTTTCAAATTTAACTTTGTGTCTTTCACAAATTTTTTTTTCTAGTAAAAGGAACATACACATACTTAACTTTAAGAACTTTTCAAAGTGAGGGGCGCCTGGGTGGCTCAGTTGGTTGAGCATCTGCCTTTGGCTCTGGTCATGATCCCAGTGTCCTGGGATCGAGCCCCATGTCGGGCTCTCTGCTCAGCGGGGAGCCTGCTTCTCCCTCTTCCCTCTGCTGCTGCTCCCCCTGCTTGTGCTCTCTCTCTCTGTCAAATAAATAAATAAAATCTTTTTTTTAATAAATAAATAAAATCTTAAAAAAATTTTAAAAAGCTTTAAAAAAGACTTAAAGTGAGAGACTAGGTTGTTTTTCATTATTAATACAGTATATAAAAATTTTCTTGTATGCTAATGATCATCAACTTTCTTGTTCCATTTAAGTTTCAACAGTTTTTGAAGAATAAAGTTAGTACCAATGAAAGGCTAGAAATTCTGGAAAATAACTAGAAATAACTTTTCTTCAAAGATTGAAGCTCTAGATAATATATATTAAATGTATCTAAAATTTTATTAATGTTTAAAAACAACTTTATTGGACCTCTGCTTGTGTGCACTCTCTCTCTCTTTCTAATAGATAAATAAAAATCTTAAAAGATTTTATTTATTTATTTGAGAGAGAGAATGAGATAGAGCATGAGAGGGGGGAGGGTCAGAGGGAGAAGCAGACTCCCCGCTGAGCAGGGAGCCCGATGCGGGACTCGATCCCGGGACTCCAGGATCATGACCTGAGCTAAAGGCAGTCGCTCAACCAACTGAGCCACCCAGGCACCCCTAAATAAAAATCTTTTTTAAAAATAAAAACACCTTGATTGCCATCTTTTTCCCCACACCATAATATTGCCACTTTATACTTCTATATCAGTTTTTATTTTATAAAAGGTTGTTACATAGTTCATTTGAAAATGTATGAGCTTTTTAAGGCTGCAGTTTTTTCATAAATTTGTTGTTGCCCTAGGTTATGAGCTTCTTGAGTTTGATGGTCTGTATCTTACATTTACCACTATTTCTTCCATCTAAGCTCTAATCACTGACATAGCACAAAACTCTCATGTTTTGTCCAGTGAGATACAGAAGATTATCTTAAAATTTAAAATATTGAGTAGTTGTTAAAAATTTCTATATCTGGCTCAAACTTGTTGGATTTAAAAGAAGTTAAACTATTCAGTAGAAGTGAAGCCTAAGAAATTGTTGCACAGTTATAGAGGATGGTAAATTTTTATTGACTGTGGTGAAAGTAAAAGTGTTTGAGCTAATTTTTGCTTTGCTAAAAGGATATAGTAGCCAGTTAAGCCATTAAGTCATTTTAACTGTCTGTAAACCGATGTAAGATACCTTCATTTTTTCAGGAAAGCTAATGCTGTTGTACTGATTTTTGTTTTCATGAGTAGCTAGAACCAGAATAGCCTTCCCATTATATTCTTTTTAACAAATACTTACTAAGCTTTTGCCATAGGTGAGTTATTGTGCTAGGTGCCAAGATTACAAAAACAAAATCTTGTTCTTGCCCTTCAGAAGCTCAGTCTCATACAAAACACAGCCACAAAACAGATGATGACAAAGCAGTTCAAACATTACTATGATATATGAGATATGCCCAGGATGCTGTAGGAACGTAGATCTGGGGGGAGACCTAACTCAGCTTTAAGTGGGAAAAATGAGGAAAAAAGAAACATGAATGGCTTCAGGAGACAGTGTCACCTGAGGCTTATTAATCTTAACAGGTGAGTCAAGGAGATGTGTCCACATAGAGGGTGAGGAAAAGTGTTCCAGGGGATGGAATGATCAAAGGATTAGGGTGGGAAGCAGTGTTTTTGCTTGGGGGAACATAAGTCATTTGGTGGTGTTGGGACATCAGATGGGAGACTGAAGAAGACAGTTTTTTAAAGATGTAGTTGTGTTGCATGAACCTATTAATTCAGTGTGCTGAGAATCATCATTTTAAGATAAAATTAAGATAAAAATCATTTTTATGATAAGAGAGATTTAAATAAAAATGACACCTTTTGTTTATCCCGAGGTCTCTGTTTTTTTGGCGGCTTCATCTATATAGGCAACCAGTATAAACACTACAAATGAATGCGTGTTTTTTAATCAGGATGAGAATCTTTCACAGTTCCTTCATTTTAATACTGAACATAATCTCTTTTTCTCAGTGAACCAGCATCACTGTTACTGAATGGTGTTTCTGATGACATAGGCAACAGACCTCTGACTTCACTGCTGTGCTTTAAGATGCTTCTGCTTTTTATACCACTGACAGCGGTGTGATTCACCCAGAGCTTCCTTTCTGTTCCTTTCTATTGCAGTTCTGCATTAGGAAATTGTAGTTATTTTGTTTACTTCTGTGTCCTCCACATACTAAACTATAAGCTTCAGAAGGGCAGAGATACCATGTCTGCCTTAGTCTCTGTTCTACTCCAGTACAAACAGCACAGTGCCCAGCACAAAACAGGTGTTCAGTAACTCTTTATCAAATGAATGAATTCAGTATGGTCTGTAGCCCAAAGAACTAAAGTAAACTGCTCTGTAGAAAGAAAAAGAGGAGAGAGTTCTAGTTCATAATATTATCTGTTCAGTACTGCATTTTATACTGCCAAATAATTGGAATATAATTATATATAATCCCCTATGAGGTTATCAAGGAAATAAGTTGAGAACCTATAATAGATTTATCATGATGACTATCACTTGTATTGTGCAATTTCATTAAAAAACTCCAGTCGGTAGAATGCTTTCTTAAAAAGTACTAATATTTAGACAAATACTTAGTAATAATAGGCTTTGTGGACTATACCAAAGTATTTTCTACAACTGCTTTACTATCATATTTCCTGAAATAGTTTCCACTGATAGGAGTCATAATCTCTCTTTGCTGTGGAACTCAAAACTGGATCTATTATCCTAAATGGAACTTAAGTACCAGTTAATAAACTTTGACTTAGGACAGGGATTTACCAGGAATTTTGCAAACAACTTTTTTATTACTGAAGATCTTTTAAGAAGTTGAATTTGTTGTTTTGGGGGATGTTTTGGAAATTTTCAGTGCTACAGAAGCCATTTGTGCATCCAGTAAAGATTTTAGAACTAATTTGTGTAATATATTTAGTAATGTACATGAAAATTCCTGAATTTGTCAGGTATCAATATAACCTCAAGTTAAATCACTTTTTAGTCCTCCATCAAATATCTTTAAATGTGTTGAACCATTTGACAACATGAGGGTCATTTAGGGAGATTTTTCCATTTTTAAATAAAACTTTTTAATATTTTTTCCCTCCCTGAAATTTCCTAAAATAACTGTAAGATATGCTTTGTATGAAAGAGATGAGATTTACTATTATTAAAGATTGTTCTTTAAAAAAAATATATAACTGAGATTATTTTATTAAAATGCTTAATTTTTTCCTGAGGAAATACATAATTTTAATATTGTCAACTATTAATCATTTTATGTGTTTTGTTTCTTTTTAAAATTCAGGCTTTCGTTAAAGATAGAACCAGGGACAAGCACACCACGCTCTGCTGCTTCAAGAGAAGATTTAGTAGGTCAGTGCATAGTTTTTTCTGACTACTGAATAATAGATCAGATAACCTAAAAAGAAAGAATATGCTCCAAAGTAAATAAATACTTAGCACATTTTATAATGCATGTAAAAATTTATTTTTGGTATTAAAATATATCACTTCTCTGGGTTTTTTTATTTGTTTTTTAATTAAGAAGTTGTTACTTGGAGTGTGTAGTAATGTACAAACTAATTAAGGAAAATAGATACAACAAACAAAATATAGATAAGTGTTTATGAATATCTGTTCTTTGTTTTATTAAGAATACACTGTCCTGGGGCACCTGGGTGGCTGTCGGTTAAACGTCTGCCTTCGGCTCAGGTCATGTTCCCCGGGTCTTGGGATCGAGTCCCACATTGGGCTCCCTGCTTAGTGGCGAATTGCTTCTCCTTCTACCCCCCACCCCCACCCCTGCTTGTGATCTCTCTCTCTCTCTCTCAAATAAATAAAATCTTTAAAAAAAAAAAAAAAGAATACACTGTTCTGGTCGATGAAGATTGATTACATTAAAATTTCTGTGGTCTGAGTGGAAAATTTTACTGATTAGAATATAGAAATCAGTTTTAGTAACATTTTAGAAATTTCTCTCTAATACTGGGCTAAGTACTGAAAATAATAAAAAATAGTCACAGTCCCATAATTTACCTGTTGCATTATAATGGGGGTAATATATGCATACCACACATAATTAAAAACATAAAATTGGAGAGAATTGTTCATTATTTAAGAAATTATTAATAAGTACCTTTTTTTAAATTTCAAAAGCAGACTTTGACACTAAGCTTCATAATATTACATACCCTGTAAGTATTTGGAGTCCCATCCAATAAGATGTGGAGGAAGCAGGGGGACGAGCCATGATGGTATCTAGGGGGAGAGTACTATAAGCAGTGGAAAACATGGCAGTCTGAATCTCTTAAATTTGCTTTTGTTTTCATTGTTAAAGTGCTGTTTTGCAAATCTGTGTACTTTCCAAGTTCCGGTTTTTTTTAACTCCCGTAAGTCTGAACAGTGTCAATATAGATTGAAATTTCAATTTGAATGCTTGACTTGCCCTATATGCTCTTTCTCCAAGAAGAAGCTGAAACTAAGAGAGAGAAGCAATGTGTAAAATTAAATGAGCACTAGGGCGCCTGGGTGGCTCAGTTGGTTAAGCGTCTACCTTCAGCTCAGGTCATGATCCCAGGGTCCTGGGATTGAGCCCCATGTTGGGCTCCCTCTCAGTGGGGAGTCTGCTTCTCCCTCTCCCTCTGCCACTCCCCCTGCTTGTGTACACGTTCTCTCTCTCAAATGAATAAATAAAATCTTTTTTAAAAAATTAAAAATTAAAAAAAAATTAAATGAGCACTGAACTGGGACTCCTCTGAGTGATTAGTCCACGCATTATCTGTGATGTGATATCCTGAGCCCTTCTCTTCTATTTTAATGTTCGGTCAGTTAAATAGAATTAACAATATTATTATCTTAAAATTTAAACCATGTTTTATATTTTTTAATCAAAGGATTAAAAAAACAATCTTTTGAAACAGTCTGAAAATTTCTCTCTCTCTCTTTTTTGCATTTAACCGCTAGGTCCTGAAGTAGGAGCATCTCCACAAAGTGGAAGAAAAAGTGTGGCAGCTGAAGGAGCCCTGCTACCACAGACGCCGCCGTCCCCTCGGAACTTGATTCCCCATGGACACAGGAAGTGCCATAGCTTGGGCTATAAGTCAGCATTTTTCATTTTATCTTTCAGATTTTTAAGTTGTTTCCAGTTGGATTTATTTTCTATATATTTTATTAGTTAAGCGTAGTTTTATTTGTATAACAGCAGTTTTTTCCTGATTCAGTAAAATATTTTGTTTGCCTAGAAGCATTTAATTTTTCCTTTACCTTAATTTGGAAATAAGCTTCTCCCACTGCTTACCTTTGGGGGAGATAAATGAACTATATTATAGAGTATCATCATAAAGTCAGGAAAGCAATATCCCATTTTCCTTTTACAACTTTTACAGCAAAACAGTCATTGCTTGTCTTAATCAAAATAAGTCACCATAAAAAAAGGTCTATAAAAATTACTCCTTTTAGGGCACCTGCATGGCTTAGTCGTTAAGCATCTGCCTTCAGCTCAGGTCATGATCCCAGGGTTCTGGGATCGAGTCCCGCATCAGGCTCCCTGTTCAGCCAGGAGTCTGCTTCTCCCTCTCCCTCTGCCTGCCACTCTGCCTACTTGTGCTCACTCTATCTCTCTGTCAAATAAAATCTTTTTGGGGGAAAAAAATTACTCCTTTTATTCCTAAATATAATGAAAAGGAAGCTGATTTTTTTTGTTTAACATCATTACCTTTGCAAGATTGTTTACTCAAAATGGGGCCCATAGTTCACCTTTGCCATGATTTTTAAAATAGCTATTTTCCAAAAGTAAATGTGAAACAATTTTTTAATGGACCCAAGACTCAAGATGAAATTAAAATATTATCTCTGGCCTGGTCTGGTTTCCTAAAATACTTTCCCTAAACTGTTAATTTGAGGCTTTTATGGTAAAATCTGTGTGTTTATTAGTATGAGAATTCAGAAATCAGTTTAGGGTAGCAGGTAAATGTTCTGTATCTTGCATCTTTAGGAGTATCTTTTATATTCTGAATTAACAACAATAGTAAAAGATACAAAAAATATTTCTCTTTGTTTCCAGTTTCATTCATAAAATGAACACAGCCGAGTTTAAGAGTGCAACGTTCCCAAATGCAGGGCCAAGGCATCTATTAGACGACAGCGTCATGGAGCCCCATGCACCATCTCGAGGCCAAGCTGAAAGTTCTACTCTTTCTAGTGGAATATCAATAGGTGAGAACTACTTCTCTGAGAGGATTCAATTTATGAAAATGAGATTTAAAACTCAGCTGGAAAAAAGTCATTAACCCTAATATACATAGAGAAAATTTGATAAAAGCAAAGTAGCAATCAGATATAGGATCATCTTTCTGGTACCTACTAAAGTTAATAAATCATGATGTTTTAAAAGCTGCTTAATGTTTTTGACTCCAAAAGGGGAGGCATTTGAGGAATGATGGGAAAAGGTGGTGGACTGTTTGAATTGGTTACATCATGCAGTTTGGTTGTAGGAATGGGAAAAGGGGTAGAGTGGGTATACTCCCAGTTTCTGGATGATGGTACTATTGCCATGATAGAAAAGACCAGAAGAGCAAGCATTTGTAGGTGGTGAGGTATTTGTGAAGGATGACTGGGTTTGAGGAGTTAGGAATCCTGTTTTGGACCTGTTTGGTCCACATGGAGTTGTCCGATAGGTAACTGAATACATGACACTTGAGCTCAGTGGGTTCAGGTTAGGTCTGTAGGTATTAAGCATAGGAGTTCGCATATGTAGCATAGTATTTCAAGCCATGGGATTGGTTGAGGTCACCAAGGAAGAGAATGTAAAAAAAATAAGAGAAGACATGCTAACATTTAGAGGTCTGTTTAATTATTTTTATTTATTTTTTTTAAGATTTATTTATTTTAAAGAGATAACACAAGCAGGAGGGGCAGAGGGAGGAGAGAGAATCTCAAGCAAACTCCATGCTGAGCACAGAGCCTGACACAGGGCTCAATCTCACGACCATGAGATCACAACCTGACCTGAAACCAAGACTGCATGCTTAACCTACTGCACCACCCAGGTGCCCCTAGTATTTTTTTTAAAAAAAGATGAGCCATCAAAGGAAATATGAAGGAGGGATCAGTGAAATACGAATAAAAATCAGGGTGTGGTATCACAAAAGCCCAGTAGAGGAAGTATCTCCAGGAAGAGGGAGGTATTTAATGTATCACTATCAAATGCAAGAAAAAGAAAAGAAGAGAATGGGAATTGATCAGTGCATTTGGCAAGATAGAAGTCATTGGTGACCTTGATAAGAGTTGCTTCATAGAATAGTGGAGTCAGAGCCCTGACTGGAGTAGATTGAAGAATGAGAGGCCAGGGAATAGAGATGAAGGGGACCAGAAAATCACGACCATGCTGGAAAGGGATGCGAGGTTGTGAGGAAAATTTGTTATTACTTCCTAAACTTCTTTATTTTCTGAATCTTTTAAAATGAGCATTATTTCTTTTGATTATTAGAAAAACCTTCTTATTTTTAAAAAAGGAATAAAGGAAGAAAATATCTTCCTCTCTGGTTAAGTGCCAGGTTGCTCAGGGGCTAAGCCTGTTATTGTTAATAGGGATCATCTGAATATTGATGCATAGTCAATAGAAAGAAATTCAGGGAGTTCATTTTCTTAAACAAATTGACTTCCTTAACCCTTGAGAGTTCCAAACCCTGTAAACAAAATTGATTTAGAGCTTTCCAGCACCATTCAGCAGTTCTTTAATTCCAAAGTGCAAATGATGATATGATGACAAAATTCACAAAAAAGAAGACAAGTTGGCCCCTCAAATACCTCTTCATTAATGCTATAAGCTGTCATTATGCAAATATCAACCTCAACTTGAAAACAATACGCGGAGTAATTTTGCAAAAGGGAGAAAGAACTTTCTTCCCATTAAATTAGTAAATTTGTTACACTATGGAATCTAGCATGCCACTTAAACCAAAAAATAATTTTTTAAATTACAGCTTTCAAGTATATATAATATTGGACTTTTCCCCATCATGAATTTTATAATGATAATTCTTTAGTTTATCTGTGGCTTTTACTTTCCACTGATGTTCTGTTGGTTATCACAAGATTGTTATTTATCTCGTTATTTCATTCAGTTACAGTTAGTCTCTTCCTGTTCTAAAAGAAAGGCCTCCATACTGAGACACTATTTTAGGGACGCCTGGCTGACTTAGTTGGTAGAGTGTGCAACTCTTGATCTTGGGGTTGTGAGTTCAAGCCCCACATTCGGTGTAGAGATTACTTAAAAATAAAAAATCTTTTTAAAAAAAAGAAGAGACTATTTTAATTTTTGCCTTTGTGTTTATTTTTTATTCTAAGGCTGTTAAGTGGGTAAACAGTAAAGACTGTACATCCTTGTTTATAAATTAGAACATTAGACATAGATATTACCTTGCATGGTTTATTGTTTTCAAGCTATATATTCTGGAAGGAAAGTAAATTTATAACCATAAATGGTAGATGTTACACACACACACACACACACACACACACACAATTTATAATCACAAAAGGGTTTTTTCCTTAGCTGTAACTTTAATATACACTATTAGTCTATACCATGGAGATTTTGAGAAGGTACTCCAGAGAAATTAACCAGTGCTTGGGACAGTGGCCTCTAACATTTTCTAATGTGGTAGAGACGTCTTAGATAACCTCAAGTGGTCTTGCCTAGCTAAGAGAAGCATACCCACTCTGAGTTTTATGCTTGTAGAAAAACTTATATTTTCTACAAATAAGTCAGACTAATTATGATTGATTTTTCAGTCTTTACCACATAATGCTACAAATCAAAAGAGAATCTATAAGACCCTACCACTACCAACAGAATAGTTCCAGTTTCTCATCTGAACCACACAACAAGAAAATTTTTTCTGTTATTGTTACTCAGTTTTTCCAAGGATAGTATGTATGTAACTAGTGCCACTCTAAATACATAAACAAGGTTTAATCCATCACATACAATGCATACCTTTTACCATTGGAGTTTGTGTCTCTTATGGAACACTGGTATGAAAAGTCTGATAGACAGTTCAACTTGATATATTAAAGACAGATTAATCATCAGTTTTGTTGAGAGCCAGAATTATCTTTAAACTTTTAAATCAGTGTAAGCTGTTTTGGACTTTCCAAATTTATTCCCCTCAGTTTTTTCTTTAGCTAACGTAAAACTTTTTTAGTTGCTATTCTGGCTATAAAGGGAAAGTTTTTAGATTGTTAACAGCACCATTTTTTTTTTTTAGGGATTCCATCCTGTTCTACCTTGCCTCTGAAGGCAAAAATTAAATTTCATTAAGCTTTTTATCCTTAGGGTAGTAAAAGGTTTTAAAAGGAATACAAAAGGGAAAATATGGCATGAACCTCTAAGAATTTCACAATTATATTGGTCTTAAATTTTGACAAAAATTTTGAAATTTTGAAAAATTTTGTGCTTAGGGTACATTCTCTGATGGTAGAAAATTGTTTATTAACATAATGAATCTGAGCTATAAGTAGCTCTACAAAAATGTCTTATGCTATTTTGTTATTTTAGATAGTCTTGTCAACCAAATTCCAACATATTGCAGAATGAGCCTAGCAGCATTAATACTCGAATGAAGAATTAATATGTGGATGTTCACCCACAAATAACATGACTGTCATTTTATAAGTACAGTTAAAGAATTTATTTTTAAAATACGAAATTTAAACTGTAATTCTGATGTTTTAAAAATAGAATAACTTTTGATTTTAGGTAGCAGTGATGGTTCTGAACTAAGTGAAGAGACCTCATGGCCTGCTTTTGAAAGGTAAGAAGAATCGTTCATTTGAACTGCTTCAAGTTTAGTTTGTCTTTCTTAAAAGATATGATCATATGCATTTTAACAGGTAATATTTGTTAACATGTCTCTAAGGGACTATTTATAAGCTTCCAACTGAAGCTTATAAATTAGAAGTTGGCAGAAATTAGAAGTTGATATTTAAGTCTAAGCTAATAAATAAAGGTTTATTTGGTGACTTGACATATATTTGAATTTTAATACCTTTAAAATTATAAATTTAAAATCATAATAACCAGTCATAGTCAACTGAAATACTGTAAGTCATGATCCCTTCTCCTTTCTTTATTACTTTAAGTTTTAAAAGTTGTCATCTGTCTACAGCAGATATCATACTATATTGATCTTTGAATGTAAGATCTTCTTAAAAATGTAGCCAAACAGTGCAAATAATTTATTTACTAAATATCAATTAGGACTTTTATATTGTCTTTTGACCATTTCAGTTCTTCCATGTTCATATTTACAGGATGCTTGACTCTTGCCAAAATAATTGCTCCCTTTTGTATATAAACTGAGCAACCTAAATTTCTAAGCAGTAGAGTGTCATTTAGATTGAATTTTGAGTGCCATATTAAAATTGATGGAAATGAAAATAGTTACCTAACTCTGTATCAATCACTTTTTTAGTAGAAAACAATTTTATTAACTATCCGTAACGATATTGGAATTGGTTAATATCATGCTGTTTATTGGAATATTCTTGTTCTTAATGAAACTTCGTGAAGATTTCTCTCTGTTATGTGATTAAGATTTTATTTGTAAATCCAGCATTTCAAAGTACTCTTGAGCCTTTCTACTGTAGTTATCAGAGTTCCCAAGTCTTATTCTTTGTTTTTGGGGGGGCCTTAACAACTTGTTTTTGCATACTATTTCTCTTCCAACTTTTACATTCAGTCTCTTTATTAGGGTTTGCCTGAAATGAGAAAAACACAAGTTGCCTCTGGCATGCTGTCAGTACAAGTGATTTCAGTTCTTTTCTTCCAGGAAGAGCATCATATGTTGATTATAGAGTGTATTGTAATCTTTAGATAAAAAACATGGATGGAAAAAATCATTTCTCAGTTTGCATGCATTATAAAGTGAATAACCAGGATGGTGTTGTGTGCAGTAATCTGTTCTCATCCCAGCAGGTTACGTTTGAAGACAGTATTTAATGGTGTTACCTTCACATCTCAAAACGATGTCTTTCTTTTACAACAAATGGTTTGCTTTGCAGACATTTGCAGCTTAAAAAAATCTGTACTTGTGCCAAGTTTAAATCTGTGGCTCTGGGAACATTTTGAGAGCAAATTAATGCTTCCCAGCAAGATTCAGACATGGAATAATAAAAAGTAAATAAAGAACTAGGGTTTTTAAAATACTGCTTGTAGATAGTGAATTTGAAAATAGTTCTCTGAATGTTAAACATACCACCCTCTGTCCTTATTTTCTACAGAGACATCAAATATGTTGCTGCTTAAGTTGCTAAAATAATGCTTTTTTGCTTTAAATAACATTTATCAACAGTGTTACCTTTGGCTTTTCCCAGACAAAGAAGTGTTGGTGTTTCTGTGTGTGTGTGTTTATTTCCTTTGTTAAGTATTACATGCCATTTTGGATAAATAGTATCTCAGACCATTTTTATCATTTATTGGCTTTATCATTTATTTCAGTTGATGTGGAAATAAAATAATGCTTTTATTACTCAGCTTATCTCTTTTATTAGTTTTCTTGGATTTAACGTAAAGGATAGAGAGGAAGTTATAGGTGTTTAGACCACATTAATTTTAAGTTTACAGCCCACATTGCTTTTAGGTGTCTTCATAGGGACATATAATAAAAATGAGTTATTTATATAAATCCAGATACCATTTTTAAACTGTAATCCAAGAACTGGAATAGAAACAAAAGGATTTTTGAAGTATTATCCAGGTTTTGATAGTACTGGTTATAACTCTAATTATTTTAGCAGATTTGTGAGAGCAAATGTATATGAAATGTGTGGTATATCCTAACACCTGTATTTCTAGAGTCAGTAGTAGAAGAAAACACCTTTTTTAAAATCTGTGCTGCATGCTTAAGAAAAGAGGAGCAACCACATACTGTCCTTTTGTAGGATTTAGAAAGCTGTCTTACAGGAAGAAATTATTACATTGTTCTAGGTATTGATGATTGTGTGAATAAAAGCATATGTAATATATACAATTTATAATGGAATCCAACAGGAACAGATTATACCATTCTCTCGGCCCGGTGACACGAGTGGCACGAAATGGCCATCGAAGCCACGTGAAGGCCAGCAGGTACAATCCCCCTGCATTCAGGGGTCACAGAACTCCCCTCTGGTGTTGGTGATTGGCTAAATGGGTGTGATCTCACAGTATCTCTGTTCTTTCTCAACTAATTAGTTTAAAAACTAAAAAAATGCCCACAAAAGCTTTCTTGCCAAGATTTAATCTAGAGATAAATTTGAACTTCTCTTTCTGATCCACTGAGCTAATTGCAGAATAATTCCAACTTGGTGGCCTTAGAACTGCACAGGTCTCTGTAATGCTGCTGGTTCTTGGATAAGCATTATTTAAAGGCTGCTGTCACAGCATTTACTTTGCTAGTAAGGCTCCATTCAATTTATCTTTGTTAAGAATTTTTCATATAAACTGCAGGACCTGAATGTAGACAAGTCTCAGTAAATAATGTTTGTGCTTTTAAACTCATTTTTGTTCAGTGGTTTATTAGTTAAACCAGGTCTCTTTCTGCACCATTTTAGCCACGGAAGGAAATGAGAATGTTAGATTGATGTGAGGCTGGAGGTTACTGGTAATGTGTAATCAGCCACTTCATAATACAACACATACAATAGCCAACTTCAGAAGTAAACTTTTTGTCAATTTGGTGTCTAATCTCTTTGTGTATACCCTGAATATAAATAGCAATAGCATGAAATTTCTAGTGGTCTCTAGGTTTTTAAGTCACTTTGAAGACACCTAAATAATCATAAGAGAGAAACTGGCAAACTTCAGTTTTCTTCCCTGTTGTAGGAATTCTGCATATCATGTCAGATCCCCAAAGAATGGCAGATAATTTTATTAGTGTGTATGTTTTAATTGACTCGTAGAAGTTATTGTTGTTTTAAATATAGGACCTTAAGTCAGTTGGGGAAAGATATTTAAATGTTTGGTTATTTTGTGGTGGTTTTCTTAAGATACATGAAAAGGAAATCTTGAGTTTGGGAGTTACTCCTTCCTTGGAGAGCTGTTAGGTTATTTTTTTTTTTATAAAGATTTTTATTTATTTGAGAGAGAGAGAGAGAGAGAGAGTGAGCGTGAGAGGGGGGAGGGTCAGAGGGAGAAGCAGACTCCCTGCCGAGCAGGGAGCCCGATGTGGGACTCGATCCCAGGACTCCAGGATCATGACCTGAGCCGAAGGCAGTCGCTTAACCAACTGAGCCACCCAGGTGTCTCAGAGCTGTTAGGTTATAATCAAACACTACGCATTGACAGCATTTAAATGTTATTACAATTTACTGCAGTACCCTAGTTTTTTAAATATGTTGTTATTGCCTATATTACTTCTCTCACCTATTTTAGAATTAAATTCAGCATGGGTTTTCTTTTTCTTTTCCTTTTTTTGAGCCTCTGCTCTTTTTATTTTGAGTTTTATATGCTTAAATACTTTTTAACAAAAAGAATCCTCACCTTTCCTACCAGGACTTAAAGTATTTAAGGGGAAAAAAGTTTACAGCAGTGATGCAAATGTGGCATGTTAAAAAGAAGGGAAAGTCTTAAATCCTTAATTTAATCTTGACTAAAGTGAATTACTCTATTCTTTCTAAATTATACTTGTTCAGTTATGTAATAAAGTGTGCATTTTTTAACCATCTGTTGACTTTAATAACTTCCTGATTAAACTTTTATGACAGCTTATAAATTTCAGCAGAGTAAGCCTTTATAATTGTCAGTGTCTTCTAATGCTAAATACATTAATGAAGTTTTAAAACTAAGAGTAATTACATTTCATTTAAGTACCTGCTTTGTAACTGCTATACACAAAAGGTCTTACATGTTCTTTTCTTCATTCCATTATTATAGTTCTGCAGAATCAGAAGATTTGGCAGTACATTTATATCCAGGAGCTGTCACTATTCAAGGTGTTCTCAGGAGAAAAACTTTGTTAAAAGAAGGCAAAAAGCCTACAGTAAGATATTATTGTATTATATTTTAACACACCTCCAAAAATAAGCAAACATACAGGACCCTAAAAAAATATGAAAACAATGAAATAAAACCAGATGTATGGTACACTTGAAATAATTGAAAATGCACATTTGCCTCGCGTGTTTCTTAATTTAGACTTCAGTTAGATCATACATTGAGGGTGTGTCCATCAAGGTGCTCCTGTACCCCTCTCTGTCCCCTAGTGTAGTTCTTACACAAAAACATTTCTTGGAGAACCTTGAAAGTATATGCCATAATGAAATATTCTAGTAATAAGTTTAGGAAAAATAAAGAATTGAGAGGAATAACCCTAAAAAGTGGAATGCAACCAATTTTGTTGTGTCAGTCCTAAGTTGTTTATTTACATCTCTGTAATGAAGTTTCGTTTTCCTTCGTGAAATAAAACCCAGATATTAAATGTCCTCCAAACCATTGTTATCTTTTTTTAAGTGGTAAAAGTTGAGTAGCTCAAAGCCTTTTGTACATAACATAGAAGTTTCTTCTTCCCCAGCAAGCAGTTTGACTGCTAAAGAAGACTTTGTTTTTTCTTTTCTCAAATAATAGTATAATTTATCTAGTTTGGAATAAAAACTTCAGTGTGTATCCAAACTTGACACTTTTGAAGATATGAGAGCTTCTTAAAATGTAAAAATGGTTTACAGCTAAGCAGTCTGATTTTGCCGCTTACGTTACAGTAAACCACGGTCGAGAAGCTACACGAGGCCAGCTAGTAAAAACTAGGAGTAGCCTGCCAGTTGAGGCATTACGACACTATCGTGTGCCAGATGCTGGAAATAGAGCAGCAAACAAGATGAGGCACAGTGCCTGCCTTGTGCAAATGACATTCCAACGAGACAAATAGAAAGTAAGCCCTTGAAATAAGGTAACGGGATGGCAGGTGAGAGGATGAGGAGAGGTGTCAGCACGGCGAGGCATCCGAGCTGCCATCTGAATGAGGCAGGCGAGCTAGCCGTGTGAGGATCTGAGTTCAGGCAGCGAGAAGGCCTGTGGAGCTGAGGCGCAGCAGGTGGAGGAGGTGAAGTCAGGGAGAACGGTTAGGGTTGCTTGATGATGTGTTAGGTGCGGTGTATGAGAGAGCGTGACGTGAAGATGGTACCTGGGTGGGGTCTGAGCTGGATGAATGTTGGGAATGTTTACTGAAATAGGAAAAGTTTCTTCAAGAAAGGGCCGGTAAGTCTTAGCTAAGTTCACTTTAATATGCGTTTTAGGCATAGAAGTGGAGATGTCAGTTTAGCTCTAAAAAGTACAGGTCAGAAGTTCAGCAGAGAGGTGGTGGCTAGAGATGGGGATTTGGGGGTAGTTTGTATACAGATGGTATTTGAAGTATGGGACCAGGTGAGACATTATCTCATGAAGAGATAATGAAGAAAGTATAGCTGGGGAAGAAAAGAGGGCCGAGGATAGAACTATGGAGCACATCAAGGTCTGCTATGAGAAGCATAGAGGAAAATGAAGGAACTGTTACCAGAGAAGCGCAGCGGTTAAAGTATTTCAAGAAGGAAGGAGTGGCCAGCCGTGTCGGATGTTGCTAAGAGGTTGACTGTGGTAAGAACAGAGGCTTTGGGATATGTCAGTGATCAGTGACCTTGACATTGGCAGCCTAACCAAAAGTAAGTTGAGAAAATGGGCAAGAGAGAAGTAGAGTCAGGCATTAGAGACAACTTGCAAGAAGTTATGCTGTGAACAGGAGCAGAAAAATTGGGTGCTCTCTGATGGGGCAGAGGACGGGGCGGTGGAGGGATTTTCAAAGATGAGAGTGCTGTGAAGCCTCATTTGCATAATGATGGGAGAGGGAGAGAAATCAAGACAGTGGAGAAAGGAGTAAATGACAAAAGCGGATTTCTTGAGGGAGTGAGAGATAGTAGAAATCTAGAGCACAAAGGGAGGGTAGTTTCTCCTTTGATAGAAGCAGCGTTAACTCTTCTGTTGCAGCAGGAAGAAAGGCTAAGTAGGTGGGCCTACACACAGATAGTTAGATGGAAATGATCTGGGAAGATGAGGAAGTCCTCACCAGATTTCACCTATTTTTCTCTGGGGAGTGTGCAGTGCTATCATAAGGGGATGGAGTACTAGGGTTTTTGAAAAGGAATGAAATGGTTGTCTCCAGAGAGAAAGAGTATAATGACTTCATGGGGTAAAAATGAAGTACTATTGATTTCTAAATGAGATTGTTGGTTCTAATTTTATCAGTTGGCACAGTTGTGTGATTTTTCCAGCAATATTCGGTTATTATAATGTGCCAAGTAATCAGATGGTTAGATTTAAATAGGGCTAGGGTTCAATTAGGAGAGAGGGACAGTGGGATTCAAGTATGTGGAAGGGAATGGCTATAGTGCTGGACCATGTGGTATTGGCTAAATACGAAGAAGGGAGAGGGAAGGATACAGGATGGGGAGACAGCAGCAAGGCTAGATAATGTTAAAAAGTGGTATGGGTTTTGATGAAACCAATAGTTATCTGAATGAAAGTAGTAGTAGAGCATATTCAGTGGAAGTGACAGGAATGTGGGAGATAAAGATTTCAGCAGTGATTCAACTCTTAAGATTAGACTAAGGTGGCCGGAGTGGAGCTAAAGGTCATCGGCGCTAAGAAAGTAAAGAAACCGAGAAGCCGGTGGTAGTATGTTCCTGTGTTTGTCTCTCCAGGTGGCATCATGGACAAAGTATTGGGCAGCTTTGTGTGGGACACAGCTTTTTTACTATGCTGCCAAATCTCTAAAAGCTACAGAAAGAAAGCATGTAAGTATTCCTCCTCTGAACTGCTAGCAGAGCTTCAGTGCTTCTTCATGGTTGTAAAGAAAGCAGTCCTGATGGAATGCAGCAATTTGGATCATTTCCATGTTCTATTCCAGAAGTTCTTAACATCTATTCCTTGTGCGAGTGTTGTGGTAGAATTATTTTTATTTAGTAAGACCATTCCAGGGAAGGTCTTGGAATAACTTCCATATTTAGAGTTTATTTTTTTGAATGCTATTTTTCCATCAGAAGCTCAAAAATGCTCATTTCCACTCTCTATTTTGGCGTCAAAACCTTCCCAAGCCTGGGTTTCTTGTTCAGAAAGTAGTTGAAAATTATTGCTTTGGAGTCTTAGTTCATAATCTGTAAAATGTGAAAAATTGGGACCATCATCTAAAGTTCTTTGCCACCTCAATCTCAGACAGAGTGGTTTTTCTCAACAGTGAAGAGGAGTAATAGTTACTATGCTTACTCTAGGTCACTTTCTTGTGTTGCATATTACTTAGAAGAAGCCTCTCAATGTACTTTTCTCCAAATGTAGAATCTTCTATAAATCTCTTTTGCATGCTGTTTTGTTTTTATATGCTAGTGATACAGTCTTTGAAAGGAAGAAATTTTCCATGTTGCATTAATAAAATCCCCTTGAGAAGAATTTTATTTCTAAGTCATGTATTTTGCAGTGCAATTAAGTGGTTTACCATACCAAGGAAAGGTAATCCACTAAAAAAATTGAGTCCTTTTACTATGTATAAATTATCCAGTGACATTGCATAATTCAGAGAAGCTCTTTATTCTTACAGTTTTAGTTCTTTATAATCAAATCAGAAGTATAGAAGAGTAAGTTGTTGGTTTAAATGAATGTAAGTGCCGTAAAATAGTATCAACCTTCCTTCTTCCTTGCCATACCTACACCTGTCATTGTCCTGAATTTCATATTAATCATTGCCTTGCTCTTCTCTAATTTAGAGTTTACCATATATGTTTCCTTAAACAACACATTGCCTCATTTTTGAACCGTACGTGAATGGAATCATATAAATTCTCGAATTCTGGCTTTTTTTTTTTTTTTTTAAAGGGAGAGGGTGGTGGGGAGGGGCAGAGGAAGAGGCAGAATCAGGGCCCGATGTGGGGCTCAATCCCACGACCCTGAAATCATGATCTGAGCTGAAATCAAGAGTCAGACACTTAACCAACTGAGCTCTCAGGAGCCCCTGAAGTTCTGGGTTTTTTGCCCACTATTATTTTACAATTGTTTAGACTTTGACTGTTTTTTGTATTCTGGTCAAAGTGACTAATACACACCCAACAGAGTTATACAGACTAGTTCCACCCAAACATTTTGCAGAGTAATTGCCTCTGATTAATACTGCTATCCTCAGAGGGAGGAAAAAAGATTGCTATAGCTAAATTAAATCCTTTGTCTTCAGATACAGGTAACTTTTCACATAGCCACTTTGAGATGCTTGGCTCAGTTTCACTTAGTTGACGATTATAAAGAAGTAGCTATTCAAAATTAAGTGTTTTTTATTTTTTCCTAAACTTTAATTAGAAAGAAGCCAGATGAAATTAGAGCATACTGGGTTGTAAGGAAATCAAATTGAGTGCCAAGGAAATGGACTATATTCCTAATATTCTTAATTTAAAACTGTTCGGGTTAAAGAAGGAATTACAAGAACAACGTAGAGCGTAGAGAGACAAGCTCGTGTTAATATTATAGAATCAGTTTTAGAAGAGATGTGGCACAACTAAAAGCAATGAAGGAAAAACTTTTTTAAATCATTTTCAAACAAAATTGTATTATTAGAAGAAAATAATGGCTATATATAAGCAACAGATAAAGGATTAAAATGTATTCTATAAGCAGAGCACCACCTATGTAGTGTTCTTGCCAAAAGTTTAACCTGAATCTAATCATGAAGAAACAATCAAATCCAGATTGTGGAACGTTCTACAAGACAACTGGCTTGGATTCTTAAGACCAAAATTTGGTAGATGGAGCAGGGGGTGTGTGGGGGAAGAGGAGGACTGTTACAGATTAAAAGAGACTGAAGAATCTGAGAGGTAAATGCAATATGTGTACTTTGGTTGAATCCTGGAGGTAATTTCTTTTTTTTTTTTTTTTAACGACGAAGATCATAATTGGGACAATTGAAAAAATTTCATGGATTTTATAAAAAATGTCTTAAATTTCTTAGATACTTATATTGTGGTTATATAGAAATATATTCTTAGGCTATACATGCTGAAATATTTAGGACTCAGTTTTATGATGTCTGCAGTTCAAAAAGATCAAGCAAATGCACAAAATGTAGATTCGGGGGTAACCACTGTGGCATTCTTTCAACTTTGTAGTTTCAACCTTTCAAAATTGAAAGCTGGAGGGAAAAAAATTACTAATGAAAATATACCTGTTCATATAGGTCTATAAATGCAGAAGGAGAAAATCTGGACGCCTACAAACCTATAAGTTTTATTACTCTCTATACATATTTTTTGCCTGCGAGGAACAGAATAGGCTTGGCAGGGTAGAATAACTGGGGAGAGCAAAGGGGGACTCCTATTATGTCTGTATTTTTGGATTTTTTTTTTTAAGATTTTATTTATTTGAGAGAGAAAGAGCACAAGCAGGGGGAGTGGGAGGGGGAAGCCCAGTGCGGGGCTCGATCCCAGGATCCTGGGATCATGACCTGAGCTGAAGGCAGATGCTTAACCAACTGAGCCACCCAGGCGCCCCTTTGGATTTTTTTAAGATTTTACTTATTTGAGAGGGAGAACACAAGCGGGGTAAAGGTGGGGGAGGGGCAGCAGGAGAGGGAGAAGCAGACTCCCCCCTAAGCAGGGAGCCAGACCCGGGGCTCAATCCTGACCTGAGCCAAAGGCAGACACTTAACCGACTGAGCCACCCAGGAGCCCCTTTTTGGATGTTTTAAAATGAAAACATTCACTGTAAAAATGTTTTTTACTGAAGGTTTATTTATTGTAAAAAAAAATTTTGCAGTTATGTTTGAACCCATCACTGTATGGTAGAGAGTGAATAAATACTATTCAATTAGTTAAATTTTTAAAGACCAAGACTGTGCCTGAAAAGAAATCTGTAACAAAACTAACAACTTTCCACAGCTCAGAATAAAACAGGACCTTAGAAAAAGGGAAGGAGGAGGTAAATAGAAGATGAAATATAATTGGCTAATAAACATGAACAGATGATCAACCTTATTAGGTATCAAAAATGCAGGTTAAAGAAGATGCCCTTTTTTGCTACTAGGCAAAAATTTTGAAGATTGTTAATAGAGCATTGTCCGTGGTGTAGGGAAACATAGACTTATCTGTGATTTGCAGAAATTTAAATTGGTATTGTTTTTGTGGTGGGCAGTCCTAGTCCGTATTTAACTTAATAATAACCAGCAATTCCTTATCTGAGAATCTGTCCTGTGGAAGTCCTTGAACAAGTGCACAAAAATTCCTGTAGAAGAATATTCCTGTAGTTGTTTATAATAGAAATCTATAAAGACTCAAAATACTTACCAATAAGGAAGTACTGATAAGTGAAAACTATAAATAAGAGTACAAATATGCCCCCATTAGTACAGTGAACCCTTGAACAACTAGGTTAGAGGTACCTACCCCACCTCCCTCCCACACCTGTGCAGTTGAAAATCTGTGTATAACTTTCAACTCCCCAAAAACTACCAATAGGCTACTACAGATCAAAAGCTTTACCAATGGGACGCCTGGGTGGTGGCTCAGTCGGTTGGGCGTCTGCCTTCAGCTCAGGTCATGATCCCAGGGTCCTGGGATTGAGTCCCACATCGGGCTCCTTGCTGGGCGAGGAGCCTGCTTCTCCCTCTGCCTGCCTCTTTCTTTCTCTCATAAATAAATAAGATCTTTAAAAAAAAAAAAAAAGCTTTACCAATAACATAAACAGTTGGTTGACACATTTTGTATATGTATTGTATGATGTATTATTACAATAAAGTAAGCTAGAAAAAATGTTAAGAAAATCATAAGAAAAAAGTACACTTACTGTAATGTATTTATCCAAAAAAATCTGCATCTTAAGTAGACCTGCATAGTTCAAACCCGTGTTGTTCAAGGGTCAGCTGTGTATGAAAACCAACAGCATCAAAAAAGTCTTTGGCGTAAATGCAGAGAGAAAAGTCAGGCATTTGTTTTCTTGATTTTTCTGTGTGGATAACCAATTTTCCTGGCATCATTTATTGAACAGTTCATTCTTCGTTCATCAGGCTGCAGAGTCCACTCTTGTCATATGAATTTGCATCTCTACACCCAGATGGCTCTCTTGACTTCCATTACCCTGTTTGTCCCTGTCCTGGAGCCCATGGTCTCAATTACTGTGGCTCTGAGTCTTGATGTGTGTCAGGGCAGGTCCTGACTCACTGTTCTCAGGAGTGTATTGGCTATTTCTGCTCCTTTGCTCTCGTATATAAATTTTAGAATCAGTTTCTCAAGTTCTGTAAAATCCTACTGAAATTTTTATTGAAATGACACTGAGTTTATATAAATCAATTTAGGGAGAATTGACATCTTTACAAATCAAACCTTTTTCTTCATCTCATGATATTTTTTTTAAAGATTTTTATTTTTTATTTATTTGAGGGAGCGAGAATGAGAGAGAGAGAGAGAGAGCACATGAGAGGGGGGAGGGTCAGAGGGAGAAGCAGACTCCCCGCTGAGCAGCAGGGAGCCCGATGTGGGACTCGATCCCGGGACTCCAGGATCATGACCTGAGCCGAAGGCAGTCGCTTAACCAACTGAGCCACCCAGGCGCCCCTATCTCATGGTATTTCTTAATTGTTTTATGTCTTCTTGGATGCCTTTTATGGGTTCTACTTCTGTGTATCTTTTGTTGCATGTATTGCTAGATACCCCTCTTATAAATGACTTATATTTCTCGTGTATAGAATTACAGTTGATTTTCATACTGATCTTTTCCAAGTGTCTTTGCTCATCATTCTTACTAATTTGATAGATGTGAGTGGATTTTCTTTGTCGATATTATCATCCAGGACTAATGGCAGTTTTATTTCTTCCTTACTCTTACACCTTTTACTTCCTTTTTGTTATCCTATTAAGCTGATTAGCTCTTCAAATTCTGTGTTGAATGGAGGTAGCAATGATAGGCATCCTTGTCTTGATACTGATTTTGAAATGTTTTTAGCATTTTACCCTTGAGTATGTGTGGCAGGGTTTTGATTTTGGGTTGTCTTTTTTTGGGGGGGGTCGTCTTTCCTGTGTTATTTTGGTTTGGTTTTTGTGTAGGTTTTGTTTGTTTGCTTGGTGGTTACTCTTTACTGAATTAGGAAGTTCCCTTCTATTCCTAGTCTGTCACAAATATACATTATATTAGCAAAAGCTTGTTGGGTAAACTGAGTTGAATGTATTTTTTTCTTTCTTAATCTGTTAATACGGTGATTTAGCTTAATAATTTTTCTAAAGTTAAAAAAATAATTTTTGAACTTGACTGCACTAATCTTGCTTTCTTGAAATAAACCCAACTTAGTTGCATTGGTTGATTTCTAACATTAAACCAACCTCACATTCCTCGGATAAATCCAAACTGGTCATCATATATCAGCTTTTTTTTTTTTTAAGATTTATTTATTTTAGAAAGCGAGAGAGCATGAGCAGGAGGGGCAGAGGGAGAGAGAGAATCTCTGGCAGACTCCATGCTGAGCGTGGAGCCCAACATGGGGCTCTGTCTCATGACCGTGAGTGAGATCATGACCTGAGGAGAAACCAGGAGTCAGACACTCGACCAACTGCACTACCCAGACACCCCATCAGCTTTTTTATACACCAGTATAATTATTGGTATATACATATACCAATTGGTATATACATATAATAAAAATGTATTGGTGTATACAATTATTTAATATTTTTCCATTTATGGTCACGAATGAGAGTATCCTAATTTTCTGTTCTTTTCTAATAGCCCTTTTTTCATTACATTTATTTCTAGTTTAACTTAAAAAAAAGAATAGAAAACTAACAAGAATACTAAGAATACCTTTTTTTGAGAAATACAAGTAAAAATATATTATTATTAAGAATTGTCTGGGTCACCAGGGTGACTCAGTCGGTTGAGCATCCAGCTCTTGATCTCAGCTCAATCATGATCTCAGGGTCATGAGTTCAAGCCCCATGTTGGGCTCCATGCTGGGCATGGAGCCTACTTAAAAAAAAAAAATTGATACCACTGCTGGTTTAGTAAATCATCAGGTTTCAGGTAATCCCCCTATTACATTGTATACTTTAAACTTATGCTATGTTATGTTAATTATATCTCAATAAAGCTGGGTAAAAAAAGATAACAAAATATAGGTGTGTTTCCTAATGAGGGAGGGGTTCGGGGCAGCATAGTAAAGAACAGAAAAAAAACCACAGAGATGAATTTATCAGATCCAGCGACAGATCGTGCTTTTTTGAGAATCAAGACTTGGACAGGTTTTGATGAAGAGTTGAAGCTAGGAAGGATCTGAAGAGTAGGAGACTGTCTAAAGAGGGCATGCCTAAATGGAATTTAGTAGTAAGTAAAAGGCTGTGAGCAGACTCAACCAACATGAAGTCACAAATCTTATCTCTCATGGCAGAAACTGAAAATATGCCTATCCTTAATTTTTGCTTAGGATGAGCCATAAATTTTGTGTTTTCCATTAATGATCTTTTTATCTCTCAGTTCAAATCAACATCAAATAAGAACGTATCTGTGGTAGGATGGATGGTGATGATGGCTGATGACCCAGAACACCCAGATCTCTTCTTGCTGACTGACTCTGAGAAAGGTGAATTATTAGAATATCTAGGGTTTAAGGTACTGCAAGTACATAACGTTCAGTTGGTCCAAACGTAGTTTAACTAGAATACTTGACCAGGAACATGTTTTTGTAGTTTTGTCTCTTGGGAAATAATTCTGTCTCATAATGTAGAGTAATGATATCAATATTTCTGGTATCAATATCTGTTATAAGCATATTTTCTTTGCTGCATGGGCATAAGCTTGAAATTAAAAGCCCAAGTAATCCTTAAGGAGCTAAGAACCAGGCAGAGAGGGAGGGAAGGAGGGAACTGGAGAATCAGTTACTTTAAAGCCTCAGACATTTGCTATATATGTAATACCCCTTCATTTATACTCTCAAATAAATTGTTATTCTTAAGTTCTGAATGTGGCAGAGGTTTTCCTCTAAATGATTTTTAGTCCATTATTTTTAATGAGGTTAATACGTTATTTAACTCCTGTCGCTTTCCAAGTAAGTATAATTAATAATGAATACTTTGCTTACAATATTGAGAGAGAGACTTATGAAGGAAATGATTGACTCTTGACCAGCAGAGTTTTTTAAGTGGATCAGAGAAGTTGGAGGGTGGGCCGTGTGGAATCAGACCCTGTGCATCTCTAGTGGAGGCCGCAGGTGGCCGTCGGAACGCAGCCTGACGTGATTGCTGCTCTTCCTGCATACAGCTGCTAGCTGTTGATAAGCACCTCAGAGGGAGCCAGACGAGAAATTCTTTCCTCTCTGCCCAGAATCTTCCACTGCAGCAACTCACCACCGAAATTCTGTTTATTGACTGTACAGTTATATTTTCACCTCTATTCAGAATGTATTTTATAGCAACAGATATTCTGCTTTTAGGATATTATAGCATTTTAAGTGAAATTATAGCATTTTAAGTAAAAAAAATAATAGTAGGAAAATGTCTCATTTTGAGATGAACTAGACTGACTTACAGAGTAAGAACTCCCTGCTCAGCATTCTGAATTCAGAGTCCCTGCCCCAACCCCAAATCCCAAAGGCATTATTCATAAAGTTGCATCTTAAGGAAATCATTTTCATTGGGCTTAGTTAACAAATTCTTTATTTTCTTTCAGTTTCCCTAGTGTAGCTTGATGGGATTCTTTCCAAGTAACCAAGGTTTTTGTAACATTTGTACTAATAGTCTTTTGGAGGGGGAGGAGAAAGTAGATAAATGGCCGCTATGGCCAGCTTAATTGTAGATATGCCTTCGATTCAGATTGCTTTAATGTCCACATCTGAGTTCAGCAAGTAAAACAGTATTATTTAACATGAAACATTGGTGAAGAAACTGTTGCTTCTGAAAGTAAAAAAGTTCTCTGAGTGTTCAGTCTCAAAGGAAAGCTCTGTCATGCCTCGAGAAAGGTCAGACTCTTGGGCCATTGAATGCAGTTACAAAGGAGAGAGTAGAATTCGATACAAATTGGGAAATAAAAACTTAGGTCAATGAAAAAAGGGATAAAACTCAACTTAGGGCAGCCTTCAGTACATGAATCCTTTCTTTTTTCAGTTTATCACCTTAATACAACCATGTAAGATTTATCTATTATGTGTCAATCTTGAATTAGTCAACATAAGTTCTTAAATACACACAACACAGATGAATTTCTAATTTTCTAAAAGAGGAATCAGTGACTCTTCAGATTTTCCCAGAAATCCCTCAGTAGACCCAGAAATCCGTGATAATTTCAGCAAATGTAACTAACACCTAAAAGCATGGTTGATACTGATCCTTAATCATATTACATACCTAAGGTTTAAATGTTAAACGTGTTAAAGCATTTTGCCTGTAAAAACTTTAATATTAACATATTCTGTACTCTCAGTCCCACCTACAAATCTAGAGGAGCCAAACGATTCTTTTATTTAGGTATACTTTCCTCTAAGGAATATTTAAGAAGACAAGAATACTTCTCTTCCAATTCATAAGCAGCAAAACAGTGACTTTCTGAATAAATGATAGCATGTGAACATAGCATAGAGAACTTTTTATTTGTATTAGAAAATCAGGTGCTAGAGACAGAATTCTGAAACTGAGAATTCTAGTCTTGTTTCATTTTGCTCTTTGATATATGACTGAATTATATGTCAGAGTCCTTAAAATTTTATCATTTTCCCCTTGTTTTTAATAACTTTAGGAAACTCATACAAGTTTCAAGCTGGCAACAGAATGAACGCGATGCTGTGGTTCAAGCATTTGAGCGCAGCTTGCCAAAGCAACAAGCAGCAGGTGAGCAGTGTCTCTCGGTCCTCAGGATGGTCCGTTGCTTGGGACCGTATTTAAAAGCGTTCCAAGGGAAGTAAACAGACTAATTTTATGAATGAAGAAGGAAAATGATACTCTTTTTATTCTTTTTCTTACAGTGGTCGGCAAGTATGAAGTCCACATTTTAGTGAGGAGATAGTCAATAAAATAATGAACAAATAAAATTTCAAATGCTGAAAACTATATACAGAACTATATATACATATATATGGAAAACAAAATAGAATTATGTGATACAGAGTGATGAGAGTAGACACAACTTTAAATAAGTAAGAATGGGCAGCAGAGATCTCCCCAAAGACATTGACATGAGTGACAAGAAGGAACAGCCATGTGAAGATTAAGGTCTGCTGGAGGGCACAGCAAGTTCAAAGGTCCTGAAGCTGGAAGGAGCTTAAGGTGTTCTAAAGAGGCAAATGTTACCCATGTCGGTAGAAAATAGTGAGAGGCAAAGAAATAGAGTCCCAGGGGCGTAAAACTTAGATGGCACTTTAATAAAAATTATTCTGATTCATCTTTATTCTGTTAATAACCTGAGTAGGTTCTTGTGGTTGCAGCAAAACCCAAAGCCATTTGGATCTGTTTGTTTTTATTTCACCGAAACAAAGATGGTCTAATTCAAAGGCTTTCAGCTGCAGAGGAGAAATGAAGCCATGGTGTTGTTTTCCCCAAACCCTGTTGCAGATCTAAAGTTGAGCCATGGATTGGTAGAACAGACGTAAAGTAAACATAACTGCAGTTATGGAAATATGTGTAGACTTTTTGTGGGCAGTTTTTAGTGGATATATTTGAAGACCATTGATTTCAGGTACTGAAATTCAGAAGTGTACAGTTAAGTGTTAATCCATAGCTAATTATGAATAATATAATACACCATATGAGTTTATATCACTTATTAAAAGTATTTTTCACCCTGTGCTGTCAGGACCAGAGTTTTACCCCTTTTTTGATAAAGGAAGAAACTGGTCTCAGAAATGCTAAATGACCTACACAGGGTCAAACAAGCAAATGTCTTTATCTTTAGGTCCATTCTTTTTAAATATTGTTAGAATAGGCTTTGTTCTCTTAGAATTTTTATTTCAAATATATATATGAAAGACTAATAGCAGTATTTGGTATCATTTTTAGCACCCTCCATTAAGGGCATGAAACGCCATAGAACAAAGACTACTTTCTTAGGGCCTGGGACAGAGTGAATAGACTAAGCTTATGTGCAACTCAACTTACATTGTTTAAGTGTGCTTAAAGTGTTAAGTCTCATTTTTTTTTTTAATCTCAGATTTCAAGATTAATCTAGACAGTGTATACATACCAACATAAAGGTGAACAAGTCAACCAAATGTGTATAAGTGGGTTTTATTTGTTTGTTTCTCTCCATACTTGGGAGAATCAGAATAGTAGCAAATATATAAATAGAAGCTGTGAAATGTGAAAATTTTTGGTAGAAGCCTCTGATTCACTCAAGTACAATACCTTAAATCATATTCAAGGAACTTAGGAGGAAATGAACTTATACTTTATTTAAACATGGTTTTCTTATAACCAGACCTGAAAATTTATAATTTAAGCACTTGAGCATTTGTATTGCATTTGATTTATGATTCAGTTATGATTGTATTATTAAAGATTTTTTCATTCAGAAGGTGACATGTGTAAGAGACTCCCCCCTTTTTCTTGAATATTCTAGGTTTTCAGAAAAAGATTACTAAAGTGGTAGCTGCTGTTTTAAAGGACAGAGAAATGACCACTGAAGTGAGAATATCTCTCCCAGCACAACTTCAGAAAACAGATAATAAGGGTTAAGAGTTTTGTTTTTTTTTTAACATGGTGAAACCCTCTTTAGTCCTTGTCTAGAGGACTCATCAGCTGATTTTCAAAAACAAAATATACTTCTATTTCAAAAGAAGTGTTGTGGAATTTCTCCTCACTACAATGTGGACTTCATGTCTTATTGTTGATTTCTATAAGGAATCAAATTAAACTTGAACCAGTCTATAAGCCTCAAACTATTATATAACCTGTTGATTTTTTCAGTCACCAAGTGTCAGATCAGAATTTATCTAACAATGAGTTTTATTCTTTCACACTTCCATGATGATTTCACAAAGAAATTCTTAGTAATGTTCATTATAAAATTACCCATGCTGGATTTAAAAATGTGCATGTGGGAATTCCTGGTAATACAGATACTGAGAAAATAGACGATAAGTATGTTTGTCAGAGGGTCACCCTAACTAGAGCCACACTTCTTTTCTTGTTCATTTGCTCATTCAGCAGACATCTGCTGAGCACCCTGTGTTAGACCAGAAAGATACCGTCTCCACCCTTTCTCCCATTCCAATTTCAATTTTCTGGAAAGAGAGTATTAACTCAGTGATTTTTCTCAAAAATGTTCTAGCATATTTTATTCATTATTCATAAATGATTGCAGTACCTTCTGTCAAATTACTTTTTTAAAAAGATATCTGGGCTTAAAATGACAAAGATAAGAAATAGTACTTTGAAAAGCAACTTTTAAGTACTATCAGTTTTGTACTGCTTATATTTTTAAGGTTCCTACAAACTTGATGACTTTTGAGTAGAAGCCTAAGAAAGAAGCAAGGTGAACTGTCACCCCTAAGTGAGAATGAGGAGGTGACGCGAGCGCCAGCTATGAGCCAGTTCTGGGCCACGAGGAGCCTAGAGGCTATGTCTCAAGCCTTTGGAGTTCTGAACCAAAAAAGCACTAATTTCAGGGAATGAAGTGAGATATTCCCAGAGAACACATTGGAGTCACTAAACAAACTGCCATGGACCGCGCTGCTTTTCTCTGAACTGACCTGCGGAAACCACTGCCTTAAACGAACGAAAGGAAAACCAACATGAAGCACCAAATAGTGTGTGTGCGTCTTCTGGCGGTGCTGTGCTTGGAATAGATCGGAGCCCATTTGCGTTTCTTTTAACTTTGTACTAATTTTGGAGGGGGGAATCTCCTGTTTTTAGACACACTTTAAAAAGGAAAACATCTTTCTTACGAGTTATGTGAGGGGCTGGTTTAGAAAGGAGGTGTGAAGATGCTCCGCCCGCCCCGGGGGGCTTCTCAGCTCCCGGTCATCTGCAGCCTCCCCAGCTCTCCCACGGCAAGAGTTTCGGGATTAGACATATTCATAAAGAGAGTTGTTGGGGTTCATTTGGGATTGGGGGCGGGGGTGGTTTTGAATGAGGGGAGATTTTTCTTAAACACTAAGCTTCGGAAATTGAGTTCTGGGTGGGGAGCGTCATTTCCTGCAGGAGGCATGAAGGCTGAGCGCTCCTATTCCAGACACTCTTTTCAACTGGGCTCCAGAAAGCATGGTTGTTTTTAACTGGGTTTAAAATTTGGCCCTCTATATGAATTCATTGTTGGACCACAGATCTGCTTAGGAAAGAACCGTAATCCCAACCTAAACTTTTCTGAGATTTTACAGTAATTACATTTTTTTTTCAAGTGAATTGAATTATCCCTTCTACCAGTCGCTGGTGACTTTTGTCGTCAAGATGATATACTGATATTTCATCAGGATATTTTCTCTTACAGTGTTTCATATACACAATGCCAGTTATTTTTTTTTATTACTCATTTTCATTATTTTTGTTAAGTATAAGATTCAGGATTACATGTATTTAAAAGAGCTTCTGCATATGTATGTGTGTATGTATTATAAGGCACACAAAATAATTTTAAAAGGGAAAAAGGTGAAAGATTGAGATTCTGGGAATCTTAAGTGTCAAAACTTCCCTTCTTATATAACTTTCCTTTATTACAAAACACTTTTCTGAAAACGTACTGTAGGTCCCGGCCATGAAACCATACTCTGTCAGTGGTAGACCAAGCTGTTTTGGAAGAGCTCTTCCATGCAACAGTGTGTTTAATTTCCAGAATAAATGTTGAATTGCAAAAAGAAAAAAAAAAGGTTTAAAGGTGAGCTGCCTTAGAGTTTTAATAAAAAATGGCACTTGAACAAAGGCTGTATGTTAGATGTTAGAAACTCATGGGGCATCCTGTATTTTAGCAGTGGCCCAGAGGAAGAACCCCTTTTTGACTGATGTCTTCCAATAAACTTGTAATACTTTGGGCCTCACATAAAATTTCTTACATTTGCATTCTTAGAGAATTTCATACTTTTTTTTTTAATCATCTTGAAGCCGTGAAACTTAAATAGAAAATATTACTCACATAATCACTAGCTAAAAGTCTATCCAAAGGAAAGTAGAAGAGCTTTTGGAAAGGATGTTAAGAGTTCAGATATTTTTCTCATATAGCACAGTTAGAAATACCATTATTTCTGGTATTGTGGAAAGTGACATGGGCTAGAGAGGGCAAAATGTTGCCTGTGCTGAGTGATTTTTCAATTAATGATCTCCCAAGCTTAACCCACGTTGGGTACATAGAAAGACACCACCTGCATCGCCAGCAGTATTACTATTTAGACTTTGCACATCTTTCTTTTGTTTTACATTTTTTAAAAATTCCTTAATTTGTGTATTTTTCTTCAAAAATAAGTGTTTTTAACAGTGTATGTGCTTTTTAAAAAATTCTGTGGATGAGAACCCTGTGGATTTTTTATTATTGTTCTGTTTGTCATAAATAAGCTAAAGTAGATACACTGTAGGTTAACCATATTTGAGGAGATATGCAACTGGAAGTCAGAGCCTGACATCACAGTTTTGCCAAAGAGAGAGCTAAACTGGAAGATGTGTTTGATATTTCAGCTCTAACATTACGGGATACATGCACAGGGAAAGAATAGTGTTCAAATTTGGTGAATAGTCCCTATATAGAATTGTGGCCTCTGACTGAGCGAAACTCTTAACACAACTGTGCAGTAGAAGTAGACATTGTTCTGTCTTCAAATCTGTCTATTCAAAAGATTAGACGTTGCTTTTGAAGATTATTTTAGCATTTGAAACAAATGGAAACCAGTGAGAGAAGTGAATTGAAATAGCATAGGTGAATATTTGATCTATAATTCACCAAATGATGTAATAATTCAAGCAAAGAAAATAGGTCACCAAAATATATTAAATATTTAGGTAGTTTATTAGTAGGAAGATGAAATTTTTTCCTCTTATTAAGCTTATGCTTACTAAATTAGTAAATTAGTTGACAAAAGCTTGAAATTTCTGTCAATATTAAGCTCATTTGTTTCTCTTCTAGCCAAGAACAACTCATTAGAAATTCCATTATAATTTAAATTTAAGCTAGTTTATGAAAAGCATAAATATTGGCATATTATACGGCCTGGTGTAGTAGTATACAATACTAGCCAAAATACGGTTTGAGACACATCTCATTTATTTCACAGTTTATTTGAACCTGGACACTTATTTTTCATACAGAAGTAACATGAGTTTTTAAAATACACCTATAAAAAGAACTGCATAATAATGACTTTCAGAGCACTAGTTTTGGTTTCATGCCCCCTCTGTGTTTGGCCTTTGCTTTATTTTTTTCAAAGGTATTATTTTTACTGTGATCTCCAGATTATAAGAATTGAAAGAGAACTGATCAAACACACCTTTCTATAGCGTTTTCTTCACTATGTAAATATTATTTGTATAAACATTACAAAAAGGGATCCAAACAATTTGATTATTTTTTTTTTCTCCCTGGGTATGTGCTTAAAGGACAATTTGTTTTTCTGTGTAGAGAATGGCATATGTCAAGAGTTAGGGGATTCATCGCTCCCGGGTTTTTATAAGTGGCTTTATTCCTCTTCTAGAAATGCCTTTCAGAAGAGCCCAAGGAGCACTGCGGTTACAGAGGGGCAGGTGGTCCCAGTCTGTGGTGTACATACTCCACGGGTTAGCTGAACCTGGGGGCCCTGGGATTACTAGAATATACCTGGCCACATGAGCTCAGAAGTCTTCTGAGCTTAAACCCGTAAGCTATACACCTTTCCAACTGAAAACAAAACTATAAGGCATTCATTGGAAATCCATAATAGTAACTTTTTAAAAGAATACATCCACTATTGATTTCCTTCTTGTTTTCTGAGGCACATTCCTTTCCATCCAGTCTTTAAACCACCATACAACCTTCTGCCAACAAGTGGGAGCAGTGTTGCTTCCAAGAGATAATCTTTAGTAAAAGAAATCCTCTGCTTCGGAGGCTTTTGAAATCCTTGGATCCCTTTTTGAAAGTGAAGATGGGCTTGCCCAGGGCCCCAGTGGAACCGTGGTGCTGTTGTTGCACAAGCAGACAGTACAGAGCCCGTGATGAGGTTTGCCTGGCCTTTTCGGTGATCTTCTAGGGCTTGCTTTCATTTTCTCTCTCCTTTTGTACTACTTTTTTCAAACATAGTAAATTTATGATTTTACAGCCCGAGTGGTATTCTGTTTTTTTCTAAGCTTTGAGATACACTGTTACTTAAAAACATTGATGAGCATTATTTTCACGTGAAGTCAACCTTTTCAAAATGATCTAAGTAAGTCCTTTTTGGTCTTGCTCCCCTAAAAATGGCTTGTAACTGAAGTGACTGTTTCCATTTAGAGGATTGTGATGAAAGATCTGTGCGTGCAAACTCTTACATAAGTTATTGAAAGCAATTTTATTACACCAGTATCTCAAGTTGTAGTGTGGGGAAAATTTGGTTAGTGCCTTAACAATTTGAAGACCAATTTTAGGGCATCGAGTATGACGATAATCATTTGCCCTCTTACTCCTCTTACGTCAGGAGTGTGTGCTACCCCTCTCTCCACCAGCTTACTCTTTCTTACTCTTTGTCCCAGCAAGTGTAAGAGAGCGGAGAGTCTGTACAGAGAGCCTCCAGGTCATTGTTACAGCCCTCCCAGGTCATGAGTCTTTTCAAACAAGCTCCCTCCCTGCTCCTCTCCCGGCCAGGGTAGGAGATTAAAAATAAATCCACCCAAATCAACCTTTAGATGAGCTTTTTTAAGAACAGCTTTGAAGAGCGTCCATCCAGCTGAGTTTGTTTTTATGTTGTGTTGTTGATGTTGTTTTGAGCATCGATTTAATTATAAGGCCTTTCAGAAAATCCCTAAAAGAATACATTACAGCCAGAAAGATTTGTTGGGGTCTTATTAAAGCTGCTGAAATCTTGTAATGAGACTTGACCAAAAATGAGATTTAGATTGGTTCATTCTTACATTTAAGTAAGACTCCGAACAAACAGGCAGTCACTTAACCTACCAGATATTGTTTCCTTGGAAATATTATGGAAGGAAAGTGAAAACAACTCCAATATATAAATTTTAAGGGAAGCTAAGAGACTACACTAGCCTTCTTAGTCAAAACAAAACTTGGAAACATTTTGCTTCTCTGAGACCCTTGCAAGATCTGAAACTACTGTTTAGCTGAGTCAAGATGCTATTTTCGTATTTTTTAAGGGCTGGTATGTTCCAGAATAGGGAAGTAGACATAGTCTTTAAAGCCAAATGAAGGGTTGATTGATCGAGGGTTATTAGCAGAATTTAAATATTGCTTCTAGTCATTTGGCCTGCAAAGTGGTGATGGAATTAAAGGAATGGAATGCATAGAGTGCTTTGAAAGGATTGAACTTTTTTTTTAATAGACCAGCTGAAAATTTCATAAATATTACCTGTGCTTTTTAGATACCAGGTAACAAGTATTAAGTTTCCCCTAAAGATAACATCACCTATTAGGACTATTCACAAATATAGTCCAGTAATTATTGACTTATCAGGTCTGACACAGTAGCTGATTTATTACAAGTCACCAGACTCTCAAGAGTTTCTATATCTTAATTACTGACAAATTTACTGTTTTACAGCCCACTGAAGTGTGTATGTGTGGGAGGGGGTGGGGAACTCGTTCACAATGTAATCTAAAGGAGATAAACATCTGTGGGGGTGAATATCCAATGATGATAATATACAGGAAAACACAAGCCATTTTTCTTCTTCTTTATCCCAATTAACTTGAGGTACTCTAATGATGAAGCACTCAATTGCACTATGACCTCCCTGAGTGATGTGCAGCTTGGTTCCTCTCTCACTTATTGTTTCTGTTTAATATGCAAATGTGAGTGTGAGATCTTCAGTGTGTTTGCATAAGCTAACAATGAATTTAAGTACAGTTTTCTGAAATATTTCTATTGAAATAAATTACTTAACAATACAGATTGCGTGGGGATGATTTGTTGCCATATTTACATTTTTATCATTAACTTTTAAAATGCATTTTATCATTAACTTTTAAATAAGTGCTCTAATTTGATCTTTTTCTCGTTCTAAACTAGTGGACAAGGTTTTTGTTGGCACAGGAAGCTTCTGTCTGGGTACACTTCAGTTGCTCTTCCCTGTCCTGGATCGAGGATGTGCTCTGGCATGGTGACCGATGGGGTCTGGAGGAATAGGGGTCATGGGTCCAATATTTCCAACTTCATCTCCCCACTCCCAAGTACCTGATGTGATAAGAGCAGTCCCCAAAGAGGCCTTCTTTGCTAATATGTACTGTATTTCGTAGATTCTAAGACATGACATTAAATTGTAGGAAGTACAGAAATAGCTGTGTTCGGTCTCCTCCTATAAGTCATTGGCTAAGGTGTTGGTTATGCCCTAAGAATTCCACTTGAGCTTGCCTCTAAGAACTGGTTTTCAACAGTTTTCTCACCTCTCTAACGGCCTTTGAAAATTTTCAGTGTCCCTATATTGGAACCAAAAGACAGTGACAGTTCTCCGATGGGGTCAACCTGTCTTTATTTCACACAGCGCCACCTTTGTCTGGCGGGAGCTTTCCGTATGTGCATGCTCAGTTTCTGGGTTCCCTTTTCTCTTTCATTAGTTGTTTGTCTTTGAGCCAGGACAAGCATATCTGCACTTCAAAGGTACCGTATTTTTTACAAACCAAAGGTTTGTGGCAACCCTGCTTCGCACACGTCCGTCAGCGCCATTTTTGCAACAGTACTTGCTCACTTTGTGTGTCTGTCACATTTTGGCAATTCAGTATTTCAGATTTTTTCATTATTATTATGTTGTAGTGATACGTGATCAGTGATCTTTGCTATTATTGTAATCGTTAGAGGGCGCCACAAGCTGTGCCCATATATAAAATGACAATTCAGCAAATGTGTGTGTTCCGAATGCTGCACCAACTGGCCATTCCTCCGTCTCTCCCTCTCCTTGGGCCTCCCTGTCCCTGAGACACAAATATTGAAATTAAGCCAATTAATAACCCTACAGTGGCCTCTCTCTGTTCAAGTGGAGGGAAGAGTTGTAAGTCTCTCACTTTAAATTAAAAGCTAGAAATGAGCTTAGTCAAAAAGCCAAGATAGGCTAAAAGGTAGGCCTCTTTCACCAAACAGTTGGCCAAGTTGTGAATGCAAAAGGGAAGTTCTCGAAATTAGAAATGCTACTTCAGTGAACGCACAAATGGTAGAAAAGCAAAACAGCCTTATGGCTGAGATGGAGAAAAGAAGACAAAACAATCACAGCATTCCCTTAAACCAAAGCCTGTTGAGGAGCCAGGTCCTAACTCTCTTCAATTCTATGAAGACAGAGAGGTGGGGAAGCCTCAGAAGAAAAGTTGGAAGCTAGCAGAGGTTCATTTAGGAGGTTTAAGGAAAGAAGCTGTCTCCATAACACAAAAGCGCAAGGTGAGGCAGCAAGTTATCCAGAAGGTCGAGCTAAGACAGTGTAGGTCAGACAGCCTTATGTTGGAAGAGGATGTCATCTGGGACATCAACAGCTAGAGGAGTCAGTGCCTGACTTCTGAGGGAGGCTGGCGCTCTGGCCAGGGGCTCATGCCGCTGGTGACATTAAGTTGGAGCCAGTGCTCATTTCCCATTCCGAAAACCCTAATGCTCTAGAGATGGGACAAAACCTGGGTGACAGCATCTCTGTTTACAACATGGTTTACTGAATATTTTAAGCCCACTGTTGAGACCTACTGCTCAGAAAAATAGATATAGATAGATACTGCTCACTGACAATGCACCTGCTCACCCAAGAGCTCTGATGGATGTGGACAACAAGATTCATGTTGCTTTCATGCCTGCTGACACCACACTCATTCCGCAGTTGGTGGGTCAAGGAGTAATTTTGGCTTCTAAGTCTTATTTTTTAAGAAATAGATTTTGTGGGGCACCTGGCTGGTTCAGTCAGAGGAGTGTGTGACTCTTGATCTTGGGGTTGTGAGTTCGAGCCCCACACTGGGCATAGAGATTCCTTAAACATAAAATCTTAAAAAAAAAATGAAAAAATCCATTTCGTAAGGCTATAGCAGATATAGATAGTGGTTCTTCAAATGGATGTGGGCAAAGTAAATTGAAAACCTTCTGGAAAAGATTCACCGTTCTAGATGTCATTGAGAATACTCAGGGTTCATGGGAAGAAGTCCAAATAGCAACATGAATAGGTGTTTGGAAGTTGATTCTGACCCTCATGGATGCCTTTGAGGGGTTCAGGACTTCAGTGGAGGAAGTGACTACTGAGCTGGTGGAAATACCAAAAGAACTAGTGAAGAAAGTGGTTTCTTGAGATGGGATCTACTTTTGGTGAAGATGCCATGACGATTATTGAAATGACTACAAAGAATTTAGAATATGACATAAACTTAGTTGACAAAGCAATGACAGGGTTTGAGAGGATTGACTCTAATTTTGAAAGAAGTCCTACGGATAAAACGCTATCAAACAGCATTACATGCTACCGAGTAATTGAAAGAGTCCATTGATGTGGCAAACTCATTGTTGTCCTATCTTTAAAAATTGCCAGAGTCGCCCCAGCCTTCAGCAAACCACCACCGGGATCAGTCAGCAGCCATCAACATTGAGGCAAAAACCTCCACCAGCAAAAAAAAAAAAAACAAACTCAAAGCCCAGATGATGGTTAGAATGTTTTAGCCATGAAGTATTTTTTAATTAAGGTATGTACATTGGTTTTTTAGACATAATGCTGTTGCACATTTAATATACTACAATATTGTAGATAATTTCTATATGCACTGGGAAACCAAAAAAGTTGTTTGACTCTGTTTATTGCAGGGGTCTGGAATCAAACCCATAGTATCTCCAAGGTGTGCCTATGCCATGTTTTCCAAATTTGCCTTAGCTGTCCTAACTCATCTTCTCTATGAATTCTAGGATCAGTGTGTCAAGATCAGTGAAAACATGTTGGTATTCTTACGAAATTGCTTTGAATTTATAGAATTAATTTGAGAATTAACAGTTTTTAAACATTTATTCCCCTTACGAAATAGCTCTGCGTTCATTTTTAAGACTTACATCCATTACCTTATTGAATTCCCTTATCTTGTTCTAATGGTTTGTCCGGTATGATCCTGTTGTCATATTAGCTGTAAATAAGGTGACAGATTGGGAGAAAATATTTGGAGCTTATAAAACAAAGGATTCATATCAAGAACATGCAAGGAATTTTTCCAAGTTGGTAAGAAAATGTATTTGGTAGAAAAATGTGCTAGAGGATATGAATAGTTTATAGAAGGAAGCCCATGTGGCTAACCTATGAAAAGATGTTCAACCTCGCTAGTAGAGAAATGCAAAGTAAATCACCAGGGAGGTGTCACGTTATATCTGTCAAACTGGTAAAAAATAGGCAGATAATGCCAGTTATGGTGAGGCCAGGAAAAATCAGAATGGTCAGGCATGTGGGTAAGAGTATAAGCTGGTGGAACCATGCCAGCCATCTTCTGGACAATATTAGGGAACTTGTATTTGTATATAGAGCAATCCAACTCTGCATGACCTTGAGCAAGCAACTCAACCTTCTTAAGTTCTTCACATGTAAAATGGACGCAATAGCAGAACCCACTCATAGAGTTGTGAGGCTAAGCTTCACTGCTGCACCTTAGGCCGCTAGAGCAAGGTTACCTGGCCCGTAGGCAGCACGGACAGTGTTGGGAGTTGGTGTCCCTGTCACACAGTCTGTAACCTGCAAGCTCTGCTCTTCGAGTCAGGCGCAAGGAGTGGGCTTAGGGAGGAAGGGGACATTTTAAATAGAACAAGAGAGGGGTCTTTGCTTAGTTAAGTCATAGTCAACTGAGAAGTATCTTCTAGTAAACCTGAAACCCAATAAATAAGCCAGGTGTATTCATCATAGACAAACTGGCAAGTAGAGAAAAACATGAAGAAAAGCCACCCGTAAAAGAACCCGTTTATTATTGTTGATTACTAAGACCAGTATTTCACCCACCTCAGCGCTTATTTAAAACAGTGACAAAATTTAAATTAAAACCATGACTTCTGAATACCACCCCAGATTGGTTAAGTCAGAATCTGAGTCAGGTGCCTGGTACACACTAAAACTTGAACTTGATGTGGGTTCATTTGCCCACGGCCCAGTTGCTGAATCTGCTGTGTTACTGCCTAATTGTCAGGGTTTTTGTCCAGTTTAGGTTCAGAAACTATTAGCATCTATATTTTAAGCTGTTGTAGAAGAAAGACAAGCAAACTGCTGTATTTATTGCCAGAAACTCTTCTGAGAGTGTGATATAAAAACAGAACCTTGTGCCTTTAGTTGTGGCAGAAAAACCTGGAGATTCACTGTGAATCCTTGAATGAACCTCCGCCAAACAGTAAGTCCTAGAGCAGCCATGTTTCATGATCTCATATAACCTAAATCATTAACATCTTAACCACACAAATACAGGGTTAAAATTTCTATTTTAAGTGACTGTATTTTGAGTGTGGTCATATCTCACTGGATGTTGGGGATAGATGACCTAAGAAACAGTCCAGGGTGTGGCCTGGTGCAATTTGCATGGAGACCTTTGATTCTAGCCTAACTTGCTATAATACAGCTAATGAAGTTCTAGGGCTCTTTGCAAATCAAGGTGATTGACTGCACTTGAGTTACAGAAATTGTAGTGATTCCTTAGTTTTACTAAATCAAAACTGATGCCCCTCTTACAGGAATACTCGTTTCTAGTTTCATGGTTTTCCTTCTTTAAGAAGAGGCTTATTTTCTGTTTTGGTTAAAATAGTCCATGATCCCCTTTGTTCTCTGAGCTGACTGGGGGCAGAAGGGCCTTCTGCATTCAAGGGACTTTCGTAGGGACTCGAGGCTCTCTGTTCCAGTTTAAGCTTATTTTATCTGCTCTATCGGAACTCACGGAAAAGGGAAAAGGACAGTTAAGGGAACATTTCAAATGTTGAGTGTTTCATAACAGTGAGCTGTGTGTTTTGAAGCCATGAAAGGGAGTTTTCAAGTAACACTAACCCACAGTATTTAGAAACCATTGATACATACTTGTTGCCAAAGGAGATACTGAGCTTTCCAGCCTCATTTAAATCCTAGGAGTGGATGGGGAACCTGGGTGGCTCCGTCAGTTAATCGTCTGACTCTTGGTTCTGGCTCAAGTCATGATCTCAGGGTTGTGAGATCCAGCCCCACGTCGGGCTCTAGGCCGGGTGTGAAGCCTGCTTGGGATTCTCTCCCTCTACCTACCCCCTCTGCTTGCAGGTGCGCTCATGCTCTGTGTCTCTCTCTCAAATCCTAGAGTGGAATATCTCCCAACAGTGTCTAACCCAAATCATCTCTCCTCCCTTATACTTCTTTACAGTTTAACCTGTCTGTTAGGTTTGGGGTTTTGTTTTTTGTTTTTTGTTTTTTTCATTTTATTTCAGTGTAAGTATCTCACTTTTGGATTTTTATGTAATCATTTATAGTGTAATTGTTTCCCTTCATATTTATTTAGATCAGTTCTCGGCTACAGTTTAGAACCATCCAGGGAACTTTTAACAAAAATCCCAAAGGGGCGCCTGGGTGGCTCAGATGGTTGAGCGTCTGCCTTCGGCTCGGGTCATGATCCTGGGGTCCTGGGATCGAGTCCCACATCGGGCTCCCTGCTAGGCAGGGAGCCTGCTTCTCCCTCTACCTCTGCCTCTCTCTCTCTCTCTCTCTCTCTCATGAATGAATAAATAAAACATTTAAAAAAAATCCCAAAGCCCAGGCTGCACACCAGACCAAGTAGTATATAAGAATTGGGGGGGCGGGGAGGGGAGGCAGGGTAGGATCCATGCATTAATAATTTTTTTAAAGCTCCCCAGATGACACGAATGGGTTAGCCAGGCTTGAAAACCAATATTGTGGTTGTTGGTATCCAGAGACTTTATTTAGAACAGTAGCTTTCAAGCTTTAGAGGGCACCAGAATCCCCCGGAGGCCTTGTTAAGACAGATTTCTGGGGCCCGCCCCCCAAGTTTCTGCATCAGCAGGTGTAGGGTAAGGCCTAACAATGCACATTTCTAACAAGGGCCCAGGTGGTGCTGACACCGGGTCGCACAGTCCACACTTTGGGAACCACTGGGACTTAGAAATTGGGTTAGAAAGGAGTCTTGGAGTGTCCATCCTAAACTATGAGTTCACAGCTCCATCTGTGAGTGTGATGGGGCACCATCCGGAGCATGACCGACAGCCTGTGATGGGGGAACCAAGGGAGAAGAAGTGGCCCCCACTCTGTGGAAGCTTGGGATTTTGCCCGGGAGGCAGAGCTCGTGACTGAGCCACAGCCCCGCCCCCAGCCGCTGGGGAGCCGTGGGGTGAAGCTGAGGCAACCTTCATCTGATCTCTGGAAGGTCAGGTCCTCTGCTGCTTGGGGCTGATTTCTGTAGGAGTGGATCGGTGACGTGCAGCCGCTCGCAAGTGTATTTACTCTCAAAGGAATTATTGCAGAACATCCATGATCCCCTTTTTGCCCTCTGACTACAACAAAGTAGTCTGAAGCAACAGGGGGAAAAAAATGGTTTTGTATTTGAATGCCTTCGGCAGGGCCATTCCCTCCAGACCCCATCGCTTCCTACAGTCCCGTGACCGATTTTCTGCATTTTCTTTACGGACCTAGGTGTTGTAACGTGATCCCTGGAACTAGGCCTCCACTTTAGGACCAAGAGGGAAGCTGGCCAGAGAGCAAAGCTGTCCTCAAAGAGAAGGGAAGATGGAAAGAACCTCAGTCCTTAATGATTTCCTTGTGCTGCTGGATTCATCCAAGCCTACAAGAGCCTCACTTTGAGACTCCTGTGTAGTAGTTTTTTTTTTTTTTTTAAGAGAAAAAGAAGTGAAAGAAAAAGGCAATCAAGGAGAAAAGGGAGAGAAGAGAAGGGATAGGAAGAGGAGGAAAAACGAAGGAGAAGAAAGCGGGGAAAGGCAGGCCACCTCTAAGACTTTACGCATGCTGGAAGAAATGAGACCTGTCTCCGGATTCCGCTTGTGTTCCCCATCTATTACATTTTTAGAAGTGCAACCATGTGGTGTTCATGATCTCAAAACGGGGAGAGAAACACCTATTCCTTGGGGGGTTTTTCATTCAAGTGGGGAGGAAGTTCAACCTCCGCAGGCCGTGAGGACATGAACTCCAAACGGGGCCGGGTGCCCTGGGAAGCACCCCCCCCCCCCCCCCCCGAGCCCTGGCCTGGTCCCCGGCCGGCCTGCCCCAACGGGAGCGTTTGTGTCCCCGGGCAGCCCCCTGCAGCCTCAGCGAAAGCACCAGCTTCTTCCGAGATGCCGAATCCTCACAAACTGCTAAAGCCAAATTGTTTCCTTCATTGCCTTTGTTTTGATGTGCCTTAAAATAATTAGGCTTTTACTCTCAAATATTTCCCTGCCCCCCTACGGGCTAAGGCGGCCTCTGTCACACCACCCCGGGGCGAGGCGTGCTACTATGGTAGCCGGTAAACAGTGGCTAAACAAAGCAAAAGGCTTGCTTCCGCCGCCTTCTCTTTTGTCCCTGTTGTTCTTCCATCTGCCCCGAGCTATGTACTTGCTGTCAAAACTGTAACCTGCGGCACCTCTGCGCAAGAGCTTTAAGAAAAGCAGCTTCTTGAACCTTTACCGATGACTTTCTTGCGACATCTTAATTATCCGTTTGTTGGTTCGCGAGTCGGTCTAGGAAGAAGTTTTTCTTTTATTCTTGGAAAGGGTGTACTTGGGAATGGCCAACAAAAAGCAGTAGGCGCTAAGGTCTCGCTGTGTGCCGGGTTCAGAGGGCATGGGAGACTGCCTGTGACGGGGCTTCCTTGCAGTCAGTGTGGGACCGTGCGCTGAGAAGAAGGAACCGGGAACGACCCCTTCCCCGGTGAGCCACCACCTGCACGAGGCCCGCAGCTGAGGTCAGACACGGGAGGTCACTGGGAAGAAGGGGCACTTCCCCGTCTGGGGCAGCGACCGCCGTCACCCAGTCCCTGCACTGCGCGCCCAACCCCTCCCCAGCAGCTATCTCCCTGCCGGCCTCCTGGGGTGCTGCCCCGCGTGGCCTCGCTGCACCCCTGCAGTTACCAGGCTAAGTCCCCGATGTAGTTCACAAACACTGCACAGTGGGATTCATCCTATAATCGTTGATGTCTCTGGTATAATCTTATACGCAAGACCTCATTTATTCCTCATAACCCGGGAAGGCAGGGCTAATTCTGCCCAAATCACAACAGAGGTCAGAGGCTAAGAGATTTGTGGAGCCAGGAATCAGACTCTGATGCTAGCAGCACAGACACCCGGCTGATAATGTTGTGATTTATGATGGGGCTCAAAGAAAGAAGAACCTAGGAGCTTCCTGTTTTAATTTTCCTTGCTAATAACATTTCTGAAGAAATCCGTGTGGTGTCAACATGCAGCTGTAACTTTTTTTCTTCCCCAGCAGCTGTGCAGGTCCTGAGCCTCGCTGTGGGCCTTGCACTGTGGGTCCCTGGAGTTTTGCAACCTCCCTACAGATGCAAAATCGAGAAGTTAGCACAAATGATCCTGAATTGCTTAAATGCCACATGTGCATACGAGACCAGGGAAGCTCTGCTTATTCAGAGAAGGGCCCTGCCCTGAGACGGGGGAAGCCAGGGGAGGGTACAAGGAAGGGGCAAGATCTACCTGTGGGCAGGACTTAGGGCAGAGAAGTGAAAGCAAGAACTGAAGTACCTAGCTGAGGCTGGGAAGAGTTCACACTGCCAAGTTAGAGCTTTAACTGTCGGCATAAGGAGTTGGACAGTGATGCTGGGAGAACAGGCAGGAAGAAGTTACGCTCCGAGAGAGGGACAAAGAAGGTCTGTCCCCAAGTGGGAGCACAGGGGAAAAAAAGACTGCGAACCATTTTGAAGGAAGCGTGACCCCTGTCCCATGCCCCCAGGAGCCCTGCAATCTGCCGAGCGGTACAGCCGGTGATGACTCCCTGAGCTGTCGCAGGCGACACTGCACCTTGAGGACCACATGATGCCCTTTCTAGGGCCAACATGGGACCTCTGCTCCCAGTAGCCTCCCTGTTGAAATGCCCACTTCACTTGACTCCTTCTGTCGACCGTGCTTAACCTCCCAAGCCTTTAAAACCAGCACGAAACAGTTTCTCGTTCCTAAGGTTATTGTGTGGCTGAATGAGAGAATGCATGGAAAATGCAAAGCACGGGGCCTGGCGCTAGTGAACAGTCAGCACATGGGGGCTGCTGATAGGACGGCTCTGCTCCCTTGGTCAGCAGAAACGAATGCCTCCCGAGTGATGAGCATGCTGTTTGAGGACTAGCCTGCTGTGGAAAGTGGCCTTGTCACTCTTTCTCTGGGAAATGTGAGACACAGGCAGGCAGTGGCAGGTGCCATCAAGCAGATTTAAAGTATGATCCCTTTCTAGGGCTTCCCGTAAGATAAGCTGGACTGAGGCAACCGTCTCACATGAGAGGCAGAGCCATTCCATTCTGACAGCAAAGCATGACTTCATAGTTCCTTATTTTACACTATTGTTGTACAGACAGACTTGGTTTCCCCTTTGTGTTTATACTCTGATGCCCTGGAGCCAAGCTGTAACAGATCGCTGGGTGGGAATCCAGGATGCTTTTGGACCCCAAGCAAAGAGGTCAAGTCCCGGCAACAATAGACGGACCTTTTTTTTTTTTTTTAAGATTTTATTTATTTATTTGACAGAGAGCACGAGTAGGCAGAGAGGCAGGCAGAGGGAGAGGGAGAAGCAGGCTCCCCGCCGAGCAGGGAGCCCGATGCGGGACTCGATCCCAGGACCCTGGGATCATGACCTGAGCCGAAGGCAGCCGCTTAACCGACTGAGCCACCCAGGTGCCCCTAGATGGACCTTTCACGTAAGACTTGACTCATCCTATTCTCCGATGCTCTGTGTACAGGAAGAGCAGAGAAACTAACATTTATCCATCTCTGTCTGTCCGGACGTTGTGCTGTGCATTTGACAGATGTTATATTATGCAATCCTCACATCAGTCCTGTGAGATTGGAGTTGTGATCCACATTGTTATAAGGGAGAAAATAGAGTATTGGTTGAAAGGTCTTGCCAACCTCACACATCTAGCCACTGTTGCAACCGAACTCCTGCCTCTCGTAGATCTGGCTCAAGCCCCTCTTTCCTGCAGGTGCTCCTTCCCCCAGGTTGTCCTCAGGCCTCACTGTAAGCCCGGTAATGCTATTTCTATGATCCAAGTTCAGCAACTTTTTGTTGCAGGAGTCTTAAGAGGTTTGTAGCTTCATAATGGTGATTTGTTGTAAGAATGACCTATAACTATATAATTGGGAATGAATGTAAACCCTGCAAGCTCTAATCAGCCCCAGATAGCATCGTAGTTCATGACAAGTAAATGACAGGTTGAACGAAAACAAAAGCCATAGGACAGAATATGGAAAGAAAGGTGCGATAAAAGGAGTTTCTTGCTCATCACTGGAGAGGAGAGTGGTGTGAGAGTTGATTCAAACACACGGAAGATCCAACAACAGAAATGTTAGCTTGTTTTAATTATGCTATGTATAGTTGGATTCCAAGAGGATATATTTGCACTTGCCTTTTCAGATGTCTTTGCTGAAAAAGTTAGTCAATATATCAAGTATCCCTATGGTGGGGATACCATACATTTCTTTTTTTTTTTTTTTAAGATTTTATTTATTTATTTGACAGAGACACAGCGAGAGAGGGAACACAAGAGGGGTTGGGGGTGGGAGAGGGAGAAGCAGGCTCCCCGCGGAGCAGGGAGCTTGATGCGGGGCTCGATCCCAGGACCCTGGGATCATGACCTGAGCTGAAGGCAGACGCTTAACGACTGAGCCACCCAGGTGCCCCGATACCATACATTTCATAAACGATGGAGGAGGAGGGACCCTGCCCCTGCTACAGAAAACGTGGCACTATAAGGAAGAAGTGGCGAGGAAGGAGTTACATAAGACAAAATATGTACAAAGTAACTTACCAGCAAGTGAGAACCAGGACAGCTGCCGGTGTGGAGTTGCCAGGTTATGATATTACATGGCCCGCTGCCTGCTCAAGCCAAGCCTCAAAGGGCATCTGTGTCCTGGGGCAGGGCTGGGTCTAGATCTGGCTCTTCGCTTTCAGGTTTCAGAAACCTGATGTAATGGGTCCCCCCAAGACTGACCAGTCCCCAAGAGGTGAAATCCTGGCAACCAAACTCACAGCGGGCTGATAGAGAAACCAGAATGCCAGTTGAACCAACTAACAATGGAGGACATACCTTTCCAATTGCTTCTCCAGAGCACCCCTGTCTGCTGTGTACCAGAAAAACAGAATTAATATTTTTAAAATTGTTTTTTTTATTTCTAGTTCAGCATGCAAGGGGCTTGGAAATCACTTCAATCCTAACGATAAGTAAAAAAGTTGAAGAACCTAAAAAAGCAACGATTCCTTTAGGATCTGTAAGAGAAGAAGGAGGACCCTCAAGACAGGAGAGACAGGTGGATACAGGGAGTCATGGCTCACCAGACAGATGCAGGCAACCAGCCCCGAAAGAGTGGAAAGAGCGCCAGGTGGGAAAACCTGAACTGTAATTGATGATCTGCTGGAGGCTCAGGGTGGACAGCTGAGAGGTAGGAACTCCAGGAGGAACCTCATCACAGGGGAGAGGGAAGGGGCACCCTATTGCAAAGAAATTTGCCTCCATCAGTTTCCCACAGTAAATACTGGAGGAAAATGCCCCCTCGTGCTGCCAGCATGGGTAGAGGAAAAGGAACCATTTTGAAATATGACAGAGCACTCTTTTTTTTTTTAAGGCCTGCCCTCAGGGAAAACTAGTTAACCAGACCATGGCCTGCTGGGGTGTTACTAGAGCCCAAATGACTTGGGAGGAGGGTAACAGCCAGCTCCAGCTATTCTCGCTATCTTGCCCCAGCTGAGGGGAAAGGAAAAAAAAAATTCAAAACACTTGTGTAGTTCACGGTCCAGAGGCATAGGCTCACTAAAAGGCTGAGACCTAATCATAAGACTGTAGAATGCCTCCCCTCCCCTGACAGTTCACCGCCTCATTACTAAAGGACTATTTGGAGAAATTTCTCTTACCCGGTGTGTTGTGTTCAGCATTCCAGAAAAAAATTGCAAGACACACAAAAGTCAGCGAATACAGTTTGAAGAGACAGAGCAAGCATTAGAACCAAATATGGCAGGGATGCTGGAATTTAAAGCAACTATGATTAATATGCTGAGGGATCCAACGAATAAAGTAGACAGTGTGTAAGAACAGATGGGCAGTGTAAGCAGAGAGATGGAAATCCTAAAGAAAGAACCAAAAAGAAATGGTAGAGATGAAAAACACTGTAACAGACAGGAAGAATGCCTTTGATGGGCTTAGCAGGATCCTGGACACAGCTGAGAAGAGAATCTCGGAGCTTGAGGATATCTCAGTAAAAACCTCCAAAACTGAAGAGCAAAGACAACAGACACCAAAAAAAAAAAAAAAAAAAAAAAAAACCCAGAACATCCAAGTTTTGTGGGACAACTGCAAAAAGTGTAACATACTTGGTTTTTTTTTTAAGATTTTATTTATTTGACAGAGAGAGAGAGAGCAAGAGAGGGAACACAAGCAGGGCGAGTGGGAGAGGGAGAAGCGGGCTTCCTGCCAAGCAGGGAGCCCAATGCGGGGCTCAATCCCAGGACCCTGGGATCACAACCTGAGCCAAAGGCAGACGCTTAACGACTAACCACCCAGGCGCCCCGAGTGTAACATACTTGTAACAGGAGTACCAGAAGGAGAAAAAAGAAAAAATGGACCAGGAGAAATATTTGAAACAATAATGACTGAGAATTTTCCCCAAATTAATGCTAGACACCAAACCACAGATTCAGGAAGCTCAGAGGACACGCAGCAAGATAAATACAAAAACAAACACAACAACAAGAATCTACGCCTAGGCGCGCCTGGGTGGTTCAGTTGGTTGGGCAACTGCCTTTGGCTCAGGTCATGATCCTGGAGTCCCGGGATTGAGTCCCGCATCGGGCTCCCTGCTCGGCAGGGAGTCTGCTTCTCCCTCTGACCCTCTTCCCTCTCGTGCTCTCTATCTCTCATTCTCTCTCTCTCTCTCAAATAAATAAAATCTTTAAAAAAAAAAGAATCTACACCTAAACATATCATTTTCGAATTACTGAAAATCAAAAAGAAGCAATCCTGAGAGGAACCAGAGGAAAAACACACCTTACCTATAAGAGGAGCAAAGGTAAGAATCACTTCTGGCCTCTCCATAGAAACCATGGAAGCAAGAAGAGAAAAGTGTTGAAAGATCAAAACCACCAACCTAGAATTCTGTATCCTGAGAAATGATTGTTCAAAAGTGAACAAGAGAGAAAGTGTTCTCAAACAAACAAAAATTGAATTTGTTGCCAATACACCTGCCTCGAAAGAAAAGTTAAAAGGAATTGTGTAGAGAGGAGAAAAATAGATCAGAAACTCAGATCTACATAAAGGAACAGCATTGAAGAAAGATAAGTGAAGGTAAAATTAAAACGTTTTCTTATTCTTAATTGATCTAGCAAATAACAGTTTGTTCAAAATAATAGCAACAGTGTATTAGCCTATGTATGTATCTGTGTATATATACACTTATGTATGCTTATATATAAGTGAAATGAGCAACAGCAGTGATACAAGGACAGGAGGGAAGAATTTGGATCATTTTGCTCCTATAAATTAGGATCATTTTGTTCACGACCTGTGAAGTTGTATAGTATTATTTGAAAGTAAACTTGTATTCATTGTAAATGTATTTTGCAAACACTAGGGCAACCACCAGGAAAAAGGTGAAAAAAAAAGTATTATTGATAGGCTAAGAAAGGAGAGAAAATGGAATTATATCAAATGCAAAAAAAAGTGGAAGACAAAAATAGGACCAAACAAGGGCAACATACTAGAAAGCAGTAACAACTATGGCTGACATTAATCCAACCTAGATCCAAAATTACTTTGAATGTCAATGGCCTAAATGCATCAAGGCACTAAAAGAGAGATCACCAGAGTAGATTAAAAAAAAAAAAAAACCCAACTATACATTGCCTACAAGAAACCCACTTTAAATATAATGACACATATAGATTAAAAATAAATGGAGAAAAATATACCATGCTAATATTAATCAGAAGAAAGCAGGAAGAGTTACATTGATTTCAGACAGAGAAGACTTCAAAGCAAAGAAAGCTATCAAAGATAAAGAAAGGCACTCTGTAATGATAAAGGGTCAGCCTCCAAGAAGACGTAACAGTCCTCAACATGATGCACCAAACAACAGAGCAGCAAGCTACACAATAATTGCTTGTGAAGCAGGAATCAGGGAAAAGGTGGTGAAGTGTGTGGGGCTCAGACTGCAGACTGTGGTAGAGTCTGGAATGCCTTTTCTACCATTCCCTTGATACCCCTAGATAAACACTAACTACATTCTTACCCTTCAGCTCTCTTTTTCCAGGCTCTATATGGGATGTTTCATACCTACCCTTTCAATTCTCCTCAAATCAACTCTCTTTATCACAACCTACTTGGTCATTACTTTACATAATGTAAGCTTCCGATAAACATTCGGTTATCTAATCTTAATGTAGCAAACAGTGAAATCCTCAGCAGCGCATGTGCAAAACTTCCTTTAGGGCAGGTTTCGTCTGCCGATGATATTGTGAAGATTCTGTTAGTTTCTCTCTTCAACAGCTGACATCTTCTGATCATGCCTCCAGATTCTGGAGATTCTCTCTACTGCCCACACAGACAACCGATGTGTTATGGATTCTAAAAGTGCTAAAAAATCTAAAAGATTCTGGAGGGAAAGAAGAACTGAATTCATATTGGCCTGAAACAGAGGTCTGGTATCACAGGGTTTTTCTTCCATGTCTAATGCAGCTCAAGTGTTTGGATAGTTCATCCCCTAGAGTTCATGGTAACAGAGCACCTCCTCCCTTACCAGAATCCTGTCTTAGTCTGCTTGGGCTGCTAGAACAAAGTACCATAGACTGAGTGACTTAACAAACATTTACTTCTCACAGTTCTAAAGGCTGGGAAGTCCAAGATGACGGTGCTAGCAAATTCTGTCCCTGGTGAGAACTCTATTCCTGCCTCACAGGCAACTGTATTCTTGCCATGTGCCCACAAGAAAGAGTTCTGGTCTCTCTGTCTCTTCTTAAAAAGGCACTAATCCCAAGGGTGCCTGGATGGCTCAGTCAGTTAAGCGTTGGACTCTGGGTTTCGGTTCAGGTCATGATCTCAGGGTTGTGAGATTGGGCCCTGCATCAGGCTCCCTGCTTAGCAAGGAGTCAGCTTGAGATTCTTTCCCTCTGCCCCTCCCCCCCTCTAAAATAAATAAATCTTATTTTTTTAAAGGCACTAATCCCACTAAGGGGGCCCCACCCTTATGATCTCATCTAAATCGAGTTACCTCCCAAAGGGGGGGTTCCTCCAACTACCATCACATTGGGAGTTAGGGTTTCAAAATATGAATTTGGGAAGGACACAAACATATAATCCATACAGATACCCACTGGTCCCTTCGTACCAGGCATTTTCTATGAAGTGGGGAAACGGTGAAGAGTTTTCAGTGCTCATGCAACTATTGGTATGGAGCCAATGAACAGCGGAACAGAGAGGCTTGTCTTCTAACCAGCTTATTAAATGAGCTTCAAGTAAAGGGTAAAGGAAATTAATGTACCTAGGTTTTGGAACATGATTTTGCTGAAAATTGTCCAGGGTCTTTTAAGGCCATAATTAGAGACCAGACCAGACCTTTCCATTCCTCATCTGCTTTTCTGGACTCCAAAGCGTTGCCTTTCTCCAAAAAGGAAAATTAAAAACACAAAGTCTCAAGTGGTTTGATAGTAAGTCAGCCCAGCAAATTTTACTTTCCATTAAAAGTCACCAGCTGTCATGTGCTTAGCTTTAAATGGAAATAACTTGCTCTCAAAGAACATTTTTCAGTTGATGTCACTTGTGAGTTTTATTTTCTCCTAATGAAAAATGTATTCGCATTCATGTGGCTTTGGTGACAGGAAAGCCCTGGACGGAGGTGATTGCCCGGAGGAAGCAAATTGCTCTGCCGGCCAGAGCAGAGGATTCGCAGTGCCGTCGGGAGAGGGCTTTGGGGAGCAGAGGGGAGCAGAGGTGTTGGTAATGGTCTGTCTTCTTGCTGTGAGGGTCTCACAGCGCTCCTCCCCTTAAAAAAAAACAAAAAAACAAAAAAACACTGCAACAAAAAAGTGCTTTTGAGTGTTGAGGAGGTTTGGAGAGAGGAGTGACTATTTTAACGTGATGAATGGTTTTAGGAAGGCAGCCCTTCTAATGCGTGTTTGCTGAGAGCCTGATGCAAGCTGAGGCCGAAGCCTTCCCCAGGCTCTTCTCAAAGGAAGCATCCTCCGTGGGCCCTCCAGCTGAATGCAAGTGCCTAGACTCTCTGGTCTAGTGGCGGTTGGATTCATCTCTCCAGGACTCTCAAGAACAAAACAAAACAAAAAGAACCTCTAGATGGAAGGGCTCTGAGGCCTGAACCCTGTCATACATGATGGAGGAACCTGGTCCCTCAGGGGCTACTTGCAGTGGGTCCTGTGCCCAGCATCGGGGCCCAGCAGATGGACAAGGCAGGAGAGTGACACCCAGGACCCCCAGCTTTTCCTACTGGGCGGTCCCTGCCGGGGGGGGGGGGCGGGGGGGGCGGGCAGGGAGAACAGAGCCGCAGGGTCCCGACCTACGCAAAATGACCCGCGGGGACCAGAGACATGGGGAGCTGGTTAACCCTATGAAACCAGGCACCAGAGAAGGGGAGACAGCAACACTTGCAGCATTGAGCCAACCCCCACACCGAGGGCTGGAGACGCCCCTCCCCCGGCACCCTCAGCAGGGGCTCTCTCGCCTCACCGGTACTCGCACACATGCCCGCACCACAGGCAAACCACAGCCTTCAGACGGGAGGCTGCCGCAGGGGCCATCCCAGCCGGGGCCGCGCGCGCGCCCGAGCCCCTGTCCTCACGCTCCCAGGTCAGCGCCCCCAAGTGCACAGTGCTCTCCGCAGACACCGAAGCTCCCTCCCCCTCGAGGTTGGCGCCCAGGGGCTGCCCCGAGGGAGGACTCCCCTGGCAGCTCCCGTCTCAGCAGCTGGGGCCAGCTCCAGGAACGCTAGATTCTGGCTGCCCTTCCAGCCAAGGTCCCCTCTGCTCCCCCCTTGTCTTCTCGAGCCGGAGCCAGCCAAGGGATGCGTCATGTTTCCGAGCTCTACCCTGCTGCTTGATTTATGCCCAGAAAGGCCCGGAGCGCAGACTCCAGAGGAGGGTGAGGGTTCGCTCGAGGGGTGGGCGGGTCGAGAGGCGCTGCAGGTCCTGTCACCCCGGGGGGCACTGACAACGTCCCCGGCTTGGAGACTGACCACTCAGCTCCATGAGGGCGGAGAACCACAGGCTCCACAGGTGTCAGGCGGGACAGAGATGAGCTCGCACGCGCTCTCTCTGTGTCTCTCTGTCTCTCCTGTCTCTGTCTCTTGTGCAATATGGCCATAAAAGAAGTAAAGCTCCATTTGCCCTCTCAGTGGGCTTCACCTAAAGGGCTTTCGGAAAAGTTTCCAGCCTTCTCCTTCGGGACATTGGATGTGGTCTTTTTGGCCAAAGAGAAAACGAGTAACAGATGAAGTCCATGCAGATGAAGAGGCCAAACCGAAATGTTAATCACCTCCAAATATGCGCTGCGGCCTCCAAAGCCTCTCTTGGCTCTCCTCAGAGGATCTTTGATTGGGGACGCTTCCCCATGGGGTGGGGGGCCCGCCGCCGCTCTCTGGGAATACACTTGAGGGTCCACCTTGCACGAAGATAAGTAACTGTACTTTGGTGCCTTTACTGTGCCCGTGGTGGTGACTTCCAATGGTTGAAATACTGACTGCAGCGCTTGCTTAAACTAATACTTTTACGACGCTCTCATAAAAGCTCAAGACGCTGTCATCCAGGATGAATAAAAATGCCTCTTTTTATTGCGCTGCATATGAAAACATGAGATCATTGAAATATATTTAGAGTGAGGTTTGGCAGCCTATACATGTTTACAATTCTTGGACTCGACGCTCTCCTGTGAATCGGAGGCTCTCTTTTCCCTCTTCACCTTCTTTTCTAAGATGGTGAATGCCTGCTCCCGGAGTTTATAATCCCTTTACTTGCTAGGACCCGACATTACCCTCGCTCTGTGGCTAACAGCATCCTCGGCACTAATGACTAGCTATAGAGCCCGGGTCTGGAGATGTTAAGGTGTTAATGCCATCGCCAAAGTGGCTCCCCATCATCCAGCGGCCAGAGCGAAGCATCCAGGGGGTTTGAGCAGAGTACCTGAGAAACCTGTCTTTTCCTCGGTGCTTTGAATCATGATTTGGTCTGACTCTCTTGGGTAGAAGGCTAAAGTGCCTTGCGGTCACTGACGCTATGTAGATTTCCAAATTCTTTCTGGAGCCTTCAGGAACAGCACGGACTCGGCGGCGGGGGCGGCTTTTGCTGTGCTATCTTGTACTAATTTGCCTCTGGGGTGCTGGTTCTCAACACTGGCTTTGCACCAGAATTCTCCGGGAAGCTTTAAACAACACCGATGCCTGGTCTCCCGCCCTCGGAGATTCCAACTGGACTGATCTGGGGTACAGCTAAGCATCTAAAGTCTTAAAAACAGTATTATACTCTACTCCCAATTATGTTTTTTTGAAATTATATATCACAGGAAAGAGATTTGGAAGAACATTCACCCATATGTTGACTATCTCTGAGTAGCAGAATTAAGAGGAATCTTTATTCACTTAGATACCTTTCTGTGTGTCCTGATTTTTTTTTTTTTTGGCAACAAAACAAATGTCAATGAAACAAATTGGTGAAAAGGAGGGAAAAGCGATTTCCCCGCTTGAAAGGAAAGAAACTCGGGATACACACAGCAGAACTCCCCTTCTTTCCCCCTGCCTGGATTTCCTCCTGCGTCCCCATTTCTGAAAATGGCACCAGGTCCTCACCTGCTGCCCTTAGCCAGTGACCATCCAGGCGTCCTGCCCTCCCTAACTCCATTCATCCAGTGACTTACTAAGCCTCTACATTCAGCTTCCTTCACACTGCTTCAATTTCTCTGCTTCCATCCACACAGGCTCCCTTCCTCTGCCACCTTCCTTTGAGCCTCCCATTTTCTTGCTTCCATATTGATGGAGCTGGCTGCTCAGCTGGCTCCCCTCCCAACCCCTGCCCTGGAGGCTGCAGTGCTCACTTCAGACACAGCCATCTACCCGACACCCACACCTGCTCCTGTCCCTCACCTACTCACAACTTCAGCGACCTCCTCCTTCCAGAGCACAATCCCAGGTCCTGGTGTGGCTCACAGGGCCCTCCCTGCCCCGACCTGCCCACCTTCCCAGCCCTCACCTGCGCCCTTCCCACTCCCCATGGACACCTGAGTTCCTGACTCAGAGCCCTTGGGGTGCCGCTCTCGAGTCTGGAAAGCCCTTGCCTCCCCATCCTAACCTTTCTCCGGTGGTAAATTCCTGCTACGCAAGATCCCGTGGGGACCTCCTTCTCCAAGGAGCCCCCACTTTACAGGCTCCTCGACCCCCAGTCTCTTTCACACTCCTGTTTGCCTGGTTGCACTGGTTATTCTTTCTGTCTGTCTGTCTCCCCCCACCGCTGTCTGACTGATGCAGAATTCTCAGTTTGTGCCCCAGCACCACTCACCTTGCCTAACAGTTCCCGGGCTGTCGATAAATGAGTTAAGGAAGGAATAGATAATATTAAGCCCTTATGTTTATACAGCTCTTTATGATTTTTCAAAGTACTTTTACAGGTGTTTGGGGTTGGACTGTGTGCCCCAAAATTGTCCCCAAACGTATCACCTGCACGGTCTGCATTCTCATTTATCCCCTGGGCAAGGTTGGGAGAAAGGAGGGGTGTATCGCTCCTCCGTTGCGGGTGGGGTGGGGGGACTCGAGGGGCAGGTACTGCCTCCCCCACTGCTCCCAACTCGGATGCTCCTACAGGCTGTAGTGTGGAGCCCTGGGACAGACACTGTCCCCACAAGGAGCAGGAAGGCATATAACTGACTTCCATAAACTATGAAAAAGCACCTACAAAGTGCCGGATATTATGCTAAAGAGCCAGTCAGGTGGGGACAAATTAGACATGGTACCTTCATCAGAAAAAAGCATGTACACCTGTAGACAACCACCATGCCGGGAAAATGGTGACAAGGGATGCAAGTAAGGTGCCATGGGTGTTTAGGAAAGATGATTTCCAGATGGGAATTCAGCAAAGACTTCTTGGTGGAGGTGGCATTATTTCAGCTAAACCCTGAAGTGAGGGCACAGTTTGGACAAGGGGCATTGCTGGTCGGGGATGGAGGGAGATGGAGCCGTAGAGACACGTGGAGGCTCTTCAAGTTGCAGTGTCTACTACTAGCTTGAACCACATGAAAGTGCTGATATTTTACTGGTTTTACCTGTAATAACATCAATTTCGGGCCATTCAACATAATACTTAACCAGGGAAGTGGCAGTGGGAAAACGGGGCATAGAGAGAAAACAAGGCAGAAGTTCAGTGTTTTTGTCAGTAGCTGCTACACTTTACACTGAATTTAACCTTTAGATAATGAGTTGACAGAAATGTTCTAGGGATGGCATTATCCTACTTTCTCAAAAGGAGACGGCCACTGTAAACTTTGTCTGTTGTCCAGGGACTAGTCCAAGCTGGACTTGAACTTTAGAATCAGTCTAAATTTGCAAGGCACAGGAAGGCAGCATTGCACCCCCAAATCCGAACGACGGGAGTTTGAATCCTGGCTCTACCATAGCTTTCCGAGCCTGGCTTTTCTCACCTGGGAAATGGGGATAATGAGAGAACTTCGCTTCGTCCCAAGATGGCGGACACGATACGTGAGATGGTGCCTCAACAATGCTTAGTACCGTCACTGGCCCACAGGAAGTACCTGGCGGCTGTTTGCAGGTCAGGGGGTACAGGAGGCATGGAGGGAGGCACTGGGTCCACCAGTCATAAAGGAAATTCCATCATTTTGCCTTGGGGCCATGGCTTGCTCAGGAGGCGACGGCAGGACTGTGACCTATTTTAGCACCTACTCTAGTGATCCGTACACGAGGGAAGGAAGACACAAGGAGACATGAGGCTTGAGCTGCTCAGGCCAGAATGACAATAACGAGGCCTCCACAGGAGCCTACAAAACCATGGTGTTGCTTCCAGCCCTCAGAGCCAATCCGCTGAGAAATTCCACATTCCCAGCTCTCTCCGGCAGGCACACCTGCCTCAGAGATGGGTTCTTTTGAGCAAGAGGGTTTCTGCAAGCTACCAAGTCACACACACACACACACACACACACACACACACACACACACACACACACACACACACACACACACACTGGCCCCGGCGCAGCGGTGATATCCTCGAGGGCAGGCCTGCGTGGGCACCAGAGGCTCAGGACAAACAGGCTCCTGGCTTCCCAGGAAAAGCCACCCCGGCCTCTCTGAGGAAACGCCAAGTCCAGAGAGGTAAGGCAGCTCGAGTGTACATCCCAACCCGGAGGCCCAGGCGGGGGCAGCACCTGGGCGGGACTCCTGGCAGTCCCTGGCGTGGGGTGACTTGCCAGTCTTGGCTCCCAGCCTTCTACTTCATTCTAAGCCCTCTCCTGCTGGGATGGAGACAATGTCCTACCACCACCAGGAAGACTGGCTTGTATCTTACCAAAAATGTCAATAAAATTTCTAGGTGACATTTAGAATTCTGAAGTAAATAGTGGTTATGATGGGGCACTGCCCTGAGAGAGTAGGAAAGAGCTTCAGGGAAGGTTCTCTGCCTGCCCCTCCCCCTCACGGCTGCTATCCTCTGGGACCCCCGTCTCCCTGACCAGAGGGGAGGCAAAGCCGTGCAGGGGGCCATCAGTGAGGCCCCACTCCCTGCAGTTTCCTGAGGCCGGTTCAGCTGGCACCTCTCCATTTTCCTGTTCATCTTCTACCACCTTTTTCCCCCAGTGAGAATCGATGGAGCTTGAGGGCAGGAGTGAGTTTTGAGCACCCTTGAGGCCGCATCTGTTTTGGAGAATAGAGACCCTTGTAATGGCCGCAAGAGTAGCTCTTCTCTCTACAGCCCTGAAAAATTCCCCTGCAGCTTATATTTTTCATTCAAGTCACCATTTCCAGCCCTGCTGACAAGTCCACGGGGTTGGAAAGTGACCCTGGCTGGAAGCAACACGGTCAGCAGGTGGCCAAGGCCTGGGCCTGGTGCACCGACACCTTGGAGCCGTCCCAGAGGCCTGGGGCCCAGGGCACCGCGGGATGGGTGGGACCAGGCCGCTACTGCCCTCTGGAGAAGCCCCAGGCCTCAGCACTTGTCAGGGGGCCTCCTCTGTCATCCCCTGTCATCGTCAGTAGGCCCTGCTCTTGCTGTCCCTCAGCTCACTTCCTCCAAGACGCCCTGGAGAATTTTCCTCTAAATTCAAAGACGGCATCATCTTCCACTTGGTCCTGCAGTAACTAACCTTCACGACTAACCTACCCGGGGAGATCAGTCTGTAGAAGTTCAGAGAGGACCGGTCTGTAGAAGTTCGGAGAGGTTCTGGCCCCACGCAGGCTCTCCTGACTCAGAAATGACGGGCGAGTACACAGGCCCATCTCAAGGGCTTTGAGCTGGAGGGAATGGGATGGGAGGGCAGACCCCACAGGGTCAAGACACTTTTTCCTTGTGGACTCACACAGCAGCCCTGGAGTGGAGCCTTTCCCCAGGAGGTGACACGAGAGCTGAATCTTGAAAAATGGAGCACGTTCAGGGGAAGGGGGACAGCATTTGCAGAAAGCCAGGAGGCAGGAGTTGTGAGGCCTCGGGCATCTCTGGGGTGTGAAAAGCAGGATGTGACAGTTGCTGAGCCTGGAGAGAGGCTAGGAGCCTGATCACAAATGACCTCGCCTACCGTGGTGCGCCCACCACTGCTTAACCAGTAGCTGTGAGCGGAGTTGGGGAAGTCGCTGATTTGTAATGTTTGTGCCAACTTCCGGGACGAAATGTCTCCGGGCAGGTATCTATCTACTGAGAGTTTAATAACCAACTCACAAAAATTCCTGAAAATGGGACAATCAGCTTGTGAGCTGATAAAGGCCGGTTCCAACACACTGCGGCCTCTGGGGTCACATAGAGACCCCTCTCCCTTCCCTATGTCCCTGGGGGGAGGGGCGGCCATTAGTTAGTTAGCCTGCAGGTTTCTGCCACAGGCTTTGGGTGTCCTCACCTCCCCCTGCCCATAGCTGGTCCTTCTCTACCCCTCAGGGACACAGGTATGGAGCTCGGTCACTTCTCCTGGAGTTCCACACAAAACACCCCACACACACCCAGGGCAGCCCACCTGTGGAAACGGAGCCCGTTACAACAACGCTAAATCAGCCAAACAAAATATTAAGTTGCCCATTCTTAAAATTTTCCTTAGTCATTTCCACTGTCCTGAGTTTTGTTCTCCCACCGTATTTCTTTACCCCCCTCTCTCCATCCTTGACTAACTCCCTTTGCCCTTGACACTCCTCCTCCCTAAGTCCTTCTGTCTACAACCAGGAATAAACCGACCCTTCCTCACCAGCTTCACTCAGGCACGTGCTTTCTGGTGCATATTCAGAACACTGATGGCTCATCAAGTCTGGAGAGCCTCTGGGCAATGGAGAGGAATGTTGACTACTATTTACACATGGTTTGATGCCCATTTTAAAAAATTTTTAATTGAAGTATAGTTAACCTATAATATTAAATCAGTTTCAGGCATACAACATAGTGATTCGACAGTTTTATACCTTTGAAAATGCTCACCACGGTGTCTTACAATATTATTGACTATATTCCCTACACTGTGCTTTTCATCCCCATGACTTATTTTACTACTGGAAATTTGTACTTCTTAATCCCCTTCACCCATTCCCCCCCACCCTGGCAACCACCAGTTTGTTCTCTATATTTATGAGTCTTGTTTCTCTCCCTTTTTTGTTATTATTGTGTGTTTGTTGTGTTTTTTTCCACATAAGAGATCATGTGGTATTTGTCTTTGTCTGGCTTATTTCACTTCATATAATACCCTCTAGGTCCATTCATATTGTTGTGAATGGCAAAACTGGATTCCTTTTTATGGCTGAGTAATATTCCATTGTGTATACACCACCTCTTCTTTATCCATTCATCTATCGATGGGCACTTTTGTGGCTTCCATATCTTGGCTACTGTAAATAATGGAGCAATGAACATGAGGGTGTATATATCTTTTCCAATTAGTGGTTTTGTTTTCTTCAGATAAATACCCCAAAGTGGAATTACTGGATTGTATGGTACTTCTGTTTTCAGTTTTTTGAGGAACTTCCATACTGTTTCCCACAGTGGTTGCACCAATTTACATTCCCACAGAGCACAAGGGCTCCCTTTTCTCCACACTGTCACCAACACTTGTTATTTCTTGTGTTTTTTTTATTCGAGGCATCCCAACTGGTGTGAGGTGATATCTCATTGTGGCTTTGATTTTCATTTCCTCATCAAATTCATTGTAAGCAACAATGAGATATCACTACCCACCTCTTAGAATGGCCAACACCCCAAACAGTGACAGCAACAAATGCTGGTGAGGATGTGGAGCCACAGGAACTTTCATTCATCACTGGGGGGCATTGCTGGGGGGATGGGGGGGGCATGCAAAACGGTATCACCACTTTGGAAGGTAGATGGCAGTTTCTTACAAAATTGAACACACTCTCATATGATCCAGCAATTGTGCTCCTTGGCATTTTACCCAATGGAGTTGAAAACTTCTGTCCCCACAAAAACCAATACACAGATATTTATAGCAGCTTTATTCATAATTTGCAAAACCTGCAAGCAAACGCAATGTCCTTTTTTTTTTTAAAGATTTAATTTATTTATTTGACAGAGAGAGACACAGCGAGAGAGGGAACACAAGCAGGGGGAGTGGGAGAGGGAGAAGCAGACTTCCACCGAGCAGGGAGCCCAATGCGGGGCTCCATTCCAGGACCCTGGGATCATGACCTGAGCCGAAGGCAGACGCTTAATGACTGAGCCACCCAGGCGCCCTGCGCAATGTCCTTTTGTAAGCGAACAGATGAACAAACTGTGGCACACCTAGACCATGGAATATTATTCAGCCCTAAAGGGAGAAAAAATGAGATAGCAAGCCATGAAGACATGCAGGAAACATAAGCACATGTTACAGAGTGAAAGAAGCCAAACTGTCAATGCTACATACTATACGGCTCTAACTATAGGACAGCCTGGAAAAGGCAAAACTAGAGAGGCAGTGAAAAGATCAGAGGTTGCCAGGGACTAGTGGGAAGGAAAGCGTGAGCAGACAGAGCACAGAGGAGGTTTAGGACGTGGGACTATTCCGTGGGGCACTGTAATGGTGGATACATGTCATTATACATTTGTCAAGACTCATAGACTATACACCACCAAGGGTGAACCTAATGTCAGCTGTGGACTTTGGTTGATAATGATGTGTCAGTGTGGGTTCACGGATTGTAATAAATGTTCCACTCTGCTGGGGAATGTTGGGAGTGTTGGGAGGCTGTATGCCGTTGGGGGCAAGTGAGTATAGGGGAACTCTCCACTTTCTGCTCAGTTTTGCTATAAACCTAAAGCTGTTCTAAAAAAATAAGATCTTTTTTTTAAAAAAATTCAGGCATTTAGCACATTGGATTTTCACAAACATTTAACATTGATTGCCAGCTTAAAGAAACACCTCCAAGCATTTAATAAAATTTACAAATTTAATACAGCAGACCCTTTTAAAAACTCTAAATGTATTAAATATACAAAACATCGCAATTCCAAAACGGCTTAATACCTTTGTTATCAAAACCCGTTATAAAAGTGCTAATAATGTGGATTTCACTCTGTTTCTCATCCTAAATTCCACACCTTCCTGGGGTGCCAATTTTGACACCTTCCTAGGATTTCAGTGATTTTACCAAATACTATTTTTACCTTCCTAGAGATTTTAACAATCTTACCAGACCAAAAGGAAGAGAACCATCCCAAACCACTGGAGTCTGTGAAAATCTGAGTGGTTGAAGAATCGATTCTGGGTCAGGCTGTGAGCCTGGGTTGCAAAGTCTTATGAGAAGAGATCAAATATGGGGAGCTTCCCTTGTATAATTAAATTTTGTTACTTCACTAAGACTTGTCAAGTCCACACCTTTCAGGAAGTTTTTTGGTTTTGCGGCATTACATTTTCCCCCTGAAATGAGATGAATCGGCATCTTGCTTGGCCAGCCTTATGTCATGATATATTGCCCTGGTCTGTTAGCATTATTAAAAATGTGCGTCTCCTTGCTGATGGTATATTATCACCTAGAGGGGCCATCTCGAACTTTCATCCCCTAAGGAAGGAGGTGCCAAATCTCTGCAGTTCTCTTCCCCCCTGGGCCCCCTGTGAACACAGGGGGACCTTGCTTTGCTCAGTTGTCCTGCGTGACCTCAGGATTGAGAAGCCCTGTCCTGGGACAGTGCCCACTTTTTCCAAAAAAAAAAAAAAAAGTTGGCTGCCTCAGAGTTCCCTGCATTTATTCTTTCTTCCTTTCACAGTTAGAAACAAGCACACATCTATCTTTTATAAACAGATTTATAATTAAGAGAAGAAACAAAAGACCTGTTTCTATGAAATGCCCCACTTACTAAAGTCAATACAAATTAACATAGCCCATTATATTCACCCTCTTTGTGATCTCCAACCACTTCTCTGTACACTTTAAAGGGTTCTTTTTTTAGTATTATAATGAATCCACATTCCTTCTCTGGATCAACTTGTCCTAATTAATGCCCTAATGGTCAAGGCTGGGTTCAGGAACCCCTTGGTTTGGCTTCTTGGTCCTCACAGCACTGCCCTTGACATTCTTGAAAGCATTCTTGCTTTCTGGCAACAACAAGACATTCCAGACCCCATCCTGATTTTTTTCCCTGCCTCTTAAAGACATGGAATCAGCTGTCCTCTATGGAATCCTCATTCCTGTTAGTGGAGAATGATATTAGAGACCACAGTCTGGGAGCTTGGGGTGCACGTGAGCATGGGGGGCAGGGGAGGTGAGGGACGGGGGCAAGGGTGCTGCCTTGGTGGTAATAGACACTGAAAAATATTTATTTTTAAGATAAGGTGTTCATAGCCGTCTTTCCAACTTAACACAATGTGCCTTGTAGCTTTCACCTACTTTTTTTACAACATGAACCTTCAGTGACCATTAAGTCTTTCTCTGTGCTGCCCTAAACAGTAAGTCACAAATTCAGCCATTGTCACCTGTTCTCCCCACTCCTTGCTGCAAGGGGAAGGAAGCTGGACAGAGATCTATAGCCCCACTCACAGAGACTGGACCACCACCTCGCCCTTAGAGGGATGCTACCCGGCAATGAATGGTTTTCATTACATTTCAAGGGAGTGGGGCAGGGCACTCGATCGGCTTCATATTTTGGATGGATTCCCCTGGTAGCTGGGTCAAGGATGATTTTGAGAACGGACAGGACAGAGGTAGGATGATCATCAAAGAGTTGGTTGTGACAGTTCAGAATGAGACCCTTAAACCAAGGAAGCAGCAGAAATGGGAAGGAAAATGGGGAGCTGGGGACTGCCTGGTGTCTGGATAGAAGAGACAAGGGTGTGTCCCACACGCCTGGTTCTGGTCTCTGGGAGGAGAACCCGCCACTGAGTGAGAGAGAGACAGAGAAAACAAAGTGGACATATAGGGCTGTCAAGGGTGGGGGGAGACTTTGGCTGTGACCTGTTGAGTTTGAGGTGTTTCCATTCAGATGGAAATATCCACGAGTCAGTTGGACATATGGGTCAGAATTTCTAACCTGAACCACAGGCAGAGAAAAGCTCCCTAGTTAAAGGCAGGTGGTGTGGAGCTGGCTGTTGCCAAGGGGTATTCTCCAGGGGCTGTCCACAGCTTGGGCTGTTGTTTGCTTACACTTCTTGGGAAGACTTGGAGACTCTTCTGTTTTTCTAAGTCTCCTTTCGTCTGAGTCCTTGCCAGGGATCCCTGATGTTTTTACTTAACACCGGAGTTCCAACCAAAATTAGTGAACAACCCAAGAGGCTGGGACCCAGAGAAGGGGCTGACCACCTCCCCCATTGCCAACCCTAGAGAACAAGGTGACGGGGTGGTGGTGGAGCCCCAGAGTCGAGGTGTAGAGGCTTTTGGAGCAAGCCCCAGCCATTTCAGAAGATGGTCACTGCCTCCCCCGGTTTTCCTGGTAGGTCTGGATCCTCTGGAGGAACCACAGAGGTGAGGAACAGAGGGGGCATTGCAGAGAAAGGATCCTCTCCCACCCCCCCAAGGAGCCATCCTGGTGGTGGTGTTCAGCGGGTCTGACCTGAGCGTCACCGGCCCCCAGAACTCAGCCCTTGGCCAAGGCAGTGGCTAAGCCTCACCCTCAGAGTCACCGCCGCTCTTTCCTGGGACCATCTGCAGGACTGCACTAATCAGAGTGTTGTTTGAATTGAGACAGGCACTAGACAGACTGTTTTCACTCAGGGTCTGGACTTGGCAGCGTGGATCTCGGTTGTTTACCTAATCTAGTGTTGGGTTATGTTTTTCCCCTTGACTGATTACAAGAAGGTGCCAAATGTAATCAACCCCCTCGCCCTCATCACTGTTCTCCACTCTGAGCCAGAGAAAGAGCTCTCTCCAGGCTAACGGCTTGTCCAGGGGCCCTGCTTCCAGCCTGATTTCTTTCCCCAACGCAGACCCAACCTAGTGAGTGCTGTCTCCTCACTGGTCCCCCACTCACCCCACACACCCCCTGCCCATTCCCATCTCCCAGCCTGGCTTGCCCTTCCCATGTCTTTATACCAACTGGGATCACACCCATCCTTCCCAGCCAAGCTCAGGAGGCTGGCCCCACCATGGTGGGGACTCATCAATTCTCAAGGTCAAAGTAGAGTGTAACCCAGACCCTGCCTTCCAGAAGCTTCTCGCACAGATGGAGGCACAGCGCATACCTTAAAAATGACAACCACAATGGAGAGGGATAGGAACTTCCTCTCGGGTGTTTGCAGGAAAACCCCAAGTGGACGTAGACCTTTGCCTTCTTCGGCTCTCCCGGGAGCTTCTGCCTGTCACCTCATTGTCATCCCCCCCCCACCGCCCCAACACCCCAGCCCCTCTTCCTGCCCAGTGGGGTGTGGCTCCAAAGTTCCAGCTGCTTCCTGAGGTTGTTGGAAATGACAGCTTTTGCTGTGTTGAGACTTCCTGACTCCCTAGGGCTTGGGAGTGATGGAAAGCCGCCGCGCTGGGACTGGAGCCCCTGATCAGCACCTACCCGCTCCTAGAGACAGGTGGATCCTTCCCGCTCCGGGGCCGCCTCTGTCAAACACCTACCCCAGCGTGTGAGACGATGCAGGAAGCTCACTGGCATGAAGCCGTAGTGTCGGGGCACGCGGCCCTCACGCGGGGACCCCAGCGGCACGACTGCGAGGTGCACACTCCCTCCGCGCCCCCTCCCATCCTGTGGACCGCGCACTGTTCTGCCTCCAGCCGCCCTAGTCAATCGCCTTCCGACGTGGGTCGGGTTTTGCAAAACCGTAAGCAGGGAGAGCGCCGCCGGTCCCGGAGCCTGAGACCGCACAGAAGTGGCCGGGGGTGCGCGGGACGCGGCTGGACGTGGGGCGGTGGCCACGGCCCTGCCTCGGAAGCCTGGCTGGGGCAGACACAGCCCAGGCGACAGAGGGTCTGCCTGCCGTCTTACCCCACGGCCCCACACAGCAGTCCCGGCCTCCCTGCCCCACCGAGGGGAGCGTGTGGACAGAGGTGTCCATCCCGCGCTTACGGGCAAGATGAACCGTCATTTTCGGCTATTGGGGAACGATTTGACCACGGCACAAACTAGGCGACAGAAGACTCTGCACATGGTAGATCGGGTCCGCGTGAGGGGGAGCCTACGAAAACATGTTTATAAGCTGGTTAGAAGTAAAAGAAGCAGAGCACAAAATTGTTTATAAGCAATGCGATTAGAACGAAGTTTGAAACAATGTGCGTGTCTCCAACTAAAGATTAGAAAGTAGCAGGAAGGAAAACAGCTGTGGAAGAGGAGTCGGTAAGATTATACACTGCACGGTTTTCTCTTTAAATTCCTTTAATGTTATCGTAAGGTTACGTTAATAATAAAAATGTCATATAAAATTAAAGTGCCAGCCCACTGTCCCAGGCTGAGTACGTCCATGTCATGGCGGTGGCGGCCGGTGTGTGTGTATTTGGAGCTGAAAGAAGGCTCTTGGGATCGGGGCGGTGGGGGGGGGGGGCTGCCTCCTGAGCTGAAGAGGAGCCTCTAGGAGGTGAGGCCGTGGGTGGGATGGAGTGCAGCCAGGGCTCTGCCGCCCCAACAGGTGGGCTGTCTCCTCACCGGGCTGGAGAGTTCCAGGACCCTGGTGGCCATAGAGACCCCCCAGCATGCCTCTGGGCTCCCCCCATGGGCCAGGTCCACAAGGGTCAAGAGGTACCATGCAGGAGACAGACCACCAGGCTATGGTGTGGGTTATCAGGGCAGGAAGTAAGTCACTGAGGTGTCCAAAGACGAGGAGGACCTTGCCAGGTGAAGAAGAGCTCTCAGTTGACAGCAGTGAACAGGGTGAGGCCCGTGCTGGGAGGCATGGTGCTCCACCTGAGTAAGCAGGGACTTTGCAACCTGAGTTTGGATCCCAGTGCCATCACTTCCTACCCAGGTGACCTGGAGCAAGTGATTAACCTCCCTGAGGTTTAGTTTTGTCATCTGTGAAATGGGCATGAATGATCCCCACCTGAGTACGGAGAGGCCAAGGATGAGAAGGTACCGTTCCTGCTCATGGCAGGCACTCAACAAATGTTGGTTTCCAACACGTATTGTTGGTGGAGCTGGAGGGGAAGCAGAGCAGTCCGTCTCCAAACCCCTGATGCTCCCACCGAATCACATGCTGGGAGGGACAGAAAGAGCACTGGGAATCAGAGCCGGAAGCAGAGAGACCCCAGACAGCTTCCCAGAGAGTATGGCGTGTGTGCAGCCTCAGACACCCCACTGCGTGTGGTTCTTTCTTCCAGATTTTTACCCCCGGCGAGTTCGTGTTTAACCTTCACCGTCGCTATCAACCTCAGTACCAAGACACTCTACACCTGTTCTCAGAAATTGGGCGATGTCTCCCTGAAGGACTTTGCCCTTTGGGTTTGCTAAAAGTCAGGGGAGGGGAGCGGCTGCCCCACGCAAGTTCTCTGATCAAAGTCAAGTGGGATCTCACAACCTCTCTTGACAAAATCGGCCAACCCAGACCCTTGAGTTGTGACATGCGTGGCTGGAGGGAGTCTCCCCCTGTGACAGGATGAGCACTGGCCTGGGGTTCAGGACCCTGGAGCTGGATTCATATCCTGCTCCCACTGCATATGACAAGTCCTCATGGAGGTAATTTGACCCCTCTGACTGCAGGTGCCTCATGGGCAAGATGGGAACTTTGAGCTTGTTCGGACCTCACCCCTAATGCAAATTAGGATCACCTGGAGACCTAACAAAACCACACAGACCAAAGGATGCCCAGGCACCCAGAGAGCCTATTTTCATTGGTTTGGGATGAGGCTAGGGCATGGGGATTTCTTTAAAGCTCCCTACATCACCTTCTTTCAAACCTGGCTGTACCCTGGAGTCACCTAGGGCATTTTAAAGGGGATAGATGCTTGGGTCCCACCCCAGCATTGCCGTGGCGTGAAGCCTGGACGGTGGCATGCTCAACGCTCCCCAGGTGATCCTAATGTGCAGCAGAAACACACCTCACCTGGAGGTGGTACCACAGGAGGCTTGCATTTCATTCGTGCTCAGAAACAGGTGCCTGAAGACAGAGTCTGGAGGGCCCAGAGGCCAGGAATGCCCGGCGCAGCTTGCGAAGCTGAGGCCCCAGTGATGGGCCCACGGCCCTGGCTACAGAGATGCATATTGGGTGCCTGCGCCCTCCCCACCCCAGGCAAGGTGAGTGTGCTGGCTGGACATGGGCTTCGTGGGGCCATGTGCCTCTGGCCCTCACCCTCCCCCCCAGGCAGCGCCTACAGACCCCCGGGACAGACCAGGGCAGGGGAACCCAATGCAGCTGACACTGGAGACGGGTTTGGGGCTTGGTTTGAATACGGGGGGGAGGGGGGTCTTGTGTGGGCCCTCACTTCTCCACTTCATTTCTTCATACATGTTTTCCACCAGCATTTATCCAACGCTCTGCTGGGCCCAGATGAAAAGGATGAAGTGGTGTAGGTGATTGCCGGGCAGAAAGGTGTGGGAGGAGACCACGCAGGCAGAGGAGCGGACCCAGCAGAGGCGGGGGGCTGTCTGCGGCGGGATGAGGGTGGTACAGCCCAAGGGATAGGCAGGGGCCCCACGAAGGAGCTTGGGCCTTCTCCTGCCGGCCTCCACTTCTCGTGCACAGGAGTCTCAGTTGAGTCAAATAGCATCAGACAAACAGTGTTGTTCTCTCTACCCCCACCTGCCATCGTGGGACCCCTGCTTCAAGGGGCCATAGTTCTGGGAGGCCCCTGGGGGTGTCTCAGTGCGTGCAAGACAGCCCTGCAGCGCCCGCCCCACTCCTGCCGTGCCTTCCTCCCAGCCCCTGGAAAGGTTTCCACTGCCCAGTGCTCCCCAGAGCCCAAGAAGGACCCCTGGGCCCCTGGGATGGCCGCTGAGCATGCCTGCATGCTACCTCGTCGTGTGGGCCCCTGATGGCACTTAGCGGAATCCCTCCACCCTTATGTCTATTGACCTTTCTGCTAGAGCGCCCCAGAGGTACTTGAAGCCACTCCTCTCCTTCAGACAGCCACCCCTAAGGCCTGCCCCTGCCCCTTCCTTCCCTGAGGACAAGTTCTCCCCTAGGAGGCTCCGTGGTCCGTCCTGGAAGCGCTCCCCAGCCTCCAGAATCCTGGGACCCGCACTTGCTGTTGGCCATGCAGAGCACCCAAGATGGGAAGGTAAGCCAGAGAGTGACAACATCTGCTTTCCTTTGTGGAAAAAAAAAAATATATATATATATATAGAAAACTGTAAATTTGTGTGTCATCCTCGGGGCAGGTGCAGGCTCTTGAGCATCAAGGCCTGAGCACAAAGTGAGATGAGTATCCACTCCATGACAGCCACCTCTAGCTGTTAGAGCTTCACAACTTAAAAGTGGGTTCACTGGCATTTTCTCACAGATTCCCAACGAGCCTGGGAGGTGGGAGTTGTTCTTGGCTTCATTTCACGAATAATGTAAAACAAGGCTCAGAGAGGTTAGGTGATTTACCCAGGGTTGCACAGCTAGGATCAGGAATCAGAATCCAAGTGTTTTGGCTCCAAAAAATTGGCTAGATCAAACTGCTGACAGAATTTTTGAAACTATGAAGTGTTACACAAAGGTCAGGCATTAATAATTATTATCACTTGCACCACATGGCGCTTGGCCTGACTCCCCCGTAGAGCCTGCATTTCAGGCCCGCTGCACTGTACGTGCTCCCTCCCCACGGCCTGTCCCTAACGGGTCCGTTAGGAATGGGCAGAGCTATCCTGAGACTCTCATGGCCCAGGCTCCCCGACACAAATCTGCATCCCTGTCTGGTTTCACGAAAGCCTTTGTACTGTCTGGTTGTCCCGACTCCAAGGGTGTAAAGAGACTCTGAGCTCCCCGAAGCTGCCTCCACTGTTTCCAAACTAGTGCTCAGGGAGCAGGACACACATGGAGCGGCCGAGGGCAGCCAGTGTGACTCAGTGTGAGGCTCGGAGGTGACAGCCCTGGGGGGAGGTCCCCGGGGCATCTCAGCGGCCCAGAGCCATTAGGCCTTCTCAGAGTATAGGCTTACGGCTTCCCCCCAGGTTCGCCTTTGCTGGAATGTGAATTCCTGTTTCTAAAGTGTTGGGGTTGCAGGAGAGAAGGAGAGGAAGGTGGGGGAAGTCTGAGGATTTTGCAAGTCAAATACTCCCGAGGAAACATTTCAGCGTATTAAAGGTTGAGAAACATATGGATTGAATTTTCCCGGAAAATACATATATATTTGAAAATTAAAGGGCAGGGATAGGGTTTGGATTTTTTTTTTTTTTGGATGATTGGGTGTTTTTCCTCCGCAAAGCACAATTGGAGAATTTTACTGGCAGCCAAACCACTTAAAACATCCTGAGATGTTAACCAGACATAGAATCATCCAGGTGACCCATCACCCAGCTCAGCAGGTTACCAATCTGTTTGCGCCCCGCCCCCCCCCCCCCCCCCCCCGTTTTGGAGCACACATTCCTGCCTTGCTCCACGTCCAGAGACTGCATGTGTGTAAGGAAATGCTGCTCGCACGTCTTCCCATTAGCGGCTCGCACACTCTGACCGCGGCCTGGGGGCTGGTTGCCTGGGTTCATCCACAGTAAATGTGGGTGAGCTCCACAGTGTGACTAAAAGTCCAGCAGAGACCAGCGGGTCTGGTCTCCACCTATCTGTCCTGCGTTTTCCTCCTCTGACAAGTGGGAATAACCATAGCCCTTGCCGCCCATTTAAAATGAGTAAAGTGGGCGCCTGGGTGGCTCAGATGGTTAAGCATCTGCCCTTCGGCTCAGGTCATGATCCCAGGGTCCTGGGATCGAGGCCCGCATCGGGCTCCCTGCTCCTTGGGAGCCTGCTTCTCCCTCTGCCTCTCTCTCTCTCTCTCTCATGAATAAATAAATAAAATTAAAAAAAAAATAAAATGAGTAAAGTACGTGCGAAATGCTGAGATCTGTGCCTCACAACCTTCTAGGTGCTTGGCACTCAAAAAAATTATAACTATCATATGTAATATGTATCAAGTGGGGTTTTTAAATTCAGGACTTTAAAGGAGACGACAAAGAGATTCATTAAAAATTCATTAATTTAATCAGTATTTACGGAGGGCCTACTGTATCCATCTGCAGTAACAAATATCCCCAATATCCTAGTGACTTAGGACAGGGCTACGGTCACCTCAGGCTGCAGGGGCTCGGCTGCACCCGGTCCCGACCAAGGGACAAGGGCAAACAAAGCCACCACCACCGCCTGGGGAGGCACCGCCGATCCCTGCACCAGGATGACCGGGGAATTGCAACCATCATATACCAGTTCTTAAACGTCCCTTCTGGAAGGAGCACACGTTCCTTTTACTCACCTTTCAGAGCCCAAACAAATGACAAGGCCATCCCAGGGGTTGGGGGAGTGTAGTTGTACGCATGGCAGAAGGGGCAGACCAGAAAGGTCAGAACTGGAAGGGGCAGAAGGAGCAGACTGGGAGTGGCTGCAGAGACCGCTAAGTCGGCCTATAGTCCAGCAACTATCATGGAGGCTGGAAATCTAGCAGTAAACAAAACAGACCAAACCCCTGCCCCCGGGGAGCTTAGTGAAGGGAGAAAGACAAGCAGCTTAGTAAGCTAAGGGCTGCAATTTTAAATAGGATGGTCAGGGTGGGCCTCATTATGAAGGTGAACTTTGAGCAAAGACTTGAAGGAGGCGAGGGAGTGAGCCACCCTGATATCTGGAGGAAGAGTTCTAGATGGAGGGAACAGCCCATGCAGAGCTCAGAGCCTGGCGTGTTTCAGGGAGAGCAGAAGGCCGTGAGGCCAGGATGGGGTGAGCGGTGAGCAAGGGGAGGGTGAGTAACCGCTGGAGAGGTCGGACTAAAAATTTAACAGGATAGTTAAGAGTGGTTTTTGGTCTCCTTTTTTCCTTTGTTCGGTTGTGTTTCTTAAATTCCACATGTGAGTGAAATCATATGGTATTTGTCTTTCTCTGACTTACTTCACTTAGCATGATACGCTCTAGATCCATCCATGTTGTTGCAAATGGTATGATCTCATTCCTGTGGTTGAGTAATATTCCAATATATATATATATATTATACCACATCTTCATCCATTCATCTATAGAATTATTGAATCACTATCTTGGACACCTGAAAGTAATATAACACTGTATGTTAATTATACTGGAATTTAAAACTTTTTTTTAAAAAAGAAAGAAACTGGCAAGTGAAGAAACCGTGATTTAACAGGATACAGAGCTGCTCTTTGGAGGGTAGACCATGGGGAATCTGGGAGACCAGTCCGGAGAGAAATGGCAGCTCAGCCACCCTCCATGACAAGAATGCATATGACCTGCTGCTCCAGGACACATCTGCTTGTTACCTCCTGACAAGACGGACACTTGCTCAGCCCTGCTGGTCTCTTCAAACTGGGCTCACAGTCCTGGGCAAGTGGGGTCAGAGTTTCTTCTGCACTTCTCACGTGCAAGGGTGGGGGAGTTCAGGGCAGAGAGCATTGTTAGTTTAAAGAGTTGTTGAAAAAAAGGATATCTTCTTGCTCTTGTTTCCCACATGGATTTAAATTAGGCACCACCTCTGCCCCCTCCCCAAACCCCTGCCAAACATTCTCTCTGGCTGCCCTACTCTCTCCCCTCAGCAACAGACGCACAAGACCTAACTACTTAGTCACACAATGGCATTAGTATGACCTGCGTCTTATTTAGGATGAGACAGGGTTCCTAAGCAGATGGTGGCCAGTGTTCACTGGCCCTCGGGAAATGTGTGGTCACTGAGTCTTCCCCAGGGCTGTGTGGGCCACTGGGAAGGGCTGTGGGCTGGCCATCTGGCCTGGGTGCCACATCTGGCTCTGCCACTGGTAATCCCTGGGTCTGTGTGGAGCACTTTCAAAGAAACCCACCATAACCCTCCATTATCCTCTGAGCCATTTTACAGATAGAGGAACCAGCCCAGAGAGGCCAAATCACGTGAGACCTACATATGACAGAGGTAAAATTTTAACCCAGGTCCCCATACCAAACGTATGATTGTTTGACTACATCACATGACTGCTGGGAGCACTGCACACCCCTTTCTGCCACTCCCATTGAGGCCTCCCTCTGAATCTGGCCTGGCCCTATGACCTGTTTTAACCACTAAAATGTGGCGGAAATGACACTGCATAATTTCTGAGGCTGGGCCTCCCGAGATCCACAGCTTCTGTGAGTCTTCACCATTTGGAACTCCCCCTCTTGAAAATCTGGTGCCATGTCAGAAGTCCAGCTAGTCCATGGCCACCATTCTCTGAGCAAGTTCAAGCCTCATGAAGGGAGAGAGTCTGCACAGTGGAGCGTGGGAATGCCAGATGTATGAATGAAGTCTTCTTGACCTTCCAAGCCACCCGTCAAATACAGCCAAGTGGATGGCTTCTGCCAGCATGTGTGGAGAAGGGACCCCCAGCAGAGCCCTACCTGGATTCCTGACCCACAGAATCAGGGGCAAATAAAACAGTTACTGTTTTAAGACCCTAAGTGTGGGAGTGGTTTGGGGTGCAGCAATAGATCATCGAAACACCTTCCTATGGCAAGAGAAGAGCAACAGTCAACTTGATTCCTCTCTCCTTCTCTTCCTTCTTCCCTCCTTCCATCCCTCCCTCCTTCCCTCTGCAAATGTTTATCAAGTACCTACTACATGCAAGGCATTATGCTAGGTGCTGATACAGAAATGAGCAAGGCAGTCATGGCCCTTCAGGAGCCTAGGAGATAGTAGGAGAGACCATGTATGGAAAGACATATATGTTAAAGCACAAAATACAAAGCAAAGAAAGGGCACAGAGTCAAGGGGGCTCAACTTCCCAGGAACACACGTCCATGAAGACTTCACCGAGATGACATAATGAAATCTAAAGAAATTGTTACGGAACCTGGACTAGATCGCCCGACGGAAGAACCAAGCAGCACTCAGAGATCTTGGAGGACAAGAGGTTTATTTAATGCTGCAGGCTCAGAGGAGAGTGGTCTCCAAAGGTCTGAGCCTTGAGCACAAACAAAGGGGCAATTTATACACTTCTACTTCCGCATACTTGGCATTTTGGGCGTGGCATGCGCAAAGCGGGGGCAGGGAGGAGAACCCGGATTGGTGCGCAGGGGAAGCAGAGCAGGGAGAAGAACTGGAAGAGCCCCGGGGCAAGGACTGGGACTCTCTCGCTGGCTTGGTCAGCCATCTTAGGACACAGAGTTTCCTTATCAAAACGATTGCACGTTTCTTGACTAGACGAAGGCAGAAGGCCATTGTAGGCAGAAGAAAGAGTTCAGAGACACAAGACACAAGAGCATGACACAAAGGGAGGGTGAGGGGTCTGCACAGTGAGTTCCTCCTAGAAGCCAGGCTCTGTGCTGGGGTTCGGTTATCTGACCCGTAAGCTATCCATCTCCCCACCCCCAGCTCAGGGCAGGCTTCACTTGCGTTAACTGCTTTATCTGTCACCATGCAAATAATTAAGATGTTGAATGGCATAGGCCCAGGGAAGATGCACCCTGTATACGTCAATTTAGGTCTGCCCTGATTCCTGCCACCCCCCCACCTTGATAGAATTTCATTAAGAAACACTTTTTAAGAACTTTCGTTGAGCCAGCCACAAACCCATCTGTGTTCATCTGCTCAGGCTTCCATAATTGAATAGCATAGACTGGGTGGCTAAGCCAACAGAGATTTATTGTCTTGCAGCTCTAGAGACTAAATGTGTGAGGCCAGGGTGTCAGCAGGGTTGGGTTCTGGCGAGAGCCATGCTCCCGGCTGGCCGCCTCCTTGCTGTGTCCTCACACGGGAGAAAGAGAGCTCAGATGTCTCTTCCTTTTCTTACAAGGGCACTAACCCCATCATGAAGGCCCCATCCTCAGGACCTCATCAGAGCCTAAGTATGTCCCAAAGGCTCCACCTTCAAATGCCAGGACCTTGGGGGTTAGGGCTTCAACATGCGGACTTGGGAGGGACGCGAGCGTTCAGTCCATAACACCGTTTCACCAGGTTACCATTCGGAGGGCAGTTCTTCATCCTGGCCTTGAGAGGTCTCGGTGGGAGGCTTTGTTAAGGTTCATGTTTCACCCCAGAGCATGACACCCCAGGAGTCCTCCAGCCTGGAGAATCCCATTATTAAAGGAAACAAGACCATCTCCTCTGCTAATGGCTTACAAACTATGTGTTTAATAATCTTTTCAGAAGGTTTTGCCAATGTTCGGTTCTGTCGGTTTTGGAATCTACCCCTTTTTCCATTTTTAAAAAACCAGTTTAAAAACCTGCTAGTCTCCTGGCACCTTCTGCCTTCCCAAGAGACTCCTCCAAGAGGCCCAAGCAGGGGGCATGGATATTCTTTTCAGGTTCTTGCCATGCTCTGGGATGTAAAGGAATTAGCTCAAAGATGCTGGGCACTCCCTTCCTTGTGTGATGGGATAATTTCTTGAAGTCTTGATGGGGGCATTTTCATCTTTAAATGTCCTGGTCCCCAGATTGGTGAAAGTAGCTGGATCTGTGTGTATTTCCACTCCCCTTTCTATTTTGAGGCCCAAAACAGAAGTATTTGCTTGGCTGTCTATACCTGGCATTGGTTGAAGAGAAGATGATAAATATTTTTAATGGCAACTGATTCCTTGAGACAAAAAAAAGTCATTAATCACGGTAGAGGAGGGAGCAGGTCTGGGCAGTGCAGAGCATGTGGTAGGACCTGGGTGGCCGGCTGCACAGTGCCCCTGGGGAGGGCACAGGTGCCAGGGTACCTCATCTTAGCAGTGGTTACCCCACATGTGGCACTGAGACAGCGAGGACCTGCAAGGAGCTACTGCCGGGAAGGACAGGGAGGATGTTGACCACAACCATAATGGCCTGGGGCTGTGTGGCCTCAGGCGAGTTACTGAACCTCTCTGGGTCTCAGTTTCTTCACACGTCAAATAGGGATATTAGGACTACTCGTCTCGGGATTGTAATGAGTTCATATGTGTAAGTACTCAGAACGGTGCCAGGCACAGAGTGGTGTGATGAGGAGGAGTAACTATTCAGAGGGGCAGCCTCTGTATTCTGGGGTAAAGAGAAGTTTTGGTAATAATTTGTGTTTCCTGCCAAATTGGCAGGATGGGAACTTGGAGTCAGGTTGAAGTCAATTTGAAGAAATTAGCTAAATGTGGCCTTTCTTGCACATTTGAATTCGTGAGCCAAGATTCTCATCTGCTCCACTATCTCACTCCTGTGTGGGATCGCAGTGCCCTCTTAATACTGCTCGTGTTCCCTTTGTGGGGCAGGCAGCATCTGCACGGGCTCTGACAGCCACGAACACCTACCACCTTCCCCACGCTGGGGCTCTGCCCCGTTCTTGTCCATCTTTCTTATTAACCCTCTTCCCCCAAAAAACTCCCAAACTTCCCATAAAACAGAATGGTCCCCAAAGATGTCCACACCCTCAACCTCAGAATCTATGAATGTCATGCTCCGTGGCTAAGACAATAGAGGTGGGTTAAGGAATGTAAGGTTGCAGGTGGAATTAAGACTGTTAGTCAGTGGCTCTTAAATTAGGGAGATTATCCTGGGGGGCCCGAGGTCATCACAGGAAGACAGGAAAGGGAGAAGCAGAGAGACGGCAGCATGAGGAAGACAGGGCTGAACATCCCTGGCCTTGGAGATGGAAGAAGGCGCCACTAGGCAAGGAATGCGGGCCACCTCCAGAAGCCACGGTGAGGACAAGGAAACCGATTCTCCCCTAGAGCTTCCAGAAGGGAATGCAGATCTGTGACACCTCCATTTTAGTCCAGTGAGACTGGTGTCAGACTTCTGACCTCCAGAATTGTCAAATTATGAGTTTGTGTGGTTTTAGGTCACTGTATCAAATATACAAACAACAACAGTAACAATGAACAAAAAATTAAACACTTGTCTTGGGCTCCTGGGTGGCTCAGTTGGTTAAGCGTCTGCCTTCAGCTCGGGTCATGATCCCAAGGTCCTGGGATCAAGTCCCGCATCGCGGGCTCCCTGCTCGGCAGGGAGCCTGCTTCTGCCTCTCCCTCTGCTCCTCCACCCTGCTCATGCGCTCTCTCTGTGTCAAGTAAATAAATAAAATCTTTTTAAAAAAAAAAAACTGTTTTTTGCAAAGCTGTAGCTTTCCTGACACTACTCAGGAAGTGTTCTTGAGGTCTGAAAGCCTGGAAGCTCCTGGTTTTGGCGCCTGTGGGAGCCCTGAACCACCATGAGTGCGCTAGGCTCCACTCAGTCTCCCCACTCCTGAGTATACGGTAGATTTCCTCACACGTTCACATGTATATATCTGTCTTTTCACTCTCTTCCACATTCACACGCTCAAGTACAAGTCAGCCCCTGCTGACACCAGTTACAATGAAGCACAACCAAGGTTAGCCAAAGACAGTCCTATCTAGCTGCCCTGGGGCCCTCAGCAAGCCTGAGAGCCGGAAGGAAGAGGTAGCCAGCCAGGTGGAAATGCGAAGGAAGGTCCTGGACTGCTAGGATCACTTGGGGGAGCTCCCACAAATCTCGACCTTCGGGCCACTGCTCGTGCCAGTGAAATCAGAATCTCTGGGTGTGGGGCCCCAGGCCTCAGTATTGGCCGGTGACTCCTACAGGCAGCCCAGTCGGAGGACCAAAGATCTTCAGCCATCATCGAACACAGGCCTGCAGGAAGGATGTAGACATTTTTTAATTGTAAGATTCATAGAACATAAAATCAGCTAATTTAAAGTATACGGTACAGTGGCATCTCGTGCATTCGCAGTGTTGGGCAACAATCACCCCTAGCTTGAAAACCTTTCATCACCCCAAAAGGAAACCCCATACATAGCAAGCAGCCCCTGGCAACCACAAATTTGCTTGGTCTCTGTAGATTTACCCACTTTGGGTATTTCACATAAATGGAACCACACAAACTATACGACCTTTTGTTTCCGGCTGCTTTCACTCACCGTGGGTCCGTCGCGTTGTAGCAGGCATCAGAACCTCCTTCCACCTCATGGCTGAGTCGTATTCCCCTGTACGGACACACCAACTGATGGACAGTCGAGTTGTTTCTACCCTCTGGCTATTGTGAGGAGTGCTGCCGGGAGCATTCATGTACAAGTCTTTGTTTGAATATCTGGTTTTGATTCTTTGAGGGTATAGATCCAGAAGTGGAATTGTTGGGTCATATGGTAATTCTATGTCTAAACTTTTTTTTTTTTTTAAGATTTTATTTATTTGAGAGAGAGAGAGCAGGAGAGAGCACAAGCAGGAGGAGTGGGAGAGGGAGAAGCAGGCTCCCCGCGGAGCAGGGAACCTGATGTGGGACTCGATCCCAGGACTCTGGGATCATGACCTGAGCCACCCAGACACCCCCGTTTAACCTTTTGAGAAACTGCTCACCTGTCTCTCATAGTAGCCAGACTGTTTCATGTTCCCCCCAGCAATGCATGAGGGCTCCGGTTTCTCCCCAGGCTCACCAACACTGGTTATTTTTCATTTTTCTGTTCTTACTGTAGCCATCCTAGTGGGTATGGACTGCCATCTTGCCAAGGTTTTAATGTGCATTGCCCTCATGACTAACAATGTGGAGCAGCTTTCGTGTGCTCGTTGACTGTGTGTACATTTCCTCTGGAGAAATGCCCATTCAAGACCCAGATATTTTGTACCCCCCAATCCTCACTCCACCACTGAGAGGAGAAGATCGTCCATGTTTTTATAGATGAAGAAACAGAGGCTCAGAGAGGCTAGGTTGCCCTGGTGGAAAGCAAGGTCAGTCTGATCCTGAAATTCACAGCACACACATGCCCCAAACTTTTAAGTCCACAGATGCTAGTGCCAAATGGAAATTGCAGTCAAAGAGATTTGGGGTGTGGAGGGAGGTGAGCTCACAAACATGGAGTCCCCCCGGGGGGGTCTTCAGGTGAGAAGTTGGGAGGGGGTGGCACATGGGTTCCCAGGGACAAAGTTCTCAGTGACAGAGGCCCCAGCAGGGCCCCATGAAGGGGACCCCTTTGGCCAGGCCTGTGTCCACAGCAGAGAAGGACATGGCCGGGGTGTGCAGCTGGGAGCCACTCGGGTTTCGAGCTCTGGGCTCACATCCCGGGAACTGTCCTGGCGTGGTCATCCTCGGCTCCAGCTACAGATTGTAGGACGGGTGCAGACAGACCCAGTCTCACCCCAGGTCACTCACATGGAAGCAGTAAGTCAGTGCCCGGTGCTGGGGGCCGCCAGAGCTGCAGGAAACGTGGAGGTGTGAGATGGTATTTCTGTTAAACTGTCAGCTTCATCAGGAATCCGCGCCAGAAAATGGCTTTACAGTTCTGTGTGTGTGTGTGTGTGTGTGTTGTGTATACATGGACTCCAACACCCTTTAAGAAGTGACTCTACCCCAAGAGATGAGAGAGAGGTGGGGTGCGCTGCAAGGGGGTGAGAGGGCTCAGATGATCTGAGGTTGAGGAGAAATAAGGACCAGAGCGGCTCTTGGGCCCTGGCAAGGAGCCTTCCTCTCTGGAAATGAGGCTGAAATATTTCAGCCTCTCCCCTGGGGCTTCCTGTTTCCTATTTGGCCTCTGGTTTCCAGGCAACACACAAGCACCCCCAAAGTCCTGACATGTGCAGGTCTCCAGTGCCCCCTCTGACTCCGGGGCTCACATCTGTAACGAGTTTCCCGCCTGTGGGTCTCCCTGGGCAGCCCAGCCCTTCTGCTCTCTCGGGAGGACAAGAGCCATTGAAGATGCTTTGTGGCTCGGTGGGGGGTGTGGGGAGGGCTGTTTTCCTCCTCTGTAGGTTCCACCAGCTTAAATCCTCCTGCAAAGTCAGTTTGGCTGGATCTGGTGTGGGGGTGGGGCAGGAGATTTAGGGTTTGCAGCTTTGATTTAGTAAAGCACAGAGTCGTGGCGGGAGGCCAGCAGCCTGGAAGGAAGGTGGGGGGAGAAGGGCAGAGTTTGACCCGCTGGGGCGCTGTTGGCTGCCTTCCTGCCTTCCAAGCTGCTGCTTTAGGTAACCCTGGTTGGCTGTGGGGGCTCTGAGCCCTTCCTTAGATGCACGGTGAGCCGGCTTCCCAGGGCAGAGGGCCTGGTGGGGAGCAGTGTCTCATGACGGCAGGCAGCGTTTTGCGGACCTGCCATTTTTGTGCTTAGCATCATAATCCAGGGTGCATGTTTTTCAAAGGGAAATAGTACTTCAAGGCTCCCGTCCTCCTCTGAGCCCCAACCCCAGGGGCAACCACCTTTATTTCCTTGAGCTATTTTTAAATATTTACCTCCATATTTATAAGACGATTTGTCACCATCATGTTAGGCATTCTTTACGGACTTCCACCATGAGAGATAAGGATTGGTCTCTCTTGCACCCCCCCACACACACACATACATAAAACCCCCTCTCCCACCTCACGGTAAGCTGTGCGGCCATATTTAAAACACAGTGTTCAGTATTTGCGTCATGACGAGGTACCTGCTGTTCCCAGGGAGACACCAGATAATATTTCCTTCCCTGCACAGTTTCCTCACCTCTGCCCCATTCCCACATTAAGAACTGCCTTGTTTTGTGGGTTCTGTTCTCTATGTACCTATCACTAATTTTTCTCCCAAACCCCTCTCTCTGTGTGTGATCCAGGTAATGGGCCATTTTTGTTTTTCCTCTGAGACATCAGTCCCCCAGCCCTCAGCCTCCGGCTTTTATCTGGGCCTGGGAGAGTTCAGAGCCGTCATCCGGGCCTTCCTGCACCCTTAGCCTGGAGATTTCTGCCCCCCTCTCCTGGGTCCCTTACATCCCCCATCTTTCTCTCTCTCTCTCTCTCTCTCCATTCACTCCCTCATTTTGGTGGGGAGCTCCCACTCCAGTAGCTTCCTAGGAAAAGGGAGAGTGAAGGGTAAATCATTTTGAAGTCATGCATGCCTGTGAAAATGCCTTTAGTCTGTCCTCCCAAGATGAAGAGTTTAGCTGGAAACAGAATTTGATATTGGAAGTCATTTCTCCCCTTATTTTAGAGGTACGATTCCCTGTCTTCGAGTTCCCAGTGGTGCTGGTGAGAAACCTCACCCCCTTCTCATTACTGATCTTCGTATGTGACTTTATTCCTCAGCTGCATACACTGATAATATCATCTCTTTATTCTTGACATTTTGACAATCCAAGATTAAGTACCTTGGTGTAGGTCTATTTTCATTCTTTCTGATGCAGTGTGGGTCCTTTCAAACTGGTAATTTATGGCCTCAGTGCTGAAAATGTTTCTTGTGTTCATTTATAGATAATATCCTCTCAATTTTCTCTCGTCTCTCCCACTGAAACTTCTTTCGTATATTTGACCTTCTTATTTTCCATCTCCCTTTTTGTTCTCCTTTCCGAGAGATTTTCATGCGTTTACGCTCCATGCCTCCTACTTAATTTATTTTGACCATTGTATTTTAAATTTCCAAGAGCTGTTTCTTGTTCTCTGGGTGTTCCTTTGTATTTATCTATCTATCTATCTTTGGCTTGTTTTGGCTCGGTCTTTAATGTTGGGGGTTGTCTGGTATAGATGAAAAATACCTAAGCAGAAAAAAAAAAAAAAACAGAAATGAACCTCCCTTTAGAAAAAAAATATAATAAAAAATATGTAAGCTCCCCTCTTAAAAAAAATTGGGTTTCTTTTCAACAAAATGCTTTGCTAGGGGGGTGGGAGGGATGGGGTGGCTGGGTGATAGACATTGGGGAGGGTATGTGCTATGGTGAGCGCTGTGAATTGTGCAAGACTGTTGAATCACAGGTCTGTACTTCTGAAACAAATAACGCAACATATTTTAAGAAAAAAGAAAAAGAAGAAGATAACAGGAGAGGAAGAATGAAGGAGAGTAAGTTGGAGGGGGAGACGAACCATGAGAGACGATGGACTCTGAAAAACAAACTGAGGGTTCTCGAGGGGAGGAGGGTGGGGGGATGGGTTAGCCTGGTGATGGGTATTAAAGAGGGCATGTTCTGCGTGGAGCACTGGGTGTTATGCACAAACAATGAATCATGGAACACTACATCACAAACTAATGATGTAATGTATGGTGATTAACATAACAATAAAAAATAAAAAGTAAATAAAATGCTTTGCTAGGTAGTCACTAGGATAAAATTTTCAATCCCAAATCAGATTGCATTTTGCTATATATTGTATTTTCCATTCTTAAAAGCTCCTGACATCCAAGAAATAAAAAAATAAGAAAATGTATTTCCATTAAAACTTGTTTTTAATATAAGAAATACATAGAAAACACTTCCTAATCTTGAATCAGTCACCAGGTTTGTAAAACTTTAAATAATTACATTAATCATAAATCTATGGCTATGTGAATAATATTAATGATTCTGTTAAACTTAAAAACTGTCAGTTTTTTAACAGCAAAAAATGGGTCTATTCAGGAATAGCGGAGAATTGCTACTTGGGACGAGCCAGCTACAGCTAAGCCATAGGCAAGTCTGGAGAACAAAGGAGACAAATACTCTTTCTTGGAGGAAAGAGTGAAGTTGGGAGGGCTGTTGTAACAAAAGGCCCATTGGTGTAACTTGGGAGTTTGAAGTATACTGGTTTCTCATTGGCTGGGCTGTTGCTAAGGTGGAGGAAAGCCTTCCTTACTCCTTCTGGGGCCGTCAAGTAGTATCTTTTTTTTTTTTTTTTAAAGATTTTATTTATTTATTCATGAGAGACAGAGGGAGATGGAGAGAGAGAGAGAAGCAGAGGGAGAAGCAGGCTCCCAAGGAGCAGGGAGCCCAATGCAGGGCTCGATCCCAGGACCCTGGGATCATGACCTGAGCCGAAGGCAGACACTTAACCAACTGAGCCACCCAGGCGTCCCAAAACTTCAAATATGTTCTAAAACAGTATTGTCACCTTGAAAGAACTGCTTAGAACCAAATGTGTTAGCAAGAATACCGCCTCTCGGGTTGCAAATCCAGAAACCATGAATGTGGATAAGAATCCGAAGTCAGTTCAGAGTTCAGATGAGGGAAAGGTTTTTGTGAGTTCTGAACCTTCTAACCCTTCCAAAAAGCGTACAGGATCCAGATGATGCTGATTTCAAATCCAAATAAGGGTTCCCCTCCTTTTTGCAAGTGTTTGGGAAATACAAGATCATTTTCTTTTCATAAAAGGGATCAAAGAAGCAAAGAGTGAGAGAAAGTTAGACAGGCCTCGGCCAGACATTATGGGAAAGTTGTCTTGTTGCATGTCGCCTGCTTCAAGTCCAGGAAATCTTTCAGGTCACCAGATGGGTGTGCAAGTCCAGTCTGGTTTTGGTGCTGGCTTTAGATGGGTCACGTGAGGCCAGGAGCCTCTTTCCTGGAGCTTGGCTGCCCACGGGTTGGCTTATGGTCCTTGATAAGGGCCTTTCCAGTGAGGTTGAAAGGAGTCTTTCTGGAGGTGTCTTTTTTTTTAAAAGATTTTATTTATTTATTTGACAGAGAGAGACACAGAAAGAGAGGGAACACAAGCAGGGGGACTGCAGGCAGAGGGAGAGGGAGAAGCAGGCTCCTTGCTGAGCAGGGAGCCTGATGACATGGGACTCGATCCCCGGATCCCAGGATCATGACCCGAGCCGAAGGCAGACGCTTAACAACTGAGCTACCCAGGCGCCCTGGAGATGCCTTTTGCAATAGAAAATATCTCCAGGGGGCGCCTGGGTGGCTCAGTTGGTCGAGCGACTGCCTTCGGCTCAGGTCATGATCCTGGAGTCCCAGGATCGAGTCCCAGGATCGAGTCCCGCATCGCGCTCCCTACTCAGCAGGGTGTCTGCTTCTCCCTCTGACCTTCCCCCCTCTCGTGTGCTCTCTCTCTCTCATTCTCTCTCTCTCTCAAATAAATAAATAAAATCTTTAAAAAAAAATATCTCCAGGGTTCAAAGTGTGATGTGTGGGGTCTCTGTCTCCCAGGAGTGCGATACGAGGAGACTGCTCTACCAAAGCATGGTTATTTCTGATCGAAGCACTTAGGCCTTTACAGCATTAAGTAGATCTCCTCTTATCAACTGTGGATCGAAGGAGGCAGAGGCCAAGTACATTGGATGTCCTGTGACTATCTCAAAGCGTGACAGTCTAGAAGTTCCAAAGGGGGTAGATCTGAGATTCAGAAGCACTGAGGGCAATGCTTTCGGCCAAGGTACTTGGCAGGTCTCTACAAAATTTTGCCAGTTTAAGTCCTGATGCTGCCATTAGTGCGTTCAACTAACCCTGAAGATTGAGGATGATGTGCACAATGAAAATGTGGTAAAGTCAGCCAGACAACATGGACTTGTTGAAGCACCTGACTGGTGAAGTAGGCTCCCCAGTCACTCTGAAGTTCAAGAGGGGTCCCCAGGTGAAGATAATCTTTTCTAATGGAATTTTAACCACAGAAGAAGACTTGGCCTATCTACAGAAAGTTTTGGTCCAATGAGAAAATAGACAAACCATGACTAAAATATATGTATATTCATGAGACGGGGCAGCTATAGGAAAATCCATCTGTATAAACAGGTTTCCCTGGATTATAGTTTGGACAAGTGGGACAAGCAAGGTTGGCGATTTTGCAGCCTATTATTACTTCCCCACCCATGCTGGTTCATGAACACTTCCATTTTGTCAGTAGACCAATGCTTTATGGCATATATGGTGGTAAGTAGTGGGAGTTTTAGAATTTCTGGTAGGGCCACATTGTTATCTGGTCTAAATCAGTCTAAAACCAGATAACCAGAATTCTACCTTTTTATTAAACCAAAAATTATTAGATTTCCAATATTGTCTTTCATTTTATGGGGCCAGTTGTTGGGTGCCTCTGTTCAATTTTCCGACGTTATCTTCTAGGGGAACATCCATTTGGAACATGACAAGAGGTTTAACTATTGGTTTCCTTGAGAGCAGTTTTTTTGTTTTTTGGGTTTTTTTTGGCAGAAGTATCAGGAAGGTGGGTTCCTTTGGCCTCCAGTGAGTCAAGTCTTGAATGCCCAGGAATGAATCTTAATAATAGCCAGATCCACTGGCAAAAGTGTGGCATCTCATAAATTTTGAACATAGGAGCCATTTTAAGTTTTGTCCCCATTGGAGGTAAGGATATCTTGTTGTTTCCATAATATTCCAAAGTCATGAGCTACCCCAAAGGCATACTGACTATTAGTATGAATGTTTGTGGTTTTACACTTGGCTAACGTACAAGCTTAGGTAAGGGCATTTACTCGGCCTGTTGGGCTGAAGTAGCCAGAGGTTAAGGTGCTGTCTCAATGACTTCAAAAGACGTGCGGTAGCATCCAGCACAATAATTACCATTTTTGTACCATCAGTAGGGGCACCCAGGTGGCTCAGTTGGTTGGGTGACCGATTCCTTTTTTTTTTTTTTTTAAAGATTTTATTTATTTATTCATGAGAGACGGGGAGAGAGAGAGAGAGAAGCAGAGGGAGAAGCAGGCTCCCCGCTGAGCAGGGAGCCCGATGCGGGACTCGATCCCAGGACCCTGGGATCATGACCTGAGCCGAAGGCAGACGCTTAACCATCTGAGCCACCCAGGCGCCCTGGGTGACCGATTCTTGATTTCAGCTCAGATCATGATCTCAGGGTCATGAGATCGAGCCCCAAGTCGGGCTCCGTGCTCAGTGGGGAGTCTGCTTGAGGATTTATCTCCCTCTCCCTCTGTCCCACCCCCTACTTGTATGCACTCTCTCTCTCCCTCTCAAATAAATACATAAATTAAAAAAAAAAAAAAAGGTCAGTAAACCACAAAAAATCTGCATCTGTTAGAGAGCTTCCTATAAATTGCCACAGGGTCAAATGCTAATCTATCTGCATTAAGCAGTCATGAGGGGTTTCATCTGAATCCAGATGTAGTCCTTGGTCCCAGATCAGATGCCCTAAGTATTGAAGCTGCATCTGAGCAAACTGCAATTTTTCTTTGGAGACTTTATATCCCTTTAGGGCCAATAGTTTTACCAGGTGGATGCTGTCACCCGTGAAGAGGTTTGAGAAAGGGAGCAGAGAAGCAAGTCATCTACATATTCTAACAAAGTAGAACCTACAGAAAGCTTTCTATCACCCATTTCAGCTTTTAAGGTTTGTGAAAAATGAGAAGGACTCTGGGTAATCCTGGGGCATGACTGTCCAGGTGTGTTTCCGTTCTTCCCAAGTGAAGGGGAGACTCACCATCCTTATCAGCTGGAATACTAAAAACGCAGTGCGTAGATCAGTTACAGTGAACAATTTGCTTCCGGTGAGAATGGACGTCAGTAGCACATGGGGGGTTAGAAGCCACAGGGTGTACAGCAATAGCAGCATTATTTATTGCTCAGAGGTCCCAGACAAGCTTCCATCCTTGGCCATTGGGTTTTCTCACGGGTAGAATAGAGGTATTACAGGGACTGATGGGGGGTTCATGAGGCCCTGAGCCTTATTATCTTCCATTATGGGCTTGGTGCCTTGAAGGACTTCTTTATTTATAGGGTATTGATTAGTTCCAGGGAGAGGTTTTGGGGGATCTATTTGAATCTTGATGAGCGATGCCCCGTGGATTCTGCCAATATCAGTTGAAGATTCTGCTCGTAAAAAGAATGGTAGCTGGTCCCTCAGGAACGAACAATCAGTGTCCTCAGGACCAGCCACAGTGCTGTCAGAGACAGAGCAAATGAAAGATGTCAGAGAGTCACTTAATTCACCTGCTTGGCTAGTTTGATTACTGTCACATTCTAGATTCCTTCTCCCTTTTGGGAGAAAAATTCCAGCATGCCACTTTTCTAAGAAATTTCAGCCCAGGGGCGCCTGGGTGGCTCAGTCATTAAGCGTCTACCTTCGGCTCAGGTCGTGATCCCAGGGTCCTGGGATCGAGCCCCATGTCGGGCTCCCTGCTCTGCGGGAAGCCTGCTTCTCCCTCTCCCACTCCCCCTGCTTGTGTTCCCTCTCTCGCTGTGTCTCTGTCTGTCAAATAAATAAATAAAATCTTTAAAAAAAGAGGAAAAAAAAAAGAAATCTCAGCCCAAAAAATGAATGGGGTGGAGGAACCAAGAAGAAAAGAGTGTGTATCTCTCAAGGGGCCTAGACAAAAGGGAACAGGTTCAGAAACAGGAATATGTTGAGGCTTGTTGGAGACCCCCATTTCTTGAACTGGTGTCATACTTTAGTATAGGGGCTACCTTATAGCAGAAGGGCTGAGCACCGAGGGTGTAGCTCTGGTGTCAATGAGAGTAGAGAGAGAGATTCATTCCTAGCTGGGGAGTGGTTTCTCTGAGCCAAATAAGAGGGAAAATTGGGAGGAGCCCCTGTAGTTCCTCAGAGCCCTGTCAGTGGGGATTAGGAGGACATTGGCAAGGCTGGCTAGAGGGTTGAAGGTGCCTGAGTTCTTAAATTTATAATGCTATTTGCCGCAGTGTCCTGGCTCTTTGCAATAATAGCAGAAACTTTTGGTTTTGTTTAGGGACATTATTTGCCGAGTTGAAAGTTGAGAATTTTAGCAGTCTTTCTTTTAGGTGACTCATCTAGGGTGCAAAAGAGCTGGCTTGCCAAATTAATTAAATCTGGAGTGGACATAGTTTCCTAGTCTATCATGGTTTCTTTTCAACTAAAAGAGAGAGATCTCGGTTCAGTCATTTAATAAACAGAGTTAAATGCTACCCAGCTGAAGTCAATATCTAAAGGAAGACCAGAATTTTCTTTGAAGACAATTTGGAGTCAATAATATTAGTCATGAACAGGTTCGTCAGGCCTTTGTGTGCAAGCCTAAATTCTGTTCCAATCAACAGGCTTAGGAAAAGCTACTGCAATTGCTTGGTGGAGGTTTCCAGCGAGTGTTCTAGCATCTTGCCAAAAGTTAGAGGTCTGTTTCTCTACACCCTTTCAGGATGTTCCCATCAGGCTATTTTCATTCAGTGTTTGGCTTGCCCCTCACCAAGAGTCATGTGGATTAACTGATATAAATCTGAGAAACCAGGTTGTTAAGTTTGAGTAACTAAGTTAAATTCTTCAGCAAACCTATAGGGGTCCTCGGTTACTTCAGGAAACTGTGGCTCAAAATTCATCCTTAATCTAGGGAACATAAGAAATTTGGGATTTATCTGGATCCTCAGAACACTTTTTTTTTTTTTTTTTAATTTTTTAAGAAGGCTCCACATCCAGCCTGGAGCCCAACATGGGGCTTGAACTCCGGACCCTGAGATTAAGACCTGAGCTGGGATCAAGAGTCGGGGGCTTAACCAGCCAAGCCACCAAAGACCCTGAGAACTTAACTTTAAAGAGACAGGTTTTCAGGCACCTGGGTGGCTCAGTTGGTTAAGCGACTGCCTTCGGCTCAGGTCATGATCCTGGAGTCCTGGGATCAAGTCCCGCATCAGGCTCCCTGCTCAGTGAGGAGTCTGCTTCTCCCTCTAACCCTCCCCCCTCTCATGTACTCTCTCTCTCATTCTCACTCTCTCAAATAAATAATCTTTTAAAAAAATAAAATAAGCATCCCATTCAATTTTTGGTTTTGCTTTTTTCAGAGCTGTGGCTTGTCTAATTTAATCTTGAGTAAAACAAAATTTGGGGAGATCAAAAGTTCCCCATAATGGTCACTGAAATTCTAAATGACTCTTGGTTAAGTTGGTCCACTTAGAAATGTGCTTGAGGAGGGACCACAGTTTTTACCCATAAAACCAGGCGAGAACCCAGAAGGGGCGGGGCTGGGGGAGGGTAGACCCTCTTAAGGCATTTTGATGACTGGTATCCCATTTTTTAGAGATTTTTCTCTAGAGTAAAAAGGAAAAATTCCTAAACAATACAGTTTCAACAGGAACAGCCTGGCTCCAAAAGGAGTCAGACCAAAGGCCAAACAAGTTCTCTCAGAAAGGACAAGACCTGAGACCAATTCTGAATAAAACCTGGAGAGCTCAAAATACAAAGAAAGTGCAGCTTAAAAGCCCAGAGCAAACTTACCCTCAGACTCCAGGGTTGGCAAGACGCACTGAGCTCAACTGGTTGTATGGGCACAAGCACCTGTTTGTTCATCAGCCTTGGAGTTGTTGGGGGGATCTTCACTGGATCCTACTTCTGATCACCAAGTGCTGTTAATCTTAAATCTGTCCATTATTGGGGCTCCTGGGTGGCTAAGTTGGTTGAGTGTCTGCCTTCAGCTCAAGTCATGATCCTGGAGTCACAGGACTGAGTCCCACATCAGGCTCCCTGCTCAGCAGGGAGTCTGCTTCTCCCCTGACCCTCCCCAGCTCATGCTCTCTCTCTCTCTCTTTCAAATAAATAAATAAATAAAATCTTTAAAAAAAACCTGTCCATTATTTTAACAGCAAAAATGGGCAGAGTTGCAATTTGGGACAAGCAAGCTACAGCCAAACCATAGGCAAGTCCAGAGAACAAAGAAGAAGGCTCTTTGACAGAGGCAAGAGGGAAGGCGGGAGGGCTGTTGTAAAGGAAAAGTCCACTGAAGTTCCAAGGATACTGGCCTCTCACTGGCTGGGTTGTGAGTCTCTCATTGGCTGGGCTGTTGCCAGGGGAGGAGAAAAACCTTCCTCCTGTTGGGGTTGCAAAGGAGCAGCCTAAGTAGTATCAATTTATAAGGCATCTCTCTTTCCTTGGGTCTGCAATTGATGAGAAGTTGTAGGGTGTGAGAGCTCCCCCTTCTGGCCTCCTGCCTCCATTATAAATGAGGTTCTCTTATTAATTTTCACAATTCAAAGTTGATGTAAGCCTTTTTTTCATAAAAAAACAAGGCTTTCAACCCTCAGCACAGACTCCTAGCAGATAAGAATAATTTTACTTGTTTTCTGCAGTAGAGGGGTGGTGGTTTTTAAATATAGTGTTTTCTCAGCATTTCCCCTGCTGGTTGAACACAAGGCAAAGTTTGTGTTCGTTTGGCTTACCCACGATTTTCTCCCACCTTGACGACCCTGGACTGTCTGTGGGTGGTTGTATGGGGGCATCTCTGAGCACGGGGACAGGGTGTGGGGACTGCATGCAGAGTATCTGTACAGAGTGACCAGTTTGAGATTAGCATATTTTGATAGGGGGACCCAAATTTCGGTCACTGTAGGTCTCTTAGGCTGGTCAGTTTTTCCAGAGAAGAATCCTCCAGTTGCCTACCTGCAAGGTAGCAGCCAGGCTTACTCCGATCAGAGTGGAAAAGCATCTCCGGGGCCCCAGGGCCCAGGCTGGGGACTTGCACTCCATTGCCCTGAACTCAGTGTGAGCCTTTCCCCCCAACGCGCTGGGCCTGGTGACCTGGAATCTGGGTGTGTCTGGTCTATCTCTGCAGAGGGTGAACTTCCTGTCTCCTACCAGGGTGAGGGGAAGAAAGAAAGATGGGTTCTTAGTGTCCCTGTGTCCTCTGTGACACTTCTTCCCTGACCTTCTGAGGAAGCCAGTGCCCATGGCAGCCTTGTTGGCCCTGACAGGCGAGTTCCAATTATTCAATAGTCTACCAAGCAGCTGTTGACATCTCTTATCTTTGTCCTTGGGACTGTACATCGGTTGTGTTTCTTAATAAAACTTCTTAAATGCAGTGTGGGGAAGGAAGAGAGATGTACAGATGTTTTCAATCCATTTGGTTTAACTAAAAGTTTTCATTTTTCTTTTGTGACATCCAGAGATTGTGCCGGGTAGCTGGCAGCCCCTTCCCAAATGCCTTCTCGACTACCCATTCCTTTGCTTATCTAGTAATTTAACCAAGTTGGCTGGTTGGTTGGTTTCAGTGCCCCACCCCAGCCTCAGAGCCTGGTGGCTGGAGTGATATGAACCAAAGAGACATCGACACTCCGCCCACAAGTGTCCTGGCCCCCAAAACTCTCTCAGTCCTCTAGCTTGAAATCATATCCTCACTGAGGCTGGGATAGTGTTTCCAAATTTTTGAACAGATGTTTAATGTCAGAATTCAGGAATAAGAAATTGGAATCCCTGGGAATTCTTGGAAATTCCCCAAATCCTAAGTTATTCTTAAAACACCTCCAACATTCTTCATATGCTTTACTCATATGTATATCTTAACATTTTTGTTTAACATCTAAGAATTGCTAAGGTTGGTAGTATTCACAAAGCACCACTGCCTACGGTAGATATTCAAACACTGGAAAAAAACAGTGCACATTGTCGGGTGGTGTTTGTATACGCAACATTCGGGTCTTTTAGCAAAGTGAATAGCACTACACACAATCATGTGTTAGAATTTGCCAATTTGGGGATCTATTTTTGCTTTCAAGTCTTTTTTTTCTTGGAACACCACTCATAAGATTTATGAAAGGTATACTAAGTGTATAAACCTATTAATATTTATTTTGTTTGCAACACAACTCAGCACCAGAGCAAGGCCACACACACAATATTAAAACAGCTACAAGCAAGACTGATTATATAATGAGCACATCTCTCCCGTGTGTTCCTGTTCCTGTCCTCCAGAACATCAACCTTAACCTTCAACTTGGCGTTGTTAGCACTTTCCACTCCTGGTTTCACTTGACGTCAATGGAATCCTTCAAACCTGTCATGTCTCTATGTTGATTGTTAAGCTTCAGTTCTCACAGGAGAATTATAGTGTTTTTCCTATTTTCCCAATTGATTTTTCTCAGGATTCGTGGTTTGGAAAAACGTGCTAATTTCCCCCGAGAAATGCTCAGAAGAAATCCCTGCATAAAAACGCCAGGCTGCGAGTCGGTCTTTGCCTGATTTCTAAAGGACGAACCTTGTTAAACAAAATAGCATCACAAATGAGAACATGCACCAAAAAAGGGGATGCAGAAGGTTTGGCCTGCTTACCTAGTTGCTGCCTGTTATGGGCAGTCCCCTCGCCTTCACAGGCCCGTGGCCATTCACACCCAACGCAGTCTTTCTTATTCCCTCTGGGGCCATCTGGGGACAGGCAGATGCCCCAGCCCTGTTCCACCCTTCAAATTCAGCATTCATTGAGCACCAACTGTGTACCAAGAACTACGCTAGGCACAGGAGACACAGCCTCTTGCCGCCCTCAGGAAGCCTGGTGTCATCCGGGGAACAGCTCAGGATGGGGTCTGGTGGAGCCAAGCGGAGAGGTGACAGTGACCCCAACCTTGGCCACCAGGTGCCCCGGCCTCTATCCCATTTGTCTACCCAGAACTTCAACCTTAACTCCAGGGATAAAAGCCCCAATAGATCCTAAATCCATTTTCCTTAGAAATATTGTTACTGACTTTAGGCCTCCGATCATAGCTGGGGGTGCATCATAACACCTGTATGTGACTTGGTCTTTCAGGGGCACCCAATGGAAAGAAGGTAATGGCACATTCGAAGAAATCCACTTTATTCCCTATGTCTGTGGTCTCTAGCTGCCAAATCAGTGGAAAGCTTAGAAGGGCTATATGTTTCCTGGAAGGAAGGACGAGGCCCCAGAGGGGCTAGGGACTGAGACCTGCTCTGCCTTCCACCTGGAAGGGAAAAAATTCCTCCACCAGAAGCAACACGAGTTGGGTGGGGGAGAGCAAAGAAGACGAGGAGAAAGGAAAGAGTGATGGATTCCAGATAAGGGTGAGTTTAGCTAATGAAGCTTAGGCTTTAGGACCCCTCACTTGCAAGGACCTCTTCCAAGTTCCTGGGAGAGGCCCTTAGCAATTGCTTACAATTTGGAAAAGCGTGGTATATATAAACCATAGTCAATTAAGACTCCGGTGTTTTCCCACTCTGACATTCTTTGCTCACTCTTCCTGTCGTGTTGGGTAGTGTTTGGAGTGGCTGGGGCATTATTAAGTGTCCAGCTAATGAGAAACTGAGTTAAGAGTGCATTTATATATATGATCTTCAGTCACTTCCTAGTACAGCTCAATGATTTCTAGCATCCTTCCCCCAGGATAGGAATGGCTTCTAGAATATTCCTACTGGCCACTGTACTGACTCATGACCCATGGTCACATGGCAGCAGGAATGTGACCTGGGGGCCCCTGGCACGTGAAGTAGGTGGGAAGTGTAAGAGAAACAAGGCTCTGGATGCAGAGTCAGAAGCAAGCTTGTGTGAAAGAGAGTTTTCTTTCAGTCATCATAAATGAAGAAGCAGGGTTTATGCTCACTGAGGTCTTGTCAAAGCTGTCTTCTGCCAGGAGGTTCTCCTCTCAGGAACAGACTTCATAATGCAGCATTTACAATTACACATTGTATTTCTTTTCCTCTTTGTTGGGATTGACAAGACAGACTGTACCAATGTCCCAAGTTTGTAAGCACAAACCTGTAGCACTATTACGCCACATTTTGATCGAGCACACTAGAGGGAGAGCTAGATGGTCTTTCTATTCTCCCTGTAGAGAATGATGTTACCAAATCATTGGCAAGTGAAGTGTCCTTGATCACGGACACTGCGATCAAGGGCCCCTAAAAAGAAAGTGCCATGCTTGGGACAGCCAAGGAAGAGAATATTCTAGAGGTCTGTCAGCCAGTTAATAAAAATGTGATTTTTCTGGATTTTGTGGTATCTGTACTACTTGTCCCCTTTTAAAAATTTATAATTTGATGTAATCTATTTTCTCATTCTAACTAAATATTTGCTTTTAGGCTAAAGTTTACATTTGTAATGTTATACTATTTTTCTTGAAAAGATCCTCAAATGGTATAAACTTCAGGCCACATAAAGCCTACGTGGGGCTCAGGGGTTAATACCAGCCAGTCCTGGCCCTCGGACTCTCTTGGGGGCCCTAGCCCCCTCTGCCCTGCCTCCAAGTCTCCACCCTGACCTTCATGTCTTAGGCCCTGGGAGCCATCAACAGCCTGAGGCCAAGGAACACCTAGTCTTTTGGCGAGTGGGATGGTACATGAGCCAGTGAGACACGCATGTGCTGGTTTCCATCTCTGGGGGCTTTCCCTGCAGCAAAGCCCTGCCCCGCAAGGTGACTGGCCACCCTCCTGGCAGGGTGAAATTCCTGGGTCCTGTGGCCTGGCCTGAGGGTCCTGTGGTTATTAAAAACAGGACTAGCAGAGGTGGTCTGCAGCTGATTGGAACCACCAGATCTTCCTGACGGGTGTGACACCCTGTCTTTGCAAGGTCACATAATTCAGCCGTCGTCCCTGCTCTGGCAGATCTTCCTGGCCACCCCACATCAGTCCACATGAGCGCTTACCGCTGGTTAATCAGAGAGCCCCAAGCCAGCGTGCGCAGGGCATGGGGGCAGGGCCCCAAGTTGCCTCTCAGGGAAAGGACGTGACCGTGGAACCATCTGCTGTTCTTCCTCCTCCCCAGACCTTGGGGTCCCTCTCCCCTAAGGGGCCACGTTGCTTGCAGTCTCAGCGAAGTTTTCTCAATTAGAGAATTCTGCAGAAAGACTGCAGAGCTAGCTGTGGAGTTCAGCGCCGTCCCAGGCCGCCGCGCCAGCCCAAGCATGAAAGCACAGTGACCCCGTGTGGCCACTTTTGGAGGTGCAGCTTCAGAGGAGAACCCATGGGAGAGTTGGTCCTTCTTCACGGACACTGCGATCAAGGGCCCCTAAAAAGAAAGTGCCATGCTTGGGACAGCCAAGGAAGAGGCTCAGAAAAATTAAATACTGTGTCTCAAGTCAAAGCTACTCTGTCTGTAAGCAGCCAAGCTGGGGTTTGAACAACACAATAAAAATACAACACAGGCAAAGCTGTGGGGCTCCTGGGTCCATGCCCAGCCACCCTGCACCCTGTAGCTTCTAAGGGAACAAAAGCCTAACTAGTTAGCGTCCAGGGCTTCTATCTCCCCACCCTCAATCCACTTTCTCCAGCCATAAAAAAGAATGAAATCTCGCCATTTGCAATGACATGGATGGAACTAGGGACTATAACACTAAGCAAAATAAGTCTGTCAGAGAAAGACAAATACATATAATTTCACACACTCACATGTGGAATTTAAGAAACAAAACAGGAGCGTCCGGGTGGTTCAGTTGGTTTGGCGCCCAACTCTTGATTTCAGCTCAGGTCATGATCTCAGGATCGTGGGATTGAGCCCCATGTCAGGATCCACACTCGGCGGGGTGTCTTCTTGTCACTTTCTCTCTCTCTCTGCCCCCCCCCCCACAGGCTTACTCATGCTTTCTCTCTCTCAAATAAATTGTTTTAAAAAAGAAACAAAACAAACAAGCAAAGGGAGAAAAAGAGAGAAGCAAACCAAGAAACAGACTCTTAACTACAGAGAACAAACTCATGGTCACCAGAAGGGAGGTGGGGGGCGATGGGTGAAACAGGTGATGGGGATGAAGGAGTGCACTTGTCGTGATGAGGGCTGGGTGATGTACGGAAGTGTTGAATCACTATATTGTACACCTGAAACTCATAGAAGACTGTTTGCTAACTTACAGGAATTAAAATTAGAACTTAAAAAAAAAAAATTCTCTCTCCCCATTGTGTCAGGGTTGCTATCTAAAAGGCACATCTGATCATACCACTGCCTGCTCAGAGGAGTTGGCAGTTCTTCCCCGGAGCATTTGTCTTCATTCCTCACCTTGCCCCCCCACTCTGGCCACAGCACTCCATCCTTCTCTACTGCTGCGGGAGCCTTCAGGCAGCCCTATAACTCAGCGCCTCTCAGACCTGGATGTGCAAACCAGTCACCTGGAGATTTTGATTAAAATGCAGATTCTGATTCCTAGGCCTGAGGTCGAGCTCTGGCTCCTAAATTCTAACAAGCACCCAGGTCATGCCATGGTCTGCAGGTCGACAGACCATAGGTGAGTGACAAGGGGCTAAACACACCCTATCCCCCTTACCTTTGACCCCTTACCTTCGACCTCTGCATAAACTGTTGTTTTGGTCTCAAACCTTTTCCCCTTGCCCCATCTCCTCCCCACTCTCACTTTGACTTGGCTGCTACTCTTCTTCCTTCTCCAAGCCTCAGTTTGGGTGCCCCCCACCTCCAGGAAGCTCTCCAGCCCCGTTTGAGACTGATTAGGGCGTGGCTCATCCTTTCAAGCAACAAACAGAAATCGGAAATAAGTGAGATGATAGGGTTATCTGGGATTGGTTTTAAAATACTCAAGAAAAAAAGTAGGGGCAGGAAATGAAATAAGAATGACAGACTATTGACAATTGTTGAAACCAGGTGATGGATACATGAGGATTCATTGTACTATTCTCTCAACATTTGCATTTGTTTGGAAGTTTCCAAAAGAAAAAGTTTAAAAAAAAAAAAGAAGGCCTGGGTCAGGAGTCTCTGCTATGTGCCTCCTTAGCCCCTGCCCCTGCCTGTCCCCATCCCCAGGCCAACGTGTACCCCACTGCATGGCGGGTTGCATACTGTGTTCAAGGGCTGAGACTGGGCTGTGTTTTGTTAGCTTTTGTACACTGGCCTCTAGCACATGAACTGGCACAGAGTCAATTTTCAACATCTTTCTGTTGAATGAATGAAAATCCTCCAGTTTGGGTTCGTTGGCAGAAAAGAAGCAAATCCTTAAAAATATATGTTGAAACAAAACAATGCATATTGTTCTGCCTACTTAGATCCATGTTGCATCTGCTCCTTCAATCCTCTGTGAAGGCCAAGAAAGATTTAATAGCACTTGAGAGATTCGGTTTGAATGGTGATGAAGAAAGCGAATGTGGACACTGGACCCATCAGTGTGGATGTGTGTTTCAGAGGTGTTGGAACACAAATAGTATAGATTCATTCATTCAATCCCAGAGACTAGTTCATTGTCAGCATGTCTGCATGTTGGAGGCACCTCTTCAAAGTACCTACTTGGCATGAGTTTACATGAACGGAAGTGTGAAAAATTTTTTTTCAACTGAGTAATTTTTAAAGATCTTCTTGGCATTATTCAATGGTTCATGAGTCAGGCAGCATCTAATCTATCAGACAGAAAGGAACTCCAAGGACCTATACAACAGGAAAGGCTTTTAAAGGCAGGAGGGAGCAGGAGTAAGGAAGTGACAATGGACAAAAATGTGGGTCGGTTACTATAAAGTTACTTTCCTCTCTGAATGGTAGGAGTCTATCAGGCAGATTACCCAAGTAGTGCTGATCAGGTGAGTCCTGGTTGTTTAAGATTCCATTTCTGGGAGAGCTAAAAGTGTAGTTAAGTCTCAGTTCAGTGACATAGGGCTTGGCATAAGCAACTCCATTTTGAGCCTGTTGTCTTGTTTTTAAAAGAAGCTTGTGGTTTGGCCAAATGAACGAGGCAGAAGTGGCGGGGGGCATGAAAGGGGGAGGGGTGTTTTGTTCAGGGGAACTTAAAAAGAAAGAAAAGGGAATAGGGCAATGTGGGATGGTGAGATCTCTGGGCTGCTTTCCAGTTGAACAAAAGGAGTAAGTTACGGCCGGAGGTTAAAGACCTATCTTTGTAGGACCCTGAGTATCAGCACAGCTGATAAACCACTCTCCTCCACTCCATTTCCTATACCCATCTGCTCAGACCCAATGCTGCTTTAATGCTCAGTGATCTCGTGGTGGCCATTAGAAGCAGGAGACAAAGAGAGGAGCCTCACCTCAGTTTTTGGGCTTGAACAATGGGGTGAATGGTGATGCCATTCAAAATCACAAGGAACACAGTGGGAAGAGGAAGCTTGAAGGAAACGTGGCAAGTTCACACATGGAGACTGTTCTCTAGATGATCCCCCTTACTGTGGGTGAGGGCAAACCCAAAGAGGAGTTTGCCCAGTTCCCTGACAGGGAGCAAGCTTCCATGACTCATCACCCTAAGAGGCAGGAACTGAGGCTGGAGCTACACACAGATTCACAAAAGGTGGGTGAGTCCAAGAGTCAGGAGAGACAGAGATTAGGGGAATTAGGACGCATCATGGCAAGCTTCAAACTTCTGAAGCAGACAGTAAGAAAGGCACCAGAAAAGAAGACATCCAGTTGGCCAACAGATATATGACAAGATGCTCCACATCACTCATCATCAGGGAAATACAAATCAAAACCACAATGAGAGATACCACTTCACACCTGCAGCATGACTAGAATCAAAAAGACAAGAAATAACCATTGTTGATGAAGATGTGGAGAAAAGGGAACCCTCGCGCATTGTTGGTAGGAATGTAAATTGGTACAGCCACTGTGGGAAAAAGTATGCAAGTTCCTTTAAAAATTAAAAATAGAAATACCAGGGCACCTGGGTGGCTCCCCAGTTGGTTAAGCGACGGCCTTCGGCTCAGGTCATGATCCTGGAGTCCTGGGATCGAGTCCCGCATCGGGCTCCCTTCTCAGCAGGGAGCCTGCTTCTCCCCCGACCCCCCTCCCTCTCGTGCTCTCTATCTCTCATTCTCTCTCTCAAATAAATAAATAAAATCTTTAAAAAAAAATAGAAATACCATATGACCTAGTAATTCCATTATTGGGTATTTACCCAAGGAAAATGAAAAACATTAATTCAAAAATATATATGCACCCCCTATATTGCCAAGATATGGAAACTGTCCATTGAAAGATGAGTGGACAAAGATGTATACACACACACACACACACACACACACACACACACACACACACACACACACCTGGAATATTACTGAGCCATAAAAAAGATGAGATCTTGCCCTTTGTGACAACGTGGATGTAACTAGAAGGTATTATGCTAAATGAAATAAGTCAGAGAACGACAAACACCGTATGATTTCACATATGTGTAGAATCTAAGAAACGAAACAAATGAATAAACAAATAAAAAGCAGAAACAGACCCATGAACGCAGAGACAAACTGATGGTTGCCAGAGGGGGAGCAAGGTGGGGGTTGGGCAAAATGGGTGAAGAGGAGTGGGAGGTACAGGCTTCCCGTTATGGAATGAATAAGTCATAGGGAATATAGTCAATGGTAATGTGACAGTGTTGTGTGGTGACAGATGGTATCTACCCTTGTGGTGAGCATAGCATCGTGTATAGACTTGTCAAGTCACTACATTGTACACCTGAAACTAACGTACATTCTGTATCAACTATAATTCATTTTAAAATGTATGTGTTACATAAGTCCTACGAAAAGAAGAAAGTCAACAGAGTCCTTTGACAGCTCATCTTTGTCCCGGAGTGGCAGAACTTACACACTTGCCGATCTCGTGTTCAGAAGCTGGCTGGCTTCCACAAAACCATGCAATTTTTGCGGACAGTCCCAATGTCCTAGCCATTTCTGTACAACAAGCCCTCGCACAATGTCTACCTCAAAGAGGGTGCTGAGTCAACGTTTGAAAAATTAGACAATGATATGAATGTGCTTGGAATGGTGTTGATTTTAGCTCCGCCCCAAAGCTGGAATGATTCCTCAAGCTCACGCCTATTCCTCGTTGTTGTTATTATCTTGGTGACTGTGTTTATATAGCATTTAACAACTCCCTTGGTCTCCCAAACTTGAGGGAAGTTGAAGCGTCCGTAACAAGGGAAATCTTCACTTGATTGTTTTCTGTGGGAAGTCAGCCTCGGCTCACATCTGGTGGTCTGCGTGAAGTCCTCACTGCTAGTGAGATTTTTGTCTTTCTCCTGCTGCCTGCTAGATCCAAACCTTAAAGAAACAGACTGTCTTTCCATTAAGAGGAAGTTTCATCTCGTCTGGACTCTGTCTTGGTTAGGGCCTGATTTTAGGTAGGCAGAGCAGACTTGAGCAAAAAAACAGGGCGGAGAGAGGCTCCTGCTGTTTGGGTCAGGTGTTTCCTGGTGAGGAGAGGCCTGGAGGCTAGAAGGAGGAGTAGCCTTCACCTTGGAGACCCCACCTATCTGGGTGGGCCTATCAGATGTGGGCCTGGTACCTGACTCACCAGATACTCCATCCTCTTTTCGTGCCACCTCCTGGTCCTGATTTGCCCCCCGTTCTTCTCCGGACTTCCCTGCTGCTTGCTCACCTAGCTCCCAGCCATATTCCTTCACTCCACATCCGGGTCTATGGACTTTAGGATGCAGCGAGTCTGGTGCCCTTTGAACAATGTTCATTCATTCAACAACTATGTATTGAGCCCCCAAAATGTACCAAGCGCTGTTCTATCAAGCATCCGGAATATAGAGTAAACAAGACAGATACATTCCTGACCTCATACAGTTTATATTCCAGTGGGGGGAATGCTATATTATTGCTGAACGAATGAACATGCTGCAAACTTCCTGAAACAGGATGCGCCGAGAGGTGCCTCCCTGAAAGGTCATCATTTACTCCAACACCCCCCTCACCAACCACATTAAACAGGTAAAGCCTGATCCATGTGAACCACTATGACAATGACCAGCACAGCCACGGCTCACATTTGGCAGAGCTGGGACTTTAACCCAAGCAGTCTGGAGGCGGCACTCATGTATTTGCCTTTCTGCTATACCTCCCAGGGATAGGAAAGGAAAATGATCTCATCAAGGGACAATGTGCAATGCTGAAATGGCGGAAGAAAGGCTTTGGGGTCTGAGGGAAGTGAGAGGGTACAAATGGCCTGATTCCCCTCCATCCTAAACCACTGGTGTGTATGTGTGTGTGTTCGTGTGTGTGCACACACACAGAAGCACAGAAGCACACACATATTCCTTGAGCCTTATACCCAGAACTCATGGTCAGCACCATCTCCTTCTCCTTCCATGGCCTTGGCTAATCCTTCTTCCTAAAGCTGGGAAGAAAGCAGGGCACTCAGGTGACTGGCTGATGGACATGTCATTGAAACTATTCTGCTTAGTTACATTTGTAGGGCTAGTGTTAGTTAGTTGAAGCAACTATCATATCCCTTCTAGAGTAATTAAACATGCTATTTTTAATAATGGAAAACAACACTGAGCATTTATAATGTCCAAATCACTGTGTTGGGATGCTTTAAATATGAATTACGTATTGCTTTTAGAAAAGGCCAACCTGACTTAAAGAGGTTCAAGAGAGCCTGCCAAGTCCTGAATCCAACTTCTTCAACTGTGTTACTTGGAGTTGTGATAAATTTATAAATTAAATTACAATTTCAAGGCCACCTGCCCATTTGGTAGGTGGAATTGCTAGATGATATTTAATACAAGTGAGGCTGACCATGCCACAACTTTTGCATGGCAGAGAAAAGAGAACCAATAAGACGAGGGCCGTGGGAGTGGCTTCTGAAATTGCTCCAGCTACCTTCCCCTGAGCCCCGCCCCCACCTTCAGGAAGCCTGTGTAGATGGAACAGGTTTGTTCTGACACCCCCACCACTAGCTGTCACAACTGAAATGCTTAAAAACCATGATTCCCACCAGAATGGCTAAAGATTGGAAATTGACCATAGCAAGAGGAGCAATAGGAACTCTCATGAACCGCTGCTGGTCAGAGTGGAAATGAGGAGGCCACTTTGACAACTCTCTGGCAATATTCACTTGGAATGGTATTGGTGAACACATGTACACTTTATGAGCCAGCCATTCCACACCTAGGTATAGAGCCACACGAAGTGCATGAAATATGTGCATCAAAAGACATGAGCAAGAAGGTTCATAGTAGCACTTTTTGTAAGAACCCAACTGGAAATAACCCACATGTCCAGCTACAGGAGGATAACAACTCCGTAGTGTAGTCACTCCATGGAGTGATCTATAGCAAGAAGAATAAATGGTCTACAACCACATGCAATTATGTGGATGACTTAGTCAATGTAATGTTGAGTGAAAAGGTCAGACAGAAGAGAAATACAACTGCATGTTTCCGATTATATATATCCCTGCATATAAAGTTCAAAAACAAGCAAAATTCATCTATGCTGCTAAAAGCCAGGATAGTGGTTACTTTTGAGAAAGACCAAGTAGAGATTGGGAGATGCAGGTGGGGGCTCCCGGAATGCTGGAAATGTTCTCTGTCTTGACCTGAGTGGTTGTTACCTGCGTGTGTTCGCTTTGTGCTCATTTATTTATCTGTAAGCTTATGATTTTTAAACTTTTCTGGAAACATACTTCATTTCAATAAAAAAAAAGTTTTCATGATTAGACTGTACTCCTAAAAAGATAGATGATGTACATATAACTTATACAGTAGGATAGCGTCACAAGCCCAAGGGCATAAGCAAATGAAGTCTTCTGGCTATCCCATCAGCCCCCTTGGACACAGGGCTGGAGGCCCTGGATGTGACAACTCCCTCAGGGGTGTCTCACTTCATTAGAGAAGCAATTATATCACTGGACAGCAACCTGTCTCATTCTCCCCATCAGAAAGGTCCTTACTCAATACAGAGCCCGGCCGGTTGTGAAGAGTAGTCAGCACTGTGATCCGGGAGGAAAGGCCAGTCACCCCCTGCCCCCCGCCCAAATCCCAATCTCCCAGGATTTACCAAAGGGTTTGTGGGAAAGGCACTCTGAGGACCTTTGAGGTGGGTAGCCCAGCTATACAGAACCTCCCAGGCCATGCAAGTTTTCAGAAAGGACATCCGCCCCTCCCCCTTCTTCCCACTCACACCACAAAAAGCACCATTTGTCCCCGGACCAATGTCCGTTTTCTCTCTGAGGAGATCACTAGCCAAGTTTACATACTTCATACAGCTACCATTCTCCTGCAAAGAAAGGTCAACACGGATAACTTTTATTTTTATTTTTTTAAGATTTTATTTATTTATTTGAGATAGAGTGAGAGAGAGAGGCAGACTCCCCACTGAGCAGGGAGGCTGATGCAGGGTGCGATTCCAGGACCCCAGGATCATGACCTGAGCCAAAGGCAAACGCTTAACTGACTGAGCCAACCAGGTGCCCCCAGACAACTTAATTTTTTAAAAGAGACAAAAGATTTAAACAGGCCCTCACAAAAGAGGATATCCAAATGGCCAATAAACATACTGAGATGCTCAGCATCATTAGGCATCAGGGTAATGAGAATTAAAACCACAATGAGATTCCGCTATCCTTCCCCTGGAAGGTCTAAAATGAAGACCTAACAATGCCTAGTGTCGGGACGCAGATCACTCTTCCACATTCCTGCTGAGACCACAAATAGGTCCACCCTTTGGAAGACAGTCTGGCATTTTCTCCCCATACTACACATACCCAGTCATTTTATTCCTGGGTATTTACCCAACAGAAATGAGTGCTTGTGTCCACCAGAAACACAGAAATGTTTAGACAAGAATATTCAGAGCAGTCAAAAACTGGATCCGACCCAAATGTCCGTCATAGTAGAGTGAATAAATGTGTTGAGGCATATTCCTATAATGCAACATTACTCAGCTATATAAAAAAGCCCGAGATGCTGTACCACACGTGGACCCAGGCAAATTTCACATAATGGTCAGTGAAGAGAAGGCAGACACCAGATTACATACTGTATGATCTCACGTAAATGCAGTTCTCACACAAGCAGCACTCATCTGTGGGGATGGAAGTCAAGAGAGAAATTCCTTTGTGGGACTGGGGGGTATTTACAGGGAGGAGGTGCTGGAAATGTTCCCTATCTTCACCTGGGTAGCAGTTACATGGGTGTAACTACATATCTAGCTTTACACCGAAGATGGCACGTAAGTTCCACTCCAATAAAATGTGAAAGACAGAAAAAACAAAGGAAGAAAAGAAGGCGAGTAGGAAAGAAGGGATGAATGAAGGATCATCTGAACTCTGGCCTCTCAATTGCAAAATGGAACAGCCATTCTGGAACACAGGCACATTCTTAAGAAGGTAAACCGTCGCCTCTCATGGGACCCAACATCCCACTTCTAGTTATTTATCCTAGAGAAATGAGAATTTATTTCACATCAAGCCCTATATGTGAATGTTTATAGCAGCATTTTTCACAATGGCCAAAAACTGGGGACAACAGAATATCTTTCAGTGATGAGCAGGCAAACTGTTAGATCCATACAATGAAATACTTCCCAGCGATGCAGAGGAATGGGCTACTGACGCATGCAGGAACATGGGTGACTCTCCAGTGTGTTATGCTGAGTGAAAACCCAGCCTCAAAGTTTCCATACTACATGATTCCATTCATGGAACATTCTGGAAAAGATAAAAATGTAGGAACAGAGAACAGATCAGTAGTTGTCAGAGTTTAGGGATAGGGGAAAGGTGTGACTAAAAAGCGGCAGCATGAGAGAAATCTCGGGGGTATTGGAAGTGATCTGTATCCTGTCTGAGGTAGCCGTTATGAGAATCTGTATGTGTGTAAAAATGCAGACTGTACACCTCCCCCAAAAAAGTAACTTTGATTATATGCAAAAAAAAAAAAATGTTAGGAAAAGCCAAAACAAACAGGAAAAGCCCACAAAAAAACTTTGCCCTCTCCTCATGGCCTTCACTCCCAGCTCAAAGAAGAAGATGGTAGAGGCCTTCAGGGACTACGACAGGGCCTGACTCAGAGCAGACATGGATAAGCTTCATTTCCTCTCCTACCATCATTCATGCAGCTTAGGAATTGTCACTGTCCTTTGAAATGTCATTAGCTTACCATCCATCCCTACGTGTTTGCTTTTTAATTCTTAGACCTGACCACTCAGAAGCAGCTAAGCTGCCGCCATGACTCCCTCAGGGGGACTTTCTTGTCTGAGATCATGGCGAAAGCAGAGTCCTTCCGGAGACACAGAGGCAAACGCATCGCCCACCAGATCCATCTTCCTCACAATGCAGGCCTCCTCTCAGCTGGTGGGGCGGGGCCGTGAGCTGTTACTGCTCCACACGGAGAGAACTGAGGGCACTTAGCCTTGGTCATACAGCCTGCCTGCCATTCCCCCGAGGGCGTGTCCTGTCACCCCGTTCAGCGCCTGCACATCTGTAAGACCCCACCACAATGCCACCTCCCCCGCGAGGCCTCCCCTGACCACTCTGCCCTCCTTCCATCTCCCAGGAACATTTCCTTGATTCGACAAGGGCCACACCCACCCACTTACTGGGCATCAGGCCAGTGAACGGGTTGCATAAGGACCCTGCCCCTGGAGGAGTTGCCATTCTCCTGGGCAAGACTGCTGATGACTACGGACACCCACACTGTAGTTTGAGAGTAACTGAGGAGCCGGGCTGGAAGGTTCGAGGATGGCGTGGAGGCCTCACCGGGAGAAGCCTCAGAAGCAGGGGCCCCCTCCGTGCTCCTGAGCACTTTGCCTTCTTTATGACCTCCTCTTGGAGGGCTGCCAGATGTAGCAAATCAAATTATTGCATGGGACATACACCAAAAGCGTGTGATTTGTTCATCAGATGTAACTGGCTGTCATGTATTTTATCAGGCAACCCAAGGTCTAGGGTCTCCTACCCTCAGGACCCAGCACTGGGGCTGGCTCACAGCGAGGATTCAAACAGTGAAAGAATGATCCAGCAAATGTTGCATTTTTTATTTGCATAGTGACTTCCCAGGACAAGGTAACTTCCTCCGTGGGGGGGGGGGGGGGCGGAGACTTGGGGCGGTGGGGGGGCTGTGACTGCCTCCTCTACTTCCCCACATAATAATAAGGAAAACATTTTTAAAGCGGTGATCTATGTAATACGGCAAACCAACATTTTTTTCAATCTTAGGCACATGAAAGCATCTTTGGAAATCTTTGCTATATTTATTCGCGTATGATCTAAGAAGACACTGTTCCAACCAGGTCCCTGGCTACCTGCTTCCAACCCCAGGGGCTCCCCTGAGCACCTCCGCTGTGGCGAGCGTCTCGCTCGCACCAAGAGCTTGCGGGTAGGTGTTTGTTAAATGAGCGGGCAGCATGAACAGCATGAACGTCTTGTGACTGGGTGTCAAGGTCTGTCTCCCCACCAACCTGGTACCCCCTGTCATTCCCGGACCCAGCATGTGGCAGCAGGTCAGGGAAATGTGGGTTGAAAGGCTGACTCTCAAGAGCAACAGACGAGAGCTGACATTAAAGCTCCCACCTTGGTGTGCTTGGCCAGAGGAAGGTTACTTCACAAGCAAACCCCATATTGCCCTCTGGAGGTCAGCAATCCCATCAAGGCCCCACCTAAGCCCCGGGGCAAGCAGCGGCCCACAAGGGTGTGGTCTAACTGCCCAGCAAGTTCTATGAATAAGCCCAGTCTTCACTCACACTTCATGAAAGGAGCACTGTCCCAGAGCAGCCTCAGCTCCTGTTGGTTTCAACTCAGAAGGAGAATGTTGTTGCTTGGGTTTTAAAAAGGACAAGGAGAGGCACTGTATAAAATGTTTTACTTCTGAATTTTTTCTTCACTAACTCCAAACTGTTGGACGTTGAAAACCGTGCATTTACTTATGAATTGCTGGTCTGTGTTTGTGTATGGAGGAGGGTAAAGACTGGAAGGGACAAACTTAGTTTCATTTTCCTTGTAAGTTTCTCCATAACTTAGCTTTTCACTGAGCATTCTATATTTATTTCTGTGTAATTGTGTCATTATTTGGTGCATTTTGTAACTGGAGATGCTGAAAGGGGCTCTCCCCCATATGATGTGCTTAAGTCCGATGGGCCAAGATGGCGGCACAGCGCCCACCAGAAGTTAGAAGGGCCCGATTTCTCCGTGGAAGACCATCCTGTCTAAGCACACTGATTTAGCTAGGAGAATGAGCACAGAAACATTGCACGTTATGGTGTCAAAGACTAACTCAAAGACATTAAATTAATTATTAGCACACTGTTTACTTGTGTGCAACGGAAGCCAGTAATAGATTTATTTCATATGTTGAAGGCAAAATTAGGAGTTAAATGAGAAATAGAGGAGAAAGAGAAGAAGGAAAACCTGAAAACAAGTTGAAAATCAGGAACTTTGCCTTTTCTCAGGTACAGGCAGCTAAGAAGGCATTCCGGATGTTCTGCCCTTGGTAGCTGGATGGGCCATCAAAGAAAATTCTAGTTGTTTACGGATTCTCTGGAGCCCCGGGGAGTGTAACTGTGCTGTGTACGTGCCAAGCTGCTCTGTGTTGTGTGTCAGGGTCCTGGGTGAGCACCTCCATCTCTGTTATGCTCCACGACCCTCATAAAAATGTCTCAGTAACAGGGGCGCCTGGGTGGCTCAGTCGTTAGGCGTCTGCCTTCAGTTCAGGTCATGATCCCAGGGTCGTGGGATCGAGTCCCACATCAGGCTCCCTGCTCAGCAGGAAGCCTGCTTCTCCCTCTCCCACTCCCCCTGCTTGCGCTCCTGCTCTCACCTCTCTCTCTCGGTCAAATAAATAAATAAAATCTTTAAAAAAAAAAAATGTCTCGGTAACAAATGCAAACAACCTAAACATCCAACAAATGGAAATCTGCTACTATCCTCAGCAGGGAATGCCAAAGATCTTTTAAAATATTGTAATAATTTAAGGAAATGTTGTAGTAACAGAATATGTAATAGTGGGAAGCTGTTCATGATACACGGTTAAGTTAAAAATTTAAAAAATAGACTTCAAAAAAATATATACAAGGAATTCTGGGTAAGGACGGCTTTTTTGGTTCTTCCCCAAACCCTACTAAAACAACAATAAAAGGATTTTTCCCTAGATATAATAAGCTCTTTATTAGAATCTTAGCAGTGAGGTTAATAAACATAGATCCTATACAAAGGATAACAAGTAAATGAAAATTTGCTTTAAAGCAAGGCCAAAAAAGCATAAACATGGGCCTATAAGGAAAGCCCCAAAAGGTATTTTGAAAGACATACACCTGCAAAGACAGGGAGGAAGAAACAGACAAAAATGACAAAATCTGGAAGCATGGATGAGTGATCCACACAGCAGGCCCCAGATGCCCAACATGATGTAAAAGGCAGACTAGGGAAAAAGAGCAAAAGGTGGTGTGGGAATGAGCCCGAGATCTCCAAGGAAAGATTTCTTAAGGTGAAAATGAGAATAACTAATATGTTTGTGTTTACAGAGAGGAGATACACTTTACGGGCTGACACATTTGGATTGAAATAATAACAGTAGGGAAAACTAAACAAAATGAAAAAATGTATCATTACTCCAAAAAAAAAAAAAACCCACAAAACCCCAAAAACAAAAAACAAAACCAGAAGCACAATCAGAAGAGAGCTATATCCATCAGGGTCCAACCAGGGAGTAGAAACTTAGTAATTTGAACAAAGAAAGTTGAAGACGAAGAATTATTCACTGTAACTGTGGGTTGGAGTAAGGAGGGATTGGCTTGTAAAAAGTGAACAGAACTCTACAGAATCCAAAAGAAGCAGCTACAAAGGGCAGCCACCATCCTGCCCTGTCCGGCTGAGCCAGAGCGCCAGGACAGCCCCTCCCCTCCCGAGGCTGAGATCCAGACTCTGCTGCAGAGGGCGTAGCGGGGGCTCACTTAGTAGCGGCAGACAGATCATGGTGGTGCTGCAATGGAAGACTGGCTAGAAATCTCTAAACTTGCTCAAAACCCACCCTCTAGGATGCTAACGAAAGTCACGTATGCAGGCACCTGCAGGCACCAGGTACTGGGTGAAAACAGCTCTTCAGGCGTCTGGCCACCTGAGCGGGTCACACCAGAACCACGGAGGACGTGCCTCACCAGCGCCCTCTACTGACAAAGCTCAACATGGTGCCATCAGCAAAAGAAAAGTGTTTACAAGGTCCGATCTACTTTTCCCGGAGTAGGCAATGAAGCGTGTGGCTTGGAGCTCTGAGGCCATACATTGATAATTGGCCCAAAGATCTTCTCGAGATTGTTGTGGGGACAAAATGAGATAACTTAGGTGCTGCTCTTAGCACTGGGCTTGGCAAACAAAATGAGTCCTCAGTTAATGATAGTTAACTATACTGGGTGATTCGGTGGCTGTTGACAAAGAAGTCATTCAGTATATTCTTGGGCAGCCAAATGGGTTGTCAAAGAAATAATTTGTTTCTTTGGGATTATCCAGAAGACTTCAGAAGTTCAACTGAGGGGTGTCGATGGCAGTTAATACCGCGAGTGTATGAAGGATAGACTGGAGCGGGAGAGCCCCAAAGGAGAACACCCACGAGCAAAGTAAGCAGTCGTCTAGGAAAGAAATGAGGAAGCCCTGGACAAGGGGTGGCAGGGGTAATGACAAGGAGCACGGACCACTCCCTAAGGAGACACGAATGCGGGCGCCTGGGTGGCTCAGTTGGTTGAGCATCCGCCTTCGGCTCGGGTCATTATCCTGGAGTCCCGGGATCGAGTCCCGAATCGGGCTCCCTGCTCAGCGGGGAGTCTGCTTCTCCCTCTGGCCCTCCCCCCTCTCATGCTCTTCTCTCTCAAATAAATAAAATCTTAAAAGAGAGAGAGAGAGAGAGAGACCCTAATGCTCTGCCCCGGTGGCGATGGGTGACCCACATGTCAGAAAATGGTTGGCCTTTAAAGGGAAGATGCCAATCAGGGTAAGGCCCCTTGACTTGCCCTTGTAGAGTGCCTTAGCCAGCAAGCTCCAGGCTGCATGCAACAAACTCTGACTAGCCATTGCTTAAACACTCATGTTGGAAGTAGATCATTCCAGGTTCGGTTAATTCCGTGGCTCAGGAAGCATACAGGTGGCAAGAATGTGGGGCTACTGCCACTCGTACACTGCTAACATGGATATAAATTGGTTCCACTTTTGGAAAACTGGCACTTTCTACTAATGCTGAACGTAAGCATACCCAGTGACCTAGCCCCTCCCCTCCTAAGTAAACCCAAACATTCTCCATGGCAGAAAGAATGCTCAGGGCAACACTGTTTGTAACCGCCAAAATCTGGAAACTACCCACATCTCCATCGAGAGTAAAAATGGATAAATAAATTGTAACATAGTCTCCCGATGGAACTTTCTTCAGCAATAAGAATGAATGATCTATAACTTTAGGACGCGGATGGCAGTAAAGTGTTGACTCCTTTCTCCCCGGGCTCCAAGTCCTACTGTGTCAGATATCTTGTCCTCCCCTGGTCTGAGCCACCCGTCTGTGCCATGAACAGCCATCTTCTAGGGCAGGGTCACAAGCTGCAGGCCTGAGCACCAGACTTCCTCCATCCATGTGATTCATTCGGCCTGCCCCATATTTTAGATTTATATATTCTTAAATGTAAATGCCTATGAAAGAGGGACCAGATTCTCTTTGTCATGTTCCCTCAACACCTCTGGTTGTCTCACCCTTGGTCTGCTCCTCCCATTTCCCTCCCTGCATGGCCGCCACGGGCTTCTGAATGTTTAAGCTCCACTGCAAGGAGAGATGCAGGGGGTCTGGTCCATCGAGGTGAAGCATCTTGACCACCCAGGGCATTGGCTTCCCCGTCCCATCTTTCTCTTTCTCACCCTCCTGCACTGCAGAGCAGGGTTTTGGAGAGAAATGACTGGTTTCCTATGGAATACCTTTCGAAAGACCAATCTTTCCTCCCGCTCAAAAATAAAAACCGATTGCCTGCATAGTAGATTGAATCACATGAAACTGCCAATATTCAACCAGTTTCGCCTTACAGAGGTGGCAATTTCACGGGGTTCAACATGATCTTGGCTTAGCCTCTGGTAGAACAGTGGTCCTCAGCCTGGGTTGCAAATGAGAATAAGCTGGGAGCTTTGTAAAAAAAAAATACCCTTGCCAGGCCCTCCCCCTAAGACAATTAAACTCAAATCTTTGGGGGGGGGGGGTACAGGCATAGGGATTCAGACTGAAGACTGCAGCTTTTTTTTTTTTAAAGATTTTATTTATTTATTCATGAGAGACAGAGAGAGAGAGAGAGAGAGAGAGTGAGTGAGAGGGGCAGAGGGAGAAGCAGGCTCCCAAGGAGCAGGGAGCCTGATGCGGGACTCGATCCCAGGACCCTGGGATCATGACCTGAGCCGAAGGCAGATGCTTAACCATCTGAGCCACCCAGGCGCCCTGAAGACTGCAGCTTTATCCTATCCCGGGCTCAGTCATAAGAGAGGTTCAAAGAGCCCTTTGCTTAACTCTTCGCACATCACTTGTGGGTGAGGGGAGCTGAATTTGAGGAACCCAGAACTTCCAGGTGGCTGTAATTACCTCATGCAGTCATTAATGCAATTACCTCATGCATTAAATTGGGCTAATAAAAATTAAAGAGCTTCCATCACAGCAAAAAGAAAAAAGATGTGTATTAAATACCCATGTGCATGTGGTCCCCTCCTAAGCACATTACAAAATGATTGCCTTGTGGGAATTAGCAATCTGGAGTTGGCAATATTATCTCTGTCAAACCCACTGAAGAGCCTATTGGCATTAGAGGAAGGCACAACAGACTGGAAAATGTTCCAAGACGTGGCCCCCGGATGTTTACTCAGGAGCATATACCACAACAAAGTGTACATCTTGGAGTGGTTAATTAAATGACTACAGCCAGACAACGGCAGTGAAGTGAGCTTCGAGAGCTAGGATTCCTTTGCGTTCTTCATCATTCTAGGAGTTTCACTGTCCCCTTGAGGTATTTTTCTTCTTGGCTTTAATAAGCAAATTAAAAAAAAAACGCTAAATGAACAAATATATTTTCAGAGGAAAAGAAAATAGCCCAAATTACTTTTTGGGGTGATGAACATGTTCTAGACTATGGTGATAATTGCTCAACTCCGTACATATACTAAAAACCATTGGATTGTCCAATTTAAACAGGTGAATTTTATGGTATGTAAATTATATATATCTCAGTAAAGCTGCTTTAAAAAAATACTAGGATGGAAAGAAACAACTGAAGGATTTGCACCACTTTCAGATATAGGCATCCTGAACAATTCCTTGGCAGAGAGGCCGGATGGGGTGGGGTGGGGTCTCTGGGGCTTGAGAGGCCCACTCAGATGACAGACACGCTCTGTGAAGGGTTAAGTGGGCAGTCCCAGTTCTGTAAGCAAGCGGTAGACTAGGAGTAGCTCTGTAGAGCTGGTGGCAAAGGGCCACAGCTGGGAAAAAAATGCGGAAGCAGCAGTCCACAGAGAGCCCCAGGCAGAGAACAATCCTGCCCTGAGGCAGCGGACCCAGGCTCCAGCTCCCATTCCTGGCAGGGACACCTGTGCTCCTTCACTCAGTAATCCTCCCGTTTCCCTCTCCCTGGCTCCTAGCGCCGCGCACCGGGAGAGCTCGCCTCCAGCTCCTTTCCAGCTTTCTTTCTTTTTCTCTTAATTTCTTTATTTTTATTTACATATAATGTTTGTGTCAGGGGTACAGGTCTGTGATTCATCGGTCTTACACAATTCACAGCGCTCACCATAGCACATACCCTCCCCAATGTCTATCACCCAGCCACCCCATCCCTCCCACCCACCTCCACTCCAGCAACCCTCAGTTTGTTTCGTGAGATTAAGAGTCTCTTCCCTTCATCTTTTTTGATGTAGTATTAACTTAGTTTTAGTAGGATCCATCACGGTGGGTGTATTCTCTTAAAAGGAGTGTGTGTGTGTGTGTGTGTGTGTGTGTGTGTGTGTGTGTGTGTGTTCTATTGGTACTGGTGTATACGGGCACCCTCAGACACTACTCCCCTTATACCTTGGGATTGCTGGACTGCTATTTGAGTCCTGGGGCTTGACAAATCGGCAGGGACCTGGAAATTCTGAAACAGGATAAGGAAAACAATGATGAAGAGGCCAAGAAAGAAACCTCTGGTGCTTCTGATTCCCCATGTCTACAGGACCTGTTTTTTTTTTTTTTTAAAGATTTATTTATTTATTCATGAGAGACAGAGAGAGAGAGAGGCAGAGGGAGAAGCAGGCTCCCAAGGAGCAGGGAGCCCGATGCGGGACTCGATCCCAGGACCCTGGGATCATGACCTGAGCCAAAGGCAGATGCTTAACCATCTGAGCCACCCAGGCGCCCTACAGGACCTGTTCTAAAACTTATTTTTCAAGTGTTGAATGTTCACCATGGGCCACGGACAGTGTTAGTGCTAAGGAAGATACAGATGTGAATAAAACACTGTCCTTGGCCCTGAAGGGTTTACAATCCAGGGGAAGGGATCAGAGATATCCCCAAACATAACAATACAAACCATACTGCAAAAGAGGCACAAAGGACAGTCTTAGAAGCCCAGGAGTACACGGACAGTTGCAAAGGCCAGGAAAGCCTTCATGAACAAATGGTATTTGAAAGATATATAACATTTTCACAGGAGGAGATGGGGTTGGGGTGAGGTGGGAGCCCCAGAGGAAGAATCTAGATGATTACAACCATGGGTGCAGAAAAGGGGATGTTCTCAGAGCAAGTAAGTCCTTTAGGGTGGAAGGTAAGAGATTAGCAGAACGTGGGCCTGGAAAGGTGCACTGGGCCTGGAAATGCCAAGCAGAGAACTTGCTAATGAATTCTGCAGGCCGTGGACAAGCCACTGGAGGATTCTGCACTGGGCTACTAACCAAGATTCCTCTACTGAGGACAGAGCTAGAACTACATCACAAGTTCTGAAAGAAGCATCCCAGAAGCTTCTGCAAAGTCTCAGACCTTCCTAATGGGGGTTCTGCCTGACCTGTTCATTTCCCAAGACTAGGCTGTCAGCTTCTCAAGGATGAGAACCAGGCTTTCTTCAGCCTTTCCATGGGCTGAGTCCAGCTCAGTGTCTGGCACTTAGTAGACATTCACTGAAGGATGGAAGGAAGGAAGAAAATTCTCCCATTCTCTATCATTGGCTGAGATGTCTGCCTTTAAGTTCACATAACATGACCTAACTTCGGTTCATATTTTCCCTCTCTTCTCCCACCCATATTTTGCTCACCTTAATCCTCCCTCGCTGGCACTACGAGCCCACAAGATATTCCTGAACCCTGCTTCTTTCAGCGATCACAGCGTCTGTGCTGCATAAGTTAAGTCCCCCGAATCCCTTGTAGCTGCTTCCTGGGGTCCAGTCATGTAAACTCTTTGAGGACAGCATCCCTTCTTAAAGGACTGCATCCCTCACAGTACCTAGAATATATTGACGGTCGATTGGTTGGGAAACAAGGTGCATTCCCGGAAGAGAGGGCAGAAAAGAACACGGTGGAGGGTCAGGACTGTGTTGGTGCTGCATACACATTCACAGAGAGCCTGGATCATGTGGCCCAGTGAAGAGAAAAGTGGGGGGCTGAAATTTTGCTGTCTGAAAGCAGGAAGGTCCTGAATCCTGGGCTCACCATCTATAAAGAGAAGAGGAGAGAGTGTCTCTCCTGCAGCCTATGGGGTGGATGGAAGGATCTGACGGATGTGAAATTAAGCCCTGGAATGGCTTGCCCAGAGAAACCATGAACCCACCCCTCTCAATGTCCTTAGTGCCAGAAGGGATCGCCAGGAAGCTGAAGCTGTAGGCTGTGCTGGCCTTCCCCTGAGCAGTGACGGTTTGACAGTCAACCCTCACTACCCTTGATAGAGTTCCAGGCAAGAAAGGAGGAGAGTCCTCCTTCAGGTAAAGGATCTTAGAGGAACTGTGGCTTTGCGCTGTCGGTTTATGATCTTCTGATGTCGTGAACAAGCTTCAGGGAGATTATATGATGGCAATCAGACCAATGTTCCTGTGCAGAGAAATTAGGTAGACTCTCAACTATCCAGCTCATTTCCTTAAGAATTATGTATGCCATGGTCAGAAAATGACCCCCAAGCCCTTTCCACTACAACCAGTAGAAAGCTGATACAGCTCCTCCTGTATTTGACAGTGGACTCCTTGCAGCGACTGTTTTCTGCAGAGGGGCAGCCTCCCTAACTAGACTGTCTGGGACTGGTGTCAAGCCCAGTTATTTCTCTAGGCTCTTCTGATGGTAAGTGCTCAGTAAATACACACATGCACAATAACTCATATATTATACAATAAGGCAAAAGTACTTTCCCCACACATTTCCTAATTTGGACCTCACAACAACCTTGTTGAAATAGGGACTATGATTAACTCCTATTTTGCAGATAAGGAAACCTATACTCTGAGCGGTTCAGTGGCACACCCAATATCACACTACCCATAAGGAGGCGTTCTACCCACTTACACCCTACTGCTTAAATGAACTACGTAGCCTGAACAAAGTGTTAGCTCGGTCTTTCCCCCCCTCACACATCTTATCCCACAAAGCAACGTGCATTATATTTCAGACATACACTAAGTCCAAGCTTAGCATATGGTGAATATTATACAGTAGATGATCTGGATGCAGTCAGTGGAAAGGAAGCAACTTAAAGGGAAGGAGAATTTTCATGCAAACCATTTACAGGGAGTCTGCTGTGTGTCGGGCATTGGAGACAGGGACACGCTGCCCTGCCCTCGTGGGGCTTACAGTCCACTGCAAGAGACAGACATTAAACAACTAAGAGTCCAGTAAACTGATCACAGTTTTGCGAAATGCTACTAACTGTAGCAGGGAGTTTGCTCTGGTCCCAAGAAAGAGCGACTTGTGCGCGCTGTAGGAAGGCTGGCCTCTTTTGGGCAAGGGGGATACACTTTGATAGGCAGAAGCATCAGTCGAGGCAGATTAAATGGGCAGAAGGAGTAGGGAAATCGCTTCTCACAAGTAGAACTGGACCTACAGGACCTCAACTCTCCAGTCCCGCTGCCTGGTCTCCTACCTGCTTCCGAAAATCAGGAAAGGAAAAGCGAAGGCAAGAGGGAAGTTCGAGGTCAGTTTCTGCAAGCGGTGCGGGCGGCAGGGAGGAGGAGGAGGAGATACGGGAGTCGGCGCCGAGGGAGTTAAACGGGGCTGGCCCGGGACGGGAAGGGTTAAGCGGGGCCGTCCGGAGAGAGCCTGGTAGGCCCGCCCACCGGAGGGCGGGGGCGGGGCCTCGCAGAATGAGCCCTGGGATTGGTCGCAGGGAAGGCGTTACGCTAGGACGGTACCAAGAGCCGGGCGCCGCGGAGGCGGGGGGGGGGGTGGGTGTGGGACCGCCGGCTCTGCGCGGGGAGAGTGGCCAGGGAATGGCCGGGCCGGGGGTGGGCGGGAGCCGCAGTGGCGGCGGCGGCTGGGGGCGGTGAGCGCGGCGTGGGGCTGCCCCTCCCCGGAGGTGGCGGGGGCGGCCGGGCCGCACCGCACCGCACCGCGCGGGAGGCCATGGAGCGAGCCTAGGGCCCGGCAGGTGAGCGGCGTGGGGGCGGGGAGGACGCGCGACCCCCGCCCCTGGCGCGGCGGGCGGGAAAGTGCGGGCCGGCCCGCGGGCGGGGTGCGGTGCGTGGCGCGCGCCGGGCGGGGGCCGCTTGGGGGCGGGGCGCCTCCCGAGGGGCCGGGCGCGCCGGTGCCCCGAGCGGTCCCCAAGCGACCGCGGGCGGGTCCCGGATCGGGCCCGGCTGTTGCCTCGGAGACCGGCCCGGGCCGCGCGCCCCGCCTCGCCGGCCCCCAGGCGGGCTCCTGCGGGCGGGCGCGTCTGGGCGCCTCTTCGGCCCGCCTAAGGCGCGGCCTTACCTGGGGCCGCTCGGGGTCCTTCTAGTGAGCGCCCCTCGCGCCCAGGCGCCGTCCCCGGAGGCGACCGGCCCCGGTGCCGCCCTCGCGCCCCGCCGAGCGCCGGTTGTGGCGGCCCGGGGAAGATCGCGCGCCGGCGGGCCCACCTCGTGGCCGAGAAGCGCAAGTGACCACCAGGCCCGAGGCGGGAGGCGGAGTAACTGTGCCCGAGGTCCGCGGTCTCTTGGGGTCGTGCACCCGGCACTCGCAGTCGGGCACAACTTAAGGAAATGATACGGTAGTCCAAAGTGGGTTGCGCTTGAGATTTCATTTCCGGGTGTAATGGCCCCGCGATTAAAAGCGAGCCGAAACGTTGCCATTAATGATGAATGTGAGTAGTTGTCAAGCTGCGCCCTTGATTGTGGGAATCTGATTAGAGTTTCCTTCTCATCACGCTTCTGTTGTCCGCAAGTCTTCTGGTAGGAAGACAAGGGGTGGAAGGATGTTGGAGGGAAAGTGGAGAGAACAGGGCATGATTGGTCGTTATGGAATTTTAGTCCTTTAAATGGCTATATCATCGCTTGGATGGGTGAGGAGTTTATAATTTGGGAAAATTAGAGATGCTTGATACTGTGACTTGTGATTAGCTAGAGCCAGGTATCAGTGTCTTCCCCACCCAGCCAGTTTCCCATCTCACCTTGAAAAGAAGGAATAGGAGTGTAGGATCTTCTACTAGCTTTTAAATTGTAGGACTTATACATTTGTATTCTGGTGATTAAGATTGATGTTTGCTAACTATTCCTGTCCTCCTGGTGTTATAAATTAATACATAAATTTCATTGGGGTTGATTTTAAAAATTGAGGTAGAGACCTCAGTTGCCTATTCCTTGAGTTTATGCAGGACCTTTGAGTAAAGCCTTAGAGCACTTCCACATGCATTATTGATCATCAAGACATGGCTTTGGGAAACTGAGGTACAGGTGTTAAAGATGCTAAATCATTCCCCTGGACTCAGAGCCAACCTCAGGTAGATTTAAAATTAACGTTCTGTGTGAAGTTAATAACTTTCCTGAAGTTTATGAAGTCGTTGGACTTTGCAGTGGAATCAGCCAACAGGAAGGGCTTCCCCATTTGAAAGTGCTTACCAAAGGTGAATAAAAAGGCACAAGCAAGTAATTGGGTTTCTCAGCCTCACTCACAAGAAAGTGAAGCAATAGGGCGCCTGGGTGGCTCAGTTGGTTAAGCGACTGCCTTCGGCTCAGGTCATGATCCTGGAGTCCTGGGATCGAGTCCCGCATCGGGCTTCCTGCTCAGCAGGGAGTCTGCTTCTTCCTCTGACCCTCTTCCCTCTCGTGCTTTCTATCTCTCATTCTCTCTGTCTCTGAAATAAATAAATAAAATCTTTTAAAAAAAAAGTGCAGCAGTAGAATGGACGTGGCAAAGATAAGCAAATCTTGGAGCTCACAGCTTCTCTTTAGTGCGGCTGGTGAAAATGTGGCATTGATTTGTTCTCCTGTTTCTCTGAAGCCAGTAGGCAACTAGCTACGATTTGGCTAAAGAGTGAAAACTTTTTTTTTAAAGCTGCTTCTTCTTTTTTTTTTTTTAAGATTTTATTTATTTATTTGACAGAGACATAGCGAGAGCAGGAACACAAGCAGGGGGAGTGGGAACGGGAGAAGCAGGCTTCCAGCTGAGCAGGGAGCCCGATGTGGGACTCGATCCCAGGACCCTGGGATCACGACCTGAGCCGAAGGCAGACGCTTAACGACTGAGCCACCCAGGCGCCCTAAAGAGTGAAAACTTGAAAACACATGCCCTGCTCTTCTTTCTGGGTACTTTGAATCAGGGAACAAACGAACAAATCATTTACGTCCTAGAATTATTTTATGTTGAGTTGAAACTCTTTGACTTTCAGTTGGTTCTCTTCATTTCCATTTGTAGACTCCAGCTCTCTCATGTAGCCTGAAAGCTTCTGCTTTCTGTCTTTGAACTATGAATTTCTAAATGAAATTTATTTGTTTGTTTGTTTACTTGCAGGGCAGACTTCAGCTTCCTACACTTTGTGTGACCATCATTTCTGTGGTGTGAGCCCTGAAGCCAGATACTTCAGGTCTTGAATTGATAACTTTTTAAAATAGCAACCACAGTGGTTGTCTTGTTTGGTGCAGTCTCATCATAGAGGCAGAGGCTGCTCCCTCTATCCTGTGGCCGCAGTTGCAAACAATAAAAAGGAGACAGTCTTCTGAAGCTGATGTCAGGTCACCCTGGGACCAAGTGCCATGTGGTTTTGTAGATTGAGGTAGGAAGTGGCCTTAACAACAAGGCACTACAGTATATTGTAACAGTGATGATAATTGGCATACTTTTTTCTCCGCACCTATAGTGCAGAGTAGGTGTGCAGGAAGTGTTTGGTGGTTGAACGAGTGAATGGAATACAGTATGAAGGAGGGGGAGATACTCTAGTACATAAATTGGTTAGTTCCTCTTTTCATTAAGAAGAAAAAGGACAAGAAAACGTGTTGCAGATTACTGTTGAAAGTTGCTGGTGAGCTGGGTATCTGTATATTGCTTAAATGGTAGAGTTGAAGGCTTACCAATATTAATAATCTGATTAAATTTCATACAAAGGCAGATATGATCCAGAGCTTTCCATTTACTGTAACATCTTTAAGAGTTAAAACTACGTGCTGTTGTAACTGAGCCTCGATTGAACTGAAAACAATCTTTTTTATTTTTTAAGATTTTATTTATTTATTTGACAGAGACAGCGGGAGCAGGAACACAAGCAGGGGGAGTGGGAGAGGGAGAATCAGGCCTCCCGCTGAGCAGGGAGCCCAATATGGGGCTCAATCCCAGGACCCTGGGATCATGACCTGAGCCGAAGGCAGACGCTTAACGACTGAGCCACCCAGGCGCCCCGAACTGAGAACAATCTTGAAAATAGAAACATTTAATAAAATGTATTATATAATAGAATAAAATAGCTAAATATTCCTTTAAAAAAAAAAAAAGATGGGTACCTGTAAAGGGTATACCATACTGGACCAACCTTGCGATTTGACTCTGTGACTGTATGGTATTCTAGCAGTCTGGGGGCAGCCCATGGTGCCCTGGTCAGGCTCAGCTTCACAGACTTGGCTCCTGGAGCCTTTCTGGCTAGACTAATTGAGCAGTTGGATTGGTAGTCAATATTTTTGCCTTAAGAAAAGAACTGGAGGGCGCCTGGGTGGCTCAGTTGGTTGGGCGACTGCCTTCGGCTCAGGTCATGATCCTGGAGTCCCGGGATCGAGTCCTGCATCCGGCTCCCTGCTCAGCGGGGGAGTCTGCTTCTCCCTCTGACCCTCTTCCCTCTCATGCTCTCTGTCTCTCATTCTCTCTCTCTCAAGTAAATAAATAAAATCTTAAAAAAAAAAAACTGGAGCTCTTGGTAATGGCCACGCCATTATCATTGACCCTGATTGTCTGTCTTCTCATCCCTTACATGGTGGGATGGGAAAGGAGAGCTGTCCCTCCCCGAAGTGCTTCTCCAGCAGCTCCTTATTGCAGACCTGTATATCTCTCCCTCTTTTCCGTACTTGCGCTGCCTCTGTGACCCCCAAGGACTAATGAATTCACTAACACAGATCTAGTGTCCAGGAGACCTTACTTTGCAACTGAAACCAGCTTCTGACCAACTTAAAATGTCACCACGACTGCTAGAGCCATCCCGGAGAGAATATAATGCAGAGATCTCACTTGTGATTTTGTCTTGCCTATTCAAAAGCAAAAGAGGAAAGAAAGGCCTAGCTCCAGGCTTGATGAGTCTTGGGGGTGCATCTGTCATCCCAGGAGGAGATAAGAAATGGAGCCTGATGCAGAAAAGAGCTTTGGTGTGTGTTTGGAGGTTTGTACTTTCTGACACGGTAACAGCCCTACAGAAGGGAGGGTGTTACTTTGGGGACATGATAAAAGAAGGTCAAGGAATCCGGAATTATGCGTGTGTAACAGACCTTATACAGAGCCAGCCCATCATACCATGCTCTCAAATGCTTCCCACCCTACGTATATGGCAGCGCTTCATCTGTCTTCTGTTTTTAGGGAATTAAGTGTTAGGTGTGCAAATTCTTGTTTTGGCTAGACTTATGGAAAAAAGTTCACAATATATTATGTGCTTTGTTTGCTTTTTAAACAGTATGGTTTCACCTTTCTTTAGTGACTTGAGGTGGTGCTACTAGTATCCATTACTGACCGTAATCGAGCAAGGCTTTGAAGCCCCTGAGACATGCAGGTTGTGTGCCCCCTCTGCATTTTGAATTCTTGAATCCACTTTTAATAGTCAGTCTCTGCTTTCAGAGGTGGGAAAGCTGGGCTTTTGCTTTTGTTAGTGTCCCCGCTGCCCTCTTTTAAATGGGCAGCTTCTGATCTTTGGTGGAGTAGCCACCCGGCTCACTGTGCTTCCTGCTTAACTGTGAGACAGCTAAGCGGGCTTCTCGAGGGTCTGCAGCTCTTCCCCAGCGGGGATGAGCTTTGTGACCACGGCTTTGGCTAGCCCAAGACCTTTTCTTCGTTGATTCCTCATTTCTTATTCTTGGTTCAGATAGCGACCTTGCACACTGTCTGGGTACATTGATGTTCCTGTGGGTCTCTTGTAGAAAAGAGAAAACGATACGGAAGTACTGTCAGTTCTCATTTCAGAAAGCGTGGCCAGGAACACTTGAAGATCTGGTTCCAGCCCCGTCTCATGTCATTCTTGGGCAATGTCTTGGACCATCTCCAGTCTTCTTAGTATTTGCAGATTGTCTTTACTCCCAGTCCCAACCAACGGCAGGAACAAGGTTGGCAGTAGTTGTTGCCTTGAAGGGTGGAAGCAGGGTATACAGAGGCGGCGATTTAAAGTTGGTGTTTATGTCTGATATTTCTGCATTTTTATACTGTACTGTATATCTGAATTCATTACAGGACTTAGTTTCTCTTTGTCTGTAAAAGAAGCCATCTTTAGACCGAGGAGCTGAAGAAATTTTTCTAACCTTAAAGCTTTCTCTTCCTTGCTCTTCACTCCTTTTATTCGGTATTCATTTATTGAGTACCTCTCCTGCACCCCGCACTCTGCCAGCTTCTGTGGAGGCACAAAGGAGAGTAAAATATATCCCCTATCCCCGAGGAACTCAGAATAGTAGAGGAGACAGGCATGCCCAAAAATGTATGTGTGTATGTGTTTATATTCATATTTTAACAAAGGGATCATGCCTGGAGCCACTCAGCCCCAATTCAGCCCGGACCTGCATAGGGGTTCTGCTGTTGCCGTTTCTAGAGTGATCTGTGGCCCGTCAGCTTGACACACCTGGAACGTAAGGTTAATAATGTGAGGTGTTATTGTTGCATAAAGCTAATACACCTTTCTGTAAACTGTGGTGAACTGAAAGGTAAAGGCGGAAAATAGGAAAATCTGGAGGAAAATGTTATATTCTTTGAAATTCCATATTTCTGCACTCTATGGGAATTACTTTCTATGCTATAGTCTTCAATGGTGGTTATATAGTGACAACTGAGCAGTGAAATACCTAGAACGTGGGAAGGTTCATTGTACCTGGCCCATTTGAAACAGAATGCAAATTCTTGGGCATTTCCACAGAGTTTCTAGATCAGTAAACACAGCCTATGTTGGTTTTTTAGAACAGACCTCACTAGTAGTATGAGCTAAAGATTTTTTCTTTTCATTTTTCAAGGAATAGGGTTAGAGAGTTGCCCTAAATCAGGGTTTAAATGGGACAGGTTACAGGAATTGAATTTTTTCAGAGGAAGCAAACTCTTTATTGCCTGTTTTGTTTTTGCTCTCACGCCCAGGAAGAAAGGCTACCTTAATGCCTCGTTAATGCCTACTGATCATTTTAGTTGCCTTCCTTCATGAAAAACTGTTAGAGGATTTCATGTAGGGCATTGCGAGTTTACAGATATGAATAAATGTTTAAGTGGAAGTGAAAACAGTGAGGAAAATGTAACACTCAGTAATTTGGACTATGTGGGAGTTCAGTTTTCTATACCTGTAGCTTTAAGTTATTCCTAAGGCTTTACCTTAACTTTAGGACAGGGGCGCCTGGGGGGCTCAGTCAGTTAAGCATCCGACTCTTGGTTTCAGCTCAGGTCACGATCTCAGGGTCATGGGCTCTTGGTTTCTGCTCAGGTCATGATTTTACTGTCCTGGGAGCGAGCCCTGTGGAGGCTCTATGACCAGCAGGGAGTCAGCTTGAAGATTCTCCCTCTGCCCCTCCCCCACTCTGTTGTGCACATGCTCTCTCTTTAAATAAATAAATCTTTAAAAAAGAGCTTTAGGACATGCAAAGCTGTCATCTTTAAAACAGAGAGCTTATTTTCCAAACTGAAGAAGATTGTGAAACCATTTTATTTCAGCCTTTTTCATGGAATAGAATAGAAGAATCCTAATGCTTTTATTAATCATTGACTGTGGTAGAATTGAACTTTGTAGAGAAGAGAAATAGGTTGGTCCCATTAGTGACATAGCCTCCCAGTGTTCTACTTCAGCCCCTCACTCTGCACCCTAGAAGACAACATGACTAGGGAGGGTTATTTTCTTTGTCATTCTTTCTCCTTTCAGGTCGTCCTCTTTGGGTTTTTGATCTGGTGGTAATGACGAACAAGTGATCACTACGGGTTGTCCAGGCACAGTATATGTGGTAATGTCGTCATTCATGTTTAGCAACTCTGTGAGTTAGGTAGTAGTGTTTTTTTTTTTTTAATTTAATTTTATTATGTTAGTGGTAATAGTCTTATTTTACTTTTCATATGAAAGAACTGAGGTCCAGAGAGGTTCGGCATTAAATTACTTTCCCAAGTCCCATAGTAGGTGGTAAAGCAGACATTCTGAATCCAGAGCACCCCCCTCTTAACCCTTCTGCCTCGGAAGAGTTTATATTTAGAATAAGCAGGTGAATTAAGAACCTCTTTTTTTTTCTTTAAATTTAATTCCAGTGTAGTTAATGTACAGTGTTATATTAGTTTCGGGTGTACAAGGTAGTGATTCAACACGTCTCTACATTGCTCAGTGCTCATCTTGATGAGTATACTCTTAATCCCCTTTACCTGTTTCACCCATCACCCCCCTCTCCCCTCTGGTAACCACCGGTTTTCTATAGTTAAGAGTCTGGGTTGTTTTTTTTTTTTTTGGTTTGTCTCTTACCCCCACTGCTTTGTTCATTTGTTTTGTTTCTTAAATTCCACATATGAGTGAAATCATAATGGTATTTGTCTTTAAGAAGTATTTCTTAAGCAGAGAATTGGCAGAGAAAGGAAAACTATATGTAGATACTGATTAATATTATTTGGTATTTTTGTTTTAGTTGAAGACCTATTTGAAGATAAAAAGAATACGCTCTTGTGGTGGGCAGTGGGTGGCAGTGCAGGAATGGGCTGGTTTTCTGGGGATACTCAGGATTTATTCAGGTACTAAACACTTGATGCCCTTTGGTATTGGTGCTTTGACTTCCTGTATAGAAAGAAGCATACAGTGCTAAATGGAAAGATTTCTGGATGCTCTGATTTTACTTAGAATTGCCAGTAACCATCAGGAAAAACTGCATTTATTTCTAGGGGACAGCACAATGCTCTGATGTCACTACCAATTAGAAAACAAAAGGGAGGGGTGCCTGGGTGGTTCAGTCGATAAGCGTCTGCCTTCGGCTCAGGTCATGATCCCAGGGTCCAGGGATCGAGCCCCGCATTGGGCTCCCTGCTCCGCGGGAAGCCTGCTTCTCCCTCTTCTACTCCCCCGGCTTGTGTTCCCTCTCTCACTGTGTCTCTCTCTATTAAATAAATAAAATCTTTAAAAAAGAAAAACAACAAAAAAAACCCCAAAAGGGCATTATATTAGATTCAGCCCAGGGCGAAAGTATATTGTTTTCTAATTTTTTTTTTTTGTACTTCAGTACAGGTTGTGATTTTTGCTATTATTTATGCTTTGGCTGAAGTATGAATGGTAGGTTTTATAAACTGGGCATGTGTATTTGTGTGAGGGTGCCAGGTTAGCCTTGATTATTCTAAAGTATGTAAGTGGTTTTTAGTAAATGATCCAGGTGAGAGTATATTTTTTCCTTGTGCTACCTTAAAGAGACCTTAATTATGTATCTTCTTAAGCATCTACAACGAAGACAAAATAAGTAGAAATGGTGTGTAACTTTCATAATGAGTTTATTGCTCTGTAGAAGGCATTAATAATCATTTACAAATAAGACCTAACAATTTATTAATCCAATGTTTATTTATATTTAATGGTTACTATAATGTTTTCCTTCTTTCTGAGAGAATTGTTTTCAGTCACATGATTTATTTCCCTGTGTCTTCTCCCTCAATATTTTTAATGTCTCCAAAATAGTTAATAAGGACAGACTAGACATGAGAATGTTGGATTTTACAAGCTACCCCAAAATTTAGTGGCTTAAAGTAGTGATTGGTTATTTCTTACAATCATGCAAGTCAGCTGGGCTCAGCCTGTTGGTTCTTCTGTCCCCAGGGTTTATAGACTGGGATCACATGTATGACCCCATTCAACTGGGGCTTCAAGTGGAACTGGGATGGCTTCACTTCTGTGTCTGGCACCTCAGCTGGGGCTGGTCAGACTTCTCTCTCCATATAGGTCCCTCATCATTTAGTAGTCTAGCCCAACCTGCTTTACGTAGTGGCTGGGTCCCAGCTGGAAGCTGCCAGGTCTTTTAAGGACTAGTTCCAGACCTGGCACACAGTTGCTTCCACTGCATTCTGTTGGCCAAAGCAAGTTACAGAGCCAGGCCAGGTTCCGGGGGAGGAAAAAATAGATTCTACTTTTTTCTTTTTTCCTTAAGATTTTATTTATTTATTCATTCATTTGAGAGAGAGAGAGCACACGAGTGGGGCGAGGGGCTGAGGGTGAGGGAGAAGCAGACTCTCCACTGAGCAGGGAGCCTGATTTGGGACTCAGTCCCAGGACCCTGGGATCATGACCTGAGCTGAAGGCAGATACTTAACCAAGTGAACCCAGGCACCCCTAGATTCTACTTCTTGATGGAAGGAATTGTTGGTGTCTGTCTTTGTAGATAATCAACCAAAAACTCTTAAGTAAATTCAGGCCTTACCTCTTCTTATACTCACCAGGCCATCAGAGCTTTGCTGAAACCAACAGTTACTTAAAGAAGAAGTTTGTAAAACGGTCCTTGTTAACTCCTACCGAAGATCAAGGGCAAGGAGGTTATGTGAGTAAATAACGATACTAGTTATATATATATATATATACACTAGTTATATAATAAATTCCACCTGCTCTGCCCGAAATCTCCTTTGTTAATAGCCTTCTGCATGAAATGTTTTTCCTCTGAACATTTTCCTCACAGTACTTTACACTCGCAGACATGTTACATTCTATTTATGTGGAAAGAACTTGATTTGACCATTGAACTGAATGCACAAGGAAGGGTTAGTCCTGAAGCTTTCACTTTTCAGTTACTCTGCGCAAAGGTTGGGATTTCTTCTCCATGACCTGAGGAGAAATAGTGTGAGGGTGTCCGTTGATCAGAGGGAGATTCAAGGGGGTACTGCTGCCAACGAGACCCGGAAGCTCACTGGTGGCTTGTGGGGAGTCTCTAGTAAGGTAGTGAGTAAGGGGCCAGGTGTTCTCATGTTCCTCAGCAGCCACAGATGTTGTATCTTGTCACACAGTGACTTAGACCTGTGCACTGACATGTGTTTCTGGAAACGTTCCACCAGCACTGAATGGAGGACTTCATACTAAGACTTCACTTTTGTTCTGTGGAATCTGTGTCTCTTCTCCCCAGGCAACTTAATAGTCATAAGTTTGTCCTCATAAAACAACTGTCATGTGTGTAGGATGGTGTGTGTGTGTGAGAGAGAGAGTGTGAAGAATGAGCCTCCATAGCAAGCCTTATTGAGGTGATGGAGCTGTGGGTGAAACCAGGGTTCAGGAGCAAAATTCCTCATAAAGGTCTACTTTCCAGAGCTCCAATTTGAGAGCTTATGCCAGCTTTTAGTGCAAAAACTACCATTTGCATTGCCTTTTTTTGTGCTTAACATTTTTTGACTTATGTTATTGCCTTGAGTCTATTTGTTCTTTGAGCTGGGCTCTGTTCCACATAACAGAACCATTAAAATAAATGACCATAATATAAACCGGACAGTGTTACACTGTTGGAAGCATTTATGGGAGAAGGTGAAGGCATGAAATAGAGCAGACAGAGTCCTCTGGGAATGCAAGTGAAATTTTCATGAGTAAGTTGGAATATACTCAGTGATCCTGCTTTAATTTCCTCAGTATCTGTAATGGGGTATCTTCTTAGAAACCCAGTTTGCAGAGTGCATGGCATGTATGCTGTTGTTTCCAGCAAGACAAGAAGATGGCCCCATGGGTATCCTGGAAACCCCGTCCTGGGTACCCTCCCTTCTCAGGCATACAGGGGTGAAGGGGATCATTGTGAAGAGTAAGAAGTATACCATCACTAGAGGATGGTATGATTCCGTATCATGCATCTCAGACATTTTTCTGGAGTTGGAGAGACTTTTCTTCAGTATAAATTCCACTATAATCCCTACATTGTCGATTTCTTAAATATCTTTGTGCTTGCCCTGTGGGCTGAAGGAATAACAACTTTCCAGCTAAAAGAAAACCTCATTCTGAACTGTGTTTCTTCAGAAAAAGAAACTATAGGGGCACCTGGGTGGCTCAGTCGGTTAAGCATCTGCCTTTCTTTCTTTCTTTCTTTTCTTTTCTTTTCTTTTCTTTTCTTTTCTTTTCTTTTCTTTTCTTTTTAAGATTTTATTTATTTATTTGACAGAGATATAGCGAGAGAGAGAGCACAAGCAGGGGGAGCAGGAGAGGGAGAAGCAGGCTTCCCGCTGAGCAGGGAGCCCGATGCGGGGCTCGATCCCAGGAGCATGGGATCATGACCTGAGCGAAGGCAGATGCTTAACGACTGGGCCACCCAGGCACCCCAAGTGTCTGCCTTTCACCTCAGGTCATGAACTCAGGGTTCTGGGATCAAGCCCCACATCCGCTCCGCATCAGGCTCCTTGCTCAGCAGGGAGCCCGCTTCTCCTCCCTCTGCCATTCCCCCTACTTGTGCTCTCTGGCTCTCATTCTCTCTCTCAAATAAATAAAAATGTTAAAAAAAGAAAGAAACTATACTCTGAACTAAACCGAGTAGTTAGAGCGTCAGTAGAGAAATAGATTTGCCAAACAAAAGAAGAAAGCTGATAAAGGAGTGCCAGCTTGAAGGTGCCACATACTCGTGATCCCACATATCGAAGGAAGTAAACACCAGAGTCCCAAGATATTTGTATTGGTTTGTTCAGGTGAATAAAGCATCTCCCCTTACTATGCTAGGTACTATAGGGATCGGGAAGGCAGTTGAGATCAGCAAGGAGCCAAGTTTCTGAGAAGGCAATTGAAAACTACATAGGAGAAGATACTGAACAAGGCAGAATGTAGTTAAGTGCTGGTCTAAAGGAGAAAGATTACTCTAGGGTGTGGAGAGGGACCAAAAATGGCTTTGGAGATGGCCCTCGAAAAATAGATTAGGCTTTAAACAGGAGTAGATGGGGAAAAAGGGTAGGAGCAAGAATTTTGAGGAAGTCCCAGGGTGAGGAATGACAAGGGCAGAGGTCAGCCCCACACCTGGCGGGGAGGGCAGAGCATGGTCGTGGTCCGTTTGGGTTGAAGCTGAGAAGAGGGATGCCTGGCGAAGCCGACTGGCTGAAGCCATTTAGGGTAGGGCTTTCCCGCCTCACTAAGGAATCTGTAGAAAGCAGAAGTGGCGTATGATCAGAACAGTGAGTATGGCGCCTCATCTGGTCCGCATCAGAGAACCTGGAGGCCCAGAAGGCGGTTCTTGCAGTGATTCAGTAGAAGGGGCTGAGCACTAAATCAAGGCGGTGGCTGTGGGAATGAAGGGCAGTTGTAGAGAACCATGCCAAATTGCTATCTTGTTCTACCAGGATGTGGTGACTAATTGCGAACGAAACCTCCTTTAGGCTCTCGCAACCTGTGCTCACTCCTGACCTGCAGAGGTGAATAGTGAAACAATCCAACAGCGGAACTCTTCAGTTCACATCATAGAAACTCCTCTCCTAGTTGAGTGGATGCGTTGTTTGCAGCCCCGAATTGAGGAAGGGACCTATTCAAAGGGTAGCGAGGTTTCGGAACTTAAAAGCACACAAAGACTACAGAATCAATTTGTTGTGTCCGAATTTTGGAGTTGCTGGAATTTCCTATTGCATTAGTAATTAAAACAAAACCTCAATCTCCCTAGCATTTATGGTGAGTGTTTAGATATGAAATGTTTTATAACATGAGGGAGGAACTTATCTAAATAAAATGAGCAGCATCATCAGAAGTTTAGGGGTTAACCAGACTTGAGTCCTGAAGACTGCGTTCTAGGAGGAGGAAGGCCGCCCACCCTGCTTCCCCCTCTGCACCAGAAGTATCCCAGGCCTGTTGCTTGCTGCAGCCGGAGGGGCTGAGAAAGGGACCCCTGGCAGAGCAAGATTTCCACGTTAACCTTCTGTCACCGTGGCCGTGATGTGTCCCATGGAACGGATCATTGGAGGAGCTGTGTGGTTGAGGTCGCGCTGGGACGAGCAGAAACCTCGGAAATCCGCTCTCCTCGCACTGCGCGTGCCTGTAATCCCACAGAGCTCTTGTGCTGAGTTTCACACCAAACCCGCTACCCTCACAGTTGCGTTCTGGATGCGCTTGAATAACCGTTGCTTCAGCCAGAAGTGTTACGTACTTCCCGGGAGTTGAGGAGGACACAAAACAGGTGGCTGGCGACCCTTAGAATTTGACTTCAACTCTCACCTTCCGCCTCTTCCTGCAATCGAACGGGGTCTCCAGTTGGGGTGGGAGTCTGCCCTGTCGTTTGTACTGGCATTATGTCTTTAATGGTCTGAGTTGTTAAAGGAATTGGGGTCAAGCCGCTCCCTGTTACCTTCTGTCTCCTTTGTCTCAGCCCAGGGCCGTGCTGTCCATAGGCATACAGCACAGCAGGCTCATGCGCGGAGCCGAAAGCCACCTGTCAGCATGCAAATGAGACTGAACTGTGTGTTCTTGACACCCTTGCAGAAATCTAGTGTTTGGAGTCTGTGAGCTTGAGACCTGACCAGAGTGTGGTCTGCTCCACACCGGAGGCAGATGCTGCTTGATATCTGTGGCATCAGTCCCTTTGTCCTCTGCCCGACCAGTCCAGACTCCATAGTGTTGCTGTAGCACCAGGTTTCTTTCGTTTTCTGGTCGTGTTCTACTAATAGCTAGTTGGGATAGGGATATGTTTTTGCTTTGCTTAATTTATCCAGCTTTGATTACCCCTAATTTACAGGGATTTTAATTTTGGAAAATAATTAGTGGAAGACTGATGAAGTAGAGCTACACGTCTGGGTGTTGTATTTAAATATGTGAGCAACAGACAGGACACTTCCAGGGTGGCTGGGGATTCGGATTCGGAGGAGTTAGTACTCTCCTCTGGATCCTCTGTGGCGTTTTTAGGAGTTCCTGACTTACAACATGTCATAAAACATACATTTAGAGAAGATAAGAACTGGAAAGTTTCCTAATACTGGTGGTTTGTTCAGAAGTCCTTTATGGATTTTGAAAGGTAAAAATGAAAGTGAAGGAGTTAGGCATCTCTTCATGTTGCTTTCGTTTTGCTTTTTCTCATTGTGTTGGTGTTCTGGAATTTGTAGGCAGTCCCATGGATCCTAGCTGACTCTGCACCCTATTAAAACGAGAATTTGCTTTAAAAATTTTATTGTACTGGGTTCTTACCTATGAAGTCCTTCCCCACACTAGTTTGTTTTAAACTATTGGATCCTCTCAAGCATGGGATTACCGAGGATGAAACACAATGAGTAATATGGTGGAGGCTTGTGAAAGATTCAGGGGTGGAAGGGACAGAATTTCTGACTGAATTTTGCTTTGTACTTGGGCTTGCAGGAATTGTGGGAGGCGCTTCAGTGAAGAAATGGACCAGTGTGCATAATCATGGACTCTCCTTGCTGACCATCACCACCTGCTCTCCTTGATAAGTGAGAGAGAGTGGGTCAGGGGAGAAGGAAAAGAGGTCAACATGAAGCTAAAGCAGCGAGTCGTGCTGTTAGCGATTCTTCTTGTCATCTTTATCTTCACCAAAGTTTTCCTGATTGACAACCTAGACACATCAGCTGCAAACCGAGAGGACCAGAGGGCTTTTCACAGAATGATGGCTGGCTTGCGGGTGGAGCTGGTGCCCAAGCTGGACCACACCTTGCAGTCTCCCTGGGAGATTGCAGCCCAGTGGGTGGTTCCCCGGGAAGTGTACCCAGAAGAGACACCAGAGCTGGGGGCAATCATGCATGCCATGGCCACCAAGAAAATCATTAAAGCTGATGTGGGTTATAAAGGGACACAACTGAAAGCCTTACTCATACTTGAAGGAGGACAGAAAGTTGTCTTCAAACCTAAGCGGTAAGTCTTCATCTTGGAAGTTCTATGTGCTAGTTGGTTGATTCACATAGCTTGCAATTTATATAAGACTTTATTTCCTTCTCTTGGTATTCTCTTCCATAAAATGAGAAGAGTAGACCACAAGATCTCTGATGTATTTTCTAGCTCTTAATGTTCTATAATTCTTTGAGTAGGGGAAATTTATGGGAACGTGTTTTGGTTCTGTATAAGACTTGAACATTTTACACTTAAAGCTCTCCTTAATTTCTGAATTTATCAAATGTGTGCTTTGTGCCAGATGTGAGCGTTACAAAATGAACTGGTTAGGAACTAAGTGACTTGTCACCAAAAGTGTGCAGTTGGAGGCTGGATAACTAACCACATGTCAGGGATGCGGTAGAGCAGGAGTTAGCCAGAGCTGGAGTGGGTTTGGGCAGGTGACTAAAGTCCCCTTGAAGTACTGAAGCAATGATTCTTTCACATGGGTTTTGTTTCAATTAATAAACTTTATTTTTTGGAGCAGTTACAGGTTTACAGAAAAATCAAGAGGAAAGTATAGAGAGAGCTTCCCCACCTACCCCCAGTGTCCCCATTATTAACATCTAGTAGTGTAGCACATTTGTTACAGTGGTTGAGCCAGTATTAATTTATTAACTCAAGTTCCTTGTTTGCAGTTAGGTTCACACTCTATGTGGTACCTTCTGTGGATTTTGATAAACATACAATGACAAGTATCTACTGTTACAGTATCCTACAGAACAGCTTCCCTGCCCTAAAAATCCCCTTTGTTCCACTTACTCATCCTTCTGTCCCCCCACCAAACCCCTGGCAACAACTGATCTTTTTACAGTCTCCATAGTTTGGCCTTCTGCAGAGTGCTATATAATTGGAATCATACCTTTGTAGCCTTTTCGGATTGGCTTCTCACACTTAGCAATGTGCATTTAAGTTTCCTCCACGTCTTTTTGTGGATTGATGCTCATTTCTTTTTATTACTGAACAATATTGCATTGTCTGGATGTACCACATTTTGTTTATCCATTTACCTACTGAAGGACATCTTGGTCCCAAGCTTCCACATTTTGGCAAATACGAATAAAGCTACTACAAACATTCATGTTTGTATTTTTTTTGTAGATGGAAGTCTTCAGCTCATTTGGTTAAATACCAAGGAGCACGATTGCTGGATCATATGCTAAGAGTATGTTTAATTTTGTAAGAAACTGCCAAACTGTCTTCCAAAGTAGCTGTACTTTTTTACATTTCCACCAGCAATGAAATGAGAGTTCCTGTTATTCCACGTCCTCACTAACATTTTGTGTTGTCAGTGTTTTGGATTTTAGCCATTCTGATATGTGTGTAGTGATGCCTTGTTGTTGTTCTACCTGGTTTAAGGAGAGAACTGAGCATTTTAGCTCCCTCAGTCCAAAATCTGAGAAAGTGAGCTCTGAGTCGTATGTTGTTAGACAGTGATCCCTTGGGGACTTCTCTAAGGCTCTACAGAGATAATTTGTGTGGCAATTTTTAAATCGTTTTCTGTGAGTATATGAATTTGAAATAGGTTAACATGATGGTGATTCAGATTCTTTTGCTAGGAATTAGTTACCAGTGAATTTTCTCAAAGTCGGTAATGTCTGAAATTTTCTATGTACTAAACGTTTTTTTCATTCCTTAATAGAGCTTTTGAGTCTCTTGCTGGGATGGGATAAGAAATATGGGGTAAAGATGTACAGAATTCAACTGTGACAAAAGTAGTTAGCTTAGCCGTCTTCACAACCCTACCATCACTTAGATAATAGACGGCCGGAGAGCAAATCTATTGGGATCCCAGAAAGGGAGGAAGTCTGTATTTGCCTGGAACTGGGAAGCGTGATGTATGGAAGATATGGAAATTAGGAAAGTTAAAAATACAGTATGCTTTTGGAGAATAGAAAAGTCTGATTGGCAGGTGATGTGGAAAAAGTGTGGTTATGTGGGCCTTGCGATATATTTTCCACTGGACACACACCGTTCACCAGGCACCACACTAAGTACTTTTGTCTCTGTCCATGCTTTCAGCCTCCATCACAACTGTGGGCAGTTACACCTCTTATTTCTAGAGTAAGAAACTGAGCCTGAGGGAGAATAACTAACTTGACAGGGTCATCCCGCCGTAAGTGGCATTGGGATCTGAGTCTGAGCGGCTGGTGTTCTGCCACACACGTGTAGTTCTCTTCAGTTTGTTTGCCTTCCTGTGAGTGTGATGACAGGCAGCACCCGTCATCAAAAATCACTAGCTTGGTTTTGAAATGTAGTTCTTGACGTCTTGGTTGGTGGCCTGGGCGAGTAGCAGTGTAAGCAGAAAGAAGGCAGAGTAAAAACAAAAATGAAATTCGTGGACAGAGATGAGCTGTGGGCATTTCGTGTTTAAAGAAGAGGATGTCCCCTGCATAAGCACCGTCTGTACTGGGGGCACTGGGGGTAAGGTGGGCCAGCAGGAGGCGTTAGAAGGCAGGTACTCTGGGTAGTGTGCACTGTCCGTGCTAGTCCAGGCGCTTGGCAGGTAGGCCCAGGGTGTTCAGACCGGGTAGAAGTGGAGGGAGGGGAGGCCTGGCTGGTGACCAGGGGAGGTGGCAGCAGAGGACCGCACAAACTAACCTGGTCACTGTCACTTCATCTCCTGTCTCTTCCCACCACCGCAGCTGTCCCCTTACCTCCCTCTCCCACACCCTGCTGAGGGCCCCTTTCATTCCCCCTCCAAATGCCCATGTGAGCACTGTGTTCCCAGCTTTAAAACGTCCAGGGACCTCCGGTTGCTCACCGGACAAAACCCAGCCTCCACAGCGTCATGGTCCACCCCTGGCAGGCCGGTCCTCCCCTCTACACCCTGCTCTCAATTCCTGCCCCACTGGTCCCCGCACCCCCCCCAGCCCACGTCACTCCCAGCCCTAGGGAACTGTCCTCCCCCCACCCACCAGCTGCAAGGGCCCTGCCGTGGGGGGTCGCGCCCTTGGTCACGGCCCACGCTGACCTGCGCTGGTGACACCCGGCCCTGTTGCAGGCTGCGGGTGGTGGGTGCACGTCTCAGTGCTTGTAGAAATTGACTCTGGCCCCGAGACGCCCAGCAAATTGCTATTCTGACCCTGGGGGCCTCCGAGGCTATTTAGTCCTAGTGTAAGTGCAAATTAATGTCCTTGGTCAGACGCCGATGTCCTTCAGCAGAAGGGTAGGAGTGATTTATTGGCAGTTGGTGTATGAATTTTGCTGCTCTGCCAGTGACAAGATGGATCACTCTCTGCTGAGAGGAGGCTCCACGCCCCTGCTGCTGAGGCGGCGCGTGCACCCTTCTTTACGAGCCGCTTGTGGTTCCCGCGCTTCCGGAGCCCGGATGGCCGTGTCCTCCTGTCAGAGACAGGAGACGCGTGTGGTGGGTGGAATTTATGGGAAGACGGTGATGCTTTTATTTGCACGTTTTGCCTTACATTAGAAAAGTGATTTTTTTTTTTTTCCTCAGTGTAGCTGTCGGCCTTCTGGAAGTAGATGGGCCTTCACAGGCAAAGCCTGCAGTTATGGTGGGAAGGCAACAAGATGGCAGGGTAGGCCTCGGAGTGGGGAGACGTGAGGGAGTGATCCTAGCATGTGCGGGAAGGGACCTTGGGGATGGGCCGGCCGGGCCAGCTGTTCCTTTGACGGGTGAGACGTGCCACAGTTCACACAGCCCACGGGGAGCCAGGGAGTTAGATCTCCTGACTCTGCCGCAGCTCTTTGATTCTTATTCCTTCCCTCTTCTTTCCCTCCCTTCCCCTCCAGGCCACCCCCAATGTCCCTGGATTCCCCAAGGGTTTAACATTCCACCCCGAGCCGCCTTTCGAGGTATTGGAAAGCTCTCGAACATTTCACTGGAAGGAGTGGACCGCACAGTGTACACATGTCCCTGTGGCTCCGCTGGAGCCCTGACAGAGAAAGCGTTCAGGACTGTCCCCCAGCTCTATGGACAGCCTGCAGCTGTGGTGAAGAGAGACGTGCTCGAATATAGTGTCCGCTTTTGCTGCAGTTCTATTTAAAAATGGAGGCTTTATTGGGGAGGCAGCCAGTGGAATCCTAGGTAGCCTGACTAATGCTTTGACACTAGGAATGAGCAAGCGATGTTTGAGGATGCTGACCGTGCTAAGAAGAAACTGGCCTCCAACCAGGGGGTGACGCACGGCTGTCTTCTCTCAGAAGTGTTCCGTCACTTTGCCTTGAAAATGTGTTTTGTGGGTATGGTTTGTTTCACTTTAGACGCCAAGGTCATTTACACTGAAGCTCACAGCCTTTGATAGCACCGTCTCCCACTCCCGCAATCCAGGTGTCCCCAGCGGAGCAGCTGCCTCTTCCCTCCAGCTTCTGTTCATTTCTGTTTTACACTTGCCTGTAAAGCCTAATAGGTCTTTTGATTTGGGGAAATGCAGGCGAACAGTAGAGGTCATAAGTGGATTTAGTATCTCTTTCTTCCCAATTAACCATTAAATGGTATCTGTCTTTATGACTGGTAGAAAGAAATATGCCAGCTTTTATTTTCTTTTGTTTATGTCATGCATGTGATGGAAAAATCATCAGAGTGGAGTTTGAGATGAAAGAGATCTTGGAAATTGCCCCCTAGTCTAGTATGTTATAGATGTAGAATCTAAGACCCAGAGAAGAGAACAGTTTTGCTCAAGGTTACCCAGACAGGTAATGACAGAACTATACACCTGGCTCTCACGCCAGTCCAGTATTTCTGTCGCTGCATCATCATAAATGTAAACAGACAAAAAAAAAAGATGGTTATTCAAACAGCTTTTTTCAAATGCACCTTTGCTTACTCATTAAACGAACACTGAGGCATATCAAGACCGTTTATTTCCAAGAAATTTAAACTTCTCTTATAAGCCTTGCCATAGCCATTCTGGTAACACAAACATTTTAATTGTATGTTTTCCTTCATTTCTTCAGTTCAGTCTAATAAAAACGTTAGCAAACGTTTATTAAGCACGAGCTGTAGGTAGAGATGCAGAGATAGTCCTTGCCCTCCAGAAAATGACCTTTGAGTTTTACTCAAACTCCATGGAAAGAGGGGTAGAAATAACATCTTGCATGTTTTATTCGTAGAGTGACTGCTGCAGCAGATAGAGAAATCTAGTTTCCCTTCTCCACTTCATCTCCACCCCCTTTACCAGTGATTCGTCTGAATCCACACCTCTGCTCAGGTTTGACAGGGAAGGCGTCTGTAGGGCGGAGTCAGGCTTGCTAATGTTCTCTTGTGCTGTCTCGTGCGGTGCCGATGTAACTCACGTCTACATCTGTGCTTCCCATTCACTCTGCAGGTATAACCGAGACTATGTGGTAGAAGGGGAGCCCTATGCTGGTTATGATAGACACAATGCAGAGGTAGCAGCCTTTCACTTGGACAGGTATGTGTCACCACGGAGGGTTACATTTGCTTTGTTTCCTTTTTTAAAAACCTCTTGGAGAGGACTTGTGGACTCCTTCGAAAGGGAGCAACACTCATAACTTTGACTTGGTACCTACGTGAGATAGCTGATGGACGGATCCCACTAAATTTGCATGAGTCCTTAGCGAGAACCTTAGTGGTTCTCGGAATGCCAGAGTAAATATCTTCACTTCAAACTTTTTAAGATCATTTCATTCTGGTATGCCCTCTGCCACCATGAGTGAAGATATTCTTGGTAAATAAAATGGCAGGATGAAAACCAGAGTTGGAACTCAAGTCCCTAAATTGAATTGATCATTAATTGGGCCTGAGAGTACTGTTTTGTTTGTTTGTTTTGCTTTATTTTTGTTTTGAGTAAGTAAGTCACTTACCCCATATGCTAGAAGCATACAGCATGACATATATAATGAATTTTATTGTCCTTCATACAAAATACGCTTGGCTTCGGTAACCAGAATAATTCCAAAAGAAAAATGGATATAAATTCGAAATGTGTAAGCTAACTAGGAAGATTAATATTTTTTCACCGCGGGGCTGGGCTAGCCGGGAGCCTGGTAACAGGAACGTCTGGTAGCCCACTTCCCCGTCTGAGCAACATCTCCATCAGGGCATGTTGACAGACTTTAAAAGAAATATTCACAATATTTGTTAAATGAATATATAAAAACCAGAAGAAAATAAAGGTGAATTTTTGTCGTTTTCTGGATTAGGAAGGATTTTGTAGGCATAAAGGCAATAATTAAAAGATTGCAAAGGAAAAGCTATTCAGTAGACTCAGCTAAATACAATTAACTCCTGTGTCAGGAAACATCAAATGAAGTTTGAAAGCAAACTAGGAGAAAATACTTGAATCTAATGTAATCCAAGCATTAACAACCTTAATATATAAATGTTTATACAAATCTATATATATGCTAAAACTTTAATAGAAAATGATCTAAGGACACAATTGACTGAATAGAAATTATCAATTGCTGATAAATATGGAGGGCAGGGGGGTGGTTCATCCTCACCAGTAACAAGAACAAATCCAGTTGAAACAATGGGATACTATTTTCTTCTGCTGAAAATGGCCAGGATTTAAAAAAAAAAAAAAAAAAAGTAGTATTTTATTGGCAGGAATGCATTGAGATTGTGGCATTGTTAATCAGTTCAGTCTTTTGAAGAACTCTGGCATTATGTATTGGAAACCTGAATGCTCCTACCCTTTGGATGAGTAACTACCTTTTTACTCAAATATCTAAGATATTTCTAGGAAGGTATTTCTAGGAAGTACCCTGGAGAAGTAATGAAATCCAGAGTTACATATATCCAGGATCTTAGCTGTAGAGTTTTCAGTAGTGAAAAACTAGTAGCAGTCTAAATATCGAGTGATAATGGAAAAGGTTAAATAAATGTTTGTTCACAATACCATGAATTTTCACTGCCTCTTTTAGGACCTAGTGGTAGAGAATTAGGTAAATCCTGCTCCTCACTTAAAGGCATGCTAGAATCAGTCTTTCCAAGAGCTCATTTGTTTCCCTGTTGTCTTCATTCCCAAACCCTATTTCCCAACTGACGGACACCAGCAATGCATGAAGATCATTTTCCCCTATCTATACCAATATTTCATAAACCAATATTTCATCCAACACACAAATTTGTGTTAATCTATGTAAAATGGTACCTCATTGTTAGTTATTTGTTTTTCCCCAGTTATTATTGTTAGCAAAATTTAACATCTCCTTATCTTTTCATAGCATAACAGCTATTCGTTAACTTAGAGTGAAATAGTCTTTGTACAGAAATCACTCCCTTTGATGTTAATTAAATATACTAATGTTTTAGTTCATGACTTGTGCTCTGGGGGGTCTTGCATTTAAAAGTCCTTCCCTACCTCAAAGTTGAAAAGTTCTCTAGCCAGGGCCCCTACCTGTTTTGTTAACTGCTACCCCAGCTGAGCTCAAGTGACGTGGCCCCTCAGCACTCCACTGGCTGCTGGTCGTTGGCCTGGCGTGGTCAGTGGGGGAGAAAAAGGACTTCTCCACTCTCTTTGCCATCCACGGCTCCTGATCCTTTTCTGCTCTGGGTTGCTGTTTCTCCATTACATTAGGATTTAACCACCTTCTCTGGCCCCGGGAGGTTCTCTAGATTTTTCTGTTATTTTGACCCATCTGTTGATCTACTTGCTTTTGTGGCTTTTCAAAGATTGAGTGTAAGACAGTCAGGAGCCCTGAATAATGGATTATTTCTTTGTGCAGCTGTTTCGAAAGGTTTTATCATGACATGAGAAAAGGCTTATAATGATGAGTGAAAAGCAGGATACAAAACTGCGCATAATGTAATCTTAATTGTGTGTCTATACACAAGAGTGTGTATGTGTTTATATATATATGAGTAAAGGAAAAAAATGCTCATATGCCAAAATGTCAGTAGTTATTTCTGGGCTGTGGAATTATGGATGATCTTTATTTTCTTCATCATAACTTTTCTGTATGTTCCAAATCCTGCCCCTCCAACTTTTCTTCAGGGAGTGTGTATTTTTTAGCCAGGAAATTTCATTTTTTAAAAAATGATTTTGCTCAACCATAAGGTTGTATTTTTAGACCATTAGAGAGAAGTATCTTCCAATATATCTGTATTTAGTTGTCCTATGGGCTTGTCCTTTTAGATTAATCTATATAGTTTTCTGTCAGTGTGCTTTTATCCAAAGCTTTGAACCTTTGTATGGGTTTAAGCCCATTTTTTTTTTGATGCTTTGTTAAAATTTATTTAAAACTTTTACTATGAAAAATTTCTAACAAATTAGAATAGTTTAATGAATCCATATACCCATTCCCCAGATTTAGCAGTTGCTCACATTTTGCTAGATTTGCCTTATCCTTTTTGCTGAAGTGCATATTAAAATACATTACATACATCTTGATGTTAAACTCATAAATATATGTACCTTTAAAATATATTGACCTGCAGGGGTGCCGGGCTGGCTCAGTCAGTAGAGCATGGGACTCTTGATCTCAGGGTCGTGAGTTCAAGTCCCACATTGGGGGTAGAGATTACTTTAAAAAAATAAAATCTTTAAAATACGTGTAAGTATAAATATACATATATACCTACCAATCAGCAATGTCTTTTCTAAGACTACTTTATAAAATACACCCCCCAAAGATTTTTCTCTTCTGTTCTTCAACCTCCCAAACCAGGATTCTGGGTTTCCGCCGAGCCCCCTTGGTTGTTGGCAGATATGTTAATCTACGGACAGAGATCAAGCCCGTTGCCACGGAGCAGCTCTTGAGCACCTTCCTAACCGTAGGTAAGATTATAGAGGACATTTAAATAGGGGAATAGTTAATAAGTTAAGTGGGACATCATTGAGCAAGCTGGTTTGTGACTTTTAAGAATTGAAGAACTCAAGGGACTACAAAAGTAAATTGGGCCATTTGGGTTTTCAGGCTCTTGGGGGAAATGGATCTAACAGTAGGTGGCCAGAAAGTGAAAATTTTCCCTAACATGCTTGGTTGTGTCTGTGAAGTTCGGAAGTGAGGTCATTTACTGATAGTGTAAGTAGGTGATAAATAACTTTACTTGCTTCCGCCTGATCTTTTTTTTTTTTTAAGGTTTTATTTATTTAAGAGAGAGAGCGAGCATGAGCAGGGGGAAGGGGCAGAAGCAGGCTCCCCACTGAGCAGGGAGACTTATGGCGGGACTCGATCCCAGGACCTTGGGAACATGACCTGAGCCGAAGGCAGCCGCTTAACTGACTGAGCCACCCAGGCACCTCTCCTGCTGCCTGATCTAAACTCTGATTTTGGCCTAAATCCGTTATTGTATGTATATCATTGACTTGGTGGTTTTTTCATATACGTGTACTTTCTTGGGAACTGTCCCCTTAGAATTGAGGGAACTGTAAGGCAGCTCTGAAGGAGGGTTAGAAATGCCCTTGGAGGGTTGGGTTTGGGCCTGGAAGGTCACCACTGTCCTTCTACCGTACAAGGGTCAGCCTGTATACAACCCACTGTGCATGGACTTGACCCTGGTCCCTCTGGCCTCGGTGCTCTGTTGTCTCGCTCTGAGTAAGGCATTTGAGCTAAAATTCTTATTCCTATTCTCCTCATGGGCACAGTGAGAATGGGAAGAAGTCAGAGAGGCCGGGGTCTCTTGTCTCAGCCTCATTGTGGTGACATTCTCAGTGACACAGAGCTCTGCTTTACAATATGACTGTTGAAACAGACATTGCCAGATGGATTTCACCTTGCTTTGCCAGAATGAATGGATTTATATTTGAAATGAGGTGAAATTGAATATTTAAAGGACTTGTGACAGAGTCATCTTTCAGACTTTAAACCTCCAAGGCTAAGGCTAAGGCTGCTCTTACAAATAATCCAAAGCGGACGGTGTCACTGATTTGTTTCATATGTTTTCTAATCACTTTTGCTTGTCCAATTTTATGCTCAGGCAGACATGAATTCCTGATGGATGAGAGGAGGTCAGGAAGAATAGGCCAGAGTCCCAGCTCTCTGGAGACTCACAGAAGGTTAACTCTCGTACATGGTGCCAGGTGTGGGGGACGGAGAGGGCAGGCAAAGGTTTGTAGAGGAGGCTTTTAGCAACTAGACTGATTATTGAAGAATCAATAAGAGCTACCCAGGCAGCAAAGAGGAAAGGGCATGAGGCACAATAACAGGAAGTCATAATGAGAACGAGGGCCTAAAGACCTGAAAGTACACAGGATTGGTACCTTTGGGGAATGAGCTCCTGGATACAGCCTGCAGCGCAGGACAGTGTCTTAGTGGGGGCTGCCGTCACAAGACAATCATGGACGATGTGGCTTGAACAGTAGAGATTTATTCCTCACAATTCTGGAGGTGGGAAGTCCGAATCAGGGTGCCAGCACGCTGGGGTTCTGGTGAGGACCCTCGTCCTGGTGTATAGTCAGCCACTGTCGTGCTGTGTCCTCACACAGCAGAGAGAGAATGAGAGAGGAGTCGTCACTCCTGTCTCTTCTTAGAAGGGCACTAATCCCAGTGTGAGGGCTCCTCCCAAAAGTCCCACCTCCAGATACCACCACACTGGGATTAGGGGTTCAACATCTGAATTTGGGGGTACACAAACATTCGGGCAGATAGAGGGATTGCACGGGAGATAGGCTTTAAATAATGAGCTGACCTTAGCACAATTTTTAAAAATATGTTCTTAGACAACTTGGTATTTTTAGATAACTTGATATAATAACAACTAACTTCTGAGTAACCCTTGCAGCTTGACAAAGCACTTTCACACAGTTACCTTGTTTTGATCCTCTTGACAAAACAGTGCAGTAAGTAAGGGAGATTTACCCACATTTTATACTGAGAAAGAGGCTCAGAAGAGTTCGAGGACTTTCCTGAGTCACATAGCTACTACCTCTTAGCCAGGATTCAGACCTGGATTTTCAGACTCTCACATATTTCATCTGCTTATATTCTTTCAACACAATTTTATTTCACTTCTGTGTGGTAGGCTCTGAACTAGGTGCTGAATATCCAGAAATGAATGACACCTCCCTGCCTTCAAGGAGCTTTGTCTGATGGGGAAACCAGACATGTACAGAGGGTCTATGACAGTGTGGATGGAAAGGGGAGATGCGCTGGTCAAGGTGTTGGTTCCTTGGTGAAGGTGGCGTTTCATACAGGTCTTAAAGGGAAAATAGCAATCCCCCAGGGAGGTACAGTGGGAAAGAACGTCCTAGGTGTTGAGACTCTTAACCTTTTTTGTACTGCAGACTCTTGGCATGCTAGAGAAGCTTGGGGATCTTTCCTCACAATAGTGTTTTTCAATGCATACATTCGAATACATAGACTTACAAATGAAACCAATAATACTGAAATCTGGTTTTGTTATCAAAAATATACTAGCATGTGCTTCATTATTATTTAACACATTAAATAATAGATCTCGCAGTGATCCAGTAACTCATAATTTCAGACTGAGTATAAATGATACTTTGCAGTGTCTGCAACAATGGTTGATATGCTATGAAAAGTCTGTGGTTTCTTCTGGTGAAAAAGTCACAGGTAATGCTTATACCACCATGGTTTGCTTCCTACTATCATAGTTGAAGGAATGCTGAAGTTTAAGATAGAACTTAATGAAAGTAAAGGGGCGCCTGGGTGGCTCAGTCAGCTAAGCATCCAGCTCTTGGTTTCAGCTCAGGTTGTGATCTCAGGGTCGTGGGATTGAGCCCCATGTCAGGCTCCACACTCAGCAAAGTCTCTCTCTCTCCCTCTTGCTCTGCCCCTCTCCCTCAACTCGTACATGCTTTCTCTCAAAAATGAATAAATCTTTAAAAAAAAAGTTAATGAAAATAAGAATGTAATTTTGTTCCCGTCCAGTGCACAGGCTCCAAGTTAACCCCGCTTCAGGCGGAGGACAGCACATAGACAAGGGTGATGAGAAGTGAGAAGCCCGTGGCAAGCTCGGGGGACTGTGTAGTTGAGCCGAAGTGAAGGGAGATGTGGGGCTGGTGAGGGAGGAAGGCGGGTGGTCAGGACGGTGTCACTGACGGGCCTCATGCAGCAGGCTTAGAACGGGACACCTTTTCCTTAGACACTCAGAGGCCATGAAAAGAGCTGGAGCTTGGGAAAATCAGATTGGAGTGTTGGAAAACCGGCCGCAGCAGCATCGTGGAGGCTGCCCTGGGAAGGGGGTGAGGTGAGGGCTGGAAGGACGTGGCGGCTGCTGTACCCCCTGTGGGTGCAGGGCGAGTCACGGCTCGAGCAAGGACAGCGGGGAGGAAGCGTTAAGAGACACTCAGCAATTAGAATGGAACGAATTTGGTGAACATTTGGGCTGAGTGGGACAACTGAGAGAGAAGGAAAAAATTAAGAATGACTCCCCAGTTCCTGGATTGGATGACTCAGTGTATAACAAAGCTGTTAGCTGTCTTAGGAATGTATGAAGAGGAGGAAGATTGTGAATCAAATTTTGGACATTTTGTTTCCTTGTGTGAAATAACAAGGAATACATGTATTGGTCTCTGCCTCCGGGTGCCTGACACAGAGCAGAGCTCGTAAAACCCTGGTAAATTCCTAAGCCATAAGAGCACAAGGAATAGCTTTTGTTCTAATGAGGTGACTCCAAGTGGGCTAGTCACCAGAAAAACAAGCCATAATTGGAAGCTTGGAATTTTCAGCTCCCTACCTCCCATTCTCCAGAGAGGGGAGAGGGGTTGAGAAGAGAGTTAGCAATAGATCATGCCTACGTGAGAAAGCCTCCATAAGAATCCCAATAGTATGGGGTTTGGGAGTTTCCAGGTTGGTGAACCAGGACGCTTCCATGTGTCACTGACCAGGCCCCGAACTCCATGAGAACAGAAGCTCCTGGGTCTGGGACCTTGCCCTGTGTGTCTGTCGGGCTTTTGACATGTATCCTTTGTAATAAACCAGTAATCTAGTGAGTAAACTGGTTTCCTGAGTCCTGTGAGCCTCCCCAGCAACTTTTTTTACCGAGGTATGATTGACATACAACATTTATATTAGTCTCGGGTATGCGTTGTAATGACTTGAAATTTTATATATTGTGAAATGATCACCACAGCATCTGGTTAACACCCATCACTGTACATAGTTACGGAATTTTTTTCTTGTGATGAGAACTCTTAAGATCTATTCACTTAGCAACTTTCATTATAGTATTATTAACTATAGGCGCCATGCTATACTTTCCATCTCCGGACTTACTTATCTTATAACTGGAAGTTTGTGCCTTTTGACCCCTTCATCCATTTCACCCACCTCTGGCAGCTACCAGTCTGTTCTCTGTATCTAAGAACTTGGTTTTGGATTGTTTTTGTTTTTGTTTTTAGATTCTGCGTGTAAGTGAGAACATACGGTATTTGTCTTTCTCTGTCTGACTTGTTTCATTTAGCATAATGCCCTCAAAGTCCATCCATGTTGTTGCAGATGGCAAGATTTCATTCTTTTTTTATAGCTGAATAATATTCCATTGTGTATATATGGCACATCTTCTTCATTCACTCATCAGTGGACACTTAAGTTGTTTCCATATCTTGGTTATTATAAATAATGCTGCGGTGAACATGGAGGTGCAGATATCTTTTCAAGTTAGTATTTTCTTTTCTTTTTTTCAGATACTGAGAAGTAGAACTGCTGGATCATATGGTAGTTCCATTTTTCAGTTGTTTGAGAAACCTCCATAGTGTTTACCATAGTGGCTACGCCAATTCACAGATCTTCTGCTCATTTTTTAATCAGATTGTTTTTTGCTATTGAGTTGTAGAACTTTTTTATATATTTTGGATACTAGCCCCTTTTCATTTTGTCGATGGTTTCTTTGGCTGTGCAGAAGCTTTTTGGTTTGATGTAGTCCTGCTTGTTCATTTTCACTTTTGTTGCTTTTGCTCTTGGTGTCATAGCCAAAAAATCTTCACCTCATCACCCAGACCGATGTCAGGGAACTTACTGCCTGTGTATTATTCTAGGAGTTTTATGGTTTCAGGTCTTACGTTCCAGTCTTCAGTCCACTTTGAGTTAATGTTTGTCTGTGGTGTAAGATAGTGGTCCAGTTTCATTCTTCTGCATATGGCTGTCCAGTGTTCCCAATAGCATTTACTGAAGAGACTGTCCTTTCCCCGTTGTATATTCTTCTGCCCTAGCAAGTTAACCAAACCCCAAGATGGGGCTCATGGAAACCTCAGATTTGTAAGCCAGCCAGGTCAGAAGCGCAGGTGACAACCCAGACTTGCAGCTGGCCTCTGAATTGGAGCGCAGTCTCGTGGGCCCGAGCCTTCAACCTGTGGGATCGGTTCCTGTCTCTGGGTAGACAGTGTCAGAATTGAGTGGAATTGTGGGATACCCAGCTGGTGTCCAAGAATGCAGTTCTCCACAATGGAATTGGGTACAGAATCTTACCTCGACAGGAGCATCCAGGAGTAAATGTTGACTGGTCATTTAGGTGCTTTAGACTTAGTCTACAGCTTAGGAGAGAAGTGTGGGCTGGAGGTTTAGAGTTGGTTATTAGAGGTGGTAGTTCATCCAAGGAGAGCACAGAGACCAGGTTGTTGATCAGAAAACCAGTTATAAAAGTTACAAAATCCAGGAAATAATAAAAGATTTCGGAGCCTAGGTAAACGGGGATATTGAAGTCTGGAAAGAGATTGGAGCGAGATTATTAATAATAAATAGCCGGCATTGATTGGTCTCTGACACTATGTCAGGCTTTGTGCTGAGCATTACTGTGGATTTATTTATCTCATTTACTCCTCACAGTCCAGTGGTAGGGGACTGGTATCCATTTTGCAGAGAAAGCTTTGAGAGGTAAAATCACATCCCCAAAGTCTCACGTCTAATGACTGTTGATGGTCCATATTTTAATCCCAGAAACATGACCCTACTTCCCACTCAACCAATACACCATACTCCATTCACTTATGAAGGGTCTTACCAAACTCAGGAGTTTGGATTTTATCGTGTAGGCAGCAGGTTTCCTACACCAAGCAGTGTTTTGCTTTGTTTTTTAATTGTTTTTTCAATCAGTAATACATTCACATAACTCAAAATTTTTAAAAAAATATTAGAAAGATTGCAATGAGGGACGCCTGGGTCGCTCAGTTGTTAAGCGTCTGCCTTCGGCTCAGGTCATGGTCCCAGGGTCCTGGGATCAAGCCCCGCATCGGGCTCCCTGCTTGGCGGGGAGCCTGCTTCTCCCTCTCCCACTCCCTCTGCTGTGTTCCCTCTCTCTCTTGCTGTGTCTCTCTCTGTCAAATAAATAAATAAAATCTTAAAAAAAAAAAAGATTGAAATGAGAAGTTTTCCTTTCATCCCTCTGTTCCTTCTCCTTCCTCCCGGTGGTCATCTCTATTGGTAATTTCTTTATGTCCTTTCTGTACAAAATAGGAATATATATTTTTATTTAACTGCCATTATATAAAACATCACACTGTACATACTTCTGCATCTTATTCTTTTACCTGATAAATCTTTTACCTAACAGATCTTGGAAATCTATTATCACATAAAGAGCTTCTTCATTCTTTTGTTGTGTCACTAGCTGCAAAGTGCTGCGTCTTATGGATCTACCCTAATTCATTTAACCAGACCTTTAGTCCACATACACGTTCCAATCCTTTTTTTACTACCAGTGTTGCCCAGAATTAACACGAACAGATGTTACTTCACACATGATCAAATATATCCAGAAGTGAAAGCACAGAGTCAAAGGGCACAGGTCAAAGGTTATGTTCCTGGTAGTGACGCGAGAGAAGGTCTCTTTTCCACTAGTGGCACCAGCGCCATGTTTCCCAGCTTTGGCTTTTGTCTGTTTCACGTGTAGCAGCTTTATATTTAAGAGGCATTTGTATTTTCTTTTACCTGTCTTTGTGTATCCTTTGTTCATTTTCAGCTCTGCCCTGATCTTCTCAGTGTATAGGAGTTCATACACAGGGAAAATAGTCCTTTGTGATAGAAATATTTTTTCCCAATTCTTTTATTTCTTTTGATTTTGCTTATGGTAATTTTTTTTGCCTTTATAGACATTTTTGTTTGTTTTTAATATAATCAGTCCATTTAGAGATTTTCTGATTGTGAATCATAGCCTTGCTTACTCGAAGATTATGGAAGAATTCCGCCTTTTTTTATTTTAAGTACTTTTATAGTTTTATTTTTCATGTTTAAGTTTTTGACATAGTTTTAGAATTTATCCTAGTATGTGGAATGAAGTATGGCTCCAGCTGGTTGGGGTTTTTTTTTTTCCACTGAAATAAATTTTCGTTTCTATGTATTTTCATTTCTGGATTTTCTGTTCTCCTGTCTGTTCATGAATTGATCTGTTTTGATACCTGGTAAGATTAGTCCCCTCTCTTTGCTATTTAAGAGTTTGCTAGCAGTTCTTTCTTTTTCCTTATAACCTTAAAAATCATCCTTTCCAGGGGTGCCTGGGTGGCTCAGTCAGTTAAGTGTCTGCCTTCAGCTCAGGTCCTGGGATCGAGCTCCATATCGGGCTCCCTGCTCAGTGGAGAGTCGCTTCTTCCTCTCCCCACCCCTTGGCTCATGCTCTCTCTCTCTCTCTCTCGCTTGCTCTCTCTCTCTCAAGTAAATAAAATCTTAAAAAAAAATCCGGGGCGCCTGGGTGGCTGTCGGTTAAGCATCTGCCCTCGGCTCAGGTCATGATCTCAGGGTCCTGGGATCGAGCCCTGCATCAGGATCTCTGCTCAGCAGGGAGTCTGCTTCTCTGTCTCACTCTCCCTCTGTGCTCTCTCTCTCTTTCTCAAATAAAGAAAATCTTTTTTTTAAAAATCCATTTTACCCTTTAAAAGATCTGTTGGTATTTCTGATGAGATCAAGTTAAATTTATAAGTTTATATTTTTATAGTTATAAACATTATATATGTGGTATATTGTTCCATCAGTTCAAATATTCTTTACTTAGAAACGTTTTTAAGGTAGAAGAATGATAGCATCAGCTTCGTGGGTGGGTGTGGAGTGTGCGCTGTACCAGGGGTTGGAAACACTAAGGCTTGAGGGCTGCTCGTCTCTTCAGGGACACACGTGCGTGAGAACCGAACAGTCATTAAAGGAGTATGTGAGGGGTTTACAGGCAGGAAATCGGCTCATTTCATTTGATGGCTGTATTTAATAGGGATGGAGTGTCAAGAAGGCATTACTTACCTTTTTAGATCGTTTCGTTTTTTACACTTTTTATTTTGAGATAATTTGGAATTTATATAAAAGTTGCAGAGGTGGTCCAGAGTCCCCCAGATTCCTTAATTAGTAACACTCTCAGACCATTTGAGAATAACGTGTGACACGAGTGCTCCTTACACCAGCGTGTGAAGACTTCGGTACTCCCTAACCACCAGGACCCTCTCCTGCACGACCGCATCCAGTCATCGACAGTGAGGGATGCGCGCTGATGCAGCGCCAGCATCTGACCCATGGACCCCGTCCACGTTTTGCCACTTGTTCCTGTAATGCCCTGTAGAAGTCCAGAACTCAGTCTAGGATCACACGTTGTGTTCGTTGTCATGTCATTTTAGCCTCTGTCCTTCTGGAACAATTCCTCACTCTCATTTTTTTTGTGACCTTGACATTCGGTAGGAGTGTAGGTCAGTTACTTTAAAGAGCATCTCTTTATTTGAGTGTTTCCGATATTTCCTCATGATTTAAAAATGCTGGCAGGAATACTAGAGAAGTGCTCTTGTGCTTTTCTTGGTACGTCCTGTCAGGAGACACACGATGGAGATTTGTTGCTGTGTCCCGTTACTGGTGATACTAGCTTGTATCCCTCGATTAAGGTGGTAGGTCTCTGTAAGGTTTCTCCAGTGTCCAGTTAATAAGTATTTTATTAATGGAGTACTTTGGAGTATATCACTATGAACTCTCAGACTCTTAATTTACTCAGTTATGATTTGCTATTATTTATTTTGATGCTCAAACTGTCCCAGAGTTGACCAGCGGAAACTCCTACACACTGTCTCGTGAGTCCTTTGGAATGTCCCCATCATTCTCTCAGTGCTTCCTTACCCTGGCATAGCAGTCAGATGCAGGCCTATCTTGTACTTTCTTTGCCCCAGCCCTAGAGTCACCTGTTTGTCCAAGGAGCCCTGGGTCCCTTTAATACAGTAGTAAAATGATATTTAGAAACTGATGTGTGAGTGCTAGGTGTTTACTGCCATTGCTGCCTGGTCTCCATTGTTTCTAGGCTCTCTTGAGGGACAGAGGGAGGAAAGCTGTACACACACACACACACACACACACACACACACACACACACACAAGCATCTGTATCTTTTTCTAGATCTCTCTTCTGACCAGTCGCTCCAGTCCAGTTCTAATTCAACACCACAAGATTTATTCTGGCTTTCTCCCTTTCTATGAGTTAACCTCCCTTCTCCATCTGTGAAAAACTTTGTTCCCATTATCCTCAGTGTATTTATTTATCTGCTTGACACCGCACCCCCCAGTACCCACACTCCTGGCCCAGAGCCTGTCCCTGGATGGGCCCACTCTCCCTCCCGCAGGCACTCTGGCCAAAGTGTCGGCTCTGACAGAAGAGGAGAGGGCATGACTTTCCTTTACTTAGACTTGACTCCTGGGAGAGGGACTGGGTAGCAGGGCCCCGAGGGCAAGGAGACTTTGATATACATCCTTTCCTGCCCTTTGACTTTTTTTTCCCACTGTGTGCTTTTTTTTTTATGACCTGTATAGAAAATAAATGTTTAAATATCATTCAGGATCATTGTTTTCACAGGATCTGTTCACTTAGCTGCTCCCTTCTACATCATTAGGGAGAATTCAGAGTCTTCCTTTTTTCCTTAAGTGTATTTGGCTCCTTTCTCTCCTGTAGGAAATAACACTTGTTTCTATGGGAAGTGTTATTACTGCCGAGAAACAGAGCCGGCTTGTGCTGATGGAGACACGATGGAGGGATCTGTCACACTTTGGCTTCCAGATGTGTGGCCTCTGCAGAAACACCGACACCCATGGGGCAGGACTTACCGCGAGGGCAAACTGGCCAGGTGAGTCTCCCGTGAGCCCCCACTTCGTTCTGTCCACGGAGGTGGGGCTGAGGGCAGACCTGCCAGGCAGGGACGCCTCTTCTCTGTGTTTTCAACAGGGCCAGCTACAGGGGTGCCTGGGTGGCTCCGTTGGTTATGCATCCGACTCTGGGTTTCGGCTCAGGTCGTGATCTCAGGGTCGTGAGATGGAGCCCCGTGTAGGGCTGTGCGCTGGGCGCAGAGCCTGCTGGGGATTCTGTCTTTCCTTCTGCCCCCGCCCTGCCCTTGCGTTCTCTCTCTCTCTCAGAACAAAACAGTGCCAGGTACAGGGCTGGCACCCAGTAACCCTGGTGGTGCTCTTTGCCTCCAGGTGGGAGTACGACGAGAGCTACTGTGATGCTGTGAAGAAAACATCCCCCTATGACTCAGGTCCCCGCCTCTTGGACATTATTGACACCGCCATCTTTGATTACCTGATCGGCAATGCTGACCGCCATCACTACGAGAGTTTTCAAGATGATGAAGGCGCCAGTATGCTCATCCTTCTTGATAATGCCAAAAGGTAGGACCACAGGACCATCCTCGTCAGTTAGGGCCTGGTCAGGGTCTTTGCTTTTGGCACCCATCCTTCCATCCTGCTCAGGGCTCGTACTCCTTCTGCCCTCAGGGTTCTGAGGACTTTAAAAAATGGAGAAGTGGGTTTTTTTCCAAGGAGGCCAAGACTCTATGATTCTCAACACAGACAACTGGACGCCAAGGTCTTTGATGTATCGCTACCTATATCGTTCTTCCTTGACTGTGATGTCTAGAATCTTGAGAGATACATATTTAATAGAACATGAAATTTAGGGGTGCTTGGGTGGCTCAATCATTAAGCATCTGCCTTCGACTCAGGTCATGATCCCGGGGTCCTGGGATCAAGCCCTGGATCGGGCTCCCTGTTCAGTGGGGAGCCTGCTTCTCCCTCTCCTGCTCCCCCTGCTTGTGTTCCTTCTCTCGCTGTGTCTCTGTCAAATAAATAAATAAAATCTAAAAAAAAGAAAAAACATGAAATATAATTCCTGTTAAATTGATGCTGTCCAAAGGCTCATGCAGTTTAAAAAATTAATTTGTTTGATAGGATGTTTTGCTGTATTTATGGCAGTCTAGACCCAGACTTTTTGCGATCATGAGAAGAGTAGTGCCTTTTGATATATAAAAACAAGTTACTTTTGTCTTGATTAAGACAGTCTTATTTATTTTGAATAAATGGATGGTCCTTAATTTTTTTAGGGGTGCGCTCTTTGAAGAGCATATAATGTTTTCAGTTTGCCCTGTGCCTTCTCTGTGGTGCCTGATTCAGTACCGTACTTTTAGTGACATTTAGTGTTTGCTAAATAGAATACTTCCTTGGAGCCCAGAATTGTCCAGGCTCTAGGTCACTATCACTAACATTGGTTGCTGAGAATAACCTGAGACGGTTAATAACCCTGAATAACCTCAGTGAATAATGGCCGAGTGGCACTTGTGGGTGGCGCCCCCGTATTATCCCGAGCAAGGGCCTGACGCCTGCAGAAAGTGGGTGCCGGCACACACAGCAGAGCTGGTAGGGGCCAGTGCTACGTGTGTTCCTGAAAACCTGCACTGTGACTTACACACATGATCTTTTTGTGTGTGTTTAATGAGTGTATGCACTGTGGAAATACACATGGAAATAGTCTTTGCTGTTTACTATTGGAGGGCTGCACTGTGCTCAGGGCTCCCAGACCTTCCAGCTATCACGGTGAGCTTCCAGGAGAAGAATAAAAGTTGAGAGTTTTCCCAGAACCGGTTCTCCTCGTGTAACTCTGAATTACTGCTAAGGTCATTATTACAGATGTTTTGAATTACTGTTTTCTCAGCTTCCGTGAGCCGTTTGTCCAGTTTGAATCTGGCCATATACTTACTTGTAGGGGTAGATAATCCTGCTCTTTTCTCATAGGTGATTTCAAGGTAGAAAACTTGTTACAAGTGACGACTATCTGTGTGTTAGTGGGAACCATGTGGATAGCCTTTATTTCTCTCTCCCCCTCCCCGCCCCCATAAAACCTCCAGGTCTTGGGGTCCTCCCTTTGGTCCATGGGCTCCGCACTGTGTTGTGTGGTTATGCTTCAGCACCTCGCCGTAGCTGGCAGAAGACAGGAGGCTTGTAAATGAGGGCATTTGTTTTTGATACCACGTGCAGACTGTTAGGAATCCTGTGTCTGATTGGTCGCGCCCTGTTTATTTTTAATTTAAGTGATTTGAGCCGTGGGAGCATGAAATTATCTAGGATCACATTTGGGTCGTCTTAGAGAATTTGCTCTCGCTTTGATGCTAAGAAGGCAACTGGTGCCACTGAGTAATTCACTAAGTTTTAATTTAATTTTCAGCTTTGGGAACCCGTCGCTGGATGAGAGAAGCATTCTTGCCCCCCTCTATCAGTGTTGCATGTAAGTTCCGCACAGCAAATACATGGGCCTGTGTCATCTTCCTTTCCAGGCTCACGTAACAGTACATCCGTTTCCTGGGCCTTAAAACTTCCTAAGACCTGAGCAAGTGCTTTTCATGCTTTTCCATCCCAGAACCCATGGAGCTCAAAATTCATTTCAAATTTTATATGAATAGGAATCTTCAGCCTATTAAATAATATGTATTCATGTTTGTTTTAATATCAGAATATGATCCTTTGCCAGAACTCTAGTACAGTCTGTGTCCCTGGCTGCTCTACCGTGTTTACCTTGGGGTTTGAAGTGCTCTCACTCCCCACCACAGATCATCTGTGGTTTGCAGATCTCAATTTGAAATTGTATAAACCAGATATAACTTTTTCGGAGGCATTTAGTCATGTGTTTTTTTAAAGACTGTATTAGAAAACAAAGAAATTAAAAGGTAAATCAAAATGAGATGAAGACCGGGCTCTAAGGAGCTCCTTTTCAGAGGATTATTGCTGGTTTAAAATTTAAAGGGGAGCATTAAGAATCAGCTGGGTTGTACATCGCTCAGCCACAAGGAAACAGGAATCCAGGAGCACACCACATCCTCCCGGGTAACTGCCCGAGACACTCACATCACATCCGACTGCCCCTCCTGGCAGCCGGGCTCTTTCTCTTGTCTCTCTTTTTAATAGCAGCAGTACGGTATTCTGCATTGAGTACTGACCCAAGCACCCCTTGTTTTCATTAATAGGAGGCGATAGTACGGCCAGTCAAAAACCACGTCTTTGAAAGAAGATGTTTTTGTGTAATAGTCAGTGTTGTCCGTCTGATCCAGTCAGAAGCTAGAAAAAACACAGTAGGTTAAATGGGAAAGTTGAGTATAAAGAAGCTCTGATACAAGCGTAACTATAAAAGGAAACTTCTTAGGGCTGAGGGAGAGTACCCTAGGAAGGACAAACTTGGAAGGGAACCCTGTCCCCAAGGCTAGGGTGTGGACCTCCGTGAAGGACAGTCCGGTCCACAGGAGAGTGGAGAAGTTGGCCAGTTTGCAGGCCCTGGGCGAGCAGGAAGCAACCCTCTGGGGTGCAAGTTGAGGCAATGACTTGCACCTGGGGTCAGGGCATCATGGAGGGAGGGACGAAACCACCTGGGCTGCAGGCAGGGCACATGTGCGGGCCTGCAAAGGGAGTTGGGGCGCCAGCATGGGCAAGTGGCCCTCGGGGCCCGGGTTTCCATGTCAAGAGGGCCTGCTAATCCTGGCACTGTGGCCGGGGCGGAGCGACGTCTGGTGACACCTCCCCCTGACTCCCGACCCGCTTGTGCAGCAACCGGAAGTGTCTGCAGTATCCCTCCAGTGACATCGACGGAGAAAGCTTGACAGGAGAGATGCTTCAAGGAATTCTCCGCGTTATAGCAGAGCATACATATATGGAGAGCAAATGTGGGGCTGAGAGGCGGACAAGGGATGCCTTAGTCACACAAGGGAAGCTCTGATGCTCTGGGCATTTATGGACTTGACAATAGCAAAATCACACCCCTTCCATGCTTTGTCCAAAGGTCGCTCTTCCTTTTTCAATAGACGCAGGACGGGCTGCCTCTTGCAGAGTCAGACTTCTATGTCTACCTCGTAATTCCCACATTACCCACAGGAAGTGGGTAGAATTATAATATTGATATTATAACTGAATTATAATATTAATGGTAGGAATTTTTAACATTCAGAAACACAAAAAGAAGAAAATTAAAACTATCCATTAAGATGTAAGGGTAACTCCTGTTAACATTGCAGTGACTTCATTCCAGTCATGTGTGTCTGTCTGTATATGTATGTATGTGTGTTTGTACATACATACACATTTTCTTTCCCCACAGATTTGGAGTAAAACTTTCTCCCTTTAACTTTTTTCTCCCACCCAATATTATATCACAGGCATTTTTCAAGCCACTAAATTTTCAAAACTGTTTTTAACAGCTGCATGGTATTCCCTTGAATGGATAAGTCATACATTTGTTTCCCGGTAGCTGAACATTCAGATCTTTCACATTTTTCCGTTACAAATTTAGTACACATTGGGATGAACATCTTTGCATATACCTCTGATGAATTACCTAGAAAAACATATCAAAATGTGGTAATGTGACTTTTTCATCATGTAGAGGTCCTTCAGAAACAGATTTTTTTTTTAGTTGAAGCATTTTACATAATTATTTCCCCAGCAGGCTTTCATCTCCTCTCGATAGTAAGAGGTTTCACATAATCTGCCTTAAAACCCTCTCTTCCAGCATTCGGGTGTCCACCTGGAATAGACTGAACTACCTGAAGGATGGTGTGCTCAAGTCTGCCTTAAAGTCTGCCACGGCCCACGACCCCATCGCCCCCGTGCTGTCTGAGCCTCACCTGGACGCCGCCGACCAGCGGCTCCTGAGTGTCCTGGCCACTGTGAAGCAGTGCACTGACCAGTTCGGGGCAGATGCCGTGCTGGTGGAAGATAGGATGCCTCTTTCCCACTTGTAATCGCACCACAGGATAAGCGAGACTCCTTTTTACAAAGCGAGAGAAACAGCACAATCACTTCTGAACGGTCTGGGGTGGATCGGAAACGGCCGGCAGCAAGCTCTGGTGACGGGGGCGGGGGGTAGGGGGGCCTTGGATGCCTTTGGCGATTTCTGTAGGAGAAGCGAAAGCAAAGACTACAGGTGTCCAAGCACAGGAGCGTTGCTGCTGAACCACCCGGCGTCCCCGGCCTCGGCCCCTCCAGCGGCAGGCCTCCTGGCTGGTCCGGCCTCCCTCGCGCGCTGCGGGACAGACAGAGGTGTGACGTTTGGCTAGGCTAATGCTGGGATTGGTTCCGGAGTGTGTAGTTTGAGTTCATCCTTAGAATCCTTTCTCCGCTCGTGTGGAGTTTCTGAAAACACTTGGCCAGCTCTGGAGTCCTTTTTTCACTGGGACTAGTCCAACTGGGAATTTGACGGCCTCCTGAGGAGGGGCAGCCGGGAAAACCTGGCCTTCTCTTGAGCCAGAATAGCATGCTCTTTGGGAAGGGATACGTGTTTGGGATAGAATTAGTGGGAACGACAAAAGCAGGCAAGATGCTTGGGCTTTTAAGCAATTGGCTGGTAGTGCTTTTCCTGATCTCTTAGAGGAGGGAGGAAGAGACGGCACCGGAAGCGGGGGGGGGGCCTCCCAGTATTTGAGTTCTGTGGGTGTGGAAAAGCAAACATGACTGGAACCTCAGTAAGATCTGCATGCTCACAGCTGTGTCCCAGTTAGCCCCCAAACTGTCCAAGCAGGATTCTCTCATGGAGACTTTTCTTTCTCCCTTTTGCCCCAAGCAGGCAAATCCTTTCTGAATTAACAAAGCAAACTGAGCTAACCCCTTGAATGAGAGTTAAGTTGCCTGCGATCTCTGCCACCATGATTTCTCATCTGAGATGAGTTTCCACCTCAGCCTTTAAGGCATTCACTCACTGAAGCTGCTCTTCCCAAGAGATTGGCAGTCCCGTCTGTATCTTTCTCGTGGGAAAAGTCAGCTCCCTGGCTCGGCTGACCGCGCGCGTTCTGCTGGTGGCTGGGCCTGTCTTGTGATGTGGGCCGTGCCGATGACGGGGAACGAAGAGTTGAAGCTCTCAGAGCCTCAAAATGAAGGAGGTTACCAGGAAGAGCCTTAAGATTTTGATTTATGTCAAGCCCTCATTTCCTTGTTTAATTTCATCGGGCATTCGGAGGTGGTGGTGGAGCGCCGGTGTCCCTGGCCCGGGCGACAGAAGCCCAGGCTCAGCTCCGTCTGTGTTCCAGCAGAGCCTCTCGGACCTGTGAGCCGTCGCAGCCTGCCTGGGGGCCGGGCCAGCCTTGCACTCCTGTCAAGCAGGGGCTGCTATTTAAACAGTGTGGGGGAGCAAATGTAATGCCAGCCAGTGGAGACCAGTGTGGGGCAGCTTCCCTTTCAAAAACAGCCTAGAATCTATGTTCTCACTTTCTCGCATTGAAAGACAGCTGAGTAACCTATAACTGTTAACAGCGTGAGGTCAGGATGCTTTTGTACTTTGTATGTACATTTTGAGACATCCACAAGAATGGGTTGAGTTATAAAAAGAAGGTATTGAACTTAACTAAGAAACCAGGTATTAGCACTAAACACTGAAACGGTGTTAACAAAAGGAGGCCTTAGATTCCAATTTTAAGGTCATTTCCTGTGTGCGTCAAGTAAAATTCCCAGTTGAGCTGGAGAATACCGTGGATGGTGCTCACGCAGAGCGTCGGGGAGCTGGCTGGAGGGAGGCAGCGGGCAGGAGGCAGCGCGCTCGCCTGGGTGAATGTTGGTTCAACTAAATGATGGACCAGTGTTCTTGCAGACACAGGGTGCCTGTAGTCTGCCACAGTGGAATGAGTAAGAATTGTTCCCCAACTGGGAGCTTCATTCATAATGTTGAAGGCAGAAGATATTGCTAAGGAAACGGGAGGGAATGTCGCATCGTTTTTTCAAAACACTGCAGAAAATGTATAATTTCATTCTCTTTCCTACTGTTTTAAAATTCATGATCTTAAGAGGTGTTCAGATCTATTGAGGTTGAAGTCTTAAGCTGATAGGGTGGTGTCACAGGACTCTTGGAACATAGATTTATGTTCTCATCAGGATTGGATTAAGCTAAGTTTAGGCAAATCTTAGAGAAAACCGACCAAAAGCTTATAGCCATGAAATGCACAAAAACCAAATTCTGTTTGAAAAACAGAGGCTGATATCTTTTTTTTTGTAAGTTTTGTCACCGGGTCCTCTTTGTGGTTTCTTTAGCACTAATATACTCAGACAAGTCACTAGAAGGATTCTTGGGCAGCCCTAGGTTGGGTGTGCCTAGCCAACATCTAAAGGTAGAGGTGGATACATTTTATATAATCCCATTAGGAAAATGAGAACTGACTGCCATTTCCTCATCTCCTCCCACTCCATAAATACGTTTATTCCAGAGTTAGAGTGGGGAAATATGGGTATAGAAGTTTTATTCTAAATTGTTCTTTTAATATGAGGCTATATTGTGGGTTTGGGTGTAAATAATTTTCTGTGCAAAACAAATTAATAGGATCTGTGATTTGCTCAGAGTGTTGTTCGATAATATATTAATAAGGCATTTCTCCCTGTTGCACTCAGGACTAATAGATCAAATGAAATTTAAGGAGGAAATGGAAGAATTCAGGTACATCCATTGCATATTATTTGAGGAAAGATGAATCCTGTACGTGGCAGTTTTTCAGTGTCACCTGAACAAGTTCTTCCAAGGAAATTCGTCTTTTCTTTTCCATAAAAAAGAAAAGAAAAGAAAAAAGGCTTTTGGCTTTTCCTTCGCATCCACCATATTCCTTCACTGTCCATTCTCAGTGGCCCCTGTATCATCTCATTTGACTGTAAGTGACCACACCTCAGTGGCGATAAAACCGCGTCTGTCAGTGAGCTGTCCTATAGGCGTGATCTTGTGAGCTTGAGCTTCAGGAAACATGAGTAAAGGCATATGTATGTATATAGTCATATCTGTATTGTAGCAAGAAAAAAATGTATTTATTTTGACACAGGGAAACACTGACTTATGTTGCTGAAGAACTTGAAGCTAGTGAAAGGGTCACTCCTCAGTCTCTGCGAGTGGCCCCGACGTGACATAAAAGACCATTCAGCCGGCACCTGCTGGGCAGCTGTGGTGAGCCGGCCGCAGCTAGGCACACGCGGGAGCCAGACACACCTGACTTCGTGCAGCCTGTTGTCCAGGGGAAGGCCAGTTTCTCTCCCTTCGATGCCTCCAGTCTGGGTTGGAAAGGCAGGGTCTGGGGAGCCACTGCCACAGGTTTTTAAAGGAACTAAGGTGTTACTCACAAATACAAACATAAGGGGGGGAGCCGGGAATAACTTACTGGGAAGCTAATTTATTTGCTTAAAAGGGATGTGTAGGAACCACTACCCTCTGTTTTGATCTGCCAAGGATTTCCTCTCAGCGCTGCCACACGGTAGGGGATTGGGCTTGGTAAGACACCATACAGGACAGATACGCACCGAAATTTCTAATGCGTTCTATGGGTTTCAATTCTGAAAAAGAAAAAAAAAAATAAAGATTTTAATAAGTATCGATGTATCATCTTTTCCTCTTACTCCTTTTTCCCCTTCTTTCAAGCTATTTTCAATGTTCTGTTCCAACTTCCTGTTTTGTTAGGGGACGGAAAAAGACCCCTTCTGCTCCCACTTCAACCTTCGCAGGGACTGTTCCATAGTATCTGATGAGTAAGACCTTTGCACGTGCTCGCTAGCCTCCAAAAGGCCAATCCCAGGTTGTGGCTCTACCAGAAATTTCCATTGGATAATTCTTGGGTGCTTTTTGTATATTTGGTATAAGTTCAGCCCATTCCTGCAGCTTTTATAAGTAAAACATTATAAATCCTGAAGAACATGTCAGCACAGTACTGTACAGACATGGGAGAAGACCAGGGCCCTGATTATTATTCTTCAGACAGCCAGGTTTTTAACTTTCGAAACAGAAATCCAGCATCATAAGCCTCAACTAGACAACGAAGCAGACTTCTTAAGTTTTTACTTGGTTTGCCGCATTTTTGTTTGCGCCGCCTTTTGTCCCGTGCACTTGGATACCGGTGGGAGGCTGCCACCTTGTGTTCTTCACTGACTCCCCTGCGATCCTTTTTCAGGTGGGCTTCCGGCTTTGCTTCTCAGGCGTATTAGAAGGACTGGTATTAAAACTCGGGAAAGGCAGCTGGGAGTAGGGAGGGTTCCTGGAGTGTTCAGTCTTCGGTAGATATTTGGGCTTTGGGAGTCCCCTCAGAACTGACGGTCCCAACAGAAGGAAACTGTGAAGCACCCAATGTGTCAGGAATGATGTCAATGAATTACAGTAGAAATGCAAGCAGGAACAAATCACTGGGGGTCAGAAGGGTGAGAGGTAGGCAGAGCCCACATGGAAGAAAGGGAGAGTGAGCCAGGCCTGCTGTGTGTGTAGAAGCCCGATTTCCAAAGTACACAGCCTCCTGGGCCTGTACCCTGTTTCATCCCTTCAGGGCTGCGGGAAACCATGGGAAGGTTTTCATCGGGCACGTCCTGTCTCTTGAAAGGACCCTCCGAGTCCACTGTCGTTTCAGTTGCTCCTTAGTAATAAACATTAAATAAGCCACTGGTGTAGAGATGAGCTGTGAAATATTGATTTTATGTTTTCAGAGTTTGCTTTTTACATGCCAAGTGTAACGAGATAAAGGCTTGATTTTTACTCAGAGATTGTTTTCAGGGCAGAGAGAGTTCTGCCTGCCTCCAGCCGTGTCGGTGTGTGGCAAAGCTTGGTGCCATTTCAATGACCTCAGATAGGTGTTGCGTGTCCATTTTCTCTTAGACTTCGTTAAAATGCAGATTTTGATTGAGTAGGTTTGAGGCCTGGGATTCTGAATTTCTTTTTTTTTTTTTTTTTTAAAGATTTTATTTATTTATTTGACAGAGAGAGACACAGTGAGAGAGGGAACACAAGCAGGGGGAGCGAGAGAGGGAGAAGCAGGCTTCCTGCGGAGCACGGAGCCCGATGCGGGGCTCGATCCCAGGACCCTGGGACCATGACCCGAGCCGAAGGCAGACGCTTACCGACTGAGCCACCCAGGCGCCCCTGGGATTCTGAATTTCTAATGAGCTCCGGGATGAAACCAGTGCTGCTGGTCCCTGGAGCACGCTTGAGTAGCAGCAGGGAGCGGGGTTTGCTTGCTAAGGAATCATGGCGACCTGTAGTTTTCAAGACAGCCTCTAGATGTCCCCATCGTCCACGAGATCTCGCTCCTAGACTCCGAACCAACTGCCTCCAAGCCCTGAGAATGAAATGTTGGCGGTTTACTGAAACCAGAGGCTTGTCTAAAAACTGGTGTTTGGATCCATTGTTTCTGTGTGGAACTGACAACGGTGGAAAAAAAATGTTTACTTTTAGGAAAAAAAAGTCATCTTGAAATCAAGATGTTTGTCCAAGAACTTTCCAGCTATCTCCTTTATTTACCACTAAGTGCCAAATTCAAATCAGAACACTGCAGAAATTAGCAGTTAGTCCTACATGAAAGTTAAAAGCAGAGACTGTTATTTTCACAGTCCTAAAACTTGGGTTTTTAAAAGAAACTAGTGTTACTATTGGTAATTTTATCACCATAAATTCACTTGTAAACATCACTACTATAAAATCATCCAAGCCTCCTGTGTAGACCATCCAGAGCCTCATACATAATAAAAGTCAGCATGTAACTGAGTGAGCCCATGAACCCTTAGAGCCTCCCGTCAAGTGACTGTTTTATTCTGCCATTTGATCGGTGGGGAATCAGGCATAGGGCAAATAATACCCGAGGTGACACACAGAAAATGGCAGGGGCCATACTGGGTTGCCATTCACCCGCATTCACTGGATGAGTTCGTGTTTTCAATTTCCAGATAAGCAGGAGGGCATGTTCCTTGGTAGCGGTCCGCGCGAGCTCTCCTGGGCTTGACTGCGCTCGCAGCAGGGCTGGGAACTGGCCGCGGCTCCGTGGGAGGCTTGGCTTCGGTGTTGCCATCACTCGGAGGGGCTGAGACCTACAGTACGCACATCCCTAAGCCCTCTGCAGTCTGTGGTGGTGTCCTAACAGGTGCACGGCTGAGTTCCGGTGCTGTTTGAGCGCGAGCCAGGGCGGATGTGGTGAGCGGCTGCGGGACGAGTGGCCGCGGCACCGAGTGCGATCTGAGAGACGGGGACATCGTGAGCTGGCCCCGGGATGCCGCAGAACCCAGCCTCGAAGCCGCGGAGCCTGTGCCATCAGTCGAGTCCCACGACTTCTAGACAGCACTTTGTTCCAAGGGCAAGAGGGCCCCGATGGGCCAGTGGCTTCAGTCACTCAGGTGATTTTGAAAAATGCATTAAGCTCTTCTGAAATGCGACAGGCACGTGGCAGGCTCATGCTGTGGAGAAGGGGCCCCAGAGGAAAGGCGCCCTCAGGTCTTGCCTGTGGTATCTGAGGAGCTGCTCAATGTCACCAGCGCTTCAAAGCGGCAAGCGGGGCCGAGAGAGCGCACACAGTAATCAGCCGAACTTCCTTCCGTGATGCTCCCCCGGCTGGGAGTTTCCAGAAGCCGAGGATCTCCAGCCTGGAGGCTTCGGGCTTCCACTGGCCCCGGGCGGACTCCCAGCCGTGGAAACCTGGGGCTGCTCGCAGCGGTTTCACTTCCCGGGGTGGCGGACCCGTGTGGCTCCCCGCCCCCCGCCCCCAGGGCCTCTCTCCACCCGGCGCCGGGTGACACGCCGCCCGAGCCGGCCCGGGGCTGAGCTGCCGCCAGGGGCAGGGCATAAACGGGGGGCCCTTACTGGGTCGGCGTCGGACGGGCCCCGGGGCTGCCGAAGGGAGTCGCCGGGTGGCCGGCGGTGACCTTTCCGAGGCCTGACTGCGCCTCCTCGGCGACCGCGGGCTCCCCAGTTCAGCGCGCGACCGGAAGAGAGCCCCGGCGGTGGGCGGTGCCTGCGGGCGGCCTCGGGGTGCGCTCGGGCCGCGGGCCTAGGCCTCGGTTCCCGCGGCCACGCCCGCCGCCGTCCGGGCACTACCGGGAGCGGGGCGGCGGGAGAGCCATGCGTCGCCTGCGCCTGCTGCTGCTGCTGCTGCTGCTGCTCCTGCCGCGGCCGGGCGCCCCGGGACCCGGCGACGACGCGAGCCCGCCCGACGCGGCCCAGGAGCCCCTCCCGGGCCTGCGCGAGCGGTTGCGGGAGGCCGCCGCCCTCTCCCGACGGTACTGGGCGCTCCTGCGCTGCCGCGTGTGGCCCAAAGACTGTGAGCGCGCCGAGGAGGCTGGCGCGGGGCTCCTGGGTAAGAGCGGCCGCCCGGGCTCCTCCGGCCGCGGCCCCCGTGGGGGGGGGGACTGGGGGGAGGGGCAGGCGGGGGGCCGGGACGTGCGCTGGCCGGGGGAAGCCGGGCGCCGCTGTCCCAGCCGCCGGGCCGCGGCCACCAGGCAGGCGCCCAGGCTGCCCGCCCTACCGCCCCGCCCGGCCTCGGGCGCCTCTGGGGACGCGGCCGCCTCCCCGGCCTGTGTCCGTCACAAGACCATCTCCTTCCCCCGGGTGCCCCGCCCTCGGCGCCCGTCCGTGACCCCTCCAGACAGCTCACACTTCCTTGAGTCGGCCAGCCCACCTGGCATTATTCCAAGGAGCTGCTCTTTCCCGCCTTCTTCTGGGCTTTTCGGCAAAGTCCCCGGCTGGACACCTGTGTTCTGATTCCCACTCCGTCAGTGACAAATCTGGCATGGACCAGATGCTCTCTGAGGCTCCTTGCAGTCTGTGGAGATCATTCTAGGTCCCTAATGCAATTCTGATGGCAATCCTACAATGGTGCTGTAAATGTCTTTCATTTCAATCAAAAGATTTCTAAATCCCAGTGGTTGGGCTTTGTTTGGTTGCGTTTCTGCTAGTGCTGGCAATGTTCAAACTGACATTTGACAAAAGAATTGAGAGGCCCTTGGGGTTGGCTGGGATCACACCATTTTGGAATTCACAGCAAGTAGGCAGAATGATCATCACCAGCGGCTGTTGGTCTCCCTGCCAGACTGCAAACTCCTTGTGGGCAGCTCTGGGTTTCTTACGCTTCTGGCACACGGTGCTTAAGGCATATATGTTGAGCAAATTGACCTTTGCTGGATCTGTATCCGCAACAAGGCCATCGACTTCCTCCAAGCTGGGGGCGCCCCCTCCTGCTCAGTCCCTGGCTAGGCACAAGGAAGGCCCAGGGAAGAGCAGTCAGGAGCAGCCCTGGAGGGAGGACCAAGGACAGGAAGAACTGCTCTGCTTGGTTGCGGGGAGACAGTGTCCACCTTCCCCGTGGCCCTGGGTTCTGTCCCGGTCTCACAGCTCCCCCTTTTCCAGGCTGGAGCCTTCCCCTGTTGGGCCAGCAGTACCTGGACATCCTGACCTCGTGGTACTGCAGCTTCCAGGCCTGCTGCGACAGTGGGGACTGCAGGATCTCCAACAACTTCACAGGTGGCACCTTGCATGGCCCTGAGGGGCTGGGGATCTGTGGGGAGGAGAGGCAGTCCGGGGGCAATGCAAGGCACCCTTCATCGTCCTGCCCCCAGCTGACAGCACGCCCTTCCTGTCTCCGCCATGGCTCCCAGAGCCCCTGTCTCCACACCCTGTAACCTCATGGCTGGAAGGAAGGCATCGCAGAGGACTCTGAACACACTAGCTGCCCTCAACAAGTGTTTGCTGAATTGAATTTATTCATGTGAGGGAGTCTCCATAAATCACCTAGGGGTTCCTGAAACCTCTGGGTGGGAGCAACCTCTTGGGCATCAGGGATGGGCTTCCTTCTCCAGACAGGACTCTGCCAACCATTCTTTTTTTTTTTCAAGATTATTTTTTTGAGAGAGAGAGAGCGTGTACACGAGTGGGGGGAGGGGCAGAGGGAGAAGCAGGCTCCCCGCCGAGCAAGGGAGCCCCTAGGGGGCTCGATCCCAGGACCCTGAGATCATGACCTGAGCCAAAGGCAGCCGCTTAACCAACTGAGCCACCCAGGCGCCCTCTGCCAACCCCTCCCCCAGCTCAGGGATGTTCAGAGGTGTCTCCCAGCCATCACAGAGCCTGGTGGGGACCCCATCTGTGCCACCGCACCATGGCGGCTTCTTTCCCCCTCCTAGGCCTGGAATGGGACCTGAGTGTGCGACTGCACGGCCAGCATCTGGCCCGGGAGCTGGTCCTGACGACGGTGAGGGACTACTTAGAGCTGCCCCGGCCGGACAAGGCCCTGGCTCTGTCGTTCCACGGCTGGTCGGGCACAGGCAAGAACTTCGTGGCTCGGCTGCTGGCAGAGAATCTATACAGGGACGGGCTGCGGAGCAACTGTGTTGAGACATTCATCGCCACCCTACACTTCCCTCACCCGAAGTATGTGGACCTGTACAAGGTGAGGCTGCGGGGTGCTCTGCCGGGGGGCTCTGCCAGCGGGTCGGGCCCGAGGCTCGGCCAACCTGAGCCGCAGCCTTCTGGGATGGGACGGACGCCCTGAAAGCAGCCCTTCCCTGCGAGGGGGTGGCCTCGGAGACGCCTGAGTGTGGGCATTGGCGGCCCTGGTGACAAGCCCTGTAACCCACAGAGACATCCACTCCACAGAGATACGGCCCTGAGCGTGTGGAGGAAAGATTCATATTCAAACACTGCGCGTCTTGAGCCCTGTCTCCTTATCAGCTGCCCACTGAGTTTAAACAGAGAATCCACGTGATAGTTGTCTGTTCTCGAAGTAGTGGTAATTGTGCAGGAAATGGGGAACAGACAAAAGCAAAAACTTTATCGGAATCTCCACACACAGACACAAGCACAGTTCGCATTTGGGTGTACTTCCTTCAGGTTTTATGTCATTGTGATTAATACTGGACAGAAAGTTGTAGATCCTGTTTTTTTGGGAGGCTGTGCAAGAGGGAGAGGGAGAGAGAATCTTAAGCAGGCTCCACACCCAGCGTGGAGCCCGATGCAGAGCTCAATCTCATGACCCTGAGATCATGACCTGAGCCGAAATCAAGAGTCAGGCGCTTCACGGATTGAGCCACCCAGGCACCCATATCCTGCCCTTTTTTTTTTAAGAGGCGTATCATATACGATTTTCCATGTCTTCCCCAAATCGCCAACAGGTAGGGAGACAAAAATTGTCCTTGCCACTCTGCTCTTTTGGCTTTCTTCCATTCAGACATGTATTTCAGATAAGCCGGACGATGGGCAAAACCCCATTGCAGCGTGACAGAGAGGACTACATTGTCTCTGGGTTTCCGTCCCACTTTCTGCAGTGTGTTACCCTGGGAAGATGTTGTGAGGCTCCGAGCACAGAGCCGGCTGAGCCAGCTGCAGGTGCAGCACGGTGCTGGAGGGCCAGCGACTGGTGGCTAGTCCGCCAGGCCTTCCCAGAAAGAACAAACGGGCTCTGTGGCAGAACTGCTCTGGATCTCTGCTTCCCCACTGTGAAAACAGACCTGTGCATTCTCTCTCTCTCCCTCTCTCCCCCCCACACACAGTAGGGTGATGAGGGGCCGAGGTCAGACCCAGGGAGGCCAGAGGTGGATGGAGTGGGGGCTCTGCTGACACACCCACCAGGTTCGGGAGCTGGCCCCCTTCTGCTGTAGCCTTCAGAGGGCTTTCGACTCTCTGGCCGGGGGTGGGGCACCCCTGGGGGCCAGTTGGCTGAGTCCCGGACAGGTCCCACCCAGGCTTCTCCCCTGAGGTCTCAGCCTAGCCTGGGTACTAGTGAGCACCCAGTCCGGGGAGTTCAAGACAGGGGGCTGGGGTGGCCTGTGGGCACGTGAACCTGCTGTGCCCGCCTCCCCGATATTAGAGCCTGGCTCCTGCCCCCCAGGGAGGCTGATTGGACGTTGATTCTGGGATGGGACCTCATCCTGGAGCGCGGGGAGCAGGGCGAAGCCTGGGGCCTGTTTCCAAGGCCAGGCGAGCCCGCTTCCTCTCCCCAAAGCCCAGGATGCGTGAGAATCACCTGGGAAGCTCATCAGAGGTGTGGGCCCTAGCCCCACCCCGACACGTGTGGATTGGTAGTTGTCGGGCGGGACCCCAGGTGATCCTTTGCAGATGCCAAGCGCGGCCCTCAGGGCTGGGGGATGGGAACGGCCGCCCCCGCCCCCCCCCCCCCCCCCAGCTCGCAACAGCTCCCTGTATTCCGCGCAGGAGAAGCTGGCAAGTCAGATCAAGGAGACGCAGGAGCGCTGCCACCAGACCCTGTTCATTTTCGATGAGGCCGAGAAGCTACATCCGGGAATGCTGGAGGCCCTCAGGCCACACCTGGAACGCCAGGCTCCCGAGAACCACAGGGTAGAGTCCCAGAAAACCATCTTTCTTTTTCTCAGGTGAGGTCTGAGGAACAGTAGTCAGGAGGGCTGGGGGAGGGGAGGGAGGCGCCTCCGTCCAGGTGCCGTTTGGGCCGGGCTTGGGAGTCAGCCGACGGAGGGGCGGTGCTTCCACGCTCCCCGGGGCTGCAGACCCTTCTTTGCTCGGGAAACCGAGAGGAAACAGGAGCCTGGCTGCTTGGGTGGTAGCAGCGGTGCGGAGCCCTAGGCTCCCTGGTCCTGCCCTGATTCTACCGCTAAGGCTCCTGGAAGGACTGACTCCCACCTCCCGGCCCCCCATCGCCGGCTCGGGCCACCCGCCGGAAGAGCAGAGCAGCTATCCCTCACCTGTCCTCCCCTGCCCAGCACCCCCGTGGCTGTCTGAGGGCGGTGAGGCTCCCCTCCGACTCCCTAGAGCACACAGCCCCCTCGGGGACGGACCACTCACATATAGGAATCCCCCCTTCGAAGGGCATTTTGCGGGCCTTTTTTATTGACCTATAATTGACAGACAGCATTAGTTCCAGGTGTGCAACATGAGTCAGCGTTTGTGTATGCGGTATTGCGAAATGACTGCAGTAAGTCTGATTAACACCCGTCACTATACATGATTACACAACTTTTTTCAAGATCTGCTCTGGGCAGCTTTCAAATATGTGATGCGGTGTTACTAACCCCGGTCGCCACCACGCTGTACTCTGCGTCCCATGACTTACTCATTACTTAACGCCGCCGGCCTCCGGCAGCCGGCCCTCTGTTCTGGGTCTCTGTGAGCTTGGTTCCTTGTTCTTGTTACTGTTTTAGGAGTTACTGTTACTGTTACTGTCTTTCTCTTATTTCATTTCACATGATGCCCTCAAGGTTGTTGTTGCAAATGGCAAGATTTCATTGTTTTATGGAGTTTTATGAATAATACTCCACTGTGTGTGTGTGTGTGTGTGTGTGTGTAGCACATTTTCATCATCCATCCGTCAGTGGGCACTTAGGTGGTTCCCATATTTTGGCTAGTGTAAATAATGCTGCGGTGAACATGGGGGCATGTATATCTTTTTAAATATTTTTGTTACCTTTGGATAAATCCCCAGAAGTGGAATGGCTGGATCATAGGGTAATTTTTACCTTTAGCTTTCTGGGGAGCCTCCACAGTGTTTCCCACAGTGGCTGCACCAGTTACATTCCCACCCCCAGCGCACAAGCATTCCCTTTACTCCACATCCTCAATAACACTTGGTATTTCTGGTCTTTTTGGGTATAGCCATTTTCACAGATGTGAGGTGGTATCTCATTGTGCTTTTGATTTGCATTTCCCTGACAATCAGTGATGTTCAGCACCTTCTTATCTACCTGTTGGCCATCTCTTTGCCTCCTTTGGAAAAATGTCTATTCGGATCCTCTACCCATTTTTAATCAGATTATTTTTTGCTACTGAGTTGTATGAGCTCTTTATATTTTTTATGTTAACCCTTATCAGATATATGATTTGCAAATATTTTCTCCCATTCAGTAGGTTGCCTTTTCATTTTGTTGGCTTCCTTTGCTATGCAGAACTTTTTAGCTTGATGTGGTCCCACTTGCTTATTTTTGCTTTTGGTGTCAAATCCAAAAAATCATTGCCAAGACCGATGTCAGAGAGCTTACTGCCTGATTTTTTTCTTAAGAGTTTTATGGTTTCAGGTCTCACATTTAAGTCTAATCCATTTTGAGTTAATTTTTGTGTACAGTTTGAGGTAGTGATCCAGTTTCATTCCTTTATATTTGACTGTTCAGTTTTCCCAACACCATTTATTGAAGAGACTGTCCTTTCTCCATTGTATATTCTTGGCTCCTTTGTCATAAATTGACTATATGTGCCTGGGTTTATTTCTGGGCTATTTTGTTCTACTGATCTATGGGTGTCTGTTTTTATGCCAATACCATATTGTTTTGATTATTACAGCTTTGTAATAGTTTGGAATATAACTCACATACTGTGAATCCCTTCTAAATAGGGCATTAAGTTTTCAAAGCAGCACATTTGTTGAAAATTAAGTACAAACTATCCTTGAAAATTCCCAAGGTAGACTCAGTTGGAGGATGGTGTCCCATTAAGTCCAATGTGGCTGGTTCTTTCTCCAGCCTTGGAAGGTCTGTTTCTTCTCTGATCACGAGAGGAAGTCACTGGCTCAAAATTCAGGGTATGTTGTGTTGAATGAAAAGCTCATGCTTTCACACCTGTGCTGAGATCTGCACCCTGACCATGCAGGACTCTAATGTCACTATATGACATTACCTGTTTTGTTTGCCTGTATACTCTGGAAGTGGCTTTGTAAAAAGTGAATTGAGAAAGCAGCTTGTCCAATCCTATCTTTTTTGTGGTGGCTCCAACTGGGAAAGTCCTGCCTAACGTCTGTTAGAAGTCAAGTTTGGGTTCTTGTTGGCCCAGCCTGAAATGCTTCACAAGCCGCTTCTTACACTCAGAGTGGAAGAATAACCCATTGCTCCCGCTCCCCAAACCCCTTTCTCCCGTTTGGTAGTACGGGCTGGCTAGGGGCTTTTCTTCAGTTTTGCATGCACCCTCTGAAGGTAGAGAAATAGGGAGTCTGGATTTTCATCCAGTTTGGAACGTGTGGAGGCAGATCCTGTGTCACTGTGGACCCACAAGACAAGATGGAACCAGTTGAAACTTGCCCCGTTGGGATTTCAGTGTGGTGACGGCAGCTTCACCGCATTTCCTAATGTGACCCAGGTGACCTTGCGGTCTCTAGGCAACTGTTTGCCTTTGTAGTATTTTGGTCATTGACCTGCGGGCAGTGCCCTAGTCTCCTTTACCCCTGCCCTTTCCCCCAGTGACCTGGCCTCTGTGCAGTGTCCGAGGCCAGGCAGTCACCAGGGAATGGACAGGAGGCTGGGGTGGCGGCCGGGCCTGTGGGGAGAGCCACCGGGGGTGGGGGGAAGCCACCCCGTGGGACCCACACTTGCTGGGGGATGCAGAGGCTGTGCCAGCTCTCCATGCGGAACCCCTGGGGAGGACACACACCTGTGACAAGGCTCGAGGGAGTGGTCTCCGGTTCCAGGGGCTCTGGTGCAGGCCTGGGCCCGGCCTAGGGAGTCAGTGGGGTTTGACAGGCCTGGGTGCCAGCTGACCCCGTGCAGCTCAGCGCCATCCCCACCCCTGCCCCCGGGCACCCAGAGAGCAGCACTTCTAAACCGTGAAGGTTTCCAGGTACAGGTCTTCATCAGTTTGCAGTGGGATTATGTCCCAATAAGCTCATCTAAGTTGAAAATGTATTTAACACACCTAACCTACCGAACACTACAGCTCAGCCTAGCTTACTTTAAATGTGCTCACAACACACACATTAGCCTGCAGTTGGGCAAAATCATCCAACACAAAGCCCATCTTCTAACAGTGTTGACCGTCTCATGTAACTGGCTGAATGGCGTACTGACAGGAAGAGCGTGGTTGTGCGGGTGCAGATGGTTGTAAGGGTGTCACTTGTCAACCCCTGTGATCGCGTAGCCGCTACCCAGCATCACGAGTCAGGATCAGACTGTGTGCTTCGCTAGCCCAGGAAAAGATCAAAATTCACAGTGAGACTTCTGAATGCTTACTGCCTTTGTATCCTTGTCAAGTAGAAAAATCGTTAAGTCAGGGGCTGTCTGTATTCTAGGGATGGGCCGGGGAAGGCCATATTTGAGTCTCTGGATTTGAGGTCTACGGTGGCCTCACCCCTGTGCTGAGGGCTCTTGTGTTTGAAAGGAAAGCACGGCTGATTCGAGCTGTTGGTGGGAACAAGTCACATTCATTGAAGGCCAGCAGTTTAATCCTGACAAAACTCCTAAACGTGCTGCTTGAAGTGAGGTGCTGTGGGGTTGCAGTCCTGCCCCGTGGTGGTGGCAGTCGGAGCAGGGGTGTCCTGGGCGCCAGGCTCGAGGGCCTCCACTAACGCCGAGGACTTTCACCTGTCTCTGCCATTCTAGAGAGTGCTCCTGGAATGGGGTTGTGGAACTCTGGTCCTCTTCTTAGGGAAGCGGTCCGTGAAAGGAAAGGAGAGAAAGGACTTTGAACAATTAAAAGAGCAATACGAATGTAAATTGTTCATGGAATCAAAAGCCTTGTAGAAATGTGTATTTGTTGATGATTGAACCTAAGGTGACATAAGGGGGCAATCAAATTGGTCCAATTCTCTTATTTTACAAATAAGGACACTGAGGTTCTACAAGATTAGTAAGTGTTTGTTTATATCTCTTTTAGAAAGACTTAGCAATTAAGGTTTGGGGTTTAAGAGTTCTGGAGAGGCCTCTGAAGTCCCCTTCCTTTGGGGTCTTGGGGCTAAGGGCTGGGAAGAGGACATGTCCTGTCCCAGAGCCAGGGGACAGGCTGGGCTCCAGAGGTGCCTTCAGTGCCTTCAGTGCCTCAGCAGCCAGGGACGACCTGGGAGGATGTGGAGAACGGAGGTCCTCCAGGAAGGCCCCAGCTCTCTAAAGGAGCAGTCCTAGTGCCAGAGGAGCAGTCCCGAGGAGCTGAAGACTAGGGCAAGTGAATAGAGACGGGGCTCAGGGTCTGTCTTGGTGGGTGAGAGAGAGGAAGAAGACATGGGCGATGGGACAAAGAAGAGAAATTGAGGAGGGATGCAACAGTGTAGACAAATGTGCAGACACATGTGTCGATTTGTTAAATAACGTTTATTGAGCACCAAGCACAGCAGTCCATGCTCCTGGGGCTGGATGAGTGCATCGCGCTCCAGTCCACCCCTGTGTCCACCTGCCCTTGCCTCCCGCGGGGGATGCAGGATGGGGCAATCCCTTGGCAGGGGACAGCTCTTGCCTCTGGCCTCTGCTGATGGAAGATGGCCTGCCTGGCAGGCCTTCCTACAGCAGCCTCCCTGCGTGCAGGTGTCACGAGAAGTCTGGCTGGGCAGCTGAACTTGAGCAAGGGGTGGGGGCGAGTCCCCCAGCTGGGACTCAGGCCCCCTGGGACAATCTGGCTGGGAGGGGTGCACCAGCGCCCACGGGAAGGAGGCACTGGATCACTGGGCAGTCCTGGCTCACACAGCAGTGGCGGCAGGCAGGGGGAGAGCCTGGCACAAGGGACACACTCTAACACCAAACAAGCAGACAAATGGGTTAATGTACCTGTGAGTGTCAGATGGCCAGCCAGAGCTTCGGGAGAAGAGAACGGAGTTACCCCCTCACGCTGCGAGCCTGAGCAGGACTTGGTTTAAGGAGCTGGCGGGGGGGGGGGGGGGGGGCGCCACGGAGGAAGTGCTGCCGGCCCCAGGTCCCCACCTCCTCCTAGCTTCCCCGGTGCTGGCTTTTTTTTTTTTTTTTTAAGATTTTATTTATTTATTTGAGACAGAATGAGATAGAGAGCACGAGAGGGAAGAGGGTCAGAGGGAGAAGCAGACTCCCCGCCAAGCAGGGAGCCCGATGCGGGACTCGATCCCGGGACTCCAGGATCATGACCCGAGCCGAAGGCAGTCGCCCAACTGAACCACCCAGGCGCCCTACACCCATATGAGGCTTGAACTCACAACCCAGAGATCAAGAGTCGCATGTTCCTCCAACTGGGTCAGCCAGGCGCCCCTGATTTCTTCTCTCCTTACCCCGTCTCCCTCATCTCTCTAACCCGGTCCTCTCTCTTGTGCTTTGGACCCATCCTTCCAGTTGCCTATTGCTGTCACAACCCTTAGCTCGCAAGCAGGTGTAAAATGTGTGTGCACGCGCATGCGTAGATCCAAGCTTTCATCACGACCCTTCTCCTACACTCCTGCCACCCAGCGGCGGCTGGGAAACAGCAGGCAGCTTACGACAAATGCGTGTGTGTTTTGATGACTTCCTTTCCCTCACTTCTCACATCCCTCAGTCACAGAGGCCTGGCCATTGGGCCTCCTCAACTAGTTCTTCAATTCTTCCCTCTACCTCTAAACAGGGACTGTTGCCAAAAGCTCCCTGACCTACTTTCCGTAACCATCCCATGCCTCTTCAATCCAACCTCTGTGGCCCTAGAATGATCTTAGGCAGTAAACCAAATCAGGTCACCCCACCACCCTCCACTCCCACGTTCAAACCCCTGCAGTGGTTCTCTCTGGCCTGTAAGCTAACTTCTGTGTGTGTGTGTGGCAGACAGTAGCCTCCACCTACCTCCATGCCTCTGCTGCTCCAGCCCTGAACCCCACACGCCCCCTGTTCATCCAGGCTGCGACATGCATGCTGTCCCGTCAGTTTGCACTCAGAAGCCACATCCTTCCTCTTAAGGCTTCTCCCTGGGCCTTAGGCGCTCCTGCTTTAGCACCTGCCCTGCAGTCCTGGAGTCACAAGCCCTGTCCTTCCCCATTGAGGTCAAGGGAAAGCTCCACATCCTACCATTGCTGTGCGCCCTGCACTTTGCATGGACTTGTGTGTCAAAAGGGAACAAGACCGGGAAGACAATGTCTTCTGTGCAGACTTGGGGGTGGGACAAGATCTCCTGGAGAAGGAGAGGCCTTCGACCTCCATTCTTCCAGTCATGCATGCAGTGGCCTCAGTGGGTCTGTACAGCTAAATAGGAAAAGAATAAGATGTGTTCACAAGCTCTTGTCTCTTTCAGTAACATTGGCGGCAATACCATCAATGAAGCTGTCCTGACTCTGCTTCAGGCCGGAGGGGCCCGGGAAGAAATCAGGCTGGACCAGCTGGCACCCCAGCTCCAGGCCGAGATGGCGGAGTCCACAGGTAAGTGGCTCCCAGCCTCTGGGGACGGCTGCGGGGGGGGAGGGGGTCTGGACTGGAAGGTGGGCTTCTGAGGTTGGCAAGGCAACCGTATCATCACCTCACTGTCAGCTCCAGGTAGACACAAGAGAAGGTCCAAGAAAGCTGAACTCCTCTGAAAACGCTTTCAGAGTAGTTGCCCCAGCCCTGGAAACCCAGGCAGCAGACCCTGAGCAAGAGTGTCTGTGAGCTCAGTGGTTCGTGCTATGAAATGAAACCATAAACATGCAGGCAGTGTCCCACTGTCCCGCTTCACCTGGGGCACACATTCGGAGTTAGCCAGGACACGCTTTCGCTCTGAAGTTCTTGACATGGGCTTTAGGGTCGGGGACACCTTAAAACTCCAGTTGGGGTCAGCCCCAAGGTAGGCGTCATGTAACTCTGCTCTTGATTTCAGACACTGGCTTTGGCCACAGCTGTCTTGTCAAGGAAAACCTGATTGACTTCTTCATCCCCTTCCTGCCCCTGGAGTACCACCACGTGAGGCTGTGCGCACGCGACGCTTTCCTGAGCCAGGGACTCCCGTACACAGAAGAGGCCCTGGACCAAATTGCCAAGATGATGGTGTATATCCCCAAGGAGGAGCAACTCTTCTCTTCTCAGGGCTGCAAATCTATTTCCCAGAGAATTAGCTATTTCCTGCCTTGAGGGCTCGAGGAAGACTTCCTGCAGCTGCCGGTCTTCCACCACCAGGACCCTGGGGCCGGTCAGGGCACTGTCTGGGACTCAGGGCAGGAGGATAGGCTGGCCTCCAGCCGTCACTCACGTACAAAAGGTGTGTAAAAAGGGAAGGCCTTAAATCAGAAACAGAGCCAACGCTTTAAATCACTTGGTGCCTTAAAGAGCCACATTTTAAAGTGTGGGCCAGGCGGCTGGAGAAAGCCATAGGCCAGATGAATCCCAAGGCCTGGCTAGCATCTCTGCCCTTGCCCGCAGAGGCCTGGACTTGGGGGTGAGGCCAGAGGTCGCGGGGTCCTCATTGACAGGGAAGGGAGAATCAAGCTCTGCTTACCAGTGGCCAGGCTGCACCTCGGGTGTGCAGGCACAGGGGCTTAGCTTTCAAGTTGTTCCCACAGGGAAGCGGAGCAGGTTTGTCAGCAAAGAGCCTCAGGCTGAAGGAAAAGTACACAAAGGAAGAATTTTATATATGTGTGTGTGTGTGTGTGTGTGTGTGTGTGTGTGTGTGTAAAATCATGTCAGTGGAGGTTAAGATTTGTACTCAGATTTAAAAGAAAAATTTAAGCAAGGGGCTTTGACATGGCTGTGTCATGTGTAAAGATTAAAAGTTTGTATTTTTCTAAAACCCTCAGCCTCCTTTCTTACTGAGACCTAGTAATCACGCTCACTCAGCTGGGGGCGGATGCTGGTGCTGAGGGCGGACGCGGTGACCGCCCGCTCTGCCAGGTCACTTCTTGTGGCTTCGCGCAGAGGCCGAACCGTTACTTCAGCCTCTTACTGAGGGGCCTCTCACAGCAGAGCGCTCTGTACATGAAAACGTCACTCCCGGGCTCCCAGCTGTAAAAAGAAAGTCATTTTTGAGGTTTGAATGGCCACACATAAATGTGTACATTGTATTTCTAGACACACAGGGGATGTGCGTTGTGTGTCTTTTCCCTTCTCTTGTTCTTTTGCTTTTCTGGAATTGCACACAGGTCTATTTGTCATCACCTCACGTATCCCTTATTTAAAGCCTTCCCCAAGCCCTCCTACCTTTAGCCCTGGAAAAACAGAACGCTTCGGGCTCTCTCCGATTGAGCACTTGATGGCACGCACTCATTTACACTGTCTCAAGTCAGGGAGGACCTATAGCCTGAGCCATGTTACGGATGTTGTCTCAGTCTAGAGTATCTCGGGAAGAAGATGCAGGATACCTGATCCTGTTACAACCCCAGCTCTATACTCTGTAAATACAATTTTATTTCTTTAAGATTTTGAGAGCAGTGTGCATGAGTGGGGGGAGGGGGAAGCAGGCTCCCCATTGAGCAGGGAGCCAGACCCAAGGCCTGATCCCAGGACCAATCATAGGACCCTGGGATCGTGACCTGAGCCAAAGGCAGACGCTTAACCAACAGCCACCCAGGCGGCCCTATAGACAGACACTTTACAAGGTATACTCTCTGTCTTTAGGTTTCAGAGCACACTCCAGCAGCCATCCTTTTAGCACTGGCTAGCCACAGCTGACGGCATAAATATAGGGTCTGACCCACTCTGCACCTCAGGGACAAAGGCAGGTAGCAGGACGTGGTGGCTCTGCACCCTTCTCGGGCGCCCGGCCCACAGTGCGGGGGCTCAGCCGCCTAGCGCTGTGAGACCACAGAAGGCTACCAACCGCAGCTGAGCCTTGCTTGCTACTTTTGTAAAAGTGAGCATCACTGCACTTCCCTCATAGAGTTGCTGTGAGGATAAAGCCAATCCATCTTTATAAAGTGCGTAGGACACAGCCCTTTGGTGTTTAATAAAGTACAGTCTAATAAAAATGCTGTCAGTTGGCACCATACTCCCAGCCAAGGGGGGGCGTCTCCCCCCACCCCCGTTCTAGTCCACGTGACCCCAGCTGAAGTCTGTTGTCGGTAACCAACATTTGAGAACTTACCACGTGCCCCGCATGCACTGCGCTAAGCACTTTATAGCCATTACTTCATGTCACCTTTAACGCTGGCTTCGACGATGAGGAAATTGAGGCTCTGAGAAGTAAAAGATCGTGCACAAAGTCACAGAGCTAGTCAGTGGATTGGAGGGGCTCAACCCAGGCAGTCCGAATCCAGCTTTCCTCGACTTGTTCCTAAAACAGATTTCCTCAGCTGTGCAGAATGTTACAAGTAATACAAAAGAGGGAAAAAATCAAAATGGAAGGTTCTCCTCCGGCGATTCTAAAACAAGATTTCCCAACTAAACCAAAAATGGGCAGGAGGAAAGGACTGCAGGGGGAGCGCGAGGAGGTAAGATGTTTAACAGCCCTTCCACCTGGACCTCACTGTGCACCACATGAATACAGCCTACTCCTACCTAATTACAACAGTACTTCTAAAAGCAATGACTCACGTTTTTAAAAAACTGAAGACCCAAGTCAAGCAAGGGTAGAATGTTCCATGTGACATTCTACACATGCTCTATTAATGCTACTTTGGCTTAAAACTTTCAGAACCAAGGCGTCTGCCTTTGGCTCAGGTCACGATCCCAGGGTCCTGGGATCGAGCCCCACGTTGGCCTCTCTGCTCAGCAGGGAGTCTGCTTCTCCCTCTCCCTCTGCCTGCCGCTCTGCCTACTTGTGCTGTCAAATGAATAAAAAATCTTTAAAAAAACACCTTTCTATTAATATAATTGGCACTTGGATAAAAGTTTTCAGAACCTATTTGGAGTGTCCTCAGAGTGGACTCTGAGAGAATTAAGTCTCCCTTTACAGTCACCTTATGTTAGATACAGACATGCACGTACATCCATTACCCACCATATGTACCTGCTTGGCTCCAGATGATGCCTTTGGCCGTTTCCAAAAAGTTTAATTCATCGAAGAACGAGCATTCACTCCCACACAGGACAATCTAAAGAATGTGCCAGAGGGATGTTGCCAAAACCAGCTTCACCTTAGCCTTCTGTTTTATTGTGGGAAAAGATACATTCTGCACAGATTCCCTCTCAGTTAAAACTGTGGGAGAAACACTCCAATCAGAGGCCTACTTTGCCAATAAAATATTGCAACCTTTATTTAAAATAAAACACAAGTTGGCAAGCCTTGTGAGACAACAGGCAGACAGCATTCCCCTTTCAAGGGCCTCATTTATTTACATCAAGTTTAACACTGTTAGCAGTTCACAGTCAGACAACAGGGTGAGAGAATTAAATTAGAAAAACAAAACACCTGAAAATATATTACAAGAACAAATACCTGACAACACTGGTAGTGTGACCCATGATTGATGTGTTTCCAGTGAAATCCCGTACTGTCTCCCTGTGTCCCCTCAGCGATGCACAGTGCCAGGCCCTCCAGGCCTCACCCCCGTGCATCCACCACGCATACACCTGCGGAGCGTGACCTTTGGTATAAACGTTAAACGAGTTTTAAAGACTGAATCATAGGCTGTAGGACAAAGTTCCGTCAACCACCATGAAATGTTCAAACTTCTTTTTGACAAACAAGCATAAAACTGGGTTTCTCCACTGATAGTCATTTCAGAATCAGATTGCAAGAAGTAAAAGTGTGGGGTCTACCCAGGAGATGGGGCGTTCTGAGGATGCATACACAGTTCAGTCAGCCTGCTCGTGGCCAACACACCAAACCAGGGCACAGCTTCTCTTCACCACAGGGAAAGATCTGAGTAACTCCTCTTTCACCGACTCCCCTCCTTTCTCAGCCCAATGGTGTAGGTACAGAATGTGGACAGAAGACAGACCCTCTATATAGATCTGAGAGCTGAGAGTTTTCAAACATATGCCCTAAAGAACTCTAAGAAGAGTACCTCATTGTCCTTTCTAGTTTCTGAATACTAATTTCTCTGAAGGATAATCACCCTAATCAAGGTGATTTCTCAAGATCTCAGAAAATTTCTCTCATAACGGAATCCCAAGAACAGTGGCCACAGTGAAAAACAGCTTGTCCATATGGAGGCAGGCTGGCTTACCTGGCCTTCACCTACAAGAAACATCTCGGTCTCTTGGCAGGCCTGCCAACTCTCAACACATGGTATGGTACTTCTGAATTGTGCAGAACAGTATTTGGGATTCACCAGTGAGGATACTAAAGCCCTACAGGATCCTGCAATATCTTCTGAATCAAGAATAAATTTATTAGGCATACCTGTGTTACTGTTGGGTTACAACCGATGAAAACTATCCTTACATGTGAAAATTTTATTAACTAGAAGTCCCATTCTCCAATTGAAGTTTACGGTGCTTAATTACATGATTTGAAACTTCTATCCTGAGGCTCAGAAGCAAACCTAATAAGCAAGCTTCAATGAGACGAACTATTTCCTTTCTTGAAGGCCACCAGCATTGGACCACTCACCTCCACCATGTCCTAAAGAATTGACTAGAATGCTCCCAGACCTCAAGCCCTGCATGTAGAGCTCAGCAGCTTGGAGTGACATGCAGGACCCAGAAACTTGCTCCTCTGAGTAAAATGATGAACAAAGGATTTCACAGAACAGACACAGAGGGCACGAATTGGGTGTGGTCTGAGGACAAAGTGGAGCCTAAGCTTTTGACTTAAAGGAGACACCCTTTCCTTCAGATGGTCTGCAGGTTAGATCTGTTCACACGCCATCTGTGACCCTGGGCTGTTACCAGGGCCTTGTTACTGTGCTCACTATGTATACTTAACAATGGGAAAGTTAAAGGATGTAATTTTTCTAAGAGACGTAAACAGTTTCAAATTCCTAACTGAAAACAAAAGCAAAGAAGTTCACCTGGAGGGAGGGAAGGGTCTAGTTAGAGCAGCCTTCCCCCAGCTCCCCAAGCGGGCTGGAGAAAAGTGCAGTCTGTCACATCAGCGCCCTGTATGGGGGGAACATCTCAAGCAGGGACTCTCACTGACTGGGGCATTGAGCCCCCGCCACCCACCTAACCAGTTCTAGCTCACGAAGTGTGCACCATCAACCCAGCTTCCAAGTCTCTCCTCCGCAAAACGCACAAAACCCATCTTTGAAGGCACAATCCTCAGAGTGACTTCTACCACTCCAAGTCATCCTGGAATCAAGACGACCTGCCTAGGCCTCCTCACCCAGGGAGCAGCATGCGCTCTTCCTACCCCATCCTGCTCTTGGGATCTAGGGTGCAGAGGCAGAAATGAAGGAAATAGCGCCTTACACATGTGTTATCTTCAAGATGAACCCTTTCAGCTCCGGTATGGCATGGGAAAGCAGCCCCAGAGCAGGAAAACCCCTCCTATGGGGACGCTGCAGTAAACGTCAAGCCAGACAGACTTGGAGGCTGTCTTAGTCACCTGTGTAGACACTCTGCACAGGTGGCGCGCTGCACAGCCCGGAAATCCAGCCACACTTCCCGGCGATACAGGAGGGCAGGGAATGGCCCTAAAGTTCTGGCAGTAACAGGGCAGGTAACAACAATCATCGTCACTCCAGGTGCTTGCCCAGAAAAGCAAGCCTTGCATTTGAATTTTCAAAATTCTGACAGTTGGAAAACTGGAATTCTATCCAAAAGAATTAACTATCCTGACTGTTATGAGTGGGACAAGCTTTAGAACCAGCCCCAGGCCTCTCCTCTCTGACTAGTGAGGCCAGCAGCAATTTCCTGGGTTGTTGCACGGATGGGACAGGCATCTGTGGGGCTGCCTTGCCCTGCCTCTGTCAGAAGGATAGAGGCTCCCTCCAGGCTGCCTTTCCCGCTCTCTTTCCCACTCCCACACATCCCAAACCAAAACAGACATTTACAGAAGAACTGAGCTACTGGCTTGACAGAGATACAGACAGCTGGGGGTCTATTAATTCATAAGAAACTTACATCCAGAGACCCATCTACATAAGAAAACTGGTCATAACAAATGCTTAGGGCACAGAGATGGACCCAAATCCAGATAAAACAAATTAATGCCAAGCAAGATGACAAAACCCAAAAATCGTGATGAACGAAAACGTTGACAACCCTGTCAGCCCAATGTGAACTCCTGTGGGAGCATAGCCTGACAGTACGATGACATCCATAACAAACATTGGAAGGCAGAGGTCAGAGTGCGATGATGCTCGAACTCAAAAGTGGCCACCAATGCGATTTACTCTGGGGCATTTTATAATCTAATAGGCAAATCGTGCTTAGCTACTCATTTTAGAAACACACACACACACACACACACACACACACAATGAATGTCAAGATCACTTCTAACTGGTAGGAAATCCTAGAAAATTCCCAAAGTGCACTGGTTCTACGGCCATCCAATCCCACACCTCCGCTCCCCTCCAAGAAACCCCAACAAAACCACGCTGGACATCCGTTAAAAAAGACACCACCAACATCAACAGGTACGAGTCTGCGCCCACCATGTCAGGATGCTAACTGGCTGAACACGTAACCTAAAAGGTTACGTAGGATAACGCAGGATAAAAGGGCCTCAATTCTTCCTGAGTCAAGGTCCCTGGAAGAGCCTCTTTATTCTGGTACACATTACTACTTTTTAATGATTATAATTAAACCAGAAAGTTGGTCCGTAGTTTTCTGAAGTTATTCGGCTGAGCTACAATTTTACCAAAACACTTACTATGCCTGCACATATTCATTTAGCGGTTTCATATTTACAAATGTGATAAGTCACAGGGGTGATTATTTATATATTTGCATTTTCTGGTCTCCCACAGGTAAAAGTGTATTAAGTCAATCAGCATCTAACCAACTGTTTGATCTTCTAAACAGACAGTAATAACACAACCTTATAGTTAAATTATATTTGATACTTTTCTCAAAGTGCTTTCATATACATTACCTCATAGTCATTAAAATGATACGATAAAATTGTTTTGTTTTGAAGAAAAAGGAATGTAGGACTAGGTTTTTTAAAACTCGAGTTAGTATTTCTTTATTACAAAGTGCACAGACTACTGCTGTGTTGCCGGGGTCTGTCCAAAAGAATGGCCCCCCCATTTTTCTAAATTACTGAGCTCTACTGCATGCCTGCTTCGCCAGTGTTGCCATTACTCAGTACGCAAGCCCCTTACAGTCAGAGCGTGCCAGAAGCGTGTGCTTTAGAAAGTGTGCAGCACTGTGCAGACTGATTGTCTATCTGAGCCACTTTTTTTTTTTTTTTGCAGTGTCTCACAAGGCAGCAGGAAGGGTGGAAAGACCCCACAACCAGAAAGTCATGAGACCTGAACCCTATAGCCTTGGCTCTGCCACTAATTAACTGAGATAATGGGCAAGTAACTTCACCATCCTCTCTTCCAACTTCTGAAGCTATGAAGGAAAGGGTTGGGGTCCTGATAGTGTTCAGACAGTGCTGGGTATCTAAAACACCTGGAGGGATTCTCGGCTGAGACCTCACCCCACTGGGAAGTCTAATCTGGGGTGAGCCAATGCATCAGACTGTTTTTTTTTTTAATTCCAGGGATTTTGTTGCCCATCCCTGGCGAAGACCCACTAGACTAAGTGGTAATAACAGCAGGAGCAGTGACCATTTATGGAGTGCTCATTATGCGCCAGGCACTCAAGCTAAGTATCTTACATACATTATCTCATTTAATCCTTACAACAACCCTGAGGTAGTTACTATTATTATCCCTGTTTTCCAACGTGGAAACTAAGGCTCAGGAAGGTTAAATGACTTGCCTTCTGGACTGGCTTCAGAGTCTCAACTCTTAATCACTATCTATACTGTATCCTTTAAAACTCAAAAGCTCCAGGACTTTAGTTAAATAAACACGGCCTGTACCTTAGCTAAGTCAGCATGTTTTATTAACTGGGTATGATTTTACTAGCCAATTTTCAATTGAATTGTAAGAAAATTCTAATTTAAACCCCAAAAATGCAACTGGCAAAGGATCTCTACTCTAATGATATCAGTGAATAGGGGTTCATTTGGAAAAACACTGAATGAATTTCTTAGGGCCAATCTTTTTTAAGGCTATATCTCTGAAAATCACAATGGAAGTCTGTAGGAAAATATACATACACACTTTAATTTTACACAAAGCCTTTTAAGAAAATACTTCATGTAGAACACAATCAAGATGTATTCCACACAAAACACTGCATTTTAAGGTAAGAAATATAAGCTGAAATTATATTGTCTGTACGTGAAAGGACTCAAGTGGTGCCAGCCCGAAGGTTATGTATACCAACCACTTTAGAGAGTTGTCAACACCTTGTAGAAGGCCTCTTGCTCCTGGCTTTGCTTTTAAACTAGAGAGACTATGTTTTTAGTTTCGAGAAGCAGTTTTCTCTGCTTTGAGTTCAAACTTTTGAATTTACATAAGGTTATTTTAAAAATCTGGTCCTTTTCAATTAGAAAAAGGAGCAGTCAAGTGATACTTTTCTAGTAAGTTGACAGTGCCTCTTTCACCTGACCCCTGGAGTCCCACACAGTTCAAGCATCATGTGGATGGGCTGTGCTACAATCGTTCATGCTGCTTGACAGTGTTGAGAAAAAGCAATTCATTTCATGAACTTCTTGAGCACCTACTGTAGGCAAGACAGAGCCAGGTGCTGCCCCTGAGTAAGACACAGTCCCCGCCCTCAAGACTGTTCTGCGGTGAGAAAACCAGGGAGCTTACACACACTCAGTAGTGTTCCTCCAAGGCTTATTTTCAGAGCTCTCAAGGAAAGATCCCTTGCTTAAAAAAAAAAAAAAAAAAAAAAAAATCCCCTAAAAAACACAATTATAATTAACCCCTCAACTTGCATCCCACAATGACAGATAAACTTAAAAAGCAGCATAATATTCTAAAGTTTTAGCTTTCCCTGTCCCACCCTTAAAAGGCTAATGGCTAAAACGATTTCAAGTTCATGGAAATGACTGCTGACGGGGAGCAGCAGAGAGGAAGGTGGGATGACCGTGGGCCTCCATCCATGTTGAAAGGAACTCTGCCTTCTCGTCCAACCACCACGGAAAGCCCGGCTGGATGGCTAGCCGCCTGTGCTGCACCTGACCGTGACCTACGGATGCAGCTCACCCATGCCCTGCCAGCGAGGCCCGGGACTTTCTCCCCCCGCTCCTGGCCTGGGCCTCCTTTGGTGCAGTCACAATAAGATTTTCTTTCTAATGAAAACTAAATTTCCTTCTTGGTCAAAGATGACAAACTGTCCAAAACATAGCTTTTCCTCCTTAGTATTCTAGCCCAGTTAGCATCATCTCAGCAGTTCAACATTTCCATTATCTGCTCCTGAGCGAAAAACAATGGAAATCTTTCAACGTAACAACGCTGCACTGAAGTGGCTCTCAAAGGGACAGCTATACACTCATTTGCAAAAGACCCCTGAGAAGATGTAGCATTACCTTCATTTAACAGATTAAGAGATGGGGCTGTGGCTTGACAGTGGATCGATGACAGAGCCAGGAAAAAAACTCACAGGTCATCAATGTTCACTTCCTATCTTCCTAAGTTAATGTTCCTTTGGGAGGAAAAAAATAGTGTATTTATTCTTTTGTATCAGGTTCTCCTTGGGCGGGTGGGGAGTGGTGGTCGTAAAGCTTTAAAAAGAGAATGAAGTGTTAATTAAAATTAGACCTGATATCAAGAATATGAGTAGTATCTAACCGATTAGGTTCAGTTCCATATGATCCTAATTAGTTTCCATAATAATAACTGAATAGGAAAGGAAAAGGCCCATTTTTCAACAGCAAAACATATTTGGGGGTTAAGTCATTAGGTCTCTAGGATTTAATCAGTGTTTCCTGGAAATGACCTGCCCCTTCAATTATGCATTCTTCTAAGAGAGGTGAAATGACAAAATAAATATCAAAGCGTATTCCCAATAGGATATTTACAGACAAGCACAGCAACGGGGGGGGGGGGGGGATATGTGAAAGGAGAAAAGCATATAAGAATAATTTGGGGTGATTCATTTGAAATCCACAGAGAGTGAGAGAATGTTTCTCCTTGCTCTCTACCTAGCCTGGGTCTAAGGTGATAAGGGAGGAGAAAGGTACAGAGAAATGGCCATTGGGACCGAGTCAGCTTCTCGAAAACTCTCAGTCACAGACCTCTGGACCTGGCCACTGGATTCCAAGAAGAGACCTCCCTCTCTGGTAGTTTAGCTGATAAAGAAATATAGAGCTGCTCAATTCCTTGGCCAGTATGTCAGTATGCAGGGGCACCGTATCAGAAAAGGATTCCTGAGAGAACCTGTACATGACCACTATTTTCAAAATCAACGTTGGTCAATGCCCTGAATACTGCCAGAGATAAAGGAGGACAGCCTGCCCAGCAAAGAGCAGAGAGGAACCACTAAGGAAACCCCTATGCCTATGATTTATAGACGGGCACCAGCAAGCAGAAAGCCAATCCTGGTCCACTAGGAGATAACCTATGAGACGGGGAGAAATGACTTTTGCTCATCAGTGGAGAAGATGTGAGGAGGAAGTTTCAATCTCCCTGACGACTTCCTGCACCAGCTAGCACCCCCATGGGCAAGAGGGCAGGAGCACACCCTAGCAATCTGATCCGCAGTTCTTACTGCAGCAGGGAGCCCTGTGGAAACAGCTGCATTCAACAGCCTCAAAGGAAAGGTCCCTCGGTACATTCCCAGCTTTCCCCTCCTCTGTCCCACCCGATTCATTCGGCGAGGTGGCGCGTCATCACCGATCGTAACCCCCTGGAGCCCCAAGCCAACACCCCAGTGTGTGGTGTGGAATGAGTGCCACCACCAGTCCCCGGGCAGGCACAGGCCTGCGGCCTTGCCGAGAGCAGCCCCGTGTCACCAGCGCATGGCATTCCGGGTAGGAGCAGGCTGGACTGGGTTCTTCGTGGCCTGACACACACACGTTCCCTGATGTTCCGGTGCACCTTCCAATCCTGTCTGCGACTGCTCCACCCCCATCTCATTTCCCTGTCCTATGTGTTTTGCTTTTTGTCGTTTTTGAGATGAACCTGTAAACGTGAGAACTCAGAGATCTGAGGTACTTCACATAAACACACTCAAGTATCAGTCTTTCATTTTTTGAAAACAAGAACACAGGAAAACAAGCCCCTCTCCCTCTCCCCTCAGAGCTGTGAGCGTCTTCCCACGAGGCTCACAGTGGCTACCTCTGTACCACGTCGCTGATCTCCTGTACACATGACAATAAGTTATTAAGGACAGGGTTGGCCCCGGGCACGCCGGCAGCCGCTGAAGACACCTGCAGCTCCTGCAGGCTGAGTTCCAGTTTGCTCACAGCCTCTCGGAAAGCAAATTTGTTGCGTGTTTGAGGGATGCAGTCCACATAGCCTGAGCAGTAGTCGAGGAGCTGGTGGCCAGTGTCCACGAGCTGGCTGTTCGGCACAGGCTCCGTGATGGCACTGGACAGTAGGTCAGCACATTCCAGCAGGGCCTCTTTGCTGATTTTGTCTGCTGAGATTTTCTCAGCCACCTGTTTGGTTTTTCTCAGAGCCACTTTAGTACCTGCTGTGCCATTAGCCATTTTGGCTGGCGAGATGGAAGATGTGGGCAGAGGCACTTGAGGGGGAGGCATCACTGGCCTCCCGGCTTTCCCACCGCCGGGCACTGCCCCCGGAGCGGCCTTTTTCCCTCCTTCCTGTGTTTCTGCCATGGGCTGTCCTGCAGTTGAGGCGGTCGGCTCTTCCATGGGGTCTGCGCACATGGACGGATGCTGCAGTAGTCTCATCACTGGGGGTGGGGGTGGGGCACACTTTGGTTTTACCCGTCGGGGTCGGTCCTTGTCTCCAGAGGATGTGACCTGATGCTCAGATAAGAGTTTGAATTTATTGCCCTGAGAGTCTGTGCCAATGAGCTGCACGTCAGCTGGAGTGTGCTTCAGAGTGGGTGAGATAAGGACTGGCACTTTGTGGTTGTGAGTGGTTGGGAGGGCTGCTGCAGCCTTGGCCGGAGAAGACCAGCCTGTCTGCTCGCCATCCTCTGGGACTCCAGCCATGCCAAGTCGCGCCCCACCATTCCTCTCCTTGCTCTTTGGGGCGGCTGCCACTCCAGCCACCCCCGCCCCTGGAGAGTCCTTCTCTGTAATGGCTGGATCCCCAGAGGGGGTTCTGAGAGGAAGAGCCGTGGCTCCTCTGGGCAAAAGTTTGGCTTTTGGTCTCTCCCTACTTGGAGCAGCACCTTCCTCTGATTTTTTTGGAAGCATGTCATTGGCCCTGTCCACATTCTCTTCTGGCTGAGAAGAGGTGGACACTGTCCTTTCCAGCTGGAGTTTGGACCTCTGGCAGTTCCTGGGAAGGGTCATTGCCATCCTATCCTGCTCTGGAAGCCCTGAGGACATGGAAGATGTAGAGTTTGACCTTGGAAAAGGCTTGGAAGTGTCATCACTGGCTGTGGGTTTCCCCGCTCGTAAGCCCAGTGTCTTTTTGATTAAGCGTGGTGTAAAGAAGCCTGTGATGCCAGACCACCCGCCCCCAGCAGTGCCACTGCCCCCGCCCCCACCACCATCGTCATTACAGAGGTTCCTCTGTGCAAAGCTCCCCCCAAAGCACTTGGGTGGCACCAGATTCGCCTCTTGCTGGGCAGGAGTGAAAGAGAACCCATCAGCATGCTGTAGAGAAGCAACAGATGAGAAGTTACCCGTGAGTTCATATTTCTTGTGGGGTTGATTCTCCATTTCTCGGAAGGAGCTGCTGCGTTTGGGGGGTGTGGGAGCATTTCTCTTTTTCATGAAGGAGCTGAAGAAGCCTCCCTTCCTATCCCTGGTGAAGCATGTCTCTTTGGCATCTTCCAAGAGGCTGCTGGGTGACTTGTCTCTTTGTTTTCGAGGCAATGCTGGGGACCCACTAGGGGCCTGTGCACCTCTAAGGAACCCTGATGAGAAATGGCCAATCAGTAATGTGAAAGACAAACAGTGACTCCATTACACTTGAGTAACTAAGGCTTCACTGTAAGTTTTGTCAGGATCTCTTAAATGTCAGGTATTAGCAGGACTCAGAGGAAACTAATAAATATGTTATTTCACACCGATGAGTTCCAAATACAACATGGGATATAAATGCGAAGAAACAACCTGCTGGTTTTCACCTCGACATCTGTCTTTTCTCTAAAAACCACAGCACACCCTGGCCTCATCTATCAGGCTCAAAGAAGCAGTTTTTGCCAGAACTGTAAAGACGCTAAGCGTCTGGGACTTGGGAGCTGAGGAAAGAGAGCGGGAGGCCGAGCTGTGGGGCGGACGGAGAGAGCGGGACTACCGCTGGCACTGCGGGGCCGGGCACAAGAGCGGGAGCTGTTTCAACGCCAGCCGGTCCCTCCTCAGGGAAGACGGACAGAAAGGGGAGATCGAGCATCATACCCCAAGGTTCTTGGAATGAGACGTTTCATTCTACTCGCCTAGTGACCCATACCTGGTGCTGAACTAGAAGCAGAATTTTCTGTGGCGTCCTGTGCCCCTTCGATATTCTCCTTGTTCTCCCCCTGCTTCTTGAGTGTCCGCATCTTGGAAGGAAGTACCGGCAGTCGGGGCAGGTATGGGACAACAGATGAGGCGGCGGCAGCTCGCCCAAGCTCCTCAGCTACCTCTGTGAGGAAGAAGGGACTGATCAGACCAGTGTCATGACACAGAAAAGGTTTTCTTTTCAGAAAAGATATACAACTGAGAAAAAAAACTGGAGAAAAGAGCACCAAAATATGTAATGGAATCACAGAGTATGGACTCTTTTATGTCTGGCTTCTTTGGCTCAACACCATGACTGCAGATCCCTCTGCGCTGTTGCACGTGGCAGGGGCTTTCATGCGTACTGTCCAAACGTGTGAATCTACCAAAATCAGGCCGTTCCTCTTTTGATGGATATTTACATTATTTCTGGTTTGGGGCTATTGTGAATATGCCGCTAGGAACACCCGGCTACGTGTCCTTTGCTTCAGAATCGTACGTACGTCGGCTGGGTACATACCCAGAAGCAGGACCGGTGGGTTACAGGGTGCACATAATTCAGCTTCGCTGGGTCCTGCCAAACTGTCTCCCAAAATGGCTGTATACTCCCACTAGCACTGTATAAAAGTTCTGGTTACTCTGCATGCTTGCCAGAGTTTGATATTATGAGGTTTTTGGGTTCGATTTTAATTTTAGCCATTCTGGTGCTAGGATACAGTGCTATCTCATTGTTCCATTTTGGACTTCTCTGATGAGGAGTAATGTTAAGAAGCATGGTTTCATAGGCTTTCATATCATTTGACTAGACTTGTTTACTGAGTGCTTGTTCAGAGGCTGAACAAAGCGGATAGATTTCTGGAGTTACTTTTATTTTGAGGTTGTACCTTACACCAAGAAGGAGGATGGATACATTTCATTTCATTTCATGCAAATGAAGCAAATGAGGCTCCTGAAAAAGTGTTCACCCTTTTGAACAGGGTTATGTGTTTTGTGGCTTCTACTAGGGCAAAGGCATGCTTTGCTATTCATTCCTGAACAAAAATGAAGCAAGTGAGATCAACTAAATTGTGATATATTGTGATTTTTCTTACATTTTTGGGCAACTATTTTAAAAATTGACTCCCCCACAAGAATGGGTACATGGCATATAACCCAAGCCAGGCCAGCGAGACTCCTTTCCTACGCTGCTATATACAGCATCTGGGAGACAGACGTAAGCATGAAGATATGACCTCAAGGATGCTAGCAACTGTGCCCCATGCCTCTTCGAAGATTCTGAGGATGAGATCAACGTAGAGGCAAAAGTAAAGTGATACTGGGTGGGAGTGGCTGGGGAAGGAGTAAGTCCCGAAGCTACTTGAGTCTGTGGCTTCTACTGACTCTGAACCACACAAGGGTCTGGTTATGAGCCAATAAATCCTCCTTCTATTGCTTTGGAAAGCTTGAGTTAGGTTTCTTCCACTCACAACTAACCAATAAATACATCTTTTTAAGGTAGGAACTATGTCTTATCTCTGTGTCTTCAGTAAAGTGCTTGCCACAGATTAAACGCTTAATAAAATACGGGTTAAATAATCTTAAATTTCTTGTTTAGCAATTTTGAATTGCAATTACCTTTGAAACTTGATAATGGTTGATTTTCTAAAAGGATAGAACATTTTCAAGAGAAACAGAAATATTTAACTAAGGATTCAACAGAAGTTAAAAGCTGACACAGAAGCACCAAAGAAATGGAGCCTATGATTCCTACCACTTGAACTCCACATGAGGCAAAGCACAGTGAGGAAAGAAGAGGGCCGTGAGGGGCAGCTGCTCAGTCTGGCCCAAAGGGTGATGTGCACAAGTTTCAGCTAGCAAAGGACTAAGAAGAAAATACTTTTCATTCAACTTCAATGTTGTACTTTTCCCTTTCTTATCAGAAATGATATTTCGCTAATGGAAGACAACAAAATTCAACTTGCCTGATTTCCTCTTCTTGTATTTTAAAACCTGAACTTAAGTCGTAAGCTCTATGTTCAATTATGAAGGAAAGAAAAAATTTGAAAAATATGTGCAAAACTCTGGAGCTGTACTGAAGAATCCAATCAGCACACATAACTAAGAATTCTGTTTTTAGCTCTCTAGGAACAGCCTGTCTACATAACAAGTGTACTGTCTGACTTCAGCATGTAATTGTAGAGTCGCCGTGTACTCATGTCAGAAGCTGCCTGCAGGCACCCATACACCGGTTTTTCAGATACGAAAAGGGCTCTCACTGTTCATAGCTTAATATGCTCATTTTTAAACTATTTTCCATGTCAACATATTTTAGAATATCATTTTAAATATTCAATTGTGTGAATGTAATAATTAGCATCCCACTGGATTTTTAAATTGCTCATTTTTCAATATTAAAAACTACACGCTGATGTAACATCCTTGTAGCTAAATCTTTATTCATACCCTTAATTATTTCCTTAAGATCTATTTCCAGAAATGAAATTTCTGGATATTGCTTTCATGATTTGAGTTTGCTACTGTCTTTGTAGATATGGTTCAGGGAGGTGGAATATTCTTCATACTCATTTTTTCTTCCCTTCCATATATGGTTAAGTGTTGGTGCTTTAAGAACTACCAAACTTCTTCTCTTTATGAAGAGACTGAATTCCTAATTAAAATACAATTTCAATGTTAGAAATAAGCTTGAGACAGAGACACATTTAAAAATAGCAAAAAAAAAAAAAAAGGACAAAACAAGAATAAAGGCCAAGAATTAATTCAGTCCCCTGAGATGGAGTCCCAAACTAGAGGAGCCTATCATTTTTGAAATGTTAATTATCACCCCTACCACCACCCAGACCTGGCCACCACCAGTAAACTGCCAGATTCCCACCTTCAGAAATGCTGGAGTCATGGAACATGGTTTCAAAAGCCTGATGTGTTTCAGCAAAAGAAGGCCTGTCGGCAGGGCTCCACTTCCAGCCTATGTAACAAAGAAGGAAATACTGAAAGCTCCTTTCAGAAATTAAATATCCAGTGGCACACCTGTGAGTGAGGCTACTGAAGCAGAGGTCCAGGATGTTCACAATGACAGTGAGGCGGCTGCTTCTCAGTTCCAGACTCAGGTGTAATAAACCATTTCCTAGGGCTGGTCCTTCTATTCTTTCTACTACAGGGATAAAGAGGGGTAGGGAAATGGTTTCTAAAATGGAAAGTTGTTTTCTACTGGAAAAATGAAAGAAGTGAGACCTATCTTCAAACTCATTCTAACCTTATAATCAGCTGTCCATGTTCAGAAATATAACGGGATATCAGAAAGGAGGAACTTAAGAGTTCACTTTGACAAAAACAGGACAATAGGGAAAATAACAAGACATATGCTTAAACACAATGCAATTTAATTCCCTACTCACCTTCCAGCTTTCTCATCTGTAAGAAGTCAGATGCTTATGTTTATTCATGAGAGGTTACTTTCAAGTATTCTACAGTCTTTGGTAATCATTTTTATCTGGTTGAAAGCAGCCTTCCCCTACCCAAACTCTAAACCCAACTTTTTTTTTTTTTTACAGATTTTATTTGACAGAGAGAGACAGCGAGAGAGGGAACACAAGCAGAGGGAGTAGGAGAGAGAGAAGCAGGCTTCCCACTGAGCAAGGAGCCTGATGTGGGGCTTGATCCCAGGACCCTGAGATCATGACCTGAGCCGAAGGCAGAGGCTTAACGACTGAGCCACCCAGGCGCCCCTAAACCCAATTTCTTATTATCCTTATTATGCAACTGGTTTGAGGAAATTTAGTCAATACATGGACCATGGACAACTGTTGTTAGGATTCCAATTAAACTTGATGGTTTATCATATATGCCAACTGGCTGATCAATGACCAACCTTTTTTTTTTTTTTTTAAAGATTTTATTTATTTATTTGAGAGAGAGAGAGCCGGGGGGGAGGAGGCAGAGGCAGAGGGAAAAGCAAACTCCCCGCTGAGCTCAGAGCCCAACGTGGGGCTCAATTCCAGGGCCCTGAGATCATGACCTGAGCTGAAGGCAGACGCTTAACTGACTGAGCCACCGAGGCGCCCCTGACCAACCCTTTATATGTCAGGAGGTTGGATTAAATCTAACACTGAGAGGAAAACAGTTTCTTATTTTGTTAATCATGCTGAATCACTGACTTAACCCTTCAAAATTAAAATATAAAAGAAAACACTCACATGCTCTCATAAGTTCATAAACCTTAGGGGGGCATCCTTCAGGTTGTTCCATTCGATATCCTTTTTCCAATAGATCATACACCTGAGACAGGTCAATACCTGGATACGGTGACATTCCATATGTAGCAATTTCCCACAACAGTACCCCGAAAGCTGCAAAAGGGATTTTAAAAAAAAAGCTGAATGTTTCTTCTCTGATTTGTTATCTATTTTATACTATTAGGTAACTTCTCTTCAAATTTTGGATAACATTCACACTGTTACAACATTAGTATACTCTTCTAATTCTTACAGCATTCTAGTTCTTACAGCTGAACTTGTCCTTCTAAGATACCTGCCACAAAATGCTTCAGATATAACCTCAAGGCTGTTTCTGTAAGTTTCCCAATTTTTTTTTTTTTACAGATTTTATTTATTTGACAGAGAGAGACACAGCGAGAGAGGGAACACAAGCAGGGGGAGTGGGAGAGGGAGAAGCAGGTTCCCCACTGAGCAGGGAGCCCGATGTGGGGCTCGATCCCAGGACCCTGGGATCATGACCTGAGCTGAAAGCAGACGCTTAATGACTGAGGCACCCAGCCACCCCCAATTTCCCAATTTTTTAAAAAAGAGTTTTTATTTAAGAGAAAGAGCATGCATGAGCACACATCGTGTGAGTGGGGATGGGAGGGGCAGGAGAGGGACAGAGAATCCCAAGCAGACTCCCCACTAAGTGCGAGCAGGGCTCGATCCCACGTCACCAAGACACCAAGATCACAACCCAAGCCAAAACCAAGAGTCCGATGCTCAACCAACTGAGCTACCCAGGTGCCCCATAAATTTTCCAATTTTTATTTAGATCCCTTTTACTGTAGTGAGGGAGAATAAATTATGACCATAAAAGTCTGGGACGGAACCAAACTACTCTTAGAACAGTCTATGATCTATTTAATGAGTTCCAGTTTTTAGATCAGCTAATATTAAAGGAGTAAAATAGAAATGAACTCCTTTAAAATCAGGGGGAAAAATCACACTAGCAAAGAAAATTTGGTTGATTTTGTCACACATTATTTCTTAGTTTGAGATTTCTGGTAAAAGTGATTTAACATCTTACAACTATTTCTGCTGGCCTACAACCCAAATTTCTATACCTGTTCAGTCCATGAGCCTCTGCTAAATGAGACTGCTTTCCAGGGCAACCAAAACAAGATGAGTTAGTTACAAGGATAAACTCTAGGTGCAATTCCATCATGCCTTCTTTGAAAAGAAGAGGCTACTCTGTGTCACAGTACTCAGAAAATGAGCTATGGAAAACAGGGAGCTTCACAGAGAGAGGATCAGTAAAATTCCAATGCAATCCTAGATCTAGACTATGAGCTTCCTGAAAGCAGGGACTTGTTTTTTTTTTTTCCCCACTTTCTTCTTTACATTTTTCTATGCTAAGTGCCTAACACAATGCCTGGCAGATAATAGGTATTCAATAAATTCTTGCTGAATGACTGATGAAGGATGGGGGTCAAGGCAGAGTTTACTGATTACATAAATGAGAAGCTCTAAATAATTAAGAACATTTGTTTAAAAACATAAAATGACAGACACAGAAGCCCCTTCCGACCTTACCCCAGACGTCAGATTTAATTGAGAAGGTATTGTAGGCAAGACTCTCTGGTGCTGTCCATTTAATAGGAAATTTGGCTCCCGCATGAGCAGTATAGGTGTCTCCAGTCATCAGTCTACTCAAACCAAAGTCAGCCACTTTTACCACATGGTTTTCTCCCACTAGGCAGTTACGGGCTGCAAGATCTCTGTGGAGAAGAGAACCCTGATGTGATTCCATTCAGATGGTGAGGAAAATGGTCATGAACACTCTCTTCTCGGTTCTCTGCGCTACAAGCAGAGTTGGTAAGTCCATGCTGACAGACACAGCAGCATCTGCTGACAGCTGCTAACATGGCAGAAAGTCACTAATTATCTGTCACTTGTAGAGTCATCATCAAGAGGCAGTTGTGATACTAGAATGAGGCAGACTTCAGAAAATGGCTTCCTATTTACGAGTACACTGAGAGAGGTTTCAGAGGTGAGCAAAAGATGCTTTTCTACAAGGCTTTACTTTAAGTTCTTTACCAAGATAGAAAACTATTTTTAAAATTAAGCCATTAGATAGAGCAAAAGGCTCTTCGAAATGGTCCTGGGCAAAATAAAGAGCATTCTGTTTTGAGAATTAGCAAAGGCCCATTAATACTTTAACCAAAATACAGTAGGTTTATAAGCTGGAAATCACATTATAGTAGGCAAGCCCTATGAAAGAGAAAATTGCTTTTCTGAATCATCTGGAAATTTCTGGGAAGGTTCTCACATTCTTTTATTTGCACCTCAAGCAAGGTAGCTTCATGGTTAGTCACAGGCAATAACCAGGCTTTACATACCTATGGATGAAATTCTTCTTCTCTAGATACTCCATTGCAGAAGAGATCTGAGTGGCCATGTACAGCAGGACAACTGCAGTCACCTCTTCTCGACTGCATTCTCGGAGATAATCAAGCAAGTTGCCATACGGCATGTACTCAGTCACAATGTAAAATGGTGGCTCCAAAGTACACACACCTGATAGTTGAAGAACAGAGCTTGTTTTATTAGTATATTTCCAAAAATTCCCAACCACTTCAGCAAGAATAACAGACACATTTTAAAGTCTAGCTCAGCAGTTATCTTTTCCCTTCTCACCATCACATTCTCCTAAAATAACACAGCAAAGTTAAGATGAAGGTGTTGTTGGCTTCCACGACATCATTCTCTGGAAATCCACATGCATCTGAGTATTTGCCTGTTTGGGCAAAAGCATTAATTCCATAAGGGGTCAAGAAGACCAAAATGTCTTGAGTTCTGTATATGCCTGTGATTCCCATCCTCACCTGCACACTAACAATATCTATCCAAAACTAACAGCAACTGTGTGTATGTTGAAGAGCATGTGAGCCCAGCTCGTATCATGCTTTGTAAAAAGACTGCTTCCATAGTCAAGGATTTCACTGATACACGGCAGATTCCTTGTAAAGAATCAACAAGAGACTATTTCCTTTGGGACAATTTGGCTCAAGGTGAACCCCCAAAGAAACTGGCCCTCCTCTCAAAAGGGCTGAGAGTTCAGTCACTAGTTTCTTTGTGACCTGAACAGGTGAGGAGCCATTCTACACAGGCTACCACCTGCTGCTTAGCAAGGTAAACCGATGGGTGTGGCCACAATTTGTAATCTGCTTTTCAAAAGTTCTTTATGTCTCTTTATTTTGTAAAAATATTTTGTGACAATGTTTGGTTTGGTATCATTTTGAGTGATTCTAACCTTGAATCTGGGGCAATTACCACAAGCTGGGCAGTTATATATATTGTAATCAATCCAGGCCATTTTTTCCTGGGCAATTTTTATTAAAATCTGTTGAATTAATTTATGTTTGTAATCTCTACACCAAACATGGGGCTTGAATTCATGACCCCAAGATCAAGAGTCAGATGTTCTACTGAGCCAGCCAGGACCCCGTTCCAGGGCAATTTTAAACAGAGAGCCTGCTGATTAAAATGACAACCATCTACTGAAGCAGATTTGCACCTGGAGCTTCCACCATGGTGATTCAAAAGCAGCATTTGCAAATTACGGGGATGGGAGACAAGGACCTTCAAGGAAACCTATGGTTCAGGCAAGCTTCCTCACCTAATAGTTGGACCAGATTAGGATGCTTGATTTCCTTCATCACTGCAGCTTCCTTCAGGAACTCTTCCACCTCCATGGTATCTTCCTGGAAAGGGGGAAAAATAAGAGAAAAACAAAAAACAAAACAGGAGAGGGACAAACCCCCATTTTAATCATTTGAGTCAACTCACAATCCTAAAACTACAGCTTTAAAAGGAGGTATCTTTTGAATATTTTAGCTAATATTACTTAAAGAAATTTTATCAGAACCAGTAATATGCTCCAGAGACATCCAATTAAGAAAGAAAAGTGTCCCCAAATTTATCCAATATTTGAAACTGGAGTGAAAATTACAAGGGCAAGCAAAATTCAGCCACCGCATCCTATCACAACTGAGACCTAGGAGACCTGGATGGATAACTCAGTGCTCTTGACAGTTTACTTCCCTAGATAGCTAAGCCTTCAAAAGAGCAGAGAGAAGAGTTAGCTGTTTACACATCTGTCTTCCTGACAAATTCCTTAAGGAGCAATACATGTTTGCAAAGCCATGCATATTGTCTCAGACTCAAAATATGCTTAATAAATGTTTGCTGACCAGAACTGATTACACTCATAGCCAAAGAGCAGCTCTTACACAGGATACGCCAGAGCTACGGAGGCATATGGGAGATCTTCAGAGAATGGAATGAGTGACAACACTGTAATTGGATACTAGGTTGCTTAAAGAAGACAACGGCATCAGGAAAAAGATTTCTGTGACTGTTAGGAACAAGAAAAAGTGATCTAAGAGAGATGGGGGAGCACAAGGCAGAGAGCTCAAGGACAGAAGAGAGAGCCCGTGATCCTTGAGCACTGCATGAACAATACTATCCAGCAGGGGTCATCCTCAGGAAGCAAAACAGCTTGTTTTGCTTTTATAACTTAAAATCTGCTCCTAACCTTCCACTAAGACCTACATCAACAGCCTCCAGAGACCAACCTTCCCCACATGTGGGTTTCACTGCGTTGCAGTGAATAATCTGCCCCTGCACTGTCAGCAATGGCACTAAGGTTAATCATCAATTTGTTGATGTGCTTGGCACCAGTGGGTGGAAAGCGTTCCAAAGTTAAAGAAGGGCACACTCATATTTCCAAGTGATTCAGCACAAATTAAAAAAAAAAAAGCCTGGAAACTGTAATTCTCAGCAACCCACCTTCAATGTTTTCACAGCAACCGTAAGGCTGTATTTCTTCCAGACGCCAACATAAACTTCTCCATACTGACCGCCCCCAAGTTTGTGCTTCATGGTAATATCTGTTCGTTCCATTTCCCATTTGTCATGGATGGGGGACACACCATAGACTGTGGGCTTATTACACTTGGGCGCTGGGTAGTGTAATGTTGTCACCAGCCCGTCGGCCACAGTGGAGTGATGGTGCACGAGTTCCGCCAGGGTGCTAAAGCGGCTCTCAGCAGTGACGTACACCTGGTGAGGCAGGCAGGAGAAAAGCTAAAGCAACTAGAAAAGAGGGCAGAAAACCTTTTTCAAAGCCCATTAATTTCACTGGTCTGAAGATACGAAGATAGGAGGTTATCTTACAGAGGTAAATGAAAGAATTAAATGATGATGAGAAGGGGAAACACAGAACTTAAGTTTAATCCTCTTTACACCACTCTTCCCGTGTTTCCTAAAGAAGCTTGGGGCGAGGCGGGGTGCGGGGGGCGGGTGGCGGGGGCAGCTTCCAAGCTATCAAGATCACTGGTCTTCAAATATTTTGAAGCACCAAGACTGTGAAACCCAAATCCGTAAGACAGAGGCAGAGATGCTGATTTAAGTAGGGAAGGGGGGAGACCTGCCCTCTTCTGAAAGGCCATGAAATACCAACTCAGAATCTTGTACAGAACATAACTTGAGAACCACTGGTTTCCATTTTTTTTTGGTAGGAAGAGAGTATTTAGGATCTTACGATTTTTACTTAATTAGGATGTGCTTTTGAGTAGCTAGGCCATTAAAAAAAGAGCCACAATTTTATATCAGGGTTGTTAACAAAACAGTTATTTGTGACAAGTAATTAAAGTACAAAAGATGAGCAGTCTTTGAACCCTATCTCCCAAGGGAGCTAGCTTATTTTTTAAAAAGAAACTTGTGTTGTATACAGAAGAATACATAGTACATGCAGAATTGATGATTTTTACAAGGTGAGCCACCCACATAAACCTCTCCCACACCAAGAATTATAACACTACCAGCACCCTCCCAGCTAAGCTATTCACTCCTTCAAAGATAACCACTCTCCTGACTTCTAACACCTTACATTAGCTTTGCCTGCTTCTGAACTTACACAAATGGAATCATACAATATGCACTGTTGTGCCTGCCTTTCTTTCATTCCACTTTTCTTTATTGTGATATAATTCACATACCATTATATCCACCATTTTCAAGTATACAATTCAGTGGCTTTAATACATTCACAAAGTTGTCCAACCATCACCACTATGTAACTCCAGAACACTTCCATCAGCCTACAAAGAAACCCCATACCATCAGCAGCCATTCACATTCCCTTCACGCCCAACCCCTGACAATCACTAACTCCTTTCACTCAGCTTTACATGTGTGAGACTCACCTACGACATGGGTCAACACACTTCTGCAGAGGGCCAGAGAGTAAATATTTTAGGCTTGTGGCCATGGTGCCTCTGTCATAACTACTCAAAGCTGCTGTAAGAATGAAGAAGCAGCCAGACAATACATAAACAAGTGGGTGTGGCTGTGTTCCAATAAAATTTTATTTACAGAAGCAGGCAACTGGGCGGGCCACAGATTTTCGTCAGACTGTATACAGTAGTACTACATTCATTTTTTGTTGTTGTATGAGATTCTATTTTATGAATACACAATTTATTAATTCATTCTGTTGTTAGACAATTTTGTGTTTCTAATTTGGGACTATGACAAATAATGCGACTACGAACATTATGTACGTGTCTTCTGTACATATATGCACTCACTTCTGTTCGGTATGTAACCAGAAGTAGAGCTGCTAGGTCCCTCTTACATTATCACTTATCTGATTCTATGTGGTTTCATCAGGAGACAATATGTCTGTAAGGTGATGCAAAAGAGAAACAGAATTAATAATTATTTCCTACTTTGTAGCAGCCATTATGTTTTAAGGAAATTACTTCATTTAATCCTCATGATGATCCAGTAAATTGGGATGAAAAATTGAGGCTTAGAGTAAGGTCACAAAGTTAACAAATATCAACGGTGGAGGTACCCAGCAAACTAGGTCCGCTTGCTCTTGGCAAACCCTGTGCTTTCCCCTACTATGCATATCACACAGATGGAAAGAACAGAACAAATGACTCAATGTAAATTTACTGTTCAACAGAATGGACATAAACCTATGTATGCTTCACAGTTTATAAAGTAAAACAGCTCCATTCTAACACAACCACTCTACAATGGTTGGTCTTTCCAACATGTACATTGCTAAATGGCTGATTAATCTATTTATAGTAACATACATTACGCATCAATCCCAGTCTCAGAAGCCCAAATTCTTACTCTGTGAACTTTCTGGTAGAGATTATTATAATTTTCAAAGATCCAAGGCTTAATTTGTCAATTCTCTACAACATATTGGAAGTACCTACATCTGTATATTGATGATGATTAGACTGCTAACTTATAACCGTTTCCTTCACTCACCTTCAAATCTATCTCATCATTAAACTATTAATGTAATACTGTTTTTAATTCCCATTACCATATTCTTTTGAAAAGAGTAAGCTCTCACATGCCAAATAGGCCAAATTCACATCAGTGATTATTTTATTTCATGTCTGACATAAAAACTATATTCTTTAGTCATTCTGAGTATTTTTTCTAAAGAACAGCCAGTCCACACCTACAGGCGGTGCTAGCCAGTCTTACCTTGCCATCCGTGGTGGTATTGATCCTGTAGTGATACACACGCCCCTCATACCTGAGCGAGATCGACAGCTGCCCGGGGCTGCTCTCGCTTTCTCGCACCAGGAAACTGCCATTGATTAGACTGCTGAGTAGATACTCTGCTGCACTGCGCGACACTGGTCCATGGTACCAGGAATGTTTCTCCAAGCTGTTCACTGGGGTGATGTAGTTGCTTGGTACCCAACCTTGTCCATTCTTGGAGCGAACTTCACTCCACTCACCATTCTGGTTATAACCAAGGACTCGCAGCTTTTCACCTAGCCAGGAAGTCATCAGAGAAGAGAAGATGTTAGCGCTTTACCTCAAGCAGCAGCAGTCTATTGTCAAACTCAGAACTCAGTGAAAAATCAATCATGAACTCTTATGCCAACATTTTTTTAAAAAACAATGAAAACAAACTTGGCTGTTCATCATATCCTGATTGATCTCTTTAGCCTGTAGCTTAAACAGAGCAGCCTAGTTAGATATAACCTTCTGGCATTTACTAATGGTTTTTACACCAACTAAAAAAATTTCTTTAGGAAACCTCATGTGTGGTATAGTATGGTGGCATACAAAGATAGAAAGGTTATGAACCCATAAATACAAAGACAACGATGGTTGCCAGAGGGGAGAGGGTGGGGCAATGGGCAAAATGGGTTAAGGGGAGTAGGAGATACAGGCTTAAATCCCTTTAGAGAATGAATAAATCACCAAGATAAAAGGTACAACAGCATAGGGAATATAGTTGATGGTATTGTAATAGTATTGTGTAGTGACAGATGGTAGCTACACTTGAAGTGAGCAAAGTATAACGTATAGAGTAAATCACTATGTTGTATATCTGGGAGTAATGTCATATTGTGTGTCGACTATACTTCAGTTAAAAAAAAGACAGAAAGGTTATTCTGGAAAATGACACAGTCTCACCCCTCAAAAAAAATTCATTTTTTCTCTTAACAGTTTGTCAAGGAATATATCTCATATATGGTTCAATGTTAATAACAATCAAGGTTTAGGGATAAGAAATATGAAATACAAAGTTACTTCTAAATTTCAGTTGGCACCGAGTCCACAAAACCATTTATGTAAAAAACAAAAAAATAAGAAAACAAAACAAAATAGAAGCACAGACCATAGAGCTACTGCTTGGAGGGTGGGCAAGTAGAACTCCCAAAGCACATTCCAGGACTCAAGTTTTAACAGTTATAGTTTCCCAACTTCCCTCCCATTCCCCATGAATATGAGTCAGTCCTATTCATTCCTCTAAAATTAGTATGTGGGAAGGGAAGCTGACACTGAAGCTGGAAGCCAAGACAAGTTACTCAGAATGTCTTTGCTTGCTATCAACGTCAATGTCCTTGATCTCTCTGTTAAAAGTTGTGAATACCAACTTTAAACTCCTTAATATACATTTTTCCCCTAAACTTGCAACTCAGACAAAACAGGAAAGGATGAGAGATATCATTAGTAACAACTAATAACCTAAAGAAATGCTATAAGGCCTTAGGCCCTTATCTCTGAGAGATGCACGCCTTCCTACAGAGTTCACACCTACTTCTCAGTGTCAGCAGAAGAAAACCAAACCAATTAAAAGCACATGGCCCACTAGTTATCAGACAAAGGCCACTGAGGAAAAGCTCAAAATCATTATTCTGGAAGTCATCAAACTTTTCCAGCAACCCAGAGAAATGTTTATCATAGGACAACTTTATCAGCTCCCACTATCTCACATTGACACCTGGATGTGAGACATTCAATGACAAAAACCTAGGAGTATGTACTCATAAAATACACGTATGTACAGATGGATAGATAGGTGTGTGTGTGGTGTGGTGTGGTTGCGGAAATGCACCAGTGCACAGATAAATACTCCCCAGCCATATCTGCAGGAAAACAAAAACAAAAAACTCAGTGCTACTACAAAAGCTAAGTAAAACTTGTTCCTCTGCAGCTTTTCTCTATTGTACCACAAGAACTAGAAAAAATAGACATCAAGTATATCATTGTTGCTTCCTGACAAATAACTGGTAATGGCAGGTCATCATAAGTAGGATACAGTCAAAAACCCTTGGTTTTTGTTTGTTTTCCTCCCTTTGGAAGTTAGGAGGAGAATTTCCTACTCTGGAAGTTGAGTACCATGGAAATTGACAGGGGTATGACTAATGGGATGTACTGACGGAGAAATGTTGGGAGAACTCTGTTTTGTAATTCAAGCAAAAAACAATCTCAAAGAAGGAAATAAAATAAGTATCATTATTTTTCAAATATATTTTCTTGTCCTTTAAAATAAAATAGCTTTAGGGCGCCTGGGTGGCTCAGTTGGTTAAGCGACTGCCTTCGGCTCAGGTCATGACCCCGGACTCGATCCCAGGATCAAGTCCCACATCGGGCTCCCTGCTCAGTAAGGGAGCCTGCTTCTCCCTCTGACCCTCCCCCCTCTCATGTACTCTCTCTCATTCTCTCTCTCTCAAATAAATAAATAAATCTTTAAAAAAATAAATAAATAAAATAGCTTTAGCATGACATTTTTTTTTAAGATTTTATTTATTTATGTGAGAGAGAGCATGAGTGGAGAGGGTCAGAGGGAGAAGCAGACTCCCCGCTGAGCAGGGAGCCTGATGCGGGACTCAATCCTGGGACTCCGGGATCATGACCTGAGCCGAAGGCAGTCGCTTAACCAACTGAGCCACCGAGGCACCCGCATGACATCATTTTATATCAATAAGAACCTGATAGAAAAATCTGACATTTCAGGGAGTTTAAGACAAATCACTGTTCGCCATGAAAGAACAAGAATCCCAGCACTTGAGCTGCACACTAGCAGTTGCCATAACCGGTAACTAAGGTATCAACAGACTGTCTTTATCGATGTTTCCTTGGTGACGGAGCTATCTTGGAAAATGGTGACATGAAAAGCATATCTAGGAAAGAATGTACTGAGTCACTGCTTCACAAACTTCTCCACTGAAGTACTGATAAAGGTAAAAGGGTGTGTTGTAGCCCAAAAAAACTACTGCACAGTATAAAATTCTTTGAAATCCTGTTTTATCCTAAAACTTTGTATAAAATTTTCCCTCAATGCATAAACCTCACACACATACAAATACTACCACCATCCCCCCCCCCCAAAACCATCCAAAGTCTTCAAGTAACTTGACACTAGGGGATCACACACATTACTTTTCCTACACCTTTGACACCTCCTGGCATAGGTATATGTATCTGCCTCACACCCACTCTGGAACACGTCTCTACCCCAGTTTGAGTTACAGGTTTCTGTTCTTGATTAATGTGGCTGGATTTAAAAAATGGATGCATATAAAAATTTTATAAAAGGGTAAAATTCCCTGAATGGAGGCCTATCTTAATTTGGTATATTCACTCCCATTTAATACCTCATTCTGAACCTTACAAAAAGAAAAGGCATATGTTTGACAAATTATCATTTAAATTACAATTTCACTTAAGTTAAAAATTATCCTGAAATAGGAGGAGGCATTCATAGGTTCAAAAGAACAAGCTTATGCAGATTAGCAATCCAATTCAAGGACACAATGAGAATGTCCCATGCTGCTTTCTTTCATTTTTTTTTTTAAAGTAATCTCTACACCCAATGAGGGGCTCAAACTCATAACCCCAAGATCAAGAGTCACACACTCTACCGACTGAGCCAGCCAGGCATCCTTTCTCATAAAAGTTCCACATTTTCTTTGTTCAAAAAAACTAATAATGGATGATTTTACTTGGTCATGTTCTTAGTCCTCCCTTTTACAAGAATTTCCTACTGAAATAAACTACTACTCTCTTGAGAGCATTACTACAATAGAAACCCTTCCTATGACTCCTTTCACTAACCCATTTAAACAGAGATGAGACATTTGTCTCGGCCAGTGCTACTCAAAGCAAGTCCACAATAAGACACATTGCGCCAGAATATGAAATCACTGGACTACTTTCTTCTTGTTCAAAATCTTGTTCCCCAAAAAAAAAAAAAATGTCAGCTGAACTAAACAGTAAGTAGTATGCTTAGTGATATAGTCAGTTTACATATTGGGAACAAGTACTTAATCTTAACAATGAGGACTGGTAACGAACTGTTCTCAGACAGGCAGTCAGCTCAGGGACAACACTAAGTAGCACCCGGCTATGGCAACATGACTCATCTCAGCCACAGCTCCATTAGAAGAGGTGTATAGTAAACCTTACCGTCACAAAAGATGAATGCTGGCATATTACAGAGAGTACTGAGTCCTGAGAATGAGAAAAGTTTATGTATATACCGTGAGGCGCTTTTTCTAAAGTACTTTATCTCCTCTTACCCTTAATAAGCCCTATAAAGGAGACAAATTAACACTATCCCATACACAGGTTTTTTTTAAAAAACAAAAACAAAACAAAACCAAGATAATGAACCCAAAGTATTTGGGCCCAAATCACCTAATTTTAGTCAGAGACAGAATCTAGAACAGACCCCTTTATTTCTTAAGCATTAATGAAAACTGAAAAGTGAAGCTCACCTTTAGTGATGCTGAGTGTGTTATCACCACTGGCTACAAAATCATAAAGTGCAACAAAGAGATTAGGGTCACTCTCAGTGGCTCCAAGTAAGTTCTCCTTGGAGCTCCACCTGATGGCTTCGTTCAGTGCCTGGGGTTCAACATCACAACCATAGGGGCGGTGCAAGGCTTCTGAAAGACATAAAAAGAGAAAGGAATTCACAGTAAGTTCAACAGTTAAAAATTCACTTGAATTCAGTACGTACATAGTATTTTAGCTGCTGGCATGTATACACTGATGGCTCCAGAGTGGAAAAGAACTGTATAATATGGAGCCATGAAGAATGAGCAAATGGCACTGTCTCCTAAGCTTGAGAGAAGTCTACTTGTTGAAAATGTAACGAGACAGAGAAGAGATCACAAAATGAGCATTTAGCTGTGATTTATATGTACTCACCAAAATCAGAAATAGAAAAAGCAGTTTTCTCAAAATGGAAAAAAAAAAATGGCAATTCGTTTTATAAAACATATAGGCTATTTTGTGGTGATGGCGGTTTTAAGTTCTGTTTTATAAGTCCTCCCAAACTACCCTTCTTCCCTGATTCTCTCCACATAAAACAAACTGTGGAAAAGATAACAGAGACTTTAAGAAATATGAATATATTGCATAAATCCAGATCCTCCACTTACACATAGAAAAATTATAGAAACAGTGCTTCCAAAAAAAAACAAAAATACTAAAATTATCTGTTAAACAACAGAAAAATCTTTTGGCTTTATACAAATATTCTTGGCACTCCAAAATACCTTTGTATTACTACGCACTGTCTAAAATATAACAGCTTCCAACGGTTGTTTTAAAAAGTTTTTACCTTATTTTCTTTTCCTAGGTGGTACATTTTTGTAAATATCTTGAGAACTTAATTGAAGGCTCTAGAAAATATCACCAATAGCCATCTGAGTATCTACCATGTGTAAGGGTTGAAGCCTTGTAAGACCTGGTTTTTTCCTCAAGGCTTTATGGGTTCCTAAATTTAGTCACACTACACAAAACAGGTGATCCCTATAAAGATCACCTGCTTCTTGCAATCCAGGTCACTTACACAAAAAATACACTGTCTTCAGTAGTGATTTGCTCGATCACAGGAACTGTTTATAGCGGCTGTCTGCCACTCTCCAATTACCTATTGTGATGTAACAACACTTTTCTAGCATCTCTCTCTCTCCTCCCTCCACTCATTCTTAATTTAAAATTGACTATTATATCTGAAGGAGAAAAACCCTTGAATCTGTGGCTTTATTTTTTTTCAACCCCACCCCCTCCTCTCCATCTCTACTGCCAATGCCTCAGATCAGATCCCCACCATCTCTCACCTGGACTACTGCCTCCAGTCTTGTCTCCCTCAAAGCCATCCTCCACACAGCTGGCAAAGTGATCTATTTAAAACAAAAATTTGACCAGGTCACTCTTCTTAAGATTCTTTAATAGTTCACCATCACGCTAAAATCTCTTTAATGGCCTTCAAGGTCTTTTATGATCAGGTCTCTCCTACCTACTTCTCCTGCTTACACTTCCCCCCTCCAAACTTCAAATTCTAAACTTTAACACACACCACGCTTGCTCCTTTTTTGTGCCTTTGTTCACATAGTCCTGGCTACATGGGATGTGATCTCATCCCACCCTTCTTTTGACTGGCTCACTTATTTTATAACACTCAGCTCCAACGTACCCTCCCCTAGGAAGCCTCACACGCTCCCTACTCCCTATATACACTTGCTGCATTTGGACCCTCTATCTTTATCTTTACAATATCCTCAACTGATGTTTACTTCCCAAACTTTACAATATACTCCTTAGCATGAAAACTGTATCTTTTTTCTAGCAAGTTACATACTATGTGTTCAATAACTGCTGACTGACCAAATTATACAAAAATATAAGTGATGGGAAATAGTGAGATGTATTTTAATCTTAAAACAGCATTAACCAATGTTTTAAAAATGGCTCCATAACGGTCTACAGAAATTTCTGTAGTAGGTTGGATTGTAATTTTCCTAATAGTTCCAGAGTTCACTTCATCACATTCCTTCCTCCTCTTAAAAGGAATGTATCTTTATAATTTCAGAGCTAATTTTGTTTCCCATTAAGAATATTAGGACAGGAGCAGCCTGGGTGACTCAGTCGATTAAGCGGCTGCCTTCAGCTCAGGTCATGATCCCGGAGGCCTGGGATCACGCCCCACGTCAGGTTCCTTCCTCAGTGGGGAGCCTGCTTCTCCCTCTCCCTCTGCTTGCCACTCCACCTGCTTGTGCTCTCTATCTCTATCAAATAAATAAATAAAATCTTAAAAAAAAGAATATTATGACAAATCTGAAGGTATGCCCAGATGCCCTGAAAAGTTAATATGAATCAGATGTATTGCTCCTTGTTTAAATGCAGTTACAAGGAATGAATGGAAACAGCTATATTATGTACTAAGATAACCAATTAGGATTACCAAACAAAACACCATATTCTATGATACATCCTTCAAACAAGTCACATGTACTATGTTTCTCTTTATGCTTGGGAAAGTATCCACTCAGAATTTCCATGGGGCTACAAAATGCCAATCCTTTATTAAAATGAAAAGAACTGCCAAAAGAGTATAGAGAATATTTTAATATTTATTAGATTCTATACTGAGTATCACATGATCCTCACTAATAGATGTTTCTTGCCAATGATGGTGTTAACATTATAATGTTTGATAACAGTTCAAGTACACGTTCTTCTTTTTGGACAGAAGTCCCCCTTGTTTGCGATTATAAGAGAAACAAAAATCAAGGGTAATAAGAATTTCTGTACTATCAATGATGAAGTTAGAAACAATAATTAAACAGATATTGAAACTAACTCTTAAATCCTAGCAGGCCCAAACCAGTAAATGCCATACAATTATACTTACTTTGTGAAACCCAACATATGAACACTTAAGGTTTACAAAACTAATAATTTTAGTGAACATCTACTATACGTCATTCTGAGCTTCAGAATATAAAGATTATAAATCACTAATAACACTATTTGGGCTTAGAGAAAAACACTCTCCGTTCTTTCCCCAAATCTGCTTCTCCCCCCAGAATTTCCCATCTCAGTTAGAGGCAATTTCTTCTTTTCAGCTGCTCAGGCCAAAAACCTTGAAGTTTGAATACAAACTTCTAGCTATAAGATGAGTAAATTCTGGGCAACTAACATATAGCACAGTGATTATAGTTAATACTGTATTATCTACTTGAAAGTTGCTAAGAGAATAGATACTAAATGTTCTCACCACAAAAAAATAATTTTGTGATGTGATGCAGGTATTAGCTAAGGCTGTGGTGGTAATCACTATGCAATATGCAACTATCAAATTGACAAACTGTACACCTTAAACTTACACAATTAATTTGTCAATTAGATCAATAAAACTGGGGGGGAGGACACAAAAGGAAAAACCTTGGAATCACTCAGGACTCCTTTTTTGCATCCAATCCATAAGGAAACCTTCTTTTGGCACTGCCTTCCAAAATATACCGAGAATCTATCCACTTCTCACTCTCTCCACTACTACCCTGTTACCACCATCATCTCTCTCCTGGGTTTTACCACACTCCTGATTTCCACACTTCGAGCCTTGTTCTCGGTCTATTCTCAACATTCCAGCCAGTTTTTAAAGCATAAGTCAGACTGTGTTCCTCCTCCACAGCAAACTCTTTGATGGTTCCCTACCTTAGAGTAAAAAGCAAAAGCCTTATGAGAGCCTGTGAGGCTCTTCACAACTTGTCTTGCCCATACTTGCCTACACTCCCTCCCCCAGTTTACCTCATTCTGGACACTGGCGTCCCTGCTATTACTTGAACAAGGTAGGCACCCTCCTGTCTCAGGATTTCTGTACTGGCTATTTCTTCTGTCTAAAAAATTCCTCCCCCAAGACATTCACTTCACTCAAATGTGACCCTCTTGGTACAGCATTCTCTGACTCTCCTATTTTAAAATGGGGCTATTCCTGACAACACTCCCACCTCCCCCCATGTCTCCTTCCCTATGTTTTCTCCATAGCTCTTATTACCACAAATGATATAATTTACCTATTATATTTATGTATATTATCTAACTCCCCCCAACCAGAATATCAATTTTATGAGGACAAGGATTTTTGCCTGCTTTGTTCACTGATAAATTCCAAGCACTCAGAATAGTGCATGTATATAAGAGTCTCTCAAAAAGCAAGGAATCATATGTACTGTTATACTCACATGCTGTACTGCTATGAGAGGACAGAACAGAAAACAAAACTCTGGATCAAAAAAGGTTTCAGAGAAGAGAAGGCATTTAAATTAGATGAGCAGGAATTGTGCACCGATGACAGAGTGACAGGCTGTCAACATGCAAGGACATGCGATTCATCTGTACTGGAGACAAGCTCCGTCAGCTCAAGGGAGGTTTGTTAAAGGCAAGTTCAGCTTCTTAAAAACCATGTTATTTGAAAAAAGGCAAAGAGCACAATTTGATGTAAATTTACAAAGATGTATATAGGCCAAACAACACTGTACATTTCTCAAATATACAAAACAACAAATACAGGATAAAAGCAATTTTTGAGGCCAAAGTACTAAAAGAACCATGACTTGGAAAACAATACTTTTTATTCCCCACTCCCTGTCTTCCCATCCCTGCTTCTATGATCTTTTTGGTCAAGTCAAAGATCTTATTTCCTTCCTTTCTTCTTTCTTCCCACTCATGCTTTTGTTCTCAGAGAACTAAGGGTCAATTTCCTGTACAATCCATCTGCACAGGATATCCACTTAAACACCATCCTATCTGCTAGCACCAAACAAAAGGGAAAATATTTCAGAGACAAAAAACAGCATAACATTTTCCTGAGGCCAAGAATGAACATGTATTAAATCATAAAGAGTTAAAGAACTAAATGCAGGAGAACAAGCCAAGGAATAAAGGCCAAAAAAAAAAAAAAAGCCTATAGGAAGGGCAAGTAAATGTCACAGTGTTATCCAGTGGGTCTAATCTATGCCATTTTCATTAGCTTAAAACAGACACAGCTGGATGCTTCAGATGTACTGTACCCGCACAAATGCAAGCGTGAAGGCTGGGAATGGGTTTTTATGAACAATGTGAAGTGACTACTATATATTAGGTGCCTTAGTGGGTTAATCTTTCATTAATCGCTGTTACTGAGGTAGATCACGGACTTAAGATGAGACAACAGAAGACTTGATTTTCACTTATGTAAATAGGACCCAAGTAAGAGAAATATGATTAAGTGAAGGCAATTTTATTACTTTTTTTCTGATAGACTTGCAGAAGACAATAAAAATAAGGCAAAACATAGAAATAGCAGTTTGTACAAAGTATATTACCAGGATTAAACAAGTTAAAATCCTGAATAAGACTCAGACTCAAATCCAGAGATAATTCCTAAATTTAATGTTTAATTTTATTAAAAAACACTGTCACCAATTAGTCATTCAATAACTTTCATCATTTTAATTAGAAATTTGTCAGGTAAGTAACTGGAGAAATAAATATAAAATTTTTTCAGTTGAGGCATTTATTTCCAAGCATTTTACAAATCCTTATCTTGCCAGAATTCTACTTTATCTGATTGCTTATTCTCTAAGAAACTACTACTTTTTAATACCTCTTTTAAAAACTATGTAAAGTGGTTGGATAAATCATTCAACAGTTCTCAATATAGCTTAAGTTCTTCATATCAAGCCATATATCTTAACACCACAAAATATTACCTATTATTCACTTGTTCGTTCTTTCAGTAAGTTCTTACTGAGATCCTACTATGAAATACCAGAAACAAAGCACATAATTATAACTTCACCGGCCAACAATGAGGACAGTAAAGAATTTTTTTGAAATCTCCGTTCACGCTTGACTGCTGTGATTATCTACCCCCCCCCCCAACCTATCACCTCTGAACCATACCTGTCAAGTTGGGTACAGCAGTGTCTGAGGCCTCACTACTACACAGGCAGCAAAGCGACAACGTGTCCTGATCTCTGCCATAACTATTGGGTGGAAGCAGGACTGTTCCAAGGACCATTCCTCTGCCCAGAAGCACAAAAGTTAAACTGTTCTGTGTAGAGAAGTCTTAGAATTCCACTCCCTGACAAGCAATACCACATGCATGTGGCGTTTACTCATGTACTCAGTGGCCAGAGGGAACCAATAGGAGGGTAAGCATTTACAAGTCCCCAAGTGGGTGGGGAGTAACCTAAAGGAAAATGTCTAGTAATCAGCAAAGACTGAGTCAGAACAGGGTTATTTAGAAGAACCTCTGGGAATGTTTTGAAAAAATAAGTAAAATAAAAAGGAAAACACATGAGTCACAAATAATAAAATATGTAGGGATCAGTCAGTACATATTGATGGGATTTTGTTCCTAAATGGATGATGAAGTAAGCCTGTAGAAAAAAGTTTCCTTGGAGAAAACCTGTTTACAATAAAACACCAAATACACTTTTAAAAGAGGAAACGCCCTAAGGAGACTCATCTTTTGCATCACTTAAATTAGCTCAAGTAACCACAAATCCAAAGTCAAAGAAATAGTTACAATCTGATTCATGAGCACAGAAACCAGGAAATAACTGCCTTCACTAACATTTGGCTGTACAGCTTAATACAGTTAAAAATATGGCATAAAAAAAATACGGCATGGTTGCGACAACATGGAGAGACCTAGAGGGCGTTATGCTAAGTGAAATTACTCAGAGAAAGACAAATACCATATGATTTCACTTAAATGTGAAATCTAAAAAACAAAACAAACGAATAAACAAACGAAAAGCAGAAACAGACCTATACAGAGATCTGATGGCTGTCGGGGGTGGGGGAGGGGTGGGGGGAGGGGGGATGGGTGGGTGACACAGGTTTCCAGTTATGCAATAAATAAGTCACGGGGATGAAAGGTACAGTGTAGGGAATACAGTCAATGTCACTGTGCTAGCACTGTGTGGCGACATATAACTACACTTGTGGGGGGCACAGCATAGCATATAAACTTGTTCAATCACTCTGTATACACCTGAAACTAATGCAACATTGTGTCAATTAGACTTCAATTTAAAAAACAGATAAAATTTTAGGGGCGTAGCTGGCTCAGCTGGAAGAGCACGTGACCTTTTTTTTTTTTTAAGATTTATTTATCCATTAGAGAGAGGGAGCATGAGCAGGAGGGGCAGAGGGAGAGGGAATCTCAAGCAGACTCCTTGCCAAGCGTGGAGCTGGACACGGCTTTATCTCACAATCCTGACATCAAGGCCCCAAGAAGACGACCTGAACTGAAAATAAGAGTCTGACGGTTAACCGACTGCACCACCCAGGTGCCCCAAAAGAGTGTGCAACTCTTGATTTCAGGTGGTGAGTTTGAGCCCACGTTGGGTGTAGAGATTACTTAAATAAACTTAAGATAAAAATAATTTTTTTTAAAATAAATAAAAACATGGTATGACAGTGTTGAAAACTTCTGAATGTTAAAACTTTTAAAAGCAAATCTTTACTAATATATAGGAACAAAGTTAAATAAAATGTAAAAATCTGAAGATGAGAGTACCTTGTTGAGAATTTAGTAAAATCTGCAAATAATACACTGAGTTATTTAGTGGTATTATCTACTGAAATAACACAAGAATGTTTCTAACTGGGCGCCTGGGTGGCTCAGTCAGTTAAGCATCTGCCTTCGGCTCAGGTCATGATCCCAGGGTTCTGGGATCAAGTGCCACATCAGGTGCCCTGCTCAGCCGGGAGTCTGCTTCTCCTTCTCCCTCTGCCTCTCACCCCTGCTCGTGTCCACTCTCTCTGTCTCTCTCAAATAAATAAAATCTTAAAAAAAAAATACTTCTAACTGTACAGCTAAGAAAACTCATTGATCAATATTTAATAAGCACCTACTATTACCAGCCACTGTGCTATGTTTCAGGTCCATAAAGGAAACAGGATAAAATTATAATATACCAGGACTGAAACAGCCTTCGCTAAAGTTGAAACAAAATTATAATGTAATCTTAGAGAAAGAATGCCTCTGAAGTAGCTAATTATTAATAGCTTAAAAAAAACAAAGCTTATACTTTCAATGAAATTAACCTTTTATAAAGCCAGTATTGTTAACATTATGGGAAAAGCAAGAGTTAAATGATTAATGGTTACCTCAATTAATGACTCAGTGTTTCAAATACCAGGTCGAATTTCTCCTTCCCTAGATAATCTTTAAAAATAAAATGGAAAGGAGCTCCATAATCCATATTCTATACATACCTATATTCCATACCATATAATTTACTAGTCAGTAAATCTGCTCTTCAAATTACCAATAATTAATAGTTACAAATCAGAAAACTAGAAAAATTGACACTACGAAAGTATAATATAAAGAAAATAAATACTTTTGTGATTCTATGCTGCTTATAACTATCTAAACCATCTAATAGCTTTTAAACAGTTTAAAGAATAAAATGAAAAAGAATGCACGTAGGGGGCACCTGGGTGGCTCAGTTGGTTAAGCAACTGCCTTCGGCTCAGGTCATGATCCTGGAGTCCTGGGATCGTGTCCCGCATCGGCTCCTTGCTCAGCAGAGTCCGCTTCTCCCTTGGACCCTCCCCCCTCTCATGCTCTCTGTCTCTCAAATAAAATAAAATCTTAAAAAAAAGAAAAGAAAAAAAAATGCACGTAAAACTGATCACCAAAAATTAATACGTTTGAAACCTAAGATTAAACCCCAAACTATTAGAAAGACATGTTATTTTTTAAATTGTTTTCAGTTTATAAAAGTGACACATGCTCATTATAGAAAATTTGGAAACTATAAATAAAAAGACAACACATCACCCACTTCTACAGCCCCAATTATTATTAAAATAACATTGATACCTTTGCATTTGGCCCTTTTAATCTGCATAATGTTTCATTCATTCAGCCAATATTTCTTGAGTAGCTACTATGTGCAAAAAGCACTTCACTAGGCAGGAAATATGAGGTGCTAGGCAAGAAATAAAGTCCATAAGAGATGAAGATAACGGGTTGGGGAGGAATTTCACTACTTTAAAGAAGGTGAGGGGTGCCTGGGTGGCTCAGTCAGTTAAGGGTCTGCCTTTAGCTAAGGTCATGATCCCCAGGGTCCTTGTCAGGCTCCCTGCTCTTGCTTCTCCTTCTCCCTCTGCCCCTCTCCTGCTCATTCTCTCTCTCTCTCTCAAATAAACAAAATCAAGAAGAAAGAAAGAAGGAAAAAGATGGTGACACTTAAGCAAATGCTGAAAGCCAAAGAATCTAAGCCGGGATAATGTAGCAAGTGCAAAAATCTGAAAGCAGGAATGAACTTACTTGCCATGCAGAGGAAATGCAAAGTGTGGCTGTAATTGAGAAAGTCAGAAGAGAAGCATGAAAAGAAGTTAGTAAGACCATCCGGACGGCCAGACCAAGCCCATAAAAATTTAGAATTCTTTTCCAAGTACAATGGAAACCCATGAACAGTTTTAAGGAGGGAGATCATATGTTCCAACTCCCATTTGGTAAAAGACCACTCTGGCTACAGGGTGGAAAAAAAATGGATTAGATAAGAAACAAAATTAGAAATAGGTAAATATGCAGTAGTTCAGGAATGGGTTCAGGTTGGCTTCGAAAAGAACGGGGTCATGAAGACAAAGAAAAGTCGAAGAACTTAAAAATCCGGTTTAGAGATGGAACTGACAGGGCTTGCAGATTACTTGGATATAAAATAAGAAGAGACAGGGTAAAAATAAAGAATGGCTGCCAAGCTGCAGGCTTGAGTGAATGGGCAGATGGCCATGTAATTCACTCAAAAGCAACAGCAGTATAAATCAAAAGTTCCACTGCAGACAAGTATATGTGAGGGATATAATTAAACACCTTGATATATAAATCTGTAGCTCAGAGAAGATCCTGGGCTGCAGACATCAGCATAAAGAGGGTATCTAAAACCATGCATCTGGATGAGATTACTTAGGGAGACTACAGTCAGATGAAAGTGCAGGATCATGCTTAACGGGGAATCATGACTGGAATTCTGCAGATTTCTCGTTTGAAACCATGGAGGCTAGAAAGAAGTGAGAAAACATTAAGTGCTTAGAGAAAAAACCGTCAACCCAAAATTCTATGTCCACAGAAAATATCCTTCAGAAATGAAGATGAAATAAAGACATCCTCAGTAAAGGGAAGAACTTGTTGCCAGTAGACCTGCTCTAAAAGAATTCAATTCAGACATAATGGAAATTTTACCAGTAGGAAATTTTGGAACATTAGGAATAAAAGAAATAATGATGGTAAACAACAGACTATTGAGTTCTTATACGATAGTTGAAAGCACACAGTGTAACATCATCGGTAGGGACTTCTCAATGCATGTAGATATAATATATGACAACTATATAACACAGGGAAAAGAAAAATCTGTATGAGGGCAAGGTTCCCGTATTTCAACTGAGGTGGCAAAATACTGAATCTAAGTAGTGTGAAAAGTTCACTATGTATATTGAAATCCCTACAGCAACCACGGGAAAACCTATACAAAGAAATACAGCCAGAAACAACAGATAAGTGAATATGAATATTAAAAAGACATGTTAATAATCCAAGACAAAGCAGGAAAGGGAAAGAGAAGAAATAACAGAAAAATAATATGGTAGACCTAAATCCAAGCATATGAATGGTTAACATTAAATGAAAATGACCTAAATATAATTATAAGCTAGTTTGTCATAGTAGATATGTATGATCCAACTATAGACTATCTAAAAGAAACTCACTTCAAATATAACCATAGAAGTCGGTTAAAAATAAAAGGATGAAAACTTATGTCCACAGAAAAACCTGTGTATGAACCTTCATAGCATTATTAATAATAGCCAAAAGTGGAAACAACCGAAATGTCCCATCAATTAATAAATGGATAAATAAAACAGCTCAGCAAAAGGAAGTACTAAAACATGTTATAACATAGATGAACCTTGAAAACATGCCAAATGAAAGAAGCCAGTCAAAATGAACACATGTTGGTGTGATTCCATTTAGATGAAAGGTCTAGAATTGGTAAATCCATAGAGACAGAAAGTAGATTAGTGGTAGCCTAGGGTCGGGATGTGAAAAGGAATATGGAATGATTGCTAATGGCTATGGGGTTTCTTTTTGGGGTGATGAAACATAAGAGTAGACTGTACTGATGGCTGAAGAACTTTACACTAAAACCACTGAATCATATACTTTAAATGGGTGAATTTTATATGTGGATTTAAACATTAGCATTAAAAACATTATGCTATGTGAAAAAGGCCAGATTTAAAGTCTACATATTGCATGATTCCATTCATATGAAATACCCAAAAGAACATGTATATAGGGACAGAAAGCAAATTAGTGGTTACCTGGGACTGGGGTACGATTGCCAACTGACTATAAAATAGTACAAGGAAGCTTTTGGGTGATGGAAATCCTCTAAAACTGGATTGTGGTAAGGGTTACACAACTATGTACATTTTTAAAAAATTATATATCTTTTAAAACTTAAGTTTTAGGAAATGGAAATCATAGCTCAATAAAGCTATTTTTCTCAAAGCACAAAAGGTACAAAACAAGCAAAATCAGACTTTTGTTCTCTGAAAGATATTGTTAAGAATCAACGATAAGCCACAGACAGGAGAAAATATCTGCAAGTTATATGTCTGACAAAGGATACAGATCCAGAATATATCAAGAACTCTCAAACTCAACAGTATGAAAACAAACCACTCAATTTAAAAATGGATAAAAATTCTCTTCAACAAAGATAATACAGGAATGACAAGATGCTCAACATCAGCAACCATTAAAGAAATGCAAATTAAAACCACAATGAGATACCACTACACATGTATTAGAGTGACTACCTTAAAAACAGTAAGAATACCAGGTGGTAACTACAGATGCAAGCCAACTGGAACTCTCATAAATTGCTGGGGTGAAATGCCAAATGGTACAGCCAATCTAGAAAGCAATCTGGCAATTTCTTGTAAAACATCACTTATATGACCCAGCAATACCACTCCTAAGTATCTGTCCCGGAGAAATGAAAACCTACATTCAAACAAAAACCTATATATAAATACTTATGGCGGCTCTATTCCTAACCACCCCAAACTGGAAATAATCTACATGTCCTTTAATGGATGAACAAACTGTAGTATGTCCATACAATGGAATACCACTCAGCAATAAAAAAGGAATGAACTACTGATACAACAACCAGAATGGATCTCAAAGGCATTATGCCGAGCTTCCCAAAGAAGCTGGTATTGAAAGCATACATTCTGGGGCACCTGGGTGGCTCAGTCATTACGCGTCTGCCTTCGGCTCAGGTCATGGTCCCAGGGTCCTGGGATCAAGCCCCGCATCTGGCTCCCTGTTCGGCAGGAAGCCTGTTTCTCCCTCTCCCACTCCCCCTGCTTGTGTTCTCTCTCTCACTGTGCCTCTCTCTGTCAAATAAATAAATAAATAAAACTTAAAAAAAAAAAGAAAGCAAAAATTCTCCAGAAGACAAAACCACTGTGGTTGCCAGGGGTCAGGAGTAGGGAAAGTGTAACTACAAAGTGAGCCAATGGACATCTGGGGAAAATGATATGGCTATTCTGTTTCCCGAGAGTGGTGGTGGTTACACATATCTATGCATGGGCTAAAACTCACATAACTGTACCTGCCCCAAAAGAGTTGATTTTACTACATGTTAGTTAAAAAAATTTTTTGAAGTTCAGGATCCAGTACTAAGCCCTAAAGAACAGCCACATTTAGAGAGCAAACAGAAAGAGGAGAAGTCAGCAAAGGAGACTAAGAACAGTCAGCAAGGAAGGAAAACACCAAAAGCTGAAAAGGGGGACTGTATGCGGAAGGAGGGAAGGATCGACAGGGTTAACTACTGCTGACATGTTAATAAATGCGTACATAAGAGTATTCATTGCTTTTATAAGCTATATATCAAAAATTTCCCCATATTCTTATAAATCTTCAAAATCTTCTTTTTAATGGTTATATATATTTCATCTTGCAGAGGTACCACCATTTCCAATAACACTTACATGTACCTAGTTACAAGTCACCTAATAATACCTATATGCACTTCATACCCCCAATTTTTCTCTGATTAACATGACCTCATTAGAACAAATTTTCTAGTCAAAGGAAATTTCAACACTCATGATACATATTTCCAAACCACTTTCCAAAAAGTTTTACCACTTTACACTCACAACGATGTATAAATCTTCATTTCACCAAGGTGTTTATATGTCTTTTTATTTTAAAGGCAAACAGTAACTTGTTAAATTCACAATTCACTTCCCATTTCTTTTGCTAACTACACAGCAACTTATTCCTTATTTCTCATTTCTTTTGCTGTTATGTTTCCTATTTTGCAAGCTATTAGAGGCACAGGCAGTAAATCAAAATAAACAAATGGGAAATATACAAAATATAACTTCTAGTAGCACTCTTACCTCTAGAGATGGCAGAGAAAAAATTCTGATTCTTCCCTATGTAGGCCCTCAATTTCAAACACCTCACAATTGGAGCTATCATTTTTATAACAGCATGTATTCTTCGAATGGACAGTCACACCAGATGAACTATCCCCCAACAGCCCACCTATCACTTTTCCTATCAGCATCAGACAGACAGCAGTACAGAATCCAGTGCACACACAGGTACTTCTAAGACAGGGGTCTTTCAAGTAATATTTTGGGATGGAATGGTAGACCTTAAAACATGTTCAATTCCATTATTATTGAGATGAAGAAAACAAAGCTAGTGTCAGAACCAGATGATCTCTAGGGTGGCAGTTGCCACAGTCCTGCCTGCTATTAACCCTCGCCCCTCTGCCTCCCAACACAGCAGCTGACTAGAATTCTAAGAAAGCACAGCACCAATTCCATGTCATGCTACTTCACTCTTAGTTTTCATCTCCTTACCTTTCCTTTTATGAACTCAAGGCTTTAGGAACAAAACTTGGCCTCTCATTACAAAACCAATCCCTAATGTTAAGTTTTTTGTATGTTTTTCTTAATCCAAGAGCTCAGGCCCTCTATTAAGTAGCCCTGGGCTCTGCCATTCAAAAAGTGAGGTGTCAACTTGGTTATTTACAATATCTGAGCATAAAATCTTCATTCGTAAAGCAGGAAGAAAATGGTTAAGTACTTTTATGGAGTCCTTAAATGAGATTAAACGCATGTAAAGTGCTTAGTGGAAAACCTGATACCATAACTTAAAACTTTAGTTCGTTCTGTAATCTAAAAGGGGTGCGTTCCTGCCTGGAAAAGACATCTATTAAAAGATAAGAATAAATGTTTTGGGTTTGAGTTAGACTGTATAGCTAATAAGAAGTCAAAGGTACAGAAAAAAAGCAACTCTAAACTTTTGCAAAAGTAACCCTCTTAAGGTCAGTTAGTAATAGTATAGATGATCTCCCCAGCTCCCATATACTCTCTATTTGAGTATATCACAAAAAGTCACAAAAATCAAAACGCTATTTTAGAGGTATAGGTCTGTGATTCATCAGTAGACCTGTACCTCTGAAACAAATAATACATTATATGTTAAAAAAAAAAAGAAGAAGAAGAAGAAGAAGATAGTAGGAAGGGAAAAATGAAGGGGGGAAATCGGAGGGGGAGACGAACCATGAAAGACTATGGACTCTGAGAAACAAACTGAGGGTTCTAGAGGGGAGGGGGGTGGGGGGATGGGTTAGCCTGGTGATGGGTATTAAAGAGGGCATGTATTGAATGGAGTACTAGGTGTTATATGCAAACAATGAATCATGGAACACTACATCAAAAACTAATGATGTAATGTATGGTGATTAAAATAATAAAATAAAATTTTTAAAAAATAAATAAAAAGAGCAAATAAAAGTAAAAAAAAAAAAAACCCACCAAAAAACGCTATTTTAATCAGGACCATGCTTACCCTCCTCCTGCGTCTATTCAAATTCTGTATTATCGGGACACCTGGGTGGCTCAGTCAGTTAAACATCTGCCTTCAGCTCAGGTCATGATCCCAGGGTCCTGGGATCCAGTCCCGCATCGGGCTCCCTGCTCAGCGGGGAGTCTGCTTCTCCTTCTCCCTCTGCCCCTCCACCCTGCTCACGCTTTCACTCACTCTGTCTCAAATAAATAAATAAAATCTTAAAAAAAAAAAAATTCTGCGGGGCGCCTGGGTGGCTTAGTCCGTTAGGCGTCTGCCTTTCGGCTCAGGTCATGATCCCAGGGTCCTGGGATTGAGCCCCGCATCAGGCTCCCTGCTCAGCCGGGAGCCTGCTTCTCCCTCTCCCTCTGCCCCCCGTCCCCGCTTGTGATCTCTCTGTCAAATAAATAAATAAAATCTTTTAAAAAAAATTCTGTATTATCTTTCAAAGTGTAGCTCAAGTTCCTAGATTCTCCCTGAACCTGACCTCTCTGACCATTTCTGATTAAGTAATCTCTGCCTTTGCCTAGAACAGCAACTGTCATACTATATTGGGACATCGTCTAGAGTGTATTTGCTATAATTTATTACTTCCTTTTTTGAGTGTCTTTTTTCCTCCAATAATATTAAGTTTCTACAGGTACAGAACCATTATGTTTCTCTGTCCAATGAAACCCAGCAAAGTGTTTTACTAATAAATAATGACTGGTAAAAAGGATTAACTCATTTAAAAAATTCAGTTCCAGAAATAAATAAATAAAACCTATTAACAGCATCTTTTCCCTTTCTCTACACCAGCGTTTCTCAAACTTTCATTTTCATTACCACTATGCTAAGGACTAAAATTACATTTAACTTAACTAAATAATGTAACTTAATTCAATTTCTTCCTAACAAGAGAAAATAAAAACTAAAAGGATAAGATTTGGTAGGGTAGCACTGAGCTTTGGAGGGTCAGAAACCACTGTATATACCTAAGTTATTATCACTCCTGTTGAGAATGCATGCTCTATATTTAACCAAATCCTCCAAACACTTGAAGGTCCAAATAGGACTCATTTGTTCCTATTAGAGTAGGAGCTTTCTCTAATTACAAAACCAAAGATGTGAACATACTTTGGACTCAAAGTTTTCTGTTACAGAGAGAGGAAGAGCACATTTTTCTAAGCAAGGGGTAAGACCATAAACACACACACACACACACACACACACGCACACACACACACACACACACACACACACACGCAGAGAAGAAAAAGCATTGAGTATTGTAAGTTTTACAAGACCAGACCAAGAATGTGGGAACCTGGGTAGGCTAATAATTAATACATCTTCAAAACAACACTCCTTAAATATGTATTCAACATTTACTCGGCAAGAAGCCTGAAGTTTGCGCTAAGGAAGAAGGGAAAACAGAAATGAAGACGTAGTCCTGAATAATTCATCTCTGGCCCTAAACTCAGGAGTTCTGACTCAGCAAAAGACCCTGCAGCTAACCAGAATTACCCACCTCAGCAGGCACTGTCCCCTGCCCTTTGGTGGTCTCAGGCTCTAGCCCAAACAGCTTATGAAATATTCCCCAACATCACAGATAATATCCTTTATGAGAGGATTTTTAGAAAACAACTTCCTCTCCCTGTTACACTTCCAGTGAACCTTTAGAAATCGACACTCTGGAGAGGAGCCCAGCTGGCCCATTCCTTAATCCAGCTCAGTGATTTTGCTGCATGAGAAACTTGGCCTGATTAGAAGAGAAGAGAAGCCTGGAAATGTATGTGTGTCTTAGCCAAATAATGTGAGATATTTGTGGGCCAAATGACAGACAACCTTAACATCCAGAAAAAAGAATTCACACTATATTGGGATATAACAGTTAATCACTGTAGATTTGTGAGAAGTAGTAACACATTGATTGTGCTATTTAGAGAAGACGGCTCTAGGACACCTGGGTGGTTCAGTCAGTTAAGGTTCTGATTCTTGATCTCAAGGTCCTGAGTTCAAGCCCTACATTGGACTCCATGCTGGGCATGGAGCCTACTCGGGGGTGGGGGGTGGTGGTGAAATTTGGGGCGCCTAGGTGGCTCAGTCAGTTAAATGTCTAACTCTTGGTTTCAGCTCAGGTCATGATCTCATGGGATTGAACCCGGTGTCAGGCTCCGGGCTCATTTGGAGTCTGTTTTAAGATTTTCTCTTTCTGCCCCTTCTCACACATGCGTGCTGTCTGTCTCTCTCTCCCTCTCTCTCTCTTAAATAAATAAATCTTTTTAAAAAAATAAAGAAGACTGGTCTATAATGCTCCTGATGGACCCCCTGCATTTACAGAAACTAAAAGTTTGCTGCAGAAAACTAAGCAAGGATAATAAGGGCCTGTTCATGGAATAGACAATGACAGATTCAAGAATTCTTTTGTAGAAGGGAATTGATAATTATCTAGTAATAGAGGATATAGGAAAGGACACTAATAAATCTAACTCTGGTTTGGAGCAAAATGAATATAAAGTAACATCGAGACTTCAAAGCCAGAGTTATAAGACTAGAGTATAACTGAGGTATATCCACTGAGGACATTATTTTAGGAGTTGTCAACATGGTTCAACATTTTATACAAAAGGCAAAGGAAAGTAGTAATATTCCATCAAGACATTTTTTATCAACTAAAAAAGTGGCAATAATCACAAGGTTTTGTATTCAGTTGCCAAAATACTCTTTAATCCAAAATCATTTATTTCTGGATGGTACCAGGTAACAAAAACTTGTATCATCATTTCTCTTTCCTTCTTCCATGCATCCTCCCTAGGTGAAATCATTCATAGCCATTACTATTAATCATAAACTCTAGGCTATTAGCTCCTGTATTAGTTTCCTGTGGCTGCTATTAACAAATCACCAAATTGTTTGACTTAAAACAACAGAAATGCATTCTCTCATAATTCTGGAGGCCAGAAGTCAGAAACTGGTATCATTGGGACAAAATGGTATCGACAAGGCCTCAGCCCCCTTTAGAGGCTCTAGCGGAGAATCCATCATTTGCCTCTTCTAGTTTCCAGTTGCTACCAGCATCCCTTGGTTTGTGGCCACATCACTCCAATCTTCAAGATCAGCATCTTCAGATCTCTCTGCTCCAGCTTCCTATCTTCTCCTCTGTATGTGAAGTCTCCCTCTGTCTCCCTCTTATAGGGATACTGATTGCATTTAGGGCTCGCTTAGATTAACGCAAGATAATCTCTCCATCTATAAGGACATCTCCCCTCCCCACTTTTTTTGCCATCTAACATTTACAGGTTCCAGGGATTAGGGCACGGATAGCTTTTAAGGGGGCACTTTTCAGCCTACCATAGCTCCCAAATCCCACCAACCCCAAATCACTCTCCTGGCCAGCTGACTCCTATAGCCTATGGGTAGGTATACTTAGACATCCTAAAAGAACCAAAAACCCATTTTGTTCCTACTTCTGTTGTCATTTCTTTTCCAGTTTAGCTGTGTGCATGCATGTGTGTTCTTACTGTTGTTAATGGCATACCCATTCACCCAGGTATCTAATCCAGAAACTTCATCATCATTCTAGAATTCTTTCTTCCCTAATTCCCTCTAACACTATTATCCTACAGATTCCAGCTCCTAAATCTCTCTCAAATCCCTTACCACTGTCCTCATTTATGCCCTCTTTATTTCCTTGCCTGAGCTGCTACAACATTCAACCACCTGATCTTCCTGACTTTAGTTTCATTCTGCTCCAATCTAATATCCACACTGCCTCTAAAATGGTGTTTTGAAAGGGCAAGACCATCTAGAGTTATGTTCCTACTTAAAACCTTTAAGGGTTTGGGGGGCTCCAGGGGGGGCGGGGGCACGCAGTTGGCTGAGCATCTGACTCTTGGTTTCAGCTCAGGTGGTGATCTCAGAGTCCTAGGATTGAGCCCCGTGTCAGGCTCCACGGCAGAGTCTACTCGGGTTTCTTTCTCTCTCTCTTCCTCTGCCCCTCTTCACCCACGCTCATGTGTGTGTGCTTTCTCTCCAATAAATAAATCTTAAAAAAAACACAAAAAACAAAAAACCACCTTTAAGGGTTTGGGCTCTCTACTGCAGAGTTAAATTCCAAATGTCTCAGCATGGTATGAGAAAGATCTGTCATGATCTGGCACTTAGCCTCTCCTGCCTCTCCTCATCAATCTTGTATCTTCTTTTCAACCACTTACAACTCTACCAACAGTTCTCTGAACATGTCAATTTGTTCAATCTTTGCTGTTGCTAATTCTCTCCTCCTACAATCTTCCTTTCCAGTTACCTAGTGAACTCATTTAACACAATTCATATTTCTTCTGTTAAATGTTCTCAAAAGTATTCTCCCTCTCCCCTAAAATTAAGTTTATAACTCTACACTGCATCACAATCACACCGATTTTTGTTATTAGTAGTTATTTGTGGGGAGGAAATATTGCACAATACAGAAAAATACAAAGTACTACTATTTGCAATGTATGACTCCAGCCTCCCCCCCCATGTAAGGGCAGGGATTATGTCTTATCCATATCTATTTTCCTAGAACATGTATTCAATAATTATTTGATGACACATCATTTTTTAATTATAGAAACAATACTTGCCCATATTTTAGAAACTAAAAGACACAGTAATGAAGACAATTAAAAGCAGTCATGATCCCATCACCCAGAAATAATTACTGATAATGTTCACACATTTTAATCCAGCCTTTTCCTTATCTTACTCCTAAAGATGTTCCCTAATATATAGTCTTACAGCAATTTTAGCCTTAAGGATAAAATTAAAACATAACCTACCAATTCCTATAACTTAAGATTTGGAAACTTGGAATAGAAGGAATTTAGTCCACAGATTTGTTTGGGAAAAGTGCAAATTTGATTTATTTCATTTAGATTTCTGTTCTAGATATTCAGATCCCTAAGATCAGGATCTGTAGAAGTGATACGGTTTTAAGGAATTTCACTGCAAACTTCATCACTAGGTAGTTTTTATACACTTATAAAACAAATAACTTTAATTTTCCAGGATGAACAAAATTTAAAATAAAACACAAGATGTGATCCATTCCTGAAGTAGTTTACCCATTTTGTGGCCAAAATACCAACTGCCCAAAAGTATAAACCGTCCTTACATGTTGTCAAAATCAAACTACAAAGTTTTCAAAGTGTTCAGAGATTTATTCTAAGGAGCTTATAATTTTATTTTTAAATGGCATGCTTAATTATGTACTGGTCTTTACGAAAGAGAAGTTGAAGGCTCCTCTCTCCCTTCCCAGATCTTCATTTCCTCACAAAGTTGAATCAGAAGCTTGGCTTTCAACTCAACCCTCAAGGTAATGGAGGACTTGTTGTAATTTATTACATTCGAGACACTGAGTAAGCCACATTTTCCCCATCTCTTGTGTTTTCCTCTTTTTCTTATTAGAAGGTATAGTCTTTTCATGCAGCTAGAGGGAAGATCTATAATTTGATCCTACCTAATTGTATTTCTTCATTGGGGTCCAAAGCCAAAACTCTTGCTAACAAAGTGTTATCCTGCCTTGCTTAGTTCCACATGCAGATGTCATTCTTGAAAGAGGATCCTGTATGAAGGGAGTAATATAATGTGGGACTTAGGAATTCCTGTGCTCTAAGAGCACCTCTTAGAACATCTACCTAACAGCACCCACTTCTCATTATTATCTTTTACCCTCTGTTTGAAGGTATAGTTGTCTTGAGATAATATTAGGATATGCATTCGGGAAAGAGTCACCCAGCCACAATCAGATCAGACTCTTTAAACATAAACGTTTGCATTTAACAATGATCACTAATTTTCCTCTGTATTAATCACTGTATCTTGTGCATAGAAGGCCCTCAAGGTTTTTTAAATTAATGTTTACAAATTTCTACCAGCATGAAGTTTTCATGCAAACTAAAAATGACTCAAAGCAATTCTAGCCCTCTACAGTAGGACTGTGACAGCTACCATTTATGGAGCACATATGTACAAGGCACTTTACACACTTTCATTGATGTATTGTAATTTATAATATTACATACAGCTCTGAAAGACAGGCATTATCACCACCAACACACAAATGCTCAGAAATGTTAGGTAACTTATTCAAGTTCTAAGAGTTGGTGAAGCCAGTTTACAAAACCCTCACTCTTGTCTAATTCCAAAGCCCATGCTCCTTTCACAATTTCAGGATGCCTATCTCATTCAATAGAGAGTGATACCAAAACCGGAAAAAGTCCTTTTGCCTTCTAGAGAAGAATTTCAGAACAGCCAAACTCCCCAAGTGAAATGACTGATTCCTCTGTCCATCTGTAAGAATGACATTTAAGAACCAAACCTGAGGGGTGCCTGGGTGGCTCAGTCATTAAGCGGCTGCCTTCGGCTCAGGTCATGATCTTGGGGTCCTGGGATTGAGCCCCACATCAAGCACCCTGCTCGGCTGGAGGCCTGCTTCTCCCTCTCCCACTCCCCCTGCTTGTGTTCCTGCTCTTGCTCTATGTCAAATAAATAAATAAAATCTTTAAAAAAAAAAAAAGAATCAAACCTGAGAGACTAATTAGAATGATAAACACATGCTTACCAACTAGTCCATTCCATCACAGAAAACTGAAAATCTCTGCCATTTATTTCCGGCAGAATAATCACAAATTTTTCCAGAATTAATGCACGATGACTCAGGGAAGAGTTCTAAATATTTGTATGGGTCATGCCAGAATCCAGAATGCATGCAAAAATATAACCTCTTCTCTAATTAACTGGACAACTTTCATCTCTTTTTTGGAACAATCTTATTTAGACCAAAATGGAACAGATGGTACCTTTTCTTTTGATTTGTCCTCGAAGAAAGGAAGAGCTGAACAAAAGTCTTCCCTTAATGTATGGCTCATCTCACAAACATCACAACCAAAAAGTAATGTATATGTGGGTATTCATTAGGAAATAATTCTTATTGTTCTTAAGGTCCTCTAACCTTATCTTTTAGGACACCTGTCACTGCCCTGCAGATAACTTAGTAACATAACAATCCTTTCAAGTAATGCTCAAAAAAAAAAAAAAATCAAAAAAGCTGGTTTTTCCTTTTCAGATCCATGAAGCTAGTTTTCTAATTATCTCTGAAGAGGCGGGTCTATGTGCATATACTACACTCCCTATACTTGGGTCCTGGCTGCAAGCTTTTTCCTGCTGAACTCAGATATTTCCCATGGCCTTAACTAAGAGAAACAAAGACCTTATTCATGACCCTTATTTCAGCAGCTACTAGCTGTCCAAAGCAATAGAATCCTCCCTGCAGCATGAGCATTAGAGGTAAGAAGAAAAAAAACCATAGTTCAAATTACAAAATTCTTTTGGGTTTAGTGCTCATATTAATATATACGTTTTGTTCAAATAATCATAAAAATCATGCTCAGGATCCAATCCCTATGATTTCACTGCAAAACTCTGTATCTCCAGCTTAAAACAAGGCTATCATTGAAATTACAAAATTATTGAAAAATTTTAATGATATACCTTTGTTAATAAAGCTCTCTATTAAAGTTATTTTTATTTGGACATCTGTCAGCATCAAACTGTGAGTCCCTAGTACGCTAAGTACTATGTGAATACTATGTATTCACATGTCTGTGTACTAGGGACTCACAGTAAAGTTGACTATTACCACTGGCTTAATTTATGATGCAAGGTAGAAAACCCCAGAGCAGCAGAGAAGTATGCATTAACACTACTACAACTACCAATAATGTCTTCCCAGACCACTAGTCCAAATATCACGTGAGAGCCATAGAGCATTCAAAAAGAAAATGAATACTTTAGATGTATCTAAAGATAAAAATACAGAATCCTTAAGAGCAGGAGCCAGCAAAGTTTCTTCACCAAGATAGATGGGCCCAGGTCAAGAAAGGAGTGGCTTCGTGTATTTCAACTATCCCAAAGGTACAACTAATTTCAATTTTCCTTTTCAGTTTTACTAGATTTCCACTGATTCTACCCTGATGACAGAAGGACAAAATATTGTGCTCAGTAACATCTGTAGGACAGACGAAGAAAGAACATAAATCAGACATCAAAATTCCTCCTAAATGGTGGGCAAGATTGTGAGGAAAAGGAATAAGGGACAGAAAATAGTAAGAGGCAGGGGGGAAAAAAAACAATGTTATCCTAACCCCATAGGAACAAAACTTGAAGTTTGGACTTTTTTTTAGGTTTTATTTATTTATTTGAGAGAGAGAGCGAGCGTGCAAGCCCAAGCAGGGGGAGCGGCAGGCAGAAGGAGAAGCAGGCTCCCCACTGAGCAGGGAGCCTGACATGGGGCTCCATCCCAGGACTCTGGGATCATGACCTGAGCCGAAGTCAGATGCTTAACCAACTGAGCCACCCAGGCACTCAAAGTCTGGACTTTTGAGCACCAGGTAATCTAGTAGAGAATAGAAGACAGAAAAAGAAAATTAAAATCTAACTGTTGCTGAGTACTTGCTTATATAAGCCAGGGAATTTACCTATATTATCACTAATTCTCATCTTAACACTGATATAGACTATTATCCCGTTTCTCAGATGAACAGCCATTCTCCCTATAACACTGGGAGACAATTTTGTGAAATTTTTAAAAGATTTATTTATTTATTTGAGTTTGTGCACAAGTGGGGGGACAGGCAAAGGGAGAGGGAGAGAGAGTCTCAAGCAGAGCCCGATCTCACAATCCTGAGATCATGATCTGAGCCAAAATCAAGAGTCGGGGGGGAAAAAAAAGGAGTCAGATGCTTAACCAACTGAGCCACCCAGATGCCCCTACAGAGACACAATTTCAGAGTAAGATTTGAAATTCTGCCTCTAGCACTTATGAGCCTTGAAACTATGGGTAATTAATAACTAAAAATAAAGCCATCCTATTATCAGCAAGGCACAACGGAACCATAATAGTCTTGCAAAAGCGTATGTGCCTTATTAAATATTCTCCTATGCCAAAGATCACTTGCCCTGGGCTGCCAAAGCCAGAATGTTTTAAAGGTCCCCATAACCGCCTGATTAATTTGGCTTTCTGTATTTATGTAGTGAAATTGACCTCTGACCTATGGCTAGAAATGGGTGAGTAAAATAAGGCCTCTTCCATGATGGGGGCAAAGAGGGTAGAGAAGGACTTCAAGAAAAGATAAAGCCAGACAAAGATATCACAAGAAAACAAAAAAGAACAGACCAATATCCCTTATAAACACAGATGCAAAAATCCTCAATAAATTACTAGCAAACCAAATCCAGGAGAATTATTAAAAGGACTATTCACCGTACCATGTAGGATATACCCCAGGAATGCAAGGTTGGTTAAACACACAAAAATCAACGTAATACACCAAGTTAATAAAATAAAGGGGAAAAAGCATATGATTATCTCAATATAACTCCTTGTTATGTGAAAAAATATTTAAAGCATGCATTCTTGATTTAGATATGTAATTTCTGGGTTTTTTTTTTAAGAGATGTTTAAAAGTTATGCTTTGCAGAACTCTTCCTAGTTGTGTTTAACAAAAATATATAATAATATCCTCTCTCAATTAATGAGTATCTAACACATGTGAAGTGTCAGGTACATGAAAGTTAATTACAACCATCCTGCAAGGCAGCTGTTATAGGAGTATGAACAGGCAGAACACAGATAAGAACATAAACTCTGGAGCCAGATTCCCTGGGTTTGAATCCCAGTTCTACCACTTACTAACTGTGTGACCTTCATTAAGTTGACGTATCTGTGCCTCAGTTTCTTCATCCAAAAAGAGTGTAATAGTAGTACTTCTCTAGAAATGAGTTAAGAATTAAATGTTGATTCTATGTAAAGACCATAAAACAGCGTCTGATATGAAGAGCTGTATAAAATGTTATTTAGCTGATGAAGACAAAAAGGCTAAACAGAAGGAATGTACATCAAGCCCTACCTTTAAACCTTAACAATGAAATTTCTGTCCTTTCTAACAAACTGCATGGGATGCCTGGATGAAAGCTGGTTTCAATTTAATGCAGATAATATGCATACTCTAAGTACAGACAGTCTTTAATCTGGAATCCTTAGAACTTGATGTCCGAGATCAATTAATTTTCTATTTCACAGAGTCCTTTTTCACAAGGTAATGCATGGTAAAACAGTCACAGAGTACATGAAGATTATCACATCTTGCTGGTGAAGGAGTGGTCAGTAGTCCTAGAAAAGACCGCGGCTCAAATATACTGACGTTTGTTTCATGAATTATCAGTAACAGATGTTTATAATGGAATTTCTGGCTCAGGTGATATCTTGATTTTTCTGACCATAAATTTGAGATTACTCTATTTTCGAAAGAACTAAAAAATACAGTGTGAACTGTGCCTATCCCTTCAAAATTTCCTGTTTCTTGTTGTTTTTGTAACGGATTATCATTACCTTGCAGCCTTCCTGAAAATCTGATTAAAAGCTATAAGAAGATACACTTTTTTATACTTGGCTAACATAGAATAATATAGAATTATATTAATCTCTCAAATAACCTGGATTGATGTAATGTGTTTAAATGCTGGCTTCTCTGAAGTTGCTTGTATTGATACAAAATCATTTCTTACACAAGTACTCTACCTTCTGCACTGCTCCTATATATCAAAACATTTCTTAAACCAAATGAGGCTTTGAAAAATGTATCAGTATATATCTAATTATCGTATTAGTATGTATCTAATTGGTACATATCTAATTATCAAATTCTCCTAATAATCCTATCAGGTAAAGAACTTAACCAAGATTATACAGATTTGCTCCAATTTCCTTCATCTTCCCTGTATGTTATATTTTATGATAAAAATTCATCTTTGAAAGATAATACTGAGACACAGGTCTTTTTAAAATAGTTAGATATGGGGCACTTTAGTGGCTCAGTCGGTTAAGTGTCCAACTCTTAATTTTGGCTCTGGTCATGATTTCAGGGCCACGTGGGGCTCCATGCCCACCTTAGAGCATGAATTCTCTCTCTCCCTCTCCCCACCTCCGCACTTCTTCTCTCTCAGAAAAATTAAAATTAAAAAATAAAGTACTTAAATATATTTTTTGTAAAGATGGTATTTATTTATTTGAGAGAGAGAGAGAGAGAGAGAGAGAGAAAGCTTGAGCCAGGGGGAGGGGCAGAGGGAGAGGGAGAAGCAGACTTACCACTGAGCAGGGAGCCCGAGGGAGGGCTAGATCCCAGGACCCTGGGATCACGACCTGAGCCAAACACAGATGCCCAACTGACTGAGCCACCCAGGCGCCCCTTAAATATATTCTTAATAAATACTATTATGTACCTTATATGACAAATTTACCATTTTTTTTCAATGTAATCATTTAATCCAAGGTTTCTCAACCATGACACCACTGACATTTGGGCCAGATAGTTCTTTGTTTCGTAAAATGTTTAGCTGCATCCCTGGCCTCTCCCACTAAACATCAGTAGCACGCTATCACCACTTGTGACAACCAAAAACGTCTCCAAAGGTTATCTAAAGTCTCTTGGAGGGCAAGTTAAGAACTACTGATTTTATCTTTACAACAATCCTGATATACAAAGCTTTGACAAAAGTAATAACTGAGTGGTATACAAACCCAAGTTTTCAGACTCTGAATCTAGGGCTCCCTCCTCTACAACACACCTTCTTCCCCTTATATGCCCCCAACTCATAAGCCACGGTAAAGAAAACGTGATAGTGTGACATTCCATACAAACATGTGCAAGTGAAATAAACTCATAAAAGTTTTTACTACAGGTGATGCACTCATGGTCTCTTTCCCTTCCCTCTCTACCTTCTCAACTGCTGGTGGCTTCCCACTGAATTGATTTCACAACCTGCAACTGGAAAACTACTATCCCAGGCAATAAAATGAGCCCATCTGTTGTATTAGTGTTTTGTTTCAACAAGTTTTTCAACATTAAGAGAGTACAATAAGGTGCTCTAGTTAATCCAAGTCACACCCAGATGATCTGAATATTCTCTTCTCAGATTTTGTTGCTCTGCCAACAAAACCCCAAACTGAATGATTCCCTAGAGTTCTGCAACTTAAGCATACACAAGAATCACCTGAAGGACCTGTTGGAAAACAGATTATAGGGCATCATTCTGAGTTTCTGACTTGGTTGGCCTAGGGTGGGACCTGAGAATATGCATTTCCAATCTCACCCAGAACTGATATTGAGGCTAATGGTCTACGAATCAAACTTTCAAACCATTGCCCAGAACTTTCTTAGAAATGGGGATAAGGAGATGGATGAAATAGATGAAAGGGATTAAGAGTACACTTATTGTGATGAGCACTAAGTAATGTACAGAACTGCTGAAATCACTATGTTGTACACCTGAAACTAAAATTATGCTGGAATTGAAAAAAAAAAGAAATGGGGATAAGGAGTCATAAACAGAGAATATTTTAAAAAGAGGAAGATTATGATAATCTACATAACCCATGCCAAATTAAGAGTTAATATATTTTTTAAAGATTTATTTATTCTAGAGAGAGCGAGCAGGGGGAGGGGAAAAAGGAGAGGGAGAGAGAGAATCTTAACAGGGTTCAATCTCAGGGACCAAAACCAAGAGTTGGATGCTTAACCAACTGAGCCACCCAGGTGTCCCATTTTTAAATGCTTATTTCAAGACTTAAAACTAAATGAATTGTGTGTGCGTGCGTGTGTGTGTGTGTGCGTGCGTGTGTGTGTGTGTGTGTGTGTGTGTGTGTGTGTGTGTGTGTGTAGTTGATAAATAATGAATAGTTATCATATGCCACACTATTTGGGATAACCTGCTAAGTCAGTATTTCCCAAAGTGTGTTCCATAAAAGTAGGTTAAGTAGATGTCATAGGCCAAGTATTCCCATAGTTAGTAAGATTGGAAAATGCTAAATAAAAGCAGTTCTACAACAAGTCTAACTTATTATAGCCAGCAATATATTCATGTTCATAGTAGCCCTCCAAAAAGCAGCTACATCATATAGCCTATCTCAGATTTCTTTTCACTGAGCATTTCAAAAAACCAGTATTCCAGGGAATGCACTCTAAGATATGAATTAAAGGGGGGAAAGAAAGGCTTAGATATAGCTATGTGTCAAGCACTTCATGTACATCAATTAAAATTTTCTAATTTTCATATAATCCTGTCAGGTAAATAATTTGTCCCATATCACAAGGTGATTTACGGAGTAACCCACATTTAAAACCCAGCTGCTGGTCTATCTCCGAATTCCTGTCACATTGTCTTTTAGTAAGAAAATAGGAAAAGTGATGGGAACAAGAAACACTACTTACTGAGGATATACAAAGGCCAAACAAAAATGGGTGAAGACACTAGGAAAACACACACACACACACACACAAAACAAAAACACCAGGCATAACTCTACCAAAGAGGTTATATGAATGGCAACTAGGCATATGAGACAGTGCTGGGAGGCAGCCATTAAGGAAATGCAACTTAAAACCACCAACTACCAGGGCGCCTGGGTGGCTCAGATGGTTAAGCATCTGCCTTCAGCTCAGGTCATGATCCCAGGGTCATGGGATCGAGCCCCACATTGGGCTCCTGGCTCGGCGGGAAGCCTGCTTCTCCCTCTGCCTCTCTCCCTGCTCATGCTGTCTCTCTCTGTATGTCTGTGTCTCAAATGAATAAATAAAATCTTAAAAAAAAAAAAACCCACCAACTACCACCACATGCCTGTTCGAATGGCTAATATAAAAAACACTGACAATATCAAGCGCTGACGAGGATGCTGACCAACTGGATCTCTCATATTTTGCTAGGGAGAACATAAAATTATATAGCCACTCTGGAAAAGTTTGGCAGTTTCTCATAAAGTAAAACATACACTTACCACATGAGCCGGCAATCCCACTGGTCAGTGGGGACTTCACCCCAGAGAAATGAAAACTTCTATTCACAAAAACCTGTACAGAAATGTTTATGGCAGAGCTATTTATAACTGCCCTAAACTGCAAACAACCTAAATGTCCTTCAATAGATGAGTGGTACATACACACAAGGGAACACAAGCAGCAGTAAAAAAGGAATGAACTACTGACATGCACGGCAACTTGGATGCGTCTCAGAGGTCCTGTGCTGAGTTTCCAATAGACACCAGTCTCAAGAAGTTACATGCTGCCTGGTTCTTTTTTAAGTGACATTCTGGAAAAGACAAAACTACAGTGATAGAGAACAGATCAGCAGTTGCCAGGAATGATGAGGTGGGAGAAGACAAGACTACAGAGGGAATGCACAACAAAGTTCTTAGGGCTGATGTAATTCCTCTGATTGTGGGGTTAAACAAATCTACAGGGGATAAAATTCATAGAACTGTACAAACAAAAAGTCAATTTTACTGTATGATAATTTTAAAAGTAGAGAAAAAAGGCAAAAATGTGAAGCACATTTCACACCAGTTACAAGAAAAAAATCAAAACCATGTCATAAATATCACATGCACAAAACACTAAAATTTAGCAATACCTACAGATGAGAATTTGTGGCTTAAGAATTTAAAATTTCCATACTTATTTTTAGATATAAATACCCTTCTGTTCAGAATTGTGACAGAAGTTTAGAGGAAAGATCCTTCCTAAACACATGAAATTTGTGGAATTTAACATTCCAACATCTTTGCATCTTAGCAGAGACACATCATTGCCTATGTTATTATGGCAAAAGATAATGAAATATCTAAGGGATGAAAGGAATGTGCCAATCCTCTTTCCCTCGTGGAATTCCCAAAGTCAATGTAGCTGGCACCTGGTATAATGACTTCAATGCTAGCTCAGAGCTGACATTCCTAGGAAGGGACTCACAAATAAACCTAGATCATGCCTAAAGATCTACAATACAATCCTCTGTAATCCAAGCAGTCAGCTGTTTGAGACTATGGAAGTATGTAACAACTGCTTTTACACACACACACACACACACACACACGCTTTTCTGTGCATGGAATGTTTATGAATGTGTCTGTATACCCAGAAAGAAACAAAATAACTCAACCCACAGAAATACTGAAATGCCTAACTCTGAATAATACATTGGTGATTACTGAAATATTTATTGAACATCCACTTTGAACCAAGCACTATTAACAAGCACCAGAAATATATCAGTAAAGTGGAAAGATGAAATCTGGCTCTCACATATCACCTCTAGTTTAAAGACAAGTCTTCTATATCAACCATCTGAAGCAGGTAAAGTGAATGAGGATGAAGACATTCCAAGTAAAGTGTGATTAATGATAATAAGCTGCATAGTATATTCTATAAACTGGGGAAAGAAAAAAAAAAAAAGAGCGCGGCCCAAGGTTTTTTTTGGTGGGTGGAGGGGGTGTGTGCATGAAATGAAGTGCCAAGAAAATTAAAGCAGGAGATGGGGTGCCTGGGGGGCTCGGTCGTTAAGCGTCTGTCTTTGGCTCAGGTCATGATCGAGCTCAGGTCCTGGGATCGAGCCCCGCTCAGGTTCCTTGCTCGGCAAGGAGCCTGCTTCTCCCTCTCCCATTCCCCCTACTTGTGTTCCCTCTCTAGCTGTCTCTCTCTGTGTCAAATAAATAAAATCAAAAAGAAAAAAGAAAAGAAAAGAAGAAAGAAAGAAAGAAAAAATTAAAGTAGGAGAGGTAAGCAAGGACCAGATCTTGGAGAATCTTGACTGCCACACCAAGAAGTTCAGATTTATTTTGTTGGCAATTAGAAGCCATTAAAGAACAGTAACAATTTCAAGAGTTTTTCTTTCAGACAAACAGGTGCTTTGAATTTTCTGGATTATGGAGGAAAGGAAAAACAGTTAAACCAAGGAAATAAAAAACACACAATACACACTAGGTCAGAGATAATAGTGTTTCTCTACTTCAATAAAATAATATATTCACTTATTAATTCTTTTCCCAAGGAATTCAACAAAGAACATCCTAAACATACATTGTTAACATTCACTGTTTCATAAAACTAAAGACTGATGAGATGTAGTGAAAAGAAGGGGCACATGCACCCCTATGTTCATAGCAGCAATGTCCACAATAGCCAAACTGTGGAAGGAGACGAGATGCCCTTCAGCAGATGAATGGATACAGAAGATGTGGTCCATATATACAATGGAATATTACTCAGCCATCAGAAAGGATGAATACCCACCATATGCATCGACATGGATGGAACTGGAGATTATGCTAAGTGAAATAAATCAAGTTGAGAAAGACAATTATCATATGGTTTCACTCATATATGGAACGTAAGGAATAGTGTGGAGGACCACAGGGAAGGGAGGGAGAACTGAATGGGAAGAAATGAGACAGGGAGACAAACCATGAGAAATTCTGGACTCCGGGAACCAAACTGAGGGTTACAGAAGGGAGGGGGGTGGGGGGATGGGGTAACTGGGGAATGGGTATTAAGGAGGACACATGTTGTGATGAGCACTGGTTGTTGTTCACAACTAATGAATCGTTGAACACTACATCAAAAACTAATGATGTATTATATGTTGGCTAACTGAACATAATAAAAAAAATTAAAGACTGATGACATATATTAATTGAAAAATTGCCCTTGTTCTAACATTCAAATCATATATAAGTGAGAAAATGTGACTAAAGTACTCCTTGGCTGAAAATAGTTCAAATTAATTCTCTGTGGCTTAACACCATCTCTTCCTAGCCCTAATTCCACTCCCTTAGTTTAGGCCATCTTCATTCCTCACCTAACTTCCTGCAATGGTCTAATAACTGGTCTCTCAGACTCTGGTCTTCTCTAACAACATTCTAATGTGCATAAACAGCCAAGATGATTTTTTTTTCCTTGAGCACAAGAAAGTCTGATCACATCACTACTCTGTTTAAAACATTTCAATGACTTCCCTACTGCATTCAAGTTAAAGTCTAATCTCACTCACCTGCCATAAAAGGCTCTTTTGCAGTGACCAAGGCCTTACCCTCCTGCCCATTTTCTTTTTGATAAACACCTGGCCTCTCACCCTATGCTTTGGACATACTCAACTCTCTAGTTTCCCAAACTTTCTTATTTTGGCAAACACCATTCCCTCAGCCAAATATTTCCTGCCCATTGTCCCCACTGCCACTTTGCTTAGCTAACTCCTACTGCTTCAGACCTCAAACGGGTGTCTCATTCTAGTAAACAGTATCCACAAACACAAGAAAAACATTTCTTTATTTTTTTTTAAAGATTTTATTCATCTATTTGAGAGAGAGAATGAGATAGAGAGAGCACGAGAGGGAAAAGGGTCAGAGGGAGAAGCAGACTCCCCGCTGGGCAGGGAGCCTGACGTGGGACTCGATCCCGGGACTCCAGGATCATGACCCGAGCCGAAGGCAGTCGCCCAACCGAGCCACCCAGGCGCCCCGAAAAAACATTTCTTTAAAAGATGCACAAAAGAAGTTTGATTATTGTTCCCAATTTTTCAGTCCCTCACTGTTATAGAATTATACATGCATATCTTTGGCCAAAAGACTTTGAAGTTCCTACCACTGGAATGGGCAAAGTGTATTTCCCTTCCCCAATGATGTTGGGCTTGGTCATGTGACCTTCTCTGCCCAACAGTGAGGGCAGTATGCCAATTTTGAACTGGGGCTTTAACAGGCCTCATCTGTGTTTGTTTCTCACCCTTCTTGTGCTCCCGCTATCTCCAGGAGATGAGTCTCTAGTGAGACACGCAGAGCAGATTTGGGCGTGGCGCCAAATCTAGCTGAACCTAGGCAAGCTCAGCTGGGATCAAGCAAATCCCAGCTGACCCGGAGACGCATGAGGAAAAAAAAGAAATGCTGTTTTAAGCTACTGAGATTCAGATTATTTATTACATAGCATTTTTGCAGCAATGGCTGATACAATGCATTTCCAATAAAATTTTACTTTTAATTATCAAAATATATTCTTACATTGTCTTGATTATGTACTAATAGGTTAAAATCCTAAATCAATCATAAAAATGCTAAGATATTGAAAAGAAAACTCTAACTTCAATTTATTTACCCATCTTAGGTGCAGAGAATTATGATACGATATTTGGGTAGTCAAAATACAATAGGATAAACTTCTATGAGGGAAGTGGAATAGAAATACAAATCCAAAGAAAAACAGGAATAACTTACAACTCTCAGCTATTAAAAAAGAGCCTGTTCGTGTACTTCGTAAAATGGATTATGGTAATGATGAGCCACTATAGTATTTAGATTCCTAGATACATTTTTTAAATGATGTCTTATTTTAGGGACGCCTGGGTGGCTCAGTCGTTAAGCGTCTGTCTTCGGCTCAGGTCATGATCCCAGAGTCCTGGGATCGAGCCCTGCATCAGGCTCCCTGCTCGGCGGGAAGCCTGCTTCTCCCTCTCCCACTCCCCCTGCTTGTGTTCCCTCTCTCACTGTGTCTCTCTCTGTCAAATAGTCAAATAAATAAAACCTTAAAAATAAATAAATAAAAATATCTTATTTTAAAATGTCATTATTTGTAACACACCAAAAATTACATAATTTGCATTTTTAAACATGATGAAAACTGTTTTTATTATCACCCAAAATATGTGCAAGAGAGCAGACAGCTACTTTTTCTCTTGGTGTACCGTTCTATGAATGTTATGTTAAGCAATACCTGACTGTATAAGATATAGAAGCAATACCTGACTGTATAAGATACAGAACAATCATCCCCTGATGCTGTCCCTTCACAGTCACATCCTCTTCTCACCTAGATCTTTTAGAAGTTCTTTTAGGAAATATGTGAACAAAGAAGTTTGAAGAACACTGCTATATGACACTAACTAGCATGATTTACTAGCCCAGTTATGAAGGCTTCAAATTTTTAGCCAAATTCATTTAGTAATACTAATAATGCCCAAAATATCCAATAAGCAATAGTAAAATCTACTCTATGGGCCAAATAATATATCCAAGTTAGCCAATCTTGACTTAGTTAATATACTTACTGACTCATAGTCCACTGCAATCAAGACTTAAAGTTTCTCCACAATACTCATAGAGGATGATACAGACTATTTTCATATGGAAACTAGTCTTTTAAATAGATCTGCTTGGTTATATTGGACAGTATTAAAAGACCTCCAAGTTAGAATTTTCTTACATTTCTGCTTGCCTTAATTTTACAGGAAGTTGAGTGGCGCCTGGGTGGCTCAGTCGGTTAAGCATTTGCCTTCGGCTCAGGTCATGATCTTGAGGTCCTGGGATCAAGCCCCGCATTGGGCTCCCTGCTCAGCAGAGAGCCTGCTTCTCTCCCTCCCTCTGCTGCTCCCCCTGCTTGTGCTCTCTTTGCGTCAAATAAATAAATCTTTAAAAAAATTTTACAGAAAGTTGAGACTTAGATAAATATCACTTCTAAAGAGAAATTCCAAATGAAAACCAAAGTAGTATAATATAAACAAGAATAAACCTTTTGCACACAAAAGGGTTTCAACCAGTCTTTCTCAAAACACCAAGCATACTACCACTAGGAGAGCTATCAAAATTCAAAGCCAAGCAGGAGCGCCTGCATGGCGCAGTCGGGTAAGCATCGGACTCTTGATTTCGGCTCAGATCAAGATCCCACAGTTGCATCGTGAGGCTGAGCCCTGAGCCTTGGGCTCCCCTCTCAGCGTAGTCTGCTTGAAATTCTGTCTCTCCCTGCCCCTCCCTCTAGGTGCGCGCATGCACGCACACACTCTCAAAATAAATAAAATCTTTTAAAAAAAAAGTTAAAATCAAAGGACTTCAAACAATTATAAAAACTATAAGCAGGTAAGGTCAAATATAGGACAAACCTAAAGTGGTTCTTGTTGAATTATTTCAGATTATTTTAATTCTAACTAACTCTCTCTCTCACACACACACACACACACACACACACACACACACACACACACACTCACACTGGTAATAAAGATGGATTTAGTCATTAAGACCAAACATTAAAGGGGCGCCTTGGTGGCTCAGTCGTTAAGCGTCTGCCTTCGGCTCAGGTCATGATCCCGGGGTCCTGGGATCAAACCCCGCATCGGGCTCCCTGCTCAGCGGGAAGCCTGCTTCTCCCTCTCCCACTGCCCCCGCTTGTGTTCCCTCTCTCAAATAAATAAATAAAATTTTTTTAAATAAAAATTAAAAAAAGACCAAACATTAAAAATTACCTTGTTCTAAAAAACAAAAAAACACAGTATAAACCCCAATATCGTTGTACTTGAGAATAACAAAGAATTAAATGGAAAGTAGGGACTTAATAATCCGTATTAACACAAACAGTAATGCTCATTCAGTCAAAAAATTCTGAACTTACTTTGCTCAAGAGACTATAGTTCTGATATACTATGGTGACTGGCTCTATGTCTACTGACCATATTGATAATTTTATTTTTTTTTAATTTTATTTATTTGAGAGAGAAAGAGAGAGCCCACACAAGCAGGGGGAGCGGCAGGCAGAGAGAGAGGGAGAAGCAGGCTCCCCGCTGAGCAGGGAGCCCAACATGGGGCTTAATCCCAGGACCCTGGGACCATGACCTGAGCCAAAGGCAAATGCTTAACGACTGAGCCGCCCAGGCGCCCCAATTTTACTAACTTAATTATATACCACATTTTGGGGTGCCTGGGCGGCGCAGTCGTTAAGCATCTGCCTTCGGCTCAGGTCATGATCCCAGGGTCCTGGGATCGAGTCCCACGTCGGGCTCCCTGCTCAGCAGGAAGCCTGCTTCTCCCTCTCCCACTCCCCCTGCTTGTGTTCCCTCTCTCACTGTCTCTCTGTCAAATAAATAAATAAAATCTTAAAAAAAAAAATTATATACCACATTTTGGACCCCACTTACAATAGGGTTCTACGGTTACTTAGATACTGTGGGAGATGAAAGATATGGACACTACACTCAAGAAGTTTCATGTCTGAGAGATTTGGTTAGAATAAATTCATTTTACACTTATGAAATAAAGTACAACATGTATTAAATTATGAAATAGAAATACAATTCAAGGAGCTCCATGAAACTTCAAAGAATGGGTGTTCATGTTTTTATACGCCCAGAAAAGTCCTGCATAATTTATGTTCTCATTTCTAAAAAAAGAATAAAATCATCAAATCTAAGTACCATTGATCACAAATGTCCCTTATTGCTTGCTATGTTATTTCCCCAAGAAAAAAAATCCCAGCAGAAACCACAAATACTTTTCTCCTCACTAAAACTGATCACAGAGTTAGAACTCAAAAGAATTCATGACAAAGTGAAAAAACAAATTAATGTACCTCAAAATAAATAACAGGTAATAATTTTCAAATGGCAGACTAGAATTAAAAGTTGGTGTATGCTACACTTCAAGATAAGGTTAACTCCTTAATTTATCCTAGAGAAGATGATAACGTAGGCCTTGACAGGTAGGTACCCTCCTTTCCTGACCTCTTTTCCTACCTTCCAAGGACTTTAACCCCTCGAGATACTCTTACTACACTGTATACACACATAGATGAATGCACATACAGACTGCCCCAAGAAGTTATTTTGTTTGTTTTTCCATTTATTTTAAGTAGGCTCCAATGCGGGCCTTGAACTCACGCCCTTGAGATCAAGACCTGAGCTGAGATCAAGATCAGATGCTCAACAGACTGAACCACTGAGGCGCTTCTATTTATCTTTGATTGAAGGCTAGTAATAGGAATAAGAGAGTGGATTCTACTACTTATTTTAATAAAGATCTAAAGGTATTTACTCCTCCAAGCAAGGTCTCCAGAACAATTGTGCTCTAGAGCCTTAGAATTCAAAGATAATCTATGAAATTTAAAGATAATTTGACAAGTAACATTTACATAGAATAATGGTACTGAATCTCTCCCACCCCACCCCCCCAACCCAACCTCCCCAGCCTCCTCACACTGCCAGCCACTATAGTAATATTTATATCTTAATAGGTTAGGCAGTTAGGGGCGCCTGGGTGGCTCAGTCGTTAAGCGTCTGTCTTTGGCTCAGGTCATGATCCCAGAGTGCTGGGATCGAGCCCCACATAGGGGCTCCCTGCTCCATGGGAAGCCTGCTTCTCCCTCTCCCACTCCCCCTGCTTGTGTTCCCTCTCTCGCTCTCTCTCAAATAAATATTTAAAAATCTTTAAAAAAAATAGGTTAGGCAGTCAAAAATAAAAGAAATGTCCCCAAAGAAAGAATTTTAATCATTAACAAGTAGGCAGAGAGACACTGCTGGTGTTCCTTAAATCATGCCATAAAGCTTATTCTAGCCCTACTAGGAATATATGGGCTAGTTGTTTTAACAAGCAAATCTCCACTAAAGATACTAAATTAACAGGGTCAGACAAAGGTCCTCCCAGAATATTATGAGAAAACTTGTAGTATAAAATATGGATATAACATGCCCCATCTGGACATAAGAAGAAAAGTTTCAGTTTAAGAAAAATTTCCATATGCATTCTTCCAAAACCATTAAAGAAATATTTTGGAAGCATGTTCTAGGAAATGGCTGATAGAATAATGAACAAATTTTAAAGCTACAAAAAGCTTTAATGGCTTTTTAAAGATTTTTTATTTATTTTTGCAAGAGAGCACAAGCAGGGGGAGGGGCAGAGAGAGAAGCAGGCTCCCTGCTAAAGCAAGGACCCTGATGTGGGCTCTGCAGTCTTGATCCCAGGGTCCTGGGATCATGACCTGAGCCGAAGGCAGACACTTAACCGACTGAGCCACCCAGGCACCCCGCAGAAGGCTTTAATGGTTTTTTAGATCTAATAACCCCTTCCTTTGTGCAAAAGGAAAAATGAAGGCAGAGAACCTACAGAGATTTGAGATACATATTGATTCTATTAGATATATTAAATAATTATATCAATTATTAAATATATCACTGTGACAAATAGGTCTTATCTGGATAGTAACTCAAATAAACTGAAAAAGAATGACATTTGAACACTGAATATGGGACTATATAAAAGCAAAACAAGTGTTTTTTTAAAAGTATAAATTACAATGACACCCTGTCAAAAAAACCCTGAAGCATGATATTGTTATTTGCAAGAAAAAAATTTTCAAATGTACTGGCAAACCAGCATTTTTTTTTACAGTTTCCCCTTATTACTGTGTTTGTGTTCATATCAAATTTTTTGTGAAGAAAAAAAATTCTCATTTTTTATATGCTGGACCTATGTAAAATGACCTAAAAGCATCTGCAGAGCCTCCCTCCTTCACCCCTATCAGGTTCTCTTCCTTTGTTTCCCTCTGACGTTCTGCCCCTCTCCCCTGCATGTTCTGGCAACATATGATGCCTCCTTCTCCTACGTCCTCACCTTAGATCAGGAATAAGAAGCTTAACCTAGGGCGCCTGGGTGGTTCAGTCGGGTAAGTGTCTGCCTTCGGCTCAGGTCATGATCCCAGGGTCCTGGGATCGAGTCCTACATCGGGCTCCCTGCTCAGCGGGGAGTCTGCTTCTCCCTCTGCCTCTGCCCTCCCCCCTGCTCATGCTCTCTCTCACGCTCTCTCAAATAAAAGCTTAAAAAAAAAAAAGAGGCTTACCCTACAGCTGTACTTACAGATGAAATGCAAAGCCTTTCTAGTTACTGTAGTTCCTCTTTGATATTGCCCACTGAAATTTCCACATCTATATGATGTACCCTTGAAAATTAGTCTGAAATACTTTCACATATATATATATACACACACATATATATAGAATATTACTTCATTCAGTCCACAGTGTAGTCTTTAAACCTACAATTTCACACCCCTCAACTTTTCTACTGATTCTAAGCAAAAAAAGAGAAAGAAGGCTTATATAAAAAGATAAAAGAGAGGGGCGCCTGGGTGGCTCAGTCGTTAAGCGTCTGCCTTCAGCTCAGGTCATGATCCCAGGGTCCTAGCATCGAGCCCCGCATCGGGCTCCCTGCTCTGGGGGAAGCCTGCTTCTCCCTCTCCCACTCCCCCTGCTTGTGTTCCCTCTCTTGCTGTGTCTCTCTCTGTCAGATAAATAAATAAAATCTTAAAAAATATATATATAAAAGAGAGACTATCCCCTGTCATCCTCTTAGTGTCTTTACCTTTTGTTACTCCCTGTGAAATTTCTTGAAGCACTTTTTATCTCAGGAAGAGGAGAAAAGATAGGAGATGGACTGTTTTGTTTTGTTTTTGTTTTTGGCACAGATTGGCAAAGTAGAAAACTCACATGGCCAGAGCAGCAAGAAAGCTAGGGATGCCAAAGCCAGAGACAGAAAATAAAGAAGGATGGGATGTTAGTCCAGGCTGAAAAATGTTCAGCTAACTCCTTTACCCTATTCCCTGGACCAGTGAATTGGGCTTCTGTCCCCTGTCCAACTCAGAAAAGAAAAGCCATCACCAGTCCCTTGGAACTGAGAGAGACCAGACTTCTCCTAAGACTGTTTCACAATAGTAGAAGCTTAATAAATATTTGGTGACATATTTAGAATATTAGAACAGACAAGTGTGAAGCTACCTAAAAGAAAGAAATTAGCTATTTGAAGAGTGGGGTAAGAAGGGGAGGAACTACTCTCCTTAAATGGATGTCCTTAAGGAATAAACATCTAGCTCTTAATTTTAGTCTCCTAGCAGACAGATATCCTAGGAAGTTTTACTACTGTCTGGCATGCCACTGTCTTGTAAGTCCAATAAATGGGAATGTGAGCTCATGCCCTAGGCAGTAACACATAAATGCTGATGAAAGGGAATGATGAAGCAAATTAATACAGATCACAGGCTAGACAAATTCCTATCACAGTCTCTACAATCAAAAGAAGTTATAACAAATTAATCAAAATCAATTATCACTCCTTTAAAATTATATGCATAAAAGAATTTTTAAAGTTCTAAGAGTATTCCACTTGGCAGATAAAGGAAAGTATCTGGGAGAGTCAAATGCTATTCAATAAAACAAAAGTAATAAGGCTGTTATTAACAGCAGCTGGTTTTAATTTTTTAGTGTTGTTACATTTTCTTCTCCTAAGAAAAATACAAGCAGGTGAGCATTTTTTTTTTTTTAGAATTAAAACGGATTTTGAGGATTCAAGCTTAGGAGTCAGTATGCCAACAGAAAAAAATAAGCTAATTTCATACCCTAGCCCAAGGGATAAGATGGACTAGTAAGGAGGCTTCTGTTCAAGAAGAAAAGGATTAAAAACAGGTAAGGAGTAAAAACTAATCAAACAAACAAAAACATTGTAAGGCGACTGAGCCCTGGTTGCAAGCTGGGCTGCTACACTAAGCATCTTGATTATTCCAAAGATGCCCTGAGATCCAACCCAACCCTTCTGGCTTCTGCCAGAGAAGCACAGTTAACAGCCAAGTCAAGTTCCAAGAATAGTCATGACATACCATCCCCTTCTAACTACAGTTATCCTCAGGGAGACTGTCGGTCTTGGGAAATAGACTGTCCTGGGACTAAAGGCACAATTCACTGAAACCCAAATAAACAGAATAAGAAACCTTAAATCTAATAGCAATTAATTCATTTAATAGCAATTACTTCATGTAATTTATTGGGGGTGGCGAGAATAAGCTAAAACTATTACCTCTTGGGGCGCCTGGGTGGCTCAGTCGTTAAGTGTCTGCCTCTGGCTCAGGTCATGATCCCAGGGTCCTGGGATCGAGCCGCGCATCGGGCTCCCTGTTTGGTGGGAAGCCTGCTTCTCCCTCTCCCACCTCCCCTGCTTGTGTTCCCTCTCTCGCTGTGTCTCTCTGTCAAAAAATAAATAAAATCTTAAAAAAAAAAAAAAAACTATTACCTCTTTCACAAACCTTATTTTCAGGGGTTATCTGGAAAACATAAGTACTAAAATCAACTTTTAAAATATTTAAGTATACAAGGTGGCCCTTTCGCTTAAATGTTGGGGTAGACTGTCATGTACTAACAGGTTACATAACCAGTTTAAAAGGGGCTTTTAGAGAAGGACTACTCATAGTGTTCTCCCAGTTCAGGCATCATAGCCAAGGGAAAATTTTCTACTGAAAGTTCTTTTCTGGGGCGCCTGGGTGGCTCAGTGGTTAAGCGTCTGCCTTCGGCTCAGGTCATGGTCCCAGGGTGCTGGGATGGAGCCGCGCATCGGGCTCCCTGTTTGGCGGGAAGCCTGCTTCTCCCTCTCCCACTCCCCCTGCTTGTGTTCCCTCTCTCGCTGTGTCGCTGTAAAATAAGTAAATCTTTAAAGAAAAAAAAAAAAGTTCTTTTCTGTAACCCATTAGGACCTACTGGGGCATCGTGGCCTTCTAATAGGATGCCTATAACACAAGATCCTAGACTTCTGGTCTCCCTGCTCATTGTACCTATAATATATTCTGGTATGTAATTCAGGTGCTATGAAAATATACTTACTTGTATGTCATCATCATATAATTACACAGAATGGAATACAGTTTTGGCAATGAAAGGTTCAAGTTCCAACATGCCAAAATTCTACTGAAAGCAACAACTGTATTATCAAGCTTATACTGACTTAAGTTCTTGCTCATATGTCAACTAAATATACTTCTATTTCAAAATTTCCATTTTTTATTATGAGAACTACTCTTCTTTCAGGTTTTAAATTTGCAGTTATCCCTGATTCCATTTTGCCTTTATTTCAAGTTTTCATTAAGCATCTAGAGATATCTTTATGCAAATGGTGCTACACTCTTAAAAATCTTATAGGGGCACCTGGGATGCTCACCTGGTTAAGTGACTGCCTTCAGCTCAGGTCATGATCCCAGGGTCCTGGGATCGAGCCCCGCGTTGGGCTCCCTGCTCAGCTGGAAGCCTGCTTCTCCCTCTCCCACTCCCCCTGCTTGTGTTCCCTCTCACGCTCTCTCTCTGTCAATTAAATAAACAAATAAAATCTTAAAAAAAAACTTATAATTAAATATTTTATACTATTCTAATTATGTAATATCTCTAATATATGTATTTACACATATAAATTATATAGCACAATTACATATAAATTATATATAAATACATGTTTATATATATCACTAATGTAGAATAGTGGATAGCAAAACTTTTTGTGACATAAATTGGGCAAGTAATAAATTTTCACCCTAGTTATGGTTTTTATATCCATAGAGTGCAAATTAATAAAAGTTTATGATATTTCAATGTAGATGTACCTAAAAAAGTCTTCAATAAACTAACATTTGTAAATTGGCTCGTACATACGAAATAAAAATTTAAAAGTAGGGGCACCTGGGTGCCTCAGTCGTTCAGCATCTGCCTTCGGCTCAGGTCATGATCCCAGGGTTCTGGGATCAAGCCCTGTATCGGGCTCCCTGCTCTGCCGGAAGCCTGCTTCTCCCTCTCCGACCCCATCCCCCCGCTTGTGTTCCCTCTTTCACTGCGTCTCTCTCTGTCAAATAAATAAATAAAATTTTTTAAAAAAATAAATAAAATTTAAAAGTATTTGGAGATTTGAATACACTCACCAGGTATTTAAAGGTTCTGCCTCCCACTATACAAATTGCTTGTTAAAAAAAGAGAAAAGGACTAAAGAACTGCAAATCATGGCAATTCTTTGTAGTATCACAGAATTGTAGAGATAGGAGACACTTTTTTGATTATCTAATTCAAGCTCCAATTTTAATAATGAGATAACAGAAATACAAAGATAGGTTAAGAGACACATCCAAGGTATACATAACTAGTTAAAGATGCTGTAGGTAGAATTCCCTCTTAAGAGTCCCAGGACAGGGTGCCTGGGTGGCTCAGATGGTTAAGCGTCTGCCTTCAGCTCAGGTCATGATCCCAGGGTCCTAGGATCGAGTCCCGCATTGGGCTCCCTGCTCAGCGGGGAACCTGCTTCTCCTTCTGCCTCTCTCTCTCTCTTATGAATAAATAAATAAAATCTTAAAAAAAAAAAAAGAGTCCCAAAACATTGCAGGTAGGTATGTAAAATGGTACAGTCCTTGTGGAAAACAGTTTGGTGGTTTCTCAAAAAACTAAACACAGAATTATCAAATGATCCAACAATTCCACTCCCAGGTATATACTTAAAAGAACCCAGAACAGGGATTTAAACAGAAGCTTACATGCTAATGTTCACTGCAGCACTATTCCCAACGGTCAAAAAGTGGAAACAACCAAAGTATCCACCAAGAAATGAATAAACAAACTTCTGTAGATACATAAAATAGAATATTATTCAGCCATAAAAAGGAATGAAGTTCTGGGGCACTGACTGGCTCAGTCAGAAGAGCCATGTGATGCTTGATCTCAGGGTTTTGAGCTGGAGCCCCACAACAGGTACAGAGAGTACTTAAAATAAAACTTTAGGGATGCCTGGGTGGCTCAGTTGGTTATGCATCTGTCTTTGGCTCAGGTCAAGATCCTGGGGTCCTGGGATTGAGCCCGGCGTCAGGCTCCCTGCTCAGCGGGGAGTCTGCTTGTCCCTACTCTCTTGCGCTCTCTCTCTCTGTCAAATAAATAAAACCTTAAAAAATAAAACTTTAAATAAAAAAAAAAAGAACAAAGTTCTGGTACACACTATAACAGTGAACCCTGAAAACTGTGCCAGTGAAATAAACTAAACACATTTATGTGAAATATCTAGAATAGGCAAATTCTTAGACACAGAAAGTAGACTGGAGGTTCCCAGGGACTACAAGGAGAGAGGAATGGGAGACATTTTGTTTGGGTTGTTTGAAAAGGTTTGCAAATAGATAGTGGCGATGGTTGCATTACATTGTGAATGTATTTAATGCCACTGAATTGCATACTTAAAAATGATTAAAATGATGAATTTTATGTTATATATATTTTTAAAACAATAAAAAATGTTTTAAAAGAGTATATCCCATAAAAGCTTACCTGCTGTAGGCAGGTAGCTCTGGCATAGAAAAGTGGGCCTACACCAGGGAAAAACGTTATTAGAAATGTCTTCAGGGGCGCCTGGGTGGCTCAATCGTTAAGCATCTGCCTTCGGCTCAGGTCATGATTCCAGGTCCTGGGATTGAGCCCCGCATCAGGCTCCCTGCTCGGCAGGAAGCTTGCTTCTCCCTCTCCCACTCCCACTGCTTGTATTCCCTCTCTCGCTGTGTCTCTCTCTGTCAAATAAATAAATAAAATCTTTAAAAAAAAAAAAATGTCTTCAATACCATATGCTAATTTTAATTTTAAAAAAATATTTAAATAAATTTGGGATTTCACACAATTGCTGTTTATATAATAAATCTCTATTGTACTTAGCTTCCTGCCAAAAAAATCCAAGACATATTCAGTATGCCTACAGTTTCCTTGACTATTATTTCACACTAAAATTAGGAACAGAGAGAGTAAAACTTATGGTAAAATGATTAAGATTCTGGACTCTAAAAAGGAAGAACATCTAAAAGAAAGCCTTCTCATATAAACAAATAATGAGTCACCTGCTAAGTCGTTAATTCTAAGGAATACACAAATGACACAACTTTTGATGTCAAGAGTAAGAAAGAAAAGGGGCATGTGGGTGGCTCAGTTGGTTAAGTGCCCAACTCTTGGTTTCAGTTCAGGTCATGATCTCAGGGTCATGAGATCGAGCCTTACCTCAGGCTCTATGCTCAGTGCAGAGTCTGCTTAAGATTCTCTCTCCCTCTCCCACTCCGCCCCCCCGACTTGCACGCTTTCTCTGTCTCTCTCTAAAATAATAAATCTTTAAAATAGAGTGTAAGAAAGAAAAGCAATAGTGGTAAAAGAGAGTGGAAATTAGGAAACAGAAATGCATTAACAGTACTTACATCTTAAGTAGGAACAATTTAACAAGTCACCAATTTAAAATGCGCAAACATGGGGCGCCTGGGTGGCTCAGTCATTAAGTGTCTGCCTTTGGCTCAGGTCATGATCCCAGGGTCCTGGGATCCAGCCCCGTGTCAGGCTCCCTGCTCAGCAGGAAGCCTGCTTCTCCCTCTCCCACTCCCCCTGCTTGTGTTCCCTCTCTCACTGTGTCTCTCTCTGTCAAAAAATAAATAAAATCTTTAAAAAAAATAAAATAAAATAAAAATAAAATGCGCAAACTCACTTCATCAAAATAAAAAGCTTTTGCAGGGCAAAGGAAACAGTCAACAAAACCAAAGACAACCAACAGAACGGGAGAAGATATTTGCAAATGACATATCAGATAAAGGGCTAGTAACTAAAATCTATAAAGAACTTATCAAACTCAACACCCAAAGAACAAATAATCCAATCCAGAAACGGGCAGAAGATGAGAACAGACATTTCTGCAAAGAAGACATCCAAATGGCCAACAGACACATGAAAAAGTGCTCAACGTCACTCGGCATCAGGGAAATCCAAATCAAAACCTCAACAAGATACCACCTCACACCAGCCAGAATGGCTAAAATTAACAAGTCAGGAAATGACAGATGTTGGCGAGGATGCGGAGAAAGGGGAACCCTCCTACACTGTTAGTGGGAATGCAAGCTGGTGCAGCCACTCTGGAAAACAGTATGGACGTTCCTCAAGATGTTTAAAATAGAGCTACCCTACGACTCAGCAATTGCACTACTGGGTATTTACCCCAAAGATACATATGTAGTGATCCGAAGGGGCACCTGCACCCCAATGTTTATAGCAGCAATGTCCACAATAGCCAAACTACGAAAAAAGCCCAGATGTCCATTGACAGATGAATGGATAAAGATGATGTGGTATGTATGTGTGTGTGTCTGTGTGTGTGTGTGTGTATACACACACACACAAATGGAGTATTATGCAGCCACCAAAAAAAAAAAAGAAATACTGCCATTTGCAACAACATGGATAGAATTAGAGGGTATTATGCTAAGCGAAATAAGTCAATCAGAGAAAGACAATTATCATATGATCTCACTGATATACAGAATTTAAGAAACAAGGCAGAGGAGCATAGGGGAAGAGAGGAAAAAATAAAACAAGACAAAACCAGGCAGGGAGACAAATCGTAAGAGACTCTTAATCTTAGGAAACAAACTGAGGGTTGCTGCAGGGGTGGCTGGGTGATGGACATTGGGAGGGTATGTGTTGTGGTGAGCGCTGTATGTTGTGTAAGACTGATGAATCACAGACCTGTACCCCTGAAACAAATAATACATGTTAACAAAAAAAGATGAAAAAATATATCAAAAAAGTAAAATATGCAAACCCAAATGTACTGATCTAGAAGGGTAAAGCTTATATAATCTTGTCCAGCTTCTTAAAGTGTTCAGATAATTCTTCTACAGGAAATGAAGTGTGAAATTCTAATTTTCCTACCCAACACCCCAATCCCACAATAAGCAAGACCGTACTAATTATGATGTATGATATATACTCACTAAAATATTTATTATTTCACAAGTTAAGTGTCCATGTAATTTTCACTTAGGAAAGCAAAGAAATGAAATAAAAAGGGCAGGAATACTGACTATATAACATTACATAATGTAAACATCAGGAAACAAGAGCAACAGCTAACTTAAAGGCTTTTAATAATAGAAGATGCCTATGAAGAAGAGGCCAAGAGCTATGGGGTACTAAGGTAAGTAACACATGGTCCCTGGCCCTCAAGCATCTCACATACTAATAAGAGAAACAAAGAAGTCAATCAGCAATCATATACAGAGATGTGGCCTGAATGTTCTGATATCGTAGAGCAAGAGTGCTTACTAGTATAGACAAAAGCAGAGAAGGCCTCTTGATACAGGATTCTTGGTGTAAGTCTTAAAGAGTTAGCCATGGAATAAAAGTTAGCATGTAAAAAAGTACAACTTCAAGATACAGAGACAGATAGACAGGGCTAAAGAGGGAGAGAGAGACAGATATTCATTCTCTCCAGAAATATTTCTGGACCATCTATGTGCCAGGCACAGACCATACTGAGGGAACTGCATGTATTATAGTATGGCTGGAACCTAGAGAGCATGTATGAGACGATGCAGGTACCAGATCATGAAAGCCTTGGATGATGCTCTGCTAAGTAGTTTAGACGTCATCCTTAGGATGGTAAGAAATGAAAGCTCTTAAGGAAGTAACAAGATCAGAGCTGTATCACTCAGACTCAGGTTTTCTTATACATTCTCTCCAAGGAGCTGGCACGAAGGCTCCAGAGCAAAGGAAGAAAGGAGCAGAAACAAGCCCCATTTCACAGATATTGTAGGAGGGAGCATCAGCTGCCAAGGTTTATCACTTCTCTACCCTCCTGTGCTGTCATGAGACTCCATTCTAGTGAGGTAAAAGGTTTTAGTACCAGTAGAAGGAAGGAGATAGAAGAGTGGTAACAGATAGGAAAGGGGAGTTCCTCTGGCCAAAGTGCATTTAAGGATCATCCACAGGAAACTACGCCTATTTTAAATAGAGTATTATAGGAACAAAATATATATAATCTAAAGTATACTAAAACATTATCTGAGAAGATGATGAGTTTGATGTTATGTGTATTTTACTATAATTAAAACAACTTTTAAAAAAAGAAAAAATCTGAAATTTAGGCATCCTATTTTTATACTCTGGCAAACATTAAAAATGGTAAATATAAGTTCATATTATATTTAATTACAATTCCTTCATTCTTCCTTCCCATTTAAAGAACTCTTCAAAGTCTACCCCCAAACACAAAGCTAAATGATTAAAGAACACAAAGAAAAAGCATAATTGGGCGCCTGGGTGGCTCAGATGGTTAAGCGTCTGCCTTTGGCTGTCATGATCCCCAGGTCCTGGGATCGAGTCCCGCATTGGGCTCCCTACTCAGCAGGGAGCCTGCTTCTCCCTCTGCCTCTCTCTCTCTCTCTCTTATGAATACATAAATCTTAAAAAAAGAAAAAAGAAAAAGCATAATTACAATCTTACTGGGGGAGAAAAGACAATCATATCCCAAATGGATGTTATCCAATAGCCAACTATCCTTTCCAAGAGACTGGCAATGATGCAAATTGCCACCATAAAGAATGCACATGGATTTGGGCAGACGCATTTGACAGCACAGCTGTCTGTCCAGGCATGCTGCTGAAAGAATAGTACATTCCTATTTGTCCTGTCCCCCACCCACCTTAAGTCTCCTTACAAAAAGGAGTTTAAACAAAACCGTCATATTTAAGCCTTCAATGTATGGGGGGTGTGTTTTCAGTAAGATCAGTTAGATAATAACAGAAGCAATGAACCAACATCACCCTTACCCCAAAGTTACTCTGAAGATTTCTGAACAAAATAATTCTGTTCATGTACATTTATTAAAAGTCCTGATTTGAGGTTGCCCTACAGTTTCAAAGGGAAGGTACTAAGTCACTAACTTTCAGAAAATTGATACAGTATGGTAGAGGAGTGCATACTGAGAATCAGAGTAATAGACTATGAGTCCTACCTAGGTTTGTGACCTTGGGGCAACTGTCCAACGTCTCTGAGCTTCAGTTTTTTCATCTATAAAACATGAATAATGATGCTTACGGTATTTACATCAGAGAGTTGCTTAAAGATCAAAGAACTAAATGTAACCCTACCTTAGCCACACACTACAATGCACCCTTCTCAACAATTTCAATTTCATGCAACCACTTTTGAATACATCTTCTATCCTACTAGCTCATTCCTTCTCGTACATGAATTCCTGCCATCATTTGATCCCAGCAGAACTTCAAATCTACTGACCCAACTATCTTTTCACTCTCCCTCCCCACCAGAAGTACTCTCTTCTCTCCTTACCCAAATTCCATGATGCATCATTATGATCATTCGCTCCTCTCTCACTTGGGACATACTCACTTTGCAAAACCACAATGCTGCTTAAATTCAATTCTCTGTTCTCCTACTACTAAAGGAGCAAAAAAGCACACAACCAAGCTGACTGGCCTCACTTAATTCATGACCTTTAACCTCAACTGAGCCCCGAGTTCTGCCTAATCATAATTTATTTCCCTAGCCCATTCACTCTCCCACTTTTCTAAACACTTACATGCTCTCTCCTCTCTTCTCAAACTTCTAATATCCTCTTCCATGCCCTTTCTCACTCTCAGCTGATGACTTGCTTAGAAAATTAAAGCAGTCAGAAGAGGATTTCCAGGAATTATCATTGTGTCCACCCACAGTATCAGCATCTATCTGCATCCATATGCTCTACCTTCCTTCTTGTTATGATAAATGAACTACTATCTATTCTTTTCTCTATCTAACCCCCCCTCCTGTACCAGCTCCAATCCCTACCACAAGCTCAGCAATTCTCCTCTTATCATCAGCTTCTTTCCTTCCCTTCTCCCACTCTCTACATCACTTCCATGAGCAGACGAAATATGTATGAAAATGCTCTAACTCCTATCACAAAAACTGTATGAACAGTGGAACTAAAAAGAGACAATGCAAAATGAAAACAGGCCTCTGGATCCCCACATCTCTGAGCAGGAAACAGGCTAAAAAAAAAATAACTCCATTGCAAACACAGGCTTCCTTTATGGAAGACTCAAGAGGACTGAACAAAGGTAGCTAGGAAGGGCTACATAACTTTTACAAGGTCATACAACTAAATAAGCGGTAGAATTGGGATATGAACTCAGAAAGCCTACATTTCCCTCCCCCCAGGCTTTAACTCACTTTATTTTTCTTATATAAAACTATGTGGTGGCCACAACTGGAGACTCTGGTGTGGGTCTTTACAAGATAGTCAATAAATCACTGATAAGGAAACTTGGTGAACACAGTCTCTTTCCAGAGGTCAGGGGAAGGGGGGGTTGAGACAGCTATAGGTCTTGAAAATGGCATCCAAAGTGGCCTTGGCAAAGTTGCCCAGGGTGACAGTGTAGCCCCTGGCCAAGGTGTAGCAGTTTCCACACCGGCCATCATCAGGAACTTCTTGCGCACAGGAGGTAGAGATGAGACGCACCAGCACAGAGCCACAGAGGCTGGTCACCTTATGAGGGACAGTGTGGGCCTTGCTGATCTTGTTCCCCTAGTAGTTTCACAGCACAGGGACAATGGAGAGCTTGGCCAGGATGATGGCTCCATGGATGGCAGTGGCTACCTCCTTGGAGCACTTAACACCCAGACTGGCGTGTCCACTGTACTCTCCGATGGCAACAAATGCCTAGAACCTGGTCCACAGGGCAGCATGGGTCTGCTTTCGCACAGGCATCATCCTCAAAATCTCATCCTTGAAGGACGCGCCCAGGGAAGATTCCCGATGGGCTGGAAGAAGAGATCTCCAGGGACTTGATTTTCATGTCCTTGACCAGGTGGCCCAGATTGGTGACCAGGATCCACTCCTTGACCTCAGCTTGGCCTCGGCTCCCCCCACCACCCACAGCCAAGACTCCACCCTGGATGCCACTACCTCGGCTTCCCACTGCAGCCCCCCACACCCACCCCGGGTCTCTGGGCCCCCCCACAGCACCAGCATCATCTGCAGTTTGCTGCTTTCTAGGAGAAGAAAAAGTCTACATTCTTAACACACATTATCTCATTAAACCTTTACAATGCTGTGACATAAGTGATAGTATTATTCCCATTTTACAAATGGGGGAACTGACTCAGGTAGATTCAAGGATTTAATACACATCCACAAAAAAAAAAAATGTATTTGTTTAACAACTACACTATATTCAGAATTGAGGTAAAACTTAAAAAACAAAAAGATACACAGGATATATATTACATTTACAGTCCTCTTAAGTATGCTTTTACAAGAAAATTTACTGCATCAAAACTTATTGATTCTCAACAGCTTCATTACCTCAAAGCTCTGGAAACTAAATATTTTATTGGGAATTAATAAAATTTGTTTCTACAAATCTGTAAAACTCTGGCTTGCTAAATAATCATGTCAACAAGATTTTAAGGATAAAGTTACTTAAAATTTAAAAGTTAGTTGTAAAGACACTTTCTCCATTTAAACTATTAAGCAAATTAAAATGGTACCAAAAACATCCTTAGCTGTATGTTAAAATCAAGTATCCCAAAGATTTTTACCAGCAAAACCAAAATGATCTACTTACAGTTATTTGTACCTCAAAAAAAAAAAAAAAAAAAAGCAATGATTACCTGAAAATATTCCATAAATCAGATATCCTATAAAGCCAAACTGGTCCTTTTTACTAAAATTAGTAAAGTCCAGGGACGCCTGGGTGGCTCAGTTGGTTAAGCTTCTGCCTTCTGCTCAGGTCCTGATCCCAGGGTCCTGGGATTGAGCCACGCATCATGCAACATCATGCATCATCAGGCTCCTTGCTCAGCGGGGAGCCTGCTTCTCCCTCTGCCCTTCCCCCTACCCATGTGCACTCATGCTCTTTCTTTCTCAAAGAAATAAAATCTTTAAAAAATAAAAATCAGTAAGGTTCTAGAAGCTTTTAACAGAGAAATTTCCACTTATACTTTGCACACTTAGCTCTTCTAAATAAATTTAACTATGCAAAATACTAATTCAGATCAAAATATATAAGGAAGCAATAAACAATCCTAAAGCTGGCAATTAAGACTGAAAGTTTAGATAATGTATTCTACAAATCACAGGTCAACTTTCGCTTGGAGGAGGATAATCACGAGACTGTTACCTTCTTAGCAATTTAACAACAACAAAATTCCTTTGTTAATATACAACTGAAATAGAAAACTGTAACTCAATACAAACATAAGGCAAAACATTGTGGAAGAGCACTGAACTGGAAGTCAGAAGACCTAAATTCTAATCTTTCCTCCATCATAACTGGATATGAAAATTTACCACTGTGTGTCTACTTCTCCAACCCGTAAAACTAAGGGGCAGGGGAAGAGATCACTCTAAGGTTATTTTCAGCTCAAAAATCTTATGATTCCATGAACCAAACTGAGGTATATATTTTGTTTTCATATTTTAGAAACTCTAGACAAGCAGAGCAAATTAAAAGAAGTCAAGAGTAATATTATCAATGCCCTTCCAGGATATAACTACAATTATGTAGTTATGCATAAGATGTACAAGATAACTTTAGTATCATTCTCAGAGTTCTTTTCATATGTTAAGTCATTTTAACACACTCTCTAAACTTGAATGGATCCAGCAATTCCTTATTTAAAAGTTTCCCTAAACTCTCAATATGCTAGGCTTTCCCTTTAACTTTCATTTTCTATTCCTCTTCTCCTTCCAACACTATTATATTTAAATATGCTTCACAGTGACCATTTTACTTATCTACTTCCTATACCTTTACCATGCCTGGTTTTTATGCCTCCCTTATCCATGATTTCTTTTTTCTTTTTAAGACAGAGTGCACATGTACACCTGCAAGGGGATGAAGGAGGGGCAAGGGAGAGGGTGAGAGCAAATCCCAAGCAGGCTCCACACCAAGGAGGTAGGGCTCAATGTCAGGACCCTGAGATCATGACCAGAGCCGAGATCATGACCTGAGCCATGACACGAACCAAGATCCGAGATAAGAGTCAACTGAGCCACCCAGACGCCCCCATTTCTTATTCAAAGTGCCTCTATTAAAAAAAAAAAAAAGTGCCTCTGTTGACCCAGTTAGCTATTAAAGAGTTCTGAGATCCTCAAATTTCAGATTTATATCCTATGATGCAACTCCTTTCCACACTATCAGACATAGCACGTTTGCTAGCAAATTCAGACATATTATTCAGTCATTCAAAAGTTTAAATTTTACATGTTGACATTTTTATATTCCATTTGTTTTCATCACTAGCAACCTGCTTGCTTAAAGTCTAAGAATTCTGACTTTTAAATATTTTTTAGCATATTGATACATGCTGGATAAACCAAAGCAGTTTCAAATTTGAAATGTCACCTAGTAAAAGTAGGGGAAAAAATAGCACCCAATATTTAATTTGTCAAAACTCTGCCACTCAGCCTTTTTTGGAAGGCCTAAGGAAAAAAAAAATTATTGCATGCTATAACTATAAAAGGTATTGAAGATTCTTTTGGGAATCTTACCACATTTCTTCAAGATCCAAGTGATATGTAGGGGATCTATACAAATTTAAATGACTACAGAGTTTAATTATAATTCCTAAAGTTACCATTTAAAAATGTAAATACTTATTACGAATTCACTTTTACTTCATACCCCTTTCTTCAATGGTAGAAGTCAAATCCCAGAGAGAAATGACACCTAACTAGATTTAATAAAACCCACTGTATCTGGTACAGTGCTACATATTCTATGGCTATTTTAGACTCATAATGTGTCTCTCTGCTTTCATCCTTGTCCCCAAGAGTTTATTCTCCATAAAGCAGTCAGACTGAATCTTTTAAATATAATCCCATGGCCCAGGATTTCCATCCTAATCAGAATAAAGTTCTAATTCCTTATGATGGTATGCAAGCCTTCTATAAACTGGCCCTCAGCAGTCTCCCTCATCCCACATGAAACTTTTACCTTTTTTCTCCTTCTACAGATTATCTCCCAGCATTCTCCCACCAGGTCAGTCCTCTCTAGCCAGTCCTCCTCTACGACTCCAGGATACCTCTGCCTTGAAAATGTTCTCCAAAACTTTGTCCTTGATGGTCCTCTCCCTGGAATACTTTTCTCCTGAAAGCCCCTAAGTCCATTCCTTCAGATCATTCAATTCTCTGCTGAAATGTCACCCTACCAGCCAGAGGCTTTCTCTAAATCCTATCATAAACAGCACCTGCCCTATGGGTCTGTTCTTTTACCCAGCTTTATTTTTCTCCTAGAACTCATCACCACATGAAGTAGTAAATAAATAAATGTTCAGTGCCTGTCTCTACCCACTACAATGTAATCTCCACAAAGGCAGGGAGTTTCATTTGTTCACTAACATATTCCCAGTGCAAAGAAAGTTCCTGGTAGATGCTCAATAACTGTTAAATAAATGAAAATCTGAAATGCCTGACTCTAGAAGCCATGCTGTCAACTTTAATTATCCATGCACACTAAAGAAGTCCTTTAAATAATAATATTAAAAGTGTTATTTAAACTGGGAATGTTGCTTGCCTCTAAGGAAGAGAACCAGGTAGCTGAAGGTAGAGAGATGTAGGGTAATTAAATGTATACCTCTTAAATCTTGAACTGTATTAATGTGTTAACACTATATTAAGGTGCTAACTTCATTAACTGTATCAATGTGTTAACTTAAACCTTGTACTGTACTAATGTGGTCTTTTTCTTAATATTAATAAAATTTTAAAATTTAATAGTAATATTGTTGTCTGACTTACGTAAATGCTCCAGTTCAATCCTACATTTTCAAAATATGGAACACTACTGGCAAAAATACGACATGGCAAAAATACTACATTCTTTATGTTGTTCTAGAATGTTTTAATATGATTCTTTGGGAATTTCCCAGAGCACAATAAGTTATACATTCCTTCTTTAATGCTCCCTTAGGCTTATTTTTTTTTTAAGATTTTATTTATTTATTTGACAGAGAGAGATACAGAGAGAGAGAGGGGACACAAGCACGGGGAGGAGCAGAGGGAGAAGCAGGCTTCCCGCTAAGCAGGGAGCCCGATGTGGGGCTCATCCCAGGACCCTGGGATCATGACCCGAGCCGAAGGCAGACGCTTAACGACTGAGCCACCCAGGCGCCCCCTCCCTTAGTCTTATATTAACTAGCAATCACCTTGCCACTGGGAAATTGTTAGCTACATTCACTAGTTCACTAGTAAAACAGGCAAACAGTTAAGTATGATAATGCCTTTACTAATTATAGGGTTGTGTGCCAGATATTGTTATCAGAAACTTTATCACTAAAGGCAGCAATAACAAAGACTATTTATTCCAGGACAGGCTCTGGTATATCAGGAACGTAAAGTCCTAGCTCTGGTAATGGGACTGGGTGGGAAGAGTGATGGAAAAGGAGACATGGAAGCAGCTATTGTCACTTCCCATTATCCCTTATCATCACAGCTAATCCACCAGTTAGCCAGAAAGTCCCTCCCAGTTCTCCTGAAAACAGTGCTCCTCTCAACAGGACATGAAGGACACACAAAGAAGGTTACTTTCAAAAGAGGAAACCCAGCATGATAGTAATAAACTCCTTCAAGGACCAACACTAGACCTAACAGTCTTCCAAGTACTTTCTACTTGTATTAGATCACAAAGGATGAGAATTATAAAACCAACTTGGAAAGAATAAGCACTGATTTCTTTTTTTTTTTTTTTTGCTTTTTTTTAAAGATTTTATTCATTCATTCATGAGAAGCAGAGACCGAGAGAGAGAGGCAGAGGGAGAAGCAGGCTTCCAGCGGAGCAGGGAGCCCGATGGGGGCTCGATCCCAGCACCCTGGGATCATGACCTGAGCCGAAGGCAGACGCTTAACGACTGAGCCACCCAGGCACCCTTTATTTTCATTTTCAAATTCAGATAGTACTGCATACTTTTCCAACTCTTGTATATTAAGATATTAGGTATTACATGGTAGTATGACAAGCATAATCTTTCTGTATTTAATCACTTTATATATACCTATCCCCCATCATTTAAATAATCTCTATTATTAAAAAAAAAGACTTCTCCCCCTGAAATTATTAAGAAACAGTCTACGTAGTATTATATGAAAGATGGAACCATTAATTACTCCCTAAATTGAAATTAGAAAAAGGTTTGGCAATGGATTGGAATCTGTCATATAAAAACTAAGTTTAGGGGTGCCTGGGTGGCTCAGTTATTAAGCGTCTGCCTTCGGCTCAGGTCATGATCTCAGGGTCCTGGGATCGAGCCCCGCATCGGGCTCCCTGCTTCTCCCTCTCCCACTCCCCCTGCTTGTGTTCTCTCTCTCGCTGTGTCTCTCTCTGTCAAATAAATAAATAAAATCTTAAAAAAAAAAAAAACTAAGTTCAACTGTACTTTAAATAAATAAATAAAATTAAGTTTGGACCTAAACAAAAGCACCATAAATGGTCTTTTGTTTCCTTCAAGAGAAAAAAAAAAACACATTTTATTGCAAACAAAAAAATATAAAAACAAAAGAGCAACTGTAATACTCAGGACATTCTGCCTTTCCTCTATAGCCAAAATATGTAACAAAACATGAACCAGTCACAGTTCAATGTATTGATTAGTCACTGTATACAACAGGGAGCTTACTAACCAGACTCAATAGTTCTAGAAACAGTTACAAGAAATGGCTCATGGGACTATTCTGGCTCTCACTGTACCACAGGTATGTACAGCTGGCATCAAGGTGCTGCCACCTGATCCAGAAGCACAACCAAAAAGCCTCATTATCCCAACATTCTCTAGCTCTTTCCCCATTTTGTTAGGGAAACAGATAAAACAAAAAAATATGGTATCAGAAAGTCAAATATAATGCTTCCACCCAACATTGTTATAATACCCTGTAAAGTTATCACCCAAACTCTAATTAAAACTGAATAATTCCTTCACTGCCTTTATTTTCAATGGACAATAAATATACTTGTTCTTATCCCAGCCTGCCTTTCCATTTTCTAAATCATGCTGTCATGATGGCACATCATTTCACCCATTTGTCGTATTTATAAATAGTAGAAATCAGGTAAATTAAGGTGTTAAATCAGACAAGTCACTTAACCTAAACATAATTTGTGTGCAGACACAGAGAAATCATGCACATGCTATGTAGAAAACTCGTACAATCATGTAATAGACAAAATTTTTTAAATGAATGTAGAAAAAATAGAGAATAAATTTTTTGGTTAAATGAAGTACTTTCTGAAACATTTAGTATGATAAACTTTTCCTAATTCAAGAGACTAAATTTTTTTGAGACTGAATTTCTTGAAACTTTGCTATTTTAAAAATAGAACTCAATATTTTATACACTTTTCTTGAGAGCATTAAGTAATTGCATTGTGCCTACTTAAATTACCAGAAAGAAATCAAGATAATATTAAACTCTTTTGAATACCTTTAATAGCAGCACGAATGATCCCGTGTTATGTGTACCCAAGGCCGTATTTCATATTTCTAAGTTAAATGTTTAAAAGAACATACATGATACAATGGAGAAATTTTAACAAATAAACCAAATATCAGCTTTTCTGCCTTTCCAAGAAAAAGCACAACATAGAAAATAAATGAGAACCCTTACTTTCCTGTACTAAGAAATAAAAATAAGTTTTTCTAAAGCGCTCAAAGAAATATGTTTAAGGCACTACCATCAGAAAAACTGGCCAACGAATCACACTGAATTTCCACACTTTAAAAATGCAGCAAGTCCCATGATCTCATGTATATGTGGAGTCTAAAAATAGTCAAACTCAGAAACAAGAGTAGAATGATGGTTGTGCTGGGGAGAGGAAGGGAATGAGGAGATGCTGGTCAAAGGGTACAAAGTTTCAGTTATGCCAAAAAAATAAATTCTAGAGAACTATTGTCCAGCATGGTGACTACAGTTAATAATAATGTGTTGTATACTTGAAATTTGCTGAGAGTAGATCTTAAGTTCTCACCATACCAAAGAATAAAAAGAAATGATTAGCTTGTGTTCACTTCACAATATACACGTATATCAAAACATCATGTTGTATTGTCAGCATACATCAAAATATAAACCTACAACTTGATATTTTTATTTTACTTATTTGAGAGAGGAGAGAGAGAGCACAAGTGGGGGGGGGCAGAGTAAGAGGGACAAGCAGACTCCCTGCTGAGCAGGGGGCCTGAGGGCTCCATCCTAGGACCCTGGGATCATGACCTGAGCTGAAGGCAGACACTGAACTGACTGAGCCACTCAGACGCCCACAACTTGATGTTCTAATCAAATGTATACAATTCCCATTTGTCAATTATATCTTTAAAAAGCTGGAAAAATGCTGCAAATTCTTCCACAAGTGACTATTATTGTCAAATTAATAGCCCAAACAAGACCTAAAAGTCTTTTTTTTTTTTCCATGTAAGCAAATAGGAAAGTAATAATTTTATTATGCAGGAGATAAAAAACTATGTATAGTGGCAACTGCATTTTCTTTCTAAGTCCTGGAGTATCCCCTAGTGGACTGGTAAGGAACAGGTTTTTTTTTGCTAAGTTGAACTTTTGTTAAGTCTCTGATCATAACAAATTCACTAACAAAACTAACCCCAAAAGTATGTATTTTTCCAATTTTCTATAATAATTTCCTAATAAAATAATTTAAAACAAAGAAAATTATTTTAGAAATTTCATACCACCTCACTGATCTAAATGTCAACAATGAAATTATGAATATTAAGTAGAGTGCCTCCTAAAAAGCCAGAGATCACCAGAAATGAATTTAGGAAACTATGAAAGGAGTTTGAAAATGATTCTTTTACATACTATAATTTCTGAAAACGTGGAATTTGAGGAACGACTAAAATATAATTTTTATGGCATCAACAACCTATACACAAATAAAAACAAAACAATGACTATGTCATGTTTTTGCAAGCAATCAAGCAAAATCTACTGAAGAATACAAAGTATACAAACCCTTTCAATCATACTTGCACACACTGAAAGCAGTGCTACCCTGCTGCTTCCATCCGCACGGCCTTTACACGTTCCGTCCCCTAAGACACTCTTCCCCACTCTGATCCATAGACCTAATTAATAGCTACCCACCCTTCAAATTTCAACTAGACCAACACTAACTTCCCTGACTAGATACATTCTACTATTATTGCTTCTCACAGCATTACGTACCTCGATTTTTACTGATTTAAGTAATGTCTGCTTGTTTTGTTACAGGATTATTTAGAGAGTTCTATTATCGTACAAGGCTGCTGTGACAATTAAGTGATACCTCTGTAAACCACCTTTTAACAATGCCAGCCATCATGTAAACACTATTAGTACTGGCCCCATTAAACCTGTCAAAGATAAAATGTGCTTCTGTCATCTAAGATTATTCCTTAGAGTTTTATTCTGTTGTTAAAAACAACTTTATTGGGGCGCCTGGGTGGCTCAGTCATTAAGCATCTGCCTTCAGCTCGGGTCATGATCCCGGGGTCCTGGGATCGAGCTCCACACATCAGGTTCCCGCTTCACGGGAAGCCTGCTTCTCCCTCTCCCACTCCCCCTGCTTGTGTTCCCTCTCTCGCTGTGTCTCTTTCTGTCAAATAAATAAAATCTTAAAAAAAAAAAAACAAAAAACTTTATTGGGGCCCCTGGGTGACTCAGTCGGTTAAGCGTCTGCCTTCGGCTCAGGTCATGATCCCAGGGTCCTGGGATCAAATCCTGCATCAGGTTCCCTGCTCAGCAGAGAGACTGCTTCTCCCTCTGCCTGCTGTTCCCCTTGCTTGTGCTCTCTCTCTCTTTGGCAAATAAATAAATAAAATCTTAAAAAAAAAAAAACCACTTTATTATCAGCATTGACACAGTACTGGAGTTGTTCTAGTTCATTCCTTGCCAAATTCTTTGATATCCCTCCCTTCAAGAGGCAGAGCTTGATTTCCCACCCTATGAGTAGAATTAAGGACTAGCTTCTAACAAAAAGAATAAGATGGAAGTAAATTTGTGTGACTTAGGGACTAGGTCATAAAATGTACTGTGGCATTCTGTTCACTCTCTCTAGGATTACTTGCTTGGCAGAAGCCAGTTGTCATATTGTGAGGCCACTCAAGGTGTTGAGTTGTTGGTCTTTTTTCAGTAGAGTCTATTATTCTTTGCAGAGGGATCCATGTGGCAAAACCTGAGGCCTCCCACTGGCAGCCATGTGAGTGAGCCATCCTGCAAACAGATCTTACATCTCTAGACAAGCCGTCAGATGCCCACAGCTCCAGCTGGCAGATTCACTGGAACCTCACAAGACACCCGTAGCCACAACCACTGAGATAAGAAACCTCCAGATTTCAGACACTGAGAAATCATGTGAGATCACAAATACTTGGGGGTAACTGGTCACTCAGCAACAAGTGCATTGTGTTTAATAGGTTTAAAGAAAAAAGAATAATAGACTCTACTGAAAAAAGACCAACAACTCAACAACAAAAAAATAAATCCAATTCAAAAATGGGCAAAGGACTTGAATATCCATTGCTCCAAAGAAGATGTACAAATGGCCAACAAGCACATACAGAGATGCTCAATATCACTAGTCATCAGGGAAATGCAAATCAAAGCTACAATGAAATTCCACCTCTCACGCACCAGAAGGGCTACTATCAAAAAAAAAAAAATGGAAAATAAGTGATAATGAGGATGTGGTAAAACTGGAACCCTTGTGCACTATTAGTAGGAATGTAAAATGGTGCAGCCACTTTAGAAAACAGTATGGCAAGGACACCTGGGTGGCTGAGTCAGTTAAGTGTCTGCCTTCAGCTCAGGTCATGATCCCAGAATCCTGGGATCATGTTCTGCCTCTCCCTCTGCCTGCCGCTCCCCTTGCTTGTGCACTCACTCTCTCTGGCAAATAAATAAATAAAATCTTAAAAAAAAAAAGAAAAGAAAACAGTATGGCAGTTCCTCAAAAATTAAAATAGATTTACCATACGATCCAACAATTCCCCTCTGGATATATACCCCAAAGAAATTAAAGCAGAACTCAAAGAGACATTTGTATACCTTATGTTCAAAGCAGCACTATTCACAATAGTCAAAACGTGGAAGTAACCCAAATGGTCCATTGACAGATGAATAAAATGTAATACACGCCTACAATGAAATATCATTCAGTCTTAAAAAGGAAATTTTGACACACGTTACAACATGGAGGAATCTTGAGGACATCATGTTAAATGAAATAAGCCAATCACAAAGGGACTAATATTGTATAATTCTACTTTATGGCCACTACCTTTCTAAACACTGATTCTAAAAATTCTAATAAGGTAATATGCCCATAAATTAATCCAAATTGTCCATTACCTAGAAGTAGTCATGGTAAGAGAACAGAAGTCAGATGTGTTTAGTCAGTTATTAAAATGTGCTAACACACAGCTGTCAACTAATTCATGACAACCTCACCATAAAGTTATGGAAAACAAAGTTTCTGTGCCTCCCACCCCCTTCTTTATTTTGTACTTATGATATTCTTAGTTTTTTTTCCAAGTTTTTAATTCCAGTTAGTTAACATACAGTGTTATATTAGTTTCAGGTGTACAATACAGTAATTTAACAGTTCCATACATCACCCTGTGCTCATCACCCAAAATTCTTAGTTCTTAAAATATTCATAGCTCTTAAACCAGGAATAGTTCCACTGGGCAATTTTAGAGATAAATTTAAAATTCCATTTTCTAAAACGTAATGTTCTAAACCTTAAACTTCTAAAAGGTCTAAAATATCCTCTTCTTTACTCACTAACCTTGCTACACAACCTCACACCAAACCACAAAAAAAAGAGAAACCCAAACTTTGCCTTCTCTTTTTCCTGTTTAAACTTCTCCAATCTCTCCACATCTTGGAAGAGCAGAAAAAGAATAACAATGTTTCAGTCATTTTGTGCAAGACATAATGGCAGAAGCTTTATATACATTATCTTATTTCTCAGATCGCCCTATACAGCAGGTATTATCCTCATTTTATAACGAGGAAATAAAATAAGTTCAAACACAGTTAAACCAAATTCTAACCCAAATCTGCCTAGTTCCAAAAACCTTGTACTTCTACATCATAGTGCTTTCTTGAGTCACATGTGTCATTTTCAGTTCTCCTTACAGAATAACATAGTTCTATAAATTACAGAAACTTAGCAGAGAACCTGACACCAAGATCCAATTTCACAAAAACAGAACCGTAGAAGTTTCTCAGTCACAAATTAAGAACTTTTTTCCCTCTTCTACGGACCCCAAACTTATTTTTAGTATCATTTGTTCTATTACCCTATTTAAACACATCTTAAACCAAAAAATGTCATCTACCTATTGGAGACTTCTGTGTCTAGAGGCTTTATCTGAGCATAGTGACTCCAGTTATAAATTTACCTGATCTACTGTTGTGTTGAGGAGGGAGGGTCCCATTCCACCTCCAGCTTTTGATGATTCACTAGGCAGACTCAGAGGACTCACCACATTTTCAAACCAAAAGGAAACAAAGCAAAAGCAGTAATAAGAAAAGGCAGATGAGGCCAAGTATAGAAGAAACCAAACACAAGTTTCCAAGAGTCTTTTCCCAGGGAAGTCATACCAGATACACTTAACTCCTCCAGAAATGAAGTTTAACATGTGTAAAATATTGTCTACAGGGTAAGCTCGTTAGCGATTCAGCAAGGTTTTTCCTCGGGGCTGGTCAGGTAGGCACTCTCTGCCTACCATGTACCAAAATTCTAGACTCCTAGAGGGAAAGCAGGTGTTTCACATAAACCACATTTTTTGTACAGAGTTTAGGCACAGTGAGTCACTCTTCGCAGTTCCGGGAATGGTGGGAACCCTCTTAAAATCCAAGTTCCCAAACATCAGCCAAGAGCCAACCTTATGGGGTGCCTGGGTAGCTTGGTTAGTTTAGCATCTGCCTTCAGTTCAAGTCATGATCTCAGGATCCTGGGACTGAGCCCCGCATCAGGCTCCTTGCTCAGCAGGGAGTCTGCTTCTCTCTCTACCCCCCCCGCGCCCGCTTGTGGTCTCTCTCAAATAAAATCTTAAAAAAAAAAAAAGCCAACTTTATTGTAAGCAGGCTATTCTAAAGAAATCAGTCTCAAGTCGCTATGTTAACTCTTTTCTGCAGAACTGAGATGTTCCTTTTAGAAATAACATTTTGTGGAATGCCTGGGTGGCTCAGTCAGTTAAGCATCTGCCTTTGGCTCAGGTCATGATCCCAGGGTCCTGGGATTGAACGGCGCATCGGGCTCCCTGCTCAGCCGGGAGCCTGCTTCTCCCTCTGCCTGCTCTGCCTGCCGCTCTCCCTGCTTGTGCTGGCGCTCTCTCTCCGACAAATAAAAATTTTTTAAAAGGGCACCTGGGTGGCTCAGATGGTTAAGCGTCTACCTTCGACTCAGGTCATGATCCCAGGGTCCTGGGATCGAGTCCCACATCAGGCTCCCTGCTCCTTGGGAGCCTGCTTCTCCCTCTGATTCTCTCTCTCTCTCTCTCCGTCTCTCATGAATAAATAAATAAAATCTTTAAAAAAAATTTTTTTTAAAAGAACATTTTGGGGCGCCTGGGTGGCTCAGTTGGTTAAGTGACTGCCTTCAGCTCAGGTCATGATCGCAGGGTCCTGGGATTGAGCCCCGCATCGGGCTCTCTGCTCAGCAGGAAGCCTGCTTCTCCCTCTCCCACTCCCCCTGCTTGTGTTCCCTCTCTCACTGTCTCTATCTGTCAATTAAATAAATAAAATCTTTAAATAAATTAAAAAAGGAACATTTTGTTTTGTTTTTGGCGATCTGTTTTTTTCTATATAAAATGGGTCCCCATTTCCTGTCATTTTAACTAAGATGTCCTTTTCTGAGATTTATGTTTTTTCTAACTTATCAGCTACTTATGTCCAAGTTCTAAAACTCTTTTACAAAACCACATAACACGGTATGATTAAATTCTGTATCTATCCTTAAGAAGAATACCTGTGAAGAAAAAAAATCCTTTTAAGATTTAAAGACACTAAAAAATTAATCTTAGCACACTGAATATATACATCATTTGATGCAACTTAATACATATTACTGATCAGGGCGCCTGGGTGGCTCAGTTGTTAAGTGTCTGCCTTTGGCTCAGGTCATGATCCCAGAGTCCTGGGATCAAGCCCCACATCGGGCTCCCTGCTCCACAGGAAGCCGCTTCTCCCTCTCCCACTACCCCCGTTTGTGTTCCCTCTCTCACTGTGTCTCTATCTGTAAAATAAATAAACAAAATGTTAAAAAAAAATACATCCTACTGATCATCTATACTGTAACAGAATCAGTAACTGTTAATGTTCTTAAAAAAATTTCTTAAGTAGGCCGCAGTCCCAGGAGATTTCTACATATTACCAGTTAATATGTACATTTACAAATTAGCTGTTAACACTGTGGGAGTGATATTCTTTTATAAATCGCCACCTAAAAACTAGACAGTAAACCCACGCTTCCTTCTTCTTAAAAGAAATTAAACAACTCATGACATTTAAAAGGAATAGAATATAACCCTGCTGTCCTCCTCCACATTTTATTTTCAACAGAGTTAATGCCTCAGACTAAGTATGTTCTGTTCAAAGGAATATATAAAAAATTATAGGAATATTTTACTCCAGTTTAAAAAAAGGAACGGATTTTAAATATACGTATACAAGTTTGTACTTAGTTTTTGGTTATATCAGCAAATTGAACAATGCTGGACTGTAAGTGATTTAGTGATTGATCTATACCCTGCGATAATTGATGAAATGTCTTCTACTTGTTTCCCTATAATCTCTTCCATTAACGTACATCCTGTCCTTAAATAAACTTAATATGAGCTCAGCAGAATGAAGAATACAGAAGCCTCCAAAGAACTTAATGAGGAAACAGGAATAACAATAAAAATTGTAGGGGCGCCTGGGCGGCTCAGTTGTTAAGCGTCTGCCTTCGGCTCACGTCATGGTCTTGGGGTCCTCAAGCCCCGCATTGGGCTCCCTGCTCTGCGGGAAGCCTGCTTCTCCCTCTCCCACTCCCCCTGCTTGTGTTCCCTCTCTCGCTGTGTCTCTCTCTGTCAAATAAGTAAATCTTTAAAAAAAAACACACACAATAAAAATTGTAAGGCAAAAGTATGGATATTAAATAGTGTGAGAAGTAAATACAGAAGTCCTAAGAAGAGGCCCCAAAAAACCCTTTCTCCTTTAAGATTTATAAGGTTCAAAAATACAGCTGACCCATGAACGACATGGAATTGAACTGCATGGGTGCACTTATACAGGGATTCTTTTCAATAAATACAGTACAGTACTATAAATGAATTTTCGTTAGGACTTTAATTTTGTTAATATAGTTGACACACAATGTTACATTTGTTTCAGGTGTACAACAGTGATTTAACAACTCTATACATTATGCTGGGCTCACCACAAATATAGCTACCACCTGTCACCATGCACTGACTATATTCTCTACTTTGTGCCTTTTACTCCAGTGACTTATTCCATAACTGGGAGCCTGCACCTCCCACTCCCGTTCACCCATTTTGCCCATCCTCCCATTTCCCCTACACTCTGGCAACCATCAGTTTATTCTCTGTATTTATAGATCTGATTCTGCTTTTTGTTTATTCATTTCTTTTGGTTTTTAGATTCTACAATGAGTGAAATCATATTTATCTTTCTCAGTCTGACTTATTCCACTTAGCATAATACTGTCAAGGTCCATCCATGTTATCACAAATGGCAAGATATCATCCTTTTTAATGGCTGCATAATATTCCATTATTACATATACCACATCTTCCTTACCCATTCATCTATTATGGGCACTTAGATTGTTTCCATATCTTGGCTATTATAAATAGTATGGTTTTCTTAATTTTTTTTCTCTATTTTATTGTAAGTATATAGTATATAATATGTGTAACATACAAAATACGTATTAATTGACTGTTTATGTTATCAGTAAAGCTTCTAGTCAACAGTAAGCTATCAGTAGTTAAGTTTTTGGGAAGTCAAAGTTATACATGGATTTTTAACTGCAGAGGAATTGGTACCCTTAACCCCCATATTGTTCAAGGATCAAGTGTAAAGTGAAAAAAGTAACAAAAAATTGCATGTATGTTTTGTACACATTTTGGTTAACAATACAAATTACATGCATAAAGAGGGTTTCAGAGGATACATATCAAAACTTTAATGACTGTTGTCTCTAAATAAGGTGGGTTTGGGGGTTTGTTTTTACTTTATGTTCTTTTATTCCTGTAATGAAATATATGCTTTTGTAGTAAGAAAAGGTTATTTTCCTTTCCCTTTAAAGAAATAAAGGAAAGAGTAGTAAGTTAGCTTTTTTCCCTTTTTTCTAATTTAAAATATGAAGCAAGGGATTTATAGTTTTTTTTAAAGAGTTTATTTGAGAAAGAGAGAAAGAGAGCACTTGTGCAAGTGGTGGGGAGGAGAAGGGGAGGGAAAGGGAAAGGGAAAGAATCCCAAGCAGACTCTGAGCTGAGCGCAGAGCCCAACGTGGGGTTTGATCCCACGAGACCATGACCTGAGCCAAAACCAAGAGCTGAACGCTTAACCAACCGAGCCACCCAGGCGACCCACAAGGATTTATATTTAATAAACATGTTATACTTGGATAAATAATAAAACACAAACATATTACACCTGGTCATTCTGCTGGCTTTGTAAGCTGTCCCTTAAAACTCAGTCAAATCTAAAACTAAATGCTCCAGGAAAGATCTTCAAGTGAGAAAACAGTTAATATGCACCATCACCCTCCCTGTTAGTACAGACTGCCCTCTCACTGAGGTCCTCAAGGTAACTTTCTTAAATCATTCTTCACTTCACTTCTATTATTTTCCCAAAGACCATCTTGAAAGTAAACAGTTTTCTGTTTGTTGCAAGTAACAAAAAAATCTATATTATTTTTAGAAAGTTATACACAAAAACCCATGCATTAAAAGCAGCATCTTGGTATAGTAGAAAGCACTGTGGGTTAGAGTCTTACATTACATTCCAGCTCAGGTTGTGCCACTTATTATACATTATTTAATTTAGTATGAATAGGAAATAAGAGGATTGTTTTGTGGTAGGTTGTGTTAACATTTCTCTTTAAACAATATACTCACTGTGAAAAAGAAATTCAAATAATATAGACATATGTCGAGTTAAAAGTGGAAGTTCCCTTTACATCTCCACTCCCACCACCCACCAAGGAGCCTAAGAAAATACTAGTAAAGTGTTCTAACAGACCAGCCAATTGACCTGTTTCATTCACAGCTGTTTGGACCAAGAGGAACTTCCTCTGAATCTAAAAGAGTCTGAACATCACTCAGAGATTCTAGAGTTTGAACTTAACATAGTTACTAGATAGAAATTAGGGTTTTTTAAGGGCAGGGGTTAATGTGTTGCATATAACACAAACAGTTAATATTTAGCAAACAGTAAAATTAGGGTAGTTATTACTGCTCTCCAACAAATATTCTAGCTGCCTTCCCAGGCACATCACAAAACTGTACCTTCCCCATCCCCTTAACATGATTTAAGGCCATGCAACTTGCTTTGGCCAATGAAACAGAAGAAGTGATGGGAGCACCTGGGTGGCTCAGTGGATTAAGTGTTTGCTCTTGATCTCAGCTCAGGTCTTGATCTCAGGGTCATGAGTTCAAACTCTGCATTGGGCTCTGCATTGGGTGAGGAGCCTACGTTTAAAAAAAAAAGTGATATATGCCTCTTCCAACTTTTAAAGTTTCCACTAGTACTTGATTCCTCACTCTTTTTCCCCAAGCAATGGCATCGGCCAGCTTTCCAGAATGATAGGTGAAGACTATCAGTCACGGGTGTCTGGTTACAAAAGATGGGCATAGCCCCTCTCCCACCTCCCACCAAGCCCCTCCACCAACACACATGCAATGATCCACACTGAACATGTAGTGTGAGTGACAAACTTTTAATGTGTTATTCCACTAAGATGGGGGGGCTATTGTTACCAACCCATAACCTAGTCTACCCTAACCAGACAGACCAACTGATCCTAAAGTTAATGTAAAAAACTAGGCAAGCAAGAATAGCTAGGAATATTCTGAAAATAAAGAGCAGTGAAGAACCAGCCCTACTGGTTAGCAGCAACAATAAACTAATACAACTATAATACGATGCTGAACACTATTCTAAGCACTTTACATAAATCAACTCATTTACTCATGACAACCTACTCAAATAGATATTATCATCATCTCCAATTTACAAATAAGGACATGAAATTACAGGGATGTTAGGTAACTTGCAAAGGACACACAGCTGAGGAAGTGGTAAAGAAAAGATTTTAAAGCAAGGCAGTTACTTTAGCAAGTGTCCATATTCTTAAGCATCATGCTATCCTGGCACATTATAAAAAGTACCAAAATTAGGCGGCACCTGGGTGGCTCAGTCAGTTGAACATCCAACCCCTGGTTTCGGCTCAGGTCATGATCTCAGGGTCATGAGATCGAGCCCCACATGGGGCTCCGTGTCTGCTTCAGATTCTTTGTCCCCCTCCCTCCATCTGACTCCTCCCTGCTCACACATGCACTCTCTCGCAAATAAATAAAATCTTAAAAAAAAAAAAAAAGGTACCAAAATTAAAGCAGTGTGATACTGGCACATAATTAGGCAAATCATCACAGAACATAAAATTCAAAAGTAGAATTAAATGTGCGCAGGATTTTAGTATACAAAAATGTGAATAAAAGTTTATTCAGGGCGCCTGGGTGGCTCAGTCACTTAAGCATCTGCCTTCGGCTCAGGTCATGATCTCAGGGTCCTGGGATCGAGTCCTGCATCGGGCTCCTTGCTCAGCAGGGAGTCTGCTTCTCCCTCTGCATGCCACTCCCCCTGCTTGTGCTGTCAAATAAATAAAATCTAAAAAAAAAAAAAAAAAAAGATGGGTGCCTGGGTGGCTCAGTTGGTTAAGTGACTGCCTTCAGCTCAGGTCATGATCCCGGGGTCCTGGGATTGAGGCCCACATCGGGCTCCCCCTGCTCTGCGGGGAGCCTGCTTCTCCCTCTCCCTCTGCCTGCCACTCCCCCTGCTTGTGCTATCATATAAATAAAAACAATCTTAAAAAAAAATAGTTTACTCAATAAGTAGTTATTATGAAATACCCATATCCTTTTTTTTTTTAAACCCATATCCTTTCTTGTCAGCAAGTCCAATTCAAGGCATTTATCCTATAGCTACACTAACATGTTTGAAATAAAACATAAGGTTTTTCACTGCAGCACTGTTTTAAAACAACCTAAATATATAATTCATCCCTATAATGAAATGTTATCCACTCATTTAAAATTTTTTTAAAAAGCAAGTTTTTTTTTTTTTAAAGATTTATTTATTTGAGAGAGCGAGAATGAGAGAGAGAGAGAGAGCACATGAGAGGGGGGAGGGTCAGAGGGAGAAGCAGACTCCCCGCTGAGCAGGGAGCCCGATGCCGAACTCGATCCTGGGACTCCAGGATCATGACCTGAGCCGAAGGCAGTCGCTTAACCAACTGAGCCACCCAGGCACCCAAAAGCAAGTTCTTTATTTACTAACATGGAAGAATCTCCAAGACAAATTAAGTGAAAAAAAGCAAGGTGCAAAACAGGGCATATAATGTTTTCCACTGGTCTTAAAAAAAAGGACTGGGGAGATACACAGGCATACACATACATATATATCTCTGGAGGTATACACAAGACACTGGTGAACGGACTGCCAAAATGTGAGTGGCCAGAGGAAAGGAAGTGGCAGAAACACTTCTGTACCATATGAATTTTAAACCATGTAAAGTTCTGACCATTCAATAGACAAATGATTTAAATTTTAAAAGAGAAAGACTGAGCCATTTAGCAGCAAGGATTAATGCCAAAAGAATATATTGGGAGTTTTCATGATAAAGAGAAGCTCAGGGGCGCCTGGGTGGCTCAGTTGGTTGGACAACTGCCTTCGGCTCAGGTCATGATCCTGGAGTCCCGGGATCAATCCCCACATCGGGCTCCCTGCTCGGCAGACAGTCTTCTTCTCCTTCTGACCCTCCTCCCTCTCAGGCTCTCTCTCATTCTCTCTCACAAATAAATAAAATCTTTAAAAAAAAAAAAAAAGGGCGCCTGAGTGGCTCAGTCGTTAAGGATCTGCCTTCAGCTCAGGTCATGATCCCAGGGTCCTGGGATCGAGTCCCGCATCGGGCTCCCTGTTCAGCGGGGAGTCTGCTTCTCCCTCTGCCCTTCCTCCTGCTTGTGTTTTCTCTCTCTCTCTCATAAATAAAAATAAAATCTTTAAAAAAAAAAAAAAAAGAGAGAAGTTCAACAGCCATTACACTCCATATACAAGCTAAAACCAAGAAAGCCAGCTGGAAGAAAAGGAAAACTGAACAGATGTACACAGCAAAAAAGATGCCAAAACGTTGCAGCCTCTGAAAGAGAAAGATGGAGTATGCAATCTTAATTTCTAATTGCTTACCAGCTCCAGTTTCCGTGAGGCCCAGCTGCACAATGATCCCTATCTATGGCGTGTCATGATCTCCAGTGTACCCACATACAACACTCTCTTCTAACTACCTTCTGGAGTTAGCGCCACTGGTTGACCATTCCTTTTCTCCTTACGGCCCCTAACTAGCTTTTCTACCTATATGACTGAGAAAATACTTTAGGATGATTTCCAAGTGCCCTTTGTAGAGAGGAAAGATTATGGTTTACCTAAGTGCTAGAAACAACTAATCACAATGCTGATAACTGTATCAAAACAGAATAAAACTACACATTATGCTCACCTATATATCCAGAAGCACTGAAATCTGGTAACCAAACATAGGCACAGAACAAGCCTAAGTGCAATATACTGCCTTGTATTAAGGTTTCAACATTATCATAATTGTTATTTAAATGCATTTAGAACTTCTAAAACTTAAGTATATTAACCAATAAAAATATTAGCCATTTTTTTTAAGTTGCTTTTCTATCACTTTTTTCTATCGCTTTTTAGTTTTATCATTTGTTGAGCACTTTTATCATCCACCATGTACTCTCTAGGAATTTTAGTAATACTAATTTTCACAACTCTGTAAAGTAGGTACTATTAGCATGACTATCTTACAGATTAAAAAACACATAGAAAGTAACTTGTCCAGAAATTCAATTCCCAAGGTCTCTCAGGTTTCTAAATTTGTCATACCTATGTCAAGATACCAGAGTCACAAACGTAATCTAGGCTTTAAACCACATAGTCTAATACCAGAATCCTTGCTGTTAACAGCATGCTTAAAAATGGTTGCAGCTCTGACTGATGTTTACAATCGAAAGCACTCAAGTAGGGAACCCAAATGCTTCAAGAATTCTAAGTGTAAAAAAATCTGTTTACATCAAGATCAGAGAACACACACAAAGTCATTCTTGGTAGATCAGTAATCTCTTAAATATATTTTTTTAAAGAAATATTTTCCTGCTAATAGTAATTAGCTTTCTTTTATTAATTTCTTTCAAATTCAATTCTAACATATTTTTTAAGATTTTATTTATTTATTTGACAGAGAGAGAGGGAGACAGCGAGAGAGGGAACACAAGCAGGACGAGTGGGAGAGGGAGAGAAGCAGGCTTCCTGCCGAGCAGGGAACCCGATGCGGGGCTCGATCCCAGGACCCTGGGATCATGACCTGAGCTGAAGGCAGGCGCTTAACGACTGAGCCACCCAGGTGCCCCTCAAATTCAATTCTAAAATATACCTGAGGAAGGCATAAAAATAATACATGAAACTTAGTCTCAAAATGAACAGAACAGTAATATTTACTAATCCTTATTAAAGTGAATTATACAAGTTATATTCTCTTTTTCCTTTTATTATCATGAAAGCTTTAAGAAGACAGTGGAGCATCACTACAGGATATCTTCCTGTAAGGGCAAGAGAGAATTGGGAAACCCACAAAACTTAAGCCAACTTCTGCTTCCTACTAGCTCTGTGTTCTTAAAGCAGACTTAATCTAACTCAGCTAAACATCTTCATTTTCACCCTAGCTAAAACTACAAAGTATGTATAGGTCTCAGGCTTTTTTTTTTCATGCACTGTATTGTTTTTTACTAAGTTTTTTACTAAGTTTACTAAGTTTTTTAATTTTAATTCCAGTATAGCTAACATACAGTGTTATATTAGTTTCAGGGGTACAATACAGTGATTCTACAATTCTATACATTACTCAGTGCCCATGATGGTTGACTCTTTAATTCTCATTACCTATTTCACCCATCCCTACCTACCTCCCCTCTGGTAACCATCAGTTTGTTCTCTATAGTTAAGAGTCAGCTTCTTGGTTTGTCCTTTTTTTTCCCCCCTTTGTTCATTTGTTTTCTTAAATTCCACATATGTGTGAGTGAGATGGTATTTGTCTTTCTCTGACTGACTTACTTCGCTTAACATAATGCTCTCTGGCTCTATCCATGTTGTTGCAAATGGCAAGATTTCATTCCTTTTTATGGCTGAATAATATTCCATAGTGTGTGTGTGTGTGTGTGTGTGTGTGTGTGTGTGTGTGTGTGAGAGACACACACATCTTCTTTATCCATTCATCAGTCAGTGGACACTTGGGCTGCTTCGTTTGGCTATTGTAGATAATGCTGCAGTAAACATATGGGTGCATTACAGGTACATGTATCCCTCTGAAATAGTGTTTTTGTATTCTTTGGGTAAATAGTGCAATTACTAGATTGTAGGGTAATTCTATTTTTAACTTTTTGAGGAAGCTCCATACTGTGTCCCACAGTGGCTGCACCAGTTTACATTCTCACCAACTGTACATGAAGGTTTTTCTCCACATCCTTGCCAATACTTGTTGTTTCTTGTGTTTTTTATTTTAGCCATTCTGACGGGTGTGAGGTGGCATCTCACTGTAGTTTTGAATTTTGAATTGCATTTCCCTGATGATTAGTTGAGCATCTTTTCATGTGTCTGCTGGTATTATGTCTTCTTTAGAGAAATGTCTGTTCATGTCTTCTGCCCATTTTTAATTAGTTATTTCTCAGGGTTGTTTTGAGGATTAAATGAGATTGTAGAATAAAGTGGCACACAAGCACCCAATTCTCTCCCAGTGCTACTATGCTAGTATGAAAGCATAATGGTTAAAAGCATAGCTTTTCAAGTTACGTCCTGCCTTATTTTGAGACCCATTTTCATTATTTATTGGATTAAGATTAAATGAGATTCAGGGTGCTTGGGTGGCTCAGTAGTTAAGCATCTGCCTTCGGCTCAGGTCCTGATCCCGGGGTCCTGGGATCGAGCCCCGCATCGGGCTCCCTGCTCTGCGGGAAGCCTGCTTCTCCCTCTCCCACTCCCCCTGCTTGTGTTCCCTCTCTTGCTGTGTCTCTCTCTGTCAAATAAATACATAAAATCTTTAAAAAAAAAAAAGATTAAATGAGATTCTCGCAGCAGTTTGGCACATAAAATGCTAAATATTATATAAATAATACTACCAAAAGCAAAAAATAGGTTTCAACAAAAGGTAACTAGAAACTAAACCTAGAAAAATAAGACTCCAAATCTTTCTGTGCTTTACTGCTAAGCTATGTGTCCACGATCAACTTGTTTCACGTCTTGAAGCATTAGTTTACCCATCTGTAAATCAAGTGTATTAGAATACAGGATTTCTAAGGTCACTCCCAGTTCTAAATTTTCATACCTATGTCTGTTTGGCTACCAAAACCATACATTTTATATTAAAACAATCAATGCCCTGGGGCACCTGGGTGGCTCAGCTGGTTAAGCATTGGATTCTTGACTCTGGCTCAAGGCATGATCTCAGGGTCGTGAGATCAAGCCCCACGTTGGTTCCACTCTCAGCAGGGAGTCAGCTTGAGATTCTCTCTCTCCCTCTCCCTCTGCCCTTCCCCGCCATGTATGCACTCACACACGCTCTCTCTCAAATTAAAAAAAAAGCCAACATCCTCACACATACACACACACTCTGAGGGAAAAGAAAAACACATCAGCAGGAGATTGAGAAATTAAGAGATTGAGAGAAACGGTCAATAATGGCAAACTCTACAACTCCAGCTGAAGTTTTATTTTAAAGATTTATTTATTAATCTGGGGGGGCATGCAAGCACTCATGTGGTGGGGAGGGGACGGGAGAGAAGGAGAAAGAATCTCAAGCAGACTTCCCGCTGAGCAAGGAGCTGATGCAGGGCTCAATCTCCTGACCCTGAGATCAGGACCTGAGCTGAAATCAAGAGCTGGGACACTTAACTGACTGAGCCACCCAGGTGCCCCTCCAGTTGAAGATTTTAAGTTTATTTATTTAGAATCTCTACATCCTGGGGTGCCTGCATGGCTCAGATGGTTAAGCATCTGCCTTCGGATAAGGTCATGATCCCAGAGTCCTGGGAACAAGCCCTACAACAGGCTCCCTGCTCTGCAGGGAATCTGCTTCTCCCTCTCCTTCTGCCTCTCCCCCTGCTTGTGCTCTGTCTCAGATGAATAAAATCTTTTTTTAAAAAAAGGGAACACAAGCAGGGGGAGCAGGAGAGGGAGAAGCAGGCTTCCCACTGAGCAAGGAGTCCAACTCGGGGCTCAATCCCAGGACCCCAGGACCATGACCCGAGCCAAAAGCAGACGCCCAACAACTGAGCCACCCAGGCGCCCCAATAAATAAAATCTTTAAAGAAAAATCTCTACACCCAAGGCGGGGCTCGAACTTATGACCCTGAGATCAAGAGTCACATGCTCTACTGACTGAGCCAGCCAAGTTGCCTCCTGGGGAAAAAAAAAATTTTTTTTAAATAGGCTCCACGCCCAGCTTGGAGCCCAAAGCATGCCTTGAATTCACAACCCTGAGAGCAAGACCTGAGCTGAAATGAAGAGTTGGACACTTAATTGACTGAGCCACCCAGGTGCCCCTTAAAAGTGATACCTAAAAATAATGAAAAAGTGCTAAATTTGTAGTTGCTACAAAAAACCTGAAAATATAGGGTGCCTGGGTGGCTCAGTTGGTTAAGCGACTGCCTTCAGCTCAGGTCGTGATCCTGGAGTCCTGGGATCGAGTCTCTCATTGGGCTCCCTGCTCAGCGGGGAGTCTGCTTCTCCCTCTGACCCTCTTCCCTCTCGTGCTATCTCTCATTCTCTCTCTCTCAAATAAATAAAATCTTAAAAAAATAAAAAAAATAAAAAAACCCTGAAAATATTTATCAGATGTTTTGAGTACCTACCTAGCTCACAATGACTCTCCTGAAAAGTCCTTCTCACACATGGTATGCCCACAGCAGCCAAACACATTCTAGGTCAGTAGTTTTCCACCAGGGGTAATTTTACCTCCAGGAGGATACTGGCAATATCTACAGACATTTTTTTGGTCATCTTAATTAGAAGGTGAGTGCTACTGACATTTAGTTATTAGGGGCCAGAGATGATGCTAAACATTCTACAATGCACAGGCCAGTCACATTCTACATTGCACAGGACAGTCCCCACCACCACCACAAAAAAGTCCAGCCCAAAATGTCAATATTATGGAGACTGAAAAACCCTATTATAGGTGATCTGACCACCAATCACAATGACTGTCCTGGGAGTTTGGAAATGAGACTAAGAAATGAAAGTTTACTATAAACCATCCTCTTGATCAAAGAGATTTTTAAAAATTGTAAAGTGTGATATAAATTGAATGTCTAAGAGGGAAGAATAAAGTGAGTAAATAACCAAAACGAAAGAAAATAAATATTGCCTGAGTTTCTAGCAGTCTTTCACTTCCTGTTTCTGGACCAGCCTAGCTGCATTCCTGTCTTGAGCCTCCACTGTCCCCATATAAATTTTCCATAGATTACATAATCTGGAGTTGGTCTCTATTACTTTTAACCAAGAGTCCTACTCTCACACATGTCACCCACAGAAAACTGCTAAGGTAGAAGACTTGACTACAGTAGAGTATATAATAGTTCAACACTATTAAATCAAAAAATTAATAAATAAATCAAATAAATTTGGTGAAATTTTATAATAATGAAAACCAGTGGTGAGATAAAAAAGACCAATGAATATTAATCTATAAATATATGGATATCAGAGGAAATAGATTAGACAAATAATGTGATAACCAGGAAAATAGTCAAAACTTTCTAAACTAGCAAGACAACCAAAATCCAAAGATATAGGTGGTATATTATGTAAAGATTCAGAAATAATCCTTTAAGACAGACTTCTCAAAGATCTACCTATCAAGTTCTTAAGCTTTAAGAATTTTATACCAACTCAATAGCACAAAAATTCTATTAAAAAATGAGCAGAGGAGGGGCACCTGGGTGGCTCAGTTGTTGGGCGTCTGCCTTCAGCTCGGGTCATGATCCCAGGGTCCTGGGATCGAGCCCCGCATCGGGCTCCCTGCTCAGCGGGAAACCTGCTTCTCCCTCCCTCACTCCCCCTGCTTGTGTTTCCTCTCTGTGTTTCTCTGTCAAATAAATAAATAAAATCTTAAAAAAAAAAATAAAAATAAAGGCGCCTGGATGGCTCAGTCGTTGAGTGTCTGCCTTCGGCTCAGGTCATGATCCCAGAGTCCTGGGATGGAGCCCCGCATCAGGTTCCCTGCTCAGCGGGAAGCCTGCTTCTCCCTCTCCCACTCCCCCTGCTTGTGTTCCCTCTCTCGCTGTGTCTCTCTCTGTCAAATAAATAAAATCTTTTAAATAAATAAAAATAAAAATGGACAGAGGAGATGAACATTTTTCCAAAGACACACAAAGAGCCAACAATACGAAAAGGTGCTGAAAAATCACTAATCAAGAAAATGCAAATCAAAACCACAGTTATCACCTCACTATAGAACAGCTATAACCAAAAAGGGAAGATAACCAGTGTTACCAACCTTGTGCACTGTTGGTGGGAATGTAAACTGGTACAGTCACTATGGAAAATAGTATAGGGGTTCCTCAAAAAAATTAAAAAATAGAACTACCATATGATCCAGCAATCCCACTTCTACGTTTGTATCCAAAAAAATTACACTTGCAATTACAACAAAAATTATAATGCCCACAAATAAGCCTAACAAGAAATACCTAAAAACAGTAACTGAAAACTCTTTTTTACTTAAAGACATTTTTTACTTAAAGGCAAAGTGATACCATTCTTGGAACTAAGTACACAATGATGCAACAATGTCAATTTGCCTGCAAATTAACCAATAATTCAATAAAATTACTATCAAAATCCCATTGAGATTTCTAAATCTTAATCTAATCCTAGTGATCTTTGAAGGACATAACAACATCCAAATAAATTCTGAAAAAGAACACAATAATGGGGAGCTACCCAGATAAACATATATGCTTTAAGCTTATAATCAATTATAATTAAAGTAATATGTAAAACAATGCATAGGAAGAGAAAGATGAATGGAATCACGGAGATAATTTTTCAAAGAACTGTGTACATTTGAGAATTTGATATATGAGAAATATGGCTCTTCAAAGCAGTGGGAATTGATGAACTATTCACTTGTTAGTATTAGTACAATGCAAAAATATTAAGTTGGTTCCAACCAACCAACCATCAATGAATGAATGAATGAATGAATGAATGGATGAATATTTCACAGAGGTTCAAGTTGGTAATGCAAGGGGAAAAAATACCAGAGGAGAAAAACAGGAGATCTTTGATAATCTTGTAAACAAATATTCAGCAACTTAAAAAAACTGTTAATATCTAAACAAAATGGTTATATATGTATCTAAAGCATGCAACATTATAAAGCTGTTGAAAAGAATGAGAGATAGACACATACTGGCACAGAAAGATCTTCCTGATACATTAAATACAAAAAACAGATCTGGGAGAAAAAAGTTCATATAGTACAATGCTATTTATGAATAAGCAAGAGAACTACTAATATGTACACTTATATACATGTAAATATATACTAAGTTCTGGGAAAACACACATCAAACCATGAACAGCAGTTACCATTAACAAGGGAATATGGGAGAATGGGTGGGGATATCAAAGAGGATTTTCATGTCTTGGTTATATGCTTCTGTATTGATTTGGTCTTTTTATATTGAGATACCTCTTCACAGGTTTATATACAATTTAAAAATACAATTTCGGGGGACTCCTGGGTGGCTCAGTCGGTTAAGCGGCTGCCTTCGGCTCAGGTCATGATCCTGGAGTCCCAGGATCGAGTCCCACATCGGGCTCCCTGCTCAGCAGGGAGTCTGCTTCTCCCTCTGACCCTCTTCCCTCTCGTGCTTTCTATCTCTCATTCTCTCTGTCTCTGAAATAAATAAATAAAATCTTAAAAAAAAAAAGAAAGAAAGAAAGAAACAGATGGGTGATACCAATTGTGCCTGTTAGTATTGCTAGTTTTAGGAAAATGTTTTCTTAGTAATTATCTAGAACCACAAAATGCTAAGTGGCAATCTTTAGTCCTAACTCAATATTGTTATTTTAATTTGCTGGAATTAGCATAGAGAGAGAAGAATATACTAACAGACTGTATGCATACATACTGTATAATATGAAGCCACAGATCATTTTCTTTGACCTTCACCACATCAAGTGAAAGGTTTCTAAAACCTCCCGCTCCTTGGAAAGCAAACCAGGGAATATAAATTGCCTGGGCCTGCAGATCTTTGTGTTCTGCTGGATCAAAAACCCATCCTGGCAGAGTTTACCATGGAGAAGCCAGCAGCAGTACCACCGCCACAGGCTCAGCACATTTACAGCATGAAGCAAAGGGGCAGGGGGAGAGCTTAACAGATTCTTATCTTTTTAGCAACCAAAATGAAATGTGGCATAGTATTAGATTTAATGTGTATCAATCTATGTATTTGAGTCAAAGTTTAAGCAAAAACAATACTGACAAATTTTTCTAACTAGTGTAATAATCACAAATTTACATACTGGAATTATGCACTCAACCCAAAACGGCAAGATCAGTAACCAAGGGTTATTGTATACAATATCACACTTCCACACATGCAGACACACAAAACAGTTTTGTAATTGTTTCATTAGGATGTTCACCAACATCTATTTAAGCAGCATCATTCCTCTTGGACAGCAGTTCTAAATTACACCTGAAAAATTCTCTCAGAGGCATTCAATAGGCAATTACTGGGGATGCGTGGGTGGCTCAGTCAGTTAAGCATCTGCCATCGGCTCAGGTCATGATCTTGGGGTCCTGGGATCAAGTCCCACGTCAGGCTCCCTGCTTCTCCCTCTGCCGCCCCACTCGTTTTCTCTAAGTAAAATCTTAAAAAAAAAAAAAAATTCTAAAAAGCCGAGAAGAGAGTTGTAATCTATAAGGAGAAAGTATAAAATTATATAAATATATGACATATATTTATATATTAATATAAATATATGACATATATTTATATATTAATATAAATCTTATGTTAAATTATATAAAATATAAAATTTTAAGGGGCACCTGTGTGGCTCAGTAGGTTTAGTGGCTCCCTTTAGCTCAGGTCACGATCCCAGTGTCCTGGGATCAAGCCCCATATTGGGCTCTCTGCTCCTCCAGGAGCCTGCTTCTCCCTCTCCCTCTGCCACTCCCCCTGCTTGTGCTCTCTCTCTCCCTCTGTCAAATAAATAAAATCTTAAATACATATACGTATGTATATATACATGTATATACATATATATAAGATTTTAAGTATGAAATATTAGTAACACTAAGCCTAGAAGTTAGGGCCACAGTTCACCACTACTGTGAGATTCCAAACAGCACCATGAGTACCTACTGCTCCCTTCGTTACACCATAATATCGGAGTCTCAATCCATAGCCATAGAGTACACATATCCAACTCTGGTCTACCATTCTGAAAACCTCATCACTGGTCTCTAGAGAGAGACTTTAAAAACCTAAAACTCAGGGGTGCCTGGGTGGCTCAGTCATTAAGCATCTGCCTTCGACTCAGGTCATGATCCCAGAGTCCTGGGATCAAGCCCTGCATCGGGCTCCCTGCTTGGCGGAAAGCCTGCTCCTCCCTCTCCCACTCCCCCTGCTTGTGTTCCCTCTCTTCGCTGTGCTTGTGTTCCCTCTCTTCGCTGTGTCTGTCTCTGACAAATAAATAAAATCTTAGGGGCGCCTGGGTGGCTCAGGCGGTTAAGCATCTGCCTTCGGCTCGGGTCGTGATCCCGGGGTCCTGGGATCGAGCCCCACGTCGGGCTTCCTGTTCGGCGGGAGGCCTGCTTCTCCCTCTCCCACTCCTCCTGCTTGTGTTCCCTCTCTTTCTGTCAAATAAATAAAATCTTTAATAAATAAATAAATAAAATCTTAAAAAAAAGAAACTAAAACTCATAGATATATATGTACATGGACACATCCTCCAAAAGACCCAATATATACCAAAAATATAGCATTACAAATAGGTATCCTAAATTCTTTGGTCTCTAATTTCTTTCAGTTGGCAAGTAGGGGTTTATGGGTTTAAATGAAAAACCAGATAGTACATACTGAGAGCACGCCTGGCACACAGCACTCAATAGATGGCAATTCTTTCTTCACCACTTCTTCTAAGAACTGAGGCCCACCCTAAATCTGTCAGCAGAACCCTGTGTCCTACCTCCCTTTTCCCTGATACTCTAGATTCTTTCAAAAGTGTGTCTCTCAACAGACCTCCAAACATATGAACTTTCAGAGATTAAAAAAGTTGAGGCCAAAGCAAAAAGACATCTCTTCCCGCCACCAAAAGATGGTGTAAGACAGTGGACGCTTGCATGTGGACACACTCGACTTGGAACAAATGGACTTTTGAACCAGTTTTAAGTAGAACAGAGTCAATACATTACATTTTCTGACACAAATGACAATCTTTGAATAACCTTGATCCATTACTCTTCTTAATTTCACATTACTCAGTGTTCTCACAGGTCCCAAAGTGTGGCCCCCAACAAGCAGCATCAGCAATACCTGGAAATTTGTCAGAAATGCAAATTCTTAAATCCCACCTCACACCTGAATCAGAACTGCTGGGGATGGGACCCAGCAATTTGTGTTTTAACAAACTCCCCACACTGAAGTTTGAGAACTATTCTATATAATCTGGTGAAGAATCTACAGTGAAACTCCAAATTTACCTATCCCAAAAGAAATCTGTTAACATTATCAAGTATTCTGAAATCTCCTATGTGTAGTATATGACAAAAAGCCTATTTGACTCACAAAAATCAATACAAAAGTCCTACTAAAACATGCTTTTAAAAAGAAATTTTAAAATGACAGGTAAAAATACAGGGAGGCACAAAAAGGTCTCAAAGGATATCTAGACAAAGGAAGTTATATTATGAAGTCATTAAATATTGGGGCGTCTGGGTGGCTCAGTCGTAAGCATCTGCCTTCGGCTCAGGTCATGATCCCAGGGTCCTGGGATCGAGTCCCACATTGGGCTCCCTCCTCCGCGGGAAGCCTGCTTCTCCCTCTCCCACTCCCCCTGCTTGTGTTCCTGCTCTCGCTGTCTCTCTCAGGAGGGGAGAAGGTCAGAGGGAGAAGCAGGCTTCCCGCGGAGCAGGGAGCCCGATGTGGGACTCGATCCCAGGACCCTGGGATCACGACCTGAGCCGAAGGCAGACGTTTAACAACTGAGCCACCCAGGCGCCCATAAATAAAATCTTTTTTAAAAAAAAAATGAAGTCATTAAATATTAACCAGAAAACAAATGTGCCAGCTTAGAATGAGGTCTCTACCTAAACGTTACATTTGCACTGGCCTGTGCTTCTGGTTCACCTTCTCTGAAGAAAAAACATTCCTATGAAAAGAGTGAGTGAAAAAGAACCATGAACTATGTGTCCTCTGACTGACACCCAGCCCCTAGGACAAATCATTCTAAGAGGATAACATTTAAAACACTAATTCAAAAATATATGTGCAACCCTATGTTTACTGCAGCATTATTTACAATAGCCAAGATATGGAAGTAGCCCGTGTCCAACCATAGATGAATAAATATGTGGTGCACACACACACACACACACAATAGAATATCAGCCACAAAAAAAGATGAGATCTTGCCATTTGCAACAACATGGATGGACCTGGAGGGTATTATGCTAGGTGAAATTAAGTTAGAGGAAAACAAATACCAAAAGATTTCACTTACATGTGGAATCTAAAAAACAAACGAATGAACAAAAAGCAGAATCAGACCTATAAACAGAGAACTGATGGTTGCCAGAGCAGAGGGAAGAGGGGGTAGGGATGAGCAAAATGGGTGAAGGGGTGTGGGAGATACAGGCTTCCAGTTATGGAGTAAGTCACAGGAATAAAAAGCACAGTATGGGGAGTATATTCACTGGTCCTGTCACAGCACTGTATGGTGACAGATGGTAGTTACACTTCCAGTGAGCATAGCATAATGTATAAAATTGTTGAATCTCTATGTTATACACCTGAAACTAATGTAACATCGTGTATCAAATATAATTCAAATTGGAAGAAAAGGAAAAAAGAGGGTAACATTTACTTTCAGGGAAAGTAAGGTCTAATGTGATTTCAGGTCCCCCAAATCCCTACCTTTTTGATGCTTTCTGAAAGTTCTTTAATAATCAAGAGTCACCTGAGAGGAAAAAAGACTTAGAGAAAATAGAGACTTAAAACGTAAGTGATAAGACAATTCTACGCTTTAGCATGCCCTCAAGATGACAAGAGCAGTGTTTTAGTTTACAAAACATGTTCACATACAACTGACATAATCTCTACAACCATCTCAAGATAAATAACAACACTGCTACTTACTGAGTACTTGGTACATAATTTTATGAGGCTGGGAGCTGTAAACTCTTTACTAATGCCTGACAGAAGATTTGGGGGTGCCTGGGTGGCTCAGTTGGTTAAGCGACTGCCTTTGGCTCAGGTCATGATCCTGGAGTCCCGGGATCGAGTCCCGCATCGGGCTCCCTGCTCAGCGGGGAGTCTGCTTCTCCCTCTGACCCTCTTCCCTCTCGTGCTATCTCTCATTCTCTCCCTCTCAAATAAATAAAATCTTTAAAAAAAAAAAAAGACAAGATTTGAATCCAATTCTACTTCTAAAAGCCATGTTCTCTAAATCTCTACACTAGAGCAAAATTTGGAGGCAAAGGCATGAGTTTCAGGTCCATAATTTAACAGCTATGTGACCTTAGGAAGTCATTTAATTCCTTTAACTCATCATCTATAAAACACGAAGATCAATACCTACCTATTTCAGAGTAGTTTTAAAGATCAAATGAGATAAAGGACATAAAATGTCTTCACAAACTCTAAAAATACATACACAAATATAATTATTATCATCATTCCCAATTTTGATAAAGAATGAACAGGAGAAAAAAAACAGTGAAAGAGGGTTGCAGGGGGAAAGATGCTTTTGTTTGGCTTTGCTTTCTTTTTAAGTATGCTAATGACCTTTAAGAAGGATCTTCAGACTTCATTATTTACCTGGGACCTTACTGTCAATTGGGCTGTGAGAAAAGAATCTGTATCATTTTGTCACTTTGCTGTAAGTTTAGACACAGTTATGTATCTGTAACTTCTGCAGATTTGGAGGTTAATAAAAATGTAACAGCTTATTTCTTTTTAAAAGTTTAGCTTCTCATAAGAATCAGTGACCATGGAGCACCTGGGTGGCTCAGTCTATTAAGCATCTGCCTTCGGCTTGGGTCATGATCCCACAGTCCTGGGATCGAGCCCTGCATCAGGCTCCCTGCTCAGTGGGGAGTCTGCTTCTCCCTCTGACTCTCACCCCCACTTGTGCTTTCTCACTTAAGTAAATAAATAAATAAATAAATATCTTAAAAAAAAAAAAAAAGAATCCGTGACCACATTGGGGTGCCTGGCTGGCTCAGTCAGAAGAGCAGGCAAGTCTTGATCTTAGGGTCCTGACTTCAAGCCCCACGTTGGGCGTAGAGATTACTTAAATTAAAAAAAGAAAAAAGAAAAAGAAAAGAATTAGTGACCACTGTACTAGGCCACCATAACCATAATTAAAATTGTCTTGCAACAGTCTTCTTATTCTTTTCTACAGTATCATTTTCAACCTGGGGTGCCTACATCTTTCATTCCGCAAAGATTAAAACATGAAGTAAATCAGTCCACTTAAAATGATGAGTTTAAGGGAAATTATTCAAAATTTCACCATTTAAGGTTAATTTTTATAGTATTTTCAGCAAATGAGAGAAGTTGAAGTGAAATCACTCAACTGTTGCAAGGTCTGTTAGATATTAAAAAACAATTAAGTATCCAACCCTAGATTAATAGTCACAAAACATCAATTCACCAAAAGGTTCAATAGTTGAGTTCAGAAGTCATACAACCCTCACCCCTTTCGTACCAAAGCCAGCCCTATTATTTTTATTCCTTCTAAATTATTTCCATAAAAATCACTTTTGACAAGGCAAATTATTACAATGTACCCATATATTAACAATAAAAAAATCTCCCTCTGCCTCTCTCTGTCTCTCATGAATAAATAAAAGTTTAAAAAAAATAAATACCATTTCTTTCTACAGAAGAAAAATCATGGGCTCTGATAAGCCATTTCTAAAACGTCTGTACATTTTTACTGATTACAACAAACAATATTTGATCTACATTTAAAGCTACATGTAAGCTCAAAAGCCTGCCAGACCTAATAATTTCATATATGAAATTATGTGCTAATACCTCAATACTGAAACTCAAGACAGCTATTTGTACACTACTTCCAGGATTCAGATTTTTTATGTAAATGTCAAATGATAGGTTCAGGAGCTTTTGAATCTGATTCATTTATTCATTCAATTCAGAATCTGCCATGGTTTTTTTTTTTTTTTTTTAAAGATTTTTATTTATTTGAGGGAGTGTGAGCAAGAGAGAAATCACAGGAGCAGGGGCAGAGGGCAGAGCAAGGAGCCAAACTCCCAGCACCCTGGGATCATGACTTGAGCCGAAGGCAGACACTTACCCGACTGAGCCACCCAGGCACCCCCTACCACGTTTTTCTAAGCAGTTCTCAACTAGGCGCAATTTGCTAAATGTCCCCTGGGGTGGAGGCAATGTCTGGAAACATTTCTGGTTGTCACAACTGGAGGCGAGGGTTACCAGAAAGGGGTGCTACTGGCATCTAGTGAGTAGATGCCAGGATGCTGCTAAACATCCTACAAAGCACAGGATAGTCCCCCCGCCAACAAGGAACCATCCACCCCAAAATGTCAATACTGCCAAGGCTGAGAAACTCTATCTATAGAAAAGTTGATAAACACTGCAGGGCACCTGGGCAGCTCAGCCAGTTAAGCATCTGCCTTCGGCTCAGGTCATGATCCTGGAGTCCCAGGATAGAGCCCCACAACGGGTTCTCTGCTCAGCTGGGAGTCCGCTTCTCCCTTTGCCCCTCATCCTGCTTGTGCTCCTGCAAGCGCTCTTTCTCGCTCTCTCAAATAAAATCTTAAAAAAAAAAAAAAATTAAGTCACAAAAATTTTTAAAAAAAGAAAAAGCTTATAAGCATTCATCTGTCTAGCAAGAGTACTCACTTCACCTTTGTTTCCTCTATTATTTGCTAATGACAGTCTTTTCATACTTGTTTGTTACATACTCAACAAACTTACCCTAGTCCCATCCTCTCAATCAGCTTCTAACTTCCAAACTTGTTGACAGAATAATCATTATCTCAGCCAATTTCAAAACCTCATAGTCTTTGACTCACCCCTATTTTTACGAGTAGTGGTAGTAAGAGCAGCAGCTAACACATATTAGCTCTTACTATGTGTCAGGCAGTAAGTGCCTTATGTATATTAACTAATTTAATCTAGGTATTATTATTATTGGTGCTCTTATCCCTATTTTACCAATGGAGTCCAAGGCATAAAAAGGTTAAATAACTTGCCCAGGGTCACACAAATAAGTAGCTGAGCCAGGTTTCAAATCCAGGCAGAACGGCCCCAGAGTTCATGCCCTTAATAAATATTCCAAAGTGATCTCTCTTCTTTCATCCTCTATACTGAATCATGAAGCCCTTTAAGTTCTACAAGGACAGGGACTCTTGTTATGTTCACAGCAACATTCCCGGAACCCAGTTACATAATAGGTACTCAAAAATCTTGTTTATTGAATCAACTATCCCTCAAACTTACCCCTACTATTTCCTTTGCCTCCACTTAAGGCCAGTCTTGGAAAATTCACACCTGGGTTTGTTGATATATCCTATGAATCAGCCAATCATGTAAACTGATATAAGCTCCTCTGCCACATTTTCCATCACCCAGGCCCAATCAAACATACCCAAAGCTTTCTTGTGGCCACTTCAATCAGAATCATAAAATCCTAGAGTCAGAGGCTACCTTAGGGATCCTCCAGTCCAATATTTTGCAGATAAAGAAACCCAAAGATGGCAAGTAACTAAATTACGCAGCCAGGTGGAGCCAGGACCAGAACTTGATTCTTGCAATTTTTGCTCTAGGATTTACTCCTGGAGGACTTGCTTCACTCCTGCCAGATGTCTCCTCACTATCCCACCAACAAATCATGTTAATTCCCACTGTTTATGCTCAAGTTGTCTCTCCTGCCCAGCCTGCCCTCTTTTCCTTGTTGCATAGATCCAAATCCTATCCACCCTTCAAAATTTCTTCCTATTCCATTCTTCATGACATTCCTCCTTCTCTGAAAAGTTTATATCTTCAGTAAGATGCTGGAGGAAGAGAATCACTGTCACCTATTGGGCCAAGTTTAATGCATACTAACACTTCCCACAAAGCTAGGCTACTTGATGATCTTCCTTGAAAGCGTGTCATCCATTCTTTCCTCCACTGTTTTAGAAAGTGATTTTAATAAAGACTAACTCATACACAGTGCCTTCATAAAATGTTCATATATCTGGAAGAGAACCTCACTCACATCTTTTAACAGTAGACATGTAACACCTGAATGGCCCCAAATCACTTATATCTTCTCCATTTAGAAACGACTCAGCATATTCACAAAGCCCAAACCCAGAGCTCTGATACAACTTAGCTAGCAGCCAGTTCCTTGAGTTCACCTTTCTTTGCATACTACCATCTATCATTACTTCCTCCAAAACTCCCATTTCTAACAAATAGTTCACACTTCTTTTTCTTCCTCCTCTTCCCTACATTGTGCAATATAAACACCCTCTTTTATCCTTTATTATTAGTGAAACTCCAGTTTGCTACCGCTCATCCAACCTCAACTATCCAGCCTCTATATAAGTCATAACTATCTCTTCAGCCTAAGGTCTTATGGTATCCCAACCCCATGAAGGTCAATTTTGTTTTTCCCCCTTCTCTCCTCTTCCTTCCTCTAGAAAAGTGGTCTCAAAAGTGGTGTGGGTACAGCTCAGAGGAAGCGGAAAGGATCCCCTGGGCTGCAGGAAAAAAAGTATATATTAGAACTCTCATTATACTTATTTTTTCATCTCATCCCTTTTAAATTCTATTTCTGTGTGCATTTATAAGTTACATAACATATTGGTACAGCAGAACAAGTACATATATAATTAACAGATAATGAATTCTTGGGGTATGTGCTCTTTTACTGATAAGATATGATCAAAGAACTCGGAGACAACCATTCTAAAAATACCTTGATAATGAGGCCAAAGTAATAGGTTCCAAACTAAACAGAAGATTTATGTACATATGCACACTGTAGGAAGAAAACTCTTGTTCATGTCCAAAGTCCTAACCATGCCCACCAACCTCTAACCCCTGCCAGCTTCTCAGAACTGCGTCCTACTCAAAAGAGAACACAGGAGTCTGGCAATACCTTTCATTTCCAGTTTTGGGGCGGGGGGGGGGGGAGAGTCTCAAAAGCGCTGAGATACTACCCTTATCTTTGCCGTATTAGAGTATTTCAAGTCACTGCTCACTATTCTGACACTGCTCATAGTCTGAGTTATACGTGTATATGCTTTATATGCCACTAACTCCTGAGATTCAGTTCCTATTTCCAAATCCCTCGAGGCACAACTCGTTCCCTTCGCTAACGACCGATACACTAACACCTACTGGATTGACCTCACACCTCCCAGCATCCTTGCCACCCCTGGGGATACTACCTACCATCTTCCCCAAGCCACACAGTCTGTCCCAGGGTAGAGGACAGTCCATCCACCGTCCCTAAGACCACGTCTCTTTCCTTCTCCGCCCCCGGGAGCTGCCAGCCAGGCTGGAGACGGGAGGGGGGAGGGGTGTGACTCGCCTCCCGTGACTGGCCCAGATGGCAGCGGATTCCGCCCCCACTCTCAGGCACCCCGCCACCCCTAGACCCCCTAGAGCTGCCTGTCTCCTTCCCACCCCGCCCCAATCCCACCCCCGGCCTCCCCCACGCCCTCACGCCAGCTCCCAGACACACTCACCATGCTGGGTGAAGACATTGAAGCCGGCCTCTGTGGTGCGCCCCGCCAGGTCCCGCCTGCGGCCGGAGGGCCTGGCTGCACTGCTCACCCGGATCCCGCGAGGTTGCGGCTGCTGAAGCCCCGGAGCCTCCCCGACGCGGCCCACCTGCTGCCCCATCCCTGCGCTCTCGTACTCCCGCGCCCCCACCGACCCCAGGTCACATTCCTCCTTGGCTCCGGCCTCAGGTTCCCGGCGCTGCTCCGGCCTCTCCTTCCCAGTCCAGGCCCTGGCCCCGAGCGGTCGGGCCGCCGGCGGCTCCGCGGACTCCTCAAAGCAGCCGCCGCGCTGCCTCTCAGCGACTCACAGATTCTCGTTCTCCCTCCTCCTCCCGCGGCTCCGCGCCCCCAACGCCGCAGCCGCCGCCGCCGCCATCTTTAAACCACCGAGCGCTGGGAGAGCGTGGGACAGAGCGTCTCCCGCCCCCCACCCGACCAGTCACCTCCGCTACTCGGAGGGAGGGCTTCCCCGCGGCCCCGCCCCGGCCCGGCCCCACCCCGCCTGCGCCGCCCCCGCCTCCTCCCCGGGTGGGTCCCCCCAGTGCCCACCTCCTTGGCACGTCCACCGCTCCTTCAGGTCTTTCGGTCCCTGTGTGTCTTCGCGCCACCTGGGCCTCCCAGGTCTGACTTCGTCTTAGCCGACCCCTCCCAGCTTCGGCGCTACAAGCTACCGCCTTTTGGAGTTGGACGGTCTAAAGCCCTGTCCCACCTCCACCTGTCAAATCAGTCAGTTGCGCTGAGCGCCCCAGGTGCCCGGTTGAGACAGGAAAGCACAAGTCATTTGCTACTTGCCATCCAAGTGAGGATCCCTGAAACGCCCAGGAGAATCCCTTCTAATACCATTGTCAGCAGCAGGCCTAGAGTCTAAGATTATACAAAATTTACATGAAGGTAGTAAAAAGGTACATTATTATTATATTGTAATTTTTTGAAATTATTTCATTATGTTAAACTGCACTCGCCTCCGTTGTCTGTATTCTGCGGTCTCATTGGAGAAGCAGTTATGGCCCCATTCCTCATATTATATTACCATGAATTCCTCTTGAACTCTTTTACCGTCTAACCACGTGTTTCTGTTACCATTACAATGCTTGACAGTAAAGCTAATCTTTGCACTGGTGTGCTTTATATACCGTGCTCGGGGTCAGGTCTTCTTTTGATGACAAAGAGGGAAAAGAAAATTTCTCTTTGACTCTGTTTCTGAGTCAGAACTTACTCATCATTATATTGTCTAAAGAGAGTGACTCAAACAGCAGTTTTTTTAAACATGCACACACATACATATGTACAAACATTCACTAAGCATTGCCCCATTGCACATTCTTGCATCTTAATATTGACCCAGTTTTTTTTTTAATTCTCAAGGAACTTGATAACTATTCTCTTTCTATTCCTTTCACTCCCTATTTCCCTGATAAAAAGTATCAGTTATTACAGGTACCACACTGAAAATTTGCTTAAAATTAAAGCAGACAGGATGGGAGACCTTGCAAAGAAGCAACAAAACACCCACTGGGAAGATAGGTTCAGGGGGGAAAGGTGGATGCAGCTGTCCTTTACACATCTTTCATAGAACCAGGGTGACCTTAGATGAACCATCCACTGACATTGATACTACTATCAGAGCGTTATGGAATTATTCCATTGCCATCCAGGGTGTAACCAGAAATAACTGAAAGTCTCCCCCCCAAGAAAGGGAACAGAAACACTATGCTTTAGCACTAGATAGAATATGAATTTTCCATTTAGATCAAAGTTTTCCTGTGTTTAAAATATTTTTTTCCTTTTAATTCCCAAAGTGTTTGCAACTACTGGGGAAAAAAATCATTTACAAGGGACAAAGGTTATCATACAGCTAGAATTTGGTTTGTTGTTTGGTTTTTATTATCTGAGAGAATATTAATTTGGGGATAACAGTCTGGCCTCTCTGCTAATTCACGCATGGCACATAGTAGATGGGTACAGGACAGTAGTTAAGGGCAGGGACTCTGAAGCCAGACTGAGTTCAAAAACTGGGCTCTGATACTTATTGGGTATTTGCTCTTGGCAAATACTTAACCTTTTGTGTGTCAGGTCCTCATCCATGAAGTGATGGTGATAACAATAATACCTACCTGATAGGGCTGTTGTTAGAATTAAGTTGGTTGGGCGCCTGGGTGGCTCAGTTGGTTAAGCAACTGCCTTCGGCTCAGGTCATGATCCTGGAGTCCCGGGATCGAGTCCCACATCGGGCCTCCTGCCAAGCAGGGAGTCTGCTTCTCCCTCTGACCCTCTTCCCTCCCGTGCTCTCTCTCTCTCATTCTCTCTCTCAAATAAATAAATAAAATCTTTAAAAATATATATATATCACTTTATTAGTCATTCCTACGTGATTATGCACATGTGGACTATTATCTAATACCTTTGTTTTGCATATGAAGATTCCTCTACCACTGATTCTTAAGATCCTATCTAGACTAAAGCAAATATCCTATAAGTGGCGATTTAGGATATATGCATTATCTTGTAGGTATTTTCCATTCTTTCATTTTCAAAGTGAAATGGGAAATTTAAGAATGGGGAATGGTGATAGACTAGGGAGAAACCTATTTCATTAGGCATGGGAAATTATTTCATCTCAATATAACGAAGGCATAGAGACTTACCTGAGGATTACATTTCAACATTTAAAACAATTACAACATTTAAACAATCCCAAGTAGTACCATCTCAAAGTGAACTGAGGGCAGCTGTGAGCTCCAGGCAGGGGCAGAAACCAGGTGGGAAAAAGTAGCAGGGATGGTGCACAGTAGCCCAGGGACAACCTCAACCAACCGATAGCCAGCTGCTAGCATAAAAGATCAGACAGACACATCACTAACATTAACAAGGCACATTGAAGACGTAGATGCTTATCATCTTTACCTTCCCTGTGATAGGAGCAATACCACTATTTCCAGAAGCAAGGGACGTGTGAGCAATGCTTCACTGAACCCTTTCTTTATCAGTCTGCGTTTCTAGGCTATTGCCACATTTTTACATTGTCTGTCATACCTACTTCTTCTTCTACCTCTGTATGAACACAGTGTTCATTTAGATTCAGGTCATCTTTGCTGGATTCTCCTGCTGTATAAGCCTTTTCTTCCTAGCTTCCTCACCTTTAGGACCAAGCAACTCACTAAAACAAAAATATTTCTTTCTCTCATCTCTTTGACGACTGTGTTTCCCCTCCCCTTCATTATATACAATGTCCAAATTTTTCACCTGCTTCAAAATTATTTTCTAGGACACCCTGGATTATAATTGCTTAATATGGGTCATCTCTTGTTCCTCAAACCCCCACCCCTCCTATGGCAGGCATGTGTGTTTCATCCAATTAGCCTATTTCATGATATCTTCTTTCTTAGCTACGACTTTTGAAATAATCGTATTCTCCATAATATGGCTCCCAAGTGACTCCTCTTACAGTACTCAGAATTCTACTCAAATCCTGCCTCCTTTGGGGTGCCTGTGTGGCTCAGTCGTTGGGTGTCTGCCTTCGGCTCAGGTCGTGATCCCAGGGTCCTGGGATCGAGCCCCGCATCGGGGTTCCTGCTCTGCGGGAAGCCTGCTTCTCCCTCTCCCACTCCCCCTGCTTGTGTTCCTGCTCTCTCTCTCTCTCTCTCTCTCTCTCTGTCAAATAAATAAAATCTTAAAAAAAAAAAAATCCTGCCTCCTTTATAAAAGAATCCCAGACTCATCTACAGATACTTAGTGGTTTCCCTGGATTCTACCGGCCCATACCTAAAACAACCACAGCTGGTAACAATTCTCTGCCTTAACATTCAATTACCTTCCTCTAAGGTAATTGGAGGGGCCTGGGGGGGTGTTGCAATCTCCACTGGTCCCTCTTTTTACCAGTCTACATTTCCAGGCCGGTAAATGTGTTTAATTTTGACATGTGGCTCAGCATCACAGGGTTGGAAAGAACCTTAGAGGTCACCTAGGCTAATCTGGAATTCCCTCGACAATAACTCCAGTGAGGGAACTCATTTATTTTGAGGAGTTGTTGTTGTTGTTGTTGTTTTTAGAGAGAGAGACAGGGACACCTGGGTGGTTCAGTCGGTTGAGTGTCTGCCTTGGGCTCAGGTCATGATCTTAGGGTCCTGGGGCTGAGCCCAGCGGGCGTTCAGCTCCCTGCTCAGTGGGGAGCCTGCTTCTCCCTCTCCCTGCCCCCCACTCATGCTCTTTCTCTTTCTATTTCAAATGAATAAATAAAATCTTTAAAAATAAAATAAAGAGAGAGAGAGAATGAGCAGGGGGGAAGTGGGGGAGGGAAAAGCAGCCTCCCAGCTGAATAGGGAGCCAGACGCCTGCTGGGCTCAGTCCCAGGACCATGAGATATGACCTGAGCCCAAGGCAGACACTCAGCCGACTGAGCCACCCAGGCGCCCTTAAGGAGTTCTAATTGCTAAAAAGTTCATTCTAAAAATGAACTGACACATGCCTCCTTGAAACTTCTACCTGTCTCACCCTGGTCCTAGTTCTACCCAGTAGCTAAACAAAACAAATCTAACCTTTCTTCTACACAACCGCCCTTCAAATATTTGAGAACTGTCATGTTTCCCCAAATCTTTTCTTTTACTACTTGTATTCATGTATATGCTTGTCTAGTTATGTTTATCTTTGTTTATATTATCCACACAGGCTAAAAATATTTATGTAGATAAATTGGAAGAAAAAAATGTCATTTTATATGTAGCCTTTTTCCTTTTTTCCCCAGCTTTATTGAGATATAATTGACATACAACATGTGGTTTAAGTTGTACAACGTCGTGATTTGACACACATATTTTGCAAAATGATTACCACCATAGCTTTAGTTAACACCTCCACCACATCGTATAATAACCGTTTTTGTGGTGAGAACATTTAAGGTCTACTCTTTTAGGGCGCCTGGGTGGCTCAGATGGTTAAGTGTCTGCCTTTGGCTCAGGTCATGATCCCAGGGTCCTGGGATCAAGTCCCACATCGGGCTCCCTGCTCCTTGGGAGCCTGCTTCTCCCTCTGCTTCTCTGTCTCTCTCTCTCTCCCTCTGTCTCTCATGAATAAATAAATAAAATCTTTAAAAAAATAGATCTACTGTTTTAGCAACTTTCAAGTATATAGTACAGTATTATTAGGTATAATCACCATGCTGTGCGTTAGATCCCCAGAGCTTATCCCCAAATTGGATGTTTGTATCCTTTGGCCAACATCTCTCCATTTCCCCCTACTCCAAACGCTGCTAAGCACCATTCTAGTTTCTGTTTCTATGGGTTTGGCTTTTTTATTTTTACTTTATTATTTTTTAAAGATTTTATTTTTAACTAATCTCTATACCCAACATGGAGCTCGAACTCACGACCCCTAAATCAAGGACTGAGCCAGTAAGTGCCCCAAGTTTTGACTTTTTTAGATTCCACATTTAAGTGACACACAGTATTTGTCCTTGTCTGTCTGACTTATTTCACTTAGCATAATGTCCTCAAGGTTGCAATTTATGTTGTTGCAAATGACAGGATCTTATTCTTTCTCATGGCCGAATGATATTCCCGTGTGTGTGTGTGTGTGTGTGTGTGTGTGTGTGTGTGTATCACATCTTTTTTATCCATTCCTTTTAAGCTGTTTGTGCATGCAGTACTTTAGATTTATGTGTGGTTTGTCTCTGCATTGTTCTTATATTAAATCTTTAAGGGCCTGCACAGTGCCAAATACAGTTCCATTTATAGATCGACACTTTAAAAGTTTTTTTGGATGACAATGAAGAGGAGAAGGATTCTTATCTGGCTGGGAGAGAGTAAGTCATTCTCTTTGAAGATAAGGAGTTGGATTAAATGACCTCTTGGTTTTTGGGGTTTTTTTTAGCCCCAAGGGTCTATGATTAAATATTTCTTTGATTAAAAAACTTTATAAATTATTAAAGAGACTCTTTCAATTAGCAAAGTGCTATATAAAATGTTACTAGCAGTAATAACATCTATTCATTGTAAATTAATAAATAAGTACTCCCTCCTTTTCTCTGGTAACAATGAATAGCTGACTGAACAATCCATTTGACATGTAGCCCATCAGTAACTGTAGTGTGGTGGAATTGGTTTAGAACCTATGTGTCACGGGCACCTGGGTGGCTCAGTTGATTAAGCGACTGCCTTCGGCTCAGGTCATGATCCTGGAGTCCAGGGATCGAGTCCCGCATCGGGCTCCCTGCTCAGCAGGGACTCTGCTTCTCCCTCTGACCCTCTTCCCTCTCGTGCTCTCTATTTCTCATTCTCTCTCTCTCAAATAAATAAATAAAATCTTTAAAAAAAAAAAAAGAACCTATGTGTCACTATACACATTGTTTTAATTGGGTCCTCGATCCCAGGACCCTGAGATCATGACCTGAGCTGAAGGCAGACCCTCAACTGCTCAATACACAAACACATTGTTTCTGTTTTTTTAAGATTTTATTTATTTATTTATTTGAGAGAGAGAGAGAGAGAGAGAGAGAGAGATGGCAACAGACAGTACAAGGGAGAAGGAGAAGCAGCTCCCCGCTGAGCTGGGAGCCCAATGCGGGGCTCGATCCCAGGACCCTGGGATCATGACCTGAGCCGAAGGCAGACGCATAAGCGACTGAGCCACCCAGGCCCCCCTACATACATGCCATTTCAGTTGCATAACAAACCATCCCCAAACCTAGGGCTTAGAACAACAGTGATTTATTACTCCTTGCAATTCTATAGACTGCTGGCCAGTTCTGCTAAAGGCACCTCAGCTCACTCATGTGACAGCACTCAGAGGAAGGGTCAGCTGGGCTGGAATGTTCACCTTGGCCTCATTCACATACTGGCAGTTGGTGCCACTGTTAGTTAGTGTCTCAGTTCTCCTCCATCTGGCTTCTTATGGGCTGAACTGTGCCCTCCCCCAAATTCAAAGGTTGAAGTTTATGACTCTATTTGAAGATAGGATTTTAAAGAGGTGATTAAGTTAAAATGAGGTCATTAGGGTGGCCCCTATTCTGATATGACCCATGTCCTTATACGGAGAGGAAGTTTGGACACAACCCGCACAGGGGAAGACCACGTGAAGACATGAGGAGAACATGGCTATCTACAAACCAAGGAGAGGTCTTGGAAGAAGCCAACCTTACCGAAACCTCAATCTCATCTTTTTAGCCTCCTGAACTTTGACAAAATTAATGTCTGTTGTTTAACTCTCCCAGTCTGAGGTACTTTGTTATGGCAACACTAGCAAACCGAGATAAACAATCTAACCTTAGAGAGTAAGAGGTGTATTGGTTTGCTAGGGCTACGGTAACAACATACCACAGCCCCAGTGACTTATGCAACAGAAATTCATTTTCTTTTTTTTTTTTTAAAGATTTTTTATTTATTTATTTGACAGAGAGAGACACTCAGCGAGAGAGGGAACACAAGCAGGGGGGAGTGGGAGAGGGAGAAGCAGGCTCCCCGCCAAGCAGGAGCCTGATGCAGGGCTCGATCCCAGGACCCTGGGACCATGACCTGAGCCGAAGGCAGACGCTTAACCGTCTGAGCCACCCAGGCGCCCCTAGAAATTCATTTTCTCACAGTTCGGTAGGCTGGAACTCCGATGATGCCACCAGTGTCAGCAGGGTTGATTCTGAAGGCTATGAGAAAGAATCTGTTCTCTGCCTGTCTCCTGGCTTCTGGCGGTTTGCTGGTAATCTCTGGTATGGAGAAGCAGCACCCCGCTTCTGCCTGCACCTTCACATGCTTGCTGTTCTTTCTGCCTTTGTCTACATCGAAATCTCCCCCCTTTTTAAGGACATCAGTCCTATCAGATAAGGGCCTTTCCTAATGACCTGATTTTAACCTGACTGCCTCCCTACAGACTCTATCTCCAAATGAATTCACATCGTGAGGTACTGGGAGTGAAGACTTCAACATACGAACTTCGGGAAAAAATACTCAACCCATAACACGGAGCTTCCTCATAGCATGGTGGTTGGTCTCAGGATTCTAAGACAGCATGACTATAAGCTGCAAAATCTCTTGAGGCTTAGGCTCCAAGACTCTCACAACACCATTTCCACCCATTCCATTAATCAAAGTAAGTCACAAAGCCAGCCCAGACTTAAAGAATGGGTAAAGAGACCCCAGGCCTTAATAGGAAGATTAGCAAAATATTATAGCCATGTTTTCAATCTTCCATGGGGTCTTATCCTTTTTTATAATTAACTATGTAACCTTAGGCTAATCATAAAAGCATAGATTCTTAGAATCAGAAGGGAACAAGGCCAGTTTTATTGCCACTAACACATACATTTCCTCTGCCCCTTTCTTATTCCCAGGCCACCTTCTCCATCCATACCATGGGCTACTCCTGCATGAACCCATCAAGCCTCTGTGCCTGAGCTTAGGCTGTTACCTCTGCCTTGCAAGTCAATTATCTCTTCCTTTATTTCCATCTTTTTATTGAAGCATAATCTTTATACAGGAAAGTGCACACGCACGCTTACTACTTGATGAATTTCACAAACAAAACACATCCATGTCGTCAGCATCCAAATCCAGAAGCATAACATTAACAGCACCCCAGAAGCACTCTCATGTCCTCTCCCAGTCTTCACCCATACCCTCCCCACTCCACAAAGGTAACAAATCTTCTGACTTTAATAGGATAGGTTAATTTTTTCATGTTTTTGTACTTTATATGATGGAATCATACACTATGTAATCTTTTTCTTTAAGATTTTATTTATTTATTTATTTTTAAGATTTTTTTAAATTTATTTATTTTACAGAGAGAGACACAGTGAGAGAGGGAACACAAGCAGGGGGAGTGGGAGAGGGAGAAGCAGGCTTCCCACTGAGCAGGGAGCCCGATGTGGGACTCCATCCCAGGACCCTGGGACCATGACCTGAACCAAAGGCAGACGCTTAATGACTGAGCCACCCAGGTGCCCCAAGATTTTATTTATTTATTTGAGAGAGAGAATGAGAGATAGAGAGCACGAGAGGGAAGAGGGTCAGAGGGAGAAGCACACTCCCTGCTGAGCAGGGAGCCCGATGTGGGACTTGATCCCGGGACTCCAGGATCATGACCTGAGCCGAAGGCAGTCACTTAACCAACTGAGCCACCCAGGCGCCCCAATATGTAATCTTTTGTGTCTGACATCTTTTACCCAATATAATGTATGTGTGATTCATTTCTATTTTTGTTTATACTTGTAGGTTATTTATTTTTTAAGTAAGCTCTAGGCCTAATGTGGAGCTTGAATCCATGACCCCAAGATCAAGACCAAGACAGGCACCCCATATACTTGTAGGTTCTTTTTCATTGCTGTATAGTATTCCACTGTATGAGGCTATGTTATACCTTATTTAACCATTCTACTATTGATGAACATTTGTGTAGTTTTCATTTGGGGCTATTATAAATACTGCTGTTATTAATATCCTAGTACATGTCTTCTGGTGACCATAGATTAGCATTTTGTTAGATATTTACCTAGAACTTAGGACTAAGTGAGAACTAGATACTATCTAATATTCCAAAGTGCTTTTACCAATTTATACTCCCACAAATAGTGTGAAAGAGTTTTAGTTGCTCCAGATTATCGATAACCTCCATCCTTTAAGATTTTAATCCATTTTACACTTCTTTTGCTGCCTAACTCCTATTTGTTTTTTTAAGACTCAGCTTAGGAGTCACCCTCTCTAAGAAGCCTAACTGACATGCTGGATTAGAAGGAATCACCCTTATCTGTACCCTAGTTGTTTGTTTCTTTAAGACTTTATTTATTTGAGAGAGAAAGAGAGAGAGAGCAGAAGCAGGGGGAAGGGCAGAGGGAGAGGGAGAAGCAGACTCCCCACTGAGCAGGGAGCCCGATGTGGGGCTCGATCCCAAGACCCTGAGATCATGACCTGAGCCGAAGGCAGACGCTTAACCAACTGAGCCATCCAGGCACCCCTCTGTACCCTAGTTTTTAGAAGCTATCTGTTTAGAGTTGTTGAGGTTAGTGTGAAGAATGACAAACTGGTCCATGTATAATCTGGAACACATCTTTGGTGAACGATTTAGCAGAATCTATTATTACATACACTCAGTATATATACACAGTATATCAATCCATATATCCAAAATTCCTACAAATTTTTTTTTCAAAGATTTTATTTATTTATTTGAGAGAGAGAGAATGAGACATAGAGAGCACGAGAGGGAAGAGGGTCAGAGGGAGAAGCAGCCTCCCCCCTGAGCAGGGAGCCCGATGTGGGACTCGATCCCAGGACTCCAGGATCATGACCTGAGCCGAAGGCAGTCGCTTAACCAACTGAGCCACCCAGGAGCCCCCTACAAATTTTATATGTACACAAAGATACATGTTCAAGTATGGTCACAGTATTGTTTGCTTTTATTTTATTTTATTTTAAGATTTTATTTATTTATTTGACAGAGAGAGACAGCGAGAGCAAGAACACAAGCAGGGGGAGTGGGAGAGGGAGAAGCAGGGAGCCCGATGTGGGGCTCGATCCCAGGACGCTGGGATCATGACCTGAGCCAAAAGCAGATGCTTAACCGACTGAGCCACCCAGGCACCCCTGTTTGTTTGTTTTTAAAGATTTTATGTATTTATTTGTCAAAGAGAGAGAAAGAGAGAGAGAGCCCAAGCAGGCGGTATGGCAGGCAGAGGGAGAAGCAGGCTCCCCGCTGAGCAAGGATCCTGGGATCATGACCTCAGCCAAAGGCAGACGCTTAACCAACTGAGCCACCAAAACCCACAATATTGTTTGGTTTTTTAAGATTTTATTTATTTATTTGACAGAGAAAGACACAGCGAGAGAGCGAACACAAGCAGGGGGAGTGGGAGAGGGAGAAACAGGCTTCCCGCGGAGCAGGGAGCCCAATGTGGGGCTCGATCCCAGGACCCTGGGATCATGACCTGAGCCGAAGGCAGACGCTTAACTACTAGCCACCCAGGCACCCCCACAATATTGTTTTTAATAGTGGGAAATTGAAAGCGACTAACTTTCTACCAATATGTAAATAGTTAATGTAATGCTAAGCCCTGTTTTTTTTTTTTTTTTTTTTTAGAGGAGGATAAAATAGGTATATATGTAAGGGCTTAGGAAGATCCAAAGTATATTGGGAAAAAAAAAAAAACCCACAAGTCACAAAACAATATGAAAGCCTCCCCGGGCAGGGTATTGGGGAAGAGTTCCCAGAGGAAGGAATGTAGTGTTGATAACCAGGCCTGCTACCATCTTGTTTGGACGAACTTCAGCATTTGCTACTATGTTTATGCCTCTTTCTGAAAACTTCTCTCTGTTTCTTTACCTATAATATGAAGTTAATAATAACATCTATTTTCAAGAGTTGGATGAGGAGTTAATATATGTGAAGCTCCTAGAACAGCCACAGGAGATTGGTCTAGGGATGGTCAGCTGACTCAAGCTTGACTGATTACAATCCTTCCCCCCAAATTTTGGCATTGAAATTGAGAGGCCAGCCCCTCTTCGAGAACCTGGACCATGAGATGTAAAGAACAAAATATTTTGGCAGCCATGTTTCCCATATTTGGAGTAGAGAAGAAGAGGGAACTGGCATGCAGGGAGAAAACCAAGCATTTATCTTTATAATCTATTTTTTGTTTCAGCCAGCTTAAGCTGATTTTCTGTCATAATCCTAACCAATACAATCAATGCAAATGCTCTGCTACAACCATGTTTATTTAATGCAAATTACTTATACACAATTGGTAAATTGGAGAACAATTTCAGTAAAGCAAATAAGTTGTGCATCATTTGGACCTTTCCCAGCATGTTAATGTTTTGAAGTGATCAGTAATAACCTTCCTCACAATTAAAGAGAAAGCTTTAGCAATAAATGAAGACTTAAAAAAAAAGAAAGAGGGGCGCCTGGGTGGCTCAGTTGGTTAAGCAACTGCCTTCGGCTCAGGTCATGATCCTGGAGTCCCAGGATCGAGTCCCACATCGGCCTCCCTGCTCAGCGGGGAGTCTGCTTCTCCCTCTGACCCTCCCCCTCTCATGTGCACTCTCTCTCTCTCTCTCTCTCAAATAAATAAATAAAATCTTTAAAAAAAAAAAGAGAGAGAGCTGAAAATCCCGCAGTCCTTTATTGTAAATATAAGTGCCTTCCTTTATAAGTGCTTTCCTTTAGTGGGCAAGTGACTAGTTTATTGGTTTCAGGAACTGCTGTATTTTCCACTGAGCTACTGAGAAAAGCTCCAAGTGCTGATGAAGGAGCTGCAAAGACATTTTCACATGTTTTCCTTACGGATGCCTTGCCAGGCCTTCCTTAGCTTCCTTGCTTCCTCTCCAGCTTCCTAACCATATCTCTTGAGACTGCTTTCTGCAAAAGAAGCAAGCTGAATTTATTTCTCAATGTTCCCTCTGCTAAAATATAGTTCCCTTTCCAGGATGCCTGGCTAATTCCTACTTAGCTCTTAGGCCCAGTCTTCCCTTGGGAGGACTTCCCAACCCCTGGTCTAGGTTAGATTACCTCACTTTCACACCACTGTGTGTTTCCATAGCAACTTCTTATTCCCTACCAAACATCCCACATTATTGTAATGACTTGTTTATTATCTGTCTTCCTAACTAGATTCTAAGTTCTATGAGGGCAAGAAGAGGGTCAGTCTCATTCACCAGTCTCATTCGCTAGCAACTAGTACAGTGCCTGGTATACACAAAATGCTCATTAAATATTTATTAAATAAAATAGAACATTAGAAATCCCTATTTTCTATATATTCTACAATTCTACAAATAATTTTAAAATATATTTCTTTTTTTTCTTAAAGATTTTATTCTTAAGTAATCTCTATACCCGGGCGCCTGGGTGGCTCAGTTGGTTAAGCTCAGTCTGCTTCTCCCTCTGACCCTACCCCCTCTTGGGCTCTCCCTCTTTCACTCTCTCTCTCTCTCAAATAAATAATAAATAAATAAAAATCTTTAAAAAAAAAAAGTAATCTCTACACCCAACATGGGGCTCAAACTTACAAGCCCAAGATCAAGAGTCGCATGCCCTACCGACTGAGCCAGCCGGGTGCCCCCTCAAACATATTTCTTTTGAAAAGTTAAGTAGAAATCTGTCAGAGTAATACATTTTCATTTTAGGAGATTTGGAAAATGTGGAAAATTATAAAGAAGAATGACAATGTTGTCTACAATCTCCCCATTCAGATATAAATATTTTTGGTGGTTTTCCTTTCAGTTTTTTTCCTTTGTGCCTATATATGCATGCATTTAAGTTTTTGTTATTTTTTTAATATTTTTAAAATTTATTTGACAGAGAGAGAGACAATGAGAGAGAGAACACAAGCAGGCGGAGCAGGAGAGGGAGAAGCAGTCTCTCCGCCAGACTCAAACAACTGCTTATTTCGACACTCAAATTTCCCAGATTTGGAAATGAGAGTGCATTTGAGTGAGCCCTTGTACACTTTGGACACATCTCACCATTCTTCTGGCACAGCCCAGAGTCAGCTATTTTCCTGCTCCAAATCCGTTTCAGATCATTTCTTCAAGGAGCTCTGGTTCCTCTCAGTAGAAGATGGTATTCAGAAGCCAAAATCTAGGCACTAGAGGTGCTACTGCTTTTGGAGTGTTGCTAATCTCACATATTTTCATGGATAAAAGTAAGGAACATTATATATTTTAAATTATATATCACATTTCATAATTGTAAATAAATATAGATGTACATTTCCATCTATATAAATAGAAACACCATGAAAACACCGGGGGCTGTCATCAGGGGCATCAGACCTGTAGTGACATAGTACTCTGCACTTAGAACCTGGTTTAATAAGAACTCAGCTCTCGGGGTGCCTGGGTGGCTCAGTCATTAAGCATCTGCCTTCGGCTCGGGTCATGATCCCAGGGTCCTGGGATCGAGCCCCACATCGGGCTCCCTGCTGAGCGGGAAGCCTGCTTCTCCCTCTCCCTTGTGTTCCTTCTCTCACTGTATCTCTCTCTGTCAAATAAATAAATAAAATCTTTAAAAAAATAAAAATAGGGGCGCCTGGGTGGCTCAGTCGTTAAGCATCTGCCTTCGGCTCAGGTCATGATCCCAGGGTCGTAGGAATGAGCCCCGCATCAGGCTCCCTGCTCCATGGGAAGCCTGCTTCTCCCTCTCCCACTCCCCCTGCTTGTGTTCCCTCTCTCGCTGTGTCTCTCTGTCAAATAAATAAAATCTTTAAAAAAAATAAAAATAATAAATAAAAACTTGGCTCTCACCATCTCGAAATTCTTCTATTTACTTGTTTATTTATTTATATTTTTTATTCTTTTCATTTTTTAAAATTAATTTAGTTTTTAAAATTTTATTTATTTATTTTAAGTAATCTCTACACCCAACATGGTGCGCGGACTCATGACCCCAAGATCAAGAGTCACATGCTCTACCGACTGAGCCAGCCAGGTGCTCTGAGGGTTTCCTTTTCTCCACATCCTTGCCAACATTTGTCATTTCTTGTCTTTTTGATTCTAGCCATTCAGACAGGTGGGAGGTGATATCTCATTGGGTGGTTTTGATTTGTATTTCCCTAATGCATCTTTTCATGTGTTTGTTGGCCATCAATATGCCTTCTTTGGAAAAATGTCTATTCAAGTCCTCTGCCCATTTTTAATCAGATTATTATTATTATTACTATTTGGTTGAGTTGTATAGGTTTTTTACCCTTTTTGGATATTAATCCCTTATCAGATATGTCATTTGCAAATATCCTCTGCCATTCAGTAGGTTGTCTTTCAGTTTTGTTGATGGTTTCTTTTGCTGTGACAAAGCTTTTTATTTTGGTGTAGTCCTAATAGTTTATTTTTGTTTCCTTTGCCTGAGGAGACATATCCATAACTATGTTGCTAACGCCGACCATCTTGAAATTCTTTTTTTTTTTAAGATTTTAGTTATTTATTTGACAGAGAGAGAGACAGCGAGAGAGGGAACACAAGCAGGGAGAGTGGGAGAGGGAGAAGCAGGCCTCCCGCTGAGCAGGGAGCCTGATGCGGGGCTCAATCCCAGGACCCTGGGATCATGACCTGAACCAAAGGCAGATGCTTAATGACTGAGTCACCCAGGTGCCCCCATCTTGAGATTCTTAATTCTGAACGAGGGACCCCATGTTTCCATTTTGCACAGGGTCTCATAAATGAAGTAGTCTGTTCTGAATATACTAAAGCCTTCCATTATAATGCAACACTATAGGATTCCTTTTAGTTCTTTCCCTTTCTATAACAGGTAAGTCCATTCTCTGCTAGTAAGAAACCTGGTTGATTTTCTGACTATATTTATTTCTTTGACCATGCCCCTTGTATGTAATAGATCTCCCGTGAGTGCCGCTGCTTCCTCCCTTACGTGGGTACTCTCCTCATGAAGTTTAGGCTCTGTCACCTCAGACTGGGCCACCCTTCCACATGGTTGCTCTTCTGATGCTATTCGGGTTCTGACAGTTCATGCAAGGCTGTTGCTCCACAAAGATGCTGTCCTTACCCCACTTGAACTCTGACTCACCCCACCCCACTGGCTGGCTGTCCTTCCAATACGGATTCTCCTTCTACCCTGCCGGGGCTCAGACAAGATATCCTGAGTCGCCCCTCTGTTGGCATAGTGCTTAAACAAACAAAGAAATGGATATAGACCAGACTAGAAAATATGAGTACATTACAAAAGTAAGTGTTGTTTCCTGAATTTTTTAAAAATCAGATATTAGTGTATGTGTGCAGGCACAGGTGGGCATGCACACGTGTACATAACTGGATTGTAATGTAAAGTACATTTTTTACTTTGGAGTGAAGTAAAACAAAATTCAAAAACCATTTATACACAGTATGATCTCAACGTTGCTTTTATTTTTTTTAAGATTTTTACACGCAGAATTACACCACCTATTTTTAAAAGTAATTCATTTATTTATTTGACAGAGAGAGAGAGAGAGAGAGAGCACAAGCAGAGGGAGAAGCAGGCTTTCCTGCTGAGCAAGGAGCCCAACGTGGGGCTCAATCCCAGGACCCTGAGATCATGACCTGAGCCAAAGGCAGACGCTTAACCCCCTGAGGCACACACGTACCCTCAATGTTGCTTTTTTAAAAAGGATCACATACACCTACACAAGGAACAGGAACTATGTGAAGTGATGGATGTGTGTGTGTGTGTGTGTGTTTTATGGATGTGTTAACTAACCTTATTATGGTAATTGTTTCACAATATAAACACAGATCAAATCATCACTTCTAACAATTGGGGGCAGTTAAAGGACAACTTTCACTATTTAATCTATGTCCTACAATACTTTAAATTCTTAGGATGGAGTTAAGTTGCATATTATTTGTTTAAAAAATAAAAAATAGGGGCGCCTGGGTGGCTCAGTCGTTAAGCGTCTGCCTTCGGCTCAGGTCATGATCTCAGGGTCCTGGGATCCCCTGCTCAGCGGGGAGCCTGCTTCTCCCTCTCACACTCCCTCTGTGCTCTCCACCCCCCTCTCAAGTAAATAAATAAAATCTTCAAAAAAAAAAAAAAAAAAGAGGGCCCCTGGGTGGCTCAGTTGGTTAAGCGACTGCCTTTGGCTCAGGTCATGATCCTGGAGTCCCGGGATCGAGTCCCGCATCGGGCTCCCTGCTCAGCAGGGAGTCTACCTCTCCCTCTGACCCTCCCCCCTCTCATGCTCTCTCTCTCTCAAATGAATAAATAAATAAAATCTTTAAAAAAAAAAGAAAGCAATTTTGAAAAAAGTAAATATATTCAGGATAATGGGATCCAGGTTTCTCACTATTGGAGAAAGATGTTACAGACGTGGAAAGGGAGAAAACCGTTAAATAAAATAAGGGACCATAAGTCCATGCTGATATAAATCAATATATAAATAATTCAAAAGTTGAAATCACAAGTTATGTATATGTTTCAAATTACCTCCCCACAAAATATGTATTAATACATACTTATTAATGAAGAGACACTCTACTATGGAGAAAACTTGATAGACACCATCTTAATCAAGTAATTGAAATAAACAACATCATTGTGGGGCTAATGAAAATCATGCTCCAGCCAACAGCTTGAAGGAGAACATGGATCTTCCTACCAAAAATGAGTCATCTGAATCTAATCATCAGGAAACCCAAAACTGAAACCCACTGAAATCCCAAATGAGGGACATTCTACAAAACAACTGTCAAGTAATCTGCAAAAGTGTATCATGAAAGTCAAAAGACTGGGGAACTATTTCAGAATGAAAGGTCTAAATGCTAAAGAGACATTGCAATGTAAAGACAACATGTGATCCTGTACATTTATTTATTTATTTATTTATTTATTTATTTATTTATTTATTAAAAGGGATGTTGGGCAAAATTTGAATGGGATCTGAAGTAAAAACTACCAGTATGTGAGTGTTAGTTAATTGTGATTATATGGGCGAATGTTTATAGAAAATGCACGCTAATGTAGTAAGGAATAAAGGCACATCAAATTGGCAACTCACTCTCAAATAGTTCGGATGCCTCCCCACCACCCAAACAAGATATATAGGTCTATAATATTCCCCTCATTGACTAATCTAATAATCTTATCAAAAAAGAAACAAGGTTACCTTAGAATGACTTATTTATAATGAACACTGGCTATCTGTCTGTTGCAGGGTTGTGGAGCTCAAAGGCCAAGAAAGAATTCTTGAGACATTGTATGGCGCAACTTAGTAAGTTTATTTAAGTGGCACAGGGACAGGACCCATGGGCAGAAAGGCTGCACTTTTGCCTTATGAAGCTGGTGGCTATATGCTTAGTGCTCAATGGGGAAGGGACATGCAGGGATTATTAAATCATGGATGTTTTCTTTGAATTTCTACTGGTAAAACTACTCCTGCGAGATTTCTCTGGTGCTTATTGTTCACTTGGATATTAACTATCAGTGAGGTATACAGGCAGTCATGAGACCCTTTAAGAATGTAGAAACCAGTGATGCCTGGATGGCTCAGTCCATTAATCATCTATTTGCCTTTGGCTCATGTCATGATCCCAGGGTCTTGGGATCAAGTTCCGCATCATCGGGCTCCTTGCTCAGCGGGGAGCCTGCTTCCCCCTCTGCCTGCCATGCTCTCTCTCTCTCTCTGACAAATAAATAAATAAAATCTTCTTTTAAAAATGTAGCAACCACAAGTGCCTGGCTAGCTCAGTAGGAAGAGCATGCAATGCTTCATCTTGGGGGCATCAGTTCAAGCCCTGTCTTGGGTGTAGAGACCACTCAAAAAAAACAAAGCAAATTAAAGAAAAGAGAATGTAGCAACCAGCACCTATTTGATCTTTATTGAAACCATGCAGGCTATAGGTCAACCTTCTGGGCTAAAGGTGAACATTTTTCTGTTTCTATCCCTCTTGTCTGTAGTAGTTACTGCCTCTGTGTGTGTGTGTATGTGTGTGTGTATCCTGCCAAATTATCTATTAATTAGCTTTTGGTCAAGGACTGGGATTACAGTCTCAAAGGGACATATTTCTGAAAATTTCTCATCTCCACGTCTCTGATATTTTAGGGATTGCTGTCCATGCTAGAGCAATCAAGCTTCCCAGTTTGCTGGGGATTGTCCCAGTTCTAGCCCTGAAAATCCCACTTAATTGGAAACCCCTCATGGGACATGAAAAATGCCAGTTGTTCCCCACCCCTGCAGTAGGTGTGGGGAAAAGTGCAAAAGCCATGTGACAGCTCACAAAAATGGAGGCTGAAAGCATTTGGTGTCTAACAGCTTAGACACAAATTAGCCACCTTCTGTAGTACATGGTAGCTGTTTTTCCATTGAGGCTGATGTTGACAACCTTGATGACCAGTTCACAGTAACAGATCATCCATTGTTGCCTTACCATCCATTGTTGCAATTTAAATGGGAAATTTAAATGCCTTGTGTAACAATCTGGTTTGGGTTTTGCCAGTGCATTAACTATTGTGCTTTGTATCAAGATAGCGCTAGTTTAATTTTTAACACTGTGAATTTTGTGACCATACTTTCTAAGAATTCAGATAATGAAAAACAATTATAGTCCCTACACCAGCAAGACCTGCACATCACTGAAAAAGAAAGCTCAATAACTGTGTTATTTTAATGAGAGGTAGATAGGAGGACCCATATCATAGGATTAAGGAGGTCAATAATCAAAACAGGGTGTACTGCACAATTTGCAGAAAAGAATTTGGGATTGAACATGGTAAAAAGCAAGTGAAAGTACTGACTTTGACAATCTCACAAATTCAGGATAAGAAAGGCAAGTGCTTCTATAACAATACAAGTTTTTCATCTCCTCAAAAGACACCATTACTCAGTGTAAACAGTTGTTATTTAATTAGCTTGGGTGCACCAAACAAGCTGACTTTGATGGCATTATTTGTATCTTTCCTTGATTGTTTTATGAAACTGGATAAAGTTATATTTCCTAATTCAGAGGTAGCAACTACAATGTCTTGTTAGGGGCGCCTGGGTGACTCAGTTGATTATGTGTCTGCCTTTAGCTCAGGTCATGATCCCAGGGTCCTGGGATTGAGCCCCAGGCTGGGCTTCTTGCTCAGGAGGGAGCCTGCTTTTCCTTCACCCCCTCTGCTCATTATCTCTCTCTATCTGTCTCAAATAAATAAATAAAATCTTTTAAAAAAAAGTCTTGTTGGCAAACGAAAGGGAAATTTTTGATGGCAGATATGTTGGCCCCTTAGAATATAGAGCTGATTCTGACAGATCCTACCAACAATCATGCTTTCTTTTTTTTTTTAAAGATTTATTTATTTTGAGAGACTGAGAATGAGAGAGAGAGAGAGAGAGAGAGAGCGCGCACATGAGAGGGGGGAGGGTCAGAGGGAGAAGCAGACTCCCCGCCAAGCAGGGAGCCCGACGCAGGACTCGATCCCGGGACTCCAGGATCATGACCTGAGCCGAAAGCAGTCGCTCAACCGACGGAGCCACCCAGGCGCCCAACAATCATGCTTTCTGCAATGTATCAAGGGATGCCTCAAATCACAGGAACAACAAAAAACATTCCCCCTAGCTCTTAGGCATTTTGATTTTTAAAAAGGAGTTTCAAAAGATCTTCCTGATTTGGCTGAAGATTTTAATGAAGCAGCATAATACATAAAATAAAAGATTGTTTATATCTTGTCTGAATGCAAACTACGCTTTGGTCATCTATCTGCATATTCAGCAGATAGTGTAAATGTACACATTGGCAAATTCCAGTTTATAAACTTCTTACCAAAGAAAATGAAAAGAAGTTCACCTGCTAACTATTCTGCATTGCATACGTTGTACACAACACTGCTTTTAAATAAGTGATTTGTTTACCTCTGTTATTGAGATTTTTACAAAAATGTATTTGGTGACTTTTAAGTTTCCTTAAAACACGCAGAAGCACTTAATGAGATATTTGACTTTATAGAAATGTAAAGAGATAGTATCCTTGAAACGTATGCCTTCAAGATGACTATCATTGTCTGCCATAGAAAAGATGTTGGCCCACTATAATATCGTATTTTCAAAGTGTGGGACAAGAAGAATAACCTCCTCTACTTTGCAAATACATTGAGGATGAGAATGGAGAAAAGGGATTATAGTAAAATAGAGACTTATATGCTGTTTTTCCAAAACTGTTGATTTTTAAACGGCATAAGGAGCTTTAAAAAAAAAAAGATTAATTGACTACTCTGAGTTGTTCACTGTTATGTGTAAGTTGCAACAACAACAAAAAAATCACACAATAAAAAAAAAAGACTCATTTTTGGAAATAAGACTGCTTCAGAATGACAACAAAAGTCACCAGAAAAGGATAGCCAAGTTAAACAAGACTGTCAATTTCACTGCTAAAATGTAACCAATTTGGAATCCGACTTTGATTTTGCAAGTTCAAATTCAATCATTTCCTTAGTTAATACAATTAGCATAATAAACTATGTTAATATATAGAAATCTCATATTGAAATATAAGATAAAATGAAGACAATGATAAGGAAATAAGTGCCATAAACCTAAAAAGTTGTTGAGTTAGCAAAGAAAAAGAGACTACTGAATGCTAATAATTCGTTTCCTTTTCTTTTTGGGGGGAAGGAGGGGCAGAAGAGAGGAAGAGAGAGAATCTTAAGCAGCTCCACATATAGTGTGGAACCCGTCACGGGGCTTGATCTTATGATCCTGAAATTGTAACCTGAGCCGAAAACCAAGAATTGAACGCTTACTGGCTGAGCCATGCAGGTGCCCCATCATTTTATTTTCCTGATGCAATTACAGATTTAAAATTAGAATCATTTAAAATTTTTCCAACATGTGAATTAGCTTGATTGTGGTAACTATTTTATAATATACACGTATGTCAAAACATCAAGTTGTAGGGTGCCTGGGTGGCGCAGTGGGTTAAGCATCCAATTCTTGGTTTCAGCTCAGGTCATGATCTCGGGGTTGTGAGATCGAGCCCCAAGTCAGGCTCAGAACTCAGCTCGGAGTCTGTTCTCTCCTTCTCCTTCTGCCACTCCCCCGCAACTCACGCACACTCCAGTGTGTGCTCTCTCTAAATAAATAAATAAAATCTTTAAAAAACCCATCGTGTTGTATGCCTTAAATATATATAATTTTTATTCGTTAATTATATCTCAACAAAGCTGGAAAAAATTATGCATAAGTGACATATATCCTTCCACCAAATAAAAGGAAGGTGATGTGGAACTGTTATGACTTATAGGTGTTAATTTCACTGAGACTCCGTTTCTTGCACTGTAAAATGAGATGAGTTAGATAACTGGAATATATATACTATTAGAAAGTTTAACTACAATCTTGACTATCAATACAAAAACACCTTTCCAAGTATGAGAAAAAGAAATACATGATTATCAGCATCAGGAAAAAGAACAACATAAGCTGGGTATCTAGAGACTGATAAAGCTTCCCTAGCTGTATACCACTGGCAAAGTCTTCATGTACCCCAAAAGTTTGTGTATGTCAATTTGAAGGCCACTCTTCTTGATAATGTAATGGCATAAATATTGAGAAACTGATTATTTGCATCTATGATTGTAAATTTAGAAAATCTAGGGGCACCTGGGTGGCTCAGTTGTTGAGTATCTGCCTTCGGCTTGGGTCATGATCCCAGGGTCTTGGGATTGAGCCCCACATTGGGCTCCAGGCTCTGCTGGAGGCCTGCTTCTCCCTCTCCCATTCCCCCTGATTGTGTTCCCTTGCTTGCTGTGTGTCTCTGTCAAATAAATAAATAAAAATCTTAAAAAAGGTGAGGGGGACCCTGGCAATGGACACCGCCCACGACTACGCCAGAGCCCTCCTCAGGAACTTCCCCTGGGAGTTGTAAGTTTCAGCAGCCATGAGTAGGTTGCCACCAAAGCCCGATCCTAAATGTAAAGCGTAATATGGAAAATCCTCGCTGCACAGCCCACCAAATTGCCGGAGATGGAACTGTGAGTGGGTTCTCTGCAGCGTCAGCTCAGCAGAATGCCCCTGACGTTTATGGTATCACAGACCAAGAGAGTCCTACTAACTCCCCTCATGCATTCGGCTCGCCCTTTCCGGATCTCCAACCATGAGAGAAGCAGCCGGCGAGGGGTGATGGCCAACAGTCTGAAGGAGCTCCTCAGCAAGACGCTGGAAGCCTTAGTTATCACTAGCGGACTAGTCAATTTGGTGCTGGAAGAAGATGGAATGGTGGTGGATACCGAAGAGTTCTTTCAGACCTTAGAAGACAACACACATTTCATGATCTTGGAGAAAGGGCAGAAGTGGACACCGGGTGGCAACTATGTCCCAGCTCTCCAGCAGCCAAAGAAGGCGGGGATAGCAAGAGTCACCTTCGACTTGTACAAGCTGAACCCCAAAGACGTCATTGGTTGCCTCAACGTGAACGCCACCATGTATGAGATGTACTCGGTGTCCTACGACATCTGGTGTACGGGAGTCAAGGCCCTGCTGAGGAGCCTGCTGTGGTTCCTGTCCCACGCTGCCCAGGTGACTGGACAGTTGCTCATCTACACTGGCTCGTACAGGCTCCAACTGCTGGGTGACACAGAAGAGCAGGCTCCTCGCAGGTCACCCTCCAGACGGGGGGTCACGTGCGGATAAGGAGGCAAGCTGCAGGGACCCGGGCAGCTCTTGACCCAAACATTCCCTCTTGAATGATGATTTTGGAGATGCTTTATGTTCTAAATCACACGCATTTGTACTCTGCGGGTCACATGGGCTCGGGGGTGGCACCCAGGGGAAGGAGAAGGAGTTGACGGCCATGAGATGGGGCTGCACAGCGGGATGCCCGGAGGGAGGAGAAGTGTAGGAGCCTCTGATGGGGGAGGGAAGGTGGCTCCAGAGCAACACAAACATGCATTGGGCCTTTCAGCTCCTCACCTCCTGCAATAAACCAATCACAAGGAAAAAAAATCTTAAAAAAAAAAAAAAGTTGGCTCAGTCAGTTAAGCGCCTGCCTTCAGCTCAGGTCATGATCCCAGGGTCCTGGGATTGAGTCCTGCATTGGGCTCCCTGCTCAGCTGGGAGCCTGCTTCTCCCTCTGCCTGCTCTGCCTGCTGCTCCCCCTGCTTGTGCTCTCTCTCTCTGACAAATAAATAAATAAAATCTTAAAAAAAAAAAGAAAAGAAAATCTAAAGTGCTCAGTTAAAGAGTTTTAGAACTGATGCAGCAAGTTAAAATGGCTTACATACAAGTAAGGGTACATAAACTTAGCAGCTTGCCTTTGTATACAGGAGTGATAACAAGTTTGAAAAAGAATTCCAGATAAAAAAAGAAATATATACATACACATACAATATATATGTATATGAAATAAGTTGATCAGAAATATATTAAGTAGGAAATAAGTAGAAAACTGTAATTAAGAAAACAAAGGAGTGCCTGGTGGCTCAGTTGGTAGAGAATGTGACTCTTAATCTTGGGGTCATGAGGTTAAGCCCCACACTGGGCATAGAGCTTCCTTAAAAAATTTTTATTTTATTTATTATTATTTTTTTAAAGATTTTATTTATTTATTTGACAGAGACACAGCGAGAGAGGGAACACAAGCAGGGGGAGTGGGAGAGGGAGAAGCAGGCTTCCCAAAAAAAAAAAAAAGAGAGAGAAGCAGGCTTCCCGCCAAGCAGGGAGCCCGATGCGGGGCTCGATCCCTGAACCCTGGGATCGTGAGCTGAGCCAAAGGCAGACACTTAACGACTGAGCCACCCAGGTGCCCCCTTTTTTTTAAAGAAAAAAATTTTTTAAATTTAAGACAATGAAAAGAATATAAAGATTAACTAATATGTAGAGAATTCTTCCTGAGGAGAAAAACTTAGTATTACAAAATTATAACTTCTTTCTAAGAAGTTGTTTTACCACAATTTTAACAAAAATCCTTTGATATAAAATAAACACCTATTTTTATATTTTCTATCAAATGAATAGCACATAGTTGTATAATTTTTAAATATATATTATATACAATTATATTATATATATACATACACACACGTACATGTATCTGGGGAAAGAGGGAGTATAGTGTGGCTTATATTCCAGTTGGGCTCTCTAAAAATTTGGTCACCCGATACTGGGCATTCATTCACTAAATATTTATTAAGTTCTTACTATGTGCCAGAGACGACTGTGTCAAGGACTAAGGTTACAGCTGTAAAAAAGGTGAACAAAATTCCCTTCTCAAGAAAATGATATAGTCTAATGGGGTATTCAGCTGAGATAACAGACATTATAATACACTGTGTGGTAAGTGTCAAGGCAGGGGAAATGATCTAAGAGCATAGAGGCAGGTCAAGGAAGGCCTGCCTAGGATGGGAAGCTGGAGGATGAATATGAGTCAGCCAGAGGAAGCTGGGGGTTGGGGAAAGAGCACAAGGAAACATCCTTCAGGCCCTAAATAAGGCCAGTGAGATCATGGCACAAGCGGGGAGCTATGAAACTGTCTATCATGTTTTTTAACCTAGCATCAGCAAATAATTGTGTTTTCTGTGTGCCCTATGAGAAATACAAAGGGCAGCAAATAATCATGGGAGTGATTACAATACAGTGGAAATGGAAGAGATAAAAAGTTAAATTGCAGCATGGGAACATCACAGCGCAAGAAATATCACAACTGTTGAGACACAAATTCAGTTAACATTGAGGGGCACCTGGGTGGCTCAGTCAGTTAAGCGTCTGACTTCAGCTCAGGTCATGATCTCAGGGTCCTGGGATTGAGCCCCACATCAGGCTCCCCGCTTAGCGGTGAGTTGGCTTCTTCCTTTCCCCCTCCCCCACCTTGTGCTCTCTCTCTTTCTCTCTCTCTAATAAAATCTTAAAAAAAAATTCAGTTAACATTGTAAATGACTTAGCTCAATGCTTTCACATTCTAATTTGTTTGTTTTGTAAAATCCTTCCTCCCCACCTAGAGTCACCAGCTATTAACATCTTACCATACCTGCTTCCTCTTTCTCCATGTGTACACACACTGCTTTTGCTAAAACAGCTGAAAGTAGGTTGCACACGTCCTCCTACGTTACCCTTAAATATGTTAGCCTCAGTCTCCTAAGAACAGAAACATTCTCCAACACAAGCACAATGCCCTAACTACACCTAAGAAAATCAACACAAACTCAATCACATCAACCAACATTTGGTCAACACTCAACTTCTCCCAACTGTCCCCAAAATGTCCCCTTTGTTACTGTTCCACCCACCTATTACATTTAAAAGTTCTTTTGGGGGCACCTGGGTGGCTCAGTTGGTTAAGCTTCTGACTCTTGATTTCAGCTCAGGTCTTGATCTCAGGGTCATGAGTCAGAAGATGAATTAAGGCCAGAAGTTGATGAACACACACAAAAGACAGGTGTCTTAGCTGCTGTGCTTGCATCACAGCCTTCTATTCCTAGGTCTGTTGGGAAAGATAAAGCAATTCAGGCATCAATTAGACGCAATAAGGAAACCAACACAGTTTTGGCCAGATTGAATAGTGAATTGCAGCAACAATTAAAGGATGTTCTTGAAGAGAGAATTTCTCTGGAAGTTCAACTGGAACAGCTTCGACCATTCTCTCACCTATAAGCCAATTGCCATTAACTGTGAACATACCCATTTTTAAGCAGTTTTGGGTTCAAGGCAATTTGGAGACCCAGACGTTCAGCTCACTGCTTAATTCAACATTGAATTTTATGATTCTGTTTTGCCCTATATGTTCACCTGTATTTAAGTATCTTTTATTTTTTTAATTTCAACAATAAAAGGGTCAGGATGACTTCTCCTGGAAAAAAAAAAAAAAAAAGCCCTGAATTGGGCTCTGCCCTGGGCTTGGAGCCCACTTAGAAAAAAACGAAAGTTCTTCTGTACTTTTGATGTACTTCTGTTCCTGGAAAGTGAATATAACCTCTGTCGGTCTGTTTCCTCTCCTATACGATTAGCTATATGTTAATGTTTATTCTATTTAGGCTTATTGGATCTATGATTTATGATAGGATCTGTGGGGAAAACAATTTGGAAAGCATTTCAGGATAGGCTACCAAATCACAAGTAGCCTCTAGGTGTCCTCCTTGGATAGAGGAACCTGTAGACTATTACAGCGCAGCCACTGAAGAACCTTTTTCTCTCGTGAGCGTAGATCAGAGTCTCACAAATGTCTCAGAATTCTAAACAGCACAAAAATAAACTCACTTCATCTGGTTCTACAAACATTTGGCACACTTGACCTGGGTAGCGAAGTGGGAACGTGAGGATAATAAAGTGATAGAACAAAAATAAACCAGGTTAAGTAGTGAGGTTAAGTAGTGACAGACTTGTTTTCCCCACTTCTGTGCCTTTTTTATTGCTCGGTATTGTGCCTTTGTTATATTCCTCAGTTAAATGGGTAGCGAAGTAGACTAGAATGAGCCTCAATAAAGAAGGCACAGGGAGGGCTCCTGGCTGGCTCTGTCAGAACTTGTGAGGCTTGATCTCGGGGTCATGAGTTTGAGTCCCACATTGGGTGTAGAGATTACTTTAAAAATAAAGTCAAAAAGGGACACCTGGGTGGCTCGGTCAGTTAAGCATCTGCCTTCGGCTCAGGTTATGATCTCAGGGTCCTAGCATAGGGCCCACGTTGGTCTGGCTCCACGTTCAGTGGGGAGTCTGCATCTCCCTCTCCCTCGGCCCCTCCCACCCCCTCTTGCACTTGAGAACGCAGGCATGTGTGTGCTCTCTCTCAAATGAATAAGTAAAACAAAATAAAATCTTTAAAAAAAGAAGAAGAAGAAGTAGAGGAAGCCATAGGGGAGATGTCTGTCAGGAGTGGTTCAGGTGGAGAGGAGAAGGGACCAAAAAAGGGTGGGAGTTTCTGAAAAGACAGAAAAGAGTACCCGGAAGGGTAGCTGCTACAATGAGTGGGACTTTGGGGAGAAATGTGTAGGGTATTGTGTGTTGGATAGTGTGATTCTCCTCCAACATCTTGCCTCAGATTTATTCCAGTTATAATAATAATAATAGTTACTTACTGAATGCTAATTACTGTGTGTCAGGCATGGGCTAAGCATTTTGGACACATTATCTCATAAAATCCTAATAACAAACCTGTGAAATATTATTATCCCCATTTACAGATAAGAACACTTATGCTTAGAGAAGTTAAGCAAGTCATCCAAGGTCACATAGTTGGTAAACAGCAGAGCCCGCAGAGCCAGGATTCTGGGCTTTTCTAACTCCAGAACCCGTATTGTGCCTTCCTCGACGTCAGCTATTTGTCACTGCCCTGTGCATATGCACGTGCAAAAGCATAAAGTGGCCATACAGCCTGCTTCCAGGATCTGGGTCCCTGCGTACCAACATTCTATTTTTCTCAAGAGTTGTTATTATAGGGGCGTCTGGGTGGCTCAGTTGGTTAAGTGTCTGCCTTTGGCTCAGGTCATGATCTCAGGGTCCTGGGACTGAGTCCCACGCTGAGCTCCATGCTCAGCCGGGAGTCTGCTTCTCCTTCTCCCTCTGCCTCTCCCCTGTGCTCTCTCTCTCTGTCTCAAATAAATAAATAAAATAAAATAAAGAGTTGTTACCATGACTCCCATGCCATCAAGTCCTTACAGGATTGTAGACAGTCCTTGTATGTTCTTGGAAGGCGGCCACTCCTGTCACCACTTCCTCATTCATTTAAGACAGAATACTCCACCCAGCAATCTCTCACCTTCTCCCTTCCTCTTTCTCTCAAAACCAAGGCACCTGGGTGGCTTGGTTCTTTAGCTATAAATGCCCACCGCTATTCTTTGGAAAAAGAGCATCAGTGAGAAAATGGCTTGCATTTCCATGTATGATTCAGAGAAATGTATTCACCACCATTGGAATAAACTCCTTACCCAGCATGGTTGACAAATAATGCCCCTCTCCCCCAAGATGGTCATGCCATAGTCTCTGGAACCTGTGACTATTTTACCTTACAAGGTAAAGAGGATTTTGCAGATGTGACTAAATTAAGGATGCTGAGATGGGGAAATTTTCCTTGACGATCCAAATCGGCCCCAAATCATCACAAAAGTCTTATAAGGGAATGGTGGGAGAGTTAGAGATGTGATGATAGAAGCAGAAGTTGAAAAAATGCAGGGCTACAAGCCAAAGAATTCGGGCAGCCTCTAGATGGAAAAGGCCAGAACAGATTCTCCCCCAGAGCCTCTAGAATTTGCTTCAGCAGCCAAAGGAAACTAATAGGCCCAGTGTAGGGATGCACAAAATCCTTCGGACAGACCCATGGTCACACTTAGAGCAAAGTTGACTCCTTACTCATAGCAAACCCAGTTCAAGCCCAGCCCGATCGGGTGGGGGGTGGGGCAGAGTTTCAAGTAGGCTGATTCCTCTACAAGCAGAGGAAATGACAGCCTCCCAGATCTGTAATAATGCTAAAAATTCAAACTTTTCTTATCCTGTGCTGGGCACCATTCTAAGAGGTTGTGCCTATTATAGCATTGAATTCTCAGAGCAGATGAGGAAGGTGAAGCACAGAGAGATCAAATTCTCTGCGTCCCTGAGCCCCTCTTTATTTTTCTCCATAACATTTATTTTATCCTGGGATCTCTGGAAAGTAGTCAAAGGGGAGGACTAAGTGGCCATGCTTTCCCTCAGAGAAGGAAAGCCAGAGCAGCCAAGGGCAGAAGAAGGGAAAGTTAGCTGCCTAGCTCTGGAGACCTGACAGGTGATCCTTTTGCACTACGTCGTCTCTCTTGAAAAAAATATCCTTAAATATCACTTCCTCTTTTTCTTTTTTGGTTGCTCTCAGGGTTCTTGAATTCTCAGTTCTGTCTGCTCTGTAACTTCCAGGGTCCTTGGGGAAGGGAGGAGACTTGGACAAGGAGAAGATCACAGGTCACGTGGGGGCAGTACTTGTTTATTTCATTTCTATTGGCTGAAGAAGCACACATTTAAAAAATACTTTATTTATTTGAGAGAGACAGAGATAGTGAGAGAGAGCACAAGCAGGAAGGAGGGGAGAAGCAGACTCTCTGCTGAGCAGGAAACCCCGCTGCAGGACTTGATCTCCTGAGCGGAAGGCAGATGCTCAATCGACTGAGCCACCAAGGCGCCCCCACACATTTTTCTTTTATGTTAATTGTGTGCCCATAGTCAGTAATTGGAAGTATTGTAAGTTTTTGTTTTTTTTTTAAGATTTTATTTATTTGTCAGAGAGAGAGCACAAGCAGAGGCAGAGGGAGAAGCAGGCTCTCCGCTGAGCAGGGAGCCCAATGTGGGACTCGATCCCAGGACCCCGGGAGCATGACCTGAGCCAAAGGCAGGTACTTCACCACCTGAGCCACCCAGGCGTCCCAGTATTATAAGTTTTTAAGAATGATTTTTATTAACAATCTCCTTATACGTAATTGTTATGCATAAGCAATGTTTTGAGTTCTTTAGCTATAAATGCCTTTTCAAGTGTGGGATGGTCATGGAACAGAATCACAGGGCGTGAGAGAAGCCCTGAGGTCTGAGGGTGACTCCCGACCTGACCTTCCTGCACCAATCCCCTCCTCTGGGCTCTCACACACATCTAAATTATTAGGAACTTAGGGTTTTCTTTTCTTTTTTCTTTTTGTTAAAGATTTTATTTATTTATTTGACACAGAGAGAGAGAGAGAGAGAGAGAGAGAGAGAGAGAGCACAAGCAAGGGGAGCGGCAGAGGGAGAGGGAGAAGCAGGCTCTGCTGAGCAGTCTGATGTGGGACTCGATCCCAGGACCCTGGGATCATGACCTGAGCTGAAGGCAGCCGCTTAACCGACTGAGCCACCCAGGCACCCCGGAACTTAGGGTTTTCTATTCTACTTCTAAAAATGCCCACAAAAGGGTATTTAATCCACTTTAGTGATTTGAATTTTTAGCTTTGTAATGTAATAAGCATTTATATAAGGCTTATTAGCGCCAGGCAGTGTTCAAAGTATTTTACAAATATTTGTTTAATCCTTGTAACAACCCTGCGGGGTAGGTACTATTATTATCCCCATTTTACAGATAAAGAAATGGAGGCACAGAGAGATTAAATTACTTGCCCAGGGGCGCCTGGGTGGCTCAGTTGGTTAAGCGACTGCCTTCGGCTCAGGTCATGATCCCAGGGTCCTGGGATCGAGCCCCGCAACGGGCTCCCTGCTCGGCGGGAAGCCTGCTTCTCCCTCTCCCACTCCCCCCGCTTGTGTTCCCTCTCTCTCTGTCTCTGTCAATTAAATAAATAAAATCTTTAAAAAAAAAATTACTTGCCCAAAGGTCATATACCTAGTAAGTAGCAGAGCTGGAATTGGAACACAGCTACTTTGACCCCAGAGCCCATGGACTTGACCAGCTGGTAATGATGCTTACCAGGCCATTACAAAGTAATGAGCTCATCTTCAAATGGCATCCTTTTTTTTTTCTTTTTCGGGCAAAGGGATGCTTAGAATAACAAAGTCATAATACAGGAATAAAACAGTGTGGGAGGTCACTTAATCTTGAAGTACTGGATAAATCCAATTCATTTGCATGCCTTTTAGAATTTTCTTTCCAAAATCGGTAAAATGTCATGTCACTGTCTATGAGCCTGAGCATTAAGATTTCTAATTTAAAGTGCAGTTGATCGGGGCGCCTGGGTGGCTCAGTCGGTTAAGCATCTGCCTTCAGATCAGGTCATGATCTCAGGTCAGCGTCCTGGGATGGAGCCCCAGGTTGGACTCCTTCCTCAGCAGGGAGCCTCTTCTCCTTCTGCCGCTCCACCCTGCTCATGCACAATCTCTCTCTCTCAAATAAATAAACAAAACCTTTAAAATAAAAAATAAAGTACAGTTGATCCCCAAATCTGAAGATGGCTCTGGAACCAGCCCCAGCTTTTTAATGAGCTTGAAGCCGGCAGGGTCTAAGGCCGAGTCGGTGTTCTGTACTAGCTCACAAAGGGGAAAGACTCCAGGGAAGTAGGAAAGAAGGGGCTTGGAATGGGGCAGAGTTGGCTGAACTGTCATTTACCTGCCTGAATTCATCCCTTTGCTGACTAAAATATTCTAAAGTCCCAAAGTAAAAGTTAAATTTACTTTCCTTAAAATCAATTACTTTGATCTCTATTTGTGTTTTAGAGAAAAATAGGCTAGGTAGACTTCAGGACTGGATCAGTTCTAATTCTTATCCCCATCCCTTCTGCACACATCTTTCACTTAGCTGATGGTCCTTTTGATTTGTTTCTAGAACATCTAAGCATGACACAGAATCATCTTTTTCCTGGAGAAAGGATATCTGTATCCATTATTTACAGGAAGTGAACAGTCATATGGACATTTTCATCCCACGTTTAGCAATGCCAATGCCTTCGTTCACTCATTCAAGAAATATTTATTGTTTGATTACTATGTGCCAGGCCCTGTTCAAGACAGCTGGGACAGAACAGTAAACAAAACAAAGATCCCTGCTTTCACAGAATCTGTACGCTGTTTCATGAGCTCTACTTACATTTCTGAGTCCCTATCATTCAAACAAATTTTCTCTGGTTGTTTATTTAAAGTATATATGGAAAATGTGTCTTTCTTAAAGCATGTGTCTAAAATGTGTCTCTAGCGCGGTGATACTAAATTGTACTCGGTTTTATTTTTATCTATGGCTTTTGTAACCATTTCCAGTCTTGTTCTAAAGTAGTGATCCTGGGACACCTGGGAGGCTCAGTCGGTTGGGCATCTGTCTGCCTTCGGCTCAGGTCATAATCTCAGGGTCCTGGGATTCAGCCCCATGGCAGGCTCCCTGCTCAGCAGGAAGCCTTCTCCCTCTCCCACTCCCCCTGCTTGTGTTCCCTCTCTTGCTGTGTGTCTCTCTCTCTGTCAAATAAATAAAATCTTTACCAAAAAAAATTTGGATTTCAGATAAATAATGAATTTTTTTTCACATAAGTATGTCTCACCTATTGCACACATCCTACATATTCTGTTTTTCTGGCAACCCTACCTCCAAATGCCTGGAGACACTGTTGGTTCTCATAACTGGAGGTATGGTGCTATTGGCATCTAGTGGGTAGAGACCGGGGATGCTGCTAAATACCCTACAACACAGAGGGTAGGCCCCACAATGAAAAATGATTGGACCTGAAATGTCAGTATTGCTATGGTTGAGAAACCCTGCTCTAAAACAATGGTTTCCAAAAGAAACAGGACAACTCAGAAATCACCTGAGAAGTTTTTTCAAAATGTACATCACTACCCCTCCCCCACCCAAGATATGTCAGTGGGAGGTCCGTACTTCAAAAAAAAAAATTTTCCCCACTTTAGAGATGCACCCGAGGCCCACCTTTGAAAACCAGTGTTCTGAATGAGTCCTAAGGAAATTAAGGAAAAAAGAAGTCCTTTTCTTTCCTTTTCCTGAACTGTCACTGCATATTATTCATACCGAAGGTAATGTTTAACTTGTCATTATAAAGTTGGGGTACGTATCATATCCTCTACCAGCCTTAAATATGTAGGAAATGTTTAACTGGAAAATGTGGGTTCCTGACCCTCCTCTCTCCCTTTACTGAAGTAGGGGCTAGAAAGTTACCTTGGTCACCTTTATCCATTAATCCTGAAGGTGACTCCCCTGCCCCTCATCACACATGCATAAAAGGGGGTGTGCGGGCACACCAGGAGGCAATCAGGGCATCTGGCTTCAAAGGTGAGTAGGTCAATTATCTGGGAAAGATAGTGTAATTAGGACTTTTGTTTGGGAGTTGAAAATAAAATGTTGCTTAACCTGTTGAGCAGTAGATCACCCTTGTGAGAAAAGGCTCTGGGTCACAAGTGATGAACATTTCAACCCACACTAACTCAGGCGACCAAACATCCCAGATTGCCTGAGACTAGAAGAGGGACTTTCAGTGCTCAAACTAGGAAAGTCCCAGACAGACAAAGATGGGTTCGATGATCCCACCCCGCAACTGACAGGGTGTTCCTGTCGTGTCTGGCCTATGGGATGATGGATCTGATAACACCAGGCCCCATAGAATGAGTTTGGGAAATAACCTCGGGGGCGTCTGGGTGGGTCAGTCGGCTGGGCATCTGCCCTCGGCTCAGGTCATAATCCCAGGGTTCTGGGATTGAATCCCAAATCTCAGCAGGGAGCCTGCTTCTCCCTCTCCCTCTGCCACTTTCCCCTGCTTGTGCTCTGTCTCCCTCCCTCTCCCTCCCTCTCTCTTGGTCAAATAAATAAATAAAATCTTCAAAAAAACAAAAAACGAAAACAAAACAAAACAAAAAACAAGAGAAACAACCTCAGATGAGCTTATTGTTAAGTGGAAAGGATCATCCTCCTTCAAAGTTCTACCAAGGCCTGTGCTGAGATCAGGGTCAGGAGTCTACCAGTATCTTCTCTTGGTAGAGTTAGACCAGAAGTCAATAGCATCACCTTGTATCAGTGAGAAACAGTAGGAACAGTAGTCTGGTCAACTTTAGGGGCTCCCCACTCAACCGTTTTATTAGTTCAGTTAACGCTAGCTGTTTCTCCAGATCAATGGTTGTTAAACTTCACTGTGCATCAGGATCACCTGAAAGGCTTGCTGGGCCCTACCCTGAGGGCTTTCATCTGGGGTGGACACTGAAAATTTGGATTTCGGGCGCCTGGGTGGCTCAGTTGGTTAAGCGACTGCCTTCAACTCGGGTCATGATCCTGGAGTCCTGGGATCGAGTCCTGCATCGGGCTCCCTGCTCGGTGAGGAGTCTGCTTCTCCCTCTGACCCTCTTCCCTCTCATGCTCTCTCTCTCAAATAAATAAATAAAATCTTCAAAAAAAAGTAAAAAAAAAAAGAAAATTTGGATTTCTTTCTTTCTGTTCTTTCTTTCTTTCTTTCTTCTTCCTTCCTTTCACTCTTTTTATCTTTCTTCCTTTTTTTTGAGAAGTTGGATTTCTAACAAGGTGCCAGGTGATACTGATGCTGCTGGTCTGGGGCCACACTTTGAGAGCCACTGTCTTAGATGAGTCCTCAAAATTTCAGTGGTTTGATGTAATTGTCATCCACCCCAACAGTCCAAAGTATGTGTTTGTGGTTAGGCGGCTGTCTTAGGCAGCTCTCATCTGGGTGGTGATTCAAGCACCCAGCTTCCTTCTTGTTGGTTCTGCCATATTCAGTGTGTCCTCAAGGTGGCTATGGGAATTATCACCTTCTGGTCATCCAAAAGGGAGAGAAGCATAAAGGGTCACTCCTGGGAAGTCTTTATGGACCAGGCCTAGAAGTCACTATATTGCTCAGACATATGGCCACACCTAACTGCAAAGGAGGCTAGGAAATGTTGTTCAGCCATGTGCCCAGGAAGAAGAGAATATGGATTAGGTCTCTGCCATAGTCCACTTTTCTGGTCATCAAATATCCATTTCATCCTTTTCACCATACATAGACTACAATCCTCTTTTTCCGCCAAGAAAAACAACCTGAAGTCTTTTTTTAGCCATCACACCAAGCTGGAAATCTAGGGTCTCTGGGAGACACGGGCTTCTCCAGTAGGTCTGGATATAGCTCCTCATGATCTAATCACTTTTGATTTAGGAAAAAATGTTTTCAGTAAATTGTCCATCTCCCCTCTCGTACATACAATGGTAGAGCTAGGACATACTCTCCACAATGCGACAGACAAAAACTGCCAGTTAGGAAAAGGAAGAACAGGAGATAGACACAGTTGCTAGTCCTTAGCAATTGTGAAAAACAGCTGGGCAGGCTTTGCGTAGACCTCTGTCTTGGGATGGGAGAATCTCCTTCATTAGATCCTGTCCTGCTCTTTGGGAAGAATTCCTGTTACCATTTTCCTCTGGAGTCTCTGGCTCCATCTTCTCAAAGGCTCTTCCTTTTTCATTATCCTTCATGGCCACATGTGAAGTTGGCACTTCAGGGCATGTCAACTTTGAGGACTTTCCATAGTGTGCTTCCTGCCCATGCAAATTTGGAGGCTTGGTTTTATTCATTTTTTAAAGTTTTTATTTAAATTCCTGTTAGTTGGGGCACCTGGGTGGGTCAGTCTTTGGGTGTCTGCCTTCGGCTTGGGTCGTGATCTCAGGGTCCTGGGATCAAGCCCCTGCGTCATGCTCCCTGCTCCTCGGGGAGTCTGCTTCTCCCTCTCTTGCTCCCCCCGCTTGTGTTCCCTCTCTCACTGTCTCTCTCTCTCTCTGTCAAATAAATAAATAAAATCTTAAAAAAAAAATTCCAGTTAGTTAAGATACAGTGCAATATTAGTTTCAGGTGTATGATATAGCGATTCAACACTTCTATACAACACCAGGGCTCATTATAGCTCGATGGTTGTTTTTTAAAGTTTTGGATATATGAAAGCTTTTATAGACTAGGCTCCTGGTTTCTTTGCTGATGCCACTCCCTCGAAAAAAAAACTTGGATGTTTCTGGGATGCTTGGGTGGCTCAGTCAGTTAACTATCTGCCTTTGGTTCAGGTCATGATCCCAGGGTCCTGGAATTGAGCCCTACATCGGGCTTCCTACTCAGCGGAGAGCCTGCTTCTCCCTCTCCCCCTGTTTGTGCTCTCTCTCCCTCTCTGACAAATAAATAAATAAAATCTTAAAGAAAAAGAAAAAGAAAAAACTTGGATGTTTCTGACCTATTTGCTTTCAGAAAGACTCAAGTGCTAGTAAATGCTCCCAAAGTTATTTTTTTAGATGTAGGATTACCAGAAAAAATATTGGGCATTCCATTTTTTTTTTAAGATTTTATTTATTTATTTGACAGAGACAGACAGCAAGAGAGGGAACACAAGCAGGGGGAGTGGGAGAGGGAGAAGCAAGCTCCCTGCTGAGCAGGGATCCCAAGAACCTGGGATCACGACCTAAGCCGAAGGCAGATGTTTAACGACTGAGCCACCTAGGTGCCCCGGGCATTCCATATTTTTATTGGCTAAATTTTTAAAAAGGATTTTATTTATTTATTTGTCAGAGAGAGCACAAGCAGGGGGAGCAGCAGGCAGAGGGAGAAGCACGCTCCCTGCTGAACAAGGAGCCTGATGTGGGACTCGATCCCAGAATCCTGGGATCATGACCTAAGTCAAAGGTAGACGCCTAACCAACTGAGCCACCCAAGCATCTCTTATTGGCTAAATTTGACAATCATATCTAGGCCCAGTTCTAAAGGCTTATTTATTCACTTCCTCACCCCATGATTTACCCTTTCACCTAAAAGATGGTTGGTTACCTGACGGCTTGGCAGACAAGGGAATATCCTTAATCTAATTGCCACACAGCTGTTATTTTGTCTACTTAGTAATCTTACCGAGCCTTTGTCACTCAAAACTTTTTCTATCTAATCCCTTAATTTTGGATCCTAGAAGCAGTAGGATTTTCCAGCCCTCTAAAACTCATGATCTCTGGGTTTTCTTCCTCTCTAATCTCTGCTTAAATTGAGTCCACTTCAACTATAGCCTGAATTTCTCTCTCTCAATAATAACTTACTGGAGAGCAGAAAGTTAAACCTCAAGCACACTAGCACTCAAATTCTTTCCAACCACTTCCCCTAGAACAGGGATTCTTGGAGAAAGTGTTCTATAACTTGGATGGCATATTAAGTCAAGTTCTCTGGAAGCAGACCCTGAAATGAGGATTCATGTGCAAGTGATTTATTAAAGAGTAACCAGGAATGAGGGAAAAGCAGAATAATGACAGGATGCAATTTTAGGCAATTTCCCAAGGCAAGGAAGCTGGGTTTTCATATATGCTCACCAGCCAGTCATTGGCTATGGGATGCCCTTTGGGACATAAACACCCACTCATTTCCAACTTTCTGATCAGACAAAGGGCTGCAGTAGCCCAGGGGTAGGCCTCTGAAATAAGGCTCAGGTGAGAGCTGATAAAGAAAAGGTAATAGAGGGCGCCTGGGTGGCTCAGTTGGTTAAGCGACTGCTTTCGGCTCAGGTCATGATCCTGGAGTCCCTGGATCGAGTCCCGCATCGGGCTCCCTGCTTGGCAGGGAGTCTGCTTCTCCCTCTGGCCCTCCCCCCTCTCATGTACTCTCTCTCTCAAATAAATAAATAAAATCTTAAAAAAAAAAAAGAAAAGGTAATAGAAGCTATAGGATTAGCACATGGAACCCTTAAAAAGGATCTGAGGGGATCAGGCAGAATACCAACAGTGTTCACCAGTATGGGGGATAAGTTATCTTTTTTTTACCACCACTCCCAGCTGAAATTTAGCGTTCACTTCACTCAGTTATGAATGAAGGCAACAAATCACGGTAGTATGAGACATTCCTGCGAAATTGTAAGTCACAGGTATTTCCATCATATTATAGTTGCACACATGTTGCAACATATCTTAAGATATCGTTTACACTCATCCCTCAACACTGCTTTGAAATTATGTTAGTCCCAAGAGCTGTAGTCAGCAAACCGAAGACCCTGGAGAGCTGATGGTGTAGTTCTAGTCTCAGCCTGATGGCCTTAACGTGGTTTTGGAATGTTGGTGAGGTCCGGAGCTGACAGCCATGAAAGAGTTCTTGATATGTCTTTGGTGCAATAAAGGTGATTTTATTAAAGCATGGGGACGGGACCCATGGGCAGAAAGAGCTCCTCCCATGGTTGTGAGGAATGGCTGATTATATACTTGGGAGTTGGGGGAGGTAAGGACAAAGGAAGATGTCCAAAAGGATTTTTTCTTTTTTTTTTTTAAAGATTTTATTTATTTATTTGACAGAGAGAGACACAGCGAGAGAGGGAACACAAGCAGGGGGAGAGGGAGAGGGAGAAGCAGGCTTCCCGCTGAGCAGGGAGCCCGATGCGGGGCTCGATCCCAGGACCCCGAGATCATGACCTGAGTCGAAGGCAGTTGCTTAACCAACTGAGCCACCCAGGCGCCCCCAAAAGGATTTTCATACGCTAAAGAAGACCCTCAGAATACTGGAGGCCTTGCTTTTCTCAAGCTGAGGTTTTTTTTCCCTCTGGCAAAGCATGAACATTAAGATAGTTGGAAGTTTCCTGGAGGAATATCACACATATCCCACCCAGGAAGGGGGTAGGGTGTCAGCTTGTGCTTTGTCCTCCAGCTAGCCTTCTGTTCTCTCATCAGCCTGAGACCCAGGAGAGCTGATGACATAAGGCTCCAGTCTTGGTCTAAGTCCCAGGTCAGGAGAAAATTGATGTTCCAGCGGGAAGACAGGCAGAGAATGAAGAAACTCTCCCTTACTAGGCATTTTTGTGCTATTCAGGCCTTCAACAGATTGGGTAAGGCCCGTATCTATTGCAGAAGGCAGTCTGCTTCACTCAGTCTACCAATTCAAATGCTAATCTCATCCAGAATCACCCTCACAGATACACCCAGAATAATGTTTAACCAAATATCTGAGCAACTGGTTACCTGGTGAAGTTAACACATAATATAAAACTATCACACACTCCTAGATTATTTGATGAATTAATAAAGATGCAAATATATTCCTGTATCACAGATTTGCTGTTTAAAGAGTATTTGGCTAAGCATTTGTCGATACAATTGTTTCCCTTGTAGTCTCATTTTTTTTTTTATTTTAAACATTTAAAAACAATACTTTGGAATGGAGTCCATAAGCTTCATCAACCTGCCAAAGGGTTACATGGCATCAAGAAAAAAAGAAAGGAAGGGAGAAAGAAAAGTTTCAACCTCTCTGCCCTAGAGCTATAAATTCATTTAGGCACACAATCATCCTTCCAAGTTATGTCAAGTGACATCAAGTGTTCTGCTGCTGCTGATGTCACAAATACTAGGTTTTTGTTAGGCAGCTGCTACAGACTAAATGTTTGTGTCCCTCCTCCGTCCCCTCCATTCATATGTTGAAACCTAATCTCCAGTGTGATGGTATTTGGAGATGGGGCCCTTGAAAGGTGATTAGGTCATGAGAGTGGAGTCCTCATGGAAGTGATTCATCCCCTTCTAAAGAGTCCTCAGAGAAATCTCAGGTCCCTTCTGCTATTTGAGGACACAGCAAAAAGATGGCCACCTATGGACCAGGAAGCAGGCCCTCACCAGACACTGTTTCTGCCAGAGCCTTGATGTTGGACTTCCCAGCCTCCAGAACTGTGAAAAATAAATTTGTGTTGCCTATTAAACCACCCAGGCTATGGTGTTCTGTTATAGCAGCCCAAATAGACTAAGGCAGTAGCACTCTACTTCAAGATACTAACGTTCTATATCGGTTAAGGTGAAGCTATCTGCTATAATAAATAAACCCCTAACCTAGTGACTTGCCACAATAAAATTCTATTTCTTACTCAAATAACAGTTCATGTACAGTTCATCCTAAACGACTCTCCTGGGTCATTCTCCTGGGCATCTCCCATCCAGGTGGTGATCTAGGTACCCAGATTCTTTCCACCTTGCGCCTCCACCATCCTCACCACATGGATTCCCTTGCCAGCTAGAAAGGAAGAGAGCAAGGTAGAATGTTTGAGAGGTTTTTAGAGCTAGAACTCATTCATGTGACCCCACCCAGCTACAAGAGGACCTGGGAAATAGAGTACACAGCTCAGAGAGAAGAAACCAGTTTGATGTGGGAGTTGCCAGATAAAATAGAGGACTCCAGGTAAATTTAAATTCCAGATAATTAAGACTTTTTTTTAGTATAAGTATGTCCTGTGTAATATTTGAACATCCTGTATTTTTATATGTTGAATCTAGCAATTCTACTTCAGTATCAGCTCACAATCCCTGTCACAGACTGTTGAACTGTTTAAGGCCTTGAGTTAATTGTAAATTCCGGGTGAGAAGGAAGCCTGTAGGGAGAGATTTGAGACTTCCTAATAAGTAGGATTGGGACTAGTGTAATTTACTTGGGAAGATAAAGAGATGGGACAGTATTTGTATCATGTATTCACGGAGGGAATAAGTTACATTACCAAAGGTTTTATCCCAGGATATTTGTGAATTTCCATCTAGCACATCCTTGTATTAAGGACTACAGAAACTCCCCAAATGGGAAGTATTTGATACTTTTTAGACAGTGGCTATGATGTTGCAGACAGGATAGAACACATGGGTGGATGTAGATACTTAAAAGTCTCTGCTAATGTAGGGGATAGACACTAGTGGTCTGTGGTGAGCCTGAGCTTGAAGGATTCTACACTATGCTCTCAAACCAGGCAAATATAGAGTAGTTGGTGATGTAGTTTTTTGAAGGTAGGTGAGGTCCAGAGCTGACGGCCAAGAAAAAATTCTTTAGATCTGGGGACAGAACCCGTGGGCAGAAAGAGCTGCTGCACTGGGGTGAGGAATGGCTGATTATATACTTGGCAGTTGAGGGTAAGGAAAAAAGGTTTTCAAAAGAATTTTCATATGCTAAAGAGGACCCGCAAGATATTGGAGACCTTGCCATCATCAAACTAAGATTGTTTTTCCCTCTAGAAAAGTATTAACATTAAGACAGTTGAGAGTTTCCTTCTGGAAGTTAGACTATTGATAAGAATGCTTTTTTCTTGTAAATCACTAAGACACTTGTAAACTGAGGGAGGCTCCTGTCTTGCAGGACTGTGATCTCTGTAAATTAACCACCTGTTTTTCCTTTCCTTAGCTTTAGGACAGCCAGGAGTGCCTGAGGAATTCACAGACATCCCACCTGGGAGTGTGGGGAAGGGGGCGAGTGGTGGGGGGGGGGACCGCGGGATGTCAGCTTGTGCTTTGCTCTCAGCTTGCCTTCTGCTCCCTCATCAGTTGGCAGACTATGCAGGAGATAAGACATGATAATACTAATTTCTTTTTTTATTTTATTTTATTTTATTTTATTTTATTTTATTTTATTTTATTTTATTTTATTTTATTTTATTTATTTATTTGACACAGAGAGAGAGACAGCGAGAGAGGGAACACAAGCGGGGGAGTGGGAGAGGGAGAAGCAGGCTTCCCGCGGAGCAGGGAGCCCGATGCGGGGCTCGATCCCAGGACCCTGGGATCATGACCTGAGCCGAAGGCAGTCGCTTAACGACTGAGCCACCCAGGTGCCCGATGATATTAATTTCTTGTTTGTAATCCCTATCCCTGGAGAATTTTGTCTAAGGTAGATAGTTTCCACAATTCCTAACTCAGACTCTAGATAAACTTCTAAAAATACCAGTACTCTTCCTTAAAGCATGGACTGTGGCAAGTCTTGGTGTATAAGAAAACCCTAATTACCCCAAGCCTGCCTGAACAAGACAGTCAAAGACATACCCAACATGTTATATTGCAGAAGTCTGGGGGAAAATGTTTCCCAGAATCTGAGGCTATTATCTGGAATGACCTTTTCCAGCCCCAGGAAAGAAACAAATAAAATTTTAATTAGGACGTATTGTTGAAGACCTATAAAAGAGGCAGACAATAGAAGATATTAGAAGTTAGGACAAATTGCAGAAGTCCTACAAAAGAGACATATCAATATAGCACTTTAGTGGCGGTACCCTAAAAGTTATTGATGACCCTTTGATAGAAAATACCTTTATGGCTGTGGTAAAGTATTTGTAGGTCCTTAAAAATATTTGGGCAAAATGGTTTTTTCCATTTTGAAGAACTATGATTTATACATATAGTAAAACTCACCCTTTACTAAAATATTACATGAAATACAGTTCTGTGAGTTTTGAGTCATTTAATTTCCACCAAAATCAAGATATGTAACAGTTCCATCTCCCCAAAACACTGCCCTCTCCTCCCGACCCCAATCTCTGGCATCCACTGATCTCTTTTATGTTGCTCTGGTTTTGCCTTTTTCAGGATGTCACATTAATGGAATCACATAGTATGTAACTTTGTGAGTCTGACTTGTTTCACTTAGGAGAAGGCTTTTGAGATTCATTCATGTTGTTGCATATATTAGGATTTGGGACCTTAAAACTTAAGAAAAGTGTTTTTTTAGAATATAAAGAATCATCAGTCCTTTTTTTTTAAGATTTTATTTATTTATTTGAGAAAGAGGGAGAGAGAGAGCAAGAGCAGAGGGAAGGAAAAGCAGACTCCCCGCTAAGCAAGGAGCCCGATGTGGGGCTCGATTCCAGGACTCTGGGACCATGACCTGAGCTGAAGGCACTTAACCAACTGAGCCACCCATGCACCTCCAAGAATCATCAGACCTTTAGTCAAAAATTTCAAGACTAGACTCCAGAGAAAGGAGACTCCCTAAATTAAAAAATATTAAGACATCATATACATTTAGAGGGTTTGCTCCAAAAATTTATCCACAATGGTTCTCACAGAAAAATCGTCATCACAGACACTGTTCTCAGTGAAGAGCACAGATGAAAGCTAAAGCTGTGAAAACTGCCTCCAAGATTTCTGGAATTAAGGAGGCTAATTCTGAAAGAGGAAAAGAAGACCCAATCCTTTTGAAAGAGCCATCAAGACCCACTCTAGGGTCTTAGCAGCCAATTGGGAAGGAAAGTTAACTACAACTCAGAACTTTGGGAGTAATCATCAAAGACTCTTAAAGCCAGAGGAACTTTGCAGCTCTGTCCATGTTTTTATTCACTCTGGAAAAGATGGGTATTTTTTATTAAAGATTTTATTTATTTATCTGAGAGAGCAAGCACATAAGCAGGGGAAGGGGCAGAGGGAGAGGGAGAAGCAGACTCCCCACTGAGCAGGGAACCCGACATGGGACATGTGGCTCCATCCCAGGACTCCCAGGATCATGACCTGAGCTGAAGGCAGATGCTTAACTAATTGAGGCACCCAGGTGCCCCAAGATGGGTATTTATAGAGAACTGCACAAAGGAGAACCGTGAAAGCTAAGGCATGTTTTGGAATTTTTAGAAAACAAGGGTGAACCCAGAGAAAGGAGGATCCCAAAGCTGATACCAGCTCTCCCTCCCTTCATGGATAGCAAAGGATCCGAGAGAGAGAAGGCAGAGGCTCAAATGTTCACAAAATAATAGAAAATATGGGGGCTAGCCACATCCAAGCCAGATCCCCTCCTCTTTGGCTGTCTAAATGGTAGTTATGGGGCGCCTGGGTGGCTCAGTTGGTTAAGCGACTGCCTTTGGCTCAGGTCATGATCCTGGAGTCCCGGGATCGAGTCCCACATCGGGCTTCCTGCTCAGCAGGGAGTCTGCTTCTCCCTCTGACCCTCTTCCCTCTAATACTTTCTATCTCTCATTCTCTCTCTCTCTCTCAAATAAATAAATAAAATCTTTTTTAAAAAAAATAAATAAATGGTAGTTATTATCCATTCTTTGAATCCCATGGCAGGAATCAAGAAAAGTCTGGGAAAGAGTGCCCATAAATATAAAGAAGGAGATGTTTCTTCCCTTCTGTTGGGCCCAGAGACTTAGGGGGTGGTCATAAGTCTGAGGATGAAGAAGGCTTGCCTGGATATTCAGGCTAGGAAAATCAATGTATCTTTCTGTTTAGAGCTGAATTTGAAAGTAATGTGCCAGGTTCCCAAAGAGGAAAAGAGAAAAATTAACCAGAGCCTTGGGTTCATGAGGTGGCAGATACCTGAACACATCCCGATTCTGGGTCCAGGGCCAGTTTATGGTCCATAAGGCACCAGTGCACATAGATGGAGGAGATTTTTTATAAACAGGCATCCTACTGGCACCTTGGCAGAAACCAGAACAAAGCCCAGCATAGGCCAGCTGGGTTTTGTTGTCAGTATTCTATTTCATGATAGCAGCAAGAAATTCTGTATACTGATTACCTTGGATTCTCCAAGAGTCCTAGACTACAGGGACCCAGTGTGCACACTATGAGGAAAAACTAGGGCATGAGTAAACCCCAATCGTGGAGACTAGGAGAATGGAGTGAGTGTCTGTTTACATATACTGTTTTTGTTTTGTTTTGTTTTTTCAAGATTTATGTATTTATTTTTAGAGCGGGGAAGGGGGAGAGGGAGAGAGTCTCCATCAGATTCCTGGCTGAGCGTGGAGCCTGACAAGGGGCGCCTGGGCTCGAACCCATGATTCTGAGATCATGACATGAGCTGAAACCAAGAGTCAGATGCTCAACCAACTGAGACACCCAGGCGTCCCTGGTTACATATACTTTCCTAAAACTTTGTCATATATAGCTCTGTATCCCTCGCAATGCTTTTTAAAATTTTTCATTGAATTAAATCTTTGTTGAGTGCCTATTATGTACAAAGCTCTGTTGGGGGAGGTCAAGTTCACGTATTAATCCGCTTTGCCCTGGTAACTTAAAACACTGATACTATCAGTAGATGTACTTATGAAGTACATCTACAATGATCTGTCCATAATTTCTTTTTTTGTTTTTGTTTTTTTTTTAAGATTTTATTTATTTATTTGACAGAGAGATAGAGAGAGAGCACAAGTAGACAGAGCGGCAGGCAGAGGGAGAGGGAGAAGCAGGCTCCTCACTGAGCAAGGAGCCCGATGTGGGGCTCAATCCCAGGACCCCAGGATCATGACGCGAGCTGAAGGCAGATGCTCAACTGACTGAGCCACCCAGGCGCCCTGTCCATAATTTCTTTAAGAATTATTTAAAAAGATGGGGCATCTGGATGGCTCAGTTAGAGGAGCATGCAACTCTTGGTCTCAGGTTCTAAGTTCAAGCCCCACATTGGGTATAAAGATTACTTGAATAAATAAAACTTAAAAAAAATTATTCACAAACAATTTAACAAGATCCTATGCACTAAGTGCCAGGCGTTGGAGCAGTACAGAGGCTCGGAGGATAGAAAAGGGAACAGGTAGTCTTTACTTCAAGGAATACAGTCTAATGGGTATATATCATACAACCATTTAATCTATATTTACATATATGAAATTTAGAGTTTTAATTATGAATACTTTAAGCACTGGATTGGCTTTATAAAAGGGCAAATGGATACAATAAAATAAGGAAATGTGCTCATGCACATTTGAAACAATATAGCACAGTGTTTGGCACATAGTAAGTACTCAGTAAATATTTGTTCATTTACCAAATTATTGTATTTGAAGATATTCTGGTAAAAATATCTGCTGGTTATTTAAAAAGGAAATTCCCACAGATTTCAACATAACTATGGTCTGGCTCTCACACTGAAGGGATTGATTCTATACTTTTTCATTCTTGACCTGTAAAAGGTCATGTGCTCTCATTTACTTTTCTAATTATGAGAAAAACTTTTTGTAGAGGCAATTAAGTAAGGGTCTATGTGGTAAGATTTCTTTGAGAACTGCCCACTCCAAAATACCCTGATCACAGATTTGCCAATGTCCTTGGAATCACTTCCCGTAGAATCTTGACTTTGGATAAGATACTGCTTCAGAAAGTTCCCAGAGTGCAATTCTCCTAGAGAACATATTGATAAATCCAGACCTGTTAAAACATTAGCAATGATTAGTTTATCAGATGAATTTACAAGACAATTAAATATCTCTGAAGTGCTGGGTTAGGAAAATGAGGGACCCTTGGGAAAGCTTTTGCTTCTTTGAGGGGGGGAACCCAAAGAGGTGGGAGGAGATACTAAAGACAAATCACATCTACTTCATGGTTTGGTTTGGGGATGCTCTATTACTGAGGGAGTAAAAGACACTATGTAAGGTTTATAAAGAATTAGTACTGTAAATGCTCTTTCTTGCAGTGCAACAATATTTTAAACTTGGGTTTTGTTTTTGTTTTTGTTTTTGTTTTTTTGTCTATAAGGAATTTGAATGAATGGAAAATACATCTTTCTCTCTTAATTCTTTTTTTCTAAGTAACCCTAGCCAAAGATATTTTAGGCTCTGAATATTATTTTAATAAACAGATGGGTTTAAATGTAGTTTAAGTGAATTATTGAGAGTAAGAAGACCACTTTTTCTTGTCTCCTTGACTGCCAAAAAGTTTAGAAGTCAAATTTGATTTTCAGGGATACTGGCTACTATAAATGTGTAAATCAAATTTGATACTGGCTAAATCAAATGTGTATGTGTTCATTTTTTTGGTCCTGACTCTCTACTTCTATTTGTATATATTATTACTGTTATTTAATATGTTTTGATATAAAGTTACCATAACGTCTTCACTTAACAACATGAATGAATGAATAAAAAAATAATGGAATAAATATATAAACATAACATTGCTCTGTGTTTGTTGGGACAATTGGATGAGCACATGCAAAAGAATGAAGTTGGACCCTTTACCTCCCATCAGAGACAAAAGTTAATTCAAAATGGATCAAAGACCTAAATATATTAGCTAAAACTATAAAACTTTTTAGAAAAAAACACAGGAGTACATCTTCATGATCATGAATTTGTCAATGGCTTCTTAAATATGACATTAAAATCACATGCAACAAAAGAAAAGAAATGGATACATTGGACTTCATCAAAATTAGAAACATTTGTGTATAAAAGGATACTATTGAAGAGAGTGAAAAGACAACACAGAAAAGGGGAGAAAATATTTTCAAATCATATACCTTATAATGACTTGTATCCAGAGTATGTAGAGAATACTTACAACTCCAGGGGCGCCTGGGTGGCTCAGTCGTTGAGCATCTGCCTTCAGCTCGGGTCATGATCCCAGATCGAGCCCCAGATCGGGCTCCCTGCTCAGTAGGGAGCCTGCTTCTCCCTCTCCCACTCCCCCTGCTTGTGTTCCCTCTCTCGGTGTCCCTCTCTGTCCAATTAAAAAAAAAAATACAACTCCAAAATGAAAGACAAATAATTTAACTTAAAACAGAGCAAAGGACTTGAACAGACATTTCTCCAAAGAAGATATACAAATGGCTAATAAGTACATGAAAAGATTCTCAATGTCATGAAGAAAATGCAAACTATAACCACATTGAGATATTACTTCAGACCACTAGGAACACTTAAAAACAACAAGGACAACAACAACAAAACAAGGGAAAATAACAAGTTTGGGTGAGGATGTGGAGAAATTGGAGTCTTCATACATTGCTGCTAGGAATGTAAAATGGTGTGATTTCTATGGAAAAAAGGTTTGGCAGTTCCTCAAGAAGTTGAACATTGGATTACATGTGACACACCAATTCCACTCCTAGTTATATACCCAAAAGAATTGAAAACACATGTTCAAATAAAAGCTTACACAAGAATGCTCTTAGTAGCACCATTCACAACAGTCAAAAGGTGGAAGTAATCAAATGTCTATCAACTGATGAATAGATAATATGGTGTCTCTATATAATGGAATATTATTTAGCCATAAAAAAGGAACGAAGTACTGATACATACTACAACATAGAGAGACCTTGAAAACATTATGCTAAGTTAAATAAGCCAGACACAGAAAGTCACATATTGTATGATTTCATTTATATAAAATATCAAAAATAGGCAAATTCATGGAAATACACAGCAGATGAGTGATTGCAAAGGACTAAGGGGAGCAAGGAATGGGGAGTGACTGCTTAATGGGTAGAGGGTTTCCTTTGTGGTAGTGAAAATATTCTGGAATTAGTAGTGATTGTTGTATGACATTCCAAATGTATTAAATGGCACTGAATTGTACACTTTAAAATGGTTAAAATGGGGGCACCTGGGTGGCTCAATTGTTAAGCATCTGCCCTCACTCAGATCATGATCCCAGGGGCCTGGCATCAAGCCCCACATTGGGCTCCCTGCTCCGCGGGAAGCCTGCTTCTCCCTCTCCCACTCCCCCTGCTTGTGTTCCCTTTCTGGCTGTGTCTCTCTCTGTCAAATAAACAAATAAAAGCTTTAAAAAATAAATAAATAAACTTACAAAAAAATAAAATGGTTAAAATGTATATGTATATTTATTTGTGTATGTATATTTACCACAATTTAAAAAAAGAGTAATCTATTAACTTGTGAAAGGTTAAACAAACTGGGACATAACCATACAAATATATATATATATATATGCACACACACACACATACTGGGAAATAAAATGGAATGAACAGATGTATGAAACAATATGATTAACCTCAAGAGTATTTTATAATGTTACAAAAAGCTATGTCATTTATAAGACATTCTAGAAAAAGAGAAACTATAGATACAGAAATCAGATCAGTAGTTACCAGGGCTTGGGGTGGAGGATTGACTGCAAAGGGGAAGGAGAGACTTGTTTGAAGTTGTAGACTATTTTATATTTCTATTGTGGTGGTGATTATTCTTTATATTTGTCACAGCTCATCAAGCTCTATGCCCAAAAAGGATGAGTTTTGCTGTACATAAAATAAATCTCATAAAACTGACTTAAAATTTCAACATAGAGAAATTATACCCAAACTTTTAGAGAAATTCAGAAAATTATAAAATAAATTTTATTGAGCTAGGAAAAGAAAAAGCAAGCTTTAAAAAAAATAAGAACGGGGTGCCTGGGTGGCTCAGTCGATTAAGTGTCTGACTCTTGATTTCAGCTCAGGTCATGATCTCAGGGTCGTAGTTTTGAGCCCCTAGTTGGGCTCCGTGCTCAGTGGGGAGTCTGCTGGAGATTCTGTCCCTCTCCCTCTGCCCCCCCCCAATAAATAAATCTGGGCATGGAGCCTGCTTAAGATTCTCCCTCTCCCTCTTTCCCTACCCTCCCCCCTGCCCTGTTTCCCTCTCTAAAAAATCAAAACAAGAACAACACTACTTTGGGCTTATCTAATGTCTTTCCTCTGAGAAATGAATGTACATATTTCTATTATCCGGACCCATCAGCCTCTAAGGTAATCTATTTAAAAAAATTATGCAATATAAACATGAATCCTGAAGGCATTATAAATCACCATATAGAAGTATTCCAAGTAAAATTCCATTGAATAGAGTACTAAAAAGAAAGTCCTGCTGGTATCACATAAACCTCACTATTATATTTTGAGGAACTCCTGTAAAAAAGATATGCTCTTGTTTTCAGAAAAAAGCACCTACTATTTTGCATTCACCTTATAGGTGAACTGTAGTGAACTTTGCTTGATTACACAAGAACTAACCTTCAGGCACAGGCACTTGGTTTACAGCCAAACTTTGAAAGAAATAGGTAGATAAGAACATGATGAACATCAAATGACTGTATTCTTTAATTTTCACTTTCGTATGGCCTTATCCACAAGATCTGATTTCCCAGTATTTATCTTCTTATTCTCAGTTGGGAAATAAAATGGAATGAATGGATGTATGAAACAATATGATTAATCTCAAGAGTATTTTATAATGTTAAAAAAAGCTATGTCATTTATAAGACATTCTAGAAAAAGAGAAACTATAAATACAGAAATCAGATCAGTAGTTACCAGGGCTTGGGGTGGAGGATTGACTGCAAAAGGGGAAGGAGAGACTTGTTTGCTCTCTCTAGAATCTGAACAGGCCTTGTGACTTGCTCTGACCAATAGAACACAGTGGAAATGGCATGTGAGTTCTGGAGCCTATGCTTTTTGATGCTTGCTGCTTCTGCCTTCATTCTGGAACAAGGCTTGCCATGTAAAGAAGCTTAAGCAGGCGATGTCAAATAAAATAATTGATGTCACAAACAAAATAATTAAATCTAGCCAGAAAACAAATACCATAATGTTAAAATTTTTATTTACATTCAATTTAATTAACATGTACTGTATTATTAGTTTCAGAGGTAGAATTTAGTGATTCATCAGTTGCATATAACCCCCAGTGCTCATTGCTCCAAGTGCCCTCCACAAATACCATAACTTTAAAAAGATCTATGTTCTATTTTTCTCTTCACTGGGATTCCTACGTTTAGATATTATTTCCAAACTAGCATCTTACATCACTCGCATGCACGATTGTCACCCCAGCTACCTAATTAGCTTTTCTGGTCTCTTTTTGGAGTTGTCAAAGGTCAGCTCTTTCATGCCTGGCTATACCTTGTCTGTATTAAATTAGCCAATTTTATTTTTTTTATCTTTTTTTAAAGATTTTATTTATTTATTTGAGAGAGAGAGAATGAGAGATAGAAAGCACGAGAGGGAAGAGGGTCAGAGGAGAAGCAGACTCCCTGCTGAGCAGAAGTCCGATGCGGGACTCGATCCCGGGACCCCAGGATCATGACCTGAGCCGAAGGCAGTCGCTTAACCAACTGAGACACCCAGGCGCCCAAATTAGCCAATTTTAAATGATGCTGTTAAAATATTGACTTGTACCCTCTGTTCATTTTACAGTAAAATCTCCAGGCTTATTAATATACTATGGACACTCTTGCTCCCTGCTCAGCAAGCAGTCTGCTTCTCCCTCTGACCCTCTTCCCTCTCGTGCTCTCTATCTCTCATTCTCTCTCTCTCAAATAAATAAATAAAATCTTTTAAAAAATATATATATACTATGGACACTCTCTAGAAGAGAATGGGAAAAAATCTATTCTCTATTTACATATAGATTCTCCAATATATTTATTTCACATTTAGCAAGAAAAGTAACATAAAAATCATGTATGATCATGGCTCATTACAGGATTTGGTCCTTGATCTTGATGAGGTAGCAGGAAGGCTAGACCATTTCTCTTCCAGTTGCTTCTTATCATTCAGTCGCCTGCTTAAGCTTCTTTACATGGCAGCCTTGTTCCAGAATGAAGGCAGAAGCAGCAAACATCGAAAAGCATAGGCTCTAGAACTCACATGCCATTTCCACTGTGTTCTATTGGTCAGAGCAAGTCACAAGGCCTGTTCAGATTCTAGATGGCACAATGAAAGACTCTACCTTTTGATGGAAGGAGAGGCAACACCACTTTGCAAAGGATTATGAAGACAGGGACTCATGATACTATGGGAGCTGTTATTATAATGCTCTACACAGTTGGGGAGTGCTAATTATTTTGCTACATGGGGATTTGATCAAATAAAGAGAAACTAATCTCTAGAAATTAGCAACTCTTTTTTTCCTTTTGAATTATTCAGGAAAAATCTTTATAATAAATCCCATGTATTCAATCAGCATGAAATATATCAATGTACCTGGAAAGCAAAACTGAAAGTTCACCTAGAAATTGGCAAGCACTCTGCATTTTTCTTTTCCATTTGAACTCTGTGTCTAAAGTATAGGATTCCTGGGGTTTGGACTCTCTGAACTACAAGCAGTACTTAAACACTGATTAAAGGGAGCACTTGCCAAAGAGAGGAAAGAAGTAATTTTTATCCTTTATAAGGCAAAAATAGCATGGATTTCTAAACAGGATGAATTTTCCTCAAATCTGTTCTTTTTTACTTTTTATTGAACACTTTGGCTCATCCTACGCTTTGTGATTTCTTAGGAAACAATACATTTATCTATATTGGGATGATGAATTTCAATGTGAACAATATTTATAGCTTCTCTTCTTACTTGCCCCAGCACCTGCACATGCACATGATTATTTTCTTTATTTATGCTCCACTTAAGCTACAATGAAGCACCATTGAGTCCTGTGTGGCAAATTCTATTTTAAGGTGTATTAACTCAGCTGAAGATAAATTCCAAAAAAGACTGAAAATGATGGTGCCTGGGTGGCTCAGTTGGTTCAGCATCTGCCTTCGGCTCAGGTCATAATCTCGGGGTCCTGGGATCGAGCCCCGCATCGGGCTCCCTTGCTCAGTGGGGAATCTGCTTCTCCCTCTCCCTCTGCCCCCCCACCCCCCTGCTTGTGAGCTCTCTCTCTCAAATAAATTAAAAAAAAAAAATTTTTTTAAAGATTTTATTTATTTGACAGAGAGAGAGACAGCGAGAGAGGGAACACAAGCAGGGGAAGTGGGAGAGGGAGAAGCAGGCTTCCTGCCAAGCAGGGAGCCTGATGCAGGGTTCGATCCCAGGACCCTGAGATCATGACCTGAGCCGAAGGCAGTTGCCTAACCAACTGAGCCACCCAGGCACCCCAATTTTTAAAAAATCTTAAAAAAAAAAGACTTAAAATGGTCTTTGCAATTAAATGGTTATAAAATTATCTGGAAATTTATAGGGTGAAAAGGATTATAGAGAAGTAACATGGTATACAATAGGATTATAGAAAAGGATTATAGGGAAGTAAACAAGGAATACAATAACTGAAATATTTCTCTGGGTTCTGACTTCTTTTTCTCTCTTATGGTTTCTGTAGATTTTACTTTTTCCCCTCTCTATTTCATTAATGGTAGGACATTACATATATGAGAACATAAGGATTAATTTCCTCATCTATAAAATACAAGTTTATACTAGGTAATCTCTATGATTCTATGATTTTATTTGCCATCAATGGGAAACATCTGTGACTCATTCAGGCTGGCTTTGATTCTAATACTGACACCAAAGGATGTTTTGTGAGCAGATTTCTTTCCTAACTTCAACTATAAGAAGGTGATTTGATTCTGAGATTCTAATTCTCTTCCTAAGTCATTAAAATATCATGAAGTAAATTTTCTTTTAAGTTATTCAACAAAACTCTTTTTTAAATTTTTAAAAATATTTTATTTACTTATTTGACAGAGAGAGAGAGAGCACAAGCGGGGGGCGGGGAGTGGGAGGGAGAGGGAAAGAGAGAAGCAGACTCCCCACTGAGCAAGGAGCCCACTGTGGGACTCCATCCCAGGACCCTGGGACTATGACCCGAGCCGAAGGCAGACACTTAACCAACTGAGCCACCCAGGCGCCCCCAAATTGTTTTAGAAAATGCAATAAGTTGAGTTAAAATTCACTTGGGAGTGTAAAATTCTGATATCATAATGCCTTTTTGATAAGGAGGAATATGGAGCCTGGGAAAGTAACACATTAGTTTGTGTCATTTCTGGTCATAAATTTCACTGTTTTATAACCTTCATGGTGGAATAGTCTTACCTTTTATTTGTTTAATATTTACCTTTCAAAGGCTTCAAGGTATGTCCTGGCCAAGTAGGCCAAATTGCTAGGTGGAGCAATGTCCGAGATCAGGACTCACAAGTGTCTCATTTGGCTCTAACTTCTATTTCACATCTACCTTTGGCCATCCCAATCCAGTTGTGGAGTATGTGTATAGCAGGTGGAGAAATTTCAGAAGAAAACCAGGCTTATTTTCAGGATAGGAATATAGGTTTCATTATTTTATCAAAAAGAGGGCTCTTGGTGACACCTGGAATATGTTCAGAAAATAAATGGATTTATCTCAGTTTGAGCCTTATATAAAGAATTGATTGTAGGGGCGACTGTGGGGCTCGGTTGAGCGTTCAACCCTTGATTTTGGCTCAGGTCGTGGTCTTGGAGTGGTGTGATTGAGCCCTGTGTCAGGCTCTGTGCTCAGTGAGGAGTCTGCTTGTCTCTCTCCCTCTGCTCCTCCCCCACTCGTGCTCTCTTTCTCAAATAAATAAAATCTTAAAAAAAAAAAAAATAGATTGTATGGGTCTCCTAGAAATGAAAACAGATCCCACTAAAAAAGAATGGAGTCCGTGACACAAGGATTTATAAGCAAACAAAAAGAAGGAAAGGAAGAGAAATATAAAGGACAAATTAAAAAGTAGAGAAAGAAAAAAGGAAGTTAGTCAAAATTAGTTGAAGCATTAAATACAAGATCATTGGGCGCCTGGGTGGCTCAGTTGGTTAAGCGACTGCCTGCGGCTCAGGTCATGATCCTGGAGTCCTGGAATCGAGTCCCACATCAGGCTTCCTGCTCAGCAGGGAGTCTGCTTCTCCCTCTGACCCTCCCCCCTCTCATGTACTCTCTCTCTCTTTCATTCTCACTCTCTCAAAATAAATAATAAATAAATCTTTAAAAAAAGAAAGAAATACAAGATCATTAAGCACAAAAATGCATCTTTATTATTTTTTTAAAAGATTTTATTTATTTATTTGTCAGAGAGAGAGAGAGAGCACATACAGGGGGAGCGGCAGGCTCACCACTGAGTAGGGAACCTGATGCGGGACTCGATCCCAGGACCCTGGGATCATGACCTGAGCCAAAGGCAGACACTTAACTGACTGAGCCACCCAGGCGTCCCAAAAATGCATCTTTACATTAAAAAAAAAAGAACTTACTGGGCCACCTGTGTGGTTCACTTTGTTATCTGACTCTTGATTTCAGCTCAGGTCATGATCTCAGGGTCATGAGATGGAGCCCCAGGATGGGCTCTGCACCCAGTGTGGAGTCTGTTTGAGATTCTCTCTCTCCCTCTCCCTCTGTACCCCCCTGCTAGAGCACTCTGTCTCTCTCTCCCTCTCTCAAATTAAAAAAAAAAAAAAGAACTTACTGAAATTAAAATGCGAAGCCCTTAGGGAAATGTGCACCTGGGTTTTCAACTAATAAATAGTATTACAGAAAGTGCTTGATTAAGAATCAAGAGTCCTGGTATTTAAAACCAGCCTCCTTCATTAACAACCTGAATGAAATTGAGCAAGCTAATTAAACCTGTTTGTTTCCAGTTTCCTCATAGAGTGAAAAAGACTGAGTGATCTCTGACTCACTTAAGCGCTATCCCTCTGTGTTGTCAGTTATGGGTCATATCTTTAGCTCTAAATTCTATCTTAGAATCTTTGATATTGATTAAAGACATTTCCTACTGTCTTGACGCATGGGCAGTTAACAAAAGGACTCCTTGCATTTCACAACCGCGACACAAATTAAGAAATAACAGTTAAGGGCACCTGGGTGGCTCAGTTGGTTAAGTGTCTTCAGCTTGGGTCGTGATCCCAGGGTTCTGGGATTGAGGCCCCGCGTTGGGCTCCCTGCTCAGCAGAGAGCCTGCTTCTCTCTCTCCCTCTGCTGCTCCCCCTGCTTGTGCGCACTCCCCTCTCTCTTTAAAAAAAGAAGAAGGAAAAAAAAGAAGTAACAGTGAATCATACTGACCTACACAGGTGTCACATTATCTTTCTATGATAGATTAACTTTTTTTTTTTTTTTACAGTATTGAGGTCTTTTATTTTCTTTACATTTATCATGCCATGAATTCATAGGGAATGGGTTCCAGCAGTTCAGGCTCCTTTCCATTAGTTCTCACAAAGTGTGCTTCTCTGGGTGGGGCAAGCTGGCGCTTCAGTTGAACCCAAGTACCTTTCTCTTTGGCTTCTTTCTTTTTCTGATCATTTTCCTTCACACGCTTCAGGAAGCTGTCTCGGCTCTTTGAGTGTTTAATATGCTCAATGCGTACATTAATTCTCTTGGCAAGAATCTTGCCCTTAACTTGTTTGTTTACAACAATGCCAACAGCATGCTGAGTAACATTGTAGACTCTTCCAGTTGTTTTTTTAAAGATTTTATTTATTTATTTGAGAGAGAGAGAGAGCATGAGAGAGGGGAGGTCAGAGGGAGAAGCAGACTCCCTGCTGAGCAGGGAGCCCAAAGTGGGACTCGATCCCAGGACTCCAGGATCATGACCTGAGCCGAAGGCTGTCGCCTAACCAACTGAGCCACCCAGGCGCCCTAGACTCTTCCAGTTTTGCCATGGTAACATTTGTGGGGCATTCCTTTTTGAACAGTGCCCATTCCCTTGATGTCCACAATATCACCTTTCTTATAGATTCGCATGTATGTGGCCAAAGGAACAACTCCATGTTTTCTAAAAGGTCTAGAGAACATATAGCGGGTACCTCTCCTCTTTTCCTTTGTGTTGGTCATTTTGGCAAATTACTGGAAGATGGCAGTTCTGGCCGAAAGGATAGTTTAACTATTTTTAATAGGATCATGTTTCCTCAGACTGGCCTGAAGTGTGGCTTTTAAAACCATGAAGTTTGTTACCGGTAGCCTCTCACCTCCCTTTCTTCACCTCCTCCTACTCTTAATGTTGCCTTTGGCCCAGGTGTTCCTGCTTTCACAATTACTCAGCAGCTGCCAACTCCCACCTACCCTCCTCTTCCTCACCTCCTCATGCCCTACCTTTGAGTTTATCCTTTAATACTGTACCTCATTATTAAAATTCTGTCACACTTACTGACAAAAACCAATGTCCATTCTTAAAGTTCCTAATTCAGTGGATACATTGAGGAAAACTATCTGAATGAAAGAAAGAATCAAGGGGCACCTGGGTGGCTCAGTCGGGTAAGCGTCTGCCTTTGTTCGGCTCAGGTCATAATCCCAGGGTCCTGGGATCAAGCCCCACATCGGGCTCCCTGCTCAGTGGAGAGTCTGCTTCTCCCTCTCCCTCTGCCCCTGCCCCCCACTCATGCTTTCCCTATTTCAAATAAATAAGTAAAGTCTTGGGGGGAAAAAAGAGTCAATATTAAGTTATACATAAATCTGCAACTTGTTTCAGAAGAGTATAATTGGTGGAATTTCTGATTCAGCGGCAAAATAAAAGGATTTTAGGGAATGGAGGGGAAATTTGGGAAAATACAAGTGGCAGAAAGGGCTTTCTTACTTGAAGTATCATCCTAGGAGCAATAGCAATAGGACCCACTGGGAGCTTGTCAGAAATTCAGAATCTCAGGCCCTCTCTGCCCTACTAGTCAGAATCTGCCTTTTTTAACAAGATAAGGAGAGGTGGTGGTAGTTCATATGTACAGTATGGTTTGAGAAACACTGGTTTACAGTATTCCACATAGGTGAACACCCTCTCCCCTCTCTACTTTAAAGTCAGCCAACTAGGGGCGCCTGGGTGGCTCAGTCGGTTAAACGTCTGCCTTTGGCTCAGGTCAGGATCCCAGGGTTCTGGGATCGAGTCCCGCATCGGGCTCCCTGCTTGGCAGGGAGTCTGCTTCTTCCTCTCCCACTCCTCCTGCTTGTGTTCCCTCTCTCGCTGTCTCTCTCTCTCTCTCTGTCAATTAAATAAATAAATAAAATCTTTAAAAATAAAATAAAATAAAGTCGGTCAACTGTTACTTCATTCAAATGAAGATCCATTTTATGTTTCTAAGCAGACTTCATTCTGATTATTGATCCAAAGACATTATTGCCACAAATATAGATTCCGTTGAAATTTAATACATTTGGAGAGGAGTAGGCATTACAAAAAGCTCTCATTTAACACCGCATTGGAAGGAAGTAGAGAAACCAGAAATTAGGAAAGCAGGTAGGATACTAAAGTTGGAGTAGTAAACATGGAAGCCAATGGTTGACTAAAAGATCTCCATCCATATGGCAACCAAAACAAAGTATTCCCAGGAACACAATCATGACACAATTGCTAGGATTGCTATTGGCTAGAGTGGAGAAGACAGCTCTTATGTACATTATAGGTATCAATTGATGAAGGCAGCCAATCCAATCCAACTAATTTATTTATTTATTTATTTATTTATTTATTTTTAAGGATTTTATTTATTTATTTGAGAGAGAGAATGAGAGGGGAGAGGGTCAGCGGGAGAAGCAGACTCCCCGCTGAGCAGGGAGCATGATGTGGGACTTGATCCTGGAACTCTAGTATCATAACCTGAGCAGAAGGCAATCGCCTAACCAACTGAGCCACCCAGGCACCCCCAACTAATTTTTTTAAAAGATTTTATTTATTTATTTGACAGACAGAGAGAGCACAAGCAGGGGGAGTGGCAGGCAGAAGGAGAAGCAGGCTTCCGCTGAGCAGGGAGCCCGATGCGGGGCTCAATCCCAGGACCCTGGGATCATGACCTGAGCCGAAGGCATATGCTTAACTGCCTGAGCCACCCAGGCATCCCTCCAACTAATTTTTTTTAAGGATTTTAGTTAGGGACGCCTGGGTGAGGCTTCCTGTTAGTGGGGAGCCTGCTTCTCCATCCCTCCCTACCCCTGCCCCCTGCTCTTTAAATATTTTATTTATTCATTTGAGAGAGACAGAGAGAGAAAAAATGAGGGGGGGGCAGAGGGAGAGAAAGAAGCAGACCCCCTACTGAGCAGGGAGCCCAATTTGGGGCTCCATCCCAGGAGCTGGAGACCATGATCTGAGCTGAAAGGAGACACTCGATCAACTGAGCCACCCAGCCCTGCAAATAATTTTTTATACGGTCCTTTTCAACTTTCATCTTCTGTATTCTATGAGGCCTACTCTGACTCCTCCTACAGCATTGCTTTTGTTGAGGTGACCAATGTCCTGTTTGCCCAGGACTATCCTGTTTTTTTCTCTGAAGGTTCTGCATCCCAGGAAGCCCCTCAGCTTCCAGCAAACCAGGACAGTTGGTCAACCTACCCACACTCCAAGCTAGAAGTACGGTTCCTTACCTTGAACTTCTTTAGCTATCTCAACTCATCATTTATTTGGCACTTGCCATGTTTTGCTTTGCGTGGTAATCATTTGTATACAAGAAATGTTTCCCAGATTTGCTTATAAATTACCTAAGAGCAGAATTTGTCTTTCACAATTTCTTTTATTCCACACAGCAAGAAACAAGGGTCAGTCACACAGGAACCACTTAACAGTTTGAATGAAAGAATCTATTTAGAAAGAAAAACCCCAAACAACTCTTGCCACTTGGAATTTCATTCTATTGAATAAGAAAAGTAACAATTTGGAAATCAAATATTCTTACATTTGCATTGAAGATGGCTTTCAATATGACCCCAACTTACCTTTTCAATCGAATCTTTCACTCTTCCTTGTTACTTCAGTCATGATTGATGCAGGAATGTCTGGGGTCAAAGAAATCACAGAATGAACATGGTACATTTTTCCAGAGACTAGTGTTTATTTAAAGATTTTTTCTTTTTTTTTTTTTTTTTGCGAGCGGGGGTAGAATAGGGAGTGTGAACTGCACAAACATATTTTGTCAGATTTTTCATTTTGGGTCTTATGGCAGATTAATTGTCTAGAGAAATCCTGGTATGGCATACCTAAAACAATAAGACAGGGGCCCCTGGGTGGCTCAGTCATTAATCGTCTGCCTTCGGCTCAGGTCATGATCCCAGGGTCCTGGGATCGAGCCCTGTGTTGGGCTCCCTGCTCCGCAAGAAGCCTGCTTCTCCCTCTCCCACTCCCCCTGCTTGTATTCCCTCTCGCTGTGTCTCTCTCTGTCAAATAAATAAAGAAAATCTTTAAAAATAAATAAAGAAAATGTATGGCTGAATTGGTTGGAAACCTTGAAATCATCAGTGCAGTCAGATGTCAGTGTTTGCTCTCCAGGCAAATGTCTACACAGGTAGCCTAATGTTTGAGTTATAAAAGGTGTAGTGAGCAGGGGAGAAAATTAAGACTTGTCTTGTTATGATGGAACATTGGTTAGAAACCCCTACATGAATCTGGAAATCCCCCCCAAAGCTACTTTTCTTCAGCATATAAACCAGGAAAAAAAAAATCAACAGAGGATTTGTTAGTGACTCTTGTCGGTCTCCACCTCAGCGTTGTTGGAGGAAAAACATGACTCTGGAGAATTTCCCAACCACTGAAAAAACAAAATGAACAAGACTGTAGCTGAAAATGTAGTTTAAACTGGTCTCGAATTGTTACTGCTCCATTTGGCAGAAGCACTTGGCAGAGCAAATTTAAGGATTTTTTATTTTTATTTATTCATGAGAGACAGAGAGAGAGAGAGGCAGAGGGAGAAGCAGGCTCCCAAGGAGCAGGGAGCCCGATGCGGGGCTCAATCCCAGGACCCTGGGATCATGACCTGAGCTGAAGGCAGATGCTTAACGACTGAGCCACCCAGGCGCCCAAAGAGCAAATTTAAATCCTCTCAGGAAGGATGCCCTTTAAACTGGGCCCTCAAAAACAAACAAACAAACAACAAAGACAACAACAACAAAAATAAACCAGGGCCTCAGAGATTTCCCAAAGAATACGAGGGTACGTACTGTAACTCTATGTTTAACTTTTCGGGGAACCGCCAAACTGTTTTCCAAAGGGGCTATGCCATTTTACATCCCTTCCAACAATGTGGCAGGATGCCAGTTTCTCTGCATCTTTGCCAACACCTGTTATTATTATTATTTTTTTAAATTATAGACACCTTAGTCAGTGTGAAATAGTATCGCATTGTGGTTTTGATTTGCATTTCCGTAATGACTAATGATGTTGAGCATCTTTTCATGTGTTGTTGGCTGTTTATTTGGCTTTGGGGAAGTGTCTATTCAAATCCTTGGCCCATTTTTAAATTGGGTTATTTTTCTTTTTATGGTTGCATTAAAAGTTCTTTAGATATTCTAAAAATGATTACTTTCTGATAAAGTACAACTTATCTATTTTTAGAAAAAAATAGATTGCAGTTCGTGCTTTTGGTGCCCTATTTAAGAAATCATTGCAGAATGTAAGGTCACAGAGATTTAGGTCCCTGTTTGTTTCTAGGAGCTTTATAGTTTTCCTCTTACATTTAGGTTTTGATCCATTTTGAGTTGTGTTTTTGTACATGATGTGAAGTAGATGTTTAACTTCATTCTTTTGCGTGTGGATGTCCAGTTGTCTCAGCATCATTTGTTGAAAAAGACTGTTCTTTGGGGTTCCTGGCTGGTTCAGTTAGTAGACCATCTAACTCTTGACCTTGAGGTCATGATTCAAGCTCCACGTTCGGTGTAGAGGTTACTTAATTAAAAAATTATAAAATAAAAATTAAAAAGAAAAAAAGAATATTTAATGATAAATTAAAAAAAAAAGGAGGGGCGCCTGGGTGGCTCAGTTGTTAAGTGTCTGCCTTTGGCTCAGGTAATGATCCCAGGGTCCTGGGATCCAGATCCATGTCAGGCTCCCTGCTCTGTGGGAAGCCTGCTTCTCCCTCTCCCACTCCCCCTGCTCGTGTTCCCTCTCTTGCTGTCTGTCTCTCTGTCAAAACATAAATAAATCTTTTAAAAAGAAAAGAAAAGAAAAAGACCATTCCTTTCTCATTTAAATGATTTGACACCCTTCTTGAAACCAACTGATCATAAATGTAAACTTTATTTCTGGACTCTCAATTTTATTCCTTTGACTTATGTATCTAAATTTATGTCACAGTATCTTTAATAATGTAATCTAATGGCATATTACCACTTCTGCCATGTTCTATAGATTATGCAGATCATCTCTGGTACAATATGGAAAAACTATGTAAGTGTGTGAATAACAGGAGACAAGAATAATTTGGGGCCATCTTGGAGGCTAGGTACCAAATAACAATAACCATATAATTACCTAGACATATACAGAAAAAAATATGCTCTTAGCAATTTAGTAACACAAGAGGACTTTTAAATCTGAAAAAAAGTTAGTTTCAAAATACCCTAAATATCACATTTAATGGTGAAACATTAAAATCTTCCATTTAAAACCAGGAATAAGGCAGATATATCCACTTTGCCCATTCTTAGTCACTGTTGTATTATAGGCTTTAGCCTTGTAATAAGTTAAGGCAAGAAATAATGTAAGAATTTGAAAGGAAGATATGACTGTAATCCTTTGGAGATAATATATTTTCTACATGAGGGACACCTGGGTGGCTCAGTCGGTTAAGCAACTGACTCTTGATTTCCACTCAGGTTGTGATCTCAGGGCTGTGAGTTTGAGCCGCCCTGTCGGGCTCCGCACTGGGCATTGAGACTGCTTAAGATTCTCTCTCTTAGGGTGCCTGGGTGGCTCAGTCAGTTGAGCATCTGACTCTTGATTTTGGCTCAGGTTGTGATCTTGGGGTCATGGGATTGAGCCTTGGGTTGGGCTCCACTCTCGGCAAGAAGTCTACTCAGGATTCTCTCTCTATTAGGAAGGACTCATGACTCTATTGTCATTGTAGCAACAAAAAAGTGTAAAATATTCAGGAATAAATCTGGCAAAAATGTACAAGATCTTCACAGAGCAATTTATAGACAAAATAAATAAGGAGATAGATCCTATTACAAATAAGAAAAATCAGACAATAGAGTCACGCCCTGCTTAGATAAAAATATATATATATATATATTACTCAGTTGTAATAATTGAAACAATGTGGCACTGACAAAAGGATTGACAAATAAACTAATGGAACTGACAAAAAAGCACAGAAACAGGGGCACTGGACTCGCTCAGTCTGTGGAGTATGTGACCCTTGATCCCGGGTTGTGACCTCAAACCCCACATTGGGTGTAGAGATTACCTAAAAAAAAAAAATTTTTTTTTAAATTACAAGAAAAAGGTACATATAGGGTCACCTGGGTGCCTCAGTTGGTTAAGCAGCTGCCTTCGGCTCAGGTCATGATCCTGGCATTCAGCCCTGAATTGGGCTCCCTGCTTAGTGAGGAGTCTGCTTCTCCCTCCCCCTGCTGTTGTGCTCTTGCTTGCTCTCTCTCTCTTCTTCTCAAATAAATAAAAAATCTTTAAAAAAGAAAGAAAGAAAGAAAGAAAGAAAGAAAGAAAGAAAGAGTTATATACAAATGTAGTGATCCAAAGGGGTACGCTCACCCCAATGTTTATAGCAGCAATGTCCACAATAGCTAAACTATGGAAAGAGCCAAGATGTCCACCAACAGATGAATGGATAAAGAAGATTTGGTATATATATACAATGGAATATTATGCAGCCATCAAAAAACCAAAAATCTTGCCATTTGCAATGAGATGGATAGAACTAGAGGGTATTATGCTAAGTGAAATAAGTCAATCAGAGAAAGACAAGTATCATATGACCTCACTGATATGAGGAATTCTTAATCTCAGGAAACAAAGTGGTAGGGGGTGGGAGGGATGGGGTGGCTGGGTGATAGACATTGGGGAATGTATGTGCTATAGTGAGCATTGTGAATTGTGTAAAACTGATGAATCACAGGTCTGTACCTCTGAAACAAATAATACATTATATGTTAAAAAAAAAAAGAAGATAGTAGGAAGGGAAAAATGAAGGGCGGGAAATCGGAGGGGGAGATGAACCATGAGAGACTATGGACTCTGAGAAACAAAGTGAGGATTCTAGAGGGGAGGGGGGTGGGGGGATGGGTTAGCCTGGTGATGGGTATTAAGGAGGGCATGTATTGCATGGAGCACTGTGTGTTGTGCACAAACAATGAATCACGGAACACTACATCAAAAACTAATGATGTAGGCACCTGGGTGGCTCAGTTGGTTAAGCGACTGCCTTCGGCTCAGGTCATGATCCTGGAGTCCCGGGATCGAGTCCCGCATCGGGCTCCCTGATCAGCAAAGAGTCTGCTCCTCCCTCTGACCCTCCCCCCTCTCATGCTTTCTCCATCTCATTCTCTCTCTCAAATAAATAAATAAAATCTTAAAAAAAACCCACTAGTGATGTAATGTATGGTGACTAACATAACATAATAAAATAAAATAAAAAAAGACAAAGGCATATATATATACAAAAGAAAGCACAGAAACAGACCATGCTATGGCAACTTGATATACAATAGGGCTTTCAGTTGAGAAAAGATGCTCAATGGGACTTATTTTTACAAATTTACCTCACATTAGGGTGCCTAGCTGGCTGAGTCAATAGAGCATGTGACTCTTGATCTTGGAGTTGTGAGTTTCAGCCCCATGTGTGGTGTAGAGTACTTAAAATAAAAAAAATTAAAAGTTTATCACATATCAAACAAAATTAAATTCCAATGTGAAAATCAAAACTTCTAAAACTTTTAAGATAAATTATAGGAGAACTTCTCTGTGATTTTATGATGGAAGAATTTAAGACAAAATGCTCAAAGCATTAAGGAAAATATTGCTAGCCCCTGTTCTTCTAAATATGATATAAAAAGAATGAAAAGGACAAGAAACAACCAGAAGTGATATTTGTAATGTATATGACTGACAAAGTGTTAGTACTCATAATATTTTTTATTAAGTTTTTAATTTTAATTCTAGTATAGTTAACATAAAGTGTTATATTTAGTTTCAGGTGTACAGTATAGTAATTCCAAAATTCTTTATGTTACTCAGTGGCCATCATGGCAAGTGGACTCTTTAATTCCCATCACCTATTTCACACATCCCCCCACCCACCTCCCTCTGGTAACCATCAATTTGTTCTCTATAGTTAAGGGTCTTGGTTTGTCTCCTTTCCCCCTCCCCCTTTGTTCATTTGTTTTGTTTCTTAAATTCCACATATGTATGGAATCATATGGTATTCATCTTTCTCTGACTGACTTATTTCACTTAGCGTTATACTCTCTAGCTCCATCCATTTTGTTGCAAACGTCAAGATTTCATTCTTTCTTATGACTGAGTAATATTCCATTTTGTATATATACCACATCTTCTTTATCCATTCATCTCTTGATGGAAACTTGGGCTGCTCTCATAATTTGGCTATTGTAAAACTGCTGCAATAAATATAGAGGTATATGCATCCCTTTGAATTAGTGTTTTTATATTTTTGGGGTAAATATCCAGTAGTGTAATTACTGGATCGTAGGATAGTTCTTCATACTGTCTTCCACAGTGACTGTACCAGTTTGCATTCCCACCAACAGTGTATGAGAGTTCCTTTTTCTTTACATCCTCACCAACACTTATTGTTTCTTGTGTTTTTGATTTGGGTCAAACTGACAGGTGTGAGGTGATATCTCATTGTTGTTTTGATTTGCATTTCCCTAACGATTAGTGATGTTGAACATCTTTTCATGTGTCTGTTGACCATCTGGATGTCTTCTTTGGAGAATGTTCATGTCTTCTGCCCTTTTTTTAATGGGATTATTTATTTTTTGAGTGTTGAGTTGTATAAGTTCTTTATGTATTTTAGATACTAATCCTTTATTGGATATGAAATTTGTAAATATCTGCTCCCATTCAGTAAATTGTCTTTTTGTTTTGTTGATTGTTTCCCATATTCATAATATTTTTAAGTCTTACGAAGAAAATCTAATAGAAATAGAAGCAAAAGCCTTGATGTTATAATAGAAAAAACACAATGGCCACTAAACATGAAAATGCTCAAATTCTCTGGTAATTACAGAAAGTTAAACTAAACCATAATCATATGTCATATCACATGTAGTAGACATGCAAAAACTAAAGGGTGGTGAAGATGTAGAAAAGGCACTCCCATTAACTACTAGTGTAAATTGGTACCACTTTGGAAGATAATTTGTTATTTTTCTTGTGTTCTGTTGCTGCAACAAACTTAGTGACTTAAAAAAAAAATTCCAAAGGCTCTATGGGTCAGCAAATTGGAAAGGTCTTGGCCGGGCAGCTCTGGAATCATTCCTTCAGTTATAGTGGGCTATCTGGGGACTGGGGCTGCTGGGAGCTGGCTTGGCTCTCCCTTCACATTGTCTCAGGGTTCCTCCTTATGATCTCTACACATGGGTGGCTAGGTTGAGCTCAGAGCATGGTGGCCCCTGGCCTCAGGGTGGCCAGAGTGTCTATATGGAAGCTAACATCTTTTAGGAGCAAATATTTGAGCTAACAATGTAGATGTATGGCCTTTTGTATACTAGATTTCAAGTCATATAGAGTAACTTTTTTTTTTAAGATTTTATTTATTTATTTATTTGTCATAAAGAAAGAGAAAGAGCTGCAAGCAGAAGGAGAAGCTGGCTCCCCACTTGAGCAAGAAGCACAATGTAGGACTTGATCCCAGGACCCCGGGATCATGACCTGAGCTGAGGGCAGACGCTTACCTGACTGAGCCAGCCAGGCATCCCATATAGAGTAACTTCTGCCATACTCTATTGGTTGAAACAGTTACAAAAGCTCACCTACGGGAGCCTGGGTGGCTCAGTCGTTAAGCGTCTGCCTTCGGCTCAGGTCATGATCCCAGGGTCCTGGGATCGAGTCCCACATCGGGCTCCCTGCTCGGCGGGAAGCCTGTTTCTCCCTCTCCCACTCTCCCTGCTTGTGTTCCCTCTCTCTGTTAAAAAATAAATAAATAAAATCTTAAAAAAAAACAAAAACAAAAACAAAAGCTCACCTACTATCAAAGAAAGGGGACATTGACTCTACCTCTTAATGGCAGGTATGTCAAGGTCACATTATAAAAAGAACATGTGGATGGAAGTTTTTTTTTTAAAGTAATCTCTACAGGGGCACCTGGGTGGCTCAGTTGGTTAAGCGACTGCCTTCAGCTCGGGTCATGATCCTGGAGTCCCAGGATCGAGTCCCACATTAGGCTCCCTGCTCAGCAGGGAGTCTGCTTCTCCCTCTGACCTTTCCCCCTCTCATGTGCTCTCTCTCTCTCTCTCATTCTCGTTCTCTCAAATAATAAATAGAATCTTTTTAAAAAAAAGATCCTTAAAAAAAATAAATAAAGTAATCTCTACACCCAATGTGGGGCTCAAACTCACAATCTTGAGATCAAGAGCTGCACACTCCACCGACTGAGCCAGCTAGGTGCCTCAAATAGAAGATATTTTTGTAGACACCTTTAGAAAATACTATCTGCAATGGGCACTATTTACTAAATAAGAAGGTGGGTGACTTATGACTCATGATTTCACTCCTGGTTGTTTACCCTAGAGAAATTCCTTTCCATGTGCATCTGGAGACACATCACCTTGTAATTACAGAAAACCAAAAATAATCAAAATGTCCAGCAATACTGGAATGGATACATAAAAAAAGATATTATTTTGTAAGTGAAAATGAATGAATTTTAGCCACACAATTGACATGGACAAATCACAAAAACAATGTGGAACTGAAAAAGCAAATTCTAGAATACATATATCATTTATATTACTGTCACAAATAAATGAAGTTGTTTATGCTACTTTGTTATACTATTTATTGTTATACTATTTAGGAATATCTACATTTGTGTTAAACTAGCAAATTACAGAGAAAAACAGAGGAGTGATTAACATAAAAGTCAAGATAGTGGTTTCAGGAATAGAGAACAAGTGGAAAGAGAAGCAATCTGGAAGGAAGGAAGCTTCTAAGCTTTAAGATTCTGGGATGTTCCATTTCTTAAGTTAGTGGTAGTTGTTTAGTGTTTGGTTTATTATTAATCTTTTATTTATTTTTTAAAGATATTATTTATTTATTTGACAGAGAGAGAGACAGTGAGAGAGGGAACACAAGCAAGGGGAGTGGGAGGGGGAGAAGCAGGCTTCCCGCTGAGCAGGGAGCCCGATGCGGGGCTCAATCCCAGGACCCTGGGATCATGACCTGAGCCAAAGGCAGACGCTTAAGGACCGAGCCTCCCTGGCACCCCCAATCTTTTATATTTTAAAGATTTATTTATGTATTTGAGAGAGAGAGAGAACATGAGTAGGAGGGGCAGAGGGAGAGGGAATCTCAAGCAGACTCTGCACTGAGCGTAGAGTCCGACTCAGGGATCAATCCCACGACCATGAGGATCATGACCTGAGCCAAAACCAACAGTTGGACCTTAACCGACTGTGCTACCCAGGTGCCCCGGTCTATTATTAATCTTTCAAACATATGCATATACTGAATATACCTTTGTAGTTATGATAATTCTCACAAACTTTGAAAAATATACATTTATATAAAAGGCTTTGTCATATGTATGATGGAGTAAAACCAGTAGGAAAGTCTATTAGCCAAAGATAGAAAAAGGAATCCTGTTTTTCCTCTGACAATATTCATTTATTTATTTATTTAAAAATTTTATTTATTTATTGGACACAGAGTGCACAAGCAGGGGGAGTGGCAGGCAGAGGGAGAGGGAGAAGCAGGCTTCCCACTGAGCAAGGAGCCAGATGCCAGGTCCATTTTGAAACCTTGTGATCACAACCTGAGCCAAAGTCAGCCGCTTAACCGACTGAGCTCCCAGGTACCCTGACAATAGATCTTTAAAACATTTTTTTTAAAGGTTTTGTTCATTCATTTGAGACAGAGAGATACAGAGAGAGAGAGGGAGAAAGCATGAGCAGGGGGAGAGGGAAAAGCAGACTCCATACTGAGCTGGGAGCCAGATGTGGGACTCCATCCAGGACTCAGAGGTCATGACCTGAGCCAAAGGTAGATGCTTAACCATCTGAGCCATCTAGGCGCCCCTAAAACATTATTTTTATATGATACCACTGATATGGTGGACTGGTATACAAAATTTGCATTCATTTTATTTTATTATTTTTATTTATTTTTTTTAAGATTTCATTTATTTATTTGACAGAGAAAAAGCACAAGCAGGGGGTAGTGGCAAAGGGAGAGGGAGAGGCAGGCTCCCCACCAAGCAGGGAGCCAGATGCAGGACTCGATCCCAGGACCCCAGGATCATGACCTGAGCTGAAGGCAGACGTTCAACCCACCAAGCCACCCAGGCATCCTGCATTCATTTTACTTTTTTTTTTTTTAAGATTTTATTTATTTATTTGAGAGAGAGAATGAGAGAGAGAGAGCACATCAGAGGGGATAGGGTCAGAGGGAGAAGCAGACTCCCCGCCGAGCAGGGAGCCCGATGTGGGACTCCATCCCGGGACTCCAGGATCATGACCTGAGCCGAAAGCAGTCGCTCAACCAACTGAGCCACCGAGGTGCCCCCTGCATTCATTTTAAAGATAAAACATAAGACATCAAAGACATTGGATGGAGATACGGGGACAAATGCTTAGATTTCTTGGTGAGTGGGGCATTCAAGTTTACTCTTCTTCTGTAAGATATTTCGACAGAAAAGTTTGAGAAGCACTGGGTCTCCTGGCCAACCTGATTACTCATTATTTCAACACATACTATATCTTCCGACTTCTGTGCTTTTGCTCCCGCCATTGTCTCTAATATAAACCTTTCAAATCACAAAATTTACTTGGTGAGTTGGAGGAGATGACAAGCCAACTTGTTCTTGCCCAGACCCAGCACAATTTTTAATTTACATTCTATGTTCCTATAGAAGGGAGATAATCCTCTAGTGTTTGTGCAAGTCTGCCTTATGACCTGAAACGTAAAGCCTGCATCCATTGTTTCATACTAATTCTGCAACAGCATGAACTGAGAGGTGTTCAGCGAAGTTAACTGTTGCTTCGTCTTATTTTTGTTATTTATTTATTTCTTTGGCAGCGAGAGAGGGAACACAAGTGAGGGAGAGGGAGAAGCAGGCTTCCCGCGGAGCAGGGAGCCCAATGTGGTGCTCGATCCCAGGACCCTGAGATCATGACCTGAGCAGAAGGCAGACGCTTAACTGACTGAGCCACCCAGGTGCCCCCCAAATAAAATAAAATTAAATTAAAAAACAAGTAAAATTAATTCAGCCCCAACAACCTATTAGGAAATCTTAGTCAAATTTGTAGTAGATGGCTATTCACTATATTGCTAAAACCACCACAATTATTCCTTGAATTTTTACTGGCAATTTGTACAGAGTTAGATTCCAGTGAAAATAAAAGCTGGACAGTTTGAATATTCCATAGAGGATCTTATAGCTCTAGAGAGAATTTTTTTTTTTAAATCCCTGATCATGAGGTTTAATGTTTTCCTGCCTCTCCTTCTAAAGTAACATACCAAGAAGCCCATGTCTCATTACTACTCATTGGCCAGCCCAACTCTGAGTCAGTGAACTTTTCACCTATAGAAACTACTCAGTGTGCCAAAGGATGCACGGTAGTGACGAGCATTGGGTAAATCTGTTCTGGATTGCTTATGCTTTACGTGTCCTGAGGGCAAAGGACTTGAGTCTTCATACCTATTACTCCCTCTTGTTTTTGGATTTCTTAAATCCACCATATCTAGAGAAATCTCTAGAAGTGTACCTCCTACTTCCTGTAAATGTGATTCAGTTAAATTCAAAACCTACTTATTGGTGCCTACAATCACTGTGATAGACACTATACAGGGGAATCAAGAATTGGTTAAGACCAGGGCGCCTGGGTGGCTCAGTCGTTAAGCGTCTGCCTTCGGCTCAGGTCGTGATCCATCCGGTCCCGCGTCGGGCTCCCTGCTCCTTGGGAGCCTGCTTCTCCCTCTGCTTCTCTCTCTCTCTCTCTCCCTCTGTCTCGCATGAATAAATAAATAAAATCTTAAAAAAAAAAAAAAAAAGGATTGGTTAAGACCATCCCCGTTCTTCAGAAGCGATACAGTTTTGTGTGTGTGTGTGTGTGTGTGTGGTCTATGTGGGAAGTTGGAGAAGGCTTTAAAAAGTATAGAGATATCTGTGAACAAGGCAGCTGTTTGTAGGCCCACCAGCCCACCAGTAACATTTGTAGGATAGAGGACAAGAGAACAAATTGAAGCCCATGTGCCTTAAGTTTAATCCTTTAAAAGTTATAAATCAAGTTTACATAGACTATCAAAATATATCCTCCTATTTTTATAAGAATCAAATAGGGCGCCTGGGTGGCTCAGCTGGTTAAGCGACTGCCTTCGGCTCAGGTCATGATCCTGGAGTCCCGGGATCGAGTCCCACATCGGGCTCCCTGCTCAGCAGGGAGTCTGCTTCTCCCTCTGACCCTCTTCCCTCTTGTGCTCTCTATCTCTCATTCTCTCTCTCAAATAAATAAATAAAATCTTTAAAAAAAAAGAATCAAATAGGAGATGTGTAATGCTATGGCTTTTTTATGTGAGTGAAGAAGTGAAAAGTCAAAAATGACAATTTAAATATTATTGCATTTGTCTAGATTTTTGGCTGATGATCTAATGATGTTTGGATGAGGGATAAAATTAAAACATATGCTATTTACATATCATCATGTATTTATTCCATAACTTTTATCTTGCTATTATTATTATTTTTGTTTTTAAAGATTTTATTTTTATTTATTTATTTGACAGAGAGACACAGCAAGAGAGGGAACACAAGCAGGGGGAGTGGGAGAGGGAGAAGCAGGCCTCCTGCTGAACAGGGACCCCGATGTGGGGCTCGATCCCAGGACCCCAGGATCATGACCCAAGCCAAAGGCGGATGCCCAATGACTGAGCCACCCAGGCACCCCATCTTGCTATTATTTGAACAAAATCATTAATTATTAGAAATATTTAAGATTTTCATTTATTTATGTTCTGTCTACAATAATCATCTAAAGTATTGGTACACAAAATGTAGCAGTATTTAAAAGTGTTTGCAAATTTAATGTGTTGAATATAGTTTCACTAAGAAAGTAAATGTAGGGGCACCTGGTGGCTCAGTCACTTAAGTGTCAAACTCGATCTCAGCTCAGGTCTTGATCCCAGGGTTGTGAGGTCAAGCCCTGCATTGGGCTCCATGCTGGGTGTGGAGCCTACTTAAAAAAAAAAAAGAGGGCGCCTGGGTGGCTCAGTCGTTAAGCATCTGCCTTCAGCTCAGGTCATGATCCCAGGCTCCTGGGATCAAGCCCTGCATCGGGCTCCCTGCTCAGCGGGAAGCCTGCTTCTCCCTCTCCCACTCCCCCTGCTTATGTTCCCTCTCTCTCGCTGTCTCTCTCTGTCAAATAAATAAAATCTTTTTTTTAAAGATTTATTTATTTATTTTGAGAGAGTGAAGATGAGAGAGAGAGGGAGAGCACATGAGAGGGGGAGGGTTAGAGGGAGAGGCAGGCTCCTCGGTGAGGAGGGAGCCCGATGCGGGACCCGATCCCGGGACTCCGGGATCATGACCTGAGTTGAAGGCAGTTGCTTAACGAACTGACCCACACAGGCGCCCCAAATAAAAAAAATCGTAAAGAAAGTAAATGTAAAATAAAAATTAACATAGGTCTTTAAATTACACAGAAAAATGTAATTTTTTTAAAGATTTTATTTATTTATTTGACAGAGAGAGACACAGCGAGAGAGGGAACACAAGCAGGGGGAGCGGGAGAGGGAGAAGCAGCCTTCCCGCTGAACGGGGAGCCCGATGTGGGGCTCGATTCCAGGACCCTGGGATCATGACCTGAGCAGAAGGCAGACACTTAACGACTGAGCCACCCAGGCGCCCCAGAAAAATGTAATTAATGAATATTAATATCTTAAGCCAAAATTATGTAAAGACTTTTTTTTTACATTTTATTTATTTATTTGACAGAGCGAGAGAGCACGAGCAGGGGGAACAGTAGAGGGAGAGGGAGAAGCAGGCTACCCGCCAAGCAGGGAGCCTGATGCGGGGCTCGAACCCAGGATCCTGAGACCATGACCTGAGCTGGAGGCAGACGCCCGACCATCTGAGCCACCCAGGCGCCCCCAAATAAAGACTTTTAAAAATGTTTTTCTTTTTTGCCTGAGGTATTGTACTTAGTAAAGTACACAAATCTTAAGCGTACAGTTTGAAAAACTCACATTTGTGTACACCATGTAATCATCACCTAGATTAAAATATTACACATTTTTAATTTTTTTTAATTTTATTTATTTATTTCAGAGAGAGAGAGAATGAGAGATAGAAAGCACAAGAGGGAAGAGGGTCAGAGGGAGAAGCAGACTCCCGCCAAGCAGAGAGCCCGATGCGGGACTCGATCCCGGGACTCCAGGATCATGACCTGAGCCGAAGGCAGTCGCTTAACCACCTGAGCCACCCAGGCGTCCTATTACACATTTTTTAAAAGATTTTATTTATTTATTAGAAAAAGAGAGAGTGAGAAAGAGCACAAGCAGGGGGGTCAGTCAAAGGGAGAGGGTGAAGCAGACTCCCTGCTGAGCAGGGAGCCTGACTCGGAGCTCCTTCCCAGGACCCTGGGATCATGACCTGAGCCCGAAGGCAGATGTATAACTGACTGAGCCACCCAGGCGTCCCGATATTAAACATTTCTAATACATCGGCAACCTTCCTCATGCCTTCTTTTAATTGATAACATAGCAAAAGGTAACCACCATTCAGACCTCTATATTAGTATGGCCTGTTTTTAAAAAATAAGTTTTTTTGAAATAAAACTCACATACCTTACGATCCAGCCAGTTAAAGTATACAATTCAATGGTTTTGAGTCTATTCCTACAGTTGTGCGCCCATTACCACAATTAATTTTAATACATTTTTATTACCCCGCAAAGAAACTCTGTATCTATTAGCGGTTGCTCTTTTTTTTTTTTTTTTTTTTTTTAAGTAAACACTACCCCTGGGGCGCCTGGGTGGCTCAGTCGTTAAGCGTCTGCCTTCAGCTCGGGTCATGATCCCAGGGTCCGGGGATCGAGCCCCACATCGGGCTCCCTGCTCCACGGGAGGCCTGCTTCTCCCTCTCCTACTGCCCCTGCTTGTGTTCCTTCTCTAGCTGTGTTTCTCTCTGTCAAATAAATAAAATTAAAAAAAAAGTAAACTCTACCCCTAATGTGGGGCTCGAACTCATAACTCAGAGATCAAGAGTTTCATGTTCCACAGATTGGGCCAGCCAGGTGCCCCTATTAGCCCTATTAGCATTACTCTTAATTTCTCTCCAATTCTTCCAGCTGTATGTAACCACCAAACTACCTTTTGTCTCTGTGGATTTACCTATTCTGGACATTTCATATGAATGGAATCATATAATATGTGGTCCTTTGTGACAACCTTTTTTTTCCTTGGTAGAATGTTTCTGAGTTTAATCCATGTTGTAGTATGCATCAGTACTTCATTTTTTTTTTTAATTTTTATTTTTTTACTTAACAGAGAGAGAGAGAGTGAGCCCAAGCAGGGGGGGAAGGGGCAGAGGGAGAGGGAGAAGCAGGCTCCCTGCTGAGCAGGAATTCTGATGCGGGGCTCCATCCCTGGACCCTGAGATCATGACCTGCGCCTAAGGCAGATGCCCAACTGACTGAGCCACCATGGTGCCCTGTACTTCATTTCTTTTTATGCCTCAATAATATCCCATTATATGGATATATCGCATTTTATTTTATTTATCCATTCATTAGTTGGTGAACATTTAGGTTATTTTCACTTTTTAGCCATTATGAATAATGCTATGAACATTTTTGGACAAGTTTTTTATGGACATAGGTTTTCATTTCTCTTGGGTATACACCTTAGAGTGGAATTGCTGGGTCATATGGAAACTCTGTTACAGGATTTGCCTCTCCTTTGGTGCCCACATTTCTTGGTCATGCCACTTTGAAGAATGAAGAGGTAGACCAAACAAAGAGTGGTGGGCTGCAAAGCAAAGTTTATTAACCCATAGAAAAGTTACAGCACAAAGCTCTTGCAGAGGGAAGGGACCCGAGGGGGTTTTATGGGCTTATTGGTGCGCTGTTTTAATCTAATTAACCCTCCCTGCACCTGTCATCCAATCAGGTTGTTGTCATCTATCTATCATGTGCCAAAGGGTGGAGGGCTCCTTCCAGAGTGGGTGTAAAATCCTTTTAAGGGTGGTTTCCTCTTAGGGCGGGGGCGGAGCATGGTTGCTTTTTGCATGATATATCTTTTTCTGTTTTTTAAATTTCAACCTATGTGTATCTTTCAATCTAAACTGTCTCCTAGGGCGCCTGGGTGTCTCAGATGGTTAAGCGTCTGCCTCGGGCTCAGGTCATGATCCCAGGGTCCTGGGCTGGAGTCCCACAGCTGGCTCCCGGCTCTGCAGTGTCTGCTTCTCCCTCTGCCCCTACCCCCACTCGTTCTCTCTCTCTCTCTCTCTCAAATAAATAAATAAAATCTTTAAAAAAAATAGTGTCTACTGGGGGCGTCTGGGTGGCTCAGTTGGTTAAGCGACTGCCTTCAGCTCAGGTCATGATCCTGGAGTCCCGGGAATGAGTCCCGCATCGGGCTCCCTGCTCAGCAGGGAGTCTGCTTCTCCCTCTGACCCAACCCCCTCTCATGCTCTCTCTCTCATTCTCTCAAATAAATAAATAAAATCTTTAAAAAAAAAAAAAAAGAAAAAAGTGTCTCCTAAAGATAGCATACAGCTGGATCTTGTTTATTAATGTAATCTGACAATCTACCTTTTGATTGCATTGCTCAGTTCATTCACATTTAATGTTACTACTATGGGATGCAGTTGACCTTATATCTGCCATTTAGATTTTTCTTTTCTATGTCTCACGTCGTTTTTGTTCTCTTCCTTCTTTACTGTTTTTTGTTTTCATTAAGTGAATATATTCTAGTGTAACATTTAAATTCCTTTAGTTATTTTTTTTCACTTTTTAAAGAGTCATTTTCTTAGTGATTCCTCTAGGGCTTAACTTAATGTCCTAAATGATCATCAATCATCTTCTTTAGATTTATATCCACTTAATTTCAGTGAGATAAAAAAATAATTTGTGGTAATTCAGGAACTCTTCAGGGTGTTTCCTCTTATGTATATATCCCTTGAACTATTATTATATTTATGGCAGCGCCTAAAATGTGCTTTGCTATTTTGATCTAGAGAGAATCAATGGAGTCAAGTTGGCTGCCTATTTAACTGGGATAGAGGGTGCTTACCTTTTATACATAAACACTTCTGTTTGTAGGAAAACATGTGATGATGATATAGCATGCAAGATGACTGAAACCCTAAGAGAAGGAATGAAACTGTGCCTGACATCTATTTTGTTTGGGATCTGCCCATAATCTAGGGACTTATGACTTCAGTGGGCTTCATTAATACATTCAATGTATTTATCAGGTGGCTCTTGCATACTGTGCTGGGTGCTTCTGGAATACATAAACAAAGCAGGATTCCAGCTCTCCCAGAGTTTTCAAGGACATACCAGTCCAGGTCATTCTGATTTACATTCTTGACTCATTGTCCTTAGCTTAGTCACAAAACTTCAACTCCAGTTGAATCTAACTATGTTTTGCTATGCCTAAGTGCCAATGAAGAAATTACACAAACTTGGGAAGGGATATTTATTGCTTGTTTGGTATCATCAAGAGAGTTGTGAGCCTTTGAAGAATTCAGATGTTTGTATTTTATTTTATTTTTATTTATTTGTTTAGAGAGAGAGAGAGCACGAGTGGGAGGGCCAGAGGGAGAGGGAAAGAGAGAATCTCAACAGACTCTGCTTGGTGAGTGTGGAGCCCGACTCAGGGCTCGATTCCACGACCTTGAGATCATGACCTCAGATGAAACCAAGAGTTGGATGCTCAATTGACTGTACTATCCAGGTGCCCTGAGATGTTTGCATTTTAAACCCTGGTTTGGTTCCTTTTCAGTTTCCCTTTCTGGTTCCCCGTAGAACCCAGTGCCTTCTTGCTCAGTCCCAGGCTCAGACCATTGTTCTTTTCCTTCCCCACATCAAAATTTAGGTATACCTCTGGGTGGTAGGACGTTAGATGGCTTTTAACTGTGTCCTTTTCTACCTTTGATTTTATTTCCTGCAGTAAGTAGGCATTATTGACACAACCAGAAAAAAAATGTTAAAGGGATTTTATTCTGAAACCAAAACAAAACGTGATTGCTTCTTGATCAGTTCCTTTAGATCTCAATAGGAGATGGATTAGTTCAGATGATATGGCAAGTAAAGCTATTCTTGCTCTTTGTCTAGGATATATTTTCTTACCTCAGTTAGCATTAAGTTGGCTAACTCATTAACTTAGCCATTTAGGGGCACCTAGGTGGCTCAGTTGGTTAAGCGTCTGCCTTTGACTCAGGTCATGATCCCAGGTTCCTGGGATTGAGTCCTGCATCGGGCTCCCTGTTCGAGTCTGCTTATCCCTCTGCCTTTCTCTCTCTGCCTCTCATGAATAAATAAATAAAATGTTTAAAAAAAAAAAAAAGCCTCTGCCTTGGGCTCAGGTCATGATGCCAGGGTCCTGGGACAGAGTCCCACATCGGGCTCCTTAGGGAGCCTGCTTCTCCCTTTGCCTGCCATTCCCCCTGCTTGTGCTCTCTCTCTCAATCTCTTTCTCTCTGACAAATAAATAAAATCTTAAAAAAAATTAAAAAAAACAGCCATTCAGTTTGCTAAGCTAGATATCCTAGATACATCCTATGTTACTGTAATGCCCTTCTAATTGAGCTCTTCACGTCCAGTTGCATTTCCCTCGAGTTCAGTCTCCTAAATGGTGCCTCTTCCCTACGGAAGATCCTGCACTGTCTGTGGGAGTCTAAGTCAGATTGTCCCAGCATGACCTACAAACTTCTTTTTTTTTTTAAAGATTTTATTTATTTATTTGAGAGAGAGAATGAGATAGAGAGAGAGCACGAGAGGGAAGAGGGTCAGAGGGAGAAGCAGACTCCCCGCTGAGCAGGGAGCCCGATGCGGGACTCAATCCCGGGACTCCAGGATCATGACCTGAGCCGAAGGCAGTCGCTTAACCAATGGAGCCACCCAGGCGCTCACCTACAAACTTCTTTTTTAAATATTTTTTTAAAAGATTTTATTTATTTACTTGAGAGAGAGAATGAGAGAGAGAGAAAGGTCAGAGGGAGAAGCAGGCTCCCTGCTGAGCAGGGAGCCTGATGTGGGACTCGATCCCGGGACTCCAGGATCATGACCTGAGCTGAAAGCAGTCGCTTAACCAACTGAGCCACCCAGGTGCCCAAACTTCTTAAGCCCTGACACCAACTTTATCACCTGCCGCTTCTCATCCAACAACATTCAAACTGCCTTCCTTTTTCCTAGATGGCTCTGGCTCCCTCTTGTTTGTTGGCCTTTGACTTTGTTTTTTCCTTTGGTTGGGATGTCCCTCTTCCCTTGCCTGCCAACTAAACTCCTCCCCCTACTGGTTTTGGGAAAGCTGGAGTTGGCCCTCCATTCAACCTTCCCTCTCCTAGAGCTGCAGGCTTTGATAATCATTCCAACTGCTCCCACTGTATCCGGAAGATAGCAACATCAACAATAATGACAAATCTCGGGGTAGAAAGTGTAAAATAACTGTTAATATTTACTGAGCACTTCTATATGCCAGTATCTGTGCTTGGAGCTTCTTAGGTATTAACAACTCATTTAATCCTCACAATGACCCTGTTAGGTAGGCCTTTTAATTACTTCTTTTTATTATAACACTTGGCCCATTGTCCTTTTTTTTATTTATTCATTTGAGAGAGAGCACGAGTTGGGGGAGGGACGGGGTGTGGGGTAGGGAGAGGGACAAGCCGACCCTGTGCTGAGTGTGGAGCCCAATGTGGGGCTGGATCCCAGGACCCTGAGACCATGACCTGAGCTGAAACCAAGAGCCATTGGCTTTAACTGACTAAGCCACTCAGGTGCCTCAACACTTGTCCCATTGTTTTGAAATAGCTTAGTTATTATTTATCTCCCTAATAGACAGCTGTTCTTATTCATATATCCTTAGCAACCAGAACAAGTTCTGTACACATGTTATTTGGAATATGGTGAGAGCAACATTCACATTTAACTAAGCTTTAGTATCAAGGATTGAGTGATATGAGAATATCAGGCCAATGGTGGAAGAGGATTGGAGTTTGGGCATAGGCTTTCAGGGTCCTTCCAGTCAAAGGAAATGGTCTTCTCCCTTGAACTAAATGGCATCGCCATCTTTCTACTTGCTTAAGAAAACAACCTGGGAGTCACCTTGTTTACTGTATTTCTTTACACCTGCACCTCAGGAAAATATCTTGAAATTTTTCCACTTTTATTTCCATAGCAACTACCCTAATCCAGATCACCATCATCTATCCCATGGATTTGTGCAATAGCTTCCTATCATTCTCTGGCTTTTCCCTGTTCCTTTTCTGCCCCCTTCCAAGTCATTCTCTACAAGATAGGTTGATTTAAAAAACAAGATGCGGGGGGTGCCCAGGTGGTAGGTTGAGCATCTGACTCTTGGTTTTGGCTCAGGTTTATGATCTCAGGGTTGTGAGATTGAGCCCCAAGTTGGGTTCCACACTCAGAGGGGAGTCTGCTTGAGATTCTTTCCCTTTCCCTCTGCCCCTCCCCTGCTCGTGCTCTCTATCTCTTGCTCCCTTCTCTAAAATAAACAAATCAATCTTTTTTTTTTTAAAGATTTTATTTATTTATTTGAGAGATAGAGAGCACAAGAGGGAAGAGGGTCAGAGGGAGAAGCAGACTCCCTGCCGAGCAGGGAGCCCGATGTGGGACTTGATCCCGGGACTCCAGGATCATGACCTGAGCCGAAGGCAGTCGCTTAACCAACTGAGCCACCCAGGCGCCCTAAACAAATCAATCTTAAAACAAAACAAAACAAAACAACAAGATGGGGCACGTGGATGGCTCAGTCAGTTAAGCATCTGACTCTTGATTTGGGCTCAGGTCATGATCTCTGGGTCATGAGATTAAGCCCCGTGTTGGGCTCTGTGCTGGGCATGGAGCCTGCTTAAGATTCTCTCTCTCCCTCTCCCTCTGCCCTGCCAGCCCCTCCCCACACGTGTGCTCTCTCTCTAAAAGAAATAAATAAAAATTAAAAAACAAGATAAAACTTAACAATAAAAAGTCCAAACAGCATGGTTACGCTCCCACTGCACTCTCTAACCTCAGTCTCATACCATCCACAAACGTGCTTCAGGCCTCTTGGCCTATTCCTCACATAAGCAAAACCACATCAGCATCCCCAACTTCATACCCATTGTCCTCTGTCTAGAATGCTCTTTTTTCCCCATGGTTGGCATCCCCACAGCTGGCTCCTTCCTCTCCTTTTTTTTTTTTTTAAGATTTTATTTATTTATTTATTTATTTATTTATTTTTTAAAGATTTTATTTATTTATTTGAGAGAGAGAATGAGAGATAGAGAGCACGAGAGGGAAGAGGGTCAGAGGGAGGAGCAGACTCCCTGCCGAGCAGGGAGCCCGATGTGGGACTCGATCCCGGGACTCCAGGATCATGACCTGAGCCGAAGGCAGTCGCTCAACCAACTGAGCCACCCAGGCGCCCAAGATTTTATTTATTTTTAAAATATTTTATTCATTTGACAGAATGAGAGAGGGAGAGAACACACAGGGGGAGTGGCAGGCAGAGGGAGAGGGAGAAGCAGGCTCCCCTCTGAGCAGAGAGCTGATGGGGCTCGATCCCAGGACCCTGGCATGAGCTGAGCTGAAGGCAGAAGCTTAATCGACTGAGCTGCCCAGGTGCCCTGCTCCTTCACCTTCCTTAAGTCTTAGCTCAGATCATTTCCTCAAAAAGTCCTTCCCTGACTACTCCGTTTTGTTCTCTTCACCACCTGCAATTATCTTATTTACTTGTCCTACTATTTATCTTCTCCACTGGAAACCTACACTTCTAAGTACAGGGACTTCGGTCTTGTTTTTTTTTTTTTTTTAAAGATTTTATTTATTTATTCATGAGAGACAGAGAAAGAGAGGGAAGCAGAGGGAGAAGCAGGCTCCCAAGGAGCAGGGAGCCCGATGCGGGACTCGATCCAAGGACCCTGGGATCATGACCTGAGCCGAAGGCAGATGCTTAACCATCTGAGCCACCCAGGCACCCTAGGGACTTCGGTCTTATTCACTGTTGTATTCCTAGCATCAAGAGCAGATCACAGTATTTTTATTCTTTTTATCTCTAGAGAACAAACTGATGGTTATCAGAGGGGCGGTGGGTGGGCGGATGGGTGAAATAGGTGAAGGGGATCAAGAGTACACTTATTATGATGAGCAATGTATAAAACTGTTGAATCACTATATTGTACACCTGAAACTAATATAACACTGTATGTGAACTATGCTGGAATTTATTTATTTATTTATTTTAAAAGGCAATTTTTATTTTTTTTTTTTAAGATTTTATTTATTTATTTGAGAGAGAGAGAATGAGCGGTAGAGAGCACGAGAGGGAAGAGGGTCAGAGGGAGAAGCAGAGTCTCTGCTGAGCAGGGAGACCGATGCGGGACTCAATCCCGGGACTCCAGGATCATGACCTGAGCCGAAGGCAGTCGCTTAACCAACTGAGCCATCCAGGCGCCCTATGCTGGAATTTAAAAAAAGGCATTTTTAAAAAATAAATAAATGAAATAAAGGAAAAGACAACAGTCTTATAGGCATATATATGAAGTGGCCAGCAGTCCGATCAGAAGTGAATCCCTCTGTTCCTACTGCTCTTTAACTGGTGGGAGGGAAGAGGTGAAGCACAGAGGCCACGAGATCTACCAGCTCCTTTTGCCATCTAGTTGGCAGGCAGGAGTCACAATGGTACATGAGGCAAACTGTAAAGTCTGCCAATGATTGCCAGTTCTGAATTTGACTTACTGTTGAGGGCAGTTCCACTTTGGGGTGAACAGTGTTGCAAGGGTAACTTGTACCACTTTGGGGTGAACAGTGTTGCAAGGGTAACTTGTACAAATTCTCTTTGTTTAAAGGTTCACAGAGTAGTCAGTTCAAGCAAAGGTGATCCATTTGTTCAGGGTAGCTTGACAGGGTCCTGGGTGGCCCTCTCAGCTTGTTTGGAGTAGGGCTGCAGTCATTAGGCAGGCCAGGTTAGCTCGCATTGGTTTGCAGGCTCTGAGTGTGGCTCTTCAGTCTCTGCTGCTCTCATCATTCCCTTTTCACCTACTTTTACTTTAAATTCACCTACATCTTTGCCTTCGCAAAATCGGATTAACTGTTGCAGCTAATCTACGTCCTAAATCTCTCTGCATCATTATTTTTCCTTTGATTACGAAGTCTCCTTGTTAATTTCTTAATTACCCCATCATTTCACTGGTTCCTTATCTAGTTCGCCTATGCTGAAGGACACAGTCAAGTATAGTTTACAAAGCATTAAAGCATCCCATGATGAACACTGCCGGCTAGTGCTTCAATTTTGTTCCTAGAGGGTCAGTTCCAACTTTAAAGATCCACGGTTCTAGAGGCGGCTTCTGCGAGTCTCTGGAAAAGGCTCCAGACTCGCCGGCCCGGAGCTATCATGCCGGGTGCCGTTTCGGACTTGTAGGAAGTTATCTCAGGCTACTCTCTGCCGCACATTGGATCGCTGACGCAAAACGGTATCACGACCGGCTCGCGCGTAGGTCTGGGCTCTGAGCGCCGGGGCCAAGTGGGCGCTCAGGTCCTGGGTACCCGCGGGCCCGGAAAGGGGCGGGGCGGCCGTGGGCGGTGGGCGGAGCCTGGCGGCGACGGGGACCGCCAATGAAATCCCGAGCCCGCGCGGGCCGTGCGCGTGACGCTGCGTAGCGGGCTGCGAGGCTGGGGGCGGCGGGGCCCGGGAGTGGGGCGCTTTATCTTCGCTGGCTGCGGGGCTGGCTGCGCTGCTGGCTTTGGGCACCTGGAGAGCTCCCCGACGCCCATCCTTTTACCAGCCGCGCGGTGGGGGCTACCCGGCTTTGCCTTTCTTGACGAGGTCCGCGCTGTCGGGCTCCGGCCCCAGGTAGTGCTCATGCTCCCCGATCCGCTCTTCACTTCCCGCCTGGGTCCACCCGCCTCAGCCGGAGAGGAAGGGGAAAGAAGTGGGCGGCTGCATCTCCGGCCCGGCGGGCCTGGCCTTGCCCTGGGCCAAAGGGCGGAGGAGGCGGCCGGGAGCCGCGGGAGGGGGAGGCTCCGCGAGTCCTGAGGAGTTTGGGGGATGGGGAGGGCGGGAAAGTTACCGTGGGGCGCCCGCGTGCCTGGCAGCCCTTTAAACCTTGGAGGTTTGTTACGTGCCCCCCAGATCCTGTGGCATCTCTCAAGCTGGTAGTAAAGAAAGTTATGAATCAGAAGACATTTTATTTAAAAAGCGAAACCAAAAATGGGCTAAGGAAGTCTGGAATTGATTTAGGAAAAAAGTGTGTGAAGGGGTAGATGGCACCTCAAGACATAGAAAGCTGTCTGGGCACCAAAGCCTTTAATCAAGCTCTTAAATAGTAAAGTGTAATTTTCTGTCACTGTTAAGTGTTAATAGCCAATTCAGTTTCTCTGATGCGTGTATTAGAAGTTATTTGTAACCGAGACACAACTGTAAACGCTATTTTTCGTATTTATATGTAGATGAAGTTCACTGGTCACTTTCTAAGTCGCTGCCATCGTTTAAACTACTTTTTTTCAGAGTATCTTCCTTTGACATAGAATTCGACTTGAAGCGGTTTTTTGTCCCCCTTTATGTGGGTAATCTCCATGAATGACTTGTTGGGGAAGTTTGTGTGTTGTATAGGCATGAGAATGGCTTTTGGAGGAATTCTGATAATATTCAAGAGTAATTGTTTAAAAATGCACGTGTCTCAATGCCTCACATGCTTAGAACTCTCAAAACATTTCACATTCTCCTCGAATAAAGACCAAAATACTGCTGCCCCTCTTCTCCATTTCATTTTGGGCCACTTTTCTCCTGGCTCTCTAGGCTCAAGCCACATTGGTTGTATTTTTGTTCTCAGAAAGCCTCTTTACTATCTCATGGTCTTTAGGTGTTTCCTCCACCTGTAATGCGCCATTCTCTCCTTTACCCAAATCCAACACGTTCCTCAAATATCACTGTAGGAAATCCAACCTGTCTCTGTGAAGCCCTCCTAGTACTTGGTTTTCCTTAGCAGCAGTGTAATGTTTGTCACTTAGATGCTTTGTTTCTTCTGCTAGCATGTACATTTCATGAAGGCTGGGCTAGTGCATCTTATTTATGTCTTAATTCCCGGAGTCTGGCCTAGCATCTGGCACAATGAAAGAATTGAATGAGTTGAAGAACAGAGGAAGGAACTTGTTTGAATGGAAAATGTTAACTAGGAAAGAGTGCCTGTTCCTTTTGGGAAGGAAATGGAAAAAAGTTTTTAACAAAAGCCAGTTAATGACATGTTTTGTTTTGTTTTGTTTTGAAATTTATCACATAGGGTAAATTATATTGACCGTACAGATGTGAATGAAATTTGGGTTCTTTAGTTTAGCTAATTGACTTAATGACTTAATGATATAATGATATATAAGTGTTGTAGGGTTGTACTTGGTTAAGTCTGCTGGGAAGGGAAGGGGAGAAACCATCTTTTGAATTGTAAATTTATCTGCAATTGTTCTCTTTTCCTTCACTGAAGGTGAGAATGACATAGCAAAGTTGGTCACTGAGAGTAAGTTGGTTACTCTATTTGTTTTATAGATTTATAGGTTCTTTTCAAAGCTTTTTTTTAAGCCTTTTTTAATTTGTCAGAGTGAGAGAGAGAGAGCGCACAAAGCAGGGGGAGTGGCAGGCAGAGGGAGAAGCAGGCTCCCCGCTGAGCAAGGAGCCTGATGTGGAACTTGATCCTAAGACCCTGGAATCATGACCTGAGCCCAAGGCAGACACTTAACTCACTTTTCAGGCATCCGTGAAAGCTTGCTTGCTTGTTTGTTTATCTACCTATTTGTTTATTTTTATTTGAGAGAGAGAGAATGAGAGCACAAGAGGGGGGAGGGTCAAGAGGGAGAAGCAGACTCCCCGCTGAGCGGGGAGCCTGCTGCAGGACTCCATCCTGGGACTTCAGGATCATGACCTGAGCTGAAGGCAGTTGCTTAACCAACTGAGCCACCCAGGCGCCCCTGAAAGCTTTTTTAATAGGTACACCGCAGGTAGGCTAAAGTTGACATTCTTCCCAACACGGTTCATTTGTTCTCAAGTCAATTTTGTGTTGCTTTCTTTTTTTTTAAGATTTTATTTAGGGATGCCTGGGTGGCTCAGTCGGTTAAATGCATCTGCCTTTGGCTCGGGTCATGATCCCGGGGTCCTGGGATCGAGTTCTACGTCGGGCTCCTCGCTCAGTGAGGAGCCTGCTTCTCCCTCTGCCCGCCGCTCCCCCTGCTTGTGTGCTCTCGCTCTGTCGCTCTGTCTTTCTGACAAATAAATAAAATCTTAAAAAAAATATTTTAGTTATTTGAAAGAGCGAGAGAGAGGCAGAGAGGGAGAATCAGGCTCCCCGCTGAGCAGGGAGCCCGATGCTGGGCTCGATCCCAGGACCCCAGGATCATGACCAGAGCTGAAGGCAGATGCTTACTGGACCAAGCCACCCAGGTGCCCCTTGTGTTGCTTTCTTAAGGCAAATTAGATACTATCACACCGAACATTACAAAACCAATGCACAAATTGGAATCTTAAATAATTTTCCATTCTGTATGTTGTATTTTAAAATAGCTCTCTGGTCAGCTTTATGTCACCTTGAGTGTAAATGTTTCCATTGCCACTTACTGGCTGTGTGACTTTGAACAGGCCTTATAGTGTTTCCAAAATCTTTTGCATCTTTTAAAATGCAAATGTTAGGTGAGGTATGTGGTGCACCTGCCCTGCTGCCCAGCACTGTAAATGTTATGGCTTAGTAAACATTAGTTCCTGCTTCCTTTATTGTTGGACCTTTTGAGAGACTAGTCTTATGATTACTGTTTTTACTTCCTCAGCTCATTTTGCAACCCAATCCAGTATATTTCTTTGTCCTTCCTGAAACATTGTACAAGTAAATTGTAACTATTAATGTCCCCAAATTGTGAAATATTCTAGGTCTCACCCTCCTTTATTTTCTTTTTTTTTGTCTTTCTTGAATTTTCTATGATACTGATCAGATAACTTCTTGAATCTTCTAACTGGATTTCTAATATGGCTTGCTCCCAGTTCTCTAATCACTCCTAGACCTTGCATTTTCACTGTTCTTTAAGTGTCTTGTAATATTGGGAAAATTACTTAACCTGTAATATGGGATAATAGTATCTACTGCATAGATTGTTGTGAGGATTGAATGAGCCATAGTAAGTACTAGGGAAATGTTAGTTTTATTACTTCCTAAGTTATTTCTTGATATATGGTCTCTCCCCGGGAGATTTCCTTCCTGTGCCTTGGCTGTAGCTGCTGCCACTGATGAATCCAGATCTTCGTCTCTAGTCCAGACTTGTACGTTCACCTGTCTGCTTTTTCATCATCACTTGGCTGACCCACAGGCACATCGTACTGATCTTATCTACACCTTTTTCCACCTGTAGTTACTTAGCTTAATGGCACACCCATAACCTTAGTCAGCTGAGTTCAGAAAACTCTGGATCTATATTTCCAGATGCCTTCTGGATATAGCCACCTGGATATCCTAGATGCCTCAGCTAATGCTTGTAAATTTATCTCCCTTATCTCTAATTTGTGAAATCATTTGTTCATTTAATAATGACATGCCGTTTGAGCCTTATTTCAGGCCCTTATCTTTTCTGTGTGTGTGCTAATTGTCCTTGCCAATCTCTCATCCTCCACATTGTTGCCTCAATTATCTTAACTAAAAGACAAATATCAAGTCACGCTCTTGTTTATTTTTTCTATACTTTTTAAAAGATTTTTTTTTTTAAGTAATCTCAGCACCCAACGTGGCGCTTGAACTCACAACCCGAGATCAAGAGTCGCATGCTGCACCGACTGAGCCTGTCAGGCGTCCCCAGCCTCTTGTTTAAAACCTCTGTAGCTCCTTGTTTGTGTGTTAAATTGCAAACTCCTTTTAATCAGTCCCTGAGGGTCCTTGACCTTTTGTTCATACCCTTCCATGTACCCTGTTCTCCAACCTTACACCTTCTCTTCCTTTAAGATTTAACCTAGATTTTACTTTTTTTTTTTTAAAGGTTTTATTTATTTGACAGAGAGAGAGCGAGCGAGAGCAGGAACACAAGCAGGGGGAGTGGAAGAGGGAGAAGCAGGCTCCCTGCCGAGCAGGGAGCCCGATGCGGGGCTCTATCCCAGGACCCTGGGATCATGACCTGAGCCGAAGGCAGACGCTTAACGACTGAGCCACCCAGGCACCCCTAGATTTTACTTTCTTCAGGAAACCTTTCTTAATTGCCCCTAAGTTCTGTTGGGCGCCAGGCCTGTATTTCTTTAATACCCTGTACATCTCAGTTACTGTTCTGTAATACTGCTAGGTGTTATAATTATGTTTTTATGTCTTTTGCCCACTAGATTTTCACTCTTTGAGGGCACAGGCTGTTATGTAGTCACTTTTGCATCCCAGGGCTTGGTACTGTAGTAGACCTCAATAAAATATTTGAAATAGTGAATCCATCACCAAGGTCTGAACTTAGGTTTTTCATAGAGTGCTCTCCTTCCCATCCTGTTTTGATATCTAGAAACTTCTGTTTCTTCTTTGAACTCTGGCTCTAATATCACCTCCTCCATGAGGACTTGTTTGACTTCCCGAAATGTTTTGTTACACCTTCTTTGGATACAGGGTGTGTATATCCATATGTGTGTGCATGCACGTGCGTGTGCATGTGAACAGTGTAATGGGGTAGACCTCTGTATTATTGCAACACATTTATCTAATATCATAGTAGAAAGAGATGCTTAATCTACATGAATTTTCAGATACTTGGCATACACCTTTTAAGTGTCAGAACTTAAAAAATTTTTTCAATGCAAATTAAAAAGTTTTTTCCTGCCTTATAAGTTTAAATTAGCATAACCTTTTTAAGGTGCCAGGGTCGTTAGAGCATGAACTTTTAAGGTCTAATTTGATACAGTGATGTTTTATGGGCCTTATAGGAAGCATAACCCTTTTGGTCCTTCACTGAAAGACCTGCTCTTGCTCTCTCTTTTTAATGTTGATTCCTACTTTTAAAGTTTTCTTTCTTCGGATGCCAGGGTGGCTCGGTTGCTTAAGTGGCTGCCTTTGGCTTAGGTCCTGATCCCAGAGTACTGGGATCGAGTCCCTCATCGGGCTCCCTGCTCAGTGGGGAGCCTACCTCTCCTTCTGCCCCTCTCCCTGCTTGTGCATGCTCACTCGCTCGCTCGCTCTCTCTGACAAATAAAAGCTTAAAAAAATATATTAAGGTTTCTTTACATAGTTTCTTTTAAAGATTTTTTAAAAATTTTTTTTATTTGAGACGGAGAGAATGAGAGAGAGAGAGAGCACATGAGAGGGGGGAGGGTCAGAGGGTGAAGCAGACTCTCTGCTGAGCAGGGAGCCCGATGCAGGACTCGATCCAGGGACTCCTGGATCATGACCTGAGCCGAAGGCAGTCGCTTAACCAACTGAGCCACCCAGGCGCCCTACATACAGTTTCTTTACTGTCGTCTACAGTTATGCCTCTGGCAGTCACTGCCTTTTTCTGTTTGAAGATGCCAGACAGGATTACCTCCCTCATAGGGTTATTTTTAGGATTAAAGGAGGGAATGTACACGAATGTGCACAAGGTCTTATCAGAGAGTATAGCAAATAGTAAGTACCCACTAAAGGGAACTCTCAATTCTTAATGTATTTCTAATTATTTGAATCATTTCAGGAGAATAATCTCTCAAGTTTGAGAGGTTTTTCTAGTGGAGTAAAGGGCATAGCATTTGTAAGAAAATGGTTTTTCAGAGTCTCTCAGGCAACCTAAGTTTAGAATTGGGTCCTGAAAGCAGATGCTGATGAGAAGTCTGAAGCTCTAGAACAGAGCATTTTTATGTGTATGTATATAGATAATTTAAATCCCAAGGTAGGTAAATGTCTTCATAAACTGTTTTATATTTATCTTTTAGTGTTAATAGGTGAAGTTAGAAATAAAAGTGAACATCATTTCAACTCTCATGTTCTTCGCGGACACGTGAAGGACCATTGTTTCATTCCCTTAACATATGTGAAAATGCTTGGTAATACTTTATCCACTTAATAAAGGTGTATTAAGTGCAGGGTGTTCCAGGCATGGTTCTAGATACTTGGAGAAAATAATGAACAAGACAAAATTCTACTTTTCTTGGGGGATTCTAGTTTTGGGGGGTTGATAGACAATAAATGCTATAATGTGCTGGGCAATAAGTGCTCTGAAGAAAAAGTAAGGGATAAGAGAGTAAGAGGGTGCAAGAGTGTTTAGTCAGGGTAGAGCGGGGAGTCCCCGAGGAGGGAATGTTTGAGCAGAGAACATTGATGAAGTGAAGGAGAGAGCCTTGAGAGTATCTGGAGGAGATACTCCAGACAGAGGAAATGGCAAAGACCTGTGAGTAGGAATGAGCTTGGCTTGTCCAAGAAACAGCCGAAGGCCAAAGTAATTAGAGCGGAGCAAGTGAGAGAGTTGTGGGAAGTGGAGGGTGCTGGGGAAGGGGCAGGGAGGTGAGTGGCAGACCATGGAAGAGTTACTAGACAATGGTGAGGACTTAAAACAAAATCCACTGTTTGGAGGGTTTTGATGAGGGGGATGACTTGCTCTGACTTATCTTAGAAGGATTAGTCTGGGTGCTGTGTTAAAAAATAGAAGGGAGAAAATGAAGACGGACCGGACCAGTTAGGAGGCTACTACGGTGAGAGAGGACTGTGCTTAGACTCTGGTGAAAGTGGTGGATGTGGTGAGAAGACCTCACAGTTGGGGATTTAGTTTGAAGGCAGAGTAAGATGGATTTGCTTTTGGATTGGATAAGGGGAGGTCAAGAATAAAGGATGACTCCTAGGTTTTTTTTCAAATCTGGGCAGAGTGACTGCTAGTCCCATTAACTGAGATGGGGAAGACTGCGAGAATGGAATTGGAGGGAACGTCAGTGGTTCAGTTGCTGGGAATCAGAATTATGGACATGGCGCAGTTGTTGCTTAACAGTAAGTTCTTGGGGAAGGTATGACTGGAACATAAGAACAGCTTTTTGGAGACAGAAAGTCAAGGAGCTGGGAGGCCAGGGTATTGGATGGATCTTTGTACATGGATGTTGAAGTTAAAGTGTAGAAAAATTAGTGGTGGTGGGGAAGTGAATGAGGTTCAGATATATCCTCATAATCTAATTATTCACATGGTCTGAGGATTTGATCAAAATTGAGGTGAGCTATTTTTTTAAAGATTTATTTACTCCAGAGAGAGAGAGAGAGCGCAAGCATGAGAGCATGGGGTGGAAGGGCAGAGGGAGAGGGAGAGAGAACCCCAAGTAGATTCTGCACTGAGCAAGGAGCCTGCTGTAGGGCTCAATTTCACGACCCTGAGATCATGACCTAAGCTGAAACCAAGAGGCAGACGCCTAACCAACTGTGCCACTCAGGTGCCCTGAGGTGAACCATTTTAAGTATTTTGTCCTTCCTAACATCTGTATATATGACAATAATAAAATTTGTTAATATTTTCTTGGAAGCATGGTGTTTGAGCTGCATTTGAGAAAGTATATAAATATGGCCCTTTATTTGCCCTTATCTAGTACATCATAAAAACAAACAGTAGAATTTGAGGGATGATATGGTTTGTTTGACTGCTATTTATCATATAGGAGGTAGATATGTAGGTGTCAGATTACTTGGTTAATTTTGCAAACTTGGTTATTAATAACGATGGCACTTTAGTATATATTGTCTTCTTTTGTTGTAGCTCGGTGCAGTAGTATTTATCTTCATGTTCTAGATGAGGAAACAGATGCAGAGAGGTTGGAGGATTTACCGAGTCCACAGCTATATGATGGAGCAGGGGTGTAAACTACCTCTTAGTGTTCGGATACCAAATCCTGTGCCTTCGAAATTCTCAACTTCCTGCAAAGTAGAGGATATTGAGGCCAAAGAAGTTAGTATTCACTTCTTAAATAAGTAGATTTAAACTATGGCGGTGTAATTGTGCAGGCTCAGTACCTGTGTTTTAGCTTTTGAAAGAAGGCTTTCTTCTCTAGACTGGGTTGTTGGCTCCTAGTCTCATCGCCAAGAACTCTCTTAATGTTTTCATTCTATAGGTTACCCGAGCTTAATTTTTTTTTTTTTGCCTGTTAAACAGCATTTATTTGTCAAACTTGTTTTATTAAGTATTTTTTTTAGAGAGCGAGAGCACGAGCAGAGGGAGGAGCAGAGGGAGAGGGAGGAGCAGAGGGAGGAGCAGAGGGAGAGGGAGAAGCAGACTCCCTGCAGAGCAGGGAGCCCGATGCAGGACTCGATCTCAGGACCCTGGGATCATGACCTGAGCCAAAGGCATACACTTAACAGACTGAGCGACCCAGGAGCCCCTTTTATTACGTATTTTTTTCACCTTTTTTAAAGTAGGCTCTACAACTAGCGTGAAGCCCACGGCGGGGCCTGAACTCAGTGACCCTGAGATCAAGACCTAAGCTGAGACCAAGAGTCGGACGTTCAACTGACTGAGCCACCCAGGCGCCCCATTAATTAGTGCTTTTAATCAATGTGTAATCATGTTGACATAGTGCTTTTAATCGACAATGTAATCAGCATGATATAGTATCAGCCAAAAGCAAAGTAACATTGTTTTAGTCAGCCTGTACAACCTGCTTTATGTGATAAAATGTGTAATTTCAGTCACTGAAATATTTGAAGTTTTTGCATACCCTTAGAAGTCTAGGGGACCCCTCCCCACCCCTGATTAAGAACAGTTGTCATAGATCTTTTTTTTTAAATGTTTTATTTATTTATTTGACAGAGAGACAGAGAGGAGGGAACACAAGCAGGGGGAGTGGGAGAGGGAGAAGCAGGCTTCCCGCCAAGCAGGGAGCCCAACGCGGGGCTCGATCCCAGGACCCTGGGACCATGACCTGAGCCGAAGGCAGACGCTTAACGACTGAGCCACCCAGGCGCCCCAACAGTTGTCATAGATCTTGATGAGTAGGATGTAGAAAGCTGTTCACAGTAAAGATGATGCTTGTTGTCATCCTCCCAGCATGTTTTCCTCCTGATGATCTGTGAGGAGCACTGTATCCTGTGAGAATAACTGGTCCTATTAACTGATAGCTCTGTACTACTGCATGCCTGTCATGCTCCCAAATACTCCCCCCCCTGGATTTGAGGGTTTCAAAGAGAAAATGCCATTTCATCCCAGTCTTGGAGAAGCTTATGCTTAGTGTAAGAGGCAGATAGTGTCTCTGAGTGTAGTGGGACCGCAGAGGAGGGGGTGACATGAGAGATGGTGGTTAGAGAAACCTCAGCATGGGAGGTCATTCGAGGTCATCTGCTGATTACAGGCTAGGCTGTGGAATCCCTGGGTTTCGTGTTGGATCTCAGTTCTGCTGTTGGAGAATTATATGATTCAGGCAAGTTAAATTCCTTCTAAACTATATTTCTCTCACCTGTAAAATGAGGCTAATACCTGCCACCTGCGGTTGTAAAGATTGACAGCGTAAAGGACTTGGCAGTGCAGTGTCTGTAGGTACATAATAGCTGATCATTAAATCAAAGCTGTGTTGTTACTGGCGTTCCTACTGCTGCAGCTGTGACCCTTACTTTGCTGGGCTGGTCGGGTTAGCTAGATAAAGGGCACAGGGGAAACCGTGTTCTAGAAATGGGAAAGACTATAGGGAGAGACATGGTGACCAAAGACCGTATTTGGGGAATAAAATAACATATCTGCCTTACAGATTATATTGAGATTAAAATACACATGAAGCACATAAACATGCAAAAGTATAGTCCCTGTCACGTCCCTTTTCAGATGCAAAAAAAGTACAGTCCTTATTTTTTAATTCCTCATTACCCCCTGTATAATTCCTTCCTTTTTGAAACATCTTCGTTTTTTTGTTTTTAAAGATTTTATTTGTCAGAGAGAATGAGCAGGGGGAGCGGCAGGCAAAGGGAGAAGCAGGCTCCCCGCTGAGCAGGGAGCCCAATGCGGGACTCGATCCCAGGACCCTGGGATCATGACCTGAGCCAAAGGCAGACACTTAACCGACTGAGCCACCCAGGCCTCTTGAAACATCTTGGTTCTTTTGTGCATCTTTGTATCTCTATTGTTTTCTTCCCTGATTTCTTCTCTACTTCTTGATGTCTTACTTTGAGCGCATCCCCCAGAGTTTTGTTGTCTGTTGTCACTTCTCTTTTCTGTTGGAGAGGTTAGATGCTCTTCTGGCTTCCTCTGCCACTGTTAACAAAGCACTTTCAACTTCATCAGTTGCCCTGACCTCTTTCCTAGGTCCCTCTGAATTGGATCTAACTGGTCTCCTAAAATTTCAACCTCATCCATAATTGTTTCATTTGTTTGATTTCTGAAAAAATTAGGGAAATGATCTAGATTAGTCAGATGTTTACATTGCTAAGGAGTGATACTTAAGAAAACAAACTCACCATGTACTACATTTCATACTGGAAAGGACATTTTAAAAGTTTAGAAAGGCCAAAATATTAGAATTTAAGAATATGTAGCTTTAAAAATTATGTGGTGAGGACTTCATTATTTTTCTTTTTGCCTCAGACTAATGAAAACATAGTCATACACTGCTTTGGAGTCAGTCAACCTTGTACTGTATTGATATTGATATGCCTAAAATTTGTGATCCTATTTTTTTAGTGCTTAGAATAGCTCACCACTGCCTAGCTGAAAAAAAATCCTCCTTTCTTAGACCTTTATAGTTTAACTCTGGCTCTCCTTTCTAGTCTTTGCCCTTATCCCATTTCTCTGTTACCAACTTAAAAAAAATTCAGAGTTAATGATGTTTGTTGTTTGGATCTGACCCAGGTTCAAATCTGGCCCTGTGTGGTCTTGGGCAAGTTACTGTCAAGAGCAGAAGAGCAGCCCTTGGCATCCTGGAGCTGTGCTGGTACCGTCAGCTGGCCTTGATGTTGTGAACTAGCCTGGCACTTAACGCCTGGGTCTTCCTGGTGTTCTTCTGTTGAGCATAAACAATTTCATTGAATATCAGCATCCGACAAGGCTCTGCTGTGACCAGAATGAATGAAGACAAAAATAAGAACATGCCATAATCATGTCTTGACCTAGACAAAACATGAACATTGTCCAAGTCACAAAATAGCCAACATCCCTCTCTCCAGGCTGTAATGTGAATGATTATTGCTGTTCTACTGGTTACAGCTTTAGCCTCCCTAAAGAGATTTGTTGATATACCCAGTCATAGAATTGTTCCCACTTTCTGACAGTACCCAACTAGAGTGAACCCTCTTCTTTGAACTCTTCCAAAAAATCACCTAGCCAATTCCCAAGTCCGAAGTAAGTCATTTTTGATATTCTGAGATTCCCCATAGTTTCCCTTGGTGTGTGTTCTTAATAAATTCAACTTGTTCAACTATAGGTATGTTCCTGGTGTGTGGGCAGAGGGCATTGACAGTACAGTTTGAGCCTTTTTTAAATATATGATCTGCGATTAATAACATCTTTTTTGCAGAGTTAATGAAGATTAGATGAGAAAATGTAAAGCACCCAGTGGAGTCCTCTAACTTTTAGCTACTCAACAAAAGCTTGTTTCTTGTCCTCTACTAAAGTAGTCTGATTAGTCATGGTCCCCCGACAGGGCTTGGAAGGACCTGGTTTTAACCCTGTCTCATGTGTGGAGTGGTCTTTTCTCATCCTTCAGGACTCAGTTCAAATACCTTCTTTTCTATGAAACCTTTGCATCTCTTCATGAGCTCTTTTCTCTCTGAACTTCAGGTATTGTTTTTACCATTGACTTGACTGTTAATTCTACCCTACTTTGTAGCATCTTTGTACTTACCTTCTATTATCTAATTATTTTTTTTAAAGATTTATTTATTTATTGGAGGGGGGAGAAAGAGATACTCAAGCAGACTTCCTTTTGAGCATGGAGCCTGATTTGGGGCTCAGTCTCATGACTCTGAGATCATGACCTGAGCCGAAACCAAGAGTTGGACGCTCAAACAACTTGCCACCCAGGCGCCCCCTGTTACTTAATTCTGAATTTTTCATATACTTATGCCTTGTTCAACTAAATTATTCTTTTAGGATGGGGGCTTTGTTTAAATAAGGACCTTTGAAACCATTTGTTTTATAAGGACTAATTTCTTTGAATTTGTTATAGTATATTGTACTCAGAAAATGCTTAAACATGATTAAAGTAAAACAAAAGAGGATATGTTTTTCACCTCCCCTAAATATGGTGATATTGTGACATTTGCCTAAGTCAGATACTTCAGAGTGAAGGGGTGCAAAATATGCCACACAAAAATGTACTTTGGCATATTGATTATTTTGAATCAAGGTTACTTAAGAACATCCAGTGCCGGGAGGACCCTCTGAGCCTCCTTTGTCTTCCTGAAAACAGGAAGTAAATCTCCCATGTGAAACATACCGTCCCTGTACCAGGAGGGTAGAAGACATCCCTATCACCAGACGTAAGGAATTTAGGGCTGAGAAGGCTGGGTTTAACAAACCTTGTTACTTCTTCAGTGATTTACTACCCCAACTCCAAATCCCTTTGTTTTGGCAATTCTTCACACGTTTATTGTTCCTTTGTCTAAAAAGATACAGTGTTGCCTGCTTTGGTCCCATATTTTTATGGGCTCCCCTACATAGGAAATTAAATGTGTTTTTCTACAGTTAATCCGTCTTACGTCAGTGTGATTATCAGACCAGCCCAGAAACCTATGAAGGGAAGAAAGGAAAAGTTTTCCTCTCCCACAAAAGCTTTTTATGTCTTCTTTCCTAGATAATACGATGGTGGGCGAAGAGAAGATGTCTCTGAGAAAACGGCTGTCAAAGTCCAGGGAGAATTTGGAGGAAAAGCAAGACCAGAGAGGCCCTTCAAAGGAGTCCCTAGAGACACCTAGTAATGGTGAGGCTTTTAATTTTTTTTTCCAGCTATTTAAGTTTATTAACCTTACTCAGTAAATATGTAGGATGTGGGGTAATTTTTATAGTGAAGATTGCGGAGGACACTGCGGAGGACATGCTTCACTACTGTGGACTCGGGGACCTTGCTGGCAGGGGATGACTTCTTATCTGCTGCCTTGATAACTCCAAGGACCGCTGTTTGTGTCATGTCCTGCACAGTAAAATGGCCTAGGCGTGGGTATTCAGGTTTCCACACACACGGCCTTGCTGGGGGCCGTCTGCACAGGGGCCACCTCACCAGGCCTCAGGGCTCTGGGTTGTCCTCCAGCCTCTTGGCCGAGTGCTGGTCAGTGTTTTCCCTCCGTTCAGGGGATGTGAGCTGTGTGGCAGTCCAGCACTGGGGCGTAGCCAATGTGGTTCTGCCTGGGGTGGTTGAGGACCATCACCTGTGCCATAGCCCAGCCAGCCTCCGCAGTCTTTCCTGCTGTCTCCGGCCACTTCTTGGGCACATGCTTCATGTCAGAGTCCACATTGTCAACCAGGCAAGGCCTCTGACAGGCCTCGTGGGGCATCGCCACAGACTTGAGCTCAGGTGACATTGGTGGGGACAAAGATGACACCATCCCAGGTTTCAGGAAGCCGGTCTCCACCCGGCCCACGGGCACAGTCAGTGCCCCCTATCTTGTACACATGGTGCAGAGGCAGCCTCAGGGGCTTGTCGACTGGGTGGGAGGGTAGAGTCCAGAGACTTCCAGCAGAGTCACCCTGGTGACGTTTCATTTGTCCTCTTGACCTTCCAGCCAGGGCACATTGTTGCTGTGCCAGCCTGAGATGGGCACAGAGGCCACAGCGGCCAGGTTGTAGCTGATCTTCTTCAGGCATTTGCTCACTTCTCAGTGATCTGGAAGCGCATGGCGCTAGAGGTCGGCTCGATAACATCGCTCTCGTTGATGGCTGCCATGAGCTGCAAGCTGCTTCAGGCCCAGCTTGTAGGCCTCGGTGTGTGGTCACAGGTCTGGCTTTCTCAGAGATGCCAGCTTCGAACTTGAGCGTGCTGCCGCCATGATGAGCACGGCACAGTTGGCCTCGGATGTCCAGTGGTCACATTCTTGATGAAGTCCCTGGGGCCTGGGGCATTGATGATGGCGATGGCATGGTGGCTAGTCTGACTTCCATAGGGAGATGGGAGTGGTGATGCCACACTGTCCCTCCACCTTCGGCTTGTCCCGCACCTGGGCATATTTGAAGGAGCCCTTGCTCATCACTCCTGCCTCCTCCTTGAACGTCTCAGTGGTTCTTTCATCAGTGCTCCCCAGCTTGTAGATGAGCTAGATGCTTGGCGGGGGTGGACTTGCCAGAGTCCACGTGGCTAAGGATGACGGTATTGATAGAGTCTTTGCCCATGCGATAGGTTCATTAGTCAGTGCTCTAAAGAAAAAGAAGCAAACTTGATTCAGAGATCAGTAAGAGCTACAGCAGCTGTGAGACTTGTAATATTTTTTTTTTAAGATGTTATTTATTTATTTGACAGAGAGAGACACAGTGAGAGAGGGAACACAAGCAGGGGGAGCGGGAGAGGGAGAAGCAGGCTTCCCGCAGAGCAGGGAGCTTGATGCAGGACTTGATCCGAGGACCCTGAGATCATGACCTGAGCTGAAGGCAGACGCTTAACAACTGAGCCACCCAGGCGCCCCGAGACTTGTAATTTTTTTTTTTTTTTGAGGCGAGTTCAATAACAAATGCAGTGTTTTATATATAATTTTTTTAAATTTTATTATGTTAGTCACCATACATTACATCATTAGTTTTTTTTTTTAATTTTATTATGTTGTGTTAATCACTATGCATTACATCATTATTTTTTGATGTAGTGTTCCATAATTCATTGTTGGTGGTTCCACTGGGGATCGAACCCAGGACCTTCTGTGTATAAAGCAGAGGTGATAACCACTACACTATGGAACCACTCAAATGCAGTGTTTTAGAGCAGGGACTGCCATCTCTTTATTGTAAGTGCATATGCTGGTAGTGTGAGGGTACAGAGGTGAAAAATAAATTGATAAGGAGAATAGAAAGGAACATTTTGATTTAAGTGCTGGTCACAGCCGCATTATACCGGTGACACTGGTGTGTAAATTGCTGCACATGTTGGAGGTGAGCTTTATTGACGTAAGTGGAATTTGCAGTGTCTACTTCAGGATTTATGTTACTTAGAGTTTCCTGTATCTGGTAACAAAGAAATGAGAAAATAAGCCCTTTCTTGTTAATGAATCAGTGAACATTATGTACTGTGTTTTAGACACCATCCATTTATTTATTCCTTCAACCACCTAACCTATCAATAAGTATTGGTGCCCTGCTAGGCACTGGGGCTACCACAGTGATCAGTACGTGTGTTTGCCCTCATGGAGTTCTGTGTTAAGTGAATGAGAATCCCTCCCCCAAATAACGTAATTAGATTATTACAAATAAGTGCTACTAATTACTCCTGGTAGACGTAATGAGCATAGTGAGGCTAATTAGCAGGGTACCTAACTTAGTTCAGTACAGGGCTATAAATCTTGGGGGAGGAAGAGATTAGGGAGTTCTATTAGTTCTATCCAAGTTTGCTTAACATTAACACAGATACAAAGAGTAGGACACAGTGCTTGATGTTTAAGGTCAAGGCTTAATGCTTTAAGATTGATAGACCTGTAAACACAACTCCAGCTGATGTCATCTGTTGCATCAGCCTATTTATTTTTGCAATGACATTTGTATAGGTTTGATATCAAGAAGGATTTGAAATTTGAGCCTTGTTCGGTTAACAAATAGGGATGGAACTTTCTGACACAGGTTGTCTTTGACATCGTGAGACTTCTTTCATAGAGAAATGTTCTTTTGCTTTTCCTCTTTAAATCTAATTGTAAATACAGCAGCTATATATAGGAATATAAATGCTGCATATTTTTGCATGATGAAGTTTATCGATTGTTAGGTTCTTCATTAGCTATTTATGAAATATTTGTGTATTTTAATGTGATATAAAATGTGAAAAATTTTTTGAAGATTTTATTTATTTATTTGAGAGAGCGAGAGAATGAGAGAGAGCATGAGAGGGGTGAGGGTCAGAGGGAGAAGCAGACTCCCTGCCGAGCAGGGAGTGGGACTTGATCCTGGGAATCCAGGATTATGACCTGAGCCGAAGGCAGTTGCTTAACCAACAGCCGTGAGCCACCCAGGTGCCCTAAAATGTGAAATTTGTACACAAGGGTGAGTCAGCATTGAGTAGAAACCTTCCCCTTCTGTGATCCTGGGATGGGGTGATAATCCATGTTGTCAGTCTTGGAGACAGAAAAATCTCTTTTTATTTGAAACTTTCTGTCGCCAGATATGATTTTTCTCTTTATGTTCCAATTTATAAAAAGCTTTTAAATTACTCTAATTTCTGCGTATTTTCAGTACTTCTTATTGTCTTAGTTAATATAAGTTTTAAACATTCCATGTTCTAACGCAGATATTAAAAATTGAATTGCTTAGCTTAAATCAAGTATTACCTCCCTGGTTGTAATGCTGATCAGAAAATAGAATGTGTTTCTCCACTTGATTTAACATTTGTTCACTTTGGGAAAGAAGCGGATGGGTAAAATGGGGCCTTTGCGAGTAAGCCAGGCCAATCAACGTGGATTAGTGTCATCTGCACTACTGGGAACTTGTTAGAAATGCCTCACCTCACCTTTACTGAATAAGGTTTTATTTTAATAAGCTTTCCAGGTGATATGTAGGTTCAAGTCTGAGGTACAGTTCTCAAATGGTGTGTGCATTGGAGTCCTCCAGAAGAATGGAGCCAATAGGATATATATAGATACATAGAAAGATTTATTATGAGGTATTCTTTTTTTTTTTAAAGATTTTATTTATTTATTTGACAGAGAGAGAACACAAGTAGGCAGAGAGGCAGGCAGAGGGAGAGGGAGAAGCAGACTCGAGCCCGACGTGGGACTCGATCCTAGGACCCTGGGATCATGACCTGAGCCGAAGGCCGACGCTTAACCGACTGAGCCACCCAGGTGCCCCTATTATGAGGTATTCTATCAAGTGGAGGCTGAGAAGTCCCACAATCTTCCGTCTACAGGCAGGAGTCCCAGGGAAGCCAGTGTGTAGTACCAGTCCAAATCCAAAGTCTTCAGAGGCCTGACAGCCAGGGGCCAACGGCGTACTCTCACTCTGAGGCCTGAGAACCAGGGAAGGAGAAGACGGATGTGCCAGTTTAATACGGAGCACAAATTTGCCCTTCCTCTGCCTTTTGTTCTCCTCAGGCCCTCCAGCACTGGGGAGGGGAATCTTACTCAGTCTGATTCAAATGCTTATCTCTTCTGGAAACACCCTCACACCTAGAAATAATCAGCTATCTGGGCATTCCTTAGCCCAGTCAAGTTGACACATAAAATTAACTTGTAGAATGAAAAGAAATCATTCAACAAAAGCAGCTTATTAGACCCCATTATAGATCTACTCAATCAGAATCTCGAGGGAAGGGTCCCAGGAATGTTAGGTTTGAAAGTTTGCTGGATAATATTGACTGGTGTCGCCAGTTGAGACCCACTGTTATCAAGAACTCACACCTAACTGTCTTGTAATACATCATTTTGACATTGCTCTAAAGATTTATTTATTACCCTCAACTTGGCGTAAATTCTTGAATTTTTTTTATTATGTTAATCACCATACATTACATCATTAGTTTTTGATGTAGTGTTCCATGATTCATTGTTTGTGTATAACACCCAGTGCTCCATGCAGAACGTGCCCTCCTTAATACCCATCACCAGGCTAGCCCCTCCTCCCAACCCCCTCCCCTCTAGAACCCTCATTTTGTTTTTCAGAGTCCATAGTCTCTCATGGTTCGTCTCCCCTCTTGAATTCTTACTCTGCAGTTCAGAATTCTAGTAAGCTATGGATGTGATGACTTTTATGCCCTAATTTGCTCAGTTTAGTCTCACAGGTTACCTGTGTCCAGACTAATTCTTTATATAGTGCCCCCTTGTATTTTCAGAGGTGAACCAGTTTGATAAAGTGTCACCCAACTTTTGGGTTATTGAATTAATACTGACCATTACTGTGACTTTGTAGTATTCACATTTTCACAAAATTATCTTTAGTTTATCCAGGGCCTATTAGGTGAAATTATGATTAATTAGCTTTCTTGTATTTTGTGGCATTTGTTTGAAATACCCATTCTGAAGATAACAACTTTCTGTCTAAATTAAAAAAATGTTAACATTACCTGATTTTAAAAGTAATACATCATCTAAAAAGAATTGTTATTGTGTCATCATGTACCTGCAGTTAAAGTGTTCAGTTCAAATATACGGAAAAGGATAAATAAGAAAGCAGAAGTGACTCAAAATTCTGTCATGGAAAAATGAGTATGTGTTATCAAAAACTAATGATGTAATGTATGGTGATTAACATAACAATAAAAAATTAAAAAAGTATGTGTTGTCCAGACGTTTCATTCCCATACATTATTAATGTCTTACATAAATAGAATAGTAAGTTGTTCAGTGACTGGGATTCCAAGTACCCCATGATAGACCTCTTTCCATTGTCAAGTAGTAGATGAGTGGCTACAAAGTATTTTATATGTGTCATGTTTACTTGTTTCCCTGATGAATATTTTTTTCTGCTATAAACAAATGGTAATGAACATTTTTACTATTCCTCAGTTGCCTAAGGTAGAATTGCAGGGTCAAAGTTGTTATTTAAAAAAAAAATATTTTGAGGGTGCCTGGGTGGCTCAGTTGGTTGAGTGACTGCCTTCTGCTCAGGTCATGATCCTGGAGTCCCGGGATCGAGTCCCGCATTGGCCTCCCTGCTTAGCAGGGAGTCTGCTTCTCCCTCTGACCCTCCCCCATCTTGTGCTCTCTCTCTCTCTCTCTCTCTCTCTCATTTTTCTCTCAAATAAATAAATAAAATCTTAAAAAATTTTTTTGATATATTGTACTGGGTTGCAGCATTTACCTTATACTCTATAAACTTATCCTTCCCTGTTACATAGCTGTTACTATAAATTTTTAAAAACCTATTTCTCCCTTGCTACTCTTTTCATGACTGTATTCGCAGCTGTTTTTTTCTGCTTTTACTTTCTGATTTGCATTTCTTGTAATATGCTGTGGAATGGTTCACTTCTCTAGAAGTACAGAGAAATGATGGCTCTGTATAACTTAAGAGAAAAAGCTAATAACATTTAGAGTCTTATCCAGACCCAGTATTAGCTCTGCCATTTACCAGTTCTATTTTTTTTTTTTTAAGATTTGTGTATGTATTTGAGAGAGAGTGTGCATGTGCACATGAGTAGGGGGAGTACAGGGGAGGAGGGAGAGAGAATCTCAAGCAGACTTACTGCTGAGCGTGGAGCCTGGTGTGGGGCTCGATCCCATCACCCCAAGATTGTGACCTGAGCCGAAACCAAGAGTCGGGACCTCAACTGACTGAGCCAGCTGTGTGCGCACCAGTTCTGTCTTTATGCTGAATGTGGAAACATGATTTGAGTAGAGCTTGGTCTAGGTTCTTTTTTCTTTTTCTCCTCCTCATTTTCTTCTATTTTCCTACTCCCTCCTCCCCCTTATAGTCCTTTTTCCTCTTTCTTTTTTCCTTCTATTCCTCCTAATTTTTTATTGATATAATTCATATACCATAAAATTCACTAATAGTTTAAAGGATACAATTCAGTGGTTGCAAGTATATTTACAAGGCTGTACAGCCATCATCACTGCTTGCTTCTAGAACGTTTTTATCACCCCAGAAAGGAACTCCGTGCACGTAATAGTCACTCTCCATTCTCCCCTTCTCTCAGCCCTGGCAGCTGCTAATCTACTTCCTATCGATAGCTTTGGATTTGCCTGCTCTGGGCATTTCATATAAAAGGAATTACAGCATATGTGATATTTTATGTCCGGCTTCTCACTTAGCATAACGCTTTCCATGTTTTAGCATGTATGAATACTTCATTCTTTTGGAAGGCTGAACAGTATTCCATTGTATTGGAATAAACCTTTGTTCATCTGTTTATTAGCTGATGAATATTTGATTGTTTGGGTTGTTTACAGTTTTTGGCTCTTAGGAATAATATTGCTATGAATATTCATGTATAAGCTTTGTGTAAACTAATGTTTTTACTTCTCTTGGGTATATACTTAGAAGTGGGGTTGTTGAGTTATATGGTATGTTAATGTTTAACTTTTTAAGAAAGATTTATTTATTTGTTTGAGAGAGCACGTGCATGTGCATGGTGTTGTGGAGGGGGAGAGGGAGAGGGAGAGAGAATCTCGAGCAGACTCCGTGCTAAGCAAGAGCCTGATGTGGGGCTCGGTCTCAAGACCCTGAGATCATGACCTGAGCCAAAACCAAGAGTTGGATGCTTAACTTACTTACTGTGGCACCCAGGTACCGTACCTCTAATGTTTAACTTTATGAAAGGTTGCTGAACTTTTCCAAAGCAGCTATACCATTTTCTATTCATACCAGCAATGTGGTAGGGTTTGTTTCTCTACCTCCTCACCAGTACTTGTTATTATCTGTCTTTTGATGATAACATCCTCATGGGTGTGAAGTGGTATCTTTTGTGGTTTTGAACTGCATTTACCTGATGGCTAATGATATTGAATGCTTTTTCATGTGCTTATTGGCCATTTGCACTTTTTTGAGACATGCCTGTTCATATCCCTTGCCCATTTTTTAATTTGGCCTTTTATAGAGTTGTTAAAGTTTTTTATTCTGGATACCAGACCCTTATCAGATAAATGATTTGCAAATAATTACTCCCATTTTGGGGGTTGTCTTTTTATTTTCTTGATGGTATCCCTTCCAGTACAAAGTTTAAAAATGTTGATGAATCTGGGGCACCTGGGTGGCTCAGTCAGTTGGGCGTCCAACTCTTGATTTCAGCTCAGGTCATGATCTCAGGGTGGTGAGATGGGACCCTGCATTAGGCCTGGCACTTGGTGTGGAGTCACTTGAGATTTTCTCTCTCCCTCCCCCCTTTTGCACACTCCCTCTCTAAATAAATAAATAAAATCTTTAAAAATGTTGATGAATCCAATTTATTTTTTTCTTTGGTTGCTTGTACTTTGGATGTCCTATCTAAGAAAATCATTGCCTAACCCAAGATCATACAGATATTTAAAAACGATTTTATTTTTCATCATGGTACAATACAACGTAAAACTTACCAGCTTAACCATTTTTTTTTTTAAGATTTTATTTACTTATTTGACAGAGAGAGACACAGGGAGAGAGGGAACACAAGCAGGGGGAGTGGGAGAAGGAGAAGCAGGCCTCCCGTGGAGCAGGGAGCCGGATGCAGGGCTCGATCCCAGGACCCTGGGATCGTGACCTGAGCCGAAGGCAGACGCTTAACGACTGAGCCACCCAGGTGCCCCCAGCTTAACCATTTTTTAAAATCCACAGTTCGGTAGTATGTCATACACTGACGTTGTGCAGCCATCACCACCATCCATCTCTTAAAACTTTTCATTCCCAACCCCTGGCAACCATCATTCTACTTTCTGTCTCTGTGATTTTTGACCGTTCTGAGTTTCTCATATAAATGGAATCCCTTGGAAAAAGTATTTGGCTTTTTGTGACTGCCTTAGTTTATTTATCATAATGTCCTCAAGGTTCACCCATGTTAAATATATATGTCAGAATTTCTTTTTTTTTTTAAGATTTTACTTACTTGACAGAGAGAGACACAGCGAGAGAGGGAACACAAGCAGGGGGAGTGGGAGAGGGAGAAGCAGGCTTCCTGCAGAGCAGGGAGCCTGATGCGGAGCTCCATCCCAGGACTGGGATCATGACCCGAGTCGAAGGCAGACGCTTAATGACTGAGCCACACAGGAGCCCCTATATGTCAGAATTTCTTGACCCTTATTTTATACTACACACAAAAATCTATTCAGAAAGGGTTGCAGATTTAAATGTAAGACTTGAAACTGTAAAACTATCTGAAGAAAACATAGAAGCTTCAGGACATTGGGTTTGGCAGTGATTTCTTGAATATGACATCAAAAGTATATGCAACAAAAGCAAATTTACACAAGTGGGACTACATGAAATTGAAAAGTTTCTGCACAGCAAACAAATCAGTCAGTGAAAAGGCAACCTGTAGAATGGGAGAAAGTATTTGCTAGCTATATATCTGATTAAGAATTGATATTCACAATATATGAGGAACTCCTGTAATTCAGTAGCAGAATAACAACCAGATTTTAAAAATGGGCAAAGGACTTGAATAGACATTTCTTCAGAGAAGAGCTACAAATGGCCAGTGTGGGTATATGAAAGGCACTCAGCATCACTAATCATCAGGGCAGTGCAAATCCACAGTGATACCACTTACACCTGTTACAACAAACAAAAGATAAGTGCTAGCCAGAATGTGGAGAATTTGGAACACTTATACTGTTGATGGGACTATAAAATGATGCATCTGCTAAGGAAAAGTGTAGGTGGTTCCTCTAAAATTTAAACATAAAATGACTGTATGATCCAGTTATCCTACCTCTGGGTACATCACCCAAAAGAATTGGAATCAGGATCTCTGAGGTATGTGCACTTGTGTGTTAATTGCGGCATTATTTACAATTGCCAAGATAGGTATCCATTGATGGATGAATGGATAAAGAAAATGTGGCATGTATATACAACAGAGTATTATTCAGCCTTAAAAAAGAAAGGAATCCTGCCATCTAGGACAACATGGATGAACCTAGAGGACATTGTACTAAGTGCAATAAGCCAGTTAAAGAACAAATACTGTATGATTCCACTTACATGAAGTATCTAAAGTAGGCAAACTCTCATGGAAACAGTAGGAATGATGGTTAGAGTCTAGAGGAAATGGGGATTTCTTGTTTAAAGGGCAGGAAATTTCAGTTATGAAAAATGAATAAGCTGTAGAGATTGACGTATAGCATTGTGCTTACATAGTTGTGTTTTTTTTTTTAAAGATTTATTTATTTGAGAGAGGGAGTGCATGTGTACGTGAGCAGGGGGGAGGGGTAGAGGGAGAAGTAAACTCCACACTGAGCAGGGAGCTGGATGCGGGACTCTATCCCAGGGCCCTGGGATCATGACTTGAGCTGAAGGCAGACATTTAGCCGACTGAGCCACCCAGGTGCCCTGTGCTTACATAGTTAACAGTACTGTTATACTTAAAAATTTAAGAGGGTAACTCTCATTACCCTCATGTGAAGTGTTTTTATCACAATAAAATAAAAATTCCCATTTGAAGGCTGAAGAATGTTCTCTTGCATGTATATACTACATTTTCTTTATTCGTCCATTGATGGGCAGCCGGGTTGCTTCTAACTTTCTGGCTGTTGGGAACATGTGTACAAATATCTATTTGAGCCCCTGCTTTCATTTTTTTTTTTTTAAGATTTTATTTATTTATTTGACAGAGAGAGATAGCTAGAGACGGAACACAAGCACGGGGAGTGGGAGAGGGAGAGAGAAGTAGGCTCCCGGTCGAGCAGGGAGCCAGCCCGATGCAGCCTGGGATCATGACCTGAGCTGAAGGCAGACGCCTAACGACCGAACCACCCAGGCACCCCCCACTTTCATTTTTTATGGGTATATATCCAGAAGTGGAATTGTGAGACCATATGGTAATTCTGTTTTTAATTTTCTGAGGAACAGCCATAGTGTTTTCCACAGCAGCTACAACATTTTACATTCTCCCCAGTAGGGTTCTCATAAGGGTTCTATCTCTTTACATCCTCACCACCCTTGTTATTTTGTTTGTTTGATAGTAGCCATCCTAACAGGTGTGAGGTGATCTCTCACTGTGGTTTTGATTTGCATTTCCCTGATGATGAATGATGTATAATGCATAATGCATCTTTTCATGTGCTGTTGGCCATTTATATATCTGATTTGGAGAAATGTCTGTTAAGTCCTTTGCCTATTTAAAAATTATTTATTCTATTTTAAATTTCTAATTGTGGTAAGAATGTACCTAACAGTATTTCCCATCTTACTCATTTTTATGTGTACATTTAAGTAGCATGAAGTGTATTCACATTGTTAGGCAACAGATCTCCAGAACTTTTTCATCTTACAAAACTGAAACTATATCCATTAAATAACTTCTCATTTCCCTCAGTCCCTAGTAACCATTGTTCTGTATTTTCTGTTTTTGTGAATTTTTTTTTAAGATTTTATTTCTTTATTTGAGAGAGAGAGAGAGAGAGAAGGAGAGACAGAGAGTACAAGCGGGGAGGAGAGGGAGAAGCGGGCTCCCTGCAGAGCAAGAGCCTGATGCGGGGCTCGATCCCAGGACTCTGGGATCACGACCTGAGCCAAAGGCAGACGCTTAATGACTGAGCCACCCAGGCGCCCTGTTTTTGTGAATTTGACTTCTAAATATCTTCCATTTAATTTCTTAAAACAGTATTTTATAGTTTTCACAATATAAGTTTTGCACTTTTTTTTTGTTAAATTTATTCCTAAGTATACTGGTTTTTTGATGCTATTGTAAGTGGAGTTGTTTTCGTTTTTTTTTTTTTTTCTGAAAGTAAATGGGGATTCTTTTTCTTAGTTTCATTTTCTGATTGTTGCTACTGTATAGAAATGCAGCTAGTTTTGTATATTGATATCGTATTCTGCAGCCTTGCTGAATTCGTTAGCGCGAATAGTTTTTTGCGTATGTGGTTTTTGTAGTATTTATTATGTAGAAGATCATGGCATCTGCAAAGAAGAGTTAAGTTTTACTTCTTCATTTCCAGTCTGCATGACTTTTCATTTTGTTGCCTATTTGCACTTTCTAGAATTCCAGTACAATATTGAATAGAATTGGCAAGAGTAAACAAACTTGACCTTTTGCTGATCTTAGGGAGTAAGCTTTAAGTCTTTCCATGAATTATGAAAGCTGTGGGGTTTTTTATCAGGTGAGGAAGTTCTGTTACCTTTCTTCTAATTTACAGGTAGTGCTTATTCTTGACTACCTTTTATTTTGTTGTTTTGTTCACTTGCATAACTTATCAATATACTACTACTAATCACTAGCATCAGGTTTTATCATATGCCAGGCACTGTTTTAAGTGTTTTACAAATAACAGCTCAGTCGATATGTTAGTTCTATTCAGTTTCAGTATTTTTTGATCCATATATCTATCTGAATATTGGGAGAACATGACTTTTGTAATAGATTTTGAGAATCCTTTGGCAAAAATACATAAAAAAGTTTTGAATATTGTTATTCTATAATCATTCCTCTTTGTGCAGTATAAGCATTTAATCCTAAAACTCGCCAGTCCACATAGAGCTTTGAACAACCCAGTAGGTTGAGAGCAGATTTTTTTTTTCTTTAAGGTAAAAGCAAAACATGTTTACTTTAGAAAATGCAGATAAGCAAAAGTTCAAGTGTTTACAGTTCTTCTTTGGGTACATTCCTAGAAATTGTTTTAGGCCAAAGGAATACATATTTCTGAGGGTTTTTTGGGTAGGAATTGCCAAATTGCTCTCTGGAAATAATGTACTCGTAGTAGCAATATGTAAGTGCCAGTTACTTTGAACTTTTTCCCATCATAGATGATAGGAACTTTTAAATAAATTATATGGCGTTTTGAGAGATGAAAAATTCCACTTACTTGAAAAATGTTTTGTACAATGAGACATAACAATTGCCGGCAGCAGTAAATTTGTTGAAAATTAGTACTTTTAAAATAGCTTTTAAGGTCAAAAGAGTAAGTTTGAATATCTTAGTTCATTACATGAAGATTAGTCAAAAGAAATGGAAAATACTAGCTGAGACTTTGACAACTTTTTAACATAAAAAAAAAATCATGCTAAAAATAATCCTGAAAAGGTTTCAGATTCTCAGAGGGCAAACAAAATATTGTGAATGATTATTCTTTTCTGAGTTGTAATGTAGCTTAGGCAAATTTGTGTTTGAGAACAGCTGGTAAAAATCATTTGAATACAGTTTTGCCTGGACATAACAGGAACATTCATTTTTATTTATTTTTTAAAAAGATTTTATTTATTTATTTGAGATAGAGCGAGAGACAGAGCACAAGCTGCAGGGAGGAGCAGAGGGAGAGGGAGGAGCAGAGGGAGAGGGCGAAGCAGGCTTCCCGCTGAGCAGGGAGCCTGATGCAGGGCTGGGTCCTAGGACCCTGAGATCATGACCTGAGCCAAAGGCAAATGCTTAACTGACCGAGCCACCAGGAGCCCCTATTTTTATTTTTTTAAAAGATTTTATTTATTCATTTATTTGAGAAAGAAAGAAAACAGCTTGAGGGGGAGGGCAGGGGATGGAGGGAGAGGCGCAAGCAGACTCTTGAGTGCTGAGGGTGGAGTGGGACATGGGGCTGATCCCACTACCCAGAGATCAGGACCAGAGCCAAAATCAAGAGTTTGTTGCTCAACCGACTGAGCTACCCAGGCATCCCAGGTACACTCATTTTTAAATAATGGGGTATGAAGTACAACTTAACTATTTTGAAAAATAAGGTCAATTGTCTTTTGCTTTTAATGAAATTTGTTGCCAAGCCCTGGAACTGGAATAGAATTGCAAATCGTAACAATGTACTGATGGGGAAAATATACAATCAACTTTGACAGTTTTTAAGGTGTACTTGCTAAAAATGTGTAGAGATGAAAAGTTTGAGGGAAGAGCTTGCTTTTTTTGTTTTTTCCTATGATTTTATTTTTAAGTAATCTCTACACCCGACGTGGGGCTTGAACTCTCAATCCTGCGATTGAGTCACATGCTCTACTGACTGAGACAGCCAGGCACTCAAAGCTTGCATTTTAAAAATCTTTGTTCTATCAAGAACATTCTGGAATCTAAATAGTTTTAATAATTTTATCAAAAGTTTCAATCTTGGAATTCGAAGTTCTTAGAATAAGAATTGCTGTCGGCAAGGGGCACTTGGCTCGGTTGGTTAATCACCTGACTTAGTTTCTGCTCAGGTCATGTTCTCAGGGTCATGGGATCAAGCCCCATGTGGGGCTCTGTGCTCAGCATGGGGTCTCCTGGAGATTCTCTCTCTCTCCCTCTGCTCCTCCCTGTTCTCTCTCTCTCTCAAAAAAAAAAAAAAAAAAGAATTGCTCTTAGCAGTCATTTAATTATGCCCTCCTATCCACACATATATCTTGAGATTAAGGTCTGGTTTACTGCCCTCTAGCCAGCAGGTTAATCAGATGTCAGTTAAGTACCTTTGGTGTATAAATAAGGCATTGTATCAGATTTGTTAGTAGGGGGGTTTGGGTAAATAAAATACTAAAACAGAAAGTTCCATGTTATGAGTAATAGTTAAGTAAATTAATAGTAACTAAACTATATAGGACACTAATGGGATTGGGGACGAGGCTTGCTCTAAAATGGAGGGAAGTGTCTTACAGAAGTAGAATTTGTGTTTGGCCTTTGAAGAAAGAGACTGGGAGAGGGCTTCAAGCCAGAAGAAGGGAGTGAGTTTGCAAAGGCACGGAGTTGAAGACAGTAAACTGTTAAGTGCTTGGTGTTTTGTTTACTTTTAGAGAGGATTGGTGAGGTGAGGGGTGGGGAGGTAGTAGAGATGGATTTGTGGTTTGTTTTCACGGATATGAAGAGAATTGGAAAGGCAGGAGGAAGTCAGAAAATGGGGCTTTAAGTCTTACTCTGTATTCAGTCATTGACGGACTGCCTGTCAGTGCTTAACTTTTCCCTCATGCAAAACCATGGAGAGCAAATAGCATTAGGTTCATTAAAGTATCTTACTTTCTCCATGATGCTGCGGCCTCTTCTGTCCCAGGTCCTAAGGAAGCTTTGTAATTCGTCATTATATAATACATCAGCTGAGAATTGTAATCTACATGAAATCTTGTATTTTTTTTTTTTTTTTTACCACAAATTATCTCCTGACCCGCATCGGGCTCCCTGCTCAGTGAGGAGGAGCCTGCTTCTCCCTCTAACCCTCCCCCCTCTCATGTACTCTCTCTCATTCTCACTCTCTCAAAATAAATAAATAAATCTTTAAAAAAATAAATAAGATATGGCATTGTAAAAGTATAATGATAAGTAGGTGAATTCTCTTATTGTGTGTGGCAACGCACCCACACGGTTGATAACAGGTATGGTGATAAAAGAAAAATAAACCAAAGTTAACTCTAGTTGAGGAATAGAGTTTCTAGATTATTTTGATTATAGAATAGAAACCAGTTTATAGCTTTAAAAAAATTATAGACCAATTGTGATTGGTATGTCCATTTACTGCTTTTGTAGATTGACCAGAATATACCTTAAAATCTCAATCTTTTGTCCCCATGCTAAATAATTTGGGGCTATTAGTCTTCCATTAGAAATACAAGATTGTTTGGTTTCATTAAAAAACAAATTGCTGGAATATGCTTATAAAATTTTAAATTTAAAGTAATATGTGAAAATCAAACATTGGAGACTGTTATAAAGTAATAATTCTCTTTCCTTTAAGTGATCATTTTCTTTTTCCTGCATGTAGGATCATATTTGGGATCTCCTGCAATTTGCATTTTTTAAACTTAATAAATCTTAGATGTCTTTTTACTCAGTATATATAAGTGTAAATTTTTGAGAGTATGTATGTTGGTATTTCTGTTGCACAAATGCTTGGTAATTTATTTAACTTATCCTTTATTGATGGGCATTTCAGTTGCATCCAGCATTTCAATATCATAAACAGTGCTGTAGGAAGCATTCTTTTTTTTTTTTTTAAGATTTTATTTATTCATGAGAGAAGGAGAGAGAAAGGCCGAGGGAGAAGCAGACTCCCTACTGAGCAAGGAGCCTAATGCAGGACTTGTTCCCAGGACCCTGGGATCACTACCTGAGCCAAAGACAGATGCTTAACTGACTGAGCCACACAGGCGCCCTGCAGGAAGCATTCTTGAAACAATATCATTGCTTACTTGTGCTGCTGTGCTTGTAGGACACTTAAAAAGTGAAATTTCTGGATCAAAGAGTTTTTTGATTAAAAATTTATTAAATTTCTTTTAAAAATGTTATACCAGTTCACATGTATATTGTTTTCCCATACAATTACCAGTATGTCTTTACCAGTCTTTTTTTAAACTTTGCTAGATTGATGGGCGACAAACAGTATAGCATAAATTTGTTCTCATAAATTATAAGTGAGGTAGAGAACTTTTTTCATACATTTATTGACTTTAGTTTTTCTTTAAAAACCTTATTCATATTCTGCCCATTTTTGTTCCCTACCTGGTGGCTATTATTTTCCTTCTTTCCTCCCTCCCTCCCTCCCTCCCTCTCTCCCTCCCTCTCTCCCTCCCTTTCTTTCAGGGTCGCCTGGGTGGCTCAGTCTTTAAGCGTCTGCCTTCGGCTCAGGTCATAATCCCGGGGTCCCCGGGGTCCTGGGATCGAGCCCCGCATCGGGCTCCCTGCTCGCCAGGAAGCCTGCTTCTCCCTCTCCCGCTCCTCCTGCTTGTGTTTCCTCTCTCACTGTGTCTCTCTCTGTCAAATAAATAAATAAAATCTTAAAAAAAAAAAAGATCCCATGAACTTTTTTCATACGTTTATTGACTTTAGTTTTTCTTTAAAAACCTTATTCATATTCTGTCCATTTTTGTTCCCTCTCTCGCTGTGTCTCCCTCTGTCAAATAAATAAATAAATCTTAAAAAAAAAAAGATTTTATGTATTGAGAGAGAGAGAGAGCGAGCGAGAGTAGGGTGGAGGGGCAGAGGGAGCAGCAGACGGAGCCGGATGCTGGCCGATCCTAGGACCTGGGGATCATGACCTGAGCTGAAGGCAGACGCTTAACCAACTGTGCTACCCAGGTGCCCCATTTTTCTTCTTCTTCTTTTTTTTTTTTTCTAAAGATTGTATTTATTTATTTGACAGAGAGAGAGAGCGAAACAGGGAACACAAGCGGGGAGTGGGAGAGGGAGAAGCAGGCTTCCCGCCGAGCAGGGAGCCCGATGTGGGGCTCGATCCCAGGACCCTGGGATCATGACCTGAGCCGAAGGCAGACGCTTAACGACTGAGCCACCCAGACACCCCTATTTTTCTTCTTTTAAATAACTTATATTTTAAGGAAATAAATCCTTTGACTGTCATGTACTGTGAATATTTTTTAAAGTAGCTACTTGTTTTTTGACTTTGCTTATGGTATGCCTTACCATGTTTAGTTTTTATGTTATCAAATATTCTTTTATTGCTTTTAGATTTGTCATGCTTAGAAATCATCCAAGAGTATGAAGAAGGAAAACATGAATTTTTAAACTTATTTTTTTTCGTTTCTATACTTAAATATTTGATCCATAGGAAATTTATTTTGAATAATAAATGAATTAGGGGTCTAATTTTATAGTTTTCCAAAATGGCTAGCCAGTTTTCAACATTATCTAATCTATTAAATCACCTTTTCTGTATGAATATTTATATACTGATCCTCATTTCTAGTTCAGTTTCATTTCTGTGCAGTTAGTACAGACGTGTAATTAGTTGAGAATTTTAGAAGGTTTTTGAGGTCAGTGGAGCAGTAGAAAGGGTGATAGGTGGATTATACTATCTTATCTACCCTTTTGCCTTTTTTTTTTAAAAGGTTTTTATTTATTAGAGAGAGCACGCATGAGAGGGGGGAGGGTTAGAGGGAGAAGCAGACTCCCCACTGAGCAGGGAGCCTGACGTGGGACTGATCCCGATGTGGGACTGATCCCGGGACTCCAGGATCCTGACCTGAGCCGAAGGCAGTCTCTTAATCAACTGAGCCACCCAGGTGCCCCTTTCTCCTTTTGCTTTTAAGATTGATAAATTGTTGGGGCGCCTGGGTGGCTCAGTCGGTTAAGCGTCTGACTCTTGACACTCTTGATTTTGTCTTGGTTTGTGATCTCAGGGTCGTAGAATTGAGCCCGGTGTCGGGCTCTACGCTTACTGCAGTCTGCTTGAGATTCCCTCTTTCCTTCTCCCTTTGCCCCTTCCCCTCAAGCAATCTTTCTCTCTCTAAATAGATAAATCTTTAAAAGAAAAAGATTGATAAATAATTGCTTCTTTCAAGAAACACTTGTAACCATAACCATCCTATGGACTTGAAGTGACTTTGACTTACTCTTTTAGATTATTTCTCTGTGGAGAACAAAGTGAAGCTGGGATGAAGATGTAAGGCATACTCAATGAGAGGTTTTTCTCCCTCCGCCCCAAAATAACCAGGATTCTAAAATGAGTTTGAATTTCTCTAGGCAATAAAAACCTGCTAGTCAGTGCCTACACAGTAGCTAATTCTGTACTTGCCACAAAGAGACAAAGAAAATGTTTGTTAAAAGAACTGAAACTTGAAAAAAGGGTTATTAGTCACTGCTTAGAACTTAGTTGTCTTTAGGGATGTAGTCACTATAAGTAGGCTTTGATTTTTTTTTTTTTAATTTAAGTGTTATTTTTGTGCTCCTTGTTGCATGACTAGGGGTTAGAAGATGGGTATTAATTAGTTCAGGCTCAGTTACTGGCCATGTGACTGTGGGCTGGATGTTTAATTTCTTTGAATATTATTTATTTTTCTTTTTTAAAGATTTTTTCCATTTATTTGTCAGAGAGGGAGAGCGCACAAGCAGGGGAAGCAGCAGACAGAGGGAGAAGCAGGCTCCTCGCTGAGCAGGGAGCTCGTTGTGGGACTCCATCCCAGGACTCTGGGATCATGACCTGAGCGGAAGGCAGAGGCTCAACTGACTGAGCCATCCAGGCGTCCTAGTTTGAACAATTTCTGTAAGGATGTCAAAGGATCAAGGCAGTAGTTTGAAGACGTAGTATTGAAAATGAGATGTCCTCTGCCTTCCTCTGACATAGGAACAATGGAGGTAGTGAAAATTAAGAAAGAAGACATTTAAGGAGTTAGTAACCAAGGTGATCAACTGAAGGTTGCTTGTTAGGGCTGGGGCTTGCGGAAGGTGGAAAATGTATGGAGCTACAGTTGTGAGGATTGTTAAATTAATCAAAAGGCCAGGATGCAGATTTCATTTTTTATTGCAGGACTGGTTAAGGCTTGACAATACCAGTTTAGAGTGGCCCATTTTCTTATCTCTGTAGTAATTACTTCCGTAGTGCACAGACAATTTGAAATTTGAGAAAGCAAATAGCAGGCAGTATCTGGGATTGGGCTGTGGCGTGGTGGGTCCAGGAAATTGGTGGTGGTGATATAATGATTGGGGTTAATAACTCTAGGCTGGGTAAGAAAACTGGTAAGGCAAACAATCTAAATAAAAAACAAAACAGTTTTCATCAGAAGAAGAGAAACTGTTTCCGTATGTTTCTCTTCCAAGCAATGAAATTTTTTTTAAAGATTTTATTTATTTATTTGAGAGAGAGAATGAGAGAGAGCGAGCGAGCACATGAGAGGGGATAAGGTCAGAGGGAGAAGCAGACTCCCTGCTGAGTAGGGAGCCCGATGCGGGACTAGATCCCGGGACTCCAGGATCATGACCTGAACCAAAGGCAGTCGCTTAACCAGCTGAGCCACCCAGGCGCCCGAGCAATGAAATTTTAACTAGAAATTCCCCAGGAGATTTTTTATGTCTCTTTGGCCATAATTGGATTACAGGTTATGCTAGCTATTTTCTTTTTGTCTCTCTACTCTTCTCCCCTATTTTGTGTCCCAGAAGACTGACTGTAATGGACTGTATCAGTAAGGTGTGGTCATGGGGGGCGGGCTGGGGCAGGGTGGGAGGGGCCAGTGGAGAGAGTAAGAGGAGTGTGTTTATATGGTTGGTTTCCTCTGTGCTGGGGACCATCACTCCTGTCTAACAGTTCTCCAAGGGAGTCTCTTTGGGTTTCTGTAACCATTTCCCTCCTTTGTCCTTTGAGGCCTAGGCATAGGAACGGCTTTCCTGGTACTTGCTACTAGCTGTAGAATTCTACACTGTCCTTTTTTGCTTTTCTTTTTTTTTTTTTTAATATTTTATTTATTTGTTTGTTTGAGAGAGAGAATGAGAGAGAGAGAGCATGAGAGGGGGGAGGGTCAGAGGGAGAAGCAGACTCCCCGCTGAGCAGGGAGCCCGATGTGGGACTCGATCCCGGGACTCCAGGATCATGACCTGAGCCGAAGGCAGTCGCTTAACCAACTGAGCCACCCAGGCGCCCCTTTTTTGCTTTTCTTAAATTCTGCCCACACATGTATAAAAGGCCCGTCTTTAAACTCTTCTTGTAAACTGGCTCCTCTGGGTCATCTTTGTGCTGCCCTCACTCTGGGAGATCCCTGTGGCCATTCCTAAATCAGTCTCTGGCAAGGGGAATGAAACACATGCCCTTACTGGGGAAGCAGCCAACAGCGTTCACCATCGTCATGTTAGCATGTACAAAATCACGTGTACTTATCTTTCAGCTTTGTCAGCCAAATTTACAGTTAGTTCGCCATCTAGAACAGGAGTTGGCAACCACAGACATGTATGTTCATTCATTGTGTTCGTCGTGAGTGGACCGTATGGCCCGCAAAGCCTAAAATACTTGCTATTTGGCCCATTACAGGGAAAATTAGTTGACCCCTGATTTTAGAACTACACCGTTCAGTATGGGAGCCAGTAGACCTACACTTCAATATAGTCCAGCTAAGCGCTTGAAATGTGGCTAGTGTGAATTGAGATAACATAATTATAAAATATATACCACATTTCAAGGACTCACTTGTACTCACTTCTTTTCTTTTTTTTTTTTTTTTGAGAGGGTGTGTGCCTGCACATGAGAGAGCTGGAAGGGGCAGAGGGAGAAGGAGAGAGAGAATATCCAGCAGGCTGATGCTCAGGGCAATGCCCGATCTCACAACCCTGAGATCATGATCTGAGCTGAAATCAAGAGTCAGATGCTTAACCCATTGAGCTATCCAGGTACTCCTCTTCTTACTTTTTAATGTGGCTCCTAGAAACTTTAAAATTACATATATGGTTCACATTATATCTCTCTGGGACGGCACTGATCTAAGTGACTGGTCTCTTTGAAAGTGAATACATGGGATGCCTGGGTGGCTCGGTCAGTTAAGCGTCTGCCTTCGGCTCAGGTCATGATTCCAGAGTCCCGGGATCGAGTTTTGCATCGGGCTCCCTGCTCGGCGGGGAGCCTGCTTCTCCCTCTGCCTGCCGCTCCCCCTGCTTGTGCCCGTGCGCTCTCTCTCTCTGACAAATCTTAAAAAAAAATGAGTAGATAAAAGCTAACCTTAGGCAAAAGCCTATTAAAATTAGTTTTATAGGGGCGCCTGGGTGGCTCATTTGTTAAGCGTCTGCCTTCGGCTCAGGTCATGATCCCAGGGTCCTGGGATCGAGTCCCACATCGGGCTCCCTGCTCTGCGGAGAGCCTGCTTCTCCCTCTCCCGCTCCCCCTGCTTGTGTTCCCTCTCTCGCTGTGTCTCTCTCTGTCAAATAAATAAATAAAATCTTAAAAAAAATTAGTTTTATAAAGCAAAGCAAGCATGGCACCCAGAGAGACATTTGGCCCAGGTTTTTACAAGTTTTCATCTTTCTTTCCTCTGCCTGAAATATTCTTTCTAGCACCTGCTCACCATGATTTTCCTTTATCATCTGGGACCCAGCTCAAATATTGACTTACTCTGCAAAAGCTCCCTCCACCCCACAGTCCTCTGTATGTTGTAATTATCTATGTTTGCACATTTCTCCTGGGATCCTAAAGGAAGGCTTTGGAATACATGTGTACCACTCTCTATATACTGAGTACTCAGTGGGCTTTTATTTAATGAGTCGAATATATAATAGAATGGATAAATGAGTTACCAACTTAATGAGCTTGGTTATTTGTCTTTTCCTTCTGGGTGACTTTGGCAGAGTAGTATAAATATGGGATTGTTACAGGAAGCAGATTTGGTGCAAAGCCATGAAGAGATAGCCCAAGTTGAAAGGTACAACTCCTTGGACTTGTTTATTGTAGTCCTGATTGCTTTCATTTCCATTTTACTGAAGGTATTGCTTTGATAGCACAGTACAGTAAATGATCATTTTTATTCCACATAAAAATTATGTAAGATACAGTTTTTTCTAAGGTTTTATTTATTTCAGAGAGAGAGAGAGCATGTGTGTGTGTGCGCAAGCATAAGCAGGGGGAGCGGCAGGCAGAGGGAGAAGCAAACTCTCTGCTGAGCAGGGCCTCCCCCTGCCCCCCCATACTGGCTCGATCCCAGGACTCTGAGATCATGACCTGAGCCGAAGGCAGACACTTCACTGACTGAGCCACTCAGGCGTCCCCAGTCTTTCATTTTAAGGTGGTACAGCATATAATATTTTTAGAAAGTTCTTCATCAAAACTGGTTAAAATGGGGTGCCTGGCTGGCTCAAGTTGGTTAAGCCTCCGACTCTTGATTTCAGCTCAGGTCCCGATTCTAGCTCCTTGTTCAGCAGGAAGTCTAATTGGGATTTTCTCTCTCTCTCCTTCTGGCCACCCCGCCTCCACCTCGTGCGTGCATGTGTGTGTTCTCTCTCTCTTTAAAATAAATGAATCTATTAAAAAAATTGGTTAAAATAAGATTTTTGATAATTCAGAGAATAAATTTTAAATATTCCAAATTAAAGGGCGCCTGGGTGGCTCAGTTGGTTGGGCGACTGCCTTCGGCTCAGGTCATGATCCTGGAGTCCCGGGATCGAGTCCCGCATCGGGCTCCCTGCTTGGCGGGGAGTCTGCTTCTCCCTCTGATCCTCCCCCCTCTCATGTGCTCTCTCTATCTCATTCTCTCTCTCAAATAAATAAATAAATAAAATATTTAAAAAAAAATAAATATTCCAAATTAAATATAGTAGACTTTACAAGGGTTAGGTAACGTTTACAAAGGTAAATGTTGTACACCTGATTTGTTGGAGATTAGAGGGCTAGGAGAAAACAAAATGTAGATTAGCTTTTTCTATGGATTTATCCTTGGTCTACTAATTAGATATTATCAGTTAGTGATATTAGTAGACCTAGGCAGATCTTTTAGAAATTGCATGACTCTCAGTTCTGGCTTATCACTATTTCAGGGTCATGTTTTAGAAACTTAGAAACCTTGAGTTTAGTTGCATGGCTGGATGTCTGTTCTTTTTTTTTTTTAAGATTTTATTTATTTATTTGACAGAGAGAGAGACAGCGAGAGAGGGAACACAAGCTGGGGGAATGGGAGAGGGAGAATCAGGCCTCCTGCTGAGCAGGGAGCCTGATGTGGGGCTCGATCCCAGGACCCTGGGATCATGACCTGAGCCGAAGGCAGATGCTTGACTGAGCCATCCAGGTGCCCCTGGATGTCTGTTCTTTAAATCACTGGATGTTAGCCTTTAGGGCATTATTCTTTTGGCCTTTATGACATTTAATTTTTAAATTTTGGGGTAGTAAGAAAGTAATTTTCTTTTGCATGTTACATGAAATTAATTTTAAGGTGAAGGAAAATGAGTAGAATTGGCTTTTTAATATGTTTTTCTTCCATTGTATAGCTTCGTAGTGCTGCTTTTTAAAAAAATTTTTTAAGATTTATTTATCTTTAGAGAAAGAGTGAGAGTGTGGGTACACAGGGGGAGGGGCAGAGGGGGGGAATCTTTCTAGCAGACTTTCTGCGGAGCGAGGAGCCCCCATGCAGGGCTCGATCCCACAACCCATGAGCTCATGACCTAAGCCACATCCAAGAGTCGGATGCCTAACCAGCTGAGGCACCCAGGGACCCCTTAATTTTTTTTTTTTTTAAGTAATCTCTACACCCAACATGGGGCTAGAACTCAAAACCCCAAGATCAGTCGAGTCGCACACTCCACCAGTTTAGCCAGGCAGGTGCCCCATTCCACTATATAGCTTTGATGTCATTTTGAGTGAGGCCTTCAGAGATGAGTCTAGCTGTGAGCAAAAATTCTCCTTATTTTCCAGTCCTTGATTCATTAAAGCCAATTTGTAACAGTGGTTATGTTATTTATGGGTAGACAGATTCCTTTTGGAAGTGATGCACAAGTAGCGAGAATTACTCTGTTACAATCATTCTTTTCCCATCCCCCATGGTAATTGAATTGGTTGAAGGGAAGAAGCTTCAGTGTTCATTTATTTATGAAATAGCTTATTTATGAAACCATGGTCTTATCGTAGATAATAGAGAACTAAAAAAAAGTGTTCTTACGGTTTATAGAAATATCAAATTAATATTTGTCTTACTCTGTTTCTTACCTATTTAGTTACCAGTTTGTGATTATCTTCAACATTTATCTTCTCCTTCTCATTCTCACTGCTGTTTGTTTTGGTTTTATGACATCATTTCTTATCTGGATTTATTGCATTTCTCTTGTACATGGTCCTTCTCATCCTGCCAGAGTGGGCTTTCCAGTATCAAATCAGTTATTTTCCTGCTTAAAATTCTTAGTTTCCTCAGAGCCCTTGTTAGAATAATCTCACAGGCTCTTCATGATATGACCTCTAGCCTCCTTTCCAGTTACAAGCTCCACCTCTGTCAACAGTTGAAGATACTATTCCACTATCTGCTGGCTTCTGTTGTTGGTTTGGTAGGTCAAGTACCCAGAATAATTGCACATTTTTTTGTAGGTGGTATTTGCTTTCTGGCTACTTTTAAGAGCTGTGTGTGTGTGTGTTTAATAAACCTGTGTGTTAGAGTTTCACTGTGATATATCTAAGTATAGATTTTTATTTATCCTGCTTGGCCTTAACTTTGAGGATTGGCATCTTTCAACAATTATGGAAACATCTCAGCCCTTATCACTTATTTTTGTCTCTCATTATAGGATGCATTTTGGACCTTCTCATTCTCCATGGTTTTTTTTCCCCCAAGTGCAGTACTATGAAAGGATATAAATAGTCTAAATGTCCAATAGGGGATTAAATAAATTATATTTCAGCCATAAAAACAGACTAACAGACCAATAAAAATGATGTAGAGGAGTATGTAATGAATGACATGGAAAGATATTCACAATACATTAAGTGAAAAAAGCAAGTTCCCAAACTGCATGTATGAGTCCATTTTTGTAATATGTGTATTTATAATATGTATATTTGCCAAAGTAGAAGGACACATGATATTTACCAAAATATTAATGTTAGTTACTTGGATATCATAGGATAATGGGTGGTTTTGTTAGAATTTTTTTCAGGGAAGGCATTTGGGATTTTAATTTTCTGTAATGAAGATTACTTTTAGAATAGGGAGAGGGAGTTACTAAATTTAAATTAGCCCAAAGATGCCCCCACAGTTCATTTTGAGTTCATTCTGGTGTTAAAGGAACAAAAATTCAACTGGGTGGGGGCGCCTGGGTGGCTCAGTCAGTTAAGCGACCAACTCTTAACTTATTCAGCTCAGGTCGTGATCTCAGGTTCATGAGATTGAGCCTCATGTCAGGTGCTGTGCTTAAGGTGGAGTCTGCTTGGGACTCTCTCCCTCTTCCTCTGCCCCTCCCCCCTGCTTGTTTTCTCTCTCTCTCTCTCTAAAATAAATAATTTTTTTAAAAAAATTCACCTGGGAGAACTTGAAGATCTAATTGGCCTTATTGATTCATGAATTGGACATCATCCCATCTACCAAGTAGAGGGGAGTTCAGAGGAGCTTTACAAAATGGAAGGATTTTATAGGCAGAAACAGGGCAGGACAATTAGCAAAAGAAAAGAAAAGATAGTTTCAGGCAAGGCCACCTTCCCTTAAATGAAAGGTCTTTTTAGGATGGATTACCTTATTTTCCTTTGGTGGAGGGAGGGGGATGGAGAGGGATGGAGAGGGCCATGTGACAGATTACCTCATTGATGCTGACCCTAAAATTCCTGATTGGTTAAAAGTACATTTCTGGAAGTGGTTGCAACTTTAATTAGGTTTGGTTCCTGGTTTTGGTGACTTGTCCTAGCATATGTAACTCCATTTTGGGCCTGTGGTTTTCTTTTTAGCACTGGCAAAGTAAATATTTCTGGGAAATTACTTAAAACTTTGAGTGCCCTTCACTCTTCCTTGTAAGTATAATATTCAGTAGCAATTGTTGATACTGAAACAAAAATACTCAAGTAAATTTTGCCAAGGAGAATAGATGAGAAAATATAAACTCTCATTAAAAAATTATTACTAAGATGATACCAAGTTACCTTACAGCTTTTTACAAAGACTGGGAACTATAAGTTGTAGTCTTCTGCTTCATGTGTTTCAACACTCTGTTCTGTTTTATTCGTTCATTTGTGTGGAAGGTCTCTGCACAGGATGGTGGATGATATTCTTGGTTCCCATAGTATAACAGGTAACTTGACATTTCACTTAAAAAGATAAAATAACAGTTGCTGTCAGATTATAAAATTCCTTTTCTAGAAGATACTCTTAATATTTGAAGATATGCTTTGAAAAAAATAAAATGAAAAAATTATACCATTTCATTTCAAGATCAGTAAGTCTATGTTGAACTTAAATGAATTCCAGTAAAACTAACTCAAAAATCTAACCTTAACAAAAAGTTCCAGTAACAGATTATTTTAGCAAGCAAAATGAGCAGTGTATGTGGCTGTTAATGGGCACCATGTTTAATAGAATGGACATTAGCTTTTGCATTACTGTTTAATTGTCCAATTATTAAAAGTGTTGCTTTAAGCTCTGAATGTTTTGCCAAAGAAAAACTTAAATTTATTTTTAAAGAATTTTATTTTCTTTCTCCAGGTAGGAAGGATTCAAGTTAGAAATTTTACCAAAAAAACTTAAAAAATCTTTTTGAAGATTTTACCTATTTGTTAGAGTGTGAGCACAAGCAGAGGGAGAAGCAGGCGCCCCGCTGAGCAAGGAGCCATGTGAGACTCAGTCCCAGGACCCTGGGATCATGACCTGAGCCAAAAGGCAGACTCTTAACTGACCGAGCCACCCAGTTGTCTCTAAAATTTTTTAATAAATACATCAAAAACTAAAATCTAGCTAGGCTGTTATGCAAGATACTATGTGTGAAGACAAACTGATGAATGAAGGCAAATTTCATTCAAAATGAACTCTGCCCAATCAGCTGCTTGCTTAAATTATAATAGCACTATGATTCAGTATGAAAATAAGGAACTGTCTGCAAATCTGTGACAGTAATAAATCAAAATATACAACGTATATAGGAGTCAAAACAGAGCAACAAATTCTAATTAAAAACATTTTAATACCTTGAAAATCAATTTTTCTTTAAAATCATGAAAAAGATGCCCATGTTAGTTAATAATTGACTCTAAACCTCAAACATTAGGAAGCTACGTTAATGTGACTTAGTATACAGAAAGGAATCTTTCAGAATACAGAAATGAGAACGAAATGGATTTTATTTATTTATTTTTAAAGATTTTGTTTATTTATTTGTCAGAGAGCACAAACGGGGAGTAGCAGGCTCCTCGCTGAGCAGGGAGCCCAATGTGGGACTTGCATGACCTGAGCCAAAGGCAGACGCTTAACTCACTGAATCACCCAGGCATCCCAGAACGAAATGAATTTTAGAATATTTTCATTACCCCCCCCAAAAAAGCAAAAACAAGTCTGTACCCATTAACAGTCATTCCCCATTCCTCACAGTTCTACCCCCAATCCCTGGGCATCCACCAACCTTCTGTCTTTGTGTATAGAATCCTCTATTCCAGGGCGCCTGGGTGGCTCAGTTGGTTAAGCGACTGCCTTCGGCTCGGGTCATGATCCTGGAGTCCCGGGATCGAGTCCCACATCGGGCTTCCTGCTCAGCAGGGAGTCTGCTTCTCCCTCTGACCCTCTTCCCTCTCGTCCTTTCTATCTCTCGTTCTCTCTCTCTCTCAAATAAATAAATAAAATCTTTAAAAAAAAAAAAAAGAATCCTCTATTCTGGACTTCATGTAAATGGAATCCTACAATATGTTGTCTTTTGTGACTTTCATTTAGCAGTTTTCAAGTTTCATCCATATTAAAGTGTGTCTCAGTGTTTTTCTCCTGTTATTGCTGGATAATATTTCATTATATGGATCAACATTCTATTAATCTATCAGATAATGGATATTGGAGTTGTTTTCACTTTCTGTTATTATGGATATTGCAGCTGTAAACATTGATTTAGAGGCTTTTGGCTGGACATGTTTCCTTTCCCTTGTATGTATACCTAGGACTGGAATTGGGTCATGTGGTAGCTGTGTGTTAAACCTTTTGAACTTTCAGACTGTTTTTCAGAGCATCATTTTACATTCCCACTAGCAATGTAGGAGGGTTTTAATTTCTTCATGTTCTGGCCAACACCTTTTTTACTCCCCTCCCCCCCAAACAAAAAACAAGCAAAACCTCTGTTTTATTCTTACCAAATGGATACCATTCTTCTAAATATTCTTATTATAGGTGTTTATAAACACTTCTCTATTTGTACCACAAAAGAGCTATCATATCCAGTCCCTGAAATAACACTCTTCTCAAAGTTTCCTGCATGTACAGCTTCTTTTTCCTGCCCCCCAGCTTTATTGAGATCAAATTGACACATTAACATTGTATAAATTTATGGTGTACAAATGGCCAACACTTGTTATTTTTGATTACAGTCATCTAATGGGTGTGAAGTGCTGTTTCATCATGGTTATGATTTGTATTTCGCTGGTGGCCAGGGAGGTGGAGCATCTTTTCAGGTGGTACTGGCTATATGTATATATTTTGGAGAGCAGTGTCTGTTCAGATACTTCGCCTATGTTTAAATTGGATTACTTGTCTTTTTATTATTGAGTTGTAAGAGTTCTTTATATATACAAGTCCCTGATCAGATTTGCAAATTTTTTTTTCTTGTTCTGTGGGTTGTCTTTTTACTTTCCTCATGTTGTCCTTTGCAGGAAAAAAAGTTTAAAAATAAATTTTGATAAAGTCTAGTGTATCTAAGTTTTCTATTGTTGCTTGCACATTTTTGTAATCACAGTTGCAAGATCCATTCAGAGAGTCTAATTTCTCATATGGTCAGAATTGGATCTTACAGCATCATATGATTAATATAGTTGTGATTACTGTGTGTACATATAGTAGTTTTGTTTTTATCTTCTTAACTTTTTTTAAAAAGATTTTATTTATTTGACAGAGATAGACACAGCGAGAGAGGGAACACAGCAGGGGGAGAGGGAGAAGCAGGCTCCCTGCCGAGCAGGTAGCCTGACGTGGGCCTTGATCCCAGGACCCTGGGATCATGACCTGAGCCGAAGGCAGACGCTTAACAACTGAGCCACCCAGGCGCCCATCTTCTTAACAGTTTTATGTATAAATTTCCTTCTATTGATACTGCCCATGCTTCCTTTTTTAAGAGTTGTGTCATGTTTTGTGGTTGTATTATAATTCACATAGTCATCCTCTTGCTTGTTTTTCAAATTCATTCTTTAAATAGTGCTGGTTAGTAGCTATATCCATCAACTCAAAAGTTACCTTGTTTTCTTTCCTTAGGTAGGATTAACCTAAAACAGTTGATGGCAAAGAAGATACAGTTGACAGCAGAGGCAGAGGTAAGTAGCTTCCTGTTCTAGAAACAAGAATGTAGAGTTAGGGTAAGGAATTTTGTTTAGTAAAAAAAAATTTTTTTAAGATTTCATTTATTTGTCAGAGAGAGAGAAAAGCAGGGGGAGCGGCAGGCAGAGGGAGAAGCAGGCTCCCTGCTGAGCAAGGAGCCGGATGTGGGACTTGATCACAGGACTGTGAGATCATGACCTGAGCTGAAGGCAGCCACTTAACCAGCTGAGCCACCCAGGTGTCCCTGTTTAGTAAAATATTTAATGCTCAATTGCTTAAAGAATAATTTACCTTTCTTATCGGTTGACACTATCCTGCCACTTTGTCATCCTACATGTAAGAGACAAGATAGGAAGCTGTTGTAATATTTTAGTATCCTAGACAGAGTAAACGGGCAGGGAGGAGAAGGGAACTACACTTAGAAGTCCTGTTACGGACTAGGCCATGTACTACGTGCTTTACATACGTAATTTTATTAAATTATCCCATTTACAAGAGTGATCACTAAGTGGTTACATTTCGTTGTTTTATGGGTTAATATTTACTAATGTGAAATGACCATTGAGGTTGACAGGTATGTGAATATGGTTTGGAGCCATGAAATTTACTTGTTCTTTTGTGGGTTTTTAGAAATAATTGTTTTTTAGAGAGGGAAAGGGGCGGGGAGGGGAACAGGGAGAGGGAGAGAGTATCTTAAGCAGGCTTTGTGCTGGCAAAGACCCCAAGGCGGGGCTCGATCTTAACACACTAAGATCATGACTTGAGCTGAGATCAAGAGTTGGTTGCTTAACCGACTGAGCCACCCAGCTGCTCCTAGAAAAAATTTTTTTAAAGATTTTATTTATCTATTTGACAGAGAGAGACACAGCGAGAGAGGGAACACAAGCAGGGGGAGTGGGAGAGGGAGAAGCAGGCTTCTCGCAGAGCAGGGAGCCTGATGTGGGGCTCGATCCCAGGACCCCGGGATCATGAACTGAGCCAAAGTAGACGCTTAATGACTGAGCCACCCAGGCGCCCCCTAGAAATAATTTTTAAAACAAATGAAAATCAATCTAGTCATTTGTAATTTGGAGTCATGCTCTGAACCAGTTCGCTCAACTACATTGGACCACCTTCCCCTAATCTTTAAGGTGAGAACATGGGACTAGCTATCTCCAGGGTTCTGTTCAGCTCCAATAGTCTATGTCATTGTGTAACTAATCTAAACTTCTGCTCCTAATTCACTGTTTTCCTGGTGTGAAGGAAATGGGTAATCTGTAGATTTTATTTTATTTATTTATTTATTTTAAAGATTTTATTTATTTATTTGACAGAGAGAGAGATAGTGAGAGCAGGAACACAAGCAGGGGGAGTGAGAGAGGGAGAAGCAGGCTTCCCACCGAACAGGGAGCCCGATGTGGGACTCGATCCCAGGACCCTGGGATCATGACCTGAGCCGAAGGCAGACGCTTAACGACTGAGCTGCCCAGGCGCCCCAATCTGTAGATTCTATTGACAACTCTTTTGGCTCCACAGAACTGGAGTTGTCAGATAAAATACAGTATGTGTAGTTAAATTTGAATTTCAGATGACAAATAATTGTTTAGTCATCATGCAATATTTGAGATATAATTAGACTAAAAAAGTCACTTGTTTATCAAATTCACATTTAACTTTTGTCCTGTATGCTTATTTGCAAAATCTGGCAACCAACAGCACTCCCTGAAAGTTGAGATATATAGATAGAAGAGCTCATATTAAAGAACGGTGGTAAAGGTTGTCAAGTATTGAGCAAGCTCTTTAGTCTGAAGGGAAAACAAATGAGAGAGGGATGATGAGATCAGTGGGTTGAACTGACAGAGTCTGTTAAGGTCACATCTAGGTCCAAATGCTGTCTATCATAAAAAAAAATTTTAAATACTGAACTAAAAAAAAAAAATCCAGTGCTAGTGGGGTTATACACATTGTGTAACCCTTAGTTAGGACCTTTTGAAATCCTTAGAATTGTATTGTAACAAGACTTAACAAGCTCTTGGAACAGTCGGGGAGACTAAAGTGATTAAATCCCAACCAACTTACTGTTAATAGATAAATTAACTTTGTTTTAACATTGTGTTAATGAAACTATTTGGAACAATTTCTTTGGTTGCAAATAAAAGAAACCTACTTCGGCTTAAAAAGAAACCTATTTGAAAGATATTAATGTATCTCATAGAATCCCAGAAGTTGAACACTTAAGCTTTGGAAATGGAAACGCTTTAGTAGCAAGAGTTCACGTATTTTTTTTTTTTAAGTTTTTTTTAAGATTTTATTTATTTGACAGAGAGACACAGCGAGAGAGGGAACACAAGCAGGGGGAGTGGGAGAGGGAAGAAGCAGGCTTCCCGCGGAGCAGGAACCCTGATGCAAGACTCCATCTCAGGACTCTGGGAACATAACCTGAGCCAAAGGCAGATGCTTAACGACTGAGCCACCCAGGCGCCCCAGAGTTCATGTATTTCTGAATTTTTCAGTTAATCAGATTTTCAGTCCCTTGTTTTAAGTTCAGAGTTTCAGATTTATGAGAGAGAGAATTGGATTTTGGCCAGAAGGGCAGGGCCATGTAGTATAGCCCTGGCCTAAACACTGGGTACCTGTCAGTTTCCAGAGAAAAATGAGTATGAGAAGAGTTAAAAAGGAGTGCCTTGATACTGTGAATATTTGTAGAACTTTTATTAATGCACACAACTTTATAGAGGGAATGCTAGGTCTCATGTGAGGGGGATGAAAAATTACTTCCTATTTCTGTTTCTTAAAAACACAGATTTATTGCAACATATTTCATTTACTTCTGATGTAGCATTTAAAATTCTGTTTTACACATCAGTACCTTATGCTATTGTGTAACTATTAAATGAGCAAACTGTAATGAGTAAGGCTCAGATGGCATGTCTGCAAATGAGGACTTCTCTTTATGGTTTATTGCTCATCCAAGTAACCTCTTCTAAAAAAGTGTTTGGATAGTGCCAATCTATTTGATTTATTGGCAGACTGCTGGAGAGATAAGTCTAAGTCTTTTCTGCCCAGAAATTCTTTGGTTATTGTATACGTTGAGGTTAGGTTGTACTGTAGTAGATAAACATAAGATGAACACAAATAATTGTGGCTTAAGCAATAGACGTGTATTGCCCTTCCATGTAAATGATCTGGAAGTGGGAAGTCTAGAATGGTTATGGTGACTCTTGTCGTCCTCCCAGGACCTGGTCCCTTCTACCTCTGTACTTTACATTTTGTAGGCTGTGATCCGCCTTTTCATTGTCCAGATGACTCCAGCCATTTCATCTGAGTTTCAGGGAGCAGGATTGAGTTAGGAAAAGAAGTGGGTTGACAACTAACAGCCTCTACTACAACTGTCCATTCTACTTTCCTGTCCTTGGTGTTCTGATCAAGTCTTCTTTTGGCTGTGTCCATGTGATTGTATCCTGATATTTCCCTTTCTGCCTTTTTTCATTTTGCCTAAATACATAGATGTATCAGTCTCTAGTCTCCTTCAGTGAACCTTGGGAAAATCAGTTTATTGTTCTTTATGATTTCATCACTTACAAAATGCAGGAAGGTACCTGTCCTATTGCCCTGTTAGGAATGTTCAGTAATCTAGTTCCATGAATTACCTACTTGGTTCCTTTGTCAGGCACTGTGTTAGGTGCTGGGATTCTGAAGAAGTTATGGTTTCTGTCCTCATGCTAGCTGAGCACACCATGTGTAAAATGGATAAACAAGAGGAACAACAACTGAATTAGATACTTTGAAAGAATTAGATACTTTGAAAATGTTCTTTGAAAGCTGAAAAGTGGTCAGTGTAGTTTGGTATTAGAGCTTTATTGAGAACCTTACAGGTGATAATCTATTTTACATTAATGAGAATCCAAAACATCAAAACTAGTCAGATGGTAATACTCTGCATATCGCTGATTGAGGGACATTTTGGTTCTGCCCCACCCCCAATATTTTTTTTCCTTCTTCCATCATACACACAGATTCACGTGGACAATGTAGGCACATGTAGGCTTGTACATCATAGGTATATCGGCAAAATCAGCATCTATTTATATGTTCAGTTATATATTTTTAGACATTATTTTGTGGGGTTTTTTGTTAAAATATTTTTTCAAAATGTGATATAAAATGACTTCATGATCATTCGTATGAATGTATCATTTGTTAGTTACTAGGAATGTATTTTTACTACTCCCTGGTTTTCTAACATTTAACAATGGCTAAATGAAGGAGGTTGGTAAAGATGATGAGAAATGGCAGAATATATCAATTAGGTAAGATGGGGAAGCTCCTGAATAGATGAAGATAAATGTGTTTTGGCTTAGTTTGATTGATAATAATAGGATATCAGGAATATCGTAGTCTAACTTAAGCTGGGAGACAGCTCAGGATGAATTTTACTTTAAATAAAGAGGGATTATAATTTAGAGCTCTAATTTCTTTTTTTTTTAATATTTTATTTATTTATTTGACAGAGACACAGCGAGAGAGGGAACACAAGCAGGGGGAGTGGGAGAGGGAGAAGCAGGCTTCCCGCTGAGCAGGGAGCCCGATGTGGGCTTGATCCTAGGACCCCGGGATCATGACCTGAGCCAAAGGCAGACACTTAACGAGTGAGCCACCCAGGCACCCCTAGAGCTCTAATTTCATTAGTTGCTGGGTTATCTTGAACCTTTGGCTTTCTGTATTATGGGTATTAAGGATTATGCAATAGTTATGCTCAAGACTTAACTTCCAAACAAGTGTCTTTTTTTTTTTAATGTGGAGTTTATTACAATGCACTATTTATGACTATAAACCTCTTTTACATTGATGCATTCAAATGAAATGTTTGTGATAGGACTAATTTATTAGATTACCTGCCATTTTCAGGCTACACGTACACTGTTGACTTTTTTTTTTTTTTTTAGGTTTTACTTTTGGCTTATGGTACTCATGATGTAGAAAATATTTTGGATCAAGTACAGTGGAAAGCAGTATAATGTTATGTGAACTCGGAGTCATCAAGACTGGGGGTTCTCATCCTAGTTAGCTTACAGGTTCTGTGACCTTGGGCAAGTCACATTACTTGATTTGTTCGAGTTTGGATCTGTCTTAGGTAGAATAGGAATTATGTTGCCTACTTCACAAAGATTGTTTTAGGACTAGCACTAATATATAAAAGCCCCTAACAGAGTATCTGGCATTTAGCAGTCACAGACATTGAATAAATCCCAGCCATTACCAACAATGGCAACAGTAGTGATTTGTAGTCCCTTTTCCTTCATAGCTTTTAGAAAGAAATCAGGGCTACGGAGTTCTTTTAGACAAGTGCTTTCCGCTTTATGATAGACGTTGAGTAAAGTCAGCAGGAGTATGAGTAGGAGTTTCACTGTCAGGGATTGGTTTCAAAAGCTGTTTTGAAATACACTTAACATCTACAGTCTTAGCAGTTGCTTTGCTGAGAGCTAGATGTACAGTGGTTAACAAAAGACATGCTGTTTAAAGTCAGGTGAGGGAGGCAGACATTAAGACATCAAAAAATAGAAATATATAGAATTTCAGATGGTATTAAGTGCAGTGAAAGAAATGAATGAGATGCAGTAGCTTTAGAGTGAATTGTTAGGGGAAACCTCTCTTGAATTAGTTTAAGACCTAAACGGTGTATTACCTGTTCTATTGTGTTACCTGTTTTGCCCAAAAAGGTCTGGTTTCTGGTTCCACGCCACTGGGGGGTTAAAAGATTCTCTGTGTAAAGCCAGGCAGTGAGTCAGAGGAACAAGTAGTTAGTTCATGGCCTAGCAAGTAATATGATCTTGTGGAGTCAGAGTATAATTTTTTATACACTGTACTCTGTATATGTTTTTACTTTGTGTTTCTCTCAGTCTACTTTTTTTTTCTCAATCTACTTTTTTATTTTTTTCATGCCTCTCTGCCTTTGAAAGGGTGATTTTATCTATTCATAAATGACCCTCCTCTTTTCTCATTTTAAGACTCAGTTCAAGGTAACCTCTCCTTGGAAGGCTTTTTAGAAGAATTATCTTTCTAAAATGCAGATCTGAGCATGTTTGTAAAACTTGTGTTTAAAACATCATTGGTTTCCAGTTGCCCTTTAAGAGAAAATGAAAAATTCTTAAAGTGTCCTAAAGGTCTGTCATGTTGTAGCCCATTTGCTTCTTCAGCCTCATCTCTGATCACTTGTGAGTGCCTTCACTGTGTTTGGACCGTGGCATCTTTGCTTCATGGTGATTGTTCCCCATTCTTAGAATATTAGAGGTTGTCCAGTTCAGTTGCTTATTTAAAAAATGGGGTTTCTTTCAGAGCGGGGAAGGGTGGGGCGATGGGCAAAATGGGTGAAGGGGAGAGGGAGATGTGGGCTTCCAGTTTATGGAATGAGTAAGTCACGGGAATAAAAGGCACAGGGTAGGGAATAGAGTCAGTGGTACATTGGTAACACTTGAGAAGTGTTCTGTCCTGTCCCGGGTGTGAGAGGTTGGGGTCATAGATGGGGGGCGGGGGGCAGTTGTGAAAGGAGGTTACAAGGAGACTTGACATCTGCACCACCCTATACTGGCCCTCACGCTATTGAGATGCCTGTGATTTTTATTCTTTTACTTTGTCTCTTCTCTTTCTCCATTCTGTCACTTTGGATGCCTGGTAGCATTCCCTGCACCATGAATGATTTGTGTCTTTCCTCATTGATGGGCGGTGAGCTCAGTGAGAGCAGGGCTGTGTGTATCTTGTTCACCACCGTAGGTGCTGAATAAAAATACTCCTTGTCGTCCAGATCTGTTTGGTTCCTGGGATTGTAGAGTGGGTTGGGATAACAAGGGGTACTCTTTATTTGTGGAGTGACCGGAAAAGAAGAAAAGATAGGGGTTTTGGAATATGGAGCAAAAGGAAGGGAATAGAAGGAAGGGGAAGAGAAAACGGTACAGTTGATAAAGAGGGTGAGGGTGGGGAGGTTGTTGGAGGTGTTCTCATTACAGGACCGGAAGCTGCGAGTTCTGGAGCGTAAGGCAAAGGCTCCTGTTCAGGTGAGTGTGTGGAAGGCCAAGAGCTTGTGCGGAAGATGTTGGCTGTGTACTCTTCACCTTGAGTTGCGTGCATTAGGACCTGATTTTTTTTTTTTTAAGATTTTATTTATTTATTAGAGAGAGAGAGAGAGAGAGTGAGAGAGAGAGAGAAAGCCCAAGAGGGGGTAGGGTCAGAGGGAGAAGCAGACTCCCTGCTAGGCAGGGAGCCCGATGCGGGACTCGATCCCAGGACTCCGGGACCATGACCTGAGCTGAAGGCAGTCTCTTAACCAACTGAGCCACCCAGGCGCCCCAGGACCTGATTTTTAACAGCTTTTACTGACATTTGTGTAACATTTATTATGATTTTTTTTTCATGCTTCTGGTCTGCTTAAGCCAATACTTAATTGGGAAGGAGACTGGTTGCAGAGTATGAGGAATACTAGCTAAAAGAAAAGGTTTGACATCCTTTTGCCATGTCTCAAGACTGCAGGCCTCTTTTTTAATGCTGAGTAAAATTTCAGTGGACTGATGGGAGTAGGGAGCAAAGTGTTAAAACCTTACATGATTTAGCCCCCCTTCTTCCACCCCTTCCTTCTTTATTTTTATTATTTTTTAATTATTCTTTTAGAGTAGGCTATACTTCCAACGTGGGGTTTGAACTCATGACCCCAAGATCAAAAGTTACTTGCTCTACCAAATGAGCCAGCCAGGTGCCCCATCCCCTCCTCCTTTTCTGACCTCAGGTCTTACCACGCCTCCTCAGCTTTGACATCCTCCTTCCTTACAGTTTCTCAAACCTGTCCAGGGTTCCTGCCTCAGGGCTTTTTACACTCATGTTTTTTTTCTTCCTGGTACTTTTCCCCACAGATATCCACTAACTTACCCTCCTACCTTCTTCAAATCTCCAATGTCATGCTGTCTTTGAGGCTTTCCTTTGACCTCTGTGAAAAACACCTTCCCCGCCCCCCATACCTCTGCATTATTTCTTTCTGTAACACCGTCTGGCATTCTGTATGTCCTGTCTACCCTCATTGGAATTTTAAGTTCCATGAAGACGGGGACTTGGTTTTGTTCATTGTTGTATCTCTCGTGCCTAGAACAACTGCCCACAACTAGCACTTCCCTCTACGTGGGACAGTGTTTTCATAACAAGCTGGGGGTGGGGGAATCTTTATTAATCCATCCAACTCTAGAGATTAAATGAGAACGCACCTTTTTTTGTCTGTCACTTTTTTTTGGTTTTGTTTTGTTGTTAGGGAAGCATCCTATTGAAAAATACCGAAATATGAGGATAGACATAGAATTGAAATGGAACAGGCAAAAGAAGTAAAATAAAATATTACTAGGTAACCTTAATATGAAAAAGTAACTATAAAAACTCTATATTCTTTCTTCTAGGGAACATAGGTCCTCTATATTTTGTCCTTAAAACCAACCTATGTTCACATTTCCTGTTTTAGCTAATACTTTCCTATCTCTGCTTTTCATCACATTGTGTCTTTCTACCACTTTTAACTTAATCTTAATTCTTCCTGTGTTTTTGAGGTTTCAGCTCAACTCCCAGCTCAAAAAAGACACTTCTAGTCATCTCCTAGTTGCTTTTTTTTGGTTTGCTAATCTAAATACTGCTCAGGTGACACTTAACGGTGTCTACTGTGTATTGTTTATATGTGCATATCTTGTATTTTCCATCTCTGTCCACTCTCTTGAGGGAGCTGGGATTTTGGTGTAATCTCACTGCCCAGGACCCAAAATGCATTTGGGAACTGTGGGAGATGGAGCAGTTTTGATGCAGATTGACGGGGTCCGAGGACAGGACCAGCCAAGAGGGTCTTTGGCCTCGTGTAGAAATCAAACATCAGCTGAGAGGAAGTGAGAGCCGAAGTTTATGAAGACACAGAATGTAGGGGCACCTGGGTGGCTTAGTTGGTTAAGTGTCTGCCTTTGGCTCAGGTCATGATTCTGGGGTCCTGGGATCGAGCCCCACATCAGGCTCTGCTCAGTGGGGAGCCTGCTTCACCCTCTCCGTCTGCCCTGCTTCTCCACCTGCTTGTGCTCTCTCTCTCTCTCAAATAAATAAAATCTTAAAAAAAAAAAAAGTGTTCGTACAAAGTATCTGGGAAACTCTGAAAGGAAAAAGGAGTGAGTCTTGTCTTTGCTTGGGGCCTGGGGTTTTTATTGAGAATTGTGGTCTGGTGACATATCTTCTCAGGCTTTCAGGAACACGTGTTTAGGTGTCCTAAGTCACTTATGCCCTGGGGCCCAACGGTCTTGGAAAAATGTTCGTGATAGGTTCATGACTACCCCACCAGGTCACTCCTTAGGTGTTATCTGTTGTGCTGGAAAACTCCAAAGAAATCATTAACTCCTTGACGGACACAAGGAGGACATACATTATCTGTTCTATAAGGTATGTGTGAGGCGGGGATGTGGGTTCTTGCAAGAACAGAAGCAGGAAAAAGAGCAAAAAAGCAGTTTTTTTTTAAACTAAAGCAGTCCTTTAGTTCCCTTGTCTCAGTTCGAAAAGCCTTCATGTAGTTCCATTAATTATATTGTTATTTTTAGGCTTTACTTTTTAAAAAGTCTTAGTCAAACTCTTGGTATAACAGAACCTAGAGATTCTGTTTAGGTTCAATCTAAACAATTTAGAGAAATGAGCATTTATTTCTTAAAACGTTTGAAAGACTTCGTTTTCCTTTATGTAGATGAGTCCTACCAATTCTAAAATACTCAGCTTTACAATTTGAATACCTATAGTAGGTGGCCTGTTAAAACCTGAAGAGAAATAATTTTTTTGCTTCACATTTTTAAAAAACTGGCTATATAAGTTTTAAGATGTTACAGATAGTTTGGGACCAAAATATAACAATTTTATGTTTTGAAAGTGTGTGTGTGTGTGTGTGTGTGTGTTTTATGGCTAGATAAATATATAGCTGTGGAGGTAGCAATAAACATCGTATAAATGTTGGTATCATACAGAAATGACATGACCTAAAATATAAATAGTGGGTACTTGGGGGGGGCGGTGCAGGGTTGGCTTGAGAAGGAAAGGGACTTGAATTATATAATGGTGATATAATACTGACCTTTTTGTTCTTTTCCAGATAAAAATTGGAAGAGAAATAAGACTGTCAGTTTTACCATTTTTGTTACTTTGTTTTTATATATCTTTCCTGGAGTTCATTTAGTAGGAGATTACTTGATATTTTGATTTATGCATAAAAGGGCCTAAATTCTTGAAAACACCTAAATCAGCATGTTGCTTTTTCAGTAGCCATTTCTGAAATTGCAGCTTAGCTGTAGAAATCATTTTTCTGTTTTTACTTCTGTGAGCTGGCTTAACGTGGATTTCTTTTGATCCAGCTCCGTTTAAGAGAATCCTTTGGAAGAACGTTAATAATCCATGTGTTCCTGATGTTTTTTTGTTTTGTTTTAAAATTCTAGGAATTGAAGCCATTTTTTATGAAGGAAGTTGGCAGTCACTTTGATGATTTTGTGACCAATCTCATTGAAAAATCAGCATCATTAGACAATGGTGGGTGTGCTATCACAAGCTTTTCTGTTCTTGAAGGAGAGAGCAACCACAGAGCTAAGTAAGTACAGATATTAGTTTGTTTTAGTGCAAACATGAACTCTGATAATGCTCAGCAGTCAGAATCCCGACTGCAGTAAAAATGCCTGGATTCACACCCTGGCACCACTTTTTATTAGCTCTGTGTTGCCTTGGGCAAATTAGCCACTTGAAAGGGGGGTTTCTTCATCTTAATATGAGGATTATAACAAGCATGTACCTCATCTAAGACTATGCTGACTTATAAAATAAAAGAGCCAACACTTGTTGAGTGCTCTGCATTTAAACCAATGACCCCGTGAGGTAGATACCCTAACAGTCTCATGCTACAGATCAGGATACTGAAGTGTGGGACAGTTACGTGTCCAAGATCACGCAGTGGGTATTGTAATCCAGAGCCTTGCTCCGGAGTTCATGCCCTTCACCACATCATTGTAGTGTCTCCCTGTTGTACTCTGTCCAGTGCCTGTAATAAAGCACAGTACAGTTAGCGTCCATGTTTCTAATTGGTCAGGCATCCGGAGCAGCAGAGGGAAAGCTATCAGAGGCCCATATGTGCTAATTTGCCATTCTGTGCTCTCTTCAGTTTTATGCCCCAGTGGTCTCTGGCAGTCACTTCTATTCCGGAGGACAGTTTTGACCACTAATAGTTGACAGAAGTGTGGGTGATTGTGCAGAAAGCCCTAAAAATGATAATAATGCTAGATGTTTAGAATGCGAGATATTAGGAACCGGAGGCAACCTTTAAGATCAGGAGGTTGTTGGGGATTGTTGGAAGTCCTTTGACATTAGGGAGGGTGAAGGTCTCATAAATTTTAGTGCAGAGGACAGACCAATAACAGCCTGTGAACTGGAGTATGGCTAGAGGCCTGTCTCTGACCTTAGCGATGTTTAGGAGAAGGAAAAGGGGTTGTCAGTGTGTGATGCCAGGAATGCATTTCCATAGGGACTGGGCTGTGGAGTACCTTTGAGCGCTGCTCTCCTGAGGTGTGCCTAACATCTCTTCCTTCTCATCAGACCTGCATGTATCTACCTCATTGCATTGTTCAGGAGTAAATGAGATAACATGCACAAAACCCTTGACATAGTACCGGATCAGAGTGAGAAGGTGCTTTATTAACGTTATATGCTATAGTTGGTAATATTCTTTCTCTTATCCATAGGTTTAAATTTCTTAAAATACTTAAAGTATTTATATTTTATTTTTTTGCACTTCCCAGAGATTTGAGAGCACCTCCAGAACATGGAAAGATTTTTGTTGTAAGGCAGTCTCTCTTAGAGTGAGTATTTTTAGTTGCTTTTATTAATTATTAGTTTGAATTAAAAACTGTTCTGATTACTAAAATCACTGCTTAATTTATGCATATTTAATGAGTTCTGAATTCATAGAAATCATTAGTTTTGGAACTTCTTGTACATTTGCTGTCTCTTGGTCCTCCTTTGTGATCTTCTGGTTCTATATCTAGTTTCAGAGGGGAGTTAGAATGAGCATGGTTATCTGTCCTCTGATAAATTTCTTGAAGTTGCAATGCAGAGAATTGATTACCCAAAAAGCTAGAACAAAAGTTTTGTAATTAAGTAAACCCCTTCACAGGTGTTTCGGTGTTGCTACCTTCTTGGTATATTACATATTTTTCATCTCTTCTCTGGCTAGCCAGCTTAGAAACTTGATAGTTTTCTCAGATTTACATATTTTAGAACCCTGATTGTGTGAATTTTATGAAGAAAATTAGGCACAGTGAATTACTCATGGTGACCTCACTTGTGAACTGAAATAGGTGTGCTGTAGGTAGGTAATGAATATTTATTTTGTGATGTTCTCTGAGTAGATCATTTATTTATTTACTCAGTCATTCCTCTGAATACTGCTGTAATTTCACCTGCATTAGGATAGGGCATCTGAAATAGTTGGGCTGGTAAAAAATTATCGTTAGTGTCTTACTGTGCTTTTTTAAAACAATACATTTTATGCTTATCAAAATTCACTTTCTGTGAGCCAACTTTATATTCGATGAGAAGGCCGAAATTTTCTGAACATGTTATCTTGTATCATACAGTTTTAGCGTTTTGCCACACTATTGTTTGAAGAAATTTTAACTTTTAGAATCTGTATCTGGTGAGGTGTGGAAATGTAGGCAGGGGAAAATAAATTATTTTGAACATTATAATTAAGATTTTAATGATAGAATTGTACTATATGAAAAAATTACTTTTTTTTTTAAGATTTTATTTATTTATTGGAGAGAGAGAGAGAGACAGAGATAAAGAAGGAGCAGGGAGGAGAGGGAGAAGCAGGCTCCCCGCTGAGCAGAGAGCCCGAGGCAGGGCTTTATCCCAGGATTCTGTGACCACGACCTGAGCTGAAGGCAGATGCCTAACCGACTGAGCCACCCAGGCGTCCCTCAAGTGTACTTTAATTACAAAACTTTTTTAAAAAGATTTTATTTATTGTAGAGAGCGTGCCAGTTGGGGGAGGGGCAGAGGAAGCAGGGGAAGCAGACTCCCTGCTAAGCACAGAGCCCTGCCTGTGCCCTGCTGAAAAGAAAGGCTAAAAAGAACCACAAGATACCACCTCATACTAGTCAGAATGGCTAAAATTGACAAGACAGGGAACAACAGATGTTGGTGAAGATGTGGAGAACGGGGAACCCTCGTACATTGCTGGTGGGAATGCAGGCTGGTGCAACCACTCTGGAAAACAGTATGGAGGTTCCTCAAAAAAGTTGAAAATAGAGCTACCCTATGACCCAACAATTGTACTACTGGGTATTTACCCTGAAGATACAGATGTAGTGAAAAGAAGGGGCACCTGCACCACAACTGGAGGGTATTATGCTGAGCGAAATAAGTCAGTCAGAGAAAGACAATTATATGGTTTCACTCATGTGTGGAATATAAGAAATAGTGCAGAGGATGTTAGGGGAAGAGAGGGGAAACTGAATGGGAAGAAGTCAGAGAGGGAGACAAACTATGACAGAATCTTGACTCTGGGAAACAAACTGAGGGTTGTGGAAAGGGAGGTGGGTGGGGGGATGGGGTAACTGGGTGATGGCCATTAAGGAGGGCAAGTGAATTGATGAGTACTGGGTGTTATACACAAGTGATGAATCATTGAACACTATATCAAAAACTAATGATGTACTATGTGTTGGCTAATTGAATTTAAATTAAAAAAAAAGTAAAATAAAAGAATGGCTAAAATGAAAGGCTAGATCCTACAACTCCTGAGATCATGACCTGAGCTGAAACCAAGAGTTGGATGGATGCTTAACCGACTGAACCATCTGGGCATCCCACGAAACATTTTTATTTATTTATTTATTTTATTTTTTTAAAAGATTTTATTTATTTATTAGAAAGCGAGCGAGAGAGAAACAGCATGAGAGGGGAGAAGGTCAGAGGGAGAAGCAGGCTCCCTGCTGAGCCGGAAGTCTGATGCGGAACTCGATCCCAGGACCCTGGGATCATGACCTGAGCCGAAGGCAGTTGCTTAACCAACTGAGCCACCCAGGCGCCCGAAACATTTTTTTTTTTTAATCCAGGAAATAAAACACATATTTTATGGCTCAGGTCGGTTTTTATTAGAATTTGAAGATCGTTAATCCAGGGCAATCTAAGATATCCTTGAAAAGGTATGTAGAAGATGTAAGCATACATCTTTGCAAAAGCAAAGGTAAAAAAACTTGTTTTAGTTAAAAAAAAACCTTTTTAAGAAAACATCATCTGGAAAGTTGTTGCTATATTTTGGAAGTAGCCCTGTTTTAATCAAATATAAAGATCAGTGAGGATAGAAAGTAAAAACATTTGTAAATGGTTACGTGTATAGACATGTAGGGTGGTAGTTGCATTATAGAAAAGCACACATGTGAATCTTAACATCTTGGAAATGGTAGTTAAGTACAGGGAGTAGAATGTAACAGGATTAAAGACAAAACCTTGTTAACATTTGGGATAGCTTTTGTGTTACCTGTTTTCAGTGCCTTTTGCCTACCTAAGAAGCAGTCACTTTTGGCAGGTTTTCAAGAATGCTGCCCATTTGTTTTAAGTGTTTGATATCCATGCTGTTTTCTAGGGGCCAGTATCATTTTACTGGAAAGAGCCTTATCCTAATCGTTCACATTAAAAGCTTAGTCATGTCATTTACGGTCTGTGCTTCAGGTTTAATATTTTGGGATTCCTGTTGGAGATGTTTGCTCATGATTACTATTTGAGGGTGGGTCTGATCTGCTGACCTGCCTTAAAGACTTTAATATATGGTGTTTTAAAATGGGATATAATTAATTGTATTTGTTTGAACTGTATTTACAGTGAGCTGTTTGAGGTGGACCACATCAGAACAATATATCACATGTTCATTGCCCTCCTCATTCTCTTTATCCTCAGCACACTTGTTGTAGATTACATTGATGAAGGAAGGTAAGACAAGAGAAAGGACGTTTGGCTCGTTGATGAATAGGGTGTTGGGAGTTCTCATGGTATTTCAGTTGTGGTAAATTTTAGTGATTTGGGTAAATTTGCTTCAGAAAATCCCAAAGCAGCTGATTGGAGGGTGATACTCCTCTCTCCCTAAAAGCACAACTAAAAGGAATATTAGAAGTTTCTTTTTCTTTTTATTTATTTATTTTTAAAATTTTATTTATTTGACAGAGAGAGACACAGCAAGAGAGGGAACACAAGCAGGAGGGAGTGGGAGAGGGAGAAGAAGGCTTCCCGCTGAGCAGGGAGCCCAACGTGTGGGGCTCAATCCCAGGACCCTGGGATCATGACCTGAGCTGAAGGCAGATGCTTAACAACTGAGCCACCCAGGCGCCCCCATTTTATTTTGAAAATGGTCTATTTTAATAGTCCATAATTGGTAGTTTCTAGGTAATTTTCCTAAATGGGAGAATTTTGTATATACAATTTACCAATTTTCCCCACTATGGTGTGCATTTCAGGTTGATAGTGAAAATAAGTAGCTTATTAGAATTTAATGCTTGAAAAACTTTTTTTAAAAAGATTTATATTTTAGGGAGAGAGAGAGCACAAGCATGTGTGCATGAGTGGGGGGTGGGGCAGAGGGAGAGGAAGAGAGAGAGAGCGAGCGAGAGAGAGTCTCAAGCAGACTCCCCGCTGACCGTGGAGCCTGAGTCGGCTTGATCCCAGGACCCTGAGATCTTGACCTGAGCCGAAACAGTCGGGACACCCAACCAACTGAGCCACCGAGGCGCCCTGGAAAACTTTTCTTTTTAATATAAAAATGAAATTTAACTTTAAAAATGACAGTGTGGTGAGGTGCCTGGGTGGCTCAGTTGTTAAGTGTCTGCCTTCGGCTCAGGTCATGATCCCAGGGTCCTGGGATCGAGCCCCACATTGGGCTCCCTGCTCAGTGGGAAGCCTGCTCCTCCCTCTCCCACTCCCTCCTGCTTGTGTTCCCTCTTTCATGCTCTCTCTGTCAAATAAATAAATAAAATCTTAAAAATAAAATAAAATAAATGACAGTGTAGTAACCATACACCAACTTACGTGCATTATTAGAAAATTACATTTTGAGATAATGGTATAATAATGTGTTAGTAGATTTTTGAATTACTCTTCTGAAAAATCATCTTTTGGACATAGCAGTGATTGCTCTTTGAATACTTCATGTATTAGTGTATCTTAGAGTTTAAAATTTATTAATGTTAGAATCTAATCACTGCGAAACTTAAAAGTTTTATTTTAGGTTATCTTGGGTATCTTATGTTCAAATACTATATTATCTTAGGGCTTTTAGAAGTTTTATTGTTGGGATATATTGTGAAGCAGAGGCTTAGAAGCACCTCTCCCTCTTGCACAACTATTACCCTCATGACCACAATAGATTAATGTTGCTGTGTTTTCTAAGGTTGAGAGTTTTAGGTATGAAAAGTTTTCAGTTCTTTGAGTTTGTGCATATTAAAAATTTCACTTCTGTGCTCTTTCTCTGTGCTTTTTCTCCCTAGGCTGGTGCTTGAGTTCAATCTCTTGTCTTATGCTTTTGGCAAACTTCCCATTGTTATGTGGACATGGTGGACTATGTTCTTGAGTACACTTGCAGTTCCCTATTTCCTCTTCCAACGTTGGGCCAGAGGCTACAGCAAGAGTTCCCATCCAGTGGTCTATTCTCTCTTCCATTGCTTTCTTTTCATGGTCTTCCAGATTGGAGTTCTAGGTTCGGGACCAACATATATTGTATTAGCATATACTCTGCCACCAGCTTCCCGCTGCATTGTTATACTTGAACAGGTAAGGTTTCGAGGGTTGCCCGATGCAGTGCTATGTTTTGTTAAAATAATAATACTGACATTCTGTTATTTTTAGTTGTATTAGTTGGGTCAGTTTTTCTACCTGGTTCTTTGTGCTATTATTTATAAAATTGAAGTTTTAAGATAAATCATCTCATGTCTTAAAATTCATACTAGCTTCAGTGTTCTCTGATTCTTGGTAATGAAATTATATTGAGCTGTTTAGGATGAATTCAAGTTTTATTCTTGAACACTTTGTAGAAGTCATTTAAATGATAAAACATTTTTGTAATTAAAAACTCTACCCTTGAGGTTATCAGATTCATTGTTTTGTCATATAAACTGGTCCCATCTGAATAAAGGATTTATTTTGTTTGTACAGCCTTCAGAATTTTCTGACTTACGTTGGCTGTCTGTTACTACTCTGTGTGAATAATGGGAAGGACTGTTTCAGGAGACTGTCTTTGAACAGGCTTTTAATTTCTTATTGTAATATACCTGTAATAGATAATACTGATAGATGCAAAATAATTTGAGTAATAACATGTCCTTCTTTACAGTTTGTTTTTCATTTGCTTTATTCCATAAACGTGAACTTCAGTTGGTGTATGCAAAATTAGGAAATTCTTTATATGATCTAGTGCTGTTCTGGGGTTGCTTATAGGAGATAAGACAATGGTAGAACATTCATCTTTTTTTCCCCCCTCCTTTTGTAGATTCGTTTCATAATGAAGGCCCATTCATTTGTCAGAGAGAATGTGCCTCGGGTACTAAATTCAGCTAAGGAGAAATCAAGTATGTAAATTCGTTAGGTCAAGGATTATTCAATAGCGTATTTCAACCTTTGGTATTTAGTGGGATGGTGTTTTACATTCTGTAGAAATTATATTTGATTTTAAATATGGAGGATCCATATTGATTTGGAAGACTATCTCACTGTTTCCTGATTATTCCTGTTTTGCCTTTGTACCTACAATTTAAAAACACTGATAGCCAGAGTCTTAAAACTTTGCCTTATTTTTATAATGTATTAATGGACTCATTACCCCATGTGTGCTTATTCTTTGCATTGCTGCTTCAAACTCTAGAAGGTATTTCTAAGTCACAGGAATAGCTTAGTTTAGAGGGATTGATAATACTGAATCAATATAAGGATAAGAAGTCACTCTGGGAGATCAGGAAGAAATGATATGGGCTAAGTGAAGTCCTTTTACTCTTCCCTATTTGTGTGCTTTCTTATTTCTCCCTTTTAGTTTTGCCAGGAGAAAATTGAAGAGCGCCTGATCTAACCAGAGTTTTTGTTTTCCAGAGACGATTCCAATACCCACAGTCAACCAGTACTTGTACTTTTTGTTTGCACCTACCCTCATCTACCGTGACAACTATCCCAGGTAATTGTTCTGTGAAGCAGAAATGTGTTGAGCACTGGAAGTGTAGCATGAGTGTGGTGGGATAAGTAGGCAGGGGCCAGTTCATACAGGGTTACAAAGAACGTAAAATGAGTTACAACTTCCTTCTGGCACGGGAAAGTCCCAAATGGTGATTCTAGCAATCCAATTCGATTACAGTAATTCTTGACAGAATTATACAGGCATTCCATATGCCAAAAATGATGTGTTCTGTGTGGGGAGAATATTGTGAGGGTCTTTATTAAAGTTCAATTACTTACTTTATTTAGAAAACTTATTTTGTTTTTTCCTTTTTAGGACTCCCACTGTAAGGTGGGGTTATGTTGCTATGCAGTTTTTACAGGTGAATTTTTTCTTTACCTAAGGTTTGTTGATTAGTGGGACATGGGGATTCAAATTTATAATAATAATTTAATCTATTTAACGTGTTGGTAAATTCATGTCTACTGGGAACTCTAGACCTCTTTCTGAAGTCTTGTAAACTCTTTACCAGTACAGTAGATGGTATTTGTCTTGCCAACATCAAAAGTGATTTCCCTTCAGTAAAAGAATTTAATTAAACTCATTCCATTTGGTTACTTTAGTAAGCATCTATGTTAATTCCCCCTCTCCTTATGGTTTTTTGTTTTGGGATACATATGTGTGGGTATGGTCTGACGTCTTCCCCATCACCACCCACTGCCTCACTCCGTCAGAATCACAAATCCCAGAAGGTCCCGTTTTAAACTCTTGTCTCAGTCAGATACCCATTTATGAAATAAGTTCTTTTGTGCTGGGTTTCATGTAGTAGGAAAAGCAGGTTCCAAGAGACTCATCTTCTGGTATGCCATTTGATAAAGGGTTGGGAGAGAAGGTATGATAGAAACTAGCTTGTGTAATACCTCTGAAGGGTTGCAGTTTGGCAATCTTACATACTAGCATTAATGGAATATATATGTGAACATTAGTCTAACGGTCACATACCTATCTTCTTTATCAAGCCATCAGTATTATAATTATATCTCTGTTATATTCCAGGTTTTTGGTTGCTTTTTTTATGTGTACTACATCTTTGAAAGGCTCTGTGCCCCCTTGTTTCGGAATATCAAACAGGAGCCCTTCAGCGCTCGTGTTCTGGTCCTATGTGTATTTAACTCCATCTTCCCAGGTAACATGGGTACTGGTTAATTTGGCCATTCATGAAGTTATAAGGAAAAAGAGCTGTTGCACATGCACACCTTTGATTTTCCTGCTTTTTGCTCTGAAGTCATCTCTACATCTATACTCATCTCGACTTCTTTCCATCTATTTCATAAGTGAGTATACTTCTAGTTTCAGCCCAGACAAACTTTCTGTTTGTCTTCTTTCACCCAAGTTTTGCTTTCTGTGACTGTGGGGAGTCCATATTCATGACTAATCTTCCTGTTCACTATTCAGTTCGTTGTAATCTTGCTTCTAATCTGACCAGGCCACTGATGTGGCCTTTATTGAGATCACTGGTAACCTCCTGATTCTAAATCCGGTAGATGGTTTAGCCCTTATTCTATTTCATCTCCACGAAGCATTGTTTGGATGCTGTTGACCGCATTTTGAAATCTCTCTCTTGCTACTCATTCTTATTCTCCTATCTTTCTGGCCGTACCTCAGTCTCCTAACTTCATTCATTCCACTTAACTTTTTTCTAGAGATACATGAGTACCTATTATGTGCCAGGTGCTGAGGACCTAGCAGTGAAGAAGACATAAATGCTCTCTACTCTCTGGAGGCTTTCAGTTTAATTTACAGTTTCTTTTACTTAGTTTTTCTTTTTCCTCTACCTGTCAAATGTTGGTCGTGTTTTCTGTTACCTTCTTTCTTCATTAACCTTTCTCCTAGACTCCTAGGTAACCCTCCCTGATTGCCCCCCAAAGATTTACTCCAATAAATTATTTTATCTGTCCCTCTAATAGAATATATATTAAATGCATGTCTTCCTCACTAGGCTGCAAATTCATTGAGATGAAGGTTTGTGTCTTACAGCCAGTCAGCCAACCACAGTCTTTCCCATATTGTCTAATACATAGTAGATGCTCCATAAATATTCTTTGATACTTTTTTAATAAACAGGTGAATGAAAGGGATAGGCATATAAATGGATATTTACAATGTAGTATAGTATATACTACTTAAGTAGGATAAACAAAGTGCTGATGAGCTTTGTATCATTATTGGAAATGACATTTAATATTGGGTATTGAAAAATAGGTGTTTGGCAGAGAAGTAGTAGAAACGTGCTTCTAGATAGTGGGATGGAAGCAAAGGAATAGAGTATTTTCGAATGGCAGAAGTCCAGTTATGGATGATGTTTACAACACTGGGAAGAGAGTCAGAGATAAGTTAACTTTGTCACTGGACATTTTGGGCTGGATAACTGTGTTTTGGGGGGCTGTTTTGTACATTATAGGATATTTAGCAATATCCTTGCCTCTAAAAACTAGATACTAGTAGTACAGCCCTTACCCCTTGAGTTGTGACAACGAAAAATGTCTCCAGAATTGTCAGATGTTCTCTAGGGGGCAAAATCTCCCACAGTTTTAAGCAACTGGTTTAGAGGAATGCATGAGGGTCAGATTTTAAAGGGTCTTGGGTACCAAGTTAAGCCATATAGCTAGGCATTTCTATTAAAAACAGGCTGGGTCAGGGGCACCTGGGTGGCTCAGTCGTTAAGCGTCTGCCTTTAGCTCAGGTCATGATCCCAGAGTCCTGGGATCGAGCCCCGCATCGGGCTCTCTGCTCGGTGGAGAGCCTGCTTCTCCCTCTCCCACTCCCCCTGCCTGTGTTCCCTCTCTCGCTGTGTCTCTCTGTCAAGTAAATAAAAATAAAATCTTTAAAAAAAAATAAAAATAAAGTCTTAAAAAAAAACAAAACAGGCTGGGTCATTTGTTATCTATAAAACCCACCATGGGGCACGTGGGTGGCTCACTTGTTAAGCATCTGCCTTCGGCTAGGGTCACCATCCCAGGGTCCTGGTATCAAGCCCCGCATCGGGCTCCCTGCTCAGCTGGAAGCCTGCTTCTCCCTCTCCCACTCCCCCTGCTTGTGTTCCCTCTCTCACTGTATCTCTCTCTGTCAAATAAATAAAATCTTCAAAAAAAAAAAAAACACCCACTTGGAATTTAGTGCTTTCTAAAAGTAAAATAACTTTCAAAAGAACACAGTGTCGTCCCTTGGATGGGTAAGCTGGAACAGTAACTTTTATTTTACAGAATAATTCCAGCTAAGCATATGATGACATAAAATTAACTGCTTTGCATGAGCTATTTGGAAAGACTTTTAATATTGTTAATCTTATTTTTAGGTGTGCTGATTCTGTTCCTCATGTTTTTTGCCTTTTTGCACTGCTGGCTCAATGCCTTTGCTGAGATGTTACGCTTTGGTGACAGGATGTTTTATAAGGTGATGTATACTTGGCCTTCTCTTTCTTTTCACATTTTATTTATGCACTTTTGTCCTCATTGTTAAGTATTTGAGCATTGTTGAGCATATGTTTAATGTAAACATTGCGAAGTTCTTTTTCCATGAGTTTTACCAATATTAAGTCTGAGATTCTGATGTTGATATACTTAGCACAGCCTCATAGCCTTATCTTCTACCTCTAATACCTGCTCCCTTAAGAAAGCATATGGTTTCTACTGGATCCTGTATTGGTGGGAAAGCATGTGTCCACAGGGCATCATGAGACTCTGCTGATCATTCATTTGAAATTGGCTGTCTGGTGCTATAGGAGTGATCTTAGCAAATTATTTAAGACTGTTGAATAGTTTATACAGGAAATAACTTTTCCCTCCTTTATTTTGAAAGGCATTAATTATACTTAAAATAGTTGGAATTAAGTTCTAGACAAGAGCCAGGGTGTTTATAGTGTTCTGTAATCCTGCCTAAAGCCCTCTAGGGTTTTGTTTGTAGTGGTCTGGCAACACCCAAAGCTTTCCACTCCTTTCTCAGAGAAACGGGGTGTGGGTTGCAGACTTCAGCTGTCTGATTCCATGGGTCTGATCCTAAAGTAGGGAGGGATTTATTGCAGGTAACCATTGTCTCACTCATTGTACAGTGTAAATTTTGTCGTTTATGGTACCAGCGGGACAGCTCTTTAGGCTTAGCACGTTAAGCCTATGGGACCTTAGAATTTTCTCCCTGTGTTTTAGCAAGGTAAGGGGATTTACTGATTGCTATTTAGATGAACCTTAGATTTAATGATTCTGTATGTTCTGTATCTTCCATCGTAACTTTTTTGATAATGAAACAGAATGAAGTTACAGACTTCATCATCTGTAGATTTAAAATTCGTGTCATATATTGAGCATTAATAACCAAAATGCCATTTAAGATTTTTCTGACTTCAGTGTGTGGACTAACAAATTATCATGACACACTCTGGATATTATGTTGTGTGTGTCTGGTCTTTAGGAATACTCAGGGGCTGGGGCACCTGGGTGGCTCAGTTGGTTAAGCGACTGCCTTCGGCTCAGGTCATGATCCCGGGGTCCTGGGATTGAGTCCCACATCGGGCTCCCGGCTCAGCAGGGAGCCTGCTTCTCCCTCCGACCCTCTCCCCTCTCATGCTGTTTCTCGCTCGCTCGCTCTCTAATAAATAAATAAAATCTTAAAAAAAAAAAAAGGAATACTCAGGGTTTTGCATTGGTTCTGTGTTTATGTGTATATGTGTAGTTCTAAATCTTTGCTTTTTTTCCTCAGGATTGGTGGAACTCTACATCATACTCTAACTATTACAGGACCTGGAACGTGGTGGTTCATGACTGGTTGTATTACTATGCTTACAAGGACTTTCTCTGGGTAAGTGGCAAGATAGAGTTGATGTTCAGGAAATGGAGATCCTTTTCCAGAAAGTATTATTATTGTGCAGCTGGAAGTGGTCTTCAGTTCTCTGTGGGCCATTTCTGCCTAAGAAAGCTTATACTTAAATCTCATCACCATACATACTGTTCAAATACCACAGTTGTGTTCTGGGCTGTATTTTACGATTACGAAGTAAGAACGCATGGAGGCATCTAGAGAAGGTGAAATGATCCACCAGGAATGGATCATTTCTTACGAATCTCATTGTCAGTGAGATAATCTCCCTCTAGCTTTTTTGTTTTTTTGGTTTCTTTGCTAAAGTAGGAAACACTTAAGTCTGGATTTATATCTTTCCAACTGGTGGTATGTGTCTTTGAGACATTCTTTAGAACAGAATGTATGTAAACTGGTGACTGTCATGAATGATTATCCCTCTGGATTGCAGGTTTTAGTTATTAAGTAAGTCACTATTTGGCTAAGTGATAGCAAGACATGGTGCAAATAGTGCTGTAGTCGAGTGTTCTTTCATTCGTAAGTGTAGTGTCACTTACGGACACAGCCTGTTGATTCTTTCTAAATCATAGTGAAAATGGAGAAGATGCCTGCCTTATCCACCATACGGCGTTACTCTAAAGGTTGAGATTCGATGTGTCCATTTATATGTGAAAACTGTTTTGTTTACTGTAGTGACTTACAAACATAGGATACAAATAGGTTTTTGAAAATATGCCCAGTTCTTTAAAAATTCATGGTTTTGACAATACCTCATTTTAGTAAAATAAGGATTTGAAAGCATAGATGTTTTTTGTAATTATTTACTACATTTGGTTTAATCCAAGGAGTAGATTGGAAAAAATCAAATATAAACATAATTAAATAGGTGCCTTTAGCATGGGATAATTATAAGTCTTATATACAGTTGACTCTTGAACAAGGGGGGGTAGGGGTGCTGACCCTCCCACACAGTAAAAAAATCTACATATAATTTTTTGGCTTCCCCGAAACTTAACTAGTAATCACCTACAATTGACTGGAAACCTTACTGATAAGGTAAATAGTTGGTTAACACGCATTTTATGTGTTCTATGTATTATATACTGCATTCTTACAGTAAAGTAAGCTAGAGAAAAGAAAATGTTGATAAGAATGTCATAAGGAGAAATACATTTACTGTACTGTGCCGTATTAATTGAATAAGTGGACCCATGCAGTTCAAACCCCTGTTGTTCAGGGGTCAGCTGTATCTAGTTTGGGCTTAATTACTTTTTAAAAAATTACTGTTTCATATTCTCCTTTTACCCTAGTTTTTCACTAAGAGATTCAAGTCAGCTGCCATGTTAGCGGTCTTTGCTGTTTCTGCCATAGTGCATGAATATGCCCTGGCTGTTTGCTTGAGCTTTTTCTATCCAGTGCTTTTCGTGCTCTTCATGTTCTTTGGAAGTAAGTATCTTGGCGTGCTGTGAGTACCGAGCATCCGGCTAAAAGAGAAATTTATAGAAAATGAAGTCTAAGGCAGGGTGGACAGCTAGATTGTAGCAATACCATTTCAAGGCAGTGTTTATCAGATGGTCACAGCATTGACTTTGAGTAATTAAACCACGCTCTGTCGCAGGATGCTCATCCTTTGAAGTAGAAAAATGAACTTAAATAGCCTCTTGAAGACTAATGATAACACTGATTTGGGAGGTCATGAAGACTACAAACAACTTCGGCACTCTGTCAGTGTTCACCCCTGAAAAACGTGGACCCTTGTTTGGGTGGGTGGAGGGAAGGACAAGTTGAAATACGAATGATTCCATGACATATTTTCACCTGCTCTGTATATTCTCTGATTTTCAGTTAATCACCAATTGATAAATTTCAACACCTGAAGCTTCATTTTTACTTACAGAGTCAGTGGCCAGAATAAACCTGTATACCCACCGTTGATGCTCATTGTGATAATTACATAAGTACAGCACATATCTGAGGCCCCTTGTTTCCTGATAGATGATGTTTGGATAACACTGTATATATATATATATTTTTTTTTTTTATCATTCTAACTTTAGTGGCTTTCAACTTCATTGTCAATGACAGTCGGAAAAGGCCAATTTGGAATGTTATGATGTGGACTTCCCTTTTCGCGGGCAATGGAGTCATCTTGTGCTTTTATTCCCAAGAGTGGTATGCACGTCAGCACTGTCCTCTCAAAAACGTGAGTCCTTGGTTAGGCTGGAGTGGAAAAGTAACGTTTTGGTCCCCTGATCGTGAGGCTTGGTAGGCAATATTAAGGAGAAGAAGAGGAGTAGAGATGATGCTGAATTAATGTTAAGGGGAGGGCAATAAGGAGTGAAAGGGTTAGCTTATTATCTGATCTTACTGCACTGGCTTTGAAAGTTTCCTTTGGTTTTCTTTACATTGAATGCTCCTAGTTCTTGGTGTTTTCTTTCTTTTTTTTTTTTTTCAAGTGTCTTCTAATTTTCTTCCTGTGTCCTGAAAATGTAGGTGTTCTGCAGGGTCTTCTCAGTGGCATGTGTATGCTCCCTGCCACCACCTACACAGATACATATTTCTTACCTCTTCCTTCCCAAAGTAATAAACTCTGTAAAAATGTTCAGCCACACTCATAGGCCTAAGATCCCATTTCCCTTGATCTTTGTTGTTGGGGTTGTTTGTAATTACGTAAGAGTCTCGTTTTTTTTTTTTTTTAAAGATTTTATTTATTCATGAGAGACAGGGGGAGAGAGGGGGAGAGAGAGAGAAGCAGAGGGAGAAGCAGGCTCCCCAGGAGCAGGGAGCCCGATGCGGGACTCGATCCCAGGACCCTGGGATCACGACCTGAGCCAAAGGCAGACGCTTAACCATCTGAGCCACCCAGGCACCCCCGTAAGAGTCTCATTTTTAAAACTTCTAGTTGCATACGGATAACTCCCAAATATTTAAGGGGTGCCTTCTTGGTATATCTATTTCTCACAGGTACCCACAGGTATCTGAAGACACCTATAGGCAAATTAATGTTTCTCTCCCAAATTTCCTCCTACTGTCTATCCTGTTTTTCTTATGTTGCCCTAATGCCCCTTCCTTATTTCCTCTTTATGCCGTTTGTGCATATGAGCTAGCTGCTTTGGTCTGCCTCTGGTTATGGTGCTCTCTGCACTCGGATTCCACCTGTCAGATTTTATTTTCTCAAAATCCACTTCAGATGCAACATCTTCCAGCTTTTTCAGATTCTTTTTTTTTTTTTTTTAAAGATTTTATTTATTTCACAGAGAGAGTTAGCGAGAGCAGGAAAACAAGCAGGGGGAGTTGGGAGAGGGAGAGGGAGAGGGAGAAGCAGGCTTCCTGCGGAGCAGGGAGCCCGATGCAGGGCTCGATCCCAGGACCCTGGGAGCATGACCTGAGCCGAAGGCAGACGCTTAATGACTGAGCCACCCAGGCGCCCCAGCTTTTTCAGATTCTTGCTCCAGTTTTTTCCTCTTGCTGAACTTTCATAGTGCTTCATCTGTTCTCATTTAGATAATTTGGTAATTCTAAACCTTGTATTATAGTTTGTATATACATTTTATCATCCTTTTACCCTTCTACAATTTAGATGTTAGGCCACTAACAGTAGGTCTGTGCTAAAATAAAATGCAAGATCCAAAAGAGAGGTAGTGCCTGTTTGGAATTTGGTCAGAAGTCCGTGGTGTGTAGAGTTTACTGGACTTTGAAAGCTTTGTGTAACACTTCTAAATCACTGTAATCTGTGTTGTAGATAAAAATAATGAACATCTTGTGAATTAGCAAGCTGCTTATAGCTTAAATGTTACTGAAATGCTGGGAGACATTGTAGAGGTGTGCAGTTTATAAAATTAACACCCCCTGTATACCCCGACACCTCGTGCACATGTGCGTGTAAGTAAACTACTCTTCCATTCTTCTTTCCCCATTGAAGCCCACATTTCTGGATTATATCCGGCCACGTTCCTGGACTTGTCGTTACGTGTTTTAGAAGCTTGGACTTTGTTTCATTCCTTGACACTGAAGATGGGTATTCTGCCTGATCTGGGGCCAGCATCTGTTTCCAGCTGTTACTGAAGTTATCTGTGGTATTTGGATCACTCTGCGCTTTACAGATGGCTTGCTCCATTCCTAGGTCAGCTGAGATGTTGCAAGTTTACTGGAATCTTGTGCACTTAAAGCAGTACTTTTTTTTTTTTTTTTTTTTTACCTTTTTGGGAGAAGGGAGACTTACACAGCTGACATAATGACAGATTTTTGCTGGGTTTTTGTTTTTTGACTCCCATCTAAACATTGTGACTGAACACCATGTTTCCATGGCCACTGGCTTAGCCAAAACACTTATGAAGAAATCATTTAAATATTTCAGGCTCTGAAATTTTTTTCAGGCACACTGTTGGAATGTATGCTAATTAACTATGTACTTAGGAAAGAAAAGAAAATAATGTGGAACATTTTGTTATCTCTAGTAGAGCGAAGATCTCTCATTTCCAGAGATAATCTTGTTATACATCCTAATTGTATTTTTTTTGGAAAGAAGTTCAGTTCTACTCAGTTTTTACCTTGTTTTCTCTATAAAGTGTAGGTCATGATTTTTGTGAAGCAAGATTATACCTTTCACCTTGAATTCTTGAGTTTACATCCGAAATCTTACATAGTGAGGGAACAGAAAGAAGTGCACAGGACAAAGACATTTCCTTTTACAACTTCCAAAGTAATTTTTAAAAAAGACTTGCTGAGTCAATCATATGTTTAAATTATTTTATCGTGGAACTTATGTGGAAGATAACTTTTTTTTGTTTAAACTTTAATAACTTTTGGGAAGTTATTTAGAAATACCCTTTGGTAAACTTATTGTTTAATAAATACTGACTTGAAATAGTTGGCAGGCTAGTAAGTCTGTAACATCTAAGTATTAATCACCTCCATTAATATTAAAGTGATTTTTAAAGATCCAGAAGCTGGCTTCTGCACTGCTCAATTATTACACTTTCAATGGTAGTATACGTTAGGTGAAACAAATTAATACGTGATCATTTTCAAGAAAATGTACTCTATATGTGATGTTTCCATGTTATAAGATGCCCATTGCTAATACAGTATGGTGTGCAGGAATTATTTTGTTTGTGTGTGTGAGGTGTGATTATGTTTGTAAAGACGGACCATTGAATGGCCTATCAGAGACCATGGAGTTGAATTTTCCACCCAGAGAAGTGAAACTTAAGAATTACTCAAAAGGTGATTTTCATTGGGAGTAGCCAACTTGAGAAGCTTTGTTGGTATTCTAATAGCCCTACTTCCATCCAAAAAGTTTTGGGACATCTTTTTAGAATTGTTTTGAAGTCAGTTTGAGTGTCAAAAGAAGGAGAATCGAGTTTCTTAGTTACAACTTAATTTGTACCACAAGTACCCGGCTTCATTACCCATTTTCTTTCATCAGGACCTTTGATCCAGATGAGTTTAGGCAATTTTCAAATATAAAATCCAACTTTAACAGACAAAAGTGCATGTGACATGAGGTCATTTCTTAAAAAGTAGTTCACATGTTCTCAGCAGTAATTGTCTGTACAGTGGTGTTATAGTTGTGATGGAGTCATAACCTCCAAACAAGACTGCTTTAGTACATCTTGTAATCTCTGGTATTTTTATTAAAAATTAAAATGACTCAGTCACTTGAATTTATGGGACTACATTTTAAATATAATGAGGGAGTTAAGAAAACCAGATTGGTCTAAGACTTTTATGAATTAAGTCATCGACTGAAGGGAGAGAATGGAACTCTTTGATCTGTATTTCTGTTAAGTGCTGTCAATGTTACATTCTCATTGCTCATTGATTTTGTTGCTCTGTATTGATTCTGAATATTGTATTTGTAGGACTGATGAAGGCTGGTGAGTTTTTTTGTTTGTTTTAGCTCTCATCTTCCCTTTATTAGTGTTTTTTTTTCCCCCTGCCCAAGACCTTGAGGTGACAACAAAAAATGTTTAAAACTAAGGACTCTTTAGAACAATAAGACTGCCCTAAGAAGTTTTCACAAACACTTAAAGGAATAGTTACTTTCAGTGACAGAAACTAGTTTGATAGCCATGATCTTACTGCTAGCCGCTCTTAGCAAAAATCGTTTTATTTAAACCACTACCTACACTCCTAAATAAATTAAAACTTCTGATGTGTTTCAGGAAGATTTATTGATTTTTTTTTCCCCCTCTTTTGCTAATAGGAGTGAAAATTAGTTACAGGATGATGCTTTTTTTCCTTCTGAAAAGAAAAGACTTTAAAACTTCTTTCCTGTAAGAAGTATTAATGATAATAGCCATTATTGTGGGTGTTTTCTCTAAGACAACAGCTGTGTCTCAAACTTTGTTTTGAATCTGTTAGATGGTTTCATTCTCAGTCCTGGATAGTGAAGGAAAACGGAGCTGTTTGTTTTTTTTGGTGGATTAATCTCCTAAAATTGCCCAAGTGAAGTGGCTTGCTTTACGTTAGAATTTAATTAGAAAATTCAGGTTGCTTTTAACCTTTCAGTAACTACATTTTGCTTTTGGAAGCATGAGTGGGGGAAATGTTTTTTCCTTTTAGTTGTAGGGTAAGAGTGGGTGACATTGGCAGGTGAAGAAGGTACAGTAAATACTCTATAATTGCAAACACAGATCATGTTATACAAGTCATTGATTTAGTGTAGGCAGTTTTCATTGAATTTTAAAATTATACCTGGATAAAAATGGAATCCTGAATTCTTTATAGAAAGCCTAATAGAACATTATGTATTTAAAAGGTTGGTCATGTGGCTTATGTAGCCTAAAAAGATCTAATTTATGAATTGTTGAGGTCTTTTATGCAAAAAGATGCTTGTTTTGTGTGGTTATGAGTAATTTTGAGTAAAGTTCATTATTTTGTATGGGGAAAAATAAGGTAAACTAACACAACTGTAGTAACCGGGTGGCCTGATGAGTATTGTTTTAGTTATGAAACCATAAAAAAAGATTGTTACACTTAAGCCCAGCATGCAAAACAGGTAAAATATAGCTGCTTCTGGTTGAGATTGGGACGCAGGGCTGGAGTCCTGTTGTTTGGGACAGCCATTTTCTCCTATTCCCAAATACCCAGTGGGAAAACCACTGGTGCAGCAAAAAGGCATGCACAGATGTTTAAGATGGCCCCATCCTTACTAGCAGTGTGACAATGGGCACAGTTGCTTTGTTTATTAGAGCCACAGTTTTACTCATCTGTAAAATGGGGGCAATAACTACCTCAAAGGGTTGTTGCAAAACACTGGCCCTGGCAGGAAAAGGGCCTCATTATCTTCTTACCGTCCATAAATTCTAAACCTGAATCCTTACTATCTCATTGGAATCTTTTAAAAATGTGAATGTTTCAAATGCACACTCCTGAGAATATGTGCTTTATTTAAACAGACTCGCGATGATGTGAGTACCTGGACTGATAAAATGAGCACTCCCATAATGGGAGTGACAAGATGGAACAGTCCATAGTGGAACTGACAAGAATTTAACAAGATTATCAAAGGCACTTCTGTTTCCACCTCCAAAATTACTTTCATATTTATCTGTTTAGCATAAGGGTAGGCTTCTAAAAGAAAAGCATGTCTACCTTTGCCTAGGTATTTAAGTGTTAGAACTAGTGTGTATACTTTATAGTTAAATTTTAGAATTTATGAAGAGGAAGGAAACTAATGAGGCCTTAATTTTGCCAGTATAAACAATGCTTATAGTCTTAATGGAAGGTAGTTCATACTTTTGTTAATAATGTGTAATGGACTTGCTTACTAACCCTGTGCAAAATTTTATGTGACTTACATAGTTTTTATAATACAGTTTATATATGTGTGTGTATATACTATTGGAGAAGGATCTGTCTTGGTCACCGTTTTACGTATCTTAAACTCTAAGCTTTATGTTTATGGCTCAGAAATTGAAGAAACTGGGACGTAAAGGTTCTGAAGAATAAAATGAGTATTACTAGTAAAGCTTATATAAGCATTCGAGTAGTTTCTAACATCACTAAAGTTTCTATCAGGTAGTAGAATTTTGGAACTCTGTTTATAAAGGAGGTAAAACATGGCTTCAGCTCTGGTTGAAATGGGGAGAATGGAGTCCTTTTTGCTTGGTCCGCCCACGCTCTTTCTCACCCTAAATTTAATGTCCTGCTTGAACATCAGTAATGATAAAACTGGAAAGCTGTACAATCTATATAATCTATGAAGTCCTTTTAATAAAGTTCCCACTTTTTTTCTGTAAAGCATAAAGGCTTTTTTTTTTTTTTTTAAGATTTTATTTATTTGACAGAGAGAGACAGCGAGAGAGGGAACACAAGCAGGGGGAGCGGGAGAGGGAGAAGGTGACTTCCCACCGAAAGAGGGAGCCGGATGCAGGGCTCGATCCCAGGATCCCGGGATCATGACCTGAGCCAAAGGCAGACGCTTAATGACTGAGCCACCCAGGCTCCCCACATAAAGACTTTTTAATAGCTAATTTGGTTTTGAGAAAAAGGGTTAATCTCAGAAGTGATAGTTTAAAAAAAAAAAAAAAAACCAAACAACTAAAGCTGCCTCTTCTGTATTCCTTTTTTTTCTAAATGCTTCCTTCTTTCTAGCATTCCCAAGGGAGTGCTAACCTTTAAGCTAGCAGGTCATCCCCTGTGCTGTGGGTTCGTTTGTTTTAGTGAAGTGGTAGGTGTGCTTTCTCATGGTTCTAACTAACTCTGAGACGTGAGGCAGTTTGTGCATGTGGTCATTTAGGGATACAGTTTGAATTCCCGTGTGCAAATGTGCCAGTTCTTGGGTGAGAAGAGCGCTCCCTCTCCAGCCACGGCTCCGCCATTTGGGCCTGTGCAGCTGCTTCCTTCCTGTGTCTACACTTGTCCAGCTTGTGCTTTAAATCCATTGTGTTTTCAGGCAGCAGAGAGGTCATGGACATCTGAGGAGGTTTTAAAAGTTTCTCTATAATTAAAGATGTCTTTTCTAATTCTGTCGTATTTGCTCTTTTCCAGAATTTCTATTCAGGACCCCCCCCCACGCCCTGCCCTGTTTATCTAATCACTGGTACTATCACTTTCAGTATGCATTGTCTTAGCGTTAACTTAAAATCTACATACAAAATGGCAAAATATTGTATATGTGAAGAACGTGGTAAATAAATATATTTGGAAAAAAAGTAGTCTGTTTTTAAAAGTAATCATTTATTCAGTATCTACATATTTCATAATTACAGATGTTTTTCACTTTTAATTTTTAAAAGATTTAATTTGAGAGCAAGAGAGAGAGAGCACTAGCAGGGTGAGGGGCAGAAGGAGAAGCAGACTCCCCGCCGAGCAGGGAGCCTGATGTGGGGCTCATTCCCAGGACCCTGGGATCATGACCTGAGCCAAAGGCAAAAGCCTAACCAACTGAGCCACCCAGGATCATCTTAATGTCAGGCAGCTTTATGTGCTGAGTATAGCCAAAGAGAAGGCAAATAACTTTCTTATCCAGAGTGATGGAGGGGGAGCCATGTTAAAGATTACAAATTAATAAATGATAGGGCCCAGTTGTGACACTGGCACTTTGAGCCTCCTCTCTTTATTGTGGTCATTATTTGTTGCTTTATTCCTTTTGCAGTTGGCCTCTTAAAACACATGAATGGCTGTTTCTAAAAATGTACCCACCTCCTCCCCCTAATGGGTAGATATGGACTTAGTCTTCTAATGAGAGGTGGCAAATCTGTTGGTTGAGAAGTGTGCTTTTTCAGACAAGACTTGGGGAAACTGATTTTGAAGCAAGATTCATTGCTTTCCTTCCTCCAAAGAATCTCCTCGTAATAGGAACCCATTATGAGTAGGATTTGACATCACAACGTTCTTTCCATAGAAGCATCATCATACTAATAGCTAAGAAGTCCTCTGATCTTCCATGCTCTGGCTCTAGCCACCTGCCTCTGCAGGGCCAGAGGCGTGGGAAGGGGGAAGTCCCTTCAGAAATTAGATGGGCCCCTTCCTGTTTCTTGGACCAAGTGAGTATTCTTTGGCACCAGGGGCAAAAGCATGGTGTGGAAGTTTTCCTTGAATTTACTGAAGTTGAGGGCACTGGAATACCAGTTTGTAACTATACCATGAGAAATCACACGGGTTGGTAAATATACCATGAGAAATCAATCAGGTTGGCATGGTTCCTGACTGAATTTGCTCCGTAGAGGCCCAATTTATGGTATGATGAGAAAGATGAATTTCTTCTAGACTGCATCAACACCACGTTCCAGGTACTGTGCTGTGTACTGAAGATACGCTTGTGAACAAAAACCAAAAGCCTGTTTCTTCTGTAGGCACACCCATGTGGAATCAGAAGGAAGGTACTTAACTGAATAATGACATAACTGAGACAAGCTGAGGCATCATTTCAGTTTTAGGAATGTCCTGTGGAAGCAACACTAGAAGTTACTCTTCCCCTGAGAGGCGCTTGGCTGGGCAGTGCCTAGATTTCTTTCTCAGTATCTCCTTCACAACACTTGATACCTTCAATCTTTAGCTACACTAAGTACAAATACTGGCCTTTTCCCCAGTCAGACTCCTTCAGGAAGCTATGCATACTATTTGTAAGTGCCCACAAATGAGTATGTAATCCCTGCCCACACACTGAGAAACTGAGTTGGTAAGGGGCGCCTGGGTCGCTCACTTAAGCATCCCTGATGTTGGCTCAGGGCCATGAGATTGAGCCCCACCTAGGGCTCTGTGCTGAGCTCGGATCCTGCTTAAGATTCTTTGCCTCTGGGCGCCTGGGTGGCTCAGATGGTTAAGTGTCTGCCTTCGGCTCAGGTCATGATCCCAGGGTCCTGGGATCGAGTCCCGCATCGGGCTCCCTGCTCCTTGGGAGCCTGCTTCTCCCTCTGCTTCTCTCTCCCTCTGTCTCTCATGAATAAATAAATAAAATATTTAAAAAAAAAAGATTCTCTGCCTCTTCCCCTCTCCCCGCTTGTCCCTCTAAAAAAAAAAAAAAAAAAAAAAAAAAAAACCCCAAAACTGAATTGTTAAAAGGTTGGTGCAAACACGCTCCCCAGCTCAGGGCATGTTTGGTGATCCCAAGAACAATCTCTTCTGAGATTCCACTTGAAGCCAGAGGACCCTACTGCTGAGTTGGGTGTTTGTTAAGCTGCCACAGAATTTAGTCAATGTCAACAAGCGCAGTTCACCCTGTTTATTACAACTACGGCTGACATTTTTACTATCATCATGTTTTACATTTAGGAAAATTATTACCTGCTCATCTTGGATTTTGCTGTGATATTTTCCATCAAAGACCTCAATAATAATTTACCTCTCTCCACTTTAGGGTTCCCTTGCTATCAATCAAAATTATGAGAGGGGTGCCTGGGTGGCTCAGTTCAGTTAAGTGGCTGCCTTCAGCTCAGGTCACGATACCGGGGTCCTGGGATCGAGTCCCGCATCGGGCTCCCTGCTTAGCAGGGAGCCTGCTTCTCCCCTGCCTGCTGTTCCCCCTGCTTGTGCTTGCTCTCTGTCTCTCTCGCTCTCTCTGTGTCAAATAAATAAAATCTTTTAAAAACAAAACAAAATTACGAGTTTCCCAAGAGTAGCAACTGTGTTCTTCAATAGCTATGGTCTTAGTGTAATATTCTTAAGTGTTCATCTGTCTTTGGGCATTTACTTCATATACTTCTACAACTTTAACGCAGACCTTTACTCAGGAAACAGTGTGTATAATCACACCATTGCACAGGATATAATGAGAAGTAACCTTTGATGTCTTTTTCTTCAACCACAGATCCAATCACTTACCAAATTCTATAGATTTTACTTTCTATGTGTCTCTTGAATCTATTCACTTGTCTTCATCTCTTCTATCAGTCCCTTGTAGATTTTTTTTTAAACTAAGTTAAGAATATGAAAGATCAGTTATCTTGTTCTTCCAGTACCCAAAGTCTTGATAAACTGTAAGCTAAACGCTGGAATTTTATTATCTCCGAAGTTCAGTCTTCTGGTTATGGTTCCAAACTAGAATGTAGAGTCACACCACCAGTGAGGAAAGCAGAAGGCACATAAACTGGAGGAAAGTTACCTTCCACCTACTTGTGCATTGCTTTTGCCCTTCACCTGTTTGATCATTGCCAGTTCTTAGAGGGAACTACATGTGTGCTATGTGAGTGTTGTCTCTCTAGATTCTTGGAAAATCTAGAAAAAAATTAGAGTGATGTGGCTAAAGGCTAAAATGCTCAGCTAGCCAGGGTGTTTGGAAAATTAGAATGGGCCATAGAGACGTGTGTGTGTGTGTGTGTGTGTGTGTGTGTGTGTGTGTGTGTGTACAGAGAGCGTGAGGGGGAAGGGGAGGGACAGGGAGCCAACCTTCAAGCCGACCTTCCTCCCCCACATTGCAGAGCTCCCACCACCCATGAGATCGCGGCCTGAGCCGAAACCAAGAGCCAGATGCTTAACCGAATGAGCCCCAGGCACACAAGATTGTGTTGTTTTTATTTTTAACACTTTGCTCATATTTTTTCATTGCTATTACCATTGCTATTATCCTGAAAACCAGAAACCAGAGACCAAATCCATCAGCACAGGAGAACTGTCCAGTTGATTTTCAAACACCAGGTAGTTTGGGCCAGGCACTGTGCTTGGTCCTAAGGAATAGGACGGTTGAACAAGTTATCTTCCCTTCTAAAATTTATTTGCCAGACTAGAGTCATCTAGACACTGGGATTCCACTCGTACTATTTGGCATTAAGGCTCCACCTTTTTTTTTTTTTTTTTTTAAGGTAGTGAGCGGTATTAGGGAATTTGTTCATAATAGTGCTAGGGCTGTAAGAAGTGTATTTTATTTATTTGAGAGTGAGTGAGCACGAGCAGGGGGTGGTGGGAGAAGCAGTCTCTCCCTGAGCAGGGATCCCGATGTGGGGCTGGATCCCAGGACCCTGAGATCATGACCTGAGCCCAAGGCAGACACTTAGCCGACTGAACTACCCAGGCGCCCCAAGCCTCCATATTAACGGAAAATGATCCCTGGTGGCGGTAAGGGGCGGGATTTCAACTCTTCCTTGCCAATGCGTCTATCCCATTCTTCCCTGAGAACAGGTTTTTGGGAAGCCCCAACAATTTTACTTGGGTTGGCTCCGCCTAAAGCGCAGTCTCCTTCCCTGCCTCCCGCCAAAAAAAATCCTCGACCTAAGAACGCCTTGAACGCGCTGGGTGGGGTGGGGGTTGTGCGTAAATGCCCAAGGAAGACAACCAAGAGGTCAAGGGCAGGGGCAGCATCCGCAAGGAAGCCTCAACAGATGGGAACCCAGAGCTTTTGGTTCCCTAATTTCGCCTTGGATTTGGCTTTTAGAAAAATAGGAAAAACAACAAAAAAGTGGAAGCGAGTGATGGAAAAACAAATCTCTTCCGGGATGCTGCCTCCAATCTGGCGCCGGGTGCCGCGAAGGTCGTCCCCGGTGACGCGAGAGCAACCCCGGCCACCGCTGGCGCCTGCGCACTGGCGACGACCTGCGGGTGGAAGCGCCGGGATCGAGTCACTTGCGCACTCCGTGAGAACGGCTCGATTAAGTATGTTTGTTCTCTATTGCTGCTGAACCTATGCTGTGGTGAAAACCACCGCATCCCTGGGTGTTGGGATTCTTTAGCAGTCCCCCTCCTGCGCCGGCACCGCCGAAGACAGCCCCCAGTGAGGGTTGCCAAAGCTCGGGGTCCTGGGTTTCTATGACGACACGCAGGCGCTCCGGAAAAGGGCGAGGCGACCAGCTGTCTGGCGGGAAACATAATTTACCGGTAGCGGTTGTGTCTGTTTCCCATAACTTCCGAGGCGGACCCGCGACGACACTGCCCTACCCCGAGTCCGCGGAGGTGCTGTGCCCCAGGGCGCTGCGTGTGGGCGAGGCCTCGGACCCGATCTCCCCGCCTGGAGCCAGGGGCGTCCTCCGGGTGGGGCCGGCGGTCGGTGGGGGGCCCGAGCAGGCTTCTCAGTCGCGTCAGGTGACCTGAGAGAACACAGAAGGCTCCCCAAAGAAGGAAAACCCAAGCTAGATGAATTATAAACTCTGATCTTAACATAAGCACTAAGTGGATCTCTCTTTTTTTTTTTTTTTTTGCCTGCAGGACAGTGTGGCGGCACTGCCAGATCCCAGTACGCCGCTGATTTGTTTCTAAGTTAGCTTTCTGGAGCGATATTTCAAATTACTAAAGCGAGTGGTAGGAGGCCTTGACTGTTATGTCTCTTCCGAAAACGTCCTCCACATTGCTAACTTCCTTGTCAACACCTGAGGGCAAGAATTTAAAAGTCTCTGCATCCAAGGAGGAGACAGGTAAAGTTCTTCAAGGATCCCTCAGATACAAGTAATCATGGCCGTGGACGGAACTCACAGCCCCTTCCCCCGTTCCCCTGAATCTGAGACTTCAGGGTACCTTAATTCGTTTCGTTTTTCTAATACACTTGTTTCAATAAAATCAAAAGCCTTTCCTTTTAGGGTACTTTTGAGTCAGAGTCTTGTCTCACTACTCCACCTAAAGACTAATTTTTTTCAAATGATGATGAGTTTTATATTGTTTTAAAACTTTTTAGAGATTTATATTTATTTTAGAGAGAGAGAAAAAGTGGGGGGAGCGGCAGAAGGAGAGGGAGAATACCCAAGCATTATCCTCCTGCTAAGGGCAGAGTGCAAGGGATGGCTGGATCTCGCCACCCTGATATCATGACCTGAGCCAAAATCAGGAGTCATGCTCAGCAGACTGAAGCACCCAGGCGCCCCGAGTTTTATATTGTTTTAAATTCACCCTATTTTAAGTTCCAATAGTTGCATGAAACTACTTTTTTTGGTACCTGGGCTCTGACTTTAAGGAACCAGTTTGTATCAGGTTTTAACAATATATCTAAATGACTAGAATTCCCTTAAGATTTTCATTCATCTAGAGATAACTGCAGATCTGCACTAGAATAGAATCAGCTAAACTCATCGCTACTCCCATTACGTCAAAACTCCCTCCAACACCTTCATCTTGTTTTTTTTTTTTTTTTTTTTTTTTAGGGGAGATTGTGCTAAAGCCCCACCCAGCTTTTCTTTTTTCTTCCTATTTCTTGTGATATTCTAACTCCATTTCAAACATTCAAGAGATAAAGAGATTTGGTAATGTGAACTTTAAGAAGTTTTGCTGGTGAACAAGGAAGGCATGATACCTCCTTATAGAAATTAATGATAAGGGAGCAGAAGGCAAGCTGAGGGCAAAGCACAAGCTGACACCTCACAATCCTCCCAACACCCCTCCTGGGTGGGATGTGTGTGACATTCCTCAGGTACTGCTGGCTGCCCTGAAGCCAAGGGAAGGGAAAAACAAATAGTTAACTAATAGAGATCACAGTCCCGTGAGACCTGAGTCTCCAGTTTTCCAATGTCTTAGTGATTTACAAGGAAAAAGCATTCTTATCAATAGCCTAACTTTCAGAGACCCATAATTCAATTTTCTGGAGCCCTAACATCACCCTCTCTTCCATGAGTGATGTGGGAAACAGAGGCATAAGGAAATGTAAACAAAGTTGAGTTTGTTAATCCACTAATCTATGCCCCTCACCAACATTCCAAAAATACATCATTAACATAAGCCATACTTTGTGAGGGGCGTAGATTAGTGGAGAGTTCTGTAAGAGCAACAACCCCACTCTCCTTGACTGACTGCACAGGAGGCCTTTACCTATTTGTTCCTATTCCGTATCTTCACAACTCTGCCCTACTCAGGCTGAATAGTACAGCTCTGACTGCCAGTTCACTCAGATTATTCCACTCTCTTCGTTTCCAACAATCCGAATTCTGCTTTTCCTCTTAAACCCAACTCAGATCCCTTCCACTCTAAAAATGCCCCAATTAATGCAGTTATCCTCACCTTTGGATTTACATAGAAATAATTACTAAACAATTTGACAGTTGTGAGGGGAAACTTTCTTTTGTCCTTTTCACATCAAAGGGAAAATAGTCATTTTAAGGCTGTTCCACTTAATTGAGCAGGTGATGTGAGTTTAATTTTCAACTTTGAATTTGGAATAATGGAAGTTCATCTTTGTGCCTCAGTTTTTGAAACTGTGTGTTATAAGTGTGAGGAGGGCAAGCAATATGAGTTTTTTTTTCTTGACTAGATGATGTTCAGTACTATTAACTATTCTTTGCAACCAGAAACAGTGTTTGCTCTGTTAGAAACATACAGGTGGTATTGATGAAGCAGCCTGGGGATTTCCAACTAACTACAAAAAACTGCAGCAAGTTTTTCTTTCCTGTTACTTTCTTAGTACTTCCTGAACTAAAGGAGAAAAAAACCATGGTGGATCGTTCAAAACCCCTTCCTACATCCCTTCAGAATGAGTTTATCCCGGAGGAAGTTCTTCTTTCTCTGACCTATGCAGCCAGTGCTGGTCCTTGTCCTGAAAACTTACTGCCCTCTAAGAAAATTAAAACCCCAAAGGTGAGTATATACCTATACGAAGAACTGGGGAACATATGTCTTTTTGGTATCCAGTTCATTAGGTATTTATTGAGCATGTTCTTGTAAAAACCAAAATTCAGCTGAGTAAATTTGAGGCTCTAAGTGGCTTTATTCAGCAATTCATGAATCAGGCAGCATCCCATATAGGAAGTGGAAAGGAATTCTGAGAAGCTATACAAAATAGAGGACTGTTTTTGGCGGAAAGGGGCAGGGACAAGGAAATCATAAACAGAAGAAAGAGTTATTTTGGGCAAGGTCATCTTCTGGGGAAGGGTGGGAGCCTATCAGGCTGATTACCTCTCTAGTGCTGATGAGGAACTTCCAGCTGATTGGCTTAAAATGCCACTCTTGGGAGATGCCATACTGCCATTAGGTAAGGTGTTAAGTGTTGGTTTGCTGATGTGAGGCTTAGCACAAGTGACTTTATTTTGGGCTTGTTTCTTTTTTAATGTTATATATTCCTTTTTTTTTTTTAAGATTTTATTTATTGGTCAGAGAGAGAGAGCAAGCACAAGCAGGGGGAGTGGCAGACAGAGAGAGAAGCAGTTTCCCTGCCCAGCAAGAAGCCTAATGCGGGACTCGATCCCAGGACCCTGGGATCATGACCTGAGCTGAACGCAGACGCTTAATGACTGAGCCACCCAGGTGTCCCAGTGTCATACGTTCCTTACCGTCTTTTAAAATACTTCAAAATTAATTTCCTTGAAACTAAAATCATTTGCTCCAGTGTTTCCAAGGAAATGCTTTTTAAAATGTGATTTACCTAAGTGATCATTATTACTACTCTCAGTCTTGATATGTTTCTTTCACTTTTGAATTGTCCCAGTTTCAGTTTTTCTCCATAGTATTGATTAAGCATTCTGCTCTTTTTTCCATAGACCATCCAAATGCCTTTAATGTAAACATTCCAAAGGATTAACAGATTTCATTTGACTAGAGCTCCCTCTGCTGTCTATTTATGTTATTTACTTTTTTCTTAGGGTACACTTCGGCGTCCGGCTAACCAAGTCTGGTATCACCCTATTAGAAGAAATAAGTTCAGATACCTGATTGACCATCCTGTTTCCTTAACTGGTGCTGGAAGGTAAAGAAGGCAGATGGTAGGGTAGATGCCGATGAATAGAGTTGTTGTCTCATTTCTTTGGGAGGGGCACAGGTGGAAAAATCATAGAATCAAAGATTTTAAATTTGAAGCTTACAGTATCTTTGAATCAGAAAACAATCTGAAGAAGACACAGACCACCCTTCTGTGTGTAGGATTATTACCTCTACCGGCTTTTGCTTTGTTAAGATTTGCTTTCTGCATGCCTTTGTGTCCTTGTCTGCTTACTCTTCTGTCCCTTGTTGTACCCTAGTAAAAGGGACAAGACCCCAGAGGCAGAGTGTCTTATAGTGACTCTTTCATCTGTACATTTAAGAAGAGTGAGGTAACATAGCTTCATGAAAACCTTGAAAAGCAAGTGCTTACTCCTTGGTTTTTCTCAAAGTGAATCCTTCACCTTTAGATCAAATCAGCAAATACTCTTTGTTGTTTTTATGTCATTCCTAAAAATATTATGAATGTCCTAAGTTTCCCTGTGAAGACTATGACCACCTCATTTTTCTGTGTGTAGTCCATTTATCAGTTGCATGCCCCTCATGAGATATCACTTCATCTGAAAGAAACAATATGTAATATTATGACACATTAATATGTAATAAGCATATTAATACATGTGTAGGTTATTTAGTCTTTCTGAGTTCCATTTTCTCATTTGTAAAAGGGAATAATAGACTTGCTCCATTTTGTGGACCTCCCGGAGATATTGTAAAGCACATATTTTAAAGGAAATAATGGGCAGTGCTTTGTATGTATGTATTTGTGTGTGTATGTCTATAAGCTCTACACCCATCATGGGGCTCGAACTCATGACCCTGAGATCAAGAGGCACGTGCTCCACTGACTGACCAGCTAGATGCCCCTGTACAGTGCTATTTAAATATAAGTTGTTATTACTCAGGTATGTCTCAGTGCTAGAAAAGGTGGCGGGAACTTGGGCTATTACCTTTTGTGTCCTGGGGCTTTGGTGTCAAAGTATTGTATTTTATTTTATACCTTCAGATCATGGTTATAATTATCACTAGTTATAATTAGTAGTTATGAAATGTTTGAAGTACTTTGAAAAAAATAATAAGCTATATCTGAATGCAGGAATAACCCAATATTAAAGTTTTAATGTCAAATGACTTCTCACTTGGAATTTTTAAACTGTGAAGATCTGTATTGTGGTAAGCAGGATAATTGCCTCCCCGCAAAATGTTTTCGGTGTACCTCAGAACTTGAATACATACCTTACATAACCAAAGAGACTTTGCAGATGTGATTAAGGTTAAGGACCATGAGATGGTGAGATTAACTTGGATTCTCGGGGTGGGCCCAACCTAATTGCCTGAGTCTTTGAAGTGGAAAAAGAAGGAAGTTGAACAGGTCAGAGACAAAGGAGGACACAGTGGAAGTATGAGAGAGAAGGAATTCAGCCTACACTTGCCGGCTCTGAAGATGGAGGAAGGGAGGAGCTAAGAACAAGCTAAGAACTACTGTTGGCCTCTAGAAGCTGGGTATGGCCCTCAGCTGGCAGGAAAGGAAAGGAAACAGGGATCTCAGTCCTAGAACTGCAAGGAATTGAGTTCTGTTAACAGCTCCAATGGGCACGGAAATGGATCTTCCCTTAGAGCATCCAGAAAGGAATACAGCCTTGTCGACACCTTGATTTTAGTCTGTGAGACCTGTGTTGGACTTCTGACCTATAGAACTGTAACATAATAAATTTGTGTTGCTTAAGCAGCTAAATTTGTGGTAATTTTTATGGCACCAGTAGAAAATTAATATATGTATAACTAATAGTATTTATAACAAGAGGTTATAGAGTTAGGTTAAGAGTATAGGTTAAGAGTATAATAAATACTATTATGTCTAGCAACCTTAAATATTTAGAGCACAGCAGTAAAATATAGAACAACCCAGCAAATAGCCTCTGAATATTTTTCAACAGCTTTATCAGTCAGAGTTCAGAAAATAAAACCTATTTTATTTTATTTTGTATTTTTTCTAAAGATTTTATTTATTTATTTGACAGAGACACAGTGAGAGAGGGAACACAAGCAGGGGGAGTGGGAGAGGGAGAGGCAGGCTTCCCGACAAGCAGGGAGCCCGACGCGGGCCTCCATCCCAGGACCCTGGCATCATGACCTGAGCTGAAGGCAGACTCTTAACGACTGAGCCACCCAGGTGCCCCAATAAAACCTATTTTAAACAGTATATCGAGTATTTACAAAATTGTCAGGAGGGCTAAAGGAGAAAATATGAAGCAATACTTTTGGGACTAACTCTCAGAACAGGGTGGAATTAACCTACCATGCAGGCTACTACCTCCAAGGCTGCCACAAGAGTTCAAGAGTCCAAAGAAGGTAAAAATGGCCAATATGCACATGAAAAGCTGCTCAACATCATTAGCCATAAGGAAATGCAAATCAAACCATGAAGAGATACTATTTCACACCTACTAGGATGATAGTTGAAAAGCAGACAATAACAAGCATTTGTGAGGATGTAGAGACATCGGCAGTGTCATACCTTGCTGGTGGGAATGTAAAATGGAGCAGCCTCTTTGGAAAATAGTTTGGCAGTTCCTCAAAAATTTAAACATAGGCTTGCCAGATGACCCAGCAATTCTACTCCTAGGTATATACCCAAGAGAATAGACAGTATATGTCTGCACAAAAACTTACAATGAATATTCATGGCACCTTTATTCATGCACCCAAAAAAGTGGAAACAAACCGACTGTCCATTAGTTGATGAAAAAATAAACAAAATGGCGTATACAATGGAATATTATTCAGCCATAAAAAGGACTGAAGTATTGATACCTGCTACAACATTGATGAACCTTGAAAACATGCTAAGGAAGCCAGTCATAAAAGGGCACATGTGTGTTTCTATTTATATGAAATGTCCAGGATAGGGAAATTCAGAGACAAAAAGTAGATTATTGGTTGCTGGGGGTGGAGCTGGGGAGAAAAGTGGAGAATTACTGTTAATGGGTAAGGGTTTTTTGGTGATGGTCATACAACTTTGTGAATATATTAAAACTTGTAAATTGTGAATATACTAAAAACTTGTGAATATACTAAAAACTTGTACTCTTTAAAAAGGTGAATTTTGTAGTCTGTGAATGATACTGCAATTAAAAAAAAAAGTCCCCTTAACTGTTATCCAAGGATCTGGAAGCTGAAATCAAGAAGCTGTCACTGAGGTTACTGCACTGCCCCTCTGGACGGGGTAGCTGGAGAGTGGATTCTGGAATGTTTCAGGAAAACCACTTTTCCATGATGTTGCTGGTAGAATCAGCTAAAGACATGACAGGAAAGTGACTTCTGTTTTACTTCTACCTCTGGAATCTTGCAAATGTGCATCTACTTGGGGAACTTAGTTCTCACCCAGAACCCTAGCTGCAAGGGTGTCTGGGAAAGTGCTTTCCAACCCTTCCAACCCAAAGAAGGACCCAACACCCACCAGGGCCTGCCATATTCCAGTACTGACTTAGGTTTCAAAAACAAAACCACACTGTCCTCAGGACACTTCTAACTTCATAAGTCATTACCTGAATTGTCAAGAAAAGATTATTTTGTATTATGTACACTCTGTTTAAGAAAGCTGCCATGTTTTAAATACATTTTAGAAAGACTTAATGTTTTTTAAAGCATACCTCAGTTATTTGGAAAATCGATCTCTCTGAAATACCTCATTCCTTGACAACTTCAGATAAAAGACATGCTTATTTATGAACATAGCCAGTGATGATCTGAAGAAAAATTTGAAGTATGAACTCAGTTTGATAATCTGGGGGATCCAGTTTTTGTGTAATGGCTAGGAATCAAAGTTTGTTTTTTTTGCTTTTGTAAATAAAAATAGATTTTCCAGAGGAGTAGAAGCAGGTGGTTTACCACTAGAGTTTTATAAGAAATAAAACAGATTATTTTATTTTATTTTTTTAAAGATTTTATTTATTTATTTGTCAGAGAGAGAGAAAAAGAGTGCACAAGCAGGGGGAGGGGCAGAGGCAGAGGGAGAAGCAGGCTCCGCGCTGAGCAGGGGGCCTGATGCGGAACTTGATCCCAGGACGCTGGGATCATGACCCGAGCTGAAGGCAGACACTCAACCAGCTGAGCCACCCAGGTGCCCCCAAACAGATTATTTTTTATTTTTATTTTATTTTTTAAAAGATTTTATTTATTTATTTGACAGAGAGACAGAGTGAGAGAGGGAACACAAGCAAAGGGAGTGGGAGAGGGAGAAGCAGGCTTCCCGCGGAGCAGGGAGCCTGATGCAGGGCTCGATCCCAGGACCCTGGGATTATGACCTGAGCTGAAGGCAGACACTTAATGGCTGAGCCACCCAGGCGCCCCTCATTCATTGTTTTTAGCTAACAAAGTTATATTGGCCAATCTCTAGCAGTTATTGGTGTGATAGTGACTAATGTCCCATCATTCTGAGAGCAACTTTGTAAAAAAAAAACTTTATTAAAAAAACTTTATTGAGATATCTTTGACACAAAAATTGTGTATATTTAAGGCATACAACTTGATGTTTTCATAAATGTATACATTGTAAAAAGATCACAGTCAAGCTAAATAACTGTATAATTACCATTTGTGTGTATCCGTGAGTTTATATGTGTGTGGTAAGAAGATTAAATTTCAGATCTGTTCTCTTAGCAGATTTCAAATATATAACACAGTATTGCTAACTATCATCACCGTGCTATACATTAGATCTCCAGAACTCATTCATCTTGCATAACTGAAACTTTGTACTTTTGGACTAACATCTCCTCATTTTCCCCTTTCCGCATGTGCTCATCTGACATATAAATGAGATCATACAGTATTTGTCTTTGGCTTATTTCACTTGGCACAATGTTCTCCAGCTTCATCCATGCTGTCACAAATGGCAGGATTTCCTTTTTAAAGGCTGAATAACATTCCATTGTCTATATATACACATTTTCTTCATTCATTCATCAGTGGACATTTAGGTTGTTTCCATGTCTGGGCTATTGTGAATAATGCGTCAATGAACATGGGAGTACAGATATTTTGTCAAGATCCAGATTCATTTCCTTTGGATATAAACCCAGAAGTGGGATTGCTGGGTCATATGGTAGTTCTATTTTTTTATTTTGTTGAGGAAGCTACATACTATTTATCATAATGGCTATACCAATTACAATTGGGGGAGGGGCAGAGACATGTGAAAATCATGTGCAGTAAGTGGCGTGATTATAACTGCTATACGAAGGTGAATTGGCAGAAGTGTGTAGAATGTACTAGAGAGACTTGAGAGCCATGTAAAAAGTAGGGATAGCTTGGACTAGTGATTTGGCATTGGCAAGAGACAACAGGGTCAATGCTAGAATGCTATGAGGGTGACTATGAAATTAAGTGTTAGTGGTGGATGGGAATTTAGGGCAATGGATGGGAAGGAATCAATTATGTATGCTGAGCTTTTGATGGGTAGAGTGGTAGTACTTCCTGACAATTAGTGAGGATAGGAGGGTGGAGAGTTAGAATGGAGGGAGGATTATTCAGTGTATGTAGAGGTAACAAATATGGTAAGGTGAGATTTGCATGGCACTGGCAAGAGAAAAAGTATAGGGTAGGAAGACAGACAGATGAGGCCATAATGGTGCAGGGCATTTCCATTTAGTAGACAGGAAGTCACAGAGGCGTCCAAGAAGGAGAGGTTAAGCAAAAGAACCAGGACTCCAGTAACAGAGGATAGAGGAGAGGATAATGTTTTTAAAAAAGAGATGATCAACCCTGGGAAATATTACAGGGAAATAGTGGAAGAGAAGAGCTGATGACCTGGCAGTAGAAAGTCATCAGCTTTCTAGAGCGGTTTCAGAAGAGAGATAGGTATTGAAATTAGATTGCAAGGAAATTTGAAGAAATCTGATTAACGGAATGTGAGAGATCAGTTGATAGATAAATCCTGATAACATGGTCAAGGAAGGACTTTTAGAAGGGGAAAAGACTTGAGTTATAGATCAAAGGGAATATTCCAAGGGAGGGGGAAACATACAGAAAGTAGATTGGTAGAATGAGATCCCAAAGGATGTGGGTAAAGATGAAATCAAGGACATCAGTGGAGGAAATAACTCTGGGGAAGAGAATACATCTTCACCCGAGGTTGAAGGAAGGGAAAGGATTTGTGATGTGAAGGAGAAATGTGAGGTGGAAAAGAGGAATAATGGGGTGGGGGTGGTTCTTGTCTAATGCCTCTGCTGTCTTAGTGAAGTATGAAGTAAGGAGCCTGGTTTTGTGCCCCTTTTCACCCACTAGAAGGATGTATGTGAATCTTACTCACTCTTATCCGGTAGCCAGACAAAGTTTATTTTGTAAATATATTTTTCTTATTTTTTAGGGATATTTCTTTTCTGTACGATGTTAAATATGTTAAAGGAGAGGCCAGGGAGAGTTCGCTTTGTCCCCCACGTTTGGAACGTTCATTACAGTCACATGATGGTGTCGTTGTGTCTCATAAGGTAAATAAAGTATTTGACAAATAATTTCCTCGCCCTCTAATTTTTAAAAATCATTTCCTTAAAAATATAAAGCAATGTTGTACTGTAGCACTTTCTAATTATTTCTAGGAAAAAGTATTTAGTGGGAAAGTTTCTATGATACCTTATTTTAAGCCATTTTTCAAACTACAGTTACCCACTTTAATCTAGAAAATACAGTATAGAAGACTAGATTTTTTTTTTTTTAAAGATTTTATTTATTTATTTGAGAGAGAGAGAATGAGAGATAGAGAGCACGAGAGGGAAGAGGGTCAGAGGGAGAAGCAGACTCCCCGCCGAGCAGGGAGCCCGATATGGGACTCGATCCCGGGACTCCAGGATCATGACCTGAGCCGAAAGCAGTCGCTTAACCAACTGAGCCACCCAGGCACCCTAGATTTTTTTTTTTAATTTACAGTTCAAAGTTGTAGAATTCTTATTTTTGGCATGTTGTTAAGGTAAATTTTAAATTGCTATTGGATTTTATTTTTTATTTTTATTTTTTTAATATTTATTTGAGAGAGACAGAGACAGAGCACAAGCAGGGGGAGGGGCAGAGGGAGAGGGAGAAGCAGGCTCCGCACTGAGCAGGGAGCCTGATGCGGGGCTCGATCCCAGAACCCTGAGATCATGACCTGAGCCGAAGGCAGATGCTTAACTGACTGAACCACCCAGTCACCCCTCCTATTGAATTTTAAAGAGTCAATGGATTACTGAATATGTGGGACATGTGTGAATAATACTAAAACCAAGGTTGTTCTTTAATTCATGGTTATTTTTTAAATGTGTGCTCTGCTAAATGTTTTTTATTATGTCCTATGGTCCATATTACTAATACTGTTATTTCTATTATCAAACCTCTTAATAAATAGTATCCCTTTGGGATAGGAATGTTGATTTATGCAATCCAACTTTTTTCATTTACTAATGTTTTCATTCTTGTCCTTCTTTCTTTCTTTTTAAGCCAAAGAAACTAACAGATACTTTGCTTCCTGAAGAATTTCATATTGTGTCAAATACAGGAGTTTCAGGTTTGGAGTGTTATGATGAGTGAGTACCATAGTATATCCTGAATATCTGACAAGTGGAACTGTTTCCTCCTTCTCAGACATAGAGGAACCTGAGAACAGTTCCTAGGTAATATCTACATTGAAATAAGGAAACATTTAGCCTTCCATCCTAAATTTAAGAATGAAAATGTCTTATTGAAAAGAGTTTGGGATTTTAGTGATCAAAATGTTCTCTGTCTTTTCCTATTATTTAATTTTCAGTTAAAGAAGTGGATCTGTGTTCTGAATGCTCACCTAGGCCTCCTTAGGAATGGTTTTGGGTAGTGGCCAAAGAGACAAAGGAAAGTAGCCCTCTGAGTTGATGTCTCATAAGGCACACTCTAGGGCTTGGATCCAGCCTTCACACTAGTCATCTCCAGTTTTCTTTGTTTCCTGCTTATTGCATTGAAAATGGGATCTTCCTTGTATTTTATGAAACAATGTTTGAATGTTTCATAGTGTAAAAAACTAGAATTATGGACTAAGGTTTTATAATAAAATCTCCAGAGGCTGTTACTCTTTTTACTTTTTCAATACACATGGCATTTCCTTATGATAGTGGGTTTCAGAACAATATTTTGTCAAAAAGAACTAAATGGAATTCATTTTGGGGGAACTTTTAATTTTTATGTAATTTCAAAATTATAAAAATGTTACAAAAATATGGCAAGCAACTCTCATGTACTCTCTGTTTTAACTCACTGAGTATTTACATTTTGCCTTATTTACTTTGATATACACACACACATTAAAACTATTCAAGAGTAAGTTGGAGATATGACCCTTTACCACCAAATGCTTCAGTGTATATTTCCTAGCAACCTACTAGTTATAGATCTTTTTGATGACTTTTTTAGCTTCATCATTTCTTCTCTGTTTATTAGTTAGCATTTTACCATATGAATTCATGGATTTCTGTTTTTTTTTTCCTGTGGGTTATAGTTCTTTACTATGTTTTTTTTTTTTAAAGATTTTATTTGTCAGAGAGAGAGAGAGAGAGCACAAGCAGAGGGAGAAGCAGGCAGAGGGAGAAGCAGGCTACCAGCTGAGCAAGGAACCCTGTGCAGGACTCGATCTAGGACCCGGGGATCATGACCTGAGCTGAAGGCAGACTCAGCTTAACCGACTGAGACACCCAGGCATCCTTACTATGATTATTTTTATGTTCAAAAATTTTTAGATTTGGCCAATGTTAGCTCCTCTGAGCTGGCTCTTATGTTCTTTGGACATGTCCCCATGATTCTTTGAGTGTTTCCTTATTTTCTGACTCAATAAGATTTCCAGGTTCATCTTATATTTCCCAACTCCAGCTGTGGAATGAGCTATGTCACTTCTCCAGGGAGTACTGATTCCTTTGAGTGGAGAATGGTACTTAGAAGTCAAGATCTGGGTGGTAGGCGTGCTCATTGTGCCTGGGCTATCATTGTTTCTGGTTCCTCTCATTCATTTTTGAAACTTTGAGTCTTTATAGTCCCTGGAGATTTTTCACTGATCTAAATTCTGAAAATGGACCTTATTAACCAACTGAGTTCCAGCAGGGGGCAGAACGAAAGGAAATACTTATTAACAAGAGGAAGAAAAATGTTACATAAATAATAATGAGTTAGGATTACCATGTGGTTCTCACTGTGACACTCATTTAGGTGGAAATGAGCACTCTCAGAGGACAGATTTGGCTGGGAGTTAGGAAAACTGGGTTCTAGCTTCATCTCTGCTTATTAATTTTATAACCTGTTTATTCACTTAACTTTGTTGACTTCAGAGTTCTCAGAACATCCTTCCACCTTTGAAAAGGCATTTAAAAAAATGAACCAAGGAAATGTTCATATTGTCACATATGAGGAATGTTATTAAAACTCCTTTACTAAAAATATTACAAATATGATAAATGTCATTACATTTGTGTCTGTCGATGCCTTGGGATGATCTTGTGGGTAAAATGATGGACCTTTTCAATTGCCTCCAAGCTTCCCAATTTTTGAGGTCTTAGGTTTATCATGTTGTGACATGTGATAAACAGGCCGGTTAATTTTCTTACAATAATATTTATCTGTCTTATTTATTGCAGCAAATATACTACTCTCCTCACAGATAGTGAAAACAGGCTATTGCTCTTCCCATCCATGTAAGTACAGTTTATTTTTGAAAGTATTTCTCAGAAGGAACATATACATATGAATATGTATTTTAATATATATATGTATTTTTCTTAGTACTTTATTGCACAGAAAATATTAAAATTATAGCAGAAACCCAAGACAATAAGTGTACACAATTCCATCATCTGATCAGTGTTTTCAATTTTTACACATTTATAATAATATTAAAGTACTATAAAATATTTTTTTTTACAGTTTTTTTTTCTAAAATTTTATTTTGTTGTGGTAGGAACACTTAACATGAAATCTGTCTTCTTAACAAATTTTTAAGTTTTCAATACAGTATCATTCAGTCTAGGCACAAGGTTGTACAGCAGATTGTTTTGCTACAGTCTTTTTTTTTTTTCTTCTTATCTCTCCATTGTCCCTTTTCTTCACTTACATTGTGAAGTAACCAATATTAACAGCTTGGTATTTATCTCTCCATATTTCTTCTATGTTCTTACAATCCTGCACACTAGGTGTATAGAATTTTAGGAAGGAAGCATTATTTTATTTACAAAGAGGATCATACTATTTACATTTTCCTTTTTCTTTTTTTAAAAATTTTATTACTGCTATAATCCACTGGATCAGTACATACAGGGCTAATGCTTTAAAATACCATTAATATTCCATGGGCACCTGGGTGGCTCTGTCCATTGGGCAACCTCTTGGTTTCATTCAAGTCATGATCTTCGGGTCCTGGGATTGAGCCCTAGGTTGGGCTCCACACTCAGTGGGGAGTCTGCTGGGGCTTCTCTCCCTCTCCCTCTGCCCTTCCTCCTCCAGCTCGTTCTCTCTAAAATAATAAAAAAAAATACCATTAATATTCCATAGTATATACATTTTGTATGTATTATTTTTGTCATTTGAGGATAACCTGTTACAACATTTAATTACATAAGTCTGTCACCTTAATCTTTTAGGAAACCTAATAAAAGAGTAGAAGTGGTCCAGCTTAATGATGTGATGGATGCTATGCTAGAGAGGGCTGGTGTGGAAAATCAGGAATATACAGGGCCAACCAAGGTAATTGCAAAGATCAATGTAACCTAGTGGTTGAGAGCATGCATTCTGGAGCCAGAATGTCTGGATTGGAATCCTGGCCCTGCCATTTATTAGCTAGTGACCTTGGGCAACTCACTTAATGTATTTGTGCCTCAATTTACTCATCTTTAAGTTAGAGGTAATAATCATACCTACCTCATAGGGTTGTTGTGGAGATTAAATGACATATGAATATAAAGGGCTTAGAATAGTGCTGGGTATGTAGCAAACACTGTATAATTGTTGGTATTATTATTACCGTATTTCATTGACTATAAGGTACCATTGATTATAAGACCTTTATTATTTTATGTACCACTAAAAAACACTGCCAATTAAACCATGCTTTCTTACCTCTTAAAATTTTTATTTTATTAATGAAAAAGCTCTTTAAACCTTACAGAGATACAGATATTTTTCTTTATGAGGGCTTTTCCTCTTTTGTTTTGTAAATTTTTATTTTTACAGAATTTGAAACTTAAAGACAAGTTCGGTATAAGGCATTCCTATGTAAGCTTTACCCAGATTCACTAATAGTTTACATTGTGCCCTACTTGATTTATCATTCTCTCTTCCTCTTTACATACATATCTCTATATGTATAGTTTTTCCTAACCATTTTACAGTAAGCTGGTGACATCATGCCTCTTTATCACCAAACATTACAGGGCATGTTTCCTATGGATAAGGATATTCTCTTATATATCCATAATACATTTATCAAAATCAGGAAATTTAACATTGATGTGTTGGTATTACCTGTTCATATTCAGATTTCAAATTTTATCAGTTGTACCTGTAGTGGTTTTTATAGCTCTTGTTCCCACTGTTTCAGGATCCCAGGATCACAGAGTGCTTTTGTGTGTCATGTTCCTTTAGACAACTATATTCTGAAACAGTTCCTGTTTTTCTTGACATTGATATTTGGAAGAGCATATGCCAGTTATTCTGTAGAATGTTCCTCAATTTTGGTTTGTCTGATGTGTACTCATGATTAGATTCAGGTTATGTATTTTTGGCGGGGATGATATAGAAGTGATACTGTGACCTTCTCAGTGCATCATGTAAAGAGGTACATGATTAAACATACTTTTAAAAATATATTATATTTTTATATTTTAAAAATAATATATCATTTTTGTAGATATATTTATAAAGAAAAATATAAGTGAAATAAATTATCAAGGCATTTCTAAAACATTCACATTCGGAGTATTTACTTCCTAAAATGGTTTTTTACTGATAAGACAGTAATAAATACTGATGATATTCCTTATCTTCTGCCAGATGCACAAACTACTGCATATATTGAGGAAGGAACAGACCATTTACAATACAGTATTTCATGAACTTATTCGACAAGTCAGTGTGGATTGTGCAGATAGAGGAGAACTACTGTCCAAAATCAGGTTAGAGCTGTTACCGGAATATCCGGTTTGAGTTTTATAGTACAATTATGTTTATATCTGCTTTTGAGAAGATCACAAAAGTTCCCTTCTCTATTCTATTGATAATAAGGAACTGTATTGCATTTCTATTTTCTATAGTAAAAATATAATAGTTGAGAACTTCCTTAAGATGATTTCTGTTGAGATGTTTGACACATATTCTTTTTTTTTTTTGAGATTTATTTATTTTGGGGGGGAGGGGCAGAGGGAGAGGGAGAGAGAGAATCTCAAGCAGACTGTGTGCTAAGTGCAGAGGTTGATGTGGGTCTCGATCCCACAAACCTGAGATAGTGACCTGAGCTGAAATCAAGAGTCTGATGCTTAACCAGCTGTGCCACCCAAGGGCCCCGGCACCATATTCTTTTATGATTGGGAGTGAAGTGCTATGTGAATTACTAGAAAATGTATAGATTCTGGAGACAGACTGATCTGGTTTCAAATCAACATCTAGATGTATGATCTTGGCAAAAGTGTGAGCCTTAGTTTTCTCATCTGTAGATGCAGATAATAACTACTGTGAAAAATTTTATTTGTCCATTTGTTCATTCATCAGTCAGTGATGTCTATTGAGTGTCTATTCTGTGTCAAGCATTAAGAGGCTTCACAGGATTGTGGTGAGGTTAAATGAGAGCACAGAGGTAGATGGTCAATACATATAATTATTATAGATGATCATGATAAATACTATTATAACTATAATGTTTCTGAATGACTGTGGTACTTTACAAAACCTGGAAGGAATAGTGGAATTAGAATATTGGGTTCAAATTACATATCTGCAGATTACTTGCCATGGAACCACAGGAAAATTATTAGATCTTTCTGAATGTGTTTCTCCTGAATGAGAATAAATAATATAAATTTGCCTTATTTGCCCACTGTCTGACTTAGAAGCTGAGTCTTCCTATCTGATGGTGCTGAGAAATGAGGAGCAAAGCCGTTAATAAGATACTTTTCAAGATTAGATACTAAGGAGTCAGTTCTTGGAACACCTCAGGAGTTGGAGAATGCAAATTAGAAGGAGGATAGGGACAACTGAAGTCTGAGTTGTCAATCTAAGAACAGAACTGGGAGGGACAGATGAGAAAGCATAGCAAAAGAGCTAGATGACTAATGGTGGATCCAGACTTTCCCACTTATGAGGAGTAGAGGTGAGTGGGACTCTTCCAGCTGATTTCAGGAGTTAGCTTCTAGGGGCCAAAATAGGGTGGGGTCCAATCCCAAAAGTCTAGACAGAAAGAGACAGGCAGGCAAGTCAAAGCTGAAATCCTTTAAGAAAAGTTGAGTCACCATGGTCACAAAAATACTAACTCCAAGGTACCAGAGACAGGATCTCAGTAGGGCATCAAAGCCAAGGACTTAGAATAGGGTAAAGTTGGGAATTAAAAATGTAAAGTAGCTGATGGAGTGCCTGGCTGGCTCAGTCAGTAGAACATGTGATTCTTGATCTTGGGGTAGTGAGTTCAAGTCCCACTTTGGGCATGGAGCTTACTTTAAGTAAATATATACATACATACGTAAATAGAAAGTATACATGAGTGTGGAATATTCTTTAAAAAAAAAGAATACAAAGTAGGTGAGAATAAGCAATGAGCTTTTAGACTGATTGCTGCAAACATTCATGATGTGTCTATGGAATGGTGAAACATTCACTAGGTTCAGAATAATCTAGTGGTCAGCATTTTGTTGCGGTAGGAGATCTTTTGAAGGTCTAGGGCCTACCTTCGATGCGGAAGGTTGTCCTGAGTTTGGTATCTTAAAGAGTTTTCCCTGCTTCACAAGATTGTTGTGAAGATCCAATAGAGGTCCCCAGGAAATGGTAACGCCATGCATGCCTTGGAAATACTTGAGATCAGCCTGTGACTTCTTCTCTCTGTTTGCATGTTACTGTAGCTTTCTGCTTCTGGTCTCATTGAGTGCTTCCTGATCTGCTTGTGTGTGTCCCTGCTTTTCACGCTACTGCCCCTGAGGCCTGTTGCAGCAGAAGGAAGTTTTCTATTGTGTATTTTTTTTTTTAAGATTTTATTTATTTATTTGCCAGAGAGAGAGAAAGAACTAGCACAAGCAGGGGGAGCAGGAGGCAGAGGGAGAAGCAGGTTCCCGCTGAGCAGGGAGCCCAATGTGGGGCTCGATCCCAGGACCCTGGAATCAGACCTGAGCCGAAGGCAGACACTTAATCGACTGAGCCACCCAGGCACCCCAGAAGGAAGTTTCATATGCAACAGGGTTTCATAATAACACTTTTTCATAGGAGGAGGAATAACTGCCAGAGTGGATATGAGCTGAACAAGATTCTCAAATTACAAAGAAATAGGGATGCTGTTGTAATCTTTTTAGTTGACGCTATAAATATCTTTGGAAGCAGCAGGCACCTGACATTTTTTCAGTTGTTGTTATTTTTATTTTTTACAATATTTTACTATGGGAATTTCCAAATATCTGTAAAAATGGAAATTATTTTATTTTAAAAAATTTATTTAAGATTTTTTAATTTATTATTTATTTATTTATTTGACAGAGAGAGACACAGCAGAGGGGGAACACAAGCAGGGGGCATGGGAGAGGGAGAAGCAGGCTTCCTGTGGAGCAGGGAGCCCAATGTGGGGCTCGGTCCCAGGACCCTGGGATCATGACCTGAGCCGAAGGCAGACGCTTAATGACTGAGCCACCCAGGTTCCCCGATTTATTTATTTATTTTTATTGACAGAGAGAGAGCGTGAGCAGGGGGAGGGGCAGAGGGAGAGGGAGAGAATCCTCAAGCAGATTTTGTGTTGAGCACGGATCCCAACACGGGCTCATCCGAGCTGAAATCAAGAGTTGGTCACTTAATTGACTGAGCCACCCGGATGCCCCAAAATGGAAATAATTTTAATGTGAATGCACACATACCTACTATCTAGATTCTGCCATTAACATTTTACTTTATTTGCTTTATCACTTGTCTCTCCATCTAGCCATCCCTCTATCTATCCAGCAATTTCATATACTTCAAAGTAAATTGCTGACCTCAGTGCATTTCCCTCTAAATACTTTGTCATGTTTTTCATTAACTAGACAGAGTTCATTATTTATTTGCCTTTTTTTCCATTTTGAGTAAAATTTACATGTATCGAGAAACACAAATCTTGTTTGCCTTTATTGACTTTTGACAAATACGAACTCTTAACAAGATATAGAGGATTACCATCATTCCACAAAGTTCCCTAATGCTCTTTCCCAGTAAATGCCCATCCCCACTTCTCCAGGAGTTTTGACTTCTTTCCCTCTTAGATTAGTTTCACCTATTTAGGAATTTCATATAAATGGGATCATGTAGCATATATCAGTAGACCCTTGAACAACATGGGTTTGAACTGCACAGGTTCACTTATAGCAGATTCTTTACAGTTCAGTACTGTAAGTGTATTTTCTCTTCCTTTTGATTTTCTTAATATCTTTTCTCTAGCTTACCATTTTGTAAGAATACAGTATATAATACACTACTTTGCTCCTAGTTTTTTACCTATTCACTTTTTTAAAAATGTGCTCATCTGACTTTCTTTTATTTATTTTTAAAGATTTATTTGTTTATTTTAGAGAGAGAGAGGACATATGTGAGTGGGGGGAGGGGCAGAGGGAGAGGTACAAGCTGACTTCCCCTTGAGCAGGGAGCTGGACTTAGGGCTTGATCCCAGGGCCCTGAGATCATGACCTGAACTGAAATCAAGAGTCAGAGCTCAACTGACCGAGCCACCCAGACGCCCCTGACTTTCTTTTAAAAGATAAAAGGTTCTTTTTAAGAATAGTTTTAAATTTACAGAATTGAACAGATAATAGAGAGTTTCCATTTATCCCCCCTTCTCCGTATATAGTTTCTTTCATTATTAACATCTGGTATTAATGTGGTATAATTGTTATAATTAATGAAACAATATTGATATACTGAAGTCCATAGGTTACATTATGGTTTATTTTTTGTGTTTTATTGTTCTATGGGTTTTGACAAATGCATATCTTTCAGTCATAAAAAGGAATGAAGTACTAATACCTGATATAACATGGATGAACTTTGGGGCGCCTGGGTGGCTCAGTTGGTTAAGTGACTGCCTTTGGCTCAGGTCATGATCCTGGAGTCCCGGGATCGAGTCCCACGTCAGGCTCCCTGCTCAGCAGGGAGTCTGCTTTTCTCTCTGACTCTCCCCCCTCTCATGCTCTCTCTTTCTCATTCTCTCTCTCAAATAAATAAATAAATAAAATCTTTAAGAAAAATAACATGGATGAACTTTGAAAACATGCTAAGTGAAAGAAGCTAGTCACAAAAGGTCACAATATTGTAATATGAAATTTCCAGAAGAGGCACAGCCAGACAGAAAGTAGATTAGTAGTTGCCAGGGCCTGGGAGACAGAGAAATGAAGAGTGATTGCTAATAGGAACCATCAAGGATTTTTTTTTTTTTGGGGGGGGGTAATGAGAAAATACTCTGGAGTGAGATAGTGCTAATAGTTGTACAACTTTCTTGAATATACTAAACAGTATTATATACTTTAAAGGGTGAATGTTATGACATGTAAATTATATCTCAATAAAAAATTATAAAGTGTTCACAGTCATTTCATCATTGTGATTCCTCATTTGCACATAGTCCTTTGTGTATCAAATTTCACATACTAAAAAAAACCAGCTACTTTATATAAATATAATCTGCTTTTCTATAACTTTACCCACTACTCCTCATTTTGTACTATGAAAATACTCAGAATAACTTGGTTCTTTCTTTTACCTTATAGCTATTTAAATATTTGAAAATAGCCATTTTTGTGTTCCCTCTTATGCATTCCCTTATCCAGGCTAAATATCCCCAGTTCTTTTAAGTTTTCTTGGTGAAATATACTATATGTGGAAAGCACACTAATTAGTCAATGTTGATTTCGTGCAGTATCACCACCATTACAATGTTATACAGAACATTCATGGCCCTGAACCCCCCCACGCATCACCTGTTCATCCGTCCTCCATTCCCATTCCCTCAAGCCCTCAGCAACCTCTGATCATTCTACTGTCTATACTTCTTTCTTTTCCAGAATGTGATACAGTTGGGATCATACAGCATGTAGTCTTTTCAGACTAGTTGCTTTACTCACACCTCATTTTTAACTGCTGAAATGTTTTCTGACCATTATCCTGTAGAATTCCCTAAGTTGTGAGCATCATATCATTGCTTTTGAGCAATTTGATTATGGTACCCCTTGGTGTAATTTTCTTCATGTTTCTTGTGCTTGGTGTTCATCAAGGTTTTTGGATTTGTGAGTTTATATTTTTCATCAAATATGGGAATTGATGGGATCACTGATGCTTTGAACATTTTTCTTATTTTTAAAATCTTTTTCTGTTCATTTTGGATAGTTTCTATTGCTCTATCTTCAAGTTCACTAATCTCTTCTTCTGCAGTATCTAATCTGCTTTTAATCCTATCCAGTGATGTTCAACTCAGATATTGTAGTTTTCATCTCTAAAAGCTCAATTTGGGTCTTTTCAAAAATATCTTCCATGTTTCTACTTAACAATGCAAACATATAGAATATAGTTATAATTTTTTCCCCCAAAGCTGATACATCCATTTTATATTGGAAGCGAGTGCTTTCAGTATTTTTATTTGCTGCATTTTAAAAACATCTAGGGCTATTTGTGTGGTCTTCCCAAACCCTCAATCCTGCCATGGCCAGTTTAACATCCAAGGTCCTTTCAGGATTCCAAGCCAGGAAGCTGTGGGAGGGATACTTGAATCCTCAAGGGCATGACAATGGTGTCCCTTGCCTAAAGTTTCTCCAAGCAGAGCCAACTGCTCCTCCAAACAGGGCTGGTGAGGCTGTCTTAACACCCCTAGGAAGTGGTAATCCTTAAGGCAATACTTGGAGGAGAGCCTCGCTGATGGCGAAGGTTTCGGGCTAGTCTTCCCCAGATTCCTAGCCAGGACAATCATCACTGGCTACCAGAAGAGTCAGGCTGCAAAAGTGTTTTTCTAGCTCAATCAGGGCCTGGAAATGATGGGAGATGGCATTCTTCTCAGCTATGGGCATCTTTACATATGCCTGCTCATATCCATCAGTCTGAAAGCAGAGGTCCCAGCCAAAGTTCTAGAAGCCTTGGGGCACCCCGATCTGGACCCTGAACAGGGGCACTAGCTTGCTAGGGTCCCTGTGCTGAGCACAAATGTGCAGAGCACACAGGCAAGTCTGTCCTAAACCCAGCCAGGAGCTGGTAGAGACCTTCAGGCTTTAACTTCTCCAAAAACTACTTTATGTAGGGGCCAGGGAGGCTCCCAAGGGCATTGAAGCACAGATAGGTGTCCTCCAGCAGTACAGGCCCCTGTACCTGGCAAGCTGTTTCCTGACACTTCTGTATGGAAATCTCATCAGGCTCTCCCTGGATCTCTGGCAGATCAATTTTCTATGCCACCAAAGTTCATGGAAACTTATTTCCTAGAATCTGAATGACCTCCTCCAGGTTTTAATGTCCGTGTCTATTAATTCTAACATTTATGCCAGTTCTGGGTCAGTGTTTTTCTCCTCGTATGTGTTTCCTGACTTCTTTGCATGCCTGATAAATTTGACTGGATGGCAGACATTGAGAATTTTAGCTTACTGGATGCTATGTATTTTTCTATTTCTAAAAATATTCTTGAACTTTGATCTGGAACATGATTAAGCTACTTGAAAATAATGTGATCCTTTTGGGCCTTTAGGCGGGACCAGAACAGTGCTTAATTTAGGGCTAATTATTTCTGAATACTTAGACAAGAGTTTTCTTTGTACTATATCCAATGACCCATGAATTGTAAGTTTTTCCATTCTGACTAGTTGGAAGCAGCACTATTTTGAGCCACATGTGAGTGCTGGGTGCTCTTAGCTATTGATCCTTTCAGCTGGCTCCTTCCCTGGCTTCAGATAGTTTCTTCACATTGATGCCCTGATCATTACTTACCTGAATACACGAGAAGGACCCTCTGCAGACCTGCAGGGGATCTTTCTGCACAGCTCTTTTCTCTCTGGTACCCTGTCTTCTTTCCTTTCCCTAGACTCTTAGCTCTGTCTCCTTAACTCAGGGAATCCACTGGGCTTCTCCCGGGTTTCTTTGTCCTTGTGCTTTGGCCTTTCAAGTCCAAAACTTGGAGCAATCATAGGGCTTACTTTATATACTTCTGGTCTCTCAGTGATTACTTTCTTTCATTGCCTTATATCCAGTGTCTTGAAAATTTTTGTGTCACACGTGTCTTGAAAATTGTTCCATGTACTTTGTCTTTTTGTTGTTGTTATTGTTGTTATTTAATGCAGGAGAGTACATTTAGTTCCTCTGGATTTCTTTTTATTTTTCCTGTACCTGTATCTATACCACAATGCTATATATAGATTAATGTCCTTGATAAGTTTTGGAAAATTATCAATGGTGATAAATGTCTGTTTTCCATTTTCTCTTTCTGGAACTCTGATTAGATTTATATTAGACATTGTCATCCTATGCTTTTTGTCTCTTAATCTCTTTTTCCTCATTTCCATCTCCTTGTCTCTGTGCTGCATTCTGGGTAGTTTTTTTGAAGACAATAATCTCTTTAGCTGGGGCGCCTGGGTGGCTCAATTGGTTAAGCGACTGCCTTCAGCTCAGGTCATGATCCCAGGGTCCTGGGATCGAGCCCTGCATGGGGCTCCCTGCTCGGCTGGAAGCCTGCTTCTCCCTCTCCCACTCCCCCTGCTTGTGTTCCCTCTCATGCTGTCTCTCTCTCTCTCTCTCTCTCTCTCTCTGTCAATTAAATAAATAAATAAATAAAAATCTTAAAAAAAAATAATCTCTTTAGCTGCATCTATTCTAAAACCCATCTTTTGAGTTTTATAATTCAGTAATTATAGTTCCCACCTTTGAGTTTTCTGTTGGTTTGTTTCCATATCTGTCTTATCATAGTTACTATGCTTTTTATTGCTTATTCATTTATAGATTCAGTCTTTCATTTCTCATACATTTTGTGCATAGTTTTGTATTTTAAATCTCATACTTCTAATATATGAAGACTATTAGTGTCTAAAATTACTGTTTGTTGTTTCTTCTGAGTCATTTGTGATGATTATTTATTTATTTATTGGCAAATTTTTCAAATTTATATAAAATGAGATAATGATTACAGATATATCATAAAATTAACAAATCAAGGAGATTTTTCTAAACAAATCACATTAGATTTAATAGTTTCTTTACTGATTCTTTGTACTGAGAAAGGGTATTTTCATTTTCCTCCTCTTTCTTAAGACTAACAACAGACTTTTTGTATTCTTCAACTTCTTTTGTAGCAAGGCGCTCTTCTTTATTTACTTCCAGATTTTTCTCAGCAGCTTTCATTTGGAGAAGTGTTTCCAGGATACTTTTTTCAGAGGAGCTATTGTTCCATACATACTCTTCCATGTCTGCTTCAGTCTTATCTTTCTCCCATTCTTTGGTTTTCCAAGACTCATGGTATAAAACTGTTAGCAGATACATTGCATAATCATAATTCTGTTTCTTTAAAGGGCACCCTTAAGGTTACTACTTGTGCTTTGGGGTTTCGAATAGATGGTCCAGCTGAAACATAATCAGTTGTGTCAATTTCAATGGGAAAAAGCTTCTCGCATTTCTCATCACTGTCCAGTGCAGCTGGCCACTCAGTGCAGAAATCTTTAAGAGCTTCACAGTGCTTTTTAATTGCTACAAGAGTTAAATGCAGAAAATTGGGTATCTTTAAAAGTTCTAGATTTCCCTCCTTTGCCATGGGCACCCCCCTTTTTACTGGATAACCCATTCGAATGGGAAGAGGTACAGGAGAGGGTTTAAATGGTGCTGCAACAGGATAAACACTAGGCCAATCTTGGTCAATGGTCATTTTCTCAGTGCCTTTCTTCTCAGTGGTCTTTCATATCTGGATGTTCTGTCTGCTGTACGCGGGCTTGGTATTGCAGAGCGGGTGGCCAGAGACACGGAGGTACAGAAGGCACGCAGGGTCCTGGCCCCCGGTTGCAGGGCCAGCCACGTGGGGGAGCGTGGCGGCCGCCGTGGCTGCGAAGACGGCAAGCCGGATGGGACATGCGCAGTTTGGAGTCCGGGGCGGGTCTGTGTGATGATTTATTTAGATGAGTATTTTGCAGTATTTGCTTTTATAGGTAACATTTGGCTAATCTTAATCATGAAATCCTCAGGTTGTAAATCATGGATGCTCTCTGAAGAGAGGATTTACATTTTCTTCATTCTGGAATCCTGGCTTCATGCAGTAGTCCAGTACTCAGATCTCCTACTTTGAAGCTGGTCCAAGGCTTAGTCTTGGACCCAGTGTTGGTATTTTTTTTTTTTTTTAAGATTTTATTTATTGGGCGCCTGGGTGGCTCAGTCAGTTAAGCATCTGCCTTTGGCTCAGGTCATGATTCTAGGGTCCTGGGATCAAGCCCCACATTGGGCTCCTTGCTTGGTGGGGAGCCTGCTTCTCCGTCTCCCGCTGCCCCTGCTGTGCTCTCTCTCTGTCAAATATTTATTTGTACTTTTGTACAAATATTTGTACTCCGTACAAATTTTTTTTTTTAAAGATTTTATTCATTCATTTGACAGAGAGAGAGATAGTGAGAGCAGAAACACAAGCAGGGGGGGCCAGGACCCCAGGACCCCAGGACCCCAGGATCATGACCTGAGCCGAAGGCAGACGCTTAAGGACTGAGCCACCCAGGCGCCCCCTCTCTGTACAAATATTTATTTGACAGAGACAGCACAAGTGGGGGTGGGAGGGGCAGAGAGAGAGGGAGAGGGAGAAACAGACTCCCTGCTGAGCAGGGAGCCGGATGCGGGGCTTGATCCCAGGACCCTGGGATCATGACCTGAGCTGAAGGCAGCTTAACCGACTGAGCTACCCAGGTGCCCCTCAGTGTTGGTCTTTTTAAAAAATTTATTTATTTTTAATTGAAGTATAGTTGACAATATTATATTAGTGTCAGATGTACAACAACAGTGATTTGACACTATGTACATTATGAGATATTCTCCATGATAAGTCACCATAAAGTTAATACAATATTTTTGACTATATTCCCTGCGCTGTACTTTACATCCTCATGACTTATTTATTGTATAACTGGGAGTTTATACCTCTTAGTCCCCTTCAACTGTTTTGCCTAGCCCTTTACACCTTCCCCTCTGGCAACCATCAATTTGTTCTCTGTATTTATGAGTCTGTTTCTGTTTTCTTTGTTTTGTTTTTTAGATTCTACACATAAGTGAAGTCAAATGGTATTTGTCTTTCTCTGATTTATGTCACTTAGCATCATACCCTTTAGGTCTAGTCATATCACAAATAGCAAGATTTCCTTTTTTTATTGACTGAATAATATTCTGTTGTATCCATTCATTTATTGATGGATACTTAGGTTGCTTCTATATTTTGGTTATTATAAATAGTGCTGCGATAAGCATAGGAGCGCATATATCTTTTCAAATTAGTGTTTGCATGTTCTTCAGGTAAATACTCAGAAGTGGAATTACTAGATCATCTGGTATTTTTATTTTTAATTTTTTGAGGAACCTCCATATTATTTTCATAGTGCTGCACCAATTTACATTCTCACCAACAGTGCACGAGGGTTCCTTTTTCTCCACATCCACATCAACACTTGTTATTTTGGGTCTTTTTGATTTTAGCCATTCTGACAGGTATGAAGTGATATCTCATTGTGGTTTTGATGTGCATTTCCCTGATGATTTAGTGATGTTGAACATCTTTTCATGTGTTTGTTGATCATCTGTATGTATTTTTTGGAAAAGGTTTTATTCATGTCTTCTGCCCATTTTTATTTATTTTACTTATTTATTTTTTACTTTTTAAATTTTTTTTTAAAGATTTCTTTATTTATTTGAGAGAGCAAGAATGAGAGAGAGAGAGTACATGAGAGGAGGGGAGGGTCAGAGGGAGAAGCAGGCTCCTCACTGAGCAGGGAGCCCGATGCGGGACTCGATCCCGGGACTCTGGGATCATGACCTGAGCCGGAGGCAGTCGCTTAACCAACTGACCACCATTTATTTATTTTTAAAGATTTATTTATTTGAGAGAGAGAGCACATGCTAGCACATGAGCAGGGAGGGGAGGGAGAAGCTGGCTCCCTGAGAGCAGGGAGCCTGATGCAGGGCTGGATTCCAGGACCCTGGGATTATGACCTGAACTGAAGGCAGATGCTTTACTGACTGAGCCACCCAGGCACCCCTTCTGCCCATTTTGAAATCAGATTATTTTATTGGTGTTAAGTTGTATGATTTCTCTATATATTTTGGATAATAGCTCCTTATTGGGTATGTCATTTGCAAGTATCTCCAATTGAGTAGATTGTCTTTTGTTTCATTGATGGTTTCTGTCACTGTGCAAAAGCTTTTTATTTTGGTATAGTCCCACTTGTTTATTTTTGCTTTTGTTGCCTTTTCTGAAGAGATAGATCCAAACAAATATTGCTAAGACTGATGTCAGAGAGATTATGGCCTATTTTTGTTTTTTAGGAGTTTTGTGGTTTTAGGGCTCATATTTAAGTCTTTAATCCATTTTGACTTTATTTTTCTATATGGTATAAGAAAGTGGTCTACTTTCATTCCTTTGCTTATGTTTGTCCAGTTTTCTCAATACTATTTATCAAAGAGACTGTCTTTTCCCCATTGTATAATTTTGCTTCCTTTGTCATAGATTAATTGACTATATAAATGTGGGTTTATTTCTGGGCTCTCTGTTTTATTCCATTGATCTATGTGTCTATTTTTGTGCTAGTACCACACTGTTCTGATCACCAACGAATTGTAGTATAGTTTGAAATCTGGGAATGTGATACCTTCAGCTTTGTTCTCCTTTCTCAAGATTGCTTTGGCTATTCAGGGTCCTCCAAGGTTCCATATGAATTTAGGATTATTCTAGTTCTGTAAAAAACATTGTTAGCATTTTTAAAAAGATTTTATTTATTTATTTGACAGACACAGCGAGAAAGGTAACACAAACAGGGAGAGTGGGAGAGGGAGAAGCAGGCTCCGCTGAGCAGGGAGCCCAACGTGGGGCTCAATCCCAGGACCCTGGGATCATGACCTGAGCTGAAGGCAGATGCCTAACGACTTAGCCACCCAGCCAACCCAACAGGAGCCCCTGTTGTTAGTATTTTGATAGAGATTTCATTGAACCTGTAGCTTGCTTTGGGCAGTATGGACATTTTTTTTTTTTAAAGGTTTTATTTATTTATTTGACAGAGAAAGACACAGTGAGAGAGGGAACACAAGCAGGAGGAGTGGGAGAGGGAGAAGCAGACCTCCTGCCAAGGAGGGAGCCCAATGTGGGGCTCGATCCCAGGACCTGGGATCATTACCTGAGCCGAAGGCAGACACCCAAAGACTGAGCCACCCAGGAGCCCCAGTATGGACATTTTAATGATATTAATTCTTCCAATCCATGAGCAGGGTATATCTTTCAATTTGTTTATGTTACCTTTAATTTCTTTCATCAGTATCTTGTAGTTTTCAGAGTATACATCTTCCACCTCCTTGGTAAAATTTATTCCTAGGTATTTTATTATTTTTGGTGCAATTGTAAATGGGATCGTTTTCTTAATTTCTCTTTCTGCTAGTTTATTAGTATATAAAAACAACATATTTCTGTATATTAATTTTATATCCTGCAAATTTACTGAATTCATTTATTCTGACTTTTTTGGTGGAGTCTTTAGGGTTTTCTATATATAGTATTATGTCATCTGCAAATAGTTTTATTTCTTCCTTACTAATTTGGTTGCCTTTTATTTTTGTTTCTTGTCTGATTGCTGTGGCTAGGACTTCTAGTACTGTGTTGAATAAAAGTGGCAAGAGTAAACACACTTGTCTTGTTACTGATCTTAAAGAAAAGCTTTCACCTTTTCACCACTGAGTATATTAGCTGTGGGTTTGTCACAGATAGCCATTATTATATTGAGTTTTGTTCCCTCTATATCACTTTGTTGAGAGTTTTTATCATAAATGGATGTTGAATTTGCCAAATGATTTTTCTGCATTTAATGAGATGACCATATGATTTTTATTCTCCATTTTGTTAATGTGGTATATCACACTGATTTGTGGATATTGACCCATCCTTGCATCCCTGGAATAAATTGCACTTGATTGTGGTGAATGATCCTTTAAATGTATTATTGAATTCAGTTTGCTAATATTTTGTTGAGGATTTTTGCATCTGTGTTCATTAGGGATATTGGCTTCTAATTTTCTTTTCTTTTATCTTCTTTTCTTTTCCTCCCTTCCCTTCCCTTCCCTTCCCTTCCCTTCTTTTGTGGTGTCTTTGGTTTTGCTATCAGGGTAGTGCTGTCCTTATAGAATGAATTTGAAACAATTCTTCCTTTTCTGTTTTTTGGAATAGTTTGAGAATAGATATTAAGTCTTCTTTAAATGTTTGGTAGAATTTACATTTGTAGCAGTCAGGTCCTGACTTCTGTTGGTTTTGAGAGTTTTTTGTTTATTGATTCAATTTAATTACTAGTAATTCATCTGTTTAGATTTTCTATTTCTTCCTGATTCATTCTGGGAAGATTGTATGTTTCTAGGAATTTATCCATTTCTTCTAGGTTGTTGAATTTGTTGGTAAATAAATTGCTGTATCCCCTTTATCATTATGTAATGCTATTTTTGTCTCTTGTTATGTTTGTTGTTCTAAAGTCTATTTTGTGTGATATAATTATTGCTACCCCAGGTTTTTTATTTCCATTTGCATGGAATATGGTTTTCTATCCCTTCACTCATTTTGCATATGTCTTTATATTTGAAGTGAGTCTCTTGTAGGCAGCATATAGGAGTCTTACTTATTTTTATCCATTTAATCACCTATGTCTTTTGACCTTTAGTCCATTTACATTTAAATTAATTATTGATAAGTTTATACTTATTGCAATTTTGTTGATTGTTTCTGGTTCTTTTTTTTTTATATTTTATTTATTTATTTGTCAGAATGAGAGAGTGAGAGAGGCAGGCAGAGGGAGAAGCAGATTCCCTGCTGAGCAAGGAGCCCGATATGGGACTCAATCCCAGGACCCTGGGATCATGACCCGAGCCAAAGGCAGACGCTTAACCAACTGAGCCACCCAGGCATCCCGGTTCTTTGTTTTCTTAAGATTTTATTTTTATTTCCATACTTAACATGAGGCTTGAACTTACAACCCCAAGATCAAGAGTTGCATTCTTACTGACTGAGCCAGCCGGGCACCCCTCTTGGTTCTTTTTATATTCTTCTCTTTCCCTTTCTTTGGCGATTTGATGATTTTTTTTAGTATTATGCTTGGATTCCTTTCTCTTTATGATTTCTTGTGTATTTGTTATAGGTTTTGGTTTGTGGTTATCATGAGGTTTATCTGTAATACCCTATGTATTTAACAGTCTATTTATTTATTTATTTATGAGAGAGTGTGCATGTGCATCTGTGCAGGGGAGGGGCAGAGGGAGAGGGAGAGAGAGAATCTTAAGCAGGCTTCATGCCCAGCACAGAGCCTGACATGGGGCTCGATCTCATGACCCTGAGATCATGACCTGTGGTTACCATGAGTTTACATATAACACCCTTTGTATTTAACCGTCTGATTTATTTATTTATTTATTTGAGAGAGAGCACGTGCCATGCATGAGAGCAGGGGCAGGGCAGGAGTCACTCTGGAGGAGTGTCTGTCCTAGCTGAGGCTACCTGCTGTGTATTACAGGACACTAGAGGCTTTGGAAGACACAGTTGCCAGGGTGGGCAGGTTGGGCAGGATGGGTCTGCAAGGGGATGCTGGGATGGGTCCATAGGTGCAGACAAGGTAAATGGAGAGTGTCAGAACTGGCATCCACCAGTGTTAGGCCATCTAGGCTGAAGGAAGGCAAAAAAAAAAAAAAAAAAAAAAAAAGTGCTTACCAGCACTTTTTTTCCTGGAGAAATTTCCTATAGATCCCTGTCCCTCCATCACACACCCTAAAATTTGTCAGTAAATCTCCTTCACTCGAGCCCAGGTGCTTTTCAAACTGCTGCCTTTGTGTTGGGTCTCAGAGTGAGGGATACTGTGTGGCAGCCCTTTAAGAACAGAATCTCAGTTCCTATAACCCTCTGGCTCTCCTGGAGTAAGCCCTGCTGATTTTCAAAGCCAGATGTTATGGGAGCTCATCTTCCCAGTGCAGATCCCCAGGCAAGGGTTGCCCAGGGTGGGGCTTGAACCCCTTGCTCTTCAGTGTGGAACCTCCACACCTGTGATATCCCTCCCGCGGGTGGGTCTCTGCATCAGGGGGTTTAGTTCTTTTTTTTTTTTTTAAAGATTTATTTATTTATTTGAGAGAGTGAGAATGAGAGAGAGAGAGAGAGAGAGCACATGAGAGGGGGGAGGGTCAGAGGGAGAAGCAGACTTCCCGCTGAGCAGGGAGCCTGATGTGGGACTCGATCCCGGGACTTAGTATATTGTATCTTATTTATTGTTTTTGTTTGTCGCCCCTAGAGACTTCTGTTTTTTTCCTGGAAGCCCAATAATGCTTCAGAAAGTATGCTCTGTCATGGATCTAGTTGTTGTAATAAGAAGACCCTTCAGAGTATTTTGTCCTTGTATTTCCAGGAGGGAAGTCTTAAAGAATTGATACTTCCTAGTGTATGAACTACATACCGAACTGATAAACTCTCTGTAATTCTAGGCGTTTAAGCAAGGGCTGGATAATTCTTTCTGTTATGGGTGAGAGATTAAACTAAATGACCAGGGGCACCTGGGTGGCTCAGATGGTTAAGCGTCTGCCTTCGGCTCAGGTCATGATCCCAGGGTCCTGGGATCCAGCCCCATGTCAGGCTCCCTCCTCAGCGGGGAGCCTGCTTCTCCCTCTCCCAATGCCTGCAGCTCCCCCTGCTTGCACTCTCTCTCTAACAAATAAATAAATAAAATCTTAAAAAAAAAAAACAAGAGTAATCGACCATTCCAACTCAAAGATATTATAATTCAGTGGTCTCAGGCTTAGGATATAACACCAAGATCAATTTTAATACAAATAAAGGCTGCTCAGTATGGTATTCGTAATTTATCATTTGTGATCATTTCCAAATATTTGGTTTTATTCAGACTGAAAGAAATGACTTCTTTGAATTTAGGGTCTTTATTCATTTTTGAACAGTTGGTGTCTTTTTGGGTTTAAACAACTTGAGAAAAGTGGATTTATTCATGAATTCAACTACTTATAAAAAATCCCATTCTATATAAATACGTAAGACATGGTTTCTATCCTCATAGAATTTATAATTTAGAAGAAGAAATAAAAGAAGTCCTCATTTTGTTTTACATCTCAAACATTACATTTCAAATGATTATGACTCTGGTTAAAATCCTCCACAGTTCATTTGTTTGTGTGAGCATGGCAGGAATATACATATTAGTTCCCTTTCTTTTCCTATCTTGTTCTTCCTGCATCTATTTCTTTCCCTAACATTACTTTTTCTTTCATATATTTTCTCGCTCTTTTTTCCTTTTCTTTTTTTGCATGATAACCTTGTTTTCTTTCTCATGCAGAGAGCGGTATGTACAAATGCTTGACCAAATTGCACGGCAGATGATTGATTTCTACAAAGACTTGGTAACTCAGCGAATGATGGACCAGCGCATTTTAGAAGAACTGTACAATTTTAAGAATGTTATTGAAGAACTGACCAGGTAAAATCTGTGATTATCTTAAACACAAAACACAAGTCAAAACCGTGACTCTAAAGAGAATAAAAAACAGGAAAAGTAGAATGGTTAAAAGTGAGGACTCTTTTTCTTTTTGGGGGTTTAGGAAGAGACAGAAAGGACTGGGTTACACACGTTAACACAAAACTAGGGCTCTGTGTGTGTTTGATAGGGAAGCGATTGCTATTCTCCTTCTAGGACTGAGATGTTGATCTTAGTCATGTTTACAGAGTAGTGGCATGATTATGGATGTTAAGGTTTAAATCCCAAAGAGGGTAAGTGTTACATAGCAGTCAAGGTTAGTGATCCTCTAATCTGTGCCAAGAAGATTCGTGGCAAGAATGAAGAGGGTAAGGTAGGCATGTCAGAGGGTAGGACATAGCAGCCTGGTGGCCTTGCCTGTTAGCATCTGCCTTCTCTCTATTCGAGAGGATTTCTCACATCATCTTTCTGCCCTTTCTAGCCAACCAGATTCCATTGCCAAGCCTGATGGAATTCCATCCAAATGGACACTAGATTTCTTGATTTGGCTTATAAAGTATAAAAACTAGGAAGAGATTTACACATAACTGAGAAGATTCCTGAGTATAAATCGGATTTTCTGGGTAGAAACTTTTTGGAACTCTTCAACTATGAATATAAAATTTCTTTGCTTTATTTCAGGGAGCTGTGTCTGGTTCGGGCTCATGATATGAAATTAACAAAGGAAGCAGAGAAAGCCCACAAGGATTTGGCACAAGCTCTTTTAGATGCTGAAAAGAATGCTAGGTGAGTTACCAGATGTTAGCCATTATGTCATACATGCTTCACACCTTATTTGAAGAAACAAAATTTTATAGAAACATTTGAAGTTTTTTATTACAACAGTGCCTGTAGGAGTTAATATAGGTACAAGAAACTTTTAATAAACATATTTAGTAACTCCTCCTGGCACTGTTTAATACACATCTCATTAATGTCTTCTTTTTTTTTTTAAGATTTTATTTATTTATTTGAGAGAGAGAGAATGAGAGATAGAGAGCACGAGAGGGAAGAGGGTCAGAGGGAGAAGCAGACTCCCCGCGGAGCAGGGAGCCCGATGTGGGACTCGATCCCAGGACTCCAGGATCATGACCTGAGCCGAAGGCAGTCGCTTAACCAACTGAGCCACCCAGGCACCCTCATTAATGTCTTCTTGTGTGAATTTTCCAGGGGTGTATCCCTAGAAGTGGAGTTACTGGGTCATAGGCTATGCATGGCCTTGTCTTCCCAGCATGTTGCCAAATGCTCTACAAAGTAGTCGTACCAGTATATACTCTCATCAGTGTATGAGATTTCCCTTTTGTCCATATCTTTTATCAGTCTGATGGGTATGAAAAGGTATCTGGTTTTTGTTTGTGTTTTCCTAATTAGTAGTGTGAGTCTAGTTCTTTTTTAGATTTTAATAAATCTACTACAGTCCTAATGTTTTTATCCTATTTTAAGGGTTAGCAAACTTTTCCTGTAAAGGGTCAGGTGGTGAGATATGGTTTCTGATGCAACTATCAGTCAACTCTGCCTTCGTAATGTGTGCTACTATAGTGTAAAAGCAGGCAAGGGCAATACCAGAACATGGCTGTGTTCCAATAAAACTTTATTTATTGACACTGAAATTTGAAGGTATGAAAATTTTCATGTGTCACAAAATATTGTTATCCTATTGCTTTTTTAACCATTAAAAATATAAAAAGTAAAATATGTAAAAAACTAAAAATCTAAAATTCTTAGCTTGTGTTCTATACAAAACACAAGTGGTGGGTTGTAAACCCACAGGCTGTAATTTGTTGACCTTTATCCTGTTTCATTTTCGGTTAGAGTTCTGATTACTAGGAGCTCTTGGGTATATATCAAATGATATATCTGATTGTATTTTTAATTTTTCTTATTGATTAAAAATCATATACTATCATAGAAGCATTATATGTGCCTTGTAAGTAGAAAATACAAACAAGCAAAAATGAATTAAAAATATCCGTTTGACCACTCATAGATTACTGCTATATATGCCTTAGTGTATATCCTTTTTTCCTATGTATATATGCACACATGCATTGTTTTAAATTGTACTGTATACACTGTTATACAGCCTGTTTTTTTTTTTTCCAGTCAATAGTCTCTACCTATTTCAGTAAAGTTTCACTTCACAAATTACCCAGGTCATATTCAGATTTTCCCAATTATTCCCAAAATGTATTTTACATTGGGTTGTCCAAACCAGTATCCAATCTAGGGCCGCATATTGTACCTTGTTTTATGATCCTTTTAATTCAGCATAGTCTTCTGCTTTTTAAAAAAAATGTGTTGAAGAGTAACTATTTTTTTAAAATGTCAAGAAAAACACAAATGTATACAAAATCTAAATTCAGAGATACATTCCTACTTTTATTCGAATGAGAAGGGTACCTTGATCATTTTCTGTGCACTGAATATACTGCTGTTTTCTGTAGATGATTCACCCTTCTTGTCTTAGCAGAAAACTATTCTATACTTTGTCTTCTATCCTCATTCCTCTAATAGTATCTCTCCATCCTTTTTCTGAGCTGATGAGCTTGCTTTCTAAAAAGTAGAAGCAAACGCAAGAGAACTCCAGCTCTCACCCCTAAATCTACCCACCCGCCTGCATCTGTGCTCGTCTGATACTCATTCCCGTCTTTTACTGTGGACCAATTGTCTCTTTCTTTCTGAGGCCAATCTTCCCATTTGTATACTATTCCATCACCTCATACCTACTCAAGTTATTTTCAGCAAATATTCCCTCTTTCTCCCATATCATTAATTTTTCCCTCTTTTCCTGATTAGTCCCATTAGTATACAAGTATGTTGTAAGTACTCCCATCTCAAAAACAACAGCCAAAAAACAAAAGACTCCTAAGTCTCCTAGGACCACATGCGTATCCCCTTCTAGCTATGGCCCCATTTCCTCCCCGCCCCTGCTGCTTATAGTAATCTTCAAAAAGTTGTCATATTCAGTGTCTACTCCTGGTCCTCTCTTTGTCACTTGAACCCACTCCAATCAGGCTTTCAGTACCCCCACCCCACCAAAGTGCACTTGTCAAAGTCACCAGTGACTTTCATGTTGCTAAATCTAAAGGTTGCTTCTCAATTCTCCTTTAACTTGACTTACCCGCAGCATTTATCAGAACTCATCACTTGCTCTTGCATGAAGCAATGTCTTTCAGTATATCACACTCTCTTAGTTTCCTCCTCCTTTACTATCTGCTCTTTCTTACTGATATCCCTTGCAGATTCCTTTTCATTTCACCAATTTCTAAATGGTAGAGTGTGCATTCCATGGATCTTTTCTGTATCTATATTCACTGACTAAATCTCTTGTTTCCTGGCTTTCAATGTCATCAACCTGTATACTCTCAGCTCACAAATATGTATCTACGCCCTTCTCCACAAATTTGTACGCCCAGTTTCAATCTTCTTTTTGAATTCCAGACTTACATATTCCACGGCCTCAACACTTCTACTTAGCTGCCTAACATTCCCAAACTGAATTCCTGTTCTTTTCCCCAAAACTACTCCTCCCACACTCATCTTATTTCAGTTAACGGCAACTGGGGCCAAAACTCTTGGAGTCCTTTTTTTTTTTTTTTATGTTAATTCTTAATCCCTTTCTTAATCCCTTTCTTTCTCTCACATCTCACCTTTCTCCGTGGCAGAGTCAGTCACCTTTCACTACATATGCCGAGTCCTCCCCACTTCTGTCCTGCCATCTGCATCTCTTGGCTGCGGTGTTGCGGTAACCTCGGAATCACCTTTTTACTTCTGCGTGTACACCGCGTAGGCTGTTGTCTACACACCAGCCAAGATTGTTGTCGAAAACCGACCTCTGGGCTCCGGAGCCAAAATACGACATGAAGACCGAGTTTGGGGATAAAGAGGAACAATAGTTTTATTATTTTGCCAAGCAAAGGAGGCCGGAGCAGGCTAATGCCTTCAAAACTGCAGACCTGCCCCGGGTAAAAGGCTGAGAGGTTTTATAGGAAAATGCAGGTTCTGGGCGGTTTCACTAGGAATCCGGTATGTGCTGCCAGCCATGTTCCTCATGTCTTCAAGGTGGTCTCGTGACTGGTGCTTGTGCCGGCCATGAGTCTGGTTACTAGGTATCAACATCTATACCAAGTTCCTGGAACAGAGGATCCCACCGAAGCACAAGTGATTGGGGGAGGGGGCTTCAAGAATGAGGAAGAGAAAAATTTGTTCAACTTAAGAGTCAAACCTTGCTGAAACATTGTATGTCCATCTTAATTTCCATCTGTCTTTACAGTTCTATGTGGTTTCAGTATGATCTATTAAAATTTGATTCCAGTAATGTCATTTCTCTGCTCAAAATTCTGTAGTAGCTCCCCATCTTAGAATAAAGGGCCGTGTTTTTAAAAAAATGGTTTGCAAGACTCATCCTACCAGGATTTCTCTGACTTCTACTTTCTTCAGACTTGCGGCCTTTGTGCTGTTCCTTGAACATACCAGACAGGCTCCCACTTGGGGCCTGGAATCCTCTTCCCCTTCTCCGCCCCCAGAGAGCTGCTAGCCTCCTCCCTCCTTCCTTTGGACCTTTGCTCATCCCCCTCCATTTAAAACACAATACATTTTGTGCTCTCAATCCCCTTTCCCTGATGATTTTTATCTATTGCACTACCACTACTTAGTATGTTTTACTTTTTTATTTGTTGATTATCTTGTAACTAAACTTTATAAGGGCAAAGTTTTGTTTTGTTTTGTTTTGAATAGTACCTGGCATATTGTAGGCACTAAACAGATATTTGTTGAATGAATTTATTAAAAATAAGTTAGAACTTCTTTTGTGCTAATGTCCATTATAAGAACATCTAAAGCCAGAGAGAAAGGGAAGGAAATGGAGAAGGTCTGAAGTAGGATGGGTTTTGTGTGTGTGTGTGTGTGTGATTAGAAATTTTTATTAATACTTTTTAAAATAATAACTGATTATTTATTGAAAATTAGGAAAATAGAAACAAGTAAGGAAAAAAAGAGCACCCATAATTCTTTCTCTCAGAGGTAAACACTATTAGTATTTTCATATATTTTTCTTTTATTGACTTCTATGTATTTTTTATATAAATGAGATCAAACCGAATATATAATTTTACCATTTGGGTTATCTCATGTTACAAACATGAAAAATTTTCCCATGTACCAAAATATTAACAACAACAAGATCTTTAATTAGTTGCAGAGCATTTTCATCATAGAGCTATATCATATATTTTATGTGACCAATCCCTTATTATGGAGCATGAGGTTATTTCTGAATTTTTTTCTTTTGCTATTATAAACAAGGATCATTAATTCTCTTTTTAAAATCACTGTCTGGGGTGCCTGGGTGGCTCAATCAGTTAAGTGTCCCACTCTTGATCTCAGCTTAGGTATTGATCTTGGGGTTGTGAGTTCAGGTCCTGCATTGGGCTCTATGATGGGTGTGGAGCCTACCTGAAAAAAAAAATAAGCGTCTAACTTTCAGGTAGTAATGTGCACAAATTGTAAGGGTATATAACTTGTTGAATTTTCATATGTGTATTCACCTATGTGACACCTCGGATGATTAATTTTTATTAGTTACTCTGGATAAGTGGAAGTCTCCAAAAAGAAGGCTTTCGAGAACTGACACTGGTGGCTCTTGGCTTTCACCAAAATTAGAAGAATTCTATGTCACCGGCCTTTAATTCTTTAAAAAAAAAAATATATATATATATATATATATATATATATATATATGTATATATATTTATTTATTTAAATACAATTATTTAACGTATAGTATATTATTAGTTTCAGAGATAGAGTTCAGTGATTCATCAGTTGTTTATAACAGCCAGTGCTCATTACATCACACGACCTCCTTAATGTCCATCACCCAGTTACCCTATCCCCACAAACACTCCCCTCCTGCAACCCTCAGTTTGTTTCCTATGATTTAGAGTCCCTTAAGGTTTGTCTCCCTCTCTGGTTTCATCTTGTTTTATTTTTCCCTTCCTTCCTCTATGCTTCTTTGTTTTGTTTCTCAAATTCCACATATGAGTGAAATCACAGGATAATTGTCTTTCTCTGATTGACTTATTTCGCTTAACATAATACCCTCTAGTTCCATCTATGTTGTTGCATATGGCAAGATTTCATTTTTTAATGGCTGCATAATATTCCATTGTATATATACATATATACCACATCTTTTTTATCTATTCATCTGTCAGTGGACATCTGGGCTCTTTCCACAGTTTGGCTATTGTGGACATTGCTGCTATAAACATTGGAATGCAGGTGCCCCTCCGGATCACTACATTTGTATCTTCGGGGTAAATACCCAGTAGTACAATTGCTGGGTCATAGGGTAGCTCTATTTTCAACTTTTTGAGGAACCTCCATACTGTTTTCCAGAGTGGCTGCACCAGCTTGCATTCCCACCAGCGGTGTAGGAGAGTTCCCCTTTCTCAGCATCCTCGCCAATGTTTGTGGTTTCCTGAATTGTTCATTTTAGCCATTCTAACTAGTGTGAGGTGGTATCTCATTGTGGTTTTGATTAGTATTTCCCTGATGCCGAGCAATGTTGGGCATTTTTTCATGTGTCTGTTGGCCATTTCGATGTCTTCTTTGGAGAAATTTCTGGTCATGTCTTCTGCCCATTTCTTGACTGGATTATTTGTTCTTTGGGTGTTGAGTTTGGTAAGTTCTTTATAGATTTCGGATACTAGCCCTTTATTTGATAAGACATTTGCAAATATTTTCTCCCATTCTGTCAGTTGGCTTGATTTTGTCAACTGTTTCCTTTGCTGTACAAAAGCTTTTTATCTTGATGAAGTACCAATAGTTCATTTTTGCCTTTGTTTCTCTTGCCTTTGGAGACACATCTAGCAAGAAGTTGCTGTGGCCAAGGTCACAGAGGTTGCTGCCTGTGTTCTCCTCAAGGATTTTGATGGATTCCTGTCTCACATTTAGGTCTTTCATCCATTTTGAGTCTATTTTTGTGTATGGTGTAAGGAAATGGTTCAGTTTCATTCTCCTGTATGTGGCTGTCCAGTTTTCCCAACACCATTTGTTGAAGAGACTGTCTTTTTCCCATTGGATAGTCTTTCCTGCTTTGTCAAAGATGAGTTGACCATAGAGTTGAGGGTCCATTTGTGGGCTCTCTATTCTGTTCCACTGATCTATGTGTCTGTTTTTGTGCCAGTACCATACTGTCTTGATGATTACAACTTTGTAATAGAGCTTGAAGTCCAGAATTGTGATGCAGCCAGCTTTGGTTTTCTTTTTCAACATTCCTTTGGCTATTCGGGGTCTTTTCTGGTTCCATACAAATTTTACGATTATTTGTTCCAGCTCTGTGAAAAAAACTTGATGGTATTTTTAATAGGGATTGCATTGAATGTATAGATTGCTCTGGGAAGCATAGACATTTTAACAATATTTGTTCTTGGGGCACCTGGGTGGCTCAGTTGGTTAAGTGTCTGCCTTCGGCTCAGGTCATGATCCCTGGGTCCTGGGATCGAGCCCCATGTCAGGCTCCCTGGTCAGCAGGGAGTCTGCTTTTCCCTCTGCCTCTCCCCACCCCCGCGTCCCCTGCTTATGCTTGTGTGCATGCTCTCTCTCTCTCTCAAATAAATAAATAAAATCTTAAAAAAAAAACCCACAATATTTGTTCTTCCAATCCATGAGCATGGAACGTTTTTCCATTTCTTTGTGTCTTTCTCAATTTCTTTCATGAGTATTCTATAGTTTTCTGAGTACAGATCCTTTGCCTCTTTGGTGAGGTTTATTCCTAGGTATCTTATGGTTTTTGGTGCAATTGTAAATGGGATCCACTCCTTAATTTTTCTTTCTTCTGTCTCATTTTTAGTGTATAGAAGTGCAACTGATTTCTGTGCATTGATTTTATATCCTGCCACTTTGCTGAATTCCTGTAATGGGCCTTTAATTCTTGTAGCAAAGTTAATATTCCTTGGGAGGAGGTGTTTCAAATGGCTTGTGAAATGCTACCCCTTTACAACTTCTTTGTTTGTATTCAATCTCAGAAGCACTTTTAATTCTAATTTAATTCTAAGCTTCAGTTTAAATTGGAAGGAAAAGGTATGTTCTGATAAACATGAAGAAAAGGTAGTTAAGAAAAAGGTACTTACTTGATTATACTTAATCTTTTAGTTGGTTGGTAGAGAATTTCTTTAAATCATATTAATTATATATAATTTAAAAGTATAGTGGCTCATAATTACTGGGCTTTGTGTCTTTAATAAAGAATCCTATTTTGTATTCAGATTTTTAAAATTAGATATACTGCTGTTATTCTATGGCAATACCATGTTGTGAAAATTCTAGTGAATAAACAATATGAAGAAAAGCATTTAGAGCAAGGAACAACATATTGAATTTTTTACTTTAAGACTTTTGTAAGATTTATAAATGAAATGTGACTATTTTTTCTTCTATTTCACTGGGTACCAGCAATTATGCCATAATTACTTTATGATGAATTTTAAAAGAACAAACTGCCTATCTTAGAACAAACTTGTTTTTAAATGTCCCGTATCATAACAATTATCTAATAAGTGTGACTTCTCAAAAACAAAGTCTGTATATACTTTTTAATTTTTCTTTTAGGATTGTAGAAGAATACCATGACTTATACACATTGCAAAGAGGAAGGATGGAGAGTGATATTAAACAGTTAATGGCAGAGAGAGATCTCTGGAGCTCAGCCACATATGAATTGGCCCTAAAGGTTGGCTCATCTGGAATCATAACTCAGACTTCTTTTTTGACTGAATAAAATTTTGTTTTACAATTTTCAGTAATCTAGACAAAAATTTTAAAAATGAGGATGTATATTTAATTTATGAATAATGTAGCTATTATGGGCCTTGAAAAAGGAAAGTTACATTTTTTTCTTTTGTTTCTTCTCTATTAAGTACTTCTCTATTGCCCAGTTAAGGGCTCTTTTTCTCACCAGAATCTATAAAGTATGAGCAAGAATTCTTTTTCTATTGTTTGTGAACGTGTTAAAACTTTCAACTTTAATTTATACTAATAATGAACTAGGAAAAATTGTTTGTATTTTTTCACACAGTGTAACCATATTAGGATTATATGACTTTGGTTCTATTACCTTGACATCTAAGATGACAAAAGAGTTAAAATATGGCAATCTGTGGGCCACTAATGTAATACTTTAGGGAAATATCATAGTCCCACAATATTCTATTGTTTTTGAAATGTTTGCTGGTTGGTTGCCTATTCTCTCACCTGGGACTTGGTGTTTATTAAGTATTAACAGCAAATTATGACCCTCAACAGATTCAAACTTCTGTCTCATTTTCCTCTGGAATAGTCAGATCTCATCTAGGATATAATGTTTCATCCTGATGCAGAATTTTAAAATGACATGTCAAGAGGAAACAATCATGACAGTAAATGTATATTTTTAGAGCTAGGCCTGTTCAGTCGGAATAAGAAGACAAGTGAGTTTCTTCACTCTAGAAGTATTTAAACAATAGAGAACTGAGCCCTTGTGGTTTCTGTGGAAGAATACCTTGAATTGGTGGAGGCTTTGTGTTAGCTCATCTCTAAAGGCCCTTCCAACAGGAAATGAATGACAGCTAGAATGTCACCTCCCTAACAAAGAGACTGTCTCTTTTGTTCATGGCAATATGCACAGTGTCTAGAACAGTCGTTCACTGAATGACTGTATAATTGATTTAATATACCAGTGGTTCTCAAAGTATGGTCCAAGGACCCCCTGGGGATACATGAGACCCTTTCATGAGGTGAAAACTAGTTTCACCTTTCCATATTAAGATGTTATTTGCCTTTTTTCACTCTCATTTGCACATGAGTGCATAAAAATACCATTTATGTTAATGTATAATGGATTTATTGTTATGTTTAAGTGAATTAACAAATACATATTTTAAATAATTTCAGTTTTAAGTTTCAATACAGTGACTATTGAATAGATTTAATGCATATAAATGAAAGTTCTTTGGAGTCTTCACTAATTTTTAAGAGTATAAAGGGATTTTGAGATCAGGTTGCTTGAGAACCTCTACTATATACTTCAGTTAGATTCCAATTTAGGAGGTTTAGAAAATATGAGTTTATGATTCAAATTAGCTCATGATTTAAACAAGAAATTGTGATTGAATTAATGATTCAATGAAAAATTAATATTTGAAATTGGTTAGGGTTTAATAAATCACAGGGGTTTATTAATGTCTTAGATTCCTCATTTTAGTACTTTCTTCAACTAGGTAATTGAAAAAAATGGAGTCATATTGGCTAAAAGACTTTACCTCAATGAAAAAGGTTGGAATAAATATGCTAAGCATTTCATCATACTGCTGTCAACCAAGGTAAAGCTCAATTTACTTATGTTATGAGAAAAGAGACTCTAGCCTTTGAGGGTTTAAGAAGGCTTTGCTAAGTTTATAAATTTTAAATATAGTTTTGTATTTGTGCTTTATTGTGAGTGGAATGAAAAATCTAAGGAAATGTGAATAAATGCTCTTCTTTATATTTGTCTTCTAGCCTAATTAAAGCAATTAAGCAATTTAAGTTAATAATACTGCAAATGTTATTTATAGACTTATTCTATTTGTTAGTATTTAAATTAAAAAAATGTAAGTAGCTATGTTCATTGAAATAGTGGTATTCTTGTTGCATTTTATGCAATTTTATGCAAAAATTCAATGAGCACACTTGGTTGAAAAGGAGAGAAGTGGCATTTAGTGTGTTTCTAGAGTCGTACCATTTACGCTAGTCATTTCTTACTTTTTTTTTAAAGATTTTATTTATTTATTTGTCAGAGAGTGCGAGCACAAGCCGGGGAGCAGCAGGCAGAGCAGGAGAGGGAGAAGCAGGCTCCCTGCTGAGCAAGGAGCCCGATGTGGGACTCGATCCCAGGACCCTGGGATCGTGACCTGAGCCGAAGGCAGACGCTTAATGGCTGAGCCACCCAGGCATCCCTCATTTCATTCGTATAGCAATTCTGTGAGAAATATATTAGGGTCTTTATTTTGTAGATAAGAAAAATTAATCCCAATAAATTAAATAACATCCTGTAAGGTTACATAGCCAATAATTGGCTAGGATTCACATTTGGTTTTGTTTGGCTTTGAAATTCCTGTTCTTTCCAATGTACCACACTACCTCCCATGAAAGTCCTGTGGGGAAATTGGGCTCATGTTGCAAAGGAAAAATATCTTGTCTCCAATATTTTATGTACCATGGAAAATTCACCAGCAAAGGAACTGTGTGGTGTTACTGACGATATTTTGAAAGAGGAATATCTTCTCAATTTTGATCCATTTTCTATGGACGTCTCTAGTATTACGATATTAATACGCTAATTAATATTATCAGTGTATGTTAATAAGTATTTGTTATGTGAATAAGTGAATGAGTGGTTTGATTCCATGCATATTATCTAGGACACTGCAGACCTTGCACTATTGCAGAAGTTGACACAGAAATGGCGAAGCTCAATGAATAGATTTAAAAAGGAAGTGGAACAAAATGAAGAGTCCACAAGGGAGAAATTACAAACTATTAAGGATGGTCTTATCACATGGCAGGAGTTCTTCAGAAATGATGGGTGGGTCTACAAGAATCTTGTTTTTGATTATACTGTGTCATGTCTGATAACTCAATCCAATTCTTTCTCTCGTTTTCTCTGCCTGTCTTTTCTCTTGTGGTGACTCTAACATTGATTTGGTCGGGCAACTAACAGCCCTTTCGAGGCTGCAGTCCTGCTAGGGGTTTGAGTGGTTTTGTGGTTTCTGGTGCTAACCATCTCTGTGGTCCATCCTGCTCCTTCTACCCATCTGCTGCTACCTCCATTCTGTTCAGTTGTTTTACTTTTCTCTCCTCTCCTCTTCTTTTTTCTTCTTCTTCTCTTCTCTCTTTTTAAAATCACGTCAACTTATGTCATTATTACTGGAGGCCCTGAATATCTAGATCCATCGCAGATTCTGTAACATAGTGCATATGCAGAGAAATAGAATCAATGGGTGGCCATTATAAGGTGATTGATTTGGATTGGATATTATACTTTGTAACAATTAGAGAAATCTGACAGTGGACAAGCTGCCTATAAAGTAGTTAAGTCAGGTGGGATGATTAAATCGCAGCCAAAGTTAGTGGGAATCTGGACTTTGAATGCAGGCTTGATTCAGTGATTTCAGTGATTTCTAAGTTTTTCAAATTACTTTAAGATGATTTGTCTGTTGAGGAAACATGTTTAGGTACCATTTCCATTTCAAATTGAGGACAATGGTTTCGGTTTTTCAGATCCTCTAAGGTTTCTGAGTTAGCAGAGTTGGAAGTTCTGGAAGCTGAAGCTGGTACATATCCAAGCTGTTGGCTGCTGCCATCCCTGTTTCTACTGTTTGTTGACTCTTGGCTGGGAGGGGAGCTCAGGTGGGGCAGGGGTTCTCATTTCTCTTTCTCTTCAGAACCTTTTATCAAGCGCTTTCTCCTTGTGAGACTTCAGAGATACTAAAGGAAAACTTTCTTTTTTTTTTTTTTTTAAGATTTTATTTATTTATTTAATTGACAGAGAGAAAGGGAACACAAGCAGGGGGAGTGGGAGAGGGAGAAGCAGGCTTCCCGCCAAGCAGGAAGCCCGATGTGGGGCTCGATCCCAGGACCCCGGGATCATGACCTGAGCCAAAGGCAGTTGCCCAACCAACTGAGTCACCCAGGCGGCCCTAAAGGAAACTTTCTTACCAAAAGTTGGGGCTCTTGACCTAAATGTTGAGTCTTAATTATTCATTAGGCTTCCCTTCTATTTACAAATTGTTTTGTCTGCTATATTCAACAGAATTACTCTTAAGATAATGAACTAATTTTGGATGGCAAAGACCCAGAGACCACCCTTTTAATACTCACATGGCCTCTGACCCTGTAACTTGATTGCTCAGGGCTGGTCGGAGCCTGAAATTGTATTTATATTTGCAAATTTAAAGATGAATGCGTATGAGGATGGAAGGCATGTTTGAAAATCATTCGGGAGAAACCTAATATTGTTCTATAGTATATAGTTTCGTGATTTTCTTTGTTTATACATTGTTCTGAGACCCTGCTCTTGCTCCTTTTCCCTTTCCAATAGAAAAGACATTTCATCTCCTAGTAAAGAAAATATATTCGAATCCGTCATTTCAGATTTCAAGCAGTGGCAAAAGGTAAGACGTTCTAATAAACCGTTTGGCAATCAAAATGCTGTTTGTAAGCTTGCCACTCGTCACCTACAACTGAGTCACACCTCATCCTTCCAGAATGCCATACTGCGTTTTATGAAAGACAAAGAAAACAGCAAGATTCCAGGGCTTTTAAAAACACACTTAAATATTTTATTTTCAGTTCTATTTTAGATTTTTGAGGCAAATAAAGTTAGGCTGCCAGAAAAAAACTGGGAAAAGATACTTGGGTGGCAGTGAGGGTAGTTCTGATTTTCTCCTCTAATCGTCAGATATGAGTGACATTTGTGCCTCTCCTGTCCCTGCCTTCTGTCTTAAGGACAACTTGGACTTTTAAAATTCATAACATCTCTTTAAAAACTTGTGGTACAGTATATACATAACATCACATTTACGGTCTTAGTCATTTTTCAGTGTACAGGTCAGGGGCATTAAGTACATTTACACTGTCGTGCCCCCACCACCACCATCCATGTCCAGAATTTTTTCATCTTCTTAAACTGAAACTCTACCCATGAAACAAGAACCCCCTCTATCCGCTCCTCCCCCAGCCCCCGGCAACCACCATTCTACTTCCTGTCTCTCTAAATTTGACTATGCTAGACATCATATGTCTGGAATCACAGTATTTGTCCCTTTGTGATGGGCTTATTTCCTTCAGCATAATGTCCTTAAGGCTCATCTGTTTCGTTGCCTGTGTCAGGATTTCCTTCCTTTCAAAGGCTGAAGAATATATCACTGTAGGTGTGTACTATACTTCGTTTATTAATAACATCTTCTTAAAAGAGTTTGAGCTTTGAAAATAGCTTTCATTAATCAAATTACTATAATGTCTTAGCAGTCTGACAAAGGAAGATATGTAAGATATTGAAATACCTCCAGGGGTGCCTGGGTGGCTCAGTCGTTAAGCGTCTGCCTTCAGCTCAGGTCATGGTCCCAGGGTCCTGGGATCACTGCTCAGCGGGAAGCCTGCTTCTCCCTCTCCCACTCCCCCTGCTTATATTCCCTCTCTCGCTGTGTCTCTCTCTTTCAAATAAATAAATAAATAAAATCTTTAAAAAAAAAAAAGAAATACCTCCAAAGCGAGTATCAGACTCACGGCCTGGTGAAGTCTCCTCCAGATCCCAAGAAGCTGTTTTCTTGTCTTTTGGAATGATGGGAGCAGAATATTCTCAGAATTGATGTTTGTTGTCGTGTTTATATATAGCAGGTTTAGTGACTCTACTGTTTATCTGGTAATTTTGACATGGCATAGGTAAGATTGAAAAAAAATCATGCTGCTTTATTTCGTAGGGATAATAATAATTCACATTCATTAAGCTCTTACGCTGTCAGGCTGAAGGTGCTTTCCACACAGTACGGTACTTACTCTTCACCGCAACCGCCGCCTGCAGGTTTTATGATCCCTGTCCCACAGATGCGAAAGGGAAGCTTAGAAATGTTAAGTCACTTGCCTAAGTTGTCTATAAATGGTAAGTGGTGGAGTCAGAATGAGTCCAGGTCTCTCCACCCCCAAAATCCTTGCCCTTAATTGCTCTGCTACATTGCTTCCCTGTACTGATTGCTCTTTTTGAAGCATGGGTGATTTGTTTGCATTATCTGAGTCACAAATATATAAATTGCACTTTTTTATAGGACTTGGACTCTGGGCTAGACAAATAAAACACAACCTATACATTCTAGCAACTTTCCCAGTCCAGTGGGGATCATGTAAACAGATATGTGATACCCTCACCAAAGCGGGTAGTAATTAAACATGCTCAGCTCTCTGGTCCTTATTTGCTTGTCATTCATTTTTACCCATATAGGATTTAATATAATTAATTTCATCTGGTAAAATATGGGTTATCTTACAGGGTATTATAATTAATTTAAATTCACTTTAATTTTTTTAAAGATTTTATTTATTTATTTGATAGAGAGCACAAGCAGGGGGAGTGGCAGGCAGAGGGAGTGGGAGAAGCGGGCTCCCCCAGGACCCTGGGATCATGGCCTGAGCCGAAGGCAGACACTTAACCAACTGAGCCACCCAGGTGCCCCCACTTTAATTTTGAAAATAAAATTATGTCACATGAAAAAAATTGTATGAACAAATAATAATAGGGCATATAACTCTAAAATAATTGGCAGTCATTGGGAAATAAGGATCTGGGTAGACTTTGATGAAATCATTAGTGAATAATCTAATTTCCTCACCCCCTTTCATTCTCTAGATGTTGAATGAAGATAAAGACAAGTATACTGGGGATTTTCTAGTGTCAAAATATGATTCTCTGAAGATTATTAAACATTTACAAGAAAACTGGACAGATGTTGGGTTTGGGATATTGAATCGCCATAAAAGTATGGAGGGGGAGATGCCACCAGAGCAAGAGCACATGAAGGAAATTGTGAAAACCATAGGAAGACTCTACAAAGAATTTGAGATAAGAATAAGTGGGGATAATGGTAAGAAAAAAAACAATGATATGTTGCTTGACATTATAAAGCATTTTAATGGTGACTATTATTTGTAATACAATTAATATTTAAAATCTAAATAATGTTACATATGGTTTTAAAAATCAAGCAAAATAAAGCATTGAGCACTGCTTTTTTTTTTAAAAAAAGAGAGAGAGAGCACAAGCAGGGGGAGTGGCAGGCAGAGGAAGAAGCAGGCTCCCCGCTGAGCAAGGAGCCCCATGTGGGGCTCAATCCCAGGACCTTAGGATCATGACCTGAGCTGAAGGCAGCCGCTTAACCAGCTGAACCACCCAGGCGTCCCTGAGCACTGCTTTTTTGAGATATAATTCGTATGCACTATAATTCCACGTTTAAAGTATATAATTTGATGATTATTAGTACATTCACAGATTTGTGCCACCATTACCACAGTCAATTTTAGAATATTTTCATCAAAATGAACCTCAAAAGAAACACTGTACCCATTAGCTATAGCCCTTTTGTCCTCCCATTCCGGACTTTCTGTTTCTGTAGATTTCTCTAGTCTGGACTTTCATATGAATGGAATTATGTAATATATGACGTTTTATGACTGACTTCTTTCACTTAGCATAACGTTTTAAAGGTTCACCTATGTTTTAGCATTTGTCAGTGCTCTATTAATCTTTATGACTGAATAATATTCCATTGTATGTGTATATTGCATTTTGTTTATCATTTCATCCATTGCTGACATTTGTGTTGCTTCCACTTTTTTTTTTTTATTTGAGAGAGAGAGAGAGAGAGAGAGCGTGCACTCGCATAAGCATAGGGAGGGGCAGAGGAGAGGGAGAAGCAGAGCAGGGAGCGTGACTTGGGGCTCAATCCCAGGACCCTGGGGTCATGACTTGCGCTGAAGGCAGATGCTTTTTTTTTTTTTTAAGATTTTATTTATTTATTTGTGAGTGAGAGAATGAGAGAGAGAGACAGAAAGAGAGCACGAGAGGGGGAAGGGTTAGAGGGAGAAGCCGACTTTCCACTGAGCAGGGAGCCCGATGTGGGACTTGATCCTGGGACTCCAGGATCATGACCCGAGCCAGAGGCAGACGCTTAACGACTGAGCCACCCGGGCACCCCAGGCCAGATCATTTTATTTTTATTTTTTAAAAGATATTTATTTATTTGACAGAGAGAGAGAGAGAGAGACACAGCAAGAGAGGGAACACAAGCAGGGGGGAATGGGAGAGGGAGAAGCAGGGAGCCCGATGCAGGGCTCGATCCCAGGACCCTGGATCATGAACTGAGCCAAAGGCAGACACTTAACGACTGAGCCACCCAGGTGCCCCAAGGCTGGATCATTTTAAATACCCACTCCCAGTGTATGAGGGCTCTGATTTTTCCACATCCTTGCCATCACTTGTTATCTGACTTTTGATTTTGATTCATGTTTTTCTGATGACTACTGATGTTGAGCATCTTTTTAAGGCTTACTAGCCATTTGTCTGTCTTCTTTGGAGAAATGTCTATTCAGATCCTTTGTCCATGTTTTAATTGGGGTTTTTGTCTTTCTGCTATTGAGTTGTTAGAGTTCTTTATATACTCTAGATACAAGTGTTTTTTCAGATATATGAACTGTAAATATTTTCTCTTAATCTGTGGGCTGTTTTTTCATTTTTTTGATGGTGTCCTTTGCAGTGCAAAATTTTAAATTTTGATGAAGTCCAATTTATCTAGTTTTTCTTTTTTTTTGTTTGTGCTTTCAGTGCCATGTCTTTGAATCCTTTGCCAAATTTAAAGTCATGAAGTTTACCCTTATGTGTTCATCTAAGAGTTTTGTAGTTTTTGCTCTTATATTATGGTATTTGACCATTTTGAGTTAATTTTTGTATATAGTGTGAGGTAAAGGCTTCTTTTGCATGTGGGTATCCAGTTATCCCACTACCATTTGTTAAAAAGACCATATTTTCCACATTTAGTGGTCTTTGACACTTTGTCAAAAATTAGTTGACCATAGATGTATGGGTTTATTTCTAGATTTTGAATTCTATTCCATTGATCTGGATGTCTGTCCTTGTGCCAATACCAACTGTCTTGATTACTGTTGCTTTGTAGTAGATTACTCCCTGTTTTCTTCTAGGAGTTTTATGGTTTCAGGTCTTACATTTATTCTTTAATCCATTTTGTATTTATTTTTGTGCATGGTGTAAGACAGTCCAATTTCATTCTTTTGCATGCAGCTGTCCAGTTTTCCCAGCACCATTTATCAAAGAGACTGTCTTTTCCCCATCATATATACTTGCCTCCTTTGTCATATATTAATTGACCATATAAGCGTGGGTGTACTTCTTGGCTTTCTGTTCTGCTCACAGTTAATTGTAAAGTCCATGCCTGATAATTTGGTACTATCTGGTTCTCCTATCAGTCTTTTTTTTTTATTGTCTGTATTTTGTCTTGACTCATAAGAGTCAATTCTTTTCATATTCTTGACTGTTTCTTGATGTTGAACATTGTGTGTGAGAAACTCTAGAGATAATTTGAGACTCTGGATGATACTATATTTCATGAGAATGATGACTTTACTCACTGCAACATGTGTTACTTAAGAATCCTTCCCATCTAGGTTGACTAGCTGGCTCAGTCAGTAGAGCATGTGACTCTTGATCTCTGGATCATGAGTTCAAGCCCATGTTGGGCATGGAGCCTACTTAAAATTAAAAAAAAAAAAGAATCCTTCCCAGTAAAGTGTTTAGGCACCCCTGGTTCATTGACTGGCACTGTTGTTCAATATAAAACTACTTCCATTGGGAAAACACAATCTTAATTATCTATAGCCTCAGTAATGTAGTTAGAGATAAGATGCTATACTTCCCCATGAGAATATATAGTGCGTAGAGAAAAAAATGAAGTAGTAAATGGTTTAAAATAAATGAGTAAGTCAAAATGATGAATGATAGTGAAATTAACAGATCAGTTTGAATACTCATAAGAGATCAAAGTTTACTGATGAAGGCAGTAAAATATTTTCATCAAGGACAAGAAAAAGTTTGCTTTTTAACTATTCCTCTTTATAAATCTCTAAGGTGGGAGCATTTCTTTTCTTTTTTTTAAAGGTTTTATTTATTTATTTATTTGAGAGAGAGAGAGGGAAAACACAGAGGGAGAGTGAAAGGGAGAGGGGAGAAGCAGGCTCCCCGCTGAGCAGAGAGCCTAATGTGGGACTGTATCCCAGGACCCTGGGATCATGACCTGAGCTGAAGGCAGATGCTTAACCGACTGGGCCACCCAGGCACCCTTAAGATGGGAGCATTGCATCTCTTATTTTGCAAATGAGATAAGACAAAGATATAGAGGGGGTAATTTGCCAATATTTTCACAGTGAATCGGTCAAAGATTGGGATCCAGACTCAATCCTTGTTCAGACCAAAACTATAAGTTTCATGAAAACCTGAACAATGACCTAAAAAAATGACTCAAATACTAGACTATTCTCATTTCTGTTATCAACTATCCTATAATCACAAAGAAGCTGTTTATCATCATTGTCTTCTTAACAGAATGACTAAGTGAATTAATGCCTATTATAGAAAACTGTAATTTGTAGTTTCTGAGTTTAATGTATTTGATTCTCAACTGAGAAGAAAAGAAACTTAAGGATATAAACTGTCTTCAAAGAAATAAATAGTCCAGGGTGCCTAGGTGGCTCAGTCGTTAAGCGTCTGCCTTTGGCTCAGGTCATGATCCCAGGGTCCTGGGATCGAGTCCCACATTGGGCTCCCCGCTCCGTGGGAAGCCTGCTTCTCCCTTTCCCACTCCCCCTGCTTGTGTTCCTGCTCTCACTATCTCTCTCTGTCAAATAAATAAAATCTTAAAAAAAAAAAAAAAAAGAAATAGTCCATCAGTCAGAACAGCACTGACTGCCCCGTGTTTATTCACTAAACATTTGTTTAAGAACTATTCTTTGTAAGAGTCTCTGCTAGGGCCTAAACTGTAGGATAATAAAAAGAAGAAAAGAAGATATGCCCCTATCCTGTAGTATTTTTGTAATTTATTATTGCAATGGTAGACTTACAAATACTTTTAAAAGCTAGTACTTTTCTCACTTTTCTAGGTATCTCTAAGATTATTCCAAGTTTGGTTAGTTCTCTAGAATTCTGTTCTTTCAAGTTGGCAAATGTCCTGGAGTTTCCTGAAATGCTTCATGAAGAATGGGAAGGAGTTAATGAAAAAGTTAATGAAATGAAATCTCAGTTGGATGCATCAATAAACATTATTGGTACCGTTCCTCAGTATATGGATGTGGATTCTGGCTCGTAAGTTCCCACAGCTTTCTGCTGGATGGAAGGGAATCCCCACTTCTCAGCTGCATTTTCCTAGTACCTAGCCTCAGCAACAGGCAACTGGGGTCACATAAGAAGCCTTGGAATTCCTGTGCCTCCCAGGAAGAAAGCCCTCTGACTGGGAGCTGGAGGGTGAGGGAGGGAGTTCTGTGTTCTTGTCTGCAGCAGTCTAGAGTGGAGTTTCTGCCTCACTGAGCTGACAGCGGAAAGAGGGGGGATAGTCTTGTTTTTAAATACCATAGGCTCTTGCCTTTCTTACTGAATTTTCATAGATTGTCTTGAAGACACGTTTTTTTCAGTTGCTCTTTGTCCTTGGGACGTTTCTAGAGGCTTTCAGTGTTTTGGTTTTGTTTTGTTTTTAAAAATAATTCTCACCAGCTTCACTGGGAGGGTGGATCAACTTTGCTCCTCACACTCTCATGTTGGAAATTGATCTCTTGAGAATTTTAAAATTCATTCTTCTCACTTCGTGTTCTCACTGCCTAGAAGTGAATGTAAAGGGTATGAGTGTGAGTTTTTACAATAGAGAGCTAGCACTGAAGGTAAGATCTACGTTTTTCAAAGTGCATCCGGCCAGTTGCTACTGGCCCAGGGTTAGGAAGGCTGTGATAGTAAGCCATCCTACCAGGTAATTCAGGGCTTTGATTTCCCTTTCCCTGAATTCTCAAATAGTTGTCAACACCTACATTTCCTAGGCCCCACCAAATAAAATCCTTTCTTTTAGCTGATAGACTTTTACACTCTAAGTATATCTTATATTTATTTTACTTGATTTTTTCCTTCAGGGTACTCCAAGCACAAATATTTAACATGATTCAACAATGGCTTTTGAAGATAAGCAATGAGATTAACAATGGTAACATTGAACTTCAGCGTCATGTATGTACTTGTAGGGGTTTGTGAAATTATATTTTGCCTTGGCTGGGAGTTTTCTTCAAGGAAAGACTAGGTCATGCCCATCCAGCTGAAGCAGGAGGTTAGGAGGGCAAAATGGGAACTTTTGTGATAAAATTACTCATGATTTGCAGGGATTTTTTTTTAAAAGATTTTATTTATTTATTTGACAATGAGAGAGAGCACAAGCAGGGGGAGTGGCAGGCGGAGGGAGAGGGAGAAGCAGCCTCCCCGCTGAGCAGGGAGCCCGATGTGGGACTTGATCCCAGGACCCCGGGATCATGACCTGAGCTGAGGGCAGTTGTTTAACCAACTGAGCCACCCAGGCGCCCTGCAGGGATTTTTTAAATGTAGTATGTTCCTGCATTTGGAATGAAGTTTCAGAGATGATCAAAAGTTTCGAGTTCTAATTATCATCTTTGCTCTTTACTCAGTATACTGATTTTTTCCCCCTTAATAGTATTACTCTGGAATGTGAACATTTTAAGGATTTATGTTGGTGCTCCTGCCTGGCTGAAGGATGACAGAAACATGATATTAGGAAGAAAGACAAGATGCCACAATATTATTAGTCTATAATTTTTAGAACAAATAGAATTGTTCCTCAATTCTGAAGAACTGAACCTGTGGACTTTTATTTTAAGATTTATTTATTTATTTTAGAGAGAGCGCACACACATGAACAGGGGGAGGGGCAGAGGGAGAGGGAGAGAGAATCTCAAGCAGACTCCCCGCTGAGCACAGAACCAGATGTGGGGATGGATCTCATAGCCCTGAGATCATGCCCTGAGCCAAACTCAAGAGCCGGACGGTCAACCAATTGACCTACCCAGGCGCCCCTGAACCTGTGGACTTTTTTTTTTTTTTTTTTAAATTTTATTTATTTATTTGAGAGAGAGAGAATGAGAGATAGCGAGCACGAGAGGGAGGAGGATCAGAGGGAGAAGCAGACTCCCTGCTGAGCAGGGAGCCCGATGTGGGACTCGATCCGGGGACTCCAGGATCATGACCTGAGCCGAAGGCAGTTGCTTAACCAACTGAGCCACCCAGGCGCCCAACCTGTGGACTTCTTAACCAGCACAACATGAAATAATAATTTCCAAAGGCATAGTTTACTACATTTACTCCTACTACCTAGTCTTAATTATAATCTAGATTTACACAGGAATCTCGTATTATAATTAAACTTAGTATACAAATATTTGATCTTATAAAATTGGTAAAATGAACTTAATTCACTTAAATATTGCTTAAATTAGGAATTTGAGGAGTGCCTGGGTGGCTCAGTTGGTTAAGCGGCTGCCTTCAGCTCAGGTCATGATCCCAGGGTCCTGGGATGGACCCCTGTGACTGGCTCCCTGCTTGGTGGGGAGTCCGCTTCTCCCTCTGCCTCCTACCCCCACTCATGCTCTCTCTCTCTCTCTCAAATAAATAAATAAAATCTTTTTTTAAAAAAAGGAATTTGAAAGGCAAAGACTGTGATGTTATATGGGAATTCTATTTACGAAGCATTACATTGTAGCACAGTCTATGAACATGTTGTAAACATAGACACCAAGAGTTGAGGAGCAAATATATTAAGACTGGAAGAATGAATCCAGGGGATCCCCAGACTTAAGAGAAATTTCTATAACTTGGAAGACAACCAAAATGAAGAAAATGGGTAGCATAGTATTGTCACATTATGAGACTCAATAAATACTTATTGAATGAAGTAAGGAAGAACATTCCAGCACTGTTGTCTTATGGTATTTTTACATTAACCCCTTCTTTGGTAAATACTCAGTTTACTGTTGGGTATTTATCTCCATGGAATCATTTACTCAATTTTTTTATATTATGGAATTCAGTCTTTATAACACAAGGTTATTTAGAAAGTAGCCATAATATACCTCTATTTTAACACTACATTATGATATTATAATTGAAGTGTGTAGGAAACTTGCAAGATTATAAATTCCTTGAGGAACTGTGTATATCTATATTAACTGCTATAACTATTTAAAAATGAAAAAGTTTGCCTTTTTTCCACCCACCATTCATTTTCCTTTCTGACTCATTTTCTTACCTTCAGTTTTGTTTTGTTTTTTTTTTTCTTTTTACATCGTAAGTCCATCTAGTCTGTGCTGCTTGACAAGCTAAAACACTGATCTTCAAACCCTTTTCACCATGTGTCTCTATCAGCAAAAAGATCTTTGTCATTCCTAACTTACATGTATAAAACACATATAAACAGTGAAACAGGATGAGGTAAACATTTTTTTCCTTGAATAGCTTTTTTTTAATTAATTTTACTTTATTATGTTATGTTAGTCACCATACATTACATCATTAGTTTTTGATGCAGTGTTCCATGATTCATTGTTTGCGTATAACGCCCAGTGCTCCACGCAGAACGTGCCCTCCTTAATACCCATCACCAGGCTAACCCATCCCCCCACCCCTCTCCCCTTTAGAACCCTCAGTTTGTTTCTCAGAGTCCATAGTCTCTCATGGTTCGTCTCCCCCTCTAATTCCCCCCCCTCATTTTTCCCTTGCTACTATCTTTTTGTTTTTTAACATATAATGTATTGTTTCAGAGGTACAGGTCTGTTATTCATCAGTTTTACACAATTCACAGCGCTCACCATAGCACATACCCTCCCCAATGTCCATCACCCAGCACCCCCCCATCCCTCCCACCCCCCACCACTCCAGCAACCCTCAGTTTGTTTCCTGAGATTAATTTTATGGTTTGTCTCCCTCTCTGGTTTCATCTTGTTTCATTTTTCCCTCTCTTCCCCTATGATCCTTTGTCTTGTTTTTTAAATTCCTCATATCAGTGAGATCATATGATACTTGTCTTTCTCTGATTGACTTATTTTGCTTAGCATAATACCCTCTGGTTTGATCCACGTCGTTGCAAATGGTAAGATTTCGTTTTTCTTGATGGCTGCATAATATTCCATTGTATATATATGCCACATCTTCTTTATCCATTCATCTGTCGATGGACATCTGGGCTCTTTCTATAGTTTGGCTATTGTGGACATTGCTGCTATAAACATAGGGGTGCACGTACCCCTTCGGATCCCTACATTTGTATCTTTGTGGTAAATACCCAGTAGTGCAATTGCTGGATCGTATGGTAGCTCTATTTCCAACTGTTTGAGGAACCTCCATACTGTTTTCCAGAGGGGTTGCACCAGCTTGCCTTCCCACCAACAGTGTAGGAGGGTTCCCCTTTCTCCACATCCCCGCCAACATCTGTCATTTCCTGACGTGTTAATTTTAGCCATTCTGACTGGTGTGAGGTGGTATCTCGTTGAGGTTTTGATTTGGACTTTTCTGATGCCGAGCGACGTTGAGCACTTTTTCATGTGTCTGTTGGCCGTTTGGATGTCTTCTTTGCAGAAATGTCTGTTCATGTCTTCTGCCCATTTCTTGATTGGATTATTTGTTCTTTGGGTGTTGAGTTTGATAAGTTCTTTATAGATTTTAGTTACTAGCCCTTTATCTGATAAAACATTTGCAAATATCGTCTCCCATTCTGTCAGTTGTCTTTTGATTTTGTTGACTGTTTCCTTTGCTGTGCAAAAGCTTTTTATCTTGATGAAGTCCCAATAGTTGATTTTTGCCCTTGCTTCCCTTGCCTTTGGCGATGTTTCTAGGAAGAAGCTGCGGCTGAGGTCGAAGAGGTTGCTGCCTGTGTTCTCCTCAAGGATTTTGATGGATTCCTGTGTCACATTTAGGTCTTTCATCCATTTTGAGTCTATTTTTGTGTTGAAGTAAACAACATTTAAGATAATTTTTAGTAATAGTTAAAAAACTGATGTGAGTGAACAGGCTTTATAATTTTTTATAATCACAAGTTAATACTTAATGATAAAGTCATTTGAAGGTCAGCTTCAGTACTTGCTTTTAAGGACTGTCATTCTGAAATGATAGCTCGCAAAGAAACATGAATCGAAATTGAAGAAGTGCCTTATTGACTGTATTTGTTAAATAATAAGACTCATCCTTTAATTCCATCAGTGTTATGCAAAGGTTTCTATTAAATTGACTAGTAAAATTTTCCCTCTACTCTAATGTCAGTCAGTTGTTCTTGCTGACATTAGACAATGGAGCACTAATACATTTTAACAAAAGATTCTCAGCCAGCTGAAACACTTTAATTGTAAGATTTTAGAACAATTAGAAACATTTCCAGATTTTCAAGTACATAAAATTGAAAGTTTTAGGGGCGCCTGGCTCAATTGGTTAAGCATCTGCCTTCGGCTCAGGTCATGATCCCAGGGTTCTGGGATTGAGCCCTGCATTGGGCTCCCTGCTCAGCGGGAAGCCTGCTTCTCCCTCTCCCACACCCCCTGCTTGTGTTCCCTCTCTTGCTGTGTCTCTCTCTGTCAAATAAATAAATAAAATCTTAAAAAAAAATAAATTTAAAAGTTTTAAAAAGGGAGCTATGTGTCATCAGCAGCAAAATCATACCAAGGTGGAAATTCTTCTTATCCATTTTCAAAATGACCTGCCCATAACATAAATTTCTCTTACTCATTATTAAAGTCACTTATATTTTGAAGGGACAAATTATTTATGATTAAAAATATCAGGGCGCCTGGGTGGCTCAGATGGTTAAGCGTCTGCCTTCGGCTCAGGTCATGATCTCAGAGTCCTGGGATTGAGTCCCGCATCGGGCTCCCTGCTCCTTGGGAGCCTGCTTCTCCCTCTGCCTCTCTCTCGCTCTCTCTGTGTCTCTCACGAATAAATAAATAAAAATCTTTAAAAAAAAAAAATCAGAAGGTAGCTAAGTAGCTACTTGTCATCCCTGACAAGATTAGTGAATTTGGAATAAGTCTTTTCATAAAAGAAAATCACTTAATTCATTAAAAATTCTCTTATGAATTTTGTATCAGGATCACAGTAAACCTCTGGTTTATTATAAAAGTTATCATACGTGCTCTCTAATTACAAAGAATGCTTTCACATCTTTGTGAAAGTAAAAGATATACTTTTGTGTTTAATTTGATTCTAATTTTAAATTCACATGAATTATTGCATGTCCTAGATTCTACCATTTAATCTCTTCAATATAACTCTGAAATGAAGATAACATGTTTCTGTTTGTTTATTAGGGACAGTTCAAGGATTGATTAATATTTTATGTAAGCACAAATTAGTTCTTTCAATGACAGTATAATCCAGGGCATTGGTATAGGAAAGAACAGTTAGGAATTTATTTACTTTGCGAAGCAACAGGGGCATAGCTTATGAATGTGGGGGGTACAAATCTTTTAACTTGTGAAATGAGATAGCAGTCTTTTTAAACCATTTCTCGGAAGAGTTGCCCTGTTCCTGATGTGTTAATTAAGGTGTAAAAATACACTCATGAACATTGCTTTAGGTTATTAGCAACCTTTCCTTCTGAGGTGGGGGGCTTGGGTTTTACTACCAGATGGGCTACCAAGTTTGATTTTTATTTGTCCCTCTAACAAACATCTATTAAGCACTTAATTCTCTGCCAAGTACTGTGTCTGTTTTTGAGGGATAAAATGATGACCTGTGTCTTAAAGTGATGCACAGGCTAATTGAGGTCACAGGTGTGCAAACCGTTATAATAGAGGTGTACAAAGTACCATAGAAACGTGGGAAAGGAGCAAATTAAAGCCAGTCAAAGTTAAAAAAACTTCTCAGAGTAGGTCATGTTTAAGCCTAGAGAAGAGGACTGAGGAACTTACCAACAGAGAAAGGGGATAGAGCATTTGAAGGGTATGGTGTGCTTAGATGTTTGCATTTCATAAAGTTTTCTGCATTTGATTTTTCAGTCCCAGCCTCCACAAATAGCATAATGCAGAGGTTCCCAAACATGACCGGTTCACACTGCCCTTTGTGCCTCGGTATTTTCATACTCCTAAACTAAAAGAAATACCTCAGAGTTCAGTTTATTAAGTAGCTAGGTTCAAACAACTTACTAAATATTTCTGTGCTAATAACTTAGTAACTGTTTGGAAAAGTAATACATGTTAAAACACTTAAACAGGGAGGCCTTTAGACTGGAGTGGCTCTTGTGCCTGTGGTAACCTCTATAAACAAACCAAAACCAGAGTCCACGCACTTGAATCTAAGAAAACTCAAGAACTAATCATAGTCAACTAGATTTTCTTTGATTATGGAAAAATGAAACTCAAGAACAACTATCACAACAGCCAAATAACTAAATTTTCCCAAATAAGGCAAACATTTGAGTTATAGCCAATTAAATAATTTCTTTGCTCTGCTTTAGCATCTTCTCTATTAAAATCTTTTTCCTGGCCCCTGCCAGCAGAATGCCCCTAACCATTTTTTGGTTTTGATGCTGCCTGATTCTAATCGCTTGCTCAAATAAGCTTTGTAAAATTTAATGTCTTTTTTTAAAATTTATTTTTTTAAATTTATTTTGTCAGAGACAGAACGAGTGAGAGCGAGCGAGCACAAGCAGGAGGAGCAGCAGGCAGAGGGAGAAGCAGGCTCACCCCCATGCAAGGAGCCTGATGCGGGGCTCGATCCCAGGACCTTGGGATCATGACCTGAGCCGAAGGCAGATGCTTAACCAACTGAGCCACTCAGGCATCCCTAAAATTTAATGTCTTAATTTAACGTATTAGATATACATACATTGAAAAAAAAGAACCTTTTACTTTATTCTCCTCTGATCAGAATTACTTACCAATGGAACATATGTACTTGGACATTGTACAACTTCTCTTACCTTGGAACCAGGTTGGACAGTGCCACCCTGTTGTACCTTGATTTTCCCAAAGTACTTGTTTTTTTTTTTTTTAACCACACAACCATCAATAAAACCAGCTTTGCAAAGATAAGATGTCATCAGAAGTGATACAGTGCATCTAAGGTTGGAACTGTGAACTATGTCAAGTTCGTGCTGTGTTGATTGATGTCACACATCACTGTTACTTCCCTCAAGAATTTAATCCCATGGCATCCTTGAGAGTTTGCTGCAGAGCCCTTCAATGCCTTGGTACACAATCGGGGAACTGCAGCTTTCATGGGTTAATACCCTTGACCAAGCTAAAGAGGAGGAGGAGGGTAGTTTAATGTAGTATAGTGAACAAAAGAACAAAATCAGGGTAGGGATGATTTGATGTCATTAAGAATGAGAGTGTTGTTAAAAGTTGGACACAGGTGTGATTTCTATTTTTAAATTTGGTATGTTCACTGTTTGATTTATTTAAAATGAGTCATTTATATTATCACTTTTTAACAGATGGATGAATTGCATATATCTATGATCCAGTGGATGGTAAGCTTGCTGATTTTAATGGTGCCGGACTGTACTGACCAAAACACTCTCCCAAATTTGAGGAAGGAAAGTGCTGAGAAACATGATCTAGGAGATGCAAAGTTAGAGCTAGATGCGATTGCACTGGCCAGAAAGTTGGCGCAATATTCCAGCTATTTGAGCAGGTGAAACTATCTGGCTGTTTTATTACTATCCTTTTGAAGATTAAATGTGACATAAAGAGAGTAGATAAGGGCAAGGGGGAACAGCAATAAGGGACTTGTTTGCAAACCTTGAAGGAAATGCTAGTTTTTCTAGTTTTTAAACTAGTTTCAACACTGCCCCGTTGAAATATATGATTTTAGTGTTTTCCCCAATGGCTTTAGAATTCTTTGGAACATAATGTTACCATAAGTAGGGTGGGAAGTATATGCCTGTTCGGGAGTGAGAATTAGTAAAAAGAAAACCAAATTAAACCATAAAGGCCCACTTGCTTGCATTAAGATATATCTTGCATGTTTGCTCATACTGGGGGGGGGGCATTTATGAAGAAGCTTGTACTTCCTGTGTCATTCCGTGCAAAACTGAATGTACACTTATATTTCACTAAATATGTTTGGTTTCACTGAACACCAACTGAAACATCTCTTTTATTTTAAAAATTTATTTATTTATTATCTATTTGAGAGAGAGAGAGAGAGCAAGTGTGAGCAGAGAGAAAGGGAGAGGGAAAACCAAGCTGAGCAGGGAGCCCAAAGTGGGGCTCCATCCCAGGACCCTGAGATCACGACCTGAAGGCAGAGACGCTTAACCGACAGAGCTACCCAGGTGCCCCCAAAACATCTCTTAAAAAAATTTCAGCCGAAAATCCCTTATATCTGAAAAGCTAGAAGATTCCTACCAAATACAGATGAGGTCTGAAAAATTGTAATTTATTAACTAGGAAGCATGTGTCACTAGGATTGCTTCTAATTCAGGAAGTAGCTTTTATGGTCTAGCCAATTTTCTCCCTCATTTCCATTCGGTGTTACCAGTGGGCAAGAGAGAGGAATGGAGGGGGGAACAGGATGAGGGTGAGAAACTGAGAGATTATTCTCAACAGTTTAATTATTATGGTAACTGAACAGGGATTTAAAACACTTACAAGAGGAGCCAACAATAAATAGATCATGCTGTGTGTGTGCTTTTTGTCCCCCCAGTTGTTGCAAAGGGCTGGTAACAGCTATGGCTCTGAATAAGGCGGGTCACTTAGAAAAACATCCTGCTAAGGAACTTCGGGAGCTGGATGAGATGAAGGTAATAACACTATCTTGCTCTTACTTTTGTTCTGTTTGTTTTTAGCAGACGTCTTAGGTTGACTTGATTTACAACAAACTACGCAAACTACACATACAATCTGATAATTTCTAAATTATGGATACACCCACAAAATGATTATGATGATAAAAAAAAGGAAAATATCTAACACACTCAAAGTTTCCTTGTACCCCTTTGTCATTTCTCCTTCCGGCCTCATCCCTCCCCAGGCAATGTCTGATCCATGTTCCAACACCAAAGATTATTTTTCATTTTCTAGAATTTATATAAATAGAATGTATACTTTTTTGGTCTGACGTCTTTGACGAGGCATAATTATTTTGAGATTCACACAGATTGTTGCTTTTATTAAAAGTTCATGCTTTTTAGTGCTGAGTTGTATTTCATTATATGGATATACACTATCCATTCTCTGTTGATGGGCATTTGAATTGTTGTGGTTTTGATTATTGCAAACAAAGCTTCAATGCATATTTATGTACATATGCATTGCTTCCATTTCTCTTGAGCAAATACCTAGGAATGGGATGTCTAAGTCACAGTGGTATGTGTGTGTTTAACTTTCTAAGAAACTGTTAAATCAGTTTCCACTCGTGCCAGCAGTTGTATGCCTGTTGGTGTTGCTCGCTTCCTCACCAGCACTCGATATGGGCTCTCATCCACAGTGAATATTACTCTGCACATTCTGTTGTGTTCTGTTATGAAACTATCTGGATTACTGCAGTTTTAGAATTTTTGAAATCTAGTAGTGTATTCTCCAAATTTGTTCTTTTTTTTTTTTGCCAAGATTTTATTTATTTATTAGAGTGAGCGAGAGAGAGCAGGAGCTGGGGAAGGAGCAGAGGAAGAGGCAGAAGCAGGCTCCCCGCCGAGCAGGGAGCCCGATGTGATGCGGGGCTTGATCCCAGGACCCTGGGATCATGACCTGAGCCGAAGGCAGACACTTAATGACTGAGCCCACCCAGGCGCCCCTGTTGTTCTTTTTCAAGATTGAGCAGGCCATTCTAGGTACTTTGCTTTCCATATATGAAATTTTTAAAATTAGCTTATCAGTTTCTCTAAGGAACCCTGTTGGGATTTTGATTGTGTTTACATTTTATCTATTGATCAATTTGTGAAGAATTGACATCCTGACAATATTGAGTCAGGTATTGAATCAATATTGAGTCAATATTGAATCAGACCTATACACAATAAAACTTCAACAAAGTTTTACTGTGTATAGGTCTTACACAACAGTTTTTAGTGTATAGGTCTTACACATCTTTTTTTTTTTTAAATCTTCGGTAAAGCAGGAAAGAATGTTTAATGGAAAAAAGACAGTCTTTTCAACAAATGGTGTTGGGAAAATTGGACAGCCACATGCAGAAGAATGAAACTGGGCCATTTCCTTACACCACACACAAAAATAGACTCAAAATGGATGAAAGACCTAAATGTGAGACAGGAGTCCATCAAAATCCTAGAGGAGAACACAGGCAGCAACCTCTTCAACCTCAGGCGCAGAAACTTCTTCCTAGAAAGATCACCAAAGGCAAGGGAAGCAAGGGCAAAAATGAACTATTGGGACTTCATCAAGATAAAAAGCTTTTGCACAGCAAAGGAAACAATCAACAAAACCAAAAGACAACCGACAGAATGGGAAAAGATATTTGCAAATGATGAATCAGATAAAGGGCTAGGATCCAAAATCTATAAAGAACTTACCAAACTCAACACCCAAAGAACAAATAATCCAATCAAGAAATGGATGGAAGACATGAACAGACATTTCTGCAAAGAAGACATCCAAATAGCCAAGAGACACATGAAAAAGTGCTCAACATCACTCCGCATCAGGGAAGTCCAAATCAAAACCTCAATGAGATACCACCTCACACCAGTCAGAATGGCTAAAATTAATAAGTCAGGAAACAACAGATGTTGACGGGGATGCAGAGAAAGGGGAACCCTCCTACACTGTTGGTGGGAAGGCAAGCTGGTGCAGCCACTCTGGAAAACAGTATGGAGGTTCCTCAAACAGTTGAAAATAGAGCTACCGTACGACCCAGCAATTGCACTACTGGGTATTTACCACAAAGATACAAATGTAGGGATCCGAAGGGGCACCTGCATCCCAATGTTTATAGCAGCAATGTCCATAATAGCCAAACTATGGAAAGAGCCCAGATGTCCATCAACAGATGAATGGATAAAGAAGATGGGGTATATATACAATGGAATATTATGCAGCCATCAAGAAAAAAGAAATCTTGCTATTTGCAATGACGTGACTAGAACTTGAGGGTATTACGCTAAGCGAAATAAGTCAATCAGAGAATGACATGTATCATATGACCTCACTGATATGAGGAATTCTTAATCTCAGGAAATAAACTGAGGGTTCCTGGAGTGGTGGGGGGGTGGGAGGGCTGGGGTGGCTGGGTGATAGACATTGGGGAGGGTATGTGCCATGGTGAGCACTGTGAATTGTGTAAGACTGATGAATCACAGACCTGTACCTCTGAAACAAATAATAGATTATATGTTAAAAAAAAGAAGAAGAAGATAGTAGGAAGGGAAAAATGAAGGGGGGCGAAATCAGAGGGGGAGACGAATCATGAGAGACTATGGACTCTGAGAAACAAACTGAGGGTTCTAGAGGGGAGGGGCGTGGAGGAATGGGTTAGCCTGGTGATGGGTATTAAAGAGGGCACGTATTGAATGGAACACTGGGTGTTATACGCCAATAATGAATCATGGAACACTACATCAAAACTAATGATCTAATGTATGGTGATTAACATAACATAATAAAAATTATTTTTTTATTTGAGAGAGAGAGCGCATGAGAGAGAGTGAGGGCACAAGCAGGCGGGAAGAGTAGAGGGAGAAGCAGGCTCCCCACGGAGCAGGGAGCCCTACATGGGACTTGATCCCAGGACTCCAGGATCATGATCTGAGCTGAAGGCAGACGCTTAACCAACTGAGCCACCCAGGTGCTGCTACACATCTTTTTTCAGATTGATCCCTATGTAATTCATATTTTGGTACTATTATAAGTGTTTCATTTGTTTTTTTTTTTAGTTAAGTGATTCATTTGTAATTTCATTTTCTGATTGTTCATTGCTAATGTATAGAATTATAATTGATTTTTAAAATATATTGATTTCATATCCTGTGACCTTGCTGAACTTACTTTTTTTAAGCATTTTTTTCCCATTTAGAATCTTTAGACTTTTCTCTATACACAGTCATGGCATCTGAAGATAGGAACAGTCTTCTCTCTTCCTTCCAATCTGTATGCCTTTTATTTATTTTTCCTGCCTTTTGCGCTACTTAGACTCTCCAGTACCAGATTGAATAAAAGTGGTGAAAGCTGATATCTTTGCCTTGTCTGTCTTAGGGGAAAAGTATTTATTCTGTCATCCTTAAGTATAACCGTGGCTGTAGGTGTTTCACAGATGCCCTTTATAAGGTTGAGGAAGTTCCTTGATCTCAAAAACCAGCTTTTGGTCCCATTGATTTTTTTTCTGTTTTCTATTTCCTTAATTTCCAGTCTGGTCCTTATTATTTTCTTTTTTTCCTACTTCTTTAGGTTTAATTTGCTCTTTCTTTTCTAGTTTCATATGGTATAGCTGAGATCATGATTTCAGACCTGTTCATAGACAGTGGAATGGATAAATCTATTATAGTATATAAGGACTGGCATATAGGGTACAGGTAACGTTCTCTTCTCTGGCCTGTGTGATGTTTAGATGACTATTCTTATTAAATTCTACATATGTATTTTATGTCTTACATATGGGATAGGTCTCACTATTTTTAAAAATTAGGTTGTAAGGGGTGCCTGGGTGGCTTAGTCATCGAGCGTCTGCCTTTGGCTCGGGTTGTGATCCCAGGCTCTGGGGACCGAGCCCCGTGTTGGGCTCCTTGCTCGGCGGGGAGCCTGCTTCTCCCTCTCCCACTCCCCCTGCTTGTGTTTCCTCTCTCTCTGTGTCTGTCTCTGTCAGAAAAATAAATAAAATCTTTAAAACAAATTAGGTTGTAAAATAATTTATGTGCACCATCTTACTAATTTCAAAATCTCTAGGAGATGGAGACTTTTCTAGGAAAAAAATTAAATAACATTATCTTTAGAAGGGTAAAATTGGCCAATTTTCAGAGAGGAAATAGATTCATTGATTAAAAACAAAAAACAAAAAAACACTAAAAATTTTTCCTGGACTCCACAGACAAGTGTTTTCAGACTTTCAAGGAATAGGTAATCCCTATCCTATATAAACAATTTAAGAGCATAGGTAATGACCAGAAGTTTTCTCAGTTTATTTCATATAGTTGGCAAAGTTTTAAAAAAAATTCCAATAAATATAAGGAAAACAAACCTCATAAATATAGTTTCTTAGTCCAAATTTTAAAATACCAAATTTTCATTCAGTAGAAAATTAAAATAATACAACACTGCATAATTAGGGTACATGTCAGGGGAGTAAGAATATTGTACTACTTGAATGTGGTTATAGATAGATTTCACTATTCACCTAGGAATTACATGTCTCAGTTTTAATTTTGGTTCTGGGAAGGCCTCTGTTTTTCACAACAGACTAATGTGCCTCTGAACTGAACAGACTCTTGGAGCTTATAGCCCTCACTGTGCATTTAGAAATGTGCTCGCATCTGCTCAGGCCTGTTGCAGCTAGCTTTTGCTGCTACCTATCCCCAGATGTGGTGGAGCTCCTAGTTTGGAGAAGCTGGATCTGCCATAGATGGTGGTCAAGATTCACCGGCCTGTTCTGTAGTATGTCTTAGTTCTCATTTGCTTCAACAGGGGTAGAGCTCTGTGAGGGAAGACCATGTTTCCAGTTAAGGGCAATTTTAGAATGAGGATTTCAGGATGCTTTGAGGCATACCTACCCATTAAAATTAAGGCTATAGAATTATAGGGGGGATTGCTGTGAAGGGCCCTTCCTGAGGGGACTTTGGGATACCTATTAAACCACCCATATCATGAAATTTTGTGAAAGCTTTGTGCAATGAGCCATTTATTGCCTGCTTCACCCCAGGCCATGACTGGAGGTCCATGACCTCAGCATCTCTTTGAAAACCTACACTTCCCACCAGGCTACTTAGGTCTTCTGTTAAATTCTTCCCCACTTACTGAAACTTCATTAGCAATTTCAAATTAATAAACCAGGAAAGTATTAATCAGGGGAGGCTGAGAATCTGCTCTCCCATCAGAAGTAAGACTAAATGATCTCATACTTAGGTTTTTTCCTACCAAATACTTTTGCCTCCCTCTCTAAGGTTGAAGGCTTTCAAGGGTACATAAAACTAGTTTATCCTTGGGGCGCCTTGGGGGTTCAGTCATTAAGTGTCCGACTCTTGATTTTGGCTCAGGTCATGATCTCAGGGTAGTGAGATGGAGCCCTGCATCAGGCTCCTTGCTCAGCATGGAGTCTGCTTGAGATTCTCTCTTTCTGCCTCTCCCTCGGCTCCTGCTCTCTCGATAGATAGATAGATAGATAGATAGATAGATAGATAGATAGATAGATAAATAAAATCATCAAAAGAAAAAACTAGTTTATGGCTTAACAGGCCCCTCATTGCCCTGGAAGTGCCTTAGTACTCTTTATAAAAAATGGTTAGTTCCCCTTTCAGTAGGGTTATCTTAATTTTAAATTCATCCCCATCCTTGACCGCTGCCATCTTCCCTTGATCTCCTGGACACTGTCTCTGGTACATGAATTTTTATTACATCAGTCTCTGGGACTCCTGTGGCCTCATCCATATCCCACATCATGAAAAGTGGAAGATGATCCTCTAGAGAAGCCTTGTCTAATGTGGGTATACTTTGATGCCATGTGGCTTGTGCCATGCTCCAGCCACATTCCAGCACTTGAAGAACAACATCTTGCCAACCTACTGGAGTGCTGTTTGAATGATATTAGTGATAGTTTACCACAATATAATATTTCTTGGCCTACTTTTCAATAAATGAGAGTTGTATAATACTGGACAGAATTCTGGAGTGAGAAACCTCTTAAGTAAGCATCTTTTGGATTTTGATCATTCTTATTGGTGGTTCTTAATCAACTCTTCTACCATAGCTGCCTAGATAAATTACTTCTATAAGAAGTGTTGGGAAGGGGCACCTGGGTGGCTCAGTCATTAAGCGTCTGCCTTTGGCTTAGGTCATGATCCCAGGGTCCTGGGATTGAGCCCTGCATTGGGCTCCCCGCTGAGCTTGCTTCTTCCTCTCCCTCAGCCTGCTGCTCCCCCTGCTTGTGCTCACTCTCTCTCTCTCTGTCAAATAAATAAATAAAATCTTTAAAAAAAAAAGAAGTCTTGGGGTTTACCTAGTTTCCCAAGACCAGTGAGATTGTCCAGTGGCTAATGATTCTATTTCCTTACTGTTGATCTTGACATATCTTAATCCAGTCTGATTCTTAATAACTCCATTACCACCATAGTCTTACCACTGGTAACCTATAAAAGACTATCTCTTCTAACCTTTTCTTTCTCCTGCTTTTGATCCACTACAATAGGCTTAATACAATAGGACCATCCCTTGCTTCCTAAACCCTTCTTTACTCCAGATGTGACTTTTAGTGCTTTTACTTTACACCAGAAGCATTTATTGACACAGCTCTGAATTAGACTTTATCAGAATTAAATAAGAATATTGATGGAATGGGGAGCCTGGGTGGCTCAGTCATTAAGCATCTGCCTTTGGCTCAGGTCATGATCCCAGGGTCCTGGGATCGAGCCCCACATGGGGCTCCTTGCTCCGCGGGAAGCCTGCTTCTCCCTCTCCCACTCCCCCTGCTTGTGTTCCCTCTCTTGCTGTGTCTCTCTCTGTCAAATAAATAAATAAATTCTTAAAAAAAAAAAAGAATATTGATGGAAGGAGATCTGTATGTTTTGATTAATAACCAAACTATCTGGTGTAGAGCTGGTCAAAGGTGATGTTGAAGGTTTTGAAGGAAAACTTGCTTAACCCCACGGAAACTTGCTTCACTCCATAGATTACACTAATGCTTTCATCAAAGCATTCCTACTGATTTCCCCCCCGCCCCATCAGAAGTCTTATGGTAGTATTTTCAATATCTCAGAAGTTTATAAGAAAATGACTAGGATCTGGTTCACAGTACACAAATTCAACTAGAAAATAGTTTATTTCTCACAAATGATGAATTAATTCTGAAGAAATAAGATTTCAAAAATATTGTTACTATTTTCAAAATTAATTCTTTGATCTATGGTACAATATAGTTAAATAATATATGCTTCAGTTTTGTAGCTGGAAGGATCCTTAGGGGCAGTATGATGGAGATTCACAATGGCAAGCAAGAGCTGACTGTGCACACCCATTCCCAGCTCCACATTAGTGATAACATACTGAATTGATGAATACCACTGAAACTGCCACAGTGAGAATGTGTATGCTATGGAAATCAGCAAATGCTACAAATTAGGACACCCCACCCCACAAGATGGCTTTTGCCAGTTCCCCACTGCATAAGGGTCACCTGGAGTAAACCAACAACCTCATTTTTTTTTTAAAGATTTTATTTATTTATTTGACACAGAGAGCACAATCAGGAGGAGCAGCAGGCAGAAGGAGAGGGTGAAGCAGGCTCTCCGCCAAGCAGGGAGCCTGATGCGGGGTTTGATCCCAACCCTGGGATCATGCCCTGAGCCGAAGGCAGATGCCTAAACGACTGAGCCACCCAGGCGCCCTCAACCTCATTTGTTTTTAGTAAATAGAAGACTTTTAAGGATTTACTCAAGAAGTCAACCAATTAGATGAACTTAGGACTAGAACCCAATACTTTCGCATCCCTTGTTTGATCCTCTTTCTGATATGCGGTAAGACATCATCCTAACCCTTGAATCTAGAATTGAAATTTATCAGTGACACTAATGAAGCTGTGCTAAACTTACTCAACCTCCATAGGCTTCTGTTTCCTTATCTAGAACATAAGGTTTTAGATTGGATTTCTAAAATTTTGTGGCTCTGACATTTCATAATAATTCCACAATTAGAATTAAGTCTAATAATGAGAAAAATATAAGACATATTACAGTTCTGTATGGTTGATTTCGGGAACCTAAAGTGGGTCATTATTTCACCACACAGTACAGTTTTTTGATGGTTAAGGTGACCAGATCTCCATCCCCAGAGAGGATAGTGTTTCCTAGTTTACTCTGCTGTTATTCACTAATAAGGAATTACATCTCTTTTAAACATGGAAGCCTGATCTGACGTGTTCAGAGGTATTGGTTAAGTGAATGTAGTGTTACTATACACTTTAGGTGGATGAGATCTGCTCTAGACCTTTCCTCTATCTCAGCAGATAAGGGGTGAGCACCTTTTCCAAAACAGTGCTGCTGCTTCTTTTTTTAAATAGACTCGATGTGGAGCCCAGTGTGGGGCTTGAACTCACAACCCTCACATCAAGATCTGAGCTGAGATCAAGAGTCAGACACTTAACTGACTGAGCCACCCAGGCACTGCCCCCAGTGCTTCCAATCTTTATTCATTTTAATGGGGGTGGGGGAGTAATATTTTTTGTAGTAGTTAAAAGCCCATAGCACCTGGATTAGAGTCCAAATGCCATGCTTAACTATATATGTGACATTGGGCAAGATGTTCAACTGCTCTGTTCTTCAGTTTCTTCATCTAAAAAATGAGAATGTTAGTAGTACATATTTCCATTCTCACCACAAGAAAAAAAATTGTAACTATGTATGGTGACAGATATTAACTAGACTTATTGTAGTGATCATGTTGCAATATATACAAATATTAAATCATTATGTTGTTCACCTGAAACTAATGTTATTTCTTTTGTGTGTGTGTTTGTTTTGGGGTTAATGCATTTTTTAAGATTTTAAATTTTTAAAAAACTAAATTTTTAATTCAATTCCAGTTAACATACAGTGTTATATTAGTTTCGGGTGTACAATATAGTGATTCAACACTTCCATACAACACCCTGTGCTCATCACAAGTGCTCTCCTTCATCCCCATCATGTATTTCACCCATCCCCCCCACCCACCTCCCCTCTGGTAACCATCAGTTTGTTCTCAATATAAAGTTATTGCAGTTATACCTCAAAAATAATAGCACATATTTCATTTTTTAAAAAGATTTTACTTATTCATTTGACAGAGAGCACAAGCAGGGGAAGTGGAGGCTGAGGGAGAAGGAGAAGCAGGCTTCCCGCTGAGCAGGGAGCCTGATGTGGGGCTTGATCCCAGGACCCTGGGATCATGACCCTAGTCAAAGACAGACGCTTAACCGACTGAGCCACTCAGGCGCCCCATAATAGCACATATTTCATACTGAAGATCAAATGAGTTAATATTGCACATGCTTAGAACAGAATCTGGCATATAATTAATGCCATGTAAATGTGGGCTATTTTTATTGTTCTTGTTATGCAATCCCAGTTGACCTGGTCAGTTGTGAACCATTTGTTAGGACAGACCGTTTGTCCATAATAAATCCAGCAATCTTTCTTCATCTTGTTTTATGGTACTTCACTGCTCCTTGTCCCAATACAACCCAGATCTCAAACTCTGTTGATAAGAGATGATATAATTTTAGATCTGTATTCATAGAGAATTATTTCTGCACAAATCTTTGAACTGAAATGATAACAAGTTAATTGAATGGAGTTGTATTTACAAGAGTTGTACTTAGTAGCTCCTCAATAGAAGTGAGTGAATAAATGAGTTGGTATAGTCTGTTTTTTCTTTCTTTTTTTTTTTTTTAAAGATTTCATTCATTCATTTGACAGAGAGAGACACAGCAAGAGAGGGAACACAAGCAGGGGGAGTGGGAGAGAGAGAAGCAGGCCTCCCGCTGAGCAGGGAGCCTGTTGTGGGGCTCGATCCCAGGACCCTGAGATCATGACCTGAGCCGAAGGCAGACGCTTAATGACTGAGCCACCCAGGTGCCCTATAGTCTGTTTTTTCTGCTTAATAATTATCTTTTCTCTTTCCTCAGAGAGAATGTTATGAGTGGATCACCACATGTTCTCACCTCCTTTCTGGGATCAAAGGCAGAAAAATAAAGTTACTGACGAAGGAAGAAAAAGAACACCTATTTGGAGAAGAGGTATTTGCCGTATGTTGACACTGATCATTATTCTGGTTCTTCCTGTATTTCACCCCCCCCCCCATATATTTCAATAGGTAAGCATTCAGTGACTTTTTCCAATTCATATTCTGAGTCCTCATTTATTTACCCTACCTGAAGAGAATTTTGCCCCTGACCTCGAGCATTGGCAGCTCTTCTCCCTTCTAAGGGAAAGAATCATCCACCTAAGCATCTCTTCTCATTTTCTTAAAGGATGATTTTGTTTCATCCTTCATAAAGGAAAGGATGGCTTTCAGAGGGGGAGCTGCCTGCCACTTCCTGAGGCATGTCCTTAGACTGGTCTGCTTCTGCGTACACTTCCTCCTCCCCTCCAAGCTCATTCTTCCCATTTAAGGTTATTTCTTCCTTTGAGCACCTAATCCCAGCCCACTCTCCTCTCTCTTTTGTATCTTCAATGTCTTCCTCTCTAGTAGTTCCATTGTGTCAATATATAAACAATCTATCAGCATGGCCATTGCTTTCATTCTAAAAGATCCCTTGAGCCTGTCTTTTTCTCTACTACTTCATTCTCTCCTTCCCATCACAATCATTTCTCTTAAAATGCTGAAACTATTGCAAGGTACTGTAATGATTCCTTATTGTCAGATCCAAGGAACCCCAATGCCATATTTAACTTGACTTCTCTGTAGCATTTGACCCTGTTGACTAGTCGTTCACTCCTTTTGTAATCTCTCCTTGCAAGACAAAAATTTTTTCTCCTACTTTTTTATTTCTTTTCACTCTCCTTTTGGTCTTCCTCCACTGCCTGCCTTTTAAATGTTGATATTCTGTCCTTGACTTGCTTTCACTTTTTATTCTACACCCCACACATGACTGTGCTAATCCAGTGGTATTAACTACCACTGTTTACTGAGAATCCCAAAGTAATGAATATCCTGTACTTCATGGCAGTCACAAATGTTTAGTTTTACTTCAGTCTGTTTGAAGGAGTTGGTTTCCAGTAAAGACTGAAGAAGCCCGCATCACTATCAGAGCTGTGAACTGTAGAGGAGAGATGTGATAGTGTCTCTGTTGGTGCTTTAGGGTCTGCCGGGGGGGCGGGGGGAGGTGCTTCTACCTACACACGTGTGGGACTTTTATCTTACATTTAAACACTGAAGAAACACCACCTTTCTAAATTATACATCTTTTACAAATGCTTATTTTTCTTTGCTGCCCAGATCTTGGCCAGAATTATTTTGAATTAATCACTGAATGACTTCATCAACATTAGAAATCTTAAATTACATGGGGCGCCTGGGTGGCTCAGTCAGTTAAGTGTCTGACTCTTGGTTTTGGCTCAGGTCATGATCTCAGGGTTGTGAGATGGAGCCCCACATCGGGCTCCATCCTGGGCATGAAGCCTGCTTAAGATTCTCTCTCTCCCTCTGCCCCCCACCCCATGAGCTCTCTCTCTCTCAAAAAAAAAAAAAAATTACCAGTATAGTTTTAGAAAATTAAGTACCACAGACATGATCTTGGCTACGCAACAGATCTATGAAAAAATTAAATTCAAGAACTATACAGAATCATAGAAACTAAGAACAGAAAGGATTTTTTATTTTTAAGATTTTATTTATTTATTTGACAGAGAGTGAGACAGCGTGAGAGGGAACACAAGCAGGGGACAAGCAGGCTTCCCGCTGAGCAGGGAGCCCAATGCGGGGCTTGATCCCAGGAGCCTGGGATCATGACCCGAGCCGAAGACAGACGCTTAACCACTGAGCCACCCAGGCACCCCAAGAACAGAAAGGATTTTAAGGGAGATTGAATTCAGCCAAACATCTGATGCATGAATCAGATGTATAATACCCACCCTTGATCATTATGCCTATGTTTGAACATCTGAAGTGGCTGAGACCTACTTTCAGAATTAGCCCATTTGTTTTGGTGACCACTGACTATTAGAATGTTATTTTTTCTATTGAACTAGATGAAATATGTTTCTTTGCAACTTTTTTTACTCACTGGTCCTTGTTTAGACTTTTGGGTTGATATGAACAAAGCTGATTTGTCTTCCACATTATAGTATTTACAACATTCCATGTTTTAGTGTTTTCCAGCATTTGAAAATAGCTATATTCAACCTAAGTCTGTTTCTGAAATTTCTGTTATTTTCTATTAATCTATCTCTTCATGGGTCATCACCACAATATTTTAGTTTTTGATGCGCCATGGTGCATTTTCATATCTGGCTGGGCCAGCCCTCCTCACTGATCTTCTTCAGGAGGTTCATCCCTATGCTTGCTTATTTATTCTTCTGTGTAACTCTATAATCTACCTCTGGGAAAATATGAGTTTTAAAGACTGGGGTAATACTAAATTTATATATTAACTTAGAGCAGAGATAATTATGTTGTCAAGTTGTCCTATCCAAAAATATAGGATATCTACTTTAAATGCCTTTAATTAATGTTTTATGGTTTACTCATTTTGCACATTTCTTGTAAGGTTTATGCCTGAGTATTTCATTTTATTTTTTGCTATTTTATTTTTAAAAGGTTTTATTTATTTAAGTAGCCTCTATAATCAGCATGGGGCTCAAACTCACAACCCCGAGACCAAGCCAGGTACCCCTATTTTTTGCTATTTTAAACAGGATCTTCTTTAGCATTGTATCTTCTAACTGGTAACTGTGTATATGTTATTGATTTATGTATTTTTATTTTATATTCTGTGACTTTACTAAATTATCTTATTGTTCTTAGCGGTTTTTCAATGGATTCTTTTGGGGTCTCCAGATATTTAATCAAATCATCTACAGATAGAGATAATTTTACCTCTTTCTTTCAATTATTATGCCTCTAATTTCTTTTTCTTGTCTAACTGCAATGAATAATTCTCCCAATTTGGTGTTAAATAGTAGTGGCAATATCAAGCATCCTCTTCTTATTTATGACTTTAGCAGGAATGCCTTTAGTGATTGGAGTTGATTTTTTGTTTAATTTCTTTATTGTTCCTTCAGATATCTTAGATCTTCTACCCGAGGTCACTTTCCTTCTGCTGTAAGCTTTACATTTTTCTTTAATGAGGATTTACTGGAGGCAAACTTATTTTTTTTGGTCTGAAAATGTCTTTATTTCACCCTCACTCTTAACATTTTTTGTGGGGTATACAATTCTAGGATGATACTATTTCCTCCCTGCCCATTGATGATACTATTTCTACTGTTTTCTGGATTTTATTGTTACCAAACTGACAGTTGAGAATTCAGTTGTCAGTTCTTTGAAGTTAATCCCTCTCTTCTCTTTGGCTACTTTTAAGATCTTTATGTCTTTGACATTTTGCAGTTTCACTCTGATATATGTGGGTGTGGAATTCCTTTTCTTTTTAAATTTTGCCGGGGATTCTCTTGGTTTCCTAAATCTTTGACTTGGTATCTTTCATTAGATAGGGAAAATTCTGTTTTCTCTTCAAATATTGTCTCTACTATGTTTGCTCTCTCCTTTCTTTCTGGAACTCTGAATGGATATGTATTGAAATCTATCCCCATGTCTTTTAACCTTATTTCATATTTTTCTTTGCTTCTGCATTGCATGCTGAATGATTTCTTCTGGTTTACCTTCCTATTCACTAATCTATTAAACCTTTCTGTTCAGTTTTTAAATTTAATTGTTAAAGTTCTATTTGGTTCTTTTTCAAGTCTGATCATTCTTGTAATCTTTCTCTCTTTATTCATATTTTTAATCTCTTCTTTAAACAGGTTAAATATAACTGTAGTCTATTTGATAATTCTAATATATGATATATCTGTATAAGAATGTTAATTATAGGGTGCCTGGGTGGCTCAGTTGGTTAAGTGACTGCCTTTGGCTCAGATCGTGATCCCAGGGTCCTGGGATCGAGTCCCATATGGGGCTACCCCTGCTCTGTGGGGAGCCTGCTTCTTCCTCTGCCTCTGCCCCTCCCCTCTGCTCATGCTCTCTCTCTGTCAAATAAATAAATACATACATACATACATACATAAATTCTTAAAAAAAAGAATGTTAATTATAAAACTGGACAGCTACATGCAAAAGAATGAAACTGGACCACTTTCTTACACCATACACAAAAATAAATTCAAAATGGATTAAAGACCTAAATGTGAGACCTGAAACCATAAAACTCCTGCAGAGAGCATGTGCAGTAATTTCTCCAACATCCACCGTAGCAATGTTTTCATAGATATGTCTCCTAAGGCAAGGGAAACAAGAGCAAAAATAAACTATTGGGACTACATCAAAATAAAAAGCTTCTGCACAGCAAAGGGAACAATCAACAAAACTAAATGAGAAGTACTGAATGGGAGAAGATATTTGCAAATGACATATCTGATAAAGGGTTAGTGTCCTAAATATATAAAGAACTATAATTCAATGCCAAAAAAACAAATAATCCAATTAGAAAATGGACAGAAGACTTAAACAGACATTTCTCCAAAGAAGACATCCAGATGTCCAACAGACACATGAAAAAATGCTCAACTTGGCTCATCATCAGGGAAATGCAAATCAAAACCACAATGAGGTATCACTTCACACTTGTCAGAATGGCTAAAATAAAAAACACAAGGAACAAGAAGTGTTGGCGAGGATGTGGAGAAAACGGAACTCTTGTGCCCTGCTGGTAGGAAGGCAAACTGGTGCAGCCACTGTGGAAAGCAGTATGGAGGTTCCTCAAAAAGCAAGACTTGAGGTTCCTTAAAAACAAGACTACTATGTGATCCAGTATTCCCACTACTGGGTATTTAACCAAAGAATATGAAAACACTAACTCGAAAAGATATATGAACCCCTATGTTTATTGCACCATTATTTATAATAGTCAAACTATGGAAGCAGCCCAAGTGTCCATCAATAGATGAATGGATAAAGATGATGTGGTACACACACACAAATGAACAAAGGAAAAAGAGATTAAAAAACAGATTGTTAACTATAGAGAACAAACTGATAGTTGTCAGAGGGGAGGTGGGTTGGTGGGGAATGGGTGAAATAGGTGAAGGGGATTAAGAGTACACTTATCACGATGAGCACTGAGTAATGTATAGAATTGTTGAATCACTATATTGTAATATAACACTGTATGTTAGTTATACTGGAATTAAATAAAGAGATAAATAAAAAAGAATGCTAAATACAGCATTATTTATAGTAGCAAAATACAGATCTTCCTTGACTTATGTTGGGGTTTTGTCCCAATAAACCCATTGTAAGTTGAAAATATTATAAGTCGAAATGTATTTAATACATTTAACCTACCCAACATCATAGCTTAGCCTGGCCTATCTTCAACGTGCTTTGAACACTTACATTAGCCTTACAGTTGGGTAAAATCATCTAACACAAAGCCCATTTTATAAGAAAATGTTAAATATCTCATGTAATTTATTTTTTTGTTCATTTAAAAAATTTATTTGAGGGGAAGAGAGGCAGAGGGAGAGAATCTTTCAAACAGACTCACTGCTGAGTGTGGAGCCCGACCCTAAGACCCCTGAGGTCATGACCTGAGTGGAAACCAAGAGTCCACGCTCAACCGACTCATGCAGGTGCCCCTGAATATCTCATGTAATTTATTGAATACTATATTGAAAGTGAAAAACAGAATGGTTGTAAGTGTATCGGTTGATTACTTTTGTGATCATGAGGCTGACTAGAGGCTGTGGGTCACTCCCGCTGCCCAGAATGATGAAAGAGAGTTGAACCATGTATTGGGTTGGGAAAAGATTAAAATTCAAAATTCAAATGACAGCTTCTACTGAATGTGGATCATTTTTGTACCATTGTAAAGTTGAAAAAATTTTCAAACCATCATAAGTCAGGGACCATCTGACTTACAGTTTATACCATAATTTATTTATGCATTTCCCTATTGTGGACATTGAACTTATTATTAGCTTGTTTTATACACGTCATTGCAATAAACTGAAGGACATTTTTCAGTCAGTATTTGTGTAGACTCATTTGAGGTATTCAACACTGTTGACTCCTTCTTTCTCTTCTTTTGACTTTCCTGGTGGCTTTGTCAGACTTCTGACACAACTTCTGGCCTTCTGTGCAGACTTGTCTTTCTTCCTTACTCCTGTATGTGACTGTCCTAAGCCCTCATCCTCCAGCAACTTCACAACTTCTCCTTTGGTGATATAATTTACTTTCTTGGCTTCAACTAAATGCAAATAACTGTTAAATGATTATCTTTAGCCCAAATGCCTCCATCTAAACTCTAGATCTGTGTATTTAGCTACTTACTGAATATTTCCACTTAGATATATTAGTGGTACCTTAAAGTCACATAGCCTCATCTGAACTCATCTGTTTTCCCAAAGCTGCTTATGCAACTTTGTTCATTTTCTCTGTGAATGGCATTATCATCTATGTAGTGGCCTAAACCGTTCACCAGGTATCATTCAAGATGCTTCCTTTCCCTAGCCATCCCATATCGATCTAATCACTCCAGCACTAAGAGTTAACTCCTAAATATCTCTTGAATCCTTCTCCTCCTCTTCATTCCTGCAACCCTATGTTGCTCATTTTCTACTCTTGCCTTTTCTCCTTCATGCTCTTCCTCCCTCTCTCCTTTCTCTTTAAATCTACTCTCCTGCTGCTAGAGTGATTGTTTTAAAATGCAAAACAGATCAGTCAGTTTATTAGTACTTCATTGCCTTCAGAATAAAATCCAGTTTCCCTGGAATGACACTCTAGCCCTTCCTCTATGACTGTGCTCCTGTCCATCTGCCCCTAAGTTTCTGTCCTACTAGAAGAAACTGAGACATTATGTCCTCCAGGAAACCTTCCTGACCAATCCTCTCTATCAACCACATCCGCTACCATAGATTAGGTGCTCCTACCATGTGCCTATATGTATCCATAGCATTTTCTTGTCCACTAAATTGTTAAGCTTCTTAAGACAGGGGCTATTCTTTTTTTTTAATTTAAATTCAATTAATTAACTTACAATGTATTGTTTGTTTCAGGGGTACAGGTCTGTGATTCATCAGTTTTATATAATACCCAGTGCTCATTATAATACATACCCTCCCCAGTGTCCATCACCCAGTTACCCCATCCCCTACCCCCCTCCCCTCCAGCAACCCTCAGTTTGTTTCCTATGATTAAGAGTCTCTTATGGTTTTTCTCCCTCTCTGGTTTCATCTTGTTTCATTTTTTCCTTTCTTCCCCTATGCTCCTCTGCTTTGTTTCTTAAATTCGACTTATCAGTGAGATCATATGATAATTGTCTTTCTCTGATTGACTTAGTTCCCTTAGCATAATACCCTCTAGTTCCATCCATGTTGTTGCAAATGGCAAGATTTCATTTTTGATGGCTGTGTAATATTCCTCTCTCTCTCTCTCTCTCTCTCTCTCTCTCTCTCTCTCTCTTTCTCTCTCTCTCTCTCTCTCTCTATATATATATATATATATATACCTGTATCTCATATTTTCTTTATCCGTTCATCTGTCAATGGACATCTGGGCTCTTTCCATAGTTTGGCTATTATGGACATTGCTGTTATAAACATTGGGGTGCAGGTGCCCCTTTGGATCACTAAATTTTCACTAGATAATTTAGATCATTATCTTTGGGGTAAATACCCAGTAGTGCAATTGCTGGGTCACAGCAGGACAGGGGCTATTCTTATTACCCTTTTTGTCGTTATCCCTAGCACAGTGTCCAGTTGCAAGATCAGTGCTCATTAAATTTTTGAATGAATAATCAATATACCTAAAAATTATTAATATACACTAAACTGTAATTGTACTATTGTTTTATCTCACAGGATTTTATAAAAGAATTAATTGAACCTGACATAGACAGGCCTTTTAGAGAGGAGGAAGAAGAAAGTATGGAGGATAATTTTAAGATGCAAAAGGAAGAAGAGGAGGTAAGATGATTTAGTATTATATTTTCCTTTCCCTTTATATTTTTAAAGAATATAAAATATATATATATTTTAAAGAATATATATATAAAGAATATATATATAAAGAATATATATATAAAGAATATATAACTGAGGTGCCTGGATGGCTCAGTTGGTTAAGCGTCCAACTCTTGATTTTAGCTCAGGTCATGATCTCAGGGTCATGAGATCAAGACCCATGTTGGGCTCCACGCTCAGCGCAATCTGCTTGAGATTCTCTTCTCTTTCCTTCTCCCTCTGCCCCTCCCCTTGCTCGCATTCTCTAAATAAATAAATAAATACAATCTTTTTTAAAAAAAGAATATATATAGGTACTATTGAAAATAGAAATAGGTCGTCTGGAATAAACACCCCAGCTCCCTTCCTTTCTTCATATAGATTTAACCATACCCGAGACACCCTTGTCTCTATTTTCCAAGGTAGGGGTGTCCTTTTCCTTTTCAAAATCTAGTCACTTCCCATCAGCCTCATTCACACCTGTACTCCTATTACCTACACAATCTACCTCTCATCCTGATGCTGTTTCTTTGTCCTTTCATTACCAGATTTTTCAAATAGTAATTTGAACTCTATGTATTTACTTTTTCTTCTTTTTCTTTTTTTAAGTAGACTCCAACATGGGGCTCGAACTCATGACTCTGAGATGAAGACCTGAGCTGAGATCAAGAGTCAGATGCTCAGCTGTCTGAGCCACCCAGGCGCCCCTGTGTCCACTTCTTCAGTTCCCATTCTGGACTGCCTTTACCCCTTCTCCCAGACCCATCTCCACACCTCCTTTCTCCTTACCTTGTCTGTATGCCGGCGGGGCATTCGTAGTAATAAAACCCTTCCTGGGGTACTTATAATAATAATAACAATCCTAAAAATACAATGATAACTACCAGTAATTGAGTCCCTACTGTGAGGCACATGTTCTGCATGTGTTACCTCTCGTCTATACCACACAATTTCAAGGTAAAAATTATTGCCCCATTTTACAGATAAGAAAACTGAAGCTCAGAAAGGTCGACTTGACTTAACCTAAGTCAGAAAGCTGTAAGTGGTTGAACCAGTGTTCAAACCCAGATTAGTCTGGCATAAGAGCCCTTGCTGATTCCTGGATTGACTACTATTGTTCTTGGCTCTCAGAACTCAGGATCACCTAACACTCTCTAGACTGTCTTAACTTACTTCCCTGATGTTTCTTCTCTGTGAATAGTTTAAATGTTGGCATGATCCCAGGCTGTGACCTAGGTCCTCTAGACCCGCTGTACATACTAGACAGCAGAAGAAAAATGTACAACACCTAAGCTGCTTTTCACCAGCATTTTCTGTTTTATTTTGGTACAGTGCTTGGCATATAGAAGGCACAAAATAAATGGAAAACAGTGTTATTTGGGCACTAAATTCCATCGTACCTCTTAAATGTGTAATGCATTCCCTCTTTTCCTCCTCTTGTGGCCTTAGTTCTGGCCCTTTCCTCTCTATGTTTCAAAGTCTTGTTCGCTCTTCAGATATCACTTTCTCTGTAATAACTTCCCTGAGTGTCTAGGCAGAATTCAGGGCCCTTTTCTGGGTGCACAGAGCTTTTGGAACATACCTCTTTGCCAACATCAATCATACATACTGTAATTATTTTCTGGTCCATCTCTCCTACTGTGCTGTGAATTCCTGGGTCTGGAAGACATCCTCTTTGTTTCTCTCACTGTTGTTTACCCTGGTCTCCACTTCCCCATCCCCACTGATTTCTCACACAGTGTTTGCTGTAAGTCTTCGAAAATGCTTGTTGAATGACTAATGTAAATTGAAGATTAAAGCTTCAGACATTGCTCCAGGGAAGTTGCCATGCCTCTGGGTCACACACCAGCTTGCTAACAGGTCCTTTGTGTTTCTGTGCCCTAGAAGCCTTCAACATCCAAGGAGGAGGAAAAACTCATTCGAGTAATTGAAAAAGATGAAAATATTCATTCCAAACCTCTATTTGAAGCAAATATATTCTCTTCCTGGGTATGTATCTGAAACACAAGTAGGAAATTCAAAACCAGAGAAAAAAGCTAAGAAATTTAACATAATGTAGAAATGATATGGATTTAACATAACTTTTAGCTCCAGGAGGGCCAGGAGCTCCTACATAATGCATTTTCAGATTTTTTTTTCTTCCCAGCATCATCTCTGGAAAACTCTTGTTTTTTACCTTAACTTTATAAAAAAACATCTCATTCTCTTCTTTAAACCTCATTTTAAAATTAGTATTTCATTGCCTTCCTTAATTTAACAATATCTTAGTAAAAATTTGACCTATTTGTTAAATAAATTCATTCAGCAGACTCTATTGAGAGCTGCGATAAGCATATACCTCTGACCACAAGAATTATTGGAAAATTGGAAACCTTTAGAAACTCAGCAGGAAAACTGATTTAAAATTCTTCCACAGAAAGTTCTAGGACTATGGTAGACTTAAGTCAGTCCTGGATTTCAGTTCTAGATTGATATGCCTCTCTATAAAGGATGTCATGCCTTGACCCCATTAATCCCTTGAAATGGTATATAGCATTTTGCGTGTATGTTTATACCGTGCGTTTCCTTGGGGGGGGTGTGTGTGCCAGAAATCCATAGACTTAGTCAAATTTCTCAGCCCCAAAGTTAAGAACCATGTCACTGTTAGAGATCTGATCCCCCTGAGTAGGCAGTGGCGTGTGGAGGGGTGGGAGCCGTAGGGAGGGTAGCGGCGGACCACAGCAGGATGACTGAGGCAGAGGTGTGGCCCAAAGGAGACGCAGATTTCAGGAATGTGTGTCCAGGGAGCTGCAAACTGGAGTGAGAGTAGCGCTGAGAGGGGCTGCAATCACGTTCTCCCCAAGTAACGCCTTTTCAATAAGTTTTTCATATAATATATTGATCTGTCAGTCTTTAAGACTGGATGAGGCAAGGAGGTAAGAGTAAGCAGAGCCGTGAGCCATGTAAGGAAAAGGGAAATAAAGGGTAGCACCGTTTAATCTGCTTAACGGCCCCTAATCCCACCCAAGCCCTTTCCTGCTGTGCCATCCAGGCAAGGAGTCAGGGTCAAACCTCCCCGATGATCCTCAAGCCAGGCAGGAAGCTGGCAGGAAAACAGCCTGTAGCCAGGTGTGTGTGTGCGTGTGAGGGGGAGAGGTGGCTTGTTTTTGATGGTGGCAGCCTCCTGCTCCAGGATGCTGCCTTTCCAGCTGACGTGGTGTGGTAGCACATGACTAGCTGACGTGAGGACAGTGTGGCCCAAAAACTCTATCTCTGGGCTCTGGAATTTTGCTAATGCTGCTACTCTAGATCACTGATGATCGAACTGTTTACGTTCTCAGTGACCATAAGGTCTGGGGCATGGACCCAAATGGCAGCCGGTATATAGTTGCTTGTGACTTCCTGGAGGTTAAGAAGAATCATGTTCATCCTATGGGATGGCAGCTTGAACACTCACAGGCAGAAAGGGATCACCGGGTGCCCAAACAGAAGGGACCTAATTGTGCTAGGCCAGCAGAGACAAAGTTGGTATTTGGGGATATGGGTGCCCAGAGAATGAAGATTCCTTGAACTGGCTTGTGAGGTCAGAGATGTGGGGCAAAGTTGGGGCTGGGGAAGGGCTGTCTTGATTTGGACTGCGCTGCAGGCCAAGAGGAGCGGGGTGTGGGGGGGCCTGAGCTCTGTGCACTTGTCATTCACAGAAGTCCTAGGGCTCTCTGAGGGCACTTTAAGGTTTCAAAACTTTTATTGTAAGTTTTTCTTGTGCTTTTGTTTGCTCATTTTTTTCCCTTTATTTGTTTATTTTTTTGACAGACAGCCTCTGGTCCTAAGGACATAAATACCATTTTGCAGGGATACCAGACCTTTCAGGCAGCGGCACTCTCTCCCGCTGGTCTAAAAACACAACTCCCAGGAGGCAGTACATTTGATTAACACTGGGGAGGGAAAGGAAAAAGGAAGGGCTCGGGAAGCAGAAAGCCTGTGGTGTGCAGGTATAACTTGTCATGTCCCTGGGAACTGAGTTGTGAAACTGGAGAGCTCTAAGAGATAGAGGGGTCCCAGGTTTCTAGCAAGAAATAGCTCCAGACCTCTGAGAAGCTAGGAACCTGAGCATGGAGATTCCAGTTACTCTTACTATCCCTTCCTGCAGGTGACTCCGGGATGGAATTTTTCTGGGGGTTGAGATATGAATGATATCTCAACAGGAGGGGTGGTAAGTCACCACCAGCTTGGGCAGACTAATAGCTTGTCCTCATTCATACCATTGCCTGATGCCTAGTGTCCACCATAATGGGGCTGGATCATCCACTATGCAAAATGCTCCTCAATTAGCTGGGAGTTAGGGCTTTGTGGGAATTCCTGAGGAGTATACTCAAAGCAGGCCCCGTGTACATGACATGGCCTGCTGTGCCTGAAACAGGCACACCCAATTTGGAACTGGGCCCTATTCACTGGTGAACTCAGTGATCCTGTTAAGCTGCACCGACTTTTCCACTGCCCCTCCTGGGAGAAGGCTGCTCTGCCTTCAGCTGCGGCCCAGTTCAATCAGTTCTGGAACCTGGTCGTACAGCACCACTTATGGCCCTCTCCGAATTGCAATCATTCCAACACTGTTCCTGCAGGACAAGCAGCCAGAATTCTGTAACATCTCAGCTGGCTGGAGGAAATAGGGGGTGACTCAACCCACCAGCTCTCTTGGAGGCAATACCAAAAGGGCTCCGAGCTACACTGGCCTCCAAGTGCCGCTGCTTGGCCGCATGAGCAGTGCTACTCACAGCTCAGCGACCCCAACAAGCAAGATATTAGAAACAGTCTCGTTCAGGCTCATCTTCACACCAGAGATTCTGGCTGGCTATAACGAGTGATAAGTGTATGAGGGAGATGGGAGAATTTGCTGGATCACCTGTGAACTGAGGAAGGATGAACAGGGGCCAGACTTGGGGGCATCAGCAGTATTTTTAACATAAGATTAGACTTTCTGCCCTTCCTTCTGTTATTGGGCTGAAGGGGGCCCTTCGACATCTGTGTTTCCCTCTCACTGTACTATGTACGTACACCAGAGCAGCGACTAATTTACCCATTTTATAACAGCAACAGGGAAGGGCTGTTGGAATTAGTGGTTCTAGAAAACACATCCAAAGCTGATGAGGCACTATGTCAGTGCTTGGATCCCAAGGAGCTGGGTCTGGGGCCAGATCCTCCCTGAGATAGACCCAAACTGGAGATACTGTCCAGTTGGAAGCCCATAAGTAGAGTCAAACCTGAGGAAGATCAAAAAGGTCAAAGACAGAATGGGAGTCAGAGACCAAGTGCAAAGCTACAGCAGATTGGCACAAACAAGGAATGTCCAAGGCCGTTACTGCCAAGGGCCATGAGGCCCACGTTAACTACCACTAGCCCACTGTTGACCAGAAGCCTTACAGGTACATAAACAGTCATTGAACACACATTCTGTATGTATTATATAATGTATTATATACTGTATTCTTACAATGAAGTAAGCTAGAGGAAAGGAAATGTTATTAAGAAAATCATAAGGAAGAGAAAATACATTTACAGTGGTGGACTGTAAAAAAATCCATGTACAAGTGGACCCGCATAGTTCAGACCCATGTAGTTCCAGGGTCCACTGTATATCTGTTGAACGAATGCGGAGTCTGAAGGCTCACGTGTATACAGAGTACAGTCTTGGTTTACTCTGGTTTCTACCTATCAAGTTGTTTCATACAGCTGTAAACCATGTGTGGAATTCCAGTTCTATAAGCCTCTCTCTGAAAACCTTTCTTTTGGGCTCAAAGAACAACTAAGTGAGTGGCGTGTACGGCCTAGGCACAGCCAGGTCCCATGCTGCGGGTCCTGGCTGGACAGTGAGTGCCATTTATTTTCCCTTTAAATTTTTTATTGTTATGTTAATCACCATACATTACTAGTTTTTGATGTAGTGTTCCATGATTCATTGTCTGTGCATAACACCCAGTGCTCCACGCAGAACGTGCCCTCTTCAATACCCATCACCAGGCTAACCCATCCCCCCGCCTCCTCCCCTCTAGAACCCTCAGTTTGTTTTTCAGAGTCCATCGTCCTCATGGTTCGTCTCCCCCTCTGATTTACTCCCCTTCATTCTTCCCCTCCTGCTATCTTCTTTTTTTTTTCTTAACATATATTGCATTATTGGTTTCAGAGGTACAGATCTGTGATTCATCAGTCTTGCACAATTCACAGCACTCACCATAGCACATACCCTCCCCAGTGTCTATCACCCAGCCACCCCATCCCTCCCACCCCCCACCACTCCAGCAACTCTCAGTTTGTTTCCTGAGATTAAGAATTCCTCATATCAGTGAGGTCATATGATACATGTCTTTCTCTGATTGACTTATTTCACTCAGCATAATGCCCTCCGGTTCCAGCCACATAGTTGCAAATGGCAAGATCTCATTCCTTTTGATGGCTGCGTAATATTCCATTGTGTATATATACCACATCTTCTTTATCCATTCATCTGTCGTTGGACATCTTGGCTCAGTGAGTGCCATTTACTTTCCAAATCAGCTACTCAAGAAAAGGGAGCAAAACAGAAAGAGGAGAATAGGTGACTGGGGAAATAAGAAAAGAGTAGAAGAGCGAGAGTAAAAGTGAAAATGTTTAACATAGTCTCTTTTCTCTGGTTTTCCTTTAGAAAAAGCTAGCAGAGTGCAATGGGATGTGTGGTTGAGAACGAAGAGGCCTCGATGAGGGTTTTGCTTTAACCCACTAGATCCTTCCTTCTGTGAGGATGGCAGGCTGCCTACCCTCTTTAAGCTCCCTTTCCATCTATAATGTAGGGCTTACGTTTGACATTCCTCAGGTTGGGAAGCATGGATAGATGAGATTTTAAACACAGTTCTGGGCAAAAAGGGGGTGAAGGGGAGTGGGAGGTTCAGGCTTCCAGTGACCAGAATGAATAAATCATGGGGATGAAACGCTGGGCATAGGGAATATAGCCAGTGACATGTAATAGTGCTTATGGTGACAGGTGGTAGCCACACTTGTGGTGAGCATAGTGTAATGTTGAGATTTGTCCAGTCAGCATGCTGTACACCTGAAAGTAATGTAACATTGTGTGTCAACAATACTTTAATTTAAAAAAAGGTGCACAGTTCTGGGAAAATGGTATATTTATTTTTAACTATGCTTATAATTTTGGTTTTCTAAATACCTTCTTTTACCTTCCTCTTAACTTTTTTCCTAGAATGTATTTAGAGTCAAAATAAATGAGAGTTGTTTTTTCTTCATATTTTCACTGCCTTGATATTTATGAAGTTCCCTAAGGAACTAAAAGATCTCACTGGATTTTGCAATGTTAAGAGCTTAGTGAAGTAAATTATTAAGAAAAATATAGTCAATCTCTTTGATCATTAACTTGATTTATTACAGGAACATGTTTACCATTCTCTTTATTTTTAAACCTTTTCTTCCTTGTTCCTTTTCATTGATATTGTTTTCCCTGCTTTTTTACAATTCTAATCAAATCTTATCCACCCGTAGCAGGAATAATTTGGAAGCTGGAATGCTATGTGGCCACAGGTAGTCCCTATTCTTTTTTGGTGTTAAGATTGTGCTTAATCATCTACTTTATAAATATGGATAGTAGAAAAAATATTCTGGAAGGTCTGGTCCAGAACATCCTAAAGAAGTAGAGTATTAACTGTTGGGACTCTCAGTTCATTCATAACGCATATTTCCTTTGTCAGAGAGAATCAGCGAATCAAGGTACATTGGCCGCAAAGTATCGTGAAGCAATGGCTATAATTGAACGCACACAGGAGAAGTTATTGTGAGTATGAGGCACCACAATGGTAATTACAAAGATTGCTGGCCAGGAGATGTGGCTGGAAAATCTACGCTTCTCGGCTTACCTTTGTTTCTTCTGCTTCTTTTATCCTTATTAGTGGGATGGGTATCTCCAAGTCTTCTGCTGGAGGCAATGAATTCTACTGCTTGCATAGGAACATCCATCCTCACCCACAGTGGAGATGGAGGAAGTGAAAGTGTGTGTATGTGGGGAATAGGGTGTTAGGAGTGATCTATCCAGTATGTTTCTAAGAGATGAGCTAGAGACGTAAATGGAACCAGGAGAAACTACTCTGTTCAAGAAAGAATGCTTCATACGCTGAAGAGTAGGAAGGACGGTATAGTTAAGATGGTTGAGAATGCCAAGAGAAGGGCAGAGCCATGTAGACGTAGAACAGGTCCTCTAGGAAGTAAGAAGCACATTTCAAACTAGCTTTCTTGATTGTAAGATCTGGTTTTAGAGGTCCTGGGCAAAGAAGGGAAACTACTGGACTTAGTTTGTTGGATCACATCAATGAAGAGAAGCCAAAATTAGCTCCTGAAAAGGGGTTCCTTGCCTATTGATGGAGAATTCCAAATACCCAAAGATCAGATTCCACCCAGAGCTGATAAATACATTGCATTCTTAAATCACAGCATGACTGCCACGCTGACATTACCATCCAAAGTAGCATCCCGGACCCTGACATTACCATCCAAAGTAGCATCCCGGACCCCAGTTCTCACCTAAGGATTGATGCTGCTGCCTCCCTTATTTGTACCTTTCAGATGCAATTAGCTAATTCTATTGCTTCTTCTAGACAATAAGTTTCTATATTTGAAAGATAACTTTTTCAAACCTTTCCATTTTGTTGTGTTTCTCTGGACTCTGTCCCCATCAGAGAGGTTGAAAGCAGAGCCAGACAAGCAGAGGAGAAGTTTGAGGATGTAAATGAGAAACTTCATTATACCCTTATAAGAAATAAAGAACTGGAGAGAGAATTAGAGGCTATTTTGATGAGGTCTAGAGAGAAGGAGTTTGAAGGAAGAGAAGAAGAAGAAAATGAAGGAGAAAGAGAAGATGGAGAAGATGAAGGAGATGACAATAACGAAGAAATCAGACCAGTAGAACATTCCCCAAAATCTCTAAAGAAAGGTGAGGCTTGCTTTCTCATTTTGCTTTATTTAGGTTATATTTATGAAACAAAACATGTTTGGGTCACAAATATCTTAGAAGAATATTAATATCTTTATACTGATTTACTGGTTCATATTTTTCATAGGAAATACATCTAACTGTATAACTACTGTATAACTATCTTATTCAGACAACTCACAAAAAGAAAACCAAGTGACTAACAATTGTAGACTAAGAAACTAACATAAAATACAAGTTTTGCTTCTAAAACTGGCAAAGATTTTTTTTATTATTATGCTTTTGTATTGTATAAGTGTCTTCCTTTTTTTAAAATTTTTTAATTGTTATATTAATCACCATATATTACGTCATTAGTTTTTTTAAATTTTTTATTGTTATGTTAATCACCATATATTACATCATTAGTTTTTGATGTAGTGTTCCATGATTCATTGTTTGTGCATAACACCCAGTGCTCCATGCAGAATGTGCCCTCTTGAATACCCATCACCAGGCTAACCCATCCCCCTACCCTCCTCCCCTCTAGAACCCTCAGTTTGTTTTTCAGAGTCCATCGTCTCTCATGGTTCGTCTCCCCCTCTGACTTACTCCCCTTCATTCTTCCCCTCCTGCTATCTTCTTCTTTTTCTTTTTTCTTAACATATGTTACATTATTTGTTGCAGAAGTACAGATCTGTGATTCAACAGTCTTGCACAATTCACAGCACTCACCATAGCACATACCCTCCCCAATGTCTATCACCCAGCCACCCCATCCCTCCCACTCCCCACCACTCCAGCAACACTCAGTTTGTTTCCTGAGATTAAGAATTCCTCATATCAGTGAGGTCATATGATACATGTCTTTCTCTGATTGACTTATTTCACTCAGCATAACACCCTTCAGTTCCATCTACGTCATTGCAAATGGAAGATCTCATTCCTTTTGATGGCTGCATAATATTCCATTGTGTATATATACCACATTTTCTTTATCCATTCATCTGTCGATGGACGTCTTGGCTCTTTCCACAGTTTGGCTATTGTGGACATTGCTGCTATAAACATAGGGGTGCACATACCCCTTCGGATCCCTACATTTGTATCTTTGTGGTAAATACCCAGTAGTGCAATTGCTGGATCGTATGGTAGCTCTATTTTCAACTGTTTGAGGAACCTCCATACTGTTTTCCAGAGGTGTTGCACCAGCTTGCATTCCCACCAACAGTGTAGGAGGGTTCCCCTTTCTCCACATCCCCGCCAACATCTGTCGTTTCCTGACTTGTTAATTTTAGCCATTCTGACTGGTGTGAGGTGGTATCTCATTGAGGTTTTGATTTGGATTTTCCTGATGCTGAGCGACGTTGAGCACTTTTTCATGTGTCTGTTGGCCATTTGGATGTCTTCTTTGGAAAAATGTCTGTTCATGTCTTCTGCCCATTTCTTGATTGGATTATTTGTTCTTTGGGTGTTGAGTTTGATACGTTCTTTATAGATTTTGGATACTAGCCCTTTATCTGATATGTCATTTGCAAATATTTTCTCACATTCTGTCGGTTGTCTTTTGGTTTTGTGGACTGTTTCTTTTGCTGTGCAAAAGCTTTTTATCTTGATGAAATCCCAATAGTTGATTTTTGCCTTTGCTTCCCTTGCCTTTGGCAATATTTCTAGGAAGAAGTTGCTGCGGCTGAGGTCGAAGAGGTTGCTGCCTGTGTTCTCCTTTAGGATTTTGATGGACTCCTGTCTCACGTTTAGGTCTTTCAACCATTTGGAGTCTATTTTTGTGTGTGGTGTAAGGAAATGGTCCAGTTTCATTCTTCTGCATGTGGCTGTCCAATTTTCCCAACACCATTTGTTGAAGAGACTGTCTTTTTTCCATTGGACATTCTTTCCTGCTTTGTCAAAGATAAGTTGACCATAGAGTTGAGGGTCCATTTCTGGGCTCTCGATTCTGTTCCATTGATCTGTGTGTCTGTTTTTGTGCCAGTACCATACTGTCTTGATGATGACAGCTTTGTAATAGAGCTGGAAGTCCGGAATTGTGATGCCACCAGCTTTGCTTTTCTTTTTCAATATTCCTCTGGCTATTCGGGGTCTCTTCTGGTTCCATACAAATTTTAGGATTATTTGTTCCATTTCTTTGAAAAAAGTGGATGGTATTTTGATGGGGATTGCATTGAATGTGTAGATTGCTCTAGGTAGCATTGACGTCTTCACAATGTTGGTTCTCCCAATCCATAAGCATGGAACGTTTTTCCATTTCTTTGTGTCTTCTTCAATTTCTTTCATGAGTATTTTATAGTTTTCTGAGTACAGATCCTTTGCCTCTTTGGTTAAATTTATTCCTAGGTATCTTATGGTTTTGGGTGCAATTGTAAACGGGATTGACTCCTTGATTTGTCTCTCTTCTGTCTTGTTGTTGGTGTATAGGAATGCCAGTGATTTCTGTGCATTGATTTTATATCCTGCTACTTTACTGAATTCCTGTATGAGTTCTAGCAGTTTTGGGGTGGAGTCTTTTGGGTTTTCCACATACAGTATCATATCATCTGCAAAGAGTGAGAGTTTGACTTCCTCTTTGCCGATTTGGATGCCTTTGATTTCTTTTTGTTGTCTGATTGCTGTGGCTAGGACTTCTAATACTATGTTGAATAGCAGTGGTGAGAGTGGACATCCCTGCCGCGTTCCTGACCTTAGGGGAAAAGCTCTCAGCTTTTCCCCATTGAGAATGATATTCTCTGTAGGTTTTTCATAGATGGCTTTTATGATATTGAGGTATGTACCCTCTATCCCTATACTCTGAAGAGTTTTGATCAAGAAAGGATGCTGTACTTTGTCAGATGCTTTTTCTGCATCTATTGAGAGGATCATATGATTCTTGTTCTTTCTTTTGTTAATGTATTGTATCACGTTGATTGATTTGCGGTTGTTGAACCATCCTTGCAGCCCAGGGATAAATCCCACTTGGTTGTGGTGAATAATCCTTTTAATGTACTGTTGGATCCTATTGGCTAGTATTTTGGTGAGAATTTTTGCATCCATGTTCATCAAGGATATTGGTCTGTAATTCTCCTTTTTGATGGGGTCTTTGGTTTTGGGATCAAGGTAGTGCTGGTCTCATAAAATGAGTTTGGAAGTTTCCCTTCCATTTCTATTTTTTGGAACAGTTTCAGGAGAATAGGTATTAATTCTTCTTTAAATGTCTGATAGAATTCCCCTGGGAAGCCATCTGGCCCTGGGCTTTTGTTTCTTGGGAGATTTTTGATGACTGCTTCAATTTCCTTAGTGGCTATAGGTCTGTTCAGGTTTTCTATTTCTTCCTGGTTCAATTTTGGTAGTTGATACATCTCTAGGAATGCACCCATTTCTTCCAGGTTATCTAATTTGCTGGCATAGAATTGCTCATAATATGTTCTTATAATTGTTTGTATTTCTTTGGTGTTGGTGTGATCTTTCCTCTTATTCATGATTTTGTTGATTTGGGTCATTTCTCTTTTCTTTTTGATAAGTCTGACCAGGGGTTTATCAATCTTGTTAATTCTTTCAAAGAACCAGCTCCTAGTTTTGTTGATCTGTTCTACTGTTCTTTTGGTTTCTAGTTCATTGATTTCTGCTCTGATCTTTATGATTTCTCTTTTCCTGCTGGGTTTAGGCTTTATTTGCTGTTCTTTCTCCAGCTCCTTTAGGTGTAGGGTTAGCTTGTGTATTTGAGACCTTTCTTGTTTCTTGAGAAAGGCTTGTATTGCTATATACTTTCCTCTCAGGACTGCCTTTGCTGTATCCCAAAGATTTTGAACACTTGTGTTTTCATTTTCATTGGTTTCCATGAATTTTTTGAATTCTTCTTTAATTTCCTGGTTGACCCATTCATTCTTTAGTAGGTTGCTCTTTAGCCTCCATGTATTTGAGTTCCTTCCGACTTTCCTCTTGTGATTGAGTTCTAGTTTCAAAGCATTGTGGTCTGAAAATATGCAGGGAATGATCCCAATCTTTTGGTACCGGTTGAGACCTGATTTGTGACCTAGGATGTGATTAATTCTGGAGAATGTTCCATGGGCACTAGAGAAGAATGTGTATTCCGTTGCTTTGGGATGGAATATTCTGAATATGTCTGTGAAGTCCCATTTGGTCCAGTGTGTCATTTCAAGTCTTTATTTCCTTGTTGATCTTTTGCTTAGATGATCTGTCCATTTGAGTGAGGGGTGTGTTAAAGTCCCCCACTATTATTGTATTGTTGTCAATGTGTTTCTTTGCTTTTGTTATTAATTGCCTTATATAATTGGCTGCTCCCATGTTAGGGGCATAGATATTTACAATTGTTAGATCTTCTTGTTGGATAGACCCTTTAAGTAGGATAGAGTGTCCTTCTTCATCTCTTATTACAGTCTTTGTTTTAAAATCTAATTTGTCTGATAGAAGGATTGCCACCCCAGCTTTCTTTTGGTGTCCATTAGCATGGTAAATTGTTTTCCACCCCCTCACTTTCAATGTGGGGGTGTCTTTGGGTCTAAAATGAGTCTCTTGCAGACAGCATATTGATGGGTCTTGTTTTTTAATCCAGTCTAATAGCCTGTGTCTTTTGATTGGGGCATTTAGCCCATTTACATTCAGGGTAACTATTGAAAGGTATGAATTTAGTGCCATTGTATTGCCTGTAAGGTGACTGTTACTGTATATTGTCTGTGTTCCTTTCTGATCTATGCTGCTTTTAGGCTCTCTCTTTGCTTAGAGGACCCCTTTCAATATCTCTTGGAGGGCTGGTTTCGTGTTTGCAAATTCCTTTAGTTTTTGTTTGTCCTGGAAGCTTTTTATCTCTCCTTCTATTTTCAATGACAGCCTAGGTGGATATAGTATTCTTGGCTGCATATTTTTCTCGTTTAGTGCTCTGAAGATATGCCAGTCCTTTCTGGCCTGCCAGGTCTGTGGATAGGTCTGTTGCCAATCTAATATTTCTACCATTGTAGGTTACATATCTCTTCTCCCGAGCTGCTTTCAGGATTTTCTCTTTGTCTCTGAGACTCATAAGTTTTACTATTAGATGTCAGGGTGTTGACCTATTATTATTGATTTTGAGAGGGGTTCTCTGTGCCTCCTGGATTTTGATGCCTGTTTCCTTCCCCACATTAGGGAAGTTCTCTGCTATTATTTGCTCCAATATACCTTCTGCCCCTCTCTCTCTTCCTTCTTCTTCTGGGATCCCAATTATTCTAATGTTTCATCTTATCGTATCACTTATCTTTCGAATTCTGCCCTCGTGATCCTGTAGTTGTTTATCTCTCTTTATTTTCCATCATTTGGTCTTCTATATTGCTGATTCTCTCTTCTGCCTCATTTATCCTAGCAGTTAGTGCCCCCATTTTTGATTGCACCTCATCAATAGCCTTTTTGATTTCAACTTGGTTAGATTTTAGTTCTTTTATTTCTCCAGAAAGCGTTTCTCTAATAACTTCCATGCTTTTTTCAAGCCCAGCTAGTATCTTTAAAGTCATGATTCTGAACTCTAGGTCCGACATTGTACTAATGTCTGTATTGAGTAGGTCCCTGGCTGACGGTACTACCTCTTGTTCTTTTTGCTGAGGTGATTTTTTTCATCTTGTCATTTTGTCCAGAGGAGAATAGATGAATGAGAGAACAAAATGCTAACAGGTTAACAACGTCCCCAGCAAATATACTGTATACAAATCAGAAAAGACCTGAAACCAGGGGAAAAGAAAGGGAAAGAAAGAAAAAAGAAAGAGAAAAAAAAAAGATAAAAACAAAAACAGAACAATACAAAAAAAGCAGAATATGATCAAATATGATTAGGCTAGTGCATAGATCAGTGTAAAACTGGCAAAGATTTTTAAAAATGAAAGAATATAATGCTGATCACAAGGGGCAAACTCGTTTGTTTTACAGATAATACTTGTGGGTGGACAGACATGTAACTTTTTCAGAAAATAATTTGAGAGTATGTATAGATATCCCTTAAATACATGCATATACTTTGACCTAATAATTTTATTCTTGAGGATCTAGGCCAAGGAAATAATCCTAAATACAGAAAAAAAGATTAATGCACAAAGATGTTCAATGTATCACTGTATATAATAGAGGCAACCTACCTCTCCAATCATGGAAGAAAAGTTAAATTATGTTATACTAATATACTTGAATAGTATACCACTATTAAAATGGTTTATAATGACATGGAAGTTTTTTAAAAAGATTTTATCTATTTGAGAGAGAGAGCATGAGTGGGGTGACAGGCAGATGGAGAAGCAGACTCCCTGCTGAGCAGGGAGCCTGATGCGGGGCTCAATCCCAGAACTCTGGGATCATGACCTGAGCTGAAGGCAGACGATTAACCAACTGACCTACACAGGTGCCCCGGGAAATTCTTTTTTAAAATTTATTTTAGAGAGAGAGAGAGAGAAGTGAGAATGAGCAGGGGGAGGGGCAGAGGGAGAGAGAAACCCAAGCAAACTCCACGCTGAGTGCAGAGCCTGATGCAGGGCTTGATCTCATGACCCTGAGGTCACGACCTGAGCCCTGAGCCGAAACCAAAAGTCAGATGCTTAACTGACTGCGCCACCCAGGTGTCCTGGAAATTCTTATGTTTGAATATCAAATGCAAGAAAACACACGTTTATAAAGCTAGAAAAAAGACCAAGAAGGAAATTGTATCCAAATATTGATAGACATTGTCTCTGGTTGATGGAGGTTTGTGGTGAATTTTGACTTTGGTTTTTGGTACTTGTTTGATTTTCTATGATGAAAATAATCATTATTTCATTATTCTACAGGAAAAGGAATTTAACTCTTTATTTTCTTATCTCTAATTAGTGCAATAACCTGCCCTCAGGCAGTTCTCAGTAAACCCCAGGATTGGAGGCTAGTTTTTGATTTTTGCTCTCACCTTCACCCTTTGGTGTGTTCCCAGGACAATTCCTGGTGCAAGGGATAGGATAGGGAGGATCGCGACTTCTGTCTCTTTCTCATCCCTATTTTCACCTATGCCCCCAGCCAAAGCGGTTGGTTAGCCAGTGCCCCACAGTCTTCCACCCAGGTACATTGTGTTTGTACTGTCACCAGACTGAGCTCATTTTCTCTCCTCCTGTTACCTCTCAACTGGTAAGACGCTAATTATTCCAAGTGTGACAATCCTTTAGCTTTAGGTTTGAATATATGGGAGATAGTTTTTGTGGATTAAAACATTTTCATCTTACACTGTAATTTTATCCTGATGGTTTGAAAACTAGACTTTTTCCAGATTACAGAAAAATAAATATGCAAACCATGCAAAAGACCTGCATGTTAAACTGGAGAGGTTAGCTCAGTATGGAATGAGTGATGTTATTTTCTTCCATTTCCATAAAGATCTTGGGGATGAGGTTAAATCCAGAATGAAAAGTATTAATAATTTTAAGTAGAGGATAACTGTATACAGTTAGTCCCCAATCTATATATACAATTGCCTACACAAACATAGCCACCCTTTGCCCTCCTTCCAAATACTCCCTCAGAGTCATTCCCGGGGGCTCACAGGTGGAGGAGGAGAGGCTCTGCAAAGCTTAGGGGAATCGGCTCCTAAGCCAAGCCCTTCACATGCCATGTAGGAGACCTGAACGTTTTCCCCAGAAAGATCTATAAGTTGGACATTCCTTAGGGTTTGCAGGCAGCTCCTTTGAAAAATGCAGACCCTCCAGAGCAATATGAGATTCCTATGGCATATGCAGCATCATATTTGTGTGACTTGGAGCATGAGATCACGTTTCCCTCTAGAGTTGTGCAGTGAAGAATGGACAGTTATATATGGTAAAGGAGGGAGGCTTGTGGATGTAGGACAGGGGGAAGATCTGGACGGAGCAGAAGACATATTTATTTTTGTTTTTGTGTCAGTCTTTTTAATAATTAGGAAATCATTGTGCTCTGAGCTGTGAATGAAGACAGGAATTGAGAGGGAAGTTTACGAAGATGAATAGTGGCTTAGGCTCTAATCTCAGTGAAGCCTACAGTTAGGAGCTAGGACCCGGGAGAGACACTAAGAGCAAGACAAGGGCATGAACAAGATGACCAAGTGTGGGATGGAGGTGGCAGCAGCCAGTCAGAAGGATTCAAAGTGACAAGCTTGGTGTCATGGAGCAGCCAAGGAGAGCCGGCTTGATGGCGAGAGGCCTCTTGCCTCCATCCTGAGGGCTGGGCCTGAATTGGGTCTGTGCACAGGAGACAGAACAGGAGTGCAGGAATGGGTGTGGGAGGACTTTGGATACTAGCTCTATTTGAATTGTTTTGTTTCCTCCAAGCTTGGGATATGTATAGGAAGGAAGGCGGAAATGTTCTTTCTGTTTCTCTATTCTCCTTGATCACATAGTCCTCTTTTCCAGGATCCAGAACTCAGGTAACTAAATGATTACACTTTAACTTTGGGAAAATGCATTCTGAATCCCAGTAACCAACTTAGAGTCAAATTTTGGGCATACTGCCTGTTTGTAGCTTGGGAGTTAGGCAGAATGGAATTTTTTTTTTTAAAGATTTTATTTATTTGAGAGAGAGAGAATGAGAGAGAGAGAGAGAGAGAGCACAAGGGGGGGAGGGTCAGAGGGAGAAGCAGACTCCCTGCTGAGCAGGGAGCCCGATGTGGGACTAGATCCCAGGACTCCAGGATCATGACCTGAGCCGAAAGCAGTTACTTAACCAACTGAGCCACCCAGGCGCCCCAGAATGGAATTTTTAAAAAGCTTTGTAAAGTTAAAAGTCCTTAGTAAATATTAGATATTGTTACTACAATACTCTGATTTTTTTTTTTTTTTTTTGACTTTTCAGAGGTACAGTGCAAGGAAGGTCCTCTCAGCGCTAAACCCAGACCCCGGACTAAATCCAAGACCAAGTCCAAGTAGCATCCTTAGGGTGCTGGGCTTCAGCTGGGCTCCCCTCACTGATCTCTGTGTGCTACTTAGCTGACCCTGTGGCTCAACTGTAGAGACTCCCTGTGCAACAGCTACTAGAAAAGTCATGACATACAACCCAAGAACATTTTCTTTTTAAAAGTCACAGTGAAAGCTGTAGGGAATAAGTGCATTAGTTCATCTCCCAGATTAAAAAAAGCTTGTGCCAAAGTTTGCTGGCCTCTTCAAATGATTTCCTAATAGAGGTCTGTGAAAAGTGTCAGTTCTTGTCAAGCAAATAATGCTTTTTGAAGATTCTGAACTCTGCAGAGAAGAGTGGCAAAATACAAAGCATTTTTTTTTTCAGTTTAAAAGAGAGGAGCCTGATAATGCTCTTGGGTTTTGGCAGCATTTTCAGATTTCTTATGATTTCAGGCATTTTTATGATTTATTTGATTTTCACAATAACTCTACAAAGTAGGTGGGGGAGATGCTGTTATTATCCCATTTCTCAGAAGATTAAACTGAGCCCCCCCCAAATGGTTATAAGACTCCCCAAGGTCACAGAACTGATGGGTGTCAGAGCCCCCTGCTTACTGGACCTGTGTCTGGATGTTTGACAGTGGTGATGGGCCACCAGGCCACTGCTCAGATGGTTTCCTTCACAGGGAAAGGATGGAAGATTGTACTGAAATTTAGGAATGCTGCTGAAGATTCACCCAGAATCACCATTTTTCGCTTTGATAGCCTCACTTGTCTGCTCTGTTCATGACCCCATATCCACTGAGGCACTAGAGATGGACTAACCTGCAAAAATAAGTTGCGAGTGACAAATGGACATTTGGGGCAAGCACTTGGCAAGGACCCCCTCCTACCTTACTGCTCCCGCACACTTGCATTTGCTCTGATCTCTGGCTCCAAATACCTATGCACCTGCTTTGGCTCACATATTTGCTGTTCCTTTGGATTTATCTCTGAATTTTAGACGCTTGCCTGTTCCCTAAGCCTCAGAAACCCTGTGACTCAGAGTCCCCAGTCTTTTTTTAGCCCAGTCCCTGGCCAGGCCTGCCTCTGCCATCATCAAAGTAGGTATAGGATTGGGTTTCAAAAATGCTTAGGGTCTGTCCACCTGAGCCCACTGGATGACTCTTGAAGTCTGAGTGAAGAAACCTGACTTCAGACAGTTGGCTGTGCTTGTGGCCTAGCTGACAGCCAGAGCCGCCGCTCTTGGCCCCTGCTTACAGTTCTCGCTTGCTGGGGCATAGCCAGCCCTACCCTTTCCCAAAGAGATTCTTAGGTGATCCTAGAAAATTTGGAGGCTTTTTGGTGGGATTTCCCCACCTGCTGCTGCTGCTGCTTTTTTTTTTTTTTTAAAAGATTTTATTTATTTGTCAGAGAGAGCACAAGCAGGGGGAGTGGCAGGCTCCCCACAGAGCAGGGAGCCTGATCGGGACTCGATCCCAGGACCCTGGGATCATGACCTGAGCCGAAGGCAGACGCTTAACCAACTGAGCCACCCAGGTGCCCCTCCGAATACTTCTTAATTGATTTCCCACTTTGCAGGAATGAGTGGTCATTTCCATACAAATCAGCAGCCCCTCTCCCTGAACATGAGAACCTTGCCCCTCAGAACGTGGCAGCTCCATCGGGTGGACAGCTCAGTCTCTAAAGGCCAGAGTTAAGCCTGCTGCCACTACAATTAGGATGAGATGTTTGGCACCTAGTTAGGTGGTTTGGTTGTGAGCCAGAGAAACCCACTCTTGCAAACACACATAGAAGGCTAATTTATTGAAAGTGTGTCGGGGAGCTCAGGGGGTTGAAGGGGAAGTCTTTTTTTTTTTTTTTTTTTGAGAGAGAAAGAGCATAAGCAGGGGGAGCAGCAGGCAGAGGGAAAGGGAGAAGCAGACTCCCTGCTGAGTGAGGAGCCTGACATAGGGCTCAATCCCAGGATGCTGGGATCATGACCTGAGCCAAAGGCAGATGCTTAACCAACTGAGTCACCCAGGCGCCACTGAAGGGAAGTCTTAAAGAGCCAGGCTAGGAACAGATGGGACCAGATAGTTTTAGATTTCAGGAGCAAGAATTGCTCCACCGTCTCCCCTAGTTGTTACCACCAAATGAACTCCAATCTTTTCTTCTGTCTTTAGATTTTTTTGCTAAAGTTTTAAAGTCCTGAGAGAAGGAAGGGCTGCCCTAGGGTCACAAACCACCCCATGGATATACAAGTGATGGTGAGAGGGTGTCAGGGATCTCTAGCTGCCTTCGAGGGAAGGAAGGACACCTTGCTCTACTATTCCACCAAACCAGAACACAGTATGGGCAAAGGAAATGCCCAGAAGAAAATAAGGGTGGTGGTAGGAGGGCATAACAGATGTTAGGTGGTTTTAAAAGGAGGGATGCTACAGGAAAGGTGTCTGCACTGGTGCTCCCTGAAAGTTAGCCCAGGCAGCTCTGCTTTCCCAAGCAGCTAATTCGTGGGAAGTTTGAGATAGTCCTCAAGACCTTGCCATGCTTTCCCCAGTGACCCTGCGGTAGGCTCCCAAGCCGAGTGGAGGGAGTGGTGCTTGCTGCACATGCCTGGTGGCTGGGCTGCCAGGGGAAGCTGTCCTGCTTGTGCGAGGTGAGACCAGCCGCTCTGCTCAGATGTGCAAAGGCGGACCTCTCGAAGAGCTGTGCACCTTTAAAACAAATGCTTGAAATACTGGGGTGGGATTCTAACACAAGAGACCCCATGTGCCAGTTCTTAACCTGGTCCTGTCCAAGAACAACCACCCTGGGCGCAGGAGCTGCTGGCCACCAGGGCAACCTTTGAGCATGGGGGTGAGCTGTGTAGGGGGCCAGGCTTCTATTTGGATACAGCTAGATCGCTGCCATTTAGAGCTACTGGGGTAAAATCAGAAAAACAGTAGTAGTCATTTCCTGAGGATTTACTTTGAGTAAGCACTGTACTAAGCACTTCATATGTTATCTCATGTAATCACAACAACTCTGTCATGTGGGTTATACTTTTATCCCCATTCCTGTCAGGCTAGGTAGCATGTTTAAGGTTTCACATCTAGTGAGTGCTGGAGTGAGTGACGTCTAGGGGCTGAACCCACGCTTGCAGTTACAGGGCTGTATTGCCTCTCCAAGTCAGAAAAAGCTGGATGTGCAGTTGATGACCCCTCTTTTTAAAGCATTTGATTTCTGTATCCTCTGCTTACTGCTCAGCTCAACCACTGAGCAAATGCACTGACACACAAGCCAAAATTCTAGAGACATCAGAACCCTCATAGACCCAGTAGACTCTGCCAAAGAACACTGTAGCCACCAGGAAGAATTTAATAAGGAGGATTATACTTACTCAGCCATCCAGACCCGGCCCTCAAAGAGACAGGATGTAGAGGCATGGACGGAATGACCTGCTGGCTCTCCCAGATTTAGGGGAGTCCAAACTGGAGGGCTCCAGCACCAACCTGATACTCTTGGTGAGCCAGGGTGGCCCGTGAAGTTCTTAAGGAGAGCCTGCAAAGCCTCCTTAAAGCTGACCTCCTTCTGGTGAGCTGGAGTGGCAACGACCTGCAGTCCACCAGCCATTAAGTCACATGCCTGCACAACAAATGGAGGTCTAGACGGACCTAAGAGTCCCTGCCCATCGCCAAATGCCCTGGAATACCACTGTCACAGAATCTGTCATAGACTTGTGCCAATCTCACGGCCATGTCCTTTTGGTCACGGTGGACTCCAGCTCCAAACTGGAACACCTCCCCTTTTATCAGCTTACTGCCTATGGTAGACTCCATGTTGGTGTTGCCCCAGAATTCCTATGTTGAAATCCTAGCCTCTGATGTGATGGTTTCAGGAGTGAGGCCTTTAGCAGGTGATTAGGTCATGAGGGTGGAGCCCTCATGAATGGGATGAGTGCCCTTATAAAAAAGACCACAGGGAGCTGCCCCCTTACACCATGTGGGGACGTAGTAAGAAGACACCTATCTTGGAACCAGGAATTGGGCCATCACCAGTTGCCAAATCTACTGGCGTCTTGGACTTCCCAGCCTCAACTGAGAAATTTGTTGTTTGTAAGCCACCTTATGGTATTCTGTCATAGCAGCCTGAACTAAGGCACCACTGCTCTATTAATATTAAATTTCCAGAGAAAAATTTCCCTAGTACACATCTTAGTTTTGGATTATACTGTCCAACTTGTCCTCCACACATCATTTCAAGATCAGTAACCAGCTAGAAGGCAGCACCTGGGTGTCAAGAGGAGACTTCTGGTACTGGGAACTTGCAGACAGCACCATCAGCTCACCTTACTAGTCTCAACAGAGTTTCCCTTGACCATTCACAGTTTCATACAACTTAGTCCCGATATTTCCCACCCACCAAGCACTCCCATCCCAACGGTCAGTTAATAGTTGAAGATATCACAGGCTGCTTGAGCCGAGCTGGAAGGTGCCCTCTGGCAAGCTAATGAGAAATTTAAATGTTGACTGAACCAGACAGCAGAGACCAACGAATGGGTGATACCATACACTCCCCAGACCTGTAGGTAAATCTGCCTTTGACAAAAGGAGCCATGCTACAAGGAATTCTTAAGGGTCTTAAAAGCCATTATTATTACCTTATTGCCCTGGCATTCACTCCTAATTGTTCTGTTCCTGGCTCTGGCTAGGCCTGAATCAGCATGACCCTACTTCCTCCTTTATTATTTTTTCCAACATCTGCCAACCTGAGATCAGGAGCCATCTATATGGGCTGAAGAGTGACCAACGACCCCTGATGCCATTTTAACTCCAATAACCAATACCTTGGGATGGGTGTGGGCCAATACAGTGGTCATGAGTAATACTTCCCACTTCAGGGATGCTCTAATCGGTCCTTTAAATGGGCTGGATCATCAATGACCATGCCCTGGCTGGTCCACAAAAGCACACTGCAAACCCTAATCTGTTAGATATTCTAGGAAATCACCCAGGAATTTTCCCCAACTCTCATCCTATTACTGCCTCCTCAGTGTTTGCTTTCCTCTCTCTGGTACCCTACTTTTAGCAGATTTTGGTACCTGCTTTTGGCTTACTTGGATTTGACAGCCTTTTGGATTCCATATTTTGTATTTTGGCACTTCTTCATGGTTTAAAGCTTTGCCTGCTCCTTTGGCTTCAGAATCTCCCATTGCTTCCAGCCGAGATTAATCAACCTATGCCTTTCAGCACTGCCACTCCCCCACAACCAAGTATGGTCCTTGGGAGTAGGGAGGGAAACTTCTTTTGAGAAGATATGGAAATATTTTTCAGAAATGGATGAAATAGGCTTTTGAAACAAAATTCAATGTTATCATCTCAGTACATAGTAACCATATAAGCTGATTGCTAAAATAATAAACGAATTGGGCATGATTATATGAATATGTGGGTTTTGAAATCATCTAACAGTTCTGCATAATCTTGGGAAGATGCATTGCTTGGCCAACGCCCTTGGGCTTGCAGGCTTGGGCTAGAGTGTGTGGCTTTCCCAGTTGTGGATGGAGGTGAGAAGGAGGCTTAGAGGTGTAGGACAGGGATGGCCCTAGGATGGCATCATTATATACTGCTATATTAGCATGTGCCGCTAGGGAGTTTTTGGTCTTTTTTTGTTGGAAAACAGGAGGAAAGGCAGAGAGGGCAGAAGTGTGGAAGTGATCGAGAGAGAACAGGAAAGGCAAAGCATCCTTGATCTTGGGCCCTGTTTCTGTTACTTAAACATAGTGGGGAACCAGGTCGTCCCCAACAGACACAATACTATAAAAGTTTCTAGGTCCATTCCTAGGAGCTCAGAATACATTTTCTCTCTTGAAATAATGCTCTGTAGGGTTTTATGGGTTAACATTCATAAACAAAAACCCTTTACAAGTATGTTTATGTAAAATGTTTAAAGTTCTCCCTTAGGGATAGCAGGAACACATCTCCAATATAAAATAATAACCGGGGATAACAAAGAATAAAAAGGCACAACCACCAAATAGTTACCACCATTTCTTTCTGCACTAGCAACATGGAAATCCCCATTATAAGTAGCATTTTACTAACATACATGATATTAGTAATATTTTGGGGATGTTAGTAAGATTTTATAATATTGATTTTTTTAAGGCTATAGAGGATTTGCTGTATACCTCAGGATGCTTTCTTATTTACTTGTCTAATTTTTTTCTATAGATACATATTTCTAATTGAGTAAGACAAGTTAATGGAAAGTAAGACTTATAAGAATATACTTAAAGAATATCTGTACTAGAAAAGAATGCTTCAGGACATGTACAGGTCACATAATGTCATTACTGTTTGAGAAATAAGCAAGCTGGTAAATGCTATACCGAGAATACGTCAGTCCCATGTTTACAGTGATGCTTCTTAAGATTTTAAGCAACATGTATCAGGTAAATGTTTTTGTCCTTTTATTTCTCTATTTTAAAAATGAGGACCCATAAAAAGAATTCCTTTTAAATTCTTTTAATTAGATGTAAATTTTATATCCAGCCCAAGTACATTCGCTCAGGAACATTTAAGTGTCACTGTGGTGCACCTCTCGGGGTTAGATGTGAAGACCATAGGGTGGAACATACAGGGTTGAGTGTAGTTGGGGCGGGGGTGGGGGGAGCCAGTGACCAAGATGTGCCTTTGAGGAGTTCATAGTACAGCTGGAGAGAAGCCTGCATCTTAACTACAGGATTACAATAACCTGTGATGAACACAATAAAAGGGCCACGGGAGCAGCAGAGACCTTGCCAAAGGGGCCAGGGGGCATACAGCAAAAGAGACACAAAATTCTTTCCAGAGTAGAATGTTGGCTAAAGCTCTCTCCCATAGTTACTCTAATTAAAATGATCCATCTAAACTTGTCATTACATCATCTCACTGTCCCTCACAATTGTTTGGGATTGCTGAGTTGTGACTGTGCATTCCGAGGGCATTCTGTGTGGCCACCGAAGAAAGCACGGGACGTGAGGACAGCATGCTTCCCTTGGGGATGTGGCTGTCACCTTTCCAGGCCTGTTCCCTGTGACTCCTCCTACAGCATGGGAGAGTCTTTCCTTTTAGGACTTGGTGGCTCGACAGGTTTGGAAGGACTGGGGAAGGGGAGGCTTCCTTGAGTTCTACTGCTGGGCGAAGACAGGAAATTGAGCAAGTCAAATGGCAGAGGCAAAACCACCGTGGAAGGTTTGTCGGTGGACAGGGATTGGAGGGTGTGGAGGTACCGCAGCTGAACAGCGGCCGGAGTGCCTGCCAGAATCTCAGCTGCCCTTCTCAGGGACTCGGACGCGGCCTTCTCCCCCTCCGCGGCGATCACCTGGGAACAGATGTGAGGAGAAGCAAACTGGTTTGTTCATACTCGCTATTCGGTGTCCCTCAGCAAACGAGCACGGAGCACCGCCTGGTGCCAGGCCCTGTGAAACAGCCAGCAGGCTGACGGCCTTCTTTCTCAAGGATCCTGGTCGAGGGGAGATCGGCCGCGCTCTTCGCCGTAATTTTGGGCCGAATTTATCAAGGGCCCTGACAAGCATAGTGATGTGTTAGGGGAGTAATTAATTATGTCTGCAGGGCCTTGACGATTAGTAGGATTTTGCCACATTGAGAAAAAGTTGGCCAGCATTCTAGGCGAGGACTTGGAAGCCTGAAGCGGGGACTCCTAACCAGGGCAAAATGGACGAGTGAGCATTTCAGAGGAAAAAGCACGAAACTTACCACCCAAATGCCACCTTAAAGTGGACAAAGGGGACTAGACTCAGATCTAGAAGCAACTCTGCCCAGAGGACCACTTTCTTCCCTTCCTCCTGTCAACACTCCCCGGTTACTGAGCTCTTCTGTGGTGGGGTTCTTCTTCACCTGCTTTCTGTTCTTTAAGAGCAGTCTGTCTCCCCCTCAGTCCTCCTCCTTTTCCCAGCTCCCCTCCCACCCCACCTCCATCCCCAGGAGCTGTTGGGGGCAGCCGGCAGGCCTGCCTGGAGGCTGTGCGTGGTGCCACCTTCTCTGGGCTCTGGTATTGAGCGAATCGGGCCTCATCGTGGTCGTCCCTCCACAGCCTGCACGCAGCTAGGGATACGGGTCTGCTGTCATTCACGCATTAAGCCAGAGGTGACAGGTGGCTGATGTTACCTAGGAAAGATGCCAGCTCGAGGGAAGAGGGATGGCGGGTGGGGAGATGCCTTTCAGGAGGCCGAGTGACGGCAAGACTCGAGGAGGAGGAGCTCACTGTTTCCAGTGGCTTCAGAGAGAGGGCATCGCGGGAAAGGCCGAGTGGCATTAGTCAGGCGGCTATGAACACGCTTTAAGGGAATACTTTTAATAGGGTGGGGTGGGGGGCACCAGCTCTGGATGAGTGGGAGGTGAGGAAGCAGCAGGGAAACGTTCTTAGTGGGAGGCGGGCCTGCGCCGCGCTGGCTCACCCGCACTTTGGCCTGTCTCTGTGCTTCGGCCTCCACAGCCAGGGAGTGCTGGAGCCCCGCCGGCAGCCTGACATCCTTGCTGGAAAAGAAAGAGTGTGGACAGGTAGGTGTGCAGCACTGCTTTTAGCAGCCAGGGGTTCAGCCAGACTGGCCAACGTCTCTGTTGTTATTTCAGAATGCCCCGCAAATTCTGATCTAACAGGGTGGCCGTCCCTAGACCTCTGAGGCCAATGGTGGGCAGAGAAGGGCCACTCGAAAGTCAGTGCCTCAACTGCAGACACTCATGATCACTGATGATACAGCAGCGCCCTGGTTTGCTCTGTGCAAGTAGAACACATTCTTTTGTCGATAGATGATTATGATTTTTCCCACTTAAGGTTTAATCTAAATTCCAGCTATTGAATTTGAACAATGAAAAACAGCTTTGATGAGTCATACTATCCATGATAAGGGAAGGCATCTAAGTTTATAAAGGAACTGATTTTGAAAAGAGTAGAACTGACCACATAAGAGTAATACTTAACATATTACATAAAAGAAACAAAATTGTATTTTTACCCTGTTTGTAACTATGAAAATGACATAGCTAGAAAACAATTTGGCAGTTCCATGGAGAGTTAAACATAGTTACTATATGAGTCAGTAATTCTACTGCTAGGTATATGTGAAAACATGTTCTCACAAAAGCCTGCACACGAACGGGCACTGCGGTGTTCTTCAGAATAGTCCTAAAGTGGAAACAACCCAAATGTCCATCATCGAACGAGCAGGTTAACCAGATGAGCTGTAACCAACCACACAATGGATATTTGACCGTCAAAAGGAATGACGTCCTGATTCCTGCTTCACCACAGATGAACCTTGAAAACAACGTACTAAATGAAAGCAGCCAAACACAAAAGGCCATGTAACATTTGTATGAAATGTCCAGGATAGCCAAGTACACAGAGATCAGTGTCTTCGGGCTGGGGGGAAAGGGAGCAGTGAGGAGTCCCTGCTTGACAGGTGTGAGCTTTCTTTTTGGGGTGATGAAAATGTTCTGGAATTAGACAGTAATGATGGTTACACCACTCCATGAATATAATAAAAACACTCGCTGTGCTTCCAAATGGTTATAAGGGTGAGTTTTTTTGTTATGTGAATTTTATCTCAAAAAATTATTTTAACTCCATGGAGAGAAAATCATGAAAGTAATTTGCCTAAATGTTACAGTGGTTGTGTTATGGCTCCGAGTACTAGGTAATTTTTTCCTTTGTCCGAATTTATGCCAATGTGGCTATAGTACTCATTGAAAATAATTTTTAAAAATTATTTTAAAATAAAACCAAAATATTTCCCTTTATCACATTGTTCTTCTTGCTTAATTTCCTACCCACATTTCTGTTCTCTCCACTTTGATTCCCCAAATACAGGTCACTGAATCCAAGGCCACCTGTGGAGGGAAGAGTTGACATGTCAGTGAGAACCTCCAGGTGTGAGTAGAGCACCCCTGTGCCTTCATGGCCATTGTTCTGAACTGAGAAAGTACATTTCCTCTGAAGGCACATTCATTTCCTTTTTTTTTTCAATGTTACGGTGCCTTGCAAAAAAGTTGCTTAACTTTAGGGCACCTGGGTGGCTCAGCTGGTTAAGAATCTGACCATTGATTTTGGCTCAGGTCATGATCTCAGCATCATGAGATCGAGCCCCACATGGGGCTCCATGCTGAGTGTGGAGCCTTGGCTTGAGATTCTCTCTCTCTCTCCCTTTGCCACTCTCCCTGCTCTCTCTCTCTCTTAAAAAAATAAAGTTGCTTAACTTTGCACAGTGCCACTCAATAAATACTTGTGGAATTAAAGATGGTGTGGTAGGCTGAATAATGGCTCCCTAAGACATCCATGCTCTTATCTCTGAAACCTGTGAATGTTACCCCAGAAGAGACCTTGCAGATGGGATTAAGTTAAAATTGCCCAATTTATGGGGCGATTATCCAGGATCTTCCCTGTGGGGCCCAAATGCAGTCACAAGTATCCTTTTAAGGGGGAACAGAGGGAGATGTTACTACAGAGGAGGAGAAGGTGATGTGGTTCTGGGGGCAGAGTTTGGAGGGATGGGCTGTGAAGATTGAGGAAGGGGTCACGAGCTGGGGAAACGGGGCTGCTAGAAGATGGAAAAGGCAAGGAAATGATTTCTCCTCTTGGAACCTCCAGAATGAAGCTGCCCTGCTGACACCTTGACTTTGGCCCCAGTGAAACTATTTTTGGACTCCTGGCCTTCAAAACTGCATGAGATTAAATTGGCATTGTTGTAAGTCACCAAGTGTGTGGTAATTTGTCACAGAAGCAATGGGAAACCAATACAGACAGTGAACTCGATAAATCTGTTTTAAGATGCACTTATTAAAGAACCAGAGTCTAATCTCTCCCAAACGGTTTTCATTTAGAGGTGCTTCCTTCCTGCCCGTGGCACCCATTTGCTCCACCTCCCAGGCCCAGAAGGCAGAAGACAATGAACTGTGGGCTCTGGAAAAGAGGGGCAGGGCATGGCACGCCCCAGGGGGGACCCTACTCTTTTCTGGTTCACTGGTGTCTGGTGATTTCTCAGTGGCTGGACAGCTAGCTAGCTTAGTGCACCAAGAGCCCTGAGAAGGCTGACTCATCTGGGTGGGGGAGAGGGGGTGATGAGAGGAAGGAGTGTTGAAAAGACCTCACAGAGGAGGTGGCATCTTAAAAGACAAATAGGACTTCGCCTGTGGAGAAAAGGGAAACATTCCTTGCAGAGGAGGCCCACGGAAAATGCCGGAGAAACGCTGAGGCGGATGGAGGGTTAGCCCATGGGGGGTTGGGGGGGATGGCAAGGGGTGGGGCTACAACAGTTGGCTCATTTGTTCAGTCATCCGGAGAACACTACCTGCCTGCTGTGTGACCTTGTCCTCTATCCTTTAGAGGGGAGGGGTGAACAGGAAGAGAGGCTGAGGGTGCCGAGGGGGAGCACACTGGAGTGTTTTATTTTTTTAAGGTTTTATTTATTTATTTGACAGAGAGAGACACAGCGAGAGAGGGAACACAAGCAGGGGGAGTGGGGGAGGGAGAAGCGGGCTTCCCGCTGAGCAGGGAGCCTGATGCGGGGGGGGGGGGGGGGGCTAGATCCCAGGACCCTGGGATCATGACCTGAGCCAAAGGCAGACGCCCAATGACTGAGCCACCCAGGCTCCCCTGGAGTGGTTTTTAATTTCCAGAGCAGGAACTGCCCGTGTCCCTTTTGTTCTAATTTCTTGTTTCTTTTTAGGTTCTTTTGTTTCTGAATTTGTCCCTTTTCCACCAAGACGCTAATCTCAGTTTTAGCAGTAACAAGCTGGACAAGTCGCCTCCGAAGATGAGTGAGCGCTGGGGCGCCATCAGGCACAATCACTACCTAAATGCCATTGGTCCTCTGGCCCTTCTGCTGGAGGTCCTCCTTTCCGCGAGACAACATTCTGACCTTCCTGACTCGATTCTGGGCCGGGGTGCCTGTGGCCCCCACAATAGGCTCCCTGACTGGTGGTAACTGCCATTTGGCCACCTGCCAGGAATCCGGCTTTGTTCTCCCGTCTCAGTACCTTTGCCACATTGTCTTGGTAAGAAGGGGAGATGCCACCATGGCCGTGGGTGAGGAGGCTGAGCTTGCTGCCTGGCGGCTGGATGAGGCTGCCCATGAAGCACTTCCTGCTCCTCGATTCCCTCCCTAATTCCCAATCAATTAAATCTCAGTGATTGATTGGGAGATTAATCATGTAAGGGTCTGTGACATTTTTTCTTTAGCTGAAAGTCTTATTTGAACTATTTAACTTTGCCCGTTTCCCCAGCAGACTTTCAGCTCCCAGGAACCATGCCTTCTCGTGTCTGTGGGACCAGCCACGTGTCCCACGTGGCCCCATCCTCCCTGCCAGCTCTCTTTGGGCTCTGGGGGCACGTTCCAGTGAGTCTAGAGCCACCAGGGTGGGGGGAGGAAGGGCAGAACCTGTGGCAATGACTGACTAGTCATCACCTGGTTGACTGAGGGTCAATCTGGCAACCTCTCACTCAGCTGTCAGCTCCTTGAAGGATGGTACCTTCAACAGTGAACGCCTGCCAGATGCTTCCATTGCATGTGCTTCAATAAATGACTGATGAAGAAATGAATAAAAGAGAAAGAGGTATTTCAACATATTCGATGATAAATTTGTTGAAGTACCTTTATATCTTGGGCAATGCTCTTCCTCTCTAGAAGAATTTCAGTGAGGGATCGGTGTGCTAGGAGACGCTTCATGGTGGTCTGCACAAGAAATTGGACAGCTCTGGGCACGTGAGCAAGACTGCTTAGGAGGAGCGAGGCATTTTCCATTCGGTAGTAGCAGATGGCATCCATCTCCATTATAAACATGTCTTTGGTCACAATCTGGGCAGAAAAAGGAGTTTGGAGAACATGATTTTTTTTTAAAGATTTTTATTTATTTATCAGAGACAGAGAGAGAGTGTGCACAAGCAGGGGGAGGGGCAGAGGCAGAAGGAGAAGCAGACGCCCCACTGAGCAGGGAGCCCAATGTGGGACTCGATCCCAGAACCCTGGGATCATGACCTGAGCCAAAGGAAGCTGCTTAACCGACTGAGCCACCTAGGCATCCCGAACAGGACTTAGTTTAGGGCTCCTTTCCCAGGGTGGGTGATAGAGAAGCTAAATGTGTTCAAGGGAAATTTTCTCAGTAAGATTATAGGAAAAAAAAAGTCGTTGGCCCACCCTTTTATCCGAAATAGATGTTTTTGAAGATGATGGAGTTTTTATGAAATACACTAAAGAACTCACAATTTAAAGGAATCCTGTTGTAACTAGTTTTGTAAAAATATCAGGAATAATTTTCTCAGACAAAAACATTCAGTAAATTGTATATCAGGTCTTTTTAAAACGATGCCAAGGGGCACCTAGGTGGCTCAGATGGTTAAGCATCTGCCTTTGGCTCAGGTCATGATCCTGGGGTCCGGGGATCGAGCCCCACATCAGGCTCCTGGCTCAGTGGGGAGCCTGCTTCTCCCTCTCCCTCTGCCTCTCCCCCTGCTCATGCTCTCTCTTTCTCTGTATCTCTGTCAGTTGAATAAATAAAACAAAAATCTTAAAAAAAAAAAAACCGATGCCAAAAAATGTGCTTAAAACAGAAGCACGTTCTGGGAAACAAGAGCGGTGATATGTTGTTTGCTGAGTGTCCACTAGAGGGCAGACTGGTGCTACACACCAAGAGCCCTAAAAGCTGCTCCTTCTCAACATTTCCATTTTTAGACACTTATCACAAAGACATATTTTTAAGGATTTAGCTGCAAGGATGTCATTCATAGTGTTGCTTATTATAATAAAAAATTAGAAATTAATTAACATTCGCAACAGGGAATTGTGAATTGTGGTACATCCATACAATGAAATGCTATGTGTCCATTTAAAAACAAAGAGCACCTAGGGGGCTCAGTGGGAAGAGCAGGCGACTCTTGATCTCGGGGTTGCGAGTTCAAGCCCCATGTTGGGTGCAGAGATTACTTAAAAATAAAATCTTGAAAAAAAATAAGACAAAGGGGTAGAAATATAGCTACTATATGAAAACATGATCTAACAGAGTGTTGAGGGAAAAAAGACATGTTATGAAATAGTATGATATGTACACCTGTCTGTAAATATAACCACATACATAGAAAAATTTGAAAGGATACACTCTGATAAAAGGGGAAGCTAGCCTAGCCAAGCTGACACATAAAATTAACCATCACAAAGTCCTTTGCCCATTTTTAAGTGAGTTGTTTGCTTTCTTGTTGATTTGTAAGATTTCTTTATATATTACGGGTATTAATCCCTTATCAGAAGTATTATTTGCAAATATTTTCTCCCACCCATAGGTTATCTGTTTATTCTTTTGATAGTGTCCTTTGATACACAGGAGTTTTTAATTTTGATACAGTCCATATCTCTACTTTCCTCTTTCACTTTTGAGCTTAAATAGTCATTTTGACTGGGACCAGAATTGGTAGCTCAGCCATACAAAGCGTAGAGAGAAAGCAAAATCCATCATTTGACTTACCTCATGAAAGGGTATCTCCAAAGTTTGGAGGCGAAGGTCAACCTTGTGGTAGGTATCCAGGCAGGGCAAAAAGAAGAAAAGGCCTGGGGGGGGGGGGGTGGAGAGATTGACAGGTGAATGGTTAGTATGGAGATTGTTTGGGGTTCACCTCTTCGGGGTCAGGTTGCATATTACATTGCTTTCCTTAGCCTCCAACTACACACAGACTGATTGGGCAATCCCACCTCTACCCCAATAGTGAGTTTGTGGTTGCTAAAGTTACCCTACAATTTTTTGTTCAATCTAGGACACTTTTGAGGGTGAAAGGTGAGCATCGTTACAACTTACTCCAGGATGACACACATAAGCAGGGATTAATCCCAGCAAAATGGGCTGTATGGTCACCTTGGTCATGGTGCTGACCCCTCCAGATCTTGAGTAACATGTCTGTCTTCTTCACTGGATTTAACTCCCTAACAAGAGTGTCTCATGCACTCTTGTTAGTTTTAGTGCTTGACTTAGTGCCTTTTAGGGCCTCTGTAAAATTATTTTTGAATCCATGCATGTACCAACATGACCAACTATAGAGCCGGCAACCTCCATGTGGTACTTCTTAAAATGTGAACCCCAGAGGGTATCACAATAGCAATATCATGATACCAGCTTCGTGTTACCTAATGTAATATACAAAGTCAATGTGCAGTAAATATTTTTAAATTGATTTATTGAGATTTTCTGAGAGCCACTGGACAGTGTGGGCTCCTGTAAGAGCCAACCAGCAGCACCTCACAGAGCCCAGGACCTCCCTGAGGAGCAGCCCAGCTACTAGCCCTTTCTAGCCCCAATAAAGAAGGATGCTGAAAACTAGAACCGGAACAAGATGGTCCCTGTCCTAGACCACAGGGTCTGGTTCTACTTTTGCGTGGACCCGTCTGTTTGTTCTGAATCGCCAAACTCGGATTTGTGTCTTCTAGTCTAGTCTCTATTTTCTACTTGTTTCTGTAGAGCTGGCTTGGAACTTCCAATATATGCACCTGGGACTTCACTCCTTCCCATGCCTTTCTGGCTAGCTGGAATCTCCAAACCCCAACTACTTTAGACTTTGTGGACTAACCATATTTCCATCTGTGCTTGGACCTTTGGACATCAACTCCACTAGACTTTAAGGTCCTAGAGATCCGAAACCATGTCTCATTTATCCATCTTCACCTCCCGGGCAGTTATACAGTATCTAAGACACAGGAAATGCTCCATCTATGTTTTCTAAATTCCATGAACCGAAGGCCAATTTGTCATTTGGATGCTGGAATTTTCCTATCTCCCATGGTTTGGTCTGACCCCCTGGATCTGAACTAGCTCAGCTTTGCTCAGCACTCTAACCAAAACATGTTCTGCTCAAACCAGTGCCCAGCCATGGGTCCTAAGCCTACTTGCTAGTCCAGCCAGCCTGGCCCCGGCACTTGACTCTGCACCCAGCCTCTTTCTTGGCCACTGTTACCCGATAGTAATGCTCTCTGAAGAATCTTTCATAACCTGTGTTACAAGTAACAGATTAGAAAATGCAGATATCACGAATCAGATTACTTCATATAATCTGAGATCCATATTACAAATATGCATGGATTGAAGAAATTGGCAAGTCTATGGGGGGTGGAAGGGTGTTTCATACCAGGGCCTTTGGCTCTCCCAGGAAGCAGGTGTCCCAGTCGGAATATTATTACTCTCTCATACTCTTGTACAACCTGAAGGGAAAAATAATACTTTTGAAACATTCCAAGAAAGAAAAATAAAGTCTTCAAAAGGCCTTGGCACATGAGAGTGATCCTATATATCAAAAAACTTTAGTTTTGAGAACCAAGAAAAAATTTCTATTAATATTTACATTTCCAAAATCTACACTTAGTAAGTGTAGAACGTCAGAAACCAGTGCAAGTATATTGGCCATGTTAATTTTAGAGCCCATGAACAGAATTTTGATTAAAGAGTCATGATTATCTAAAAAATAATGCTTCTACTACGTCCAACATATCAAAATCAAGAAAACCACAGTATGTTTAATCTTGTATTTTGCTGTGACTTCTGCCATTATTAGCTTCTATATGGATCCCACATTCGTTATTTAATAGAAATAGCTATTAAATAGCTATTTGTTGGGGCGCCGGGGTGGCTCAGTCATTAAGCGTCTGCCTTTGGATCAGGTCATGATCCCAGGGTCCTGGGTTCGAGTCCCACATCGGGCTCCCTGCTTGGTGGGAAGCCTGCTTCTCCCCCCCCCACCCCCCCTGCTTGTGTTCCTGCTCTCGCTCTCTCTCTCTCTGTGTCAAATAAATAAATAAAATCTTAAAAAAAAAAAATAAATAAATAGCTATTTGTTTCAAATAGCAATTTCTTCTGAGGTTGCTTCAAAATGATTCATTTGGATTTCATTTTGCCAATTCTCATTGGTGATTGTATCTAGAAAAATTAAGTGTGCCCTAAAAATGTGTAGTTATTTTTAAATGACAAAAAGGGAGATTCTCTGTGTAGAAATGTCTGCATGTTAGGAGAGAAACAGGAAAGGTAACACACACTGCTTCAAAAATAAACTTCATTTTTCTGGCCCAGTATCAAAATCTGGGTTCTTTTTTTTTTTTTAAGATTTTATTTATTTATTTGACAGAGAGAGAGAGAGAGACAGCGAGAGAGAGAACACAAGCAGGGGGACTGGGAGAGGGAGAAGCAGGCTTCCCGTGCAGTAGGGAGCCCGATGTGGGGCTCGATCCCAGGACCCTGGGATCATGACCTGAGCCGAAGGCAGATGCTTAACAACTGAGCCACCCAGGCGCCCCCCCCCTTTTTTTAAAGATTTTATTTATTTATTTAACAGAGAGAGACACAGCGAGAGAGGGAACCCAAGCAGGGGGAGTGGGAGAGGGAGAAGCAGGCTTCCCGTGGAGCAGGGAGCCTGATGCAGGGCCCAATCCCAGGACCCTGGGATCATGACCCAAGGCGAAGGCAGACGCCCAACAACTAAGCCACCCAGGCGCCCCAAAATCTGGGTTCTACTACTTGCTTATCATTAGCTTATTTGGTCTGTTTATTTGCATATATGCCCCACCTGTGAACTTCTGTTGAACAAATGGATTATTTGTGACTGTAGACATGTTTTCCTTCTTCATCCTCCCTCCACTTTAGAAAGCTCCACTGAATAATAATTAGTCAAATATGAAAATGTCATGAAGAGACCAAAAGTAACACATTTTGAAGTGTGCTTCCTAAGGGAACAGCCTCCCTTACCTCACTGTAAGTGCCTTGGGGTCAAGTACCAGGTCTTGTTGATCCTTCCGAGGTTTACAACTCCTATGCCTGAATCCTGCCTTGTTTGTTGAAACAATGAATGAGAATGAATGCCTAGACTTGGTTCCCAGAGCAGGCCCCAGGCATCCCCAATTTCCTGGCTCCCTGGCATTACTTGTTTCATTTCTGCTTTTACTGGGAGAAACAAATTCTTCCTAGAGATGCAGAGGAGCCTTACTCCTTCAAGACCTTGCTCAAATGTTACACATCATTCTGCTTTAGTATCCTCTACCTAATTGACTTTTAGGGTTTACCATCTTCCCCCCTCCAAAGATTTATTTAGTTATTTTAGAGAGGGAGAGAGAACACACATGCATGGGGAGGCGCAGAGGGAAAGGGAGAGAGAATCCTCAAGCAGACTCCCTGCTGAGCAGAGAGCCTGATGTGGGGCTCAATCCCAGGATCCTGAGATCATGACCTGAGTCAAAATCAAGAGTCCAATGCTTAACCCACTGAGTCACCCAGGCCCCAAGACAAAATGGAATTTAAAACAAACACAAAAATGTGCTAGTGATAAAGAGAGATATTGTATAACAATAAAAGGGTCAATGTGTTAGGAAAGTATAACAACGATGAACATACATGTACCTAAAAACAGAGATCTAAAATATAAGAAGCAAAAACCAAAAGAACTGAAGGGAGAAATAGACAATTCAAGCAACAAAAATAGTTGGAGAGTTTAATATTCCACTTTCAATCATGTAGAGAACAACTAGACAGAAGATAAACAAGGAAATAAGACTTGAGCAACATGATACATAAACTAGACCTAACAGACATCTACACACAATGCCCAACAACAGCAAAATACACTTTCTTCTCAAGAACACATGAAATTTTGGGGCATTGGGTGCTCAGTCGGTTAAGCGTCTACCTTTGACTCAGGTCACGATACCGGAGTACCAGGATTAAGCCCTGCATCGGGCTCCCTGCTCAGTGAGGAGTCTGATTCTCCATCTGACTCTCCCTCCTCTGTTGCCCTCTCTCTCTCACTCTCTCAAATAAATAAGTAAAAATCTGTAAAATAATAAAAACAACACATGAGACATCTGTAGGATAGATCAAATGCTAGTCATAAAACAAACCTCAATAAATTTAAAACTATTGAAATTATACAAAGTATATTATCTGATTACAGTGGAATGAAATTGGAAATCATTAACAAGGAAGTTTGGGGAATTCACAAATATATAGAAATTTATATATGACATACTCTAAAATAATGACATACTCTAAAATAACCAATGGATCAAAGAAGAAAGCAAAAGAGAAATTAGAAAATATTTTGAACTGAATGAAAACCAAAACACAGACACCAAAACATATGGGATGCCACTAAAGCAGTGCTTAGAGGAAAATTTATAGCTGTAGATGCCTACGATAATAGAGAAGAAATACTCAAAACCCTAATTGTCTACCATAAGACACTGGATATAGAAGAGCAAACTAACCCTAAGGCAAGCAGAAAGAAGAAAATAATGAAGATTAGAGTGGAAATAAATGCAACAGAAAATAGAAAAATAATAGAGAAAATCAACCAAAAGTTGGTTCTTTGAAAAGATCAACAAAATTGACAAATATTTAGCTAAATGGATCGGGGGGGGAAAAGAAGACTCAAATTTCCAAAATCAGGAATGAAAAAGGAATGACAGGAACATCATTACTGTCCTTACAGAAATAAAAAAAAAAGATTATAAAAGAAAACACTATGAAAGACTATATGCCTCAAAATAAATATAACTTAGGTGAAATGGACAAATCCCTGTATAGATGCAACTACTGAAACTGACTTGAGAAAAACAAAAACAAAAACAAACCCTGAAAAGACCCAGAAGTAAAAGACTGAATTAGCAGTTTTGAAATCTCCCACAGAGAAAAGTCCAGGACCAGATGGTTTCACTGGTGAATTGTGCCAAACATTTAACAAGAAAGGAATACCAGTCCTTCACAAATTCTCCCCGAAAACCAAAGAGGACAGAAATCCGTCCAACTCTTTCTCTGAGGCCAGTATTACCCTGATGCCAAAACAAGAGAGAGACATCCCAAGAAAACTACAGACCAATATCTCTTAAGAATATAGAATCTTAAAACCCTCAATAAACTACCAGCAGCCTGAATCTGGGACCATATAAAGAGGATTAGACACCATAGCCAAGTGGGATTTATACTGGGAACACACAGTTGGTTTAACATCCAAAATGCAATGAATGTAATACACCATCTCAATAGAATAAAGGGTAAATACCACATGAAGATCTCAATGGATGCAGAAAAGACACTGGACAAAATCCAACACCCTTTTGTGAGGAAGGAGGAGGGGGAGAGGAGCCTGCATGAGGAGTGCAATCAGCAATGGCTCCAGCAGCACCTGTAGCCTTCTAGCCAAGGACATGCTCTTCCCCAGCAGCTCCAGCCAATGATAACAATGGCGGGGGTACTCGGGCCCGGCCATTTCTGCCCATCAGGAAACTCCTCTTTGAAGCCGACTTTGCTCTGGAGTTTCCTGTCAGGCTGGCCAACACTACACCCCAGTCGGAGGCTCCCTCTGTCCTCTCCTTCCTTCACATGTCATAACGCAGCTGTCAGACCTGCATCATTGTCTGAAGGCTCCCTCTGCCTACTCTGATTCTCTCTCCCCTTAATCTTTCACAGACAATGCCTCCCAATAAATCCCTTGCATTTCGAATTCCGTCTTGGCATGTGCTTCCTGAACAGACATGGCCTTCATTTACTTCAGGGACAGGCACGTGTAACCACCTGTGGGCCAAATCGTCGTTCATGGTATAGAAGCTGCCTGAGAAGTTTCCTAAAGTGCCAGAAGTGGACACCATCATCTCTTCTGGGCTGATCTCTGTGTTGCAGGGTGCAGATGACCTAGATGTAGGCCTGACCTGAGGGCTCTCAGTCTAATGGGAGAGATTGGGTGTCGACAAAGAGTATATGCGCGGTAAGTGCTGGAATGGATCTGAAAGCAGAGAGACAAGAACACAAGGAAGGACGTGATAGTCTGGGGAGTCAAGGAAGGCTTCACAGTTACATGAGAGCAAGGTCTGAAAGGAATAAGAGCCCTCCTGGCAGAGGAGTGGGAGGGGAGGCTCTTCCATGTGGAGCACAAAGCACATACAAAGTCACAGAGGAGTGGACCTGGGGTCCCTGAGAGGCGCGAGGAAATTCCTTATTGGGTTCTCAAGGAATCTTACCTTTATGCAGAACCAGATCGAAAAAGGGAAGGTCACAATGATGAAGAGCAGCGATATGAGGACAAGGAACCACTCACAGACCCCTAAACCTGAAGACTTGGTACCTAAAAAAAAAAAAAAAAAAAGGAAAAGAATAATTATATTGGAATGTTACCATATTCACTGACCAGTACTTGTTGGTCCAGTTCTTGGCAGGAGGATCAGAGCAGTGTGTAGACTTTGCTGGAAATTTAGAGGGAGCTGGATATCACTGGTCAGTTCACATGATGGGACATTGTCTGTGAAGGGCTCTGTGGGGCTGTGGCAGGTGGAGCAGGCTTCTGGAAAGGCAGTAGTGGGGTACCTGGAAGAAGCCTAGAGTCTGGGCAGAAGGTTTGGGTTCGAGTTCTGCTCCACCATTTTCTGTCCAGTGACCTCAAGCAAGGCCAATGAACTCTTCAAAGCTGTTTCCTCATCTACACAGTGGGGGTGCTCACTAGCTCATAATAACTAGCTCATAGCTCTCTCAGGAGATAAGTCTTCATAGCATTGATGTATGGAATTTCGTATATACATGAAAATCACTGAAGTGTGCTTCCCATGTATCAGGTGTTGATTCTGAAGTGATTCAAACCACATGTGTGCAGAGGTTCATCTTCCCTGAAATGACTTCCCCGTCTACCACCTGCCCCAAATGTCTCAAATTCCTCCATTAGAGTCCCTTCTTTGGATTAGGGTGTGGATCTTCAGACATTCTTTGAAAAATCATCTCTATTGGGGTAATATTAGCCTAGTAGTGTCTGTAAATAAAAGTAATGAGGAACTGGACTGCAGAATGTCCATGTTGCTTGAGTGATAAATGAAAATGTTTCAGGGAAAGTTAATCACAAGAACACAAACCTCCTGGGTTATTTACATTCTGTCCCCAGGGCGTAGAATAGTGTCCGACATAATATAGGTTCTCCATAAATATTCATTGAATTGTAAGGATGAAGGAGAAGTAGATAGAGAAAATTACTTAAATGTAACAGTTATGGAAACCTCAAGAATATTAATCTCTAGGTACTGGAAAACTGGCCAAATGGATACTATTTGTGAGTTTAAAAACATCATAGAGGTGTTGACTAAAGATTAGGAAGGTGGAAAGCCTAATTTTAAGGGAGGGGGGGAAAAAGAGGAAAACTAGTTGGTAGGCTTGAATATTTGATCTCTGTGCCTGGAAAATAATTGGAAAGGTCATCACCAAATTGATCACTTGCTATACAAGCTGCATCAGCCCAAAACTAACATCAGTGCTAAATACTATAGTACGGTAGTTCCCGAAGTGTGTCCCACGGAACACTAATCCCACAGGGTGCTTCGCAAAGCAAGAGTTCCCTGGGAAAACAGATTTAGGAAATCCTGTGTTCTGTGTCTACTTCTAGAGCTCCCTAGTGCTCATCTGCACTTTGAGGCGAGGGGAATCCCTGCAGCAAAGAAGCATTCTTAGCTTTGTTTAACCCAGGATTTCCCAAACATCTGACAAGGCAATGTCTTCTCCAAGGAAATTCATGTTCCATAAAATTTATTTCTCATGCAATCTATTTTGGGAAATGCTACTCTATCTATGATGTCTATCAACATCATGTTAGTTTTTACAATATTCTTCCTTAAGGACAATGAGGGTGGTATTGCCATGTTTAATTAGTTTATAAACATATTTCACTTGCCAGTGGTAACCATGGCAAGTAAAAAGAAATAAATACACATACAGACAAAATATCATTTTATAAAGGAAGAAAGGCCTCAAAATGCCTTCACATAAGAGTTAGAGATGTGAACAAAAAACTAATATTTATAGCCCAAATCTAACTTATAGCTTTCCTCACAAAGTATTGCTCTCTTGGAATGAGTTCCTTGAATATTCAAATTGTTCGTTTTACATGAATAGTGAAATACTAAATGTTAAGGCAGGAAGAGCCTTAGATATGACATAGTGTAAGAATCTCCAACATTTTGGTAAGGTGGAGCTCTTTCATCTCTCCCGTCTTAAGGAGCCTGGCTGAGGGAGCATGGTGGGAGGTGAGGAGGTGGAGGTGTTCTTGCTCCTCTTGCTTCCCTGGCCCCTGGAAGCCACAGAAACTTCCCAGACAAGGGCTCAGCAAGGCCTCAATGGGACTTCTCATCTATTGCTTGGGGTCTTGGGCTCTCTCTAGTCACTTTATAGCTGGAGAGACTGAGTGAGGCCCACAAAGGTGACACGCCTTGCCTGAGGCCACACAGCTGGTGGCAGTGCTGGGACCGTGACCCGGAAGCAGGGCAGCACCGTGCAAGGATGGGCTTTTCGGTCAGGTCATCGTACTCTGGAATTCTGGCTCCTCCATTTCCAGCTGTAGGTCTTTGGCAAGGTACTTAATTTCCCCGCATGTTTTCCAGTCAGTGATGCGGAAACGATAATCCTCAGTAAAACACCCAGTGTGTGCCTGGCACATAGTGAAGACTCCCATACATGGGGGCTCCCGTCGTGGCTCACCCCAACCGATGTGGTCTGACACACAATTACAAGACCTCTCACCTCAGCAATACTGTAGCATTGAACCTAACAAACTTTTAATGCCTGGAAGTTTCTGACCGATGAAAGGGCGTCCGTTGGGCAAAAGGGCATTAACATGGTCCATATAAACTGCACTGCAACTGTAGGAATCTTTGTCAAATCGTAACTTTCAATGTTCCCGCATATACTGCATTGCTGGTAACCAGGAAATGATGTTAAAATTTCATAGCCCCCAGAAAGCAAAATAATACACGATTCCTTACTGACTTTCCTTGAGACCACTGTCATTCTACACTTAAGGTGTAATGAATTTTTTTCTTCCATTCACTATAAAAAGAACTGGAAGCAGATAAATTTGTTCCCAAGAGGTGCTTTACCCACAGAAGCCAAAAAGATATTTTTCCCTGTGATTCCCTCCTTTGGTCTAACTTTGCTCTATTTTAGCTTGCAACGGGGTTCTGTTCAAATTGGATCTGTTCTTTGCTCCAAGCTTTGTGCAAAGTGCTTTGGATGGCATATCTCCTTTTATCCTTATACCTACCCTCCGAGGTAGGTACTGTGGTTATTCCCCTAGCATAGCTGGTTAAGGCCCCACCTCTGATCACATGGCTAGCTAGCTGAGATTTAAATTCAGGTCTAGCTCTTCTCCACTTGGTTCTGAGGCCAAATGATCACCCCAGAGAAAGTTTAAAATACTTTTAGGTAAGACTGAGGGTTGGGGATGAGGAGAGAAGAATAAGCTGCACAGTTGCCCAGAACCACCAGTTCATGCATGTCTTTACTTAAATTAGGTGCCCATATACTCTTCCTTGGCCACAAAAACCGCTGCAAGATTCCTTTGCCAAAAGTGTTCATTGGTCCCCAACCTGGACCACTCTCCCTTCCACTTCCTATCCATGGCTCGCCTCTGAGACCAACTGTATCTAGTTGATGTTAACTGTATTTCTTCTGATGTATTTGGGTCCCCACACTGGGCAGGACGTGCGGGTCCTAACTCAGGCCTTTCATTTCCTGGGAATCCGAGCAGGTCCAGGAGGCTGCTCTGGCCTCGGTGGCTCTCAGCGCCGTGACTCGTTTCCCTCGATCGGCCATCCCTTGGGTACCATGCGGAAAGGCCACCCCGCCTCCCACATCCCCGACCTGCCATACCTTCCTCGGGCCGCTCACTCTCCAGCAGCGCCACCACCTCGGTGCCCTCCTCACCGGAGCCCCGGACCTCATCCACGTCCACCACGGTGGCTGCGGGCGCGGGGGACTCCCCCCGGCTCCCCGCCCGCTCGCGCCCTGCGTCCCGGCGCCCACGGCCTCCGCCGCCCCTCTCCGCCCTAGCCCTCTTGTTCTCCTTGTGGGGGGACCCGCCGCCTCTCCCGTGGGCCTCTCTGGAGGAGCTCCGAGCCCTCCTTTCCATCGTCGGGGGCCGGCCCGGGAGCGCTGTCCGGGCTGAGTGAACCGTGGGCGAGACCCCGGACTGTAATGACCGTGGGCGGGCGTGGGGCGGGGCGCGGGGCGGGGGCTCTGCTCGCCGGGAGGCGGGACCGCGGGCCCTTCCAGCCCCCAGACTCCGGCGATCTCCCGCGATGCGTTTGTGTGAAGCCCGTGTGCCGCCTCGTGGTGTTTGAACATGGGTTTCTACAGACGACGATCTGAGTTGTAAAGCAAGTTCAAGTTGCCTGACCCACCCCGGAGGCCAGCAAATCGCCGAAAGTGCGGGGGGGCTCCGCGCAGGAATTGCGAACGTCGTAGGAACTAGGGGATGTGGTCCTCGTGCAGCGCTAGACAGCTGGAGGGAACAGAAGAGGTCGACGAATTAGGGTCCCCAAGCGCCCCCTTATCCTCCTGGAGGCTTCCCGAGGGCGCCTCTCCCCTCCCCCTCATTTATTTTATATCCTGGCCCTACTCTTTCTGCTGATGCTTTACAAAAGGTATTGGTGTCGGCGGACTACTCCTGGGAGGATTTACATTTGAAAAGGTTGTGGAGGCGGGGTGGGGGGGATTTCCTTTCCTAAAAGGAAAACTCTTTTGGGCCCCTTTCCTCTCTTTCACATACACTCTCTCTTGTATTTGCGTTTATATTTATTTTTATTAGTTTATTATTGTGTTTACTAATGCTTAAGCCTGTTGATGTAATGCTTCTTGAAGAATCAGAGAACGGAAGGGGTTTAACTTTTGTTTTAGGAAAGGGATGCTTTTCCCTTGGCTAGGCTCTGTTCGCATGCCTCCTTGATGAAGGCAGGACTTGGACTTTGTCAAGGTTCATTGGCCAAGCTCCATCTAGCAGCGAACTGGGGGGGAGGGGGGCTGCCCCACTTGCTTCTGAGGAACTTGAAACATGGAATACATTTATTTATCCTTTACTCTATTAATCACTTGTTTCTCACTGAATGGGTAACCCTTCAAATTCGAGATTTATGATTCTACACCAACAGCTCAGATCAGGATGGCAGAAATAAAATTCGTTTATTTGTATTTTTCAATATCTACTGAGTTCACACAGGTTTTTCTCTCAAAAACCTTATTAAAGAGGACCGAAATAACTGACATGGCTCTGGAAAAACCATTCCACTACTTTCTTCCATATATTCCAAGTTAGGCCACTGGGAATAAAATCATTATTTTACAATTATATTACAAGACTGATAATAAAGTAATTTAAATAGATTTGTTTTTACTCTCTAAACCTGATTATTGTATGGGTGATGTAAGGGAGGCAAATGTTTCCTCTGAGTGCCTGACTCAATTAATAGTTCCTGCCTAGAGCATGACACTGAGAAAAATTCAGAAGCGGCATTGGGCCCATAGAGGAAAAAGTACCATGATTACTTAATATTCACTCAAATTAACAGTTGCAGTTAAACACAGTTTATCATCCTGTAAAGATTTCCCTGTTCAGAAAAGCATGAAACCGATTGTAGCATTTATTATTTTTTTCTCAGCCTTTGATTCTCTTGTGAATTAATTTGATCTGGGGTTCTAGCTATACATTCCTAAAATAAACTTGCACCTCAATTTTTACTCCAGTAATTGGCCAAATGATAATCTCAAAACTGCACCCTGTCTGCCAATAAGATAGAGGGATTTCTTGCAGGAGAAAAACCGATGAGAAAAAGGTCCTACTTGGCATTGGAGTGCATGTTGGGTGCTTCTTCTCAATCTCCTGGGGGACCTGGATAAATTACATAAGTGGGACCTGCTGTGGGACCATGGATAAGTTACATAATCTGTACTTCATTTTCTGCATCCACACAACAGTAATACAAGCGCATGCTTATAATAACACAAGGCTGTTGGTGTTACGGATGGCAATTACGATATCCGAGAAAGACCATCACATTCCTTCGAAAAAGGTCAACCCAGCATCTCCGAAAAGTGGAGGGGTTGGGGAGTGCTGAGGTAGCAGAATGAGTCTCTAGCTCGCTGTTCTTACAATGATGTTGCTGTTTTCTTTTTAGATTCCTTTTTAATTGAAAGTATTGCTCATCCCTTGGTTGAAAGTGCATGTACACATTTTTGTACTCGTAATACTTTACTCCTTGTTTGGATTTGTTATGAGACCAGCATCTGTGAGGGGGTTACTAGGTAGGGAGGACCAATTACAGTTGTTGACTTTCAAGTTTGTTTCCAAGACATAAAGTCATGGATGGTTTTAAGGCTTTCTAAATTATAATTATTCCTGTTTAGTGTTTTGAAATTTTATATCCATATATGGATAAATGGAAGGAATATTGACTTATATGAATTATTTAATGGAAAACCTGGAATTCATTGTCACTGGATAAGATTGCAAATCTTATCATTTTAGAGCTGGAAGAAACTACAGGGATTTAATTTGACTTTCTCAATTTGCAGATGGCAGAGAAGCCAAGCAAGAGGGCACAGAAAAGTGGTGCTGATGGGAGCTGGTGGGGGGCTTTGACCATGGCGATGGCCAAGGTGTGGGAGCTATTTCTCAGGTAGAGAATCAACAGAATTTGGTGACCACATGGGTTAATACGGGAGGTGGTGAGGAGATAGAAGACATGAGAAAAGTGACAATTTCAACCTTTATGGGTCAAGTAGTTGGTCATAACCGAAGGCATCTCTGCCAGACCCACTTCCCCTAACTATACTGATCTTGTGCATCTATGTCCCCACCTTGTTTGTCTGGAGATGCAGTTGTTGGCTTGTTAGGCACAGTGGTGAGATAAGACTGACTTGATTTTTCTCTCATTAATTCACTTCACAGATACTTAGTGAGCACCTACTATGTGTTTAGCCCTGCTCACCTCTGAGGATGTAAAGGTAAGGTATGGGGCCTGCCCTTGAGGAATTTGTAGCCTAATAGGGAGAAACAGGTGTGTAATCAGGTGTGATAAAGTGAAACTCTCAGTTTCAGTGACCAAAAATGTCTCCAAACATTGGCAAGTATCCAATAGGGACAAAATTTCTTCTGGTAGAGTACCCCTGATCTATATGGTACCATGAGGACCATAGAGAGGAGGGGGTAATTCTCTTTGGGTGGAGTCAGAGTTTGAGCCATATCCGGAGATGGGCAGGTGATCCTCAGGTGGGTTTCAAGAACTGAGCCTTCCACCAGAGGGGGTAGGACTTCATATGTGTTGGGTCGTTGACAAATTGGCAAAGGAGGAGACCAGAGAAGTAGGCGGCCCAAGAAATGGAAAGCCTTTTACACCATATGAGAGAATTTGGATTTTATCTTATAGGCAAAAGAAGCTATCAAAGCTTTATAAGCAAGGAATAATATGGCCAGATTGGCAATTTAGAAAAGTGACTTTGTAGACAAGATTGAAGGTAAATTGAAATGGGCAGAGGATGGAGGTAGAGAGACTGGTGAGGAGACTCTTCCAATAATCCAGGTGAGAAGGGGGATATGAGTTATGTTTCAATGAAAATATTATGACTCCCAATTACTCTCTGGTCAAAGTGACTGGGTGAGTGGGGCTGACCTTCAACTGAGGGATACGAGGGAAGAAAGAGCTTTTGTTTAAAGGTAGGTAGACACAATAAGTTCAGTGTTAGTTCTGTTGAGCTAGCAGTGTCCATAGTATATTTGTGTGAAAATGTACAGTAGACACTCAAATATTTAGAGTTGAAGATCGGGACAGATGGTGACCAAGATCCTCACTTTTCACCATTGCTGACTGTGGCAGCAGCCTCCTCTGCTGGGTCCTCAAGACACATGAGCATAGATTTTCCAAACAATGTGCTCTGTTGCTGGCTTGATCTTTGGGCCCTAACCCCTAACTGGTATTCTACCTTGGCCAGTTGAGTTAGATGCTTTGTAGGCATTGAAAGCCCTCTTGGCTCTTTCCTCTAGGACTGAAAAAGCTGATCAGGAAAAAAAAGTCAGATGGCCCGATCCTAGGCCCTGTGTGCTTAGGTTTTGACATTATAGTTAAGAGCAGAGCTGACCTCAGTTAACCACCCCATACTTCCTTTACCCCAAGCCCCATCCTAGTGCCCACTAGGTTATTCCTTGATTGTAGGTAACTTTGCATCCCAAATCAGGAGGTATTCCTGATTGCCAAGTGGGAGGGAGGAGAGAGAACCACTGAAAGAGAATGTCACACATGGAAAAGTGATCATGAACAGCTTTGGCTCCATTAGATTTCAATTTAGAATTTTTTTCCATCACAAATGATTCATCTCCTGTTTCTGGTGGCTTGTGTGACCCTGAGGATGTTACTTTGTATGTTACCTGTTTCAGTGTTGGGTTATGGAAGGGATGGAGGGGGAGGAAGAGAGAGAGAAAGGGAGGGAGGGTAAGAGAGATATTGAGATCCTAGAGCAGTGCTTCCAATCTTTGCCCATTATGACAAACATAGAAAATGATAGTATTTGAATAGCAAACCGGGCAAACAAAAGGATTTGAGAGTATCTATAAAAGGCTTGGTGATAAAGTTATATCTTTGATATATAATCATGGTAAAAATAAAATGTGAAGTATTAGGGATTCAATATCAGAAAATTTATATACTAATAAAATATTTTCAATTTTAAAATAGAATCTTGAAATGGGTGAAGGGGGTCAAAAGTTACAAACTTCCAGATAGAAAGTAAATAAATAATGGAAATGTTTAGTACAGCATGGTGACTGTAGTTAATAGCACTACATTGCATAAGAGAGTAGATTTTTAAAAAAGATTTTATTTATTTGAGAGAGAGAGCACACACAAGCAGGGAGAATGGCAGAGGGAGAGGGAGAAGCAGGGAGCCAGATGCGGGGCTAGATCTTAACCTGGGATCATAACCTCAGCCAAAGGTAGATGCTTAACCAACTGAGCCACCCGGCTGCCCCGAGAAAGTAGATCTTATAAAGTCTTCATTACAAGAAAAATATTTTTTTAAACTATGTATGGAGATGGATGTTAACTATTAAGACTTATTGTAGTGCAATATATATAAGTATCAAATCCTTATGTTGTATACCTGAAACCAACATATTATATCAATTATATCTCAATTTAAAAAAATTAAGGTACACTTTATTTTTTAAAAAGGATTTATTTTGGGGGGGAGGGGCAGAGGGAGAGAATCTCAAGCAGACTCCCTGCTGAGTACCAAGCCCCATGTGGGATCATCTCCTGACCCAAGAAAGCATGACCTGAGCCAAAACCAAGAGTCAGCCCCTTAATCAACTGAGCGTCCCAGATACCCCATGTTCACACAATTTTTGTTTTTATTTATGTATTTATTTTCTAGCTTCTGAGATATAATTGACAAAAACTATATATATTTAAGGTATACAACACAATAATTCAATATACATTGTGACATGCTTTTTAAAGCTCTTTTTACAACCACTTGAAAATTTATGCAAGTTAAAGAATCAAATAATTTTTCTTTCATCAACAAATGTAATTTTCACATTTCTTGTAATGAGGGAAATGGATTTCAAATCCAGTCGGATTTTTTCGAAAGTAAGGAATATTTCAGAATAACGATGAAACTTTGAGCAGGAAGCGCCGCTAAGAAGCGGTTAGAGCGCAGCTAGAGTGGAAGCTGCCGGAGGTGTGGGGGAGGGAGCCAGCAGAAGCCACACCCCCCGCCCCGGCCCTCCCTTCGTGCTGCGCAGTCTCTTTTGCGTTCCTGTAGGGGACCTTCGTCCTTAGCCCAGGGGCGGCCCTGAAGCAGTAGATCGGCCAGCGCCCAGCCTCTCGAGCCTGTCAGTGAGTGTTGAATGGCCTTACGTTAATACCTGGGTGCCTGCGGGCATTGCGGCTGACCCCACTTGATTGCCTCTGAAAAGTCTGGGTGGAGGCTACTTCGGCGGGGGGGCGGGCTCCCAACACCTGCTCTCCCCCTAGCCCTGAAGCTGCCCCAGTGGGCTGGGAAAATCAGTACTAGACCTCACACCTGTGATGCATCCATGGCACGTGCGGTGGGAAACTGCTCTAGAGGGGCGGTTCTCACTTTAGCAACACCAGAATCACTTGGGGGGCTTATTAACACACTGCTGTACCTGACACACCTGCCCTGCCACCGTTTCTGATTTAGCAGGTCTGGGCTGAGACCTGAGAATTGGCATAGCTAACAAGTTTTCAGCTTATGCTGGTGCTCTGGAATCACACCTTGAGAACCACGGTCATAGAGGTTAAATAATAATGTTTTCTAAATACTCCCTTTTAAAGCAGCCCCTTCTCACTCCCTTACCCTGGCTTATTTTTCTCAAGAGCAGTTATCATTACTTGACATATATTTGTCTGCTTTTGCTTGTCTTTGTTAAGATTCAGGAGAACAGGCACTTTGTTTTGCTCACTGTTTTAGTCCCATCTTCTAGAACAGTGCCTGGAACGTAGTAGGAGCTGAAAGATATTTGTTGCTTAACTGAACATGCTTTTTTGGAAGGCAGCAGCCAAAGCTGAAATTATGAGAGTGAAAAAGGTGACTCAGGAAGAAGGGGGACAGTAAAAAGGAGAAGGGCCAAGGACAGACCCTGGGGTATGTGGGCATTTAATATCAAAAATAGGAAATAGAGCAGAAAGCTGGGAGCCACGCCTGGTGCAGCAGCATAGAGACCCACTGAGGAGAGATTTTTCACAAAAGGAGGGGGCATCAAGAGTAAACATCAGAGATCATCTAAGATGAAAAGACTGAAAAGTCCGTAAGATTTGTCAATTGCAAGATTTGTCATTGATGATTTTGGTAAAAGTAACTTAACACTGTGCAGAGTAGCGGTCTCCTTGCTTAGTGAATGGTGGATGAAAAAGTGGAAAAAAAATGTGTGGATTGTTTATTCAAGGATTTGGCCACACAGGAATGGCCACAGAGGTATACAGATCAAAAGAGAGTGTGCGTTTCTGTCTCTCCCTGTGTCCGTGTTGTGTAAGATAAAAAGGATTCGAGCATAATTTTATGTTATAGGAAAGGAGTCTGTAAGGAGATGTTGAATATACAGGACTGGGTAATCATAGCCAAAGGTCATGGTCCTAGAGGAGTTAGGATAGATTCAAGAGCGGGATGGTTGCACGCCCCCCCCCCCGCCCCCGCTGAGACCAGGAGGAAAGATGAGAGTGGGGCTGGCGTAGAGGCCTGGGTTGGAAGTTGAGGAGGTTCATACATAAGAGCCTCTATTTTCTCTGCGTGTCCAAGCGAAGTCATTTTCTAGTGGTGAGGAAGGACTGGGTAAAAAGTGTAGGGGGGATGGTGAAGGTTGGAGTAATTGCTGTGGGAACTAGAATTGAACAGTGGCATCAAATGGTCCCAAATCAGACGTAATGTTAAAAAAAAAAACAACTTTGGGAGGCAGGAATGCTATATTGGTTCTATGATGAGCTTTAAACTCACCTACTCCCTCTGTTTATCTGCAGACCCTCTCATTCCTGTCATGAGGCACATATTAAAGCTGCAGAAGCTTAAAAAAACACAAAAACTCTTTCCTGGCTGTTTTCTAAGGCGGCAAAGCTGTAGGAGCAGCTGCAATAGAAACACACTCCCAGAGGCAGGCAGGGCTGGGAGGAGGCCCGAGGGAGCCTGCTAATTAGCAGAATTAACTCTGATCATCCTAAGAGTCAGCAGGGTGGAAAACACTTTGGTCTAACTCACACAACTCTCTGGTTGTGCTTAATTAATGGCAGGATCCCAAGGAATGAACTCGACAAATAACCCACTAAGTCTTTTTGGTCTGTGTAACAACAAAAGCAAACAAACCAACAAAACACAATTCCAGGTCTGGAGAACAGAGGCATCTCATGAGAGACAAGGCTTGTCACCCTGTTCCCAGAACTAAATTAGATCCCAGAGCCAGAGCCTGTTGAATGTAGCCAAATATTTTTTTTTAAAGATTTTATTTATTTGACAGAGAGAGACAGTGAGAGAGGGAACACAGCAGAGGGAGTGGGAGAGGGAGAAGCAGGCTTCCCGCAGAGCAGGGAGCCCGATGTGGGGCTTGATCCCAGGACCTGGGATCATGACCCGAGCCGAAGGCAGACGCTCAATGACTGAGCCACCCAGGCGCCCCTGTAGCCAAATATTCTTAACGACGCCGCTGAATCGCTGTCCCTAAGCCCTGCAAACCTTCGTCCTGGCTTCTCCCTAAAGGCCTTGTGATCCTTTTAGGATAACTGCTCTGAAGAAAAGGAAGTACCTACATTGTTCAGTGTATAACTTACTAATTCTAAACTAACACTAATTTCTGGGACCCCAAATGTCACTTTGCCATCAGCATTCTGAGCTTACAGGGGTTAGGTGATAAACGAATTGAATTCGGGCCCAAGTTCACCTTTGGATAGGGCAGGTGGGACTCTGAGTCCATCCTGTGGTTATGTACGCTACTTGCCAAGTGAAGAGCTGGAATAGAAATCCAAGTGACAGAATTCCTGCACTGGCACATTCACTCACTGAGCAAGGGCTATTCTGGTAGGAAACGCCAAGTGGAGGGCAAAATAATACCTTAAAAGCACGATCACATACCAGGAGAATTGCAGAGGTGAGTGTCCCAATCAAAGGTGTGAAGGATGCCAGGGTGATTATTCCCACCTCATTCCCATTCACTTCCCAGGTTATCTACCACAAAAGACAGTGCATTATTGGAAACCCAAGCAAGTGATGACTCCAATTCCAGCTACTCTTCCAATGGGGTCTCCTTACCCAAGTAACTCAAACAGCCCCTGACACTTGATTTGCACATTATTGGTCTGGGATTTAGCTCCAGAATATTGTTTTAAAGATCTCCTTTTTCACATTATGCACTGATACCTTTCTAGATTCAGTCATAAGTTTTATGTTTTTATTGACTATCCCTCTTTGTTCTATCTTTGTTCATGTCTGTATATCCATTTCTTCACTTTAAAGTGGGGATAACTGTATCTCTCAGAATAACTGGGAAGAGAATTAGATAATCTTTGTGAAGAGCATCGAGTCAGTGCTCAATATGTGGTAGCTGTCATCTCAGATAATTGGGGATGAGAATCTGGGATACTTTTTTCCAACTCATTGTTCATTTTGCAGGAGTCATTGTCAAGTTACTTAGTGAGATGATAAGCTTTCTCAAACTTACATGTCTACCGATGTCTTTTCTTTTTCTGCATGTAATGCTGATTTGGCTGGATAAAGGATTCCAGTTTCAGCTTTGAAGATAATGCTCCATTGAAAAATCCAATGGCAATCTCATTTTCATTGCTTTATAGGTAATCTCTCTCTATATAAAATCTCTTGATTCCCTTTCTCCTAGGCTTTGTCTAGGATGGGATCTTTTTTCATTAGTTATTCTAAGGACTCAGTGGGCCCTTCTAATCTGAAATGTGTTTTTCTTCACATCTGGGACATTTTCCTTCTTTTTAAACTCCCAAACCTCACCACCATTCTTTCTGATTCATTTTCCACCTCTCATCACTTTCATTTTTGTTGCCTTGTCCATTCTACTATAAACCGAGAAATCTTTTCTATGATGTGTCTTTCAGGGATTCCTCAATATACCTGGCTCACTGATGGAACATATTTTTCCTAGAGCTTTTTTTGGATTTAACAGGTCATGGAATTTTAGATGGAAAATAAAGTACAGGTGTGTGCACAGGTTTTCTTCTTAATTCAGATTCCTTGGTTATGTTTTGGTTTGTCGTGTTCCTTTAATTAGACTACATTTTGAGGTCTTTATGCCGTTCCTATTCTGTACCCCTTAAGCTTTTTTTCTGGTTTTCAAGGACTTTAGAAAATTGGCTCATTCTCCTTATCCAGTAAACACATCCCCAGGTTATTTCTTCAAATACATTCTCCTCTTTAGTTTCCCAGCTCGTTTGTCTCCAGAGGCATCTGGAAGGTTCTTCACATTCATTCAAGAAGCTCTCCGCGCCCCACCTGCTCTCTTCCGGGAGCCCAAGTTGCATCTGGCTCTGCAGTGATTCTCCACCAAGCTTCAGGATCGCCTGTAATTTTACCCCAACAGCGTTAGGCTTGCTGAATCAGAATCTCTGCGGATCAGACTTGGGTATCATACGGGTATCATTCCCCCCTGCCCCTAACTTCAGTAAGCTCCGCAGGTGATTCTGAAGCACACCCAAGTTCAGAACCTCGAGGCCCCCTCCCCCTCCTGCCTGCACATCGCTAGGGCGGACGGCCCCCTGTCCTCGCCCCTGTCTGGCTGGGGAGGTGGTCGGAGAGGTTCTCGAACTGCAGCCCCACCGCGCGTCTCCCAGCCACGTCGGAGGAGGTAGGCGCCGGCGATCCCCCGAGGGAGGCAACGCTGCCCAAGAGCACGGTCTGGTGGCCCTGCGCCGCCCGGTCCCCCAGCCCCGACCCCTGAGCGGCCGGCCCTGCCCAACCGTCCCACCGGCCGAGCGCCGCCGGGGCTGGACCGCTGCGACGGGTCGCACGCCGCACGCCGCCCGCCCTCGGGCCCTGGTGCGCAGGCGCGCGGGCGCCTTGGCGCTGCTCCTCCTCGGCGGCTGGGCGGGAGAACGCCTTTGACTCTCCCGGCCTGCAACGGCAGCGCCCGCGCTGTGGGCGACACGGGTGAGGGGCGGCGCTCCGCCCCGCGGCGTGGGCAGTCGGCGTCGCGGGAAGGAGAGCTACTCACACCGCTTGGGGCGGGGAGAGACGTTGGGGACGGGGAGAGGACCCCTTCGCCCCGGCAAAAAGAAGGTCGTTGACTTGGGTAAGAGGAAGCGGGCGGCCTCCCCGTGGTCTGGGTCGGAGCAGGTATGCTAGTGCGAGGTCTTCACCTGGAGCCTTCTCCGTGCGCTGGGGAAGGCGGAATTGCGTCTGCCTACTTCCCGGGCCTTTTCCCAGCGTCGACGAGGGATGCTGTCTGATGCGAAGTTTGCGGTGTAGGCTAAGACCCCAAAAAACCCTTGTTAATGCTTCAGCAGAACAAAACAAAACATAAAACCCAACCAGCCCGGAACTTGGGACTTCGCACACATTAGCCAGGGGCGGTGATTTCTCAGGCGTGCAGGTTAATCAACACAGGTTGAGATTTAGAGTTTGAATTGTGTGAGGGCTTTGCGAAATGAGGGTTTCAGAGAACCTTCACGGTTTTGCTTCTGCTTTATCACCTTTAGAATTCGCTTCTTGGTTTATATTCCACTATTGATCCTTTTAACACCCCCCCCCCCCCCGCCAACTTGGGTTTGTTTGCTTTTCTCATGAGCCATGTTTCTATCCTAAATCCGGTAAGGTGCAATGTCTGAACAAGAGCGTGTACAGGAATGCCTGAGGAAAGAAATAAGGGCACTTCTCATTTCCACCAAAGATGGTTTGACCCCACAGCAGTTGGAAAAGGAGTACCTTTTGATGGTTGGCAGCCATTTGCCACTCCGAATCCTTGGCTATCGGTCAACTATGGAGCTGGTGTTGGACATGCCTGATGTTGTCACTGTCTGCCCCTGTGGGGATGGTACTGTAACACTGAAAGGTAAGCTTAGGATTTAAGATCTATAAGCTAAGCAATAATGATTACTTAGGAAGGAATTATTCTAGCAAATTAATAGGTGATAGGGACTAAGGAGTGCACTTGTGATGAACACCAGGTGATGCATGGTGTTGAATCACTATACTGTACACCCAAAACTAATATAACACTGTGGATTTAACTGGAATTGAAATAAAAACTTAATAGGAATTGTTATAGCAGTTATCCTGCATCTAGCCATTATTCTGCATCCCAGGGAGGGGATTTTAATATTTTGAGGGGGAGAGGGTTAATGGTTACCTTTGAGGTTGTGGGAAGAGTGAAAGCTTTAGCAAAATCAAGAAATCGTTCCCCAGAAAAAGGTACGTTCACAAAAACTACAGTTTACATATGATTTCAGATTATTGCACCTTAAATTGGGAGAAACATAACAATGGAAATTTTATTTTATTATTTAAAAAAATTTTATTGTTATGTAAATCACCATACATTACATCATTAGTTTGTGATGTAGTGTTTCATGATTCATTGTTTGTGCATAACACCCAGTGCTCCATGCAAGATGTGCCCTCTTTAATACCCATCACCAGGCTAACCCATCCTCCCACCCCCCTCCCCTTTAGAACCCTCAGTTTGTTTTTCAGAGTCCATCATCTCTCATGGTTCCTCTCCCCCTCCGATTTCCCCCCTTTCATTCTTCCCCTCCTGCTATCTTCTTTTTTTTTCTTAACGTATATTGCATTATTTGTTTCAGAAGTACAGATCTGTGATTCAACAGTCTTGCACAATTCACAGCACATACCCTCCCCAATGTCTATCACCCAGCCTCCCCATCCCTCCCACCCCCTCCCACTCCAGCAACCCTCAGTTTGTTTCCTGAGATTAAGAATTCCTCATATCAGTGAGGTCATATGATACATGTCTTTCTCTGATTGACTTATTTCGCTCAGCATAATACCCTCCAGTTCCATCCACATCGTTGCAAAGGGCAAGATCTCATTCCTTTTGATGGCTGCATAATATTCCATTGTATGTATCTACCACATCTTCTTTATCCATTCATCTGTCGATGGACATCTTGGCTCTTTCCACAGTTTGGCTATTGTGGACTTTGCTGCTATAAACATCAGGGTGCGTGTACCCCTTCGGATCCCTACATTTGTATCTTTGGGGTATATACCCAGTAGTGCAATTGCTGGATCATATGGTAGCTCTATTTTCAACTTTTTGAGGAACCTCCATACTGTTTTCCAGAGGGGTTGCACCAGCTTGCATTCCCACCAACAGTGTAGGAGGGTTCCCTTTTCTCCAACATCTGTCATTTCCTGACTTATTAATTTTAGCCATTCTGACAGGTGTGAGGTGATATCTCAAAAATGGGAATTTTAAATTATGAACTCATGTTTTAAATTTCATGAAACAAACATTGCAGGGAAGTTTGTTCATCTTGAGAGTTTCAGGTATTTCAGCAGTCAGCGGTAATGCTAAATACTGGGATTTATCTTTCTGTCTTCATCCTCTGGTAGAGGAGCTAACAAGTGGTCGTCTGTAAAGTACAAGAAATGGAGGAACCAAGGGTTCACGTTTATAATGCTACCTAGATACACAGCTCCTTGGAGAGTTAAGAATTGTCTCTATAACCACAGATGCAAAGGATAAAGAAAGGAGTTAAGTTTTCACCTAAATATGATTTCTTTTTTCACACCTCCTTAGCCATTCCAGATGAATCCACCAAAGGAATAGCAAGTTTGGTTGCAAAACAGAGGAGCAGCCATAAGGTTCGAAACTCCGTGCAGAAGGGAAGGGCCAGTGTTTGCTCTGGGCCGAGCTCCCGTCGGCGAGTACCTTACCGAGGAAGGGTGCCCCCCATTCTTCCAGCTGTTGTGAAGAGTGAGTTGAAAGACCTCTTGGCGTTATCTCCCGTTCTCCTTTCTGATTTTGAAAAGGCATTTGTCAGACGATTTGGACGTTCATTCCAGTATGTGCAGTATGGATTCCTCTCTATGTTTGAAGTGCTTAATGCTGCTTCGGATGTCATTTCTGTAGAGCAGACCAGAGCAGGTTCTTTGTTGATGCTAAAGAAGAGCGTATCAGAGGAAAAGCAGAGAAGATGGCCAGCAGGTAAGCATGTGAGCATTAGTCCCTGTATTGTGGGTTAGCAGAATTTGGAGCAGTCCTGGCAGCTATGGAGGTAGGTAATGTCTCAGCTCCCAGAGTTTGTCAAAAGTTGCATCCTGGCGCTCCCACTTGCTGGCTGAGTGATCTTGAGCAAGTTACTTAAAACGTCTAAGCCTTAGTTTCCTCCTCTAGAATAGGAATAATAATACTTGCCTCTTGGAGTTGTGCTGAGGATTAAATGAGATGAACTCAAAAAAGTGTCTCACATTTAGTAAGCTTATGATAAGTGGTAGCTATTACTATAAAAACACAAGATCTGCTTTCTCTGGAACACTGTAAATGAACATGAGTCCATGTAAAGCTATAACATGGGAAATGAGTTTAAAAAAAAAATACTGGTTGCATTTGCCATCTAATTTTTGCTGGCACAGATCTTTGATATCCTAGCAAGCAGTGCAGTAATTTATGTACTGTAATGATAACCACCTTATTTAGTGTTTTACCTTGGATTCCCATTGCCACACCATAGAAGGGTGACTAACCCAATCATAGAGATAAGGAAAAGAAAGCTCAGGAAAGTTAAATGACTTTTCCAAAGTTGCATGACTAGAAAAGTGTTACAGCCAGGGTTTGATACTCAGCTCTTAATACTGTTCAGTGCTTTTCTTACCCAATCATTGTCCTTCTTGTTTTTGTTTTTTTTAATATATATATAGTTATTGAAATACACACAATGACCCATTGTTTTCAGGTGTACAACATAGTGATTTGACAACTTTGTACGTATGCTGTGCTCACCACAGTGCAGCTGTCACGTTATTACAATACCATTGACTGTGGTCCCTATGCTGTGCCTTTCATCCCTGAATCACTTTCTCAAAGTCTCAGAAGACCAGTGTGATCATTTGTGTGGTGCCTCACTAGATCCTTGACAGTACAGAATCTACACACTGAGCGTATTTGGAGAATTTCTATACCTATTTCAGTGATTTTTCTTTTTCTCTAAAATCTGTATTTAGAGTAATGTAGGTGAAACCATGAGAAAGTCCCAAGTGTAGAAACCAATACTTAAACTATGATAGGAAGTATAATTTGATGACGATATCCTAGGGTGTTTACATGCTCTGGTCAGGGAAGACTGCAGGGGCCAGTGAATGTTTTGAGTTTAACTCTGAACCATCAACAGTATCAGTATTCTTGAGTTGCTCAAACTTAGGGAGACAAACTCATCAAGCTGTTAAACTTACAAGAGGTTGACTTGTATAAAGCAGTTTACCAACTTATTGAATGGGGGGAGCGATATTCCTTCCCAGTGATTGGATTGTCCATGTTTCCCATCTGTGGACCCTTCATCCTGTCATCAGGATATATTGGAAACAGTGTGTGTGTGTGTGCGTGTGTGTGTGCGCGAACTTGATGTTACAGTAAAGAGCTAGGCTATAATGAAGTCTAGTGATAAACTGTTCGTGTTGTACATCAACATATATCTCTCCAGTGGTATTTTCCTCCCTACAAATCTTGAAGAAAAAAATCTGTACTCTAGAATATCCTTTATTCTATAGCTTTTTTATCCCCCTTTCTTGCTCCCATACTACTAGGTGATTGTCTGGTTTGAGAAGCGTAGTTTTAAGTAGACTCCTTACTTGGAGGCTTTTTGACCTCCTAAACAGGATACAGCTTTTTAGGTTTTTACCTATTGAAACCTGCCTCTCTGTAATTATATTGAGGTGGCCTTAAGTAGAGTTTTTAGGTAGCCCCAACCTTTTCAGTAACACACTTAATGATCTCTTGGTTTTCATTTATAGATGAGAATCTCTTCCATTGTATGTAAATTTTATTTGGCAGTATGAACACATAAGCTTACTTAATTGTTATTTCAAAGTTGAGGGCAGTTAGGTCACAGTAGCCTCTATAGATAACCACTGGAAAATAAAGTAGAAATCGTTAGTGACAACTTTTCTCTGTTCTTTTATTCACAAAAGGAGGGAAAATGTTTACTCAGCCTTTTCAAATGAAACAGGGGTCATACTCCACAGGCTCCCCAGTTGCAAAGGCTTGCTTTTCACAACCCACTTCAAACATGGAACTACCGAAGCAAATATTGAACGTGGAAAAGACTTTTAAGTCAAATGCAGTAGAGACTTCAAGGCTGAATCACACTGAAAAATTAAACCAGGTAAGATATCTGATTTTGGAGATATAAATACACCAAAAATGTGTTTAAATTCAGTGTTTATTACTTAGAACTGATGGAAAAGCTTACCTTTTAAAGTTAAAGTCATTTCATATTTGAACATTTTCTATGGTTGTGTTGATTATTAGCTAGTAAGAGGTGGCAGTGGGAAAAGAGTACAATTTTATCAGTTCCTCTGGTTTCTTCGACAGGTTTCCCCTGCTATTCGAAAGTAAAGTGTTCCTAGGAAACCTTTCTTAAGTTGAACTGGTATAAAGCAAGGAAACAGTTACCATTAATTTATATGGAAAATATTTTGAACATTCCCAGACTCTCAAAATAATCTCTAGTGGGCATTTCTGATACCTTAAGACACATCTTGCTAATGATTTTTCTGATACCTTAGGACTTATCTTGGTAATTGACACACAAAATAAATAAATGGAGATAAAGCACAGCATCAAGCCACCATAGCTTGATGCTGAATGAAGTTCTTGGGGAAGGAGGTTGGCGATGCCTCTCCAGCTGCTCAGACAGCCCCTGTCACCACTTGTTGCAAAACAAATGCTGGATGCTGTTTTCACTTCTGAAAATCCTCTTTCGATTTCTTTGAATTAGCAAAAACAAGAACTAACCCTAGATCCTTCATAAAAGCAAAGGGGCATAGTGTGAACTTTTGAAAGGCGAGGGGTACCTGTACTTTCTGCAGATGACCCTCAAATATCTCTCTAGTTCCAGCTTCTCACCGAAGTCCTAGAAGTATATTTGCAACTTACCTCGTGGATATCTTCACTCGAATGGCTGGCCTGAGCACTACAGTGCTGGTATTTTTTTGACTATGTATACACTGAAGGATTTTTCAACAAAAGCTACTAGAATATAACCAAGAAAGGCCTGGTTAAATTAGCAAGATAACAACCTTTTTTTGCATTAAAAATTAATTATATTTTATTTAAATTCAATTAACACAGTGTATTATTAGTTTCAGAGATAGAGTTCAGTTATTCATCAATTGTATATAACAGCCAGTGCTTATTACATCACATGCCCTCCTTAATGTCCATCACCCAGGTACCCCATCCCCACAAACACTCCCCTCCTGCAACCCTCAGTTTGTTTTCTGTAGTTAAGAGTCTTTTAGGGTTTGTCTCCCTCTCTGATTTCGATTTGTTTTATTTTTCCCTCCCTTCCTCTGTGCTCCTCTGTTTTGTTTCTCAAATTCCACATATGAGTGAAATCATAGGATAATTGTCTTTCTCTGACTGACTTATTTCACTTACCATAATACCCTCTAGTTCCATCCACGTCCTTGCAAATGGCAAGATTTCATTTTTGTGATGGCTGAGTAATAGTCCATTGTATATATATACTACATCTTCTTTATCACTTTATATGTTGTTGGACATCTGGGCTCTTTCCGTAGTTTGGCTATTGTGGACATTGCTGCTATAAACATCGGGGTGCATGTACCCCTTTGGATCACTACATTTGTATCTTTGGGGTAAATACCCAGTAGTGCAATTGCTGGGTCATAGGGTAGCTCTATTTTCAACTTTTTGAGGAACCTCCATACTGTTTTCCAGAGTGGCTGCACCAGCTTGCATTCCCACCAACAGTGTAGGAGGGTTCTCCTTTCTCCGCATCCCCGCCAACATCTGTCATTTCCTGACTTGTTAATTTTAGCCATTCTGACTGGTGTGAGGTGGTATCTCATTGAGGTTTTGATTTGTATTTCCCTGATGCCAAGTGATGTTGAGCACTTTTTCATGTGTCTGTTGGCCATTTGTGTGTCTTCTTTGGAGAAATGCTCATTTCTTAACTGGATTATTTATTTTTTGGGTGTTGAGTTTGATAAGTTCTTCATAGATTTTGGATACTAGACCTTTATCTGATGAGACATTTTCAGATAGCTTCTCCCATTCTGTCAGTTGTCTTTTTTTTTTTTTTTTAAGATTTTCTTTATTTATTTGACAGAGAGAGACACAGCGAGAGAGGGAACACAGCAGGGGAAGTGGGAGAGGGAGAAGCAGGCCTCCTGCAGAACAGGGAGCCCGATGTGGGGCTTGATCCCAGGACCCTGGGATCATGACCTGAGCCGAAGGCAGACGCTTAATGACTGAGCCACCCAGGCACCCGTCAGTTGTCTTTTTTTTGTTGTTGTTGTTGACTGTTTCCTTTGCTGTGCAAAAGTTTTTTATCTTGATGAAGTCCCAATAGTTCATTTTTGCCCTTGTTTCCCTTGCCTTTGGAGACCTATCTAGCCAGAAGTTGCTGTGGCTGAGGTCAGAGAGCTTGCTGCCTGTGTTCTCCATTAGGATTTTGATGGATTCCTGTCTCACATTGAGGTCTTTATCCATTTTGAGTCTATCTTTGTATATGATGTGAGAGAATGGTCCAGTTTCATTCTTCTGCATATGGCTCTCTAATTTTTCCAGCACCATTTATTGAAGAGACTATCTTTTTTCCATTGGACATTCTTTCCTGCTTTGTCAAAGATTAGTAGACCATAGAGTTGAGGGTCCATTTCTGGGCTCTGTATTCTGTTCCATTGATCTCTGTGTCTGTTTTTATGCCAGTACCATACTGTCTTGTTGATTACAGCTTTTATAATCCAGCTTGAAGTCTGGAATTGTGATGCCACCAGTTTTGGTTTTTTTTTTTTTTTTTTTCAATATTCCTTTGGCTATTTGGGGTCTTTTCTGGTTCCGTACAAATTTTAGGATTATTTGTTCCAGCTCTGTGAAAAAAGTCGATGGTATTTTGATAGGGATTGCATTGAATGTGTAGATTACTTTAGGTAGCATAGACATTTTAACAATATTTGTTCTTCCAATAATGAGCATAGAACGTTTTTCCATTTCTTTGTGTCTTCCTCAATTTCTTTCATGAGTATTCTATAGTTTTCTGAGTACAGAGACTTTGCCTCTTTGGTAAGGTTTATTCCTGGGTATCTTATGGTTTTGGATGCAATTGTAAATGGGATTGATTCCTTAATTTTTCTTTCTTCTTTCTCATTGTTAGTGTATAGAAATGCAACTGATTTCTGTATATTGATTTTATATCCTGCCACTTTGCTGAATTCCTGTATGAGTTCTAGCAATTTTGGGGTGGAGTCTTTTGGGTTTTCCATATAGAGTATCATGTCATCTGCAAAGAGTAAGATTTTGACTTCTTCTTTGCCTATTCACATACCTTTTATTTCTTTTTATTGTCTCTTTGTGAGGCTAGGACTTCTGTGTTGAACAACAGTGGTGATAGTGGACATCCCTGCCGTGTTCCTGACCTTAGGGGAAAAGCTCTCAGTTTTCCCCCAATGAGAATGATATTTGCTGTGGGCTTTTCGTAGATGGCTTTTATGCTGTTGATATATGTTCCCTCTATCCCTACATTGTGGAGAGTTTTAATCAAGAAAGGATGTTGTACTTTGTCAAATGCTTTTTCTGCATCTGTTGAGAGGATCATATGGTTCTTGTTCTTTCTTTTATTAATGTGGGGTGTGTCACATGATTGATTTGCAAATGTTGAACCACCCTTGCAGCCCAGGAGTAACTTTGATTTAGTCGTGGTGAATAATCCTTTTAATGTACTGTTGGGTCCTATTGGCTAGTATCTTGGTGAGAATTTTGGCATCCATGTTCATCAGGGATATTGGTCTGTAATTCTCCTTTTTGGTGGGGTCTTTGTCTGGTTTTGGAATCAAGGTCATGCTGGCCTCATAGAAAGAATTTGGAAGTTTTCCTTCCCTTTCTAGTTTTTGAAACAGCTTCAGAAGAATAGGTATTAGTTCTTCTTTAAATGTTTGGTAGAATTGCCCTGGGATGCCATCTGGCCCTGGACTCTTCTTTGTTGGTAGATTTTTGGTTACTGCTTCAATTTCCTTGCTGGTTATGGGTCTGTTCAGGTTTTCTATTTCTTCCTGGTTCCATTTTGGTAGTTTATATGTTTCTAGGAATGCATTCATTTCTTCCAGATTACCTAATTTGTTGGCATGTAGTTGCTCATAATATGTTCTTATAATTGTTTGCATCTTTGGTGTTGGTTGTGATCTCTCCTTTTTCATTCATGATTTTATTAATTTGGGTCTTTTTTTCTTTTTGATAAGTCTGGCCAGGGGTTTATTGATCTTATTAATTCTTTCATAGAACCAACTCCTAGATTTGTTGATTAGTTCTGTTCTTTTGGTTTCTATTTCATGGATTTCTCCTCTAATCTTTGTTAATTCTCTTCTGCTGGGTTTAGGCTTTATTTGCTCTTCTTTCTCCAGCTACTTTAGGTGTAAGGTTAGGTTGTGTATTTGAGACCTTTCTTATTTCTTGAGAAAGGCTTATATTGCTGTGTACTTCCCTCTTAGGACTGCCTTTGCAGCATCCGAAAGGTTTTGAACAGTTGTGTTTTCATTTTCATTAGTTTCCATGAATTTTTTAATTCTTCATTAATTTCCTGGTTGACCCATTCATTCTTTAGTAGGATGCTCTTTATCCTCCATGTATTTGAGTTCTTTCCAATTTTCCTCTTGTGATTGAGTTCCAGTTTCAAAGCATTGTGGTCTGAAAACATGCAGGGAATAATTTCACTAATTTCACTCTTTTGGTACCGGTTGAGACCTGATTTGTGACCCAGTATGTTTTCCATTCTGTGGAATGTTCCATGTGCACTCGAGAAGAATCTGTATTTTGTTGCTTTAGGATAGAATGAATGTATGTGAAGTCCATCTGGTCCAGTATGTCATTCAAAGCCATGTTTCCTTGTTGATTTTCTGCTTAGATGATCCGTCCATTGCAGTGAGTGGGGTGTTAAAGTCCTCTACTATTTTTGTATTATTATCAATGTATTTCTTTAATTTTGTTATTAATTGGCTTATATAATTGGCTGCTCCCAGGTTAGGCGCATAAATATTTATAATTGTTAGATCTTCTTGTTGGATAGACCCTTTTATTATGATATAGTGACCTTCTTCATCTCTTATTACAGTCTTTGCTTTAAAACCTAATTTGTCTGATATAAGGATTGCCACCTTAGCTTTATTTTGATATCCATTAGCATGATAAATGGTTCTCCATCCCTTCACTTTCAATCTGGAGGTATCTTTGTGTCTAAAATGAGCCTCTTGCAGACAGCATATGGATGGGTCTTGCTTTTTTACCCAGTCTGATACCCTTGTCTTTTGATTGGAGCATTTAGCCCATTTACATTCAGAGTAACTATTGAAAAATATGAATTTAGTGCCATTGTATTACCTGTTAAGTCACTGTTTCTATATATTGTCTCTGTTCTTTTCTGGTCTAAGTTGTTTAAACGAAGCTCTCTCTTCGTTTAAAGGATCCCCTTTAATATTTCTTGCATGGCTGGTTTAGTGATCACAAATTCCTTTAGTTTGTTTGTCCTGGAAGACTTTTATCTCTCCTTTTATTCTGAGTGACAGCCTTGCTGGATAAAGTATTCTTGGCTGCATGTTTTTCTCATTTAGCACCCTGACTATATCATTCCAGTCCTTTCTGGCCTGCCAGGTGTCTATGGCTAGGTCGGCTTCCAGCCTTATGTTTCTTTCTTTGTAGGTTAAGGACCTCTTGTCCTGAGATGCTGTCAGGATTTTCTCTTTGTCTCTGAGATTTGTAACCTTCACTATTATATGTCCAGGTGTTGACCTATTTGTATTGATTTTGAGGGAGAGTCTCTGTGCCTTCTGGACTTGAAAGCCTGTTTCCTTCCCCAGATTAGGGAAGTTCTCAGCTATAATTTGTTCCAGTATACCTTTTGCCCCCCCTTTCTCCCCTTCCTCTGGTACCCCAATTATTCTAATATTGTTTTGCTTTATGGTATCACTTATCTCTCGAATTCTCCCCTCATGATCCAGTAGTTATCTCTTTTTCTCAGTGTCTTTATTCTCCATCGTTTTATCTTCTATATCACCAATTTTCTCTTCCTCATTTATCTTAGCAGTTAGACACTCCATTTTCGATTGCATCTCAGTAATACCCTTTTTGATTTTGACCTGATTAGATTTTAGTTCTTTTATTTCTCCAGAAAGAGATTCCCTAGTGTCTTCTATGCTTTTTTCAAGCCCAGCTAGTATCTTTATAATTGTTATTCTGAATTCTAGCTCTGACATCTTATATCCATATTGATTAATTCCCTGGCAGTTAATACTGCCACTTGTTTTCTTTTCTGGGGTAAGTTTTTCTATCTTGTCATTCTATCTAGAGAAGAATAGATGAACAAGAGAACAAAATACAAACATAGCAACTATGACCCCATCAAAATATATACTAAAAAATCAGAAGAGATCAGAAACCAAAAAAAGAAAGAAGAGAGAATATAATCCAACAGGTGGACCAAACAGAGCAATACCCTTGGTCCTGGGTACATTTTGGTCTGTTAGAAGAATCTAGATCCCAAAATTGTCAGGAAAGAGAAATATATATATACACACACAAATAAAGTTGAATACAATGAAAGGAAGCCAAAAATAATATATATAAAAATGTAACTGTAAAAATGAAAATTAAACAAGACTTAAAGAGTTTATAAAATAAGAAATAGTTGAAAAGGAAAAAAAGAAAAAAAAATTAAAATTAAAAGACTAAGGAACCATGAGAAGAAACCCCAAATCTACATACTGTTTTATCCTAGTGCTGGAGTTTTGCAGTTCTGTATGATCGGTAAACTTGGTATTAGCCATATGTTCCTCCTGGTCTTCTGGGGGAGGAGCCTGTTGTACTGATTCTCAGGTGTCTTTGCCCCCGGCGGAATTGCACCGCCCTTGCCAGGGGGCCAGGCTCAGTGTAAGCTACTTCACATTGCTCTATGTGGCTTTTGTTTCTGAAGGCTTTCTGTCCCACTTTGGGGATGGAAATGAACATGAAAATGGTGGCGCTCCGATCTCCAGCCCCGGAGCTGAAAATTTGCACACCCCAGTGTTTAGTGCACCCTCAGGGAAAAGGAATCAATCACTCTTGTGTCCCTGGTTTCTGTGGGCACTGTGTTCACCCAACCTGTGACCGAGTGTTTATCTCAGGCACATGACCCTGTATCGAGTTTCCAAACTTACAGACCCCTGCACTGTGCACTGGGACTGCTCCTCCCATGGCAGGGATGGGATCTCACTGTGGTTCTGCCTCTTGATAGGTCCCTGCTTGGAGAGCCGTTGCCCTACCATGCCCCCGCTCAGGGTTAATGGCAGCACTGAGCTGAAAGCCCACTCCTGGGCTTGAGGATAGCAGCTGGCTTCCCTGCTCTGATGCTTGGGAACTCTGCTGCACTCAGGCATGCCTATTCCTTCTGTGACCCTGGGGATCCTGAGACCACACTGTTCCACCTAGGATTCTGCCTGTTTGGCCACCTGAGCACCTTTCAGGCAGGGACTTCCCTCACTGGAACACATTTCTAAAAGTTCTAATTTTGCGCTCTGCTGCTATATCACTTTCTGGTAGCTGGCTCCCTTCCTCCGGGGTTTATCTTCTGATACATCTTCTTGGGTTCACTTCTCCACACCTCCTACCTTGCAAAAAGTGGTCGCTTTTCTATTTGTAGAATTGCAGCAGTTCTTTTCTTAGATCTCCAGTTGAGTTTGCAGGTGTTCAGAATGATCTGATAGCTATCTAGCTGAATTCCAGGAACCAGATGAAATTAGGATCCCCTACTTCTCCACCATCTTCCTTCTCAATCCATGCAAGATGACAGCTTAAGTAGAGTTCAGAATAAGCACATGGAAATTAAATTCAAGACATAAAAGTGCCTTACCTGTATAACTTTAAAAAAATTAGCTTTAGTGACAATTTACATACAGTAAAATTTACCCATTTAAAATGTGCAATTTGAGTTTTGACAATGTAGCCAGCCATGTAATCACCATCAAGAAACCATTTCCATCATTTTCAAAAAGTTCCGTTATGCTGCTTTGTAATTGATCTCTTTTCCCAGCTATAGCCACAGATATAAAAATCACTGCTTTCTGTGAGTTTGATGTTACCTTTTTTGTTGCATATCATTCCACTGTATTGATATACTTCAATTTGATATCTACTTCCATTAGATGATATTTGGGTTGTTTCCCTTTTGGGGTATTTACATATAAAGCTACTTTGAACATTTGCATACACCTTGTATGACTGTGGACTCCAGTTCTCTTAGGTAAATACCTGGAGTAGGATTGTTGGGTCATTCAGGAGGTATATGTTTCACTTTATAAGAAATTGCCGAACTGTTTTCTAAAGTGGCTGTACGATTTTACATTCCCATGAGCTACATAAGAGAGTTCCAGCTGCATCTTTGTTAACATTTGGTATTGTTAATTTAAAAAATACCAGTCATTTGAGTGAGTGTGTGGTGGTATTTCATTATGGTTTTAATTGGAATTTCTCTAATGATGAATAATGTTGGGTATCTTTTCATATGCATATTTGCCTTTTGTAAATCTTCCTTAAAGTATCGCTTCACATCCTTTGCTCATTCTTAAGAATTGAGATTTGTGTTGAGTTGGAAGAATTATACAAGAATGGGTACAAGTCCTTTACCAGAGACATGTTATGCAGATGCTTTCTCCTGGTCTGTGCTTGTCTCATTTCTTTAGTTCTGTCTTTGATGAAGCAGAAGCCATTAACTTTGTTGAAATCTAACTTACTTATGTTTTTCTTTTGATTCTTGCCTACCTAAACTTTGTTGAATACGAAGTCACAAAAATGTTTTGTGTTTTCTTCTAGAAGTTTTATGATTTTAATTCTTAGGTCTATTATCCATTTCTTTCTTTCTTTCTTTTTTTTTTTTAAAGATTTTATTTGTTTTTTTGACAGAGACACAGCGAGAGAGGGAACACAAGCAGGGGGAGTGGGAGAGGGAGAAGCAGGCTTCCCGCTGAGCAGGGAGTCTGATGCAGGGCCCAATCCCAGGACTTTGGGTTCATGACCTGAGCCGAAGGTAGATGCTTAACGACTGAGCCACCCAGGCGCCCCTCTATTATCCATTTCAAGTTAATTTTTATATAAGGTACCAATATGGATCAAAGTTTTATGCAATGGCTAGCTAATTCCTCTAGCACTATTTTTTGTAAAACACTTTTTCTCGCTCAACTACCTTATTACTTTGGCACCTCTGTTAAATCTGTTGACCTCTCGTATGTGTAGGTTTTAGGACTCTATTCTGGTCATTGATTTACATGTTCTTTTGTCAATACCACACTATCTTATTACTCTAGTTTTATAAATCTTGAAATTATATAGTTAAGTCTTACAACTTTTTTTTTTTCAAATTGCTTTGTCTACTCTAGGTTCTTTGCATTTTCGTATAAACTTAATTTGATATAAATCAGCTTGTTAATTTCTACCAAAAATAAATATGCCTCTTGTGATTTTCATTATAATTACATTGGGCCTATAGATAAGTTTGGGGAGAATTGACGTCTTAACAGGATGCCTGGGTGGCTCAGTTGGTTAAGCAACTGCCTTCAGCTCAGGTCATGATCCTGGAGTCCCTGGATCGAGTCCCGCATTGGGCTCCCTGCTCAGCAGGGAGTCTGCTTCTCCCTCTGACCCTCCCCCCTCTCATGTGTGCTCTCTCTCTCTCAAATAAATCTTAAAAAAATATATATTAAAAAGAATTGACATCTTAACAATATTGATCCATGAACATAGTATATTTCTCCATTTGGGTCTTTAAGTTTTCAGTACTGTTTTATAGTTTAAGTACCCAAGGCCTGCATATATTTTGTTAAATTTTACCCCCACATTTTTCATATTTTTGATATCGTAAAGGATGTTTTCAATTTATTTTCTAGTTAATTGTTGCTAGTATATAGAAAATTAATTGCACTTTTTTGTATATTGACCTTTATCTTGTGACCTTGAATCAAGGTACTTGATAAACTCATTTCTGTAGTTCACATCATTCTAGTAGCTATTTTGTAGAGTTGGGATTTTTAAAAAAAAAAGATTTATTTATTCATTAGAGAGAGAGAGAGAGACAGAGGGGAGGGGCACAGGAAGAGGGAGAGAAATCCTTAAGCAGACTCCTGACCCTTAGTGCGGAACCTGGTGTGATTGGGGGAGGGGTGATTGATCCCAGGACCCTGAGATCATGACCTGAGCCAGAATCAAGAGTCAGACGCTTAACTGACTGAGCCACTCAGGTGCCCCAGAATTGAGATTTTCTGCATAGGTCATCATACCATCTGGGAGTAGATAGTTTTACTTCCTTTTCAATCTGCCTTTTTTTCCTTCTTAGATAGGCTAGGCTCTCTGGTATAATAATGCATAGAAGTGGTGAGAGTGGAAATTCTTGCCTTGTTCCTGACTGTGGGGGAAAAATATTCAGTCTTTCATCATTAACTATGGTTTTAACTGTACCATTTTTATAAATGCCATAAACCAGGTTGAGGAAATTCCCTTCTGTTCCTAGATTCTGAGATTTTTTTTCCTTGGATGTATGTAGGAATCTTCTCCATCCATTAAGATGATTATAGGATGTGATACTGTGATTTACTATATAAAAAATACATTCTTTCCTCTCTTCTGGCACAGAGCTCCTAAAACCCTTGGAATTTTTAAAGTGATGAGAGCTTTAAAGGTGTCTTTTATTGTTAATGATGTGACTTTTGGAAATCACCTAAGATAGGGGCTGGTTGCCAGTTGGAGCCAACAATGTGATTAGAGGGTTGGAACGTTTTAGTCTTACCCCCAACCTCCTGAGAGAGGAAAGGGGCTGGAAGGTTGACTCATTGGCCCCTGGTGAATGAAGTCAATCAGTTATGCTGTTGGGACAAAACCTTCAAAAAACCTTCAATATGTTGGATTTGGAGAGCTTCCATGCCACTCTTCCAGGGGAGAGTGGCATGCCTGGTGAGGGTGTGGAGCTCTGTGCCTCCTCCCACATATCTGACTTTATGCATCTCCTCCATTTGTTGCTGAGTTATATCATTTAAAAAATTTTTTTATTGTTTTTAAAAATGGAGATATAATTGACATATTAGTCTCAGATATTCAACTTTGATGCATTGATATGTATAATATGAAATGATTGCAGTAGGTCTACTTAACATCCATCACCACACATAGTTAAAATTATTTTTTTCTTGTGATAAGAACTTTTAAGATTTACTCTCTTAGCAATTTTCAACTGTACAATACAGTATTAATACTGTATTAACTATTATGTAATATATTACTATAATTATATAATGTATATTATTATGTAATATCTGTTATTCTATATCATTAATACATACAGTATTAAATATATTTGCCATGCTGTATATTACATCCCCAGGACTTTTTAAAAAAGATTTAAAAAAATATTTATTTGACAGCAAGTGCACATAAGCGGGGAGTGGCAGAGGCAGAGGACGAAGCAGGCTCCCCGCTGAGCAGGGAGCCAGACACGGGGCTCCGTCCCAGGACTCTGGGATCATGACCTGAGCCAAAGGCAGACGCTTAACGACTGAGCCACGCAGGTGCCCCCCAGGACTTTTTATAACTGGAATTTGGTACTTTTTTACTCTCTCCACGTATTTTACCCACTCCCAAACTCCTGCCTCTGGATACCACCCATCTGTTCTTGTATCTATGAGCTCAAGTTTTTGTTGTTTTGTTTTGTTTTGTTTTTTAGATTCTGTGTATAAGTGAGATCATACAGTGGTTGTCTTTCTCTGACTTATTTCCCTTAGCATAATGCCCTCAAGGTTCATCCATGTTGTCACAAATGGCAGGATTTCTTTCCTTTTTTATGGCTGAATAATATTCCTGTGTGTGTGTGTGTGTGTGTGTGTGTGCGTGTGTGTGTGTGTGTGTGTGTGTGTGTGTGTACCGTACTCACCCTCAGACCCCATCACAAAAAAACATCACATTGGGTGTTAGGGCTTCAACATATGAATTCTAGGAAACACAATTCAGTTAGTATAGTACCCACCCTAACAAAGCAAAACTCAAAAATGATTGAGTCCAAATAAATTAACTGTGTAAAGCTCAATAATGAAAGATAAGTTTGCTTTGTTTTTTCCAGTGTTTGAAGTTCTTCTATCTTCCAAATTTATTGTACTGATTAAAAATTCCAGAAAAAATGTTAAAGAATAATAGTACAATTTTTTTTTTTCAACGACTTTAAACTCCATAGAACTTGGTGGGAAGACCCTGCCTGTAACTGTCAGGACCAGGCAATAACAAATGCACAGGACCTTTGATCCTGGCATGGCTCCAAGGAGAGGATGAGAGGGATGCACAGACACTTTTTCTGTAACTGTTTTCCTTTGAGTTTCATGCAGCTCCAAGAATTCCTCATCTATGCAATCTAGTAACCACATTTCACCGCCAGTTGAAGTTTTTGCCATAGGAGCTGTTTGAATCTTGTTCCAAAGAGTGGGCTCTAATTCCAAAACTATGTATTTTAATTTGCTAGCAGGACAGACTCCACATAATTATCAGATCCTACATAATCCTATTTATAAATGTACAACTTGACATTTCTTCAAAATTATAGGTCTAACAGTTTGCTCTGTGGTCCTACTTAGAACTCTACAAGTGTATGTATTAGTGTAGAAAAAGAACAGATCTATAACAAATTTAAATTACACATTTACAGACTTTTTGATACTGTTTTTTGTTTTTCCACAGTGAACATATGCTATTTTGTCATAAGAGAAACATGTTATTAAAAAGAATAAAAATAAATTTCTCCTTCATCAAGTGAGTATTAGTATTTTTTCATCTTTCACCTCTGAGTGGAACAACCAGGCGTGATCTTTGGTCTGCTGCCTTTTAGTCATTGCCATGCTTTGTTTCATGAAGCAAACAGCTAGAACAGTTTAAACTCTGTTTTGCAAGATGTGAATAATCTTTATACCACATTCTATTAAATTCCCTTTATATTGACTGAGGAAGTTTACATGGAGAATGAAAATGTGAATGAATGAGTATGGATTAGTCATATTTTCTAGGGAATAAAGCCTCAGATGCTCTGTCTGAGTGTAGTCCCAGATCACAGCTAACCATGGTGTTACTTTGCTTCCATTAATAGGTCATTGCCTTTAAGAATGTTTGGTCAAGGAATAGGGATCTGGCATTTCTGGGTTCTCTAGCCTTCATACTGTATCTAAGAGTACCCCATCCTACTCTACTCCCATCTTACATTACACATTAGGAAACTTCATTGTAACATTCACCGTGAGGTTTAAAGTAGGTAAACCTGGAGTTATAGAAGAAGATCTGATCTTTAATGAATTAAAAATCAGGGATGGGTGTTAGTTTGCACCTAACTTTTAATTTGCAACCAAAGAGTTGATAGTTTTTATGTGCATTATGTGGTGTGCTTGGTATTGCATATAAAAAAAGATGCTTTTTTATTTTCCTTGATTGACCTGGCCCAACTGTCTTTTAAGAGTATCCTGGACAAGCAACTGGGTATATTAAACAGTTACTGTCAGCAGGAGCTGTTCGATGGGTTCATTAATGCAATTTTTGGAAGCTGTGTTCCCTGGCCAACTAAAAGTAGCTGTTCCCTATATGTTTTCTTGTGAGTTTGGATGAAATTTTCAGTACGGCAAGTCACATTCCATACTGCCTGGCTTCTTGTCAGATGAGGTACCTAGTAAATATTTTAGCAGTTGAAAACTTTGCTTCTATATGTGTCTGTGCCAGTTTTGTGATCTTTATCAGAAATGTATTTATGTTTCACCATATGGCCACAGGGCTGTAGTATACTCCTCTAAGATGTCACTTCTGTTCATTTCTGCTTTTAGCTTCATGCATCTTCTTTCCAAAATGCTCCCACCCTCATGTTTCCAAATATCACCCAGGTGTCTGTTTTTTTTTTTAAACTTTATATTACAAAGTAATAGAGATTGATTGTAGAAAATTTGAAATACAGGAAAGCACAAATGAAAAGAAAAAACCACCTATGCTTTTATCACTCAGAAAAGTTGACTTTTTCTTTTAAAGTTTTTATTTCAATTGCAGTTAGTTAACATACAGTATTATATTGGTTTTGGGTGCATAGTGTAGTGATTCAGCACTTTATACATCGCCCGGCGCGCGTCACAAGTTCACACCTTCATTCCCATCGCCTGTTTCAACCAACCCATACCCCCACCGCCTCCCCTCTGGGAGCCATCAGTTTGTTCTCTACAGTGAAGAGTCCCTTTCTCGGTTTGCCCCCCTCTCTCTGTCTCCCTCTCTGTCTCCTTTTTTCCCCCTTTGCTCATTTGTTTTGTTTCTTAAATTCCACATATGAATAAAATCATATATTTGTCTTTCTGACTGACTTATTTTGAAAAGTGTACTTGTACCCCAGTGTTTATAGCAGCATTTTCTACAAAGACAAATGATGGGGAAACAACCCAAGTATCCGTCAACTGATGAGTGGATAAGAAGATGTGGTGTATATACACACACACACAATGTAATAGTAACCATAAAAAAGAATGAAATCTTGCCATTTGCAACAACATGGATGGAGCTAGAGAGTATTATGCTAAGTGACTTTTTTTTTTTTTTTTTTTACTTTTAAATAAAGTTGGCATCATTCTGGCCCAGGTTTGTGACCTGCTTTTTTTTTAGTCATAACTGTAAGTTGTGAACACCTCACATTATTAAGTATTGTGATGCAACATAATTTTTAATGGCAGTAGGATGCATCGTAATTTATTTAACTTGTAACCTTGGTTAGGCATTAAGACTCTTTCTAGTGTTACTAAAAATAACCTTGTGATGAAAATCTTGCTCAAATTTGCATATATCTCCATTACTTCACAGGATAAATTTCTGGAGCGACAATCACTGCATCAAAAAGAATGTGTATTTTTATGTAGTTAGGTTGTCCTCCGTAAAAGTTGTTTCAGTTAGCACTCAGATAAGGTATGTGTGGACTGTGCATCTCTCCTGTACCTTTGCTAATCCACAGTATAGATGACCTCTCCCTCCCCACCAACCCAGTCTGTTAGATCTCCCATTTCTTTCCTAATGCCTTTGGGCATATTATTTCTTCATGACACTCTGTGAGTCTTTTCATGATATTTATCATAATTGCAATTATATATTATATTTATGATTATTTCATGTCTGTCTCCCCACACTAGACTACCAGGTTCCAGGAAGGCAGTGACCATATTGATTTTATTTACCCCTGTATATCCACTGTGAAGCACATAGTATGTGTTCAGGACATTTTTGTTGAATAAGTGGGCATTATTGTGAAAATAATTTTCCAATTTGATAGGCAAGTTACTATATTTGACTAATGTCTTTTTATTAGAGGTTAAGCATCATGCTTTTATTGCTTAATGTTACTATTAATTGCCTATTCATGTTTTGTCCATTTTTTTGAGGAGTATCATCTTTTGATTCAAAGCTCTTCTCTGCCTCTTCTTCTGATCCTAGAGGCTCCTATCTGAATATGGTATTTTTTCCCCGTCACTTTCCATCTCTGCTTATGCCCCTATAATATTTTTGTTCACTTGATTTATTATCCATTCTTTGTGTTTGCTAGGTAGGCAACTGAGACAAGCATTATTGAAGTCAGGGTCCCCTCTTGATTATTTCCTGGTGTCTATCACTGATTACCTTCCTCTCTTACTGCCCTTCCCCCTCATTATAACTTCTGCCCTCCAGTTATAGATACCCCCAAGATTAGCTGGACTTTAAGAAATCTTCCCTACCCCATTCAGCTTAAAGTCGGCTTAATTTAGTGCTCTAGCTTGAGGAAAAAAATACATTTTTTTCCCTTCTCCAGAAGCATTCTGTCCCTAGCTAAGAGCCTATCATTTTGACATCTTAAGCCCAGGCCTGGCGACTATTTTCTTTAAAGGGCCACACGGTAAATATTTGAGGCTTGAGGTCCAAATGGTCTCTGTTGTAAACACACAATTCTGCCTTAAGCCCAGACCTGGCAACTGTTTTCTTTAAAGGGCCACACGGTAAATATTTGAGCCTTGAGGTCCAAATCGTCTCTGTTGTAAACACACAATTCTGCCCATGTAGTTAATATATAAATGAGTGAGTGTGGCATGTTCCAGTAAAATTTATGAATACTGAAATTTGAATATCATATAATTTTCATGTGTCACAATATGTTCATTTTATGTTTCCCCCCCAACTATTTAAAAATGTTGAGACTATTCCAAGCTTATGGGCAGTACAAAGACAGATGGTGGGCCAGATTTGGCCCCTGGGCTATCGTTTGCTGACCCTGTCACAAGCCACACTCCAGAGAGAAAAATCACATTTGTAATTCTCATCCTGTCATTTACCTCCCAGTTCCCCACACTTTTGGAATTTGTTAAAAACCAGCAAAAACCTACCTCTGTGTTTTAGCTTTCCTCCTAAAACTTGCTGTCTTTGAGCCTGTTTCCCTGGGTCTCTTATTATTCGTCCCTTTCGAATCAGCACCTGCACTGGATTCTTTCCTAATTTCTATGCATTCTGCATTCCACCTTTATAGTGTCCCCTCTTTCTAGTCTTACTCCCTAGTCTAAGACTCCCCTCCAGAGACTGGCACTGGGCTCCCCGTTGGTTGTCCACCTCTAATACCATTTTCTGCTGACAGATTAAAATTCTGATAGTGTCTTTCCCTTGCTGAAAATCTTGAGGTTTTGTCTGCATAACCAAGTAAAACTCCTTAGTTTGGCACCTAAGGTATTCTGTAGTACTTCCTTCTCTCTTCTTCAGTATTCTCTTCCACTACTTCCTTAGTGCCTCCAGGCAAGTTATTTTTTTCCCCTTTTCCTGTGCTTACGATGTTCCTTATGGCTTCATTGCCGTCTCTACCACCCTTCTTTGCAGTGTCCCCCCCACCCTTCAAGGCCCTTCAAAAAGGAAGCTTTCCCTATATTTATAACCTAATGTGATAATAGGTCCTCTGTGCTTCTGTCCCTCTTTAGTGATGCCCAGAGTCAGCCTTAGGTTATGGCAGTTTATGCTTTTATCTCATTTCCCTACTTAATTTTAAGTGGCTTGAGAGGAATGACAGTGCCGTGACCTTTTTTGGTCCCCTCAAACAGTGATAATACAAGAAGTTGTACTGATTCTTCTAATGAGGGGAGCATGTCGGGATGTGAAGAATCAGTTCTCTTTTGATTCTCTTAACTGTTCACTGGGAGAGCTTTGGCGAGTTCTCTGATGGCAGGTGCCGAAGAAGTATGAAGAACATAAGCCCCAGGGCTGAGGCTTTTTGTGAAAGCTAGTGATATGATCCTAGGAATCTGATCTCCCTCCCCCCAGCCCCTTTTCCTATAACCTTACAAGATACTGAAATCGTCTTCATTTTCCAGGTGAAGAAACTGAGACCTAAGTGGTTATACAGTTTGTAAGTAGTGACAGGCCAAGTGAAAACAAGAAGAAAGATGAAAAAATACAAAGTATAGAAGGAAAAAATATTCATAGTGATTCTGTCTATGTGATAGGATTTTAGGTAGTCTTTCCTAGCATCTATTTTTCCCGCTTATTATCTTTAAACATACATTATGACTCTTAATGCTTTAAGTCATCCCATTTCAGATGTTGTGGTTTTACTGGGAGAAATGCGAATCCACGGTCTTTGATTCACTTAGGCCTCCCCTGCCGTGGCTGTTCTCCGGGTGGGGCTGTCTGCATGTTTGTCATGCTTCTCTGACCTAACTGCCTGAGCTTCCGGCTTATTTTTCCAAATAGTCTTGTACATCACCTTCAACCTTATTGGGATCTCTATGCCTTTGGCTTGTCTCAGCTAAAATCCTTAGACCCCTGTTGTCTTAGCTTACGCCTCTCCTGTCTTTACTCCCTGCCTATTGCATTTGGATAATCCTCTTTCATTTCCTCACCTTATTTTTCTGCTTTCTCAACTGCCTGAACTGTCTCCCCTTTCCCTCTAACTCTTAGGAGTGGGCCTTGCTGCTGAACTCAGGATACTGAAGCCGTTAGTCACTCTACCTTGACCCTACATTCTGTATCCCACCTGGTTCTTTCTCCCTTCTTTCCTGTTACAACAGAAGAGCTTTTCCTTCTTACCCTGGCTCACATTCCTTCCTGCCTCCTAGGACCTTCCATCATTCAGTCCCTTCCTTGCATTTGGCATTCACTAAGCATGTGTTTAATAAACATCGAATTTTTATAAACAGAAGAAAATGAGTAACAAAAATCCTTTCTGGGTAAGAGTAGGAGATTGAGTAGGAGTTTGAAAAATGGAATACTCTAGAATCTAATTGTTTCAGAGAATGTTAATTATCCTGGAAAATTGCAGAGTGTTTTATAGATTCCATCTGCTCTAAATATATTTTAGATGGTATGAAATGTTATAGTGCCGCTTAAGAATTTACCCATTTGATTGAAAGACATTTCCTGTGATAGAGGTTTCCTTTTACATATTGTTCAGGTTTACCTTTGATCTTTTTCTTTTTGGATTATAACTTGAACTTTTTTTCTTTTTTTCCGTAGCTGGAGAACACATTCAAATCGGTTATTGCACAAATTGGACCTGGAGGGACTATCAGTCCAGAACTAAAACATAAGATAAGATTTGTAAGTATTTTCTGTTTCTGGGAAATGAATATGAATAATTAATTATACATTTAGATCTCATTTGTGGTTAAATTTACTTTGCTTATGAGTATTTATTTTATAATTATACCTGATCTTTTCAAGTATATTGCAAATGGAGTGGCTATTCTTTTAAGATCAGGAAAAAAAATTACTCCTAATAATTTTTAATGTTCTCAAAATTATTTAGAAAATACCCATCACCTGGTTACCCCCTCCCTTCTGAGATTCTCAATTTGTTTTCCGGGGTCTATATACATATATATATATATATATATATATATATATATATATATATATAGGGGCCTATATATAAATATAAATATATATATAATATATATAAATTTATTAATTTTATATATATATTTTTAATAGATAAAATTTCAATGTAGTCCTTTTTTCCCTATTCAATGCTACCTTTATATATGTACCAGTTTTATTTTCCCTGTAACTCTGTGAAGTAGTGTCCTCTAACAAAGAGAACAAAATATACCCAGGAAGTACTGAAACACCCTACCTTGCCCACATTGAGAGATTATAGCCCCTCCTCCCCTCACCCTGCTGTAAAAATTTTAATTTTTAATGTTTTTAAAAAATTTTTAATTTCATAAATTTTATTCTTGGGTTTCATTTTGGCTTTGCTTTTTCGGTGGTGGCTTCCGACTGCTCCAGATATTCCCAGGCTGCATCTTGCCTGGATTGTGGTTGATATTTAGGGCTCTGTACATTCCCTCAGCCACCCCTCAACAGAATGACTAGGAGGAGGAACTCCTAACAAAGAAAAGAACCAGAGACAATGATTTCTCCTGCAGATCTAATGGATATGGATATAAGCAGGATATCAGAGATAGACTTTTCAGGGTAGCAGTTATGAAGTCAATAGCTAGGCTTGAGAAAACCATTAGTGGTGATATAGAATCTCTAAGGGCAGAAATGAGAGCCAATCAGGCTGAACTTAAAAGTGTTATGAGTGAGATGCCGTCTAACCTGGATACTCTTAACAACCAGGGTAAATGAGGCAGAAGAATGAATTAGTGATCTAGAAGATAAACTGATAGCCATTTATATTTCTTATGTGAATTACCTGTTCATGTCTTTGGCCTAATTTGTTGTTTTTCCTTGTTAATTTGTGAAAGCTCTTTGGCCGTTAATGTATCGGGCTAAAGAGTATGTACACTTAAAATTTTGGTGGGAGCTATTCTTATTTGAATGATCAGAGTGCTGTTACTACTCTTATTGCTTTAAATTATTCCATTTTGGATGTCGTGGTTTTACTAGGAGAAATGCAAAAACCATGGTACATTCAAACCCTGTTTTTTTGTTTGGACATTGACTGTGTATCCAACAATTATTTATTTAAGAATGTTCAATATGATTTCTTATGGTAACAAAAAGTTAAAGGAATGTTTAACTTCATTGGTACATTCATTGGTAAAGGATTGGTTAAATTAACTACCGAAACTAGACAGTATCGTGAGGCTCATAAGAAAGTTTACGTATATCTCAATTAATTTTCATGGAAGTATCTCCTTGACATATTGTTTGACTTTAAAAACAGGTGTTATAGAATAGCAAGTTTAGTATTTTCTTTTCATGTAAAATCATGTATAATGTGTGTGTCTACATAAAAGGTTTCTGAAAGGATGATTTATGAAAAGCAGCAACAATTATCCCTGGTCACAGGATTTTGGAATCGTTTTTATATTTTTCTGAAGCTTGATTTAGCCTTTTTAATGAAACATGTAATATTTGGAAAAATCTGGGATAACAAAACTTTTTACACTTTATTGGGATAGAGTAAGTCTGCTTTTAGGAATTTTTCCTAAAAGATAATTGGACAAGTGTGCAAGATGCAAATATGAAAATAATTATAATATTTGTGACCATAAAGCAAAGGACACAGCCATAAATAGAGGATCAAGTAAATAAATTTATATGGAATAATTTGATAACTCTATAGCCAGTATATATGTTGATCCATATTTACTGACATGGAAAATTGTTTATGGTATGATAATAAAAAACTGGTTATAGAAATGACCTTATTTTTATATTAAATACAGGTATTTTTATGTGCATATGGGCAACAATGACTATGATAATTTTTTCTTTGCTTAACTGTATTTTTCAAAGTTTTCTATAGTATCCATTTTATTTCTCTTCTACCATTTAAAATGCTTGAGGGATGCCTGGCTGGCTTGGTTGGTAGAGCATGTGTCTCTTGAGCTCGGGATTGTGAGTATGAGCCTGACACTGGGTATTGAGTTACATAAAAATAAAATCTTTAAAATAAAATAAAATGCTTGAAATTATGCTGTAGGATTTTTATTTTATGTGAGCTAAAGCTAAATATATGAGCTAAAGAATCGTAGGAATTTCTGGAGACCTGTGGCATTGTAGTATTGTGCAAGAATGATTTCTTGACTCTGGAAATGTTGGAAGCCTTTTTTTTGTTTTTTTTGGTTGCATCCTTTTTTAAAACTGGAAACTGATCTAAAAAATATTGTGACTTTTAATTCATTCAGTAATGTTATTTTTTTTTTACTATTTAAGTTTATATGTCTTATTTTGATATTTTGTTAGCCAGCATCCTAATAGTGTCTATTTATGTTGTATTTTATTTTCTATTAGGTTGTATCCAAGTTTCCAGAGGGCTTGCTTATTTCTAAACTGCTCAGAGAGTTTGAGGTGAGTATTTTCTTTTTCATCAACCATGGTTTTTTTATGTCTTACGTTTCTTGTGGTGGATAGAAATTTTGTGTCTATTCCTTGGATTCCCCCACCTATGCTCTAGAACTTCAACATTTTGTTTTGCATTTTGCTATCATTTTCTTTACTAAAAGAGTTAAGAATATGATCCTTTATAAGTACTTCATTATATATAGGATATCTTTACCATTTAATAGTATTATTAGAATAAAAGTTAATTTATTTTTAAAGTCTGACAATGCCAAGTGTCAGTGGGGATGTGGAAAAACAGAATATGTCATCCACTGCTCGTGGGACAAAATCCCTTTGGAACTTTGACAGTAGCAAGTAAAGTTGAAGACAAGCACCCCCAATGATCTAGCACTTCCACTTCTACATACATACTTTAGAGACACTCTTATGTGTGTGCACATGGAGATCTGCATAAGATGTGAACCTGGCAGCAGAATGAAAAACTGGAAGCAGATTAAACGACTGTCAATAGGAGAATGGATAAATAGAGATTGACATTTATGTGATGGAATAGTAGATAAAATGAACTAGGTTTATTCTGCAACATGGAATCATCATCTGTTTAGTGAAAAAATCACGTTGCAGAATGGTAATTTAGACACTGCCTTATATCCAATTTAAAAAAATGGTAAGATCTGTATACATGTTAGCTCTGTGCTAGGCTCTATTCTGAATGCCTTTCATGTTGTAATTCATTTGATTTTCATGATAGACTGAGGCACAGAGAAGTAACTTGCCTAAGGGTCAGATAGTAATGGGTGGAGTCAGGATTTGAACCCCAGGCAGCCTGGCTTCAGAATCCTAAATCTTAACTTCTGTGCCATGAAAACTGTCATATATTTCCAGATATAAACAGATTTTATGAGCTACTACAGCATAATGGTTGATACATTAACCTGTATGTGCTGGTTTATAAATGATATGTAAAGTCAGGATAATATTACTTAAGAGAGTTTTGTGAAGTTTTAATGACTTAAAAATGAAATATTTAGAACAGTGCCTGCCACATAGTAAATTATGCAGTAAATATTAACTCTTAGAAGAAAGAAAGATTGAAAAGATAGGCATCATCCCCTGGATAGTGATGGAGAAAACCTAAGTTCCCATTGTTTTAAAAATATGAATCTTTTAGTGCCACACAATTTATTTCAAATAGACTTAAAACAAGGGGTCTTGATTTTTTTTTTGATGAACCAGCAAATTAACTTACCTTATAATGAAATTCCAAAATAAAGTCTGTTAAAGAATGACTTAATTACCATAAAATTTATGGGTAAAATCAGTCTCCTATGCCAGATTCACAACTCAGAGTGAATAGTTTTATACCACAGTCAAATGTAGCTTGTAATAAAAGTTCAAGGTGTTAAGGTTACAAGTCAGCAATTCGGGAGAAGTTAAAACAAACCTTTTAATGTTATAGCAAAGCTCTTTGCTTTTCTTAGTAAAACAGGCAGAAATTCAGCTTCATGATTAGAAGTATATAGGAAGTATAGATTTATTTTAACTTTTGTTCTAACTTGGAGAAACACTTGCTTAACCCTTTATTTATCCAGTGTGATGTAAAAGCTATACCTGTGGGATTTGCCCTCTTGAACTACCTGCTCAGTAGTTTGTCATTTGTTCAAAATGGCTTGTTCAGTTGCTAATTGAAGGGAAGATAGTGCAGTGGCAGCATAGGTTTTGGTTTTTCCTGAGCCTCCACATAAAGACGGAAAAACTAGATAGCAAAACTAAAAATCCACTGACAATATCTACAACAAAATTGGGTAATATATTTTCTAAGAACAATTGTGTGGGGAGTAATTGCCAGCGGCCACAAGGTCTTCATGTTGCCAGTGTCTGTGTCAGGAGAAAACAGGGAAGCAGGGGAGCCAATTTCTGATGGATCTGGGAACAAAAAAGTTACAAAGTAACCATCAGATCATTCACTAGACAGTAGAGCAAGCCATTTTGAAAATAGCAACTGAAACTGGACAATATCAGTCTAATAGCAGAGAGTATCTCACGGTAAGGCTTGAATCAGACTGGAGCATTATAACCTCTGAATTCTTGAAATGGACAGGCCAGAGGTCCCTTCCAGGTAGGACCAGACAAGAGAAAAAAATTAAGCAGGACAGGGACCATAGAAAAAGAAGGGCTCAGATGTAAGTAGGATTAAGAGACGAGAGCCAGAATATTTCAAAAACAAGCTACTATATATGTATATATACAATTTTAAATTTGAGTGAAGTTGACCATATTACATTAGTTTCAGGTGTACTTCATGGCAGCTCAACGTTTAAATATGATGCTATTCTCACCACCAGTGTAGCTACCATCTGTTACCATACAGCACTATTACAATATCACTGACTATATTCCTTATGCTGTGCCTTTATTCCTGTGACTTATTCCTTCCATAACTGGAAGACTGTATCTCCCACTCCCTTTCACCAATTGCTCATCCTCCCCATCCCCTGCCTTCTGGCAACCATCAGTTTGTTCTCTGTATTTACAGGTCTGATTCTGCTTTTTGTTTGTTTATTCATTTTTTAAAATATTCCACATATGAGTGAAGTCATGTGTTATTTGTCTTTCTCAGTCAGACTTATTTCACTTAGCATAGTACTCTCTAGGTCCATCCATGTCGTTGCAAATGGCAAGGTCCCATCCTTTTTATGGCTGTGTAATACTGTGTGTGTGTGTGTGTGTGTGTGTGTGTGTGTGTGTGTGTGTGTACCACGTCTTCCTTATCCATTCATCTAATGGACTCTTAGGTTGCTTCCATTATTCTGGGTGTTGTAAATAATATTGTAGTAAACATAGGGGTGCATAAATTAAATAAATTAGTGTTCTCATTTTCTTTGGGTAAATTCCCAATAGTGAAATTATTGGATCATATGGTATTTCTATTTTTAACTTTTTGAGGAACTTCTGTGGGTGTACTACAATACTATATTTTTTAACAATATATGAAAATAGTAGAAGGAGGAGGTCTGAAGCAGAAAAGCCATCCAGAATGTTCTACAGATTAGGAAAATGAATTTAATGTAAGATATGCAACAGAAGAGGATCAGGGCCAAACTTCTTCATTGTGTTAAGAAAAAAAGAGAATAAGGAGAAGAATCATTTATCTATAGATAGTGAAAGCATGTCAGAAATGCATGCCCCTAATACAGATCAAAACTGAAGCCTGCTTTTTCAAAAAGATACGTTAAGAAAGTGATACAAAAAGATACATTAAGAAAGTTCTTTCATGAACAACATAAATCTGAAGTATATGAATTTGGAAATAAAGTGATAATAGATTGGGCAGAATTAGAAACAAAAGAAAAAAATCATTTCCAAAATGAAGACTAAACTACAAAGATGGCAAGAGCTAAAAATACAACAGATAATGCCCTCAGAAAAGAACAGGTAAATATGAGGAACATGTTGAAAATTAAAAGGAAATGAAGGAGGCACTGGGGATCTAGTCATAAAAAGTCTCTGTAAGATTTTTGAAATCTAGTGAGAAACTCAGGCACACAAATAAGATGATATGTCTGAGTAGCCTGTATTGGAACAATCTTGAAGATAAATATTATAAATTCTGGACAAAGTTTAAAAAACTCACTCTCTGAAGATACTAGATCAATATCTAAAAGTAGGCAGAAACTGGACAGGATTCAGCATCTGGAAGAGGGAATGACACTTTTATTTGCCTGGATTTCGGCCGGATGGCAGGCCCCATCCAATGGTTGGAATTTTGGATTTGGACAAAAACCAGAAGTTTATACTGCCTTGAAGAACCAAAGGATAGTGTTTAGAGCTACGTAAGCAGCTGAAAAAAGGGGAGAAATTTTAGGATGGAGAGAGCTACAGAGAAGGAGCACCAAATTCTGCACATAAATTCTTCCCAAATCTCTGGTTGACAGTTGAACTACACATGGTTGCAGCAAGGTCAAAGTAGCCTAGTAAGGCTAAAAGAACTGAATATATTTCAGCTGTTGACCATTACAGAGAGACAGAGTTTAAGTTCGGCCAAACTGCCTGCTAAAACAAAGCAAAAAGCAATCAGCTTAAAAGGAATATGAACAATTCCAGAGTCTTTTTAATATACCATTCATCATGTCCAGGATACAAACCAATTTACTAGATATCTGTTAAGAAACAAATATGATCCTTGGTGAAGAGAAAAAGTAATCAATGGAAATATTGGTGATGTAGATGTTGAAGTTAGAAAAAGGTTGTTTTTTAAAATATTTTATTTATTTGACAGAGAGAGACACAGCAAGAGAGGGAACACAAGCAGGGGGAGTGGGAGAGGGAGAAGCAGGCTTCCCGCCGAGCAGGGAGCCCGATGTGGGGTTTGATCTCAGGACCCTGGGGTCATGACCTGAGCCGAAGGCAGCCGCTTAACTGACTGAGCCACCCAGGCACCCCAGAAAAAGGGTTTTAAAAGAACTTTTATTGTCCTGTTAAAGAATATAAAGAAATATGTGTTCATATTGAATGAACAGATAACGGGTCTTACTGGAGAAAAAATATAAAAAAACAAGGTATTCTAGAAGTAAAAAAAAAATTCACTGCAGTATCTTAACAAGTTGGAAATGGTAGAAGAAAGCACCAGTGAACTTCAAGACAGATCAATAGAGATGGTTCAATCTGAAGAACAGAGAAAATAAATGAAAGATAAAAAAAGCAGAGTCTGAGAGACTGGTAGGACAATACCAGATGGTCTAATGTAGATGTAATTGGTGAGGAGAGAAAGAAAGGAGAGGATATAGGAAAATATTTGAAAAAATAATGGCTGAACATATTCCAAATTTTTGTGAAAGAAGTTTACAGATTTAAGAAGCCCAGATAACCTCACCCAGTGAATATAAAGAAAACTTTGCATCATAGTCAACTGCAGAAAACCAAAGATAATTAGAAAATTCTGAGAGCATCCAGCAAAAAATGATTTTCAGAGAAAATCCTGAAAGCAGTGAAAGAAATGCACACAGAGGAACAATGATACAAGTGATGGCTGACTTCTCATTAGAAACAATAATGACTAAAAGAGAGTGGAAGGATATCTTAAAAGTGCTCAAAGGAAAAATAATGTTAGGCCAATATTTTAGGCCAACAAAAGATACTTGATAGTATCTTTCAAGAATGAAAGTAAAAGACATGGGTGCCTGGGTGGCTTAGTCGTTAAGCGTCTGCCTTCGGCTCAGGTCATGATCCCAGGGTCCTGGGATTGAGCCCCGCATTGGGCTCCCTGCTCAGCGGAAAGCTGCTTCTCCCTCTGCGACTCCCCCTGCTTGTGTTCCCTCTCTTGCTGTGTCTCTGTTAAATAAGTAAATAAAATCTTAAAAAAAAAAACGTTTTCAAATGATCAAAAATTGCAAATTAATAGTAAGCAGCCCTGCACTATAAGAAATTCTAAAGAACATTCTTTAGGCTGAACAAAATGATGCTATGTTCACTCAAATCTGCAGGAAGAATTGAAGAGCACAGGAAATGGTAAATGGGTATATATAAAAGACTTTCCTTTCATCACTTAAATATATGACTGCTTAAAGCAAAAATTATAACATTGTGTAATTGGGTTTGTAACATGTAGATATGTGGATGTAATACACACGAAAACCATAGCATAATGAGTGGAGTACATGGAGCTATAGGTTGTAAGGCTCTTTATATTTTATGTGAGGTAGTTCTATACATCTTTAACTGAAAAATTAAGGATGTATAAAACAGCCATAAAAATGCAGAGTTGCAGCTATTAAGCCAGTAGAGAAATTAAAATGGAATTATACAAAAATAGTAAACCCAAAGGAAGATAGGGTTTAGTGTTTAGTGTTTAGGGTTTAGTGTTCAGCTGTCTTGCTGGAAAGACAATGGAACAAGGTTTAGAGGAATAGAATACAGATGGGATCAGAAGAAATTAAATAGAAAAATAGTGGGGTGCCTGGGTGGCTCAGTCAGTTAAGCATCTAACTCTTGATTCCAGCTCAGGTCTTGATCTCAGGGTTGTGAGTTCAAGCCCCATGCTGGGCTCCACACTGAGCATGGAGCCTACTTAAAAAAAGGGCAAAATGGTAGCTGTAAATCCAGTTATCTTAATTTCACAAATGTAAGTGGGTGAAATATTAGAATTAATGAAATTATGAGACCAGATGTAGAGGCAAGATGCAACTAGATGACATTAACAAGAAACATACTGTAAATATAAAGACAGAGACTGAAAGTAAAAGATGAATAAGACAGTAAATAAGCATAAAAGAACTGAATTAAAAAAATTCAGATAAAACAGTTCAAGGCAATATGTATTATCAGAGGACCATTTGGTAAAGGATCAATTCTTAGGAAGGGCAAAGGATCAATTCTTAGGAAGATACACTATTTAAATGTGTATTTATCTAATATTTTAAAATAAATGATCCAAAAATTGACAAAATAATGAATTCCATAAATAGATTTTGTTTTTCCAGCAATTAATAGGATAGCTAAAAAATGCATAAGGCCATAGAAAGTCTTAACCACTCTCTCTACCATCTTGGTCTATTTTATAGAACACTAGACTCAACACTGCAGAATACACTTTCTGTTCAAGTACATATGGGACATTTGCCAAGATAGAACATTTGGTTGGCTATAGAATTAAGTCTTAACAAATTTCAAAATATTGAGATCTTAGAGTATGTTTTCTGATTAAGAAGGGATTAAATTACAAATCAAACAGTAAATTATTTAAGTATTAGCCTTTCAGATAATTTGGAAATTAAACACCGTTTTTCAAGTAATTATTAGGGAAATTAGAAAATATTTCCAACTGAATGATAATGAAAATACAACATATCAAAATCTGTGAGATGTAGCCAGAACATTCCTCACAAGGGAAATTATAACTCTGAAATGCCTAAATTAGAAAAGAAGAAAGATATAAAATCATCATTGACCTTAAGGGTTTACCTTAAGCAGACTAGAAAAAGAAGGGCAAAGTAAGCTCTAAACAAGTAGGAGGAATGAAATGACAAAGCTAAGGATAGAAACCAATAAATTAACAATTAAGAGAAAATTAAAGCCAAATGTTGATTCTTTGAAAGTTCACCAAAAGTGGTGAACCACTAGATCCTTTAAAAAAAAAAAAAAAAAAGACAAATCTCAGTATCATGAAAGAAAGATTTTGTCATTATAGATCCTACAGATCTAAAATGACGATAAGGGAATATTATAAACAACTGTGCCAATCATTTGATAACTTAGATGAAATGGACAAATTTCCTAAAAGACACAAATTGAACCTGAAGAGAAGTAAAACTGTCTTTATTTGTAGGAAACATGGTTGTCTACATAGGATATATTAAGGAATCCATGAAAAAGCTACTCAGACTAACAAGTGAATTTACTAAGGCCAAAGATACAGGTTAATATTTGAAAAATCTGTTACATTTCCATATAAAGGCAGAAAACAATTTGAAAAATTTAAAAATTTCTGTTTACAATAGTGTCAAACTTAAGTAACTTGAAAATAAGATTAACAAAGAAATGTAAGACATCTACATCAAAAACTACTAAACATAGCTGAGAGAAATGCAAGAGGACTTAGCTGTAACACATTCATGGGTGAGAAGTCTCAATATTGTTATTATGCTCTAGATTCATTACATTTTTCATCACAATTCCTGCAGGCTATTTGTAAACATTGAAAAATGCATGAATTTGTCATATAGGAGCATACATGAAGAGATCCACTCATATGCACTCAAGTGGTTTTTGACAGAGGTGCCAAAGGAATTAAATGGGGAAAGGAACATCTGTTCAGCAAATGATGCTGGAACAACTGAATATCCATAAAGGAAAAAAATGAACCTCAACCCCAACCTCATACCATGTACAAAAGTTAATTTGAGATATATCATAAATCCAAATGAAAAAGTTAAAAATTAAAGCACCTAGAAGAAAACACATTTTCACAACCTGGAGATAATGAGTTTCTTAGGACATAGAAAGCAATAATCATTTAAAGGAAAATTAATGAGACTTTATTAAAATTATATTTAGGAGACTACTTAAAAATTAATAGGCAGATCACAGACTAGGAAGAAATATTTACAATCGTACATCTAAAAAAAGACTTAAATCCAGAATACATAAAGAACATTTTATAATTACAGAAAGCCAGACAACTCCATTAAAAAAAATTGCAAAAAGATCTGAACAGTTTGCAAATGCAGATATGTGAGTGATTAATAGCACAAAGCACAAATGTAAACTCTCATACATTTTTGATGCAAGTATAAAATGGTACAACTACTTTGGAAAATGTTCTCTTTCTTATAAAGTAATTATAATATAATTTACCCCTTTGACCCAGGATTATACTCTTATTTTCCAAGAGAAATCAAAGCCTGTGTCCCCCCCAAAAGACTTGTACATAATATTTATAATAGCTTTATACTTAATTGCCAAAACTGAAAACAACCCTATTATTCACCAATGGGAAAATGAATAAAGAAATTATGGTATATTTTTACAATGAAATACTTATTCATCATTAAGAAGAAATAAGCTAATACATGAACCAACATGGATGAATCTGAGAAACACTCGCTGTTGAATGAAGCCTCACACAGAACAGTGCTGTAGGATGTCTTCCATGTGAAGTGCTTGCTGAACTGATGGAAATGTTCTGTATATTGAACAGGGCTTTGGGTTACACAGTTTTGCCTTTTTTTTTTTTTGCACACAGTTGTTTATAGCACCTTTATTCATAATTGTGAAAACTTGGAAGTGATTAGAATGTGCTTCAGTAGGTGAATGGGTAAATAATGGTATATCCAAACAATGGAGTATTCAGCTCTAAAAAGAAATGAACTGTAGGTCCATTTCTTGGTTTATCTCTTCTACTCTAAAGATTTTTAAGTGTCATTTATATATATATACTTAAAAGTTTGAAATATTTCCAGGTCTGACATATTTTCTGAGGCTGAGTCACATCATGAGCTTCCTAAAGAATACAGTCAATGATGTGCCCACTAAAATACCAATTTACACAGTTTTGCTTTTATCAAAGTTAATTGGTAGGCTTAAGTTTTAAATGTTTCACTGTATGTCACTTTTACCTTAAAAAACTAACATATTGAACTCAGTTAATGTGCGTGCTAACTCATTTTGGGGTGAAGGGTACTGATGTTGGGAGGTTACTCTGAAAATGTATAAAAAAGATAAGATGGATTGGTAGGTAGATGGATGGATAGATGATAAAACAAATATAGCAGAATACCAATAATTATATCACTGAGGTGGTAGATGTTCATTGTCCAAGTCTTTAACCTTTTGTTGTATTTGAAAATATTTTTTTAAAGATTTTATTTATTTGACAGAGAGAGACACAGTGAGAGAGGGAACACAAGCAGGGGGAGTGGGAGAGGGAGAAGCAGGCTTTCTGCTGGAGCAGGACCCTGGGATCATTACCTGAGCTGAAGGCAGACGTTTAACGACTGAGCCATCCAGGTGCCCTCCCTCTTTTTTAAAGATTTTATGTATTTATGTATTTATTTATTTATTTATTTATTTATTTATTGACAGAGAGGTATTTGAAATTTTTCATAAGAATATGTGAGGAAAAAATGAACAAAGGCAAAGATTTAAGAGAAAGTAACAGACTTGGAAAACATGCGAAGAAGAGCCAACGTATAAATAAAACTGAAGAGTGGAACAGAACAAATACTGAAAGCTATAGTTTGAGTGAACTTTACTGAAATGGAAGATTTGAAACTATGTATTGAAAGAACACATGACATATCTGAGAATGTTCACCAGAAAGACCCACATCAAATTATTGGACTTAAAAAAAAAATCCTTTGGGCATCTAAACAAAAAGAGCAAGTGACTTATAAGGGAGACAGAATGAGGTTATGGGTATCTTCACAGCAGTATTTTATGCTAGAAGGAAAGGGAGTAACCTATTTCATATACTCAAGGGAAAAAATATAGGCCAAGGATTTTATAGCTAGCAAAATTAACCTTCAACTATAGAGCGCCAGAGAAGCTGTTATCACCATGCAAGGATTCAAGAACTCTTGTTCCCTTGAGTCCATCTCAAGGAGTCTACTGGAGAATGAACTTCAGAAAACTAGAATTGTTGAGAGATAGTGACAAAAGAACTGACAATGAGTGCTACTTGTAAAGCTAAGACCAAATGAGGGTTAGAAGGAGAGAATATAGTATGTAATGGCAATATAGTCTGACAATGTAGATAAAGAACAATGCCACAAAATGATAAGGGGTCAGCGTAGGCAAAAAATTTTAGTTGCTTTTATTATATTGATAGTGGTAATGTTAGTACTGTTAATCAATTTTGAGACTGTTGTGTAATGTGGTATGGGGCATATTAATAATTATGACATATGTGGAAGCAATTATGGGATAATTTTAATTGTATAAACATATTATAATATAATATATTCCAGGAATATCATATCATTTGGCATGATAGATGAACCTGGAATATCTTATCATTCCAGACTAATAAGGAGGCTATTAAAGACTGGGTTCACATCAGAAGGGCTTAGGAATCCGCTTGAAGAGTTATTTCAGGTATCAGTCATGATAATACGTGCAGTGGTTTGAAGTTCATCAAATATGTTTAATTCTGTGAGTTCTTATGATATTAAAAACTGGTCATCTTAGAGGATGTTAGAGAACCAATTTATTTTCTTGAAAAATGATAAAGAGCGAATCACTTATCCTGGCTTTGCTAAATGAACTGGTATGACTGGGTAACCAGGTAGCAGATGAGGGGAGCATACCTATATAATGTTCCAACTAAGTAACAAAAAAGAATTGATAGAATTTCACTATGTTAAAACCCTTAATAAAATAGTGGATCTAGGTATGGACCAGGAATGCCTCCAGACACCACCAAAAAAGAGACAACCAGACGTTATGTGCCTCTTTATAAACACAGCATCACTTGAAGTCATAGAGCATGAGTCTGACCAAGCCTTTGATCCAGCTACCAATGCAGAAAATAGTTTTTGCACTAGAGTATGTCATCTGCAAAATCCACACGGTGAGGAGATGAAATCATGTAATAGGATATATTCATATATTAGAGGGCATAAATTTAAACTCTAAGTTAAAATTGAGTTGGAGGTGGAAGAGAGAAATGAAGGAGAGTGGGAGTAGAAATACATCAATTACTTCTTTGCTTATGGTTGGGAGTCTGTAAAGCTGGAGACATAACAAAGGAATTAGGAAGAAATATATCTGACATATCAGTCAGTGGACAAAACCAACTTAATACTGATTCTCAGAATCACAAAGCAAAACTCAGCTGTGTCATGTACTGATATGGGATTATCTCTGTATTGACTGAAAAATGTACAACAGATATAGTCTATTCTGCTGAAGCATGATGTGTGTTTAGATTTTGACAGTTTCTAGATAGTTACTCAAGCAACTGAGGATGATGGTTAATGCAAGAAACTTGGAATGATTGGTTCCCTCCAGGGACGTGATCTCCTGGGCCACTGAAGGATGGGAGTGGGTCAGAGACTTAGTTTTGCTGTATACTTTTTTGAGACTCCTAAATATCATGTATTAAAAAAATTCATGAGGGGCACCTGGGTGGCTCAGTCGTTGGGCATCTGCCTTCGGCTCAGGTCATGATCCCAGGGTCCTAGGATCAAGCCCTGCATTGGGCTCCCTGCTCAGCGGGAGGCCTGCTTCTCCCTCTCCCACTCGCCCTGCTTGTGTTCCCTCTCTTGCTGTGTCTCTCTCTGTCAAGTAAAATAAAATAAAATAAAAATGCTTTAAAAAAATTAATGAAATCCTTCCCAGCCTAGTCTTGTGTTTGACTGACTTGCATATTCATAGTACTAGGCCCTTTACAGAGAAGATAAACCATTAAAGAGACTAACAGACATAAAAAGAAAAGAAGCCATGATACGTAATGTGCAAAGAAGTAGAGATACAAGTCTCATTCACCATCATCCTTCCCCTTTTTTCTACCAAACTTTTCTCTCTCGGGATATTCATGACTAGCTATAGATGTGATATTAACAACCCTTTAAAACCATGACTTGGCTGATGCTGGGCCCCCGTTTTCCAAGTGTCTTGGAGAAGTGATAAAGAGTTGAATTGGGTCTCATAGTGTCCATGAACAAGAAGGTATACAGCAGTCCCGTCCTCTGTCAGGAGTTAGTTCTTTCAGAGTGTTTGCCTCTGTGTGCCTGTCAGTTTTCCCCAAGGTGATTAAGTCAGAGCAAGTGTTTATTTCCTATTCTAGTTGGAGGAACAGAAAAATAATTATGTTTAGCTCAACTGCTTTACCTTGGTTAGGAAGACAGAAGTTTAAGAATTTGAACACTTTAATGGGGGATCTCACTAACAAGGGCAAACTTCCAATTCATTGTGCAGTTTAAACCAAACATATTTCATATAAATCCCATATATATTTTTTCTATATTTGGTATAATTTTCCTTCTTTTGCAAGGCAAGAAAATCAAACAATACTGTAGGAGATACACTGACACCTGCTTATTAATCTCAACATCTAGGGTGAAGTCATAAAATTTTAAGGAAATATTTTAAAATAGTATTACTTTATTGCATGTTGAAGGTGGTAGTGAATTCTTTATCTGAAAATAAATAGCCAGTTTTATTATGACTTTTGTATTTTGTGCATTCCTCCCCCCTTTTTGCTTTATAATCAAATATTGTTAAAAATGAGAGGTAAAAAGCCCTCCTAATTTTCACTTCAATTTACCATATGCTTTAAAAGGAACTTGAAACTGGCCTGGAAGGGATTGTAGGTGTCAAGGTAACTCACATATTGACTAAGTCCAAATTAAGGGGCATTGTTTAAGGGCATCTGTATATGTTATATTCCTTCTATCTAATGTTTTATGTTATTTATTTATTTTTTTTGACAGATAATCTTTAAAGAGCAACTTTCACCAAAAAAATTGGGCTTCTTAAATGTGACAGAACTTGTTGGAGCTCTTAGTGACATTCTCCGTGTTGAGTTCAGGGAAGGAGAACAAGACTTACTGGTGTTTGATGCTGATATGAAGCCACTACCACCTGGTGAGTTGAATCACAATTTGATGCAAACCTGATTTTGTAAAAATTGAAGTATAGTTGACATACAGTTATATTACTTTTAGGTGTACAACACAGTGATTTGACCGTTCCATACATTATGCTGTGCTCACCATGATAAGTGTAGTTGCATTTTGTCACCATACAATGTTATTGCAATATGATTGACTGTATTCCCTATGCTGTATTTTTCATTCCTGTGACTTATTTATTTTATAACTGGAGGTTTGTACCTCTTAATATTCTTCACCTTTTTTGCCTATCCCCCCACCACTGCCCTCCCTTTTGACAGCTATCAGTTCTCTGTATTTATGATTGTTTCCATTTTGTTTGTATTGATTTTTAGATTTCACATATGAGTGAAATCATATTGTGTTTGTCTTTCTCTGCCTGACTTATTTTACTTAGCATAATACCCTCTAGGTTTATCCATGTTGTCTCAGATGACAAGATTTCATTTCTTTTTATAGCTGACTAATATTCCATTGTATATATACTAGGACTTTATGTGGATAGACACTTAGGTTGCTTCCATAACTTGGCTATTGTAAATAATACTGCAATAAATATAGGAGTGCATATATCTTTTTGAATTAGTGTCTTCATTTTCTTTGGTTAAATACCCAGTAGTGGAATTTTACTGGATCGTATGTTATTTTTATTTTTAATGTTCTTTTTTTTTTTTTTTGGAAACTTTACACTATCTTCCACAGTGGTTGCACCAATTTACATTCCCACCAACAGTGCACAAGGGTTCCCTTTTCTCCATATCCTTGCCAACACTTGTCTATTTCTTATCTTGATACTAACCATTCTGATAGGTATAAGGTGATTTCTCACTGTGGTTTTGATTCTGCGTTTCCCTCATGATTAGCAATATTTAGCATCTTTTTTTTTTAGCATCTTTTATGTGTCTATTGGCCATTTGTATGGCTTCTTTCAAAAAATGTCTATTCAGATTTTCTGCCCATTTTTATTTAGATTATAACTTTTTTTTGGTATTGAGTTGTAGAAGTTTTGTATGTATTTTGGATATGAACCCCTTATTGGATATATCATTTGCAAATATATTCCCCCATTCAGTAAGTTGTCTTTTCATTTCGGTTTCCTTTGTTGTGCAAAAGTTCTTTAGTTTGGTGTAGTCCCAATAGTTTATTTTATTTTGATTTCCCCTGCCAGAGGAGACATACTTGGAAAAATGTTGGTAAGGCTGATGTCTAAGAGATTACTGCCTATGTTTTCTTTTAGGAGCTTTATGGTTTGAGGTCTCACATTTGGATCTTTGAGTTTGTTTTTGTGTATGGTGTAAGAAAGTGGTCCAGTTTAATTCTTTTGCATGTAGCTGCCCAGCTTATTGAAAAGATTTTCTTTTCCCCATTGTATATTCTTGCCTCCTTTGTTATAGATTAATTGAACATATAAGCATGGGTTTATTTCTGTGCTCTCTGTTCAGCTGATCTATGTGTCCATTTTTGTGCCAGTCCTATACTGTTTTGATTATCACAGCTTTGTAGTATGTCTTGAAATCTGGAATTGTGATACCTCTGACTTTGTTCTTTTTCAAGATTGCTCTGGCTATTCAGGATCTTTTGTGGTTCCACATAAATTTTAGGATTATTTGTTTAGTTCTGTGAAAAATACTGTTGGTATTGGATCACCTGGGTGGCACAGTCAGTTAAGCAACCGACTGTTGGTTTTGGCTCAAGTCATGCTCTCAGGGTCATGAGATTGAGCTCTGCATCAGGCTCCTTGCTCAATGGGAAGTCTGCTTGGGATTCTCCCTCTCCCTCTGCCCCTCCTCTCTTTCTCTTTGAAATAAATCTTTAAAAAAATACTGTTGATATTTTGATAAGAATTGGATTGAATCTATAGATTCCTTTGGGTAGTGTTGACATTTTAACAATATTGGTTCTTCTAATCCATGAACATGGTGTATCTTTTCATTTGTGTCATCCTTAATTTCTTTCATTGGTATTTTATAGTTTTCAGAGTACAGGTCTTTTACTTGGTTAAATTTATTCCTAAGTATTTTGGTTTTTGTTTTTTGGTGCAATTGTAAATGAGATTGTTTTCTTAATTTCTCTTTGAGCTACTTCATTATCAGTGTACATGCAACAGATTTCTGTATATTAATTTTGTATCCTATAACTTTGCTGAATTCATTCAAATAGATTTTTGGTGGAGTTTTTAAGGTGTTCTGTATATAGTATCATGTTATTTGCAAATAGTGACAGTCTTATGTCTTATCAATTTTTTTTTTTTTCTGATTGCTGTAGCTAGGACTTCCAGTACTGTGTTGAATAAAAATGGCAACAGTGGACATCCTTGTCTTGTTCCTGAGAGGAAAAGCTTTCACTTTTTCACTATTGAGTATGATGTTAGCTGTGGGTTTGTCATATATGGCCTTTATTATGTTGAATTATGTTCCCTCTATATCTACTTTGTTGAGAATTTATCATGAACAGATGTCGAATTTTGTCAAAAGCTTTTTCTGAATCGATTGAGGCAACCATATGTTTTTTAACTTTCATTTTGTTAATGTGATTTATAATTGATTGATGTGTGGATATTGAACCATTCTGGCATTCCTAGAATAAATCCCGCTTGGTTGTGGTAAATGATCCTTTAATGTATTGTTGAATTTGGTTTGCTAATACTTTGTTGATGATTTTTGCCTTGTATGTTCATTAGGGATGTTGACCTGTAGTTTTCTTTTTTTGGTAGGGTCTTTGGTTTTGGTATCAGGGCAATTCTGGCTCAGAATAAATTTGGAAGCTTTCTTTCCTCTTTTATTTTTTGGAGTCATTTGAAAGAGTAGGTATTAAGTCTTCTTTATTTAAATGTTTGGTAGAATTCACCTGTGAAGCCATCTGGTCCTGTACTTTTATTTCTTGGGAATTTTTTGATTACTGATTCAATTTTGTTACTAGTAATTGGTCTGTTTATATTTTCTATTTCTTCCTGATTCAGTTTTGGAAGATTGTATGTTCCCAGGAATTACCCATTTCTTCTAGGTTGTCCAGTTTGTTGGCATATAATTTTGTGTAGTATTCTCTTAGAGTTCTTTGTATTTTCATGGTGTTGTTTTGTTTTTTGTTTCATTTTTGAAATTGTTTGAATCCTTTTTTTTTCTTAATGAATCGGCTAAAAATGTATGAGTTTTGTTTATCTTTTCAAAGAACCAGCTCTTGGTTTCTTTGATCTTCTCTATTACTTTTTTGTTTTTTTTTAATTTTTATTTTTTTAAATTTTATTATGTTAATCACCATACATTACATCATTAGTTTTTGATGTAGTGTTCCATGATTCATTGTTTGTGTATAACACCCAGTTTTTTTATTGAATTTTTTTTATTATGTTAATCACCATACATTATATCATTAGTTTTTGATGTAGTGTTCCATGATTCACTGTTTGCGTATCACACCCAGTACTCCATTCAGTACGTGCCCTCTTTAATACCCATCACCAGGCTAACCCATCCCCCCACCCCCTCCCCTCTAGAACTCTCAGTTTGTTTCTCAGAGTCCATAGTCTCTCATGGTTCGTCTCCCCCTCCGATTTGCACCCCTTCATTTTTCCCTTCTTGCTATCTTTTTTTTTTTTTTTTAACATATAATGTATTATTTGTTTCAGAGGTACAGGTCTGTGATTCCACAGTCTTACACAATTCACAGCACTCACCATAGCACATACCCTCCCTAATGTCTATCACCCAGCCACCCCATCCCTCCCACCCCACCCCCACTCCAGCAATCTTCAGTTTGTTTCCTGAGATTAAGAATTCCTCATATCAGTGAGATCATATGATACATGTCTCTCTCTGATTGACTTATTTCGCTCAGCATAATACCCTCCAGTTCCATCCATGTCACTGCAAATGGCAAAATTTCATTCCTTTTGATGGCTGCATAATATTCCATTGTGTATATATACCACATCTTGTTTATCCATTCATCTGTCGATGGACATCTTGGCTCTTTCCATAGTTTGGCTATTGTAGACTTTGCTGCTATAAACATCGGGGTGCACGTACCCCTTCGGATCCCTACATTTGTATCTTTGGGGTAAATACCCAGGAGTGCAATTGCTGGGTTGTATGGTAGTTTTATTTTCAACTTGTTGAGGAACCTCCATACTGTTTTCCAGAGTGGTTGCACCAGCTTGCATTCCCACCAACATTGTAGGAGGTTTCCCGTTTCTCTGCATCCCCGCCAACATCCATCGTTTCCTGACTTGTTAATTTTAGCCATTCTGACTGGTGTGGGGTGGTATCTCATTGAGGTTTTGATTTGGATTTCCCTGATGCCGAGCGATGTTGAGCACTTTTTCATGTGTCTGTTGGCCATTTGGATGTCTTCTTTGCAGAAATGTCTGTTCATGTCTTCTGCCCATTTCTTTATTGGATTGTTTGTTCTTTGGGTGTGGAGTTTGTTAAGTTCTTTATAGATTTTGGATACTAGCCCTTTATCTGATATGTCATTTGCAAATATCTTCTTCCATTCTGTCGGTTGTCTTTTGGTTTTATTGACTGTTTCCTTTGCTGTGCAAAAGCTTTTTATCTTGATGAAATCCCAATAGTTCATTTTTGCCCTTGCTTCCCTTGCCTTTGGCTATGTTTCTAGGAAGAAGTTGCTGTGGCTGAGGTCGAAGAGGTTGCTGCCTGTGTTCTCCTTTAGGATTTTGATGGACTCCTGTCTCACATTTAGGTCTGTTGCTTTTTAATCTCCATTTCATTTATCTCTATTCTCACCTTTATTTCCTTTCTCCTCCTAACTTTGGGATTTGTTCTTTTTCTAGCTCCATTAAATGTAAGTTTAAATTGTTTAGTTGAGATTTTTCTTTTTTCTTGAGGTAAGGCTGTATCCTTATAAAGTTCCCTCTTAGAACTGCTTTTGCTGCATCACAAAGGTTTTGGATCATTGTGTTTTCATTTTCATTTGTCTCCATGTATTTTTTTCATTTCCTTTTTGATTTCTTCATTGATTCATTGGTTGTTTAATAGCATGTTGTTTAGCATCCACGTGTTTGTGTTTTTTGCAATTTTGTCTTGTACTTGATTTCTAGCTTCATACTGTTGTGTTTGGAAAAGATGTTTGATATGGTTTCAGTTTTCTTAAATTACTGAGTCTTGTTTTTGGCTTGATCTATCCTGGAGAATGAAAAGAACTTGAAAAGAATGTGTATTCTGTTTTTGGATGTAATGTTATGTGAATATTTGTTAAGTCTATCTGGTCTAATGTGTTGTTCAAAGCTATTGCTTATTTTCTGTTTGAGTGATCTGTTCATTGATGTAAGTGGGTGTTCAAGTCCCCTACTATTTCTCCCTTTATGTCTTCTAATATTTGCTTAATGTATACAGGTGTTCCTATGTTGGGTGCATAGATGTTTACAAGGGTTATATTTTCTTGTTGAATTGATCTCTTTATCATTATATAATGCCTTTATTTGTCTCTTGTTACAGTTTTTGTTTTAAAGTCTACTTTGTCATATTGCTACCTTGGCTTTTTTTTTTTTTTTTTTTTTTTTACTTCTATTTGCATAGTATATGTTTTTCCAGCCCTTTACTTTCAGTATGCATGTGTCTTTAGGTCTGAAGTGAGTCTCTTGTAAGGCAGCATATAGATGTCTTTTTTTTTTTTTTAATTCATTCAGTTACCCTATGCCTTTTTTTTTTTTAAAGATTTTATTTATTCATTTGAGACACAGAGATACAGAGAGAGAGAGAGAGAGAGAAAGCATGAGCAGGGAGAGAGGCAGAGGGAGAGGGAGAAGAAGGCTCCCCGCTGAGCCAGGAGCCCGACGTGGGGCTCGATCCCAGGGCCCCGGGATCATGACCTGAGCTGAAGGCAGATGCTTAACCATCTGAGCCACCCAGGTGCCCCTACCCTGTGCCTTTTGACTGGAGCTTTTAGTGCATTTACATTTAAAGCAATTATTGATAAGTATATATTTAATGCCATTTTGTTAATTGTTTTCTGATTCTTTTTATGGTTCTTTGTTCCTTTCTTCTCTTTATCTTTGTGATTCAATATTTTCTTTAGTGTTATGCCTGGATTCCTTTCTTTTCCTTTTTTTTTTGCATATCTGTTAATAGGTTTTTGTCGTTACCATGAGGTTTATATATAATATCCTATGTATGTAGCAGTCTATTTTATATTTTTAGTTGGTGGTTGCCGAAGTTTGAACACATTCTAAAAACACAAAAGTTTTACTACCTCCCCCCCCAAGTTTTGTGTATTTAGTGTCATATTTCATATCTTTTTATTTCCTGGCCCTTAACTAATTTTTTGGATATTGATTTTACTATGTTTGTCTTTTAACCTTTCATATTAGTTTTATAAGAGATTGATTTACTACCTTTACTATATGTTTGCTTTTACTCATGAAATTTTTTCTTTTCATAATTTTTTTTCTAATTATGGCCTCTTCTTTTCCACTTAGTCCCTTTAACATTTCTCATAAGTCTCTTATAGTGGTGATGAACTCCTTTAACTTTTGTTTGCCTGGGAAACTATTTCTTCTTAAATTCTGAATGATAACTTTGCGGGGTATTCTTGGTTATAGGGTTTTTTCCTTTCATCACTTTGAATATATCATGCCATTCCCATCACAGCTGATACTCCTATCGGGTTTCCTTGTATGTAACATGTTGCTTTTCTGTTGCTGATTTTTAGATTCTCTACCTTTAATTTTTGACATTTTAACTAATTTGTATCTTGGTGTGGACCTCCCTAGATTCATCTTGTTTGGGATTTTTGTGATTCCTGGACTTGGATGTCTGTTTTCTTACCCAGGTCAGAAAAGTTTTCAGCTATTATTTTTTCAAGTTATTTCTCTGCCCTTTTCTCTCTCTCTCTTTGGGACCCCTGTAGTGTGAATGTTAGAATGCCTGATATTGTCTCAGAGATCCCTTAACTTATCCTCATCTGAAAAAATATTTTTTCTGTTCAGCATGGGTGCTTTCCATTACCCTGTTTTCCAGATTGCTGATTCATTCTTCTGTACCTGCTGATCTGCTGTTGATTCCCTCTAATGTATTTTGCATTTCAGTTATTGTATTCTTCAGCTTTGATTGGTTATTTTTAATATTATCTGTCTCTTTGTTGAAGTTTCTCTGAGTTCATACACTCTTCTCTGGAAGTCAAGTGAGCGTCTTTATGATTATTATCTTGAACTCTTTATCAGATAGGTTGTTCATTACCATTTGGTTTAGTTCTTTTTTGAGGTTTTGTCTTATTCTTTCATATGGGGCATATTCCTCTCTCTCCTCATTTTGTTTGACTCTCTGTGTTTGTTTCTATGAATTAGGTGGAAAACTACTTCTCCTAGACTTGAAGGAATTGCCTTGTGTAGGAACATACCCTGTATAGACTGTATGTGTCTGGCAGCTTTGGTCGGTTGGCTGGAGCTTAGTGCATGCAGGCTGGGTGTCCCAGGGCACTTGCTTTAGGACCACTCTGGTGTGATGGCTGGAGCTGAAGTGGGTACAGAGCAGAGGATTCTGGTACTCTCCATGCACAGTGTGTCCTGGAGGTACAACTGGAGCTGAAGTGAATGTGGGCTGGGGGTTCTTGGAGTGTTCCGCATAGTGGGTACCCAAGTCCCAAGTGAATTGTCTATAGCTAAAGTGGGGATGGGTCTGGAGTATTCTGGAAGATGGAAACCTGATTATTATTTGTTCCTGAAAGGACAAGGAAAAATAAAGCATTGCTTACATAATATTCTTTATTGTAACCACATCAACCAAACAGATTACACATTAGCCTTGAAAACACTTTGATATGATGACCATTCTTTTTGGTGATACTTGTTGTAGTAAGGCTAACCTGTATCATTAATGAAGACCATCTAAATTATTTTTTAGGATTTATTTATTTTAGAGAGAGAAAGAGGGAGAGACGGAGTGCGCCAGTGTGGGGAGGAGTAGAGGGAGGGCAGGAGAGAAGGCAGACTTCGCTGAGCACAGAGCCTGACTTAGGGCTTGATCCTACAACCCTGAGATCATGACCTGAGCAGAAATGAAGAGTCGGATGCTTAACCACCTGAGCCACCCAAGCGCCCCAAAGACCATCTGAATTTTTAAAATGTACTTTCTTCATTATCCACATATTTGGATAACTCTGAAGAAATAAATTTTCTAAAATAGTGATCTGATGGGGAAGCACCAAACCAGTGGTTGTTAACTCTGGCTGTGCATCAAAAGCTTTTTAGAAATACATGGTTATTTGGAATAAATGGGTGTGTATTGGGACCTAGCACTTGTATTTATTTTTAAACAAACTTTTTATTTTGGGTAATGTTAGGTTTATAGAAAAGTTGCAGAGATATTAATGAATTCTCATATGCTTTTCATCCATATCCCCTAATACTAACATCTTATATTACCATGATACATATATCAAAACTAAGAAATTAACTGATACATTACTATTAATGAAACTCTAGATTTTATTTTGGTTTTACCATTTTTCCCATAATTGTTCTATTTCTGGATCCACTCCAGGATACCACATTGCATTTAGGGCACTTGATTTTTGTTTGTTTTTTGTGTTTTTCTTTTGACTAAGGTTTTTTTTCTTTTGAAATTTTTATTGAGCGTATTATACATTTATATAGTTATTATGAACAAATGCAGAGAGATCCCATGTACTTTTTCCTCTGTTCCCTCAGTGGTCATGCTAAATTATAGTATAATATAGTTCAGTTGACCCTTGAACAAGATGGGTTTGAATTGGATAGGTCCACTTATATATGGATTATTTTTGGTAAAATTAGTATAGTACTGTAAATGTAATTTCTTTATAATTTTTTAAACATTTTTTCTTTAGCTTTATTATAAGAATACAGTATATGATATATATGACATACAAAATATATGTTAATCAACTGTTTATGTTACAGTAAGGCTTCTGGTCTGCAGTAGGCTATTAGTAAAGTTTTTGGGGAAGCAAAAGTTATATGCAGATTTTTGACTGCATGGGGGGGTGATGTCTCTAACCTCTGCATTATTCAAGGGTCAACTGTATTTATATTTTTATAGGTTTTTTTTAAGATTTTATTTATTTGGCAGAGAGACAGCGAGAGAAGGAACAGGAGCAGGGGGAATAGGAGAGGGAGAAGCAGGCCTCCCACTGAGCAGGTAGCCTGATGTGGGGCTCGATCCCAGGACCCTGGGATCATGACCTGAGCCGAAGGCAGATGCCCAACGACTGAGCCACCGGAGCGCCCCTATATTTTTTTTTATTTTTATTGTCATGTTAATCACCATACATTACATCTTTAGCGCCCCTATATTTCTATAAGCTTTTACAAGTGGTTTCGATGGATAGCAATTTTTTGTCCAAAATGTAAATGTATCTTTCCTGATTTTTCTGATTATTAAAATAACTCATGTTCATTTTAGAAAATATCACAGATGAGTGGAAAGTTGGAAGTGAACAATTACCATCATTTTAGTTCCCCCAAAAATGCTGTTAGAATTTTTACATAGTCTTCCAGATTTTTTTCAACATATATGTAAGCATTGCTAGATTTTTAAAAACTTATAAAAGCAACATTTACTTATTAAATAATTCCAGCAATGTAGAATGGTAACTAGTAATTGTTTTAATGGGTCTTTTTTGAACCTTTTATATATAACATAGTTATTTATCATATGTATAATTTTCTTGTACAAAACATTATATAAATGTATACGTTCTTTTTATACTTCATGTATTATGGATGTTTTATATCAGCATAAATAAGTTTATTTCATCCTTTTTAACTACATATAATTCTTTTATGTGACTACATTCATTTAATCAGTCTCATATTGACAGACATGTAGAGTGTATTTATTTTTTATCATTATAAAAGATACAGATGTAGATACCTACATCTTTGTGGACTTTTGTTTTTCTTTAGGAGCCACTATGGTTTTAGGTCTATCTGGAGTCTGTTTTAATGTGGCAACCTCTTATAATCATCATACACATGTAATTTGAACAAAATATGTGATTGATTTGGTAATTCCCTAAAAATTAAGGCACTGAATTATGGAATATTAAGTAGTCACATACATCGTACATTAAGCAACAGTGCACTTTCACTGCTAAAGCTGAACAAAAAATAAATTGAAATCAGGATGTTGAAAAATAAAACCTTTAGTCAAAGTTCAAGAAACCTTACCAGACTTACCCTCTCCCTTGCCAACATAAATAGTTTAAGATTTGTTCCCTTCTAGAATTTCCTTTTATCTCTCTATACTGAAAGGTCTGCAAAGACAGGTTCATGTCTCTCATTTATCATTATTTTCCCAGTGCCTGGCCCATAGAATGTGCTTAATAAGTTATACAAATTATTGTAATAGCTATCCACAGGCTACTGTATTGATCATTTCAGATGGAGACGTTTCATCAGTCAGAAATTCATGTTTAGTTCAATCGGATAAGAAAATAGAAGTCAAAGCTTATGTCTCCAGTCCCCCTAGAAATTCACTGTCTACTGCTGCTGTCGAGGAGACTGCATGGGATTGTCCTCCTAAAAACCATAAGGAGCCAGAACAGAAGATTTGCAAGAAGCCTAATCTGGTGGTAAAACCTTTACAGCTGGTAAGGTTTAACGACTTTGTATACTGGAGATTCAGCATTATGAAAAGTAAATGAATATTTCTTCAAACCAAAATTCTATTTTAGAAAAGTCTTATTTCTAGATATATGATTTCTTAGAGCAAAGCTTTGGTCTGAAGTCGCCTTATGCAGCATTTATTCTGGTTTTCAATCTTTTGTATAACTAGTTTCATTCAGATCTCATTTTAAAGTTTTCAGATGGCTTTGAAGATTTGCCAGTTTTTGCAAGAGGTTATAGCCAATGCTCGGTCCATGTTTTTTAAAATGTAGGCTGGAAAACCGTCGAGGGCTTCAGAAGGAAGAATTGAGGAGCTTTATTTTCACTTTATGTCTCAACAGCTGCTGCAGATTGCCCTGCACCTGTCCTCAACTATAGGGTGCTTTTCCTTTTTTCTTTTTCATTACATGTCCACACAGTTCTCCTTTTTTGTGCTGTCCTCTCCTGTTATTTATTTTGTTGTTGTTAAGGAATTAATTGCTTACTCTTCTTTTCTTCTACCATCTATACCTGGCTTCTTTCATGGAAGGAAAACAATTTGTTTGGAAAGCCTACTGCATATTTTCTAGAGGATAAGAGAAAGGCCTAAAGGAGAATAAGATATTTTAGAATAAGAGTGTTTGAGAAACCCTATTTTTGGTTGGAAGACTAGTGTGAAATTTAATGCATTCTTTAAAGTTACCTTTGTTGGTAGGGTTGGGTAGGATGACAGTCTATCTTGGCTCAGCTTGAATATTTTAAGTACCATATTTGCAATTTTGTATGGGGTAGCTGTATAACATACTTTTAATATCATAAGGCAGTCGTTTTCATATATTAATGTAGGTAAGGATCACCTAGGGAATTATTTTTAAAAGATTTTATTTATTTGATAGAAAGCACAGGCAGGGGGAGCGGCAGGCAGAGGGAGAGAGAGAAGTAGGCTCCTCAAGGAGCAGGGAGCCAGGCTTGGGACTCGATCCCGACATCCTGGGATCGTGACCTGAGCCTAAGGCAGATGCTTAACCGACTGAGCCACCCAGGTGCCCACCTAGGGAATTTTTTAAGTGCATAACTGGAAGCCCCACTTCCAGGTATTTTGGATCAGTAAGTCCTGGCTAATGCCTAAGAAGCTTCATTTTTATAGTTTCCCAGGTGATTCTGATAAAGATGACTCATGAAATATACTTTGAGAAATGTCATAGTTTGAAATGCCACTCAAGGTTTTATAGTGGTTTCTTTTCTTTTTTAACTTGTAGCAAGTAGAAGTTAACAAGTCACAGCTCAACCTGGCAATGGCCAATCGTGATATCCCACCAGATGCTGTACAGGACAAGAAATTATGCAGACTGCCACCATTAGATACCAGTACCCTTGTGGGGGTCTTCGTGGAGTATATCATCTCTCCTAGTCAATTCTATATCCGAATCTATAGCAGGGATTCATCTGAGTTACTTGAAGACATGATGATTGAGATGCGGTAGGAGCCTGTTGTTTTCAGTGTATTTTTCATGTATCTCATTCTAAATCATAAGTTCTCAACATTTTGATTTTAGGGCTTTTAAAAATTAAGGACTGGAGAACTTTTGTTTATTGATATTTATCTTAGAAATTAAAACTGTAACATTAAATTTTTTTTTGTTTAAAAATAATGGTAAGTCCATTTGTGTGAATATAAATAACATAGTTCTGTGAAAAATAACTATTTTCCAGAAATTATAATATTGGCATTGTTCTACATTTTTGCAGATCTCTTTAATATCTGTCTTAATAGAAGAAAGTTTGATTTTAATATCTGCTTTTGTCTTTAATCTCTTGAGGTACATTGTTTTGGTTGAAGTATATGAAAACATCTGGCCTCACACAGATACAGAGTTGGAGAAAAGAGTATTTTAGTAGCCTTTTCAGAAAATTGTAAATCTTCTTTGATAATTTCAGAAAATTCTGGAACATTCCCAAACTTGGCAAGTGGTAGTTTTTTAAAAATTAGTTGCAGTGTGGAATTTGAACTTTTCATACCCTACTGTGATAAAGTCCGTTGGTCTTCCTTTGCACTTTGAATGAACCAGGACTGGTTATGCAATTGCAGGCTCCAGTGCAAAATTAAAATGCAAGATGCTGAGTTTAAAAATCACTAAGAATTTCAGGACAGCAATAGCAGAACATTAAAGCAAGCGTAAGGCCCTTCTAAGTGTGGACTCAATACAACTGGCCCTGAAAGGATCTTTTACCCCCATTAATAATTTAAAACATCGTGCACTGGTAATTTGGAAAACACTGTTTTGCTGAGTTATGTAGATCTTCCACACTTATTAATATCACCACTGACCTCATCAAAAAAGTATTACATATTAGGGAGCTGTCAAGCTCATGGTGGTAGATGCAACATTTCCAAAATCTTTATTTTCACTTGAAAGCCTTTAATTTTATCCGTGATGACAAATACTGTCAGTGTTTTCCTTGAAGTGACAGGCTCATCTCATTTTTGAGAAAATGTGTGTCAGATACCTAAGTCTGAATAAACAGAGTTTGATAACGGTCCTTTCAAGCAAAAATGGTGTTCCATGAGAACAATGGCTAGTTCATTTTCCAAGTAAAAATGTTCCACAAAAACAGCTAGTTCAATTCACAACTCAAGTGCATAAGTGCTTTTCTTTAAGACAACTTGAGAAGTGTTTTATGTGTATAGTACTTCCATTTTTGTCACACAGAATATTGAAAAGATGGTCACTCAGTGGTTGATATTTAATAAACTTAATTTTTATTACTTTATCAAGGACATTCTTAAGTGACTGGCTTTTTTTTTCTTTTTTCTTTAATTCTGAGTGTGTGACAGTGACATATAAATGATAAGTTTGGTGCCACTGTCTTGATTTGGTTAAGGCCCCTTGCTTTTTTTTTTTTTTTACCATCATTGCAAATGTTAACACAGTGAAAAGGGTAAATCACTATTTTACTCAACTACTACTACTCTAATTTCTTTTCTCTGCTGAAAAATGATGCCCTTTCTTAGTAAACACCATGAAAAATGTGTACATTTGCAGTCACTTAAGATTTATTCATGAACAACAGTGTCTGGTTTTTACATAGGTGTCACATATAAGAATAATTTATTACATACTTCTCCAAGAGCATTCCATTTTTTAATCTAATTTTACCACATTATATACTCCACTCCTCTCTCACCCAAGAACACCTGGCATAATGTAAGTCACATAAAAATCACTTAGTAAAAATATCATATATTCCATTCCAGGATGCCTGTAAGATTTAGTACATGTTTTAAAGCACACTTAGGGGCTTTGTGACCTTGAAGTTACTTTAACTCTATAGGCCTAGTCTCCTTATCTCCAAAGTAGGGATACTAATAGTACCTGCCTCACAGAGTTGTGATGATTAAAGTACTTAGAATGGAGTCTAGTTCAAAAGTTGGCTACTGTTGTTATCAATACCATATCTGCTGTGTGCTTGGGATGTTGAGGTATGAGGAATACAAGGAGAAGACAGACGTGGTCTTTCCTTTGTCAACACCACGATTATCTGGGAAGATAGGGGATATGTGGGGTATTTCATGAGGTGGTCATTCTGCCTGGGCAAGGTGGAAGAGAGCTTCACAAAGCGGGTACTTGAGCTCGGCTTAAAAAACAAGTAAGAATTTGCCAGTCAAGGTGTGAGTGTGTATGTGCAGGTCCAGTCCTCGGCACTGAGGGCAGTAGTAGCATTAACAACAGGAGTAGCGCTGTGCTCTGGGAGCAACAAATAGGGCAGTGAGGTTACCACTGCGTGAGGTTGGGTGGACAGTGACTGAATGTGAAACTGGAATTAGGGAAGAGCTGGAGTATGAACACCATGGGAAGAAATTCTGACTTCTTCTGTAGACAACGAGGAGCCTCTGAAGGTTTTTAGAAAGTAGGGGCATCAACAGGTTTGTATTTCAGGATAACTCTGGTTGCAATGCAGAAGGTGGGTGGAGTGAACAGGAGAGCATCCATTACTATGCTAGTCTTGGTAGGAGTGTGAGAGTGGAAAGGGAGAGAGAAATTGGAGAGAATTTGGGAAAGTACAGTTGTCAGGTCTTGGTGACAAGCATGGGTTTGAGAAAGATAAGGGAGAAAGGGAGACTAGGAAACCTGTGTTGACTTTAGAGATTGGGTAGGTTTGAGCTGGGGTTAGAAGTTTGCACCTGGTGCCTCTAAGGTGACCATGAGGTATAGGGAATTGATAATGTTGAGTGGACAATATTAGTTAGGATTAGGTTTAGCCACTGTTACAAAGACATAACTTAGCCATAGTAGCATAAAGAAGATAAAAGTTGATTTCTTCTTCCCGTAGTAGCCCATATATAAACACTACAGACCAATAGGGTAGCTCCATGGTGTTAGGGACGCAAGTGTTTCCTGTCTTGCTGTTGCAGACAGTGTGTTGCCCCCATCTGCATAGTCCAGGAGGTAGCTCGCCACCACACCCAGCAAGCTCCTCATTCCAGCCAGTGGGAAGGAGAAAGAGAAGAAGGTAGGAGGTTGGAGGCATGCCATTTTCTTGAAAGACAAGAGCTGGAATTTCTATACTTGACTTTTTTTTTCCCCCAGAGACATGTACTCTTATTTATTTCTTTTCTTTTTTGATTTTTTTTCATTTTTAAAAATTTTATTATGTTAATCACCATATATTACATCATTAGTTTTTGATGTAGTGTTCCATGATTCATTGTTTGCGTATAACCCAGTGCTTCATGCAGTATGTGTCCTCTTTAATACCCATCACCAGGCTAACCCGTCCCCCTACCCCCCCATACTTGACTTTTTTTTTTTAATTGTGGTAGAATACACATAAAATTTACTATCCTAATCATGCACACTCTACTTTTTCTCACATCTTATTTCCCAGAGCTTAGTATTCACATCCAGATGCAAGGGAGCCTGGGAAATCTGAATGGCTATATACTCAGGAAAATTTGGGATTCTCTTACTAGGGGAAGAAGAGAGGAGAGTGAGAATTGGGGGAAAACTAGCATCTTTTCTGTACAGCTGGAAGTAAAGTTTCAAAGTTCAGAAGCAATTCAGCGTCTAAAGATCCCAATGGAGAATCACCAGTTTATCCGTAGTGGTGTAAGACATGAAAGTGGATGAGATGATGCTGTGTACAGCAAGAATATTAATAGATAAGGAGTACCTACTGTATTTGGGCTCTGTGCCAAACATTCACATATTTGAACTAAGGTTTTATTATCCTCTTCATGCGCAACAAGTAAACTGAAGCATAGAAAGACAAAGATACATGGCTAGTAAATGATGGAGTCAGAATTTGAGCTCATGTCATTGGCTCCAAAGCCTGAGCTTTTATTATTTTATACTTCCCAAAAAGAGGAACCCAGAGAACCCAGACATTTAAGGCAATTACAGGGCCAGGATAGGAATAATTATTGACAGGGAAGAATTGGGAGCAAATAGTGTCTTGGAAGCTAGGGTAGAGACTGAAAGAGGACAGGGTCAGGGTCATGCTGCAGAGAATTAACGGACCACCAATGGCTTAAAAATGCCCATTTTAGGAAATGCTGAGGAATAAAGTTGGATTACATTTTGTTCAGAGAGTATGAGCTTAAATGAATGTGTGACTTTCTATTTGAAGAAGTTTGTCGATGAAGAGAAGGGATTTGGATAAGAAAGAGGAAAATAATAGTAATAAGCATTAACAAATCAGAAAAAGTGGGGATTCTTTTCCTTTTTGCCAAGACTTTCTTGCTCTTGATACGTTAGTAAAAATGATCTTGGTATTTTCTTCCCCTATGTGATTCCCTGTATTATGGAATTCTGTAGGCGCTGCTATTCTAATCAGCTGGTTTCTGATCGGTACGCCATGCCGGAGTATTTCATCCAACCAGGACATCTCTGTTGTGTAAGGATTTCTGAGGATAAGTGGTGGTATCGGGTCATTATCCATCAAGTCCTTGGGAAGCAGGAAGTTGAAGTATTCTACCCAGACTTTGGAAATATTGGAACTGTTCAGAAGTCCTCCCTGAGGTTTCTCAAGTGAGTTAACAAATCTTACTAAATTATTCTTAAGTTTTGAATCCTGTGTTGAAGCCACATGGAGTTAGGATCACTCTTCCTTTTCTCTTGCCTTCCTCGCTCCATCCTTCCCTCTTTGTTCTTAGTGCAAATGGACTTGGCATACGGTTCCTTAGTTTCACAGGGAGATTATAATCTCTTATGTCTTCTTTCACATGATTATGAATCTGAATGGACCATGAGACTAAATTCCAGTCTCTTAATTAAGAAAATGATTTTTTGGGTCATGCTAAGAGTTGCATTTATATAGCATGAAGGTTAGTTTGTTCCTACCTCTATTTTAATTGCATGGTTTTCAAAGATTATTATGTCTAAAGATTTTACTTCTTAGATTGCTTTAAAGTGTAAGACATTAACTTAAAAATCTATGAATAAAATACTCCGAAGTGGTGTGAATAGCTCAAATCAAGAATGGATTAGAGATTCCATAAAATGCATTTAAAGATATGATTAAATATTTGTGTATTTGATTATCTCTTGCAGGTGCTGCTACACAAAGCTTCCAGCTCAGGCTATCCCTTGTTCTTTGGCTTGGGTGAGACCAGTAGAGGTATGTTTATTCCCCATTTAATCAGCAAACGTTTGATACTTAGAACAGTTCTAGGATCTCAGGATACAAAAATAAAACATGGAATGAGCCCTACAATGAGAAATCACTGTAGATAGTCTGGAAGATAGACGTGGAGACAGAAATCAGTGTGCTGTGTTGTATTTGCTGTAGAGCTATTTATGGTGTGTGCTAGGAGGTGCAGAAGGAGGAGTGCGCTACTCTGTTGAGGGTAGTCAGGGATGACCCTGTGGCCAAGGTGGCGTTGGAGTGGAACTTCGAAGGAAGATTAGGACTGTAACTAGACAAAAAAAAGAAAGCTGTTCCAGCCAAAGGGAGGGTAACATAAAACATCTAAAATTTGAGAAATGATAAGTGGCTCAGTTTGCTTACATGGCAGCAGATGAGCTGGAGTTGGTGGATGGAAGTGATATGAGAGAAACAGACAGGACCCTGAATGGGGATCTGTATCCGTGTTCAGGAGTCCAGACATTGTCCTTTAGATGCTGGGGAGCAACTAAAGGATGTACCTAGGGAACCACCATACTGTTATATGTTTTTGAAGAATTCTCTAGTAACATAGTTGTGTGAGATGACTGAAGTGGGATGAAGCAAGAGGCATTTTTTTTTTTTTATTAACATATACTGTATTATTTGTTTCAGGGGGACAGGTCTGTGATTCATCAGTCTTATACAACTCACAGCACTCACCATAGCACATACCCTCCCCAGTGTCCATCACCCAGCCACCCCATCCCTCCCACCCCACCCCCACTCCAGCAACCCTCAGTTTGTTTCCTGAGATTAAGAGTCTCTTATGGTTTGTCTTCCTCTCTGGTTTTGTCTTGTTTCATTTTTCCCTCCTTTCCCCTAGGATCCTCTGTCTTGTTTCTCAATTCCTCATATCAGTGAGATCATATGATACTTGTCTTTCTCTGATTGACTTACTTTGCTTAGCATAATACCCTCTAGTTCCATCCATGTCATTGCAAATGGCAAGATTTTATGTTTTTTGATGGCTGCATAATATTCCATTGTGTGTGTGTGTGTGTGTGTGTGTGTGTGTGTGTGTGTGTGTGTGTGTGTACACCACATCTTCTTTATCCATTCATCTGTTGATGGACATCTTGGCTCTTTCCATAGTTTGGCTATTGTGGACATTGCTGCTATAAACATTGGGGTGCAGGTGCCCCTTCGGATCACTCCATTTGTATCTTTGGGGTAAATACCCAGTGGTGTGATTGCTGGGTCATACGGTAGCTCTATTTTCAACTTTTTGAGGAGCCTCCATATGGTTTTCCAGAGTGGCTGCACCAGCTTGCATGCAGGAGGCATTTTCATCCATATAGAGACATTTGTTTATGTAGTTATGAATATCGTGCACCTAACTTGGTGTTTTTCCCTCAGAACTCTTTTTTTTTTTTTTTTTTTAAGATTTATTTGAGAGAGAGAGAACAAGCACAGGGAGAGTGGCAGGCAGAGGGAGAGGAAGAAGTAGGCTCCCTGCTGAGCCTGGAGCCCGAAGTGGGACTCGATCCCAGGACCCTGGGATCATGACCTGAGCCAAAGGCAGATGATTAACCCACTGAACCACTCAGGTGCCCCAGAACTCTTAATTATATATGCCGTACACACTTATTATATTACATTTGTCTTAACGTACTGGTTGCTTACATATTACATGGATTATTCCTGTCAAGAAATTTATCTGAAAAACACAGTACAGAAGAAAAAGAAAAAACATTACTATTATTCTACTTTTCAAACACATTCAATTTGGAACTTTGATGTGTGTTTCAGTTTACTGGATGTTGGGGGTCAGTTTTTGTAGGGTTTTCAGGATTACATAGAATAGTAGTATTATTTTATATTCTTAACTCAGCGTTATTACAGGATAAATTATTATGTTACCATAGTTTTCAATTTTAATAGATTCATAGTAATCTGTTAGGTAAATGTATATCATAGATTGATTAACTATCCCTTTATCGTCAGACATTCAATCTGTTCTGATTTTTGAGTATATAAATAATGTATGCAGTTATAGTCTTTGTGCAGGTCAGTATTTGGGATTTTTAGGGTGCATTTTAGTCTTGGTTTTTTTCTTCCATGAGGAAGGTCAGGGCTAAATTTGTGACTCACTTGGAGCCAGTGTTCATTATTCTCATATTAGCTAGATGGCTTCCATTTTTGTGTCTCTTTTTGTTTTCTTATTTCCTTCCTGAAATGCTTCTGACCTTAGGGCTTTTGCCCACTCTCTTCCTTGGAGTAGCTTGTTCAAAGCATTCTCATGGTTGGCTCCTTTTTGTCATTCAGATTTAAGCCCAAATGTTATTTCCCAAGAAGGACTTCCTTGACCAGCCAATTTAAAGTACACACTTCCACTTCAGTCATTCATTGCAATTTATCTTTATAACACTGTTATCTGGTATTATAATTATTTGTTCACACACACAGTGTAAGCTTCTGAGATGAGGGGCATTGTTCACCACTATATCTCTAGTGCCTAGATCAATGGTTGCGTCATTGTAGGTGCTTAATAAAGGTCTTCAACTGAATGAATGAATCTCAACTTTTTATCTTTTTTTCTGGTTTCAAAAATAGTTAACACATTTGGTAATGGCAGAGTAACAGTAGAGTAGCATGGTGGGACTAATACTCCCATAGGCAAAATCCAAAGCAGGCAGAAAAGCAGAAATCTACCCTTGAGAGTCAAGCCACAGGGTGGTAAGATCAGGAAATTTTCAGCTTCTATCCTGGGGTCACTCCCCAGTCTATATAGCCTTGCTGGCTTGAAGAGTTAGAGGATGTTGTTTGGGACTGGCAGAACAGCTGGGAGTTAAGGGAGAAATACTTGAAGGGAGGGAACCACAGAATGGGTGTTTCAAAATCAGTGACTTGCCATCTGCCCAAAACCTTAGATGACTCCTAAACTCTGCAGGCATTAGGAGAACCCAGTGGCCCTAGTGAAACATCACTGGTTTATTTACTCTTTCTTTTTGTCACCTTGCATGCGTTCTTTTGAAGTTTTTTAATCATTCCACTAACACACTATATTATTTTAGGGATTCTAGGAAATACAACACTTGTAAATAACAATGCAAACACATTAGAACACTTTCTTCTTTAACCTCCTCTTCTGATCTATTTTTGTTGTATAATTATTGTTATTGTTTTAAACCCCTCAAGAAATGGACCACATAAAATAATGTTCATCTAGATTTAGTCATGTATTTCTCAATTTCTTAGCTCTTCATTCTGGCCACTCAAACCCCTTGAGAACATTTTCCTTTTATTTGAACGTATCCTTTAAGATTTCATTTTGTGAGGGTTTGCTGATAGCCAAACTCATGTTTACCTGGACACATAATTTTGCCTTTATTTTTTGGAAGATACATTCACTAGAATTTTAGGTTGGCACGTGATATGTTTAGTGCACTGAAGATATTATTATACTGGCTTCTGGTCTCCCTTATCTTATTGGAGAAGTCAGCTGTCAGCCTGATGGATGTTCCTTTGAAGGCAGTGTCCTTTTTGTCTGTAGCTGTTTCTAGCATTTCCTGTTTGTGGCTTGTGTCTTCAGTTTTAGTATGTTTTATGTGTGGATTTATTCTTATTTATCGTACTTTGTGGTTCATTGAATTCCCTTTATCTGTACTTTGTTACTTTATATTAAATCCAGCAAATTCCCGGCCATTATCTCTTCAATTATTATTGTTTTCCCCCCATTATTCATATTTATATTCCCTCTGTCTCTATTTCTGCATCTCTTTTTCTGGGACCACAATTAAAAGTATGTTAATATTTCTCAGTTTATCTTCCATATTTTTAAAACTGTATTTTTCTGTATTTTACATATTTCTCTCTTTCCATATTGCATTCTGGGTATCTTCCACTTTACTGATTTACTCTCTAATTCTGTCTAACCTGCTACTGAATCAATCTTTTAGGTTTTAAGTTTTGGTTATTGTATTTTTACTCTCTAAAAATTCTCTTTGTTCTGTAATTTTGCTAGATGAATTTTTGTAGATTGCTGATCTCTGCAGAAGCTTTCAAATTAATCTTTTTTTGTTTTTAAGTGTAGTAAGTTTAGTTGCTTTATAATTGTCTAGAAAGTTTTTGAAGGTTTGTTTTATGTTGTTTCTCCTTGTTCTTACTTGTGATTAGTTGTTTCTTTGTATGCCTTTTATCTTTGTCTATACTATTCATTGTCTTTGAAAAATTATTTGTAAGAATGTTTGAATAATATGGGCTAAGATTGCCTACCTCTAGAGAGATTTGCATTCGCTTCTGCCAGGTACCTAGGAATACTCCCAGTCTGGAACCACGTTAATTTAAATCAACAACTTGAGGATTTGTGTACTCTCTGGTGACATGAAAATTAACTGCAAATCCACGTGAAGGCTAGCTTATTTCTTTTCCTTTTTTTTTTTTTTAAGATTTTATTTATTAGAGAGAGAGAGAGCACAAGCAGGGGGAGGGGCAGAGGGAGAAGCAGGCTCCCTGCTGAGCAGGAAGCCCGAGGGGCTTGATCCCAGGACCCTGGGATCATGACCTGTGCCAAAGGCAGATGCTTAACCGACTGAGCCGTCCTGGTGCCCCTCTTTTCCTTTTTAGGCAAAATATTTCCCACTTTCCCTTTAATTCTCTCCTGATAATTTGTTACTCTCTTGACAGTTCTTTGATGCTTTTGGACATACCTAAAAAATATTTTAATCCAGAATTTTAGTGGTTTCTGTAGAAGGATTAGTCCAATAATTTAACTTAATCATTTCTGAAAATGAAAGTTTTTCACCACATAAATAATAAAGTTTTTTCCATAATCACATTTTTCATAATTTTTCCTTTATTCTGACTTTACTTATCCCCAAATCATAAATATCCTACAGTGTATAATTCTAGTAAGAGAGAGTGAGAGAGAGAGAGAGAACAAGAGGGGGTAGGGTCAGAGGGAGAAGCCCCCACTGAGCAGGGAGCCCAATGCGGGACTCGATCCTGGGACTCCGGGATCATGACCTGAGCTGAAGGCAGTCGCTTAACCAGCTGAGCCACCCAAGCACCCTACTTTTATGGTTTTATTTTTCTATGAAAATCTCTAGTTCATCAGGAGTTTATTTTTGTATGTGGTTACTATAATTCATGTTTGAATTTATCATCTGAATCTCATGTTTTGATTATATTTCAGGAACATTGGACGTCCAGAGCTATTTTGCAGTTCCAGAAGTTGTGTGGTTTGAAGCCATTAGTGGGGGTAGTGGATGAATATGTAGACGGAATCCTTAACATTTTTCTGTGTGATACATCCTCAAATGAAGATGTCTATTTCCATCATGTCTTGAGAACGGAGGGCCATGCTATTGTATGCCGAGAAAATGTCCCTTCTAAGGTGGAGCTGTCTGGTTGTGTTTTGTAATATATTTTATTTACTCTGAACACTTCAAGGTGTAAGATAATTTAATAGAGAAGGTTATTTGATGTATTCTTTAATCTTAGAGACATTTATGAGATGCCTGCCTTCTTAATGCAGAGCATTCTCTTAATTTTCAAATGACCACAAAAAACTACCTTTGGCTGATGAGAGTGTGAATACTTTTAAGTAATTGAATTGAGATTCTGTCTTACCTCAAATCAGTTCTTTGAGGTCTTCTTAGAGAAGACAACACTCTTGTTTTGCAACTATTGATGGTGATGTCTGCATCACTATTAATATTGATGTTGATATTTTTGTGACTAGGAAAAATTGTCAATATGGAAAATGTTTTAAATTTTCTAAAATTTTAAATTTTAGAAGATGATACACTTCTACAACATTTGAAAATTATGAAGTGCTTTTTCACTTTTTCTCTAAGTAATTAAACCCTTCCTTCTTTTTTTAATCCCAGGGTTTCAGAGAACTCAACCCTTTAGCTTTATATACTAAATCCAGTGCAGGGCCAGAGGATGTGGTCCTGACAGAACTGGGTTATCCTTCCCAGCAGCACTATTTTAATGAAGACCGAGAGATTAGTCCACAATCTAAGGAGAGTGAATTATATACCCTGGTGAGAGGCTTTTGTAAATATTATAATTCTTTTTATTATTGTTAACATTTAATGAGTACTTATTATATGCCAAACACTATGAAAAACACCATAAGCATAATATGTTATTTAATCCTCACAGAATGCCTGTGATACAGTTGCCGTAATTATCCTTATTTTATAGGTGAGGAAACTGAGGCTTTCCAAACCTAGGAAAGTTTATGCAACCATCGTAACAGTACCTTGTCTCTCATTATTTGCTGGTTTAAATCTTTGCTACAGTCACGCTTTCTCCTGCATGATTTCTCTCGCATACACTAAATTCCTTTCCTGCCTTCGCCTACTCTAACCCGAATGCTGTTCTTCTTCGCTCTGCTTACCTCAGATTCTTCCAGTGTTCTCATTTCTTACTTTCTCTGTAAGCCTTTCAGTGACTCCCACTCACAGTAATAACAATATTACTATTCCTACTGTTACTGTTACATATTATTCCAGCCAACAGAGGTAATAATAAAAATTTTAAAAAAATAACAGCAACATTTATTGAACTTGCACTACATGGGAGGGACTGTTCTAAACACTCTTATGTACTAGTTAATCTTTACTATCACTTTACCAGGTTGGTACTTTTGTACCCCTGCTTTAGATAGAAGTAAAATGAAGCACCAAGTAAGGACTTAAATGTTTTTGAACAAATAAATAAACATGTCCTCTGAGTCTTCTATCCTCATGCAACAGGTACAGGGCTAAGAATATAGGATGTGTTTGGTTGAGAGCCAAAGTGATTTTGGGCCCAGCAAGGCTTTTTATTTTCATTGAGTACATATTATTTTGCTTAAATATGTTTTATATATCTGACTTATAAAATAAAATTATAGAGATGATGTTACGTTTTTAGTAGATATTTGCTAACTATTATATAAAAAGGGAAGGCCGGTTTGACCACTGGGAGATTAACCTGTTCTGAGAAGTAGAATGTAGGTATAAATGTTTACTGCTGCATGTTTGAAACAATATAAGAATGTTAGATTTCTAGTTTATGTTAAAATTAATTAGGCTCCTTTGGCCCATAACACTTTCTGAAGCCTGAATTTTTCTTAAACATTATTACTTGATTGGAACAATTATATTTTCTGATTCTTAAATAGTGATTTGAATACACCCTTTACAATTTTTAGAATATCCTATCACTGTGTTATGTCTTCAAATAATCATAGTTCAGTCTCAGAAATGAAATAAAGCCATTGTTTCTGCAAAAGAGATAAGACTTAAAATTCTTGTATCCCACCGCAGCCTGTATCCCATGGGCTTCATACACATTCACACTTACCCATCCACTCCCTACCTCTGTATACTCCGTTCTCTGTAATTCCTACTCTTCTTTTAACCATCCAGCAGTTTGTGTTACCTCCTTCATTGCAACTTTTTAAGGCATCTTCTTAAGGCATCTTCCTCTCCAGCGATATTTTGGTCATATCTCTGTGATGGCTCTACACTGAAGGTTGTACAGTGATTATCTGATTGTGTGTCTTCCTGCTATATTTTGAGTTCCTTTAGAGCTGCACCATACTGCATTCATCTTTTTTTTTTTTAAGATTTTATTTATTTGACAGAGAGAGACACAGCAAGAGAGGGAACACAAGCAGGGGAAGTGGGAGAGGGAGAAGCAGGCTTCCTGCGGAGCAGGGAGCATTATGCGGGGCTCGATCCCAGGACCCTGGGATCATGACCTGAGCCGAAGGCAGCTGCTTAACTACTGAGCCATCCAGGGACCCCTGCATTCATCTTTATATCCACAGAGCTACCCTGTACACATTTCATAATGTGTGCTCAGTAAATGTTTGTTGGCTTGAACTAGTTTAGCAGGATAGGAAGATGTGGGGTCATGGATAAAGTTAGAAAATAATGTAGCATCCATATGAACCATAGTGAAAAATTCCTCCCAGAATGTATAGGCCTGCAGATTTTAGAAACGGCATTAATATGGAAAATAAAATAATTTCTCTTTCATATCTACTAGCAAGGTGTTAATGATGAAATGGCTTTCACTCACCTTAAATCTGAATTAAAGGAGCCATTAAAGGATTCTGAATTCAATTCTTTGAAAACCCAAGATAACCGCTGTGAAGAAGATCCAAAGTGGTCCATCCCAGAGCTAAAGGATCTGAAGGAAGAAAATGAGGTAGGAGAAGGAAAGAGTTTTTTAAAAATGTAATTCATATACTTAATTCATAAGTGAAGGGGACGGAAATAAAATAGCTCTTTAAATTCTGCTTTTACTGCCATCAGAGAATCTTTCACAGATGAATTATGTTTTCTCTTCAGCAGTCACTGACGCCAAAGTTGAAGCAACATAGCCTTGATCACAAAAAATGAAAGGCATTATCTGGCTTTGATGTGTTAGTTCCTATCTTGTTGCTTCGGGCAGTCTTCAAGAATTATGTGGTGATTAGAAACTAGTACTGAGATACAATATCAGGAGAACGCAACAGGAAAAATATTGACAGCTTTTTCGGAGGATGTATTTTATTTTTATTTTAACCTAATGTTTATGTACATATAGCTTAGAGTGCCCCATAATCCCTTCCTCTACATTTTGTATTTCACAGGCCAACCATTTTCATCTCTTTGAGGGGCTGCTTTTGGGATTTACCTCTGTGTATTTCACTATATAACATGCGTATGTTATTTCCTGAGTTTTCAGTTTTACGTCCCTCTGGGAAAGAGGAAGATTTCCATCTCTTTCATCCCTTTGCCCCACCACACATACATGTACCCTTTTTGTCCCCAGTCCCGCATCTTACTAATGTCGTTATACCACCCTTTCCATTAGATCACCATTCAGTATTTACATTATTACCATAAATGCTGTCAACAGGTAGTATGCTGTGGCAACTTTTTCCTTCCTGAATGACTTTTGTTTTCTCTAGTGTTAGTATTTCTTTCTTTTTAAATTAACATAGAGTAAAATTGACTCTCTTCTGGTGTATTGTTTTTTTTTATTAACTTATAATGTATTATTTGTTTCAGGGGTACAGGTCTGTGATTCATCAGTCTTACACGGTTCACAGCGCTCACCATAGCACATACCCTCCCCGGTGTCCATCACCCAGCCACCCCATCCCTCCCACCCCTCTCCACTCCAGCAACCCTCAGTTTGTTTCCTGAGATTAAGAGTCTCTTACGGTTTGTCTCCCTCTCTGGTTTTGTCTTGTTTCATTTTTCCCTCCCTTCCCCTAGGATCCTCTGGTGTACTGTTCATAAATTTGTGTAACCATCATTGTAATCAGGATGCAGGATGGTTTCATCACCTGAAAAACCTCCCTGGTGCTTCCCCTTTGTAATCATAGTCTCCCCACGTCCTCAACTCTTAGCAACTGTTGATTTGTTTTCTATCACTGTAGATTTACCTTTTCTGGAGTGTCCTATAAATAGTCATAGAATGTGTATATAATTTTTTGAGACTAGCTTCTTTCATTCAGCATAATACCTTTGGGATTCATCGAAATTGTTGCCTATGTCAATAGTCTGTTCCTTTTGATGGATGAGTAGTAGTTTATTGTATGGATGTACCTTAATATATATATATCCATTCTCACCCATTGGAGGATACTTGGGTTGTTTCCAGTTTTGAGTAATTATGAATAGAGCCTCTATAAATATTCATGTACAGATTTCTGTATAAAGGTAATCAGGAGTAATGTGGTAAGTGCAGGCCAAACTGTTCTAGTTGTTTCTTACCTTGCCAGCAGTAGGTATTATCAATGATGTTCATTTTTAGCCATTCAGATAGATACGTAGTGGTGTCACAGTGTGATTTTAATTTGCATTTCCCTAATGACTGTTGTTGAACATCTGTTTGCATGCTTACTTGCCATCTATAAACATACTTCTTTGAGAAATGTCCAAGTCTTTTGCCCATGTTTTTGTTGGGTTGTTTGTTTTCTTGCTAGTAGATTTTGAGAGTGCTTTAAATATTCTGAATACTAGTGCTTTGTCAGATATGTGATTTTCACCCAAATGTATTCTCCTACTTGTAGAATGTCTTACATTCTCTTAATAGTGTTTTTCATACCACAAGTTTTAATTTTGAGAAATTCCAGTTTATCAGGTTTTTTTTTTTATGTACAATGTTTTCAGTGTCAAGACATCTTGAGTTAATTTTAGTATAAGATGTGAGGTTTAGGTCAGTGTTAATTTTGTTGCATATAGATGTTCAGTTGTTTTAGCATCATTTTTGAAAAGACAGTACTTTCTCCATTGAATAGCCTTTGCAAACTTGCCAAAAATCAATTGTCTACATTTGTGTGTGTCTATTTCTAGACTCTGTATTGTGCTCCATTGATCTGCCTGTTTTTTCAGTATCACACTGTCTTGATTATGGTAGCTTTGTGATACCTCTTAAAATCAGTTTTCCAAACACCATTTGTTTGAAGAGACTCTTTTTTTCCCTTGGATATTCTTTTCTGCTTTGTTGAAGATTAGTTGACCATAGACTTGAGGGTCCATTTCTGGGTTCTTTATTCTGTTCCATTGATCTATGTGTCTGTTTTTATGCCAGTACCATACTGTCTTGTTGATTACAGCTTTATAATCCAGTTTGAAGTCTGGAATTGTGATGCCTCCAGCTTTGCTTTTCTTTTTCAACATTCCTTTGACTTTTTGGGGTCTTTTCTGGTTCCATACAAATTTTAGAATTCTTTGTTATAGCTCTGTGAAAAAATACTGGTGTTATTTTGACAAGGATTGCATTGAATGTGCAGATTGCTTTGGGTAGCATAGACATTTTAACAGTATTTGTTCTTCCAATCCATGAGCATGGAATGTTTTTCCATTTTTTTTGTGTCATCTTCAGTTTCTTTCATAAGTGTTCTGTAGTGTTCAGAGTACAGATCTTTTACCTCTCTGGTTAGTTTTATTCCTAGGTATCTTATAGTATTTGGTGCAATTGTAAATGGGATCAATTCCTTGATTTTTCTTTCTGCTGCTTCATTATTGGTGTATGGAAATGCAACAGATTTCTGTATGTTGATTTTCTATCCTGTGAATTTGCTGAATTCATGTATTAGTTCTAGCATTTTTTTGGTGGAGTCTTTCGATTTTTTTAAATAGAGTATCATGTCATCTGTGAAGAGTGAAAGTTTGACTTCTTCCTTGCCAATTTGGATGTCTTTTATTTCTTTTTGTTGTCTGATTGCTGAGGCTAGGACTTCAGTACTATGTTGAACAACAGTGGTAAGAGTGAACATCCCTGTCATGTTCCTGACCTTAGGGGAAAAGCTCTCATTTTTTCCCCATTGAGGATGATATTAGCTGTGGGTGTTTTGTATATGGCCTTTATGATGTTGAGGTATGTTCCTTCTATCCCTACATTCTGGAAGGTTTTTTTTTAATCAGGAAAGGATGCTGTATTTTGTCAAGTGCTTTTTCTGCATATATTGACAGGATGATATGATTCTTATCCTTTGATTCTTAACCTTTTGTTAATGTGGTGTATCACATTGATTGATATGTGGATTTTGAACCACCTTGCAGCCCAGGAATAAATCCCACTTGGTCGTGGTGAATAATCCTTTTAACGTACTGTTGGATCCTACTGCCTAGTATCTTGGTGAGAATTTTTACATCCAGGTTCATCAGGGATATTGTTCTGTAATTCTCCTTTTTAGTGGGGTCTTTGTCTGGTTTTGGAATCAAGGTCATACTGGCCTCGTAGAATGAGTTTGGAAGTTTTCCTTCCATTTCTATTTTTTTGAATAATTTCAGAAGAATAGGCATTAACTCTTCTTTAAATGTTTGTTAGAATTGCCCTGGGAAGCCATCTGGCCCTGGACTCTTCTTGTTGGTAGATTTTTGGTTACTGCTTCAATTTCCTTGCTGATTATGGGTCTGTTCAGGTTTTCTGTTTCTTCCTGGTTCTGTTTTGGTAGTTTATATGTTTCTAGGAATGCATCCATTTCTTTCAGATTGCCTAATTTGTTGGCATATAGTTGCTCATAATATGTTCTTGTAATTGTATTTCTTTGGTGTTGGTTGTGATCTCTCCTCTTTCATTCATGATTTTATTAATTTGGGTCATTTTTTTGATAAGTCTGGCCAGGGGTTTATTGATCTTATTAATTCTTTCACAGAACCAGCTCCTAGTTTCATTGATCTGTTCTGTTCTTTTGGTTTATATTTCATTGATTTCTGCTCTAATCTTTATTAATTCTCTTCTCCTGCTGGGTTTAAGCTTTATTTGCTCTTCTTTCTCCAGCTACTTTAGGTGTAAGGTTAGGTTGTATATTTGAGGAGACCTTTCTTGTTTCTTGAGAAAGGCTTGTATTGCTATGTACTTCCCTCTTAGGACCGCCTTTGCTGCATCCGAAAGGTTTTGAACAGTTGTGTTTTCATTTTCATTTGTTTCCGTGAATTTTTTAATTCATTAATTTCCTGGTTGACCCATTCATTCTTTAGTAGGATGCTCTTTAGCCTCCATGTATTTGAGTTCTTTCCAACTTTCCTCTTGTGATTGAGTTCCAGTTTCAAAGCATTGTGGTCTGAAAACATGCAGGGAATAATTTCACTCTTTTGGTACCGGTTGAGACCTGATTTGTGACCCAGTATGTTTTCCATTCTGTAGACTGTTCCATGTGCACTTGAGAAGAATGTGTATTCTGTTGCTTTAGGATAGAATTCTCTGAATATACCTGTGAAGTCCATCTGGTCCAGTGTGTCATTCAAAAGTCATTGTTTCCTTGTTGATCTTCTGCTTAGATGATCTGTCCATTTCAGTGAGTGGGGTGTTAAAGTCCCCTACTATTATTGTATTATTATCGATGTGTTTCTTTAATTAGTAATTGGCTTATATAATTGGCTGCTCTCATGTTAGGTGCATATATATTTACAATTGTTAGATCTTCTAGTTGGATAGACCCTTTGATTATGATATAGTGTCCTTCCTCATCTCTTATTTCAGTCTTTGGTTTTAAATCTAGTTTGTCTGATATAAGGATGGCCACTCCAGCTTTCTTTTGCTATCCATTAGCATGATAAATGGTTTTCCGCCCCCGCACTTTCAATCTGGAGGTGTCTTTGTGTCTAAAATGAGTCTCTTGCAGATAGCATATGGATGGGTCTTCTGTTTTTATCCAATGTGATCCCCCAGGTCTTTTGATTGGGGCATTTTGTCCATTTACATTCAGAGTAACTATTGGAAGATATGAATTTAGTGCCATTGTATTACCTGTTAAGTCACCTTTTTTGTATATTGTCTTTGTTCCTTTATGGTCTATGTTACTTTTTGGCTTTCTCTTCGCTTAAAGGATCCCCCTTAATATTTATTGCAGGGCTGGTTTAGTGATCACAAATTCTTTTTGTTTCTGTTTGTCTTGGAAGCCTTTTATCTCTCCTTCTATTTTGAATGACATCCTACAGGGGGATAAAGTATTTTTGGCTGCATATTTTTCTCATTTAGCACCCTGAATATATCATGCCCGTCCTTTCTGGCTTGCCAGGTCTTTGTGGATAGGTCTGCTGCCAGTCTAATGTTTCTACCCTTGTAGGTTATGGAACTTTTGTCCTGAGCTGCTTTCAGGATTTTCTCTGTCTCTGAGATTTGCAAGTTTCACTATTACATGTTGGGGTATTGACCTATTTTTATTGATTTTGAGGGGAGTTCTTTGTGCCTCCTGAACTTGGATGCCTGTTTCCTTCCCCACATTAGGGAAGTTCTCAGCTATAATTTGCTCCAGTATACCTTCTGCTCCCCCCTTTCCTCTTCTGGGATCCCAGTTATTTTGATATTGTTTCGCTTTATGGTATCACTTATCTCTCGAATTCTCCCCTTGTGATTTAGTAGTTGTTTCTCTTTTTCTCAGCTGCTTTATTCTCCATCATTTTGTCTTCTATATCACTAATTCTCTCTTCTTCCTCATTTATCCTAGCAGTTAAAGCCTCCATTTTTTGATTGCATCTCATTACTAGCCTTTTTTATTTCAACTTGATTAGATTTTAGTTCTTTTATTTCTCCAGAAGGGGATTCTCTAGTGTCTTCTATCCTTTTTTTCCCAAGCCCAGCTAGTATATTTATAATTGTTGTTTTGAACTCTAGTTCTGACTTCTTACTTCATCCATACTGATTGGGTCTCTGGCAATCAGTACTGTCTGTTATTCTCTTTTTTGAGGTGAGTTTTTCCATCTTGTCATTCTTGCAGAAAGTGGTCGCTTTTCTATTTGTAGAGTTGCAGCTATTTTCTTAGATGTCCTGTTGAGTTCACAGGTGTTCAGAATGATTTGATAGCCATCTAGCTGAATTCCAGGGACCAGACAAAAAACTAAGGTCTACTTCTCTGCCATCTTGGACTCTCCTACCCAAACTTGTTTTTAATATTGAAGTTCCTTTTTCCTTTGCATGTAAATTTTAGAATCAGTTTGTGTCTGAGATTTTGATTGGAATTACTTTAAATCTATAGATAAATTTGGGGACAACTAACATCTTTAATCTGTGAACACAGCATATTTATCTATTTAGGTTTTCTTTTATACTTTTGTTAGGGTGTTATAATTTTCAGTATACAGGATTGTTTTGTTAGCTTTATACCTAAATATTTCACTTATTTTGGGAGCAATCGTAAGTGATAACTTTTTGTTTCCATATTTTCATTGGTGGTATATGCAAGTTGAGTTTTGTATTTTGACCTTAATCCTGTGAACTAGCTAAATTCACTTACTAGTGCTAGGAGGTAGTCTGTAGATTCCGTCAAGATTTTCTACATACAGGAGGCTTTGTCATTAAGTGTCTGCCTTTGGCTCAGCCCCGCATTGGGCTCCCTGCTCGGCGGGAAGCCTTCTTCTCCCTCTCCCTTTCCCCCTGCTTGTGTTCCCTCTCTCCTTGCGTCTCTCTCTGTCAAATAAATACAATCTTTAAAAAAAAATTTTTTTCTACATAGATGATAATGCTCTCTGTGAATTTTGACAGTTTTATTTCTTCCTCTCCAATCTGTATGTCTTTATCTTTTACTTCCTGCCTTATTAATAATTACAATGGCTAGGATTTCAAATATGACGTTGAACAAGAGTTGTGAGAGAGGATGTCTTGTCCTGCTGAATGGTTTTATCATGCATATATGGGTGTAAATTTTGTTAAATCATTTTTCTGTATGTATTGGTATGATCATGTTGTTTTCTTCTTTATTCTTTTAATATGGTATATGACAGTAATTGATCAAATATTGAAGAAGACCTGCATTCTTGGTATAAATCACATTTGGTCATGGTGTATTATTATTTTTCTGTATTGCTGGATTCCATTTGCTAATATTTGGTGAAGATTTTTATATCTGTTTTCATGAAGGATATTAGTCTATAGTTTTCCTGAACAATCTTTGACAGTTTTAGTACCAGAGTAATGCTGGTTTCATGAAATAGGTCTGGAAGTGTTCTTTTTTATTTTCTGGAAAAGATCATGTAGAATTAGTTTTATTTTTGGACAGCCACATGCAGAAGAATGAAACTGGACCATTTCCTTATACCACACACAAAAAATAGACTGAAAATGGACAAAAGACCTAAGTGTGAGACAGGAGTCCATCAAAATCCTAGAGGAGAACACAGGCAGCAACCTTTTCGACCTCAGCCACAGCAACTTCTTCGTAGAAACATTGCCAAAGAGAAGGGAAGCAAGGGCCAAAAATGAACTATTGGGATTTCATCAAGATAAAAAGCTTTTGCACAGCAAAGGAAACAGTCAACAAAACCAAAAGACAACCGACAGAATGGGAGAAGATATTTGTAAATGCCATATCAGATAAAGGGCTAGTAACTAAAATCTATAAAGAACTTATTAAACTCAACACCCAAAGAACAAATGATCCAGTCAAGATATGGGCAGAAGACATGAACAGACATTTCTCCAAAGAAGACATCCAAATGGCCAACAGACACATGAAAAAGTGCTCAACATCGCTCAGCATCAGGGAAATCCAAATCAAAACTTCAATGAGATACCACCTCACACTAGTCAGAATACCTAAAATTAACAAGTCAGGAAACGACAGATGTTGGTGGGGATGTGGAGAAAGGGGAGCCCTCCTACACTGTTGGTAGGAATGCAAGCTGGTGCAGCCACTCTGGAAAACAGTATGGGGGTTCCTCAAAAAGTTGAAAATAGAGCTACCCTACGACCCAGCAATTGCACTCCTGGGTATTTACCCCAAAGATACAAATGTAGGGATCCAAAGGGTTACATGCACCCCAGTGTTTACAACAACAATGTCCACAATAGCCAAACTATGGGAAGAGCCTAGATGTCCAAGACAGATGAATGGATAAAGAATAAGTGGTGTGTATATATATATATTTATACACACACACACACACACACACACACACTGGAATATTATGCAGCCATCAATAGGAATGAAATCTTGACATTTGGAACGACGTGGATGGAACTGGAGGGTATCATGCTGAAGGAAATAAGTCAATCAGAGAAAGACATGTATCACATGCCCTCACTGATATGAGGAATTCTTAATCTCAGGAAACAAACTGAGGGTTGCTGGAGTGGTGGGGGGGGTGGGAGGGTTGGGGTGGTGGGTGATAGACATCGAAGAGGGTATGTGCTATGGTGAGTGCTGTGAATTGTGTAAGACTGTTGAATCACAGACCTGTATCTCTGAAACAAATAATACATTATGTTAAAAAAAAAAAGCAGGAGGGGAAGGATGAAGGGGAGGAAATCGGAGGGGGAGATGAACCATGAGAGACTATGGACTCTGAGAAACAAACTGAGCGTTCTAGAGGGGAGGGGGGTGGGGGGATGGGTTAGCCTGGTGATGGGTATTAAAGAGGGCATGTCTGCGTGGAGCAGTGGGTGTTATACGCAAACAGTCATGGAACACTACATCAAAAACTAATGATGTAATGTATCGTGATTAACATAACATAATAGAAAAAAATAAAAAGAAAGACTGTTTTATCTATTTTAGGGTTTGTGCCTTTCCATATAAATTTTAGAATAAGTTGTGTATTTCTGCAAAATACCTTGTTGGGATTTTGATAGGAAGTACATTAAACTTGTTGGATCAATGCAGGAGAATTGACATCTTTACTGTGTTGAGTCTTACACTATACAAACATGTTTCTACATTTAATTAGGTCTTCTTTGATTCCTTACATCAGCATTTTGTAATTTTCAGTATATAGGTCCTGTATGTGTTTTAAGTATGTACCTAATTGTTTCATACTATTTGGAATGATTATAAATGGTGTTGTATTTTTAATTTCAGTTCTGCATGCTCATTGCTGGTATATAGAAATGCATTTGATTTTTCTGTACAATCCTGTGTACTGTGACCTTGCCTACTCAGATTTTTTGTAGACTCCTTGGGATTTTTTAAATAGACGGTCATGTCCTCAGCACGGGACAGTTTTGTTTCTTTCTTTCTGATCTGCATGCCTTTTATTTCCATTTCTTGCCTTATTGCATTGGCTAAAGCTTCTAGCACTGTATTGGATAGGAATGGTGAAAGACAAATTTGCATTATTCCTGATCTTGGGGAGAAAAGCATTACTTATAATTTTAGTTTTTTTTTTTTTTAATCAAGGTGAGAAGATTCCCCTCTATTCCTATTTTTCTAAGAGTTTTTCTCACAAGTGGATGCAGAATTTTATCAAATGCTTTTTCATTGATTGTTATAATCATATAATTTGTCTTCTTTAGATTGTTCATGTAGTGGATTACACTGATTGAATTTCAGATGTTAAACCAGCTTTGCATACCTAGAATAACACCACTGGTCATGGTGTGTAATTCTTTTATATGTTGTTATATTCTGTTTGGTAATATTTTATTGAGGGTTTTGCATCCTCAGTTCTTGAGAGATATTAGTCTATAGGTTTTTTTGTTTGTTTTGTTACTGTCTTATATGGTTGTAGTATCAAGGTGATACTGTCTGCATAAAAGGGGCTGGAAAGAAGTGTTCCCTCCTATTTTCTGGAAAGATTATGTAAAAATCAGTTTCTTTTTGTGGGTGGGTGGAGGTTAATTCTTTAACTGTTTCTTAGATTACTTCAGTGAAACTGGCCTGGAGATTTCTTTTTCAGAAGAATTTAGACTATAAATCAATTGTTTTAGTAGATAAGAGTATTAAAGGTGACTGTTTCATTCTGGGTTAGATTTAGTATTTTGTGATTTTTGAGGAATTGGCTCATTTAATTTCTGTTGTCAATTTTGTGTGTCTGCAGTGTCTACAGAGAGTTGTTCATAGTATTCCTTTATTATCCTGCAGTGATGATCCCCTCTCTCATTCCTAATGTCAATTTGTGTCTTTTCCTTTTTGTCCATCTTACTAGAGGTTTTATCAGTTTTACTGAATTTTTTCTAAACAGTCATCTTTTGGTGTCCTTGATTTTATATCTGTTTTTCTGTTTTCAAGTTCATTGTTGTTGTTCAGTGTTCATTGTTTTTCATTGCTCTTATGTTTTTGCTTTCTAGTTCCTTTTTTTAATAAGTTTTTAAGGATTTTATTTATTTGACGGAGAGAGAGAGAGAGCACAAGCAGGGGGAGCAGCAGGCAATGGGAGAAGCAGTCTCCCCACTGAGCAGAGAGCCCGAAGTGGGGCTTGATTCCAGGACCCTGAGATCATGTCCTGAGCCAAAGGCAGATGCTTAACTGCCTGAGCCACCCAGGCACCCCTCTACTTTCTTAAGATGGAAACCTAGATTATTGATTTGAAACCCTTTTTTTTCCTAATATAAGCATTTCATGCTCTAACCCTCTTAGTACCACTTCAGCTACATTTCACAAGTTTGAATACATTGTATTTTCATTTGGTTCAAATATATTCTGATTATTTTTGAGCTGTCATGTTTGACTCATAATTATATGACCCTAATTATTATTATATGGGTCATATAACAATGGGTCATATAAGTATGGATTATTTGAAAGTATGTTTCTAAGTGGACATTTTCCTGTTATGTTTCTCTTATTTACAGTTTAATTCTATTGTCTGAGAACATATTTTGTATGATTTCAGTTTTTTAAATTTGTTAAGGTACGTTGACATAGGATATGGTCTGTCTTGGTGAATGTCTCATGTGCCTTTCAAGAGACTGTGTTCTGCTTTTGTTGAATGGAGTGTTCTATAAAGGTTAATTAGATCCAGTTGATTGGTGGTATCATTCAGTTCTTCTGTATCCTTGCTGTCTACTCGTTTATTGATTACTGAAAAGAATGTTGAAGTCATCAACTATAATCTTGGATTATGTCTGTTTCTCCTTTCTTGTCAGTTTTTTTCCTTGCATATTTTGGAGCTTTATTGTCAGATGCCATATATTTAGGGTTGGTGTGTTTTCTTGATGAACTGACCCTTTTATCATGATGAAATGTCTTTATCCATAGTTACTTTCTTTGCACTGATGTCTACATTGTCCGGTAGCAGTATAGCCACTCCAGCTTTATTTTTAATTGTTGATATATCTTTTTCTATCCTTTTACTTCTAACCTAACCTACCTACCATTATATTTGAGGTAAGTTTCTTGAGACAGCGTATAGTTTAGTCATTTTTTAAATCCATTCTGATGATCTGAATTTTAGTTAGTATGTTTAGACATTTTACATTTAATATCATTATTGATTGTTTTGATTATAGGTCTACCATTTCATTGTTTTTATTTGTTACCTCTGCTTTTCATTCCTTTGCTTTTCTTTTCCTTCCTTTAGTATTATTTAGTGTTCTCTAGTAGTCCATTTTAGTTTACTTATTATATTTTTATTATATCTACCTATATAGTGTTTTGACTGGTTACCCCAGGAATTACAATATACATCTTGACTTTTCACAGTAGATGTAATCTGTATTCACCACTTCAAGTGGTATGTATATATCTTACCACCATTTAGGTGTTTTACTCCTTCCCACCTCCTTTATGCTATGTTTATATATGACAAGTATATATGTTGAGAACTTACAATGTTATAGTTTTTCCTTTGCACCTTCAAACAATTCAGGACAAGAATCGTCCATTATACTTCTCCAGATAGTGATCATTTCTGTTACTCTTTATTACTCTATATTCCAACTTTCCTTCTGGTATCCTCTTCTCTCTATCCAAAGATCTTCCTTTAGCAATTCCTTTAGAGTATATCTGCTGACAATTAATTTTTTTAGTTTTCTTCATTGGAAGTGTATTTATTTTATCTTCATTCTTGAAAGATATTTTTGCTGGATGTAGGATTCTGGGTTACCAGTTCTTTTCTTTCAGGCCTTAAAAATTTCATTGCACTTTCTTCTGGCTTTCATAATTTCTGAGGAAAAATCTGCAGTATTGTAATTGTTCCTCTATAATAACATGTCATTTTCCTTTGTCTATGGAGGTAGATTATAATCTACTTAGACATGGATTTCTGTTTGAGGTTTGCCAAGCTTTTTGAATCTGTAGGTTTATGTCTTACATCAAATTTGTGACATTTTCAGACACTGCTTCAAATACTTTTTCTGCACTGCACTCTTTCTTTTCTCCTTCTGGGACTCCCATGAAGCAAGTGCTAAACCTTTTGGTATTGTCCTGTAGGTCCCCAAGTCTCTGTTTTTGCTTTTGTTTTCCCATTTTTTTTCTCTCTGTTGTTCAGATTGGATAATTTGTATGGATCTCTCTTCAAGTTCATGAATTCTTTACTTTTAATTCTGTCCTGCTATTGAAAACAGACCTAGGGATTTTGATATTTGGTATAAAAACTTTTGCTGAATTTCCCTGTTTTTATGCTTGCCCACCTTCACTTTTACCCTCCAGAAGACCCTCTGGTTTTCCAGCAGGAAAATGAGGTGTAGCTTCCTTTGTATATGGAGGAATAGGGTTGGGTATCTGCTTCTTACACAGACCTTCTACCAGTGCTTTTGTCTTTGTTCCCACTTTACAGTCTCACTTCCAAAAACCTTGTAGTAGCAATTTCTGAGCATTTGCAGTATCTGGTATAAATTTGAGTTGCTTCTCAGTTTTTCCTGCTACAAGCTCAGGATTCTCCTTTCTCACGACTGCTTAGTAAGTTGTCACTTTCTTCTTTTCTCTATCCAGAATGTAGGTGGTGTTGTCTTCTGTTCTCTGTAACAATGAGTTTGTATCTAAATCTGAATATTTTGGTGACGTTTCAGGAGAGAGAGGGTAGTCAGTTATGTATTCAAACTGCTGTCTTTCCCTGGAGTCAGGAAAAAAATTGTAAACCTAAATTTTAAAATGTACTCCCATAGCAACTATAAATTAAAGGTTTTCTTTGTCTTCTGATACATTTTAGGATGAGATCCCCACTGGAATGCCATGCCTGGAATCAGTGACTATTGGTGATGATGTTTGGGATGAGAACTGGTTACCTCTGCAGGCTAAAATGGGAAAAGGGGGCGATGCTGCTTCCCACTTACTTACCTCAAGTCTTGGTGGAAAGAAACCGTACCCATCATGTAAAGAAATGCCACAGAAGGTTAGATCCCTGGGAAGACAGCAAATCATTACTGAAAAATGAAATGTAAATTACCTCAAGAAATCTATACACTTTGGAATTCAAAATGATTTATCACATGATAATTCAGAAGAATTCATTTTTTTCCCCAAAAATGGTAGTGATAGGGAGGAGGACAAGTTGAAACAGGAAAGAATAAATCATGGACTTATTGTCCCGTCTAACCTTTTAAGCATTATGATTTTTATCATTGGAATCTTAGGCCTTGGGATCTATAAATAAGCTGTTTTCACTAATTTTATTTTTATTGCATTAGCTTTATAATATTATCTCTGGGTCTCTGCAATGAGAATATTAGCTAATATTGGGCCTAACTATATGTTTAAAATGTAATTTACTTCCCACTGGTTATTAGAAGAAATATCTACAGTTAAATTGCTCCTTATTATTTATGCCATTTAAACACCAGATGATCATGAAAAATCATCTGGCCATGAAAACAGTATTGAAGAAAATACTATAAACCAGAGTTGTATTTGTTTTTATGACATCTGTGTGTTCCAAGGAATTCAAGATATTGGATATGGACCGATAAAACAAGGGGGCAAATTCACACAGATATGGAAACTTAATAAACACCTTTTCTTGTTTAATCAACTTTGCCTCCTTGCCTTTACCTTGCCCATATTATTCTCTGTCTGGATCATGTGGCACTATGTCTTAGTTTGTGCTTATAATTTTTTCTCTATAGGATTGGTGCTTTTCTGGACCCAAAGATATATGGGATGATTCATGGCAGCCTTCAGGCCTTGTGAATGGAATGAAAGTAGAAATTCAAAAACAAGAGGGATTGGGTGCTCAGCAAAAAAATACTGGCACAACCAGGATTCAGAAGGTAAATGTCTAATAAATGTTATTGACAGATTCTCCTGAGGAAGTGCTTTCGTTTTTAGAAAGTGAAATTCTGGTTAATGATCCCTCTATAGCATTTGGTGGAATACCTATACGCAAAATGTAGGTTGATTTTAAAATTAATTTCAGTCAACTTAATTTATCTCTTCAGAAGAAAATCCCAAGCTTAGAATTGAAAGATTGATAAAATCTCTGTAAGAGTTATAGAAAACAGGTATTTTCATATAATTTAGCCAAAAATATAAATCTCTATTTTTTTCTTTTATGTTGCTGTGGCAGAAAGCACTAATCCTGGAACAAAATATATTTGCTCTGTATTTCTCAAATATATTATGAGCATCCTAAAAACAGCAGGACAATATGTATGAATCATGAAGTCTGGCCACCAGGCCTCTGCACTTTTATTTTTATGTGTCACATTGAAAATAAAGGACTCAAGGCTGGGAGAGTTGTTGAAAAGCCGATTTGTGGAAGATGAGTTTTCTGAATGATGTATTTCCTATAAAATATGGTTATTTTGTATGAGAGCATTGATAAAGTATGCTATATTACATAGAATACTCTGTTCTAGAAATGTGGGTTGCTTAGCAGCACAGATTTAGTTTTAGGATAACACCTCAACCCTTCAAAAAAAAACCCAGTACCCATTAGCAGTCACACCCATTTCCCATCCTCCCATAGCCTGAGGCAACTACTAATCTGCTTTCTGTCTCTATAGATTGCTTATTTGGGGCATTTCATATAAATGTCATATAATATGTGGTCATTTGTGATTGTGTTTTCTTTGTTTCCTTTGCCGTGCAGATTTTTAGTTTCATGTAGTCTCATTTATTTTTGCTTTTGTTGCTTTTGCTTTTGGTTTCATATCCAACAAATGATTACCAAAACCAGCGTCCTAAAGCTTCCCCCCTATCTTTTCTTCTAGGAGATTTATAGTTTCAGGTCTTATGTTTAGGTCTTTAATCCATTTTGAGTCAGTTTTTGTGTATAGTGTAAGATAAAGATCCAGTTTCATTCATTTGCCTGTGGATATCCACTTTTCCCAGCATCATGTGTTGAAGACACTGTTCTTTACTTGTTGTGTAATCTTGGCACCATTATCAAAGATTGGTTGACTGAAAATGTGTGTTTTTATTTTGGGGCTCTCGATTTTATTCTTTTGGTCTATATGTCTGTTTTATGCCAGTCCCATAATGTTTTTATTACTGTAACTTTGTAGTATATTTTGAAATCAGGAAGGGTGATCCCTCCTCCCCCCAACCCTGAAGATTGTTTTGGCTCTTTGGGGTCCTTTATGGTTTCATATGAATTTTAGGATTGTTTTTCTGTTTTTGTAAAAAATGCCATTGGCATTTTGATAGGAATTGCTTTGAACCTGTAGATCACTTTGGGTAGTATGGAAATTTTAATAATATTAATTCTTCCAATCCGTGAGTATGGAATATCTTCCCATTTATTTATGGCTTCTTCCATCAATGTTACATAGTTTTCAGTGTACAGATCTTTCACCTTCTATTCTTTTTGATGCTATTGTGAATGTGATTGTTTTCTTAATTTCCTTTCCAAGTAATCTCTACACCCTGTGTTGGGCTTGAACTCACAGCCTCCGAGATCTAGAGTCAACATGCTCTACCAACTGAGCCAGCCAGGCACTCCTTAATTTCCTTTTCAAGTAGTTCATTGTTAGTGTATAGAAATGCAACTGATTTTTGTTTGCTGATATTTGAGTTTTCTCTTACTAATCTAGCTAAATATTTGTAAATTTTGTTTATAGCTTCAAAAAACTAGCTTAGTTTCATTGATTTTTTTTTCCTATTGTGTATTTCATTAATTTTTACTCTAATTTCTGTTATTTCATGCCTTCTGATTTTGGCCTTTGTTCTTTTTTTTAATTCCTTAAGGTATAAAGTTGTTTGTGATTCTTTATTTTTATGTAGGCATTTACTGTTATAAACATTCCTCTTCATCTACCTTTGGCTCAGGTTGTGATGCCGGAGTCCTGGGGTTGAGCCCCGCATCAGGTTCCCTGCTCAGCGGGGAGTCTGCTTCTCCCTCTCCCTCTGCCCCTCCCCCCTGTTCATTCCCTCTCCCTCTCTCTCAAATAAATAAATAAAATCTTAAAAAAAATTCCTCTGAGTTCTCATTTTGCTGTATCCCATCAATTTTGGTATGCTGTTTTCATTTGTCTCAGTATATTTTCTAGCTTCTCTTTGATCTCTTTGTTGACCCATTGTTTGTTCAGGAATATGTTGTTTAATTTCCCAGGTTTCTGGATTTAGTCTTCATTTTTGATGGATATTTTCCCTTAGCATTGAATTTTAGGGTGGCACTTTTTTCCAGCCCTTTGAAGATGTCCTATCATTATGTTCTGGCTTCTGTTGAATTGTCAGCTGTCAGGTGTCATTGTTCCGTTGACAATGATGTCTTTTTTCTCTGGCTTCTTTTAAGATTTTTCTGTCTTTTGCTTTAAGCTCTTTGATAATTATATATCTAGATGTAATTTCCTTTGGATTTACTCTACTTGTGGTTCACTGAGCTTACTGAATAAGAAGATTGATGCCCTTCATCAGTTTTAGAAAATTTTGGCCTATTTGTCTAATCAAATAGTGCTTTTCCCTCATTATCGCCCTCCTGCTGGCATTCCAGTTACCCATGTGCTAGCACTTTGGCTGAGTCCCACATGCCTGTTGGGCTCTTTTCTCATGTTTACATTTTTTCTTTTCTTTTTTTTTTTCCTGTGTCTCACTTTGGTGATTTTCTATTGATTCTTCCAGAATACTAGTCCTGTCATCTGTGGGATCTGTTCTGCTGCTAAACCCACACATTGAATTCTTAATTTCAAACATTTTTCAGTTCTAGAATGTCCATTTGATTCTTTTTTTAAATAAATTTGAATTCTTTGCTTAAATTCTTTACATTTTCATCAATTTTTTTCTGTTACTTCCTCTGCATTCTTAATCATGCTAATCACATTTATTTTAAAGTTTTTTTTTTTTTTTTCAGATAATGCCAATATCTGAATCAACTTTGGATATGTTCTTCCCTGCCCCAGCCCCCCGTATTTGATCTTGTTCTTTGATCCTGTTTTTGGTGTGGGAGGGGGGATGGAGAAAGTGGGAAGCATACCTCCTGATTTTTTTAAATTGAATATTTGACATTATGGATAAAAAATTACAGAGGCTCTAGATGAGTTATCTTCCTCTAAGGCAGACTGAGATGTCCTGTGGCTGACAGATACCAGCCAGTCACCTTAACACACACAATGAGGTTTGGTTTTAGGCTTTGTTAGGACTGCTCTATTTCACTTTTGTCCTTACTCCGTAGATGTGGCTGTTATTCCTAACATGGGATCCTTTGGGGATCTCAGCTGAAACCCTTGGTGGGGCTCAGACTCCATCTTCCTCTCCTCAGCTTTATAAGGTATAATTCATATTCCATAGTTACCCATTTAAAGTGTACAGTTTAATGGCTTTAGTGTATTCACTAGTCCATTAGCTTATTGCGCATTCATCCTACAAGGAATTGTAGAACATTTTCATTATTTCCCAAATATACCCTGCGTCCCTTAGCTGACACCCTCCCCTTTATCTGCCAGATACTCATCTACTTTCTGTCTCCGTTGATTTGCTTATTTTTTGTGACATTTCATGTAATTAGAATCAGTACAATATGTGATCTTTTGTGTCTGGCTTCCTAACATAATATTCTCAAGGTTGATCATGTATCAGTACTTTATTTCTTTTTATGGCTGAATAATCCATTGTATGGATATACCACATTTTGTTTATCCATTCATCAGCTGATGGATATTTGAGTTGTTTTCAGTTTTTTTGCTATTCGGAATAATGCTGCTGTGACATTCATGTACATGTTTTTATGGAGACATGTTTTAAATTTTATGAGGGTATGTACCCTAGGAGTGGAATTGCTGGGTCATATGGTAACTCTTTGTTTAATGTTTTGAGGAATTGCCAGACTTTCCTAAATAGACATTCCCACCGACCATATAAGAGTGTTCCAATTTGTCCACGTCTTTGCCAGTACTTGTTATATCTATTTTTTTTTTTTAAATCATAGCCATCCTTGTGGGTGTGAAGATGTATGTTATTGGGGTTTGGGTCTATGCTTTTGATTACATATGTTAATCATGTTTCTTGAAAGTCTGTCATTGACCTCTAGTTCCATGAGGTGTGTTTTCAGATAACTATGATGGAGGCAGTCATTGATAACTACAGAGAGCTAAATCTGGTAGTATGATGCTTCTCAAAGTATAATGTGCTTACACATCCCTTAAGAATCTTGTGAAGCTGCAGGATCTGAGTAAATTTGGGATGGGGACACAGGTTCTGCATATCTAGCAAGCTCCCAGGTGATGCTGCTGGTTGGTGAACCACACTTTGAGCAGCAAGGCTGGAGAACACTCTTTGGAGAAAGAACCTTGACTGTCAATTAAATGCTCAAGTTGACTGCAGGCAGTTGCTGTCAGAGTGTCATACAAATTTAGAAAGCATTCACCTGTGTTATTTTTTTTTTCCAGAATAAGCTATCAGAATGCATCTTAAATATGTTTTAACAATGCATCTTCAAAATCATATTTATGAGGAAAGAGAAAGGATATAGCCTCAAAAATTTGTTTCTGATTTCAATTTTTGTTAAACTACTGAAAATAGACAGCAGGACATAGTGTAAAAAACACTTGGTCTGGCTGGTCTGCAATCTGTGGCTTAGCCTCACCATAGACTAAAATCTACAGGTTGGCACAAGTTACCTTTTGGAGCCTCAGTTTTTCCATCGGCAAAGACTGATTTAGATAGTGATCTTTTCAGCTCTGAAAATTTATCATATAAATATTTATTTACCTGCCTTTGGAGCCTTATTGAAAGAACTCACTAATGCTTAGCCTCATTCTGAGAATAAACCTACAGGGTAACTAAAACACACATGAATTGCATAAGCCAAGTAAAAATTTGAATCTACATCTTTGATTTCCTGAAGTAGCATATTGTGTGGCCAGTATAGCTAATCTGAAATGTGAGTTTCATTTTTGCTGTCAAAAAAGGCTACCCACATAGCCCTTTGTATATTGCATAATTGTATAACTGCTTTCATGCCAGCCATATTTGAAAATGAGCAGAATTTTTTTGTTATGGAACAAAAAGAGAATGCCAATTGAGACTAGATGTCTACTACATATGAGGCTGAAGAACATACAAAGCTACATTTTCTGTTTGTATAACTACTGGTTCAGTTCACTCAGGGCAGATCCCAGACTGTTGGCAGCCTAGGTGGGGTAGGGCTGGCTTTAGTCATATTAAGGCCAGTTACCATCACAGAAGGTGAATGCTAAGTTACCATAGATTGTATCTACTTCAGCAATGACAGTATGGTAGGACATAGGATCTCGTGGTTAAAATTTGATATTCCATTCACTTAAGTCCAATTTAGTCTCCATATGGGATGTTCATCTTTTTTTCTCAAACCCTGGTTCTTAATATTCCATTTTGTCTCTTCTTCTGAGGAGCCTTCCTTTAACTAGTTTATGTTCTCCTGGTGTGTTCACACTGCAGAATGTGGGCCAAGCCTCCATTCATGGCTGGCTGCAGGACACACACTGTTTCTTCAACTGAGGGCTGTGAGCTTGGGGACAGGGATCCTGTCTTACTGGGAGATTGTGAGAACAGGAACTGGGCTGAGTTCCCATCTCTGCTTTGTCACCTACTGGGTGACACTGGATAGCTTCGCCTCTTGTGAAGAGTGTTCTGCTAAGTGAAAGGGCCCATGGTGAGGACAACAGAACCCCAAAGCTAGAGCTCGTACTGACGTTTGAATGAAGAAGCACATGCCGGTAGCCTGGCCGTGTGCCGGCCGGTGAGCACTCACCGCCTTCTCTCGCCTTTCCCACCGCCCTTCTGCCACTCTGTGTGGCCGCTTTCGGCACTGTGTTTGCTCGTAATGTGTCTTCAGTAAATGTTTCTTGAATTGAATTGATGGTCACTAAGTTAGAAAGGGACTGTTTTTTTCTAGAGAGGAACTAGGTTCTTAAAAGTGAGTAGTGGTATTAATTCTGATATGAAAAATATTTGTCTCTATAACTAAGGAACCAAAACAGGGTTAATTCTTCCTGTTACACTAACAACTACTTTTCATGCTTTTGCCCTACTTTTCTCATACTGCAGCAGCCAAACCTAGAGAGTTCTTCGGATTCTTCCACATTGCCCAAGTTGGAGGAGTTCTATATCTCTCTGATACGGTCGCAGCAGTCAGCGGAAGGGAGCCAGCCCGAGGCCAGCAGCATCCAGACTCCGGCCAAGCCCGTTCAGCTGTCCTCAGCAGCCCTTAGTGCAACGCCTCCGGTGCTTGATCCTGCAGAAAAACGCTCTGGTTCAGGTAGCTTTACATTTAATTGACAAACACAGTGGTTTGTCATCCTGCTAAAAATTAGCTTGCATTGATCTTTTCAGAACCTACCTTGAAAAATTGCTGACTTTAGCCTTGGTCTCAAGTCCTTACTGGGCTCAGTTGTCCCTTCTATTTGCCACTCCTCTTTTTATGAGCAGTTTGGTTGGGGGGCGTCTGTTTTACGTACAGTAGAATTTGGCAGTTTTGAGTAGATGGTTCTGTGAGTTTTGACACACGTATACAGTCTTGCTGCCACCACAGTCGTGACCTAGAACAACTCCACCAGTTCTTTGCTTCCCTCTGCAGTCATTCCCTCCCCTTGCTCGCTGGTTCCCGCATGTTACTTTCTCTTTTCTAGAATTTCATAGAGTCATGCATTATATGGTTTTTAAGTCTGACGTTTTTCACTGAGCATGATGTTTTAGAGATTGATTTATGTTGTTGCCAGTGTCAAAAGTTCTTATTTATTGCTAAGTGTACCGTTGTATGGATATCTTGTCATCAGATGAACAGATTTGGGCCTTTATGAATAAAGCTGCTGTGAACAGTCACACACGCAGCTCTTTGTATAGACATAGTCAGTACGTACCAAGGAGTGAAATTGCTGGGTCACGTGATCACTGCATGATGAACTTTTTAAGAACTACCAAAACGTTTTCCAAAGTGGCTCTTCCATTTTTGATTCACACAGGATTACATGAAATCTGATTGCTCCATCTCCTTGCCGGCAAATGATATTACCAATCTTTTAAAATTTTGCTATTCTAGTGCATGTGTAGTGGTATCTTATTGTGGTTTTAATTTACATTTCCCTGTTTGCCAGTGAGGTTGACCATCTTTTCATGTGCTTATATGCAATCTGTAAATCTTCTTTAGTGAACTTACGTGTTCAAATGCTTATTTTTATTGGATTATCATCTTTTCACTGATTTGTAAACATTCTTTATTCTGGACACAAAAGCTTTGTCAGATACATACACCTATATGTATGTGATATATATCTCACAAATATTTTAAGTGTGTGACTTCCTTAACAGCATCTTTGGAAGAGCAAAAGTTTTCATTTTGATGAAGTCTGATTGATTTTTTTCTTAATATAAAGTTTGAGCTTTTTGTGTCCTATTTAGAAATCTTTCCTAACCCAAGTAACTGATTTGCTCTTTTTCTTATGAAAAGTTCTATAGTTTTAGGTCTTAAAATTAGATCTGTGATCCAATTTGTTAATTTTTGAGTTACGGTTTGCATTAGTATTATGGTGTGATGTAAGGATCAATGTTTATTTTGATTGCATATAAATATTCAGTTCTAGTACCATTTTTTGAAAAGACTATCCTTTTTTATTATTTTTTTTTAAAGATTTTTTATTTATTTATTTGAGAGAGAGAATGAGATAGAGAGAGAGAGCATGAGAGGGGGGAGGGTGCGAGGGAGAAGCAGACTCACCGCCGAGCAGGGACCCCGATGCGGGACTCGATCCCTGGACTCCAGGATCATGACCTGAGCCGAAGGCAGTCGCTTAACCAACTGAGCCACCCAGGCGCCCAAGACTATCCTTTTTTAAACTGCCTGATGTCTTTGTCAGAAGTCAGTAGGCGGTATATGTGAGGGTCTATTTATGTTTTAGTTGTTTATATGGCTTTATACCACTGCCTTGATTAGTGTGGCTTTATATGTCTTGAAATCATACAGTTTTGTTCTTTTTCAAATTGTTTTGGCCATTTTAGGTCATTTTCCGTATGAATTTTAGAATTAACATAAATGTACACAAAGCCTGCTAAAATTTTTATTGGGATTTTTTTATACATTGTAATATTAGTTTCAGGTGTACAATATAGTGGTTCAACAATTCTGTATATCACCTGATGCTCATCACCACAAGTGCCTCCTTAATCCCCATCACCTATTCAGTACCCGTCCTCCCCTGCTTCTGGTAATGTTAGTTTTTTTTTTTTTCCAAGTTTTTATTTAAATTCCAGGATAATTAACATACAGTACAATACTGCTTTCAGGGTTATAATTTAGTGATTCAGCACTTTCATACATCACCCAGTGCTCATTACAACAAGTGCACTCCTCAGTCCCCATCATGTATTTTACCCATCCCCCACCCACCTCCCCTCTGGTGACTGTCAGTTTGTTCTCTATAGTTAAGAGTCTGTTTCTTGGTTTGCTTCTCTCTTTTCTCTCCCATGCTCATTTGTTTTATTTCTCAAACTTCACATATGAGTGAAATCGTATGGTATATGTCTTTATCCTGCAGACTGATTTCACTTCGCATAATACTCTCAAGCTCTATCACAAATGGAAGATTTCATTCTTTTTTATGGCTGAGTAATATTCCATTGTATGTATATGTGTGTGTGTGTGTGTGTGTTTATATATATATATATATATATATATACACGTATATATATGTATATATATCTCACCTCTTCTTTATCCTTTCATCAGTCAGTGGACACTTGGGCTGTTTCCATAATCTGGCTATTGTTGATAATGCTGCTATAAACATCAGGGTGCATGTATCCTTTTGAGTTTGTATTTTTGTATTCTTTGGGTAAATACCTAATAGTACAATTGCTGGATCATAGGGTAGTTCTATTTTTTTAACTTTTTGAAGAACCTCCATACTGTTTTCCAGAGTGGCTGCATCAGTTTACATTCCCACCAGCAGTACAAGAGGATTCCCCTTTCTCCACATCCTTGTCAACACCTGTTGTTTTGTGTATTGTTGATTTTAGTCATTCTGACAGGTGTGAGATGATGTTGCATTGTATTTTGATTTACATTTCCCTGATGATCAGTGATGATGAGCATCTTTTCATGTGTCTGTTTGCCATCTGTATGTCTTCTTTGGAAAAATGTCTATTCATGCCTTCTACCCATTTTTTAATTGGATTATTTGTTTTTTTGGGTGCTGAGTTGTAGAAGTTCTTTATATATTTTGGATACTAATCCTTTATCAGAGATGTCATTTGCAAATATCTTCTCCCATTCTGTAGGTTGCCTTATTTAGTTTTATTGATTGTTTATACCTTTGCTGTGCAGGAGCTTCTTATTTTGATGAAGTCCCAATAGTTTATTTTTGCTTTTGTTTCCCTTGCTTCTGCAGACGTATCTAGAAAGAAGTTGCTATGGCTGATCTCAGAGGTTACTGCAAGTGTTCTTGTCTAGCTAGATTTCTAGCTGCCTCTTCTCTCGTTCTTTTTCCCACAAATTCTAGGCACCTTGGCCTTCTTGAATTCCAAACTCTGTCTTTTCAACCGAGTTAAGATCTCCAGGCTCAGTTTGGCTTCTTCCTTCTTGTACTGAAGCCTTGAAACTATTCCAGCAGGAGCTAATGTCGTTGTAGCACTTACTTCACTTGTTTCCCTTGTCTTAGGGATCACTGCCTTGCATGCCTGTTGTTCAGTGTCTGAATCTGCTCCTGTTTCAGACATTCTGCCCAGTTTTCCAGTTGTTTAAAGCAGGAAAGGTGGTTTTTCAATCACTGTTGAATTAACATCAGATCTGGAAGCAGAAGTTTTGCTACTCTTTTAAATTCTTTGATCATGTGTCCCTGCTTTCATATATTTATACCTTTTAAAATCTGAGCTCACCAAAACTGTGTAAAACTTTATTTTATTAGAACTCACCAGCTCTTTTCCTCTCTAGTGAGCATTAATTATAGCTTTATGATCAGAGTTTTACTTTTTGGAATACCCTGTCAAATTCTCCTTGAATGTGATTCATCACAAATGTATGGAACATATACCACGTGCTACTATGTTAGTTGCGAAAAATGCAAAGATGAATAAAGTACTGGATTATGTTCGTGTTTTCTCTAGATTTTTTGAAATCTGTGTTTTTAAGGTCTAGAGCAGTGCTTTGCAAAATATAATCATAACTGGTACTAGTCTGCGAAGTGTTTGTGATGATGGACAACACATTAGCACATTATTTAGCTCACCTGCATTTTTTTTTTTTTAACTAAAGCAGAATTTTCTTGAAAGAAGCAGTGTGTGGCTTAGATGCTGGCAAAAGCTCCTTCTTTCATTGTAGGCAGGTAATAAAGAGTTCATGATCTAGAGTATACATGTGACAATGCCTAGCATCCCCTTCCTTGGCTGTTTGGAACTTTTGGCACTGATTCCTAAGGAATTTATTTTATGGCTGATAACCCGTTTTTGGGACTTCTTACAAACATCTTGGTCAGTTTTGTTTTTACACTGGTACATTCAAATTGAAACCACTTTGGCAATAGAAAACACATGTGGGACACCATTGTGCTCTCTGCTGGAAGGAAAGAGGAGAGCTTCAGGACTCCTCCCTGGTATTGGAATTATATCCAATTCTGGTGTCCTAGAAAGAAATTTTCCCTTCCCTGTTCATAAGTACCTTTTTTCCTCTCTTTCCCCCCCTCATTCTGACAAGGATTTATTTCATCTCAATTCCCCATTCTCATTTCCTTGCCATTTGTTGACTGATGAGTCTCATCCTCTCTAATTGTAACAGAAAATGTCACCACCTAAAGAAAATGATTGTCACACACACTAGTAAAGATCTAGAATGGGAAAGAGAAGGCAATGAGTGTGAGAACCCCTTGAAAAGACTTGTGTTTTCTTTCTTTTTCAGTGGAGAGCTCTCCAGAGAGCCTAAAGAATGATTTCTCTAGTAGCCATGCTATTACAGTATTCAAAGACAAGAGTCACGGAGCCATGGACCAGCTCTCTTTGATCTTGTCTCCTGAGCACCAGATTTCCCAGAAGCTCTACATTCCTCGGAGCACAGCCACTGCTGCCTTAGGAGCTGCTGCACGGTTAGCCACCTCCAGGAGCCTCTTACACTGGTACCCCAGTGTGAAAAGGATGGAAGCATGAGGGAGGGAGGAGGGGAGAAAATAATAAGCCAGGTGCTTTAGGGCTTGGTGATTTCCCAAGGTCAAAACGAGGAGGTATTGAGACAAAACGGTATTTTGATAGTTGATGCCTTTGTCTTTCTGTGTGATCGTATGTTAGCTTTATTTTGCAAACAGTGTACTTTGTTGTGTAAGTATTGATATTTAATGTTAGTTTTAATTTTTATTGACAGTGTTTCTTATTCCATATAATTTTGTTCACCTTAATGTAGTTTAAAGGAATTTTTATTTTTTGTTGTTTTTGTGTGTGTTTCTATAAATGTTTTTCTTGTACATATCATGACTGATAAAACTGAAAAACTAATGTTTTGTGATCCATATTTAGTAAGACAAAAATTATCTCAGATTCTTATTTCCAGAAAAAGGATGTCTGAATTATAAAGACTGCTTTTTCTTTTTCATTTGAAATTTTCTATATCATAGAGATAATTCAGGGCTCCAATTCTTACCATTATTATTTCTTTGAAATGCTAGGATCAGTCAGAAAGTCCACATCCTGAAGCTTTGGTCATGTAAACACTTGCACATTTAAAAAAATGTAAGTAGTCTTTCAGTACAGGCAGTTTCCTGAAGACTAATAACAAAATTCTAGAGACTGGTTGTTGAAACTTGCCTGCACCGTCTCTGTAGGCCTCCCAGGAGCTTCATTGTTTAAGCATCTGTGGGACATGGTGTTCTCTGAAGTCAAATTGTGTGAAACACCATATAGCTAAAGGTATGAACTATCAAGAATAAACAAGAGACCGAAAGGTGAAATTAAAGAATATGAATGGTACTAGTTTAAATTCTTTGTGGTAAAATACTGGACTTATCCCCAAATTTAAAAAAATTGAATACAGATGCATTTCTTGGAGTAAAATCTGAGAAAGAGCTGTGAATTACTCGTGTGCCGAATATAACTCGATTCTCACCTTCCAGACCCCTCCTCTAAGGCCTCCTGTTTCAGTATTACATGGCAGAGCTGGCCCCTACTTCCTTTCTGTCTTTCTACAGTAAGGGATTTCTCTTCATCTCAACAACTTAATCAGCAAAATGTCCACTGAGGAAGGGGGTGAGATGAAAGTAAATATGAAGTACATTTAAATTTAGACTATTACTGGCTGAAACTTCTTTCTTAGAATTAAGCAATTATGAAACAAAGTTAAACCTTGAGTCTCTAACTACTGATGTGTTTTGGTTTAAAAACCTTAGAGAAAACATATTTAATACAATAAAATTTAAAAATCCAGATTCATCTTAAATTCCAGTATATCTGTAAGAATGATGATATTCTAATTAACAACAAAAAAAGGTAATCTGGAAACACCACTGATAGTTGATCCAACAGAAAGAACAGGTTCCCATTGGGGTTTTTGTGATTTTATATCAGACATCTTTATTGGAGAAGACAGCTGGAAAGTTACATGAAAGTTAAATATAGGACAGTTAAATATCATTTATGATAATCGAAACTGGAAAAGTTCTGTTTTTCATGTAGGTTTAGGTAATTACCCACAACTTGTTTTTAAAGAAGCCAGGTTTGAGTAATATACTTCACTTCTCCAGATGGGCAGTCATTGGGGTTGGGGCAAAGTGAATCTGGTAATATTTACATATTTAGTAGGTCATACTATAACTCTCTCTGTAATAGCATGAGCTACCAGGAGGAACTCTGCCAATGCTGGCTAACCTGGCAGCAACTAATTTTACACTTTGCCAGTTAGATGGGGGTTATGGAATCAGTGTGCTAATAAGGCTCATTGTAATCCCATCCATTTGCAAATGGCCAGATAGACAATCGTTTTAGAAAGAGGCATCTCAAACTCATGAGTGTCAATACACTTTGAAAGAAGCCTATTTATAAATTAATAGTTAACATCCTGAGTGAGCAGAGTGAAGAATGAACCTCTGAGAGGCTTGGACAGCCTATCTGCCAATTTGTTTACCTACCTTCTCCAATAAGGTGGGTTTTGCTTGGTAGTTAACTAAAATAGCCCAAAGTATCAAAAAAAAATGTACTAGATCATTTGAACTTGAATAAATAGATTCATGTATATGGGCAGGAATAGCAATAAGAAATGTTAAAAAGGTAGATGCTCTGCAGTTTAGGGTTAAGTTAATTATATTGTACAAAGATGGGTTGACATGTTTTATACTTACAACAGTCCCCCTCCCCATATTTTTGTTGTTAAGGATCCATCAGAAGTAATGGAGTTCCCCAAGAAGTGTTGACTGAGAAGTGGGAGCTTGAGTGTGTGAGAGGGAATGGGAATGAGAACATAAAGGAAAATCCTGGTTATAAACTCTTTAGGGATGGAAGAAGGAGTAGCTTTACTAATAACCACTCAGGTTTTAAATCCAGTGGCTTGTAACCAATATCTGTCTCCCATCTAAAAACACATCATGGGATATCAAAAGAGGGGCCCTTCCAGCTGCAGTCAGCTATGCCTGTACCCACCCTGTGACTCTCACATCTGAGATGCCGCTGCCCATTTCAAGGCATAGGGATAACTAGAGGCTTCTGCCTATAGTCAGATTCTGTCTAACCTGAAGACTTAGAATTAGAGTTTTAATCTAAAGGGGTCCTTAGATGAAGAAAATTGAACCCTAGAAAGACTGAATCATCTATGGTCACATGCCTTAAATTCCCTTATGGGCTGACTCTTAGCTCAGCACCCTTTCCACAGGAAAATATTGCAACTCTGTCTTGTGTAGTTTAAATGATTTGGTGCCAGAAGACATAGTTTGGTAGATAAGCCCAAAAGAATGGTGGTTCTGTTAGCTGAGCAAACCCCTGGTGTTGGAGGGGAGAGAGATTGATTTTTACAAGATCTTGTATTCTTGAATGTGGCTAGCTTAAATAACAGTGGGCCAATTCTGTGGCTAAAGAATCTGAATGGTGTGGGCGGCACGGTAAGGGATGAGAAACCAGCATCTTACAGAGCAGTTTTCAGCTTCCTCCTGACATTTATACATGTATAGCCAGGCTTTTCTAACAAACTTTTGATATCTTTTCAGAATTAAATTCATCTTATTTATGCATACAGTGTCGTGGACAGCATTATTCATAATTTTGCAGGAGCCATCACTGAGACAATTCAAAATTTTCATTTCCTGGAGCCCGTTCAGATCTTGACGTTTTCCAAGATGCCAACCAAAGTGCATAGCAACTCGATCTGCCTGTATTCTTTGAACATAGCCCTATTCCTAATAGTTGGGTGTCATTTGTCTCATTTAGTCAGTCACCAGTCAACCTAGGAAGCTCTTGGTGTCATTAGCCTATTGGAACCAGAATACTTTAAATTCTGCTATTTTTAACCAGGTAGACAAATTATTTTAACTTCTCAGTCAAGGTGTTCTCTAACATTTAGAAACACAGTTGACTTATGTGCCACTTTTCACATGAAATTGAGTGTTTGACCCACTTCAAACCTGAGTGGAGAATTTATTCACAGCTAAAATTTCTTGGTTGTAAGCATAGTTTTCAAGAAATGCTTTTAGGTTTCTGTTTGGTATAAACTTTGTTTTAAATTTTGGTTAAAATTTTTAAAAATATTTTTTAATTTATGGAAAAATGTTTATAAGGAACTATGTTTACTTGATTATTATGTCTTAGTGCAATTTAGATAAATAATTTGATGAGGAAACCAAACTTAGGACTCTTTCTCTGCTCTCTAAACTTTTGTTATGGAACTAATGGGAAGTTATTGGGATCAATATGATTGGCCTAATGTTTGGAATTTGTAACAGCATTTTGTTTGATTTATATATTTATGAAGTTGGAATTTGTGTTGTCAAAAAATGTCGAGGTGTTTTTTTGTAACTAGCTTTTGTTGTGATGATTCTGCAGGAATGAACATTTCACTTAAATATGTGACCCAAAGAACTTAGTTGACTAAAATACAAAATTTGCTTATATAGTTGTGCAAACAGATTTAACACTCTTACTGGATAAAATATTTTTCTTCATTTTTGGCATGACCTTTTTATTCTTGACCTTTGTAAACCGTTGCTATGTTGTAGGTAAATACTTTTGTTCCATGAAGTTGGAATTTGTTCACACTGGAGCCACGTCTTAAGTAGCTGACCGCCACATTTTAGACTTGTGTTATTTCTCCTATTAGTACAATATGTCAAACCCTTCTCAGCCATGTTCCGGTTTCTTAAATTCTCTTCTGAGACTTCCCACACACACACTACCGAACCTGCTCTCCACTTGCAGCTGTAATTCCGCGCTCTTTCAGCTGCTCACTGGATTGCCCAAGTCCCCATTCAGAGCCTTTGTTTGCTACAGTAGCTCTTCTGCCCGGAGCAGATTATTTCTAGGTGATTCTCAAACCCCATTCAGGTGGTTTGGTCAAACTTATCCTTAATCTGTCGTTCCACGGACCGTAAGTAGGAACCAGTCAGCTCAGTTCATTTCTTACTGCAAAAAATGACTCCTTGAAAAAAGTATGAGTATGAGTTGTCATTCATATGTTCTGATGAAAAATCTCTTCTGATACCATATATAGGAAAATACCTGTCAGCTAAGTGAGCCTCTGTGTGTACCACGATATTGACTATGAAGCAAAGTGTATCCCCACAGGATGTTCCGTTTCTTCCCCGTGATGCCTGTCTTGCTCCTTCCAAATGGATAACTGTCTTCCCTTCTGCTTGGAAGGATGAAACTTAAACATACATGATATGGGCCAGAGTCAAAAGTTTACCCTTTCTTTTCTGAATTTTAAAAGTAATAACATTCCTGTACTGATCTGGACTAGGATAGTTAAATAAATTGGGAGTACGGGGGTGGAACGTTTGGCTATAATTGATAGCATACTTTTCGCGCCTCATGTTTTAGGTAGTGGAGCATCTGTTTATGATTAGCTAGAATGTGATCTCCCATCACCTTTTCTACAATTGATGTTGATTTAATTTTGCTAAACTTTCTAGATTCAGAAACATAACTCCACCAAAACTTTTTGGTCTTTATGTAGTTTTTGCTTGGAATTGACTTTATCCAGATTCATGAGGCTCAGCAAAGTTGTCTCAAAACCTTAAGAGAAAAATGGCAAGTTTTTCAATAAAAGCCAAATCAGGTGTAGCAAACATCAGTGTAGGTAAGTATCAGTAAAATCTGCCATCACCTTAGGCTAAGCCACCTTTATTGTCTTTTCTGGCATGGGGTAGATGTTCAGTAAGTTTTACTGAGTGAATGAGTAAACAAGATAGAATAGGGTATAAGGTTCGTTGAAGTCTTGATCTTTTTTCTACAATTCTATGTTCTGAATGTCTATAAAACAAGGCTTTATTGGGAAGAGTCTAATCAAACATGAGCAAACATCCTTAAACTGCCTAAGGTTGAATAAAGAGCATGTTCTCCAGATAAGAGAACTGAGTAGAAAGACCAAATATTTTGTCTAGGTTATTCTTCTACACAAACCATACTTCGTTACTTTTCTGGTTTGGTTCGTGAAAGAAAATGGCCAAAAAAAAAAGGGGGGCCGTTTGATATTTGCAGCTGAGTTCTTAGCAATCAGCCTCTATAGCGTCCTTCCAGAAAAGTTTATCAAATTGGCTCTTTTTAGTTTATCGTTCTCTATTCGTGGAGGCATACCTCTGACATCCCAGTTCATTTTCCAGAAAGTCTTTCAGCACCACAGACCCAGGTTCGGTGATGAAACAAATGCATTTAAAAGTGCTCTTTAGGGTTAATATATTACTTTGGACGTAAACTGCTTTTCATGGACTTTCTGGTGGCCTCTCGAGTTTTGGGGCTAAATTGAGTTGTAATGAAGAGGGTGGGGCAAGGCCTGTGGCAGTGTCATACCCTGCCAAATAATGATTCCAGGGACAACAGTGAAATGAGGGACGCCCTAGTAGCTCAGTTGGTCAAGCGTCTGCCTTTGGCTCAGGTCATGATCCCAGGGTCCTGGGATCGAGTCCCGCATTGGCCTCCCTGCTCACTGGGGAGTCTGCTTCTCCCTCTGCCCCTCCCCCTGCTTGTGCGCACGTGCTCGCTCTCTGATAAAATCTTTAAAAAAAAAAGTGAAATGAAAGAAATTGAAGAATCTGCTCTTCTTACCAAGAAACCCTTTTTGGTTTTTTGGTGAATTTTCTGCCATTCATTCTTTTTAAGAACATATTGATGAGGTTTTCTGTTTTGAATTCAGTGTGCGAATGTGATCTAAAAACATTAAGGCAACTTAAGAAATGAGCAGGGAAACCACCACTAGCTTTAAATGTGTTCGCTGGTAAAAGTAAACTTACGGATTCCCACTGACAAATACAATGCTGGTGATGGACCACGACCACGCATTGCTGAGGCAGTAGTTTGCAAGCCTGGCCTTGTATAATCACCTGGAGGAGTGTTGAAAAAGCCTGCACAGCTTGGATCACTTCGTCCCCCAAAGGCCCTGATTTAATCGGTCTCCTGTGGTTCAGTGAGCAGCAAGGCCCAGAACCACTGTGCAGGAGGATTCCTGACTCTGTCCTGAATGGGAAAAACCACACACGGACACATGTCCTGCCCTTCCTCTAAACTTTAGAGGCGTGATTCTCAGGGGAGGGGCTAGAGGAGCAGATGGCTGGTGAGGAGAGCACTTTTTCAAATGAGTCAGGCTTCCCGCTCTGGCTTGCCATCTAACTCCTCCTTTGCCTTTCTGCCTGGTGCTAGTGAGCCCACCGTCCACCCTCCCCTCCCTGCCTTCCAGGCATCCCTGGTGCTGGCCGCTGCTGGAACAGACAGAAGTTGGGAACTCTTGCGTTAGAAACAGGGTCGTGACAGCCTACAGCAACTGATTTTTTAAGTTTAATTGTGTGGTTTTTTTTTGTTTTTAAAGATCTCATTTATTTGACAGAGACAGAGACAGCGAGAGCAGGAACACAAGCAGGGGGAGTGGGAGAGGGAGAAGCCGGCTTCCCGCCGAGCAGGGACCACCACGCGGGGCTTGATCCCAGGACTCTGGGATCGTGACCCTAGCCGAAGGCAGTTTAATTGTAACAATGCAGGAGATTTTCAGGAGCACGGTACAATATTAACCATAGGCCCAGTGTTGTACAGCAGACCTCTAGAACTTACCCATCATGCATTATTGAAGCATTAACCCCACTGATTAGCAACTCCCCATTTCCCACACACTGATCTTAATTTGGTCATCATGTTCTTTTATATCCCACGGTGGCACTTTCCCACTAAATACTGTAGGGCTTTAATGTGGGCTTGAACTGTGGTGGCCTTTACCCCCTCTCAGTAGGGACCAGATGTGATGGCAGCCTGGAAAGTGCTGAAGCCACGCGCCCAAGAGGGGAGCCAGTGTGACGCTCACTCTACTGTTGTTTCCTAACCAGACAACAGTCATTTTACTGGGAACCTTGATACGAAACCTGAACAAAGCTGAATTTCCTGCTGTCTTTGGAAGGAGTCTGCAGGAATGTTAGGGTGGTCTGGTGTCAACACAGGGCTTTAGCTGAGGGCTTGTCGGGTGATCGTCCTGGGGCTTTCTTTTTAGACGACATAGAGCTGAGTTTCAGGGGCAGTTGCTGAAACGGGAAGCGGAAGTAGTACGTGGACACCTCGTGGGAGTTTTAATTTAGGGATTATAAGCCTAGGATTTCTCTACTTGAATTGCTCCTCAGAGTAGAGCTGATGAAGAGAGTATTTCACCAATGCTGGATTTAAAAAACAACTTTTTGTTGTATGAAGCCTTCTTCGCCGAGGCGGTTTTGCCCGCTCCTCACTGCCAGGGGGCGCTCTAGGACAGGCGTTCTGTTGCCAAGCCAGATCCTTTGAAATACTTCCTACCTCACCGCACAGTTGAATTGTTGAGTTGGAAGTGGAGCTTGGAGCTCACTTCTTCCAACCTCTCTTTTTACTTGAAAAAACAAGCTGAGTGACATAAAGTGAATTTGGGGGGTAAATAAAGGTCTTAGAGTAATTCTTATTGGGTGATCTTCTTTCCCACAGTTTAAAATTCCTCCCATTTGACCTTACTCTTGTAAGCCGCTTGTTTACACAACTTAGACTTTACTACTTTGTGGCTATTTTTATCCCCCCAGACGGTGGGGAGACACCAACAAGCCTCTACTCATATTCAGAAGCAACAACTACTAATTCTATCTTGCTCTGTTGAAAAAAAATCTAAGAAAAAATAAATCACCTTTCCATCTTTATTTTAGACTTTCCAGGGCAGACAGGTTCTTACCTCCTTTATAAGTTTCTGTTGTAGGGAAAAGAAAGCAAAATTCTTATGATTTAGGCACATTTTGAGTCTTTAAATAAAGGGATTTTTTTTACTCCAGTGCGTTGAATTTTGTGTGTGTGTGTGTATGTTTTCTGGGGGAAGGTTCCTCAGATTCTCAGAAATGATTAAGAATGCCTGCAGGAATTCTGCATCCTGTGTTACAAGACTGAAGGCTCTCCAGGTTCTCCAGGGAGATGGAAAACAACAATTAACCCTTGTGACTTCACTCTCAAGACAAGCAAGGTCCCTGGTGTAGAGAGTGGGTTTGACTCATGATGAGATCTTGAGTCCATTATAATAACTGTCACTTGTCGAGGGCTTTACACGTTGCAACGCAGCAGAGACAGCTACCATCAAAAGTTAATGAGTTTAGATCACATTAGACAAGGATAGTATTACCCAAGACAGGAAATTATTTTATAAGTTCTGCACCCTGTTTGCTTCTGGGCAGCACTGCATTTACAAAAGGGGTTGACCAGCATTCCTAAGAGAATTGCTTGGATAGTAAGAGCTTTGTTGCATTCATATAATGTGCCACGAGCTGTTGGTTCCAAGTGTTTTACGTAGATTATCTCATTTAATCCTTGTAACAACACTAGGGGGTAGGTGCTCTATTACTCCCATTTTACAGATAGGGGAATTGAGACACCGAAAGGTTAAGTATCTTACTACACTGACCGAACTTAATACTGTGTCATAGTAATGTTAATATCAACTTACTAAATACTTAGGATATGCTGTACCTTTTACATATTTAATTTTCACAGCATCCTTATTACTCTTTCTCACAAGAGGAGAAACTTGTAGCTCAGAAAATGAAGTAACTTACTCAAAGTCACATCTAGTAAGTTGCAGGAACTAAATATGTCTGATTCCTCCAAAGAGTCATCTCTATTGTTTTCCATCATGCTTCTCCTATTCCCTCTTAAACCCACTCCTGTTCTGCCTGTGCCATTCTGCCCAACGTGTTCCTGGTCAGGTGTCCAGCGATCTCTGTGGAATTCAGTAGTCAGCCCTCAGTCCTCACCGTGTCTGACCTGTCAGCAGCGTTTGACACTTCCTCTCCTTCAGGGACATCACATTCTCTAGGCTTCCCTCGTACTTGTAGGTCAGTCCTCCACACCTCCTTTTCTGGCTTCTCCTCTTCGCCCTGACCTCTTACTGCTGAAGGGCAGCAGGCCTCGCTTTCTCGCTGAGTTCATTCAGGCTCGTGGCTTTAATTACCATCTACATCCCGGAGATTTAGATTTTTGTCTCCAGCTCAGAACTCTATCCTGAGCTCCATACTCAAATTCCTATGTGACCTTTCTGCTCAGATACCCAAATGCCATTTCAAGCTTAGCAGGTCCAAAATGGCACTCATGATCTTGGCCCCACCCGCGCCTCGCACCACACCACGTCCTGAGCCTTCTGTAAACTAGTTGTCGAACTCCCTGCATCTAACTACCCAGACCAAAATCCTTGGAGTTATCGCCGGCTCTTCCCTTTCTCTCATATCCTGCACCCAGTGAGTCAGGAGATCCTATTGGCTGTACCTTCAAAATGTATCTGGGTTTGCACCTCTTCCCACTGCCTGTGCTCTTCTCACCTGGTCTGAATCATGGTGTTTGGCCTGGGTTGCTTCAACCGCTTCATCTAGTTCCCCTGCTGCCTACTGCACTCTTTCCTCAGTTCTCCACAAAACAGCCAGGGAGAACCAGTCAAGCTCTAAGTCTACTGGAATCCCTCTTTTGCTCAAGACCCTCCAAGGGCTCCCAGTCTTCCTCAGAGTCCCTGCAATGGCGCTCAAGGGGTGGTATTGGCCAGATAAAACACAGGATGCCCAGTTCAATTTGGATTTCAGATAAACAATAATTTTTTAGCATAAGTGTGTCTCATGCAATATTTGGGACATAATTATACTTTTAAAATATTATGAATCTGAAACTCAAAATAACTGGGAATCCATGTTTTTATTTGCTAAATCTGCCAACAGTACCCACCAGGCCTGACATGATGCCCCCCGCTGCAGCCTGTCTCTGACCTCGTCTCCCACAATCTCCCCCTTGCTCACTCCATTCCATCCACACTGACCATGTTTTCCTTGAGTACAACCAGGCAGCTCCCAGCTTTGACTTTGCCGGCTGTTCTCCCTCCAGTATCTGCATCTTCTCAAAGAGGTCATTATGAAAATTACTACTTAATCCCCATGCTCCTGATCGCCCCCTCCCCCCACTTACCCTGCTCTACTTTTTTCCCCATAGCACCTAACTTCATATACCTTTTAATTCTGTATTGTCTGTGTCCATCAACCAGCATGTAAATTCCCCACAAGGCAGGTATCTTTGCTTTGTTCAGTATTGTATCCCGAGAGGCTAAAACAACAGCACACAGTTACACGATAAATATTTGTTGAATGATGGAATGATTTCAAAAGCCTGTGTTCCTTTCCCTTGCATTATATCCCCTCCGTTCCAACTTGCCTTAGGACAAATATCTGAAGAACCTGAGAGTGTAGAGGCCGGAGAGATTATTGGCCAAGATGGGGAGTGCACTTACATCCCAGCTGCCACAGCCCTTTGGTCCTGAGTCAGGGCACGGACCGTCCACACCTCTTTGCCTGGGCAAGTACGGTGTTCCTGGACCCTCGGCCTTGCCCTCTATTTAACAAAAAAACTTCTTTTCTATGTGCCAGGACTTACGCAAAACTCCAAGGATCCGAGGATAAACAAGACAATTCCTACTTAGAAGGACCTTACAGTGGGGTTCCTGCCTGTCTGATCAAATGAAAGGGAATGGGGCCCGACGGGCCACATTTGCCCCTTTTCCAAAGAAAGCGCCACAGCTTTCCAGGTGCCCCTTACAGCCTGTCATCTCCCCGTGGGTTTTTTCCTCTTCTGGTAACCCCCATGAGAAAACCCGAGCGGCTGGGAAGCAGAAGCAGCGAGAAGCACATCTGCTCTACCCTCCCGGTGACCCCGGCGCCGCACAGATCAATTACAGCGCGCGCAGGAAGCCGGTTGGCGTCAGTCTCCGATGACGTCAACAGGAAGGTGCAGCGGGAGAGCGAGGACCCGCACCGGGAAGCGGGTTTGCTGCTGAAAATCCCTGGCCTCCACCACATCCCAGGAGCAAAACTCGTGACAACGGGGATACTGATGTTTACTCAATGGCTTTGTATACATTTTCAACCCACCTGATTTCTGCACTCTTCTGTTGCTGAATTACTGAAGAGAGAAATGACCGTCTTAACATGCCGCAGCCAACTAGAAAAATCTAGGGCAGTTCACGGAAGTCGTGGTAACATGGCTGAAACGCATTAGAGAAAGAAGTATCTTTGCGGGAGGATGGTTTTCTCGTCTCTCTTCCCCCTGCATTCTAGCTAGCCTGGCAGCATGTCTCTGTCACTAGATGAGAGGCCTGTCATTTTCTAATTCAATGAAAATTCATGATGGGCCTGTTTGACACAGGCTGTGTAACTTCCTGTTTCCATGGTATTAAATTTATTAAAAGAGCTCATCCTTTACTCAAAGAAGATAGCTTCCTAGTTGCAACTGACCAGGCATACGGGGGGAAGAAAAAAAAACCAACAACAAAAAGCAGTCCTTGGGATCAACTATATGCCAGTAGCAAGAACTGGTTCTTTCTTTCTCGAAAAACAAAAAATAAATGACCAGATGCTAGCTGGAACTCAGGACACCTCCCGGGACAGGACAGCCCAGGGATGTGGAGGGGAGCCCGGACCGGCGGATCTTGTAAGGCAGAACTGGCCGGGCGACACTGGGAATGGGCCGTTCTGATTCAGCATTCTCTCATTTTCACGCTCAGCTCTTCCCCCTCTAATTTTGCCCACTGTGCTCCACGACTGGTCACAGAGTGCCCGGCCCTGTCCTGTCTCCGTGCAGCTGGGCCCCAGCTTAGCAGCGCTGACCCTGGGGGCGCCTCTTAGAGTCAGGATCTAGCCGCTCAGTTCAAACTTACCCATTAATCTTAGTAACTCTTAGTGTCTTCTAGTGAAGTCTATGCCCCTTTTCTTCTTTGCAGGGTGTGTAAAAAGGGGACGGAATCTCTGCTCTCTGAGCACTTGCTTCAACAACCGGAAGGTTTTCCCATCAGTCTTCATCTTCTGTTTAATATACTTTTCTCTTTCTTGGTAATAATGTTCTATGAGGAAATATTTATTTTATTTTATTTTTTAAAAAGATTTTATTTATTTGATGGAGAGAGACAGTGAGAGAGGGAACACAAGCAGGGGGAGTGGGAGAGGGAGAAGCAGGCTTCCCGCTGAGCGGGGAGCCCCATGCGGGGCTCGATCCCAGGACCCCGGGATCATGGCCTGAGCCTGAAGGCAGACGCTTAACGAATGAGCCACCCAGGCACCCTTCTATGAGGAAATATTTTAAACTTGTTTTGACACCGTACATTTATTATTCCTATTACCTGGAGGAGGTGGGAATCTGGAAATAAGAACAAAAAAAACAGTTTTTAGAAAATGAAATCATTTTACTGGGAAAAAATTACACTTTGAGCACCAAAGCAAGAACATTGTTTTCAATTGGTTTGGTAGATCATGTTGCAAGAACAAAATGCTCAGTGTGGGCCTGGCAGACTGTCCATAATGATCAGGAACGTTCAGGCCGTTACTTTTATTTTAAAGGTTGATAAAATTTCCACAGCTACAAAAACTAGGATCTTACAGGATTCACTTACAACTTTATCGCCAACCTCACTCTTCTTCCCTATAAAATTCCCGGAAAACTTGCCTATCTAGCAGGGGAATGTGACAAAACCAAATCAAAAGGAGCACCCACAACTATAATAGTTTATATAACCCTTTATGGAGTGCCTGCCTTAGGGAGAGTCAATGAATGAATACAGAAAATGAGGCTCTAAGTGCCTAGGACCAAAGAGGTCCTTCTTAGATCTTCTGCTTCAAAGTGATAATGAGAATTAACTGAAATCCTGAGAGTTCTACCAAGGGGAAAGCATTCCATTGACCCTCATCACAGCTGAGTCAACTTACAGTTCTTAATCAAGCCTTCCCTGTTCCAGACAAATTTCAGTGAGTAACTAGTTTCCCTGTTTCTAATTACTCATAGAAGGTGACGCAAAGTGGTATTATTTTAACTAGGAAAAGATGTTAAATTTCTTCATCATGTTATTAAAAAATGTATAATCACACACAAAATGAAAGATGGCTATTAAAGATTTCTTCCAAGATATGTTAAATTTCCAACTCCTCCAAACCCATTTTTAAACTGAGAAATCAGCTCTAAGAGGAGACACTAAAACCAAGGGTTACTAAGTGTCTGGGTGGTTCTGGATGGCTAATGCTCACCTTCTTCATTCAATCAACTTTTATTTGCCAGGGACCTTCTGCGTGCCAGGCATTGTATTGTGCTAGATGCTTAAGACAAAAGATTATTCCTGTCTTCAAGAATTTCACAGTTTGATAAGAGAATGGACAGGGTGGAGAGAACTTACAGGTAAGCAACCATAATAGGATGTGATAAGTGCTCTAGGGCGCATGTGCAGGGATCCTTGGCAGCAAAGAAGGCTTGACCCAGCCTAGGGTTGGAGGGCAGTAGATATTGCAAAGATTTTTTTTTTTTTTCCTCAGAAGTTGCCACCTAGGCTGGGTTTTCAAGGTCATACACGTGTCTCTAGTTCTAGTGCATAGAAGGTATTTCAAAAGCACTTAAAAGATCCTTCAACAGGAAGAAATGAGGCAATGGGAAATACATTCCAGTTGGCTGTGGGAAAAGAAAAAAGTTAAAGGAATCAGTTGAAGGAAAATTACCCCAAACTTATAAAAGTGTAAAAGATGATTTTATGACCTTTCATGTTAAGCTAAGAGCATTTTCTAATAAGCATACCTAACTTTATTTGCACAACCAATCATGGCCTAAACATTTTACAAGTCTGTAAAATTTATAATGTGATTTTCTTTTCTGCCGATGTAAAGAGGATAACTCCGAGGGTTATGGTTTATTGTCCTGTAGAGCATTAACCAATTTGAAACTAGTGTAGCAAATTTCTTTCACTATTTCTTTTTTTCTCTTCTTTCATTATAAATACCCCAAGTTTTCACATTGTCTTTTTTTAAAGTTTTGAATGATTTAATTTATTTTAAATTGTGATAAAATACACATGATATAAACTTTATCATCTTAACCATTTTTAAATGTACACTTAGTGATAAGTACATTTACATTGTTGTGCAACCAGTCTCTGGAACTTTTTCATCTTGCAAAGCAAAAACTACCTAGTAAATAATTCCCTATTTCCCCTTCCTCCCAACCTCTGGCAACCACCATTCTACTCTTTGTTTCTATTAATTTGACAACTCTAGGTAACTCCTATAAATGGAATCGTAGAGTACTTGTTTTCTGTGACTGGTGTCACTTGGCATAAGTAAAGGTTCACTCATGTTGTTGAATGTGTTCGAATTTCTACCTTTTTTAAGGCTGAGTAACAATTCATTTGCATGTATAGATCCCATTTGGCTTATCCATTCATCCATTGATGGACACTTGGGTTGCTTCTACCTTTTGGCTATTGTAAATAATGCTATGGACACGCATGCAAAGAATGCTTTAGTTTCAACACACAAAGAAGCGTCAGTTTAGGAGTATTTTTATCATAACCGAACTTTTGGACGTTTGTACGCCAGAGCTCGGGTATCCTGTGAAACCCCTTGGGAGTGTGTCATGGAGATGGTGGCAGGAGAAGGGACTGAAGGCATCAGTTACCTTCCAGGCCCAGAGGTGTAGCTTAGAACACAGCCACCTCCCAGGGCAGCTGGGAGGATTAAAGGGAATAGCAAGTAACAAGCAGCGGAAGGAAGGCACAAGGCGCGTAGTAGGAGTTCCACATACTTGCAATCCCTTTCCTTCCCTTTGGACTTGCCTTGCTCCGAGTGCAGGTGGCTAGGGAGTACACAGGACCCATGGTTGCGTACAGTGCATCAAATATTCTGAAAATGATTAGATTGCAGATTCTGCCTTATGTATAGTCAAAACATTTAAAATACCATTAAACCTCTGCTTTCCCAGCTCTGTGGATTCCTGCAACCTACAGCTCACAAAATTTCTGTGTCTGCAGGGGTTCCTAATATACTCTGGTCTCGATGCTGCGCTGTGCGTTCACATTGTCTTTGAAAATAGCTTTGACATCCTGCTGGTGTCATCATTAAAGAGTTAAATAAAACTCTAAAATGAGCTCACTGTTTTTTGTTTAAGAATCGAGTTTTTAAAATTTTGAGAACTACACTTTGATGGATAGGTATGAGCAGAACATAAACAGCTCGTTATAAAAGCAAATGCTATATATGAAGTGTTTATTCAATACAGGTTTTTCATTTACTGATATTACCCAACCCTCATTAGCTACATTATCCTCTGTTTTCCCATCCTAAGAAAAATAATGATATTCACTAATGCCCTAGACTCAGCACTTTCATCTAAGCATCAATTTCAACTATTGTTCTGTCACCTCTGTGCACTAATAGGGATAGTTTTCCCTGCTTAATCTAGGGCCATCTGTGGAAATGTTAATTTGTGTTCTTCCTTTTGATTTAAAAATACTCTCAGAGGGTTGCTGAAGGAGATTGGGGTGGGGGGATGGGGTAACTGGGTGGTGGGCTTTAAGGAGGACACGTGATGTAATGAGCACTGGGTGTTATATAAGACTGATGAATCACTGAGCTCTACCTCTGAAACTAATAATACATTATATCTTACTTGAATTTAAATTTAAAAAATTAAAAAAATAACTCTCAGAAAGCATATACATTCACAGAGATTAATTTGAGAACATCAGAACCATATAGTACCATGTGGCAATTGAGAAAGTGTATACATGCCAGGAGACCCCCTTCTCTCCTTCTGGAAGTCCTGCAATACCAGGTTGGGATACTTTCTACTGCACTTGCCCATTGCAAAATCCAAAACTTTTGATATGAATTTAAACTGAGTAATTTTTAAATTAGTGCATGGATATTTTTAAAGGAGTTCATTTTTTCTTCACATAATTAATTGCACCTACATTGAGAGACAAGTGTATAGATGAGTAAGATGGAGAGTGGGTACACACCAAGCAAAGAGACCACAGGGCAGAGGCACAGAGATGTGAGAAACAAGGGCACAGTGTGCTTAAGGAGCTTCAAGTAGGTCAGTCTGACTGAATCATTGAGTACAGGTTAAGGTAATGGAGAAATAATGCTGCTCAAGTAGGCAGGGGCAAAATGAAAATGGGCCTTGCAGACCATGCAAAGGAGTGGTGATTCTGCAGGCAGGCAATAGGGAGTAATTGAAGGAATTTTTTTTTTTTTTAGTTTTTATTTAAATTCCAGTTAGTTTGCATACAGTGTAATATTAGTTTCAGGTGTACAATTTAGTGATTCAGCACTTCCATCCATCACCCCGTGCTCATGACAACACGTGCCCCTCTTAATCCCCTTCACCTACTTCAACCCACTCCCCCCACCAACTCCTCTTTGGTAACCATCAGTTTGTTCTCTAGAGTTGAGTCTGTTTCTTGGTTTGCCTCTCTCTTTTTTTCCCCTATGATCATTCGTTTTGTTTCTTAAATTCCACATATAGTGAGATCATATGGTATCTGTCTTTCTCTGATTGCCTTATTTTCCTTAGCATGATACTCTCTAGCTCCATCCACATCATTGCAAATGGCAAGATTTCATTCTTTTTTATGAATTGAAGGATTTCAAAGCACTTTATAAAAATCACTTTGACAGCAAATATGAAGCATAGACTGAAAGATGAAAGATAGGAAACAGGGTCATTGGTTAAGAGATTTTTGCAGTATCCATAATTCATGTGGAAGTAATGAAGGCCTAAAGGAGGGCATAGGGGGTAGAGAGGATCAGATTACCTCCTTTTGAAAAGGAAACAGTCCAAAGATCTTATCAGAAAATGCAACTCTTTTCCATGTCTTGTCTCCACATCTATTTGTATGAAATCAAAGAGACAACAATAAAATCCCAAGCAATAATTTCATCTCTGTGTCTTGAGTCTATCCAGAGAACAATATCCATTGACATTTGGCTTCTCTAGCTATATCTAATACTGTATGTGTATTTAAGCACGGAAAGTTCATGGAACTTTCCCCATATTTCTAGGAAGAGCACCCTGAGAAGAGTTAGTCTTATGGGAGGAATATTGAACTATAGTTATCTCTCTTCCATTTTTTTGGAAACAGAAGTTTCCATTTTGACAATGCCAGTGAATCACTTATAACTAATCAAAACTACTTTTCTTAAAAAATGCATCATTTTCTTTTGCTAAATTTGGTATTTTCTTTGGCATGCAGTGGAAAGGCACATAAGTTTTCTTAGAGAGAGTGGGGATACCAAATGGTTACTTAAGAATGAGAAGGAGACAACTGAAGAGCCCAAGACCTAAACCCATCTGAGAAAAAAAGCCATCCTCTTTTTCATAAAACTAATGAAAACACTGGCAAAATTGTCAATCAACTTCTTCAAAATTCTGGAAATTAACCAAAGGCTTGTGACAATCCAGAGGATATTTGTTCAAGAAAAACTTGGTAAGAAGAGCAAGCTTTGTGGCCTTTTACCTTGCCCTTATTTCCACCCCCCCCTTTTCCGTAGCATTTCCCCCTTAAAACCACAGCCCACAAAGAGTGAAAATCAGCAGGCTGGCAGCTATTTGGGAGGGAGGGAGGTACAACAGAATTGGAGTTCTTTCAAAGCCCTATTACCAGAGAACTTTCATTGTTTGACCTGTCTAGTGGTCCCCTGGAAGACTCCACTAGCAAGTATATTTTATTTGACGTGATTTGGAGTTTAACCAGTGTAAACAGCCTTTTCTTTGGGGGTATTTATTGAAAATAATCAGAGCAATTGTTTTACATCATGAATGGCTGAGTAGTGGATAATAATTGGGATTATAGGTAAACCAAAAGCTTGAAAGTGAGGAATGAGATATACATTTATATATATATATATATATATATATATGAAAAGCTATTCGTATATATATATATAAACATAAATATATATATTAACTCTGGAGGTAAAAAGTAAAATAACTGAAATGAAAAATTCACTAGAGGGGCTCAACATTAGGTTTAAGCAGACAGAAGGAAGAATCAGCAAACTTGAAGATAGTTCAATTGAGGTTATCCAGCCTGAGGAGCAGAATGAGGAAAAAGGAACAGAACCTCAGAGACTTGTGGGATTCTGTCAATTGTATCAACATAGGCATAATGGGTGTCCCAGAAGGAAAGGAAAGAGAAAAAGAAGCAGAAAGAATATCTTAAGAAATTTTAAGAAATAATGGGCAAAATCTTCCCAAATTTGATGAAAAAAATCAAATGGATTCAGAATAGCAAAGCTCAAACACTTCCCCACCTAGATACATCATAATCCAAACTAGACAAAGAATACTGACAGCAGCAAGAGAGAAGTGATTTATTACATACAAGCGTTCCTTAAAAAGAGTAGCAACTGATTTCTCATTAGAAAGTGTTGAGGCCAGGGGATCCTGGGAGCCTTATTTGGTTAAGTGTCTGCCTTTAGCTCAGGTCATGATCTCGGGGTCCTGGGATCGAACCTGCAACAGGCTCCCTGCTAAGTGGGGAGTCTGCCTCTCCCTCTCCCTCTGTGCTTTCCCTCTCTTTCTCTCTCTCAAGTAAATAAAATCTTAAAAAAAAAAAAAAGAAACTGTTGAGGTCAGAAGATGGTGGTATGACATATTCATAGTGCTGAAAGAAAAAGATTGCCAATCAAGAATTCTATATCCAGCAAAAATATTCTTCAAGAATGAGTGAGAGATTATGACATTTCAAAATAAATAAAAACTGAAAGAACTTGTTACTTGCAGACTTGTTCTGCAGGAAAAATATAGTGAGTCCTTCAGGCTAACATGAAAACAAATTAGACAGGAACTCAAATCCACATGAAGAAATAAAGGGCACTGGTAATGGTAACTATGTGGGTGAATACAGAAGATGGTAAAAAATATACGTTCTTGGTGACTGTTTTTCTTCTATCTTATTTAAAAAACAAATGTATAAAGTAATAATTATAAATCTGTGTTGATGGATACAAAATGTATAAGGATGAAATTTATATGAAAAATATAATACCAAGAGAGGGGGAACAGAAATATATAGGAGCTATAGGAGCAGAGTTTTTGTATACTGTTTGTATTAGGGTTCTCCAGAGAAACAGAACCAATAGGATATATATATATATATATGGATTTATTATAAGGAATTGACCTGTGTGATTATGGAGTCTGACAAATCCCCAAATCTGCAGGGTAAGTCAACAAGCTGGAGACCCAGGAGGAGAGCCAGTAGTCCAGTTCATGTCTAAAGGCTAGGAGGCTCAAGACTCAGGAAGAACCAATGTTTTGGCTTGAGTCTGAAAGCAAGAAAGAGCTGACATCTCAGTTTGAAGGCAGTCAGGCAGAAGGAGTTCTCTATTATTTGGGGAAGGGTCACTTCTTTTTTTCTAATCATGCCTTCAGCTGATTGAGGCTGGGGGGGGTGGGGAGGATGGTGGACAATCTGCTTTATTCAGTCTATCAACTTAAATGTTAATCTCATCAAAAAAATCCTTGCAGAATCCTCCAGAATAATGTTTGACCAAATATCTGGGCACACATGCCCTAGTCAAGTTGATACATAAAATTAACCATCACACTATTGAAATCAACTTGAAAGTTGGTATTAGTCTGAAGTAAATTGTTGTAAGTTAAGATGCTAATTGTAATCCCTATGGCAACCACTAAGATAATAACTCAATAATATATAAAGAAACCACAGGATCATCTCAATAGATTCGGAAAAACATTTGAAGAAATGCAACACACTTTTATTATTGAAACACTCAATAAACTAGCAATAGAAGAGAACTTTCTCAACTGATACGGGGCTCTGATGAAAAACCCACTGGTAACATTGTACTTAATGGTGAAGGACTGAAAGCTTTTTCCATAAGATCAGGAACAAGACATGGATGTGCACTCATGCCAATTCTATTCAACATTATACCTGAGGTTCAAGTCAAGACATCCAACAACTAAAAGAAATAAAAGGTATTTAGTTTGGAAAAGAAGAAGAAAATCTATCTCTATTGATAAATAACATAATCCTGCGTAAATGAAAATCCTAATACATGCACACATAATCCATTAAAGCTAAGAAACAAATTCAGAAGGTTTCATGTTACAAGACCCATATAGAAAAATCAGTTGTATTTCTAAACACGAGCAATAAATAATCTGAAAATGAAATTAAGAAGATAATTCCAGGAAATAAACTGAGGGTTACAGAAGGGAAGGGGTTGGGGGGATGGAAAAGCCAGGTGATGGGTATTAAGGAGGGCATGTGTTGTGATGAGCACTGGGTGTTATACACAACTAATGAACCCGTGAATGCTACATCAAAAACTAATGATGTACTCTATGTTAGCTAACCGAACATAATAAAAAAAAGATAATTCCATTTATAATAGCATCAAAAAATGTAAAATACTTAGGAACAAACTTAACGGAAGTCCAAGACCTGTACACTAAAAACTACAAAATATTGCCGAAAAATTCAAGACCTAAATAAATAAAAAGACAGTTCATATTGAGGGATTGGAGGACTTAATATTATTAAGATGTCAATATTCCTGAATTGATCAATGCAGTTCTTTTTTTTTTTTTGATCAATGCAGTTCTTATCAAAGGATAAAGTTTTGTTGTTGTTTTTTTTTAGAAATTGATAAGCTGATTCTAAAATTCATATGTAAATACAAGGGATTTAGAATGGCCAAAACAACCTGGGGGGGAAAAACAAAGTTGGAGGAATCACACTTTCAGATTTCAAAACTTATTATAAAGCTACAGTAATAAAAACTGTGTGGTACTTACACAAGGATAGCCATATAAATCCATAGAATAGAGAATAGAATTGATAGTCAGGACATAAACCCATACACTTGTGGTCACTTGATTTTTGACAAGGGTACCAAGATGGTACATGGAGAAAGGATCATCTTTTCAACAAATGGTGCCAAGACAAATGGATAGCCACATGAAAAAGTATGAAGGTAGACCCTACCTTGCCTCACATAAAAAATTAAGTCAAAATGAATCAAAGACCTAATTTAAGAGCTGAAACTATAAAATAGTTAAGAGAAAATATAGGCATAAATCTTAGTGATCTTGGATTTAGCAATGATTTCTAGGATATAACACCAAAAACATAAGCAACAAAAGAAAAAAAATAAATTGAATTTCATCGAAATTATTAATTTTTGTGCCTCAGAAGATATATCAGGAAAGTGAAAAGACAGCCCAAAGAATGAGAAGAAATGTTTACAAATGTATATATGATAAGAGACTTGTATTTAAATATATAAGGAACTCTCACAACTCTCAATTAAGATGGGCAAGGATCTTAACAGATATTTCCCCAAGGAAGATAAACAAATGGCCAATAAGCACATTAAAAGGTGCTAAACATCATTAGCAATCAGGGAAATGCAAAGCAAGACCACAATATAATACTTCACTCTCACTACCATGGCTAAAATAAAAAGGACAGAGAATAACAAGTGTTGGTAAAGATGTGGAGAAATTGGAACCCTCATATATTTCTGGTGAGAATATAAAATGATGCAGCTGCTTTGAAAAACAGTCTGGCTAAATACATAATTACCCTATGACCTAGAAATTTACCTCTTAGCTATTTACTCAAGAGAAATAAAAAGTTATGGATATGACTTGACATGAATGTTCATAGAAGCATTATTCATAGTAGCCAATAAAAGTGGAAACAACTCAATGACTCATGACAACTGATGAGTGAATAAACAAAATGTGGTCTATCTGTAAAATACAGTATTACTCAGTCACAAAAGGGAATGGAGTAGTGATGCATACTACAACATAGATGAACCTTGAAAACATGCTAAGTGAAAGAAGCCAGACGCAAAAGGTTACATATTGTGTGATTCCATTTATATGAAATTTCTAGAATAGATAAATTCATGGAGACAGAAAGTAGATTAGTGACTGCCAGTGGTTGGGGGGGGTAGGGGGAACCAGGAGTAAATGCTAATAGGTATGGAGTTTCTTTTTGGGGTGATGGAAATATTCTGGATTAGATAATGACGATGGTTTCACAATTTTATGAATAAACTAAAAACCACTGAATTGTACATTTTAACTGGGTGAATTTTATAGCATATGAATTAAATCTCAGTAAAGAAACAATGCTAATAAAAACAGCCTTTTCGGAATGAGATCTTGCCATTTGCAACGATGTGGATGGAACTGGAGGGTGTTATGCTGAGTGAAATAAGTCAATCAGAGAAAGACATGTATCATATGACCTCACTGATATGAGGAATTCTTAATCTCAGGAACAAACTGAGGGTTGCTGGAGTGGTCGGGGGTGGGAGGGATGGGGTGGCTGGGTGATGGACATTGGGGAAGATATGTGCTACGGTGAGCGCTGTGAATTGTGTAAGACTGTTGAATCACAGATCTGTACTTCTGAAACAAATAACGCAACATATTTTAAGAAAAAAGAAAAAGAAGAAGATAGCAGGAGAGGAAGAATGAAGGGGAGTAAGTCAGAGGGGGAGACGAACCAGGAGAGATGATGGACTCTGAAAAACAAACTGAGGTTTCTGGAGGGGAGGAGGGTGGGGGGATGGGTTAGCCTGGTGATGGGTATTAAAGAGGGCACATTCTGCATGGAGCACTGGGTGTTATGAACAAACAATGAATCATGGAACACTACACCAAAACAAATTATGTAATGTATGGTGATTAACATAACAATAAAAAAAATTAAAAAAAAACCCCCAAAACAGCCTTTTCATAGGAGCAAAAGCCTGTATCTGTTCAAGCAAGGAGATGTTGGCTTCACAGACTCCAGAGGAGGCTTACGACAAAGTGCTGTATGGTGATGGGTCTTAAGTAGACATGAGTAAGAATCACCTGTGGAACTTTCAGAATATACTGACAGCTGGCCCACTTTGAAGTTTTCTGATTTAGTGGGTCTCTAGTAAATCTTGAGTGTTTCCATGCCCATCCCACCTGTCCCTAAAGCGTGGATAAGGTCAAAACTAGGATTTTAGATATTCCTGGTTTAGATGTTGGGGACTTCCCAGTTATTAGAGGACAGCATTAGAACCCAGAATTAGAATATCCAGATGCTTCTAATTAGAACTCAGAATTAGGAAATCCAGATGCTTCTCATTGGAAGTGATTTGAGTTCTATACCAAGGTTTCTGTTCTACAGTCTAAGAGCAATTGCTATCTACCACTCATGTTTCATGAGGAATGTCTACACAGTATCTCGGTCACTGACACTTGTTTTCTTGAATTCATGCCAACATCTCAACTATGTCAGGCATGTAGGAGGTGCTCAGTAAATGTAATTTATATTTCCTCCTTTATATCAACTTATGTCTGAGACCCCCAAATCTTTAGGAATGAATAGCTTTCCCTAATAAGTAGCTTTGGAATTTCGAATACTAGCTTTTGTAATAATACTTGGGGGTATTTTTGTAATAAAAAGCATTTAGATAAGGATTAGTATTGGTTAATCTACAAGTAAATATATATTCTAGTGGAAATGGGAAATCTCCTTCATTACCAAATGGCATTATGTATGTAATTTTGTTGCTCACAATCTGTCTTGGCAGGTGTTAGAACACAAACTCTCTAGGGCTGTCCCAAACGCAGTGGGTCCCCGAAAAAGAAGAATGATTTGTGACACAAACCCCGCGGAGTCCCTCAATCTGTTTCCGTGATTTACGATTCCCTTACTTCAGTGATGACTCCCACCATTTGGTCCAGACCTACAGAGGCCATGTCTGACATTTTGGCAAAGAGAGGGGCAAATACCACCTTGAATCTATCTCGGGCTCACGAATCACCTTTCTTCCCTGCAAAGTTATCAGCTGCTTAATTCTGGATGAGAAGTTGGCATCTGTGGCCAGAAACCAGGGCCAGGTTTAATAAAACCTTAGCTGGCTCCCAGTTTCCAAGGACAGTCAACATCAAGGAATCCTACTGCATGCTTTCCCAGGACTAGGGTGGATGAAAAATGCCAGTCTTCCCAAAGACAATGTTTTCTCAGAGCCATACATGGCTACTGACAGCGTTAGCAAAGCAAGTGCTAACACATCTAGATTTGAAGGAGATGGCAAGAAAACCAATATGGACTATCAAGGTGACCTACAAAAATTACTTGCCGTCTGTCTCCACTCCTCTTCCTCTAAAACAATATGTAAGGCAGTTTGGTGGGGCCCTGTAAAAGGTAGGGGAGAGGATGAATGACTTCTCCAGATTCTTTAACTTCCTCTACCATAAATTCCAGTGTTTGGGAAATTGTGTGCAATTATTATTTTTATAGCCAATAACATATGCATTGTACAAAACTTAAAAGGATTAAAAGGTCCTATAGAAAAATCTTCCCCCCCATCCGCTTCCCTTAATCCATTTTTTATCCCAGGGCCAATGGCACCAGGCACTGTTCTAGATCCTGGGGATAGAGCAGTGAATAAAACAGAGTCCCCGTCCTTATTGAGCTATATTCTAGTGGGGAGAGACACAAAGCAGCTTTGGGTACTGATAAATCGCATAAGAAAAATAAAATAACCGGTGGGGGGAAAAAAAACCCCAGCCTTTGAGGCTCTCAAGGAGAGTCTGGTCAGCTCTGTCAAATGTTGCCAAAAGGTAAAGGTAGAGTATGCAGTAGGATGTAGTGATGTGTCGACTCCTAGTCTTCCCAACGGGAAGATGCCTAGTGACCTTGACAGTGGACAAAAGGAAGAGTGGAAAGTGAGACAGTGGGGACAATGTGAGCTCACTCTGGAGGCTTGCTGTGAGGACACAGAAAATGGGACAGTGGCGGGAATGTTGTCACACAGGTTAAATCAAGCCGCGCGTATGCTGCGCCGAGCCCAGTGCCCGGCACAGAGTGAACTCATAGCTATTCTTAGTGTTGTATTTCCTACTCCCAGTCTTTCCTATGTCTGTTCCAAAGTTCATTTTCTCCTAAAAATGTTTTCAATCTGTGGTTGTCTTATGTGAGTCCTGAGAATGCACAGTCACTCCGAGTATTATCCATAGTTGTAAATGATCTTATCTCTGGCCTCTCTGGATAAAAGTTACGTTTCCAGGAATTGTAAATGGAGAGACTTTGTGTTTTAAGTGGCCTGTCAGGGTGCATTTGGTGCCAGCAGGATGAGGCTGCATGACTGCTCATTTCATCGTGAAAGAGGGCTTTGGAGGGGCTGCAAAGCACCAGATTTCAGCCAGTAAGTGATCTTTCTCCTTCTCTCTGTGGCTCTGTCCCACCTTTATCTGGATCATAGCACAGATGCAAGAGCACCCAGGGAATTCTATGGTCTCTAGACAGGTTTTCTGGTATTTCCATATTTTCCTGGGACAATTTGGGAGAAGTGGCGTTGGCGTGTTTGTGGTTAGTTTGCTTTTGGTCTTTTGTTTGCTGTCTGCCAAACAGACGCATGTCCCCAGTTGTCACTATTTATGAGCACTCATATGGCCAAAGATTAGCCACAGGGATAAAAAGACAAAGCAATTTGGATAGCCTACAATCAACACAAACTACCCTAGCAGAAGGGAGAGAGGGCTGATGATGTTCCTCCCTAAGTCACTGGGATCCTGTCCCTCAAGGCACTGGCTCCTGTTCTAAGCCCTTGGTCCATACTGGTTCCCATGCACATGTCAGTCCTGTTAAAGAATTAGTTAATCCCAGATTTTTAGTAAATGCATCTATTTTGTACCCAGCTGGGTAGCTCCTGTTCTTGGAGGAGAAGAACATTCCTTCTCATCTTCAAGGTGGCAGAGTCAGACTGGACCCTTCTGTTTCTCCTCCTGCCAGGTGAAAGGCAGCATCCTGAAGCTACTCTTTTTGGAGCTGTTCCTTCTTCATGCCCTCCCCTGTCGTCTCTCTAGCACAATCTCCTTTCCCGAGGAAATCTGGCATACATTCATTGTATAACACCACGTATTTGTGACCTCACTCAGTTGTTGCCTTGCATTGACATATAGTTGCTTTGTGTGTGTCTTATTTTTGTGAGCTCCTCAAATGTCTTTGAATTCCCTTCAGCTAAGTATAAAGTATAGACAGTCTGTAAATATTTTTGAATTAGTTTCAATGCATTGCTTGACCCTCAAGGATCTTAGAGTTTCACCAACTGGGTGAGGCAACAATTTTAGTGCCGAAGTGGAAATGTAACCCCAGGAGGTCCTGTGCTGAGAAGTGGGGGTGGGGGGGGCAGAGTTGAGGCTGGGCCAGTCTGGGGAGGCTCTTGCTTGCTCGTAACAGTTGTCACCTGCACTGAGAAAGTAAGTCAGTAGTTGCTTTCCAAGTGGGCCTGGTTTTACAAACGAGCCTAGCTAGCAGAACAATATTACCGCGACTGACATGATGTCCTTTGCTTACTGATCTCTCTGCTTCCTCAAAGGAATTTGTTCTGCAGACAAACCTAGCTCCTGGCCCCTAGAAATCTCACAACAAAGGTTACGTCTGTTCTCTTTTCCCACTCACCAAAGCCCTTTTATCAGCGTGCTTTTATTCGTAAGCCTCTGTTTCTCTGCAAAGATTTATTTTATGGTTCAGCTCTCTAAAAAAAAAAAACAAAGAGCTGAGAGCAGGAGAAACGGACAGGGAGAGGATGCAGATGCTGTCCTGCACGGCTTTCTGGATGCTGCATTTGGGCTTTTAATACGGCTGCTGTCAAGCTCCATTAGGAGATTTGCACATCAGCCTCCTACCTTTGGGGCCCAGCCTCCCGTCGTCAGCCCTGGCTGGAAGGAAGATGGTGTTTGAGGCCGGTAGCCAAGATGAAAGACAGGTTGGGTGTTGCAAAGAGCCCTCACTCACCATCCATGCAGCCCAGTCGCCTTTCATTCCATGGGGGTGGGGGAGCATTGACCTCCCCACGTGCAAGTGCTGACTGCCATCAGGGTCACGTGCGGGCATCCGTAAAGCCCTTTGTGAACAGTACAATAGGAAACAAGGCTAAGCCTCCATAACCTTTGTATACTTTGAAGAGAGACAGATTTCCTCTCTCTGGGAACGTGGAACAGTGCTGGAGGAGGATAGAGCCTCCACTCCCACCGACGTAGTAGAAGTCATCAAAACGGTCCTGGGGTCACAGGGCGACAGATGTGACAGACAGCCTTCACATCTGGCCTCCTATGTGGCTCTGGTGGGTCAGGGCACCATTTGGACTCTTGCCTCAGGGGCCGGGCAGCAAGTTTCTGGGAAGGAAAAGCCCCCTGGTGACATTCTCTTTCTTTGCCTTTGATAGAAAGGAGAAACCAGTACCCCAGGAAGAATCTATGGGGGTGTTTGTTTTTCAGGCTGAAATGAACACGTTTGTGGTCATCAGCAGAAAATATTAAGCACCCAACTCTGCAAGTTATTATGCTGGATCTAAAACCAGAGTGTGTGTGTGTGTGTGTGTGTGTGTGTGTGTGTGTGTGTGTGTGCGCGCGCGCCTTTAGTGTAAAAAAGCACTGATTTGCATTCAGCAACTCTTGAAAATTATATGATCAAAAAAATAGATGGAATATAAAGCTCAAATCATTGTTGGTACGGAGAACAAATGGAAAGATTATGTGTTTATCCCTGTGTTGTCCCCACAGTTATTTATTACAGTAAATGCTGCTTCTTTGAGGAAAGTTCCAAGTTTACAAAGAAGTTTATTTGCTGAATCGGGCATTTAATTTGGAATTTTAATTGTTTTTGTTTAATTGGAAATTTTGACTTATTTTTTATGGAATCTGGCATTACGATGAATTTGCCAAAGAAGGTGTGTCTTAATGCCCACGATTCGTTTTAGTGAGACAAACCCAACACACTCATTTTTTGAAATGGGTGGTCATGCTTCCTTCATTAAGTTGAAGCAAAACTTCTCTCAGTACCGTGTGTAGAGTCAGTGGACAAATCCATGCAGCACAGGCACTGGAGGGTTGAAAGAAGGGCAGACAGAATGGCCTGGGAAGAGAGAGGGGATGTAGTCTTAGGCGGTCATCTGCCATGAAAAGCTACACATGTAAGCTTGGATGTGGAATAGTGAAGGAGGGACTGAAGCGGCAATGTCCAGATGACAATGAGCAAACCACTGGTGATATGAGAGCCTCAGAGAGTGATACTGAGCCAAGTGCAGAGATCAAGGGCTCCTCCCCACAGAGCAATGGTACCAGTGGGAGAGCAATCTCAGATTTCCGGAGGAACGAGGGCAGTTTGCTCTACAAGACAAGAAATAGGAGACGGCAGTAAATTTATATGGTAGATTTTAAACTACAACTTCAGGTATAAGAAGAAAACATTGACTAGTGGGTGCCCACCTTGGGCCAGATAAACAAAGCTCTGGACTTGGGCCGCTGCAGCAGGACCGAGCATTGCCCCACGGCGGCATTTAGCACGGCCATCATGATTCCCTGCGCCTTCCTGCAGTTTGCTGGTTCTAGAACACCATCTCTTCCCTTGTGCCCATCTACCTGCTTACAGATATGCTGTAGAAAGTCTCTTTAGGGGGCAAATACCACATCCTGTTTTTGTTGTGAAGTTGCTGTCTTTTATTCTTCTTTTTTTCTAGCTTCACTGAGGTATAAAAGACAAATACACATGTATATATTTTTATATGTACAAGGTGATGGTTTAATATACTTTGTGAAATGATTACCACGATCAGGTTAATGAACATATCCATTATCTCAGAATTACCTGTGCGCCCGTTGTGTGGGCGTGGGCATGTGTGCATATAGTGAGAATGTTGAAGGTCTACTTTCTTAGCAAATTCCAAGTATACAACACAGTATTATTCACCAGAGTGATCATGCTGTACCTTAGATTCCTCCAAACTTATTCTTCTTATAACTGAAGACTTGTACTCTTTGACCAGCATCTCCCCATTTCCCCTGCCCCTCAGCCACTGGTAACCACCATTCCACCATTCTACTCTGTTTATGAGTTTAGCTTTTTTAGATTTCACTATAAGTGATATCATGCAGTATTTGTCTTTCTTTGACTGGCTTATTTCACTTAGCATAATGTCCTCAAGGCCCATCTATGTTTTTACAAATGGCAGGATTTCCTTCTTTCTTATGGCTGAATAATATTCATATATTATATATATATATATATATGTATATAGCACATCTTTTTTTAAAAAGATTTTATTTTATTTACTTGACAGAGACAGAGAGAGAGCACAGGCAGGGGGACCGGGAGAGGGAGAATCAGGCTCCCCGCTGAGCAGGGAGCCCAATGCGGGGCTCGATCCTAGAACCCTGGGATCACGCCCTGAGCCAGAAGCAGACACTCAACCAACTGAGCCACCCAGGCACCCCTGTATCACATCTTCTTTATCCACTCATCTGTTGACAGACACTTGGTTGTTTCCATATCTTGGATATTGTGGATAATACCGCTGTGAACATGGGAGTGTAGAAACTTCTGAGATAATGATTTTGTTTCCTTTGGATACATAGTCAGAAGTGGGATTGCTCATCGTATGATAATTCTATCTTTAGTTTTTTGCGGAAACTCCATACTGTTTTGCATTGGTGGCTGCACCAGTTTACATGCACAAGGGTTCCCTTTTTTCCACGTCTTCACCAACACTTGTTATCGCCTGTCTTTTTGATAAAAGCCATCCTAACAGGTATGAGATGATACCTCAATGTGGTTTTGATTTCCGTTTCCTTGAAGACTAGTGATGTTGAGCACCTTTTCATGTATCTGCTATTTCTATGTCTTCTTTGGAAAAGTGTTTATTCAAGTCTTTTACCCATTTTTAATGGAATTTTGTTTTATTTTGTTTGTTTGTTTTTTGCTATTGAGTTGTAGGAGTTCCTTATGTATTTTGGATATTAACCAAACCTTATCAGATATAAGGTTTGTAAATATATTCTGCCGTTCTGTAGGCTGCCTTTTCATTTTGTTCATGGTTTCCCTGGCAGTGCAGAAATTTTAATTCCATGTAGTTCCACTTATTTTTTGCTTTTGTTGCTTGTGCTTTTGGTGACATATCCAATAAATCACTGCCAAGACCAATGTCAGGAAGATTTTTCCCTAAGTGTTTCTTCTAGAAGTTTCACAATTTCAGGTCCGACCTTTTAGTTTTTAATCCACTTCTGGTTAATTTTTGTGAGTAAGATAGGGTTCAGTGTCATTCTTTTGCATGCGGATTTACAGTTTTCCCAATACCATTTATTAAAGAGACAGTCTTTTCCCCCTATTGCATGTTCTTGGAGACCTTTCAAAGATTATATACGCATGGGTTTATCTCTGGGCTCTAAAATTTGTTATTTTGGTCTAGGTCTTTGTTTTTATGCCAGTACCATACTGTTTTGATTATTATAGTTTGTGTGATACATCCAGGTTTGTTCTTTTTCCAGATTGTTTTAGCTTATTGGGGTTTCTTGTGGTTCCATATGAATTTTGGAATTTAATATTTTTTCGATTCCTGTAGAAAATGCCCTTGGAATTTTAATAGAGATTGCATTGAATCTGTAGATCACTTTGGGTAGTATAGACATTTTAATAATATTAATTCTTCCAATCAGTAAACATGGGATATCTTTCCATTTGTTTGCATCCTCTTCAATTTCTTTCTTTAGTGTCTTGTTGATTTTCATTGTACAGATCTTTTGCCTCCTTGTTAAATTTAGTTCTAAGTATTTTTTGTTTGTTTGTTTTTGATGCTGTTGTAACTGGGACTGTTTTCTTGACTTCTCTTTCTGATGGTTTGTTGTTGATATATAGAAATGCAACTGATTTTTGCATGTTGATTTTGTATCTTGCGACTTTACTAAATTTATTAGTTCTATCAATTTTCTGATGGAGTCTTTAGGTTTTTCTATGTAATATCATGTCATCTGCAAATGGAAACAGTTTTACTACTTCCTTCCCAATTTGGATGCTTTTATTTCTTTTTGTAGTCTAATTACTCTGGCTAGGACTTCCAGAACTGTGCTGAATAGGAGGGGGGAGAGTGGGCAACCTTTTCTTGTTCCTGAGACCAGCATTATTCTGATATCAAAGCCAGATAAGGACACTACAAGAAAAGAAAACTACAGGCCAATATCCCTGATGAACATACTTGCAGAAATCTTCAAGAAAATACTAGAAGCAGAATTCAACAGCACATTAAAGGCATCATACACCATGATTAATTTGGATAGGTCCGTGGGATGTAAGGATGGTTCAACATACACAAGGCAATAAATGCGAACATCACATTAACAAATGAAAGACAAAAATCATGTGATCATTGTAATAGAAATCATTTGACAAAATCAACATCCTTTCATGATCGAAACTCTCAACAAATTAGTTATAGAAGAAATGTACCTCAACATAATAAAGCAATATATGACAAGCTCATAGCTAACATCATACTCAATGTGAAAAACTCTAAGTTCCTCTAAGATCAGGAACAAGACCAATATCACATCTTTGATGGCAAAGAGAGACTTAGTGCCAACGATGAGTTCCTAGGTCTGTTGAGATCTTTTGTATAACTTGAGTAAGTCACTCATATGCTCTCTCCCCATGTGTAAAATGGACTAAAAATCCCAGTTCTCATGGGCCATGGAGAAGCTCCCAGAGATGTGAATTAATTGCTAAATGTATAATTGTGTTGGGAAAGATAAACAAGCTAGTATCTTGCCTTTGTTTTAGGTGGCTAAAAATAGACCAAACACCAACTAATTCCATTTCTTTAAATGATTCTCCTATAGTTTAATATTTTGCAGAAGTTGCAGGAAGCAATTATAGAGGTTATAAATCTGAATAAGAAATTGCTCCTTGTTCATTTACTGAATTATCCCATAGCTCTTTTGTGAATTTCTTTTTTTTTTTTAAGATTTTATTTATTCACTTGAGACACAGAGATAGAGAGAGAGAGAGAGAGAGAGAGCATGAGCAGGGGAGAGGCAGAGGGAGAAGCAGGCTCCCCGCTGAACCAGGAGCCTGAAATGGGGCTTGATCCCAGGACCCCGGGATTATGACCCGAGCCGAAGGCAGCCATTTAACCATCTGAACCACCCAGGTGCCCCTCTTTTGTGAATTTCTAGTAAAGAACTGATTCACCCTTAAATATCTTCTGGTAGCCCATGCCAACATGGAAATTGGATGTCAACTTTGCTTTCTATGGAAACACAGATGCCCCACAGCTCTCTGGGGCTGGTGGAACTTTTCAGGTGTGGGTACTGGAACTCTGTCCCTATATAGCCAAACACACATTTTTAATTCCCATTTTTCTGTAACCAATTATTTTAATTCAATCATGAGAAAGTACCTTGCTATGCTTATAGTGCTCTTCAGCACGTTGTTTTAATGAGTAATATTTGTATCCTCCTAAGAGGAGAGGTTGACCGCGGTCAATCTTGAAAGCAGCTGTAAAGTGGTTATGGAATCTCATGCATCAGCCAGGTCGCCGGAACAGGTGAGAGGAATTCAATAATTCCTGATTCCCATGAAATGACTAGAAAATAAAAGACTTTGTCTCAAGAGAGGATAGATGTTTCACTTGTATAAGGGAGCCCAGGAACCAGAGACAGGAGAAAATGCGGTTTTGAGTACATTTAAATGCAAGATGAAATTCAGACCTTCACGGAGGTAGGAGGGCCCCCCCTTTTTCCCCTTGGATAATTAATTATACCTTTACCACAATCCCAATTCCAAGGCCTTGTGAGAGAAGACCCCTGCCCCACCCTCACCATTTCTGGGAGTCCTCAGAACTTCCTCACATTCCTCTCATCTCTGTGCTCATATGTCCACACGTGCGGTCTCTTTTCTGACCTACATTGAAACAGGCACAAAGCCAACCATCTTCGCCTCTTTCCCCACACCTACAAATTCACTCACAAAAACACGTATTGTCACTGTAGAAACTTTGCTGAGGATTAGGGGGAAGAAGGTCACAGAAAGGGGTGATGTGGTAAAACTCAGTCTTCAGCTATATGCACGTGTCCACTTTCCTCTTCTCTTCCTCCTTATTCCTTACATCCCAGGAGCAACAAAATCTTCCCCTTGCCTCATGGGTAACAGTTTTTTTTTTGAAAATCAGTCCCTCTGGCCCCCAAAATTTAGAAAGGTAATTTGGTGCATTTCCTATTAGCATAACACACCCCAAGTAGAGACTGGAGCAGCAAACATCAATGTTTTTGCAGCAAAAGGAATAAATATTGGCATGAAAATGAGACAAAGACTAAATAACCTCACTGGAGTTTAAGTTTTGCCCCCACATCAGATCAGGTCAGATCTGGTTTTGCTCTCAAATGAGATCTTTTCTAAACTGACTTTCAGAGATTTGTGAATTTCAAATTGTGGATAAGGGATTGTAGATCTATACAAGAGAAAACCACTGAGCTGGGCTTTATAATGCTACCCTCTTTAGAGAAAACTGTGATCTTAATTACTGATTAAACAATAGCTGACATCTCTAAAAAGAAAAACTTGAATCCTAGCTCTGATTTACTACGTGGTTTGAAGGTCAGATGGCAGAGTTGGTCATAAAGAAAAAATTAAGGTAATATCCCTTTTTGATATCTCAGGAAGCTTCCACCAGAAGAACCTGGGTTTAGATAAAAAGCAGTTTTTTCCCAGTTACACTGACAACACCAAAACTGCTTTGGAAAGAGAGGCATAAGGCAGGAGGAGATGCTTCCAGTGGCCTGGGAGACTAGGGGGAGGACAGGGTTTTATCTCACTCCAATTAAGTGATGTGGCCCCTGTCTGAGTGGTCCTTTGATTTTATAATGAAAGTCAGTAGAAAAATATTACTTTACTAGAATACATCTAAGAGTACAAAAGGTATGGGTAATTACTTTTTTCTTTGATATAGTCCTATTGATGTTTAGCAAAAAGGCAGTATTTTTTTTACCCAAAATAAGTCCTTCCAGATTAAAACAACACATTCACATAGGCAACTGGAGCACTTCAGCTTCTGACAAAGGCAGAGTACGCTGAGGATAACTAAAGGTTTTGAGAAAATGTTTAAAATCATCTTAAAATCATCAAAGATTCAACAAGTTCATAAGGAAAATTACTAGCTTTAAGTCTCAAGAGAGGATAAAAATTCAAACTGAGGAGCCTTACATTTGGAGCAACTGGGGGGCATTTGGTAATCAAATGTTGGAGCCCATGGTTCACCCAAAGTATGGATGCTGGGAAACCACCTCCTGCCTCAGGTTGGGAGCCCAAAGGACTTACACTCCAGGGTCGGGTGAATAAGAAGTGGAGGACCACTTGTACTTGAATGTGGGTTGGATTTGGTAACTCACTTCCAATGAGTAGTGTGTGGCCAAAGTGATGCTCTTTTGCCACAAGATCTTTTATCCTGGGTTTCTTTACACCATGATGATCTCAAAGACTCCATACCATACTTAGTGGTGAAAATTCAAAAGTTTTGCTTACACATTCATATGTGAACAATGTCACTATAGCTCAAAAATACATGAAGCAAAAAGTGACAGAATTGAAGGGAAAAATAGACAATTTAACAACAAAAGTTGGAGACTTTAATTTCTTTTTAAAAAAATTTTAAGTAAGCTCTATGCCCAACATGGGGCTTGAACTCACAACCCTGAGATCAAGAGTCACATGCTTTACCAACTGAGCCAGCCAGGCACCCCAAAAGGTGGAGACTTCAATATACCACTTCTGATAATGAGTAGAACAACTAGACAGAAGATCTACAAGGATATAGCATACTTGAAAAGCACTATAAAACAACTAGATATAACACACGTCTATAGAGACTCCACCAGCAACAGCATTTTTCTCTAGTGCACATGAAATATTCTCTAGGATAGACCATATATCAGGCCATAAAGTAAGCCTCAACAACAGGTTTGATATCATAGAGAACATGTTCTCTTATCAGAATGGAATAAAATTAGATAATAATAGAAAGAAATTTGAGAATTTTATTCACAAATATGAAGAAATTAAACATCAAATAGCCACTCCCACATAACCAGTGGTTCCAGGAAGAAATCGCATGGAAAACTAGAAAATATGAGACGAGTGGAAATAAAAACAGAATGCACCCCAAATTCATGGAATGCAATGAAAGCAATGATTAGGGAGAAATTGATACCTGGAAACATCTATATTAAAAAGGAAAAAGGATATCAAATCAATTGCCTGAACTTCCACCTTAGGAAACTAGAGGAAAAAAAGCACGCTAAACCCAAAGCAAGAGGAAAAAAGAACTAATAAAGATTAGGGTGGAAATAAATACAGTAGAAAACAGAAAGACAATACGGTGCCAATGGAACTAAAACTGCATCTTGGAAAAGGGCAACAAAATTAACAGCCCTGTAAGGAGACTGATCAAGAAGAAGGGACAGAAGAAAACTCAAGAATGACAGGTAGTCACTACCGACCTTACAGAAGTAACAGGGTGATAAAGGCATACCATGAACAGTTGTACGCCAACAAATCAGATGACCTAAATGAAATGGAGACATTTCCAGAAAGACATTGAATTAGTAATTAAAACATTACTCCTAAAGTAAAGCCCAGATCCAGAGAGCTGATGAATTATACCATTGAAAGATGAATTCATACCAACCTCCACAAACTCCTCCATACAACAGTAGAAGGAATACTTCCCAATTCATTCTCTGAGGCTAGTATTACCCTGATACCAAAACCCGATAGACATACAAGAAGAAAGAACTATAAACAAATATCCCTTATGAATATAGATGCCAAACTTCTCAACAAAATATTAACAAATCAGCAACATTTAGAAAGGATTATACACCAGGACCATGTGAGATTTAACCTAGGAATTCAAGGTTGTTTTAACAACCAAAAATCATTGAATATAATACACTATTTGAATGGAATAAAGGCCAAAACCACTTGATGACAGTAACAGATGCAGAAAGCATTTGGCAAAATCCTACACCCTGTTATTACAAAACACTCAACAAAGTAGGAACAGAAGGGATCTTCCTCAACCTGATATAGGACATTTATGAAAAACCTCACAGCTAAGCTTATACTTAATGGTGAAAGACTGAATGCTTTCCCCCTAAGATCAAGGACAAGACAAGGATGTCTGCTCTTTCCACGGCAGTTCAGAATTTCTACTTAAGGTTCTAGACAGGACAGGAAAAGTGGAGAGAAGGAGGCCGACCACAGTGGAATCAGAGTAGAAATCAGTAACAGAACGATAACAGGAAATCTCCAAACACTTGGAAACCAAACAACACACTTGTAAATGACCCATTGATCAAAAAGGAGGTTTTAAGGGAAATAAAAAATATATTGAGATGAATGAAAATGAAAATACAAATGTCAAAATTGGTGGGACTCTGCTAAAGCAGTCCCAAGAGGGAAATTTATAGCACTAAATGCATATATTAGAAAAGAAGAAAGTCTTTAATCAATAATCTAAGCTTCCACCTCAAGAATCTAAGGAAAAAGGAGCAAAATAAACCCAAACAACAAGAAAGGATATAATTAAGACAAGAAGAAATCGATAAAATTGACAATAGATTGTTTCTTTGAAAAGATCAATAAAATTAATGAGCCTTTCGCAAGACTGGCAAAGGACAAAAAGGAGGGGACGACACAAATGACCAATGTTTCAGGAATGAAACGGGATCATTACACACTCGGCAGATATCAAAGAGGAAAAAAGGGAATCCAGTAAATAACTCTACACACACAAATCCGACAACTTAGGTGAAATGTCAGTTCTTTGAAAAATACAAAATACCGCCTCTCACCCAGTCTGAAATAGACAATTTTAATCACCCCATAACTGTTAAGAAAATTAAACTTATAATTTCAAATCTTCTAAAAGGCCCAGGCCCAGACAGATTTACCAGAGAAGTCTACCAAACATTTAAACAAGACTTAACATCAAATCTACATAATCTCTTCCAGAAAGTAGTAGAGGAGGGAACATGTTCCAGTTTATTTTATGAAGCTAGTATTACCCTGATACCAAAACCAGGCAAAGATAGTACAAATAACCAAAACCACTGACCAATATCTCTCATGAATATAGATGCAAGAAATGCTCAACAAAATATTACCAGATAGAATTTAGCAATACATAAAAAGAATTATATAACATGACCAAGTAGGCTTTATTCCAGGGATGCAAGGCTGGTTTAATTTTCAAAAAGCAATGGACATAATCCACCATATTAACAAGCTAAAAAAGAAAAAAAAAATCACATGCTTATATAACCCAATGTAAAAGCATTCAACAAAATTCAACACCCATTTATCACAAAAATTTTCACAAAAATAGAAATAGAAGGAAATTTTGTTAGCTTGATACTTACAGTTAGAAGGAAAATTTGTTAGCTTGATACCTACTATTTATGCTTAATTTATACTCAATGATGAAAGGCTGAATATTTCTCCCTAATATCAAAATGCCGGCAAGGGGTGCCTGGGTGGCTCAGTCGTTAAGCGTTAAGCGTCTGCCTTGGGCTCAGGTCATGGTCCCAGGGTCCTGGGATTGAGCCCCGCATCAGGCTCCCTGCTCAGAGGGAAGCCTGCTTCTCCCTCCTGCTCCCCCTGCTTGTGTTCCCTCTCTCGCTGTCTCTCTGTCAAAAAAAAACAAAAAAACAAAAAAATCTTTAAAAAACAAACAAACAAACAAAACAAAACAAAAAACAAAATGCTGGCAAGGTTCTTGGTAGATATAGAGAAGATTATTCTAAAGTATAAATGGAAAGGCAGAAGAACTAGAAGACCTAAAACAATTCTGGATAGGAAGAATATCATGGGCAGAATCAGTCTGCTCAATTTCAACCTGTGTGGTATTGGGGGAGGAAGAGATCAATGGAACAGAATAGAGAATCCAGAAATAGACCCACACAAATATGCTCAGTAAGTTCTTGACAAAGGTGCAAAGGCAATCCAATGAAGGATAGATAGCTTTTCAACAAATGGTGCTAAAACAATTGGACATACTTGGGCAAGAAAAAAACCTCAACCAAAATCTCACATCTTATATAAAAAATTAACTCATAATGGGTCACAGACTTAAAGGTAAAACATGAAAGAGGAAAAAAAATTGGAGAAAATCTTTGGGATGTAAGGCTAGGCAAAGAGTTCTTACACTTGACAGAAACTCCATGACCCATAATAGGAAAAACTGAAAGATTGGACCTTATCAAAATTTAAAAATTCCTCTGCAAAATCCATGTAAAGAGGATGAAAGATAATCTATAGACTGGCAGAAAATAGTTACAAACCACGTATCTACAAAAAGACTAGGATCTAGGAGCTCCTGGGTGGCTCAGTTGGTTAAGCATCTGACACTTGATTTTGGGTCAGGTTATGATCTCAGGGTCGTGAGCTCAAGCCCCTCATCAAGCCCTGCCTCCCTGCCTGGGGCTGTGGGCTGAGTGTGGAGCCTGCTTAGGAGGCTCTCTACCTCTGCCCCTCCTCCTGCTGGTTGCACTTTCTTTCTAAAACAAACAAACAAACAAACAAACAAAACAAAAACAAAAAACCCCTAGGATCTAGAATATGCAAATAATTATCATAACTCAAAAGAACAATCTGATTAGAAAGTGTCCAAAAGGCATAAACAGATATTTCACCAAACAGAGCATATAGATGGAAATACTGATGCTAAATTAGTACATGAAAAGATGTTCAACATTATTTCCCATTACAACCACAAGGAGATGGCACTATGCATTTATCAAGATGGATAAAATTTAAAAAATAGTGACACCAAATGCTGGCAAGGATGTGGAGAAACTGATTAACTCATACACTGCCAGTGTGAATGTAAAAAGGCACAGTAACTCTGGAAAACAGGTTGGCAAATCTCTTTTATAAAGGATGTGTGCAACTACCACACGATCCAGGAATTGCACTTCTGGGCATTTATCCCAGAGATATGAAAACTTATGTTCATACCAAAACCCGCACATGAATGTTTATAGCAGCTTGATTCATAACAGCTCAAAACTGGAAAAAAAAAACAAAACCCAGATGTCTTTCAATGAGTGAATGAATTAAACAAGCCATGGTACATCTATATCATCCAATTAATAAACCCAGATGAATCCCCAAAGAATTATGCTGAGTGGGAAAAAAAGTTTATGTATCGTATTATTTCATTTATTTAATATTCTTGAAGTCACACAGTTTTAGAAATGGTAAACAGACAAGTGGTTTCTAGGGGTTAGGGATAAGGAGGGGAAGTGGGTGTGGCTATTAAAAGGAAATCTGAGGGATTCTTGTGCTGATAGAAATGTTCTGACTCTGGCAATGTCAATCTCCTGGTTGTGATATAGTTTTGCAAGATAGTAGCAATAGGGGGAACTGGGTTAAGGGTACCTGACACCCCCGCATTATTTCTTGAAACTGTATATGAATTTACAATGATCTCAAAATGAAAATTCTGCTTTAAAAAATTATTCCCGATCAAAAGACGAAGATTAATGAGGGGGAGAAGATACTTGCAATCTATAAGTGACAAAGGCAGATAGCTAGAATATACAAAGAACATTTATGGGTCAACAGAAAAAAAAATCTGATAACTCAGTAGAAAAATGGGTAAAGATTTAAATAGGCACTTCACAAAACAGAAAATTCAAATAGGCTCTAAACACATGTAAGTATGCACCATCTTATTGGTAATTAGGAATATGAAATGAAGATCACAATTTTGATATCATTACATATCCACCAGATTGACAAAAATTAAGAAGTCTAATAATATGTCTTGGCAAGGATGTGGAGCAACTGAAACTACTATACATATTTGGTGGGAGTGTAAATTTTATGACCACTTTGGTAAACAACTTGGTATTGTCTAATAAAGTTAAATATAGGCATACCCTATGGCCCAGCAATTCCACGGCAACGTATATACTCTAAAGAGAAGTTTGCATTTGGACACCAGGAGATATATATAAGAATGTGGTTAGCCGCATTATTTGTTACAGCCCCAACTACAACAATATACAACAAAATGGATGACCTCACAAACATAACCAAGTGAAAGAGGAGGCCAGATACACACCAAAAATTCATGCTCTATTATTCCATTTACAGAAAGTACAAAACCAAGCAAACCAAACAACAGGGTTTAGGCATGCATATACAAGGAAGTAATTACTGTAAAGTCAGGATGGCTTTTGCTTTAGGGGGAAGGGAAGGGCTTAGGAAAAGGAATGGGGGCAGTTGTAGGGTGATGTCAATGACCTGGCTGAGTGCACAGGTTTGGTTTATGATGATTGGTCAGGCTGCACCAGGCTTCACTTCTCTCTCTGTGTAATTGTGCATAACAAAATAACACAGCTCTTCACATTGCAGTTTTGAGAAGAAATGAGACTGAGGAAGGAATGTAGGTGTGAGGTCTGACTGTGTGAGAAAAGGCAGCACATGGTGCTCTGAGATCAAATTTTGAGGGGCGCCTGGGTGGCTCAGTCGTTAAACATCTGCCTTTGGTTAGGGTCATGATCCCTGCGTCCTGGGATCAAGCCCTGGGTCAGGCTCCCTGCTGAGCAGGGAGCCTGCTTCTTCCTCACCCTTTCCCCCTGCTGTGTTCCCTCTCTCGCTGTGTCTTTCTCTGTCAAATAAATAAATAAAATCTTTTAAAAAAATTGAAATCTGTGAAAAGAAAGAGGAAAAAAGTGGAGTGTTGGAAGCAACAGTAAACCTGCTGGACCCATTGGGTGGGTAGCTTGCCTTTGGATATATGCATATTTTTTCTAAAGAGTGCTTTAGGAATAATAAAGGTTGCTAAATTTCCTACTCCTTTCCTTTCCAAGTTGGACCTGGGCTGAAGGATCCATATTTTTCTCTCTCTCTCCTCTAGAAATAGATACAATGTTCACGTTTGCTTTGAATCCTCCAGATTGTCCAGAGTATGAAGAGGAAAACATATTTGATGTAGAGAACACCCCCCTTCCTTGAGCATTAATTTGGGTGACCCTCTCTCCCACCCCCCCCCCCATGTCTTCAGTCAAGCCTAAGAGCAGGGTCAGGAGAAAAATGAGCAGACCGGAACAAGCAAAAGTTCCATATTGAGATGCTTTGGAGATGCGGAAAAGTGACGGTTTCCTTCCATCTCGCCCCACCACGTTCTCCAAGCACATTGATGTCAGAATTTATTGTTTAGGGGTACAGTACATAAGCGACTTGTAGAGTTTGAAAACATTTTAAAGGAGGGTAATTTCAGGGAAGAAATCGAGGGCACCGTTAACGTTTTCTCCTCGTGTTGGGGGGGGGGATGTGGAGAAGACAGCGCGTCTCCTTTGCTGCCTTTTCCTGCTAGATCTCTCCGTCCCAATTCTAATTACACATTTATTTACTCCCTCCCTGCCCCGCTGCAAGGACGCGGTGCCCCTCCACGGCGGGGACATCCAGATGTGACTGGTCTTCCAGGGACCAGTGCTGGCCAGAAATAGGGAAACAGATGAGCCTTTCGGGAGGCTCTCCAGGCCAAGTCCAGGGGACAGCGACCCACCCTAGTCCTTAAAACTATCATTCTCTCAGGATTTTCCATGCTGGACTTGAGCTGTGGCTCGCGAAGTTCCTAGGGCGCCCACTCCAAAGCTCATATTTCTTAGGCGAAAGGGCACTGGAGCTAAGGGAAGGCTCTTTGGAAGGCACCAGCCTGCGCCGTGTTGTCCCTTCCCTTCGCCTTCGTGCAAGCAGCCTCTCTGGTGGGGGATTCTCCCAGGACTGGGGCCAGCGCCAATCAGGTGGCTCGGTACCTGCCCCCAGCCACGGCCACCTGGAGGGGCGATGAGGTTCTCCGCTCCGTGCGGGGCCAGTGCTCGGAGCGCGGGGGAACGCAGAGGAGCCTCACGTGGGCAGCCCCAGGCCCGGGCGCTCGGAAGGACGCGCGCAAACCCGGTGCCAGCCGAACGCGGGAGCGGCCGCCGGAGCGAAGCTGCTCAGCTGCGGTAACCGGTTAGGGCGCTCCTCGAGCCGGCGTTCCCCGAAGCAAGAAAAGGAGGGAGGGAGCGGAGCAGGGGTTGGGCCGGGGACTCCTCGGGCCGCCGGCCTCCAAGCGGGGAAGTGCCGGGCCGGGGCGTACTTCCGAGGGCGCCTTAGCACCGAGGGCACTGAGCCCCGGGGCCGCCTTCCCCTCACGCCCCTATCTTGACCGTGGCCGAGCCGGGCCGGGTCTGGGTCAGCGCTCGGCTCTCCGGCTCCGTAGCAGGAGCCGCGCGCTCCGAGGGGGTGGGGGTGGACGTCTCCGGCCTCGTGGCCAGGCCGCGGGTCGCGCTGTCCCCGCCTCGGGGCCGGACTTGCCGGGCCCCTGTCCCCGCCTGCGCCGCTGCCGCCCGCTCCTGCTCCGCGAGCGCCTTCCCCTGGCCGGAGCGCACACGGACGCGGCTGCTGCGCCCCGGCGCCCACGATCGCCCGGGAGCATGCGGCGGCCCGGGCCCGCGACGCTGCACACTCGGCGGGACCGCCCGGCGCGCGTGAGTGAGCGGGGCCCGGGGCTGAGCGCCGCGGCGGGCGGGTGCGGGGCGAGCGGGCAGCGGCACCGCACCGTCGGTCTGTGCGTCCAGGGGCCTCCGAGCGCGCGGGCGCCTCTGCGCCAGCCTTGCAACCTGGGCGCGGTTTGCTGGGGATTTTGCTGAAGTTTGACCACAGAAGGAGGGCGGAGGTGCGTTCGCGGCGCGGGGTCGCCATCTCCGCCGCGACGTCCGGGTTCAAGGCAGCCGGGGCCGACGTCTGCCTGAGGGACCGAGACACCGGACTCACCCGGGCCGCTGTCCGCTTGCTCCTGAGGCCGGAGCCGGCGTCGCGCACCCCTATCCCCAGGGCCGTGCGCCGCGGGCTTGGCTGGGGGCGCCGGGCCACGTCGAAGCTTCGCTCAGCGGCCCGGAGGAGGGTTTGGCCCCAATAGAGCAGGGTTGAGCGGAAAACAGTGTCGGGCTAAGCGCCGCGTTCTGCTGCTCCCGTCCCCTTCACCCCGGCTGGCTGGGGTGGCCCGGGGAGGGTGCCCAGAGCGGCGCTCCGGAGACCTCCTGCCTGGGTGGCTTGCTCCGGTCTCTGCGGTGCCTAAGGCAGCCAGGGAGGGCAGGGGTGGAGATCTGTCTTCTCTGTCGGTGCCCTTGGGCTACATACACCACCCGTGCTTTTCTGTCACGCTTGGCCATTCATTTTCTCTGGGTGGAATTGTGGGGCCCTGGAAGTTTGCTCTTTCTAGCAAGTTTGACGCGGCGAGGGGGCAGGCAGCCCCCCTCCCCCCGCAGTCAGTGGAGGCACTTTCTCCCGTTCTTTCCAGTCTGCCCAGCCCCGGACCCTCTTCCAGCCCGGGGCCACACTCATGGCCTGCCTGGAGGACCTGGGTTGGAGCTGGGGGTTCTCACCCGCAAAGCTGGGGGTCCAGCGTAACTGGCAGGGGTTGACGTCTACGCGGTCAGATCTCTGTGCCCTGTCGGGTCCTTCGGTGGCTGAGCCAGACCCACGTTTTATACCGCGTGAGAGACAAACAATGGGGGGGGGGGCTTCAGGTCTGTCAAGTGTACTTTGCCACAGATTCGCTGGGATTTGGAGTCTTTCTGGAGCGGGGTGGGGCAGAGGGTGGAAGACAGCGTCCTTTCTGTACTCCTGAAGTACTTGGAAGTACATGCAGTTCTTGCCTCTTCCTTTAGGCTGACAGAGGTGGATCAAGGGGAAGAAAGAGCAAAGGTGTATTCTCTGAGAGCGACGATAATTTCTCAGACCTCTCTCCAGAGGTTCCAGCTGTAGTGCCTGCGAGGATCTAAACCAGCATATAGAGATGGGGGTCCAGTCAGCATCCAGGGTGGATCAGTTGGGGTGTTAGGCAAATCAGCAGCACTCTCCTCAAAGTCTCCCCCCTGCCCCATGAGGAGCTTGGCCATGATTTCTGCCACCTGGGGCATGAAATGAGCGAGGACCATGTATGAATGAGAAAAACCTCTGAAGTCCTGTGTGGTGGAGGCAGTGTGTCTGTGTCACATGCATAGATAGAAACCCTAGAGGTGGGCATCCCTGGCATTCTTGCCAGAACTAGAAATTTGCGTTTAGTGACCTTATCAAATTGCTCAGGAAAAGCTGAATGGGCTCCAGTGCTGATGAGAGCAAGTCCCTCATACTTTGCTCAAGGATCTCTGTTTTGTCTTCAGCGGGCCCATCTGTAATTGGAAATGAGCTCTGCTTAGTCCAGAGAGGCTTCGGGCTGAGTGCAGACATCCTCTGGCAACAAGGGAGCCTGTCCTGGCCCAGGAACTGCCCACCCTCACCCAGAGGCCCAGGGTGGGATTGTAGTGATGTCTCCCGATGACTTTGGAAGGAGGCTGGAGTGGATCGGAGCCGAACTTGGGAACCTTCTGGGCGGCCTCTTAACAGAATGGCCCTGGCTGGGCCAGTCCAGGTCTTGTCAATTGTGAAAAGTGCCCCGAGGTTTAGAATCCGGCCTGATGATCATTAACACTAATGAAAACTGCTGCTACTTATTAAGTGTCCCTTCTCTGTGCTAGACAAGGCTTTGCAAAATCAATATGATTATCCCTGTATTTCACGTGAGGAGACTGAGTTGGGGAGAGGTTAAATAACTTGCTAAGAGCATCAAGCTAGTCAGTGGCAGAGTTGCTGTGTGAAGCCAGGTCTCCCAGTTCCAAAGGTGGTGCTCCTACCGCAGTGCTAGTCTTTTCCTGTTAAGAACAGATACATGTGTGGAAGCTGGACATCCAGAGCCATCGTGAATAAACACTGGTATTTGTAGGTCCAAGAGATGTTGTGATCCCGTTAGACTTTAGGGAAAGTGCTAGCCTGGTAAAAAACTGCATGCTCTTCATTCCCTCCAGGACTCAGGGGTTTAATTATACACAAAGGATTGGTTCTTTAATATGTAAAGTGCAAACTGCAATTTACCGTTTTGATAAGCTGCTGATGAAGTCCTAGAAAAACAGTCCCTTTCGTACGTTGCTCTTGGAAGAGTAAATGGGTACAATGACTTTGGAGGATGTTTTAGAAACATCTCCTAAAATTAGAAGTGTCCATGCCATCAGACCCAGTGATTCCATTTTTAGGAATTGAGCTTGCCCTTATATTGGCCCATGGGCACAAAGACAGATGCACAGTATAGCATCATTTGAGCTACGAAAGAATAATTTACGTGCTCATCCAAGACGGACTTGTTAAATATCTTGTGGTACCTCCCAGGTAGTTGAATACGGTCCTATTCATTCATAAAACAAAACAAAACAAAAAAAAAAGAAAGAAAAAAAACTTAGGAAATTTCTCTATAACTGATAGGGAATGATTTCTAAGATACATGGCTAGGTGGAAAAAAATGCATAGAGGATTTATAATATGCTAATGCCTCTGTTATGAAAGAGGAGTCAGAGAATTCCAAGATATGTGCTCGTATGTACATAATTATATACAAAAACCCTAGTAAGATCTGTTGCCTTCAGGGAGCGTGGACCAAGAAACCCTTCTGTACCTTTCAATTTTGAACCCTATGAATACATTAACTATTACAAATATCCTCTTTCCTTGTCCTGTGCCTGATAGTTTCCCTTGAGCTCTTCTCCAGCTGAACAGTGGGGTGACAGCCCCGCTCTCAGGTTGCTTGAGGGGTTCCATTTTGCTCTGGGCCGTCCACAATTCTTTTAAGTATGCAGGTCGTGCTTGGACAGCTGGAGGGAGAGGTGCCTTTAGACACCCTTCTGAGCGGGGCGGGCAAGATATAACCCTCTAGCCTTGAAAACAATATGAAGAGATAGAAACCATCCTTCTCTTTATTGCCCTAATACTCCCCGGTCCCCGAGACACTGCGGGTACCTGAGCGGCCTTAGGGAAGGGAACAGGAGGAACAGTGTGGCTGCAACGACGGTGAGGGCAGTAGGTCTATTTCTGGTGTTACAGTTAGGCTTCAGAAAGGAGAGGAAGAGAGCTGCACTTGAAAGAAAAGTTTTGAAAATTATTCTGGGGTCTAGGGCCGGATTGTCCCGGAAGAGGAAGGAAGGTTATTGATTCAGCTGTGGTGGCATCAGTGTGCCCCGGAACTCCCCCTTGGGTGCCTCCCATCAGCACAGGTGGCCGGCTCAGCAGCGTGCCCCCCACCCCCCCGCCAAGAATTCCCTTCTGCCGATCATCACCCACCCTGGAAGCTTCTAGATGCATGAAGGGCGTGGGGGGCAAGACTTCCAGCACTGTTATGTGGGAAGACTTCCTTAGGAGCTAAGTTCTAGCTACTCTGCCTACATCATCTCATTTAACCTCCCGATCAGGTACGTGTGAGAGCGCAGGATCTTTGCCATCAAGCAGCACCTTTCTGCTCTTCCTCCGATGACTTTCCTCCCAGGCACAGTGACCTGCAGCAGTGGTGCAGGAGCATCACAGGTGCTCAGAGACTGGAGCTTGGGTCTAACAGCATGTGGCTGAGCATTACACACTTTGATGGATGAGCTGGACTCTTTGCAGCCTGGGGAGGTTTGTACAAGGCACAGTTCAGGGACAAAGCCGTCAGCATTCTTGGGTTGGATTTCCAGCTTTCCTGCCTCTCTCTCTGAAGCATGTGCATTAGGGCTGGGTCCCGTGGCCTGTGAGTGTGATCTTCTGCAGGGACGGAGTGGGGAAAGGGAGGGATTATCTCTGCTTTGCTGCAGATGCTAGTGGCATCGAGATTCTCGGGAGACCCTGTGTTGTTCCCAAGGAAGAAGCTGGGCAGGGTGGCCCCCGAGGCCCAGGTCTGTGCTGGGGGTCTGTCTGCTGTTTGGCAAAACCAGTCTGAGAGCCAGGGGCCTGGCTCACAGCAAAACTTTCTCCTCCCACGCAGCTCACTGGCTAGGGCTCACCTCTGACTCCCATTCCACTTCAAAAGGTAACAGCTTGAATTTTTGCCCGAATGAATTCTAGAGCAAGGGCAGCTGCTTCTCCTATATCCTGCTATGGCTCATGGGGGTGAGAGCTAGAAGCTGGACGGGGCTCTCAGCGAAGGCTGCTAGAACCTCACCACGAGAGGGAAAGCCAGATGCCCCAACTATTTAGGAAAAAAAAGTCACCTTATGACACACAAAAGTGGTGTTTACGTAGCATAGCGAAAGAGTAGTGGATGATCAGTCTAACACACTTCAGTTTGGAAAATGAGTATCATTCCAGGCACTGGGAAGACAGAAAGATGAGCAAGGTGTGGCCCCTGGGCTTGAGCTGCCCACGGGCAGTGGGGGAGGACCATTCACATCAGCAGCTGGACCCTGCAGAATAAAGAAATAAGTGCTAAGTAGAGCTGCAAATGACATGCGGTTGGTCATATGCAGTGGGGCTAAAGTGAACCTGGGGCTGGCCCCCGTAATTCCGGCAGACTGTTAAGGTCTTTCTGGAGGAGGTGATTTTTGAGCTGGGCCTTGAAGGTTAAGTGCAACTTTGATAGACAAGCTCAGGAGAAAGGGCTGAAGAGACCAAGAGAATGGGTTTCGATAGACTGTGGACCGCTTACAGATACATTAATATCAGTAATGCCATTATTTACTCAAATTCTGCCACAGACATAATACATGGCATTTTCAGGTGCTTACAGAGTAAAACTGTTTAGATCCCCATAAGATAGACAATCACTATGATTTTTTTTTTTTTTTGGTGGTAAAATCAACAGGGCTTGGTGATGGATAGATGGTAGAAGTGATTCCCCCGAGCGCAAGACTATAAAACTATATTATGTTTACATCAGATTCATTTTACTTATTAAAATAACAATGGATGGTAGCTTACCTATGTGAAATTGACATTTCTGTTGTATGCAACCACTGCATGACCATGAGCTTCCCAGTGGAGAGTCAGCAGAGCACTAGGAATGGGGATTCAAGTTCTGCCCCACCGTTTTGTTCGTCTGTTTATTCACTCATGGATTCACTCGTTCACTTATTCCTATATGCAAAAAAGATGATCCATGTGCCTGAGCCAAGTGCTGGCCTAGCTGGGGAGAGAGAGAGAGAAAAGAGAGAGCCATGGTCCCTGAAGCCTCCAGGAGCTGGCAGTACATGGGAGAGATCACAGGAGAAGGTGATCAATGCCATAGTAAAAATAGCTATGAAGGACTGTGGGAAACCATAATATGTGCTCAGTAAATGCTGGTTGCTAAAACGAATAAGCAACCTGATAAACAGTACCAGATACCATCAAGAGAACAAATTAGAGGGCTAAAAATATTTCTTTGGATTTGGCCAGTGGGTCTCAAACACTTGCTCATGTTGTGAAACCCATGGAAATTGTGGTGTTTTCTGGAGAATACCATAACATTTTGAAATGGCTGAATATATAATTTTGAACTAAATCAGAGAACATCTTCCGCTAGATTCTACCACAGACATAAAATAGTGGACACCAAGTTTTGAGAAAGAAAACTTTATGAAACAAAAGCTTTAAATCAAGGATAAGTCTGTCAGCTAATTTTTTTTTCTATGAATTGGGGAAAAACTGCCAAGATTCTATTTTAGTGCAGGAAACCCTCGGTCCAGCTGGTAGAACACCAGGGATCCACAGGCACACAGTTTTGGCAGTTTGAAGGTTGTTGATGACTTTAGCAAGGGCAATTTCGGGAGAATAATGAGGCCAGAAGCTAGATAGAATTGGGTCGCGTTTTCATGATGTCAAGCAAGTATTTATTGAGTGTCACGGGGGCTACAGTGTGGAGGGGAAACCAGAACCGTCAAAGCCCCAGCCTTCATGGAGTTTGAAGTCATTTGGGGAGACAAATTTGTCACAGAGTGTCAAGTGACACTTATAAGAGCAATAAAGTAGAGGCCATGGCATGATAAGGGCATTTAATAGGAGGTCCGGGCCACTCAGGGAGGACGGGGAAGTCCTCAGAAATGTCCTTTTTCTCAGAAAATGATGGTTCATCCGTCCTTTCATCCTCAGAAAATGATGGTTCAGCTGGGACCTGGAGACTGAGTAGGAGCGGAGGAGGTGACGGGAGTTTGGGAGCTGAGAAAGGATATTCCAGGAATGGGGGAGGGTCATGGCTAAAGCAGGCATGGCAATTTGAGGTTCCCAAGGCCAGTGGACTGGGGTGCAGAGAGGGAGAGGGAGAAACATGTGAGATGAGCAGGAGAGGCAGGAGGGAGTTTTATAAGCCACAGTAGGGACTCTGATGTTGATTCTAAAGCAACAGGTAATCACTGAAGTACTTAAGCAGGAGGGTGACACAGCCAGATCTCCCATTTCAGAAGGATCACAGTGACCATAGAGTGTGGACAGTAGATTTGAGGTGGCCAAGGGAAGATCCAGGGATCTATCGGGAGATGGTTGTTTATGCTGGGACATTTATTGTGGGGTAGAAAGAAGTAAAATGGACAGGACATGATGGTTTGGATGTGAGAGGTGAGAGGGAAGTACTGGGGATGAGCCCTAGGGTTGCCAGCTTTGTAGCAGTGGATGGAGGTACCATTGCCCAAGACAGGAAATAGTCAAACGTCATAAGTTCAATCTCAGCATGCTGTACTTGAGGAGCCTTTGAACCATCTGAGTGCAGAGGTCAAGAAGCCAGGGGAGGAAAGCCAGGAGGGGGAAATGTCATGAAAGCCAAGGGCAGAGTGTTTCCTGAATAGGAGAAGAGAAAGCATAGAGGCTGCTGAAAAGTCCATGACAATGAGGACCAGTAAACGTCCATTGGCTTCAGAAATGCACAGATCACAGGTGATTTAAACAAGAGCGTCAGGGATGTGATGGGCAAAAGTCAGACTGTAGTTGGTGGAGGACCAAGTGGACACTGACTGTATAAGTGAACATTCCAGAGGTTTGGCTGTGATAGTTGAAGAGATGGGTGGTTTTGTTCTGTTTTAATGGGAGACAGTTGAGCACCTTTAAATGTCAATGGGAAAGACCCATTCGAATGGAAAAGTAATAGGTTCAAGGAAGAATAATTCATAATGTGAGGTTCCTAAGAACATGGGTGGACCCCCTCAAATGTGCAGGTGGAGGGATAGCCCTTAGGATGGAGAGGGGCCATTCTTTGGGACAACTGGACAGAAGGAGGGTAGAATGAGGGCAGCTGTGAGTTTGTATGAGGTGGTAGAGGATGAGAATATTGCTGTCTGATGCCGAGAAGGAAGGGTGGCTAGTGGGGAGAGAGGTTGGGGGAAGAGGTTTATTTTAGAAGGGAGTGATGAGGACAGTGAAGAGACAGAGTGAAGAAAATAGAGATGACACTGTTGGAGCATTTATTAGCTGTGTGACATCGAGCCATTTTCTTACCTGTAAAAGGGCAATAATCACCATGATGCTGATTCCATGGAGTTGTGCCTGGCATGTAGAAAGTGATCAACAAGTGTATGCTGTTGTTTGAACTTTTATTCTCACCATCAGTGGCTAGGACAGTGCCGAACACATCATTGGTTTTAGTATGAAATTGTCATCAATAGTCCCAGGTATTCAGTACCTAAAAATCAGATAGACGTCTCTCCAAACGCCACTTGTCCCCCTTCCCGTCTGTGAAGCACCTGTCTCTTTCTTCTCTAAGCAGTTGGAAGCTTTTTTGCTACTTAATGCTGAGGGATTTATTTGTATGTGGTCCTTAGCGAGTGCAGATTCTATTAGGAGAGTTAAGCATATGGGCAGGGCACTGGGCCAGGGTGAAGAGAGAAGAGGTTCAATTAATTCAAGAGCCCGGTCTCCTCTGACCTCGTTGATCTACAGAGGACAGGGCATCTATGGAAGTCACGCCTTCATTTCTTTTATAACATCTGGTGAAGCCAACTTTGAACTAGGCCTGCACCCTGGGCTGAGATACAGAGATGAACAGGAATGGTTCCTGCCCTTGTGATATTAATTCGACCAGATAAATGTTGTAATGACAGCATCATGTGCTGGGGAGCTCAGAAGAAAGAGTCCCTAGATGTGTCCAGACTAGGCAGGGAAGGCTTCCCAGAGGAGGTAGTGTTTGAGCTGGAACGTGAAGTTTAACATCTTTGTAGACCAGAAGGGAAATAGACAGGGAGGGAATATCTTTGCCGACAAGAAAGGAAGTCTTCTGGGCCTTTGAGTCACAGTTAGGCCCAGGAGCCTCCGGAGATCGTGGGGGGAATGGAACCTGCATTTGGTCCAGTAATGTCAGAACAGGAAATATCAGGTGATGGGGATGAGGTGAGACCCCGGACGGCAGGCTGGCGTTCTGCCTCCTGGCCTAAGGACCTGGAATTGAACCTGCAGGAGATGTAGAACCACTGTAGATTTTTGGACAGCAGCAGAGTCATTGGTCAGGAGGCAGTGGTCATAGTCTAGGCAAGGCTTGACTCGAGGACAATTTCAGTGATATGGGTCCAAGGTAGGGTCATGCTAGCAGATGAGTGAAATGAAACCAAAAGCCACTGGCATTACGGAAGTCGTGGAAATACGAGGCTGGGGTGTTAGAGAGGCCATCTGTGTATATTGAAACTTTCTAGGATGATGGCAGAATGTCAGATGAAAGGGAAACAATTGCTAGAGTCCTCAATGAGTGAAGGAGAGGCAGTGATGGGGTAAAGGTTAGAGTAAAGAATAATCAGATATCATGGACCTCAGAGGAATAAGGATACTTGCAAAGTAACAGAAATGAAAAATCTAGACTCTAATTTTGGAAAACAGAAGAGACTCCTGAAAAGATTGAACTGTTGCTTATTTCCAAGGGGAGGTGGCCACCACAAAACAGGTGGAATGTAATTCCAAGCTCTTGGGTCACTGAGTACCACTGGAGGACACCAGACAGCATTACAGATGGGTGTCCACAGGTTCAAGACCTCAGAAATCGGCTGAGTCCTCATGATGACTGCACGATCCAAGATGTCCTTTGTGGAGTCTCTTTCCCAAACCTCTCAGAGAATCATTTCTAACCTCTTTGCTGAGGTCTCGCTGATCCCAGGCATGTCTCTCACTGAGGCAAAGGAGTTAAACCAATAGCACCATTCATCTTAGGGGACTGATAGTTCAGCACCAGGCTTCTCCTGGCAGATGGGTTTCATTGCCAACTCTCTTCTCTGTTGGGCAAACTCTGTACCCAGTGATGTGCTGGGCACATTGGAGGAATCAGAAAAAATACCAGACATGGTCCATGCCCTCAAAAATCTCATAGTCTAAATAGAAAAGCCAGACTGGCACACTGGGAACAGTTAAGAGGCAGTATATGCCTTGTCTGCTTTATTAAGGGGTAGGTGGCTGGGTACAGACAGGCGTATTGCACCTGTCTGGTCAAGAGTTGAGAGTGTTGGAAAAGAGAGAGTAAGGAATCCAAAAAGACCTTCAGATTTTTGACTGGGGGAAGGAGGCCTGGGGAGCGGTGGTGCCATTCTGAGAGACGGGATGTACAACGGGGGAGAGACTTGGAGGGGTGGTGAAGAGCCTGGACTTGAGAGTGGAGAGTTTGCAGCCTTATTTAGGTGGAGGTAGATGTGGAATTTAGCTGCCCTTGTTGATGTGAGTGTACTGAGTGTCAGTGTTTTAACAAAGGGGAAAAAGGTAATAAGGAGGCAAATAAAGACAATGGTAATAGAAGGATGGAGAAGGGATAGATCCTCAAAACATTTAAGGGATGAAGTGGTTAAGATTTGGTGGTTGAGTGGATTTGAGGGGAGAGCTGGAGAGAGGAGACTGGAATGACTCACAAGTTACTGGGCTCAGGGACTAGGTGGATGGTGGTACCATTAATTAGGAGGAGGAATGCAGGAGGAAAAGCACTTTGGTGGGGGAAAGAGCAGGTAAAATGATGAGGTCTGTTTGAGACCATTCGAATTAAAGACTCCTGTGGGAGAGCTAAGGATGCAGTGGCTAGGAGCCACTTGGTGGTGCAAGTCAGAAACCCAGGAGAGTTCAACCTAGTAACATAGCTCTGGGAATTGTCCGTGGACAGGTGAGGGCCTAAGGCAGGCATGGAAGGCAAGGATGGAACCTCAGGAAAGACTGCATGTTTATGAGGGGAGTGGTCTAGAGGGGACAGTCTACGAGGGAATAGTCAGGGTGGCCTGAGTTGAACCAGAGAGGCAGTATTACGAGTGGTTGATGATGGTTCTTGTAGCTTCTTGTTCCCTTTCTGTCTCAGAGAACATGCCGATCCGCTCTGGGAGAGAATTCTTATTTGGAGTTCAGAGCTTTCCTCAATCAGATCATCTCCCCAAATGCTTCCCTACCGGCGGACACAGGCTAACTCCATCTTCTGGATTCTTTAGAATCTAAATCAAAATATTTTACTACAATATTTGAGGAGAAAAAGCTGCAGTTTCTTGGAAACAAGCTTTTAGTGGTTTAAGAGAAGAACAACAGAAAGAGGAAACAAGCTAATGCCCCCCTCCCACCCTGTCAGCCTTTCCCTCTGCACCATCTGCATGTCTGCTCAGGCTCTCCCCCGCCTCACACTTTCCCTCACTTGGTGAGTTTGAGTAAGTGTGAAGGGCACAGAGATTCGGGGTCTCCATAGACAATAGAAATAGTTCCTTCTTGCCCCTTTCCTCTCTTCACCTCATAAGCCACCGCCTTGGAGTTCCTGGTCTTCTGGACATCCATCCCATCCAACCCTCCCCCCAGGACTAACGTTAAGGAGGTATGACTTGCTAGGGCCATGCAGGTTGTCACGGTGTTAATATGCTTTCTTCTCAGATGGCAAGTGGCCACTTCGTGGGGTTCCTTGAGTGCCCCACCTCTGGGGTTGCTCTAGCCCCTCCCTTAGGACACCCAGACTCCCCCCGAGTCCAGCCACCAAAGGGATAATGCCCAGCACGGCAGGCACCGCCTCTTGCCGGCTCCCATGCTGTGGTGGGCATCAGTTCTGACTAGTCCCCATGTGCCCTGCCAGTTGTTCCAGAGTTTTCGCGACCCCCCTTCACTATCTCTCTGTTTTGCCATCCAGCTCTATCTGGAGGCTCACTGTGTGTCAGACACCGAGCCGGGTGCTGGAGATAAAATGGTGGACAAGGCAGATGAGGTCTCTCCTTGGCTTCGTGGGACCTGCAGTCTTGAGCAGGATCTCTCAGTCGAATCCCTGTGGACAGGCCTTTGCGGTGGGAGGCTGTTCTGTGTCTTGTTCTGCCTTCAGCGGTGTCCCTGGCTTCTACGCACTAGATGCTAGTGAGCAGCACCCTCCCCCAGCTGCGACAGCCAAAGATATATGCAGACATTGCCCAGTGTCCCCTCTGGGGGACAAAATACCCCCACCCGCACGGAGAGAATATAAAGTATTCTCAAACAACTGATCACAAAAATAAAAATACGATTACTAAATATAAAGTTGCTCTTAAAAAAAGAAAAAGTGAGCATGTACCATCCCAGAGAATGAAAGGAGACTTATTTTAGGTTCAGTTCTGAAGCAAGGCTTCCTGGGTGAAGTAGCCCTAAAGCAGAAGCCTGTGGGAGGAGAAGGAGCCGGTCACATGAGGAATGACGGACTGAACATTCCTGGCAAGAGACGATCCTGACACCAGAAAGGGCCTTGGCTATTTGAAGATCAGAAAGAGGGCTCGTTGGCTGGGGACGAGGGACCAAAGGGAGAAGCAGTACAAGCTGAGACTAGAAAAGTAGGTAGGGCTAGGTTTATGTAGGGCCTCGTAAACAGTGCTGTTTTAAGAGTAAGCCAAATATCTGTGCCATGTTGTAAGAAGGAAAGAGACATGCACAGATTGATGTGTGAGGCAGGTCGTCTGTCTGCTAAGTGGCAGCCAGTTGGGAAAGAACTAAATGGGCCAGGAGACTGAGGGTAGCCTAGAGCTTGGCGGTGGGGACAGGGAGATGCAGATGGATTTGAGGTTTGCCCCCCTCATTCATGATGTCTCACATACTATGGTCATACCCAAGGGTTGGCAGTATGGGTACTGGTCATACCCAAGGGTTTGGTCATACCCAAGGTTATACCCAAGGTCATACCCAAGGGTTGGCCGTACTGGTCATACCCAAGGGTTTTTGGTCATACCCAAGGGTTGGCAGCACTGGTACTGGGACCACCTTTACCTTCTTCAGTAACATTTATTGGGTGCCCACTGTCTGCCCAACATGTAAGACACTGACCCAGGCAGCTCCAAGTCTGGTAGCGAGACGGACACAATGCGCTCAGACTCGAGAAGTGTTGTGGAGGGGAGCTAATCCGGCCTGGGAGAGGGGGAGGGTCAGGAAAAACTGGAGGAAGTGACACCTCAACCGAGTGATCAAAAAATCAGTTCCCAGCACAGTTCTCCAGTGCTGTGGAGGAGAATGGGCATGCCAGGCCTAGCACAACCGAGCAGAGACCCAGAGCGTGCACAGAGCACGGCAGGGCAGAGACAGGTGGGAGAGGAGGCTGGAGGGACTGGCACGGGCCAGACCATGACAGCAAATGCAACCTTTGGGTCTCAAGGGGCAAATGACAGTAAGGTGAACACAGGAGCGGATGGAGGTGTGGTCTCGTCTCCTGCAGGGCATCCCCTCCCCTCTTGCTACCAGAGGGTCCTTTCAAAGCCTAGAAGTGCTGAAGGCCTCTGTGTGTTCCCCTCCTCTTGTGTGTCCCCCGAGGTTCCACACAATGCTCCTGGGTGTCCTCATCCCCCTCCACCTCTGGGCACCAAGGGACAGGCACTTTCCCGGACTGCCACCCTCCACCCTGCCTTACTCGCGCTGCTCCCTAAATCCTGAACGGAAATCCGAAACAGAGAGAACCCTCGATGGTTCTCACAGTGAAAGCAATTCATACCAATTGAACTGTTTCAAGTAAGGAGGGATTTCTCCAGCAAACCAGCAGCCACATAAAATGATGTAGAAACATTTTACATGAAAAGATATTCATGATCTATTGCTAAATTATAAAATGGCATGAATCTGAGACCCCAGTGAGCATGTGTGTGTGTGCACGCGCACGTGGGTATGTGTGTGGGGGGGTGGGGGTGGGGTGACAAAGTGTTACCAGCGCTTATCTCCCAGTGGATGGAGTCACAGGATTTTAACTTACCTATTTTTAAAATTTACTAATACGCAGTTAGGACTTTCATGATGAGACACAACGTACAAAGCTGCTCTAGGGGTCTGGTTGGCAGTGTTCCCAAGAGTCATTGACCTCTAGCTGGTGACCCTGACTGCTCTTTGGAGACAGTATCTTTCTCCAGGAGGACTGCAAGCAAGACGAATTCATTAAGTGCTTTCAGTCCTGAAGATGACAGGAGCCAGGAAGGCATAAAGTCTTGTTACTACACAGCCAGCCGACAGCCCAGCCGGTAGCCTTGATGTCTGTGTGTTTATTTATTAACAGGACTTTATGTATCCATCCTCTGCAAGCTCCAGGAGCTTCCCAGCTGACTTTGATACAGATCATATTCTCAAAATGGTGCAGCCCATCAGTCAGAATAAAGACAGGGCTGGCTCATGAGAGGATTAAAATCAAAAGCACACCGTCCTAGGGAGCAAAGTAAACCCGAAAGGATATTGACGGGGGTCGGTGAGGTGTTAGGAGAACAGACTATGGGAGGAATGTGCTAGATTCTTGGGTCACTTTCTTTAATGTAACAGTTATCAAATACGTTTTCCGTGCCAAGCACGGAGTCTGTTACTATATACACTTTCCCCCCTTTAAACTTCAGGACAATTCTTCCAACAGTCCCTGTTTGGAACTGTTGAAATAGGCTCAGAGGGAATAAATAACTAGTTAATGACAGCTTAGGTTTTAACATAGCTGGTTTTTTTTTTTTTCACTGAACCCCACCCCAGCCTACACCTCCCTGCTCGACGGATACTGCTTTAAGGCAGGGAATTTTAAGTTTGGAAAATGTCCCATTGACTTTGGCTTAGAAGTTACTTAGCATTGAGTAGATGCCAAATGCTCTTGTTGGATGGATGGATGGATGGATGGATGGATGGATGGATGGATGGATGAACAAAAGAGAGGATGATTTTTGAAAGGCCGTATAATCACATAAAGACAGAGAGACGTAATCGCTTTAGAAACCTATGGCATAGATAGTTGCTACAAATGAATGTGGCCAGGATTCAGTAGTACTTTCTGTTGCTTCCCTAAGAGTTATGAGAAATGGCTGTAATGGGAGTAAACCTCAGGAGAGTCATTTATCGAGGGCTGGAGAGAACTGGGATCATGCTGGGCACGTGGGACAGGCAGGGCTGTCACAGTTGGGGGGAGGAGAGGTGCTAGCCTGGTCGAGTTCCCTTGGACGAAGCTAGATGTTTGCACATTGGTTACCAAGGTCCTCCTGTGACCTAGCACTTTGCCGGCCCCTGATCTATTCTCATGGACCGAGGAGCAAGGAGGCCCAAACAGCGAGCCTTCCTGGGCTATTTGTGAGAGAAATGCTTTATTTTATTTTATTTTTTCAAGGTTGTAGCAAACGGACAGCCTTCCCTGGGCTCACATGAAGAGCTGTTCTTCTCCACGTGTGCTGCTCAGGGATTGGTTATTGGATCAGCAAGGAGAGATTGAGGAGGAAAGCTGTGATTCACCTCTCTTCTCTCCTTATTCATTTTCGTTGCTGTGCAGAGAAAAAGCTCACATATTCCTTGTTCCGGCTCTGCATTCGGCAGCCAGCAAAGGAGTGAAGGCCAAGGTGTCCACACTGCTGTGGGGGCCGAGAAGAGAAATGCTTTGGGCAACATGTTGGTCTTTATCTTCCAGGAGCTCAGTTTCCTTGAAAAGAGAATACACAGCGCCTCTAAGATTCCAGAGCAATGCCACTGAATTACGAAAATCTGAGAGCGAAGGGGCTACAGGACACAGGGCTGGCTAGTTTCTACTTCTGAGAAACGAGGCCATTGGGATGGATTCTGCTTTTTTCCTCTTCTTCTGCTCTAAGAACGTGCGATTCTCCAGTCCAAGCCTGATAAGGTTAATCAACGAAGACCCGTAGGCACTGACTTCTTAGGGAGAGCAGAGACCTGCATCTCAGCCCCAGAGGAGATCTCTGGTTGTAGGCTGGGGCAAGTCCCATTTTACAGATGTGGAAACTGAGAGCCAGACCAACCCCTTCTCCTACCCTCCCCCAAAAGGCAGGGGAGTCCCAGTGCATGGACCTCTGCAAAGGATGCAAGACAGCTGCCTTCCCTTGACTGAGAAGAGGTGCTTTCACAAAGGCCTCAGGCAGGTGTGCGGAGGAGTCTGCATTCCTCTCTCTCTGAGCCTCACTCAGACTTTGCCTCTGGTGCTTCCTCGCCAGCCCCATCCAGTTTGGGTTGGGGAACCACTTTGAAAAATTATTTCTAAAAGATCACACACACGTGCACACACACACACACACACACACACACACACACACACGCTGAGTGAGCTCTTTGTATTTTATATTGGAAATCATAAATGGCTCTCAGGCTAAATGAAACCTGAACCAATCAAACAACTTTCCCAGGGGCTCAAAAGAAACAAGATTCACAGAACTGGCTGGCAGTATGGCAGAAAATAGAGCTGATGGAGAGATGCCCATGTGGGTGTGGGGTGATCTTGACAAGGGAGACACAAAGCAGTATTTTTATCTGCCTTTCTTTCCTTAGGACACTGATGCTGTCCCACGCGCCAGCAACAGGCTCTGTTTCATCTCCTGACACCGGGGCAGAAGGGATGGGGAAGGCAGCAAAGCAGATAAGAGTATACCCATTGGAGGAGTAGGGAGACCAAGCCATAGATGCAGACTGTGCCCTGTATAGAGTCATATGGATAGGCTTTGGGGTTCCCCACATAGAAACAGTTTGCCCAGACTCTGATTCAGAGCTCCAGCGCTCAAATTCTAGAATCTCGAGGATTTCCTATCACTTTTCCTTTCCTTTTATTTCTCTTTGGTCATTCCTCTGTGGGAGGTGAGGTATGGGCCTTGGGTACTCTAAGGTAACCAACTTGCCCAAGATGCTCCCAGTTTTAGCGCTGAAGCTCTCACATCCAGGAAGCCCTCTCAGTCGTGGGCGAACCAAGACAGGTGATTACGCTGAAAGCATGTCATTGCTTCAGGGGAAACTCCTGGGGTGGGGAGAGTGTTTCCCCAGCTCCCTTCTGGAGGGGGTCTCACCTGGCAATCGTCCATGCCAGCTGTGAAGCAAATCACTTGACCTCTCTGTGCCTCAGTGGCCTTATCTGTAAAATGGGGATAATGATAACCTCTGCCTCAAGAGGTTGCTATGTGAAATTATAGATATCATATTGATTTTAAAACAGTGCCTGTCTCATAGTAAGTGTTCAGCAAATGTTAGCTACAGTCATCATTCTGCCAGTGTCTGCCTGTTAATAAATAGATCTCAGAGATGATGAGATGCCTTCTTAGAGTTCATCTCTGTGTCCCCAAATTTATTTATTTATTTCCTTTTATCTTTTTAAAGATTTATGTATTTATCAGAGAGAGAGAGAGAGAGAGAGCACGCACAAGCAGGGGGAACGGCAGGCAGAGGGAGAATCAGTCTCCCTGCTGAGCAAGGAGTCTGATGCAGGACTCCAACCCAGGACCCCAGGATCACGACCTGAGCCGAAGGCAGACGCTTAAATGACTGAGTCACTCAGGAGTCCCTCAGTATCCCCAAATTTAAATGCACTTTCCCACTGTGGCAACTCCTTCTGTGTCCCCCGCCCCCTCCCACCTCTCCCCCCCACCATGGGGACGGCTGCAGCTGGTGGAGGCTGTTTCGATCGGGCCTTGGAGTGGATGCTGCTCTACTTCTCTGCCTGGTGCCAGGGGAGGTGGGGTGTGATATCTCGGTGCAGTCACCCTCAGACCTGACCGTGCACACCCATCACCGGGGGATCTTGTTAAATCTTGTTCAGTGTGGATTCTGATTCATCAGGCCCGAGATCCTGCATCTGTCACGAGCTCCGGGGTGAAGCTGCTGGCCCGGGCCCCGCGCCATGAGAGCAAGGCCACGCTGTGTGTCAGCCTGGGTGAGGCGAGCAAAAGCCTGTGGAATTCATGCCCATGAGAAGTTCCTATGATTAGAGCATTAGTACGCTGGGGTGGGCGGGGGGCGGGGTTGCTTAGATGAGCTCAGCGCGTGTGAGAGGAGAGCCCCTCGCGAGTGGGGAAGCCAGCAGGGCGCCCAACCCCCAAGCGGGTGTGCACATCTGTAGGGACGAGTAGTCGCAGGTAGTTAAAGCACTGGTTAAGGAAATGCGCGTTGGGAATCATTTTTTGCTTACTTTAAATACCAGAGCTGGTTCAACACTTAGAGCTTTAATCCTCTCGTTCTCACTTGTGTCCCTGGATTTGCTGTCTGGAACGGTAGACAAAGGGGTGTGGTGCCCCACCCGTGCCCAGAAGTCACACGTGGAGATTGTGGCCGGCTGGAGGGTGACTGCGGAAAGTGACTTCAGAACTGCCTGAAGAGCCCCAAGGCCCCATACGAAGCCGGGCCTCCAGTCCCCCAGCCGACACGCCCCCGCATGACATTGCTTGCGGGGGGGGGGGGGGGAGGGGGGAGGCGCTAATACTTCCTTAGCCACCTAGACCCTGACCTGTACGAGCCACCTGGCCCTTAGGCCTCCCATTGCGATGGATGGACCCAAGTCTCCCAAATAATCTGAGTACCCCCGAGAGCATGACTGGTGCGCCCTCACATCTGAGACACGGTTATTCCTTTTTCACAGCCTTGCACGGAGTCCTCTGTGCCGTCCGCTCTCCCGGCAGTTTTCCCTCAGACACTCAGACACCCGTGGCGGGCACCAAGATGATATTACGGTCCAGTGCGGGGAATCTGGTCTCTGCTCTCCGGCCTGCACTGATTCCCGGGGAGCCTTCCCAGGAGATGTAGGAGACATGCTGCTGGCCCTCCAGTTCTGCCTCCTGCCGCCTGGATTCCCTTAGGCCAGGCTTGCGCCAATCTGAAAAATAGCTTTATGCTAATGTGCACTAAAAGCACTCTGCAGACCCGGGTGCCCTGGGAAGAGGTTCGGGGACTCAGTATTGCCAGCTCCCTGCCTCCCTCCCGCACCCCTCTCCCCACGCCCGCTGTCAGCATCCACGCACTTCTAATCTCCCCCATGTCTGCCCAGTGTACTACACATTTGTATCTGTCACTTCGGATCCCCCTGCATGGCTGCTCCCGGCCAACTGGGCTTTCTCCTTTCTTCCCAGAATGTTCCCGGAGGACAGCCCAGCCCCGGATAAAGGCTTTCACTTTCCTTTGTTTCTCTGACTTGGCAAACCCCCACCCACCCCTTGCCTAGTACAAGTACCTTACAGAGCCTGCCCAGCCGCCCCGCCCCTTGCCCCTGCCTGCAGCTGTTGGGAATGCAGCCTCCTGTTTCCAGGGTGGGGGGGAGGGGTGTTAGGCAAAAGTAGGGGAGGTTCCAAACACGGCTTCCCTCCCACTTCACTCTCTGAAGGAGCGAATGGTGTTCTGAGGTGCCTCCCAGAACGAGCAGAGTGAGGTCTCAGAATTTATGATGTCCCCCCAATTCCTACAGCTACGATGGACCCCAGAAATTTTTTGTGTGTTTTTAATTGTGGTGAAAGACATAACATAACCTTCACTCTCCTAATCATTGTTGAGTACGCAGTTCAGTAGGGTTCAGCGTATTCACATCGGTGTGCAACAGATCTCTAGATTTTTCTCATCTGGCAGCACTTATATTCTATACCCACTCAACACCAAGTCGCCTCCTCCCTTCCCCCAGCCCTTGGCAACCACCTTTCTACTTTTTATGATTTTTGACTACGTTAGATCCTTACATGAATGGAATCATGCAGTATCTGCCCTTTTGCAACTGGCTTATTTCACTTTGCATAATGTCCTCGAGGTTCATCCATGTTACGGTATGTGAAACATTTCCTTTTTTTAAGGCTGCATAATATTCCAGTGCGTGTGCATGCGTGCATGCACACACTGCTTGTTCTTTATTCATTCATCTGTCCACGGACATTTGGGCTGCTTCCTCCATTTTTTTAACCCCTTAATTTGCAACTAGTCACTCACATAGAGTGACTTGCCTGAGACCACACAGCCGTTCAGATGTGCGTTTGCTCAGGATTTTATGTTGTCTCCTGGGTCCCGGCATCAGCATGTGGGGGGCTCTGGTCCAACCTGGGTGTACAAGGGCAGGCCCTCCAAGGATCCGACAGGCCACAGAGGCACGTGATGACATGCAGCCAGGTCTTGATGTCTGCATGCCTGTGAGAACACCCAGGTTTGGCTTTGGTATGGTCAGATGCTCTGTGTGTATGGATGCTGGATTTTTTTTAAATCAAATGATGCAACTATTACTAATTTGTTTAGGTATGCAAATGATATTGTGTTATAGGTTTTAAAAAGAGCTACTCTTAAAAATGCATACCACAATGTTTATGAAATTAAACGTATGGGATCTAGGATATGCTTCAAAATAATCAGTGGGAGATTTGGATGAACCAAGGCTGGGGCTCATTATTACCACTCTCTCTACTTTTGTATAGGTTTTCAGTTTTCTATAATAAAAAGTTTTTCATCTTCAAAATTAAAAAAAAATCTTACATTTGGATAGGGCCACACTTGTCCACTCCCCAGGAACTTAGCAGATTATTGCTGAAGTAGGAGCAGTTGGGGCCACGATCAATGATATGTGATAGAAAATAAAGTACCACCGCCTCTGGGCTAGGTGAAATCAAACACACAGAAAGCCTTGCAGGCTGTGGGGGTGGCATCCGCGTGGAGCCCATGGCGGGGCGGCCAGAGGCACGAAGGGCTCAACTTTCTCTACTGCAGCAATGCAGGCCCTGGGCTCAGGCCTTCCTGCTTGGACCTGGGGAGCTTCTCCGCCAGACCATCCTGTCTCCTGTCCCCGGCTTCCTAACTGATGTCTGTTCGGCCACAGTAGGAAGTAAATATGTTTTTTCACTTATGTACATGTTCAGTCATCCATCGCTCATTCCTTCCCATAGATCCTGTCACCCAGCCCTGCTCCATAAAAATGCAGAATAGTCTCCCCTCTGCCCGCGTCATCAGCTCTCCATTCACTCCCCTCTCCCTAGAGCCTCAGCACCGTCCCCACAGCCACCCATGTATACCACCGAGTCCCAGATCCTCAGGAGTCTCCTTGACCTCTGTGCCTCCTGGAGGCTGATCACATCCTCTTCTCTCGGATGCTCTCTTCAGGCTCCCTGGCTCCGCGTCAGCCTTGCCTTCCATCCTTGTCCACACTTTCTGACTCATCTGCTGGCACGGCCCCACCTTCCCAGCCTCCGAAAGCAAATTTGGTTGAGACTCTGTCCTCTGCGCGCACCGTCTGTGCAGCTGCTCCAGAAGACGCCTCTCGGTGGCAGAGGGCTCCCGGGTCTCCAAGTCAACCATCTCTCTTGCTCTTAGTTAGCATTTCAGCTTTGCCAAATAAGGCCAAACTCCACTACTCCCCTCCGAATGGCAACTCCTCCAGAGTTTCTTTTTCTGGTCCCGTTACTGCCATTCTCTGCGCCCTCCCATCTGCGGCATCTTCCGTGGCTCACCTCTGTCAGTTTGTAAGTCCCATCACTTCCACTGTCCCTGAGGTTCCCCCATCCCTCTCCTCTGAGTTCCTCTCACCGGTCCTTTGCTTAGCAGAAGCCACCTGTTCTCCTCTCTCCTGCCCTAGATCCTATTTCCAGTCTTTATGCTTCCAGTCCACTGTTCACGCTTGAGGTTCTCAAGGTGTGGTCTGGACTAAACAGCTTCAGTGTCACCTGGGAATGCATACTCTCAGGCTTCATTCTAGACCTGCTGGTTCGGGAACTCTGGCTAGAGCCCAGCAGTCTGTGCGGGGAGGTTCTGTTATATACTAAAGTTGGAAAAGCTCTGCCCTAAAACCCACCACTAAACAAGTTTCTCCTCTGCTTAAAAACCTAAAACACTTCGTTTACTTAGGATTGGTTTCGGCTGGAGGTAACAACTGAAAAAGTGGCTTGAACAAGATAGAAATCAATTTCTCACCCAAAGGAAGTCTGGCCATGGGCTGTGCAGAGCTGCTGTAGCAACTCCATGGTGTCATCAAGAACACCCAGCTTCCTAGCTTTCTGTTTTGCTCCTGGAACATGACCCTCTCGTCATCAATCTTCCTCATGATTCAAGACGCCTGCTAGTGCTCCAGCTATCACATCTTCCCACAGATAGCATCAGACCCCACAGGTTAAGGGCTTAGTCCTACAAGACTGTCCTTCCCCCAACTTCAGACGCCAGTTGCAAGTCCATGTTATCACCTGTGCTTTTGTAGATTGGAGGTTCTGTCAACCTCCTCCTTGGGTTCAGTCAATTTGCTAGAGCAGCTCACAGATTTCAGAAAAATATTTTACTCACTAGATGACTGGTTTATTATAAAGGATATCGAAGGGTATGAATCGCCAGCCAGATGAAGAGATACATAGGCAAGGTGTGGGGGGAAGGGCTCAGAGCTTCCCTGGCCCCTCTGAACCCACCACTCTCCCCAACCTCCACAGGCTCATTGGTCTGAAAGCCCTCAGAACCCCTCTCCCAGGAAGCTGGAATGAAAGTTCCAGTCATCTAATCCCAGGGTTAATTCCCCTGGCAGCCAGCCCCCATCCTTCGGTTACCTAGGGGCTTTCCAGAAGTTACCCTATGAACATAACAAAAGACACCTTTATTGCTTTCAAGATTTAAGAAATCTCAAGAGTTTAGGAGCTCTGTGCCAGGAATTGGATGAAGATCAAATTTACATTTCTTGTCATAAATCACAATATTACACATCCTAATACAGACCAGGAGGAACAGCAGAAGAGCCGAAAGGACTCTTCCAGCCCAGTCGGCTTCCAAGCTTTAAGCAACCTTCCCACGAGACCCAAATAACTCTTCCACTTAAGTCTGGCTGGTCAGAATATGTTCATAGAGCCACACGAGATTCGAGGGAAGCTGGGAAATGCAGGTTTTGTTCTGGGTGGCAGAATGTCCAGCTGAACATTGAGGTTCCCTCAAAAGATTATATCCCATATGATTCCGTTTTTGTAACATCCCCGAAATGGCAAACTTACAGAAATGGATAACAGATTCACGGTGGCCAGGAGTTGGGGAGAGAGGGAGATGATATGGGCTGTCAGAGGGTAGCTCCAGGGATCCTTGTCACGGAACCGTTCTGTATCCTGACTGTGGTGGTGGTCACGTGTATCTGTACAGGTGTGACGTGGTATCTCATTGTGGATTTGATTTGTGTTTCCCTGATGATGAGTGATGTTGAGCATCAGAAGGACTCTTCTTCTGTAGTCCTTGGTTCAGTAATTGGGTCTATGAAGTAAATTGATAACAAGCAGATTAACAAGAGAAAAGGCATACAAATTTATTAATTTTTAATATTATGTGCGTGGGGGCATCACAAGGAAAAACAAGTGAATACTCCAAAAGGCAGTGAGATTTAAGAGCTTATATACGGTCTTAATGGGACCTTGGAAAGGGGAAGAGGAATGGGGAACTTAGGGGAGAGTAAATGATTTTGAGGAAAGACGAATGGGCCCTTAGAAGAGTAGAAGGTGTGGGAGTTTGTGACAGAGTTCGTCTGCATGTGGTGTGGACTTTTAGTTTCCGGTCCTGTGATGAGTCTGTCTTTCCTGGTTGAGGAAGCTCTCTGGAAGAGGATTTACGATCGTCGAGTTCCTGTTGGATGGTCTGTCTTGAGGCAGGTAAGGGGAGTTCAGGGAAAGCTCCTCCGTGTTTGCTTGCTGTTTTCCAAGTGCCTTTGGCTCAAAATAATCAATATACCAGAGTGGCATATTTTGAGATTGTTTATCCTGAACGCCTTTACCAGGTCAGTGTTTGCCTCTAGAGGGAAGGCCCCACAGGTGTAAACAGTATTCGTGAAGCATTTACCTCTTCACCTATAGCGTCCTGAATAGAGCCCACAAAACAGATTTTTCTACCCTCCAGAAGTTTCCATTCTGGGAAAGCACCAAGATTCTTAGGAGTGGTGCCACATGAAAATGCAATGAATGTGAAGAAGGAGAGTGAGAACGGCCTTTTCTAAAGGAAAGGGGCCGTGGGCAGAGAGGGGCTATTTCCACCCATATGTTGCTGTAGGGACCGCAGTGGGGGGAGACACACTGGACACATTCTAACGTAACTTTAAAGAACTCTGTCTTGTCATCTTCTGGCATCTTCTGGGGCTCCTTCCTTAAGGCACTGCCCAGCACCAGCTGCTTCCTCACCCCTGGGCGGCTCTGCTGAACTTGACTGTGGCCCCATAGGAAGGAATTAAACCGCCTGCCAGGAGCTTCTGCTCAACCAGAATCCTGCCCAGAGGCATTTCCTAGCAGCTTTCTGAGCTGCCCCACAAGGCGTCAAGGGAGGTGCTGAGGTGGGCTGGGGAAGGAGGGCCCAGGACCCGGAGGGCCGCCCCCCAGGGAGGGGTGCCTCGGTGGCAGAAGGATGGTGAAGAGAGAGGGGGGCGGGCATCTGGAGAAAGAATAAAGGGGTGCAGGCACAGACCTGGGGAGTGAGGGGGAGAGTCAGGCAGAGCCAGCATGGACGGAGAAGGGGGCAGCCCACCTGGCACAGCAACGGCCCTGAGGGACAAGTGCGTTGTGGGGCAGGGGCTGCCCGCTGGGGGCGCTGCTGGCTGCCATGCCTCCTGGGTCTCTTGAACCCATGGACTCACGGGGCAGGGGGGGTTCAGCGGTGGGCCTTGGGGGTTCCATGAATTCCCTGAACTTGTAGGCAGAATTCTGTATGTGCTTTTTTTCTTCAAGGAGAGTGTCCTTGGCTTACGTCAGATTCTCAAAGGGATCCATACACCCCTAAAAGCTGAGACCGATACCCAATGACATAAAGAGAGAGAGATTTGGAGGAGGCGTGGTAAGGGAGGTGTAGGTAAGGGCCAGGTAGAGCAGAGAAGTAGCCAGACTGGAAAAGCCTGAGAGAAAGCACTTCGCTGTGGCCTGTAGGCTGAGCTGGTAGAAGCAACACTGATTCCCTGCCTGCCCCCCAGTACTCTGTGCAGTGAGATGGCCTGACCTGCTCTCAGTCCCGGCAGAAGTCACCGCCAGGAAAGCCTGTTTCCACCCTCAGGTCCTGGAGGAGCCCTTCTCCTTAATGACGCCTGCCCTCAAGCTCAGGGAGACCTTCCCTGAGCCCCTAGACCCGTGTGTTCCTGTAGCCCCCTGTGCTCCCCCATCAGAGCCCCAGCACACTTGTAACTGTGCTGGTGCCTCTGTTTCCCTGTGCAGGGAGTGCTGCCTGTCCTGTCCACACTGCAGCCCACTGCTCTCCTGGCCCAGTGCCTGGCACCGGAGACATGCTCAATAGCTAATAAATACTAATTCAGCTGTTGGATGGATACACATATAAAAGAGTGTGTTGTCTTCTGGGTGAGGGCACGACACCCGAGGGATAGTTTGAGGGCCCTCAGAAAAATAGCTGCAGCTGACCTATAATCCAGTGGGAAAGAATAGGATAAAGATGCACCTGACTTTGTGAAGGACCCCTCTGGAGATTAATCCTAATTCTACCCACAACGTATACCCTGTGGGGTCCTGGACAGGCAAGATTTATTCTCATAACTCTTTGCTATAAATTCAGAAGCAGATGAGGCTGAATGACTTGATGGGGGTCGGGGGTGGGGGACATTAGGGAAATAGTCACGTGCGAGGTTCAGTGAGTGATGGATTCAAAATACAGAGGCCGACACTTAACTTGTGGTCTAGTCAACCAGTCCGCATGTTAGGAGCCCTGTGGGCTGAAGAGATAAAGGCAGTGTAAACCCCAGGTAGGAATCACAGGAAAGAGAAATGACCTACAATGACCCTAACTTTCTTTTATGGCTGCACGCCCCTCAGCTCTCCTATGGGAGGGAGTATATGCATGTGGGCCCGACCAAGCTTTCTGCCGCCCCGAGGGTGTCAGCCCTACACTCTGTTCCCTCGGCCCCGAGGATGTCAGCCTTACACTCTGTTCCCTCGATTGCCACATGGTAAAATGGCCTTTTGTGATCTAACCTCCAAGGGTTTCTGTTTTCTTTATTGAAGTGAAATTCACATAACATAAAATAGCCACTTGAAAGTGTGAAATTCAGTGGCATTTTGTACATTCAGTGTTGTGCAATCACTTCTGTTTAGTTTCCATCACTCCAAAGTAAAGCCCCAGGGGCGCCTGGGTGGCTCAGTTAAGCGTCTGCCTTTGGCTCAGGTCATGACCTCCAGGTCCTGGGATCGAAGCCCACGTCGGGCTCCCTGCTCAGTGGGGAGTCTGCTTCTCTCTCTCTCTCTCTCTCTCTCTCTTACTCTGCCCCTCTCCACTGCTCGTTCTCTCTCTCTCTCTCTGTCTCTCAAATAAGTAAATAAAATCTTAAAAAAAAAAAAAAAAGTAAAGCCCCAGACCTGTTAAGCAGTTTCTCCCCAATCAGCGTCCTGTGTCTATGGATTTGCCTAGTCTGGAAATTTCGTATCAGTGGAGTCATGCAGTATGTGAACTTTTGTGTCTGGCCTTTTTTTTCACTTAACATAATGTTTTTGAGGTTTATCCCTGTTGTAGCATGTATCAGAATGTCATTTCTTTTTATGGCTGAATAGTATTCCATTACATGTATATACCAGAATTTTTTATCCAGTCATCCACTGATGAACATTTGGGCTGCCCTCACCTTTTGGCTACTGTGAATAGTGATGCTGAGAATGTGCATGCATATGTATTTGTGTGACTACCTGCTTTTCATTCTTCTGGGTGTACACCTAGTAATGGAAACCTCCAAGTTTTTGCCCCAGAATTTAACCATGAATTTAAATTCTGCTGGCAAAAGCCCATCAGAAGCTCAGCGAGGAGAAATATTACTCATGACAGGTTCTTAAACTTCAGGTTTTTTGATGCAAAGCCCTTTTGTCAAACAGCTGACCCCAAACTCTAAGAAAACAGAGAAGCAGAAGTGCTTTGGGTGAGGCGGCGGAGGAGGCCAGAAGCGCTGTGTGGTCAGCCTCTACACACCGCCCCCCACCCCCATCTGCCCCCGAAGATGTGAGGCGGCTCCCCAGATCTCCCAGGCTCTGGGAGGCAGCTGTCAGAACCCCTGTTCTCAAAATGCCCTAAGCTCCAGGTCAGGCTTGCCTGGCAGGGCTGAAGATTTGAACACTACCACCTCCAGGTACGCTTTCTTTCAGAGATTGGTCTTGGGTCTTAGGCCCTCAGACTATCCTGGGAGATTCAATAAGAAGCTGCTTTTTAAAATATATGTGACGGGGGCGCCTGGGTGGCTCAGTCTCTAAGCGTCTGCCTTCGGCTCAGGTCATGATCCTGGGGTCCTGGGTTCGAGCCCCGCATCGGGCTCCTGGCTCGGCGGAGTCTTCTTCTCCCTCCCCCACTCTCCCTGCTTGTGTTTCCTCTCTCACTGTCTCTCTTTCTGTCAAATAAATAAATAAAAATCTTTAAAAAAATAAATAAAATATATGTGACGATGTAGTGACAACTTTCTCCTGTAGCTCTCAGCCTCCCCCTTTAAGAGGATTCCTCTCAAGGCTTAGTGGAATGAAAAACTAAGCTCCTCTTAAACTGGGATTTGTTGTAACTGACCCTATTTTCCTTTTGGCGTTGGTGGCTAGGAAGCTCAGAGTTAACTTTGCAGCCCTTATCCCGCAGTTCTGAATACCAGCTTACAGCTGGGCACATGTTGCTAAGAGACCCTCCTTGCTGTCCTTATCTACTTAATTTTTACCCTACTGAATGATCTGTATTTCTGAAGCACCTAAAATTCTTTTTGGGTTGGGGTAAGATATAAAGAATCGTTCTCTCATCTTGGCAGTCTTGAGTGTACGCGGCCTTCCGGTGTGAACTCTGAGTACAGAATCCCAGTCTGCCCAGGTAAGGTCATGAGTCAGTCAGAGCAGCCTCCTCACACACCGCTGGCCTGCGTTCCAGAAGGGAGACAGTGCCCAGGACAGAGCAGGTGAAGGTGGGTGGTCCCAAGGCCTTATATATTCATTATCAGCTTCACTTCAACTGACTGTCTGCACCTGTGAACAGCATTTATGGAATAAAAGACAACCTGAGGATGATCTTGGGCCACGCGGAATTCCAGAGGGCGAGACAGTATGTGCATAAAAGACAGTGGTTAAGGGGAGGAAGAGATTTTTCTGACCATGGGACCTGAAAAAAATGAAGATATGATCTGGGTTTTCTGACAAGTGGTAGGAAGGATAATAGCATTCCAGGCAGGGGAAATGGCTTGCGCAAAGACTTATAGACAGATGTAGGGGAAGGTACACAGATCAGTGTAGCTAGACTCACAAGCTGTAAACTCAAAGGCCTGCAGGGGTATGCAGTTAACATATGTGTATAAGGCTGCATATGTGTGTATGTGTGTGTATAAGGTGCTCGGGGCCAGGCACCACCAACCCCACCTGGCAACACTTTCCTTTCAAACACTGTGGGGGCATAACAGAGCAGCTAGCCAGGTGCATGCTTGATGGCTGTGCATCTCAGGCTCTGAGCTAGAGTCCCCGGGCCTGGGAATGAGGTTCAAAAGGAGATTTAAGACTGACCCAGGAGGGGAGCAATTGTTTACCAGAGGTGGGAAGAGCCTTTACAAGTTTTAGGCAGGAGAGCAACGTAGTTGTATTTTAGAAAGTAGCCTTCAAAACTGAATGCTATCAACAGCTATTCACATATTGAAGAATGATATAAAATATTAACAGGGATTATCCTAGGTATTAGGAATCTAGGTGGTTTTTATATTCCCTTATACTTTTTAAAAATCTTTACTAATGTTTATATTACTAGAAAAGGAATTAATAAAAGTTATATCAAAATAAACATTTAAAATATTTTATACTGGCAATAGTCTGCAAGGGGTCACAAAGCTCTGAACCAGGGTATTGGTAGCAGGAGTAGATAAAAGGGGTTGGATTTAAACATTTTGAAGAGGGAAGTAGCCTACGGACAGAGGGAGATGGGGGGAGAGGGGAGGGAGAGAGAGAACTGATGGATGGACGGATGGATGGATGGGTGGGTGGGTGGGTGGATGGATGGATGGATGGATGGGTGGGTGGGTGGATGGATGGATGGGTGGGTGGATGGACGGATGGATGGATGGGTGGATGGACGGATGGATGGATGGGTGGATGGATGGGTGGGTGGGTGGGTGGATGGATGGATGGATGGATGGGTGGGTGGATGGATGGATGGGTGGGTGGTTGGATGGGTGGGTGGATGGATGGATGGATGGGTGGATAGATGGGCTGGAATGGTCAGAGTCAGGGTCACACTTTACTTTGTGGTAAAGCAGCCCCTGAAGAGCCCAAGTGCCTCCCCAGCCCATCATTGTTCCTGATCCTCTGGTACTTTAATGAGAACTAATGAGATTGGGGACTGTGAGTGGCTCTTAGCTAAGACAGAGAGTTGCTTCCTCCCAAAGGCTTTAAAAACCCCAGTTGGGACTTGGTTAGTGGTCTCAGAGATGGAGCCCAGGCAGTGACAAGATGATGTTTCAGCTAAATGAATAGACTGAGATGTTCCAGAAAACATGGTCTTGCATTTGCCTCATTTGAGACTAAAAACTGGATGCTAATATGCAGTCACATTTTCTGCTTATCTGCACCCATTGGTTTTTGCTATTCTATAAATACACATAGATTTATGTTGTTTTCAGGTGGAAGTCCCAAGACTTCCATCTCGACAGATGGGGTTTTAACTCTGGGAATCCACGTGAATGGTAAAGTGCTGATATGGGTCCATGGCCTTGGTTAGAGGCCTGGCTTCCCCACTGACTGGGGGATCTTGGGAAAATCACCTCAGTAAACCGAATCTCAGTTGACTTATGGGTTAAATAAAATAATAATGCCATCCCATCTTATGTCATAGCATCTCTTTGTTCTTTATATTAGATGATGTAAAAATACTATATAAACTATATAGAGCCATATATAAGTGTGGGAGTGTTTACTGTTATAAAAATTACTATTTCTTTATGGAAGAGGTATGGTTGTTTTTGCAAAGAGTGCATGCCCTGAAGAATGCCTGGCCATAACTCAAAGTCTGGTCTCGGCCCCATCTCTGGAGCAAAGCACATGGCGAGCTAGGGCCAAGCAGGTTCATGTGGCTATTATGATACAAGCCATGACACACATGTTCAAAGGAGAGCCCTATAGATGATGGGCCCACAGAGCCCAGGACTATGCAAGTGTGTGTTGATGTAATGGGTAAATTATTTACTATTTGCTGATGCCCTTTGCAAGCACATTAAGGATTTCTGATCTGGGCTCCCTAGTGTGTAATGGAAAATTTTGGACATAAAACATACTTATGGTGGGGCGCCTGGGTGGCTCAGCGGGTTAAGCGTCTGCCTTTGGCTCGGGTCATGGGCCCCGGGTCGGGCTCCCTGCTCAGTGGGGAGCCTGCTTCTCCCTCTGCCTCGGCCTGCTGTTCCGCCTGCTTGTGCGCTCTCTTTCTTCAAATAAATAAACAAAATCTTAAGAAAAAAAACCCCCACATACTTATGAAAGTACAATGGCTGTGATCAAGACAAGACTTCAGCTTAATCAGTTAGCTTGAAGAAGTGATGTATAGACAAAGCCAAATGCGTGAGATTGCTAAGTCCCTCGGTACCCAGTCATGACAACATGCAGAGATAGAAAGCAGGGAAAGCAGGTATGCATGATGAGTCTTAAGCCCAGTGATTTAATCGAGATAGAAAGTAGATTAGTGGTTTTCCAGGGCCCTGGGGGGAGGGGAGGATGGGCAGTGACTGCCTAATGGGTCTAGGGTTTCTTTTGGGGACAATGAAAATGTTTTGGAATCAGGAGTGATGGGTGCACAACACTGTGGGTTTTCTCGAACACCGCTGAACCGCGCGCTTTACAATGGGTAAATTTTGAATTTTATGTTATGTGACCTTTATCTCAAAAAATGTTTTTAAAGGCCAGTGATTTCATGGGGAGAAGTAATTACACTGCTCTTTATTTCCCCTCCTCCCACATGGAGCTGCAGCCCAGAGTGGGGCATGTAACCGATGCTCAAAATCAGTTGCTGGGTGATTGACAGTTCTGACCCCCGAGGAAGGGGTTCCATTGAGCAGTCCCCTGGGAACTCCGGAGGCTGGACTGTGGTCCCTCAGGAGGGCTCCCTGAGGCAAGCGTACCTTTCCTTGGCATAAATCCTCACCTCCAGTCCGGAGATCCCACTGGGATTGTGGAGGGGCAAAGTGAAGGCGGGCTAGATAAAATGACTTTTTGCTTTGAGAGTGCCTTGTCTCCAGTTCGCTGTGATGAGCACACAGTTGTTTATGCTGGCAGAGGCGAAGCTGCAGAGGCCCGCTGCTCTCCTCCAAGCAGAGGGGCTCCTCTCCGGGCTGACTCCTGCCCGCTGCAGACAGCCCCAGGGAACCGGGCGGGATGAGCTCACGGGCCTGGGTGGGGCGAGCATCCCAGACAGGGACCAGGCCCCTCTGCTCGCAGATGTAATCAGCTTTGATGGGCAGAGGCTGGGGCTGTTTTTCCAATTAGGGCTGTTAGAAGCTCTGGCAAGGGCAGCAGTGGGCTTAATTCGACAGACCCGGACTCATTGAATTAGCAACCGTGGAGGGGAGAAGGAGGGCCCTAACGTGGGGGATGCGGGGACAGAGGGGTGGTGGGGGTGGTGAAGGGGCCCAGGAGGGGTCCTTGGTCAGCAGGGACACAGTGAGGCCTGTCTCCTCCCCTTTCTAGAACAGGTGGTTCTAGGCCCACCCCGTGGCTGGAGAGTGAAGAACACTAGTGTCGAGCCATCTTGAAGGGTCCCGAGTCTACACCTTCCTTTTGCAGGGGAGCCAAATGTTCTCTAGAGAAATTTAGGAACTTGTCTGAGACCACCCGGCACTTTAGAGGAGGTGACAGGGTGGCAATCCACGCCTCCCTCTGTGTATCTTCCCCATCCCCAAACATTCCATTGAAATAGTAGAAGACATAGGAAAAGATAATCCAATTTTAAATATGAGAAAAGCAGGGCATGGAAAGGTTTCAAAAGGTCCCATAGATATTAGGTAGCAAATCTAGAATCTGATCCTAAGTCTCAGCCACTATGTGGGATCGTTACGTGCTTAGCATGTTTTTATACTTCCCATTTCCAACCGCCTACAATTGAGCATATAAAAAACCTCATTGTACTTCCTGCTGGGCTAGGCTGGGTGGCTGTAAAGACCATTTCCCTGATTATACCTCCTGGCTCCAGAGTTCGCTCATACACTGGCCATCTTCGCTCTTGGAGACATATTTGGTTGGAATCGAAGTCCCAACTTTGCCCAATGGGCAAGTAAGTGAACTTCCTACCTCCTCTGGCCCATCTGTGTCAGAGCCAGAGGCTGGCTCTGGTCTGCGCTGACCAGGCTGGAGGATTGCTGGGAGGGCAGTTCAGTGGTTGGTTCTGTTTGAAGACAAGCCTTTGCTATACCCACCAGAACCCCGGGCCTTCCAGAACCTTCTGTGCTCTCCAAGAATGACCTGGCCACAGCTACACATATCCCTGTCCCTGCCTTGGGCCAGGAAATCCACCCTGCTTACATTCATATCCCAGCTCTGTTGCTTCCTAGGGGGTGCTGCAGGCAAGTTACCTCCAGTTTCTCAGAAACTCTTGTTTCATCTGAAAATGAAGACAATTCTGCATTATAGAATTTGTTGTGAGGATGAACTAAATTTGCAGTTAACTCAGTGCCTGGCACATCAAAGATGTCCCTCTGGTGTAACCTTCTAGAATTCCCTTCCTACTCTGTGTCCAGCATTGCTCCAAATCCCTGGATCCCCAGACCCAGAGAAAACATGACCTGGTATCAGCCTTTGAGGGGCTTATCATCTTGTGAAGGCAAAAAAGCCTGCGTGTGTAGAAGCACAAAATTAGAAAAAAAATACACTCACATTTGCTGAATTCCTGTTTTGTGCTAGAGAAAGAAAAAAGATCCTGCATCTCATTTCTTGCATGTAGAAGATAGCCCAGAATTGAGACCCATCACGGTGCATAAAAGCTCGATGCTGGGGCTTTAGGGCATTCCTTCCGGGCCCCTGCCTTGTGATGATTTTATGTACTGACTTAACGAGTGAATTGAATCCTCCCCATTCCTGTCCCTTCAATTCTGTGAGGTAAGCTGGACTCTTCTGTTGCTTGGCTACCAGGCAGGTGGTCCCAAATGTGGAAAAAAAAAGCTGCCCATCCTTAGAAACTGGCCACGGACGTCACTGCGGGAGGACAAATAAATATAGAACATCAAGAGATTATTCACTTAGAGCCCAGCTTCTCCAACATCTCCTCGCTGTGATGCACCAGATCAATTAAAGGCACTGTAATTCAGTGTGTCAGGGAGGTTGGGAATAGAACAGGTCCAAGCTCTGCCCCTCGCCCCCCCACCCCCCTCGCCCCCCTCCACATCCCCTCCCTCACCCCCCAAACCCCCAGTCCTCACCCTCCTGGCCTCTGATGGGATTTGTTCCTCCCTTGCCAGGCATATAACTTACCGCTGCTTGTTTCAAGAAAACCAATTAAGAAACCATAAATTGCGGTCCACGAGAAAGGTCACTGCACAGGCTATAAATACAGGCGTTCCTAAACTGTGAGTGCAAATCTGCAGCGCATTCTCTCCACCACACCCACGTCTTCCAAGCAGAGGTTTTCCTGGGATAAAATGAGAGAACAGCCAGCCAGCGCTCAAAAAGGCATTCCCTGGGTTTTCATTGCGCAGCCTGCCATATGGAATGGACTAGGGAATTCTAAGGCTCTGGTGGGACTTATGTGCCTTACATAGACCCCTACCCAGACTCCAGGTGGGACTGTGTGCCTCTTATGTACCCCCAACCCAGACTCTGGGTTTTGTTTTGTTTTTCCTCATAACAATGATTGCTTCGCAGTGTCTAAAAGGTGTATGAGCTCAAGGTAAAACACTTGGAAAACACTGAAAAGCACACGGGGGAAATAATAATCTTCAATCCCATTCCTTAAAAAATATGTATATTAACATTGTAGTAGAGATTATTCCAGGCTTTTCTTTCCCCCCACCCAGGCTGTGTGCATACATATTTGTTTTTCTTTACAAAACCATATTTAAAGGGTGTCATTCAGTAATACTGGTTTGTAGCCTGCTAGCTCAGCAGTATTTATGTGAATTTTTTATGGTATTCTGTGTGTACCATAATGTATGTAACTTTCCCCTGCTGTTCAGCATTCCAATTGCTTCCAGACTGTCTCTCATATATAATGCCGCAGTGAACATTATTGACTTAAAGTTTGCACAGAGCCATAATTACTTCTCTGGGGTAAATATGTGAAGTGGAATTTCTGGACCCTTGATTTTTACAAGCAGTACGTGTAGCCAGATTGCCTTCTGGAAAGGTTAAACCTATGTACACTTCACTGGTATCTGCTTGTGGACATTCCCCCACACCCTGGTCAAAAATGGACTCATCAATACACAGTTTTAAATATTGACTGGTTTGTTGGATTAAAAAAAAGGACATCATGTTGTTTTAGTCTAAACGGTCACGTAACACCTCCTAACATGTCACAGAAGGCTCCCAGAACCACCAGGAGTCTACCCTGAAGTGGGCTTACCCCTGCCTGCTTCGGATAGACCCTTCTCAGATCCTTCCCCTCAGGAGGGCGGCAGAGACAGCTCTGGGGTTCCAGTTTCCCCCAGGGTGGATCCAGAGCCAGGTGCAAGTTGGCTGAAGGTTCCCTGTCCTGATTAGCCATGCTCAGCCTCAGGCCCCAGAGGTCATGGGCACAAGGAAATGCGAATGTGAACAGGAGGCTAAGCTAGAATGTGGGCTCAGGTGCAGGGCTGGGCTCTTCTGCTTCCCCACCAAAGCCTTCGGCTGAGCAGCAAAGCGGGATCTCCGGGGCCCTGTCTCCCCGGCCACCTGCGTGCAGCTCCTCACTGCCTTCTAAACCCTTTGACATAATTGGGTCATTTAATCCTCAAGAAAACCCAGTAAGGAAGATAAGTATTGTTCCCATTTACAAAGGAAAATATCCAAGTTCAGAGACTGAGTGACATTCTCAAGGTCACAAGGAGAACCAGGATTTAAATTCAGACTTCACACCCCAAATACAGAGCATTTCCAGTGTGTCCTATGACATATCTGGCCCCTGGCATTTGAGCCCACCATCTCTGTCCTTGTCCTTATGCATTGTGTGAGTCTCAGAACCCAGGCGCAGGGCCCTTTCTCAAGGGTCCCGTGGTGGGACGGGCTGGCTGGGACAACAGGGTGCCTGGGCCCTGCCTGCATCCCGCCCGCATCAGGCTTGCTGCCAGCCAAAGGGAGCAAGACCTCCCCAAGCATCAGGGATGTGGGAGCGTGAATTAGATAAAGTCCATTAGGCGAACCCTGACATCCTTTGACTTACAAAGCAGTATTATTAATAATGTTTGAAATGAGGTTATTTAAAAAACATTAAGTGGTCATGGAACCAGTGATATCAAACCCAGAGCTGTCTTCTAGCTCCTAAACAATCTCTTTCGCCCAAGGCTCCTCTTAATTTAGAGTAAATACAGTAAGCTGTTTAGCTATGCTGTTAGCCCTTTGAGCGAGGAGAGCTCACCCTAAACACGTCTATTCTTGGGACTTGCTCGATGGAAAGTAAACAATGGGCAGCTCAGGTACCTGCGTGTGTGCGTGCGTTCACTCACTCACTCGTTCTGTTGTTATTTGTAGAGCCCATACCTTGTGCTGGCCCTTGACCAGGCAGGAGGGATACAGGAATCAACAAGACACAGAGCCTGCCCCGAAGGCTTCCTCCCCCACAGTCTTGTGTGGTTAAATGGGTCTGTAATAAAAAAACCCCGCATAACCCTGAGAGTGGTGCAAATAGAAGATACACAGCACCTGCTACAGGCTTGGGGTGAAACTGGGAACCACTCACCCCACAGAGGAGCTTTGCACGAGGAGTGAGGTCGGGGATGAGAGCAGGGTGTAGACATGCCGTCCCCAGCTATTCCAGAGTGCCAGGCAGCAGCCGGAGGGAGTTAAGGAGGGACCTGGTCAGCGGCGTTTCAGGGAACTGAGTCTGGTGGCAGAGTGGAGAAGGGACCCAGTGGGGAAGGACTGAGGATGGGGGCCCAACAAGGAGCCCCTGGCAGGGCCGAGTCACAGACCATGGGAGGCGGTGCCAGTTGGCCTGGCTGAGAGCGGTGGTGCCCAAATCCAGCGCCCCATGGGGAGCCCTGGGGGAGGGGCATTTAACCAGCCGGCTTCCCACCTGCGGAGATTGTGATTCATTGGTAGGGGTGGGATCTGGGGCCCCGCATGGTAACGAAGCTCCTCAGATGAGCGGCTGTGGGCTTGGGCCCATGTGTCTTCCGGCTCAGAGATTCTGGGAGACGATGAGTTAATAGATAGCTTTGTAAGCTGTAAAACGCTACGCAGATATGAGTGATGATGTTTCTCAGGATTTTCTCCGCAAAGGTAATTTTGCTAAACACCACGTTGACCATTCCTCTCGGTGTGTAATCAGCAGCAGGTCTGACCTTCAGGCTTAGAGGCGCTTCTGCCTCTGTTTCCTTGCTCCTCCAGCCTCCGACCAGTCAAGGCAAAAAAGGATTTTTCTCCAGTCAAGGGAAACAAAAAGGGCACCATTTTGAAAGGGAATAATCCTCCTTCTTTCCCACTGCCCACTCACCTGTTTCCTGTGTTTGGTAAATCCAAATGATATTCCTCTGGTTTTAAATAAGACCGTGACTGCCAGACTGTACTGGTTCACCATTCAGAGCCCATTTTCCTTCTCCTACGGAGGCTTCCTTGTCACAAGCCTCATAGAGAAAGCCTACGCTGGCCCAGACCCTGTCATCAAAAACTGGCCCTATTGCCGTCTTGCACACGCCAAAGCCTGTGAGGAACCTTCCAGAACTCTAATGGGCTGAGCCCAGACAAAATCGATGTAGGGTGTGTGGGGCTTTGGTGCCTACAGACTTGGGTGGAGATGCCGGCCCTGCCCCTGATGGGTTGTATGGATTTGGACAAGTAATTTAAATTTCTGAGCCTCAGTTTCACCATCCCTGGAAAGGGAAAAATAAGACCTACATCCCAGAGATCTTGCGAGATTGAAAGGAATTGACTCATGCTATGTATCGGGTATGACGCTGTGCAAGAATACTGAATTGCGGAGTTGCAATCTTTTGGGAGGAGCAATGTCACCCAAAGTGAAAAGGCTCAGGAAGTCTGCAAACAAGCACTTTTGGACTCTATGACTGTTCTCAAGCAAGGCTCGACCCTCTAGCTCGCTTCACTTATCAGGTGGTTATACACATGGCACAAGGAACTGCCCCTCTCTGGGCACTCTGGTAGGGCACAGCCCTTGCTACCGTCGTCCCCTGTTCCCAAAAACAGCCTCCTCGGCACACGTCAGCCTCCAGCCTCCCACTGACACAGAGAGCATGGTCTCCTTGTGGACAGGACTGTCCCAGACCCCCTTCTGTGAGCCCCAAGATGGCTGTGGTTGGTCATCACATCAATTTGGAATAATTGAAAATTTCTGGTGACTTCATCTCAAAATCTTCACATGCGTTCCCAGGAGAGGAGGTCAGGCTCTTCTCTCTTCTCTTCTACAATCCTCTTGCGTCTTTCTCTCCCTTTTTCTCATTTTAGCGCATTGTTAAGTCCTGAATCTGATCATCCAACCAGGAGTAAGTTTGCCTTGAGGTGTCCCTTGAAAGAGAATGACAGTGACAAAGAGCATCCCGGACGAGACTGTCAGTGACTAAAAACTCAATATTTGCAGGGTGATTTAAGTTTACAGAGTGCTGTCACATCATTTTAGTTGGGCCACACAACCACCCGAGGAGAGAGGTAAAGCCATGCGATAATAAAGTCGTGTCGCCAAGCCCATTTTGCAGGATGCAAACACAGACTCAAATGTGGTTAAGGGCCCTGTCCAGGATCATACACCAATAAATGGCACATAACTGGATTTGAATCCAGCACATCTGACTGCCAGGGTCCACAAATAGACCAGTCTGGCGTGAGATGAAGACTCATGTTTTGGATGGTAGGGAATAATGGTGGAACGGTAGCACACAGACCACATTCTGGAGGGCTGAGCTGACAAGGCTGTGTTTTATGTGGTGGGTGATGGTGAACCCCAGGGTATTTTAGAGGGAAGGCACATGTCCTAAGAATGATGTAGGAAGGTAAATACAGCAGCAGACAGAAAATATGGAAAGGAGAAGAGATTGGCAGGAAAGAGACAAACCATTTGAAATATGACCCTTAACTCAGATGGTAGCAGTAGGCAGTAGCAGAAAGGAAGAGACAGATGATTAAGAAAATGCAGGAGACAAGGAAAGGGTGTCAGAGAGAGTACCACGGTTCCAACCCTTCAAGTGGAAGGAATACCAGCAGCAGAAGTAGGCAGTGTGAAGCATAACAGCTGACAGTTTTCTGAGGAGCTGGTACGTGCTAGCTACTGCCAAGTTAAGAGCGGTCTGTGAATTTTCTCGTTAACTTCTCCCTAATGGCCCTGTAACATAGCTACTATTATTATCCCCATTTTGGAGATTTTAGAAATGGAAAACTGAGGCCCAAAGTGATTTACATGACTTATCCAAGATTTTCAAAGGTAAGAAGCAGTGGAGCCAGCATTTCAACCGAGGTCTGGCTCTCAGACTCCACCCAGCTCTGAGAGCCCTTCCAACCCACCTGCAGAAGCAAGCTGGGATAAAGGAAGAGTTGCTTGAATGAGCAAGGCAGACCTGGCTTCTGCAGCTCCTGTAACCCTTAAGAGACCAAATTCACCCTTCCAGTGATCTGGGTAGGTAGCAATCAGTCCTCAGTGAGATTGGGATTTCTGGTGTAAGATATTGGCTCGAGAAAAGGCTTACTGTAGGGGTGGGAGAAGGCAACTCCAGCTCAGAATCTGGGCAGACCTGGAAAGATGGTGGCCTTTGGAACATCAGAGAATGAGGAGAGAGATGAGGGGAAGAAAGTTGTGGGAAAAAGGACAAAAATTCCCCAAATCCCAGAACATTCTTAAGTAAACGATGTTGTGTGGGCAGCTGGCCAGGAAGATGAGCAGAAAACACAAGGAAATGAATTAGAGTCCCCATCAGTCATTTTGTCTGGGTTTCTGCAGCAATATTCCTTTTTAGGCCCCTGCACCCAAAGTCCAACAGCCCAGCAAAGCTGCCCTGAGCCCAGCTCAGAATCATCCAGCCTAGTTGTTTTTGTCCCACCCAGAGGATTTTGTTCTTAAACTCGGATAATGTAAACATTCAAAAGAAAGGAAAGACCCAAGGAACTTAACATCATGGGACTTCCATGTTGGAAGTAGCTCTTAGACCCAGGCAAGAGAGGCCCCTGCCCTGCTCTCCTCAGGCCATGGCGCTCACATGTGAGGACAGGTCTGTGGGGTCAAGGATGTATCTGTGCCCACCTTTTTAGACCATGCAGCCTCGAGCTGCTCCCAGGGCCTGTACAGGCCTCTTCCTGATCTGTTCTTCCAGGGCTATGCATACTCCTGTGTAGGGTGGCCAAGAGGCAGCTCTTTGGAGACAGTGGGTGGAGCCTGGGCAGTCAGACTGGAGTGTCCACACACACTCATGGGTACAGGACCAAGTCTGTGGCGGAAAGAGGAGGGGGTGGGCAGCTGGGCCAGCCATCACCATGCTGTCACGTTTCAACGTGGAGCTCCAAGGAGTCTTGGAATTCTAAAATGGAACCTAGTCATCCATCCAGATGTTAAAAAAGTATATTTATCAAGATAGGAAGGTAGAACATTTTTTGTTTCACAGGTGCTAGCTTGAGTTTTAACTTTTAAATATTTAGTCATATGGTCTGCAGCCTCCATTTGTCATGGGCCCAACGAATGTTAGGAACAAGACCTTGGATAAATGGAAGTCATCCTCTCCATCCATCCCGCCAAATGGTTAAAAACCTCCAATTGTGATTGATGCCGGCCTCACTGTCTCCTCCTGAATCCTCCTCCCCTTTGTCTCTGCAGTTTCTCACCGTTAAAAAGTGCCCCTTTATTTTGAGTCAAAGTTGGTCTTCCTGTTCCCAAAATAGTACTTAGTAGAAATAACTGAATATGGAATTGAGCAATAGAATGAAGACGTTCATGCCCTTGGGCTCCTGAGGACCAGGGTTCAAGTCCTGACTCTCCCACTTACTAGATGTGTGACTTTGGGCAAGTTTCTTAATCTCTTTGACCTTCAGTTTCCTCACCTGTAAAATGGAAATAATAAGTTCCACTTCTAAGCATTTTTTTTTGTGAGTAATAAATAGCTATGGTTGACATTATTCATTCTTTTTTTAATTGAGGCATAATTAACGTGTAACATTGTATTAGTTTCAGGTGTACAACATAATGATTTGATATTTGCAAATATCATGAAATGGATATATATGCAATCACCACAATAAATCTGGTTAACACCTGTCACTATACATCGTTAGAAATTTTTTTAAAATAAATAACAATGACTTTAATGTTATTGTTTAGGGTTTTTATTTACTTTTTTAGAGAGAGTGAGAGTGTGGTGGAGGGGCTGTGGAGGGAGAGGCAGAGAATCTTAAGCAGGCTCAACGCCCAGCACTGAGCTCAACATGGGGCTCCATCTCACAGCCCTGAGCCAAATCAAGAGTTGGATGCTTAACTGACTGAGCCACCCGGGTGCCCCTATGTGGGGTTTTACAAATACAACTCCATCAAAGCTTGGCCATGATTCCCCTGAAAACATTACTGCAGAAAAAGTTTTTTCTTGGGATGAGAACTTAAAATCTACTCTCTTAGCAATTTTCAAATATGCAATACATTTTTAACTACAGTCACCATGCTGTATGTTACACCCCTGTGACTTATTTATCTTATAACTAGAAGTTTGTAGCTTTTGACTCCCTTCACCCATTTCGCCCACTTCCTATCACCCTATCAGCCTGCTGGCAACCACCAATCTTTTCTCTGTATCTCTGAGAAGAAATTTTTCATTACTGATGTTGTAAATAGAAGGTCCAGTCCCAGTGAGGAGGGACATAATTAGTGCCAATAAATAGTGGCTTGCTTATTGTTTCTTGGGTGCTTTCATACTTTTTCCTCTATGGCAGAAAGACGTTAACATTTGACACAGCAAGACTTGAGAACCAGTCTGCAACACCACTTTCAAGTTGTGTGATCTTAGACAAGTCACCTGTTTTCTCGGAGCCTCAGTTACTTCCTCAGTAAAATGGAGGTGATGATCCTCATCACCTCACAGAGCTCTTATATGAAAAACTCCTACTGAAACATCATTTGCTCATTTATTCATGTAAACATGCATGAAAGGTCTACCCTGTATTAGGTGCTGGAATACAAAAGTGTGTTCAGACTCCAGTGGATGAGACAAAGAGATAACATTTTTTTAAAAGGCTACAGTGGGATAGGTGCTGGCAGCTTGAAGGAGGGACGACTGACTTTGTCTCAGGAAGGATTTATAGAGGAAGTGGAACCTGAGCGAGGTGGAGGCCCTGGGGAAGGGAATAGCATGAAAAAGAAAGCATGGAGTCACACAGTTTTAAGGAAAAGAAATACAGAATATAACAAATCCTTCTTTCAAGTGACAGGTCTTCAGCTATCAGACAGAAGTGATCATAGCCTCCCCTCCCATTCTTTATCCAACATCTTCTTTAGGTAGACTCAACAAAATTGATTGCTCACCTGATTGGCTGTGAGTCTCCCCAGCCCCTCCCTGGGCAGGGTCCATTCTCTATATGCCTCAATGACAGGAGATAGTCAAAGGTCTACATATATCATGTACATTACCATAGCCACTTTGTTAGTGATGGCATAATTAAAACCTTTTAAAAAAAAGCTGTTTATGCTTTATTTGTAAAATTCCAAGAGTCCATAAACTACACTACAAATTGGAAGGCTCATCATACATTCACATAGTGATGTATGGGCTTGTCTCATGACACAGAAAAAGTATGTGTGTGAAGAAAGTATGGGCATAGAAAAGAGAAAAAGAACGTGTAGATGCTCACACAGAGATTCTGTGGGCTCCTGGCTTAGTTCTATTAGGGGACAATGAAAACATCGGCTCTAGATGATGTCTTATTAAATCTCAAGGGATTCTGGTGAGCTAGGTCAGAGACTAGTATTTCAGGTATAATTTCATAGCTCTCTTAGGCTCAAAGTTCTCAGAACTGGCTTTGATGGAACTGGGTACTTTTCCATGATCGTAAATTAAAAGGAAAGGTAAAATGAACATAAGGAAAAGTTCCCTGGAAGGAAACAACAGCCCAGCCATAGGAGCTGGAGGCCACAGTGCCATACTGGACATCTGGCAAATGGCAGAGCCCCACCACACACTAGGTGGCTATTGTTGGCCCTGGGCTTTCCGACTTAACACAGGTGTCCTTTCTCACTCTTTTATATGGGGCATAATTTGTGTGACTGCAGTCACCTTAAAGTCCCATCTTTGGGTGAAAAGGAGCCTGGTCCCTCAAAGGGACACCAGGACCAGTCCTGACAGCTTTATCTGTGGTGGCCACAGTCAGCATTTCTCAAGGGAGCAGGAGGCCATTGTGGGCCAGGTCATACCTAGGACATCAGCTGTCCTTGCTCTCACACTCATGGCCAACTTCTGCTTCTGCTCAGCCCAATGGCAGCACTGTAGGTGATGACCCATCTCATCAGCTCAGGGCTTTTTCCTTGTTGTGATCTGTGAGAGAATTAAAGGAGGGAAGACACCTGGTTCCCACCGTGAAAGGATTAGAACCCTTGGTCAGGGGTTCTCACACTTCACGGTAAAATAAAATACTTGAAATGAGGATGACTGTCCTGTTTTATGACAATTCCAACATAATTATTAACAGTGCCCTCTTTTACTCAAAAATGTCACAGTTTGGGCAAGAAATTGTATATTACCCTACTTAAAATTCATATTGCCAGGCCCCATCCACAGAATCTGGTTTACTAGGTTTAGGGGTTCTTAGGAATCTGGATTTTAAACTAGCACACTGGGCATTTCTGTTGCAGGTGGCGTATGGGCATGCTTTAAGAAGTTCTAACAGTGAGGTAAAACTTAGTAGACCAAAAATCATTAATAATAATTCTAATTTAAAAAAAAAATAGAGAGGAACTACAAAAACACCAGAAGGCAATTAACAATATGTCAATAAAAACATACCTATCAATAATTACTTTAAATGTAAATGGACTAAATTCTCCAATCAAAAGACATAGAGAGGCTGAATGTATTTAAAAAAACAAGACCCATCTATATGCTGCCTATAAAAGACTTAGTTTAGATTAAAATAAGGACACACAATGAAACTGAAGGGATGGAAAAAGATATTCCATGTTACTGGAAGCCAAAAGAAAGCTGGAGTAGCTATACTTATATCAAACAAACTAGACTTTAAAATGAAGACTGTAGTAAGAGACAAAGAAGGACATGACATAATGATAAAGCATCAATCCAGCAAGAGGATATAACATTTGCAAATGTTTATGCATCCAACATAGGAGCACCTAAATATATAAAGCAAATATTAAAGAGAGATCTAAAGAGAGAATTAGGCAGCAATACAATATTAGTAGGGGACTTTAATATCCCACTTACATCAATGGATAGATCACCCAGACAGAAAATCAATAAGGAAACATTGGCCTTAAATAACACATTAAAGTAGATGGACTTGGTACATAAATACAGAACTTTCCATCTAAAAGCAATAGAATACACACTTTTCTCCAGTGCAAATGGAACATCTTCTCAGATCATACATTAGGCCAAAAAACAAGTCTTAATAAATTTAGGAGGATTGAAGTATCAAGCATCTTTTCCAATCACAATGATATGAAACTAGAAATTAATTACACAAATAAAACTGGAAAATTCACAAACATTTAGAGATTAAACAACATGCTACTGAACAACCAACAGGTCAAAGTAGAAATCAAAGAAAAATAAAAAATACCTTGATACAAATGAAAACTGAAGCGTAACGTGCCAAAATCTTTGGGATGTAGCAAAAGGAGTTGTAAGGGAAAAGTTCATAATGATAAATGCCTACCTCAAGAAACAAGAAAAGTCTCAAATAAACAACCTAACTTTATACCTCAAAGAATGAGAAAAAGAAGAACAAACGAAGCCCAAAGTTAGGAGAAGGAATAAAGATTACAGCAGAAATAAATGAAACAGAGACTAAAAAGACAATACAAAAGATCAATGAAACTATAGCTAATTCTTTGAGAAAATAAATGAAACTGACAAACTTTTAGCTAGATTCACCCAAGAAAAAAAGGGAACTCAAAAAAAATCAGAAATGAAAGAGATACTACAACTGATACCACAGAAATACAAAGGATCATAAGAGACTACTATGAACAATTATATACCAAAAAATTGGACAACCAACAAGAAACGGATAAATTCCTAGAAAACTATAATCTGCTAAGATTATGATTCATGATTCATCATGATGGAATGAAAATCTAAACAGACTGATTACTAGTAAGGAGATTGAATCAATAATCAACATTTCCCAAAAAACAAAAGTCTAGGGCCAGATAACTTCACTGGTAAATTCTACCAAACATTCAAAGAAGACTTAAGACCAATTCCTTTCAAATTTCCAAAAAACAGAAGAGGAGGGAGCTCTTCCTAACTCATTTAATGGGACAGATTACCCTGATACCAAAATCAGACAAGGATGCCCTGAGAAAAAAATTACAGGCTGATATCCCTGATGAACATAGCTGTAAAAATTCCCAACAAAATATTAGCAACCCAAATTCAATAAAACATTAAAAGCATCATGGTATATGGTATGAAACTAGAAATTAATTAGAGATTGTGCTCTTGATGTCATATTAAAAAAATCAAGATATGCTCGATATCATTAATTATCAGGGAAATGTGAATCAAAACCACAATGAGATATCACCTCACACCTATTAGAATGGCTATTATCAAAAAGACAAGAAATAACAAGTGCTGGTGAGGATGTGGAGAAGAGAGAACCCTTGTGCACTGTTGGTGGGAGTGTAAATTGGTGCAGTCACTGTGGAAAACAGTGTAGTGGATCCTCAAAATGTTAAATATAGAAATACCATGTGATCCAGCAATTCCACTTCTGGGTGTTTATCTGATGAAAATGAAAACACTAACTTGAAAAGATGTCAGCACTCCCATGTTCACTGCAGAATATTTACAATAGCCAAGATATGGAAACAACCTCATTGTCCATTGATGGATGAATGCATGAAGAAATTGTGGTATACATATTTAAGGAAATATTATTTAGATATGTAAATATATAAAAATATTAAAAAAGTGAAATCTTATCATTTGCAACAACATGGACCTTGAGGATATGATGCTAAGTGAAATAAGACAGAAAGACAAATACTGTATGATCTGTCTTATATGTGATATCTTAACAAACAAATAAACCCTCCAAAACAAGCATGTAGATATGGAAAACAGATTAGTAGTTGCCAGAGGTGGGTGATGGGGGGTGGCAGAAATGGGTGAAAAAAATTTTTAATTTAAATAAATTGAATAATTTGTAACAAAAAGCATATTTTGCAAAGAACTTAACTAATTAAAAAACAGCAATTCCTTACTTTTGTGAAGGGCTTATATGGTTCACAAAGTCTCTATGTGAGACTTTGATTTAACAAATACGAGTACCCATGATGTACAGAGCCCTTTGCTAGATGCTGTGGGAGATACAAGATAAATAAGACAGGTCCCTGCATCAGAGGAGTTTATGTCTGGAAAGGAATTCAGACAGATATTACATGAAGGTGAACTCAGGGTAACAAAGAAATGCCAAAGGGGGATATTTACAGGACAGTGTAACCAAGTAAGTAGGAAAAGCATTGCCATAAGGAAATGGAAAGTGGGAATTCAGAGGGGCTGAGTGACTTACCTAAAGTTCCACTGAGCAGAAACCGAACCTGGGCCCTCTAGCACCAAGGCATGGGCTTCTTACCCACAAACTCAGCACAGAAACATGTAACCATAGACATCATCCTGCACCCTCTAAGAGAAGCGTGCACATGAGAGTGGTAGGAAAGGGGCATGGAGGAGGGACATCAGAGTAACTAGAATTACTGAAAAGCAAATAAGAATTCATCTAAAGAGGATTTATAGAACAACAAAAAGAATTTATAAGACTTTATTATAAAACAGCATTAGAGAAAGTGATAAAAGTAAAGGAAAAAAATCATCTACAGTCCTTATACATCATTTCTACCCCAGCTCAATGCCATATAGTCTATTCTTTTCTTCATTTATATTCTATGTTTTGCCTGATGGTGATTATATTTTACATGAATTTATGTCCAAGCCTATCCTCTTAAATGTTTTTCCATGTTAGGATAAAGTGTTCATAATTATAACTCAATAACTACACAATGTTTCATTGACTGTTATGCATAAACAAATAACTTCCTTATCACTAGATATTTAGCTTGTTTCCAGTTTTTTTCTCAATTATAAATAACACTACAAGTTAACTTTTTCTCTGATTCTAGCTTTTTCCTTATTTTGGATCATTTCCTTCTGGATATATTTCCAGAAACGGGAATATTGCGTCAAACGATATGAACATTTTTAGTGTTAATCTCATACACCAACTTTTTAAAAAAAGATTTTATTTATTTATTTGAGAGAGAGGGAGTGAGTGAGAGAGAAAGAGAGAGAGCACAAGCAGGGAGAGGGGCAGAGGGAGAAGCAGACTCCTTACTGAGCAGGGAGCCTGACTTGGGGCTTGATCCCAGGATGCTGGGATTATAACCTGAGCAGAAGGCAGATGCTTAACCAACTGAGCCACCCAGGTGCCCTCATACACCAACTTTTAATGCAAATAGAATCTTACTCTACCTCATTCTCTTTAACAACTCCATGGGAGAACTTTAATTCATTTAACTTTTGCTCTACTGATGGCTATTTATCAAGTTTTTGCGGTTACAAATAATACAAGGAATGTACTTGTACCTGTATTCTGTGCACATGTGTATTTCTATGGATGGGTTCTTTAGAAGTAGAATTGGCTGGGGCAAAGTGTATGTGCCTTTCAAATTTTGGCACATATTATCAAATTGCCCTCAAATTGGCTCTGCTAGTTTATACCCCACCAACAAGTGCATGTGAGGGCCTGTACCCCCCTACCTTCAACAACACTGCATATTATCAAGCCTTTCACATATTAGGCAATCAGATGGGCAAATAATGCTACTTCATTATTGTTTCAATTTACATTTCCTGATTACTAGGAAGATGAACAATAAGTCATTGACTTTTGGGTTTAGTGGCTGTCCGTCTCTCCTGATCACTGGGGTACTCCTTTGTTTATCTAACTTTAGTGTCTGTTCTGGGAGTTTCCTGAGGTGAAATTCCGCCTTTGGAGAGCCTTAAACTTAAGGTTTATCCCACAGGCAAGTGCCCAAGTCATCAGCCCAGGCAGTAGGGGGAGAGGTCGGCTCAGCTAGTTTGTCTGAAGGCCCAAGTTTGAGGGCTAAAGCTATCTTCTTTCCCAAGGTCCAGTGCCTCTGATATTGGGATTATGCCAGAGCTCTGGTAGGAAAACCACTTGGTTTGGATGTCCTCTTTGCCATCTGTTAGGGGGTCATGGGTTGTTGGGGCTCACCATCAATCTGCTCCCATCAGCTTCATCTTATCCAGAAATTCACAATTGGAGTCACACCATTCTGGTTTCCCAGTCCTGCTATTAAGGTTATTTTTTCATATGTCTTCTATTATTTCAATGAGATGTTGGGAGGTAGGAAAGATACAGACTTTTGCTTAGCTGTTTAGAGCTAGAAGCCTTTGTTATGTACATTTCTAAAAGAAATATTGCCGCGTATTTTCCCCATGGAGTTTTACAAATTTTCATCCAGCAATATAGAGTATTAAACCCCAATCTAATCAGCACTAGGTATTATAATTTCCCCTAATTTAGTAGAAGGAAGAAATATGTCTCCCTTTGCACTTCTTTGACTAGTAGTGAAATTGGATATTTCTACATATGGTTATTAATTTACTTTATCCTTTGTAAACTTCCATTTCTGTGCTTTGGTCATTTACCTATTTGATCTTAATATATTCTTTTATCATCAAAATATGCTCTCATATTTACTGTAGTTACTTTCCCAATTTATTATTTATCTTTTCATCAATTTTTATTCTGAGTTCTTTCATACATAAGTGTGAATTTTGAATGTAGTCAGGTTTTTCTTCTTGCCTATAACTTGGATGACCCACTTCACCAGTTTGGGATACAAGTGAGTTCATTACTCTTATTTCTCTAATTAACTGCTCAACCCTCAAATGTTCTTATTGGCTGAAAGTTCCATATCTCCTTCTTGAGACCTCTCTTGCCTTCCTCCTTCAAGCCTTAAGGGTCTTACTCAGCCCCGAGGAGGCTACTCCTGTTTCTAGGTATAAGATCAAGAAAGAAACAAGAAATTCTGGTGAGTCTTCTTGCACTGATTGATGTTACATGATGTAATACTGAATGCTAGCTCTGCGTTGTCCATTGGACATGTATGTCCACGGCTGTGGCAAAGTCCTCCCTGCTGATGTGGTGAACAGGTCATGGTACCAATTTAAATATCTCTTGGTTCCCATCCAGCCATTGTCCCCCAAAGCCCCATACTATGCTAAGGCAGCTGGATAAGGAGAGGCTTCTGGCCTGAGCCAGGTGACATTTCAGGACGAGCAATTTCCCCACAACTGTTAAGCTGTTGTGTTAAGCCTGAATCCTTCACAGATACCCACTGCCCCACCCCGCCCCCACCCCTGCAGTTCTTTACTTCCAGCAGACCTTGGTCAGGGCCACTCCACAGGATTCCTTAACTTCAAATCTTGGGGAGAAGGAGATAAAGTCTTGGTTTCTGCCTTCTCAGAAGAATCTTGGGACACTTAGGCAAATTCATATCTTAAGTTTTCAGCTGTGGCCTCATGAAAGGAGGTACAGTTTTCATCAAACTGCAAAAGGTTTGGGTTACCTTTCCTGGAGGTCAGTGGATGCCTATTCATTTGGTTGGGTTGCAAAAAACAGAAGCCACTCTACCTATTTTATTGAAGGTTTTATTTTTGAGAGAGAGAGAGCACAGAGGGACAGTGAGAGGGAGAAGCAGATTCCCCACTGAGTAGAGAGCCTGACATAGGGCTCAATCCCAGAACCCCAGGATCAGGACCTGAGCTGAAGGCAGACGCTTAACCATCTGAGCCACCCTGGCGTCCCACTCTATCTTTTAAAATTATTTTTCTTTTTCTAGTTGTCTTTATTTTGGTTTATTTCATTTCAGCTGTTTCCAGAGAGGTGTATTTAATACAGGGGATTAGGTGCTTACAAATCACTGGAAGATCTAAGGGGCAGGATCTAGGCTGAGCCCCTACAGGTGACTCCTGGGATGACAGCACCATGTCAGGAAGCTGAGGGATCATGAGGCTGAGATGGTAGCTGCTGGCCATAGCTGTACATGGCCTTAGCTGTAATCCAGAGATCAGGAAGCTGCCACCACAACTGTTGGCTTCTGGGCCACACAGATCCTGCTGGATCCACCGCTGCAAAAAATAGACACCACTAGCCCTGCCTCTTGAGAGACACTGAGACCTCTGATAACCCTGCTCCAGAAAACTCCATGTCTAATAAGCCCACTTGCCAGCAGAGCAGCAGAAAAGCAGCTTCTGCTTTACTTCCACTTCCCAAATCTCATGTGAGTGCATCTGATTGGCTACACTTACATCATGTAGGGTGCCTGGAAAATGTCACTTTTAGCATTCCGGCCTTGGCCTTGCAATAAGATGGGCAAGAAGGAGGATAGAATAGATGTTGCACCCCATCTACCACACCAGTCATTTGTATTTATGTGACAAAAAGAGGCTATTTAAGTGATTTCCCCACTAGGAAAGAAAATCTGCTGCGAAGTGACCACCCCAATCTATGGACAGACAAGCATCAGGCATAACTTTCAGAGTCTCACATAACCCAGCAATACCTCACACATCTAAACTTAACATCCCTCCTCTAAGGTCTTTAAAATAGTCTATTAGAATGGATGATTACTGGGTGAAATAGTAGATGTGCATGGTTAGGGGGAAGTATTCCAAGGGGAAAGAAGGGTCTATGACCATAGATGAGGCCCGGTCCCCCACCTGCTGTGGATTTACTGTGAAGCAAAGGGGCAAAGTCAGCCCAGTGAATCAGCACCAATCAGTTCAAACCCAGAGTGTCCTGTTCAGATCCTTGGCTCTGCATCTTCTGAAGGATGTAGACAAATTGGAGCTCATTCTGAAGATGGAGACAAGGATGGTGAAAAACTGGTAGCCATGCCGCTTGGGGAAAAGTAGAAGGAAATGAAAACATTTAGCCTGAAGAAAAAAGAAAACTGGGGGAGATATTCTTTCGTTCATTCAATCAGTGAGTGTTTACTGAGTCCTCTTTGTTCTAGGCACTCTGCGAAGCAGGTACAGAGGTAAAAACAACATTCCTGCTTGCTCTTGGGCTGGGAGTTTAGCAAAGGAGGCAGATTTTTTGACAATTAATAACAATGATAAATTATGAATTATAAATCATGCCAGTGCTGCAAAGGAGGTTTCCATAAGATAGAGAATAAGAAGGGCTTACAATCTGCCTAGAGGAGTCAAGGAGGGGGTTCTTGAGCTGATTCCTAAAGGAGTAATAGAAATTTGCCAAATAAATCAGGGTGGAGAAGGTGGCCTAGGAAGATGGAACAGTATGTATAAGGATGGAGAGATAGGAGAGAGAATGGCTTACCTAGGAAACGACATACATTTTCGGTATTCTTGGAGCAAAAGTGCAAAGAGGTAATGCCAAGGAAAAAAGGTAGATCAGAAGTTAGGGACTGTGCTCCTCCTTCCTCCTGGGCACGTAGCCCCTTTATGCCTCCCGGCCTCCCATGTGGTTGGGCATGGCCGGTCAATGGCATGTGAGTGGGAGTGACATGCCCCCCCCCTTCCCAGTCTGGCCCACCAAACCCTTCCTGCAGTGATCGCCCATTCTTCCTCTGTCTGGATGGCTGATGGTGACAGGCAGAGTCACTACATGGGAGGACCCTGAGTCCCTACATTACCATGTGCAAGGCCCAGGTCCCAGATTTGGAGATTTCTCTGCCCCAGCAGCTAGCAGAACATGAAGGGCCTTGACGCGATGCTGTCTGTCTTGAGATGTTGAAAAAGCTGTCTTTTGAAGAGAGAGAAATCTGTCATAAATGACCCTTGGGGGTAAACCAGCTGGAACAAGTGACAGTTATAGACAGGCAACTTTCAGCTCATCTTCTTTTATCTGTTACCCAAATGTTGTGTTTCTTCCCCTCCCCTCTCCACCTACCTCCTCCAGAAAATTTAATAAATACAGAAGCTGGCCACATCCGATCACAAGGCCGCCACTAGCCTCAGCATCTCCTCATGGTACGCTGCTGCTCTTCCTCTCCCTGCTATTCTCAGCTGCTCCATTTCAGTGGCTCTTCTCCCCGGACTCTGGGGTCGCTGGCCTTCTCATGCTGTGCTGCCTCTGCTACATTAGCCTCCATGCAATAGTGGGGTGGAGAACGAATGCACCCTTACCGTTCGTGGCTCATCCCTCTGACCACCCCGCCCCCAAGGCTCGAGTGTGTAACACATTTGATAGGCAGGTTGGAAATAATTAGAGGGGAGGCTTCTGCAGGGAGGAGGAAGTTTAAGTGGATATTGAGTCTGGCCAGTTCAATACTGTAATCCAAAGGGACAGAAAGCAAGCTATTTCTCCATTCTTCCTCTTCTGTCTCTCTTTCTCGGAGGGGACCATTCTTCAATCCGTGACTCAGAGAGTGTGGTCGTTCCTTCAGGTCTGTTCCCTTTTCCTCTGTGGCAATGCAAGGACACAGTATGCCAGCAGTTTATTTCACAGAGTCTGAGCGAGTCGGTGTTGAATTCCACCAGGCATTTGGGACAGAGCAGTCATAGTTGGGTTTTGGCATTCCATATCTGTCTGGCTCTCTCTCTGTCTCTCTCAGGCAACACCATGTGCAGAGATGCCTACCGCAGTTCTCCAGAGGGTTAGTGTTGGTTCAAACGTGTGCATGCACACACACACACACACTCATACCACATACCCAAGGTCACATCGTTCTCAGAGACAGTTCAGTCTATACTCAAATTAAGAAAGAAAAATATTTTCCTAAACACGGCATCACCCATAAAAATTCCCCTGTCTACAAAACAATCCCGTTTTACAATATTACCCAGAGCAGCTCTGATTTGGGACTGGGTGTCCTCCCCTGGTGGCTTTCTGTAAGGGGGAAGCAAGCAGCCCCCCTGGCCCTCACCCACGGCCCCTCACTCTCTCAAGGGGACTATGTCCCACATCCTCCCCATCACACTGGCCTGGATACCAGAGTTTGAAAGGGGAATGGACCAGCTCTTCCTGCTGTTGATAAGAAACAGTGAGGGTACAGGCTTCAGATTTTCCCTTTTGCTTATTTACAGATGACACAGTTCAGTGCTCCTCTGGTAGAAAAGCCCTAGAACAGAGCCCCCATCTCTTTTCTCATCATAGTCCCTCCACGACAATCTTCCCTACCTTGACTTCCTGTTCCGAAGCCCTAAGCCATCCTGTAAGAAGCTGTAGCCCAAGAGCCAGCAACAAAGGAGCTAGAGGCCTTGGGAAAGTCTGTACTCACATGCCATCTGGCAGAGTTCTGCTGGGGTTCAAGCAGACCTATAAGCTTGAGCTCCAGGGGAGGCCTCGAGGGTGCAGCTTACATGGGTGTGTTCAATGTGGGAAGATTCATCAAGGTGCTTTTTTATGACTTGTGCACCTTCTGTATGTTGCATTTCAATAAAAAGTTAAAATATAGTCTTACCAGCTATTAAAATTTATTATGAGGCAACTTAATAAAGACAGTAGGGTTTATTAATAATTGTAGGTGGATAGGTAAGTAGAACTGAATAGCAGATTCACACATAGATCTGTATATAAATAAATCTAAAATTAATATGTATGTAATATGTGCATAAAGATGATAATTTAGTTCTAAGAAAATTAGGTTCAACTGGAAGAATTGATTCCCTGTCTAAAAAAAATACTAGAACTGAAACCTTTAGAGTATAAAACCAGACCCATGCTGGATGAACAATTACATTTAAAAAATGAGAAATCCCTGACATAAACTTGTGTGCAAGAAAACTTCCTAAGCAAAGTAGGAAAGAAAAAGTGATAGATTTAACTCCCTAAAAATTTTAAACTTTTGCATGGCAAAGGAGTCCATAGTAGGACAAATATCTATAGTATTTATGACACCATAAGTATTATGATTTGCTTAATTGGTAATTTTCAAAGAAATTGATTTTAAAAAGCACAAAATAACAAGTAGGAAAATGTATGAAATTAAGAAGTGATCACTCACATAGGAGGAGATCTTTTTAAAATATCCCCTTTGGGGGTTAAAAAATGTCAGAGACCCAGATGTGTGCTGTTGTCTTGGCCACAGGTCAGTGGGGACGGTCAGCTCATCCCAGAGGGGGCACCTGCTGGGAACATTTTGAGGAGCTGTTTAGCATTCTTGTTTCCTACCAAATCCCTGACTTCTTTGTGTCTTTTTACTTTATTCCCTCTGTTTGGCTTATTTTTGCTTGTGGAAATGACATCCTGTCTTGACCACGCATAGCTGATTTAAATTTAATGATTCTTCCTTCCTCTACCTGTACGTCCCAAGACAGGAGTCTGCCTCCCTCCCTCCTCCCATCCCTTCTTCCTTTTCTTCTTTCCTTTCTATTTTTATTTTTATTTTTAGTGAGCTGCTGTCTTCTTAGCCATCCCGTTCCTCTTTTATAGTCTTTTCTGTACATCATCTCACTCGGTGGTCCTTAACCTCTCTGGTTACAGAGCTCTCTGATACCTGAGGAAAGCTCTGTAGTGCCCCTCCAGAAGCAAGCACGTGTACACACACACTCACACACACACACGCACGCACATACACACATACGCACACACACACGTACACACATACACATATACACGCATACATACACACATACACACACATATACACACACACATATACACACACATACACACATACACACACACACACAAGCTTAACATTTTGGAAGTTTGTAAATGCTTTTCGACTTTATCAAAAGTGGAACTGATTTAACGAAATTGCTACTGATCATTTTTCTTTAGACAAATCATCTTCCTTTATGATTATAACCCACAAAAGAAAAGAAAAATTTACCCCATAGTCTCAGTCCCTTCAACGAGTCTCATCCCAGGAAATTCCAATCCAATATGCAAAAAAAAAAAAAACATATTTGGAAAGCAATTTAAATCTTGATTGCTCATTTTGGGAAGATCCCCATGGGAGAAATTATATTCATAATATATAAAAAACTTCAAAATATCCTCTTTCCCCCATCTTCGTCTCTCCCAGGATCTCACACACATGGTGGCCACCTCTTCTCTCTGTCCTTCCAGAATGCTTTTCAAATGCCTTTCATGCTGGCTCTTGGATTTTCTCCTCCTCTCCTCTCATTGTCCAAGTGTATTCAGGTCGGCACTCTGACCTTTCTAGCTCACATAAACTCAAACAGCATGGGACCTCCCAGCCTCTCTTTTACCCCAAATCTGCCCACTCCAGGAGATGAGCTGGTAGACACAGTTTAGCAGAAAGCAGAGGAGAGAACCTACGAACATTCTACCTTAACATGTTTTCCTATTACACACAAAAAAGTGTAAAGGTGCTCTTCCTAATCTTCCTAACCTGTTTTCTGGCTGATCTGGATCGGCCTGTTCTGGAAGCTCCCCCGATGGGTAAGGTGGCCACATGCAGTCCCCACCCCACCCCTGCCTCAGCCCTTGGGTGCCAGGGGATGAAATTGGGCTCCTGTCCTTAATCTCTGTTTCTGGGGGAAGAGTTAAGAGCTGCAGTGTAGAATCTATGAAAGCTTCCTTGACCTCATCTACAAGGTACAAAGGGATAAAGATTCAGCTGAAAGAAGCACCACAAGACCACCACTACCAGAGAAATCTGAGCACGTCATTCAGACAGAAATACGATTCATTGAGATGCTGGTTCCTTAGTTTTACTCCCTCTACAATATTGACTCTGATAGTTAAGCAGGTCAGTTTCTAGAGGAGTTTAACTTGGCCCTTCACAAAGACACCCAAAGAATTAGTTGAGAAGTACTAGACCCAGAACGTGGAGCAGGAACCATATATATTGTGGTGTGCCGTGGACTTGAGGATGAGACACGTCTGGACGTGAACTCCCCATCCCTGCTCACTGAGTCGGGGTTGGAGGGGGGAGCTCCAGTCCGTGTGGCCGAGGGGATGGTATTGTTCTGATCCAGTCGCGTGCCTTCCTTGTGGATTCTGCCGGCCCTCTGGGCTGGGCTTGCCCATGGGGTCCTGCCCAGAGTCCTCGCTGAAGCCCTTGGTTTGGGCTCCCGTGGGTCCCCCTGGCATGCCGCACGCCCAGCACACCGGCAAAGGCCTGCGACCTCCCTCACCTGATCGCCTTGCTCCTGGACTTCTGAGAGTCCTCCTTGGGCCTCTCTTGCCCATTTTAGAATGTTTTCTCTGAAATGATGAAGGATTCTGAGTACATTCTGCTGCCTTTTTTAAAGGTCTCTAAACCCAGAAGCCGCCTCGTTGCTCCCCAGATGTCCCACCATCCTCCTGCCCTCAGTCTGGCCCCGTCAGCCTCAGCTGGTGTAGGAAGAGGCCTGGTCCCCTGGACTGGACGGCAGGAGAGGCCACCCGCTCTGTAATGCTCCCAAGCGTCCCTGTGGGACAGGGGTCAACACTTCCCCATCTCTGTTACACTTGCTTATGTCCTGTGAGATTTATCTTGGATTTGGTCTGAATTTCCCTTGGTATAATCTTATCCCTACTTCAACTCCTGGCCCCCTTGGAAAGCCTTGAGCAAACCTCCCACTTCCTCCTGCCCTGCTCTGACGCCTCGGTCCATGACCAGTCCTGTATAGGCTAGCTCCCTCCGGCTGCCTTTCCAGTCCTAATGCCATGCCCTCCTCATCACCGTCTGGCCTCAAAAACCAAGCTCCCCATCCCTTGCGTGGCCTGTGCTCCTACGGGGATCTCTTCCAGCCCGCTGACATCTTGCTAGAGAGGAGGAACAAACCCTACAGATGCATCTGCCTTCCCTAACAAGCCAGCTTAGCCGTCATCGGGCTGGAGGCCTGCTGCCTGGGGGCCTCAGAACACCTTCCCAACAGCAGTAGACATCGAATACAGAAGGAGAGAAATCCAAGCCCTTGGTGCGGAACAATGCCCCTCACGGAAAGGAAAAGCCAATCCCTTCCCATGACACAGGTCATGGTGCCGCCTTCCCTCCTGCAAGTGGTCAGGCTGGGCAAGAGCATGGAATGGGGGGGGGTAGAAGAGGGGGGCACAGTGATGGGCCACCGTGCGTGTTCAGGAGCCACATCGTTCGTGGAAGAATGATGCAGGCAGGGTGCTCCCACTCTCCCTGAATTAGCTGTGTGGATGGCTTTCCTGAACTTCATGTTTTCGGGAAAAGAAATCAAAAAAGGCCATGCCTGGAGATCAGACAAGATGAAACCCAGGAAAATTCTGGAAGCGGTAAGGAACATTGTTTTGAAAGGCAGCAAGGGAAACAAAGCCAAGTCCAGGGTGAACCACACCCTTAAGAAGTGTACCGGCCTCTGCTCTGGTCTCTCTGAAGCAGGGAGGGGACATCTATATGGTCAGGGATCCTGATTCCAAGAGCTGCAGAGACAAGGGTCACCTGTACAAAATAGCCTCCGCCCATCGAAAATGACTCACAATTAAGTCCCACAGTGTCTATAGACTATGAGCGCAGCTGGGGTTTGCAGGAGGCGAGCTCAGGGAAGGCTGTGAGCTGGGACAGGTGGGGCCCCTTCTGCGCCCACTGCTCTTCTGGGACCACCGCAGTTTTAACCGAGGGACCGTGCAAAGGGGTCCATCTTTGTGCGTCCCCAGACAGGGAAGAGGTGGGCTCAGCCTCGCCTCTGAGAGAGGCATCGAGGATGCAGGTGACACCGTTGGGTCGGCCCTGGGCTGAGAGGAGCAGGGCCCCCCATCTTGGCTATTTATCTGTGGCAAATGTTTACTGATGACCCCAAACACTGAACAAGCAGCTCTGCCTGCTCCAGGGAGTTTGCAGGCTCTGATAAGGACTGCAGTATGACCGCAGGCCCTCCATCTGAGGGTCCTGGGACCATGTTCCCTACTGTTTACTCTTCACCCACTCCCTGTAAGCTTCTTGAGGGTGCTCAGCCTCATCACCTTTGTGCTCCCGAGGTGGGGCTCAATGCCAGGCTCTGTGCTCAATAACTAGTAGGTAAAGAATAAGCAAGGGGAATGACATAGGTTTTCCATGAGTATCATGTTGAGACACAAAGATCCCAGCAGGAATGCTAGTCAAGGTCATGATCAGGGATCGTAGGGACATGTTGTATCTGAGAGGCAGGTCAAGGCCAGAACGGAAGAGAAAGACAAACTATCTTCACATGAGTTACCTGAGGCATAACTCATATCGGAGCTGGGGTCATGTGTTCTAAGGATCTAGATAGGACCTGCTCAAACCCTCGTCTGCTGAATTAGTCCTTATTGTGTCATCTGCATTCCACCGATGTGCACCCAGGTCTGAGCTCAGCCCCTTCATCTGATTGCCACAAATGAGAAAAAGATCATTCACATTTAGGAATCACCAGCAATTTGAGAGGACAACACAAAAAACATAGAGACCGCCCAGATCTTAAAAGCCGTTTGCACTAACTGCTGGGATTTTTAACTGGCCAAGAGACTCAACAGAGCCCCCGCCCCCCCCCCCCAGTCTCAGCCAATTTTTCTGGATCCCTTTTCTTCCTTATCCCACCCTCTTTGGTCCACCTGTTACCATACACCTGTTACCACCTCAATACATTCTTCTCATTCTGTTGTGTCGAGTGGTCCAGCTCTTACCACATCTACTCCCAAACCTTGGCATGGTCAAGTCATCAAGGGACAAGTGAGAATGAAGGGCTATCCCTTCTGTTGGTGGCACAGAGGACCACAGGGACCCTGAGTCCTTGGAACAACACCCATTCTCTCCAGAAGACGGCATAATTTAAAATAACATCACCCTTCTAGAGGGGAGGGGGCTGGGGGAGGGGCTAGCCTGGTGACGGGTATTAAGGAGGGCACGTTCTGCGTGGAGCACTGGGTGTTATACGCAAACAATGAATCGTGGAACACTGCATCCAAAACTAATGATGGAATGTATGGTGACTAACGTAACAATAAAAAAATAAAAATAAAATAAAATAAATAAAATAACATCACCCTTCCCATCATCCTCCCCATGCAAGGAAAGGTGTGTCGTTTACCTTCATTTTGCAGGTGAACCTCAAGGAGGTCATTATTTGTCCAAAGGCACCCAAGGGAGTATAGAAGAGAGAACCGAAGCCCAAGTCTTGGTACTTCTAACCCTAGTGCTCCTTGCACTGTCCACAGCAGATGAGCCCAGAATGCAAGGCTGTGTGTTGGGATTGCACCCTGCACACAAAACGACTTCCCCATTAGAGCTGGTCATTCCTGTGTCTAGAATGTGCAGAACACCAAGGCAGCTGGAGTGGAGTTTTACGAAGACACAGGATTCCAAGTCTGTGCCCTCAGATGGTCTGTAATCGAATGAAGGAGGCAGAGTACACCCAAAGGGCAGCAGTGTATGAACAAATAGTTACCTGGGGACAGAGAGGGAGGCTCAACAAAAATGTGCGGCATTAAGTACATCACGGAACGCTTCCTGGAGGTGGTAACAGCCCCTTGCTTTCTTTTCTCTTTGTTCACGTTGGACCTCAGGTGCAGAAGGTGAAGTTAATCATATTCCATACATTATCGCTCATCCTGGGCCTGTGCCAGGCCCTTCTCTTGCTTTATATGCTTTTTTCTTTGCTCCTCTCCATGCCATCCTTCTTCCATAGGCACCCATTCTACATTTAATGTGACCCATTTTTTAGTATGTGTTCTTGAAAATGTGAATTATTGATCTGTACGCTTGCATTTTAAATTTATGTAGGCAGTATTAGGCAGCTCGCTCTGTTTTTGGCTTTTTGTTTATTTGTTTTTTACTTAGCGCGGTGCTGAGATTTACTGCTGTTTCTCTGGTCCAGTGCTTTCGACAGTCGCATTATCCTGTGAGATGGCATCTACCTGACTTTGCTTCTCCACTCCCCCATGATGATCACGGAGCTTGCTTCCAGTTCCCTGCACCATAAACAACACAGCAATGCACATCTTTCACACATGACCCCTCACGGATGCGTTGAGAAGTTTGGGGACCTAGACTCGGGAGCAGAATTGCTTCTCGTGGGGGTATGTGCGGACTTAACATGACCATGGACACGGATCTCTCCCTCAGGGGCTGCTCTGGCTTCGCCCCCACCAGCGCTGCCCCTAAATTCCTAGGGTGGCTCCGACCCTGGGCATGAGCCAGCTTTCTAATTTTTGCCGGTCCTTCCGGCGTAAAGTGAGAGCCTACTGTGGTGTCAGTTCGTATTCCTCAGATTAGCCGTGAGTTTGGGCGTCTCTTCACTTTCCTGGTAGCCTCATTCCCCTTACGACAAGTGTCCCTTCTTTCCCTTGCCGATTTGCAAGGATTCCTTGTACGTCCCCGAAGAGACCGCTTTTCAACCGGTGCGTGCGTCTCTGCTGCCCTGGCTGCCCACGGGGGACAGAGGAGCCCATCTGGCTGCCGTTCTTCACACCCTCCTCCCGGGGATATGGGCTTGGGGAGGGCCACGGGCACAGTCGAAGTCCAAGGCACCCCTTCCTCCCCTCTCCTCTGCCGACCTGGTCTGAGGATTGCAGGCTAGGAAGACCGGTAACAGACAAGAAGACCTGTTCTGGGTCTCCCCCGCTGCTAACCAGCTGTGTCAATTTCACGAGTTCATAAATGGTTGGAGGAGGCTTACTTGCCTGGGAAGAAATTGAGATCAGTGGTGCTTAGGCCTCACTCAATTAACCTGTGCTCCTCAGGGGGCTGCGCAGGGAGCAAGGGGCCAGCCAGTCGTTAATTCTTCGTTCTGCTGCCAGCCGTGGCTGTCTTGCCTGCCAGCAACCTGCAGGCAGGGAGAAGGTGGCCCCGCCTCAGTGAGCTGAAGTCACGGACCCCTGGCCTCGGGGGCAGTGGGGCCCTCGCTTCCCAATACATCCTATCCGGGTGGCCTTTCAGTCCCCGCAGCCTCTCGGGGAAGAATGGCCTTTAAGATTCCCCATCCCTGACCTCTTTACCCACCCCACCCCCCATGCAGGGTTGCCACGTCCCTACAGTTCTCCCGCACTCCCCTCTTCCTCCTTCCTCCTGGTCCGCTTGCCCCAAGGACACAGAATCCAGAGCCAGCGTTCTGGGCAGCAGATGATGCCCCAGGCTCTGCGAGGTCACCTACCTCCCCTGCTGCCTACAGCCTGAGATCCTCCCAAAGACTTTCATTCCTACGTCATTTCCTAAAAGGGGCCAGATGGTGAGACTCAGATTCTTGGGCCCCTTCTCTGGAGATGCTGCCTTGGTAGGTCTGGAATCTCTGTTTTTTAACACCTGACTTGGGTGATTGTTACCGTCAAGATAATTTGGAAGACCCTGCTTCAGGGGACACCTTAGCACCTGGTGAAGTAAGTATGGGAGAGACCACAGCCTAATGGCAGGGCCGGGACTGGGGCCGGGGGGCCCCACTCCCAGTGCTCTGCTGCTCTGTCTCTGTCTTGGTGTGTGTGGTTAAGCCAGTCACGTGTCCTCTCTGAACTTGGTTTCTTCATCTAGAAAAGAGATCCTGGGCCAGATCTCTCAGAGTCCTTCCATTTCCACGGATCATTTTTTTCAAAGTAACTGGTAGGTTGAACAAGCATGTTGCATGATTTGTGCTCAACGAACAACTTTGATTTTTTTTTTTCTCTCTTTGAGCATCCCTTTACTTTAGAATGTATTCCGTGGAAGAAACCTTCCCCTGCCCCTAGATAAAAACTTGGGCCAGTCCCATTGCGTGTCACCCACTCTGAGGTGAGAGTCTGTGGTACCTTTCAGCTGTAGCTACAGTCTCAACTGAGAAGTCGGAGTCATTGAATAATTGACACTGTGTGATTCTTCTCCGTGCCAGCTTGGATCTGCTTCGGGCTGGAAGCTGCTGGGGCGGTGTGCTGTGTCCCTCTGCTGTCTCTACTCCCCAACTCCTCCCTTCCTCCCACCACCCCCAAGAGCTCTGTTTCACGAGCTGCCAGATTGAAATGGGGAATTCTTACCGGTTAGAGAGCAGGGGAAGCTTCAGAGGGGCTCTTGCTTTTGTGGATATTTTTTTGTGGGCTTTTTTGAGGTTCCCAGCTGGGCCCCTCTCTCCTGCAGCTCCCTTACCCCAGGCAAACACATCGACCCTGTCCCAGGCAGCTCCTGCAACTCCTTGCTCAGCCCCTGGGCATCTGGATGTCCAGCTCCAGCCTAGTGGACTAGGCTCTTCTCACGCCTCTGGCTGGCCCTCCTGGACAGACTCAGGACAGCCAGTCATTTTCTGCCAGACCCACGGCCCTCCTCCCTTTGGGGGTGGGGGGATTCATGGCTCAGCAACAACTTGCTGAGGGAAATCTTCCACACCAGATCTTTACCAAATTTGTGACCCATCTGTATTTTACAAAGTGGGAGAAAGGTTCCTGGATCCTGAAACAGACTTTTCGACATTCCCATGCATATTCCTCTGCACGTGGCTGGGGAAGAGGGACCTGTCCCAAACTTGCACGTTAGTCTTCTGGTTTCTATCAATTGGCATCTGAATCAAAACTTAGATAGGAAGAGTCTCCTCGGACATCCAGCTATCTATGACTTCCATTTTAACGAGAGTAAGAACATCTTTGAGAAAAGAAAGCCCAAGTGCCCAGAACATTCCAGACCTATCCCAGGCATTTAGGCATAGATCTAGAGGGGAGGTGAAGGCGGGAATGGGTCAACTCTGTAGGTGAACATCTGCTTTTTCAGCTTATCCCAGAGTTCTGCTCCTGGGACCTGCTGAACACTGACAAGTGCCAGGCCTTGAGACATTAGTGTGCCCTTTGACCTCCAGCTTCCGGCTGCTGCAGAGAGCCCATCCCTGTGGAAGGTGGCTCTGTGGATCCAGTTATCAGTTGGGTTCCCTCCCCACTACAAAGACACCCAGCAGGGCCTTCTCGCCTCAGGACAATGAGCAGAGCGAAACCTCACCAGAGAGCTCTCCTCACTCTCCTACTCCCAGTATAAGGCCCAGACTCTCCTGTAGATCAGGTTGAGTGGATATTTAAAGAATTTTCATTTGAAGGGACTCCCAGGAATTAGCCTCCACTGAATTCCTGAATGTCCTGGTAGGACCCTGCTGCCCCCTCCTCCATCAGCACACCAGCGTGAATGTGCTCATCCGACTGTCCTGTTGGCATGTTGTCCTGAGGGAGGTCGGGACTTTGGAGTGAGGGCCAGGAATATGCGGCTGTGGGCGCTGGGAATATGGACGGGCCCAGGGAAGGCTGCAGAAGGGAATGGGAAAGAGGTGCGTGGGGCCAGAGAAAAAAGAGAGAAAGCCGCACAGGCAACAAGGACACGTTTGCCAGGGGATAGACCAGAATTCTCCAGGGGCGTGTGAAAGAGGTAGCTCGACCCCCCTTCCCTGCATTGAGCCTCACTTCCCAGAATGGGCAGAGGCTCGCGCCCAGCGTCCTGCTACCGTGTTGGGCTGTGGGTTCCGGACAATGGCACTGAGCGAAGGAAACAAGAACGGGATGGGATGTGGTCGTATAGGGCCTGTCCTCGCCTTCCTAGGCTGGGGGCCTCAGAGACTGAGGCAGCCATGGAAGCCAACAAACAAGGCCCTTTGGGGGGCATCCACTCAGTCTCGGGGTCTGTCCATCCTCTCGGCCTCCCCCTCCAGCTCTCACTGATCTTCCCCTCTCTTCTCTGGCAGGAACTGATGCCCTTGGCCATGACGCACCCCCAACCTCTATCTGCTCAGGCGCAGCCTGCGTGACCAAGCCGTCGCTGTCCCAGCTGTTTCACGTACGTGTGAGGTGCAGGCTGACCCTCTCCCCCCAGGAGAAGGTGTCTGGTGGGTGGGGAGGGATGTTGGTGGGGAGTGAGGTCCAGAAAGTTGTGGTCACAGAGGGCAGGCCCCAGGAGTCTTTAGTTGGCAATGGGTTTGTCCTCTCTGGCTGCCCTTGGTCCCTGGCTTGGCCACCACGGAGCCCATCTGCCAGGCCCTGGGAGGGAACCTTTTGCTCCTGTCCTTAGGAAGCTCAGCAGAAGGCAGCTTTGGAGGATGGAAACTCCACGGCACTGGCCCTTGGGTCCTGACTCAGACACTTGCTATCTCATGACTTGAGGCAAGTCACTTAAAGGTCCGACTTTCTCTCCTGCATGTGGGGTTTTTGCGTGGTTCAGAGGCGTATCCATTATCTTTTGCTGCATGGTAAACTCCCACAAACTTAGCAGATTGACACAACGCACGCTGACCAGCTCGCAGTGTCTGTGGGTCAGGAATCCAGGCACGGTCCACTGGGTCCACTGTCTCAGGGTCTGTCATCAGCTGCCTTCAAGGTGTCTTGGGGCTTCAGTTTCATCTCAAAGCTTGACTGGGGAAGTACCTGCTTCCGCTCTCACTTCTGTTGATTGTCCAGTTCCATTTAGGTCACTGGACTGAGGGCCAGAGGCCACCCCCTGTCCCTGGGCACATGGGCCTCCCAACACGGCAACTTGCTGCAGCCAAACCAGCAAGGGAAGGAGTTGGCTAGCAAAAAAGTGCTCAGAATGTTATATAATCTATTCACAGAGGTGACATCCCCTCACCTTTGCTGTGTTCTGTTGGTTAGAAGTAAGTCGCAGATGGCACCCCCCACAAGGGAAGGGGAGCACACGAGGCATGACTTCCAAGAGGCAGGGCTCATTTGGGGCCATCTTGGAACCTGCCCGTCCCAGGAGGGGATGGAAATGGAAGCACGTTGTAGACTGTAGAGTGCTCTTTAGATTCAGGCAGCTATTGTGATCATTTGCGTCTAGTTGCAAAGAGAAAATGAACCCACCTGCAATAATAGGAGCCTTTGGATATAGGAATTTAAATGCTAGATTGTACCATGAGTACGGGGTCTGTAGGGAAGGTGGTGGGGACTTGGGCATTGCCCACATGCCCTTTACGAGCGCCTTCTGGGTTTCTGACTGTAAGACCAGATTGCAGCCGACATCTAAAATGTCTGGGCCGTCCTTTCCCCGCAAATAACTGCATTTGAAGGATCTCTTAGAGTTCCCAAGGGGCTCTTGCATATGCGAATCTCGCTTTTCCCTCACAATCGTACTGGTAAGCTGAGTTTTTTGTTAAGCTTTCTTTTACAAGTGAGAAAGGAGGTCAGTCTCCAAGATGGGGTGGCTGCTAAATGGCACAGCTGGGCCTCAGATGGGCCTTCAGATGTGCGCCTCTGCCATGCCTCCCCCCTATTTTCCAGGCCACTTCTGTGGAACCGCTGCATGGTACCCAAAAAGGGGAGGCCAGGCATGGAGGTCAGAAGGAGGGAGGGCTCTGTTCTTAGATAGCTTCCTCATTCCCTGTATCCTAAAACAGGCTAGCATCTCAGGGGGCAAGGCCAAGCCTTGCAGGTAGAGTGAGTCACTGCTGCCTTCAACTCCAGGTCACTCCAAGGGCCTCTCTGTCTCTCACATGGCCCTCCGTTGTGAGCATGCAGGGCAAGCAGGGGAGAGTGACGGCATGTTGTAATGAAGGCACACACATTCTCCCAAGGCTGAAGTTCGTCTCCCACCCACCCCATCCCCCCACAAATGCCCAGTGAATCCCTGAAGCACGGCCCGCCATGCATCTGGGCAAAGTCAGTCAAATTGGACTTGAACAGCGATGCTCAGGTCTGCAAGACGGGATGGGAGCTGAGCGATGCAACTTGCTGCCCCCTGGTGGTGGATCAGAGTCATCACTGTCAGGCCGGTGGACGTGCTGTGCGGCCAGGCCAGAGGGATTAGCAAACACGTTCAGCCCGCGCTGGGTACAATGCTGCAGGGGTAGAAAGCCCTATAGGACACAGCTCCTGATCGCATGGGACTTCTCATGTACTGGAGGAGTCACGATGTTCCCACGTGAAAGCAGACAAGCATCCTACCAAGAGAGGGTTTGGAAAGTGGTCCATGGAAAGGCTTTGCTGTGGGAATCCAGAGAGAGAGCGCCACGATGGGGGAGCCGGGGGTGTCTCTCAGAGCACTGGAGGGTGGGCAGGATCTAAACAGCTGGAGAAAGCGGGCTCATGCAGCCCTTCAGGAACCCCTGTGGCCTCCGAGAGAGTTGAATGCCAATCCTTGCCTGGCTTATAGCCTCTCCCACTTGGTGCCTACCCTACCCGGCCTTTCCAGATTCCTTACGGTTCCTGGAGGCCATCAGGGTATCTCACACACCTGGACTGCTCAGCCTGCCCTCTCCCCTTGTCTACTGGGCAAGCTCCCACTCAGCTTGTAGCACCCAACTCAAGCATAACCTCTTCCAGGGAACTTTCCCCAAGTAGTAGTCGCTCCCTCCTCTGTGTCCCCACAGCTCCTGCTCTGTGTGTCTTAGGCCTTATCATAAGGTATGTTAAGTGTCTTTTCATCACTAGGCTCTGAGCTTCTTAAGAATTGGGTCTGCCTGGTGGACAGAGGCTTCATGGAGGGGGAGAGTGGGAGGTGAGGAGGGGAGATAAGGTGGTGGTGAGCATGCAGGCAGTGGGGCAGGGCAAAGGTGCACGGTGACAGTGAGGGGCAGACGTATCTGGCTGAAGAACAAGGTGCCCCTTCCGCCAGGTGAACACAGCAGGGCCTACAGTTTCCTGAGTGGACTGCCGCTTGCGATCCAGCCCCGCTTGCCCTTTGAGTAATGAACAGCCTACTCTGGTGGAAGCGCTAATGGGGGGGGCATCCATTTGGAAAGAGGGTGATGACTTAGGCTATCACACCAGACGCCAGAGTTTGACATCCCACAGGGACACCTGAGTGACATGTCCGTCAAGCAGCAGTGGGAGGCACAGCCGGAGGCTGACTTGGGAGGTTGTGGGCTTGTCGGTGACAGAGCTCCCAGTGAAGAGGGCAGAGTGGGGGTGGGAAGAGGGGGCTTAGGGACTAATCTAACCCCTGGGGCCTTTTTCAGGGGTAACATTCTTCTTCCAATAGCTCTGTCCCTTTTATTGTCTTGCAGGTCACTGTTCCCTTTACTGAACGTAAGTGCTCACTGTCATTCTTCCTTCAAGATGCCCAGGCTCCTCCCACCCTCCTGCTCCATGGGCACGGCCAGTCTTCGTCCCCATGTGCCTGGGGGGGGAGCTGGGAAGTCCCCATTCAGTGCCCAAGAGGGAGTTTGCCCCAGGCCATAGCTTTACCCCCATTAGCAGGACCATTCTCTAGACTCGCCACCACCATCCAGGAGCCAGAATGCTGCCTGTTGCCCGCACCTTCTGGGCTCACCTTGCCCTCGTCTTCCACAAGAGTTGGAAAGAGAACAGAGATGCTCCCAAAAGGAGTGTGGGTTTGAGCCAGGGCAGAACCAGGTGGAACTTTGGAGGTTCGGACCCTGTCCCCTGCACCTGAGTCCAGGGCTCAATGAGTCCATTGCTGTGTGTGCCCTAGAGGACAGTGATTAAGAGCATGGCCTTTGGGGTGAGCCAGGCTGGGTAGAATCTCAGCCAAACCAGTCGAAGCCACAGTTCATCATGTGTGATACAGGGATAATTAATAACCATCCTGAAAGGTATGTTGAGGATTACCTGAGACAAGCAGGGAGAGCTTAGGGCAGTGCCACAGACTAAGCCCCCAGGAAAGGAAGCTGTTGTCTTTGTGTCTTGGATGGAGCCTCAAGGGTGAGGGCGGGGGGGTTGCTGAGCAGGATGTGAAGAGAAGGAGAATGAGAGAAAGGCACAGCAAGAACCTTTGAAACTGAGCAGAAGCTGAGAGCAGAATGATGCTGTCCGTTAGCGCTCTGCTTCCCCTCTTCCCTCTCGCGGTGGTGCCCCACCCCCCCGCCCCCGGCTTAGGCGGGCCCAGGCCGCAGCCTCGCTCGGTCTTCAGGAAGCCCCTGGCATCTCAGCGCTCGCGGCCCTCCTGTTCCAGCTGCCCTCAGGCTCCCCCCCTGCCTCCAACTGTGTAGAAAGTTCCAGGAGGACCTTCCCGCCCCACGCCCGGTGTGGCTGCCCCTCACCTCTCCGCACACGTCTTTGCAGAGTTTGATGGGGCGTCGGGCGGATGACAGCGGGAACAGTTGTGATCACTGGCGGAATCCTAGCTACGGTCATCCTCCTCTGCATCATTGCCGTCCTGTGTTACTGTAGGCTCCAGGTCAGTCCCCAGGGGCCACCAGCAGACCATGTCCCCAATCTCGGGGCAAAAACTGGAGGCCCACTTCGAGGTGACAAAGCTCAAAGCCATGAGGCGTGGGGGGCTGGGAATCGGGGGTGGCCAGAAGGGAGCCATGCGTCTCTCACATTCTGTACACTTTGGGGTCCCCCAAAGAGGCCGTGCCGGGGAGATATCGGGTCATTGTGTTGTGTCTCTGGCACAGCTGAGATTTTAGGAGTGCTGGGAAGGGGCACCCCTCTGGAGAGGCTAGGAGAAAGCTGCTCCCAGCGACCCCAGCCCTGTCCTCAATGTGGCACGGAGGTCCTGCCTCTCTCAACCACAGCCTGGAGTTAACGCCCTCGGAAGTAGGGGAAGGAGAAGGGAAGGCATTGGTCTGGCAAGGCTGGGAATATACATACTGGTGGAACGTGGGTGTCTGGTGTTGAGTTTCAGTCCCAACACCAAAAAGCTCTCTGCGCAGGGTCTTCGGTGCGCAAGGGGCACGGTGCCTTTGTACACCCGAAGGGGAGCATCTGGCCCTCAGGCATCCCTCCCCCCCTCTCCCCTCAGTATTATTGCTGCAAGAAGAGCAGAGCCGAAGATGCAGACGACGAGGAGGAGGAGGAGCACGACCTGCCCCCACACCCCAGAGGCCCCAGCTGTAATGCCTGCAGCTCCCAAGGCCTGGACGGCCGAGGTGGCCTGGCGCCTCTCACCAGCGAGCCCTGCGGCCAGCCATGTGGGGTGGTGGCCGGCCACTGCACCACCTGCTCCCCATACAGCTCCCCCTTTTACATACGGACGGCTGACATGGTGCCCAATGGGGGCGGAGGCGAGAGGCTCTCCTTCGCTCCTACATACTACAAGGAAGGGGGACCCCCACCCCTCAAGTTGGCAGTGCCCCAGAGTTACCCGGTGACGTGGCCAGGCTCTGGGCGCGAGGTCTTCACCAATCCAAGGGCTATTAGTACAGACGTGTAACCCCCTTCCCCCCTGACCCCTCCACATACCGACGCTGCTGTCCCGGCAGGAACAACGGGGGAGGGGGGCAGCAGGGGACCCCTCCAACAGCCCACAAGGACAATCTCAGTGGTTTTCTTTTGTTTGTTTTGTTTTGTTTTTGTATTTGTTTTTGTTTTTGTTTTTTGGCTTTTCTTGCTCCACAGTGGATTCAAGCTGCCAAGTCATTGAGAACCAGGGCAGGCCCAGAGGTGGGGGCTGGCTGGATGTGTGGGCAGCCGTGCCTCTGTCTGTGCTGGAACGTTCCTCCCCCAGCTCCAGCCCTGCCGCCACCCCTCTTGCTTACCTCGCTCCCCCCAGCTTTGCTGGACTCTGAGCGGAAGAACAGCAGGGAAAGCTAAGCAAAGGCCTTCTTGTGGGGGCCTCCTTGGGCGATGGAAGGAGAAAGGGGACTGAGGGCGCAGGGAGAGGTGAGAGATAAGGCACTGCGAATCTGAGAAGGGAGAGGAAGGTGTTCCCCCTCTTCGGGACCCGCTTGCTAAAACGAATCCGAATCTGAGACCCAGTTCACAAGCTAGTTTTTTTGTATGTGATGATCATGGGGACTGCAGTCCCTGTCGCTGCTCCAATATGGATATTGATTCTGGAACCCGCTACGTTCCCCTTCCTCGTGGGACACACTGAGTGGACTCGGAAGGCCGTGGCCTAAGGTTATTTGTGGGGAATGCACCGAAAAGGGAAGCCTAATCTTGTCTCCCCCCAAATCCTCTTTCTCTGCCTCTGGAACCAGCTGCCCCTGCTGGAGAACCTTGTTGAAGTTTTGTTACGGAGTCTGAGCAGCTTGGCGGATGACACCTTCTTGCTGATGGTCTCTGGGGCCCCGGTCTGCCACCCTGAGCGCTGCATGGGGGAGCAGTGCTGTGAGGGTGCGTGTGTTCTCAGGTGGGCACACACCTGTCACCACCCGCACACGTCACACACCAGGGGCTTTGCGGTCTCTGGGAGCTGCAGAGTGGAAGGGGCTCTGATGTACGGACTAGAAAGGGAAATCTGACCCTCAGACAGCATGAGTGGAAGATGATTAAGGTAGCTAGTCCCCTAGCAAGCAGCTGGCTGGTGCAGGGGGAGCCTGCTGTCTCCGGGGGACAATGCTGCAGCATTGAAGCCATGTACCCCCTTTAGAGGCCCAGCCTTCTACTTGGGCCTCCAGCAGCATCATCATAGAGCTGGACGACTTCACTGCACCGGGGACAGCGGCCCCCACTCCTGGATTCCATGCTTGCCGCCCTCCCTCCGCTGTACCCCCCCAGCCCCCCAGTCTCCAGTGAGGGCCTGTTACTTGCCCGAGCCCAGCCCTCCCTTCCCACGTAGAACTCCGCTGTGGCCCAATGCCATTTGAGGAAGTGCACCTGATGAGTTTTCCAGTTGCCTCTACACTAAGGGGGTGGCCGCTCCCCCTTCTAAGGACATACATAACCCCCAGCACTTCTGAGTCACCGCATGCCGCAGAGGGTGGGGCAGGGAAAGTGCTCGCCCCTTGGCGGAAAGCGTGATTTTGCATTTGAGAAAGGGCCAGGTGCATCTGGGAGAGGGGAGGGGAGGAGAGGATTCACCACACCTCCTGTTTCACTTTGTCTGAGCACTTGTCACCTTGCATCTCAGCTGTAATTAGGGCACACCCGGTGAAGAATCAGGGGACCTGGGGTCTGGTCACACTGAAGTCACTCGTTAGCTCTAGGACCAGTCATTTATCTTCTCTGAGACCCCATATTCTCCAGGAAAAGGAGACCTGCCCAGACGGTCCCTAAGAAACAGCCAGGACTTCCTGAAAAGATCTGCCGGCCACACTGCTTTTCCTTGCCCAAGTCCTGGCAGGGGCTAGATGCACTTGCCAATGGCCTGATCCAGTGCACGTGGATGTGTGTTGAGGACTGAGCCACCACCGTGAAATACAGGTTTAGCTTGCAAAACAATTTTAATTGTTCGGTGAAAAGCAAACACGTTTGTCTGATTCTCCTCCTGGGGCATCTCAGACAGTAACAGGTCCTTATAGCAGGAGGCAGCTCTAAGCAGGGTGTCATGAGATCTGCCTCCCAGTCCAGAGGCACCGGTGTGGGACAGCAACTTTAACATGCGCCATCCCATTGCCCGTCCTTATTGGGCCAAGCGCACCCCCCTTGCCACGAGCTGCTGGGTCTGACAGCTGTTTTGGCCTCCTGACGACCAGCCCTTGTGCCTTGCTGCCCAGGAATTCCACAGCTGATCAGCCACAGCAAGGGTGGTGGCTCCTCACCAAAACATAATGACATTGTTCCTCTTGCCTTTGGCGAAATCAAGACAGCCCTGTCGGCTATCACCTGCTTCTGGCTCTGATCTATTGAGGTCCCTGAATGAAAAGCATCTTAAACAGTCCCCTGTCATCCTGTAGCTTTCCCAGCCTAGATCTTGTCAACACATTGAAATCTGGGCTTGGGGACACTGGAGAGGTGATGGGCCACGGCTCTCCCCTACACACCCCCACAGCGTGCAGGGCACAGTCTCCGGATTGCCTGTCCATCCCCCTGTCGCGGGGAGGGCCTTACCTACAGAAGAGGAAGCTCACCCATTCAACTGCGCCGCACACTTCGTCTCTGTGGAGTCTGTCCCATGGGACACTGTCTGGACACTTTTCAAATCGTACCCTAACAGGAAGAGAAGGAGAAGAAGCTGGGAACACTTTCCTGTCTGCCGTCTTGTCTCCACCTCCACGTCACCGCTCTTGCTACAGATTTCCCATCCTGCATCTTTGATAACTTGGAGTCACAACCAAGTGAATGTCCAAATAAATGAGGAATTTGAAGTAGAAATCCCACAGAATCCTCTGTTATTCACCCGAGGAGGGGGCAGCCAGGCATGGTTTTAAGAGCGAATGCTCCTTTTTATTTCCCAGAATGTCCACTGTCACCACCAAAATCTACCAGCTTCTTCTCCCCTCCTGCTTCCACACTAACAGGTCCCATCCGCCATGTTGCCTCCATCAGAGCTCACGCCCAGGGAAGATGGGTTGTTTGTTGGGAAAGGGGACGTGAAGTGTAGTTGCTGCCGCCCCTGAGGTGAAGTGGCCCAGCCCCCTGCAGGGAGCCTCACTGGGGAGCAGCCCAGGCTTCAGCCCTGCTCCCTGCCCCCCTCACCATCCAGGCCTGTGGTAGCCCCACCTGTAGTTCTGGGTTAAATCACCAACCCTCTGAAGCCCGAGGAGACCTGAGCAGAGCGTTACACAGCCAGCCCTTGCATGTTGGGAGGGGACAGAAGAGGAGTTTGGGGACCAGATCCTCTCTGCCAGACCAGGAGAGGAAGGGAATGTATGTGTGAAAGGGAGCATCCAGGGGAGATGAGGATGAGGGTGGATCTGTGTGGGGGCCCATGCGTGGGTCTGAGAGAGACAGAGACACCCTCTGCCCATCTCAGGGCCACTGTGAGCCCTGATTACAGCTGGGTGGGCAGTGGGCAGCTCTGCCCCTGTAGGCCTTCTGGGAGTCCCATAGGGCACAACTTCACCCTCAGCCCTGGTGGCCCTTGGCCACAGTTCTGTCACTGGTTGTCTGCTGGGAACAGAAACCCTGAAGCTGATCTCTGTCATCACCATACACACCCCAACCTCAAGCCATCCCCTCCCCTGCGAAGTGGCTCAGGCCCACTCCACCCCCAACCTCTCACCCGGCATCTCTGTGAGGTGGGGCTGCCCCCATATCTTTCTGCAGCCCCAGGCGATGGGTGGGGGTCACAGCCCTGCCCCCATTCTTCTCCTGGGTAACACCTGAGCACCTTCAGCTCAGCCCCAGGCCTCAGGTCTTACTGCACCTTCCATGCCCAAATGGGTAGGGAAGGGAAGACAGGAGCAGTGATCAAGATCACAGGCCCATCACCCCAAATCCCATGGGCTTCTCTAACCAACACAGCCCTTGGTACCCTTGACACCATCAGCCCCATGAGCTGCATCATGCCAATACAGATCTTCAAAACCTTACCCTGTCCCTGAGGTTTCTCCAGGGGCTTCAGAGAAAAGCTGTTTCCATCCCATTTTCTAGACTCAGGTTTACAAGTGCTGCTCAGAGGTCACTGATCGTTTTCCAAAAAAGAGGGCCAAACCATCAGTATCTAAGGCCGAGGGCTCCTGACAGCACAGCAACAAGACAAAGCATAACCAGGAGCTCCCCCCAGCCCTACACTCACAATGGAAATGGTCCACAATCCTTGAACTTTGGGCACTGACTTAAGCACGTCCCAGACAACAGTGACAAGGACAGCTAGCACCCCTTCTTCCCTCCTTAGCCTGGTCCACGCTCCTCCTCTCTCCTCCCTGTCCGGCTACCTTCTCCACTGAGCCCCCCAGCTCCAGTAACCATCCCCTCTCCACTGGCTAGCGTTTCCCTCTGTGGAGAACCCAGTAGCACACAAGCTCTTAATATACACTCCTGCACCAGGCTTCTGGGCATCCCTTCACAGTGTGTCTCAGGGTGCCCAGCACACAGCACCCTCCAGACTACCCCCCAGCTCAGAGTCAGGAGCTAGTGACAATAAATGAGGAGGAACTCAAAAGAGAAAAATCAAGAATCGAGAATTTTAAATAAGGGCAAAAAATGGTAATATAAGATGTGCCTGAGCTAGACATTGGAAGGTACATAAAAAAAAAAAAAAAAAACCCTAATGAAAATGCTTTCCTTTTGGGAAGGAGGGGGGAATCAATGAGATGAGGGCAGAAATAAAACTTCAGTGTGTGCCTGGTTATATTATTGTGCGTTTTGTGACTCTACATCTTGAAAAGATTTTTTTTTCTGAGTCAGAGTATACTAACACTGTGCCTGAGAATAGTGCATGCTGGGTAGTCACATGCAGCGGCGTGGGCCCTCCAGGGACCCTCCCCTGGCAAAGGGCCTTCTCCACTACAGGTGTGGAGCAATTCTCTCCCCATCAGGTCAATGGCTGGAAGACCAGAGGGAAAGCAATGTCAGCCAGCAGAGGTTCATATCGTATAATTTTTTTTGCAGTTTTTTTTGTTGTGGTAAAATATATACATAACAGAACATTTGTAATTTTCACCATTTTGAGGTGTATGACTCAGTGGCATTAATTACATTCACAAGCTTGTGCCTCCATCACCAGTGTGTCCAAAGCCCCAAACAGAACCTCTGTGACCATTCATGTTTGAATTATTTTTAACAGCTATGTTTTATCTTTGAATGAAAACCAAGCTTTCAGGGAGGGCCTGGCTCCCTGTCCAGCCAGAAGCTGAGGGCTTAGCAAACCAGTAGGAAGGCAGGGTGTTGAGCGATCCTCACTTTCCTTCTCCCACGATGGACTTTCCTAAACAAAAGCTGTCTTCAAGGAAACTCCAAAGGTAAGTGTGTTGGAATGCAACTTTGCCAGCCTATCTTGGGGGAAATGTGGGGGGAGGCCTGGGCGGGCAGCATATTTTAAGATTTGGACAGTGGAGAGAATGAACCAGCTGGGAGGGCACGAGGGCAGGCCCCGTAGCCTTCTGGACAGCCGACCTTGCTGCACGGGGCCTGCTCCGCTGAGCAGCCACCTGTCCCTTCATGGTTCTCACCCTGCCGCAGCAGGTGGAGCACTGGCCACAGAGAGGGGAGGGAGAGGGGGTGGGGAAGGTGAGCAAACCAGGCTCACACTAGTATCGCCAGGCTCCACCCCCCAGGGACTCAACCAAACTGATCTGTTTGAATGCACACGGGGTTTATGAGCCCCCTGGGATTCAATGTAAATGTGTGTGCATCAGACATCCAAAAACGGTTCCTGCAAGGGCGCCTGGGTGGCTCAGTAGATTAAGCATCGAACTCTTGATTTTGGCTCAGGTCGTGATCTCAGGGTCGTGAGATCGAGCCCCTCAGCTGGCTCATGCTCAGCAGGCTCATGCTCAGCGGGAAAGCCTGCTTGGGATTCTCTCTTTCGTTTTTCCTTCTCCTTCTGCGCGCACACCACTCCCCCCCAACACACACAGGAGTGCTCTCTTTCTCTTTTTCCACACAAAAAAGGGGGAATCCCTGCTGCCCCCACCAAAAAAAGGTAAAACAACAACAACACCAAGAATTTTCTCACCTGGAATGACTTTTCAATTACAACTTCCACCCCACACACCCATCTCCACCAGTGCAAATTTCGCCTGTCCTTCAAACCTTTTCCACGATTCAACGTTTTACTCCTCTGCCAACCCTTGCAGTAAACTCTCCCTTTTTCTGGTTAACCCAAACATCCTATCTCTACCTCCCTGTGGCATTCTAGGTTGGAGCGCTGATACTTGGTGGGCCCTTTATCTCCTCGGTAGACAGAATGTTCGTGGAGGGCTGGATTCATCACTGCATGAGCCCCAGCACCCAGCACAGTGCTCAGCACATGGTTTGCAGTCGGCCAAAGTCTAATAAAGGAAGGACGATGCATTTTCCCCTTTCATTAGGCCATTCTTAATATTTAAAAAAAGACAGGTGTATTCAGAAGGAGAGAGAAAGAACTAGAACAATACCATAAATACAAGTGGACTAGAAAAATTTGAGTGCAGGGAGAAAAGAATGCCCCTTTGTTCCCTTTATGCATGTCTTTGAAGCGGCTTTAGGTTACAACATTTGAGAAGATGAAATACAGGGCTTTATTTATACTGAAGCGCATGACTATGGCAGAGATGTAATGAGGCTGTAGTCTGAACCCCTGGAGAGAATGGTTCCGTGGCCAGTTGCAACGGAGTGGGTAACGGGCATCTGAGTAAGGTCCTAGGCTGCCCGAAGGGGAGCATACCTGGGACAGCTCTCAGAGCTGATCCGGAGCGCGAAGTTCAGACCATTCAAAGCCACACTCCTTCCGTAACATCTGAGTTTTCCGGTTTCTCTATCACCTCCTTGCTAAGCTCCATCTCTTTTGGAATTTGCTCAGCAACCAGTACCAACCCTAACAAAATTAGCTGGTTATTTAGTGGTTCTTCCAGTGTGAAGCTCCCCCAGATCAACTCATGCAAAACCACCCCGCCACGCCTCTTGCTTCCATACCCAGCTGGGAGACAGTGGGAATCTAATGGCACCGATCTGCCACTCAAGGCTCGGCTTTTCTTGGATGCACATTTTTCAGGAGTCCCAGACTGACCGGGTAGAGTGGTGTCTACCCCTGTGGTGCCTCTCAAAGGCCTTGGCTTTGAAACAGGACCACTGTTGCTGCTCAAAGCTCTCTGAGCTGGCTGGGCAAGGCTGCAAACACATAAAGCCATGGCTATTTCCCAGGACTTGGCACGGTGAGGACAGTCTCCTCCTGGTACAGCAGTAGCAAGAGTAGCTCTGTCCTTTAAGTGGGAGCATGGGAAGCAAGCACGCATGTGTGCAAACTGGGACCCATGTCTAGACACTGTTCCCAGCCTACCTCCCAGAGACTGCAGGGAGCACCCCTCCTCTAGCTCCACATCAGGCTCTGCTCCTAGGCCTTCCCTGCCTGGAAGCTCTGCTCAGCCTGCCTCATCTGCTCCTCACCCCATAGAGGCCCTCAGCCCTGTCTGGTAGCACCAAAGCTGCCCTACTTGCTGCCCACACCCCTGGTAGTGCCCGGATTGGCCGTCGCCTGGAGGGCTGATTTGGCTCTTGGGACGTGGGCAGCAGAAGACTGAGCTCGTGAGGGAGGGGGACAGGACCTGTGAATCACATGGGTAGAAGGACCGAGTGAACACCCGAGTGAGGCTTCCCTTCCAGGGTCTCCTTTAGCCCCTTCTCCAAGCGCCCCGCTGGGCTGCTGGTCCCATGGTCTCAGGGCTTTAGAGAGTAAGCATGACAAATGCTTACACACCCGGGTGTGCACGGGGCTGGACTCTGTGAAACAAGTCCAGAGTGCTGATAAAGCCACCGATTGGGGCAAACAGCAATCTTTCATATCATAGGATAGTTCAACAGTAGTTTCTTTTACTTATTTATTTAACTTTAAAACATTGAGATATAAGTGACCTAGAGTGTTATATTAGTTTTAGCTGTACGACATAACGATTTGATATCTGTATATATTGCAAAATGATCACCACAGTAAGTTTAGTTAATATCCACCACCACATATAGGTATAACTTTGTTGTTGCTGTATCGTGATGAGCCTTTTGAGATCTACTCCCTTAGCGACTTTCCACAGTATTGTTACCATGCTGATCCCCGTGACTTGTTCATCTTATAACTTGAAGTTTTACCTTGTCAAAGTTGATGACAATTTAAGTTTGGATGTAAATCTCTACATTTTTACCCTCCTCCTGCCCCCCCCCCCCCCGTCTATGTTTTGCTATCACAGTAGGTTCTTTTAAATACTGTGTTTCTCTAGTTCAACAGCGGACTAGGGCTCGGGATCTTGGGTCTGGTCTCAGTTTTGCGGTGACAACCACATGGCCTTAGATGGTCACTGAGTTCCTCAGTTTCCCCATCTATAAAATGAGGGGTTTTGGCTATATGACCACGGGGACCATTTTATTTTAGTATTTCATGCCTTCCTTTCCCTACAACTTCTTGACTTAGAGGCTTCCCGGCAAAGAAACTTAAAGCCAAAGTGTAAAGAGCCTATTGGTTGTTCAAGCGTTGGGGAGGTCATCCGAGTGCCATGAGCTGGACCCTGGCACTTGGAGGCTCCTCACCCTGTACCCTGTCCTTGGAATGTGGGTTTGGCTTGTCTTTCCAGATCCCAGAGGCTGTTCCCCAAGGACAGAGCCTTGAGATGGTGATGTTGTGTTGAGACCCTCTGGATGGTATACGTGACTGAACTCAGTTAAGAGCTCTGTATACACTTTTAAGGTGTGCAGGATTCTACTGGTCTTGCTGCCATCCTCCCCTCCCCCCACCCCAAAACAAGCCTCATTTGTAAATTCTCTGCTTATTACACCTGCCGCCTGCCAATCTACATGGCTGCCTCTTTCTTTGGTCTCTCCCCGCCCTCTGCCTACAGGGGCGGGTTTCAGATTACACCCGGGAAGCTCCCAAGATGCTTGGGAATTGACACCAAGTCCATTCCAATGAAGTCAGAACATTCCAGTAAAGACAAAATAACTCAATTGCCAGAAATCTGACTTGGGTGTAACTTTCAGGGATCTGGGTGTGGAAATAAAGTTACATAGTCAGTTAAGTGGCCTGCAACGATCACTCCCTCGGTTCCCTCTGTGGCTGAGTCCACAGCTTCAACCATTCAATCCAACTCCTACTCCAAGGGTGAACCAAGTGTGTGTGAGTTGAGATACACAGGAAGGCCAAGAGTGCACAGATTTTGAAAACACAAATTAGAGAGTAGGGCTAATATAGGCAGAACTGTTCAGTCAACTAACATTTGCTGGGAACTCTGCACCAGGTGCTAAGCAGGTGTTAGGGAACGATAAATGAAAAGCGCACACCTGCCCGCAAGGGATTTATACTCTGGGACAGAAAATGAACACACATTTCCAAAGGTGGAATCTGTCCAGGTATCTGCTTGCCCTGGACTAAAATACAAAAGTCTGGTGTCCTCAGAGCAGCAGGAGCAGAGACGATGGGTCCCTCAGCCTGCCAGGTGTGGCATAATTACCTTAGGAAGTTGATCCTAGCCTCAGCACTTCTTTCCTATCAGATTCGGTCCTCAGCTTAGAGAGAGAGAGACAGAGAGATTGCCAAGAAGGGCGTCTAAGTCCGTTCAGACACTGTAACAAATAACCATAGGCCTCTGGCTTCAACAAAAACATTTATTTATTTTTTTAAATTTTTTTATTGTTATGTTTATCACCATACATTACATCATTAGTTTTTGATGTAGTCTTCCATGATTCATTGTTTGTGCATAACACCCAGTGCTCCACTCAGAACGTACCCTCTTTAATACCCATCACCAGGCTAACCCATCCCCCCACCCCCCTCCCCTCTAGAACCCTCAGTTTGTTTTTCAGAGTCCATCGTCTCTCATGGTTCGTCTCCCCCTCCAACTTACTCCACTTCATTCTTCCCCTCCTGCTATCTTCTTCTCCTTTTTTTTTCCTAACATATGTTGCATTATTTGTTTCAGCAGTACAGATCTGTGATTCAACAGTCTTACACAATTCACAACGCTCACCATAGCACATACCTTTCCCAATATCTATCACCCAGCCACCCCCTCCCTCCCACCCCCCACCACTCCAGCAACCCTCAGTTTGTTTCCTGAGATTAAGAATTCCTCATATCAGTGAGGTCATATGATACATGTCTTTCTCTGATTGACTTATTTCACTCAGCATAACACCCTCCAGTTCCATCCACGTCGTTGCAAATGGCAAGATCTCATTCCTTTTGATGGCTGCATAATATTCCATTGTGTATATATACCACTTCTTCTTTATCCATTCATCTGTCGATGGACATCTAGGCTCTTTCCACAGTTTGGCTATTGTGGACATTGCTGCTATAAACATTGGGGTGCACGTACCCATTCGGATCCCTACATTTGTATCTTTCTGGTAAAAACCCAGTAGTGCAATGGCTAGATTGTATGGTAGCTCTATTTTCAACTTTTTGAGGAACCTCCATACTGTTTTCCAGACTGGTTGCACCAGCTTGCATTCCCACCAACAGTGTAGGAGTGTTCCCTGTTAGCCACATCCCCGCCAGCATCTGTCATTTCCTGACTTGTTAATTTTAGCCATTCTGACTGGTGTGAGGTGGTATCTCATTGAGGTTTTGATCTGGATTTCCCTGATGTCGAGCGACGTTGAGCACTTTTTCATGTGTCTCTTGGCCATTTGGATGTCTTCTTTGGAGAAATGTCTGTTCATGTCTTCTGCCCATTTCCTGATTGGATTATTTGTTCTCTGGGTGTTGAGTTTGATAAGTTCTTTATAGATTTTGGATACTAGCCCTTTATCTGCTATGTCATTTGCAAATATTTTCTCCCATTCTGTCGGTTGTCTTTTGGTTTTGTGGACTGTTTCTTTTGCTGTGCAAAAGCTTTTTATCTTGATGAAATCCCAATAGTTCATTTTTGCCCTTGCTTCCCTTGCCTTTGGTGATGTTTCTAGGAAGAAGTTGCTGCAGCTGAGGTCGAAGAGGTTGCTGCCTGTGTTCTCCTTTAGGATTTTGATGGACTCCTGTCTCACGTTTAGGTCTGTCAACCATTTGGAGTCTATTTTTGTGTGTGGTGTAAGGAAATGGTCCAGTTTCATTCTTTGGCATGTGGCTGTCCAATTTTCCCAACACCATTTGTTGAAGAGACTGTCTTTTTGCCATTGGATATTCTTTTCTGCTTTGTCAAAGATGAGTTGACCACAGAGTTGAGGGTCCATTTCTGGGCTCTCTGTTCTGTTCCATTGATCTATGTGTCTGTTTTTGTGCCAGTACCATACTGTCTTGATGATGACAGCTTTGTAATAGAGCTGGAAGTCCGGAATTGTGATGCCGCCAGCTTTGCTTTTCTTTTTCAACATTCCTCTGGCTATTCGGGGTCTCTTCTGGTTCCATACAAATTTTAGGATTATTTGTTCCATTTCTTTGAAAAAAGTGGATGGTATTTTGATGGGGATTGCACTGAATGTGTAGCTTGCTCTAGGTAGCATTGACATCTTCACAGTGTTTGTTCTTCCAATCCATGAGCATGGAATGTTTTTCCATTTCTTTGTGTCTTCCTCAATTTCTTTCATGAGTATTTTATAGTTTTCTGAGTACAGATCCTTTGTCTCTTTGGTTAAACTTATTCCTAGGTATCTTATGGTTTTGGGTGCAGTTGTAAATGGGATTGACTCCTTAATTTGTCTCTCTTCTGTCTTGTTGTTGGTGTATAGGAATGCCACTGATTTCTGTGCATTGATTTTATATCCTGCCACTTTACTGAATTCCTGTATGAGTTCTAGCAGGGGTGGAGTCTTTTGGGTTTTCCACATAAAGTATCATATCATCTGCAAAGAGTGAGAGTTTGACTTCCTCTTTGCCGATTTGGATGCCTTTGATTTCTTTTTGTTGTCTGATTGCTGTGGCTAGGACTTCTAATACGATGTAGAATAGCAGTGGTGAGAGTGGACATCCCTGCCTCATTCCTGACCTTAGGGGAAAAGCTCTCAGCTTTTCCCCATTGAGAATGATATTCGCTGTAGGTTTTTCAGAGATGGCTTTATGATATTGAGGTATGTACCCTCTATCCCTATACTCTGAAGAGTTTTGATCAAGAAAGGATGCTGTACTTTGTCACATGCTTTTTCTGCATCTATTGAGAGGATCGTATGGTTCTCGTTCTTTCTTTTGTTAATGTATTGTATCACGTTGATTGATTTGAGGATGTTGAACCAACCTTGCAGCCCAGGGATCAATCCCACTTGGTCATGGTGAAGAATCCTTTTAATGTACTGTTGGATCCTATTGGCTAGTATTTTGGTGAGAATGTTTGCATCCATGTTCATCAAGGATATTGGTCTGTAATTCTCCTTTTTGATGGGGTCTTTGTCTGGTTTTGGGATCAGGGTAATGGTGGCCTCATAAAATGAATTTGGAAGTTTTCCTTCCATTTGTATTTTTTGGAATAGTTTCAGGAGAATAGGTATTAATTCTTCTTTAAATGTCTGATAGAATTCCCCTGGGAAGCCGTCTGGCCCTGGGCTTTTGTTTCTTGGGAGATTTTTGATGACTGCTTCGATTTCCTTAGTGGCTATAGGTCTGTTCAGGTTTTCTATTTCTTCCTGGTTCAATTTTGGTAGTTGATACATCTCTAGGAATGCACCCATTTCTTCCAGGTTATCTAATTTGCTGGCATAGAGTTGCTCATAATATGTTCTTATAATTGTTTGTATTTCTTTGGTGTTGGTTGTGATCGCTCCTCTTTCATTCATGATTTTGTTGATTTGGGTCATTTCTCTTTTCTTTGTGATAAGTCTGGCCAGGGTTTTATCAATCTTGTTAATTCTTTCAAAGAACCAGCTCCTAGTTTCGTTGATCTGTTCTACTGTTCTTTTGGTTTCTAGTTCATTGATTTCTGCTCTGATCTTTATTATTTCTGTTCTCCTGCTGGGTTTAGGCTTTATTTGCTGTTTTTTCTCTAGCCCCTTTAGGTGTAGGGTTAGGTTGTGTATTTGAGACCTTTCTTGTTTCTTGAGAAAGGCTTGTATTGCTGTATACTTTCCTCTCAGGACTGCCTTTGCTGTATCCCAAAGATTTTGAACAGTTGTGTGTTCATTTTCATTGGTTTCCATGAATTTTTTAAATTCTTCTTTAATTTCCTGGTTGACCCATTCATTCTTTAGTAGGATGCTCTTTAGCCTCCATGTATTTGAGTTCCTTCTGACTTTCCTCTTGTGATTGAGTTCTAGTTTCAAAGCACTGAATATATTTCAAAGTCTGAAAATATGCAGGAATGATCCCAATCTTTTGGTACCGGTTGAGCCATGATTTGTGACCTAGGATGTGATCAATTCTGGAGAATGTTCCATGGGCACTAGAGAAGAATGTGTATTCCATTGCTTTGGGATGGAATGTTCTGAATATGTCTGTAAAGTGCATTTGTCCAGTGTTTCATTTAAAGTCTTTATTTCCGTATTGACCTTTTGCTTAGATGATCTGTCCATTTCAGTCAGGGGGTGTTAAAGTCCCCTACTATTATTGTATTGTTGTCAATGTGTTTCTTTGCTTTTGTTATTAATTGCCTTATATAATTGGCTGCTCCCATGTTAGGGTCATAGATATTTACAATTGTTAGATCTTGTTGTTGGATAGACCCTTTAAGTAGGATATAGTGTCCTTCTTCATCTCTTATTACTGTCTTTGTTTTAAAATCTAATTTGTCTGATATAAGGATTGCCACCCCAGCTTTCTTTTGTTGTCCATTAGCATGGTAGATGGTTTTCCACCCCCTCACTTTCAATGTGGGGGTGTTTTGGGGTCTTAAATGAGTCTCTTGCAGACAGCATATCGATGGGTCTTGTTTTTTAATCCAATCTGATAGCCTGTGTCTTTTGATTGGGGCATTGAGCCCATTTACATTCAGGGTAACTATTGAAAGGTATGAATTTAGTGCCATTGTATTGCCTATAAGGTGACTGTTACTGTATATTGTCTGTGTTCCTTTCTGATCTATGCTGCTTTTAGGCTCTCTCTTTGCTTAGAGGACCCTTTCAATATTTCTTGGAGGGCTGGTTTTGTGTTTGCAAATTCCTTTAGTTTTTGTTTGTCCTGGAAGCTTTTTATCTCTCTTTCTATTTTCAGTGACAGCCTAGCTGGATATAGTATTCTTGGCTGCATATTTTTCTCGTTTAGTGCTCTGAAGATATCACGCCAGTCCTTTCTGGCCTGCCAGGTCTCTGTGGATAGGTCTGTTGCCAATCTAATGTTTCTGCCATTGTAGGTTACATATCTCTTCTCCCGAGCTGCTTTCAGGATTTTCTCTTTGTCTCTGAGACTGGTAAGTTTTACTATTAGATGTCGGGGTGTTGACGTATTTTTATTGATTTTGAGAGGGGTTCTCTGTGCCTCCTGGATTTTGATGCCTGTTTCCTTCCCCACATTAGGGAAGTTCTCGCTATTATTTGCTCCAATAGACCTTCTGCCCCTCTCTCTCTTTCTTCTTCTTCTGGGATCCCAGTTATTCTAATGTTGTTTCATCTTATCGTATTGCTTATCTCTCGAATTCTGCCCTTGTGATCCTGTAGTTGTTTATCTCTCTTTTTCTCAGCCTCTTTATTTTCTGTCATTTGGTCTTCTATATCACTGATTCTCTCTTCTGCCTCATTTAACCTAGCAGTTAGTGCCCCCATTTTTTATTGCACCTCATTAATAGCCTTTTTGATTTCGACTTGGTTAGATTTTAGTTCTTTTATTTCTCCAGAAAGGGTTTCTCTAATGTCCGTATTGAGTAGGTCCCTGGCAGACGGTACTACCTCTTGTTCTTTTTGCTGAGGTGATTTTTTCGTCTTGTCGTTTTGTCCAGACGAGAATAGATGAATGAGAGAACAGAATGCTAACAGGTTAACAATGTCCCCAGCAAATATACTCTCATACAAATCAGAAAAGACTTGAAACCAGGGGACAAGAATGGGAAAGAAAGGAAAAAGAAAGAGAAAAAAAGAAAAAAAAGGAAAAAGAAAAAGATAAAAACAAACAAAAACAGAACAAAACAAAAAAAAAACAGAATATGATCAAATATGATCAGGCTAGTGTATAGGTCAGTGCCACACACTAGATTTTGGGCGTATTTTGGTCTGTTAGAAGAAAGTGCCTCCTAAAATTTTAAAGGAAGAAAGAGTTATATATGTTCAAAATAAGGGTTGATACAATGAAGGGATGGAAGATGACTGTAAAGATGAAAATTATAAAAGATTTTATAAAAGGAATTGATAAGTTGTTTGAAAAAAGAAAGAAGATTTAAAAAATATAAAAAAGAAAAAAAAAAGGGAGAGAATGTGATCAGGCAGGAGACTAGAACAAAGCCATATACTAGTGATTTAGCGTATATTTTGATCTGTTAGAAGAAACTGTATCTCAAAATTTTAAGGAGAGAACAACTTATATATATATGCCAAAAATAAGGGTAACTACTATGAAGGGATAAAATATGACTCTAAAAATGAAAAATAAAAAATGTTTTTTTTAAAAGGAATTGATAAGATGTTGGTTGAAAAAGGGAAAAAGAAAAATTAAAAAAAAACAGTTAAAAAAATTAACTTTGAAAAACTAATGAATCTCGGTAAAAAAGCCATGAATTCTATGTGCAGTATTCCCCTAGCGCTGGAGTTCTCCCATTCTCCTTGATCGGTAAACTTGGTCTTGGCTTGCTGGCTGTTCGTGCTGATCTTCTGGGGGAGGGGCCTGTTGCCGTGGTTCACAAATGTCTTTGCCAGAGGCGGAATTGCCCCGCCCTTGTGAGTCCAGGCTAAGCAAGCTGCTCGGGTTTGCTCTCAGGAGCTTTTGTTCCCTGCAAGCTCTTGGTATAGCTTTGGAGGACCAGGGTGAAAATGGTGGCCTCCCAATCTCCACCAAGAGGAGCCGAGAACTCGGGGCCCTGCTCCTCAGTGTGCCCCCAGAGAAAAGCAGTCACTCCCGTCTCCCCGGTCTCCGGCCGCACTCCGTGCTCTCCCGGCCCGTGACCGAGCATTTCTATCTCTGGCACCCGACCCCGTGTGGAGTCTCCAAACCCAGCAGATCTCTGCGGTGTGCTCCCGCGCCGCTCCTCCCGGGGGAGGGGGGAGAGTCTCCTTGGATCTGCAGCTTGTTGGGTCCCTGCTGGAGGAGCAGTGGCCCGACCAGGCCGCGTATCACAGTTTATGGCAACCCCGAGCTGAGAGCCCGCACCTCGGCTCCGTCTCTGCAGCCGGCTTCCCCGCTCCGATACCTGGGAGCTCTGCCACACTCAGGCACCCCTGGGCTTTCTGTGACCCCGAGGGTCCTGAGACCACACTGTCCTGCGAGGGATCCCCCCTGCTTAGCCACTGGAGCGACGTCCCTCAGCGGAGCCGACTTCTAAAAGTTCCGATTTTGTGCTCCGCGGCTCTATCACTTGCCAGAAGCAGAGGAGGCCCCCTCCCCCGCCGTCTATCCTCCCGAATATCGCCTCGGATTCAGAGAGTTGTTGCTACTCTCTTCTTTGATCGCCTGTTGAGTTCGTATGTGTTCAGAATGGTTTGATCCCTATTCAGCTGAATTCCTGAGACCAGAAGAAATCCAGGTCTCCTACTCCTCCGCCATCTTGCTCTGCCCCCAACAACATTTATTTCTCACAGTTGTAGAGACTGGGAAGTCCAAGGTCAAGAAACCAGCAGATTTGGTGTCTGGTGGGAGCCTGCTTTCCCGTTCATAGGCAGCCATCTCCTCGTTGTGTCCTCACATGGTGGAAGGGACAAGAGAGCTCTCCAGAGTCTGTTTATAAAGAAACTATCCCATTCACAAAGGCACCACCCTCATGACCTAATTGCCTCCCAAAAGCCCTACCCTCTAAAACCATCACATTGGGGGTGAGAATATCAACACATGAGTTTCATGGGGATATGGGCATTCAGTCCATAGCAGGTGAGTTCTGGGTCACTAGGGGCAGGAAACCATGAATAAAGGTGATTTATGCGCAGTGAAGAGAGAATGAAATTCAACCAGAGATGGGGGTAGATATGCAGAGGATTTGGGGCTCGATCCCATGAGCCCAAGACCACGACCCAAGCAGAAACCAAGAGTCAGATGTTCAATTGACTGTGCCACCCAGATGCCCCTGGGGTCAATCGTTTCTAATGCAGGGCTAGTTACTCAGTTACTCATTCTGTAACCTCTTGAAAGCATGCTGTCATTAAGTGCCAAAATGTCGACCTCCTGCTCTCAGGCTCTGGCCAGCACATTGTTTATGGGTATCTGTCAGCAAAAAGGCCATTCTGCCAAACATACATATTCTTAGTTGTATTTCCTACAGGTAGAAGGGAAAGATTTTCTTCAAGATTACAAACTTTGTGATGGAAGGAAATATTCTCCCAACCCATGTGAAGGTTTTTATTTTTCTATTGTCATTCAGTTTCCAGTGTTCAGTTCAGTTGTTGGCATGTGGTGGGCATTCAGGAAATAGTCATGGAGTTGAGTGTGCTGCCTCATGCCTAAGATTACAGAAAACAGAGTCAGAAGACAGGATTGGGGATACTTGACTTTGGTGAGAGGGTGTTCATACTCCTTGCCTAGGAATACATATTTTCATAGAGCTTCTACCACTCATCATTATTTGCAAAATAATCAGAATTTCAAGGAGAGAGGAGCTTCCTGTCACAGAGAACCATGGCAGTTATGTAGCATTGCAGGCAATATTTTTCTCTGTGAGGATCCTTAGTGAATTGAGTGATTCCAAAGATAAGTAAAGATTCCTCCCTTCCAGGTAATGGAAGGAACTTTCCCACTGTTGGAGACAGGGAGAGAGAAGAGAGAGAGAGAGAGAGGGAGAGAGAGACAGAGAACCCACTATTATCTTTGATATTTCTGTACAAAAATTAGGTGTTTTTATAGTACAAAAGTTAGAACTTCACCAGATGTGGGTTTTGGGATTTGAGAAACAAAACATTTTTCTAGTATCATCTAGCTACAGTATAATCACAAAAACAAGGCTACCCAAACTAAACAGTTTGTTTGGTTCTTGGATATGCAATAATTATCATAAAGATTCTGATTTCCCATGAGATCTTTAAAATTTTTAATGCGGGGCACCTGGCTGGCTCAGTCAGTTAAGCATCCAACTCTTGATTTCAGCTCAGGTCATGACCTCAAGTCGTGGGACCAAAGCCTGCGTTGGGCTCCACACTCAGTGGGGAGTCTGCTTGAGATTCTCCCTCTCCTTCTGCTTCTCCCTCCACTTGTGCTCTCACTCTTTCTCTTTCTAAAATAAATAAATAAATCTTTTAAGAAATTTTAATGCAACCCATATGAAAAATACTAATCTTTTTTAGACAAGGTGATTTTAAAGTTTGTTTGAAGAAGTAATAGTGCTACGAAAATTATGAAAATAAACTGAGCCACCACCATATGTTAAAGCTACAATAATTTAAACTGTATGGTACTTATGCCTGATGGCCAGATCCATGGATCAAAGAGAAAATTCAGAAATAGGCACAAATATATATGGGAAATGAGTATGTCACAAAGTGACATTTAAAACCAGCGGGGAAGAGATAGACTCTCAGTAAATGACGTTTGAACAGTGACAGAAATTCAAATGAAGCTTGAAATTCAGACTTTTTGTTAAATCTGAATATTCACTTTCAAATATATAAACTAAATCTATAGTGTACCTTGGAATGAAAATCACTTTATGCGATAGATTTGAAAGTCTATCATTTAATCTAATAAATAATTAGTATCACAAGAGTAAAATGTTACAAGTTGTGATGATGAAAGTTGCTAATTCAATGTACAAAAAATTACTGTGTACTTGAAAACACTTAATAGGGAATCAAATTGATAGTCGATATGGATCTTAAGAGAGATTTTTTGGAAAATATCATTATATTCTTTTTGAGACAAGCACCACTTATTAAAATAAGTAATAATGAGATGTAGGTCAAAGGGCACACACTTTCAGTTATAAGATGAGTAAGTTCTGGGGATTTAATGTAGGGCATTGATTAGAGTTAATAACATTGTACTGCATACTTGAAATTTGCTGAGTGTAGATCTTAAGTGTTCTCACCACAAAAAGAAGGTAACTAGGGAAGGTGATGAATGTGTTAATTAGCTTGATTGTGGTAATCCTTTCACAATATACATATATCAAATTGTCACCTCATACACCTAAAATATATACAGTTTTGTCAATTATATCTTGATAAAGCTGAAAAAAAGGTAAATAAAACAAAGCAGATAAGAGATTGGATACCCTAATCCTAATCTTCCTATGATTATTTGGGGTACTATTATTTAAAACCACATTTAATTTTTAGATATTTATTTTCATTTAGGCCATGCATTTTTTGAAAAAGAGTCCTACTAGAAATTCTTCACAGCTTGTAAGGATGCATTAAAAATAGGATGTCAAAATTTCATGGGAAGGGAATAATTCCAAAATTATATATAAGCGCATCTATGAATCAGATATAATAAAGAACCCAGTCTGAAGAAAGAAGTGCAATATAAATGCTAACTTCCATGGTTAAATAATATTCAGTATCATGTACAAAGGGACATTTGAAAACCACCATTAATGGTTTTGACAGCATGGTAGATACATGAATTCATCTATGCTTCTGTTTTTCTTGCTTTCTGAGAAATTTCTGGCTCTTAGTCAGGAAGCAATATGGTGAAAATGTGATTGAAGAAATATAGAGAATGGAAAATTGACAAAGTGGCATGCAATTATCCCTGACAATAGAGCCAACATGGGGATTTAGTAACTAGAAGCATATGACGTGTGTTCACACTGCTTAGTAATGTGTCTGGTGAGTAATTATAGCCCCACATCATGTAACAAAATTATGTCTATAAGCAGAAAGATAGTGGCTCAGGTTCATAATCACCTTGTTCAGCCAAAGACAAACTACATGAGTATAAGAAATTATGAAACTGCGGGCGCGTGGGTGGCTCAGTCGTTAAGCGTCTGCCTTCGGCTCAGGCCATGATCCCAGGGTCCTGGGATCGAGCCCCGCATCGCACTTCCTGCTCCGCAGGAAGCCTGCCTCTCCCTCTCCCACTCCTCCTGCTTGTGTTCCCTCTCTCTGTCAGGTAAATAAACAAAATCTTAAAAAAAAGAAAGAAATTATGAAACTGGCTTGTAGCATACTTACCGGAGGCTTTCAAACCAGATTTTTTTTTTTTTAAAGGCTGCTGGAAACAAGTAATTACTGAGTGTTTGCAGGTAACAATACCAAGTCGGCAGGGCTTGCCAACAAGCCATCTTGCTTATGTAACCAAACTCCATGCCTCACCTGGGGCAGTCTTGTTCCAAGTGCCCAGGAGCCCCTGCCTGACTGGATGCAGCGTCCATGTGGCTTTGCCACTTTGTTTTTATTCTGTTTCTGATCCTCAAAGATGCTTCTTTTTTTTTTTAAGATTTTATTTATTTATTTGACAGAGAGAGAGCCAGAGAGCACAAGCAGGGGGAGGAGCAGAGGGAGAGGGAGAAGCAGGCTCCCCACCGAGCAGGGAGCCCAATGCGGGCGGGGCTCAATCCCAGGACCCTGAGATCATGACCTGAGCGGAAGGCAGACGCTTAACCGACTGAGCCACCCAGGCAATCCTTCTTCTTCTTCTTTTTTTTTTAAAGATTTATTTGTTTATTTGAGAGAGAGAAAGAGAGTGCGCGTGTGTGGACTCGCAGGAGCGAGGGAGGGGGCAGAGGGAGAGGGAGAGAATCTCCCGCAGACTCCCTGCAGAGCACAGAGCCCCACCTCAGCCCGGAGCTGAAACCAAGAGGAGGATGCTTAACCGAATGAGCCACCCAGGGGCCCCAAAGGTGCTTCTTTTGTTTTTGAGCCTGGTTCTGTGTTTTTAAAATCCCCTTGAAATATTTTATCTATTATTGTTATGTGTTTGGAATGACAGAGGGATGTTAATGCGAGAACTTATGATGGCATCTCAGGGAACATGGTAATAACAGACATTACGGAATGGATGGCTCATCTCAAATACTGATTTGTACTGATATTAGAAAATTAGGGGTCCTAAAAAAAAGAAAATTAGGGATCCTAGAAAGTGTCAGGCTACAAGTTAAAAAAAAGACCATCTAAGTGTCTCATTTTTAGTGTTTGTGGGTATGGGGGCCTCTGCAGGCCCCAAAAATCATATACCGTGTGGGAGGATTTCTCAGTAAGGAGTGCCCTGCACCTCTACAAAACCGGATCTGCCCACTCTCTTTCCTCTTCACAAAGTAGCTAAGGGTCACTCAGTAGCTAATATCCTTTCTTTGTGTAGCTTGATGAAGCTACGTTGTTAAAGAATAAAACGTCAGTGACACCTGTTAAGGATGGTAAGGTGGACCTTATTGGGAACCCTCCTGCTAGGCAAAGGGACCACTGCTGTGGGATTTTACAGTGGGGGAGGGAGGTTGGGCTTAGGCAAGGACAGGGACACATTGGGGATGAGGGGGCTTCTGGATAAACCCACCCAACGGGATTCTTGCTGGAGACAGGCTGTGGGGATTAGACATCCCCTGCGGGACACTGGAGGATGAGGAGCCAGATCAGATATTGGGGGTGGGGTGGGGTTAGGGTTAAACTGACTTAGCAGGTTCTTGGTCAAGCTGTATTTTATAAGTAAGTGCATAGATGGACCTACGAGAAAGTTGCAGAGCCTGACTAAAGTTTGGTCAAGAATCTTTGTCAGCTTCTGTATCAACCATTCCACGACCCAGATTGCAACTTCCGACTTGACATCCTCTTTATTACATACTACTTAAAATGACAATTCCCAAAGTACGTAAATAATTCCTAGCCCCTCTTTGTCCTCCTCAATCGGTTTTCACAGTATGGAGCCTCAGTCTGTTCCAATGTATTTGGAGAAGTATGTAACATCCTCTAGTGGTGAGTTTATGTGTTAAAAAATCACGTTGGCGCACACCTGCAGAGGTCGGGAATGACTTAACTGCCCCTTTAATTGCATCCTCGGTAGCCCATTTCAATGAAAGCTCTAATGTTAAGACACGCTGACTCCTGAGAGTTCCTGTTTTTCTAAACTGCAGGAGTGCATCTTTGGGATTTTCAAAATCGAATTCAGATTTGGTAGAAAACTATTCTACAAAAGATGTCAACGGATCGATGTTGTTAGTTGGGTGTAGACAGTGCGGCCGGAAAGCTGGGAGAAGGGTGGGTGGAGGGCACCGAGGGCAATTCTGCTCGTTAATTCTGGTTGGACAACATTCTAAGGCAGAAAGTCTGAAGACACTCCGGCCCCTCCCAATCCAGACACACAACTGAATGATGTCCACGCTTAACGATTAACACATTCCCAGCCAGCACACCCCAGGTTGGGAGCAATTCCTGGGGCCCGACTTACAACCTCCGTCTCTCCCTCTGATTCAAGAAAGCCTCGTGAATGAGGACGAGCACACAGAGAATGGTGAACGAGGGCGCAGCAGGTTCCAGGCCTGGAGACTGTGCTGCGTCACTCCACTGATGGCCAGAGGTGTCACCTGACCCTCGCAGGATTCTTTGGTTCTTGGACTTATTGCTAAAGGAGGGCAGTTTCCTGTCCCATCCTTAATGACACATGCGACTTCTATAAACTTGCTCTTTTTGGAACTAATCAAGACTCAGTCGACTGAGAAAAATGAAAAAGATTTCCTTTTGGTAAAACAAGACAACCAATTGGAATAAGGCACATTCTTCAATATCCATAAGAAACAAATACAATTTATTGGTTTTCTTAAAAGCACCCACCTGTGGTCGTTGTGAGGGCCGGTAGCAAAGTATATGCATTCAATGCATATGTGTGTGCAGGTGTTTGTTTATTTGATAGGTCGTTTTAAATAATAGTCAATGGTCATTAGAGGATTTAAATAATAGTCATAGTTCATGTTCAAGTAAACATTTAAGTACCTACCATGTTTTAAACATTGTAATTGTTGTAAATATAATGATACAAAATAAACCACCAGAAAAAAAAAATCTCAAAAAAAGAAACACAAACAAAAGCAATCACGGTTGCATAAGGAAGAAGAGGGACTGCCAAGAAATGTGACATTAATACTGGCAAAGCCCATTTGTTTTTTAAGTAGAAAAAAAGCAAAATGCGCCTGTGTTTGGAAATCAGCGTGCTGTTTCTTTTATGACAGGGATGGGAAATAAATTTAAATCGCTTCTAATCTGATCCACTGCAACAGCTGCTGGGAGCTTTGTGTTGATAATGACGGGGCTGAGTTTGGGGCAGGGAGAGGGAAGGCTGCAATTGTTCTGGACCAATGGTGGCAAGCATTACATCTTCTTGCCAACTCTACCCTATTGTGATGTGACTCAGGCCACCGCTTCTCAAATGCAAAATGTGCTCTTTAGTTCAGGTAAATGCTCCTTGGCTAAGGGTAAGTTTAGTTTATGATCCTCAAAGAGAAGAAAGTGGGAGATCATCTCCAGTACAGGAGCCGACCTATGGATTTTTAAAGACATCAAAACAAGCTAAAATAGACTCTGCAGGTAATACCGGAAGGAAAGGCATCGACTAACTTATATTTTTATGGATTAAAGATTAGAGGATAATGGTTGGTTTACGGATAGGGCTAAACTGGGCAAGCTGGTTGTGGTATCATCCGGTAAGAAACACCTGGGAGCCTTGATTTTACCAGAAGGCCCAGGACCCCATCAGGTTAGGGTTAGGGCTAGGTCCACTGGGGACTGTCTGTTGCCCATTTCAGCTGATGACACAGAACAATTGCCAATGGGTGGGCTCTCTCCATTCTTCAGGCAGTGCAGGTGGTTGGGGATAGACCCAACTTCCACAGGCCTGGGGGGCCCCACCGACTGCTCAAAGGCAGCTGATGGGATACATACCACACATGCGTGAGCCATGCCCCTCAGGGGAGCCAGGAACCTGGAGCACGGCAAGTGTCTGGGGAGGTGAGCTCACGGGAGTGAGCGATTGGGGCTTCCTGGTATTGAATTCCAAGCCTTAACCGACACAAATGTGCATCTATATATTTTAAAGATTTATTTATTTATATTTATTTGAGAGAAGAGAGAGTGCCCTTGTGTGCATGAACTGGGGGAGGGGGAGGGGCAGAGGGAGCGGGAGAAGCAAACTCCACTGAGAAGGCAGTCCGATGCGGGGCTTGATCCCCGGACCCCAGGATCTTGAGCTGAGCCAAAAGCAGACGCTTAGCCATCTAAGCCACTCAGGCGCCCCCACAAATGTCCATATTCCCGTGGAAGGCAGAGAGGAAGAATCTGGACTGCCTTGCCAGGGCTGGATGGGAGGCCTAGCCAGGGTCGCCCTCTACAAGACACACCTGAGCCTTGATTGTGGCAGAGGCCCATCAGGCGTTCTGTTCTCATGGGGGCTGATTGTCACTCTCTGCAGCTGCTGCCTCAGAGCAGTTTTCAGGAGGTGGGATCCCTAGTTGCCAAAGGCTACACAGGGCGCCTGGCCTGCGCTATATGGGTTTAGAGGACTGGGTCTGCCCGAGGCCAGTTGATTGGTGCATATTGCGCATAAGCAGGCTGCATAGCTCAGGCTAGCCAGGGACGTGGGATAGGGCAATGTTGGGCCAGGTCAGTTCACAAAAAAAAGGGCTCTGGGTGGGTACCTGGAATCTGCCTAGTTCCAAGTCTTACCTAAGCAAATGAGCATATTCCCCCAAAGACAGAGCTATAGAAAACTACATTACCAGTGTGGGAAGTGTGGAATGGTCAAAATGATGCCAGCAGGCCGGGTCCAAGGACCTGGTTGGGGGGGGGGAAGTCAAACATGAGCCAGCAGGAGGTGCAAGCAGAGTTTACTGAAGATATGGAGCGGGCAGATACAGACCCCCGTCCAGGAGACTCGGAAAGGAGCCCGAGCATGAGTCTCATCTGTGTTTCAGGTCTGGTGTACGTGTCCTCTCAGGCATCCAGGAAGTGGTTTGGACAAGGACAAGATCCCCGTGTCTATCATACGTCACTTATTCCTTGAAGCCAGGGGTCTTGGCGTCAAGAAGTCTAGCGCCAGTGCTTAGAAATTATCTATTGTGCTGGAAGACTCCAATGATATCATTAACTCTTTGTTCCATACAAGGAAGACTTGCACTGAAGCATGTGTAGGGTGGGGGTGCAGGTCTTAGTAAGAATAGAAGCAGGAAAAAAAAAAGCAAAGGGGAAAAAAAACAGGTTTTCTTTCATGGGGTCCTTCCCGTTTCCCCTGTCTCAAAAATACCGTTTATAACAGACAAATGGAAGTCTTGCTTGCTGGAGAAGCTTGGGATCTCACCAGGGAGCCTGTCCATTGGGGACTAATGGCAGTTTAATGCTGATACCTCAGAAAGATTTTTGGGGGAGTGGGCACTCTCTACCCTGGAGGCTATGCAGGTGTTGGGGACCAGTCTGAGCCCCAAAGTCCTGAAATGTTCCAGCAGCCAAACTAATCCCACACAAATGCGCATATTCTCCCTGAGGGCAGAGCTGGAGGAACCTGGAACTGTCTAGCCAGGGTGGGCCACACAGGATGGTCAGGGTACCCTCCAATAAGAGACATTTGGAAGCCTCCATGGTGGAGAAGCCTGGGACACCATCAGACAGCCAGTCCAACTAGGGATCGGCAATCCCCAGTTTCAAGTGGAGACTCAGAAATATTTTTGTGGCGTGGGCTCTCTACACCCTGATGCCATTCTGGTGATTGGGGTCCTGCCCAAACTCATTGGTCCTGAAGAGCTCCTTGGAGCCCAAGCCCTGCTAATAGGGTCTGGACTGCGCATGCATGGGTTGGGGGGTGGGGGGAAGACAGGTCAGGGCAGCCAGGGTCCTGAGAAAAGACAATGTTAGCTGAGACTGGTCACAGGAGGGAGCTCCTGGAGGTACCTGGCATCTTTCTAATTCTGAGCCTCAACCTGCACAAATACACATATTCCCCCCAAGGCAGAGATGCAGAAATCTGGCCTGCTTTGCCAGGGCAGTGGTGGGTGAGATTACTGGGGTACTATCTCTTAAGCAATACTCAGGAGCATTGATTGCTGGAAAAGCTTGGGATTCTATCAGGCAGTCAGTCCAAATGGCAACTGAAAATGGCCAATTTAAGAAGCCTTGGAAAGATTTTAGGTGGGTGGGCTCTCTCCACCCTGAAGGCTGTGGACCAAGAAGACCACAAGGCTGTAAAGCCCAAAGTGTTTATTTGGGGCCTTAGGGATTGCAATCTTGGGAGACATAGAGTTGACCAGCATTTGAATTATAAATTGTGAGCCCAGGAGTGCAGCCTTACAAAGGCAGAAACCACAAGGTTACATAACTTGTTTTGAAAGAATTATGAATGGTGCTGGTGGAGTTCAACGGACTGATACAGGATTAGCTATTTAGCTGGCAGATGTTACATTATCTCCATTTCAGCCCAAAGTAGAAGCCACATTCTGGGAAGTGATCTAGTTGCAATTGACAAAAGTCAAAAGTTCATGGTGTTCCTATGAACAGGAGAGATGGGCATTGGCTCTGCTTTCTCGGTATCTTCCAGACTCTAGTTTGGATGACTCTCTTCACAATGCTTACTTCATGTTGGAAGTTTTTTTTTTTTTTTAACATTTCCCCCTTTTGATCAAGATCTTTCAGACAGGAAAGCATCAGTGATCAATTTCATGATGGTGGAGTTTCATTTCATCGCTGGAGTGGTTGGCAGCCTCCGCTTGGTCCATCATATCTCTCAGGAAGGGGGCTATTTCATAGCTGATTGATATTTAGTATATTCAACAAGGTGCTAGGTGAGAGTCTTATGGCCACATTTGAGTAACAAGGAGGTTTGAGGAAATAAGGTCTAGCCATCAATCAGTTTCTCATTTCCTTTAGTCAAAGGGTAGATCTGATGAATGGTTTCAAGTCTTTGAGCAACTATCATTGACATTTTGAGTAGGTACAGCAATAGGAAATATGCAGTACAAGAAATTTGAAAATAGCATATAGGACAAATTAAAATAATCCAGCTAAAAATACCACAAAACTTAAAATTACACCTCCTGTGGTAATAGTTTGAGCAATGGAGTGGTTTCCCATATTACTTGTTGTGAGGTGTTTACCCAAGTACAGCAAGAGGTATTAGGTATGGCACAGACTCCTCCTGGGGCTGCAAGTAAATAATCTAAACCATCCTGTTGTGAAGGACTACCCAAGCGAGGGAACCTAAAGATCTTTTCTGGGCTCCGATGGCTCTGGGGGTGGTTCAAGCTACTCTGTTAACAGTTCTGGTAATACTTCTCATCATAACTTCCAAGTCTGCTGTGCCTACTCCAAGCCACGGACCTATGACTCGGTATCTGATCTCTGAAATATCTGACAAGAAGGTCACAGCCTTAGCTATGGCCACAACTGTTGTCTTCATATTCAGAAGGGTCCTCATCGACTATGGATGAGGCTCTTTTTCTTCTTGAGTGAGATTTAGGAAGCCATTTTGAGAATAGTAAAAGATGTTAAATGCCCCCCCAAAACATGTGCCACCAAGACCTCTCCAACTGTCAGGACATTCATAGGCCCAAGACTGGTGAACATATCCACAAAAATATATGCTTTATGCACAGAGCATGTTGGGGGAAGTGGTCCAGTTGCAACTGACAAAAGTCAAAAGTTCATGGTGTTCCAAGGATTGCAACAGGAGAGTGCAAACGCTCTGCCTCCTCAATATCCTACTGACTCCATTTTGAATGACTCTCTTAGCAATGCTTATCTCATTTTGAAATCTTTCACAGGGCTATGCTGGTGTTTGAGGACCTGCCTGAGCTCCACAAGCTTGGCAGCTCCAGCAGTAAAAGGCCAGCTGACAGGGTGTGCCCTGTGACTGCCTGTTTGCTGCTGGGGCAGGTCAGACTAGCCAGGAAACTGAAATTGTGTCAGGAGAAACCCAGTTATAGGAGCGGCCTATTGGTGATGCCTGGCATCTGCCTAATGCTTAGCCTAAACCTACATAGATGTGCATATTCCCCCTAAAGGCAGAGCTGGAGGAATCTGGGTTGTCTTGCCGTTGTGGCAAGATAATGCCGTTGAGGCATTTCAGCAATGCCTCAGAGTGATTTTTGGGGTGTTGGCTTCCTCCACGCTGAGGCAAAGCGTTAGGTTAGGGATGGGTCTCAGCTCCACAGGCCTGAAGGGCTCTGGCTGCCCCAGGGCAGCTGCTGGAGTGTGGACTGTGCATGTACAGAGTAGCTGGGACCTAGAACAGGGTAAGTGTCTGGAGAGGTTGGTTCACAAGAGTGGGCTCTTAGGAGAGTAAAACATTGGCCTAATCTCAAGGTCTACTGATCTGTTGTGGAATATTCCCCTCGAGGCATTGTTAGAGGTTTTTCAACTGCCCTGCCAGGGAAGGATTGGGCAGCAGGACAAAGTATCCTTTGTTAGAAGACGCCTGGGGGTACTGGTTCTGGAAGAAACCTGGAACCCCAACAAGGATCAAGTCCACATGAGGACTGTTGCCCACCTGCAGCTGTCACATTGGAGCAATTTTCAGAAAGTGGGCTCTGACATGGAGATGTCAGAGATTGTGCTGAGATTATGTTGGAGGGTGACTCGAGTTCTTCAGGCTTGGAGGGCTGGGACTTCCCAAGACTGGCTTGTGGGTCCGTACTTGACACACGTGAACCATGCAAGTCTGGGTAGCCAGGGACCTGCAGCAGGGCAATGTTGGGTGAGGCTGGGTCATAGAACGTGGGGCTCTTGGGAATACTTGGCATCTAATTCCAAGCATTCATCTCCACAAATGCACCTATTCCCCACTGAGAGCAGAGCTGGAGGGATCTGGTTTGCCTTGCCAGGGCTGGTTTGGGTGGTTGGCTGGTGTAGCTTTTACTAACAGATAGCTGGAAACCTTGATTACTGGTAAACCCCATATCAGTTTAAAGCTGCCACCTCACACGGGTTTTTTGGGGTTGGGCTCCCTCCACATTGGAGACTATGCCTTTGGTTGGGGTTGCACCTGAGCTGCACGGCCCTGGAGTACCCAGGTAGCCCAAGTCTGGCTGACAGGTAGGTTCTGCACATTCGTGGGCCACTGAAGATCTGGAAAATCAGGGACCTGAACTGAGCCACATCTGGAGAACCCAGTTCTCACAAGTGATCTCTTGGGGGTCCATGGTATCTGCCTTATTCCAAGGCCTAACCTACACAAATGTGCATGTGGGGGCCAATGGCAGTCTGCCCCCAAATATGCCCCTTTGGGATATTATTTTGAAATAAAGTTACATAAGAAATAGCCAGCGCAAGGAGAACACACAGATACCCTCTCCCTCCACTGTATCTCCTGAACACAGGAAATAAACTGCCCATGTGAAAGGTTGGGACACCTTTCCCTGTACCAGGATGTGAAGAGACATCCTTATCACCAGAGAGAGGGAATTCTGTATAAATAAACCTTGTTACTTTTAATAATTTACTACCTCAGATCAAATTCTTTTTAGAATTCCTTACTGACTGACGCCATCAAACATAAGTTTTCTTTTAACTATTACTCACTGGTTTATTGTTTCTTTGCCTAAAAAGCATAAAAGCTGGCTGCCTTGGTCATTCCTTTGGGTCTCAGTTTTAATGTTGGGCCTCTATGCACAGTTAACTAAACTTTTTTTCCTTCCGTTAATCTCTCTCATGTCAATTTAATTCTTAGACCAGCTAGAAGAATCTTGAAGGATGGAAAAATATTTTTCCTCCCCAACGGCTGGCATAGTCAGCAGGATGGACTTCCCTGGCTGGACACCACTGCAGCTGAGATCCTGGGACAGGTAGCAAACAGCTGATATAAAGTAAGAGTCCTTACTTGGCTCTCTAAGTGCAGGGTCTAATGGAATGAGAATGAAGGGGGCCCTTTTTATCTCTTTCTAAACGTAGATTAGCAGGAGACAATATTCGTGGAATTCGTTACTTGGGCTTAGCATCTCTGGTAAATTTGGTAAAGTGCTCTTTGTTTGACACATTTTCTCCAACAGAGGGTCACTGTTTGTTTTTGTCTTCTGTGTCATTTGTCATGAAAGGAATTATGGTAGAGAAGGAACACAGGCATTGGCCTTATCAGCCTGCTGTTCGAACCAGCCTCACAGACTGGTGCACTCATGGTTCTCATCGGACCGGTGTCTGTTTAGACAAAATTTGCGGGGGGCCCCTCTGTAAAATCCAGATGAGGGTTTTCCTTTTGTCTTGTTTTATGTCTGAAACCTTTACTTTGAGACTAGTGAGACTATTCTCTCTGGTCTCCGCCATCTGGAGGGTGACTTAACCTGGGCACAACTTGGTGGGTAGTCAAATAGACTGGGGTTCAGAGACACACAGTTATAAGCAGCGCTCCCTTTGGCTGTGCCAGCCAGCTCTCTGAGGAGTTAGTCGTAAGAGGTCCCTTGCCAATAAGGGAACTTTGTGGTCTTAAACTTTATTGTTTGTTAGTGCTGGAAAAGTCCCATTGCAGGAGTGCCTGCCTCGTGTCATAGATCAGCACGACTGACTGGAGACATCTCACATTTTTGTGAGAGACCAGAGACATTGTTTTCACTATCCCATTTTTACTACCTGTACAATAAAGGCCTTTGTTTTCTTAGGCTATTTTTGGGGAGTAAACTTGTGAATCATGGGGGCCGCATCATCTAGGCCCTCTCCTGGGATGCCTCCTACACCCAAGGGCTAAGCCTGGAAAGTTGCCTCTGGGTTGTTCCATAAAAAGGCTTATTGGCTTGAGTCACTATTGAGATCAATATGATCCTACTCATCATGGCCAGATGATGGCTCCTTTAAATTGGCTGTATTTGAAAGAAAAAAAAACACTTTTTTTTTTTTTAAATTTTTTATCTGAGAGAGAGAGCACAAGTGGGGAAGAGGGTCAGAGAGAGGGAGGAGCAGATTCTCCGCTGAGCAGGGAGCCGATGTGGGGCTCAATCCCAGGACCCTGAGATCAGGACCCGAGGTGAAGGCAGACGCTTACTGACTAAGCCACCAAGGCGCCCCCAAACCCCACTCTTTATAGAGCATTCTCAATTGTTTTATTAGTGTAACAGCTGGCCTTAGGGACTCTCGAGAAGAGGAAAGAACAGAAATTAGACATCAGACAAATATTATTGTCCACATCCTATGTAAGTTCCCCTTCTTAAAATCTGGCCCCATCTGCTTATTTTAACTTCCCTTTAGCCATCCTGACTTAAAAAAGCACTCTGACCCAGTCTCTGGGTTCAAAGTATACGGGTTACTCATGTAAATGTTGAAAGCCAAGAAATGACTCGAACAAAAGTTCTCTCTCTCTCTTTCATAAATAAAATAAATTAAAAAAAAAAGGCAGGTCATTTCCTTAATATCCAAGCTTTAATCCAGTTCTCTGGGGGAATTAGAAACTATTGTTTTTGTCTTGAAGATCTCTACAAAACCAGAAATATAACTCTAGAAACAAGGCAAAACCCACCTATCTTTACCAATCCCCAAACCTTGCCTATTCCTCTCAAAATATTTGTAGATATTAGAAAACACCAGGATATTAGAACAAATGGCCTTGTACTTAAAAGAGGTAAAAAATAATTACCCCAAAACTAAACAAACAAACAAAGTTTTCATTCTTTCTCTGTCTCTTAAAGTTATAAATTTCATACCTTTGAAATGTAAACACAGCCCACAATCACCTGAGACTGAAGAACACAAAAAAAAGAAAGAGGACTTTTTAAAATACAAACAGCTAAAAGGACACTTGTGCCCAAACTCTAGCACAGCCTCTTTAACATTACTTCCAAGGGCAAATAAAATTTCTTAAAAGTCTGCTCTAGAAATAGTAAAAGACTTTATTTTTTTAAAAGATTTTATTTATTTATTTGAGAGAGAGAGAGAGACAGCGAGAGAGGGAACACGAGCAGGCGGAGTGGGAGAGGGAGAAGCAGGCTTCCCAGGGCACCTGGGTGGCTCAGTCGTTAAGCCTCTGCCTTTGGCTCAGGTCATGATCCCGGGGTTCTGGAATCGAGCCCCGCATCGGGCTCCCTGCTCAGCGGGAAGCCTGCTTCTCCCTCTCCCACTCCCCCTGCTTGGGTTCCTGCTCTCTCTGTGTCTCTCTCTGTCAAATAAATAAATAAAATCATAAAAAAAAAAAGGAAGCAGGCTTTTTTGGGACACCAGGTGCTCCAAAAGACTTCATTAAAAAAAAAAAAGATTTTATTTATTTATTTTTGAAAGAGAGCACGAGCAGGGGGGAGGGGCAAAGGGAGAGGGAGAAGCAGACACCTTGCTGAGCAGGGAGCCGGATGTGGGGCTCGGATGCCAGGACCCTGAGATCATGACCTGAGCTGAAGGCTGACACTTAACCTGCTGAGCCACCCAGGCACCCCTAAAAGACTTTAGCCATCTGAGCTAGTAAACTTAATTTATTCAGACTGTTATTTACTGACTAGCGAATTTTATATTGTTTTAAAACAGAAACTATAAGATCTCTGTGCTTATCTGTTGTATTTGTATGTATGTATATTAGAGATATGGTTTTTTCTACCTCCAGATGGTATCGCCATAATTAATCTATAAAAGAGCTCTATTTCATTGGCTTAAAGAAAATTAAGTGCTTACATACATTTAGTATTCATAAAAATTCTCTAAAATAAAAAAGAAACTTAATCTAAATATATTTCAGGTTTACAGGATATGGGAAAAATAATCCATTAGCCAATTTAAGGTTCTTTGTTTAAAATAGACATGTCTTTAGAGTTATCAGAATTAAATATAACACTTTTTTCTCCTACTGGGGTTTACTAGTTAAATAACTTCATGTTATCTCTGTTACAAAATTTGTCAACAAAACTAACTTAGAATGTAACTGATTTTGTCTCATGTCTCATAAAGTTTTTGTGGGTGATCTAAACATAATTGTTGGGAGCAAATGTTTTAGATAGATATAAGTAGAATAAAAGTTTGTAGATAAACTTTTAACAACAATTATATTTTATGGTATATGTACTTAAAAAAATCCCTCCAAATTTTTTTGATATCCTGAACTTTAAAGTTTTTGCCAAGTTGATGAGTTAAATTCATTGAATATCTAGATCATTTCCAAATAAAATAATGAAATATTAATTACTAAACATATAGGTTTACCCACTTTTGGTTTCCCTATTACAGAGAAACTTAGGCTAAAATTTGTGTCTGTCAGTAAACACGTTTTGTGCTTTATTGAAAGATTGTAGTATGAAGATGTTACCAGACAAGTTTCCATTGCCTGATGTGCAGAAAGCCAGACACTGACACCAGTTTTGTGACAGAAAAAAGGTTTAATTGTAGGGCACCAAGCAAGGAGATGGCAGAAAAATTTCTCAAATCCACCTCCCCAAAGGGCTGGGGTTGGGTGCATTTAAGGATATCACAAAGTACGTAGGTTGAATGGAATATGCTGATTGGATGTTGGGAAAAGGGGAGGTGTCCTTTCTGAGCACACTATTGAGGAATCGTCTCTTCATGGAACGCCATTCATAAAATGGCGGTGTAAGTATAATAAGTTGAGGGAGATCTCTGGGTGTGTCCTCACAGAGATCACTTTTGTGCATTCTTGATCCCTTTGGTGTGCAACTGCAAGAATTCTTCCTCGTTTGCTCTAGTCTTTGCTTATTGGTGGTCAGTCAGCTTCTACAAAACAAGCTCATAAATCGATTAGATTAACCTGAGTTTTCTTAGGTAAAACAATCAAACATTTGTTAACTCGGCATGTTAGTTTCAGTCCCTCCCATCATTTGATCATTCCTCAATTTTGAGGGATTGGGGTGACAGTTGCTCTGCCTACTACCTGCTGGAAAGGGACTTGAGGAATGAAACAACTTTGCACTTTGTTGGAAATACTTTCCAGTACTTACCTTAACATGTACATTCTGCATGACCAAAATATTCTTTCTTTGATTGTTTTGGAGCAGCATCAGAAAGCACGTTTGATTATTACGTACCCAATTAACGAAATGCAAAATATAGATAACCCAAATCTTAGTAAACAAATGAGTTTCTTTTGCCCATCAGCAAATTAACTTTTATGAATCTAACTGCTTTTGCTTTTACATCATTCCCCAGCATCTAGCATAGACTTTTTTGGTTATATGTCATGGTAAAGTTGGGAAAATTTGAAAATTTGGCCACTGGCATTAGCATGGGGTCACTATGATAATGCACCAACAAGGTTTTGGGTGACAAATTCAACATCTAGAGAGATTTCCCGAATTAGCTAAAATCTGGGAAATCCTAATCACAGAATTATTTTTCCAGGCTTAGGGAGTTGGAACCAGCAGGGAAATGTGATAAAGAAGAAAAAGAGCCATATGTTTGTACTTAAATACGAACACCCAAAGTAATTAAATCAAAGTAATGAGAATGATAGCATGCATATTATTCATTACTTATATTTTTGGTCCATTGGGACCCTCCTTTTAAACAGTAGTTAGAGGTCTGTCAAAGCCTCATTGGTCCACTTGGAGAAATCAGTGTCTGGGGTACAAAACAAACCCAGATTGGGATGATCTGGGTGGTTATGTTCTTCTATGGCATGGTTTCCATTCCCAATGGCATTCTGACAGATGGGGCATGGTGGGTCTGATGATTCTCAAGAAACCAGCTTTATTTAAGAGTGATGGATCCATGGCTTGACACCTTTTAGCTCAACAGAAGAGTTCATCACCAGTCGGACCTCATATGGTCCCGCGCAGTGGGGGTGGAGTTAATCTTCTAGGTGCTTGTTTCTTTAGGACTTTAATAGGACCCGATTTCCAGGAAACAAGTGGTGGAGAGGAACATCTGTAGGATATAATAACCTGCTAGAAGCAAACTCATGTATAGTAGTTTGAGTAGCTCTCAAAGACTATATACTTTATGGTGCTCAAAGTATGGGAAGGGCCTCTCATATAACAATTCATAGGGGCTCAGTTGGAGCCTGCTTTTAGGGGCCATCCTTAGAGCAGGACAGTTAGCAAGATCTTATCTCAATTAAATTAGTTTCCTGACAAATTTTAGCTAATGTATTTTTAAGAGTATGATTCATTTTTTTCTGTCTTACCAGTAGGCTTTGGTCACCAAGAAGCGTGTAGTTTCCAATGAATATTCAAGGCACCTGACATTTTTGGGTTATTTTTTTCTCTCTGAGGTCCTCTATTATCGCTTTGAATAGACATGGGTAGCCCAAAGCTGGGAAATATTTCCTTTCAGAAGCTTTTTGAGATCAGCAAGGAAAGTTTTCTACCCAGCCAGTAGAAGTGTCTATAAACACTAATAAATACCTGAAGTTTCCAGTTGCTCTTGGCATCCTCCTGAAGTCAATCTGCCAGCCTTCTCCTGGTCCAGTGCCTCTAGATCAGACCCCTTTCATAATTTAAGGTGGTCCCATCTTTGGGTTGTTTTTAGGACATATCATATATTTTAAAATTACCTTTTGAATAGTCCTGTGCATGTTTGGTCCTATGATGAATTTTTGAATCCACTGGAGAGTAGCCTCTCTCCTGAAATGGGTGCCCTGGTAAATGTGACTTTTGACATGTTCCATAAGATGTTCAGGGATGAAGACTTTTCCCTGCTTATTATAAATCCACCCTTTTGGGGTATACTTATAATTAGCATCCTGAGAACAATTACGACTCCAACAAAATTCCCATTCATTGGCTCTTTCTAAATCATCAGGGGAATATTTTGGGTGATATTTGGTCAAGTTTATATGTGGGATTAAAGCCATCATTGGAGATTTAGGCAACTTTGTTCTAGCTGCCAATTTGTGGCTTGATCTGTACGATTGTTTCCTCGGGCGGCCAAGCAAAATGATAGCTGGGACAGTGGACAATGACCACTTCTTTTGGTTCCATAACAGCTTCTAACAAATCTAGGATTTCTTCGGCATGTTTAATCTCCTTTGCCCCTGCAGTTAATAGCCCTCTTTCTTTCCAGACGGCCCCATGAGCATGGAACACTGAACAAGTGTATTTGGAGTCAGTAAAAATAGTCACTCTTTTATTCTTACCTCGATGAAGAGCCCTTGTTACATTTTGTTTTCTGTGCTGAGGTACATGGTGGAAGGGCATCTGCTTCCAGTATCTCTTGGTGAGTCACTATGGCATATCCAGCCCTACGTTGTCCTTGATCCATGAAGCTGCTCTCATCAATGACAAACTTGAGGTCTGGCTGTTCTAATAGCACATCTGTTAGGTCAGGGCAGCTGGAATAAACTTGTTCAATTATTTGTTACCATCATGCATAGGTTCCTCTGTACTGGTTAGAAGCAATGTGCCATGATCTAAAGCTGAAACTGCCTTTAATGTAACATTTTGGTTGTCTAATAGGATGGCCTGATATTTGCCCAGTCTTCTTGATGTGAGCCAAGAACCCCTTTTCTGTTCTCAGAGGGGAAGCACAAAGTGGGGTTTGCACACTTTGGGAGACCACCCCAGTGTGAACTTCTCTTTTTTCTGGCAGTTCAGATCACAGGTGACAGCCCCAGCTTTCAAGTAGATGGGCCATCCCTTAGCACTGTATTTCAACTGGTTTGAAAAGGAGGCAACTGGTCTCCTGGTGGAGTCCAGATTCTGGGTTAAAACCCCAAGACAAATTCCTTGTCTCTCATGAAGAAACAAATCAAATGGTTTCCTAATATCTAGAAGACCCAGAGCAGGAGCCGGGACTAACTTTTCTTTGATCACCAGTCCAATTGAGGGATTCACTGTCTCCTCCTTTGAGAGCCTCATAAAGGGGTTTGGTTATTAATCCAGAGCTGGAGATCCAGATATGGCAGATGCCCAAGAATCCATGTAACTGTCTTCTGGTGGTGGGCCTGCTACCCACACTCGTACTTCCCTTCTGTCAGAGAGTAGACTCCTTTGCCTCTGTGACCAGTTAAAACCCAACTATTTGATGGATGGTTGGGAGATTTGGGCATTTTTTTTTTTTTTTTGAGACCTTGTAGCCTTGCTTGGCTAGAAGGTTTAGAGTTAAGATTGTGTTTTGATCTGAAGTTTCTTTAGTCTTAGTGGCTATCAGAATGTCACCTACGTCTTAGAGAAGAGCTCCTTCTTCCAACTGAAGGTCTCTCAAATTCTTGGCCAGACTTTTGCCAAAGATGGTGGGGGAGTTCTTGAAGCCCTGGGGGAAGAACAATCCAGCAGTATTGTTCCTTGACTCTGGTATTGGGGTCTTCCCATTCAAAAATGAACAAATCTTGGGGATCAGGGCTCGTAGGATTGCAAAAAAAGAATGCAACTTTAAGTTCTAAAACTGTGAACCAACTAAAATCTATCTCTGGACAGAGTAGTAAGCAGGGTGTAAGGATTGGGCACCATCCGATGGATGTCTTCTACAATCTGATTAATTGCCCTTTAATCTTGGACAAAGCAATATTCTTGTGTGCCTGGCTTTCGCACTGGCAAAACTGGTGTGTTATGTGGAGAACAGCAAGGACCGATGAGGTCATAGTCAAGGAACACAGCCAACAAGGGTTGAATACCTTGTGTAACAGTTTGCTTCTTTAGTGGGTACTGTTTTAAGTCTGAAACCTTTGACTCAGAATAGACTTTAATATGTGTAAGTACTGCTGTCTTTGCCCATGGCAGCCTACCATCTGCCCACGCCTCTCACAGAATCTCTTCTGGGATCTCAACCAGAGTCTCTGTAGTCTGTTGCAACAGTACTACTTGGAGGGCGTAAGCCTGATCAGGTAAAACTTTGATAGCCATTTGGGTGCAAGAGTGACTCTAGCACTTAATCTGGTCAGTAAATCTTGCCCCAGCAGTGGAACAGGACTTTGAGGCAAATACAAAAAAAAAAAAAAAAAACCAACCAACCAAACAACAACGGTGTTTCAGATGTATTTTTCCCATTTGACAGTCTAGGGGTTGGAGAAATGACTTTTTCAAGGTTTTCCCCCAAACTCCAGTCACTAACACTGTCTGTTCAGACAATTTGGAAAGCTGAGTGTTGAGTACCAAATAGCTAGCCCCAGAATCAATCAAAAAGTCCAGGAGTTCGGGGTGCCTGGGATGCTCAGTCGGTTAGGCATCTGACTCTTGATATTGGCTCAGATTGTGATCTCAGGGTTATGAGATCAAGCCCTGTGTTGGGCTCCGTGCTGGGCGTGGAGCCTGCGTAATATTCTCTCTCTCCATCTCCCTCTTTCTCTGCCTCCAACACCCTCTCTCTAAAAAAAAAAAAAAAAAAAAAAAAAAAGTCCAGGAGTTTAATTCCCACTGACATGGGCACGTGGGGCTCTGTGTAGGGAATCTTGACTGGGTTAATGAGGTCTAAAGGAGCTCCTGGGCTTCCTCACTCCTGATGCCTACAGTGATCTCTGGCATCTGGTGAATGGCTGGTTGCTGCCTTTTCCTGGGGCTTGGTTTAGGCTAGGGTGTTCTTTTCTCCAGTATCCTTCCTGTTTGCAATAGGCACATTGGTGGGGTGCCACTGTGGGGTGTCCCCTAAGGTTTGGGGCTTGGGGCCCAGACAGCCTACCTTAGATGGAACTCTTCCTTGTGGTGGAGAGTGAGGTGGTCCTGGGGCAGGAACAGCCACCAGCCAAAACAGCTTGTTGTTTCATCTTCTGTCCTTTTCTTTGTTGAACTTGATCTCGGCCCTTGAAAACTTTAAAGGCAATTTCAACCAGATGAGACCCAGACATGCCTAGGGCTCTCTCTACTTTTTGCAGTTTCTTTTGAATATTTGGGGCACTTGGACCAATAAAGGTCATATTTATCATTTTTAAATTCTGAGGGGCCTCTGGGTCTATGTCCGTATATTGCCTTAAAAACAACTTCCAAAAATTTTGAAAGATGTTCATTAGGTTTTTGCTTTATCTCCTGAACCCTATTTATGCTTCTTTGTTTTGGGACTCCCTCCTTTAGCCCTTTAAATAAGCAATCTTTCAATGGTCGAGCTCGTTTCTATCTCCCACGTCTTAAGGGCTCCATCTAGAGTCGGTTGTTGGCATGGCAAAGGCTGCGGTGGCTCTCAGTGGATTATTAGGGCCTTCCTCAAGCATCTTATCAGCTTCAGCATGAGCCTTTTAAGAGATCACGGTACCTTCCTCTGATGTGAGGAGGTTGGGAGGGCTTGAATATATGCCCAAATTGGATTATGGGTAGCAAAAATAGAGGCAAAAAAGTTCTCCATTCTAGGGGCGTCTGGGTGGCTCAGTTGGTTAAGCATCTGCCTTCGGCTCAGGTCATGATCTCACGGTCCTGGTATCGAGTCCTGCATCAGGTTCTCTGCTCAGTGGAAAGTCTGCTTCTCCCTCTCCTTCTGCTCCTCCCCCCTGCTCCTTCTCTCTCTCAAATAAATACATAAAGTCTTGAAAAAATTCTCCATCTCAGTAAACTGGTATCTTTTCCAGTTAAACAAATCCAAGGATGAAAAGGGAGAGTAGAGCCAAATCAAAGCCGGCTGATTGCCCAGCAATGTCCACACTTCCTATAAGGACTTGCCTTAAAGCAAATCACCCTACCTGAGATGGGATGACTTCCTCATTTATTGAGTACACTGCTGGATGTGGGAGGGAGAGACCATTCCTAGTTTTGACCCTGGGGAACGTGGGGAGCTGGGCCCAAGGCTGCGGCTGGAGCTGAGGAAGTGGAGGTGCATTGGGTGTGTGCATGAATCAACAATAAATAGTCCTTTTCATTAGAGTCAGGTAAAACAGGTTCCTTCACCCACCCCTCTTGTTGAACTAAAATTTTATATTTCTTTTGCACAGCCTTATTCTGATGCAACAACACAAAAAAACTGAAAAAGGTATTTCATCCCATCCTGTTTACAAAACAAATCTCGTTGCAAGATTCTAAGTCTGACTCGAGGATCCATCTTTAGGCCATTTTCCTCCAGAGTCTAAAGACTACTGTGGCTGAGTAGTATTTCAGAAAAATATCATCATCTTTTTCATGGGGTCACGACTAAAAGTTGCCCAGTTTTTAAGTATACATCCCAAAGGCCTGCATGAAGGGATCAAATTAGTATGACACATGCCTAGGCTTTTACTTTCTTTATCTTAAACAAGGTATTACCCTATACGACAGCAAAAGTAGATGCATATTAGCAAGAATCCAAGAAACAAGAGAACTTCTATGAGCAGAATCCCTAAGTCTTCCCTGATTCTTGATTGACATCTGTGCCCCAACCAAGGCTTCCTTTTGGAAGTCAACTAAGGCCCTCAAACGAAGGTCAAACTTCAAGTGAAGAGAGGAAAAAACATCACCTGCCATAGCACACAAAGTGCTCACAAAGTCTTGGGATCGGGTCCGGTGTTGGGCTCTCTGCTTAGCTGGGAGCCTGCTTCTCCCCTCTGCCTGCTGCTCCCCCTGCTCGTACTCTCTCTCTGTCAAACAAATAAATAAAATCTTAAAAAAAAGATGCTTCAAGCCTGACATGTATGCAGATGTATATAGACAGGCCTGGGTTCCACAGGTTCTGAGGGCCCCAGCTGTCAAAGGCCAGCAAACCAGGGGCATATGGGCACATGCAGGCGATGCAGGTCAGGCTAAGCAGATGCCTGGAAAAGGGCAAGTAATGGGAGAGGGTGGGTCCAGGAATGGGCTCTTGGGGGTTCATGGTAGCTGCTTCATTCCAAGCCCTAACCTACATAAATACACATATTCCCCTGAAGGTAAAGCTGGAGGATTCTGGGTTGCTTTGCCAGGAGGGGACCAGGTGGGCTGGCTGGGGTATCCTCCAATCACAGACACCTCGGACCTTGATTTCTGAGAAGTTCTGGACTTCAACCCTGAGGCTCAAGACCAGCTGACATGGGGCAGAGTGCACAGTGCTTTAAAGAGGCCTATAGGATCAATCGCTACTTTGCTGCACTTATGTAAATAATCGGGCCAAGTTTACTTCACAGATTAGGGTAGCCAGGGACCTGGAGCAGGGCAATGTCAGATGAGGCTGGGTCACAGGACCATTCTACTGGGAGTACTGGGCATCCTTCTACTTCCAAGCATTAATTGGCACAAGTGCACATATTCCTGCTGCAGCAGAGTTGGAGAAATCCAAACTGCCTTGCTGGGGAAGGGCCCGGGGTGCTGGTCAGGTTATCTCCAATAGCAGACCCCCGGGAGAGCAGATCCCATCAGGCAGCAGTCCAAATGGGGGCTGAGAGTTGCCATTATAAAGCTGCTGCCTCAAAGATATTGGGGGAGGGTGGTTTCTTTAACCTGTAGCATAAACAGGTAGTTGGGAATGGCCTTAACCTCCACAGGCCTGCAGCCAAAGGCCAACTGACAAAGTGCAGACTAGACGTGCATGGGCATTAATGGTCAGGGGAGCCAGGGACCTGGGACAGGGCAATGTCCAGGGAGGCCAGTCATGGTGGGAGGCTGTTGGGGGTGCCTGGCATCTGCCTAATTCTAAGCCCTGACTACACAAGTAAGCATATTCCCTTTCAAGGCAATGCTGAAGGAATCTGGACTGCCTCACTGGGGTTGGATTGGGCAGGCTGGCTTTGGTACCCTCCAAGAAGGGACACCTGGGGGCCTCCATTACTACAGGACCCTGGGACCCCAGCAAATGGGGAGTACACATGGGGATGGACTGATACCCATTTAATGGCTGCCTCACAATGATTTTTAGGGGTGGGCTCTCTCCACATTTGACACAATGCCAAGGGTTGGGGATGAGCCCTAGCTTCACAAGCCTGGAGGATCCCCTCTGGCTAAGGGTGGCTGACAGAGTGTGGACTGCTCATGGCAGGTGGTGCAGCTCAGGGACCTAGAAGAGGGCAAATGTTGGGCAAGGCCAGGTCACAGAAGCAGGCTAGTGGGGGTACCTGAAGTCAGCCTAGTTCCAAGCCCCAACCTACGCAAGTGCACATATTTCCCTGAAGGCTGTTGTGTTTTGGAAGGCAATAATATTCATAGACTGATTTGTCTAGGCCAACGATGTATTTACATTGGTTCACTGTGAGAATTTCATAAGCCATTAGCATATAATGTCTTTTAATTAGCCAATAAAGAAATGACATGCTCCAGAATAATCTTAGGTTAGTCACAGGCCAGGGAAGCTAGAAGGAATAAACCCCAAATGTAGTTAATGTGTACTTCTATATGAGTTGGTATTTGGGAGACATGGTTTAGCCAACTGAGAACTGAAGTCTGGCTGCTAATGCAAAGGTAAGAGTTCTGTGTTCTAGAGCACGTTGGAAGGGAACGATGGTGCCGGTGTTTATGGACAGGAGATGTTTGAGAGGGTTGACTGGATAGCTTTCTCTGCTAGATGTAAGAGTCACCATTACTGCTGCAGGCTGCAGAGGCTAATTGCCCCAGGGACTCAGAGAGCTATCTTAGATCAGCGAAGTGTAGCCTTGCCCAGACCCAGCACTCTTGGATCATATATATAGTCTCAGCATTGTCTGTCTATGTAGTCTAAATAGCCCCTTGCTAGAGCTGCTTCTTCATATGGTTTTGTTAGTAAGCCCCCAGGAGGGCCCCTCAGGAGCTGAGCTACTGAGTTCTTACGGGTGAGAACAGAGGAGATGATGATGTCCTGACACAACTTAATTCATTCTTTTTTTTTTTTTTTTTAAGATTTTATTTATTTACTTGACAGAGAGACAGCGAGAGCAGGAACACAAGCAGGGGGAGTGGGAGAAGGAGAAGCAGGCTTCCCGCTGAGCAGGGAGCCCGATGTGGGGCTTGATCCCAGGACCCTGGGATCATGACTTGAGATGAAGGCAGACGCTTAACGACTGAGCCACCCAGGAGCCCCAACTTAGTTCATTCTTATATTAAAACAACTTTTTTTTTCTTTTATCTTTGAGTGGATTTGAAACCAATGCAAAACAATCAACTGTGTAATTTCAAATCACTCCCACACTAATTAGGTCCTTAGACCTAATGCCCAGCACAGATCTAGGTTCACAAAAATAATTTACTCCTTGATTCTACATCACTTTCTATCTAAGCATGAACATTCAATCAAATCAAACCTTCTTAAACCCCTCAGTTAAACTTCCTTGACAAATTATGTTTCTAAGTAGAGATCATTTTTATCAAGCTCCGAGGGGTACAAGCTTGCATAGCCCTATCAAGCATGTGTTTGACCACTGTAACATAAGGATTCAAGGTTGTCTTATTTTAGGGATGCATGTTGTCATTCTCTTTTTAATTCCTGCAGTTAATTTGACTTTGCTGTCAGAAGAGTATCCATAGCTGCAATGAGTATGGGATTCAGTCGTGAGCAATAGGCAAAATGCTGCCCTGACCTAGCAGAAATACTGATAGGATAAAAGATGCATAGTGGATTCATGCCTGCAATATAAGGTAGTGTCCTATAAACTTCTAATTCTCGTTCTTGTCGCTCAAGGAATTCTGTAATTATTATGGCTGTTATTGCCAATATTTCTCCAATCACAATCACCTTGTATTATGCTAGGCTAAATATTGAATAGGTTAGGCCTCCGAATTAGGCACATATCGGGTACCCCTATTAATGTTCTCTTGTGACCTGGCCTTACCTACATGTCCCCGCCCGCCCCAGGTCCCTGACTGCCTTGATCTGTGTGGCCCGTTCATGCATGGTCTACATGCTGTCTGCCAGCCCTTGGCTAGTAGGGCCCTCTAGGCCTAATGCAGCTCAAGCCTGTCCCCAAACACCTGCTAGCCTCCAGGGTGGAGAGAGCCCACACCCTGAAAATCTTTCTGATAAGGCTGCTTTAAACGGGCAGTGGTCTGCCTGATGGGTGTTCAGTCTCTGGTAAGGAAGGCTTCTTTGTGTCTGTTATTGTAGGAAACCTCAGCCATTCCTTCTGTCTTCTTCCTCCTCCTCCCAGGCAAAGCAGTCCAGATTACTCAATCTACCTTCAGGGGGAAATACACACATTAGTGTAGGTTAAGTCTTAGAATGAGGCAGATGCCAGATACCTCCATTAAACCATTCCTGTGATCAGCCTTGCCCGACATTTCTCTGTCCCAGGTCCTTGGTGACCTTGACCCGCAGGGCCTGCTCATGCCCAGTCCATACCCTGTCAGCTGGCCTTGGCCTACAGGGAGCACTCCAGGCCTGTGGAACTCTTACTAGATTCAAACCACCAGAAGACCCTCAGGGTGAAAGGAGCCTACCCCCCCCACACCCCCCCCAATATCTTTCTGAAAGGGCAGCTTTAATCTGTTGAAATTCTGTATCCATTTGGAATGGCTGCCAGATGAAGCGTGGAGCTTCTTTAGTACTCAAGGCTTCCACATGTCATTGGAGGGGACCCCAGCCATCCTACTGGGCCCCCTACGCAAGGCAGACCTGATTCCTTCAATTGGGAATATACCCATGGTGTAGATTAAGCCTTGAAATTAGACAGATGCCTCATAACCCTAAGAGTCTGCTCCCATGACCCTGCCTCTCAGACACTTGCCTTGTTCCAGATCCCTGGCTCCCATGAACTTGCAGCCTGCACATGCCCAGTAGGTACCCTGTAAGCCCGTCTTGGGCAGCCTGGCCATCCAAGCCTGGGAAACTCCTGCCAGGCCCGAACTACCTGCACATCCCCAGGTGTGGAGTTAGCCCACCTGTGGAAAATTTGCTCTGAGGTGGCAGCTATCAGGGGGTGGCCATCAGTCCCCACGTACACTTGTTGCCTGATGGGGTCCTGGGCTGAACAAGGCCCCAGGATTCCTAGGTGTCTGCTGTTGAAGGGATACCCTGTCCTGCCCAACTGGCCAGCTGTCCATCCCTCAAATAGGGGTTGAAAATAGCACTTCCTTTGGGGTCGTATACCACAATGGTAGGCAGGCCCACTGAACGTCCCCCAGGCTCCAGCTCCCCTTACCCGCTAGGCTGGCACATGCCCAGTCCACCCCAGGTCAGCTGGGGGCACTCCAGGCACTCGATTGGCCTCAGGGTGGAGAGAACCCTTCCCTGGGAAAGTCCTTCTAGAACGTCAGCCCTTAACTGGCCGCAGTCAGCGCTCATGTACACTTACCATTGGTTGGGTTCCCAGGTACCAGTGGTCAGGCCAGTGAGGCTTCCAGGTGTCCCTTATCCGCCAGAGGCTGCCACAGTCAGCTTGCTTAACCTGGCCCTCGTAAGGCAGTCCGATGATTCCAATCGGGCCTCAGGAGGAATAGGTCCCTTTGTCTAGGTTAAGGCTTGGGATCAAGCAGATAGATGCCTGTAAGCCCAAGAACCCGCTCCCATGACCTGGCCTCTCTGCACCCTTTCCCTGGCCAGGTCCTTGGCTACCTTGATCTGCACTGCTGGCATGGGTAGAGTAACAGGGAACACACCAGAAAGCTGGGCAAGGGCAGACCCATCCCTTCGAGCCTGTGGAGCTCTGGCCCTGCCGCAGCCACCCACAGATCTGAAGGTGTAGATGGAGACCTCCTTCCCCAAATCCCTTTGAGAGGCCTGCTCCAAATGGGAGATAGTCAGACTCCATGTGGAACTGCAGCCTGATGGGCTCACAGGCTGAACGGGGAACCAGGACTCCCAGGTGTCTCCTAATGGACCGCTACTTTGTCCTGCATGACTAGCTGTCCCTTAAGTGGGAGTTGAAAAGTCTGATCACTTCCAGAAATTAGGTCACCCAGGTGTCCCTGACTTTATGCTACCCTAGCCAGCCCTTTCAACACAGTCCTGTGAAGGCAATACTCTGACCTTGAGCCCTGCTTTCGGAAGACATGATGCCCACTTTGTAGGTTAGGGCTTTGAACAAGGCAAATGCCTTGTGCCCCCTTGATCCTGCGCCTGTGACTGGCTCTTCCTGGTCTATTCCACATCCCAAGCAATTACTGATCTGCTCTGAGCACCCATGGATAGTATGCACCCCATCAGCTTGCCAGTGGGGCCCTCTAGTCCTTTAGGCCTGGGGTCGCCCACACCCACCTGTGTAGTTGCCAACATAGCATAGGATGTTTTCCTAAAAATTGACAAATATAATCAGGCAGAAATTTATATGATATTTTTCCTAAGAGGGGAAACCATTATATGCTTCAGAATAAATTTGGCCCTAAATAAAAAGTGGCCCAAAGCATATTAGTTACAGAATATATAAATACCAAGAATTTTGCTTTAACCTTTGTACTAGATATTAAGATCTTATGTGATTTCAAAAAAATCATTTGTTTTTCTAAGCCCATGACCATAGAGATGATTCAGATGACTGGGAAGAACCTCACCTACTTTTCAGAACTGTCTTGTTAAAAATCAGTGTTTTATATTATTTTCAGAGCCAGTCTATTTCTGGTTCTACATCAAGTTGAATATGTACATATCAAATATTAAATGCAAGGAGATATTGTGAAACCACTGACGGGAATTATTTAGGGGTTTTTGCAAAGCTCTTTGAACTTCGTTATTTACTGGATGGCAACAATTAACTAGCTTCATTGTAATGCGCTTAAATTCAGGGTCACACCTGATAACTGCCAATGAAGCAGATTTGCAACCCCAAACAACACAACTGGAAGATTGTATTAACATGCCATTGGGAATATCTGACATGTGATTACTAATCAATGTCATTCTCATCTTGTGGGTTTCTTGTTCTCAAGTACAAGGTAAGTTGAAACAGATCTGAATGCTCAGCTTATCCCCGTTTATGTATCTACTTTCATATGTGTATACTTTTGATTGAGTTGACTGGTAGAAATAGTCTGTGTCGTTAGTACTAAAGAATACCTTTATGTAAAAATTATTACATATTCACCGAAGTATAAAATAAAAAATATGTTTTCTGTTTTCTGAGTTCTACAGTGTGAAAGACCACTTAAGGATTATGGAGATATGTAAGTATGTTCATGAAAACTTAACTAGAAAATATGTCACAAAAAAGCTAGGTTGTAACTCCAAAATGTTTCCAGGATTCTTATATATAATGCAAGGAAACTTTGGGGAGCAACGAATAGCCTCATAATCTCATGTATGATGATGGTTTTATGGATTTACATGCCAAACCTCATAAATCATACATTTTTAAATATGTATAGTAATTTTAAATATTACTACATTTCAATTATATCTCAATACAGTTGCTAAACATTATTAATGTTACCATCAGTTTAATATTTTAACAAAATTAGCTATGGGTAATAAGCATATCTCTTTTAATAAAAAGTAGAATATATTCTTAATTCCTAGTGTAATGCCAACAGATTTTAATTCATTTTCTGAGATCACTGGCAGATGTTGAAAATAAAAGAAAATTTAAAATCATTTCTAGAATTAAAATTATAAATTCTTCATTATAGTTTTTAAAAAATCTGTCATTTTGTTTTATTTCTAGTCCTCTATTTCCAAGTTACTATAAATAAAACATTTAATGAGCTTTGTCGTGCCTCATTAAATACCAGGGATGAGTAGAATATGCATCACTGTGTATTATTCCTTTCATAATTTGTTGCATACTGGGTTTTGTAGGTTATTTAAGTCTATATTTGGGAAATTTCCTTCATTATCAACAACAATGCACAGCAACACAACAAAACTTCCTGTGCAGTGTTTCAATGAAAAGTACCCCAGTTCACCAATAGGGAGGGCTCTAGAGTCAGTGTACTTGCTGAGGAGCTGGGTGGATGTGTCATTTGATTGTCTTTTTCTCTTAATTCCTAAGTAGTCTAGTCCCCTAGACCGTATTAGAATTGGCATTAAAAGGATATTCCTAGACAAGAGAAATAGCAGAGGAGAGGGAATATGCAGATGTGCAAGGGAAATGTGAAACTTGGACAAACCTTTACCTGATATTTCAGTTGAAAATGAATCTTCTAGGAACTACTGAACTCTCTAAAAGTGGCCTTTGAGCTAAATGCCCTGCACATTTATGCTGCACCTATGTTTAGATGCCAAGGGAGAAAACAATGCACATAGTAGAACTCTTCAGTGTATTCAGTAGCATGGTTTTATCGTGCAATATATTGTCCTTGGTGTTGCAGTCAAGAGCCTGGAAAGGGAAGGAAAAGCAAACCCTGCCTCACACAGCCCTTCACAGAAAAACTTTTAATGAGGAGTAAATCTATGTGAGGCAAGAATTTTCACCTTTCCTTTTATATTTGGTATCTGGAGATTTTACTTTCTTCTGAGAACAACTATATGTTTAAAGTAATATGAGTACTATTTTTTTCCTGGTTGGTAGGTGTTTCACAATTGCAGATTTCTTAGGACACCTAGTCCTCCATCTGATAGCAATAGAAAACCATATCTTTTTTTTTAAATTAAAACTCAGGGTTTTAAATTAAAATTACACAGAGATTAGTCATTTGTGGTTCATGACCATTTTTATCATGTTTTGTCATTTGTTTGGCTGATTTCCAATCTTTAAAAATATGAAGTTAAAAATAATGCAATATATGTTAAGAAAAAAAAAGAAGAAGAAGATAGCAGGAGGGGAAGAATGAAGGGGAGTAAATCGGAGAGGGAGACGAACCATGAGAGACGATGGACTCTGAAAAACAAACTGAGGGTTCTAGAGGGGAGGGGGTGGGGGGATGGGTTAGCCTGGTGATGGGTATTAAAGAGGGCACCTTCTGTGTGGAGCACTGGGTGTTATGCACAAACAATGAATCATGGAACACTACATCAAGAACTAATGATGTGATGTATGGTGATTAACATAACAATAAAAAAATAAGTTAATAACTATTAATAATGTGTAAACTCCCTTAAACAAACTAGCCAAAATGAAAGGTAGAACCCCTACAAGAAAAACCCCTACAGCTGATTATTATGGTGACTCATGAATCACCTTATCCCCCCAGCACGTGGAGTAACCACCACCCAGGATCACGTGGTCATTATTTCCTTGCTTTTCTACACACACTGTGCTTGCCTCTGCATATATTCCTAGAAGGTGTTTATATTTTTTTGTTTTATCAAGGTGGGATCATCTTGTATGTACACTTTGGGGCATCAGTTTTTACAAGTAATATTTATGATACTCCAAAGTATCACCTATGCTTTATTTTATTTTATTTTTTTTAAGTAGGCTCCACACCCACTGTGGAGCCCAAAACAGGGCTTGAACTCACAACCCTGAGATCAAGACCTGAGCTGAGATCAAGAGTCAGATGCTTAACCAACTGAGCTACCCAGGCATACCTCCATTTTAATATAGTACTACAGGAGTTGTTTATATATCATACACAAAGCAATAAACTTATAACACCAAAAAAACATTAGTTGTTGATATAAAAGGTATTTCTCAGAAGAAAACTTATGTAATGTTATTTGTTACATTTCAGTAAAGCTCAAAAAATCTTAACATTAAATTATTTAAAAATAGCACAAAGGAAGCCAAAGATCATCAATAAAGTTCATTCCAAATTTTAAGCTAATATATAGTATTGTTTTGTGAAGTTTCAAATCACCAAAGGTAAGAAGAACATTCTTCGAGCTGAAATAAATAATAACCATGTTATTGGGGCACCTGGGTGGCTCAGTCGGTTAAGTGTCTGCCTTTGGCTCAGGTCATGATCCCATGGTCCTGGGATCTAGCCCTGCACTGGGCTCCCTGCTCAGCAGAGAGCCTGCTTCTCCCTCTCCTCCTGCTTGTGCTCTCTCTCTGTGTCAAATAAGTAAATAAAGTCTCAAAAAAAAAACAAACCATGTTATCTACAAGAGACAGAGCTCACAAAAACTAAAAACCTCCACGAAGTATACAATAGAAGACAATTAGGAGGCATTCAAAAAGACCTGAATACATTTATATTTTATACTATTCAGGAACAGGAAGGCACAACATTATAAAGCTATGAATTTTTTTTTATAAACTATGAAGTTTAAAGGTAATTCCAAGTAAAAATAAACAAGGTTATTAAAAGGAACTTGATAAGCTGATTTAAAAGGTATATGGAAGATTGAAAGACTTATACCACCCCCCTCTATAAGAGACAAATAAAAAAGATTCAGATGAAAGGCCGTGAGTAGGTTTCTAGATTTATTATAAATGATAGCCTACATTCTATCCTGTGACCTCTCCTGTAGAATGTGCATGTGAGCTAAGAAGAATGTGTATTCTGCTGCTGTTGGATAAAATGCTCCGTGTTTGTTTATAAATTCCATCTGGTCTAAAATGTAGTTTAGGTCCATTGTTTCCTTATTGACTTTCAATCTGGATTATCTATCCATTGTTGATAATGCACTATTAATGTTCCCTACTATTATTACATTGAATATACTGCCCTTCAGGTTTGTTTGTAATGCTTAAAATATTTGGGTGCTACAGTGTTGGGTTCATATCTATTTGCTATTGTAATCTTCTTGATGAGCTGACCTCATTCTTATTATATGACGACCTGTTTTGTTGCTTGTAGTGTTTTTGACTTAAAGTCTGTATTATCTGATATAAGTATAGATACCCTTGCTTATTTTTGGATTTCAGTTGCATAGAATATTTTTTTTCCATCCCTACACCTTGATTCTGTGTGTATTTTAAAGTTGAAGTGGGTCTCCTGTAGGCAGTATATAGTTATGGTTTTGTTGGGTTTTTTTTTCATCTGTTCAGCCACTCCATACCTTTTGATTAGAGAGTTAATCCATTTAGAGTTAAAGTAATTATTTATAGGTAAGGACTAATTAATTGTTTTGGGTTGTTTTGTGGTTCCTTTAATCCTTTCTTCCTCTCTTATGGTCTTCCTTTGTGAATTGATGATTTTTCATCTTGGTATCCTTTGAATCCCTTCTCTTTATCTTTTGTATATCTACTATGGGTTTTTGCTTTGTGCTTACCATAAGGCCTGCTTCAGACATCTTATAGACATAACACTCCTTTATGCTAATGACAATTCAGCTTCTATTGTGTATAAAAATTCTACTGTTTATTTCCCCCCCGTATTATATGTTTTTCATGTCAGTTTACTTCTTTTTATTTTCTGTATCCATTAAATGATTGTAGTTGTACCTATTTTTATTTCTTTTGTCTTTCAGCCTTTATCTTAGAATTAAGTGGTTAACATACCACCATATTACAGTTTCAGAGTACTTTGAATCTGACTATACTTACCTTACAGTGTGTTATTTTTATGTTTTCATGTTACTGTGAAAGATACTTTGTTTTAACTTGAGAAACTCCTTTCATCATTTCTTGTAAGGCTTAAATCAGTGGCAATAGAGCCAACCTCCAGCCCCTCCCCCTACCTGGAGGTCAGGGGGAGTGGTGTGGAACTGCAAGTTCCATCTCTAAAGATTAGGGCTATTTCCTCTGGCAACCAGACCCTATCCTTGGTGTGTTCTAAAAGTTACCTCATTAACATAACTAAAGATAACTTTGTCACACTCAACACTTAGGAAATTCCAAGCATTTTAAGAGCTCTGGGACAGATGTAGGGACAAAGACTAAATATATATTATTATAAATCACAATATCACCACTGTTAACATTGTTGCAAGTAAATTGGGATTGTAGCATATTGGCAGTATAGTATCTCAACAGCTCTGTTTTGTTTGCTTAAAGAAATTTCCTTCTTTTTGTGTTTGCAAGAATTTTGTTTATTGTATTTTCTTTTTTGACTATTTGTCCTGAATTGTATTGGATTATCACTTTACTGGCATCTGTTAAGATGCTTAACCACTAATAATTTTCTTTCTCCAGGCTTACTTACCTGCTAGTTTAGAAGGTAGGTCATAAGATACAATACTTTCACCAGGACCAAATCAATATTTCCCTTTACTGGAAGTTGATGGTAACTCTGTTGTTATCTTGGGCCTCTCATGTCATTGAACTAACAGGCATACGAGTGGATTGTGTACACAGGCTGGGATATTAAACTGAATTACCAAAGGGTTATTGTTTACTACTACCTGATGAGAGCAAGGAAATTATATTTGAATGCAGAAAATTCTCTGAGGCTTCTCTGTGTATCAATAAAGGTTAATAGAAGATATCAGCAAACTACTAAATATAAGGTTGCTGTGGATTCTGACAGTTTGGAAATGAAGTTTGGTTAACCCCATCAGGTAGAGGACCTGGACTAGTTTAGATGCTGGCTGAAGAGGAAGGAAACATATAATGGTGTGTAGAAGAAAAATTATAATGTCAACCACAGTCTAATGATCAATAACTTACATGAAGACTATGGCAGTATACTTTCTGTTTTGATTTTTATAGATATATTTGCATATTTTTTTTAACTCCTTTCTCTTCCTTGACCTTATGCTTTTGTGAAAGGGAATGGATTAGCTTTTAAGATACGGAATACCTCTGTGGGATTGCGACTAAGTAAGTAAGGTAATAACGTCACCAGATATCAAAAGGATGACTCTTGGAAGTTCTAACTCCAAGAAAGGAAGAAGAAAACAAAGTCATCTTCATTATAGGAAGGCAAATTTGATCTTGTTATGTGGAACCATCATTACTGTTATTGTGATGGACAGTGGTGGATTATGTTGATTATTTCATTGATGTCATCAAGCACCCTACCCAAACATCTATAGGGTGCTATGTACTCTTAAGATTTAGAGCATATAAACCATATTTCCCATTGTTTTCCCATTGTTCTGTGCTGGTTTTCATTGAGTTTTGCCTACAGAAGCAGTAGTAGGAAATCAGAGACATGGAAGATCATTCTGGCTTTACCAGTGTTGCAGTTCCCAACAGTAGTTAAGAACAGATGTATTCAAGTGGAGATTGGGTGATCCAGAGGGAATACTACTTTTGGAAGTCCTGCTAGTTTGTTCCTGTTCTTCCCTAGACCCAGAACTAACTGCAAAACTCCTTCCAACAACAGAGCAACAGGTTCAAGCTTTAGGTACTATCTTGAAAGCAATAGAATTTTTTGCTTTTTGATATTATACTTATTGCTCTTTATGTTTTCCAGCTATTTCACCTTCCCATTTGGTCTTGCAGACTTTTCTACACCTTTGCAACTAATTACCTATATTTAATTCTCACTGGTAGAAATAGCTAGATTGGTCTGTTCCCTGACTGAATGTGACTAACACAATAAGTGATAATAGAAAAGACATATTCATTGTATGCAAAGTTTAAGATGTGGGTAAAGCCAAATGGAAGTAAGGTTTCCACATTTTACTTGCAGTGGTAACATGTCAGGAGTGAGTGATAAGCTGTAAATGTCTGTATTAATACTTAGACTGGTGTTACTAAAACTATACAAAGAAGCATAGTCAACAATATAGATATATCAAAATTGTTTTAAAATGTTGAAGAAACCCACAGGGAAGGCAAGAAAAGGAAACAAGAATGAGAAACAGAGGAAACACACACACAATAAATAATAAAATGGCTGCCATAGGCTTTAACGTAACAATAATTACTTTAAATGTAAATGGTATAAATACTTTAATTAAAAGACTGACAGGGGCACCTGGGTGACTTAGTCAGTTGAGCCACTGACTTTTGGTTTTGGCTTAGGTCATGATCTCAGGGTCCTGGGATTGAGACCTGTGTCAGGGCTCTGTGCTCAGGTGGGGAATCTGTGGATTGTCTGTCCCTCTCCCTCTTCCTCTGCCCCTCCCTCTGCTCATGTACTCTCTCTATCTCTAAAGTAAATAAATAAATCTTAGAAAAAAAAAAAGACTGACAATGGCAGGGTGGACATATAAACAAGACCCAACTATAGGCCATGTATAAGAATTTCACTTCAAACTTAAAAATATAGTTTGGCTCTAAGTAAAGGATTAGGAAAAAACCCCTTGATTTCTTTGATATGATTCATTCAAAGCACTGGTTGCTGTTCTCTCAGCTGCTCACTACTCCCCAACTGCACAGCTTATGGATCAGTACTCTGGATGCAGCAAGAGAGAAATGGGCCTCGTTGGCAGCATCTGACACAGTTGGGAAGCCTTGTGCTCATTCACATGTCATCACATTCACCTGTGGGAGAAATCATGGGCTGAGAAGCCCTCTCTTGGCACTGGGCTATACCACCTTGTGGGAGAGATATCAGTGGTAAAGCTAAATTGACCCTCTTCAAAGCAACCAATCTTGGATCTTTTGCTGCAACGATGTGCTGGAGCTTCTCTGCTGGACTCCTGGACTTCTACAAAGGCTCTCTTATCCATGGGTAATTATTTAAATTAGTGTTCTCCAGGGGCTCCTAGACTGACTGAGAGGGGCTGGTGCTGGTTCATGGGCTGCTTCAGGGTCTATAGCAGGGCCAAGGTCTGTGTACCTATTAATATACACATGGGTGGGTGAGACTCCTCCCAGGTCTGTTGGCTTATGGTGCTAGTTACAGAGTCAAAGCCAAATGGGGCTGTAGCCCAGTCCTCAGGATTATGAAGCTGTTTCTGAGTTTCTAGTCAACCACAGATGGCACGTCAGCTGCCTGGGTGCAGACCTGTCTCCTTAAAACAACTCTCCTTGTTCTTAGGCTGGACCAGGGTTTCACAATCTCCTACCTGGATCCCACATCTCCCACAAAGGCACTTTGTCTAAATAGATGCTAACTTGTTGGGGGGTGGATACTGTGAGGCATATTTTATCTACCATCTTGCTGACTTCACTCATTCCTTGTGTTATTGATGCTGGCAGATTGGGTCTGGGGACCCAGATGGAGTCCCACAGGACCAGCCAAAATCCTTTGCTTTGTGTAGGAGAGAAGTCAAACATGAGCCAGCAGGAGGTGAAAGCAGAGTTTACTGAAGATAGAGAGCGGATACAGGGTCTGGGAGAGGAGAAAGGAAAGAAACTTGAGTCTTGTCTTTGTTTGAGGTCTGGGGTTTTTTATTGAGGCCGGTGGTCTGGTGTATGGGTCTTCTCAGGCATCCACGAACTGGTTAGAACCAGGACAAGGGCCCAGGTGTTATTCCTTGGAGTCAGGAGGCCTTGGCATCGAGATGTCTAGTACCAGTGGTCTCATATACACATATGATAGCCTCATCAAGTCATTCTCACCTCGTCTTTCCTTAGATGTTATCTATTCTAGAGAAATCATTAATTTCTCGTCCCTTAAAAGGAGGACATATGCTATTTGCATTACAATGCATGTCTGAAGTGGGGTGGGAGTGCAGGGCCTAGCAGGGATAGAAGCAGGAAAAGGAACAAAAAGCAGATTGTTATGGAGTCCTTCAGTTTCCCTGTCTCACTATTTTTGTTTTTATTTTGTAGTATTTTCTGTTCTTTGTGTCTGGAGTTTCTTGTTATTTGGTTTGATTTTCTTTGGAACATAGCATTTTTCTCATAATTCCATATATTTTCACATTTTATTTTTTATTTAGACAGAATGTTTTAGCTTTTTTTCTTCTAGTAACTTAATCACTTACAAATTTCTTGACAACTATATGTTTCATTTCCAAATGCCCATTTAAAATATCATTTTCACGCAGGTATGAATTATATACAATAAAATTCACACATATTAGTGTGTAGGCCAATGATTTGAGAAATGTGTACCTCTGTGTAACCACAAACCCAGTCAAGCTAGAAACAGTTTTCATCTTCTGAACCAGTTCTATTCTTTTGCCATTCAGTCTCCCCCAGCAACACCACACCAGGCAACCAATATTCTTTTTGTTAGTATAGATTAGTGTTTCCCTTCCACAGTTGCATATCAATGGCTTTATAGAAACAGATTCTCAAATCTGGTTGTTTTATTTTTCCATAATGTCTGTGACATTCTTCTGTGTTGTTTCTTGCATCAGTAGCTCATTCCTTTCCATCATGAGCTTGTGTAGCATTATATAGATATAAAATTTGCTTATCCATTCCAATATTGATGGACTTTTGGAATGTTTCCAGGTTTTGGTAATTTTTTTCCAGGTTTGGCAATTATGATTGAGCTGTTGTGAACATTTGAATTCAAGTCTTTGAATGATCATATATTTACCTAAGTGGTAAATACCTAAAGGAAAAATGGATAAATACCTAAAAGGAAAATTGCTAGGTTATGAGCATGATTAAATTTGTAAGAAGCTGCCATGCTGAGTTTCAAGTTAACTAGCATTTTACATTCCCACCAGCAATGTATGAGAATTCATTATGAGAATTGATTCTCATCTTTATTAACAAACAGGATGGTCAGGTTTCAAATTTTAACCACTATGATGTATATATTGTGGTATATCACTTTGCTTTAATTTTATTTTGCTGGTTGACTAATGATGGTGAACACATTTTCATCTGCTTATTGGTCATTGTTATTTCTCCTTTTGTGAAAACTTAATTTTTTCCCAACCTTAAGTAGGTCGTTTGTCTTATAATTCAGTTGAAATAGACACTTTGATATTTGGGAAATAATTCCTTTATCAAGTATGTGAATTGCAAATATTTCCTCACATTTTGTGTCATAACTTTTGAGCTTCTAACAGTTTATTTCCAGGAACATATGCCTTAATTTGATGAAATCCAAATTGACCATTTGTTTAATTATTTATTTTGTGCTCTACATAGGACACTTTTTTCCATCTTCAAAGTTGCAAAGATTTGTCATACTTTTTTTTTTCTGGCAAGTTTACACATGTACTTTTACATTCATCTCTATGATTGATTCTAGGTATTTTGTGTATGGAATAGGGTTCAACTCTTTTTCTCATATGGATTTTCAGTTGTTTAGCACAATTTGTTGGAAATGGTATCCTTTTACTCACTGGATAACTTGTCATATTTGTCAGAAATCCACTGAATATAGGTGTGATGTGTTTTTGTCTATTTCTGGACTTTTTATTCTTTCCCACTAATTTATATATTTATCCTTATATCATTATGCCCTGCCTTGATTACTATAATGTGAGTCCTCCAATTTGTTCTTAATTGTGGGAGGTAGAATAATGGTCTCCCCAAAGATGTCCATGTCTAATCCCTAGTACCTGTGATTATGGTATCTTACATGGAGAAAAGAACTCTTCAGATATTAATATTACCTTAAAATCGAGAGGCTATTCTTGATTTTCTAAATGGGCTCAGGGTAATACCACATGGAAAGGGGGGTGGAATGGAGAGAGACAGAGTGAGAGATAGAGAAAGAGAGAGACATGTAGACCGACAGACAGAAGGATATACATGAGGTTGAAGAAGGATCAGAGAGAGACAGTTGCTGGCTTTGAAGATGGAGAAAGACACCATGAACCAAGAAAGGCAAGAAGCCTCTAGAAGCCAGAAAAGACAAGGAAACAGATTCTCCCTTGGAGCCTCAAGAAAGGAACACAGCTCTGTAGCAACTTGATTTAGTCCAGTGATACATCTGTCAGATTTTGAACTGACAAAATTTTAAGAAGTAAATTAGTATTGTTTAAGTCTGTAAGTATGTGGATTTTTTTGTAGCTGCAGTAGAAAATTCATACATTAATTTTTAATGTTTTTTGGCTTTTCTATCTGTTTTCCATTTTCTTTGAGTTTTAGTATTATCTTGTTAATTTCTACAGCAAGCCTACTAGGATTTTCACTGGAACTCAGTGAATCTGTATATCACTTTAGGGATAGTTGATTGTAAAAATATTTTTTCCTCCAATTTAAGAACTTGTTTTAGCTCTCCATTTATTTAGGTCTCCTTTAATTTTTCTCAGGAAGCTTATATAATTTTCAGACTATGGGTTATGTACATGTTTTGTTAAATCTTTCCTTTTGTGGCACAGGCTTTTTAAAATACTATTACAAATGATATTTCAAGTTTTGATTTTCCACTTCCCATTACTATTGTATAGAAATATAATTTCATTTAATGTATTGTCCTTTTATCATGATCTTTCTTAATTTACTATTAGTTTGGTAATATTTTTATAGGTTCTGTAGGTTGTTACATATATTATAGAGTATCTGATGATTAAGATTAACAGGACTCCACAGCATAGATTTACATCAGGCCTTGTAAAAGTTAAGACGCAGCCCAACAGGAGAAAGAAACAAAGCAATCATAGGGAAGGTTGAACTCTTTCAGGCACAGCCAGCCAGTATCATGTCTCAGGATGTTCTTCATCTATGGGTTCCAAATCACCAAGATATATGCAAGGTATCTCAATTTCAGGCAGGCTAATGCACAAATTTACAAAGAGGTCTCATATATCATTATGTTTACATACTTAAAACTAGTCTGTGTAACCAGTTAAACCAGGTATAAACCATGAATCTATATATTTCTCCAAAATGTAGACAAGCTTGTACAGGGTGCTTCCAAGGGAGTTTTATACTTAAACAGCAAATTATAAATCACTAGGTACCACATCCAATGCTTATCTTGGCCAGGGGTTAGCACTAGAATTTTAGGTACACCTGGAGATAACTAATAGAGCAGTTTCATTCCACCTGTGAAATAATCCCATCCTTACACAGTTCATCTTCCTGATCCTTGGTTAAGCTTTCTTAAGTACAAATTGCTCATGAGTATTCTTTTTTCCATGCATTTTAGAGAACATTTATAGAATAGAAAAAGCAAAAAGACAAGCACCAATGGCACATAGGTATCGCTTTCAAGAAACATTTGAGTTTTAACAAATATTCCAGCATAAACATGTTTCTGATTTTGACAACTCTCCTACTTCCTTCCAGAACTCAAATTTGAACTTTGTGAAAGGTATTTTAGAGTGATTTGATTTAATTGTAATTAATTTTCCATTTCAAGATTTCTTATCATAGAAGAAAAAATATCTTACATAATAAATACATCAATCTTTATTTAATTACCCATTTTACTCTGGTATATATATTGTAACTGCTAAGAAGTCTGGGATCTTAATTCACAAAATGCTATTCCGGTTTCCTAGAAAAAAGTACTATAAACTGTAATGGCCTCTTTTATTACTAGCAGGCTATGAATGTGTAAGTATAATTGAATGGAGAAAAATGTTCCTAAAATAAATTTTCAGAGGGTTTTAGTAATGAGAAGTAGAAACATTGTCTTCACTTTTGTTAACTATTTGAAGACAACAATTTATCACAGGTCTTTTTAGATTAATTTTACGTAGTGTTTAATTCATTAGCACGTACTAATTGATCAAGATTTTTGTTCTAGGGATGGGATTTACTAAGTTAGGTTGTTTATGAGCTACCATTATAAATAAAATCTTAAATTCTGTTATGAATTAGAATTTTGTGATATGCCAGGATTCATGAATGCCAGACTTAAGAGCAGTGGTACAAGGTTTCAGCTCAATGACCAGCTGGACTTTGAATGCTATGATGGATATGAAAACAGACTTGGACACATCACAGGCTCCATAGTCTGTGGTCACACTGGTTGGTCTGATACACCCACATGTTATGGTAAGTTACCTTTTTTTCAGGTATTCTTTTTTTTTTTTAGGATAAAAAAATCTGTAATTGTTGAATGACTATGTTGTGCACCTGAAACTAATATACCATTGTCAACTATACTTCAATGAAAAAAAAAAACACTTTTTGTCTTCAGCTAGCAGTTATCAGTTAACTGGAAATAAGGTTTGTAAAAGGAACACTGAGTTAAAAAATGCTATATGTTCCTTTTAAAAAAGTTTGAATTATCTAGAGGTATTCTTAAGGCACAATAATTAAAATCAAGGTGAATGCTTCTGATTTAATGTCAGCTGGGAAGAGAAGGTGTTCTGAAACTCAAAGAGAATATTCTATCTTTAACACAGTACATTAACGTAATGTTTCCGATGGGTTATGTACATCACAGATTTGTGATTAAAGTATAACTATTTTGTTTTACTAAATGAAAGCTTTTAAATTATTTTAAACTTAGCTTTCCTTAGTAACACTGTAGTTTCTTACAACTTCCTCAGCTATTTTGCTCTTGAGTTTCTGCTTGACCCCTCCCACCTTGAGAGTTAATTTCTACAGGTCTCGAGAGGATCTCTTTATTTTCTGACTTTGACAAGTTCTGTGGATGGTTGCATGAATCTCTTTTGTGTTTGCCACAATTCCAGAATTAGAAAGAGAGCTTGGATGTGTGGGAAAATAAGTGGATGTAGAGTGTGCAAAGCTTTGACAACAAAAGAGTATTTGGGAAATATCTCGGTAAGTGGATTCCAGTCTTTATGCGGGAGAATTTTATGAGCTGAGGCTGGATAAGAGGCTAAGGAAAGACTATTTAGGTTATATTAGGGCATCTCAGCATTTAGATTAATTTTATCATTGATAAAAAGCCATAAACGAGTCTTTAAGCAAAGGAATGATGTAATTTGATTTTAATTTCTGAATGTTGTTTATTTCTCTCACCACTGCCTCCCTTGTATACTCTTCTTGTGGTAGGCAAGAAAATATTCAGGAGTCCTTGTAGAGTGAGAAAAGTGGGGATCACATAGGGTGATGGCTGAGTGGATGCAGAACAGAGGACAGATTTGGGATATATTTTGGTGGTAGAAAGCACAGAAAATATTACTAAATGTTAGGTGTGAGAAAGAGTAACAAATCAAGGATTCACTTTTTATTTGATTTTTTTTTTAAAGTATCCAGGTAAATACCAGTGGCATTCTGTGAAATGATGCTGGCAGGAGAGAGAGCACTTTGGGAGGAACATTACAAGTTCTGACTTGGACACATCATGGCTGAACTGCCATGGATGATAAAAGTTGGATATGTAAACTACAGAATTGGATAGATGGGTCTAGCCAGGAGATATACATTTGGGATTATCACCATGTAAATGATGAAATTGGAAAAGAATATAGAATGATAAGAACAGAGAGCTCAGGACTGAGCCCTGAAGCATTCTAACATTTAGGTGTCAGACAGAAGAGGAATAGGTAGCCAAGTAGATAGAAAAAGTGGAGGATGTGGAAATTGGGAAGAAAAAAATGTAGGAATGAATGTTGTCATAGAAATGGAGAGAAGAAAATGACTAAAGGAAGAGAAAATACACCAGAATGATTAATAGTGAAGCCTGTGGGTCAGCCTGGATGGGCTCTCATTCTAATTCCACTACTTGCTAAGCATGTATCTTAGGGCAACATATCAAGCCTACTTGAACCTTTGTCGACTCTTTATCCGTAAAGGGCTTTAAAATGTATAATTATTCTAATATTTCAAAAGGTTGCTTTGGTTAGACTGAATAAGCTGATATGTCTACCTAGAAGACTGAAAATATCACAGATTTGGCTATTTGGAGGCCAGCAATAACTGTAATAGAAATAGTTTTGGAAGGAATACATGGTGCAGAACCTAAATAGAGTTTACTGAAGAAAAAACAGTAAGAACTTCAGTATAGCATGTGGTCATAACTCTTCAAAGACATTTGTGTGAATATGGTGGATAGGAAGTGCAGAATATTGCTAGAGGAAATCATACACCAAAGGGAAGATTCCTTTTTTTTTAAAGATGGAGGACATTAGAGCCAAGTGAATGCTAAATAGGATATAATAGAGACTGAATACTCGAGGTAGACATTTCCCTGTGGGGGTGGGAGGGAAAGGGAACTGGAGCTCTGTGGAAGTACGAGGTTTCTGTGGCAACACAGCTGTTTCCAACTTTGTAATAGGAGGAAGGAAGGAAAACAGATGTGTAAATCCCATGCTGGAAAGAAGCAGGAGCTGATGTAAAAGTAAAGTAAAAAAGCTGATGTAAAAGTAAAAGAGTAAATTGTAAAAAACAATTTACACTTTCCTTTGAACTGTAAGACAGAGTCACCTGAGATTGAATGGTGCAGGGGGAAAGGAGGAGAAGGAACACTTAGGAAGAATAAAAAAGGTTTAAAATAGAGACTTCAAGAAAGGAGCACACAGTGAGTTTATTATTGAGATGAGGTAGACTTGCTTAGTAGTCTCTTAGTTCCAGTTAAAGTTGATTAATTCAAGGCTGTCAACAAACGCCTGTTTATGAGCTAGAAATAGGCCAGGAGAGAATGGTGAAAACCCACAAACATGGCTCTGCCTTTTGGGAGCTTTCATTCCAATATTAAAACAACAACAACAACAACAACAACAAAACAACAAACCAACAACAACAACAACAAAAACCTAAAAAACCCAACAAATTAAGCCAAATAATGAACAGGATGATAAAAACATTTTAAATATATTTTATACATAACTGTGTTCAAAGAAACAAAAGAATCCAAGAACTTAGAAAATGGGAGGGCAAGGATGGAGGGCTCTATTTTCTATAGGATGGCATGTGCACAAAGAAAGGTTGAAAACCCTTCAGGATAGAGATGGGGGTCTGTGTGAAAGCTGAAGCAGTGAAGAATTTGAGCTCTTTAAAAAATCCAAATATCATTAGCCTGGTGATGATGGGTATTAAAGAGGACACATACTGCGTGGAGCACTGGGTGTTATACGCAAACAATGAACCATGGAGCACTACATCAAAAACTAATGATGTATGGTGATTAATATAATAAAAAATAATAATAATAAAATCCAAAGATCAAAAAGCCTGGAGTCTGGATTGCTAGGGGGAGAGAGATATCAGTTATATTGGAAGTGTAGGCAGGAAATGGATCATAAAGAGCTTGGATTTTCTTCTAAGTAAAAGGGGAGGCTTTTAGGATGATCATGAATTTCTTTTCTGGGATTAGAGGCAGATCCAGGTTTTATGAAATCAGAAGTTTTACAATGTTGAGGGGCCCTCTTTAGAAAAGAATTCAAAATCATGAATATGTAATTCCTGTGATCTTTCCAATGTCACCACATGTCAGAAAAATGGGACTGAGTAGAAGTTGGAGTGACAGGGACAGTGGTAAAAACTGATGTGGCCAATAAGGCTTTTATTGCAAATTTTATAAAACTTATGACCTTGTGAACCCATTGGTAGGAATTCACCCGCATGGTGAAGCCTCCCAAAATTGAATGAACAAATGACAGTTTAATGTTATTTTCAAGTAATTTCCCTCTACCATGTAGCAGAAAATTGCACAAAGATTGGCTGATATCTGAGTTTATTGTCCTGGGAATTCTCCTTTGTGGAGAGGTTTCCAAAGAATTATTGTTGGGGCACCTGGGTGGCTCAGTTGTTTAAGTACCTGACTTCGGCTCAGTTCATGATCTCAGGACCGTGGGATCAAGCCCTGCATTGGGCTCCACACTCAGTGGGGAGTCTGATTATCCCTCTCCCTCCCCTCCCCCCCATACATGCTCTCTCTCTCTCAAATAAATAGAATCTTTAAAAAAAAAAAGAATTACTATTATCGTAAACCACTTAAGCCAAACAGTGCTTCTAGCAATCTTAAATAAATGTACACTTAAAAAAAATTTGTACTAGTATTTCTAAGTATCAGTGCCTGGATTTATAATTTTTACTTTTGGATAAAGACAAATATCTCTAATTCAGGGTATGTCCATTCAAACTCTTCTTTATAGTACATTTTAAAAGTCGGTATCTCTATATAACAGTTGGAAAATAGCCAACAGCCAAGATTTATTATTATTATTATTATTATTGTTTTTTGGTGTTAAGGCAGCATTTTTCACAATGTGATGAGATAAACAGAAAGTATATAAACAAAGATACATACAAATAAAAGAATTGCTATGTAGAAGACTGAAATAGAATTTTAGGAGGGAATCCCTGTAGTTCTCATCAAGTGTGACCTTCTCAACTAAGCTACAAAACTCAACATTAAAGCAAAAACAAATTTGCGGAATTATTTTTTGTGGCATTACTTTTAAGAATAGTTATCTTACACCTAATTTTATGATTATGTATAAATACTTGACTTTAGATAGTATGAATATTCTTTTTAGTATGATTCTAATTTTTAAATTTCAGTTTTTAATTTTATAAATTAGCAAGTTAGCAAGTTAGCAAGATTCCTAATTAGAAAAATGCAGTTTTTTTTAAATACAGTTTTTGACAATACTTAGCAATGTCACAATTATCACACATTTTAAGGAATAATTTTATACCTTCCTAATTTGAATCAGAACAATTAACAATTTATTAAGAGTTACTATAATTATAGGTATAATAAGAATAGGTAGTTGTATATTGCATAAATATTCAGGACACCTAGAATATGACTATGTGGCCTTGAACACGTTTCTTCATTTTCTTTCGTGTTTCAGTTTGATTTCTTCACTTATAAAGTATCGATTAAGCTTTTTAATTGTTCCTCTAACTAAAATACATTAGAAATGTTTCTCTTTAGAGTTCTAGGTCCCCAATTATATTAAAGAAAAATACCAATTTTTATTTAAGTGTGCAATTTTAAAATTGTAGCTTTAGTTTTTTTAATGTGACACAATGCTTTTCTGACAGTATAAAAAAATATAACATTAAATTTTATAAATGTCAGTGATAAAAATCAGATCCAGTATAGGCAAACTGACTTTACAAATAAATTTTTAGGACACATCTATTGCTGCTCAACCCCTTAATATTTCTGAGTCCTGTATGGATTTAGAGGGCATATAAAATCTAATACGTAACAGTTTTCAAAGAAGAGAATTTATCAGAAGCTCCTCTGTATATGCAACACCTTGCCCCCATTATTATGTGACACATGTAAAATTTACTTTGGCAATGATTAATTATATATTCTTATTAAATTCTTTTACCTTTTTTTTATAGAAAGAGAACGTGAGATTCCTCTAATAGAAAAATACTTAAATGTTGAGCCCAGAAAAGACAAATAGAGAGTTGGAGATATGTTGAAATTCTCCTGCAGACAAAGATTCACAAGAGTTGGACCAGATTTGGTTCAGTGTTATCAATTTGGATGGTCCCCCTAATTTTCCAACATGTAAAGGTGAATATTTATCCTACAATTGCTGAAACAAGAATTAGAAATTAATATCCAATTGTTTATTGAAATATGTAGTAGAAGTATCCATAGATATTTACAGGGAGTCTGACACTGAAGGGACTTTTGTTACTTTTCTTTTTGCCTACAATTCCGCCATTAGTATTGAACATTTTTAATAGCATCGGCCTTAACTCATTTCATTGATTATGTCTAAATGATATTAAGCAACTTTTGGTCAAGTCCATCACATGTATAGCTTACTCAAAGTTAAAATATGTTGATCAAATGCTTATCTCTTGTCTCAAATGATGGTACTTTTTAAAAAAAGTTTTGATAAAATATTGCATGCAATATGATTAATATACTTGTACAGCCATATTTACTAATTGGTTTGGATACATCTTTAGAATATCTAGATCACTGAACATATTTTTTTGCTACTTTTTTCCTATTTGTCTGAACTATACTTTCAAAGCTGAATTCAGGGCTTTACCGAGGTTTTTAATCCACTCTTGAAGTTTCTTATGTTTATAGGATTGTAAGGTAGTCAGAAAATATTTTTTGTGTCTTTAGTTTTTTTATGTGTCATATCTAAGATATTTTGCTAATCTCAGTTCACAAAGATTTTCTCCTATGTTTTTTAAAGGCTTTGGTTTTATATTTAATGCTCTACTTTTAGTTAATTTTTGTATATGAATATGAGATATGATAGAATCAAAGCTCTGATTTGATTTGTATATGGGTATCCAATTGTTCTACCTCAATTTGTAGAAAAAAAACGATTATTTTCCCCTGAATTGCCTTTTGCAGCTCTGTCAAAAATCAATTGTTGATATAAATGTGAGTCTATTTCTGAGCTCCATTCTGTTTTTTATCATCTGTCTTTATGCTCAAACCACAGCTTCTTAATTACTGTTTTGTAGTAAGTATTGAAATCACATAATGTTAGTCCTTCAAACTTTTCTTCTTTTAGCCATTCTAGGTTCTTTGCATTTCCATGTGAATATTAAAATCAGTTTGTCAATTTCTGCAAAAAAAACCTGCAGTGATTTTGATTGGGGTAATATTGAATCTATAGATCATTGGGGAAAATTGATATCTTAACAATATTAAATCTTATGAACTTTATTTCTTCTTTTATTTGGGCCTATAGATTATCTCTATGTTTTCTCATTTACAGTTTATCAGTTTTACATGTCTTTAACTAGATTTATGCCTATATATATTGAATGTATTTTCAAGGCTTTTAATATACTTCTAATAGGCTAGTTCAATATAAGTAATAGAATCGGGAAATGAATCTATTGTAAACCCCATTTTTAAAATTGCTTAAGAATACTATAATAAATTATGTCATGAATAATAAATTGATTAAAGAAAAAAACCTCTCTGTTTTAGTGCATTTTTAAGATATAAAGTAGACACTGTAACCATCATTTACACAGTATTTCTACTGTAGAGCTAGTAAAATTGTGTGGCACACATCCTCAACTCCCCAATGGGGAGGTTAAAGAAAGAAACAAAGAAAATTATGAACACAATGAATTGGTGGAATATGTTTGCAACCCTGGATTTTTGATGAAGGGTCCTAATAAAATTCAATGTGTTGATAGAAAATGGACAACGTTGCCTATATGTATTGGTAATGTATAAAAAACATGAATATTCAAACTTGATTAAATCAACACTTTTTGTTTATATTCATATAACCACATAAATTATACTTTAAAGATAAACATATTTTTGTGAAATTTTTACAGAGGCCAGCACATGTGGTGATATACCCGGACTTGATTATGGCTATATTGTTGAGTTTTCTGCCCCTCCCTATCACCATGGAGATTCAGTGGAGTTCAATTGCAGAGAAACATTTACATTGATTGGATACAGATCAATTACATGTGTTAGAGGAATGTGGACCCAACCTCTTCAGTGTGTTGGTGAGAATAGCATTTCTTTTTTTTAATTAAAAAAACATTTTTTTGAAATTGTTTTAAGATTTTATTTATTTATTTGAGAAAGAGTGTGAGCAAGAGCACAAGTAGGGTGGAGGGGCAGGGAGAGAGAGAGCAGCAGACTCCCTGCTGAGCAGGGAGCCTGATGTGGGGCTCGATCCCAGGACCCCGGGGTCATGACCTGAGCCAAAGGCAGACGCTTAACCGACTGAGCCACTCAGGTGCCCTGAATAGCATTTCTTGATATATACAATTACAACAATATTTTTAAAATTTAGAGATTATTTGTGAAAATGTCGTCTTAAATTACAATGAATTCAAACATTTGTTATTTATAGTTCAATATGTAGCTACAGAGGAAAAATATTAACTAGCAATTGAATTTATGAATCTTTCTGTCCCTTATGTTAACATTGTTTATTTATTTTTTTAATTTAATTTTATTATGTTAGTCACCATACATTACATCACTAGTTTTTTTTTTAATTTTTTTATTGTTATGTTAATCACCATATATTACATCATTAGTTTTTGATGCAGTGTTCCATGATTCATTGTTTGTTCATAACACCCAGTGCTCCATGCAGAACGTGCCCTCCTCAATACCCATCACCAGGCTAACCCATCTCCCTACCCCCCTCCCCTCTAGAACCCTCAGTTTGTTTTTCAGAGTCCATCATCTCTCATGGTTCGTCTCCCCCTCTGACATACTCCCCTTTTCTTCCTCTCCTGTTATCTTCTTCTTTTTCTTTTTTCTTAAAATATGTTGCATTATTTGTTTCAGAAGTACAGATCTGTGATTCAACAGTCTTGCACAATTCACAGCGCTCACCGTAGCACATACCCTCCCCAATGTCTATCACCCAGCCACCCCATCCCTCTCACCCCCAACCACTCCAGTAACACTCAGTTTGTTTCCTGAGATTAAGAATTCCTCATATCAGTGACATCACTAGTTTTTGATGTAGTGTTCCATGATTCATTGTTTGCCTATAACACCCAGTGCTCCATTCAATACATGCCCTCCTTAATACCCGTCACCGGGCTAACCCATCCCCCTACCCCTCTCCCCTCTACAACCTTTAGTTTGTTTCTCAGAGTCCATAGTCTCTCATGGTTCGTCTCCCCCTCCCATTTCCCCCCCTTCATTTTTCCCTTCCTACTATCTTCTTCTTCTTCTTTTTTAAACATATAATGTGTTATTTATTTCAGATGTATGGGTCTGATTTATCAGTCTTACACAATTCACAGTGCTCACCATAGCACATACCCTCCCCAATGTCCATCACCCAGCCACCCCTTCCCTTCCAACTCCCCACCACTCCAGCAACCCTCAGTTTGTTTCCTGAGATTAAGAATTCCTCATATCAGTGAGATTTTTTTTAAAGATTTTATTTATTTATTTGACAGAGAGAGACTCAGCGAGAGAGGGAACACAAGCAGGGGGAGTGGGAGAGGGAGAAGCAGGCTTCCCTTGGAGCAGGAAGCCCGATGCGGGGCTCGATCCCAGCACCCTGGGATCATGACCTGAGCCAAAAGCAGATGCCTAACGACTGAGCCACCTGGGTGCCCCCCCGGTGAGATCATATGATACTTGTCTTTCTCTGATTGACTTATTTCACTTAGCATAATACCCTCGAGTTCTATCCACATCATTGCAAATGGCAAGATTTTGGGGTTTTTTGATGGCTGCATAATATTCCTCTGTGGTGTGTGTGTGTGTGTGTGTGTGTGTGTGTGTGTGTGTGTGTGTATCACATCATCCTAATCCATTCATCTGTCCATGGACATCTAGGCTTTTTCCATAGTTTGGCTATTGTGGACATTGCTGCTATAAACATTGGGGTGCAGGTGCCCCTTCGGATCACTACATTTGTATCTTTGGGGTAGATACCCAGTAATGTATTTGCTAGGTTGTAGGGTAGCTCTATTTTCAACTTTTTGAGGAACCTCCATACTGTTTTCCAGAGTGGCTGCACCAGCTTGCCTTCCCACCAACAGTGTAGGAGGGTTCCCCTTTCTCCGCATCCTCGCCAACATCTGTCATTTCCTGACTTGTTAATTTCAGCCATTCTGACTGGTGTGAGGTGATATCTCATTGAGGTTTTGATTTGGATTTCCCTGATGCCGAGTGATGTTGAGCACATTTTCATGTGTCTGTTGGCCATTTGGATGTCTTCTTTGGAAAAATGTCTGTTCATGTCTTCTGCCCATTTCTTGATTGGATTATTTGTTCTTTGGGTGCTGAGTTTGATAAGTTCTTTATAGGTTTTGGATACTAGCCCTTTATCTGCTATGTCATTTGCAAATATTTTCTCCCATTCTGTCAGTTGTCTTTTGGTTTTGTGGACTGTTTCTTTTGCTGTGCAAAAGCTTTTTATCTTGATGAAATCCCAATAGTTCATTTTTGCCCTTGCTTCCCTTGCCTTTGGCAATATTTCTAGGAAGAAGTTGCTGCGGCTGAGGTCAAAGAGGTTGCTGCCTGTGTTCTCCTTTAGGATTTTGATGGACTCCTGTCTCACGTTTAGGTCTTTCAACCATTTGGAGTCTATTTTTGTGTGTGGTGTAAGGAAATGGTCCAATTTCATTCTTCGGCATGTGGCTGTCCAATTTTCCCAACACCATTTGTTGAAGAGACTGTCTTTTTTCCATTGGACATTCTTTCCTGCTTTGTCAAAGATGAGTTGACCATAGAGTTGAGGGTCCATTTCTGGGCTCTCCATTCTGTTCCATTGATCTATGTGTCTGTTTTTGTGCCAGTACCATACTGTCTTGATGATGACAGCTTTGTAATAGAGCTGGAAGTCCGGGATTGTGATGCCGCCAGCTTTGGTTTTCTTTTTCAACATTCCTCTGGATATTCAGGGACTTTTCTGATTCTGTACAAAGTTTAGGATTATTTGTTCCAGCTCTCTATAGCTATTTTTAATGTAGTAGTTGTTTTGATTTTTATAATTAGTATTATAAAAAAATGAAATCTTTTCAAGGGGATATTTTAATTTTACAGCATCAAATGAACTTAAGAAATGTAAATTATCACACTCATTTAACTATGAGATGGTTGAATTTGATCATAACACCAACATAAGTTACCAATGTAAAGGAAGATCAGAGAACAAACACTCAATCTGCATAAATGGAAGATGGGATCCTGAAATAGCCTGCACAAGTAAGCTCTTATTTATAATATTTTCAAGAATTTATTTGATTTCTAACTTATAAAAGAATGATCTTTGTGTCTTAAAAATTAGCTATTTATTATTCAAATAATTTTCAAGCTGGAGGTAATTTAAAAAATAACCAAAATCCTGCTTCTAAATAATGATTGTATCATGTGTATTAGTCAGCTATATAACAAACCACCTAGAAACCTGGCTTTAAATTAACATCTGGGCAGTAGGTGTACTCATTACTCTTGAAATACCATTGCTTTTAAGTCCTTTTATTACACACAAATGTGCCCATACCTATGCCTATAACTAGTAGGTATCTATGTATCTATCTATATATCCATTTATGTATCTGCCCATGTATGTATTTATGTATGTATTATGTCTCTAATCATCTATTTATTTATGTTTATTTGTCTTGAAACATCTGCATCCTACTAACACCACCAAATGCAACTGAATAGCACAGGCTTTATTCCAGTTTTCCACTTTTCAGATTTTGAATCTCTCTTCTCTATCTGTAGGACACCTTATCTCACTATCTTCATTTTAATCAATTTTCTCAAGCCTACAATACATAGGAAGTAGTGTCATACCAATACAAAAACCCACTTTACTATCTACAGTTCAACATATTTTTAGTTCTTTTTAAAAAGAAAATAAGAAATATTTACATGCAATGAAGCACACATGCGCTACATTAACTTTTAGAAGCTTTAGAGTTTTAGCATTTACATTAAGTATATCATCCATCATATATTACTTTTTGAGTTTGGTGTAAAATAGGGGTTGATTTAAAATATATATATATATAGATGCTAGTTGTTCTAGCGATATGTGTGGAATAGACTTTAAAATGAAAATCAGTTAACTATGTAAATATTGATCTATTTCTAGACTTTGTATCAGCCAATGTATCCATGTATCCTATTCCTGCCACATTGCTTTGGTAACTACAGCTTTATAATAAGTCTTAAAGTCTGATTTGTACTCTCCAATTATGTTCTTGCTATTCAAAATTATTTCACTTATTCTGGTCTTTTCATGTCCATAAAAATTTCAAGGAAAGCTTATGAATTTCTATAAGATATCTGCTTATATAATGAAATGGGTGGTTAATAACAGAAATAACAGAAAATACATAAAATGACAATGATAGCAGTACACATTGAAATCTATGGGACATAGCAAAGGCATAGATATCTATAACTTTAAACCATTCATTATAAATAAGGAACAAAATAAAAGCAATAGGAATTACCATCTAGAATTTAGAAAAGAACATGCACCCAAAGAACTTGGAAGTAATGAACAATTAAAGCATAAATTTTTATAATGAGAAGCTAAAAAAAGCATAAACATCTGGTTTACACAATAATAATTCAGCTTTTAGGGAAATCTGGTAAATACATCAACCTCTGGCAAGACTTATCAAGAGGAAGTACAAGTTTAGATTATTAGGACAAAAATAGTTAAACATCAGACATAGCATTGAAAAAATATGACAAGATACTTAAATATAAGAAAAAATTTTTAAGATTGTATTTATTTATTTGAGAGAGAGAGAAAGAGCACAAGTGGGAAGAGGGGCAGAGAGAGAGGGAGAGGCAGACTCACTGCTGAGCAGGGAACCCGATGTGGGGATCGATCCCAAGACCCTGGGATCCTGACCTGAGCCGAAGGCAGACGCTAAACAGACTAAGCCAACCAGGCACTCCAAGAAAAAATATTTTTGATGAAATATACAATACTCATATCAACTTAGAAAATTTGACATTAGTAGCGTGGAGGAAGTTTACTCAGTCAAATATTTCCCTGAATTGAATATAAAATGTGGACAAGTGAAACAATTTTGACAACTTCACAGTGTATACTCACAGAAAACTTTTAATGAAATAAAGATATGGTGTGACAGGAGAAAGCAAAATCAAGAAATCATAGAGAGGTCCAAAAGCTTCCAGGTATAGTCATCCAGAGACTTTTCTCAGTTGACCAGGACATGCTTTGCCTTCAAATTATTAACTGCCCAGATATATCCAAGCTGTCTCAGTTTTATGGGAGTTCAGACAGTTTACAGAGAGGTCTTTTATATCCCACTGGTCATGTAACTAAAGGCAGGCTGTTTAAACATTAAACTGTTCATCAGTCTATATATCTTTAAACAGTGTGGGCAAGCTAGTAAATGGTACCTCCAGGGGAGTTTTGGATTTTAAGCAACATACTATAAATCACTACTGAACATATTTCATTCTTGTCTTGGCCAAGAATTTGTATCAAATCAACTGATGGTTCACTAAATATAATTCTTCCTGTGGCTAATCACTTTCCTTTGGTAGGAAATCCTGTGAAGGTTTTAATCCAATCCCAACACATTTGATTGTGGACATCTTTAAAAAGTGGCTCAGATGGTTGAGCGTCTGCCTTGGCTCAGGTCATGATCCCAGGGTCCTGGGATCGAGTCCCACATTGGGCTCCCTGCTCCTTGGGAGCCTGCTTCTCCCTCTGCCTCTCTCTCTCTCTTCCATGAATGGATAAATAAAAAAAAATCTTTGAAGAAAAAAAAACTTAAAAAAAAAGGATCTTGATATCAGTCTTTATTGAGTGCCTGATACTGAGTGAGTAATTCAGCTAGAACATCCTAATGGTTAGAAATAATTAAAAGAGGTTTCATATAAACTATGCAAGATTGATCACAGAAAGAATGAAAGGAAGAAAGTACAAAGAAAACCATGAGAATAAGCCAAATGTGAAGCACCACTGTCCAAGTTGAAGAGTATAACATATTTAAACCTAGAACATGCCATTATTATGTGATCATTTATGATATATCATTTTCAGTTTTCTGCTTAATTATTCTTTTGATATTTTTAACCTATGATTTTTAATCAAGAAATCTAATTTTAATATTTTTAGAGCTACAAACACAGTCATGCCCACCTCCACCTCAGATTCCCAATGCTTAAGATATGACAACTACAGTGAATTACCGGGAAGGAGAAGAAATATCTGTTCTTTGTCAAGAAGATTATGTAATTCAGGATGCAGAAGAAATTGTGTGTCAAGGTGGAAGATGGCAGTCAATACCATGCTGTGTTGGTCAGTAGTGCACACTTGCTTTATGATGTTCTTTCAAATGACGTTTAACACTCCCTGTGCTTTCTGTAAATGAACAAGAGGAAGACTTTCTCTATATTCCACTTTATCTTGAAACAGTAAATTACAATCTAAGTATACAAATGAATCAGCATTCTTTCACTGCTTCCGTGAAGTGAACACAGACAAAAACTTCAGGTTACTATGTAGACACGAGATAAAATTTCCTTTTATGCCTATTTTACCCCTTATGATGAGCAAGACAAGGATGAAGGGACATATTGAAACTCAGAGAATAGCAGCATAGATATTATGGAGACATATATCCTTGCAAGTTGCAAATATTTCAGTTTTAAATGATTTAATTTATTCACATTGTCCTTATTTTAAAATCCCAAGTAGTATTTGATTGTATTTTTCAATGTAAGCATTGTATTGGTGTTTGACTCTTTGATCTCTGTTCTTCGTATAGAAAAGTTTCCATGTTCTCAACCACCTCGTATAGAACATGGAATTGTGAAAGCATCTAGTTCTTCAGAAGAAAGGAAAGAAACATTTAAACCCAGGCTTTATGCACATGGCACTAAATTAAGTTATATTTGTGAAGATGGTTTCAGGATATCTGAAGAAGATGGGATAATGTGCTACATGGGAAAATGGAGTTCTCCACCTCAGTGTGTAGGTGAGGACAGGATGCAAGCTAAACTTCTATTTTCAATATAATTTATTGAAAATAATCAGTTGTCATCAAAGTCATGATACAGAATCCTTTAGGTTTCTACATATATGAAATCACTTGTATCTAAATGTTTAAAATCATTTATATGTTTATGTATTTTGCTAAACCCAATTTTTGTATAGTCAAAACAATCTTATTTGTGTTCATTTCATTGTTCATTATCGAGTCACTTTTAATTATGGCATTTAAAAAATTAAAACTAGATCCATAGTAACACTAAACCTACCTGTTTATATAAATTTACCTATTCACATTCTATTTATTTGAGTTGTAGTGCCTGCTTTGCCAGGAGGTTTTTAAAAATTTTATTTTTCCTACAATGTCCCTTCTGATTAGTTACAGTATATGGTACTTTTCTTAAGATGATTAAAAATTCTCAATGCTTTTCTTTTTATTGTTCATTATTGGTTTGAGAAGCATTGAAAGTCTCTTTGATAAATATGTTGACAATTGTAGTTTCAAGTTCTTGCCCAGGTTGGCAGCTGGACACACACCAGAATACTGGTTTTAGGAGCATCTGTGTACCTTCTCTGTGATATGATCATTGTTCCTATGTAATAATTTCTTTTTAAATAAAACTACAAAATATGACAACTAGTACATAAAATTAAATTTCAGACTTTGTGAAACATGGAGTAATTTTTTTTTCAATTTTTAAAGGATTTCCTTGTTAACCACCATATTTGATGACGCATTGTATTCTACCTCACATGTTAGATAGTTACCAGTATGGAGTAAGAAGTCACTTGCAACTATGCTGAAGGTTTTGGGATTAATGGACCCACATTTATAAAATATTTAGAAGGAAAATGGTCCCATCCACCAGAATGCTTAAGTAGAGTGCCTTTAATTTTACCCTTAATTCAGAGCATAAATGGTACAACTATGAAACTAAATAATACTAGACTTTAACAAGGTATCTCTGGAAAGTTCTGGATTCTGGTAGAGAATTAATAACCCTAATAATAAAAGGTTACAGTAAGACCCAAATTATTTCACTTTCCTGTCATCTTGTGTACACTTAGGACAACTTCTGTTATACATTCTCAGACTTCTATTTTCTGTTCCTATACCACAGCTCCTCAATCACATTATTGTTCAATGTACTGTTAGTCTGTCAGTTATCTCCTTATATGTATATAATTTTCTAAGATATTTGACATAATTAAAGGTAGCAGATTTTGACAGAAGCAAAAATGAGAAATACATGCGTAATGCAGGTGGCCTATATGGACAAAAAAGAATTCAAATGTAAGTAGTATGGTCTCAAGCATTACATGTATTCGTATTTCTCTAGGCTTTTTATATCACCATTCCCCTGTTATACTTTAGATAAACATAGACCCACTCACTAAACCCTACTCCTGAAACCAATATTACACTATATGTTAACTAACTAGAATTTAAAGAAAAAGTTAAAAAAAAGGAAAACAAAAAGAACCATTCAATGTAATTAAGTCAAGACTTCTAACTTATTTTTTTCAAGTTATAAGAAAAATTTTGTACAGTATTCATTGGTTTGATATGTACCTGTTGTTCTAGATTATAGTTATTGGCCATTATGTGTTTTTAAAGATTTACTGAACAAGTACCTATTCTTTTTCTTTCAGAAATGTATTGTTCTAGTTTACCTGACTTTGGTGATGCCATGCTCATAGGCCCAAAGAAGGAATCATATAGATCAGAAGAAAAAGTGACTTATACATGTCCAGAATATTACCAATTGGATGGATCCAATATTGTACAGTGTATTAAGAGCCAATGGATGGGAAGGCCGATATGCAGACTTTAATGAAATCTATGTATTAAAGTGTCTTAAGAATATAATGTAGAATTGCCTCTAGCATCATTAAAAAAATGGACATAGATTATTTTTTAAAGGCCAGAACAAAGGTTTATGCCTTAATATAAAGGGATGAAATTGTGTACCCACTGGGTAATCTTATAGCCCAGTGGTTCTCAAAGTGTGGTCTCTGGAATAGCAGCATCAGCCTCTTTTGGGAAATTGATAGAAATGCAAATGCAAATTCTCAGGTTCACTCAGACCTATTGAGTCAAAAACATGGGCATGCAACCCTGAAAACGTCTTAATAATTCCCAAGGGATTCAATGTACACTCCAGTTTAGGAGCCATGCTATAGCTTATTACACTTTATATCCACCTCAATTTGAGCGATGAATTATACTTTACTCATTATAGCGTCCTTAAGTATTTGCCAAAAAAAAATCATTAGTGTTTTTATAAATTATATATTTGTTTTTCTGTTATTTTCCCTATCTCCTGTTTGGATCCTCAGTTAATCATCTTCATCCTTTAACTATGGTATTCTTCAAAGTGCGTTAATTCTTAATTTATTCTCTAAGGAAGTGCCTACTGTGTTTATTTTTTTAAGGGCCTAAAATTACTTTCATAAATAGGATGATTGCAAGCCCAATTCTGATGTCAAATAATATTTTTATTATGATTTCTTATGGTTTATAAATCGATTTTGAGTTTATCTGATTCGTAATATTGATTTTATTAAACTCAAAGGGAAATGTCCAGAAAAACTATTTTCATAGAAGCTTAAATCTTATAAAAATATTGCTTTATCTCCTTTTCTGCAATCTTACATATAAATTTCTTTCTTTCTTTCTTTCTTTCTTTAAAGATTATTTATTTATTTGACAGAAAGAGGGAGAAAACAAGCAGGGGGAGGGGCAGAGGGAGAGGGAGAGGCAGGCTCCTCCCCAAGCAGGGAGCCAAAGGCTCCCTGGGATCATGACCTGAGCCGAAGGCAGACGCCCAAAGACTGAGCCACCCAGGCGCCCCTTACATATAAATTTCTTAAAATTACCAGTCTACCATGAAAGATTAAATATTGATTTTAAGTCCTTGAAATATATTTGGAATCTCATTTGTTGATTTATTACTCAAAATGATCATTACATTAGAGATGCTACTTTTTTCTTTCTCAGATGTTTCCTGTGTGAATCCACCCAGAGTGAAAAATGCTATTATATTAAATGAGATGCCTAGGTATCTACCTGGTCAGAGAATATGTTATGTATGCATCAAAATTCAAAAAAAAAATTTTTTTTTTTTTTGCAGACTGAACTAAGTAATGTAGTGTATTTCTTTCTTTCTTTTTTTTTAAAATTTTATTTTATTTTATTATGTTAGTCACCATATAATACATCATTAGTTTTTGATGTAGTGTTCCATGATTCATTGTTTTCATATAACACCCAGCGCTCCATGCAGTACGTGCCCTCTTTAATACCCACCACTGGGCCAACCCATCCCCCACCCCTCTCCCCTCCAAAACCTTCAGTCCGTTTCTTGGAGTCCATAGTCTCTCATGGTTCGTCTCCTCCTCCGATTTCCCCCCTTCATTTTTCCCTTCCTTCTCCTAATGTCCTCCATGCTATTCCTTATGGTCCACAAATAAGTGAAACCATATGATAATTGACTTTCTCTGCTTGACTTATTTCACTTAATATAATCTCCTCCAGTCCCATCCATGTTGATGTGAGTGTTGGGTATTCATCCTTTCTGATGGCTGAGTAATGTTCCATTATATATCTGGACCACATCTTCTTTATCCATTCATCTGTTGAAGGGCATCTCGGCTCTTTCCACAGTTTGGCTATTGCGGACATTGCTGCTATGAACATTGGGGTGCATATGGCTCTTCTTTTCACTACATCTGTGTCTTTGGGGTAAATACCTAGTAGTGCAATTGCTGGGTCAAAGGGTAGCTGTATTTTTAATTTTTTGAGGAACCTCCACACTGTTTTCCATAGTGGCTGTACCAACTTGCATTCCCACCAACAGTGTAAGAGGGTTCCGCTTCCTCCACAATCTCTCCAACATTTGTTGTTTCTTGCCTTGTCAATTTTTGCCATTCTAACTGGTATAAGTTGGTATCTCAATGTGGTTTTGATTTGAATTTTCCTGATGGCTGATGATGATGAACATTAGCCATTTGTATGTCTTCTCAGAGAAGTGTCCGTTCATGACTTCTGCCCATTTTTTGACTTGATTATTTGTTTTTTGGGTGTTGAGTTTGAGAAGTTCTTTATAGATCTTGGAAATCAGGACTTTGCAAATATCTTCTCCCATTCCATGGGTTGCCTCTTTGTTTTGTTGACTGTTTCCTTTGCTGTGCAGAAGCTTTTTATCTTGATGAAGTCCCAAAAGTTCATTTTTGCTTTTGTTTCACTAGCCTTTGGAGATGTATCTTGAAAGAAGTTGCTGTGGCCGATGTCGAAGAGGTTACTGCCTATGTTCTCCTCTAGGATTTTGATGGATTCCTGTCTAAATTGAGATCTTTCATCCATTTTGAGTTTATCTTTGTGTATGGTGTTAGAGAATGGTCGAGTTTCATTCTTCTGTATATAGGTGTCCAATTTTCCCTGCACCATTTATTGAAGAGAGTGTTTTTTTCCATTGCATAATTTTTTCCTGCTTTGTCGAAGATTATTTGACCATAGAGTTGAGGGTCCATATCTGGGCTCTCTATTCTGTTCCATTGGTCTATATGTTTGTTTTTGTGCCAGTACCATGCTGTCTTGGTGATCACTGCTTTGTAATATAGCTTGAAATCCGGCAACATTATGCCCCCAGCTTTGTTTTTCTTTTTCAACATTTCCTTGGTGATTCACGGTCTTTTCTGATTGCATACAAATCTTAGGATTCTTTGTTCCAGCACTTTGGAAAATGTCATTGGAACTTTGATTGGGATGGCATTGAAGATATAGATTGCTCTGGGTAGCATAGACATTTTGACAATGTTTATTCTTCCGATCTATGAGCATGGGATGTTTTCCATCTTTTTGTGTCTTCTTCAATTTCTTTCATGAGTGTTCTGTAGTTCCTAGAGTATAGACCCTTTACCTCTTTGGTTAGGTTTATTCCAAGGTATCTTATGGCTTTTGGTGCTATTGTAAATGGAATCATTTCTCTAATTTCTCTTTCTATAGTTGCATTGTTAGTGTATAAGAAAGCAATTGATTTCTGTGCATTGATTTTGTATCCTGCCACATTACTGAATTGCTGTATGAGTTCTAGTAATTTGGGGGTGGAGTCTTTTGGATTTTCCACATAAAGTATCATGTCATCTGCAAAGAGACAAAATTTGACTTCTTCTTTGCAAAATTGAATAACTTTTATTTATTTTTGTTGTCTGATTGCTGTTGCCAGGACTTCTAGTACAATGTTGAACAATAGTGGTGAGAGTGGGCATCCTTGACATGTTCCTGATCTTAAGGGAAAGGCTCTCATCTTTTCCCCATTGAGGATGATATTTGCTGTGGGTTTTTCATAGATGGATTTTATGAACTTGAGGAATGTTCCCTCTATCCCTATGCTCTGAAGAGTTTTAATTAGGGAAGGATGCTGTATTTTGTCAAATGTTTTTTCTGCACAAATTGAGAGGATCATATGGTTCTTCTCTCTCCTCTTATTAATGTGTTCTATCACATTGATTGATTTGTGAATGTTGAACCACCCTTGCATCCCGGGGATAAATCCCACATGGTTGGGTGAATGATCTTTTTAATGTATTGTTGGATCCTATTAGGATTTTGTTGAGAATTTTGGAATCCATATTCATCAGGGATATTGGTCTGAAATTCTCCTTTTTGATGGGGTCTTTGCCTGGTTTGGGAATTAAGCTAATGCTGGCCTCATAGAATGAGTCTGGAAGCTTTCCTTCTGCTTCTATTTTTTGAAACAGTTTCAGGAGAATAGGTGTTATTTCTTCTTTGAATGTTTGGTAGAATTCCCCAGGGAATCCATCAGGCCCTGGACTCTTGTTTTTTGGGAGGTTTTGGTCACTGCTTCAATCTTGTTACTGGTTATTGGCCTATTCAGGTTGTCAATTTCTTCCTGTTTCAGTCTTGGCAGTTTATAGGTTTCCAGGAAGGCATCCATTTCTTCCAGATTGCTCAATTTATTGGCATATTGTTGTTGATAATAATTTCTAATAATTGTTTCTATTTCCTTGGTGTTAGTCGTGATCTCCCCCCTTTCATTCATAATTTTATTAATTTGGGTCCTTTCTCTTTTCTTTTGGATAAGTCTGGCCAGTGGTTTATTGATCTTATTAATTCTTTCAAAGAACCAGCTTCTAGTTTCATTGATCTGATCTACTGTGTTTCTGGTTTCTAATTCATTGATCTCTGCTCTAATCTTAATTATTTTTCTTCTAATGTGTGGCTTAGGCATCGTTTGTTGCTTTTTCTCTAGTTCTTTAAGGTGTAAAGTTAGTTGGTGAATTTGGGATTTTTCTATTTTTTTGAGTGAGGCTTGGATGGCTATGTATTTCCCCCTTAGGACTGCCTTTGCAGTATCCCATAGGTTTTGGACGAATCTGTTTTCATTCTCATTGGTTTCCATGAATTGTTTAAGTTCTTCTTTAATTTCTTGGTTGACCCAAACATTCTTAAGCAGAGTGGTCTTTAGCTTCCAAGTATTTTAATTTCTTCCACATTTTTTCTTGTGATTGAGTTCCAGTTTTAAAGCCTTATAGTCTGAGAATATGCAGGAAATAATCTCAGTCTTTTGGTATCGGTTGAGACCTGATTTGTGACCCAGTGTGTGGTCTATTCTGGAGAAAGTTCCGTGTGCACTTGAGAAGAATGAGTATTCTGTTGTTTTAGGGTGGAATGTTCTGTATATATCTATGAGATCCATCTGGTCCAGTGTATCATTCAAAGCTCTTGTTTCTTTGTTGACTTTCTGCTTCGATGATCTGTCTACTGCTGAGAGTGGAGTACTGAGGTCTCCTACAATTAACGTATTGTTATCAATATGAGTCTTTATTTTGGTTAACAGTTTGCTTATGTAGGTAGCTGCTCCCATGTTGGGGGCATAGATATTTACAATTGTTAGATCTTCTTGTTGGATATACACTTTAAGAGTGATATAGTGTCCTTCTGTGTCCTAACTACAGTATTTAGCTTAAAATCTAATTTGTCTGATATAAGAATTGCTACCCCAGCTTTCTTTTGAGATCCATTGGCATGGAAGATGGATCTCCATCCCTTCACTTTCAGTCTGGATGTATCTTTAGGTTCAAAATGAGTCTCTTGTAGACAGCATATGGATGGGTCCTGTCTTTTTATCCAATCTGCAACCCTGTGCCATTTTATGGGAGTATTTAGGCCGTTCACATTGACAGTGATTATTGAAAGATATGAATTTATTGTCATCATGTTGCCTGTGAAGTCCTTGTCTCTATAGATTGTCTCTGTAACTTTCTGTTCTATATCACTCTTGGGGTGTTTTTCCTTTTATAGAACCCCTCCTTAATATTTCTTGCAGGGCCGGCTTAGTGGTCACATATTCTTTCAGTTTCTGCCAGTCTTGGAAGCTCTGCATCTCTCCATCCATTCTAAATGACAGCCTTGCCAGATAAAGTATTCTTGGCTGCATGTTCTTCTTGTTTAGTACCCTGAATATGTCTTGCCAGGCCTTTCTGGCTTGCCAGGTCTCTCTGGATAGGTCTGACTTTATTCTGATGTTCCTCCCTCTGTATGTAAGGAATCTCTTCCCCCTAACTGCCCTTAAGATGGTTTCCTTGGTTCTAAGATGTGCGAGTTTTACTATTACATGCCGTGGTGTTGGCCTGTTTTCCTTGATCTTGGGAGGGGTCCTCTCTGCCTCTAGGACACTAATGTTTGTTTCATTCTGCAGATTAGAGAAGTTCTCAGCTACGATTTGCTCAAATATATATTCTAGTCCTCTCTCTCTCTCTCCCCCCCTCAGGGATCCCAATAATTTTGACATTGGAAGTTTCATGTTGTCAATTATTTCTCTGATTCTATTTTCATGGATTTTTATTTTTTATGTTATTTTTTATTATGTTAATCACCATACATTACATCATTAGTTTTTGATGTAGTGTTCCATGATTCATTGTTTGCGTATAACACCCAGTGCTCCATTCAGTACGTGCCCTCTTTAATATCCATCACCAGGCTAACCCATCCCTCCACCCCTCTCCCCTCTAGAACCCTCAGTTTGTTTCTCAGAGTCCACAGTCTCTTATGGTTCATCTCCCCCTCCGATTTCCCCCCCTTCATTTTCCCCTTCCTGCTATCTTCTTCTTCTTCTTCTTTTTTTTTTTTAACATCTAATGTATTATTTGTTTCAGAGGTACAGATCTGTGATTCAACAGTCTTGCACAATTCACAGCACTCACCATAGTGCATACCTTCCCCAGTGTCTATCACCCAGCCACCCCATCCCTCCCACCCCCCACCGCTCCAGCAACCCTCAGTTTGCTTCCTGAGATTAAGAATTCCTCCTATCAGTTAGGTCATATATTTTCATGGATTTTTAGTTGTTTTTCCCTGGCCTCCTCTTTTGCCTTCTTTCCTATCAATTGGTCTTCTAGATCACTAATTTGTTCTTCTGCCTCGCTTACCCTAGCTGTTAAGATTATCTAGATTAGATTGGATCTCATTGATAGCATTTTTAAGTTCTGCCAATTCAGCTTTCATTTCTGCCCTTAGAGACTCTATGTTGCCATTAATCAATTTCTCCATTCTAGCTATTGTCTTCACAATTGCTACCCTGAATTCCATTTCCAACATCTTGGTTATATCTGTATCCATTTGTAAATCTGTGGCGGAAGTCACAGTCTCTGAGTCTTTCCTATTTTGGGGGTTCCTCCTCCTAGTCATTCTGTTGAAGGGTGGTTGAGGGAATGTGCAGAGTCCAAATTATTGACCACAACCCAAGCAAGATGCACCTGTTTTATAGGGACCTTAGGGTTGCTGACCTCTTGTTCTCCCAGTCTGTCTTCTGGGTGAGGGACCTGCTGCACTGTTACTCAGGCAACCCTGTTTGTGCAGAGTTGCCCTGCCCCTGTAGTAGGGGATGGGCTCAGTGAAAACTGTTTTTTTGGGGCTTTTGTTCTCTGGTGGCTTTCCCTGGCAGCTTTCCACATCTCTTCTGAGAGTCAGAGCAGAAGAGATTGTTTCCAACCCTCTGCCTCAGAGCAGAGAGATTGCAGATTGTTCTTCAGTGAGTTCTCCAGGCCACATTATCTCCGTTTCTGTCTGTGCTGCTATAAACTGCAGCGTCCTGGATTGTGTGCCCCTCAGCAGGGCTCCCAGTCCTCACCTCCGGGTTGGGGCATGTCTCTGCCCTTTGTGCTTCTAAAACTGCCTGCGGCCCTCAGTTCGCATGTGTGGTCCCACTGCTCTGGGTTTCAGTCTGGGGGCTGCCCTAAAGTCCTTTCTCCATCGCTACCAGTCTGCAGGTCTCTGCCCCGTCCCCAGTGTGGGAGGCTATCACTCACTGGTGGTGTAGGATCACCATGGCTCTGCTCCCTCCCCCCTTCTGTTTATCCTCTGATATCTGCCTGCAGAATCACGGCTCCCCGCTCCACACCTCGAAACCAACCACCTGCGATACTCTGTTTGTAGAGATCCAGATCTATCTTCTTACATCTCAGGCTGATTTCGTGGGTGTTCAGGGTGGTCTGGTAGATATCCAGCTCAATTCCAGGGACTGGTTGGAATAAGGTCCCCTACTCCTCTGCCATCTTTTCCTCCTCCAATGTAGTGTATTTGTTTCATGAAGGATTTGGCCAGATTAAAAGAACAGTTGGAATCATGGAAAATTGCCTATCTTAAGCATTAGGACACTCAGTTATTTTCTGAGGAACAAATGTATTAAAGCTACCTTAAGTACATCTGACTACTCAAGAAATTCCATTTTGAGACATGGAATAGGCAGCTGGGGTGTGATCATAGAAGGTGATATAAATTTGGGCTTATTCAGCATGTGGATTATATTTCAAGGTAGTTTACTAGTGGAGCTTATCCAGGGGATTAGTGTGTACAGAAAAGAAAGTCTGAGAACCAGTCATAGAACACTCTAGTATTTAGAGTTCAGGAAATGAAGGCAACAAAAGTGATATTATATTAGCCATTTGTATTTCATATCAACTTTTGCCTGCCATATATACTTTCCAATCTTTTACTTTGAGCCCACCTATGTTTTCATGTTCAAAGTGAGTTTCTTTTAGACGCCATATAGTTGGGTCTTGTTTATGTGTCCACCATGCCATTTTAACTCTTTTAACTGAAGCATTTAAACCATTTACACAGGGATGCCTGGGTGGCTCAGGTGATTGTCTGCCTTCAGCTCAGGTCATGATCTCAGGGTCCTGGGATGGAGTCCAGCATCAGGCTCCTTGCTCAGAGGGAAGCCTCTTTCTCCGTCTGCCTCTGCCTGCTGCTTCCCTGCTTGTACACGCATATGGTCTCTCTCTCTCTCTCTCTGACAAATAAATAAAATCTTAAAAAAAATACCATTTACACATAAAGTAATTATTGATAGATTAGGGGCTGTGTCAGCCATTTTATTATTTGTTTTATGTGTGTTTCCTCTGTTTCTCATTCCTGTTTTCTTGCCTTCCCTGTGGATTTTTGGAACATTTTAAAATCATTTTGTTTTGATATATCTATATTGTTGTTGAACAGATCACTTTGTGTAGTTTTATTAGTGTTTCTGGTGGTATGAAGATGCACATATATAGCTTATCACTCCCCCCTGGTATTGACATTTTACCACATCAAGTGAAATGTGGGAACCTTGCTTCCATTTAGGTCTATTTACTCTCTCCAAATTTTTAACATAAAGCTTTTAAGTATTTCCTCTACATTTAGTGAGCACCACATTAAATTATATAATTTTGCACAAACATCAAACATAACAAACTCATTAGGAAAATGTATATTACATTCACCCCCATTTTTATTAATTTCATTGTTTTTTTTTTCTTCCTTCCTGAAATCTCCATCCTTCTGTTATCTTTTCCTTTGAACTTGAAGAATTCCTTGAGCAATTCTTTAAGGGCAGACAGGTCTGCTGCAGACAAATTCTCTGTCTTCCTTTTTCTCAGAATGTCTTCATTTTGCCCTTAAATCCTGTAAGATAGTATCTCTGCATATAGAATTTGGGGTTGACAGTTCTTGTCTTCCAGCACTTGAGAGGTGTTGTCACTTCTTTCTGGCTCCATGGTGACAGATGAGAATCCCACCAACACTGGAATCCTCTTTCCCCATAGGTTAGCATAATTTCTATCTAGCTGCTTCGGATATATATATATATATATATATATATATATATATATATATATATATATATATATTTCCTTTTCTCAGTAGTTTTCAGCAGTTTGATTACAATGTATCTTGGCATGAATTTCTTTAGGTTTATCCTGTTCAGCCTTTTTAATGTGTAGGTTTATGCCTTATGCCCAATATGGGAAATTTATCAGATATTATTTTTGAAAGTTGTGTTGTTGTTGTTTTAATCTCCAACCTCTTTCTGTTTTCTTTCTGAGTATCCGGTTTTTTGCTAACATCTCACAGGTCCTTAAAGCTCATCTACTTTTTGTTGTTGTTTTCAGTCTTTTCCAAGTGAATAATTTGTGTTCTATTTTCAAGTTTGTATAGCCTTCCATCACCTGAGATCTATAACTGAGCCCAGCCAGTAGGTTTCTAAAAATTTTTATTATTATATTTCTCAGTTCTATACTTCCTATTGGATTTTTAAAAACCATTGTCAAAGAATTCCAATATCGGTGTCATCTTAGTGTGGTCTTCTGTTGATTTTCTTTCCCTTTTTAGGTATTTCTGGTCCTTGGTATGATGAATGATTTCCAATTATATTCTGGACATTTTGGGTATTGTGTTTTAAGACTTCTGATTTTATTGAAGTCTTTTATTTCTCAGGCCCCCATTACTACCATGCAGGGTGTAAGTTCAGGCTCCTCACTTGGCCTCTGTGGATCAAGGTAGGGAGAGGCGTGGTCTTAAGTTTCTTCTATGATATTTTTCTGAGGTAATTTAAGTATTGTGTAAAGATGTTTGTTTTGCTAGCTTACTCCTTTCCTGAGCCTTTGTCTAAAGAAACAAAGGAAATTCTTGGGACCTTTTTTTTTTTTTTTTGCTTGAACTTGGTATCATTTCTGGGTTACAGTCTTCTTCAGTGCTCAGTCCAGGATCCACTGAAGGCAAAATGAAAAACCAAATAACTCACTGCAGTGTGATTCCTTGAATTCTGAAGTCCTTGAAAGACTGACTTCTTGTCTACATCTTTCATAGTCTCTTATGTTGGATTTTTGCAATACGTTCAGGATTTTTGGTTATACTTAGCAGAAGGACTGAGCAGAAATGTTTCTACCTCATTTGTCCAGAACAGGAGCCAGCAATTCCCTTTTACATTATACAAATGTGTAATTCCTTGAATTTTATTAAAGAAGTCGATGTTTCTTTTGTAATAAAAGTGAAAATCAATAAACAATGACTAGAGATCCAATAGACACTGTAGTATGTTGTCTATAGCAATAAAGATTCTTTGTTTATATTAGCTACCCATCTATCCAGCATTTATTCACTAAGAAAAACATTTTTAATATCACAATACTGCAAAGCAGATGTATTTGTTAATGCTTCTGTATGCTTTCATGTGGGATAAAAAAGGGCGTACATGTGTGCTTTTCAGTTTCTGTGATTAAAATTTCTTTAATGAATCATTTGTGTCAGCAGATATTACAAGTGTTGATATTAAGTATTGTACTATATTTTTATCACTTTAACCTGTTTTTCTTTGGCCTTTCAATAAGTCAAATAATGTCTTTTAGACCCTAAAGGAAAATGTGGGCCCCCGAGACATTACCTCATTCCCATTACCAGCTTATGCTCCAGGATCATCAGTTGAGTAGCAATGCCAGGCCTTCTATGCACTTTAGGGAAACAGGAATGTAATATGTAGTAATGGACAGTGGTCGAAACCACCAAAATGCTTAGGTAAATATTTTAATGTTCTCATGGATCCTGGGAAAGTCAGTGTAGTGAATATGATGTTTAGCTATTTATAATAGAATTTTCAAGGATTAACAAACCGTCATTCTGTTGAATGCTTGACTATCAAACATTAATACGTGAGCAAATAAAGTTTGCAAAATTCTTGTTCAGGCAGCGAAATATTTTTTAATTCATAATTCATAATTGACATGAATCTTTGATTGTAACAATTATCACAGACTAAACATAGTACCTCATTTTTACATCATTCATTGCTTAAAATCATTTAAATCTACATGATGGATTTTCAGTCTGTTGGTTTAGAAAAGATTTTGAGAATGAAGCCCTGAACCAGTGTGGAAGATTCCCCTTGAAAGTCCAAAATTCTGGGGAAAATATTACTTACTACTTAATGTTTTTTGTTCATTTTTTGTACTTTCAGATCCATGTGTGCTATCAGAAGAAACCATGAGAATGTTTAACATATGGTTACGATGGAGTAGGGAGAAACAAATTTCTGCAAGAGCAGGGGATATTGTTGAATTTGAATGTAACTATGGATATCATAGAAAGACACCATGATATACATTCCGAGCAACCTGTCGGGAAGGGAAATTGACATATCCAGTCTGTGGATAAAACAATGGTTAAAATGCTGTCCTAAAATTAAAATATGTATATTTATTCAGAATTTTTCATTATTAACCTATTCTCAGTTTAGTTTTTCAAGTATTAACTAATTTTTATTCATAAGTCAGAATGTGTTTAATATTATGTGGATGGTGTAGTTATAATCTAAGAGACAAATGAATCACTTTTTTTTAGGGGGGGTGTCAGTAAATATTTTTAAAGTGAGGTATAATGTGGGAAATAAGCAAATTAAGTTAAATAACAAATGGAGTCATGTCTAGGTCAATTCCTGGCACATAGTAAGCACTCAGTTAGGGTCTATTGAATGGATACATGTGTACCTTTTTAACCAGGTCTCACATATGCTCCATTAAAAAATAAATCCAAGGAATGGAGAGATGTTTGTCAAAGGGTACAAACTTTAGGTATAAGATGATTAAGTTCTGGGAGTTTAATGTACAGCATGATGATTTTAGTTAACAAAACTGTGTTATATATTTGAAAGTTGTTAAGAGAGTAGATCATAAATGTTCACACCACACACACAAAAATAGGAATTATGTGAAGTGATAGAGATGTTAATTAATCTTATGGTAATCATTTAGCACTATATATGTGTATCAAATCATCATGTTTTACAACTTGAGTTTACAGAATGTTATTTGTCAATTATATCTTTGTAAAGTTGGAAAAATATTACATTAAAATTTTAATGAATAAATAAAAAGGATAAAAATAAATCAGTTTTTTTCCTTGATAGTTTAGACCATTGGTAACCTAGCAGATAATTATTGAAAGGTATGTATGCTTAGAGCATGCATTTACAAGATGTTATATGCTCATTTGAATCTATTTGATATTTTTATTTTTAAATTTAATTATTTTTATTTTTTATTATTATGTTCAATTAGCCAGCATATAATACATCATTAGTTTTTGATATAGTGTTCAATGATTCATTAGTTGTGTATAACACCCAGTGCTCATCACCACATGTGCCCTCCTTGCTACCCATCACCCGGCTACCCCATCCCCCTGCCTCTCTCCTTTCTGTAACCCTCAGTTTGGTTCCTGGAGTCCAGGGTCTCCCATGGTTTGTCTCCCCCTCTGATTTCTTCCCATTCAGTTTTCCCTCCCTTCCCTGTGGTCTCCCGTGCTATTCCTTATGTTCCACATATGAGTGAAACCATATGATAATTGTCTTTTTCTACTTGACTTATTTCACTTAGCATAATCCCCTCCAGTTCCATAATATTCCATTGTATACATGAACCACATCTTTATCCATTCACCTGTTGAAGGGCATCTTGGCTCCTTCCACAGTTTGGCTATTGTAGACATTGCTGCTATGAACATTGGGGTGCATGTGCCCCTACATCTGTGTCTTTGGGGTAAATACCTAGTAGTGCAATTGCTGGGTCACAGGGTAGCTCTATTTTTAACGTCTTGAGGAACCTCCATACTGTTTTCCAGAGTGGCTATACCAGCTTACATTCCCACCAATAGTGTAGGAGTGTTCCCCTTTCTCCACAACCTTGCTAACACTTGTTGTTTCCTGTCTCAATTTTTGCCATTCTAACTGGTGTAAGGTGGTATCTCATTGTGGTTTTGATTTGTATTTCCCCGATGGCTAGTGATGTTGAACATTTTTTTCATGTGTCTGTTAGCCATTTGTATGTCTTCTTTGGAGAAGTGTCTGTTCATGTCTTCTGCCCATTTATTGCCTGAATTATTTGTTTTTTTGGGTGTTGAGTTTGAGAAGTTCTTTATAGATCTTAGATACCAGCCCTTTATCTGTAATGTCACTTGTAAATATCTTCTCCCATTCTGTGGGTTGCCTTTTAGTTTTGTTGACTGTTTCCTTTGCTGTACAAAAGCTTTTTATCTTGCTGAGGTCCCAAAAGTTCATTTTTGCTTTTGTTTCCCTTGCCTTTAGAGACATTTCTTGAAAGAGGTCGCTGTGGCCAATGTCGAAGAGGATACTGCCTATGTTCTCCTCTAGGATTTTGATGGATTCCTGTCTCACATGGAGGTCTTTCACCCATTTTGAGCTTATCTTTGTGTATGATGTAAGAGAATGGTCCAGTTTCATTCTTCTGCATGTGGCTGTCCAATTTTCTCAGCACCATTTATTGAAGAGACTGTCTTTGTTCCATTGGATATTCTTTCCTGATTTGTCGAAGATTAGTTGACCATAGAGTTGAGGGTCCATTCCTGGGGTCTCTATTCTGTTCCACTGAGTCCAGGGCCAGATGACTTCCCAGGGGAGTTCTACCAAACATTTAAAGAAGAAATCATACCTATCCTACTGAAGCTGTTTCAAAAAATAGAAATGGAAGGAAAACTTCCAAACTCCTTCTATGAGGCTAACATTACCCTGATCCCAAAGCCAGACAAAGACCCCAACAAAAAGGAGAACTACAGACCAATATTCCTGATGAACTTAGATGCCAAAATACTCAACAAAATCCTAGATAATAGGATCCAACAGTACATTAAAAGGATTATTCACCATGACCAGGTGGGGTTTATTCTTGGGATGCAAGGGTGGTTCAACATTTGCAAATCAATCAATGTGATAGATCACATTTACAAAAGAAGATACAAGAACCATATGATCCTCTCACTTGATGCAGAAAAAGTATTTGACAAAATACAACATCCTTTCCTGATTATAACTCTTCAAAATATAGGGACAGAGGGAACATACCTCAATATCATGAAAGCCATCTATGAAAAGCCCACAGTGAATATCATTCTCAATGGGGAAAAACTGAGAGCTTTTCCCTTAAGGTCGGGAACATGACAGGGATGCCCCTCTCACCACTTTTGTTCAATATGGTACAACAAGTCCTAGCCTCAGCAATCAGACAACAAAAAGAAATAAAAGTCATTCAAATTGGCAAAGAAGAAGTCAAATTTTGTCTCTTTGCAGATGACATGATACTTTATGTGGAAAACCCAAAAGACTCCACCCCCAAATTACTAGAACTCATACAGCAATTCAGCAACATGGCAGGATACAAAATCAAGGCATAGAAATCAGTTGCATTTCTATATATTGACAATGTGAGTGAAGATAGAGAAATTAAGGAATTGATTCCATTTATAATAGCACCAAAAACCATAAAATACCTAGGAATAAACCTAACCAAAGAGGTAAAGGATCTATACTCTAGAAACTAGAGAACACTTATGAAAGAAATTGAAGAAGACACAAAGAGATGAAAAAACATTCCATGCTCATGGATTGGAAGAATAAACATTGTGAAAATGTCTATGCTGCCCAGAGCAATCTAACATTCAATGCAATCCCCATCAAAATAGCATTGACATTTTTCACAGAGCTGGAACAAACAATCCTAAAATTTGTATGGAACCAGAAAAGACCCTGAATCACCAGGGGATTGTTGAAAAAGAAAACCAAAGCTGGGGACATCACAATTCCGGACTTCAAGCTATATTACAAAGCTGTGATCATCAAGACGTCATGGTATTGGCACAAAAACAAATGAATCACTTCTTGAAAGCACCACATTAGGGGTGCCTGGGTAGCTCAGTGGGATGGGTGGGACCTCAGGGTGTGGGATTTAGTCCCACCTCAGCCTTTCTGCTCAGCGGGGAGTCTACTTCTCCTTCTCCCTCTGGCCTTCCCCCCACCACTCATGTGCACTCTCTCTCTCCCTCCCCCTCTCAAATAAATAAAATCTTAAAATACAAATCACCACATTAAAACTTGACAAACCAAAATGCTATGTGTCCTATTCATAAAATATCTATGGCAAGAAATTAGGTTCAATCACTTCAGGGCCTGCTTCTATCCATCTTTCTCCTAACTTTCTCAAAGCTCCCTCCATGACTTCTGAGGCCTCCTGAGACCCTGTTTCAGCAGAAATGTGAGAAAATGCTTTTCTCCTTCTTCAAAATAATATTATTTCAAAAACACATAAAACCTATGTCATATCTATGTTAGTAATATGATGTAAGTAGTTATCACTTACTTTTGCTTATCTATCAATAGATGTATATACCAAAAAATGATGAAATGCATGATCTCCTACAAGGTGACTCTCTACCACACATAAAAATTAAATCATAAAGACAAAGTAGAATCTAATTGTGTGTATAACTATAATAACATGACATGAAAAGTGACCCCCAAATCCAAAATCAAGTATAAACACAAACACACACACACAAACCCCATGCTTTGAACACTGAATAAATGTTTACAGAACAAGGTCAGCAGAAGTACAATAGAATATTTACAAAAGCTATAGTTAGCTATAGTCAGAAATTAGTGGTCTGAGTTGGTATTTAATTCCTTAATACTCAACAGTATTCTCCATTTTTTTCTATCTTTAGCAGATATCACCTTTGGACCACAAGAATATATTATTTTAGAATAAAGATATATTAAAAACTAAGATAATACATGTTGAGACCTATGAAAACTTCTTTGTGATGATCATTAGATCTGAAAACATTTTCATGATTTTGCTGGTATTGAGGGTTTTGGAAACATTTAATGACAAGAGTCTGAATGAGGAGTTTTATGTTCATACATTTCACATTACGTAATTAGTTAAAATCATTTGACTATAAGTATTTTAAGTTTCTACAAAAACATGAAAATTTTAAGATGAAAATAAGGATATAAATAATTAAGGTAAAAAAATTTTATGGTGTTATCTTGTTACTTCATATCGCATCAAATCAGGTGGCACTCTAAGCATGTTGACTAACTAGAATTTAAATAAAAATTTGGGGAAAAAATGAATGAGAAACCTGGCTATCACCAATAGAATCAATTTATCTAAATTTGAATCACAAACGACAGCCAGTTTTCTCACATTTAAATGGCAAGTTATCTTTGCTGTTAATATTAACATTGGTGTATATATATTATTTGTCCAAAACCTTTCATCTAATGCTTATGGAATCTGTTTATAACACTTAACCTACAATTAGTATTATAGCCTATAACCAACTATTGCATTGTTGGCTGCAAAGTAGTGATTTTTAAAGATCAATTCTATAATTTTTCTGCACTTATTCATTGTCATTCTTGTGTAAAGATGAGTGTTAATGTACCAACTATTTTTAAAATTTTCACCTAACAAGATTTAGTAAATGTTTATTTTTGCTCTTTAATTTCCAATTTTTGGAGTGAGGACTTGATGTAATGGTGATCTTCTATGATGGCATTAAAGATTCTTTTCTTTCTTTTTGAAAAATATTGTATCAGTGTGGATTCATGAATTTTTATTCAATTTGTAACAATCAATTATAGTATTATTTTTGAAGCTTAAGTTATCCCAAATTTGGCTAGTGAGTGCTTCTTGCAACTAGCCCCTGATTGCTTTGTTATATCCCCATTAATCTTTGAGCATCTCTTTTTTAAATTATTTTTTATTATTATTAACATATACTGTATTATTATTATTATTTTAAGATTTTATTTATTTATTTGATAGAGCGACAGAGCACAAGCAGGGGGAGCAGTAAAGGGAGAGGGAGGAGCAGGCCTCCCGCCAAGCAGGGAGCCTGATGAGGGGCTCGATCCCAGGACCCTGGGGCTCACAACCTGAGCCAAAGGCAGATGCCCAACCATCTGAGCCACCCAGGCACCCTTATACTGTATTATTTGTTTCAGGGGTACAGGATTATGATTCATCAGTCTTACACAATACACAGTGCTCACCACATTTCTTTTCTTTATAGCACAACACAATGTTCCAGGCTCATGGTATACTTCCCCTACCCAACACCCATAATCAAAGATGGAACACAGCAGTCAATACCACACTGTGTGGGTCAGTAGTGCAAACTCGCTTTATGATGTTCTTTCAAATGAGGTTAACACTGCCCTGTGCTTTCTGTAAATGAACAAGAGGAAGACTTTCTCTGTATTCCACTTTATCTTGAAACAGTAAATTACAATCTAGGTACACAAATCAATCAGCATTCTTTCACTGCTTCTGTGAAGTGAACACAGACAAAAACTTTGGGTTACTATGTAGACATGAGATAAAATTTCCTTTTATGCCTATTTTACTCCTTATGATGAGCAAGACAAGAATGAATAGGCATATTGAGCCTCAGAGAATAGCAGCATAGATATCATGGAGACATATATCCTTGCAAGTTGCAAATATTTCAGTTTTAAATGATTTAATTTGTTTACATTGTCCTTATTTTAAAATCCCAAGTAGTATTTGATTGTATTTTTCAATGTAAGCATTGTATTGATGCTTGACTCTTTGATCTCTGTTCTTCTTATAGAAAAGATTCCATGTTCTCAACCATCTCATATAGAACATGGAATCATATCTAGTTCTTCAGAAGAAAGGAAAGAAACATTTAAACCCAGGCTTTATGCACATGGCACTAAATTAAGTTATATTTGTGAAGATGGTTTCAGGATATCTGAAGAAGATGGGATAATGTGCTACATGGGAAAATGGAGTTCTCCACCTCAGTGTGTAAGTGAGGACAGGATGCAAACTAAAATTCTATTTTCAATACAATTCATTGAAAATAATCAATTGTCATCAAAGATACAGGATACTTCTGATGTCTAAATATATAGAGCCACTTATATATTTTACCATTGCAATGTTTGCATGATGAAGTCATCCTATTTTTTTAATATTATTGGTTCATTCTGGCATTTTAAAAATTCTGGCACTAAAAAAACCTGAATGTAATGGTGAAATTAAGTCTACCTATTCCTATAGGTATACCTATTCATAATCCTACCTATTGCTGCCAGATTTAAATACATTTTTTATCAGATGTCTTGTTCATCATTTAGATTTTTTATAACAGACCCAAAACATAAAACAGCATAGCTTTGAAGAACACATGTGTTTGGATGTGAAGAAATGCTAAATATAGTTGGTTAATGCCTATAGTCAGTATTATTAAGCCTAATTGACTTCAAGTAGAGAAAGCAACAATTTTTTAAACCTTATTTTGAGTAAGAGAACAGATTGCTGTAAATAGCATGGTGATAGCTTCTAAGCAGTGTCGGGGTTTGAATGGCTTTGTTATTTTCTATCTTTGTTATTTCTATATTTGTTATTTTCTATAAATGGATTATTAAGAAGATACCTGCTACAACTATTGTACTTGAATGAAGTAGGGCTGAGATGGGTGTCAGGCCTTCTGTGGCCAAGGGAAGTCATGGGTGAGGGCCAAATTGGGCGGATTTGCCAGTTTTGGCTAAAAAAAGTCCAGTTCAAGGAAGATTAACATGACTAAAGTTGGGTATAAAACTTCGTTGAAAGTCTCATGAATTTAAATTAAACAGAAGTCATGCTATTGGTCTAATAATCCAGTATCTCCAAAACAGTTGTATAGGATTGCTTGGAGGGCAGCAGGGTTTGCATCAGCTTGGCCCATAGCATCATCACCTGATTAATAGAAATGATATATTCCTACTCCTTCCCATCTGATGAAAAGCTGGAAAAGATTGTTTGCAGGGACTGAGATTAGGATAGTCATAAGGAATATAAGTAGGTATTTGAAAAATTGGTTAATGTTGGAGTCTGAATGTATATATCATGTTGAGAACTCTATAACTGACCATGTAACAAAAAGTGCTACTGATATACATATTACAGAGAAATAGTCTAATTTAAAGCTAAGTGATAGTTTTAGGGTTTGAATTTACTCAGTAACAGTTTGGAATAATTATTTCTTGGCATGAGTAAATGAATATTGTGGGAATTAAGCTGGTGATGAAGGCATATGAAATGATAGGTTTTACATAGTATGGATATAGATTAGAGGTGGATATATGTTAGAGGTGGTTAGGTGGTTACTACGATTGGTAAAATTAACATAAATAGTAAAGTTAATATAGAAGGGGTGAATAGATTTATTAGTTTAATTTAGAGTTGCACCCATTTTTTGGTTCCTAAGACCAGTGGAATACGTCTATTGGTTAAAAGCTTGAAAAAGCCATATTATTATATATGGAGGCATGAATTAGCAGTTCTTGCATACTTCTTGATAAAATAACTTCTATAAATTTTTATTGTTAGATTCAGAATCTAATGTTTTTAGTTAACTCTATGGTTTATAGGTCCCAAAATAATTTGAGGATTAAGTGATAAAAGTGGAAGGGGTAATAAATGTAAGGTTATGAGGGCATATTCTTGTGTAAATGATAGCTTAATGTTATTGACATAAAATGTTTATTTGCCTTGTGATTAATATATAAAGGGAATATGGGGCAGTAATCACAAGATTGATTCCTATTAGGATGATAGTAATGTTTGAGAATGATGGTATTACTATGAATAGTTTTCCAATTAAATTAATTATTGGAGGTAAAGCTAAGTTGGTAAGCCTTGCCAGTGGTCATCGTGTTGCTCTTTGTAGAAGGAGTATCTGCAGTCCATGAGCTAGAATTATAGTTTGGTTGTGAATTAATTCATAGTTTGAATTTTCTAGACAAATAGTACTGATGATGTAAGGCCATGGGCAGTTATCAGGACTGTAGCTCCTATGTAGCTTCATGGGTGAGAATGGCTACAATCCCTAGTGCTACATGGCTGACAGAGGGTTATGCAATGAGTGATTTTAAGACGGTTTGATGTAAATAGATGAAGCTGGTTGTAATTGTTCCTCACCAGGAAAATATAAGGAAAGGGTAAGGCATATAATTTGTTAAGGGGTTATTATTGTAATTTGTAGTGTACCATGGCCACCTAGTTTGAGTGGTATGGCTGCAAATACTATGGATCCAGAAATTGGGGTTTCTACATGTGCTCTTGGTAATCAGTGGTACAGACCATAAAAAGATATTTTTACAAAAATGCTAATATGCATGCCAGTCATAGGAAAATGTTGAATCAAGAACTGAGTAGCGTTTGGTTTCAGTATTGAAGTATTGGAAAATGTAATGAACTTATATGATTTTGGATTAAAATTAGCACGATGAGAAGTGGAGGTGACCCTACTATATATAAAATAAGAAATAAAGTCCTTCATTTAATTGTTCTGTCTGATTTCTTTAGTCAGTTATAATGATAGGTTTGGGACTAATGCTACTTTGAATAAAATATAAAATAGGACCAATTCTTTAGCAGTGAAAGTCATAATTAAGAATGTTTGTAATATACGTAACTAATGAATCATTGAACACTGCATCAAAAACTAATGATGTACCATACAGTGGCTAGCTGAACATAATAAAAAAAAGAATATAATATAATTAGTATTGTATATATAGTTTTTTTTCAGGTTAGTGATTCTTTGGACAGATGACATTGGCTGGCTGTAAGTAGTAATGGGAGAAGTCATGTTGTTAATGTTAGCGGAGATGCTGATGGGGAGTCAGAATAGAAGATTAGTGAAAAGGCCATTATCATTAAGTTGATCCAGGAGAATAAGTTGATAAAGCTGATTAATAGGCTGTAAGTTGCTATATTAATTCAGACTATGTTATTTTTTGATAATCATGTTAATGACATTAGTGTTATAGTTTAAATAATAATTTTTAGCATAGAAGAAGGTTAAGATTTTGTGCTAAGTCAATACCATAGATGTTGGACACTGTAACTGGTAATGACAGTCTTAGTGCAACCTCATAGGCTGTGAATGCTAATAAGATAATGGGCGTTATGCTAGCTAATGTAAAGTGAATGTTTAGCATTATTATGGTTGCTATAAAGAATAATGATAATATTACACCTTCTATGCATAAGTGGGATTAATGTATTAGTAGTCCTTTAAAAGATACTGCAAATGCTAAAATAATATTAAAAACTAAGAAAATTTGAGTTATGAAATTAATAATAATTTAATGAGCCAAAATTACTTGCTTTAATTTAATTATCATATTCATTCTATCCTTTTTGAAGTCATAAGCTAAGTTTATGGCTAGTAATAAAATCAGAACTAAGATCATAATAAGTATAATTTTTAGGTTGTTTGGGATGCTCAGGGTAGGGGTAGGAAGAAGGCAACATCTAGATCAAATGATAGAAATGGAATGGCTACCAAGAAAAATTGTGTGGAGACGGGTGGGTGTGTTGACACTATGGGGTCAAATCCACATTTGTATAGGCTTGATTTTTCTGCATAGTCAATAGTCATTTAGTTGAGGAAATCAGAATGCAATAAATATAAGTAATGATGTTAATAGTGTATTGGTAAATAGTGTCAGTATAAGGTTTGTTAATCGTTTCAGGTTATACAGAAACTAATTGATTGGAAGTCAATTTCTATTTAATACTGAGAGAATAAGATCCTCATCAATAGATAGAGACATATAGATCTGTGAACTGTAGTACCAGGCAGCTGTTTCAAATACAAAATAGTAATTAGATGTAAAATGGAACTTTAGCTGATGTATAAAGCAGACAATGACACAAGTAGAACTGATAATTACGTACCATCTGTCTAAGCCTGGCTATAAAGAATGGTGATCCATAAACTCCACCTCAAATGGTAAATGATGTTTCATAATATTCCGAGGCTTACAGTAGTGTAAAATAAATTCCTAGAAAAACTGTAACAAAGAGGGCTTGGAAGATACATTTTCAATTTCCTTCTTTTAGCCTGTGTTGAGCTCAAGGAATAGAGACTCTAGAAGGTAATAGAACTGAAGTACTAAGAAGCGATACTTCTAGGTGATTTAGAGGTGAGTGGTCAATAACCACCTAATTCAGGTTTCAGGGCTAAACTTGAAAGATAAAAAGCTCAGAAGAAACCAGTAAAAAAGAAGACTTCTGAAATAATAAATATGATCATTCCATTGCATAGTCCTTTTTGGACAGTTGGTGTGTGATGGCCTTGAAATGTACTTTCTTGAACGACGTCCTGTCACTATTGGTATATGGTTAGTACATTGGCTAAGGATAATAGGAATATTGGGCTAAAATGGAATCATATTACCAGAAGTTATGAGAAGAACAGAGAGGGCTCCCAGAGAGGACTGGGATTTACCATGTGATATGCATACATTTGTGGATCTTTAAATATCTTTAAGTATTATCATGTAAGTAAAACAAATACATAAGCTTGAATTAAGGCTACTGTGAATTCAAAGATAGTAAGTGGGATAAGAATAATAAATATGATAAAACGGCTAGGGTTGCTAGCCCAGTTAGGTGAATTAGATATCTGGCAGTAATGTTAGCTGTTAATCGTATGGTCAGATTATTGGTTGACTAAACAGGCTAATGATTTCAATAACTAGTATAGGAATAAGTAGAATAGGTGTTCCTTGGGGTAGGGAATAAACCAAGGATGCTTTTGTTTTATAGTGGAGGCCAGTATTTACTGTTGCTGCTCATAGAGGGATAGCCTTTCCTAAATGTATTGAGAGTGTGTGGTAGGTGTAAATGAGTGTGGTAGAAGGCCTAATAGATTTGTTGAGCTGATAAATAAATTATGTAACTATTAGCGTTCAAATTTGTCCTTTAATGATTGTGTATAGTTATTATTTGTTTAATATAAGTTGAATTAATCATGGTTGAATAGAAATTAGACAGTTATAAATTAGGTGATTAGGTGTGGGAAACAGAATGCTTGGGAATCTAATAATGAGAATAATGGTAATCTGTCGGAATAGTGAAAGAGGGGAATATTTTTGCATTTATTTTGTTTTTCAAGGGGTGAAATGTTCTTATGTTTTAATTGTTTTTACTTCTGGGTTTGAAGGATGGAAATGTTTTGAAATTTTTTGTTGAAATATAATAATACTATAATTATTGATATAATGGTAATAAATTATGTTGATGTATCTAGTTGTGGCATATCATTAAAGAGAGGTTTAAACTCTAAGTCTTTAACTTAAAAGGTTAATGCTATTTACCTTCTTAATGTCTTTACAGTATAAATGCAGGCCATTTTTGGAAATATTTTAGTGGAACTAATTGAAGAGCAATAGGTATAAAACTGGTTTGACCTACATTGTCCATAGTATAAGCCCAGTCATGTAGATATGCTGGCTGTTCAATTTAGATGTCTGGGGATGTCGTCTGTTTTTAGGCCTAAAGAGGGGACAGCCCATGAATGTAGTAAGTCTTTGGATGAAATGAATACTTAGTTTATTTCTGTAGGTAAAACTATTCAATTGTTAACTTTAGTAGTCATAATTTTCCTGGTCTTAGGTCTGATATAAGAATTGTATAGCAATTGAAGTATAAGTCTTCATAATTTGTATATTTATAGCTTCAATATATAGTCAGGGAAGGGTTGTTGATTGTATTTATTATGTAAAGAATTTGTAGGGATGGTAGGGCAATTAGGATTAAGATAATGTCTGATAGGATAATTCAGACTGGTTTTACTTCTTGTATATTTATTGTGCTTGTGTGAATTAATTTAGTTGTTAATATTAGGGAAATGATATAAAGGGCTAAAGAGCTAATTAGGAAAACAATGATTAAGTGTATGATCATGAGAGTGTAAAAGTTCTTCTATGATAGGTCATGTTGCATCTTGAAAACTCAACTGGAATAGATATGCCACAGAGATATAAAGGGTTTGAACCTATAATTCGACTTTGACAGTTATGTAATTTTTACTAATTTCTCATTTGAGAAAGACATAGTGGTTATAATATTGACTTGAAACCAGTTGGAGGATTCTTTTCTTATTTTAAGTTTATGTAAGTAGGTTATTAGTTTCTTCAAATGTATGATATGGGGGGGGCGGGGATTCCGTGAAGTCCTGCAAGATTAAGTAGTTAATTCTATTGATGCTTCTCATTTAGATGCAAATGCTTCTCAAATTATGAAAATTATTCAGTTATTGCTGTTAATGAGATAAATGGACCTACGCATGATATGGTGTTTCTTGTATATATACATCTGGGTAATCAGAGTAACATCTTGGTACTCCTGAAAAGCCAAGAAAGTGTTACGGAAAGTTATGTTAACACCTACAAATATAATAGTGAAGTTGATTTTCGCTCAGGTTGACTTGAGTGTATAACCTGAGAATAATGGGAATCAGTGAACAAATCCTCCTATAACGGTCAAATACTACTCATATCAATAAGACATAACAAAACTGTGCTACTACATAGGATGTATTGTGGAGAACAACCTCCCAGGATGAATTAGCTGAACAATCCCTGTTAGACCTCCTATTGTAAGTAAGAAAATAAAACCTAAGGCTCATAATGTGGTAGGTGGTCATATAATATTACTTCCATGGAGGGTTGCAAATTCAATTCTGCTGGACTCCTTCCGGCTCTCTCCCTGAAACAGAGGGATAGTAGATTAAAGCCAGCTGACTAGGGTGTTTAGCTGTTAACTAAAAATTTGTGGGGAAAGCCTGCCAATCTAGAAAGGATTTAGCTTAATAAAAGTGTCTAATTAGCATTTAATTGATGCAGAGTCAAGTCTTGCAATCCCTATTTTTTAGGAATTAAATTATATTTACTTAGGATTTTGAAGGCTCTTGGTCTATACTAACTCAATTCCTAGTCCAGCACAGATGATATTGGTGTTAAAGGGAGAAATAATGTTGAAACTATGATTAGCAGTGATAATAAGGTTGTTTTATGTTTTCTAATTGTCATTTTTGTTTTATATTGTTTATTGATGGAAATACAGTTAGTGGAGTAAATTAATTGTATATAGGAATATAGATTAAGTAGTTCTATGATAGCTGTTAATGTTGACAAAATAATGTTATTATTTTTTGTTATTTCTTGAATAATTGTTCATTTGGGTAAGGATCCTGAAAGTGGTAGGAGGCCTCCTAATGCTAATATAATAATAAGAATGAATATGGTAATCAAGGTATTTTATTTCATATTATGAGAGCAATGGTATTGTGGTAGATAAGTTATATATAAGTAATATAAATATAGTATGTGTTATTATAATGTAACCTAATAAATTTAGGATTGTTATAGTTGGTTGTTATAGTTGTATAGTTACAAATTATAATAGTTGTTATTCATCCTATGTGAGCAATTGATGAATAAGTTATAATTTTTCATAATTGAGTTTGATTAACTCCTCCTCATCCTCCTAGTATGATTGATAAAATAGCTATGGTTAATAATATAATTAGATTAATGGATGATGAAAATTGATATCAATGCAAGTGTTTATCATGTTAATAAAATTATACCTGATATTAATGGGATAGCTTGTGTAACTGTGGGTACTCAAATGTGGAAGGGGGAAAGTCCAAGTTTTATAGTGAGGGCCATTGTTATAAAGGTAGATGCTATTGGATTAAAATTTTTTGTAATTATTCACTGGCCAGGACATATTAGATTAATAATAATGGCTATTATAAGAAGTATTGACGCAGTGGCTTTTGTTAAAACAATAATTAGTAGATGATTCCATGTCTTGTGGATTAAATTTTTTAATTAAGACTGGAATAATGGCTTGTATATTTATTTCAAAGCTCATTCAGTGTGAGCTTATTATTATAATTATAATTATGGTTTCTGAGATGATGGTCAGTAATATGATGATGAAGATAAGGGGATTTATTAGTACAATAAGGATATAAATCAACAATTTTGGGGTATGAGCCTGATAGCCTAGTTAGCTGACCTTACTATAGAATATGATGTAATATGGTAGCTCAGTAATGACTTTTTCCCACGACTTCCATACTTTACAGTATTGGGTGTCTTGGCAGGGGTCCCCAGCCTGGCCCTGCCATGGGCCCTACTGACTGGTCATTCAAATGTATTAAAGCCAAGGACAGTATTTGAGTCCACCCAGCCAAGGTGGTTTTACTTGTTAATAATATAATCTGCTGTTTTAATACTCCATTTTTTCTTTCTACTAGTATTGCTATTTGTGGATTAAAGGGGAGATGGAACCTTCACTCAATGTCATGTTCTGTTGCCCGGTCTTGCACATCATGGCTTTTGAAATGTGACCTCCGGTCACTATCTTTTCCTCAAGCGTATCTATACATGGTACCCAGCTTCTCTAATCCCCTAATGGTGGCAGCCTGGTTTACATGACAGCAGGGGAAAGCTTGGGTTAGGCCAGATGCAGTATCTATACAAACCAAGGCATATTTAGAACTCTCACTCAGAGGGAGGGGGACAATAGAATCAATTTGGCAATCCCTCACTGGTTGGGAACTCTGGTGGATGGCTTCAGGTTCCTTCAGCAGTTGCTTTGGGTGCTGTTTAGAACACACAGGCCATGCTTTTACTGTACTAACCAAGTACTTTAGGGGCCATCTGGCATCCTTAGCAATATGCCATTTTTTGAGGCACTGTGGTGGCCATTCTTTCTAGGCACCCAACCTGCTGTACCTACTGAAGGGTCAGTAGCTCGTGCTGACACCTGCGGTAGGACATCAGCTTCCTGATTGGAAGTGTCAGTGCCTCATGAGCTGGGACATGGAAAACAGGGAGGGCTGCTTCAGGATCTTGCAGATGTCCCCAGATGTCTTTCCATATATCCTGACCCCCCATGGGCTTATTTTATGATTATCCATCCCTCAGTTTCTCATTGTCCAAGCCATAGGATTAATCTCTTTAGAACAGCCCAGCAGTCAGTACAAAGAGTTAATGACCAAGGCTCATGAGTAATCACCAGCCAAACTGCTCTAAGCTCAGCCCACTGGTTGCTTTAGTGGCTGCTGTGTAGAGGTCCTACCTTGAGGAGCACTGTGTACATTGCTAGGAGCTGTTGCTCTATGGGGGTATATTGGGCTTCTGCCCTCTTCCAGAGCTGGGACCAAAATCCTAGGCATACTCTCCCCTTCTGCTGTCTCTGCCACAGTGCCTGACCCATACCTTCCAGAGTATCTAGACACATCTAACTTAAACACATCTAGCCCTGCTTAGGAGATGTCCAGAACTTTAATCTGCCTCACTAGTATTTTTGCTTTCTCAAAGGTGGCTTGCTGCTCTGATCTCCAGTCCCATATATGCCCTTTCTTTACCCTTTCATATAAGGGATGGAGGCAGCTTGCCAGGGCAGGGATGGGGGGGTGGGGGTTTGCAGTCCTCCCAAACTGCAAAATCCCTACAAAGGTTTGAATCCTTTTCACATTCTTAAGGTTTGGATGACCTTGTACTTTATCAATCACAGCTTTGGGGACAACATGCATCTTACCTGACCAGATGACTCCCCAAACCAGACGGTGGAACCTGGGCCTTGAATTTTTTGTAGGTTTTTGCCCACCTTCTCCCTTGCAGATGTTCATCCTAGCAACAGAGGCAAATTTTCATCTGTTAACATTATATCACAATATAATATGCCCATTTTATCTATGTGGGAAAGGAGAATGGGGCAGGTCTCCAGCTACTGTCCCATGACAGTGGTGGGGCTATACAGATAGCCTTGGGGAAGCATTTGAAAGTGTATTATTGTCCTTCCCACATGAAGGCAAATTGATTTTAGTTATCAGAAACTTGTCAGTCTTTTCCATGAATTTCCTGAGATGAAGCACTTTTGCAGAAACACTTTGCCAAAGCAAGAACAGTAAAACAGTAATTGTCTTCAAATGACAAAAGACTTAAAATGGCCATGATTAAAGATGTGACAAGAGTTCATTATAATGCAATGGACAGCAGAATGGTTATTTTTGTGATGGATTTTAAAATTATGACTGATACCATTATACCAGGACATAGGAGATTTTAAACATTTCATTGAAATATATCCTAAAAAATGTTTAGCATCACTTTTTATTTGATAATACTTCCCGTGAAATTTAACATGTACGAAAAGTTACATATTTGTAAAAATCTTAGCTCTTTTAATAGAGAAGACCTGGTTTTCTTAAGTAATCAAAACCTGATAAAGACAAAACAGTGTTTTCTAGGCAGATTACATTAAAGGTAAAGAAGAGACTTTGCTTACAATTTTTTATGAAGAACAGGTCAATAATCTAAGAAAACTTTGTTCTTTTAAGAGAAAAGAAAACCAAATTTTAATTTTACCCCAGTGTACTTTTGATATTAAAATTCTCCCCTTTGTTTTCTGTTTAAATTACATAAATTCATTCCAATTTTAGCTTGACTACACATAAAATTCCTTTCTCAGTGTTCCTTTTCCACAAACCTTCTGCAACTTTCTATATCCATTCAGCTTTTATTCCCAGACTCTAGATGTGAGTCTGGCATCCACTCACATGGCTTGTGATTGATACTCGTGATCTTGTGGAGCCTGGAGACTGGATTTGGGGCAAGGGAAATCCTATGGCAGTCTGTATTTTATAAAGCCCCCCCCCCCCACGCTTTTATCAGTCTCTGTGGGCAATATTTTGGTTATCTCCTGGGTAACCAGGATACACTTCAAAGACATGATAAGATTTGCAACTTCAGGGGACAGAGAAAGAATGCAAGTTTTCTCCTAAGAGTTATGGGGCAATAACTATTTAAAATTTTCCTTTGTATTAGGAGTCAGAAGTCGTGGAGCATTTCAATCAACACAACATCCTCTTCATTCTCATCACTTTCCCGGGATTGTTAGCTCTTGGCATCCTAATCAGGCTCTGTCACAAGTGCCTGGATCTTAATCTGAGGCATTTTGGACCCTCCTACCTTTGCAGAACTGCGCACTGAAGCCTCTAACTTATGATCCTGGTCTGCCATCTGCTCTGCCAGCCCTGAAGCTCACAGAGTAGTGGACACAACCACTTCATTCTCTAATCTCAGCTCTTCCTCTAACTTTCAAACTTGAGCTTCAGCCTCCAGCCAAAGTGGCCACAATAGAGGCCAGCTCACTGTAGCTACCATGCACTTCCCTTGTCTGCGACAGTGAGCTCTGTGCGGTTCCTCCAACAAATGCATGAGACCGGCTGGCATTTTGGGGGCATCCTCGTACTCATGTGGTGATCCATAAGCATCTGACATACGGGTCACCCCTTCCCACATAGAGGTTGATGGTCAACTTGAGATTTCCTCCCATGGGTGTCTCATTCCCAAGGCCCATTTCTTCAGTCTCCTGGCTGACTTACTGATTGCTGGTTGACAAGCTCCTCATCAGCTTCCCTGGTCTCATCTGAAATTGGCCCCTGTACTTGGAGGGTGGGGAAAGACTGAAGAGTCAGGCCACTCCAGGTTGGTAGGTGGCAGTTTTAATAAGCAAAGGAACTTACATATGAAACTTGTCTTGTGGGGCAATAAGATGAATAGATCCCTGCACCTGCCTGCCAAATCTTAAAAGTTTATAAAGAAGCCCAGACTAGGTTCAGTCATGTATACTGTGTAGGTGTTCTCATCATTATCTCAAGGCAATGCTGTCTTTGGAGAAGCCTCTAGTGATGAAAAAAGCAAGTAGAAACCTACATTCCAAGGACAGGAGAGGGGATGTGGAGCCTCCAAGTGCTCAGGTCCAGCTCACTGGTCAACCAATGGTCACATCTTCTGATGACCTTCTCCAACAGTAATGGAATTCATATTGTTAGGGCTAAAGTGAGGGCTAGGATTGGTGCAATAATAAATCTGGGTATTGATGACATACTAATCATAGTGGTTTTTAATGAACAGTTTGACAGCATTAACGACAGGTTGTCACAGGACCTGAGGGTTGATGATGTTTGGTTTTATGGAGTTGCAGATAACCTAAAACTTTTCATTCAATTAGTGTACGAAATGCTATGGCAAATAGGATAAGGGATAATTAATAAAAGAAGGTTAATAATAAACATGCTGTTAGGGAGGAGAATTGAACTCTGGCCATAGAGGTTTGAGTTTTATATGTCTGTTACATATGATAATTGACATTATGAATCTTTGATTATAGCATTTAATCATCATACATATAACATATTATCTCATTTTATATCATTGTTTGTTGATTGCTGGTTGACAAGAAACTTAATGGATTTGCATAGATTTCTAGGAAATTCCTCAGTATCTAAACTCTAGTGACATGCTATCTGTCCAGGAGATAAACATGTGCCTATCACATGGGCCATGGCCATGATCACTCTTACCGTCCAAACTTAGGAAGCAAATAAATATGTATAATAAGGCATGCAAGTTATTTATTTATTTATTTAAATTTTATGATGTTATGTTAATCACCATACAATACATCATTAGTTTTTGATGTAGTGATCCACGATCCATTGTTTTCATATAACACCCAGTGCTGCATGCAGTACGTGCCCTCCTTAATACCCATCACCAAGCTAGCCCATCCCCCCACCCCCCTCCCCTCTAGAACCCTGTTTGTTTCTCAGAGTCCATAGTCTCTCATGGTTCATCTCCCCCTCCGATTTCCCTCCCTTCATTTTTTCCTTCCTTCTCCTAATGTCCTCCATGTTATTCCTTATGTTCCACAAATAAGTGAAACCATATGATAATTGACTTTCTCTGCTTGACTTATTTCACTTAGCATAATCTCCTCCAGTCCCATCCATGTGGATGCAAATGGTGGGTATTCATCCTTTCTGATGGCTGAGGAATATTCCATTGTATATATGGACCACATCTTCTTTATCCATTCATCTGTTGAAGGGTATCTTGGCTCTTTCCACAGTTTAAGCCATGCAAGTTTTAATATCGGGTCAGAATACGGGAACAATTGGCTTTTTCAACCCTATGTGTCTACTACATATTGTTAGGCCTTCAGTCAATTTAGAATGAAGACCAGAGACAGTGTTCAATTCACTTTTCAAAGCTATATTCCTCCCCAAACTCCATATAAACTGGCCATCTCTAGCCTGAGTTTCTTTCTCTTCTCCCTTTGATGTCTTTCATAAATGAAGCAAGAAACATCCGACTCACAACCTCATTCTGCCTTTTTTCCCAATAATTTCCCTGAAAGGACTTACAGCCTTTTTAGTTTCCAAAGAATGGCAGATGAAGGTTTTATCAAATGTGATACTATGGAAGACACAGGCTGATGAAGTTCCAGTCCTCTTTCAAAGATGGCTTTCTTTCAGACAAGTATATGGATAGGAGCTAGCAATATTTCCAAATATGAACATGTGTTCAACAAAATTCAAATGACCTGATGAGCATTCTGTGTTTTGTTTAATTTGGGGGGAGGAAGCAGTAGTAGTTTATTTTTAGTCCTCTGTGGAATACTTCAAATGATCCTTCCCTGTTTATTCCCCAACATTTTACTGTTTGTTAAAGATTAGATTTTTGTTTCTATCAGCCAATTTCTGTTAGTCATATGTTTTATTACTATATATAAAATCCCAGTGGCCCAGGACTTTCTGTCCACAGCTCTACCCTTGGTGACATCCTTTCTTCATTTTGTATGGTCCCTGTCCCTTTCAGTCCAGGCTGGAAGCATTTCTGCTAGTATAACATTATCAAAATTCTTGTCAGTCTCTAGAGTATTAATAGGGTACAAGCTTTCAGACAAGATGGTCCATTACAGATATTTCCTGGATAACAGCATCTCTATTTCTGGCTTAGGCTGAGATGATTTCATTTGGATCCATGAGTCACTTGCTTAACCTTTTTACCAAATGATTGTCTAGCCTCACCCTTGACTCTGTTTGTGAGTACACTATCTGGACAGGCTGAGAGGTTTCAAATCATCTAGTGCTGGTTCCTTCTTGCCCAACAGTTCATTCTTCAATTTATCTCTCCGTGGTTGCACTTTACTATAAGCAGCAAGAAGAAATCAGGCTAATTTTCCTTCTTTTTTTTTTTTCCTCCATCGTTTTGTTGGTAATGTCCTCAGTGAAATATCCAAGTTCATCACCATGGTGATTCATTTTGTGTCAACTTGGCTAGGTTATTGTACCTAGGTGTTTGGTCAAATTACCAGTCTAGGTGTTTCTGTGAAAATGTTTTTTTTAAATTTTTTATTGTTATGTTAATCATCATACATTACATCATTAGTTTTTAATATAGTGTTCCATGGTTCATTGTTTGTGCATAATACCCAGTGCTCCATGCAGAACATGCCCTCTTTAATACCCATCACCAGGCTAACCCATCCCCCTGCCCCCCTCCCCTCTAGAACCCTCAGTTTGTTTTTCAGAGTCCATCTTCTCTCATGGTTCGTCTCCCCCTCCGATTTCCGCCCCCTAATTCTTTCCCTCCTGCTATCTTCTTCTTTTTTTTTACTTAACATATATTGCATTATTTGTTTCAGAGGTACAGATCTGTGATTCAACAGTCCTGCACAATTCACAGCGCTCATCATAGCGCATACCCTCCCCAATGTCTATCACCCAGCCACCCAATCCTTCCCACCTCCCACCACTCCAGCAACTCTCAATTTGTTCCCTGAGATTAAGAATTCCTCATATCAGTGAGGTCATATGATACATATCTTTCTCTGATTGACTTATTTCATTCAGCATAACACCCTCCAGTTCCATCCACGTGGCTGCAAATGGCAAGATCTCATTCCTTTTGATGGCTGCATAATATTCCATTGTGTATATATACCACTTTTTCTTTATCCATTCATCTGTCGGTGGACATCTTGGCTCTTTCCACAGTTTGGCTATTGTGGACATTGCTGCTATAAACATTGGGGTGCACGTACCCCTTCGGATCCCTACATTTGTATCTTTCTGGTAAAAACCCAGTAGTGCAATGGCTAGATTGTATGGTAGCTCTATTTACAACTTTTTGAGGAACCTCCATACTGTTTTCCAGACTGGTTGCACCAGTTTGCATTCCTACCAACAGTGTAGGAGTGTTCCCCTTTACCCACATCCCCACCAGCATCTGTCATTTCCTGACTTGTTAATTTTAGCCATTCTGACTGGTGTGAGGTGGTATCTCATTGAGGTTTTGATTTGGATTTCCCTGATGACGAGCGATGTTGAGCACTTTTTCATGTGTCTGTTGGCCATTTGGATGTCTTCTTTGGAAAAATATCTGCTCATGTCTTTTGCCCATTTCTTGATTGGATTATTTGTTCGCTGGGTGTTGAGTTTGATAAGTTCTTTATAGATTTGGGATACTAGCCCTTTATCTGCTATGTCATTTGCAAATATTTTCTCACATTCTGTCGGTTGTCTTTTGGTTTTGTGGACTGTTTCTTTTGCTGTGCAAAAGCTTTTTATCTTGATGAAATCCCAATAGTTCATTTGTGCCCTTACTTCCCTTGCCTTTGGCGATGTTTCTAGGAAGAAGTTGCTGAGGCTGAGGTCGAAGAGGTTGCTGCCTGTGTTCTCCTTTAGGATGTTGATGGACTCCTGTCTCACATCTAGGTCTTTCAACCATTTGGAGTCTATTTTTGTGTGTGGTGTAAGGAAATGGTCCAGTTTCATTCTTCGGCATGTGGCTGTCCAATTTTCCCAACACCATTTGTTGAAGAGACTGTCTTTTTTCCATTGGACATTCTTTCCTGCTTTGTCAAAGGTTAGTTGACCACAGAGTTCAGGGTCCATTTCTGGGTTCTCTATTCTGTTCCATTGATCGATGTGTCTGTTTTTGTGCCAGTACCATACTGTCTTGATGATGACAGCTTTGTAATAGAGCTGGAAGTCCGGAGTTGTGATGCCACCAGCTTTGCTTTTCTTTTTCAATATTCCTCTGGCTATTCGGGGTCTCTTCTGGTTCCATACAAATTTTAGGATTATTTGTTCCATTTCTTTGAAAAAAGTGGATGGTATTTTGATGGGGATTGCATTGAATGTGCAGATTGCTCTAGGTAGCATTGACACCTTCACAATGTTTGTTCTTCCAATCCATGAGCATGGAACGTTTTTCCATTTCTTTGTGTCTTCCTCAATTTCTTTCATGAGTATTTTATAGTTTTCTGAGTGCAGATCCTTTGCCTCTTTGGTTAGATTTGTTCCTAGGTATCTTATGGTTTTGGGTGCAATTGTAAATGGGATCGACTCCTTGATTTGTCTCTCTTCTGTCTTGTTGTTGGTGTATAGGAATGCCACTGATTTCTGTGCATTGATTTTATATCCTGCCACTTTACTGAATTCCTGTATGAGTTCTAGCAGTTTTGGGGTGGAGTCTTTTGGGTTTGCCACATAAAGTATCATATCATCTGCAAAGAGTGAGAGTTTGACTTCCTCCTTGCCGATTTGAATGCCTTTGATTTCTTTTTGTTGTCTGATTGCTGTGGCTAGGACTTCTAATACTATGTTGAATAGCAGTGGTGAGAGTGGACATCCCTGCCACATTCCTGACCATCGGGGGAAAGCTCTCAGTTTTTCCCCATTGAGAATGATATTCGCTGTAGGTTTTTCATAGATGGCTTTTATGATATTGAGGTAGGTACCCTCTATCCCTATACTCTGCAGAGTTTTGATCAAGAAAGGATGCTGTACTTTGTCAAATGCTTTTTCTGCATCTATTGAGAGGATCATATGATTCTCGTTCTTTCTTTTGTTAATATATTGTATCACGTTGATTGATTTGCGGATGTTGAACCAACCTTGCAGCCCAGGGATCAATCCCACTTGGTCATGGTGAAGAATCCTTTTAATGTACTGTTGGATCCTATTGGCTAGTATTTTGGTGAGAATTTTTGCATCCATGTTCATCAAGGATATTGGTGCGTAATTCTCCTTTTTGATGGGGTCTTTGTCTGGTTTGGGGATCAAGGTAATGGTGGCCTCATAAAACCAGTTTGGAAGTTTTCCTTCCATTTGTATTTTTTGGAACAGTTTCAGGAGAATAGGTATTAATTCTTCTTTAAATGTTTGGTAGAATTCCCCTGGGAAGCCATCTGGCCCTGGGCTTTTGTTTCTTGGGAGATTTTTGATGACTGCTTCAATTTCCTTAGGGGTTATAGGTCTGTTCAGGTTTTCTATTCCTTCCTGGTTCAATTTTGGTACTTGATACATCTCTAGGAATGCACCCATTTCTTCCAGGTTATCTAATTTGCTGGCATAGAGTTGCTCATAATATGTTCTTATAACTGTTTGTATTTCTTTTGTGTTAGTTGTGATCTCTCTTCTTTCATTCATGATTTTGTTGATTTGGGTCATTTCTCTTTTCTTTGTGATAAGTCTGTCCAGGGGTTATCAATCTTGTTAATTCTTTCAAAGAACCAGCTCCTAGTTTCGTTGATCTGTTCTACTGTTCTTTTGGTTTCTAGTTCATTAATTTCTGTTCTGATCTTTATTATTTCTCTTCTCCTGCTGGGTTTAGCCTTTAGTTGCTGTTTTTTCTCTAGCCCCTTTAGGTGTAGAGTTAGGTTGTATATTTGAGACCTTTCTTGTTTCTTGAGAAAGGCTTGTATTGCTGTATACTTTCCTCTCAGGACTGCCTTTGCTGCATCCCAGAGATTTTGAATAGTTGTGTTTTCATTTTCATTGGTTTCCATGAACTTTTTAAATTCTTCTTTAATTTCCTGGTTGACCCATTCATTCTTTAGTAGGTTGCTCTTTAGCCTCCATGTATTTGAATTCTTTCTGACTTTCCTCTTGTGATTGAGTTCTAGTTTCAAAGCATTGTGGTCTGAAAATATGCAGGGAATAATCCCAATCTTTTGGTAGTGGTTGAGACCTGATTTGTGACCTAGAATGTCATCTCTTCTGGAGAATGTTCCAGGGGCACTAGAGAAGAATGTGTATTCTGTTGCTTTGGGATGGAATGTTCTGAATATGTCTGCGAAGTCCATTTGGTCCAGTGTGTCATTTAAAGTCTTTATTTCCTTGTTGATCTTTTGCTTAGATGATCTGTCCATTTCAGTCAGGGGGGTGTTAAAGTCCCCCACTATTATTGTATTGTTGTCAATGTGTTTCTTTGCTTTTGTTATTAATTGCCTTATATAATTGGCTCCTCCCATGTTAGGGGCATAGATATTTACAAATGTTAGATCTTCTTGTTGGATAGACCCTTTAAGTAGGATATAGTGTCCTTCTTCATTTCTTATTACAGTCTTTGTTTTAAAATCTAATTTGTCTGATATAAGGATTGCCACCTCAGCTTTCTTTTGGTGTCCATTGGCATGGTAAGTGGTTTTCCACCCCTTTACTTTCAATGTGGGGGTGTCTTTGGGTCTTAAATGAATCTCTTGGAGACAGCATATCGATGGGTCTTGTTTTTTAATCCAATCTGATAGACTGTATCTTTTGATTGGGGCATTGAGCCCATTTACATTCAGGGTAACTATTGAAAGATATGAATTTAGTGCCATTGTATTGCCTGTAAAGTGACTGTTACTGTATATTGTCTGTATTCCTTTCTGGTCCATGCTGCTTTTAGGCTCTCTCTTTGCTTAGAGGACCCCTTTCAATATTTCTGGTAGGGCTGGTTTCGTGTTTGCAAATTCCTTTAGTTTTTGTTTGTCCTGGAAGTTTTTTATCTCTCCTTCTATTTTCAGTGACAGCCTAGTTGGATATGCTATTCTTGGCTGCATATTTTTCTCGTTTAGTGCTCTGAAGATACCATGCCCGTCCTTTCTGGCCTGCCAGGTCTCTGTGGATAGGTCTGTTGCCAATCTAATGTTTCTGCCATGGTAGTTACATATCTCTTCTCCCGAGCTGCTTTCAGGATTTTCTCTTTGTCTCTGAGATTCGTAAGTTTTACTATTAGATGTCGGGGTGTTGACGTATTTTTATTGATTTTGAGAGGGGTTCTCTGTGCCTCCTGGATTTTGATGCCTGTTTCCTTCCCCACATTAGGGAAGTTCTCTGCTATAATTTGCTCCAATATACCTTCTGCCCCTCTCTCTCTTTCTTCTTCTTCTTCTGGGATCCCAATTATTCTAATGTTGTTAGATCTTATGATATCACTTATCTCTCGAATTCTGCCCTCATGATCCAGTAGTTTATCTCTCTTTTTCTCAGCTTCTTTATTTTCCATCATTTGGTCTTCTATATCGCCGATTCTCTCTTCTGCCTCATTTTTCCTAGCAGTTAGTGCCCCTATTTTTAATTGTACCTCATTAATAGCCTTTTTGATTTCGACTTGGTTAGATTTTAGTTCTTTTATTTCTCTAGAAAGGGTTTCTCTAATAACTTCCATGCTTTTTTCAAGCCCAGCTAGTATCTTTAAAGTCATGATTCTGAACTCTAGGTCCGACATTGCACTAATGTCTGTATTGAGTAGGTCCCTGGCAGATGGTACTACCTCTTGTTCTTTTTGTTGAGGTGATTTTTTTCGTCTTGTCATTTTTTTCCAGAGGAGAATAGATGAATGAGAGAACAAAATGCTAACAGGTTAACAACGTCCCCAGAAAATATACTCTAATCAAATCAGAAAAGACCTGGAACCAGTGGAAAAGAAAGGGAAAGAAAGAAAAAAGAAAGAGAAAAAAAAAAAGAAAAAGAAAAAGATAAAAACAAACAAAAACAGAACAAAACAAACAAAAAAACAGAATATGATCAAATATGATCAGGCTGGTGCATAGATCAGTGCCACACACTAGATTTTGGGTGTATTTTAGTCTGTTGGAAGAAAGTGCCTCCTAAAATTTTAAAGAAAGAAAGACTTATATATGTAGAAAATAAGCGTTGATATGATGAGAGGATGGAATATGACTGTAAAGATGAAAATTATAAAAAATTTTAAAAAAGGAATTGATAAGAAGATGTTTGAAAAAAGAAAGAAGAGGATTAAAAAAAAGGAAAGAAAGAAAGAAAAAAAAGGGGGGAGATAATGTGATCAGGCAGGAGACTAGAACAAAGCCATACACTAGAGATTTAGGGTATATTTTGATATGTTAGAAGAAATTGTATCTCAAAATTTTAAAGGGAGAACAACTTATATATATCTGCCAAAAATAAGGGTAACTACTATGAAGGGATAGAATATGATTCTAAAAATGAAAAATAAAAATGTTTTTTAAAAAAAGGGATTGAGGGCGCCTGGGTGGTTCAGTTGGTTAAGCGACTGCCTTCGGCTCAGGTCATGATCCTGGAGTCCCGGGATCGAGTCCCACATCAGGGTCCCTGCACAGCAGGGAGTCTGCTTCTCCCTCTGACCCTCTTCCCTCTTGCGCTCTCTATTTCTCATTCTCTCTCTCAAATAAATAAATAAAATCTTTAAAAAAATTAAATAAAAAATAAAAAAAGGGATTGATAAGATGTTGGTTGAAAAAGGGAAAAAGAAAAATTCAAAAAAAAGACCAGTTAAAAAAATTAACTTTGAAAGACTAATGAATCATGGTAAAAAAGCCATGAATTCTATGTGCAGTATTCCCCTAGCGCTGGAGTTGTGCTATTCTCATTGATCGGTAAACTTGGTCTTGGGTGGCTGTTCGTGCTGATCTTCTGGGGGAGGGGCCTGTTGCCGTGGTTCCCAGATGTCTTTGCCGGAGGCTGAATTGCCCTGCCCTCCTTGGTCCAGGGCTAAGCAATCTGCTCGGGTTTGCTCTCAGGAGCTTTTGTTCCCTGCAAGCTTTCCCTACAGCTTTGGAGGACAAGAGTGAAAATGGTGGCCACCCAATCTCCGCCAGGAGGAGCCGAGAACTCGGGGCCCCGCTCCTCAGTGCGCCCCCAGAGAAAAGCAGTCACTCCCGTCTCCCCGGTCTCTGGCCGCACTCCGTGCTCACCCGGCCTGTGACGGAGCGTTTCTGTCTCTGGCACCCGATCCCCTGTGGAGTCTCCAAACCCAGCAGATCCCTGCGGTGTGCTCCCACGCCGCTCCTCCCGGGGGAGGAAGGGGAGTCTCCCGGATCTGCCGCTTGTTGGGTCCCTGCTGGAGGAGCAGTGGCCCGACTGGGCCACGGATCATGGTTTATGGCAACCCCGAGCTGAGAGCCTGCGCCTTGGCTCCGTCTCTGCAGCCGGCTTCCCCGGTCTGATACCTGGGACCTCTGCCGCACTCAGGCACCCCCGGTCCTTCTGTGACCCCGAGGGTCCTGAGACCACACTGTCCCACGAGGGTTCCAGCCCCCGCTTAGCCACTGGAGCGACGTCCCTCAGCGGAGCCGACTTCTAAAAGTTCCGATTTTGTGCTCCGCGGCTCTATCACTTGCCAGAAGCGGCCGCCGGAGGCCCCCTCCCCTGCCATCTATCCTCCCGAACATCGCCTCGGATTCGCTTCTCCGCACCTTCTGCCTTCCAGAAAGTGGTCGCTTTTCTCTTCAGAGAGTTGTTGCTATTCTTTTCTTCAATCTCCTGTTGAGTTCGTAGGTGTTCAGAATGCTTTGATCCCTATCCAGCTGAATTCCTGAGACCAAATGAAATCCAGGTCTCCTACTCCTCTGCCATCTTGCTCTGCCCCCCTCTGTGAAAATGTTTTTAAGATATGATTAATATTTAAGTCCAGACTTTAAATAAAGCAAATTACCTTCCAGCATGTGGGTGTACTTCATACAATATGGTGAAGGCCTTAAGAGAAAAGATAAAATCCTTCACGGGAAAAGGAACTCTGTCTCCAGACTGCTTTCAACCTCTAGACTCCACCATATGCCTTTCTTGGATTTCCAGTCTGCCACCTGCCCTGCAGATTTCAGACTTGCCAGCCTCACAGTCATGTGAGCTAATTCATGAAAATAATCTCTCTATGTCTGTCTGTCTCTCTGTATCTCTGTCACTGTGTGCGTGTGTGTGTGTGTGTGTGTGTGTGTGTGTGTGTGTGTGTGTAGGGACTTAGAAGGAACATGATTGGAAAATTTGTGACAGTAAGGTCAAGGGAAGAGATATGTGGCTGGATCTCTGAATGGGCTAAAAAAGTGAGGATATTTATGTCCTATGTGAATGATCAGGACAAATCTGAATCTGGTTTAAAAATCAGGTAGACAGGGTGACCTGTTTTGTGGATACCAATCAGACTCTTTCCCCAGTCCCTCCTGTCATTTTCCAATGGGTTCATGAACAAAGGGGCCATGAGGACAGGAATGGAGTTATGCAGGGGTCAGAAACATGAACTTCCACTCACCAAGGCCTATCTGACTGCAGGCACTGCTGAGTACCCATTCGGCTAGCACCAGAGACCAACTTGATTTCCTGGCACAACACAGTCTCTAGGGGTGATCAGCCAGCTATCTGCTGGTGGGGTGATTACATTGGACACTTCCATTTGTTCTTACTGGGATAGACCACCCGGGTGTGGATAGGACTTCACTACACACAACGCTTCTGCCAAAACAACCATCTGTGAACTTATCCACTATCATGGTAAACCACACAGCATTGTTTCTGATTAAGGAACTCAGTTCACAGCAAATGAAATGCAACAGTAGGCCTACACGTTTGGAATTCACTAGTCTATTCATGTTCCTCAGCACCCTGAAGCAGTTGAATTGATAGAGCAGTGGCATGGCTTTTTGAAAACTCAAGTTTCAGTGAGCTGTGGCAAGATTCTCCAGGCTGTGGATGCTCCAAGTCAGCATCCAATATATGGTGGTGTCTTTGTCTTGACCAGGATTGGCAGGTCCAAGAGTCAAGGGGTGGAAATGGGAATGACATTATTCATAGTACCCCTACTGATCCATTAGCAATTTTTCTTTTTTTCCTGAACCTGTGGCCTTATGGTTTGCTGGTCTGAAGGTCTTAGTTCCAAAGGAAGAAATACTCCCATCAGAACAATAATATCTGAGTTAATTAATTAAGAATATTTGGTTCTCTGTCTATTATAAAATCTATTCTGTTGTTTATTTCTGATCAACTTTATTATGATGGCCATAGCTGAATTACCTCCTGAACACTATTTTCAAGAAAAAATGCAGTTAGAAATGTTTTAATGAGGAATTTACCTTCTCTCAGAAACAGAGGATATGAGTCCTCAATGAATTTTGATTATACTAATTAAATTTTATTTGATCCTTTGTTCAATCAACTAATCCTACCAAAATTGAGCAATGTAATCTACTTTGAAATGTATAAATTGTTCATTGTAAAATTTTATGTTTGAATGAATCACTGGGTAATTACAATCTACTTAAAAATCCTATCTATGTAAATGACAGTCGTCTATTTTCTATTTAATATACTTAAGTCTCATCTGTCTAATACAGAGAAACTAAAAATTTGTTGTAAACATATTTTACAAAAATTATGTTTATTCAATGTTTATGTAATAATCCTAATCTTAATCCCTTCATTTATTTTTACATTAACTTTTCAAAGATTTCATCTAAATGATCATTGCAGTTTTCCTTTAAATCTAAAATTATCCCATACAAAGGCTTTATTTAAAAAAATAAAAATAAGAAAAAATTTCCACTTTGAATATTTTACTGTTTTCATTAAATTAAAAAAAACTATAAAAATACCAAATAATGTGTACAAGTTTCTAAATCAATTTCCTTTGAAGAACCTTTTTACCTTCATGTGTAATTCAATATCCTTTCCTTTGCCATACCTTAAAAATTAATCAATTAATAAGGATGGCTTACTCTTAATTTTAATAGTACAATTAACAATATTGATATATTTCTGATGTCCTTCACCAAGATTCTGGGTAACTGCTCTTTACATTTTATGCAATTAACTTTGAAAACACCTTGTGCTCCTTTTAAAAGTTAACTATAGTCCATATTCATGACCAACCCAAGCTGGTTACACAAGCAATGATACCAGAAAATGAAATATTTTTTTCAAGAGTTTTTTTTTGGACTTCAAAAAGTGACAACTCCATTTTAAATACTATCAGTTTTGGAAAATGATATTAATATTTAAATTCTTTACAAAATTACTTATAGAAAGGGTAAAGTCTTTTTTTTAAAGACTTTATTTTTAAGTTACCTCTACACCCAACATGGGGCTCAAACTCACAACCCTGAGATCAAGAGTTGCAGGTCTACTGAATGAGTCAGTCAGGTGCCCGGAGGACATTTTTACTCAGTTGTCATTCTTGGCTAAAGTTCATTGCCCAGCTGATTTCTGCCATTCAGACACTTTGAGCTGATCAATTGATCAACAGTGTTATCTCCTTTTAATTTCTTGTTATCATTATACTAAAAACAGTGCTATAGCTTAAAAATATGGTGTTGCTTCTTAATTTTGTGTTGTTATGTAGGAAACAACATAGTGAGATGATTCTTATTAGAGTTTGTATACACTGTAACAGAATACAGTTTTCAAATAGTTTCTTCAAGTATCAAATGCATATCAACAAAGCTGCCAGTGTTTTATTTTAATTTCACTTACTATTAATTATTTCATTGCTTCATTAGCAAAAGAGTTGGGAACTTAGGTATATTGACACAGAGCATTTTGAACAAAATCAGTGAGGCACAATTTCACAACTTAGTTGATTACGGTTGATTTTTTTCTGACACTTAACATACATATAATCATGTAAAAAGATGCATTAATTTTAGAGTAACCTTAGCTAATTTTTTACATGTTTATATATGTAACTCACATAATCATATATATAACCCATATGAGCCACCACCCGGATCAAGACAGAACACTTCCAGCACCCCATAAGCAACCCTGTTGTGATACCTTCGAGTTAATATACTACTCATCTCCAAAGGTATAACTAGTGTTCTGAACTTATAAAGTAAGATTAATTTTCACTGTTTTCTAACTTCATATGAGTGGAATTATACTCTATTAACATCTTTGCTTCTGACATTTTTCTCTCAAGAAAATATCTGTGATTTCCATCCAAGCTGTTGCATGTGGCAATAGGTCCTCCTTTTTATTGCCAAGTAGTTTCCATTGGATAAATATAGCAAAAAAATATTCATCTATTCTCCTAGTTTCAACATTTTGCTATTATGAAAAAAGCTGCTATGGGCGATCTAGTCTATAACTCTTGATGTATAGACATACTTATTTTTCTTAAAAATCTACCTATGTGTGGAATCAATTGCCAAAGAATTTCCCAAAGTACCATTTTAATATTCTTGCAGTAATGTATAAAAGTTCTGGTTGATCCTAATCCTTAAAAAAATGGAAATGGCAGGCTTTTGTTTTATTTTTTATCATAGAAGCTACTTTTTATTTGATACAAGATTTCATTTGATATATAATTTATGTAGATATTGCATTATTTATGTATTTTTTCTTACTTTAGAAATATTTTACACCCTCAGTATATGCAATAGAAACCTAATATATTCTTTTTTTAAAAAATTCAAGTTAGTTAACATATAGTGTATTATTAGTTTCAGGGTAGAGTTCAGTGACTCATTAGTTGTATACAACACCTAGTGCTCATCACATCCAATGCCCTCCTTAATGCCCTTCACCCATTACCCCAGCCCCTCCTCCTCCTCCCCTCTAGCCACCCTCAGTTTGTTCCCTATATTTAAGAGCCTTTTATGGTTTGCCTCTCTCTCTGTTTATATTTTATTTTCCTTCCCTCCCCCTATTTTCATCTTTTTGTTTCTTAAATTCCCCATATAAGTAAAATCATTTGTATTTGTCTTTCTCTGACTTATTTCGCTTAGCGTAATACCTCTAGTTCCATCCGCATCATTGCAAATGGCAAGGTTTTATTCTTTTCGATGGTTCAGTAATATGATAATGTATTTCTCTTTTGAGTTTCACTGGTGAGTAGTGGTACAGAACGCATTGTGTATAGGTTTGTGAGGTGATTTTCGTAATTTTTAAAGTGGGTTGCTTATTTTTTCTCTTGGTTTATGAAACTGCTTTATGTAGAATACATATGAGCCTTTTATCCAATATATGTATTACAAATGTCTTCTCCCAATCTATGGCTTTTTTTTCCTTTTTGTGATGATTTTTTTTTTTTTTGGATTGGAAATTGAAATTATTCCTGAAAACTAATTTGAATTCTAGTAAATAAATATTGGTCTATCATGAATGACTAAAAGTATAATAGAATTCTTTCTTTTAGAGGCTTTATATTTAGGTCTATGACCCAACTTTAACTGATTTAGTTGGTATAAGGAACAGGCCAATTTTCCATTATTTTACCCTACTAAAATCCAATTGTTATCCCATCATTTCCAGGGAAAATTTTTTTCTCCATTGAATTGTGTTGGTGCATAAAACAAGTGATCTGTGTGTGGGTGTATTTGTGGGCTCCCTTTTTTCCACTGATCAATTTGTCTCATTATGATACTACTACACAGTGATAAACAATATCTTTATTATATATCTAGGATTCTGGTATTACAAATATTCCAATTCTTCTTTTTCAATATTTGTCTATTTCCACATTATTTTTGAATTACATGGTTAATTGTTTTTTTGGTCAAGTAAGAGAGTTTTACTTGGGTCATGTTCAAAGCACCAATTAACTGGGTAGAATAGATATCTTAATGGGGTAAAGTCTTCTAATCCATAAACATTTTTCCTTCCTTGGTCTATTAAATTTTTCTCGGTAATGTTTTGCAATTTTCAGTGTAGAGAGCTTACAAATATTTTCTTGAATTTATGCCTTAATATTTTAAGTTTTTTAATATTTATAAATGATGGTGTCTTCAAAAAATTCATTTTCCATTTTTTGTTCATAATATAAAGAAAATTTTTTTTAAAGATTTTACTTATTTATTTGAGAGAGAGAAGGAGCAGGGGGAGGGCAGATGGAAAGGGAGAAGCAGACTCCCCACCGAGCTGGGAGCCTGACATGGGACTTGATTCCAGGACTCTGGGATCATGACCTGAGCCAAAGGCAGACACTTAACCAAGTGAGCCACCCAGGCGCCCAAAGAAACTATTTTTTTGTGAATTAGTTCTAATAGCTCTTTTTTGTGGAATCTTTAAAAATTTTTTAAATTACGATAATTATGTTTTATTCTTTTCTTACAATTTTCATGCCTTTTTTCTCTTGCCTTAATGAATTCAACATCATCTGAACTGATCAATCTTTTAAATTATGAAATACTCTTAAATTATTTTCTGGTAATTCTTTTGAATTTTATTTTACCTGAAATTAACATAAGCACTGCATCTTTCACATGCCTCTTTTATGCAAGGTACACATTTTTCAAACTTTTGCTTTCAGCTTGTGTCTTTATATGTAAATTGCTATCTTTGGAGACAGCATATACTTGGGTTTACCATTTTTATCCAATCCCACTTTATCTTTTCATTGGCCTAATTAATTTTTACTTAGTATCAATAACTGATATTGATAGATATATTTATACCATTTACCAGTTTCTTCTATCTGTCCCATCTATTCTGTAGTATTCTTTAGAACCCTTTCCTGCATTCTTTTAGATTAGTCTCATGCTTTTAGCATTTTATTTTATATCATTGGTTGGTTATTATTATCCATTGTTCCAATAGTTGATCTAGGGCTTATAATATATGTCTTTGGCCAATCACAAACCAATTGTAATTAATTTTTCACCACTTCATCTAAAATGTAAGAACCTTGCAATCATATATTTTCTCTCATATTTTTTCCTATATTGTTTTTCTTACAGCTTTGTTTTAAACTTTCGTGTTTTAACCTATTTAAGAATAGGAACATATGTGTTAACCATTCACATTTTTATCATTTTCAGCGATCTTCACTCTTTTCTAGGATCCATATATCTAGCTAGTATCAATTTTATTTCTCTGGAATAATTTCTTTTCATATTGTCAAATGAATTGACAAACCGTGGTATACCCCTACAATGGAATACTACTTATCCCAGTGAAAAATACCATGCTACAAGTGCATGGATCATTTGCAACAAATTCTCTGAGCTTGGGTTAATCTGAAAATGTATTTATTTCCCTTTTGTCTTTGAAGAATCTTTTTCATGACTATTGTATTCTCATTTGACAGAGTATGTCCATGTGTGTGCGTGCATGTATACGTGTGTTTAACACTTTATTTTTCTTTTTTTGTTTAATACTTTAAAGATACTATTCTACAGTTTCCTGGCCCCATTGTTTTTTAAAATGTTTTAAATTTTTAACAGCTTTATGATGGTATAATTAACATAGAATAATTACCCACATATATAATATTAATGTGATATGTTTTGATATCTGTTTATACTTCTGAAACCTTCACTGAAATTAAGAAAATGAACACCAGTCACCCCAAAATTTTTCCCATGCTTCATTTTAACCTCTTCTTCCATACCTTTCTCATCACCCTTTCTTCTGGGCTACCACTGATCTGGCTTCTATCACTATGGATTATTTTACATTTTCTAGAATTGTGTACAGATGAATCATATGGTATATACTATTTTTTGGTATGGTATTTTTCACTGGGCATAATTATTCATGCTGTTGTGTGCAATTGTTTATTCCTTTTTAGCACTGAGTAGTATTCCATTGTATGGGTATGGGTATACTACATTTTGTGAATTCATTTGACAATGAATATTTGGGTTTCCAATCTTGTTCTATTTCCCTTTTTAAATTAATTTTTTATTTAAATTTAATTAACATATAATGTATTATTAGTTTCAGAAGTAGAGTAAGTGATTCATCAGTCTTATATAATACCCAGTTGTCATTACATCACATGCCCTTCTTAATGTCCATCACTCAGGTACCTTATCCCCCCACTACTCTCCCCTCAAGCAACCCTCAGTTTGTTTCCTATGATTAAGAGTCTCTTATGGTTTGTATCCCTCTCTGATTTCATCTTGTTTTATTTTTTCCTCTCTTCCCCTGAGATCCTCTGTTTGTTTCTTAAATTCCACATATGAAGGTGCCTGGGTGGCTCAGTTGGTTAAGCAACTGCCTTCGGCTCAGGTCATGATCCTGGAGTCCCGGGATTGAGTCCCACATCGGGCTCCCTGCTCAGCAGGGAGTCTGCTTCTCCCTCTGACCCTCTTCCCTCTCATGCTCTCTCTCATTCTCTCTCTCTCTCAAATAAATAAATAAAATCTTAAAAAAAATTCCACATATGAGTGAAATCATATGATAATTATCTTTCTCTGATTGACTTATTTTGCTTAGCATAATACCCTCTAGTTCCATCCACATTGTTGCAAAAGGCAAGATTTCCTTTTTTTTTCTTTGATGGCTGAGTAGTATTCCATTGTGTATATATCCATTCATCTGTCAATGGACATCTGGGCTCTTTTCATAGTCTGGCTATTGTGGACATTGCTGCTATAAACATTGGGGTGCACGTGCCCCTTCAGATCACTACATTTGTATCTTTGGGGTAAATACCCAGTAGTGCAATTGCTGGGTTATAGAGTAGATCTATTTTCAGCCTTTTGAGGAACCTCCATACTATTTTCCAGAGTGCCTGCGCCAGCTTGCATTCCCACCAATGGTGTAGGAGGGTTCCCCTTTCTCTGCATCCTTGCCAACATCTGTTATTTCCTGACTTGTTAATTTTAGCCATTCTGACTGGTGTGAGGTGATATCTCATTGTGGTTTTGATTTGTATTTCCCTGATGCCAAGTGATCTGGAACATTTTTTCATATGTCTGTTGCCATTTGGATGTCTCCTTTGGAAAAATGTTTGTTCATGTCTTCTGCCCATTTCTTGATTGGATTATCTGCTTTTTGGGTGTTGTTTGATAAGTTCTTTCTAGATTTTGAATACTACCCCTTTATCTGATAAGACATTTGCAAATATCTTCTCCCATTGTGTAAGCCTGTCTTTTGGTTTTGTTGACTGTTTCCTTTGCTGTGCAAAAGCTTTTTATCTTGATGAAGTCCCAAGAGTTCATTTTTGCCTTTGTTTCTCTTGCCTTTGGAGATGTGTCTAGCAAGAAGTTGCGGCTGAGGTCAAGGAGGTTACTATCTGTGTTCTCCTCTAGGATTTTGATGGATTCCTGTCTCACATTTAGGTCTTTTATCCGTTTTGAGTCTATTTTTGTGTATGGTGTAAGGAAATGGTCCAGTTTCATTCTTCTGCATATGGCTGTCTAATTTTCCCAAAACCATTTGTTGAAGAGACTGTCTTTGTTCCATTGGATATTCTTTCCTGCTTCATTGAAGATGAGTTGACCATAAAGTTGAGGGTCCATTTCTGGGTTCTCTATTCTGTTGCATTGATCTATGTGTCTGTTTTTGTGCTAGTACCATACTGTCTTGATGATTGCAGCTTTGTACTAGAGCTTGAAGTCCAGGATTGTGATGCCTCCAGCTTTGGTTTTCTTTTTCAACATTCCTTTGGCTATTTGGGGACTTCTCTGGTTCCATACAAATTTTAGGATTATTTGTTCCAGCCCTGTGAAAAAAGTTGATGGTATTTTGAGACGGATTGCCTTGAATGTATAGATTCCTCTAGGTAGCACGGACATTTTTTTAAAGATTTTATTTATTTATTTGACAGAGAGAGACACAGCAAGAGAGGGAATACAAGCAGGAGGAAACAGGCTTCCCACTGAGCAGGGAGCCCAATGCGGGGCTCGATCCCAGGACCCTGGAATCATGACGTGAGCTGAAGGCAGATGCTTAATGACTGAGCCATCCAGGCACCCCTAGCATAGACATTTAACAATATTTGTTCTTCCAATCCAAGAGCATGTTTTTCCATTTCTTTGTGTCTTTCTCAGTTTCTTTCATGAGTGTTCTATAGTTTTCTGAGTACAGATCCTTTGCCTCTTTGGTTACGTTTATTCCTAGGTATTTTATGGTTTTTAGTGCAATTGTAAATGGGATTGACTCCTTAATTTCTCCTTCTTCTGTCTCATTGTTAGTGTATAGAAATGCCACTGATTTCTGTGCATTGATTTTATATCCTGCCATTTTGCTGAATTCTTCTATGAGTTCTAGCAATTTGTGGGTGAAGTCTTTTGGGTTTTCCACATAGAGTATCATGTCATCTGTGAAGGGTCAGAGTTTGACTTCTTCTTTGACAATTCAGATGCATTTTATTTCTTTTTGTTGTCTGATTGCTGAGGCTAGGACTTCGAGTACTATGTTGAACAACAGTGGTGAGAGTGGACATCCCTACCATGTTCCTGATCTTAGGGAAAAGCTCTTATTTTTTCCCCATTGAGAATGATTTATTCACTGTGGGATTTTCGTATATGGCTTTTATGATATTGAGGTGTGTTCCTTCTTGGAGAGAATTTTTGCATTCATGTTCATCAGGATGTCCATCAGGAATATTGGCCTGTAATTCTCCTTTTTGGTGGGGGTCTTTGGTTTTGGGATCAAGGTAATGCTGCCTCATAGAAAGAGTTTGGAAGTTTTCCTTCCATTTGGATTTTTTGAAACAGCTTTGGAAGAATAGGTATTCTTCTTGAAATGTTTCGTAGAACTCCCCTGTGAAGCCATCTGGCCCTGAGCTCTTGTTTGTTGGGAGATGCTTCAATTTCCTTGCTGGTTATGGGTCTGTTCAGGTTTTCTATTTCTTCCTGGTTTAGTTTTGCTGGTTTATACATTTCTGGGAATCCATCCATTTCTTCCAGATTGCCTAACGTGTTGGCATATAGTTGCTCATAATATATTCTTATAATTGTTTGTATTTCTTTGGTGTTGGTTGTGATCTCTCGTCTTTCATTCATGATTTTACTTATTTGGGTCCTTTCTCTTTTCTTTTTGATAAGTCTGGCCAGGGGTTTATCAATCTTATTAATTCTTTCAAAGAACAAGCTCCTAGTTTCATTGATCTGTTCTATTGCTTTTTTAGTTTCTGTTTCATTGATTTCTGCTCTAACCTTAATAATTCTCTTCTCCTGCTGGGTTTAGGCTTTCTTTGCTGTTCTTTCTCTAGCTCCTTTAAGTGTAAGGTTAGGTTGTGTATTTGAGAACTTTCTTGTTTCTTGAGAAAGACATATTAATATATACTTCTCTCTTAGTACTGTCTTTGCTGCATCCTAAAGGTTTTGAACAGTTGTGTTTTCATTTTCATTTGTTTCCATGAATTTTTAAAATTCTTCTTTAATTTCCTGGTTGACCCATTCATTTTTTTAAAAGATTTTATTTATTCATTTGAGACACAGAGATACAGAGAGAGAGAAAGCATAGGCAGGGGGAGAGGCAGAGGGAGAGGGAGAAGCAGGATCCCCGCTGAGGCAGGAGCCTGATATGGGGCTCAATCTCAGGACCCTGGGATCACGACCTGAGCTGAAGGCAGATGCTTAACCATTTGAGCCACCCAGGCACCCCAACCCATTCATTCTTTAGTAGGATGCTCTTTGGCCTCCATGTACTTGAGTTCTTTCCAAATTTCCTCTTGTGATTGAGTTCCAGTTTCAAAACACTGTGGTCTGAAAATATGCAGAGAATTATCCCAATTTTTTGGTACTGGTTGAGATGTGATTTGTGACCCTGTATGTGATCTGTTCTGGAGAATGTTCCATGTGCACTCCAGAAGAATGTGTGTTCTGTTGCTCTAGGGTGGAATGCTCTGAATATACCTGTGAAGTCCATCTGGTCCAGTGTGTCATTCAAAGGCCTTGGTTCCTTGTTGATCTTCTGCTTAGATGATCTGTCCATTACTGTGAGTGGGGTGTTAACGTTCCCTACTATTTTTTGTATTATTATTGATGTGTTTCTTTAATTTTATTATTAATTGGCTTATATAATTGGCTAGTCCCATCTTAAGGGCATAAATATTTTCAATTGTTAGATCTTCTTGTTGGATAGACCCTTTGATTATGATATAGTGTCCTTCCTCATCTCTTATTAAGTCTTCAGTTTTAATCTAATTTGTCTGATACAAGTGTTGCCACACCAGCTTTCTTTTGATATCCATTAGCATGATAAATGGTTTTCCACCCCCTCACTTTCAATCTGGAGGTGTCTTTGGGTCTAAAATGAGTCTCTTGCAGGTAGCATATGGATGGGTCTTACTTTTTTTATCCAATATGATACCCTGTGTCTTTTTTTATTTTGTTAAAGATTTTATTTATTTATTTGAGAGAGAGAGAGAATGAGAGAGAGAGAGCATGAGCGGGGGAGGATCAGAGGGAGAAGCAGTCTCCCCTCTGAGCAGGGAGCCTATGTGGAACTCGATCCTGGGAATCCAGGATCATGACCTGAGCCGAAGGCAGTTGCTTAACCAACTGAGCCACCCAGGCGCCCCTACCCTGTGTCATTTGATTGGGGCATTTAATCCATTTACAGTCAGAGTAACTATTGGAAGATATGAATTTAACAGACCTGTATCCCTGAAACAAATAATACATTATATGTTAATTAAATGAAAAAAACAAAAACAAAAAACAAGCGAAAAATAAAGTGGGTTTCCTGTAGGTGGGAAAAAAAAAGAATGATATGAATTTAGTGCCATTGTATTACTTGTAAAGTCACTGTTTCTGTATATTGTCTCTGTTCCTTTATGGTCTATGTTACTTTTGGGTTTTCTCTTCACTTAAAGGATCCCCTTTAATATTTGTTGCAGGGCTGGTTTAGTGATCACAAATTCTTTTTGTTTCTGTTTGTCTTGGAAGCTTTTTATCTGTCCTATTTTGAATGACATTCTTGCTGGATCAAGTATTCTTGGCTGCATATTTTTCTCATTTAGTGCTCTGAATATATCATGCCAGTCCTTTCTGGCCTGCCAGTTCTCTGTGGATAGGTCTGCTGCTAGTCTAATATTTCTACCCTTGTAGCTTATGTACCTCCTGTCCGGAGCTGCTTTCAGGATTTTCTCTTTTGTCTGACAGCTGCCAGTTTCACTATTGTATTTTGAGGTGTCAAGCTATTTTTATTGATTTTGAGGGGGGGTTCTCTGTGCCTCCTGGACTTGAATGCCTGTTTCCTTCCCCAGATTATGGAAGTTCTCTGCTATAATTTGCTCCAATATACCTTCTGCCCCTCCCTTTTCCTCTTCTTCTGGGTTCCCACTTATTCTATTGTTTCACTTTATCATATTCTCTCAAATTCTCTCCTTGTGAGCCAGTAGCTGTTTATCTCTTTTTTTTCTCAGCTTCTTTATTCTCCATTATTCTGTCTTCTACATCATTAGTTCTCTCTCTTTGCCTCATTTATCCTAGCAGTTAGAGCCTCCATTTTTTATTGCATCTCATTAATAGCCTTTGTTATTTTGACTTGATTAGATTTTGGTTCTTTTATTTCTCCAAAAAGGGATTCTCTAGTATCTTCTATGCTTTTTTCAAGCCCAGCTAGTATCTTTACAATCGTTATTCTGATCTCTAGTTCTGACATCTTACTTATATCCATACTGGTTATGTCCCTGGCAGTCAGTAATGCCTCTTGTTTTCTTTTTTGAGGTGAGTTTTTCCATCTTGTCATTCTTGCAGAAAGTGGTCGCTTTTCTATTTGTAGAATTGAAGCTATTCTTTTCTTAGATTTCTGTTTGAGTTCACAGGTGTTCAGAATGATTTGATAGTTTCTAGTTGAATTCCTGGGACCAGATAAAACTAAAGTCTCCTACTCCTCCACCATCTTGGACTATTTCTTGGCCCCATTGTTTTCGATGAGAAGTCTGCTGACAGTATTAGTTCTGTCTCTGTGTTGGCATTATCTATGTTTTATATAGGTTCTTCTCCATCCTTTTTCCAGTTGCTTTCAAATTTTTCTTTTTAATGTTGGTTTTAGCAGGGTTTTTTTTTTAATTACAGTTTTCTGTGTATTTGTCATTCTCGATGTTAGCTGAGCTTCTTGGTTCTGTGGCTTCATGTCTTTATTAACATTTGGAAGATTGCTATCTATAATTTTTCAAATTGGTCTTCTGCCTTAAACTTTCTCTTCCTTCTTGTTTGATCACATGACACTACCCCACAGGTCATTGAGTCTTCTATTTTTTATTCTTATTTTTAAGATGTTTATTTCTGATAATTTTTATTAACCTATCTTTAAGTCCATTTATTTCTTCTTATTCATTTCTCATTCTGTTATTATTTTTCTCCAGTTTTTATGAATATTATAATTTTAATTCTGGGCTTCACATTTGGTACTTTCTTAGAAACTTAGAAATACCTCTATTCTGAAACTTGACAACTCTTAAGCAATTATATATATATATATAACTTTTCTGTAGATTCTTTAACATATTTCATAATCATTGAAAAGTTATATTTATCTTTTTATTTTAGTGTATTATTTGTCTTTAGGTCTGTTTATTTTGATAGCTCTTTTCTTCTGACTGTGGCTCATATTTTCTGCTTCTTTGCATGTCCAGTAAGTTTTATTCTACCCTAAACATCACCAACAGCACATTGTAGAAATTTATAGATTCTGGCATTTGCCTCTGAATAATATAGATTCTTCTTCTAATAAAAGTCCTGTTGTAAATATTTTTCGTTTTCTGCATATTATGGTGGTTTGATATCTTACAAAACCTTCTGGCTGAGGAGAGACTACTAAATCTTAGAGATAGCAAAGGGCCCAGCCAGAAGCCTGTCTTTGATCTGCAAACTAACCAACCAGAGCCATACCTCTTCTATCTGACCCCTAAACCTTCCCCTCATTCCTATTTCTGCCTCTGTCTCTAGGACTTGTGAGTATAATAAACTTTGTTTTTTCCTAAACCTATCCTCTGTCTCTTCTTATGGCCATATTTAGCTGACCATCTCATAAAGGAACATAAAACAGAGGTTATGTTCCTGGTGGAATACTATAATTCTGTGAGATCTTCGTTTTGAGTTTTTTTTTTAAGTTTGGTTTATTTCAGTGTTGCCTTAATACAAGGATATAGCCCTTAGTCAACCCCTGGGACATAGTATTTACTCCTAAGACATATCTGTCTGGATGGTAAAATGTGAGGAACTTAAGCTATGCTGGCCTTGAACTCCAAACTCATTCTCTTCCACACTAGGTACTACTTGAATTTTTCAAAGTTTTCAGCCTTGCAGCAATTTCTCCCCACTGGGCTGCTTTGAGTTTGCAGGCTCATATAGATTAGGAAATAATTTAAGAGGACATATGGAGATTATTGGGGATTTCCCTGATGGGGCTCCATACATTTCTCTTCTCATCTGGCAGAGGTTCTCCCAGCCCCATACTCAGATCTCTAAATTGTCCCACAAGTAAGACTCCTGCTTTCTGCCTGAGCTTATCATCCATGCACCAAATGGATGTGGGTGTGTTCTAAATTCATAAAATGGATAAATATGGACCTCACAGTTTAATTCCATTCTTTCAAAGATTGGACACTATCCATTTTCCGCTTGCATTTACTCACTCAAGCAGTTCATTTTTGTAATTTATGTTAAGTTTATATCTGTTACTTTAATACAAGCTCTTTTGCTATTCTGGAAGTATTAATTATTATATTACTAAATTATTTAATATTTTAAAACTATGTAGTTATAGTAAGGAAATAAATAAATTTCAATGCATTAACTTTATGATATTAGTGACTGGTTTATTTTCTCCTCCTTTATAATAATATTATATTTTCCATATTCATTATCTGCTTGAAAACAATTCTCTTATATTAAGTAATTGTATTTTAGAAGATGACAAATATAATTGGCTACATATATGTAAACATACATGTATATCTAAAAAATAAAGAATAAAATTAATAAATCAGTGAAAGGACAGCTGTGAGGACATTTGAGCTATATTCCTACATGAAAAGGGCAATCATTGCATGCATTTGAATATATTGTACCCTAAAATAAAAGGGACCTCAAAGCACATTAGTTGAAAAATATTTAAGTGCCAAGAATATGCTGAAGCTCTTGTACTTAGTACTATAACCTAATGTGAATTTAAAAGTAAAGCAATTGGAGGGGGAGATGAACCATGAAAGACTATGGACTCTGAAAAACAAACTGGGGGTTCTAGAGGTGAGGGGGGCGGGGAGATGGGTTAGCCTGATGATGGGTATTAAAGAGGGCACGTTCTGCATGGAGCACTGGGTGTTATGCACAAACAATGAATCATGGAACATTACATCCAAAACTAATGATGTAATGTATGGTGATTAACATAATATAATAAAAAAAAAGTAAAGCAGTGTTTCCCTAAGGGGAATACAGATAATGGAATGGGGTCCAAATATACACATTGGTTTTCATAAACCCCTAAGTAATGAGGTAATGAAGGGAAGTAAAGGACAAGAGAAAAATATAACGACAGGGATTTAGTTATTTGCATATGATTCACCTGGTTGAGAAAGGGCCGTATTGATTTTCAGTGGGTGTTTAACTTAGTGTTTTACATCACTTTTGGAGCCAGCCTGTTATTGTCCCTAAAGAATGCTGTACAGTACATATCAGGGAATGAGTTCAAGAAATCATTGTGAAACATTTAACCACTAGGAATTGAGGGATTTTGCAAAGTTCTTTGAACTTTGATATTTACTGAGCAACCACAATTAACGAGCTTCATGGTATTGCACTTAAATTCAGGGTCACACTTGATAACTGCTAATAAACCAGATTTACAACCCCAAACAGCACAGCTGGAATATTTGTATTAATATAGCATTGGAATAACTAATATGCTGTTACTAATCAGTATTATTTTCATCTTGTGGGTTTCCTGTGCTCATGGACAAGGTAAGTTGAAACAGATCTGAACACTTACCTTCTCTCTTAAATGTAACTTCATATCATATCTACTTTCGTGTATCTATAATTTTTTAATGAATTTACTAGTAAAAATAGTCTGTATTGTGATACCATGATGGAGCATAACTTTATAAAGGAAAATTATCTTGTGTTTATCTAATGGGAAAATAAAATAAATTCTGTTTTCTATTTCCTAAATTTGACAGAAGGACACTCAATGCTGATTATGGAGATGTGTGAGTATGCTCACACAACTTTAGGAAATACGTCACAAGAAAAGTGAGATTCTGACCTCAAAATATATGGAGGTTTCTTATTTTTAATGCAAGAAATGGATATCTACATAATCTTATATATGGTGATGGTTTTATGGCTTTGTATGTCAAAACTTCTTAAGTTTAGGAGTAGAATATTTGTCACATTTTTTAACTATTGAGAGTCATTTAAAAATCTGAATTAATCAGAAATGATCAACACTTAATAGTAATTTCTACTAATGCAAGAAGATGCTTTTTGGTTGAGATAAAGTCATTCTAAAATATTTTGGATTTGTAGGGGCACCTAGGAAGCTCAGTTCGGTAAGTGACTTAAAACATAAAAATATCTATCTTTATAGTACATAATATGTATTTGTCCTAAGCTAATAGTTTAGTTAAATAAAGTAATTGATGTTTTATTTGGTGAAAACTGCTTTCCCAATTCACTCACACAAAGAAACATATTAAATCAGACATTTCAAATATATGCAGTTTACCGTATTTCAATTATACTTTAATAAAGCTGTTATGAGGGGCACCCGGGTGGCTCAGTTGGTTGAGCTTCCAACTCTTTGTTTCAGCTGAGGTCATGATCTCAGGGTCATGGGACCCAAGCCCCATGTTTAGCTCTGGGCTCAGCAAGGAGTCTGCTTCTCTTCCTCTCCCCCGCCCCCTCCCTCTGCTCTCACTCTCTCTCTTAAATAAATATAAATAAATAAATCTTTAACAAAACTAAAGCTGTTACAAGCAATTATGATCAATTTAATATTTCAACAAAATTAGCATCAAGACAATAAATTTTAATTTACATTTCTGAGTCCACTGGTAAATATTGAGTAAATAAATAATTTTCAGAGCATTAGCTGTAGCACATTGCTCACTGATTTGTTTTCACCTTTCAAGTAATATATTTTCTAGATTATGTCTCTGAATTCAGTCCTTGTTATTAAAAATTATCTCATGACATAACAAATACAATTGGTAGATTTTTAAACTTTAGAGAGCAATTTATTTTTGTGTACTAGTTCTAGTAGCTTTTTGCTGCATGTGTAAAATCTTTAAGATTTTTATTTATACAATTACATTTTTCTCCTTTCTTAATGTCTTTATAAATTCTTCATTATGATATCTTTTTAAAGGCTCTTTCTTTTAAAATCAAAAACTCTCATTTCCAAATTATTATAAATGAAATCTCTAAAGTGCTTTAGGATACTTCACTGCACCATTTTTGAATAGAATATAAATCACAATGCTTTACTTCTGAATTTACTAAAATTCATTTTGGTAATTTGCAGTACACAGAATTTTATATGCTCTTTAAGATTATATCCAGGTAATTCCCTTTACTAGCAACAATAACAACAAGAAAACAAAACATCCCATCTAGTTTGAAACTATCCTCCCTCAATGAATTCTTTCTGAAAGCAGCCTTTGAGATGAATGCCCTATAAGTTTGGGTTGCACCAATGTTTCTCAAAGGAGAATTGAACTCACTTGGTGGAAGCACACTGTTTTGTATACAGAAGACATCTTTGTGTGTTTATTGGCATGGGTTGAATTGTGTTCCTGCAAAATTCAAATGCTGAAATCCTAACTCCCAGGACCTGAGAGTGTGACTGTATACAGAAATTGGGTCTTTAGAGAGGAAATTAAGTTAAAACAAGGTCATTAGGGTGGATCCTAGCCCAATAAACCCGGTGTCCCTATACGAGGAAGAAATTAGGACAGAGACACATAAAGGGAAGACTCAGGGAGAAGAGGCCATCTACAAGCCAAGGACAGATGCCAAAGAAGAAACCATTCCTGCTGACACCTGATCTCTGACTTCTAGCTTCTAGAATTACAAGAAAATAAATTTCAGATATTTAAGCCACCCATTTTACAATTATAGTTTCATATGTGTATATGTTCATATATCCTATGTAATGTGTCATCTAGAGTAGGAGAAGAGGGATGGAAAGGGCCAAGATTTCTGAGGGGAGATCTGCAGAAGACGCAGAAAGAAGAGACACAGAAAGTGAATAGAGAACTATAAATAGTCTGACCATCCCATCCCAAGTGAATTTCTTAGATCTGAGAAGCCTACTGGATAGAACCACTTCTATTCTTTCCTCAGTTTTTACATTTCAATCTTGGAAATACTTCTGAAGAACTTAAACATCACAAATGTCTCAAATACCTTTATACTCCTGGTTATAGATTGTCCCAGTTCTTGAATCACAAACCTAAGTGGAACAATTAATTTAAATAGAATAATAAATTCAGGGCGCCTGGGTGGCTCAGTTGGTTAAGCAACTGCCTTCGGCTCAGGTCATGATCCTGGAGTCCCGGGATCGAGTCCCACATCGGGCTCCCTGGTCAGCGGGGAGTCTGCTTCTCCCTCTGACCCTCTTCCCTCTTGTGCTCTCTAACTCTCATTCTATCTCTCTCAAATAAATAAATAAAATCTTTAAAAAAAAACAGAATAATAAATTCATCAATGATTATTAAAATAAAATATAATTATTCATGTATGATACTTTTTTTTTTCTTAAGGAGGAACTTGTGATTTTCCAGAAATAAAACATGGAAACATATATGATGAAGACAGATATAAACAAAGCTTCCCCGTTGCTATAGGAAAATATTTCTACTATTCCTGTGATCACAGCTTTGTGTCTCCTTCACAGTCACTCTGGACTCAAATAATCTGCACAGAGGAAGGATGGTCACCAACACCAAAGTGTATCAGTGAGTAAATACATGGTCATTATCTGGATGAATTATTCAGTGCATTCAGTGGGGGAGATGGGGTTGAGGGGGATGTCAGGGGGGCTCACAAAGTTTAGACAATTACAGAGTTGGGGACTGGAGGAGCCAGCAAGGAAAAGATAGTCATTCCTCTTGTAAGAAGCTGTTTGTGGAAACAAATCAGAAAAAAAAAAAAAAAAAACAAGTACAAACTTTTGTGTAATATCTAGATCTTTTCATTTTAAATGCTAATGGTCAATACTGTTAACTGCTACTATTTAATTCAAACACACTCATTTGGTAATTGTATGAATGTAGATTTTCTCAAGAGAGTTTATTTGTGGGGCGTCTGGGTGGCTCAGTTGGTTAAGCAACTGCCTTCAGCTCAGGTCATGATCCCAGGGTCCTGGGATCAAGTCCTGCATAGGGCTCCTTGCTCAGTGGGAAGCCTGCTTCTCTCTCTTCCTGCTGCTGCCCCTGCTTGTGCTCTCTCTCTCTCTCAGATAAAAAAATAAAAAATCTTGGGTCGCCTAGGTGGCTGAGTTGGTTAAGCATCTGCTTTCGGCTCAGGTTATGATCCCAGGGTGCTGGGATAGAGTCCCACTTCGGGCTCCCTGCTCAGCGGGGAGCCTGCTTCTCCCTCTCCCTCTGCCTGCTGCTCCCCCTGCTTGTGCTCTCTTGCTCTCTGTCAAATATATAAATAAAATCTTTTAAAAAAATTAAATGAAAACTCTTAAAAAAGAGTTTATTTGTATGTGTAATATCTGATTCAAAATGTGCTGTTCCTTTGAATATTCAAGAAGCATTTTTAAGCTATTTTCTTTAATTTTGTGTTTTTTACTGATTACATCTTTGTTTTTTAAAATTATATCTCTTACCCTCTCAATGAGTACAGAGAAAAAGCAGAGAAGTGAAGAAAACAGTGTCATAAGAGAAAAGTAACAAAGGCAAAGGAGAAAAAAGTCATCTTTTCCTTCAAAAATCAATTTAGACAATCAAATGAGAAATAAAAACTAACTTTTCTGATATCTAGAGGAATTTTACAAATGTAAAAAGTTTTATATATGCATGTGGTGATTGATGACATTACATATTTTTTTCTTTTTAACTTGCATGAACTAATATTTAAGAATCGAATTTTTTGCACTTGATTTCTCTTTTGAAATTTGCAGAATGTACTACTCTTTCCTTGCAAGATTTGTATTTGTCATCTTTTCGGTTTTCAGGGCAGTGCTTTTTCCCTTGGGTGGAAAATGGTCATTCGGCATCTTCAGGACAGACACACAAGGAAGGTGACACTGTACAAATTGTCTGTGATACAGGCTACAGCCTTCTATATAATCAGAGCAGCATCCGATGTGCAGAAAGTGGCTGGTCCACTCCTCCTAAATGCAGTCAGCGAGGTAAGTAAAATACTGTCCTTTTGGGATCCTGTATTTTTTTTTTTTATGAAGACTTAGCAGCAGGAAAGATATGCAGCATTGCTTTGTGCATTATGCATTGTGATTGTCCCCCTTTTAGGTTTAGGGTTCCAACTGTATCTAAGTAGATATGAAAGTGTCTGGATAGTCACTAGAAAATCATTTTGTCCCCTTACATGAGTTAAAGGTAGGCAATATTAGAAAACACTAGTCAAGAACACAATGAAAATCTTTGAAATATCCCTGCATGTTTTAGTAACACAAATTTAATGTTATAATGAAATTAGGCAAAATCAGTTGACACAGCATGAAGATAAATTAAATTTTACATAGTGTAATTGTTAAAATACCACATGTGCAAGATCTTACTGCTAAGAAACATAGCTACTTGGCACTTATCTTTTTTGGCAAGTGCTAAATTGATCTCATTTAAAGACTAGCACAAACATATTGATAATATCCACATTGTTAGAACTTTGTACTTCTGAAATTCAGATTTCCAGGGTATAATTTAGAACATGGAAAACTCCTTCATAAGAAACCACATCAAAAACAGGAATATATTGGAACTGAAGTTGAGTTGAGTTTCTCATACTTTTAATGGAAACAAAGCAGTTGCTGGATGTGAATAAGGGTCTCGGGAATAATAAGATTCCTAAAGCATAGTCAAAGCCTCTAAGGGAACAGTGTCTATTCTATCCCTCCGTATTTTCCCACTCATTATTAATTCATTTAATCAATATTGTGAACTTGTATATGCCAAGCAGTACCACAACTGTTGGAGATTAGTGCTCTATAAGAGTCAGTGTATCTTTATTCATAGACTATAATGTCAAGTGTAAAACTGACAGTAACAATAATAATTTTACAAAGAAGAAAATAGAAAATTAAAGATGATGAATCATGCACATTATAAAAGATAATATTAATAAAATGACTGGACGAAGTTCATGTTTCACATGATATAGTTTTTGAACCTTCTCCAACCTTAAGGATGGCACCTGGAGAAGAGTTAGATCAATCATCTGAAGGTATCAAAAGGCTTCTACTCAATGAAAGAAAACAAGGAGGCCAATGTGGCTGGCTCATGATGAGGCAGAGTGTTGAATTAATTTAGAAGTTATAAGCCATAGCACATATTTTGGATTTTAGTCTATGTGCAATTAGAAACCTCTGGGAGATTTTCAGCAGGCAAATGACACAAAATGGATTTAAAACAAGATCATTATGAATGCTATTTTGAAAATGAATCTGAAGTGACCAAGAAGAGAAGAAGGGAGGAGTGCCAGTAAAAACATTACCATCATCTAGATGTGGCATGTTCTGGGGTACAATAAAATGGAGAAAAGAAGCATTTTTCTGGAGTCGCAGTTTATGTTATTTGCAATGTAGAAAAGGAGAGAATTGAACTGTCTGATACAGTGTGAATATTACAGTATGTCAAGCATACTTTTAAATAAATGGAAAACAAAAAAATCAAGAAGAGTCTTAACGCTTTAAACCTTTGTAATGTTATTTGTCAATTACATCTCAATAAACTGGGAGAAAAAGAAGAAAGTCTCTTGTAGAGAGCATATACCTGATTCCGAACATTTTTAGACCTCTTTCTCCAAAACTTTGCTTTTTAAATGAAGAGTTTAATTCATTTAAAGTAATTACTGATAACAAATTTCTTACCACTGCCATTTTAATTTGTTTTCTGTATGTCTCATATCTTTTTGTTCTCAGTTTTCCATTAATGCCTTTTTTTAATGTTTAATGGATTTTTTTGTAGTGAACCAATCTGATCCCCTTCTGATTTGCTTTTCTTTCTATTCTTTAGTGATTTATTTTAGTGGTTTCTCCAGGGATTACAAATCACATCTTAAATCTACAATTACCTAGTTTGAATTAGTACCAGCCAAGCTGAAGTAGCATTTAAAAATCTGCTCCTATACATCTTCATTCCTTCCCCTTTTTATGTTATTGTCACACAGTATATCTTTGTTATTGTGTTCCCATTAATATAGATTTATAATTATTGTTTCATGCATTTGTCTTTTAAATCATATAAGAAAAATAATTTAAAAACATAAACACAATAATAATGGCTTTTATATTTCCCTTTATTACCTATAGTCACCTAATGGTACCTATAGTGATCTTTACCATTGTCCTCTATGTCTTCATTTAGCTTCAAGTTACTGTCTGATGTCCTTATACTTCAGTCTTCAGCATTTCTTATAGGTCATGTCTACTTGTAACAAATTCCCTCAGTTTTTGTTTATTGGAGGATGTCTTCATTTCTCCTTCAATCTTGAAGGATATTATGGCCCAATATAAAATTGTTGCTTGATTTTTTTTCCCTTTTAAATATTTCTTATCACTGCCTCCTGGCCTCCATGGTTTCTAAGGAGAAATTGACTCTTGATGTTAATTAGGGCTTCTGATATGTGATACGTGGCTTCTTTTTTGCTACTTTCAAGATTTTATCTTTGGATTTGATACTTTGATTCTAATGTATCTCAGTATGGACCTCTGCATCTGAGTTTTTTCTCCTTGGAGTTTGTTGAGATTCTTGGATGTGAAGATAATACCTTTTATCAAATTTGGGAAGGTTTCACCGATTCATTTGAATAGTGGTTCGTTTTTCTTCATTTTGTTCTGCTCATTTTTCTTCATTCTTTTTTCTTACTGCTCCTCTTTTGACCTACCTTCAAGTCCATTGATTCTCTTTTTTTGTTATATTTTCTTTTCTTCTTAGAGACTTCTCCTTCAGTCATACTTTAAGGGTAATTCTGCTGGCAACAAATTCAGTTTTCCTTTGAGACTTTCTTATTTTCCTATATTCCTAAAGGATATAGAATTTGAGGTTGATAATTCTTTTGTTCCACCACTTTTAAAATATTGGGCCACTTGTCCTGGCTTCCTTAGTTTTGGATGAGTAGTTTACTCTCATTTGAATCATTGTTTGCCTATTGGTTCTGCATTATTTTTCTCTAGCTACATTTAGGATTTTTTTTTCTTTTCCTTTAATTTTCAGCAATTTGATAATGATGTGTCTTGACATGGAGTAGAGCTTGCACAGTTTCCTGAAGAGGTATATTTATATGTTACATGTATTTGGGGAAATTCTTAACCACAATTCTTTAAGTATTTTTTTTTTAGCTCTACACCCTTTCCCCTTTATGGAATGCCAGTTTTACTTATTTTCCCACAAATCCCTGCAGTCTGTTAATTTTGTACCTTTACATTCTATTTTTAGATTAGATCATTTCTATTCATCTATCTTCAACATCAATGATTCATTCTTCCATTATCTCTAATTTATTACTGAGCTCCTTCCAATGAGGGTTTTTTAAATGTTTTATTATTGTATTTTTCAATGTATAATTCTTATTTGGTTCTTTAAATTCGATATCAAAGAGTTCCACAATCTAAGTGATCTCGAAGTTAGCATCTGTTCATTTTCTTTTCTCTTTTGAGATTTTCCTGAATCTTAGTGTGATGAGTAACTTCCAATTGTATCCCGAATCATTGGGGTATAATGTAGTAAGAAATGGGATTTTATTTAAACCTTCTATTTGATCAGGCCTCCACTGATACAACTCCTGCAGGTAAAGGAGGCAATGCCTTAGTAGTGCTGGATGGTAAAGACCTATCACTTGTCTTTGCTGACATCTCCCTAGACTGAGGTTGGGGTGCCACCTTATTACCAAGCAAGGTGCATTTCCAACTATGCACTTGCCTTCCACTCATACCGTGGGAGAGGAGAGGTAATTTATTGCTGCAACTGTGGACATAAGTATAGCATAAGGAGTGAGCCTCTGCTCACATCATGGGAAGAGCAAGGAGCACCTTGTTTGGTAGGGCAGGTTGAAAATCTAATCTACCCACTTAGCCTTTCCTGATAGGCAGACTGCAGTGTTTCTATGGTGTTTTTCTAGGATAAGTTAGGTATTATTTAAAAAAAAAAAGCATCTGTCTTTGTAGGCTGTTTTTCTTGGCCTTTGCCTAGAAAGAGACCATTCTCTTTCTTTATTCTTTTGGGTTTTTTTTTTTTTTGGTGTAAATTTCATGGCTCTAGGTTGAAAGTTTCTCTCATAGCATGTCCGGGATATGCAAGAAGTAAAAAGAAACCCAAGCAATTCACAGCTGTGTTGCTCTTTTTGTTTCTATATCCCTAGCAAATCTGACTTCTCTACATTGTTCAGAGTTTCCTTATGTTTGTTTTATATAATATGTCACTTTTGTGTTATACTTAGCAGAGGGAGTTAGAAATGCTTCTAGATTCCATCTTTCTGAAACAGGAAGTTAGTATACCCTTTTTACCTTCTATAAATTTGTTTCTTTAATTTTTGCAAGGAGTTGATTTTTAAAAACAATGAAAAAATTAAATGATTAGTGTCCCAAGAGACATTGTAGTAGGTTGTATGAGAGTACAGGAACTTTAGGGGCACCTGGGTGGCTCAATTGGTTAAGCAGCTGCCTTTGGCTCAGGTCATGATCCCAGTGTCCTAGGATAGAGCCCCACGTCGGGCTCCCTGCTCAGCATGGAGTCTGCTTCTCCCTCTGCCTCTGCCACTCCCCCTGCTTGTGCTCTCTCTCTGTCAAATAAATAAATAAAATATTTTTAAAAAAGAAAAGGTACAGAAACTTTATATGATGGCTAACTATGCAACTGCCCATCATTGCAAACATCATTTTTATACTGGAATATGGCAAAGCAGAAATATTTATTTCTAGTGTATGTGTGATTTAACGTGGCATTAATGGAAGGGCTACAAGATATTGTAATCCTCACTTTATATGATTAGAACTTCACCAATAAATTATTTCTTTCCTCAGAATCACACAAGTCCCGAAATTACATATTGTGCTGCTTCTCAGACATACAGGATATTTTGTATATAATTCCTAATAATTTCACATAACAATACATTAAAAGAAGCAAGTCAAAGTAGGGTTCTATCATAATACTTTTAAAAGGTGGCACAGTTTGTTTACTCTGACAAGATCAGTTGTCAGGAGTGGATGGTGTATAGAAAGGAAACTGTTACTTGCATCCATGTTTACTAGATTAGCATCGGAGAGAGCTGCTGGAAGCATGAGACTCCCACACAAGGCAACTAACTAGAGGGAGAGAAGCAAGAGCTTTACTGGGCAGAAAGAAAGACTCTGGCATGGGAAGGGTTTAGGGGAGCTAAGGCGGGGCAATGACGTTGTCTAGGGGTCTTTACAGGTTTTACCTGGGCAGGGGGCCGAGTTTTTGGCCCCCTCCTCCAACAGTTTTCCCATTGGTCAGTTTAAGAACTTTTCTATATAAGGCTATGGCGCCATGGACTTGGTGGGCATAGTGCTATGTCCTAGCTTCCTGTTATCCGGGGCCGTTGTTTAGCCTTACACGGTCTATTGTCAACTTTTTTTTATCTTCTTCAGGCCCCTTGGTGGATTCTTTGTTTAGTGGCTGTTTGTCCGGTTTTAGGCATGGAAAGCTTGACCCACAGATGTTTGTGCAAACTTGCTTCAGCCCAGGTCCCTGACTACCAACAATTCCTTAAGGCCTATCAAAATAAAGGGAGGGGAGAAGACTAGCTTTATTTTAATTGTGTAAAACCAAGTGGTAAAACTGAAAATTTTCAGTTATACTCTATGGCTTTAATTTTAGGCCCACTGAAGATGTCTATTTGTAATCCTGACTGAAATTTGCTATTCAACTGGTATGTTGATCTTTCCTTTTTTTTCTTTAAATTTGTTATTGTTATGTTAATCACCATACATTACATCATTAGTTTTTGATGTAGTGTTCCATGATTCATTGTATGTACATAACACCCAGTGCTCCACACAGAACCGTGCCCTCTTTAATACCCATCACCAGGCTCACCCATCCCCCAACCCCCTCCCCTCTAGAACCCTCAGTTTGTTTTCAGAGTCCAATGTCTTTCATGGTTCGTCTCCCCCTCCGATTTACTCCCCTTCATTCTTCCCCTCCTGCTATCTTCTTCTTTTTTTTTTCTTAATATATATTGCATTATTTGTTTCAGAGGTACAGATCTGTGATTCAACAGTCTTGCACAATCACAGTGCTCACCATAGCACATACCCTCCCCAATGTCCATCACCCAGCCACCCCATCCCTCCCACCCCCCACCACTCCAGCAACCCTCAGTTTGTTTCCTGAGATTAAGAATTCCTCATATCAGTGAGGTCATATGATACATGTCTTTCTCTGATTGACTTATTTCATTCAGCATAACACCCTCCAGTTCCATCCACGTCGTTGCAACTGGCAAGATCTCATTCCTTTTGATGGCTGCATAATATTCCATTGTGTATATATATCACTTCTTCTTTATCCATTCATCTGTCGATGGACATCTTGGCTCTTTCCACAGTTTGGCTATTGTGGGCATTGCTGCTATAAACATTGGGGTGCACGTACCCCTTCGGATCCCTACATTTGTATCTTTCTGGTAAAAACCCAGTAGTGCAATGGCTAGATTGTATGGTAGCTCTATTTTTAACTTTTTAAGGAACCTCCATACTGTTTTCCAGACTGGTTGCACCAGCTTGCTTTCCCACCAACAGTGTAGGAGGGTTCCCCTTTCTCCACATCCCTGCCAACATCTATCGTTTCCTGACTTGTTAATTTTAGCCATTCTGACTGGTGTGAGGTGGTATCTCACTGAGGTTTTGATCTGGATTTCCCTGATGCCGAGCGATGTTGAGCACTTTTTCATGTGTCTCTTGGCCATTTGGATGTCTTCTTTGGAGAAATGTCTGTTCATGTCTTCTGCCCATTTCCTGATTAGATTATTTGTTCTCTGGGTGTTGAGTTTGATAAGTTCTTTATAGATTTTGGATACTAGCCCTTTATCTGATATGTCATTTGCAAATATTTTCTCCCATTCTGTCGGTTGTCTTTTGGTTTTGTGGACTGTTTCTTTTGCTGTGCAAAAGCTTTTTATCTTGATGAAATCCCAATAGTTCATTTGTGCCCTTGCTTCCCTTGCCATTGGCGATGTTTCTAGGAAGAAGTTGCTGCAGCTGAGGTCGAAGAGGTTGCTACCTGTGTTCTCCTTTAGGATGTTGATGGACTCCTGTCTCACATCTAGGTCTTTCAACCATTTGGAGTCTATTTTTGTGTGTGGTGTAAGGAAATGGTCCAGTTTCATTCTTTGGCATGTGGCTGTCCAATTTTCCCAACACCATTTGTTGAAGAGACTTTTTTCCACTGGACATTCTTTCCTGCTTTGTCAAAGATGAGTTGACCATAGAGTTGAAGGTCCATTTCTGGGCTCTCTATTCTGTTCCATTGATCTATGTGTCTGTTTTTGTGCCAGTACCATACTGTCTTGATGATGACAGCTTTGTAATAGAGCTGGAAGTCCGGAATTGTGATGCCACCAGCTTTGCTTTTCTTTTTCAACATTCCTCTGGCTATTCGGGGTCTCTTCTGGTTCCAAACAAATTTTAGGATTATTTGTTCCATTTCCTTGAAAACAGTGGATGGTATTTGATGGGGATTGCCCTGAATGTGTAGATTGCTCTAGGTAGCATTGACATCTTCACAGTGTTTGTTCTTCCAATACATGAGCATGGAACGTTTTTCCATTTCTTTGTGTCTTCCTCAATTTCTTTCATGAGTATTTTATAGTTTTCTGAGTACAGATCCTTTGCCTCTTTGGTTAGATTTGTTCCTAGGTATCTAATGGTTTTGGGTGCAATTGTAAATGGGATCGACTCCTTGATTTGTCTCTCTTCTGTCTTGTTGTTGGTGTATAGGAATGCCACTGATTTCTGTGCATTGATTTTATATCCTGCCACTTTACTGAATTCCTGTATGAGTTCTAGCAGTTTTGGGGTGGAGTCTTTTGGGTTTGCCACATAAAGTATCATATCATCTGCAAAGAGTGAGAGTTTGACTTCCTCCTTGCCTATTTGAATGCCTTTGATTTCTTTTTGTTGTCTGATTGCTGTGGCTAGGACTTCTAATACTATGTTGAATAGCAGTGGTGAGAGTGGACATCCCTGCCGCATTCCTGACCATCGGGGGAAAGCTCTCAGTTTTTCCCCATTGAGAATGATATTCGCTGTAGGTTTTTCATAGATGGCTTTTATGATATTGAGGTAGGTACCCTATATCCCTATACTCTGCAGAGTTTTGATCAAGAAAGGATGCTGTACTTTGTCAAATGCTTTTTCTGCATCTATTGAGAGGATCATATGATTCTCGTTCTTTCTTTTGTTAATATATTGTATTACGTTGATTGATTTGCGGATGTTGAACCAACCTTGCAGCCCAGGGATCAATCCCACTTGGTCATGGTGAAGAATCCTTTTAATGTACTGTTGGATCCTATTGGCTAGTATTTTGGTGAGAATTTTTGCATCCATGTTCATCAAGGATATTGGTGCGTAATTCTCCTTTTTGATGGGGTCTTTGTCTGGTTTGGGGATCAAGGTAATGGTGGCCTCATAAAACCAGTTTGGAAGTTTTCCTTCCATTTGTATTTTTTGGAACAGTTTCAGGAGAATAGGTATTAATTCTTCTTTAAATGTTTGGTAGAATTCCCCTGGGAAGCCATCTGGCCCTGGGCTTTTGTTTCTTGGGAGATTTTTGATGACTGCTTCAATTTCCTTAGTGGTTATAGGTCTGTTCAGGTTTTCTATTTCTTCCTGGTTCAATTTTGGTACTTGATACATCTCTAGGAATGAATCCATTTCTTCCAGGTTATCTAATTTGCTGGCATAGAGTTGCTCACAATATGTTCTTATAATTGCTTGTATTTCTTTGGTGTTGGTTGTGATCTCTCCTCTTTCATTCATGATTTTGTTGATTTGGGTCATTTCTCTTTTCTTTGTGATAAGTCTGTCCAGGGGTTATCAATCTTGTTAATTCTTCAAAGAACCAGCTCCTAGTTTCGTTGATCTGTTCTACTGTTCTTTTGGTTTCTAGTTCATTGATTTCTGCTCTGATCTTTATTATTTCTGTTCTCCTGCTGGGTTTAGGCTTTATTTGCTATTTTTTCTCTAGCTTCTTTAGGTGTAGGGTTAGGTTCTGTATTTGAGATCTTTCTTGTTTCTTGAGAAAGTCTTTATTGTTATATACTTTCCTCTTAGGGTCCCTTTGCTGCATCCCAAAGATTTTGAATAGTTGTGTTTTCATTTTCATTGGTTTCCATGAATTTTTAAAATTCTTCTTTAATTTTCTGGTTGACCCATTCATTCTTTAGTAGGTTGCTCTTTAGCCTCCACGTATTTGAGTTCTTTCCGACTTTCCTCTTGTGATTGAGTTCTAGTTTCAAAGCATTGTGGTCTGAAAATATGCAGGGAATAATCCCAATCTTTTGGTACTGGTTGAGACCTGATTTGTGACCTAGGATGTGATCTCTTCTGGAGAATGTTCCATGGGCACTAGAGAAGAATGTGTATTCCGTTGCTTTGGGATGGAATGTTCTGAATATGTCTGCGAAGTCCATTTGGTCCAGTGTGTCATTTAAAGTCTTTATTTCCTTGTTGATCTTTTGCTTAAATGATCTGTCCATTTCAGTGAGGGGAGTGTTAAAGTCCCCCACTATTATTGTATTGTTGTCAATGTGTTTCTTTGCTTTTGTTATTAATTGCTTTATATAATTGGCTGCTCCCATGTCAGGGGCATAGATATTTACAATTGTTAGATCTTGTTGTTGGATAGACCCTTTAAGTAGGATCTAGTGTCCTTCCTCATCTCTTATTACAGTCTTTGTTTTAAAATCTAATTTGTCTGATATAAGGATTGCCACCTCAGTTTTCTTTTGATGTCCATTAGCATGGTAAATGGTTTTCCGCCCCCTCTCTTTCAATCTGGGGGTGTCTTTGGGTCTAAAATGAGTCTCTTGCAGACAGCATATTGATGGGTCTTGTTTTTTAATCCAATCTGATAGCCTGTGTCTTTTGATTGGGGCATTTAGCCCATTTACATTCAGGGGAACTACTGAAAGATATGAGTTTAGTGCCATTGTATTGCCTGTAAGGTGACTGTTACTGTATATTGTCTGTGTTCCTTTGTGATCTATGCTGCCTTTAGGCTCTCTCTTTGCTAAGAGGACCCCTTTCAATATTTCTTGGAGGGCTGGTTTTGTGTTTGCAAATTCCTTTAGTTTTTGCTTGTCCTGGAAGCTTTTTATCTCTCCTTCTATTTTCAATGACAGTCTAGCTGGATATGGTATTCTTGGCTGCATATTTTTCTCGTTTAGTGCTCTGAAGATATCATGCCAGTCCTTTCTGGCCTGCCAGGTCTCTGTGGATAGGTCTGTTGCCAATCTAATGTTTCTACCATTGTAGGTTACATATCTCTTCTCCCGAGCTGCTTTCAAGATTTTCTCTTTGTCTCTGAGACTCGTAAGTTTTATTATTAGATGTCGGGGGGTTGACCTATTTTTTTTTAATTTTGAGAGGGGTTCTCTGTGCCTCCTGGATTTTGATGCCTGTTTCGTTCCCCACATTGGGGAAGTTCTCTGCTATAATTTGCTCCAATATACCTTCTGCCCCTCTCTTTCTTCTTCTCTGGGATCCTAATTATTCTAATGTTGTTTCGTCTTATCATATTGCTTATCTCTCAGATTCTGCCCTCGTGATTCTGTAGTTGTTTATCTCTCTTTTTCTCAGCTTCTTTATTTTCCATCATTTGGTCTTCTATATCGCTAATTCTCTCTTCTGCCTCATTTATCCTAGCAGTTAGTGCCCCCATTTTTTATTGCACCTCAACAATAGCCTTTTTGATTTAGACTTGGTTAGATTTTAGTTCTTTTATTTCTCCAGGAAGGTTTTCTCTAGTAACTTCCATGCTTTTTTCAAGCCCAGCTAGTATCTTTAAAATCATGATTCTGAACTCTAGGTCCGACATTGTACTAATGTCCGTATTGAGTAGGTCCCTGGCTGACGGTGCTACCTCTTGTTCTTTTCGTTGAGGTAATTTGTTTCGTCTGTCATTTTGTCCAGAGGAGGATAGATGAATGAGAGAACAAAATGCTAACAGGTTAACAACATCCCCAGAAAATATACTCTAAACAAATCAGAAAAGACCCGAAACCAGGGGAAAAGAAAGGGAAAGAAAGAAAAAAGAAAGAGAAGAAAAAGAAAAAGATAAAAACAATCAAAAACAGAACAAAAAAAACTAGAATATGATCAAATATGATCAGGCTAGTGCATAGATCAGTGCCACACACTAGATTTTCAGTGTATTTTGGTCTGTTAGAAGAAGGTGCCTCCTAAAATTTTAAAGAAAGACTTACATATGTACAAAATAAGGGTTGATACAATTGCAGGGATGGAATATGACTATAAAGATGAAAATTATAAAAAATTTTAAAAGAGGAATTGATAAGGTGCTTGAAAAAAGAAAGAACAGGACTTAAAAAAAAAGAAAAAAAAAGGGGAGAGAATATGATCAGGCAGGAGACTAGAACAAAGCCATACACTAGAGATTTAGGATATATTTTGATATGTTAGAAGAAACTGTATCTCAAAATTTTAAAGAGAGAACATATATATATATATATATATCTGCCAAAAATAAGGGTAACTACTATGAAGGGTTAGAATATGACTCAAAATGAGAAATAAAAATGTTTTTTTAAAATGGGATTGATAAGATGTTGGTTGAGAAAGGGAAAAAGAAATATTAAAAAAAAAAGTTAAAAAAATTAACTTTGAAAGACTCCTGAATCATGGTAAAAAACCATGAATTCTGTGTGCAATATTCCCCTAGCGCTGGAGTTCTGCCGTTCTCATTGATCGGTAAACTTGGTCTTGGCTGGGTGTTCGTGCTGATCTTCGGGGGGAGGGGCCTGTTGCCGTGGTTCCCAAATGTCTTTGCCGGAGGCAGAATTGCCCCGCCCTTGTCGGTCCGGGCTAAGCAATCTGCTTCGGTTTGCTCTCAGGAGCTTTTGTTCCCTGCAAGCTTTCCATACAGCTTTGGAGGATGAGAGTGAAAATGGCGGCCTCCCAATCTCCGCCCCCAGAGGAGCTGAGAACTCAGGGCCCCACTCCTCAGTGCGCCCCCAGAGAAAAGCAGTCAGTCACTCCCATGTCCCCGGTCTCCGGCCGCACTCCGTGCTCACCCGGCCTGTGACCGAGCATTTGTATCTCTGGCACTCGACTCAGTGTGCAGTCTCCAAACGCAGCAGATCCCTGCGGTGCGCTTCCATGCCACTCCTCCCGGGGGAGGAAGGGGAGTCTCCCTGGGTCTGCCTCTTGTTGGGTCCCTGCTGGACGAGCAGTGGCCTGACTGTCACCGATCACAGTTTATGGCAACCCTGAGCTGAGAGCCCATGCCTCAGCTCTGTCTCTGCAACCGGCTTCCCCGCTCTGATACCTGGGAGATCTGCTGCACTCAGGCACCCCCGGTGTTTCTGTGACCCCGAGGGTCGTGAGACCACACTGTTCCGCGAGGGTTCCACCCCCCGCTTAGCCACTGGAGCGACGTCCCTCAGCGGAGCCGACTTCTAAAAGTTCCGATTTTGTGCTCTGTGGCTCTATCACTTGCCAGAAGCGGCCGCCGGAGGCCCCCTCCCCCACCGTCTATCCTCCCGAATATCGCCTCGGATTCACTTCTCCGCACATCCTACCTTCCAGAAAGTGGTCGCTTTTCTGTTCAGAGAGTTGTTGCTATTCTTCTCTTCGATCTCCTGTTGAGTTCATAGGTGTTCAGAATGCTTTGATCCCTATTCAGCTGAATTCCTGAGACCAGACGAAATTCAGGTCTCCTACTCCTCCGCCATCTTGCTCCGCCCCTCTATGTTGATCTTTCCTATTATGATGTGTGTTTTTTTCCACACCACCAAACAATTATCTGACACCAGCAGCGTGTCCTACAATTCAACTCAATTCTGACACTATTTACCTGAAGATTGCATAATCCCACAGATTAAGGGCTCAGTCCTACTAGACTGCCTCTATTCCCTTCACAAGACAATTGCAAAAATTCAGTGTGTCACCTTTGCCTCTACCAAATAGCTATAGATCAGAGGTTCCTAGGACCTTCTCCTCAGGTTCAATTAATTTGGTAGAGCAGCTCACAGAACTAAAAAAACAAAACAAACAAAAACATTTTATTTACTAGATTACTAGTTTATTATAAAAGGGTATTACTCAGTGATAGCGAGATGAAAGAGATGTGCAGGGCAAGATATGTGGTAAGGGGCATGGAGCTTCCTTTGCCGTCTCTGAGTTCACTACCCTCCCAGCAGCTCCATGTGCTTACCACCCTGGAAGCTCTCAGAACCCTGTCCTTTTGGGTTATTATGGAGCTTCCTTTGCCTTCTCTGAGTTCACTACCCTCCCAGCAGCTCCATGTGCTTACCACCCTGGAAGCTCTCAGAACCCTGTCCTTTTGGGTTATTATGGAGGCTTCCTTACATAGGCATGGTTGATTAAATCATGGCCATCAGCAACTGATTCAACCTCCAGTCCCTCTCCCCTCTCTGGAGGTCAGGATGGTGGGACTGCAAGTTCCAACTCTCTAAAGATAGGGCTGGTTCCTCTCTGGCAAGGAGATTCTATCCTTGGTGTTTTCTAGAAGTCACCTCATTAACATAACTAAAGACACCTTTATCACACTCATCACTTAGGAAATTTCAAGCATTTTAGGAGCTCTGTGCTAGATGTGGGGACAAGGACTAAATATATATTTATTATAAATCATAATATCACCACTGTTAACATTGTTGCAAGTAAATTGGGATTGTAGCATATTGGCAGTATAGTATCTCAACAGCTCTGTTTTGTTTGCTTAAAGAAATTTCCTTCTTTTTGTGTTGGCAAAAATTTTGTTTATTGTATTTTCTTTTTTGACTATTTGTCCTGAATTGTATTGGATTATCACTTTATTGGCATCTGTTAAGATGCTTAACCACTAATAATTTTCTTTCTCCAGGCTTACAAGTTTGTATTCTGCTAGTTTAGAAGGTAGGTCATAAGATACAATACTTTCACCAGGACAAATCAATATTTCCCTTTACTGGAAGTTGATGGTAACTCTGTTGTTATCTTGGGCCTCTCATGTCATTGAACTAACAGGCATACGAGTGGATTGTGTACACAGGCTGGGATATTAAACTGAATTACCAAAGGGTTATTGTTTACTACTACCTGATGAGAGCAAGGAAATTATATTTGAATGCAGAAAATTCTCTGAGGCTTCTCTGTGTATCAATAAAGGTTAATAGAAGATAACAGCAAACTACTAAATATAAGGTTGCTGTGGATTCTGACAATTTGGAAATGAAGTTTGGTTAACCCCATCAGGTAGAGGACCTGGACTAGTTTAGATGCTGGCTGAAGAGGAAGGAAACATATAATGAATGGGATGTAGAAAAACATTTATAATATCAACCACAGCCAAATGATTAATAACTTACATTAGGACTATGACAATATACTTTCTGTTTTGATTCTTATATTTGCATATTTTTAGCTGTTTTCTCTTGCTTGACCTTATGCTTTTGTGAAAAGAAATAATTTAGCTTTTAAGATACAGAATACCTCTGTGGGCTTGTGACTAAAGTAAGGTAATAACATCACCAAATATCAATAGGATGACTTGGAAGTTCTGACTCCCATTTATAGGAAGAGAACAAAGACATCTTCATTATAGGAAGGCAAATTTGATCTTAGTATGTGGAGCTATCATTACTGTTATTGTGATGGACAGTGGTGGATTACACTGATAATTTCACTGATGTCATCAAGCACCACATCCAAATTTCTTAAGATTTAAAGCATATAAACTACATTTCCTGTTATTCTTTGTTTGTTGGTTTTCATTGAGTTTCACCCATAGAAGGAGTAGTCAGAAATCAGAAACAAGGAAGATCATTTTGGCTTTACCAGTGTAGCAGTTCCCAACAGTAGTTAGAAACAGATGTATTCAAGTGGAGATCGGGTGATCCAGAGGGAATGCTACTTTTGGAAGTCCTGATAGTTTGTTCCGTTCTTCCCTTGACCCAGAACTAACTGCAAAACTCCTTCCAACAACAGAGCAATGTGTGTAAGTTTTAGGTGCCATCTTGAAAGCAATAGAATCTTTTGCTTTTTGATATTATACTTATTGCCCTTTATGTCCTCCAGCTTCTTCATTCTCCCATTTGGTCTGGCAGACCTTTCTACACTTTTGCAACTAATTACCTATATTTAATTTTCACTAGGAGAAATAGCTAGATTGGTTTCTGGCTGAATGTGACTGAATGTGACTAATTCAGTAAGTGATAACAGAAAGAACATATTCATTATATGCAAAGTTTAAGATGTGGGGAGAGTAAATGGACCCAAATGGAAGTAAAGTCTCCATATTTTACTTGAAGCGGTAATGTGTGAATACCAGAAAAGAATGCTAAGCTATATATGTACATCTTAATACCTAAGCTACCATTAATAGACTTATACAAGAAGTATACTCAGCAATATAGATGTATCAAAATAAAATTATTTTAAAATGTTGAAGAGACCTACAGGGAAGGCAAGAAAAGGAAACAGGAATTAAAAACAGAGAACACACACACACACACACACACACACACACACACACACACACACATGCACACCCAAATAATAAAATGACTGACATAGCCTTTAACATAGCAATTATTACTTTAAATGTAAATGGTCTAAATACTTCAGTTAAAAGACTGAGAATGGCAGGGTGAACACAGAAACAAGACTCAGTTAGGTACTGTCTACAAGAAACACTTCAAATATGAAAACATAGTTCCACTCAAAGTGAAAGATTAGAAAAAAAATCACTTGATCTATTTTGTTGTCAATGCTCTCCATTGCATTTTCAATTTCATTTCTTCAAGTGCAGAATTTGTTTGGTTCTTTTTTGTGATTTCTATATCTTTGCTAAGTTTCTCATTTTGTTTGTGTATTGTTTTCCTGATTTTATTGAATTGTCTTTCCGTGTTTTCTTGTGCCTCACTAAGCATCTTTAAGACAGCTGCTTTGAGTTCTTTATCAGGTAAATTGCAGATCTCCAATCTTTCGGGTTGAAGATTACTGTGTCCCTTTGGTGGTGTCATGTTTCCTTGATTTTTTTATGTTCCTTGATATTTTAAGGTGTTGCCTTTACATTTGAAGTAGCATTCACCTTTTGTCACCTTTAGTGATTGATTTCAGCTGAGGAATACCTTCAGTCAGCCATCTTAGGGATTCTGATGATTTCTCAGATCTTTTTGTGGTTGTGCCTACTTCACAATTCTTGCTTCCCCCCATGGCAGAAATATTAAGCTTGTATACTTTCTCAATGCTGCAAAGCCAGGCCAGGTGCTACAGCCTTTATTAAAATAATTTTCTTGTGGTTTATAATTCATTTAAAGTTTATATAATTTATAATATTTATGTTATTAAACCCAAAGGGAAATATCCAGAAAAACTCTCATTTTTAATGGATCTCTACCAAAAAAAAAAAAAAAGTCTATCAAACTTCTAGTGAGGGATGGGAGAGAAATTTAAGGTATAGAAATTTAAATCTTATAAAAAATATTGTTTTATCTCCTTTTCCTCAATCTTATGTGTAAATTTATTAAAATTAGCAGTTTTTTAAAATGATGGCTTAATTATTGATTTTAAATTATGCTTGAAATAGACTTGGAATCCCATTTGCTGAATGGCTACTCAAATTATCATTACATTGGATATACATTTATTTTCTAATCAATGTTTCTGGTGTCACTCCACCCATAGTGGAAAATGTTATTATACCAAATAAGATGCCTGGGTGGTATCCTTCTAGTGAGACAGTACATTATGAACTCATCAAACCTTTAGAATTGTTTGGTGAAGGAGAAGTGATATGATTTTGTTTTTGTTTTGTGAGAGAGCATGAAAGGGGGCAGAAGGAAAGAGCAGATTCCCTGCTGAGGAGGGAGCCCCATGAGGGCCTCAATCTCACAACCCCGAGATCATGACCTGAGCTGAAATCGTCAAATGTTTACCTGACTGAGCCACTGAGGTGACCCCAAAGTGATATGTTTAAATGGAACTGGACAGAAACACCTCAGTATGAAGGAAGATTATCTCATTTCCCCCCAGGTTTTATTTATTTATTAAAGATAAAGTATGTTGCTATAAGTATGTCATGAAATAGTACTTATGGAATTTTTTTTAAAGGTTTAAAGTTTTATTTCTACAAATCACAACTGATAAACACCAAAGCCTTTACCTGTAGAGATCATGCTCCAACTCAGGCTGGGAGCATCGCTCTGTGAGAAGAGCTATGCTTCCAGGAAAGGGGGTGGCGCAAGAGGCAGAAACCCGGGAAGTCCAAAGTTCAGGGTCAAGAGGGGTCAGGGCCTGAGGGCCTCAGCCTGAGCAACCCCAGCAGCTGCAGTGTGCACAGTCGATGATCCGGCCCACTTCCTGCTTGCTTTTGGGGACCCAGAAAATAATGCAGTTCCTCCATAAAATTGGTGTCTGTGTCTGAATGCAGCACAGGCAGCATAAATTCTCATACTCCTGCTTTTTCCATTTTGTGATCAGGTTTTTATCTGATTTTATCATAGCCTTCTTTAATACAATATTCATATTGTTCTCTGCTTATGGCTTTCGGCTTCTAAAAGAGGTCAGAAATATAATGGGTTTTCTGGTGGTGGATCCTGAAGATAGACCACAGAGATTCCACTTTCTTTTTTCCCTCATGAGGTTCTGTTTCAGCTTCTGTCAGCTTTAGATCTAATTCATCCAGGGTTGGCTCCATCAACTCCCAACCATCTGGGGGAGCTTTCTGGCATCTTTTGACTTTAGGCATTTTCCCCACAAGATAATTTGCGAAGATCATCTGCTTCCCAAGGGTATAACAGAAAGACCTCTGGTCTCTTCAGTTACAGGCTTGGGTTCTTGTCCAGCTCTACCAATTATTACTCTGTGACTCTGGGGAGGTCACATTCCCTTTCTGGTCCTCAGTCTCATCTGAACCACTGTCACCATCAGCCGCCATTTCTTTTTTATGAAATATTTTTTAAAATACAAATAAAATGATGGTACTTAAAATTCAGTTTTTGGGGGGCAGACTGAACTAAGTAATGTAGTATATTTGTTTCATGAAAGATTTGGCCAGATTAAAAGAACAGTTGGAATCATGGAAAATTATCTGTCATAAGCATTAGACACTGAGTTATTTCCTGAGGAACAAATGTATTAAAGCTACCACAAATACATTTGACAACCCAAGAAATTCCACTTTGAGACATGGAATAGGCAGCTGGGGTGTGATCATAGATGGTGATATAAATTTGGGTTTCTTCAGCATGTAATTATATTTCAAGGTAGTTTACTACCTGAGTTTATCCCAGGGACCAGTGAATATAGGAAAAAAAAGTGAGTATTTGGTCATAGAACTCTCTAGTATTTAGAGTTCAGGAAATAAAGGGAGTCAAAAAAATGTGTTATTATATTAACCCTTTGTAGTATTTCAAATAAACTTTTGCCTGGCATATATATTTTCCAGTCTTTTACTTTGAACCCACCTATGTTTTCATGTTTGAAGAGAGTTTCTTATAGATGCCATATAGCTGGGTCTTGTTTATGTCATCCTGACACTTTTAGTCTTTTTTTCTTTTTTTAAGATTTTATTTATTTATTTGACAGAGAGAGACACCGCAAGAGAGGGAACACAAGCAGGGGGAGTGGGAGAGGGAGAAGCAGGCTTCCCGCTGAGCAGGGAGCCCGATGCGGAGCTTGATCCCAGGACCCTCAGATCACGAGCTGAGCTGAAGGCAGATGCTTAATCGACTGAGCCACCCAGGTGCCCCATTTTTAGTCTTTTAACTGAAGTATTTAAACCATTTACAATTAAAGTAATTATTGATAGATTAGGGACTGTATCAGCCATTTATTATTTGTTTTATGTGTGTTTCCTCTGTGTCTCATGTCTGTTTTCTTGCCTTCCCTGTGGATTTTTTGAACATTTAAAAATCATTTTATTTTGATATATCTATATTGTTTTTGAGCATATCTCTTTGTGTAGTTTTATTAGTGTTTCTGTAGGTATGAAGATGCACATATATAGCTTATTACTCCCCCCAGGATTGACATTTTACCACATCAAGTGAAATGTGGGAACCTTGCTTCCATTTAGGTCCTTTTACTCTCCCCACATTTTTAACATAAAGCTCTTAGGTATTTCCTCCACATACATTAATTAGCATGTGATATAGTCTTGCTCAGACATCAAATCATATCAAGTGATTTAATTTTGTACAAACATCAAACATAATTTAACCAACTAACTAGGAAAAAGACAGTCTATTACCCTATTTTTATTAGTTCCATTTTTTTTCTTCGTTCTTGAAGTCTTAATTCTTCTGTTATCTTTTCCTTTCTACTTAGAGAATTCCTTTATAAATTCTTTAAGGACAGGTCTGCTGGAGACAAATTCTGTTTCCTTTGCCTCAGAATGTCTTCCTTTCTCCCTTAAATCCTACAGGATAGTGTCACTGCATATAGAATTTGGGGTTGACAGTTCTTTCTGACCCCATGGTCAGAGATGAGCACCCCACTGATATTTGAGTCCTTTCTCCCCCATTGGTTTGCATAATTTCTATCTAGCTTTTGATACTTTTTTCCTTTTCTTAATAGTTTTCAGCAGTTGATTATGATGTATCTTGGCATGAATTTCTTTGGGTTTAACCTGTTTGGAGATTACTCAGCTTTTTTAGCATACATATTTATGTCTTATGACCAATTTGGGAAATTTTCAGCCATTATTTTTTGAAATTTTTTTTCATTTCCAATCCCTTCCTCTTTCTTTTTCCTAGTGTCTACTCTGTTATCTTCCCACAGGTCCCTGAAGCTCTGTCTCTTTTTTTGTTTGTTTGTTTGCTTGTTTTCAGTCTATTTTCAAAGTGAGTGATTTGTATTGCTCTACATTCAAGTTTATGTATCCTTCTGGCATTTGCAATCTATTATTGAGCTCACCTAGTGAGTTCGAAAAGAAATGGTTACAGTTTTCAGTTCTATACTTCCCACTGAATTTTTAAAAGCCGCTGTCAAATATTTCCAATATCTGTGTCATCTCAGTGTGGTCTTCTGTTGATTTTCTTTTCTCTTTTGAGATTATCCTGGTCCCTGCTATGATGAATGATTTTCAGTTATATTCCAGACAGTTTGAGTATTATGTTTTAAAGCTCTGCATCTGGGGCACCTGGGTGGCTCAGTCAGTTAAGCGCCTGCCTTTGGCTCAGGTCATGATCCCAGGGTCCTCAGATCGAGCCCCGCATAGGGCTCCTTGCTTGACGGGAAGCCTGCTTCTCCCTCTCCCACTCTCCCTGCTTGTGTTCCATCTCTCACTGTGTCTCTCTCTGTCAAATAAATAAAATCCTAAAATAAATAAACAAAACTCTGCATTCTTTGGAAATGTTTTATTTATTAGGCCATCATTACTACCATGCAAGGTACAAGTCCAGGCTTCCCACTTGGCTTCCCCCAACATCACGGGAAAAGGGAGTGGTGTCTTGTTCTCTAGGAGTGTGGGTAGAAGTCTAGGCTCCTCACCTGGCCTCTGTTGATCAAGGTGGAGAAAGGGGTGGTCTTAGGTTTCTTCTATGGTGTTTCTCTGGAGTAGTTCAGGTATTGTAAGAAATGCCTCTGTCTTGCTAGGCCTGGGCAATCTCTTTTTATGTTGGAAGCAGAAATGTTTTGACCTCATCTTGTCCAGAATAGGAAGCTAGCAGTTGCCTTTCACTTTATACAAACATGTAATTCTTTGAATTTAGGAAAGGGGGGATATTTATTTTGTAATAAAAATGAAAATCAATAAAAAATGACTAGAGATCCTACTACTTGCATCGACATGGTTGGAACTGGAGGGGCTTATGCTAAGTGAAATAAGTCAGTCAGGAAAAGACAGTTATCATATGGTTTCACTCATATGTGGAACATAAGGAATAGCGTGGGGGACCACAGGGGAGGGGAGGGAAAATGAAATGGGAAGAAATCAGAGAGGGAGACAAACCATGAGAGGCTCTGGACTCCTGGACCCAAACTGAGGGTCTCAGAAGGGAGGTGGGTGGGGGAATGGGGTAACTGGGGGATGGGTATTAAGGAGGGCACGTGTGGTAATGAGCACCGGGTGTTGTTCACAACTAACGAATCGTTGAACACTACATCAAAAACTAATGATGTACTCTATGTTGGCTAACTGAACATAATGAAAAAAAAATGACTAGAGATCCAGTGGATACTATAATAAGTTGTATATAAAAATGACCTTTCTGTATCTAAGCTATCCATCTGTTCAGCATATATTCTCTAAGCAAAGCATTTTTTAATACTGAAATAATGCAAAGCAGACATATTTGTTAATGCCTTATGTGTGCTTTCATGTGGGGTAAAAGGAAGGGCTCAAAAATGTAACTCTCATTTTAAGTGATTAAAATTTCTTCAATGAATCATTTATGTTAGCAGAAATCACATGTCTTAATATGAAGGACTGTGTGGTATCTTTATTGCTTGCCTGTGTTTTCCTTTGGCCTTTCAATAAATCAAGTAATGTTTTTTTTTAGACCCTAAAGGAAAATGTGATCCCCCTCCACCTATTGACAATGGAGACATTACCTCATTCCCATTACCAGCTTATGCTCCAGGATCATCAGTTGAGTACCAATGCCAGGACTTCTATGCACTTCAGGGAAACAGGACTATAATATGTAGGAATGGACAGTGGTCAAAACCACCAAAATGCTTGGGTAAATATTTTCATATTTTCATAGATCCTGGGAAAATTTGTGTACTGAATATGATGTTTTCCTATTTATAGAATTTTCATGGATTAACAAACAACAATTCTGTTGAATTCTTGACTACCAAATATTAATATTTGAGGAAATCAAGTTGGAAAAATTCTTGTTCAAGCAACAAGGGCAACAAAAGATTCTTTAATAAAAGTTCTTCCTGTGATAGCTGACATTTTGTATTTTGATTATAATATCTAATTATTATACATTAAACCCAGTACCTCATTTTTACATCCTTTGTTTAAAATGATTTAAATCTACATGATGGATTTTCAGTGAGTTGGTTTGGAACAAGGTTTGAGAATGAAGTGCTAGGCCAATGTAGAATAGTCTACTTGAAAGTCTGAAATTCTGTGGCAAATATTTGTATGCTACTTAATGTTTTATATTCATTTTTGTACTTTCAGATGCATGTGTGGTATCAGAAGAAGTCATGGAAAAACATAACATAAAATTACGATGGAGACATGAGAAAAAATTTTATTCTAAAACAGGGGATAATATTGAATTTATATGTAAAGCTGGATATCATAAAAAGTCACCAGCTCATGCATTTCGAGTAACCTGTTGGGAAGGGAAAGTGATGTATCCCACTTGTGTATAAAGCAATGGTTAAGATGCAGTCCTAAAATTAAAATATGTACGTTTATCCCAAGTTTTCATTATGAATCCAATTCTTCTCATTTTTTCAACTATTATTTAACTCATTTTTATTCATAAATCAGAATTTGGTGTTAAATAGAATGTGGATGATATAACCTGAGAGACAAATGAATCATTTCTTAAAAGCACCATATTAAAACTTGGTGAACCAAAATGCTATGTGTCCTATTCATAAAATATCTGTGTCAAGAAATTAGTTGCGATCACTTCCATGCCTGCTTCTTTCCATCCTTCTCCTAACTTTCTCAAACGTTTCTCCATAACTCCTGAGGCTTCCTGAGGCTCTCCATTTCAGAGGAAATGGGGGGAAAAATGCTTGCATCCATCTTCAAAATCATATCACTTCACAAACACATAGAAACCTAATTGTGTCATACCTATGTTATTAATGAGATATATGAAATTATCATTTACTTTTATCTCTCAATATATATGCCAAAAAATGATAAAATGCATGATCTCCTATAAGATGTATATCTAGCAAACATAATAATTCAAACAAATCATGAAGAGGAATTCAAATCTAATTAGGTGTATAACTATTATTACATTAAAAGTGATTTCAAAAGTCCAATATCAAGTATAGACACACACACACACAGACACACACACAGACACACACACACAGACACACACACAGACACACACACACACACGGACACACACACACACACTATGCTTTGAACACTGAATAAATGTTTATAGAATAGAAGCTGGCAGAAAGCACAAAAATTTGTAATAACTATAACTGAATTTAGAGATAATAGAGGGAAGAGTGGCTGTTTAGCTCCTTTATACTTACCTGTATTCTCCAAATTTTCTATCTTTAATATATATCACCTTTGAACCATAGGATATGTTATTTTAAAATAAAGATATGTAAAAAGTAAGACAATATATATCAAGAACTATAAAGACCTCTGGTGATTATCTTCAGATCTAAAAATATTTTCATGATTTTGCTGGTATGTAGGGCTTTGGAAACATTCAGTGACAAGTCTGAAATATGATTTTTATGTTCATACATTTCAAGCAGCATAATTAAAATCAGTTGACTATAAACATTTTAAATTTCTACAAAAACACAACTTTAAGATGAAAATCAAGATATACATAATTAAGGTAACAAATTTTTAAGGTGATATCTTGTAATTTTGCATTGCATTAAATCAAGCGGCATTCTTTTTTTTTTTTTAAAGATTTTATTTATTTATTTGAGAGAGAGAGAGAGAGCGAGCGCACATGAAAGGGGGAGGGTGAGAGGGAGAAGCAGACTCCCCGCCGAGCAGGGAGCCCGATGCGAGACTCGATCCTGAGACTCCAGGATCACGACCTGAGCCGAAGGCAGCTGCTCAACCAACTGAGCCACCCAGGCGCCCCAATCAAGCGGCATTCTTGCTTAGAATGAGAAACCCGGCTGTCACCAAGGGAGTCAATTTATCTAAATGTGCATCCTTGGTGACAGCCAGTTTTCTCACATATAAAGGAACGCTGTTAGAATTGGCAAGTTATCTTTGCTGTTAATGTTAATGCTTGTGTACATACTCTTCTCCAAAACCTTTCACCTAATGTTTGTGGAATCTATTTATGATACTTGTATATAATCAATTATTTCAAAATAGTGATTTTTAAGATCAATCGTATCGTTTTTTTGCATTTATTGTCATTCTTGGGTAAGGATGAGTGTTAATTTATCAACTCTGTTTAAATTAAACTTTCTCCTAAAGAGATTCGATAAATTTATTTTTGCCCTTTATTTCCAATTTTTGGAGTAAGGACTTGATGCATCAGTGACTTCTGCGATCGCTTTAAAGACTTTTTAAACATGGTATCAGCCTAGATTCATGAATTTTTATTTACTCAGTCTGTCACAATCAATTATAATCATTATTCTTTGAAGCACAAATGATCCCATATTTGGTTAGTGAGTGCCTTGCAACTGGCTCTGGATTGCTTTGTTATATCCCCAATTAGTCTTTGAGTATTTCTATTCTTTTTAGCACAACATGACATTCCAGGCTCACTGTTTATTTCCACTGTGCAACACCTATAATCACATATCTTTCCAAGAAGTTCTGATTCTTTTTATTGGAGAACAGTACTTAGAATCCAAGTTGTACTATTCATGGTAGTTGGGAGTGTTCAATACTGTTGAAGTGTCTTTACTTCCAGGGTCTTTCAGTTGTCAGAAATTTGAAATAGAAATGAAATTTCAAATTCATTAGTTCCTATCGGATGTTCCAATTCAAGTTTAATAATATAGGGTTAAAAAAAACCTTTTTAACACATTTTCCCCTTTTCTCTTTATTTATATATTCTTATATTTCAATATCCATGAAAACAATATCAAAAGTGTCATGCAAACATTACTATCACCAGTTAAACTATCAAATGAAGGTTAAAATGTTTTGTGTTTATTTTGTCCCAGGATGCTTGACTCTGAGTGTAAGTACTTTCTTAAAAAGAAACTTGAAATGATTCTTATCTCTGATTGGCTCTCTTACCAAATTAAGAGTTTTACAATTATTTGCATTAGTTTTTTTTCAATTTTTTCAATTTTAGATTTTGCTCCTTCTTACTTTTCTAATCTAACTTTATTTTTTTAAAGATTTTATTTATTTATTCGACAGAGAGAGACACAGCAAGAGAGGGAACACAAGCAGGGGGAGAGGGAGAGGGAGAAGCAGGCTTCCCGCCCAACAGGGAGCCCGATGCGGGGCTCTATTCCAGGACCCTGGGATCATGACCTGAGCCGAAGGCAGACTCTTAACGACTGAGCCACCCAAACGCCCCTCTAATCTAACCTTAAACGATGGAAAACATCTACGTGTTTTATAAGGCAGAGTGATATGATAAGGGTCTTTATGCAGAGTAGTCTTCTTTCTCTCACATCTGTTCCCTCATTGAATAAGGTTATAATTTTATTACTTTCTGAAGTGTCAGAAAAGAAAGACTAATCTTTCTTTTCTTTCTTTCTTTCTTTCTTTCTTTCTTTCTTTCTTTCTTTCTTTCTTTCTTTCTTTCTTTCTTTCTTCCTTCCTTCCTTCCTTCCTTCCTTCCTTCCTTCCTTCCTTCCTTCCTTCCTTCCTTCCTTCCTTCCTTCCTTCCCTTCCTTCCTTCCTTCCTTCCCTTTTCTTTCTTTCTTTCTTCCGTCTTCTTTCTCTTTCTTTCTTTCTTCTTTGGAGAAGGAGAGAGAGCACACAAATAGATGTCAAGGGGCAGAGAGAGAGGGAGAGAGAAAATCTTAAGCAGGCTCCATGCTCAGTGTGGGGCCCAACATGGGGCTCCATCTCACACTTAGATCATGACCTGAGCTGAACTCAAGAATCAGTCACTTAACTGACAAAGCCACCCAGGCACCCTATTAATCTCTTTTTTATAGAGATTATTTTACACATTTATCTGTCCCTTGTTATTTTCATTTTAGAATGTATCTCACTTAGACCATTTTGATATTTTTACTATTACAGATAACAATATGATGAATACACTTTGTGGACATATTGTCAGGATACGCTGCTCAAAGTGAAATTAATGGATCATGAGATAATTTCTTAGGTATTTCAAATTATTTTTCACAGGAGTCTTATATGGTATCCTGTAATGTTCTAGAGAGCCTACTTTTTCTTGGCCTTGTCAAGTGAGAATATTGTCAACTTTTGACTATCTTTCCTGTTTAGTAGATAATAAATGGACCTCTGTATAACTTTAATGTGCATTTTATTATTTTGAATGTGTTTATTTGCATTTAAGATATTTAAGGGACATTTGTTTTGGGTTTTTTTCTCTCTTAATTTTCTGATTAAGAGACTAGTCCCTTTTGCTATTATTTTTCCTTTGTTTAGAAATAATGAGATTATCACTTTTCATTTTACATTTCTGTGATATAAATTAGACATATTTTCCAAGTTATTATTAGACTTTTGAGTCCACGTTAATTTTTTGAGGAAGAGATTTTTGAATTTTATGCACGTATAATTATCAATCATTTTTTATTTATTCAAATTCTGAATCCTTTTAATGTTCTATTCTTAGCAAATGCACCCAGGCTTTCAGACATTAGTCATTCTCTGAATGTGTAGTGATATTTAATGTGTTTCCCTTTTGAGTTTCACTGATGAATGGTGATAACTGAACACTTTGTGCATAGGTTTGTTAGGTGATTTTTTGCAATTTTTAAGTTGGGTTTTTTTTTTCTTTTGGTTTATGAAACTGCTTTATATGGAATACATATTAGTCTTTTATCCAATATATGTAGTGCAAATGTCTTCTCTCAATCTATGGCTTGTGTGTGTGTGTGATGTTTTTTGATGGATTCAAAATTTAAGTTATTACTGAAATATAATTTGAAATCTGTTAAGTAAATATTGGTTTATCATGAATGACTGAAGGTATAACACTATCTTTTCTCTTAGATGATTTATATTTAGGCCCACAATCCAGTTTCAGTTAATCTACTTGGTATGACAAAGAGGCTGGGTTTCCATTTTGTTGGTCATACCAAAATCCAATAGTTATTTCACCATATTTAAGAAAAAATTTTCACTCCTCATTGAATTACATTAGTGCATAAAACAAGTGATCTGGGTGTTGATGTGTATTTCTGGACTCCCTTTCTTCTGTTGATCAATTTGTCTACCATTATGATACTACTACATGATAAATAGAGTATCCTTAATATAGATCTAGAAATCTGGTATTAAAATCTTCCAATTTGTTCTTTTTCGGGACAGCCTTGGCCATTTCCAAATACATTTGAATCATGTTGTCAATTATTTTTGGTCAAAAAAAGAGACTTTTATGTGGGTCATATGCAAAGAATAAATTAACTTGGGACAATTGACATCTTACTTGTATTGTCTTCCATCCATGAACATCATAGAGTTCTTCCTTTACAGGTCTTTTTAATTTTTTTCTCAGTAATATTTTGCAAATCTTAGTGTAGTGATCTTAAAAATGTTTTGTAAGATTTATGTTTCAATATTTTGTTTTTCAATATTAATAAAGGATTTTTTTAATATTTCATTTTCCAGTTTTGTGCTTCTAGTATAAAGACATTATTTGTTGTTTTGGTCTTAATATCTCTTTTTTTGTGGCATATGTAAAATTTTTTAGAATTACATAATTATGTTTTACTCTTTCCTTACAATTTTATTGCATGTGTTTTTCATTGCCTTACTGAATTTGAAATCACCTGAAACCACATCCATATGCTTCAGATGGAGAGAGCCCACCCCTTGCAAATTTTCTGAGACAGCTGCTGCAAAGCTGACAGTGAATCCCCATTTGGACTTGCTGCCTGATGGGGACCCAGGGTTTCTTCCAGAACATTCTCCACTGCAAGGCAGTCCAGTTCCTGCCATCGTCTCCCTGTTCCAGTTCCCTGGTTATCCTGACCTGTGTGGCTCATGCTTGTGCAATTTGCACCCCTTCAGTCAGCCAGAGGCATCTGAGGGCCTCCAGGCCTATGGAACATTGGTCCCCAACCACCCATATTGCCTCCAGTGTGAAGGAAGCCCACCCCAACCATCTTTCTGAGGTGGCTACCTCATAGTACCAAGAGTCAATTCAGTCTCCATTTGGACTGGCTGCCTGATGGCGTTGGGGCTTATCAGTGCCCCAGACTCCAGGTGCCTTTTAGTGGAGGATAATCTCACCAATTTGACCAGGGAGTCCAGGCTCTTCAGCTTTGCCTTCAGGGAGAATGTGCATATTTCTGTGAGCTAGGGCTTGGAATTATACAAATGTCAAAGACCCCCAAGAGCCTGTTGTTGAGACTTGGTGTCTCCTGACACTTAAGTTCCCAGTCCCTGGCTTCCCTGACCCCTGGGGCCCAACCATCCTATCAACAAGCCTTGGGCACCTGGGTCTCTCCAGGCCTGTGGAGTTTGCACCATTCCCCAACCACCTCCTCCTGTCCAGGGCAAAGGAAGACCACCCACAAGTCTTTGTGTGGTGGCAGCTTTAAACTGATAGTCCCCATTTGGACAGGTTGCCTAATGGGGTCCCAGAATTCTCCAGCAATCAAAGCTCCCAGGTGTCTCTTATTGAAGGATACCTCAGCCTGCCTACTCAGCCTGCCTTGTCAAAGCAGTCCATTATCTACACCTCTGCTTTTAGGAGGAATATATGCATATGTGTAGGTTAGGGCTTGGGATTAGGCAGATGCCGTGGACCTCCAAGAGCCCACTCTTGATTGACCAGTTCCAGATCCCTGATCTCTGGAGCCTGTGTATGAATAGTATGCACCCCATCAGCAGAACTTTAGGCAGCTGGGTTCCTCCATGCCTGTGGAGCTCCTGATGGTCCCAACTACCTGCAGCACACAGGGCAGAAAGATGCAACCGTCCACCCCTGAAGAAACCTGAAATGTCCCTTGCAGCCTAAGGCTGGGCAATGGGATGTGACTGCCCATGCCTGGGCTACATAGGTCAGAGTACCCAGGGACCTGGAACAAGGCAATGTTGGGTGAGGCTGGGTTACAGGAGAGGGCTATTAGGGGTAAAAGGAGGTAGACTATTATGCAAAGCCTGCCCACCCATTATGGAATATTCCCTCTGAAGGCACAGCTGGAGGTTTTTCAACAGCCCTGCCAAGGAGGGGCCCAGCTGTTAGACAGGGTATCCTCCATTTGGAGACAAGTGGGAGTCCTGTTCCTAGGGAAGCCTAGGATTCCAGTAGGCTGTAAATCCTGTGGCCCATTTGCCGCTGTCAGCTTATAGCAATATTCAGGTGGTTGGGGTCTGGTCAGAGTCTCACAGGTGGAGAGCCTAGTCCACCCAATGTAGCTTACTGGTACGTGCTGTGCATGCGTGGGCCTCCAAGGTCAGGGTAACCAGAGACCTGGAACAGGGTGCCAGCTCATGGAAGTGGGCTTCTCGTATTACAAGGCATCTGCCTAATCCCAAGCCCTATCCTACACAAATGTGCATATTCCCTTTGAAGACAGAGCTGGAGTAATTGGGACTGCCTTGCCAGGGCTGCATCCAGGAGGCTGGCCAGCATATCCTCCAATATGAGACAGCTGGGAGCCTTGATTGCAGCGAAAGCCCCAGGTAATAGCAGTCGGTAAGTATGTGGGGCCTGATTATCTCCATTTTTGTGGGTGTCTCAGAGCCATTTTCACAGGGTGGACTCCCTCCACACTTTAGGCTATGCAACTGGTTGAGGATGGGCCCTAACGCCACAGGCCTGGGGGGTCCAAGGGCAGCTGCCTAAGGGCTTTCAAAGTATGTACTGTGTACATGTAGGCTGTGCAGGTCAGAATAGCCAGGGACGTGGAACAGCTCAACTGTCAGGAGACTCCTCCCAGTCAGAGGAAGGGGGTAGTAGGGGCGCCTGGCATCTGCTTAATTCCAAGGCTTAACCTACACAAATTTGCATATTCCTCCCCCCACCCTGCCCACTCCAAGGCAGAGTTGGAGATTTTTCAGCTGCCTTGCCAAGAAAGGGGCAGTCCAGCAGGACAGGGTATCCCTCCGTTTGAGACACCCAGGAGTCCTGAATCTGACCAGTACTAGGAGTCTGACCAGAGTTTCACAGGTTTGGATGGCCAGGCTGCCCAGGGCTTGCTTTGGGGGTGTATACTGAGCAAGTATGGGCCTCCCAGGTCAGGATAGCCAGGGACCTGGGGCAGGGCAAATGCTTGGATGGGCCAGGTCATGGGAGCTGGCTTTTGGGGTTACAAGACCTCTGCCTAACAACAAACCCTAGCCTACACAAATGCACATATTTCTGCAGAAGGCAGACCTGGAATAACCTGGGCTGCCCTGCAGGGCTGGATGGGGTGGGCTAGCCTGGGTATACTCTAGTAAGAGACACCTAGGAGCCTTGATAGCTGCAGAAGCTCAGGACCTCAGCAGGCATGAAGTCTTACATGGGGTCTAAGTGACGCCCATCTCAGTGGGTGTCTCAGCGATTTGGGGATGGTTGGCTCTCTCCACCTTTGAGGCTACTTAGATGGTTGAGCACGGACCACAGAGTATGTACTTCGTATGCAAGTGCCCAGCAGGTCAGGGGAGCCAGGGATTTGGAAAAGAGTAAGTGTCCTGTGAGGCCGGGTCACAAAAGCAGGCTATTGGAAGTATCTGGCATCTGCCTTAATCTATACAAATGCTCATATTTTTCCTTAAGGCAGGTCTGGAGAAACCTGGACTGCCTTCCCAGTCCAGATGGGTGGAATGGCGAGGGTACTGCCCGATAAGAGACACCTGGGAGATTTGATTACTAGAGAAGTCCAGGACTCCATGAAGTAGCCAGACCAATTGAGGACTGAGAGTTTAAGATGGAACTTGAAGTATTTTTTTGGAGGGGGGCTCTCTCTACACTGTAGACTATAGGTGTTTGGGGACCAGCTTAAGTCCCACAGGTATGGGGGGCCCCAACAGCTGATAGGGTGCTGACTGTGCATGTGCGTGTCTCACAGGACAGGGTAGCCAGGGGACCTGGAACAGGGCTCGTTGGGCAAGACCAGATCACAGGAAGGAGCTCTTGGGGGGGACTTGGTATATGTAAGTTTTCAAGGAGTAACATATACAAACATGTATATTCCCACAGAAGGCAGAGCCGGAGGAATCTGGACTGCCTTGCTTGGGCAAGGTTGGGTCAGATGGCTGGAGTTCCCTCTAGCATGGACACCTGGGGGCCTGGATTACTGGAGGAACCCGAGGCCCTATTAAGCAGTCAGACCTAACAGGGACTGACTGTCATCACTTTAAGCTGAAGCTTCAGAAAGATGTTCAGGTGATGGGCTCTCGCCACCCTGGAGGCTAGCAGGAGCTTGGAGATCTGCTTGAGCTCCACAGGCCTGGAGAACCCTCACTGACAAGGACTGGAACAGGCTGACAGGGTGTGGACAGCACACACAGGTTGCAAAGTTCAGAGTATCCTGGGAATGGGTAAGGCCAGGTCACAGCAGGGGCTTTGGAGTTATCCTGGCATCTGACTAATACCTAGGCTTAACCTACGGAAATGTGCATATTCTCTCAAATGTCAGTCCAAATAGGAAGTGTGCATGCCCAGGCTTTGCTAGTGAAGATCACCAGCTGTCCTGGCAATGGGCAATGCCAGGTGAGGCTGGGTCACAAGAGGCAGATCTTTGGGTTACAAGGCATCTGCCTAATTTTAAGCCCTAACCTACACACATGAGTGCATTTTCACTGAAACCAGAACTAGAGTAATCTGAAATGCCTTTCCAGGGCTAGATCAGGAAGGCTGGCCTGCGTATCTTCCAATAAGAGACATCTGGGAAACTTGGTTTCTGCCAAAGCCTGGGACAACAGCACACAGTAAGTAAGTCTACATGGGGACTGTCTATTGCCTACCGCAGTGGTTGCTTCAGAATAATTTTCTGGGGCGCGACTTCCTCCACCCTTGAGGCTGTGCAGGTGGTTGGAGATGGGCTATCGATCACAGGCTTGGAGGACCAGACTGCCCAAAGACAGCTTTTGAAGTATGTTCTGTCCATGCATGGGATGAGTGGGTCAGGGTAGCCAGGCACCTGGAACAGGGCGGGTGTCAGGCGAATCCAGGTCACAAGAGCAGGCTATTGGGGAAACCTGACATCTGCCTAATTCCAAACATTAACCTCCACAGATGTGCTTTACCCTGCCCCCACCCCCCGGAAGGCAGAGCTGGAGGAACCTGGACTGCCTTGCCAAGGAGGGGCCAGGAAGGCTTGCCAGTATTTCGGGAACGGTGGGTGGGCTCAGGTGGTTAGTGTTTCGCTGGAGCTTCCTAGGGGTGGAATGCCCCCATCACCCATGCTGGATGACAGGTTGCAGACAGCGCATGTGTGGGCCGTGTGGCTCAGGGTATCCAGTGACCTGGCATAAGACAATGTCACAGGAGGATGATACTGGGGATACAGGGCAACCTCCTAATATGCATGGCCTACCAACCTATTGCAGAATATTCTCCCTGAAGGCAGAGCTGGAGTGTTTCAGTTGCTTTGCCAGGTAAGACAGGATATCCTTCATTTGTAGAAACCTGGGGGTCCTGGCTCCTACACATAATAGACACCTGGGTGCCTCCACTGCTGGGGAAGGCTGGACCCAATCAGGCAGCCAGTGCAAATGGGGACTGACAGTCACCAGTTTAAAGCTTTAGCGTCAGAAAGATTTTGGGGGGTTGGCACTCTCTATCCTAGAGAGTAAGCAGATGGTTGGGAAGAGCCTGAGTTCCACAGACCTGAAGGACCCCTGCAGCCAAAGACTGGTCGACAAGGTGTGGGCTGTGCATACATGGGAGGCACATGTCAGGATATCAAGGGCCTGGAACAGGTTAATGTTTCCTGAGGCTGGGTGGTGGGGGGCCGACTGGGGGGGGGGGCCCGGCATCTGCCTAGCTCCCAAACCTAACCTATACAGATGCCCATATTCCTCTTGAAGGCAGACCTGGAAGAGTCTGGATTGCCCTTGCTACAGCTGGGTCCTACAGGCTGGCTGAGGTATACTCCAATAAGAAACATGTGGGTACCTTGATTGCTGCAAAAGCCTGGGACCCCCAGGAAGTACACATGGGGACTATCACCCATTTCAGTGGTTCCCTAGAGTGACTTTTGGGGCGTGGGCTCCCTCCACCTTTGAGGCAATGCATTCCATTGGGGATGGGCCTTAGCTCCATAGGCCTGAAGGGCTGTGGCTGGCCAAGATGGCTGACAGAATGAAGACAGCTCATGCCCGGTGTGTAGTTAAGCGTAGCCAGAGACTCCAAATAGGGCAATGGTAACTGTCAGTTCCAAACCCTAACCTATACGAATGCACATATTCCCCCTGGGGACTGTTTTGTTTTGGGAAGCAAATAATGCTCAGGGACTGAATGTCTTTTTTTAAGATTTTTAATTTTTATTTTTAAGTAATGGGGCTCTAACCTACAACCCCGAGGTGATTTCTAATGGTGCCCACATTAATACGAAAGGCCTAACGCCCAGGACAAATCTAAGTTCACAAAAATATCAATCCAGTCTGTGATTCTACATCACTTACCATCTTCATCACACTCATTCATCTTTTGGGAGTATTTTTTGCTCAACACACATTCTTTTAATTTTTTTAATTTTTTAAAAATATTTTTATTAACATATAATGTATTATTTGTTTCAAGAGTACAGGTCTGTGATTCATCAGTCTTACACAATTCACAGCGCTCACCGTAGTACATACCCTCCCCAACATCCATCACCCAGCCACCCCATCCCTCCCACCCCCCTCCACTCCAGCAGCCCTCAGTTTGTTTCCTGAGATTAAGTCTCTTATGGTTTGTCTCCCTCTCTGGTTTTGTCGTTTCATTTTTCCCTCCCTTCCCCTACGATCCTCTGTCTTGTTTCTCAAATTCCTCGTATCAGTGAGATCATATGATACTTGTCTTTCTCTGATTAACTTATTTCGCTTAGCATTATATCCTCTAGTTCCATCCATGTCATTGCAAATGGCAAGATTTTATGTTTTTTGATGGCTGCATAATATTCCAGTGTGTGTGTGTGTATACACATATACCACATCTTCTTTATCCATTCGTCTGTTGATGGACATCTAGGCTCTTTCCATAGTTTGGCTATTGTGGACATTGCTGCTATAAACATTGGGGTGCAGGTGCCTCTTCGGATCACTACATTTGTATCTTCAGGGTAAATACCCAGTAGTACAATTGCTGGGTCATAGGGTAGCTCTATTTTCAACTTTCTGAGGAACCTCCATACTGTTTTCCAGAGTGGTTGCACCAGCTTGCCTTCCCACCAACAGTATAGGAGGGTTCCCCTTTCTCCATGTCCTGCCAACATCTGTCATTTCCTGACTTGTTAATTTTAGCCATTCTGACTGGTGTGAGGTGGTATCTCACTGAGGTTTTGATTTGGATTTCCCTGATGCCGAGCGACGTTGAGCACTTTTTCATGTGTCTGTTGGCCATTTGGATGTCTTCTTTGGAGAAATGTCTGTTCATGTCTTCTGCCCATTTCTTGATTGGATTATTTGTTCTCTGGGTGTTGAGTTTGATAAGTTCTTTATAGATTTTGGATACTAGCCCTTTATCTGATATGTCATTTGCAAATATTTTCTCCCATTCTGTTAGTTTTCTTTTGGTTTTGTTGACTGTTTCTCTTGCTGTGCAAAAGCTTTTTATCTTGATGAAGTCCCAATAGTTCATTTGTGCCCTTACTTCCCTTGCCTTTGGCGATGTTTCTAGGAAGAAGTTTCTGTGGCTGAGGTCGAAGAGGTTGCTGCCTGTGTTCTCCTTTAGGATTTTGATGGACTCTTGTCTCACATTTAGGTCTTTCATCCATTTTGAGTCTATTTTTGTGTGTGGTGTAAGGAAATGGTCCAGGTTCATTCTTCTGCATGTGGCTATCCAATTTTCCCAACACCATTTGTTGAAGAGACTGTCTTTTTTCCATTGGACTTTCTTTCCTGCTTTGTTGAAGATTAATTGACCATAGAGTTGAAGGTACAGTCTGTTCCATTGATCTATGTGTCTGTTTTTGTGCCAGTACCTTACTGTCTGGATGATGACAGCTTTGTAATAGAGCTGGAAGTCCGGAATTCTGATGCCGCCAGCTTTGCTTTTCTTTTTCAACATTCCTCCGGCTGTTTGGAGTCTTTTCTGGTTCCATACAAATTTTAGGATTATTTGTTCCATTTCTTTGAAAAAAGTGGATGGTATTTTGATAGGGATTGCATTGAATGTGTAGATTGCTCTAGGTAGCATTGACATCTTCACAATATTTGTTCTTTCAATCCATGAGCATGGAACACTTCCATTTCTTTGTGTCTTCCTCAGTTCTTTCATGAGTATTCTATAGTTTTCTGAGTACAGATCCTTTGCCTCTTTGGTTAGATTTTTTTTTTCCCCCTAGGTATCTTATGGTTTTGAGTGCAATTGTAAATGGGATCAACTCCTTAATTTCTCTTTCTTCTGTCTTGTTGGTGTATAGAAATGCAACCTGATTTCTGTGCATTGATTTTATATCCGGCCACTTTACTGAATTCCTGTATGAGTTCTAGCAGTTTTGGGGTGGAGTCTTTTGGATTTTCCACATAAAGTATCATATCATCTGCAAAGAGTGAGAGTTTCACTCCTTCTTTGCCGATTTGGATGCCTTTGATTTGTTTTGTTGTCTGATTGCTGTGGCTAGGACTTCTAATACTATGTTGAATAGCAGTGGTGAGAGTGGACATCCCTGCCATGTTCCTGACCTTAGGGGACAGGCTCTCAGTTTTTCCCCATTGAGAATGATATTTGCTGTGGGTCTTTTGTAGATGGCTTTTATGAATTGAGGTATGTACCCTCTATCCATACACTGTGAAGCGTTTTAATCAAGAAAGGATGCTGTACTTTGTCAAATGCTTTTTCTGCATCTATTGAGAGGATCATATGATTCTTGTTCTTTATTAATGTATTGTATCACATTGATTGATTTGCAGATGTTGAACCAACTTGCAACCCAGGAACAAATCCCACTTTGTCGTGGTGAATAATCCTTTAAAAGTACTGTTGGGTGCTATTGGTGAGAATTTTGCATCCATGTTCATCAGGGATATTGGTCTGTAGTTTTCCTTTTTGATAGTATTTTTGTCTGGTTTGGGGATCGAGGTAACGTTAGCCTCATAAAAGAAGTTTGGAAGTTTTCCTTCCATTTCTATTTTTTGAAACAGTTTCAGAAGAATAGGTATTAATTCTTCTTTAAAGGTTTGGTAGAATTCCCCTGGGAAGCCATCTGGCCCTGGGCTCTTTGTTGGGAGATTTTTGATGACTGCTTCAATTTCCTTAGTGGTTATGGGTCTGTTCAGGTTTTCTATTTCTTTCTGGTTCAATTTTGGTAGTTTATATGTCTCTAGGAATGCACCCAAATCTTCTAGATTATCTAATTTGCTGGAATATAGTTGCTCATAATATGTTCTTATAATTGTATTTCTTTGGTGTTGGTTGTGATTGCTCCTCTTTCATTCATGATTTTATTTGAGTCTTTTTTCTTTTTGATAAGTCTGGCCAGGAGTTTTTCAATCTTATTAATTCTTTCAAAGAACCAGCTCCTAGTTTCATTGATCTGTTCTACTGTCTATTTCATTGATTTCTGCTCTAATATTTATTATTTCTCTTCTCCTGCTGGGTTTAAGCTTTATTTGCTGTTCTTTCTCCAGCTCCTTTAGGTGTAGGGTTAGGTTGTGTATTTGAGACCTTCCTTATTTCTTGGGAAAAGCTTGTATTGCTATATACTTTCCTCTTATGACCACCTTTGCTGCATCCCAAAGATTTTGAATAGTTGTGTTTTCATTTTCATGTGTTTCCATGAATTTTTAATTCTTCTTTAATTTTCTGGTTGACCCATTCATTCTTTAGTAGGATCCTCTTTAGCCTCTATGTATTTGAGTTCTTTCTGACTTTCCTCTTGTGATTAAGTTCTAGTTTCAAAGCATTGTGGTCTGAAAATATGCAGGGAATGTTCCCAGTCTTTTGGTACTGGTTGAGACCTGATTTGTGACCTAGGATGTGATCTCTTCTGGAGAATGTTCCATGGGCACTAGAGAAGAATGTGTATTCTGTTGCTTTGGGATGGAATGTTCTGAATATATCTGTGAAGTCCATCTGCTCCAGTGTGCCATTTAAGGCCTTTGTTTCCTTGTTGATCTTTTGCTTAGATGATCTGTCCATTTCAGTGAGGGGGATGTTAAAGTCCCCCACTATCATTGTATTATTGGGGATGTGTTTCTTTGCTTTTGTTATTAATTGGCTTATATAATTGGCTGCTCCCATGTCAGGGGCATAGATATTTACAATTGTTAGATCTTGTTGTTGGATAGACCCTTTAAGTAGGATATAGTGTCCTTCCTCATCTCTTATTATAGTCTTTGGTTTAAAATCCAATTTGTCTGATGTAAGGATTGCCACCCCAGCTTTCTTTTGATGTCCATTAGCATGGTAAATGGTTTTCCACCCCCTCACTTTAAATCTGCAGGTGTCTTTGTAACTAAAATGAGTCCTTGCAGACAGCATATCGATGGATCTTGCTCTTTTATCTGATCTGATAGCCTGTGTCTTTTGATTGGGGCATTTAGCCCATTTACATTCACGGTAACTACTGAAAGATATGAATTTAGTGTCATTGTATTGCCTGTAAGGTGACTGTTACTGTATATTGTCTGTGTTGCTTTCTGGTCTCTGTTACTTTTAGGCTCTCTCTTTGCTTAGAGGACCCTTTTCAATATTTCTGGTAGGGCTGGTTTCGTGTTTGCAAATTCCTTTAGTTTTTGTTTGTCCTGTAAGCTTTTTATCTTTCCTCTATTTTCAGTGACAGCATAGCTGGATATAGTATTCTTGGCTGCATATTTTTCTCATTTAGTGCTCTGAAGATATCATGCCAGTCCTTTCTGGCCTGCCAGGTCTCTGTGGATAAGTCTGTTGTCATTCTAATGTTTCTACCATTGTAGGTTACCGATCTCTTCTCCTGAGCTGCTTTTGGGATTTTCTTTGTCTCTGAGACTTGTAGGTTTTACTACTAGATGTCAGGGTGTTGACCTATTTTTATTGATTTTGAGGGGGGTTCTCTGTGCCTCCTGGATTTTGATGCCTGTTTCCTTCCCCAAATTAGGTAAGTTCTCTGCTATAATTTGCTCCAATATACCTTCTGCTCCTCTCTCTCTCTTCTTCTTCTTCTGGGATCCCAATTTTTCTAATGTTGTTTCATCTTATGGTATCACTTATCTCTCAAATTCTGCCCTCATGATCCAGTAGTTGTTTATCTTTTTCTCAGCTTCATTTTCTGTCATTTGGTCTTCTATATCACTAATTCTCTCTTCTGTCTCATTTATCCCAGCAGTTAGAGCCTCCATTTTTTATTGTACCTCATTAATAGCCTTTTTTATATCAATTTGGTTAGATTTTAGTTCTTTTATTTCTCCAGAAAGGGTTTCTCTAATTACTTCCATGTTCTTTTCAAGCCCAGCTAGTATCTTTAAAATCATCATTCTGAACTCTACTTCCGACATCTTACTAATGTCCATATTGATTAGGTCCCTGGAGGTCGGTACTGCCTCTTGTTTTTTTGAGGTGATTTTTTCCATCTTGTCATTTTGTCCAGAGGAGAATAGATGAATGAGAGAAGAAAATGCTAACAGGGTAACAACATCCCCAAAAAATATACTCTAAACAAATCAGAAAAGACCTGAAACTGGGGAAAAGAAAGGGAAAGAAAGAAAAAAGATAAAAACAAGCAAAAACAAAACAAAACAAAACAAGACTATGATGAAATATGATCAGGCTGGTGCATAGATCAATGCCAGACACTAGATTTTGGGCGTATTTTGGTCTGTTAGAAGAAAGTGCCTCCCAAAATTTTAAAGAAAGAAAAACTTACATATGTACAAAAATAAGGGTTAATATGGTGAAGGGATAGAATATGACTGTAAAGATGAAAATTATAAAAGATTTTATAAAAGGAATTGATAAGAAGTTGGTTGAAAAAAGAAAGTAGAGGATTTAAAAAAAAAGGGGGAGAGAATATGATCAGGCAGGAGACTAGAACAAGCCATACACTAGATATTTAGGGTATATTTTGATCTGTTAGAAGAAACTGTATCTCAAAATTTTAAAGAGAGAACAATATATATATTATATATATATATACCAAAAATAAGGGTAACTACTGTGAAGGGATAGAATATGACTCTAAAAATGAAAAATAAAAAAGATTTTTTAAAAAAGGGATTGATAAAATGTTGGTTGAAAAAGGAAAAGAAAAATTAAAAAAAATTAAAAAAATTACCTTTGAAAGACTAAAGAATCATGGAAAAAAAGCCCTTAATTCTTCTGTGCAGTATTCCCCTAGCGCTGGAGTTCTGCCGTTCTCATTGATCAGTAAACTTGGTCTTGGCGGGCTGTTCTTGCTGATCGGGGGGAGGGTCCTGTTGCCGTGGTTCTCAAATGTCTTTGCCGGAGGCAGAATTGCCCCGCCCTTGTCGTCCGGGCTAAGTAATCTGCTCGGGTTTGCTCTCGGGAGCTTTTGTTCCCTGCAAGCTTTCCGAACGGCTTTGGAGAATGAGAGTGAAAATGGTGGCCTCCCAATCTCCACCCGGAGGAGCTGAGAACTCGGGACCCCACTCCTCAGTACGCCCCCAGAGAAAAGCAGTCAGTCACTCCCGTCTCCCTGGTCTCCGGCCGCACTCCGTGCTCACCCAGCCTGTGACCGAGCGTTTCTATCTCTGGCACATGACCCCGTGTGGAGTCTCCAAACCCAGCAGATCCCTGCGGTGTGCTCCTGCGCCGCTCCTCCTGGGGGAGGAAGGGGAGTCTCCCCAGATCTGCCGCTTGTTGGGTCTCTGCTGGAGGAGCAGTGGCCTGACTGGGCCGCGGATCACAGTTCATGGCAACCCTGAGCTGAGAGCCCACTCCTTGGCTCCATTTCTGCAGCCGTCTTCCCTGCTCCGATACCTGGGAGCTCTGCCCCACTCAGGCACCCCCGGTCTTTCTGTGACCCCAAGGGTCCTGAGACCACACTGTCCCACGAGGGTTCCCCCCCCCCCCTTAGCCACTGGAGCGTCATCCCTCAGCGGAGCCAACTTCTAAAAGTTCCGATTTTGTGCTCCGCGGCTCTATCACTTGCCAGAAGCAGCCGCCGGAGGCCCCCTCCCCCACCGTCTATCTTCCTGAATATCGCCTCGGATTCACTTCTTCGCACATCCTACCTTCCAGAAAGTGGTCGCTTTTCTGTTCAGAGAGTTGTTGCTATTCTTTTCTTCGATCTCCCGTCGAGTTCATAGGTGTTCAGATTGGTTTGATCCCTATCCTGGATCTGAATTCCTGGGACCAGACAGAATCTAGGTCTCCTACTCCTCTGCCATCTTGCTCCGCCCCTCTCCCCAAAATTGGTTCTTGTTGAACCAGTCTCTGAGTCCTGATAAGAGATCAGTTCAGTTAAACTCATTTCAGGAGGCAGTGTCCAGGTGGTTTCCCAAAGTTAGCTCTATGGGTCAAGTAATCAGTAATAAGTAATCTTATTAAATAAGAGACATTTCAATGGAAACAATAAAACAATGGTTAATGATTGGAGCACATTATAAACCAGATTCTAAGTTCTGAGGGTAGCCAGTTGAGAAGATTTCCAGATGTCAGGATCAAAGTATTTTTATACAGGGTGAAGTCAGGCAATGGCAAGCTGATTTTTTTTTTTTTTCCTGTACACAGTTTGAATGCCTCTGGTGATGTTTGTTAGTGGCCACAAAATGGCTGCCAGCACCAGGGTATTCATATATGAGCTGTTGTGGTTATTATTCTACGTTTATATCATGTCATTCATATTCAGTTTGGAAGACTTCAGGAAAAAGGTAAGTTTTAGGTTTAAATGACTTCAATTCAAAAGGATGGGAGAAAGTTGGAGTTTGAAGAGTTATACCCAGACTTTAGAGGAAACTACAGTAATTCAAGATCAAGTCTAGTTTATAGGTAGAAATAAAAACCTTAAAAATAATAGAATTAGAATCTGATATCCAAAAGTATGTATTATAGTTTCAATTGAAAATAACCTCTTCTCTCTATAACTACTCCCATTTCTATCAATGATAACCATGCTAAGACTAATTTGTTTGCAAATTAACTCTAGTTTCAAAAAATTTTTAATTATTTACACAAGTGCAGCGAGAATAGCAATTGATCACTTTAAAATCTGCTTTGCTGGAGTGCCTGTGTGGCTCAGTTGGTTAAGCATCTGACTCTTGATCTGAGCTCAGATCCTGATCTCAGGACCATGAGTTCAAGCCCTACACTGTGCACCACGTATATATTTTATATAAAGGAACACATATATTTATTTATATAAAATATATAAAATGTGCTTTGCTGGAACTTTTCATTAGGACTCTCAGATTGAACTTTTAACAGCCTCTTGAGGCTGAGAATCCAGGCCAAATACTTGCCATCAGATTTCACCTACAGGACTTGATGTTTGGGTTAATTCTTCTTGAGTTCCCTTCAAAATATCCTGAGTTTCCTACACCTGTTAGGCAGTGACCTTCTTCACTCATCTGGTAAAGCTGCTGGGATCCCTGTAAGCAAGGTATCAGGCCAATATTTCCAAAAAGCTTTACTGGTGTCAGAAAGTTAATCTTACTTAGAGCTATCTGGTCATATCTCAGTCTATGTGCATCTCTTTCAAATATGACATTCCAGTCAAAGCCTTGGTAATATAACCAATATTACCAATTGTGTCCTGTCACAAAGAGAAGAGATTCTTATTGAACATATGCAAATAAATATATTACCCTGAAAATATAAAAAATTATATTCTCTGGGCGTTTCTGATTCTAGAGAGATCAGGTAGGGAGAAAAAGATGTTTCAATCCTGCTTACAAAGGTATGATTTACCAAATTAGTGTAAGTCATACTTAGCCTAAGAGGAAAGATTTTCTTATATTTAGAAAACAAAAGGTTAAAGATCCAGCAATATTTCAAGCAAAAAGTCATAAAGTATAATTATCCTCCTCAGTTTGTTCAGTCCTGTGTAGGTGATTTTGATCTTTTGTTAGCAGTTGTATGAAGACATCAGTTTCATTAGAGTTCTATAAATCCTTACACAGTTCAGTGGCATGATCTTAAACGTACTACCTATTACCTGTATTATATAGTACTTGTCAGAATCTTTCCCTTGAATCTCCTTGAGGAGGAGGTTATTCAATTTGTTGACATATAATTTTTTGTAGTAGTCTCTTGCAATCCTTTGTATTTTTCTGGTGTTGGTTATCACTACTCTTTCATTCCTAATTTTTTTCACTTTTCTTGATGAGTCTGGCTAAAGGTTTATCAATTTTATCCTTTCAAAGAACCAGCTGTAGCTTTCATTCATCTTTTTAAAATAGTTTTTATAGTTCTATTGCATTTATATTTGCTCTGATCTTTCTATTTCCTTCCTCCTAACCTTGGGATTTGTTTGTTCTTGTTCTAGGTCCTTTAGGTATAAGGTTACACCGTTTATTTGGGATTTTTCTAATTTCTTGAGGTAGGATTGTATCATTATAAACTTTGCTCTTAAAATTGCTTCTGCCATGTCCCAAAGATTTTGAGCTGTTGTGTTTTCATTTTCATTTGTCTCCATGTATTTTTTTTATTTCCCCTTTGATTTTTTTCATTGACCCATTGATTTTTTAGTAGCACATTGTTTAGCCTCCACATGCTTGTTTTTTTTTGTTGTTCTTATTGATTTCTAGTTTTATACTGTTGTGGTTGGAAAAGATGTATGATATGATTTCAATCTTCTTAAATTTATTGAGACTTCTTTTGTGGCCTAATATGTGATCTATCCTGAAGGATGTTCCATGTGCATTTGAAAAGAATGTGTATTCTATTGTTTTTGGATGAAATGTTCTATATATCTCTTAAGTCAATCTGGTCTAATATGTCATTCAAAGACACTGTTTCCTTATTGATTTCTGCCTGGACAGTCTATCCATTGATGTAAGTGGGCTGTTAAAGTCCCCTAGTATTATTGTATTACTACCAATTTCTCCCTTTAGGTCTGTTAATATTTACTATATGTATTTAGGTATTCCAATGTTGGGTGCATATTATAATATTAATCTTCTTAAATGAGTCAGACTGTCTGCACCAAGTTGGTTTAAGATACTGGGTAGCATTTCTGTCAGCTGCTTTGTCTCAGCATGTCCTGTAATGGTGAAAGTGTTCGCTGCCAGGGATGCCTGAACTTTAGGGTTGTTAAAGAAGATCACTGACCTTGGTTTGTGAACACATTCACTCTTTCAATACCAGAGATACCGTTTGCCCCTAACTTCTTTAAGGAGAACTGAAATTTTTTATAATCTACTATACAATGTCATATTTTATAATCTGTATAACATAATAAAGTATAATTATTATACTTTCTTGTTGGCTTGACCCCTTATCATTATGTAATGTCCTTGTCTCTTGTTAGTCTTTGTTTTAAAGTCTATTTTGTCTGGTATAAGTATTGCTACCCTGGCTTCCCCCTCCCCTCCGCCCCCCCCCCATTTTCATTTGCAAGAAATATCTTTTTCCATCCTTTTACTTTCAGTATGTATGTGTTTTAGGTCTGAGGTGAGTCTCTTGTAGGCTCACCAGATAGGTGGGTCATATTTTTTTCTCCTTCTACCACCTTACGTCTTTTGAGTATTTAGACCATTTACATTTTAAGTCATTATTAATAGTATTTATTGCCATTGTATTGTTTCCTGATTGTTTTTTTGTAGATCTCTATTCCTTTCTTTTGTTGCTCTTTCCTTGTGATTGATTAGTTTCTGTAGTGTTATGTTTGGCTTTCTCATTATTTTTTGTATATCAATTATAGGTTTGGGGTTTGTGGTTACCGTGAGTTTATATATAACATCCTAAGTTTATAGTAGTCTCTATTAAATTGATGGTCATTTAAGTGTGAACACATTCTAAAAGAACTTTTTTTTACTCCCCCCTCCATGTTTTATGTATATGTTGTCATATTTTACATCTTTTTACTCATAATTTTCTTTTAATTACAGCCTTTTCTACCTCAAGAACTCCTTTATTTTTTGCTTGCCTGGGAAACTATTCAATTCTGAATGGTAACACTGCTAAGTATTCTTGGTTGTAGATTTTTTCTTTCAGGTTTTTGAATATATCATGCCACTCCATTCTGGCCTGCAAAATTTCTCCTGAAAACAATCAGTTGATAACCTTACGGGGTTTCCCTTGTATATAACTTTTTGCTTCTCACTGCTTGTAAAATTCTCTATATTTAACCTTTGAATTTTTTGTTTCAAACTTTATTCCCAGACTTCTTCAGTTTAATTAGCTGCAAAGAATGAGTTGTGTATAAGCAAAAACTGAAAAGAGCTGCAATGTTCAAGGGGCTTGGACTTAAAAATATTAGAGATCTAGACTGTATCAGATTCAAGAAGAAAATTTTAAAAAGCAGTCAAAATAGCAGCTCCCAGTAACTTCAAATTTTATCTTCTTCAGAAGTTGACTCAATTCAGTTTACTTCATTCTTGGAAGCTTCATCAAAATTACTGAATATTTTCCCAGATCATATGAACCTGAAGTTTATTTGGATTAAGTTTGTATTTTATTTTTGAGTTATGACTACTAAATTTATATAATTAATTTTAAGCCAATTAAATAGAACTCCTTTACAAATTAATTTTGGCAATAAAACTATATCTATAAATGACATACACATATATACATCTAGACAAACATCTCATAGCTTCAGTTTATAAACAGTAGTTGGAATAAGTTAACTTAGATGATTCAAGTCTTTTGCTATTTTTGGAGAGGACTTTTAAGATTTGTATTTGTCCCTGTAAGTAATCTTAAGGAAACTGTGGCCTAGAGTTTGGGCAAGAGCACTAATTGTACTTTGTATTTTTAACAAGGCCACTTTTCCTTTTTTTTTTTTTTTTTCACTTTCAGGTGGCTATGGGCTGTGTTCACGTCTCAAAGACAATAAAATTTCTAACTTCAAGGGAGACAGAAGAAATCTAAGTGTTTTGAGATAAATGTTAAATTATTCCCTTAAGGTCAATTTTATTTCATTTCAATATCCTGATCTTTTATAATATCTATAAGCATTGTGAGAGGAATGGTCACATTTGGGGATTGGTAAAGATAGGTGGGTTTTGACCTTTTTTCTAGATCTGCATTACAACCTATCAAGGGACTTAACCCACCTTTCTAACTTCTTTATATCAAGGAGATATATAAGATTTATGCCTTTGTAAAGTCTGTTTAAAGCATTTTGAGTACACAAATCAGCCGTGGCTTCTATCAGCCCCCAAATGTTGGCCTTTAGCTAATCATTTGTAGGAGGGCCTAGAAGGAATTTTGGTCATCTGCTTTCTCTGTTAGGGGGCTGTTGTGAATGGTCACAAATCTAATTTTCTTCTAAATTTGGTAGGATCTTCTGAAAGTGGAGGTAAAAGATCTGTCCAGGGGACATGAATTTCTTTTTAGTGGGGGGGGGGGTCTAGGATATATCTGCAAAGGACATTGCATAGGAAGGCCTGAAGCTGGCAGAACCTGATTACAGAGCCCTGAAAAGTAGGAGGAATCATAAGGACCAGCTTCTGTTAAATTCACTTTCTGGCTTTCAGCATTTACCCAAGTAACCTGTATAGTTTGGTCTAAAGATTAGACCAGAGTGCTTTCTGGAAATCATGTAGGAAAAGGCAGTTGGAGGCCAGATTTTGAAAAGAGGAATTTATATTGAATGTAGACATTAAGATGAAAAAACAAATTAGACTTATTAAAGGAGTCCTTAAGGCCAGCCATTCTATAAAGATGTTTTTTTTCTTTCTTTAAAGCAGCCATCATCTGGCCATTGATGAGTAGGACCTTATTAATCTTAATAGTGACTCAAACCCATAAACACTTTTTTAATGGAAAGACTCTGAGGCAACAGTCTTAGACCCTTGGCCCCCATTATTCAAAATATACTCCCCCAAATAGTAAAAGAAAGCAAAGGCTTTCATTGCACAGGCAGTAAAAATGATGTAGTCAAGATAGCATCTCTGGTCTCCTGTGAAAATATGAGACCTCTCTAGTCACAGACATGCTAGTCTATGACACTGAACAGGCACTACTGGAATGGTACATTCCAGCACTAACATAATAATCAACAAAGGTTGAGATGAAAGATGTGCTTTACGGGGCAACTCCCCTGAGAGCTGGAATGACCAGAAAAAGAATGCTTCTTGTAACTGCATGTCTTCAAACCTCAGCCTACTTGGACACGAAGGTGCATTCTCTGGATGGTGGAGACCAGAGAGTATTCTCACTAAACACAAGACAAAAGGAAGAGCTTCATGGATTTTTTTTTTTTTTCATAGAGGACCCACAGCAAAGTTTGTCTAAACAGATACTAATGTGATGAGAACCATGAACTCACCAGTCTGTAAATCTGGCTCAAACAGCAGACTTAAAAGGGCCTATATCTGCATTCTTTCCCATGGTAATTCCTTTTTATGAAACAAAAAAAGTTATTCCATCTCTAGGAGATAAATTATTCAAATCAAGAGTGTTCCATCAAACTTACAAAAGTTGCTAAGTGCAAGGAACTAGTTGCACAAATATTTTCTTCTGCTAATCTAAATTTAGAAAGAGAAAAAACACTCTCCCCACTCTTGCTCCATTAGATGCTATAGGCAGAGAGCCAGGAGGCTGATGTGGTAAAGATTCTTACCTTCTACTAGCTGTTTATCAGAGGTGCTGGGATCTCTCAGCTACTGAAGCCTCAAAGCAAATAGTGTCCAGCCTGGGAAATTACCCTGCCCCTATGCCAACTGTTGGGGAGGAAAATTTTTTTATACGTTTTAAGATTCTTCTAGCTGGCTAAAGAGTTCAGTTGACATGAAACTGACATCAAGATTCACAGGAGAAAATAGGTCAATTTATGTGTTCATAGAGGCCCAATGTTAAAATTAAGACCCAAAGAAATGACTAGGCATGTGGTTTTTTAAATGTTTTAGACAAACAAAACTTACGTTCAAGGGTTTCAATTAGTAAAGAATTCTAAACAAAATTTGTGCTGGGGTAATAAATTAGTAAAACAGTTTATCTAGGCTTTTTTAGCCCTAAGTTACCTGTTTTTTAGAATAAGGATGTCTCTCTTCCTCCTGATGCAGGGCGGGTATCTTTCACACAGGAGATTTATTCACTGCTTTCAAGAAACAAAGGAAGGTCACTGGTCATTTTTTAAGTAACTTTAAGTATTTTGAATTAAAGTTTCCACTGTGGAAACTTTTTGGGTGGACTCCTCTGGGTCCCTACATTGGTAAACCCTGGGACTCCATCAGGTAGCCAGACCAAATGGAGACTATTGCCAGTCTAATGCTGCTGTCTCAGAAAAAATTTCAGGGGGAGAGCTCCCTCTGCTCTGAAGGCCATGTAGATGGTTTGGGACAAACAGCACTACACATCCCTGAAGGCCCTAGGCTGCCCAAGGCTGGCACTGCACATGTACAGGTCACAGAGGTTAGGGTAGCCAGGGACCTTTTAAAAGGCAAGAATCTTTTGGGAGAGGCTGGATCACAGGAATGGGCTGTAGGGGGTAGCAGGCACCTGCCTAATTGCAAGCTCTAAACTACATGAATGTGCATATTCCTCCTGAGCAAAGCTGGAGGAAACTGAACTGCCTCTGCAAGGTGTGGACTGACTGATGGGGTAGACTCCAATAAGAGACACCTAGGAGTCTTCATTACTGGAAGTTAGTCTCCTTTCTTTCAGTGATGCCATTAGGGGAAATATGCACATTTGTGTAGGTTAGGGCTTAGAATTAGGCAGATGTCATGGATCCCCAAGAGCCCATTCTTGAGATCTGAACTCTCCCAACATTACCCAGTTCCAGGTTCCTGGGTACTCTGACATGCATGGCTGGTGCTTGCTTAGTATGCAGACCATTAGCCCACCAAGGGTAGCTATGGCCCTCCAGGCCAGTGGAATTCAGGACAGTTCCCAACCACCTACATAGCCTGGAAGGAAAAGAGCAAAGGGATCCCATACTCTTAAACTGGTGACAGTTTTATATTAACCTAATCTGGTTTGTTAAAAAGCCAGACAAATCATACAGATTTACAGTAGATTATAGGCATTTAAACAAACGCTCTCCTCAAATTGAGGGAGCACTCTCAGATACAGGTGCTATCATAAACTATATCACCACTGGATCTGGAACTGATTACCTGGTGATAGATTTATCTGACCTATTCTTTACTATTCTAATTGACGAGGAAAGCCAACCCATGACTGCATTCACATGGGAAGGCAGACAATACAAGTTTACTAGGGTACCACAAAGATACCTTAACAGCTCAGTAATAGCCCACAACCATCTAACACAAGACATTCAGGCCTTTGATGAAAACACAACACACATAAACCGCATTTCCCGTATTAATGACATCCTTATACATGACAACTTGAACAGAAAGGGTCAAAAAGAGTTAATTGAATTCCATCCACCTGAGGATGGTCATTGATCTAAGTAATGTCCAAGAACCCCATAGTACAGTAAAATTTATAGGTATTATGGGTCCTCCAAATATCAGACCCAGTCATAAAGAAACTAGATCGCATACCAGCCAATTGAAAGGCTCCCTGGGAAATCTATGAGGCCCTACAAAATACAGAGCCACTGACAGAAAATAAACCAATTATCCTTCAACACCCTATTCTGGAATGGGTAAAGCAGACTCCTGACAGAAGGAAACAACTCTTAGCATGGAAATGGTATATTTCCTGGTGGAACAAATGGACAGAGGATCAACCCTCTGCATGAATTGAGGTAATCTCAGCAAAGCCACTAGTGGTGCCAAATTTTTCAAGGGGTGTGCCCATCCAAGCTCAAGCAGTTAGGCAATCAGGAGCATCCTGGCCTATGGCTCAACAATACATCGTTTATAAACAGATCACCTCCATAACACCATCTGAATTATGTTGGCATTCCATGGCCTTGAGGACTAATGATGGTCTAACCCTGACAAAATCAAGCTCAGGAGACTCAGCACAATATGCTAAACAGATAGTCCTAAAATAAGTGATTGAATAATCTGTTAATGAAAATCAGAATGAGGTATATCTTTTCTCAGACTAATGAGCAGTAGCTCATAGAACAGCTTTGGTCAGGAACATGTTGAGGAAATGACTGGAAAATGAGAGATAGGACCATATGGGGGAAGGACATATGGCAGAATATATAGCACTGGCTGACATCTCCATATTCATTACACATGTCTCTGCACATCAAAAAGACAATGCTGAAGTAACCAAATTTAATACCCAGGTAGACAAACTCACTAGGAAAACTAAAGAGGCAAAGATTTCTAAAATTTAACTTTAAAGGGAGAATGATTCACTGCTAAAGAGGAAACCAACTCAAAATGTAACCACACATATACAAGAAGGGCAATGCAACATATAACTTGAACCCACAGACATGCCAGTTGATAGGATCATTGGATCATGCTGCGCGCACATGGCTGCAGAATATGGCTGGAGAAAAGAAACATGTTATGTTTATATCTATCAAATATGTCCAATTTCAGATTAAGAAATATAAGAATTGCATTTGTTTAATGTTTAAAGAAATGTTTAAAGCTTGTAGGTCATGAATGAATAATAAAGTCAAAGCTAAAAGACTCTTCCAAATTATACAAGTTGATTAGATAAAACCCTTACCTATATCAGAGAATAAACTAGATGCATGCACAACTGTAGGCACATAGCCAGGAATATGACTATCCAATCCTTGTAGGAAAAATGATCAAAAGTCCACTGTCAGAGCATTAGACACCTAGATTGCTGGCTATGGTATCCCAACCATCATAAAATTAGATTGGAGTACCCAGTTCCCACGAAAGCTAACATAAAAAATGTGCTAAGGAAGAAAGCATAATGTGGAACTTCTTTTTACCCTACAACCCAGCTGCCTCTGGATTCACTGAAAGGGTAATGGCTTGCTCAGGCAAAAGCTTAGGTTGCTTACTAACAATCTAGATATGAAAGCTTGGACTAAATCAAAATATCTAAACCATAGATATGGAAAGGCTGGAAAAACTCCCACTGCATTCATATTTCAGGCACCCACAGAAATAAGCATTAGCACTAACAGCAGCCCAGAAAAGAAGTTAAAAGGAAAAGTATTAATTAAAAAAAAATGATACAGTTTGGGGGAATTATAGCACCTGTCACTAATAAAATTTACTGGGTAACTGAAGGAAAAAGCGTATTACATCAAGTTAAAGAAAATAAGATGCCTTTATAAAAATTTCAGGCATGAAGAACTCCAACTTTTATCAACACTAGATGCCTAATATTTAGTCTAGCTTGATTCAGGGCTATTATGCTTGGGGAAATACTGTCAATAATGTCCATAATAACTATAGATAGAATAGAAAGAACAACAAAGAAATATTTACAGGACACTATCTTTATTTTGCAGGCATGAATCTGCTATGCATATTTAACCCTGCCAAGACTAGTAAGCTGGTCAGTCCAGCCTGCTGGCTATTCTGGTTTGCCTATTGCTCACTACTGGATACCATACTCATTGTAGCTAAGAGTACTTGTGACAGCTTCAGCAATGGTAGCTGTGCCACAAATCCAAGGTGGAATGTCACCTTCTGATCCAGGTATAACTCCACTGTCTGTAACATCCTCTATTTCCTCCATCCTGGTCACCTTGCAACTGAGGACTCACCAGCATCTTCATCACCACCGGTATACCCTAGCCCAACTCTCACTATACCCTTCACTATCAGCACCATCTATTCCCTGGGAAATCTTCAACCAATGGAGAAACCAAATACTTAGGGAAGCTGAAGAAGTGGAAACTTCTACTTCAATCTCTGCAAGAAGTAACGAGGATCCTGACAACATGCCCAAGAGACACTGACTTGGGAGATGATGATTGATCTGAACTATTAAATGGCTCTTGGTAGTATAGCCCAGCATACATATCAAGACAACTAGGTACTGGCATTTGCCCTGTTATCTTACTGAATTGAGTACAGCACTGGACATGTGGGACTCTGTTAACCCTAATTTAATTCCTCATTTACTTTGTGATCTAACATCTTGTAAAAAAAAAAAAAAAAAGGAGCTGCTGAATACACAGAATGGGCGATTATATCTTTAAATAGGCAAGAAATGGGGTGCCTGGGTGGCTCAGTCAGTTAAGCGGCTGCCTTTGGCTCAGGTCATGATTCCAGGGTCCTGGGATCGAGCCCCACATCGGGCTCCTTGCTCAGCAGGGAGCCTGCTTCTCCCTCTACCTGCCACTCCCCCTGCTTTTGCACTCTCTCTCTGTCAAATAAATAAATCTTTAAAAAAATAGGCAAGAAATAATTATTTACTATACTCCCAACTTACACTATTTAATCCATAGTGACCTATTAGAAAATGAAGAGATCCATGGACTCTATGCCCAGATTTTAAAAGAACAGGGACACCTTGTAAGGGGTAAAGAGGACTCATAGGAAACATAGCATATAATACATATCATTATCTTTCATGGTATATACTTCAGGCTTCTATCTCATATCACAGAATTCTACCCTAAGAATATGGGAACCTTTGTTAGTAAAACTTCTCCTGGCCATATTGGAATCTATAATAGTAGTCAATACCTTGAAATTTAATATACAGGACCTTCAATTCAGATTTAGATTCCCCAAACTGTGCTCAGTTTTATCCTTCATTTATGCCCAGTTTACAACCTATACCAAAAACAGATTCCCTAAAAAGAAGGAAAAACCTTACAGTTCATGTTAGACTGGGAGGGGTTCCATTGGAGGAACAATGGCAGCCACTTTTTTGCAATTCCAAATTGATCAAATAAATTTAAAAAAATTGAAACCGAACAACCTCAGTTTAACACACATACAAGGACAGCTTTGTCATAGTTGGGTATATAGATGGATATGATAGGCAATATAAATGAACTTCACACTGAAGCAAATAGAGCAGTAGAAATTTGACATAAAGCAGTTGGAGAAAACACTAAAAATAATGAAACAGTAAGAAAGGATTTTAACAACGTTTCTCTAAAACTGTAGACTGTCAATGTTAAGATTTGGTCGATGTGGGGAATACTCTTAGAACAGATGCTGATCATCTGAGATAACACACAATCCAACCAGAAGTCAAATAGGTACCACACACCGTAATGGCTGTGATTCCTTGGGCAACTGTAAGATGAATACTGGCACTTAAAAGAGGAAATATGACATGGGTTACCACACTTTTGAGGTTCTGTAATATCAAAAGGGAGAGTCAAGGCCACAGAAAGCTCCCCTATGATAGAAGGAAAACCTGTTCCTAAGGATGTGTTGTTGGAACAGAACCAAAATACCTTTTATTACCTCTGTGGATGTGGACACACCTATGGTTCAGGTACCCATGACTATGGCCCTGACGCCTCCTCAACCAGGAGGAAGCCGGATCAGAATATTTGCTCTCAGCCTAACCTATTGGAGTCAAGGGAAAAACAAGGAACACAATATGATGGAATGTGTAAAATTAGAATAGGTAGTGAACCTGACCATAGAAGAAAAAAAGATATGTTTGCAGTCAATGGAAGATAAAGGAACTATGAAAAATAACCAGAGAAATATTTCACACTGAACCTCCGAAAATCTAATAAATGTAAATCCTATATTAAAAAATTTAAGGCACACTCGGAAGATGAGACTAATAGTTAAAATAACTCGGCAGGAATTGAAAAGAGAACAGAAACACTCAGTCCCTAAAATAAAGATTGCCTTGAATTCTCGTGTTATGGCAATTGGCATGTACATGATAGGGTTTTATGCAAGCCTGCACCCCCTGAAGCTTTATAAAAGTGATCTTTATTTAGAAACATGTTTGACAAGAAAACAGAGTGGCTAAAGAAGGTCATTTGGCAATTGAACAGGCTACCATGTTATAAAGAGTTCTTTGTTGTAATATTGGGAATATGGGTTAAACTGGTCATTAAACTATGGTGTAAAAGAATGTGTGTCAAATCAAAATACTCCCAAAAGATGATTGTTTGTGATTAAGATTGTAAGTGATGTAGAATCACAAGGTAGAATGGTATTTTTGTGAACTAAGATTTGTACTGGGCATTAAGCCCTTAGTATTAATTAATGTGGGAAAGATCTGAAATCATAGGGTAGATATCATGTACTGGTTTAATATGATTTCAAATCCACTTGTTTATGGCAAAGACAAAAAGTTGGTTAAAGTTGTTTTGATGCAAGAATGAAGTAAGTTGTGTCAGGATGTTATTTCATCTGTTCTCACCAATAAGAACTCCGTAGCTCAGCTCATGAGGGGCCCTGCTGGAGGCTTGTTAATAAAAAATCTATGGAGAAGCAACTGTGCAAGGGGGCATCAGACTGCAAATAAGAGTTTCTGAGGATGCAAGCTGGTACAGCCACTCTGGAAAACAGTATGGAGGTTCCTCAAGATGTTAAAAATAGAGCTACACTATGACCCAGCAATTGCACTACTAGGTATTTACCCCAAAGATACAGATGTAGTAAAAAGAAGGGACACATGTACCCCAGTGTTCATAGCAGCAATGTCCATGATAGCCAAACTGTGGAAGGAGCTGAGATGTCCAACAGATGAATGGATAAAGAAGATGTGGTCCATATATACAATGGAATATTACTCAGCCATCAGAAAGGATGAATACCCACCATTTGCACTGACATGGATGGAACTGGAGGGGATTATGCTAAGCAAAATAAGTCAAGCAGAGAAAGACAATTATATGGTTTCACTCATATGTGGAATATAAGGAATAGTGCAGAGGATCATAGGGGAAGTGAGGGGAAACTGAATGGGAAGAAATCAGAGAGGGAGACGAACCATGAGAGACTCTGGGAAAGAAACTGAGGGTTACAGAGGGGTGGGGTGGTCAGGAGATGGGGTAACCGGGGGATGGGTATTAAGGAGGGCACATGTTGTGATGAGCACTGGGTGTTATACGCAACTAATGAATCACTGAACACTACATCAAAAACTAATGATGTATTATATGCTGGCTAACTGTGAACATAAAAAAGTTTCTGAGGATGATGAGAGAGTGCTGGGTCTATACTTCTCCCATCTAAAATAGCTCTCTGAAGACCATGGGGTAATTAGCTCCTGCTGGTAAAGGCGACTCTTTCACCTGCAGTGGCAAGAGCTATGCAGTCACCCCTTGAAGATGGTCATCTTAGTCTGTCAACACCAGAACCGTCACTCCTTAGCAATGTTCTCTAGCAACAGCAGAGTTTCACGCTTGTACTGACAGTTGAACTTGGAATTAGGCACATTACAGTTACTGCCAACAGCCTAGTCCTATGTCCTGGCCTTGCCTGCCATTGCCCTGTTCCAGGTCCCTGGCTACCCTGACCTCTAGTGCTGGGCATGAGCAGTTAGAACCCTACCAACTGTCCCCATTTGTACTGGCTGCCTGATGAGGTCCAGAACTTCTCTAGCAATCAAGTTTCCCAGGTGTTTGTTACTGAAGGGTGCCCTGGCCATTCCGCCTTGCCCCACCCTGGCAAGACAGTCCAATTAGTCCTAGTTTGCCAGCAAGGGGATTATGCCCATTTGTGTGGAGTAAGACTTCAAATTAGGCAGATGCCAGGTAACCTCAATAGAGCACTTCTAGGACTCTGCCTTTAATGCTTACTCTGTTCCAATTCGCTGTCTACCCTGTTCTGCATGGCCTGCACATGGGCAGTACATATCACCCAGAAGCCAGCCTTGTGCCGATCCAGCACTCCAAGCCCATGGAACTCCAGCCAGACACAAACTACCTGCATAGCCTCCAGCATGGAGGGACCTCACATACCAAAAATCAATCTGAGCTGACAGCTGCAAATGGACAATAGTGGCTCCGCATATGGACTTGCGATCTGATGGGCCCAGGACTTCTCTAGGGAACAGGACTCCCAGACATATCCTAATGGAGGACACTCTGTCTTGTTTGCTTTTCCTTGAAAAAGCAGTTGTAAACCTACACCACTTCCTTCAGGGGGAGTATTCCACAATGGGTGAGAAGGCCTTGCCATTGGGCTGATGTTTTATATACCCAAGAGCCCACTCCTGTGCCCTACCCCTCTCCTGCCATTTGCCCTGTTCTAGGTCCCTAACTACCCTCACCTGCATGGCTCACATACAGTATGCACCCATTCAGCTGCTCTTGGGTAGCTGGGGCCCTTTAAGCTATGGAGGTTGGGCCCACCCCCCAAACCCGCACTGCCTCAAGGATAGAGGAAGGCCAATCCCCAAAATGGCTCTGAGTCATCGGCTGAATGAGCAACAGTCCAACCCCATGTAGAAAAACTGCCTGATGAGGTCCCAAGCTTCTGCTGCAATTAAGGCCCCCACGTGTCTCTTAATGGAGGAAAGCCCAGCCAGCCTGGCTGGCCAAGTCCTCACAAGGCAGTCCAGAATCTTCCAGCATTATCTTCAGAGGGAATATGTACATTTGTGTAAGTTAGGGCTTGGAATTAAGCAGATGCCACGAACTCCCCAAGAGCCTATTCCCATGACCAAGAGTCTCCCAACACTTGCTCTGTCTTAGGTCTCTACCTAGCCTGACCTATATGGCCATGCATACTCAATACCCACCTAGTTTGCCAGCCATGGGCAGCCATGGCCCTCCAGGCCTGTGGACAAACACCCGCATAGATGTCAGGCTCAAAGCATCTTCAGATAGAGAACAGGCAGTGACAAATCTGACAGCTTTTTCTGGTTTATAGTTTGAATGTCTCTGGTGATCTTTTGGAGTGGCCCATAGACCAGAAGGCATGAAGACTGTCTATTTTGAGCTGTTGTGGTGATTTTCTTAAAGTTTACATAAAGTCATTCATATTCAGTTTGCAGAGCTTCAGGAAAAAGGGAAGTTTTAGTTTTCAAAGAGTCTAAGTCAAAAGGATGGAGAAAATTAGAAATGTTATTTTGAAGTGTTGTAACCAGACTATGGAGGAAATTAGAATTTGGGATCTAATCTAGTTTACAGGTAGGAAACAAAACCTCAAGGACAAAAGCACCATAATGTAACACCCACAAAACTGTGTTACTGAGACATAATTTTTCTCTGAAGTCACCCTATTTTCAAAGTTGGCCAGATAAAGACTCATTTGTAAAATAAGTTTAGTTTTTAGTAAACTTGATCTGATTATTAACATAAATGCAGCAAGAATAGCAACTGGTCATACATGCTTTTTAAAATCCTTGCTGGAACTTTTCATAAGGAAAGTTCAGATTAAACTTTTACCTGAAATACCTATAGATTTGTGTTACTTCTTCTCTTCGTGGTCCTCAAGATATCCTGTTATCCAAGGTATCTTGGATAATCCCCCTGCTGGCAAACTAGGAGTAATTGGACTGTCTTGCCAGAGTGGGGCAAGGTGGAATGGCCAGGGCACCCTTCAGTAACAAACACCTGAGAACCCTGATTGCCAGGAAATGGCCTTCTTTGCTTACCTGGTAAGGCTTTTGGGAACCCTGTCAGCAAGATATTAGGCTGTTTTTCCAGGGGCTTTATTTGGCTCCATAAAGTCAATCCTAGTTCCTTAAGGCAGTCTGGTCATATCTGAGTCCACATATGTTTCTCTTAAACATGACATTCCAGTCAAAGCCTTGGTAACATAACCAGTGTTTCCAACTGTGTCCTGTCGTAAGGAGAACAGATTCTTATTGAATGTACACAAATAAATATATTGCCATGAAAATTTAAGAATACTTACTATTTTTGAATTCTGGAGGGATCAAGTAGGGAGAAAAGGATGTTTTACAAAGGTGTTATTTACCAAACTACTGTAAATTAGTTAGCTTCAAAAAAGAGTTTCCTTAAATCTGGAAAGACAAAACATTTAAAAAAAATCAGTACTGTTTCAAACAAAAAAAAAATCATAAAGATTATAATCATCCTCTTCAGCTTATTTCATCCCAAGTAATCCTTATTTTGCTAGATCCTCTTCTTCCTCTTAATTCTGGAAATTTTTACCCACTTCAGTTTTGTGACCTTCAAGTTATTTGAAACCTGTATTCTTGAGTCTTTTTCATGAATCTCTTTGAAGATGAAGCATCTCTGCAGGAATACCTTTGTAAAAGCATCCAAGGAAAATATAATTGTCTGTAAATGATAAAAGACTTAGTCATGGCATGGTTAAAAATCTGAGTCAAGTTCATTACAGTGCAGGAAATTTGGTTATTTCTATTACACAAACAGAAGATAATTAGATAACTAGAATTACTAGAAATAAGATACCAGGACTCATATGTGGAATTTAAGAAACAAAACTGAGGATCATAGGGGAAGGGAGGGAAAAATGAAATAAGACGAAATCAGAGAGGAAGACAAATCGTAAGAGACTCTTAACTATAGGAAATAAACTGAGGGTTGCTGGAGGGGAGGTGGGTGGGGGGCTGGGGTAACTGGGTGATGGACATTAAGGAGGGCACTTGATGTAATGAGCACTGGGTGTTATATGCAACTGATGAATCACTAAACTCTACCTCTGAAACTAATAATATACTATATTTTAATTAATTGAATTTAAATTTAAAAAAATATATATAAAAGAAAAAATCTAAGAAAAATAAAATATACAAACAGAAAAACCCCCAAATAATATACTAGGACATAGCAGATTCTTAGTAGTTTTATACACTTTCTAGAACTCATATTTCAACAACATATATTTACACAAATATAATCAAAGAAGATTTAGCATCACTTATTTGACGTTTCCCATATAATTTAACATACCCAATAAACCTAATTAGTTCAATATCTCTTTTTTACCAGGAGAAAAAATTCTTTCAGTTGTTACAGGGACCCTTTAGAAAACCTCAAAGTTAGTTTGTTGTCAAAAGACTCCATTTTAGAATCTGATTTTGGGAAGTTTGTCAAAAAATTTCAAAAGGTTTGGACATTTGATTAAATTAGACCACAGATTATGAAACATTACCTAATTATTTATTTAACCAAAGTGACAATAAAAGATTTCAAAGGCAAATGCAGAAGTTTACAGGTAGAAAACAAAACTCAGGTCTTGTAAAATTAACAGGAGTCAGTTTTCTTAAGTAATCAAAGACCTGATGGTAAGGATATCTTGAAGCATAAGAGATTATTTCGATAAAACATAAAATCTTTGTTTTCTGGGCAGATAACTTAAAAAGGTAAAAAAACAAAAACAACAACAAAAACCTTTTACAATCCCTTATCAAGTTCAGACCAATAATTTAAGAAAATTATTCTTTTAACAAAGAGTAAACCCAATTTCAATTTTGCACCAGTGTACTTTTGATATTAAAACTCATTTACTGGGGTGCCTGGGTGGCTCAGTCGGTTAAGCATCCAACTCTTGACTTCAGCTTAGATCATGATCTCAGGGTCATGGGATTGAGCCCTGTGTCAGGCTCCACACTCAGTGCAAAGTCTGCTTGTCCTTCTCCCTCTGCTCCTCTCCTGCTCACTCTCTAATACATAAAATATTAAAATAAAAATAAAAATAAAACTCATTCACTTAAATTTCCCCCAATCTTAGCCAGTCCTGACCACCCACATACATCTGAGTGCGTGTGTATGTATGTGTGTGTGTGTGTGTGTGTATACACATATCTTCTTTATCCATTCATCTGTTGATGGAAATCTGGGCTCTTTCTATAGTTTGGCTATTGTGGACATGGGAGCAAATGTTTTATATTACACACACACTCAGTGGAATATTAGTCAGCCATCAAAAAATGAAATCTTGCCATTTGCAATGACACGGATGGAACTAGAAGGTATTATGTTAAGCCAAATAACTCAATTAGAGAAAGATAATTATCATATGATTTCACTCATGTGTGGAATTTAAGAAACAAGACAGAGGAGCATAGGGGAAGGGAGGGAAAAATAAAACAAGAGGAGGGGAGGAGCAAGATGGCAGAGGAGTAGGAGACCTGGATTTCGTCTGGTCTCAGGAATTCAGCTGGATAGGGATCAAACCATTCTGAACACCTACGAACTCAACAGGAGATCGAAGAAAAGAATAGCAACAACTCTCTGAACAGAAAAGTGACCACTTTCTGGAAGGTAGGCCATGTGGAGAAGTGAATCCGAGGCGATATTCGGGAGGACAGACGGCGGGGGAGGGGGCCTCCGTCGGCCACTTCTGGCAAGTGATACAGCAGCGGGGGCACAAAATCAGAGCTTTTAGAAGTCTGCTCCACTGAGGGATGTCACTCCAGTGGCTAAGTGGGGGGTGGAACCCTCACTGGGACGGTGTGGTCTCAGGACCCTTGAGGTCACAGAAAGACCACAGGTGCCTCAGTGTGGCAGAGCTCCCAGGTATCAGAGCAGGGAAGCCAGCTGCAGAGACAGAGCCGAGGAACCGGCTCTTAGCCCAGGGTTGCCATCAACTGTGATTGGCGGCACAGTTGGGCCACTGCTCCTCCAGCAGGGGCCCAATAAACGGCAGATGCAGGGAGACTCCCCTTCCTCCCCCGGGAGGAGCAGTGCGGGTGTGCACTGCAGGGATCTGCTGGGTTTGGAGACTCCACACGAGATCGGGTGCCAGAGATAGAAACGCTCGGTCACAGGCTGGGTGTGCACGGAGTGCGGCCGGAGACCAGGGAGGCGGGAGTGACTGACTGCTTTTCTCTGGGAGATCACTGAGGAGTGGGGCCCCGAGTTCTAGGCTCCTCCTGGGCAGAGATTGGGAGGCTGCCATTTTCACTCTTGTCCTCCAAAGCTGTAGGGAAAGCTTGCAGGAAACAAAAGCTCCCAAGAGCAAACCCCAGCAGATTACTTAGCCTGGACTGGCAAGGGCGGGGCAATTCTGCTTCTCACAAAGACATTTGGGAACCATGGCAACAGGGCCCTCCCCCAGAAGATCAGCAAGAACAGCCAGCCAAGACCAAGTTTACCAGTCAATGAGAACGGCAGACCTCCAGCGCTGGGGGAATACTGCACATAGAATTCAGGGCTTTTTCCCCATGATTCTTTAGTCTTTCAAAGGTAATTTTTTTTTACCTGTTTTTTCCTGAAATTTTCTTTTTCCCTTTTTCAACCAAACATCTTATCAATCCCTTTTTCAAAAAATATTTTTTATTTTTCATTTTTAGAGTCATGTTCTATCCCTTCATAGTAGTTAACCTTATTTTTGGTATATACATATAAGTTGTTCTCTCTTAAAATTTTGGGATACACTTTCTTCTAACAGACCAAAATATACCCTAAATCTCTAGTGTACGGCTTTGTTCTAATCTCCTGCCTGATCACATTCTCTCCCCCCGCCTTTTTTTTTTAAACTTCCTCTTTCTTTTTTCAGCCAAACTCTTGTCTTATCAATCCTTTATAAAATCTTTTATAATTTTCGTCTTTACAGTCGTATTGCATCCCTTCATCATATTAACCCTTATTTTTGTACATATGTAAGTTTTTCTTTAAAAATTTTGGAGGCACTTTCTTCTAACAGACCAAAACAGGCACAAAATCTAGTGTGTGGCACTGATCTATGCACCAGCCTGATCAAATTTGATCATATTCTGTTGTTTTGTTTTTGTTTGTTTTTATCTTTTTCTTCTTTCTTTTTTTTTAAAAGATTTTATTTATTCATTTGTGAGAGAGACAGAGAACAAGCAGGGGGAGAGGCAGAGGGAGAGGGAGAAGCAGACTCCCTGCTGAGCAAGGAGTCCGATGCAGGACTCTATCCCAGGACCCTGGGATCATGACCTGAGCTGAAGGCAGACACTTAACCATCTGAGCCACTCAGGCGCCCTTTTTTTTTCTTTCTTTCCCTTTCTTTTCCCCCAGTTTCAGGTCTTTTCTGATTTGTTTAGTGTATATTTTCTGGGGACGTTGTTGCCCTGTTAGCATTTTCTTCTCACATTCATCTATTCTCCTCTGGACAAAATGACAAGATGGAAAAAATCACCTCAAAAAAAAAGAACAAGAGGCAGTACCGTCTCCCAGGGACCTAATCAATACGGACATTAGTAAGATGTCGCAAGTAGAGTTCAGAATGATGATTTTAAAGATACTAGCTGGGCTTGAAAAAAACATGGAAGTTATTAGAGAAGCCCTTTCTGGAGAAATAAAAGAACTAAAATCTAATGAAGTCGAAATCAAAAAGGCTATTAATGAGGTGCAATTAAAAATGGAGGCTCTAACTGCTAGGATAAATGAGGCAGAAGCAAGAATTAGTGATATAGAAGACCAAATGATGGAGAATAAAGAAGCTGAGAAAAAGAGAGATAAACAACTACTGGATCACGAGGGCAGAATTCAAGAGATAACTGATACTATAAGATGAAACAACATTAGAATTATTGGGATCCCAGAAGAAGAAAGAGAGAGGAGCAGAAGGTATATTGGAGCAAATTATAGCAGAGAACTTCCCTAATTTGGGGAAGGAAACAGGCATCAAAATCCAAGAGGCAGAGAGAACACCCCTCAAAATCAATAAAAATAGGCCAACACCCCAACATCTAACAGTAAAACTTACGAGTCTCAGAGACAAAGAAAAAATCCTGAAAGCAGCTTGGGAGAACAAATCTGTAACCTACAACGGTAGAATCATTAAATTGGCAACAAACCTATCCACAGAGACCTGGCAGGTCAGAAAGCACTGGCATGATATATTCAGATCACTAAATGAGAAAAATAGTCAGCCAAGAATACTATATCCAGTTAGGCTGTCACTGAAAATAGAAGGAAAGATAAAAAGCTTCCAGAACAAACAAAAACTAAAGGAATTTGCAAACATGAAACGAGCCCTACCAGAAATATTGAAAGGGGTCCTCTAAGCAAAGAGAGAGCCTAAAAGTAACAGAGACCAGAAAGCAACACAGACAAAATACAGTAACAGTCACCTTACAGGCAATACATTGGCACTAAATTCATATCTTTCAATAGTTACCCTAATGTAAATGGGCTAAATGCCCCAATCAAAAGACACACTATCAGATTAGATAAAAAAAAAAACAAGACCCATCAATATGCCGTCTGCAACTCATTTTAGACCCAAAGACACCCCCACATTGAAAGTGAGGGGGTGGAAAACCATTTACCATGCTAATGGACACCAAAAGAAAGCTGGGGTGGCAATCCTTATATCAGACAAATTAGATTTTAAAACAAAGACTGTAATAAGAGATGAGGAAGGACACTAGATCCTACTTAAAGGGTCTATCCAACAACAAGATCTAACAATTGTAAATATCTATGCCCCTGACATGGGAGCAGCCAATTATATAAGCCAATTAATAACAAAAGCAAAGAAACACATTGACAACAATACAATAATAGTGGGGGACTTTAACACACCCCTCACTGAAATGGACAGATCATCTAAGCAAAAGATCAACAAGGAAATAAAGACTTTAAATGACACACTGGACCAAATGGACTTCCAGATATATTCAGAACATTACATCCCAAAGCAACAGAATACACATTCTTCTCTACTGCCCATGGAACATTCTCCAGAAAGATCACATCCTAGGTCACAAATCAGGTCTCAACCGATACCAAAAGACTGGGATCACTCCCTGCATATTTTCAGACCACAATGCTTTGAAACTAGAACTCAATCACAAGAGGGAAGTCAGAAAGAACACAAATACATGGAGGCTAAAGAGCATCCTATTAAAGAATGAATGGGTCAACCAGGAAATTAAAGAAGAATTTAAAAAATTCATAGAAACAAATGAAAATGAAAACACAACTGTTCAAAATCTTTGGGATGCAGCAAAGGCAGTTCTAGGAGGAAAGCATATAGCAATACAAGCCTTTCTCAAGAAACAAGAAAGGTCTCAAATACACAACCTAACCCTACACCTAAAGGAGCTGGAAAGAACAGCAAATCAAGCCTAAACCCAGCAGGAGAAGAGAAATAATAAAGATCAGGGCAGAAATCAATGAAATAGAAACCAAAAGAACAGTAGAACAGATCAACAAAACCAGGAGCTGGTTCTTTGAAAGAATTAACAAGATTGATAACCCCTGGCCAGACTTATCAAAAAGAAAAGAGAAATGACCCAAATCAACAAAATCATGAATGAAAGCAGAGAGATCACAACCAACACCAAAGAAATACAAACAATTATAAGAACATATGATGAGCAACTCTATGCCAGCAAATTAGATAACCTGGAAGAAATGGATGCATTCCTAGAGGTATATCAACTACCAAAACTGAACCAGGAAGAAATAGAAAACCTGAACAGACCTATAACCACTAAGGAAATTGAAGCTGTAATCAAAATCTCCCAACAAACAAGAGCCCAGGGGCAGATGGCTTCCCAGGGGAATTCTACCAAACATTTAAAGAAGAATTAATACCTATCCTTCTGAAACTGTTCCAAAAAATAGAAATGGAAGGGAAACTTCCAAACTCGTTTTATGAGGCCACCATTACCTTGATCCCCTAAACAAAGACCCCATCAAAAAGGAGAATTACAGACCAATATCCTTGATGAACATGGATGCAAACATTCTCACCAAAATACTAGCCAATAGGATCCAACAGTACTTAAAAGGATTCTTCACCATGACCAAGTGGGATTGATCCCTGGGCTGCAAGGTTGGTTCAAGATCCACAAATCAATCAATGTGATACAATACATTAATAAAAGAAAGAACAAGAACCATATGATCCTCTCAATAGATGCAGAAAAAGCATCTGACAAAGTACAGCATCCTTTCTTGATCAAAACTCTTCAGAGTATAGGGATAGAGGGTACATACCTCAATATCATAAAAGCCATCTATGAAAAGCCCACAGCGAATATCATTCTCAATGGGGAAAAACTGAGAGCTTTCCCCCTAAGGTCAGGAACACAGCAGGGATGTCCATTATCACCATTGCCATTCAAAATAGTATTAGAAGTCCTAGCCACAGCAACCAGACAACAAAAAGAAATCCAAGGCATTCAAATCAGCAAGGAGGAAGTCAAACTCTCACTCTTTGCAGATGATATGATGCTTTATGTGGCAAACCCAAAAGACTCCACCCCAAAGCTGCTAGAACTCATACAGGAATTCAGTAAAGTGGCAGGATATAAAATCAATGCACAGAAATCAGTGGCATTCCTATACATCAACAACAAGACAGAAGAGAGAGAAATTAAGGAGTCGATCGCATTTACAATTGCACCCAAAACCATAAGATACCTAGGAACAAATCTAACCAAAGAGGCAAAGAATCTGTACTCAGAAAACTATAAAATACTCATGAAAGAAATTGAGGAAAACACAAAGAAATGGAAAAACGTTCCATGTTTATGGATTGGAAGAATATTGTGAAGATGTCAATGCTACCTAGAGCAATTTACACTTTCAGTGCAATCCCTATCAAAATACCATCCACTTTTTTCAAAGAAATGGAACAAATAATCCTAAAATTTGTATGGAACCAGAAGAGACCCCGAAGAGCCAGAGGAATGTTGAAAAAGAAAAGCAAAGCTGGTGGCATCACAATTCCAGACTTCCAGCTCTATTACAAAGCTGTCATCATCAAGGCAGTATGGTACTGGCACAAAAACAGACACATAGATCAATGAACAGAATAGAAAGTCCAGAAATGGACCCTCAACTCTATAGTCAACTCATCTTTGACAAAGCAGGAAAGAATGTCCAATGGCAAAAAGACAGTCTCTTCAACAAATGGTGTTGGGAAAATTGGACAGCCACATGCAGAAGAATGAAACTGGACCATTTCCTTACACCACACACAAAAATAGACTCAAAATGGATGAAAGACCTAAATGTGAGACAGGAGTCCATCAAAATCCTAAAGGAGAACACAGGCAGCAACCTCTTCGACCTCAGCTGCAGCAACTTCTTCCTAGAAACATCGCCAATGGCAAGGGAAGCAAGGGCAAGAATGAACCATTGGGACTTCATCAAGATAAAAAGCTTTTGCACAGCAAAGGAAACAGTCAACAATACCAAAAGACAACCAACAGAATGGGAGAAAATATTTGCAAATGACATATCAGATAAAGGGCTAGTATCCAAAATCTATAAAGAACTTCTTAAACTCAACACCCAAAGAACAAATAATCCAATCAAGAAATGGGCAGAAGACACAAACAGACATTTCTCCTAAGAAGACATCCAAATGGCCAACAGGCACATGAAAAAGTGCTCAACATCGCTCGGCATCAGGGAAATCCAAATCAAAACCTCAATGAGATACCACCTCACACCCGTCAGAATGGCTAAAATTAACAAGTCAGGGAACGACAGATGTTGGCGGGGATGTGGAGAAAGGGGAACCCTCCTCCACTGTTGGTGGGAATGCAAGCTGGTGCAACCACTCTGGAAAACAGTATGGAGGTTCCTCAAACAGTTGAAATTGGAGCTACCATTCGATCCAGCAATTGCACTACTGGGTATTTACCACAAAGATACAAATGTAGGGACCCGAAGGGGTACGTGCACCCCAATGTTTATAGCAGCAATGTCCACAATAGCCAAACTGTGGCAAGAGCCAAGATGTCCATCGACAGATGAATGGATAAAGAAGATGTGGTGTATATATATATATATATATATATATATATACAATGGAATATTATGCAGCCATCAAAAGGAATGAGATCTTGCCATTTGCAGCCACGTGGATGGAACTGGAGGGTGTTATGCTGACTGAAATAAGTCAATCAGAGAAAGACATGTGTCATATGACTTCACTGATATGAGGAATTCTTAATCTCAGGAAACAAACTGAGGGTTGCTGGAGTGGTGGGGGGTGGGAGGGATGGGGTGGCTGTGTCACAGACATTGGGGAGGGTATGTGCTATGGTGAGCGCTGTGAATTGTGCAAGACTGTTGAATCACAGACCTGTACCTCTGAAACAAATAATACATTATATGTTAAAAAAAAAAGAAGAAGAAGATAGCAGGAAGGGAAGAATGAAGGGGGGGAAATCCGAGGGGGAGACGAACCATGGGAGACGATGGACTCTGAAAAACAAACTGAGGGTTCTAGAAGGGAGGGGGGTGAAGGGATGGGTTAGCCTGGTGATGGGTATTAAAGAGGGCACATTCTGCCTGGAGCACTGGGTGTTATACGCAAACAATGAATCATGGATCACTACATCAAAAACTAACGATGTAATGTATGGTGATTAACATAACATAATAAAAAAATACATAAAACAAGAGGAAATCAGAGTAGGAGACTAACCACAAGAGACTCTTAATCATAGGAAACAAACTGAGGGTTGCTGGATAGGAGGGGGTCGGGGAATGGGGTAACTGGGTGATGGACATTATGGAGGGCAGGGGATGAAATGAGTACTGGGTGTTATATAAGACTGTTGAATCACTGAACTCTACTTCTGAAACTAATAATATGCTATATGTTAACTAACTGAATTTAAATAAATTAAAAATGAATATTTCAATGACAGTAAAAATAAATATTTCAATGATGGTAAAAATAAATAAAACATTTGCTCCCAACAATTATGTTTAGATCACCCGTGAAAACTTCAGAAGTCATTAAACAAAGTCAGTTATTATTCTGTTGTTTTTGCTGACACATTTTGTAACAGGGATAACATGAAATTAGTTGATTAGTATACCTGGGTAGGATAAAAGTATTATATTTAAGGCTGATAACTCTAAAGATGTGTTTATTTCAATTAAACAAATAACCTTAAATTAGCTTTAAAACCAATTATTTTCCAGATCATATAAATCTGAAATTCATTTGGATTAAGTTTCTATTTTATTATGGAGAATTTTTATGAATACCAGATTTATATAAGCACTTAATTTTCTTTAAGCCCATTAAATAGAGCTCTTTTACAAATTAATTATGGCAATACCATCTGGAGGTAGAAAAATACCCTATCTCTAACACACATGCATGCAAATACATATAGACAAACAGAGATCTTATAGCTTCTGTTTTAAAACAATATAAAACTCACTAGTTTATAAATAAGTTAGACTAAATTAAGTTTACTTGCTCAGATGGCTAAAGTCTTTTACTATTTGTGGAGAAGACTTCTAAGATTTGTGTCTGTCCCCGGAAGTAATCTTAAGGAAGCTGTGCTAGAGTTTAGGCACAAGAGGCCTTTTAGCTGTTTGGTTTTCAAAAAGGTCTCTTTCCTTTTTTTTCTTCAGTCTCATGTTGACCGTCAGCTGTGTTTATAGTTCAAAGACATGGTAAGATTTATAACATCAAGGGAAAGAGAAAGAATTCAAGGTTGCTCTGTGTAAATCATGTAGAGAAAGGGAAGTTAAAATAAGCAAACGGCACCAGATTGTGAGAAGGGGATTTTTACACTGGAGGTGGACGTTAATTTTTGTCTTTTTTTTTTTAATTTTTGTCTTATGTCTAATTTCTGCTCTTTCAGGCTGTCACAGGAGTCCCTAAGCGCAGCATTTATATTAGTAAAGAATTGTTATATCAGCCTGAGGTTCAAGCCAGCCTCACGACTGGTGACTGTGACATGATTCTTGTCAAATTGGTGTCTGTTTAGACAAACTTTCTGTGGGTCTCCCATGTAAAAACTGGGATAAAATTTTACTTTCCTCATTGGTAGCCTTTCCATTAATAAGACAATTGAGTCCCCTCAATGGAGAATTTCTTTTTTCTTTCAAATTTGACCAATTTAAAGGATCCATCACTTAGCCATTGACAAATGGAATCTTATTAAGGCCTTCATGACTCAGGGGGGTAACAAGGGTGTGGTGAAAACAGTATCTCTAATTTCCCATGAAAATACGAGATGCCTCTAGTCACAGACCTGCTAATCCATGACACCAGGCAGGCACTCCCACAATGGGACTTTTCCAACACTAATAAGCAATTAAGGTTAAGATGACAAAGGTCCCTTATGGGCTGGGACCTCTTATAACAAACCCACCTGAGAGCTGGCATGTCTGGACAAAGAGAGTGCAGCTCGTTAAGTACACATCTTGTAACCCCAGTCTATTTGCCCAAGTTGCACCTAGGTAAGTGTACCCTATGGATGGCGAAGACCAGAGACTCTTTATTCTTCCTGGTAATAAAGCCAAGCTCTTAGGACATAGAACAAAATTAAAGGAAAACCTCATCCAGATTTTACATAGAGGACCGCCAGCAAAGTTTGTTTAAACAGACGCTAGTCTGATGAGAACCTTGAACTCATCAGTCTGTGAGGCCGGCTGGAACAGCAGGTTAATGAGGCCTATGTCTGTGTTCTTTCCCCACAGTAATTCCTTTTTATGACAAATGACACAAAAGACAAACAGTGACCATCTCTGGGAAGAAATGAATCATTCAAAGCAAGAGTACTTTATCAAATTTACAAAAGTTGCCAAGCACAAGGAACTAGTTCCACAGATATTTTTCTCCTGGTGATCTAAATTTAGAGAGGGAAGAAGGACTCTCCCCACTCTCGCTCCATTAGGTTCTACAGGCAGAGAGCTGGCAGGGGTGGGGGGGAGGGGTTGCTGATGTAATAAGGATTCCTACCTTCTGCTGGCTTTTGTCAGATGTCCCAGGGTCTCTCAGCTGCAGCAGTGTCTAGCCAGGGAAGTTTATCTTGCCAACTACAGCAACTTTTGGAGAGGAAAAATATTTCCCTACATTTCAAGATTCTTCCAGTTGGTCTAAGAATTAAATTGACATGAGACAGATTAACAGAAGAAAAAACAAAGTTTAATTAACTGTGGGCAAAGGCCCAGTATTAAAATTGAGACCTAAATAAATGACAAAGATAGGCAGCCTTTATACTTTTTAGACAAAGAAATAATAAATCTGTGAGGAACTGACTGTAGAAAGAAAGTAGAATTGACAGTAGAAAGACAGTAAGAAAACTTAGTTTGGGAGCTTTAATCAGTGAGGAATTCTAAACAGAATTGGGCTGAAGTAATAAATTAGCAAAAGTAACAAGGTTTTTGGGGTGGCTGGGTGGCTCAGTTAAGCATCCAACTCTTGATTTCATCTCAGGTCATGTCTCAGGGTCCTGGTATCAAACCTTGCATCAGGTGAGCACTCATCGAGGAGTCTGCTTAAGACTCTCTTGCTCCCTCTGCCCTTCCCCCTCCCCACTCTCTTTCTCAAATAAATCTTAAAAAAAAAAGTAACAAGTTTTTTTTTTTTAATATATATAAGCTTCTTCAGCCTTGAATTACGTGTCTGCTGAGGAATGTCATCAAAAAGACATGACTGATAATTGACCTATGAGCTGAACTGGGCTCTTGGAGGCTCCTTACCCCCCCTTCTGTCCTTGGAATGTGGCTTCCACTTGCCTTTCCCACTCCCAGGGGCTGCTCCAAGAACAGAGCCTTGAGATAGTGATGTGGTGTTGAGAACACCTGTACTGTATATGTGACTGAACCCAATTAAGGCCTAAAAATTTTAAGATTAGGCGGGCAAGTGTGAGGATCCTTTCCTCTTGCTGCTACCCAAGATAAGCCTCGTATGTAAGTGTTCTTTGTGTATTAAAATAGCCACCTACCTACCTGAAGTGGCCTGCCTTTTTCTTTGGTCTCTCCCTATCCTCTGCGTACGGGGGCTGGTTTCAAAATTGTACCTGGGAAGCTCTCAGGAGGGCTATAAACCAACACTGTCTCTGATGATAAGGATGTCTCTTTACTTCCTGGTTACAAGGAGGGTATCACTGACATGGGTGATTTATTTCCTGCTTTCAGGAGGCAAAGGGAAATCTGGGTGTCCTTCTTGCACTGGCTGTTCCTTAAGTAACCTTAATTCAAAATAATAAGTATGTCAAAGTGGCATAATTTGGGGCAGCCTACTCTTGGTCCCCACATGCACATTTGTGTAGGTTAGGGCTTGAAAAAAGCAGATGCCGTGGTCCCCCAAGAAATGACTCAGGAGACCTAGATTCTCTGGACATGACCCAGTTCAGGCCCCTAATTTCCGAGACCTGCTACAGCTCACACATGAGCAGTTTGCACCATCCATCCTTGGTTTCCTGGATACTCCAGTGCTATGGAGCTCAGATGAGTCCCCAACCAAATGCATAGCCTCTGGCGCAGAGAGAGAGAGCCCAATCCCAGCTCCCCCCACCCCCCAATCATTCTGAAATAACAGCTTTAAACTTGCAACAATCCGTTCCCATTTGGACGGGCTCCTCGCTGGGGTCCTGAGTTCACCAATAATCAAGGCTCCCAGGTGTCTATTAGTAACGAATACCCAGACCAGCTCACTAGATCCAGCCCTAGCAAGACAGTCCAGACTCCTCTAGTTCTGCCTTCAGGGGGAATATGCACATTTGTAGAGACTAATGTTTGGAATTAGGCAGATGCCAGGTACCCCCAAGAGCCCCTTCCTGTTACCCATCCTTGCCCATCACTGTCCTGCCACAGGTGCCTGGCTTCCAGGATTTGTGAGGCTCGCACATGTGCAGTGAGAACCCGTACACCATCCTTAAGAAAAGGGGCCCTCCAAGCCTTAGAGGCTCTGACCACGGTCCCCAACCACCTGCATAACCTCTAGCGTGGAGGACGCCCACCTTCCACAACTCCCTCTGAGGCAGCAGCTGCAAATGGGCAACACTCCCCGTGTGGACTTGCTGTTTGTTGGGTTTGGGGCTTCCCTGGGAACCAGGACTCCCAGGTGTTTCCTCACGGAAGATACCCTTTCCTGCCCACCTGGCCCCTCCCTGGCAAGGCAAGTGAAAAACCTCCAGCTCTCTCTTTAGGGGGAATATTCCACAATGGGTAGTTTGGCCTTGCAACCTGACTGGTATCATGTACCCCCAAGAGTCCACTCCAAAGAACCTGCCTCTGGTGACACTTGCCCTGTTTCAGGACCTGGCTGCCCTCTCCTGGGTAGTCTTCATAAGCCATACATATCCTGTCAGTTGCCCTTGGCAGCCAGGGCCCTACAAGCCTGTGGAGCTGGGGCCAAAACAGTACCACCTTGCCTCAAGGGTAGAACGTGCCCACTCACCCCCCAAAAATTGCTGAGGCATCATCTGAAGTTGGCGACAGTCCCCGTCTGCTGGGGTCCCAGACTTCAGCAATGATCAAGGCTCCCTATGAAACTCTGGCCAGGCCCCGAACACCTGCAAAGCCTCAGGTGTGGAGGGATCACACCTTTAGAATACAGTTCTGAGCCAACAGCTGCAAATGGGTAATATCAGTCTTTATGTGGACTTGCTGCCTTAGCAGGGTACTGGGATTTTCTAGGAACCAGAACTCCCAGGTGCCTCCAAATTAAGGATATCCTGTCTTACAAAACCGGCCCCTCCCTGGAAGGCAACTGAAAAAAACTCCAGCTCTGGGGCACCTGGGTGGCTCAGTCGTTAAGCATCTGCCTTCGGCTCGGGTCATGATCTGGGATCCTGGGATCGAGCCCCACATCAGGCTCCCTGCTCGGCGGGGAGCCTGCTTCTCCCTCTCCCACTCCCCCTGCTTGTGTTCCCTCTGTCAAATAAATTAAAAACAAAACAAAAGAAACTCCAGCTCTGCCCTTGGTGGGACATATTCCACAATGAGTAGTAGTATCGTCCATTACGCTGATGCGTTGTATCCCTGTAGCCCCCTCCTGTGACCCAGGCTTACCTGGCATTGCCCTATTCCAGGTCCCTCACTATCCTGACTTGTTCGACCACGCATACAGATTCGGCTCCCTGACAGCTCACCCCTGGACTGCCGTGGCCCTCCCGGTCTGTCGAGCTCAGGCCATTCCTAAATTGCCTGCTAGCCTCCAGGGAGGAGAGAACCCACCCTTCAAAAATCTGTCTATGGGGGCGCCTGGGTGGCTCAGTTGGTTAAGCGACTGCCTTCGGCTCAGGTCATGATCCTGGAGTCCCAGGATCGAGTCCCGCATCGGGCTCCCTGCTCGGCAGGGAGTCTGCTTCTCCCTCTGACCCTCCCCCCTCTCATGTGTGCTCTCTCTTTCTCATTCTCTCTCTCAGATAAATAAATAAAATCTTAAAAAAAAAAAAAAATCTGTCTATGGATCCACCCTAAACGGACAACTGTCGGTCTCCTTTGGGCTGGCTACCTGATGGGCTTTTTCAATTTTCCAACAATCAGGGCTCCTAGGTGTCTCTATGGGACAGTCCCCTAACTATTCCAAGTTGCCCAGCCCTGGCAAGGCAGTCCGGACTCCCCCAGCTCTGCCTTCAGGGGGAGTATGTGCATTTGTGCAGTTTAAGGCTTGGAATTAGGCAAATGCCAGCGACCCGCAAGAGCCCACTCCTCCGAACCAACCTGGACCTACATGATCCTGTTCCAGAATCCTGCTACCCTGACTTGCACCGTTTGCACATGCGCAGTGCAAATCCTGTTAGCAGGACTTGGCCTATAGGGGGCGCTCCAGACCCGCTGAGCTCCTGCAGGTGTATAGAGAACACACACGCTGAAAATATTTTTGAGGCTCCATTTGAAACTGGAGACTGTGAGTCCCCATTTGGACTGGCTGCCTAACGGTATCCTGGGCTTCCCCAGCAATCAAGGCTCCCAGGTGTCTCTTACGGGAGGGTACTCCAAAGATTTCATGTGGCCCCACCCTGGCTAGGTGGTCCAGATTCCTCTAGCTCTGCACTCAGGGGGTAATATGCACATTTATGTAGGTTAGCATTGGAATTAGCCATAGACCGTGTACCGCCAACAGCCTGCTCCAGGACCTGGCTTCTCCAGACACCTGCCCTGCTACCCTGTCCCCCACGGCTCCCACATGGGCAGTATGCATCCTCTCTGCCCACCAAGTGCAGTTGGAGCCTCCAGGCCTGTGGAGATGGGGCCATTCCCAAACCACCTGCAGAGGGAGCCCACCTATTAAAAATCTTTCTGAGGCGGCAGCTTTAAACAAGGTGCGGCCAATCCCCATTTGGAATGGCCGCCAGATGAGGTTCTGGGCATTCCAGTAAACAAGGCTCCCGGGTGTCTCTTAAGTGAAGGATACTCCAGCAGCCCACCAGGCCCTGTCCTGGAAGGGCAGTCTAGACTCTTCCAGCGAAGCTTCAGAAAGAATATGTGCATTTGTGTAGCTTCGGGCTTGAAATCAGGCAGATGCTTTTGTATCCCTAATGGCTTGCTCCCGGGACGGCGTCTCCAGACACTTGCCCGGTTCCAGGTCCCTACTATTCCGATCTGTGCTGCTTGCAAGTGCAGAGTTGCACCCTGTCAGCCCTCCGAAGGCAGCCGGGAGCTCTCGCCTGTCTCCAACCACCCGCATGGCCTCCTGAGTGGGTGGATCCCACTCCTGAAAATCTTTGAGGTGGCAGCTTGAACGGGTGACAATCAGTCCCCATTTGAACTGGCTCAGTAATCGGTTCCTGGGCAATCGAGGCTTCCAGGTGTGTTTATTAAGACACCCTGGCCTGTCTGCAGGGCGGGATGCCAGCAAGGCAGTACACTGCCCTCCAGCTCTGCCTTCAGGCTAAGACTTGGAATGAGGCAGATGCCAGGTATCCCAAATTGCCTGTCCTGTGACCTGGCCTTTTCCTCTAGCTGCCTTCTTCCAGGCCCCCGACTACCCTGACCTGCCCTAACCTGGGTCTACACATTCCCCATCTTGTCAGCCAGGCCTGGCCTGCAGGGTACTCTAGACCTTTGGAGTTCTGAGAAGGACCCCAACCACAGGAAAGGGTAGAGGGGGGCCCACATCTGGAAAATCTTTGAGTCAGATTTAAACTGATGACAGCCAGTCCCCATTTGACGGGCTGCCTGATGGGGTTTTCTAGCCATCAAGTCCCCCAGGTGTCTCTTACAGCTCTGTCTTCAGGGGGAATAGGGTTTTTTTTGTGTAGGTGAAAGCTTGGAATTAGGCGAAATAGCCCTCTCCTGTGAACCAGGCTTGTCTGATACTGACCTGTTGTAGGACCCGGGTTCCCCTGCTCTACTCCATCCACGCACCTGAGGTCTCCACCCTGTTAATAGGCCTCGGGCTGCAAGGGGCACCCAAGGCCTGTGAAGCTCTGGCAGGCCCCCAACCCAGGGTTCAGAGAGCCCACACCCTGAAAATATTCTGGAGCTTCAATTTTAAACTGGGATTTTTGGTCTCCAGTTGGATAGGCTGTCCGATGGTATCCTGGGCTCCTCCAGCAGTCAAGGCTTCCAGGTGTCTCCTACTGGAGGGTATCCCCTGTAGCCCCCTAACCCCCCCCCCCCCAAGGCAAGGCAGTCCAGATTGCCCCAGCTCTGCCTTCAGGGGGAGTATGACCTTTTCCAAGGGTTAGGGTTAGGATAAGGCAGATGCCTTGCACCCCCCAACAGCTCACTGTTGTGACCATGCTTCTCCGGACTCTCCCGGTTACAGGTCCCTGGCTCCCCTGACTTGTGCAGCACACGCGTGCGCAAGAGACACCCGTCAGCCGGCCTTGGGCAGCCAGAGCCCTCCAGGCCTAAGGTTGGGCCTGTCCCCAGTCACCCGCATAGCTTTCTGGGCGGGTGGAGCCCTCTTCCGAAAATGTTTCTGAGGAGGCAGCTTTAAATAGGCGATAGCCCATATTCAACACGGGCTGCATGATGGGGTCCCTGACTTCTACAGCCACGAAGGCCCTCAGGTGGGTCTTATCTCGGGTACCCTGGCCAATCTGCTTGCTTCCTCCAGCTCTGCCTTCAGGGAGGAATACGAACGTTTGTGTAGGAGAAGGCAGATGCCAGGGACCGCGGCTGGCTTGCTTCTAGGACCCGGCCTCTACCAACAGCTGCCCTCTTCCAGCCCCTGGCTCCCCTGACCCGCGCGGCTTGCGCGTGCCCGGCTTGTACCCCTTCCGCCCTCCAAGGGCAGCCAGGGCCGTCTGGGTCTGTGGAGCTGGGGTCCGTCCGGAGTCACCTGCAGAGCCTCCAGCACAACAGAGCCTCCCTCCACCCCCAATCTTTGTGAGGTGGCTGCTTTAAACTGGCAACAGTCCAGTCCCTGTCTGGACCAGCTGCACAAGGGGGTCCCGGACTTACCAGTAATCTAGGCTCCCAGTTGTCTTGGCATGGATATCCCAGCAGCCTGGTAGTCCTGTCTTGGCCAGGCAGTCCATACAGCTCCAGCGTTACCTTCAGGGAGAACAGATGCATTTGCGTGGATTAGGGCTTGGAGTTAGGCAGATGCCTTACACCCCCTGTCAGCCTGCTCCTAGGACCATGCTTCTCCGGACACTTTACCTGTGACAGGTCCCTAGCTCACCCGACCTGTGCAGCACACGCATGCGTAAGAAGACACCCGTCAGCCAGCCTTGAACGGATGGGATCTTTCAGGCCTGTGGAGTTCTTTCCTGTACCCAAATCGCTGCACAGGCTTTTGGGTATATGGAGCGTCCCCCCTCTCCCCGCTCCCTGCAGAAAGTAGCTTTAAAAGGGTGATGGCTCCGGGTTGGCTCAGTTGGTTAAGCGTCTGCCTTCGGCTCAGGCAGTAATCCTAGGGTCCTGGGATCAAGTCCCCCATCGGGCTCCTTGGTCAGTAGAAAGCCTTCTTCTCCCTCTCCCTCTGCTGCTCCCAGCCCCCTCCCCCACTTGTGTGCTCATTCTCTGTCAAATAAATAAATAAAATCTAAAAAAGTAAAATGAGACGGTGATAGTCCAAATTTGGACGGGCTTAACGATGGGGGCCCTGGCTTCTACAGAGATAAGAGTCCTACGAATGTCTTATTGGGGGATACCCCAGCCAGTCCTCTGGGCCAGACGATGGCAAGGCAGTGTGATTTCCTCTGGCTCTGCCTTCAGAGGGAATATGTGCATTTTTGTAGGGTGAGGCTAAGAATGAGGTAGACGCCACTTACCCCAAACAGCTTGCTCCTGTGATCAGGCCTCTCCCTACCGCCGGCTTCTTCCGATCCCTGGCTACCCTCACCTGAGCAGCCTGCACATGCTCATTCCGCACCTTGTCGGCCGGCTTTGGCCTGCAGGGGGCACTCCAGGCTCGCGTAGCTGGGGCGGACACGCAACCACCTGAAAGTAATCAAGGAGGAGGGACTCCACACCGGTAAAATATTTGAGGCTCCATTTGAAACAAGGCTGTCAGTCCCCATCCAGACTGCCTGCCTGACGGGTTCTGGGCTTACCAGTAATCAAGTCTCCCAAGTGTCTCAGTGAAGGATACCTTGTCAGCGCACCAGGCCCTGTCCCGGCCAGGCAGTGCAGACTCCTGCAGATTTATCTTGGGAAGAATACACACATTTGTGTAGGTTGGGGCTTGGAACTGGGCAGGTACCTTGTAGTCCCAACGGCTTGCTCCCAGGATCCACTCTCTTTAGACGCTTGCCCTATTTTAGGTCCCTGGTGACACTGAGCTATGTGGCTGGAGATGCAAAGTACAGACCCCCATCAGCCAGCCAAGGGAGCTGGATAGGTCATTCAGTTAGTGGTTGCAAGTGTTTCTATGGCTTGTCTCCAAGAACCCCGTCATAGACCCAGCCTCTCATAGACCCAGGATCCTTGTGCTGCTGGAGGTCCCTTGCTTCCTGAACTGCCCTGTGCGCTCACGTGCCGTTCATCCTCTTCAGCCAGGCCTGTTTAGCCAGAGCCACCCCCATGTGGCCAGCTGTAGGTCCAGTACGGAGGGATCCCACCCCTGAAAAATCACTGTGAGGCCACAGCACATTGGCAACAGTCGCTCCCTATTCGGACTAGCTGCCTAAAGAGGTTCTGGGTTTTTCCAGCACCCAAGACTCCCAGGCTTAGGTGATAGATTCCCCTGGCCAGTCTGGCTCTGTCTGACAAGGCTGGCTAGTAACCTCCAGTTCTGCCTTCAGGGGCAATATGTGCATTTGTGTAGATTAGTGCTTGAAAAGGGGCAGATGCGTTGTGTCCCCAAGATCCTTGTCCTGTGAGCCAGCTTCTAGAGATCAGTGCCCTGGTTTCCCTGAACTGCGTTGCAAGCATATGTGTGGTTCCCACCCAGTCAGCCAGCCTGGGGCAGCTAGGACCCGTCCCTAACAACCTGCATAAACTCCAGTGCTGAGGGGCCGCACACCCAAAATCACCCTGAGGTAGCAGCTACACAGGAGCACCAGTGAGCCCCCACGTGGACTTGCCTGACAGCGTCCTGGCTTTGCAGCTACATGGCGTCCAGATAGCCTTTATTAGAGGCTGTCCCACCCAGTCTGCCTGGCCACCCCCTTGCCAAGCAATTTGGTATTCTCGAGCTCTGCCATCATGGAACATGGGCATTTGTATAGGTTAGGGCTTGGAATTGGGCATATGTTCCTGCTCCTGTGACCTGGCCCTTCCTATCTCTTGCTCTGGCCTCCCTGATCCAAGTTCCTGGCTACCCTGAACTCCTCCGCATGCTCATGTGCAGCAGGCATCCCTTTCCCAGGTCTTGGGTGTCCTGTGCCAGGTCTCAACTTTCTGCAGAGCCTAGAAGGTGGAGGGATCCCCCCTCCCCAAGTAGCTCTATGAGGATGCAGCTGCATACTGGGGACAGATAGTCCTCATATTGAGTTGCTGCCTGAGGGGGTCCCAGGATTCAGCAACAACCAGCACTCCCAGGTATCTCTTATTAGAGTATTCCCAGCCTCTCCCTCGCAAGACAGAGTCACCTGGAACTCTGCCTTCAGGGGGAATATTCCCTATTTAGTAGGTTAGGACTTGCTGTTAGGTATAGGTCTTGTCCCCTAAGAGCTGCTCCTCTGAACTGGTCTTTGCAGACTTGGGCCCTGTTCCAGATCTCTGGCTACACTTAAGTGCAGTCTATATCTCTTTAGATGCCTTGGGCAGCATGGCCCCTCCTGGCCTGTGCACCTAGGTCCCAGACCCAGCCACCTACATTGCATCTAGTGTTGAGGGAGCTCACACCTGGAAGATTATTCTGAGGCAGCATCTCAAATTTGGACTTGCTGCCTTATGGGTACCCAGCTTCTTCCAGAAACCAGGGCTCCCAAGGTGTCTCTCACTGCAGTCTCTCCCCGTGTGCCACCAAATGGGGTTTTAAGTGCCAATATGTGTGTGTTCAGAGTGAGAAGGTCCTTTGTGTAGGTGTAGGCTCGGACACTGAGAGATGCCTGTTTTCCCCCACAAGAGTCCATTATAGTGACAAAGACTATTAGGCTTACTCAATTCATACCCTCCACATACTTCAATGATACCAGGGGAACAGATGGAAGCTAGAATCTCCTATTCTCCTGCCCAAGTCATGTCACTAACTTAAAACACTCAAGTCTTCTCAAAAAGAATTATGAGGAGGGACTGGCTGATGGAGTGATCAGTAAATCTAAAGGCAAGGAGTTGTGAGATGGACTAATGCAGACTGGGGAGCTGAATGTAGATTGCAGGAAGGATAGGAGTGTGATGGAGTAAGGCTAAATATGTAGGTAGAAACGAGACACTCCCAAGCTCTAGGTGTCTCTTCAGTGTTTTGACTACATTCCTGAGTTGAATGAGGAAGCGCTGAACAATTTTCAACCTGCTGATGGGTTTCAGCACATGGAGAATGACAATCACATTTGCATTTTTAAAGGAGGCTCTAATATCAGTATGAAGGCTGGATTGGGGGATGATGAAACTTGCTTTAGTGAGACTTGTAAGGACACTGAGCCTCTGGCCTCCTGTGCTCTAGTCAACCGAGAGTATTCTAATGTGGCTTCTCTCAGAGACTTTTCCTTTTTTTCTAGGGGTGTTTTTGTTTCATATAAGTATAGGATTGTTCTATTAACCTTATTCCATTATGGTTTCCTAGACTGATTAATGTTACCACTATTTTCCTTGATGCTTTACAATGTTTAGCATAGCAGTTTGCCTCTAGTAAGCATAACATAAATACTAATACCTAAGCCACAAATTAATTAAACAAGAGCTTAGCTGATGACAATCAGAAACTTGGCCTGGGATGGGTTTGCTGTTTCTTTGGTGGAAACAGAACATAATCCTGTTCTAGAGGCACAGTGGTGGGAGCAGAGAGGGTCGTGCTTAACTCTGTGAAGGGGAGTTTGAGGCTTCACTGAGGATATTTCCACTGGATCTAGAAGAAAAATCCAGAAGAAAAAAAGTTGTACAAAGGAACTGTTAATGAGAAAAATGCAATTCATGATCAGAGCGTGAGAAAGCACCTCTGAAGTTCAGCTGGAATTGGGGGGCGGGGGAAAGAGTGGTGGGAAATCAGGCTAAAAGTTTGTGTGGCTATGGATGGGAAGAGCCTCATAAGCCACGCTACATTTAGCTTCTTTTTTCAATATTATTTTAAATATTGAGTCGTTATATTTACCATCTGCTTTGTATCTTCACTCAGCATAGTGTGGAGGAATAGAGGAAATGAGCTCAGGCTAACACATTAGAGAAAGGGATTGTTATTAAGGTTGCTATGTTAGGAGGTATAGACAATAATGTACATGATGGGTTTCAGCACATGGTAGTGGTTAGAAGTTGGCCTAAAATCTCTCTCTGCAGCCAGTTACCTGGCCTAAAATATCAGCATCTAGATTCGTTTGCAGAGATGAATAAGCATCCTAATTAAAATGCAAACAGAGATACAGAATTATATACTGAGTTGGAAAGCACCATCTAGACTATCCCCCACTACACACCCTAGCAATTCATGTTCTATGAATAGGTGAATAACTCCAGTGACAAGGAATTTATTCACATCAGGAATTTTATTCCATTTTTTTGAACAATATAAATGGTAGAAACTCTTTCCCTCTTTGCAGCTGCACAGTATCTAATTCCTCTTACACAAGAAACCTAGTAGTGGTTTTCCACTCCTTCGCCAATTCTAATCAACTGGTATGACTGATCCGGGGCAGTACCCAGCAGGAATTTCAAACTTCCTCCAGATTCATCAGGAAGAAGGATGGTTCAATGGCTATGTCTGTTAAGTATTCTGGAAGGGAGAGTGGCAACTTACAGGATTTATATTTTCATTCCAAACTGAGATTATTGGAAGCCAATAGCTTTAAACAACTCTACCACCTGTGTGTTAAGGGGTTCCCAAATAAACACCTAGTATATAGAAGAATCTGAATAAATGTCCTATCAGTGGATTCAAGACATGGTTTCTAACCACACCCACCACCCCCTCGCTCTCAAGTCATTCTTCCTCGGATGTTCTAGATAAAGTCTACCCTAAAATCTTGATGTCGTATTTCTCCTTTTCCACTGCACTATTGGTTTATTGGATTTCAGTACAGGTTCTCCATTTATTTCCATTAAATTTCATCTGATTAGACTTAACTTGTTGCAACATATAAAAAAATTTACTTGTCAAAAAAGTCTAAGGATTTAGGGCTTCATAAACTTAATACAAGTCAGTGGATTGATGTCAAAACAAACCCTAAAGTGGTATTAAAATCTATTGAGGGAGGAGCACCTCGGGTAGTGTAGTTGGCTAAGTGGCCAACTGTTGGTTTCAGCTCAGGTCATGACCTCAGGGTCCTGGGATTGAGACCCCCTTCAGACTCTGCACTCAGCAGGGACCCTGCTTGGGATTCTCTCTCCCCTCTCCCTCTGCCCCCAACCCTGCACTCTCTTTCTCTCTCTTATATCAATCAATCTTTTCCCCCCCAGATTTTATTTATTTGAGAGAGAGAGAGAGACAAGCAGGGGGAGTGGGAGAGGGAGAGGCAGGCTCCCTGCTGAGCCGGACTCGGGGCTTGATCCCAGGACCCCAGGATCACAATCTGAGCTGAAGGCAGACTCTTAACCGACTAAGCCACCCAGGTGCCCCATAAATAAACAAATCTTAAAAAAAAAAAAAGTATTGAGGGATACAGAATCCACAGGTGTTTAGCTTATTGTAGAGAAATCACTTATCTCCTAAATCCTATTTGAAATTCTACTTACCTTTTAAGGATTCATCTAAATGCCAATTCTTGAAAATTTCCCTAATTACCCCATTATCCCACTTTTAACGAATCATCCTCACAGCAATTTGTATATACATAATTTTTGGCATTTTACAGGTGTTATTTTATTTCTTTCTTACTAGTTTGTAAACTCTGAAACAATCCAGTCTTATGCATTTTGGTTTCTATCTTAGGTCAGGGTCTTTAGAAAAAGAGACTGAGATGAAGGTTCTTGGTAAGTAGTATGTTGAAGGAGTACTCTTAGATGAACAATAAAGAAGAGAAGCTAGACAAAAAAGTGGGTTTAATTGTAATCTTATCTCAGCCTGATCTTGGGAAGAACTTTGGGCAGGAAAAGTGTCAGAGAATCAGCCCATCTTGAGGTAAGGCAGCCTTTTGTAGCCCTACATCAGTTAGTCACTGGTTGCAGCCTTCCTCCAGGAGGAAGTCCTAACAGCGCAAGCACATCCCCTCAGCTGAAGGCAATTCTCAGAAGGGTGCAAGCTGTGGGTTTTTAGAAGCCAATACTCACAGCCACTGGGGGATGGGTGCCCCAAGCAGGCAAAGGGGATCTGGGCCACTACCAACAGTGCCTGTTACAATTTCTCTTCAGAACCAAGCATGGCATCTTCCACATACTGGGACACAATAAATGTCTACTGATCTGCACTTTTAAAGTGTTCAACCAAAAGAAGAACTTTTCTATTCAACGAAACTTTTTTTTTTTAAAGATTTTATTTATTCATTTATTTGAGAGAGAGAGAATGAGAGACAGAGAGCACGAGAGGGAAGAGGGTCAGAGGGAGAAGCAGACTTCCTGCTGAGCAGGGAGCCCGATGTGAGACTCGATCCCGGGACTCCAAGATCATGACCTGAGCCGAAGGCAGTCGTTCAATCAACTGAGCCACCCAGGCGCCCTCAACGAAACTTTTCTTATTCTCTACTGCTGATTTTGCTTTTCTGTTTATGCAGCCCATGGTGGCACTAATTGGATTTGTCATTTGGTATTAAAGTAATGGAAGGAATAAAAAAAATCATTAGGATGTCATAAAACTCTATTCCTTAAAATACTCACTGAAAACAATTTTATAGAATTTTTAGCCTATGATTTACTTCTTTGGCTTTTATTCAATATAGATAAGTAGAATTTGCATTCATCAGCTTTAAGAAGAGTTAAAAGAAGAAAATATGGATATGAAAAGGGAGCCACTCATGTAAACCTCTTTTTTTTTTTTTTGAAGATTTTATTTATTTATTTGAGAGAAAGTGAGTGAGAGAGCATGAGCTGGGGTAGGGGCAGAGGGAGAAGCAGACTCTGCTGAGCAGGGAGCTGTGCGTGGCGCTCGATCCCAGGACCCTGGGATCATGACCTGAGCCGAAGGCAGCCGCTTAACCTACTCAGCCACCCAGGCACCCCAACATGTAAACCTCTTTAATTATTTGAGAATCTTTAATTATTTGGGAATAATTATTGGAGAAATAATCATATTTAATTATTTGAGAACTACTGCCAGACCTTTAGGTAATTTTAACTGTCTGAAACAGTGTTAAGATTACAGAAAAGTTGCAGGTAGAATTTGAAGAGATTTTTTTTCTTTTGTGAGCCATTTGAAAGTATGTTGCCAACATAATGGCTTATCACCCTGAAAATTTTAATGTGTATTTACTAGAAGTAAGGATAATCTGCTATAACCACAGTACAACAATCAAAACCAGGATATTAACATTGATACATTACTATGATCAAATTCTCAGAACCCATTCAAGTTCCAATAATTACCCTGATGACATCCTTCATAACAATAAGAATTCAGGTCAGAATCACAGATTATCTTCAGCTGTCATGTCTCTTTAGCCTTTTTCAGTCCAGAACAGTTCCTTAATCTTTCTTTGATTTTCCTGATCTAACTAGGAGTTAGTTCTTTGAAAAGATAAACAAAATTTAGCTAGACTAACCAAGGAAAAAAAGAGAAAGGGCTCAAATCAATAAAATTATAAATGAGAAAGGAGACATTACAAATGATAACACAGAAATTCAAATGATCATAAGAGGCTAACATACTGGACATCTGAGAAAAAGTGGAAAAATTCTTAGAAACATACAACATACCAATACTGACTCAGGAAGAAAGAGAAAATTTAAATAGACCAATTACTAGTAAGGAGATTGAATCAGTGATCCAAAATCTCCCAATGAAGAAAAGCCCAGGACCAGATGGCATCACTGGTGAATTTTACCAAACATCAAAGAAGGGTTAATATCAATTTTTCTCACACTCTTCCAAAAAAATCAAAGAGGAGGGAACACTCCCAAACTCATTTTCTGAGGCCAGCACTATCTTGATACCAAACCAGAAAAGAACACTAGAAAAGAAAACTGCAGGCCAATATCCTGATGAATATAAATGCAAAAATTCTCAATAAAATACTAGCAAGCTGCGCTTAGCATCACATGCAAAGGATCATTCACCACGATCAAGTGGAATTTATCCCTGGGATGCAAGGATGGTTGAACATATGCAAATCAACCAATGTGATACATCACATTAATAGAAGGAAAGAAAAGAATCGTATGATCATTTCAATAGACGCAGAAAGCATTTGACAAACTGAACATTCATTCATGATAAACACTCCTAACAAATTAGGCATAGAAGGAACATATATCAATATAATAAAGGCCATATATGACAAACTCACAGTTAACATACTCAATGGTAAAAGGTTGAAAGCTTTTCCTCTAAGATCAGGAACAAGACAAATGTGTCTACTCTCATCACTGCTACTCCACATAATACTAGAAGTTTTAGCTAGAGCAATCAGGCAAGAGAAAGAAATAAAAGGTATCAGAATTGGAAAGGAAAAAGTAAAATTGTCTCTCTTTGCAGATGACATGATTTTATAAATAGAAAATCCCAAAGAGGGGCACCTGGGTGACTCAGTCGGTTAAGCATCAGCCTTTGGCTCAGGTCTCGATACCAGGGTCCTGGGATTGAGCCCCACATCGGGCTCCCTGCTCCGTGGGGAACCTGCTTCTCCTCCCTGTGCCTGCATCTCCCCCTGCTTGTGCTGTCTCTCCCTCCCTCCCTCTCTGTCAAGTGAATGAATAAAATCTTTAAAAAAAAGAAAAACCTAAAGACTCAACCAAAAAAAAAAAAAGCTCTAATCAATGTATGTTGATTGTAGTATACAAAGTTAATATACAAAAATCAGTAGTGTTTCTACTACTGTTTAGAAATAAACCCAAGCATATACTGTCAACTAATATTTGACAAGGCCAAGAATACTCAAAGGACAAAAGACAGTCTCTTCAATAAATGGTTCTAAGATAATTGGATATTCATTCTTCTTTCTTTGAATTACCTCTAACTTCTCTATTCGTCTTTTTTCTTCTCACCTTTTATTCACATTTATACCTATGAGGAAAGACAGCAAACAATAATAAAGAAGGGAGCACTTGAAAGTTCATTCTTTCCTCAGTTGATTTATGCATACAACAAATTAGTGCCCACTACAGGCCATCAGACATGCTGCAGGATCTGAGGATGCAGCAGTGGACAAAAGTGACAAAAAGACCTGCCCTCAAGGACCTTGCATTCCAGGGCAGGTGACCAACAATAAACAGGATGATTAAGTTTCCTTACTATGTTAGTTTCTCCTTATGTTTACACCACTGAACCTTAGTAGTTCAGTGGAAACTGAAACCACAGTCATACAATACCGACTGTCCCTAAGACTCATCTTGCAGATATAGCCCTTGCTACTCTTCTGGATTTTTCTCTGAGGTCAACTGCTCTCTCATGGACAAACAGTCCAACATAATCTCAAAGTAAAATGTTAAACTAGAAGAGGTTACATTTTTTTTTCTATTTGCTGAATAAAGATATAGTGTTTGTTCAAGAAATGACACATGCTTTCTCCTTTAAGAAGAATAACCATGATTTAAAATGATAAGTTTCACATTACCATTTAGGATTAACAATTTTTGTGTTTGAAAGCTATGACTCTGAGAATCTTTCATAGCTACACTGCAATACTCCATTAAAAATAAGCAAAGACTCAGTTATCTCATGCTAATTGCATATTGATGTATTTATTTCATATATGTATACATGTGTATATAAATAAAAAATAGTGTTGTCTCATGGTATGAATAAATCCAGTCAGTGAATAACATTTACACACAATGCAAAGTCGTACTTATTGAGACTGAACTGTTAAATATTCTAAAAAGAAAACATTTTTTTAAAAAAGAGGACACATAAAATAGCTGGTGAGGAATGTCTAAAATTATAATATATATCCCTACATTTGCATCAGGAAATCTATACTGACAGAAAATGTAGCTGAGTATATTTTTACATAATCACATCATCTATCAACCTAACAGATTTATAACAGTATTATTCTCATGCAGCTAAATAACTGCAACTTCGAGTATCAGCCAGTCTCTTGTGATCAGTACTAATATCTGTATTATGCTTTTAAATCCAGTCATAATGGAATTTCAAACTGCCTCAGCATCAGAAATTGCTTCCCTTTCCACTACACAAACTACGCTGCGGGTTTGCTTAGAAACTCTTTGTTGAAGAATCGTCTTGCTTCAACATTACTAAGGGAAACAGAGCAGCGAGATGGATTCTGTCTTCTGTATTCAATGCTTTCAACTATGGCGTTCTTTATCACCTGCAAATAGAGGGAAAAGATGTATAATTAGTATTGCTCTAAACTCATGTAAACATTCGTTTGGTCAAAACAAAAATCTAGTTGATCTTTTTATTATAGTTTTCTTTTTGAAATAGAGAGAGAGAAACCTCGGAGTCATGGATGTGTATATTTAAATCCAACATCCCACCGTTATACTCGTATTAAGCTCATGTCCAGAGCTTAATTTATCTTTATTCTGGTTTTCAATGGGGAGGTGATAAGAGGGAAGAAATAAGTAACTACTAAATGTAGAATTTATGTTCTTTACAGTGAGTGGACAAGCAGGAATGAGGGACCACAACGGAGCAGACTTTCTTTAAGCCTAATGAGAAAAGAAGGCATCGCCGAAGAATTGCCCTGCTTTCTCACCTAAACAAATACAGTTGTAAAACATAGATGTCCTCTATCTAGAAAATACCACACTTTGTGATTTTATTGATGATGACTTTTTTATTCAGAATAATTTTCACATATACTCAAATTAATGGTGACTACAACTTCTAAGATTGCTATTCCAATTATATTTTCTTCTGGTATGAAGTTAACCTAGTTAAGAACTTCTGGAAAGAAGACAAGATTTGGAATTTGGTTAAAGCAGTTGTTGCAGAGCAATGGGTATGGGCTTTGGAAGAGAGGCCTGTATATTAATCTTTTCTCTGTTGCTTATTTGGAACCCTTTCAAAATCAGAAAGACTCCACTCCCTAGGACAGGACATAGGATTTCATCTTCACCAATGAACTACAAGTTTGAGGGCACAGAAGAAAATCACAGCGACTATTTTACAATTCCCTTCATTCTCTACTCCAGGGATTGTTAAACAACATTAAGGTATTATCTGCATTTGTTTCAGCCCTCTGCCCTACTTGGCAAGTCCGAGCAGCTTAGGACCCAAGGCGCCCTCCCACTCAGAGCTAGAGTGGCCCACTTGGCCTTGGAGATATGTAGAGGGGTTTTCCCCTGTCCACATCCAGTGTGACTGGGCCAGCCAGGTTCAATGCTTGGAGGAGAGAGACACGTGACCTGGGGGGTGCTAACACACAACTAATATTCTGTGACTTTATGTCGGACCTGAGGGGCAGGCCCGTCTAATTCTCTAACAGTAACTTTAAACAACAAACAGTTGTATTCTGGAAAGAGGGATTTATCACAGACATGTGACATCTTGATTTGCTTTATGACTTTTGAATTATATAGAGAGAATATGTATAATAAAACATAGTATCATACCTGTATGTATCTATATTGTCTTATGGGCTCAAACGTTACTGAGTCTTTTAAGTAAAGCAGGTATTTGCTGACCCCATTTTTCCCATGAGTAAGGGAAACATAATGAATTCTATGGTGACAGAAGAGGCTTCAGGCCTCTGAAGGAGACCCTGACCCAGGACCTCCAGGCACAATCACTTCTTGGCTATGTGAGGTCAAGGAGAATCCTTGAACCTGTTTCGGTCTTCTTTAAATTGGGAATAATAATAATACTAACCTTGGTTTTTGTGGGGATTTATATAAAGTATTTTGTATAATACCCAGCACCTCGGAAACATTCCATAACTAGCATCTATTTATTGTTGTTATTTTTAAACTGACCATATGTGTGAAAATGCAGGAGCTTTAATTTGGATACGAGGCTATCAAGTTTAATAGAAATAAACACACAGTGTATATCCAATTGTGGGCTTATTATATAGTAAAAGTCAGCAAATCAATTCTGCTATGAAATGTGTCCTACTACATCTTTTTTTTTTTTTTTTTTTTTTTTAGGATTTTATTTATTTATTTGAGAGAGAGAGCAAGCGAGCAAGTGAGCAGGGCTCAATCCCAGGACCCTGGGACCATGACCTGAGCCGAAGGCAGAAGCTTAACCAACTGAGCCACCCAGGTGCCCCCCTACTACATATTCTTTTAATAATCTCCCTGCTTTGGGGGCGCCTAGGTGGCTCAGTCCTTAGGCATCTGCCTTCGGCTCAGGTCATGGTCCCAGGGTCCTGGGAACAAGCCCCGCATCGGGCTCCCTGCTCAGCGGAGAGCCTGCTTCTCCCTCTCCCACTCCCCCTGCTTGTGTTCCCTCTCTCACTGTCTCTCTCTCTGTCAAATAAATAAAAACCTTTAAAAAAAAAAAAATCTCCCTGCTTTCTAGACAGTATGTCAGCAAGTTTTCATTTGGTGTCTCCTTCACCATACCAGCACAAGACACAGGAACCCTCACTGCAGAGAAATATCCAAGTCAAATAAAAATCAACTCTTTGTTTTCCAAATACCTTAAAAGCTTTAAAAAAAAAAACCACAGGGAAATTATATTAATAATGACTGCTGTCAATTCCTTTATAATTAATTCATAAGCACAAAAAAATCAGCAATATCAATACCATGAACTAGTGGATTTCTCATAAGTGGGCCTTGGCAGGTGTTTCTAGTAAACAGGCCATTCTTATGAAGGAAAACGAATATTTACATTTATTAACTCTGAAAACCCCAAATCATATGCAATTAGAATGTGCAAGTTGTACCACTAGGTGGCATATTAACACTATGAAACCATTGCCCCAATTTTTCAGATTGCTGCAGAACACAGCCATTGGTTGTGATTTACAATTCTATGATATAAACAGAAGAGGCTAAACTCAATCCTACATCAGTGCTAAATCCAAACCTCCTGTCATGACACACGGTACAGTTCCATATCCAAAGAAGAAATCCGCCATCTTTGAATCTTCCTAGTTTTTAAATGTTATTAGGTGTAATCTTCATCAGTGTTTATATCTAATTTCCTCTTTCATCCCCCCTTAAATTCGTTGAGATTCTAAATCTTTCCCTTCTGTGGTATCCTACAACACCCCTCCTCTCTCAAACTTCTCCACACCCCCTGCCCCTCCCTAAGTATGACTGACCCACGTCATCCTTAATGGGTGCCCTTCAATAGCCTCCTAATTGTTGATCCAGACTCTTTAAATCTACAGCAAGAAAGGCAGAGAATAGGGTGCCTGGGTGGCTCAGTCGTTAAGGCTTAAGCCTCTGCCTTCGGCTCAGGTCATGATCCCAGCGTCGTGGGATCGAGCACCACATCAGGCTCCCTGCTCGGCGGGAAGCCTGCTTCTCCCTCTCCCACTCCCCTTGCTTGTGTTCCCTCTCTCGCTGTGTATCTTTCTGTCAAATAAATAAAAATCAGAAAGGAAGAAAAGAAATAAGAAAAGAAAAGAGAAGAAAAGAAAAAAGAAAAGAAAGAAAGGCAGAGAATAAGAAAAGGAAACATAAAATGTGAACTTCTCCCAAGCAACCCACAAGCAAATACTTAATTCCCACAATAGAAAATTAAAAATGGGGCGCCTGGGTGGCTCAGCTGGTTAAGCGACTGCCTTCGGCTCAGGTCATGATCCTGGAGTCCCGGGATCGAGTCCTGCATCGGCCTCCTTGCTCAGGAGTGAGTCGGCTTCTCCCTCGGACCCTCCCCTCTCTCATGCTCTCTCTCTCTATCTCATTCCCTCTCTCAAATAAATAAATAAAATCTTAAAATAAAAATAAAAAAGAAAATTAAAAATGACCCCAACGAGGAAGTTACCATATATTTTGAAAGAGAAATAAAAATTACAGATATAGAAGAATACAAGAAGATATTCTGGTCTTAAAATTGCTACGAATCTGCCAGCAAATGTCTGCCTCTCCAATAAAAACTGAAATGTCACAAAAGCAGGGGCCTTATTAGTCTTGTCAGTTTTGATCGCAGCACTTAGAACACAGAAGGGGAACCATAAGTATTTGTAAAAGTAATGAATGCACAGGAGGTTGAGTTCAACAAAGTTTAACTCATGGAGACAATGAGATGCATGAAAGGGCAGGCAGACTCTAAGTGCAGTGCAGGCACAGGGCATTCTCAAAGAAAGACGATCCTGTAAAAGGGCTGAAGGTGGGAGATCATGGCATGTGTAGGAAGCATCTGGGCACTGGCCTGGCTGGAATGTAGATTGTGTTTGGGAAATAGTAGGAAATAAGGCTGCTTGAGAAACAGATGGTTCAAAAGTGGGAAAGAGTGAGGAAAAAACATGCGACCCCATCCTGGCTCCCCACATGACTGTGTGACCTCCAGCCATCTGCCTCCATTACCCTTGACTCAGTTTCTTCACATATAAATAAAGATACCTACCTCAGAGGCTAGTTTTGAGTGTTATATAGTTGAGGGGAAAATATCTAGCTTATGTTAAACATTCAAAACTTTTTTCGTTTTCTTTTGTACATGTTTGTATCCTTAGTTACTAAAACAGTGACTGACACAGTACTCAATAAATATGTGTTGAATTAATGAATAAAAGATGGAAAGAGATTATAGGCAGCATTAAAGGTAGATGAATTTGGGCCTTACATATTAGGCCATGATATATAATAAGCTTCTAAGTTACTTTTAAAAGATAAAAAAATTAACTCTACCTAAATGCTATTATGATGATGAAATAGCAATAAATTAAGCATTAAGTACCAGTACTTCTGGATATATACTTTTCCTCATTTAATTATTTTTTAGAGGGAAAGAAAGCACAAGCAGGGGTGGGGGAAGGGTAGCAGGGGAGGAAGAGAGAGAATCTTAAGCAGGCTTCACACCCAGCGTGGAGCCCGCTGCGGGGCTCCATCTTACTACCCTGAGATCACGACCTGAGCTGAAATCAAGAGTCGGATGCTTAACCGACTGAAGCACCCCGGGGGCCCCACTTTCCCTCATTTTAATTAGCATCTAGTATTTAACACTTTATAGAACTGTTTGAGAAGGGATTTTAGAAGCTCATTGTTATGCACCGTTGGCATATATTGAATAAATTGACACATCACCTGTTCTTAGAATATGCCTGCTGATTTAATAAATTGAATGAGTGAGACTGAGTAGCAGTACATTTTCCTGTGAGCACTGAATCAACAAGGTCCTGGGAAAGGAACTCTCAGAGCCACATTCTCTCCAGATTAAACTGGTGATTTATGAGGAGAGCATGTAGCCACAATCCATTCCCACTCTATGTGGTCAGAGATCCTGCCTCCAACCGACAGACCTGCATTCTAACACTTGCTATCCCTTCTTCCTATCACATCGAACTCTGCAACAATTTCAGCTAACAAGTCAATAGCATTTTAAAAACCATTCACTAAAATTTTATTACATATTTTAGGTCCCAGGCCTTGTGATGAATGTCTCTGGAGGATATAAAAGGTAAATAAGGCAAGTTATTGTTTTTAAAGGGTTTAAAATTTGTAAGTAAAAGCAGAAGACAATATGAACACTGATCATAATTATTACTATCATATTAGTTGCTTCAATTCATTAGGTGTCTCTTACATGCCAAGCCCTTAAATTATATTATTTTACTTAATCGACACCCTGGTCCTGTAAGATATGCATCACTGTTTCCCCTTACAAACCAGGAAAGGAAAACTTGGAAAAGTGAGCCAACGTATCTGAGGTCACTCAGCCAATGAGGGTTTAAACACTCAGTTTGGTCGGACTCCAAAGCTTCTGTGTTTCCCGCATACCACATGTCTACTGGTATAAGTCACTCTACGTTTCTATGTTAAGTTTCTTAAAAAAAAACAAAAAAACACCAGCAACCCCCCCCCCCCCAAATTAAATGCCATCATTGTAAAAGGACTGAGGCAATGTTCAGTGAGAAAGAATTTGGGAGGGCTGAGTAAGTGCCGAACCTGCTGCTAATGAGAAACCCAGGCTGCTGTCATGGAGCAGAAACAGAGCAAAAGTTCTCTAACGATGAATGGGAATTTAGGTTCAGCCAAGCAGGCCAGCTAGGACCTCTGGGGAAAATAAACCAACAGAAGCATACAGCTGTCGGAGACAGGGTGGTCTTTTCAGAATAAAAAGTTAAGCCAGAATGTTAATTGAAGATGAAAATTTGCCTTAAGCCACAGCAGTCATGGCCACAAATGTGAAAACCACTTTCCCTGGAGTTGGCAGTCGGGGAGGGGTCTGCATTAGAAGAGTTTCTATTCCCAGGGTCCACAGTTTGCAAGCAGCTCTGACAGCCTGTGGCAAGTAATTATGTGCTGCATTGCTGAAGTGTGAATTAGTAAGCTACTCTATTCAAATGGTGTGGGAATGAGTGATTTAGCTAATGACTGAGCCTAATGAGCTCTCCAGCATTCTACCTTGGCAGTTTTGTTGGTCTTCATTTATCATCACTTACCAAGAAGCTTTGATTCTGATAAAATACATTTTCTTGGTTAAAAGTGAGGGGTCAGGAGGGGTAATCAAAAAAGAGATACAATGTCAGTGAACACTGGAATTCCTACCTCGGTATGAAATGTACACGCATGCAAACACACACACACACACACACACACACGAATCACTTGAACACAAGTCTCAATGGTCATATAATTTAAGAGAAAGCTTACATTCATTCATGCCATCTCCAACCCCCAAAATTTACTGCCTAGGCTATTACCCGTATAGACTTGTCTATATTATTAATTCTGGGCATTTGCAAAGGTCTTGGAGTATATCCATCCTGGTATAGGATATAGACACACACAGGTAAGGTTCCCATTTATAGAGCAGCTTCTGACTGTTCATACGTCACCTGATGATTCACTATTCTGAGAGGTGCTGTTACACCTGTTTTAGAGATGAGGCAACTGAGGCCCAAAAAGTTTAAGTAGCTTATTCAAAGTCACACAGGTGGCCCATCTGAGATCTAAATGAGATATAAAGCCCATGACCTTGCTTCTACACACTATGCCAGAGAAGTTTTTGGAAGCAATTAAATCCTGCTTTATTAATTAATGTTTGATGAGCGGTTTGTCAGGAAAGTTATTTTGGAATTCAGTCTTTTTTTGCTTAGGCTTTTACTTTTTCATCTATGTGTCAAACAAACTACTTTGAAGAATATGTAAATAAAACTATATCTTTCTTTATAGCAAACAGCTTAGCAGGTTTTATATAAACCAGAACTGAAAAACAATGAGAAAAATGTAGTTGTTTAAGTTACAGATACAGATATCTATCCATTCACACTCATCTACAATATACACAGACATACTTATAAATATATATATATATGTATGTGTGTGTATCCTTTTATTTTTCCAAGCCCAAGAGGGTATTTATATATTCCTACAGTCCATTTTTTTTTCCATTTGAGGACAACTGATCAAGTTTAATATATTTCATCCCAAGGAATACATTGTTTTGAGTTTGTTAGTTTCACACTAGAAATAGGATTGTTCTGCCATTACCCCTTGGTTCTCTTTTGACAGCATGGGGTTTTATTAAACACAACTCTATCTTGAGAATGTCTGTTTAAATCATAGCTTAAAATACTGATTTTCTCTTAATCCAGCATATGGATTTCAGATGACTGATTGTAAGATAAAAGAAAAAAGATAAACTATATTTAGAAAACTAATCCCATATACACAGAACCCTCATTCATATACTGTGCTTTCTTTTGCACCATTTGCAAGGTATCCAAAAAGATTGGCAAATCAGATACAACACTTTTCCCTCCCCAATTAATTTCTTTCTTTTTCTTTTACTCTTTTCTTTTTTAATGTGCAAAATCCAGCTAGGCTAATGAACTTGGGCTTTCACAATGGATAATAATTTGTCAGACCCTGTGATTTGGAACTACAAGCCAACATGATTCCAGTTACACAACAGTGTTCTTAAATGGTGAGTTAGAGATCACAGAACTTCACATGGTCAAGGAATCTTCGCCGCAGATATACTGGGGTTAGGGATGACCTAAGTGAAGAGAATGACTCGTTTCTGAAGTTCCTAACACAAAGCGTACTTGATATCTCATGAGCTAAAAATGGGAAGGCTGCTACTTTTGGCAACATTCCCAAGATCTACAAAAATAAGAGCATTTAAAAGCATGAGTGTATCTATGAAAACTCATGATATTTTAGCAGATAACTACACTTCTGGTTACATTCACTTTCCTACCTTTATATTTCCTTTTTATCACTTTTCTTCCTACTCATAATTTATTTCTATCAGATGACGAATACACTAGATACTTTGGGAAAGAGGCTGAGTATTAACCAATCCTTCAATCAAATTATCATATAAAATATGGGCTCTGCCAATTTAGAGCGATTACTCTTTATTTGTGATTTTTATAGGGTTCTTCTGGAGAGTAATAAAATAACGTACAAAAAATAAAATGGTACAATTTGGATGATATCATTCATAAACCTTATTTTTATTTTTAATGAATTAAAAAGGTATTGCTATGTTCATGTGATATGGAAGTATGTGACATTGTCAAGGATCACAGGAGATACTTACATCAATGTTGTTCAGGGTATTGAAGCGCATGAGATCATGCAGCCTTTTGAATGCTTGATTTGTATATTGAAAGTTGAAGGTCGAAAATGGTGATTCAGGGTCATCAAAAATATCAAAATCAGCTATCTCTTTCTCTTCTTTAGTTTCTCTCGGAACACCTAAATATTAGAAGAGTCTCAAAGGTTGTGATTTTGAAAACACCAAAATATCTCTAAAACCCAAGAAAGAAAACATACAGATAGCTGTAAACATAACATAGGGAGCCCTCACTGGGGTCATGGGATCTGTAGTATGCACTGTTATGCTCTCACCCATATTCCCTGGGTTGAGATATCCAGGTGTTCTGCCTGGGAAACTTCCGATTGCCCGCATTTGCATCTTTCTACCCCATCCTGCAACAGGCTGTTTTGCTCTCTAGCAGCAGGTTGTAAGTTCTGGTAAATAACACTCTGCCCCAGGCAGCAGTCAACCAAAGACTCTAGGAAGTTAGGATATAAATACCCCAGTTCCCTTGACTCTTGTATGAATGGGAAGGATGATTCTGGAGCATAGTTTCTGTTCCATTTCCTAGGCTTTCCCAAAAGGATCAAATCTTCCTCGTGGTAGTTGGCTTACTAACACATCTTTTGTTGTCTACCTTCATCACTTCCCTACATCCTTAGTAAAATCCCCTAGTCCACTCAAATAAACGGTCTGCACTTGAATTCCTTTCCTGGAATCTGCTTCTGGGGAATCCAAACCAAAACATTATCAAACTGTGTTCATGCCACAGGAATCCCCTACGCAGTCTCTATTTGAGAATTAACAGTGATAGAAAATTCTCTGGGTTTCAAGTACTCCTACTGTTAAATAACTAAAAATACCCACCAATTCTTCCTTCTCTTGTTTTGAAGAATGACTCATAATAACCTCCCTTCCTACTGATCCTTTCTCTGTCTTCCTCCACCATCTGGAAGATCACTTTCTTCTCCATCATCCCATGTCAAATTTGCCATGACTTTCTTTTATATCTTTCCTATCATAACTGAACTTTCTGGTCCAAGGATAATATGATTTTTAGGCCTTAAGCATCCTGCTTGTCAATCTCTAGATCGCCTTTTGTTAATCAATATTTTCCAGGATATAGAAGAATCTACAGACTCTGGATGTAGTAAAACAGGACAACTGTGCCTTGAACTTGATTCTCTTTTTCTACAAAACATAACAAAGCAACCTGAAATTATTATTTATGTTGTACTGCTGGGTTATATTAATCCTGTGGTTACTGAACATTCCCAGAGTTTTTGTATGATTTGTTCTGAAACAAGGGCTCCCTTGCAAGGGTAATTTTCAAAATATTTAATAATCCCTATGGCAAGGGTGCCAATCAATCAGAACAAACATAAGCCCCGGTTTTGGAATAAAGCCCTAGGGATTTTTATTGAGCCAGTTGTTGACATATCAGTTTCTGAATTATGAAGAACTCAGGGAATCTTGGAGTGAGGAAGAGGGCAGTACTTGAGGTCTCAGGATAGTAGCTATTTATCAAGGTAAGGGGAGCATTCAAAATTGTAGTGGCTAGTACCACAAGTGCTGTTATAAACCCACTTAATATCAGTCTTTTACAGGATTTCTACTTTATAGAACATAATTTATTCCCCACATACCTGGAGCCTTGTACTTTCTGAAGTTGATGTTGGCCAGAACAAAGTGGATGATAGTTGGGCAGTCTTTCTCCATATCAGGATTCTTGGGTTTAAAGACATAGCACTCTTTCAGTCCTTCTCGATCAAACACTTGAGGATCAATCTTTGGAAAGGGGAGCTTGTTCATTTTGGCCCACTTTTCTGCAAGCAGAAGTTCCTATGGAGGAGAGGTAAAGATGCATTTGGGAATTTTCAGTTTTCATTTATTCAGTTGGTCTGGCCATCATTCAATGTTCATCAAGTGTTAACTGTGTGCTAGAAATATGCTCCTTGCTAAGATGAATAATGACCCTGTTCTCCAGAAGCTCATTAATTTAAAAAAAATTACAAAAGCACTCTATAAACACACTTGTTAATTTTTGGCATAGGGCTAGCTCTATAGAAGGCATGTGAAAATTTGCTGATGAACTGAACTGAATGAAATTATAGTGATGTAATTGTTATAGGAAAAAAAAAAACATTAGGGCCCTGGGTATTTATAAGCCATGTGAACATTTTTTAACCCTTAAGAGTCAAAGAATGATGAAGCAAAATGAGGAACACTCTGGTACTGGATTTTTACTTGTACCTTCTCAACACAACCAATTAAAATTAGTAAATTTTATGTATACAAAGATATTTGAGTTACTCTGAATCAGCTTTTCTTTTGCATCTGTTTATAAAAAGAATTTAACTTCTGGACTCAGAATGTTATATGTGTAGTGGCCAAGAATGGGCCAGACAGGTAAACCAAGAGTTTAGCTAATGGGCGTGGCAGATTGTGTGATGGTTTCCACATATTAGCTCCCTTCCCGGTAAGAGAATTATACATCCCCACCAGAATGAGAAGACACCTAAACAGAACGACAGCAGTTGATTTGTAGCTGCTGACATGAAACTTGACCAAGAAAAACATGTATGCTGTTTGCCACTGAGATTTTAGGTTTGTTTCTGCATCAAGGCTGACTAATGCAGTGGGTAAGCACGCGCGCGCGCACACACACACACACACACACACACACAGTATTAGATTTAAACAAGAAAGCATAAATTAATATGGAAAGATGCTACAAATACAGCTTGTTTATGTTTATATGCAGCTTAAGGGATAGTGAGAAAAATAAGAAGCAGACTCTCAGTGGTAAAAGGGCAGACTCTGGGGCCTGATTGTGTGAGTTCAAATGCAAGTTGTGGGACCATGGGCATGTTTCCTAATGTCTCCACACTCAATAACCTCAAATATAAAATGAGTATGATAATAATAATATATATCTTATGATTGCCAGTAGAATAAAATAATGTCTGTACAGTATTCAGAATGGTCCCGGACACCTATCAATGGCTATACAGAAGTTTGATAAATAAATGTCAATAAAGAGAGGAAGAGAGGTGGAAGGGGAAAAGTAAGGAAAGAAAAGTTAAAAGAAAGAGAGACAGGTACAGAGAAATTCCCATAGAGATGAGGTTTTAGGGAAATGATCATTACAATCTCAAGTTATTTTAACCTACTCTTTGTCATCACATCGATTTATTCAATGATAACCATTAGTTGCAAATCAAAGCTCCATGCTAAGAGGTGGGGATATCACAGTGAGTGAAACTCTTGTCATTACGGGATTTATAGCCTGGTGACTGAAAGATAATAACCAAATAAGTCCTTAGGCTTAAAACCGTAGTAAATGCTATGAAAAAAGTATTCACCATGAGATCTGCAGTATATGTGGACTATTTCTTCAGAGTGTATATTAATTCATTCAACAATTATTACTGAATACCTGCTATGTTCTAGGCATAACTTGGCTGTCTTTGAATCCTTGAAGATCATAAATCAATAGGAAAGATAAATAATAGATATGATGGTACAGTATGATAGAGGCAGAGGATGTGATGGATGTCTCCATGCCTGGGCTGTGCAGTCTGAAAGGCCCACCTCAAACGCAGACACCTTGATTTGCTAGGTGGGTGGTCTGAGACACACTGCGTAGCCACCATAAGTCAACAGGGAAGAAATTATTTTGTGGTGTGTATTTAGTGATATTCCCCTAATGGCACCATGGGAATCCAAAGAACCAACCAACCAACTAACCAAACAGAGACCAGGCTGTTCACTATCCCTGAAATGCTAGGCTCCCAACCCCATTTCACCTACATTCCACCTATTTCTTACTTCTCAGCAACTCTTTTTCTATCACTGTATGTAAAGTTAATATCATTATCTTCCTCAGGACTGATATGAGGATTAAATGAGATAATGTATTTTTAAAAACTCAGTAATTTATATTTAACAATATAATTTATATTTTAAATATTTATATTTAAAACAGCACCTTAAATTTATAGAAAAACATACATTCAACTTTCACTGTTCTTGATGCTTCTGGAATGTTGTGAATTTTATGTTGATCAACTCTCAATGCCATTTACAATAAAAATCTGGGAGAAGAAAGGATTTAATGTATATTAAAGCAGTTGTTGCATAAACTAATAGGCAAAACATGATATTTTACTGAAAAAAATATATTTTATTATATAATATTATATTTATATATATATTCTAGTTTGAAATTTGAGGAAATTTAAGGAAACTTTTATCACTAGCTCCTTTTTTACCTCCTGTTCAGTTGAATTATTCAGTTTATTTCTTGTCTGGCACTTTCACAATTATTCATTCAAGATTATTCAACACCAGAATAAAACCAAAAGTTCATACTGTGGATCAATTGCATGAGAATGAGGCAAAAAAAAAAAGAGGTTTCTAGTGTTTACAAACATGACTCAGGATGACTAACGATGTGTGGATGTGTGGGGAAAGAGGAAAAGGGAACTTCGTGAGGTAAAAGACCAAGCTATTTTTAGATAGATATTTCATGTTGGAATCAGGAAGCAACTGAAACTTTCCCTTTCCCGATATGATCCTCCTGTGGAAAAGGTTAAAAACTGATGACTAGAGAGACGGTGATTACAGGATGGAAAAACTACCTCCATTCTGATGTCTCGTTTCTTTGTAAAGACAGAAACAATGACCCAGACTATGACTAGAGCAGACGAGTTTGAAAGGGGTATTTTAGAAGAATGCCATGAGCAAGAACATTGCTGCTTCATAAATTATGGCAATATGCCTATCATAAGTATCCATTTTGGTTTTTGGACACCTCATATACTTCAGATTTCCACAGACTGACTCATGGTAAATTGCCAGTACCCTTCAAAGCAATACTTTGTAAGATGTACTCATTTTTGAGTACTAAGACACTGTGAAGGATAAGAAAAACAGTCTAAATAACACAGAAATATGTTCAAACTATAGTGTGAGTGGCATATATATGCCACTTTATTTATTTTTATATATGGATAAATATATATCTATATGTATTTTTAAATATATAAATATATATTTATATATAGTAAATTAGCTTTTCTCAAGAGGAAATGAGCTTTTTCTCTGCACACACCTAGGATACAGGCTTTCTATGATGTTTCTCAATATTTACAATCTATTTTTGGATTGAGAAGTGGTATAAGTATAAATATGCATGTAAATACGTAAATAAATTGAATCTTAAAAAAATTATTGAAGCAAGTAATAGAAGATACAATGGATAGAAATTATAATTTAGAATTCAGTATTTTGTGGGTATGGTCATCATCACTTCCAATAAAAAGCATGCTGGTATTAGGTTCCAAGAGCTTTATAATGCAACAGGTGTGAAAATAATTTTGCATATTTAATAATGTGTAGAATTTACATAGCACTTCATAGTTCTTGTTAGTTCCTCACTAAGATGTTACTATACCTTCACAAAAATATGTAGAGAACTTAATGTTGGGTATATCTACTCATCACAAGGCATCTGATCCTTAATGACCAATACAGGTGTAGTGGGTTCAGTGGGGACCCTCCAAAAGATAAGTCCATGCTCTTACCCCCCTACCCAGCCCCAGGACATATGAGGGTGACCTTATTTGGAAGAGGGGTTTTTGCAAATGTAATTAAGCTGAGGGTCTGAAGATGAGATCGTCATGGGTTATCTGAGTGGGCCATAAATCCAATGACAAATATCCTCATTAAGACACACACACAGAAGAGAGGCCATATGGAGCTGGAGGCTGACACTGGAGTTATGTAGCCATAAGCCGAGGAAAGCCTGGAGCTGCCAGAAGCTGGAAAAGGCAAGGACAAATTCTTCTGTAGAGCCTTTGCAGGGAGTGTGGCCCAGAGGAAACCTTGATTTCAATTTCTGGCCTCCAGAACTGTGAGAGAATACATTTCTGTTTGTTTTAATCCACTCCACTTGTGGTAATTTGTGATGGCAGCCCTTGGAAACTAATATTTGAGGTAAATCTGTACATGCTACATTTAGCAACAGGCCGTTCTCTTTTTTTTTTTTTTTGCCATTTTTTTTTAAAGATTTTATTTATTTATTTCAGAGAGAGAGAGAATGAGAGATAGAAAGCACGAGAGGGAAGAGGGTCAGAGGGAGAAGCAGACTCCCTGCTGAGCAGGAAGCCCGATGTGGGACTCGATCCCGGGACTCCAGGATCATGACCTGAGCCGAAGGCAGTCGCTTAACCAACTGAGCCACCCAGGCGCCCCTAGGCCGTTCTCTTTATCAGCCATAGTGAATCAATGCCCGGAAAGCTAACACTTGGACCATTCGGCCATGATGGTGTGGCAACCCAAAATACAAGTCAGAAGTAAATCATATTGAAGAGGCTCTAACACAAGGATCATGCCATAATGTTAACAAATAAATCAGGTTGGTGTGGGAAAATACAATTCTTTTTCTGTTGTGTGTGTGTGTGTGTGTGTGTGTGTGTGTGTGTGTGAGAGAGAGAGAGAGAGAGAGAGAGAGAGAGAGAGAGATTGATGGATTTTGGCCTTGAGTGAAAAACAGAAAGATGAAGTCAATTTAGATACATTACTTCCGTCATTTGTGAAGACTGGCTCATCTCCAATTTTCCTTCGTTCCCTCCTCCTCTTTGCCTTCCCTCATTACCTCCTTCTCTCCTTTTCTCCTTCCTTCTTTCCTTTTATTTTTAAGAAAATGAATCCACTGTTCTGGTTTCTGCTTAATAAGCATTTAAAAGGGCACTGAAAAACTGAGTTAGATTTTATGTCCAATATATGGCAACATAATACAAAATAACATTATTTAGGGCATAATAACTCTAATTTAGTACTCTCCATAAAATTTAGTAAGTCCCCCCCCCAAAAAAAATCTCTAGTGGTAAACTCTGAATTTTCCTATACTCCTTGCTTGCTCCTCACCAGAGCCAAAGCTTTCTTAAAATTGTTGTTTTTTTTTTTTTTCCTAAAATCACAGTCTGTTTCTTTTGCAGACTTGAATAGGAAGACCCTGGCTTATTTTCATGAACACCATGAAAGACACATGCTATTAGAATTCTCCTTGGATGGACACTAATGGCGAAATAAATTTGCATGGCATATATCTAAGCTATTAAAGGGTTAACAAAAAGAAACTTGACAAAATGAAACACAGAGTTGTTTTTCTTAAATCAGTTAACAAGAATATTATTTAGAATCATGGGACGTGGGATGCCTGGGTGGCTCAGTCGTTAAGCATCTGCCTTCGGCTCAGGTCATTATCCCAGGGTCCTGGGATCGAGCCCCGCATCGGGCTCCCTGCTCTGCAGGGAGCCTGCTTCTCCCTCTCCCACTCCCCCTGCTTGTGTTCCCTCTCTTGCTGTGTCTCTCTCTATCACATAAATAAATAAGAATCTTAAAAAAAAAAAAAAAAAAAGAATCAGGAGGCTCTTTATATCCAGACCACTATCAGGGTACGTGCCTACAAATCTAAAAAAAAAAAAAACCCCAAAAACCCCAAAAAACAAAAAAACCCCTCCAGTATTACTCACAGTGACATCATCAGTTTCCAAGGCCAGTTACAACACAGATATATTAAAAACTGTGATTGCTGTTATCAAAAGCCGTGATATCTATCATTCATATCTCCCTGACAAAATCTGAGATTTAACTATTCTTATGAAATGCTTATATCAATAATTGTGAAATAAAGTTTGTGGTTTTAATTTTTGGCCCAGCATTTTTGCTCTGCTCTTTTATTACAAATGGCATCCCTATTTCAGTCTCAAAACCAGAAAATCATTCACTATTTAATCGACTTAATAAAATCCTGTTATTACACTGGAGCTTTTCCCCTCCTCTCAAGGAACTTCATGTAGATTCCTTATCAATTTTTAAACCTTATTATGTCTAAAATAAGTATCCTAAAAACAATAAAAAATAAAATAAGTGTTCTACTTCAGCATTAATACTATAATATTTTTTCATCAATTTAAAAATTACATTTGGGGGTGCCTGGGTGGCTCAGCTGGTTAAGTGACTGAGAAAGTCGGTTAAGAGGGAAAGTGACATGAAAGTTGGAAATAGAGCATTGTTAAAAAATTCTTTCATATTCACATACAGACATACCATGCTGTGTCCATAATTATATTTAAAAAATATTTAACGACATGGGAAAATGCTCACAGTATAATTTTAAGTAGAAAGAAGTAGAATGCGAGAGGGGTGGAGCAAGATGGCGGAGGAGTAGGAGACCTGAATTTCGTCTGGTCTCAGGAATTCAGCTGGATAGGGATCAAAGCATTCTGAACACCTAGGAACTCAACAGGAGATCGAAGAAAAGAATAGCAACAACTCTCTGAACAGAAAAGCGACCACTTTCTGGAAGGTAGAATGTGCAGAGAAGTGAATCCGAGGCAATATTCGGGAGGATAGACAGCGGGGGAGGGGGCCTCCGTCGGCCGCTTCTGGCAAGTGATAGAGCCATGGAGCACAAAATCGGACCTTTTAGAAGTCGGCTCCGCTGAGGGACGTCACTCCAGTGGCTAAGCGGGGAGTGGAAACCTCGCGGGACAGTGTGGTCTCAGGACCCTCGGGGTCACAGAAAGACCAGGGGTGCCTGAGTGCGGCAGAGCTCCCAGGTATCAGAGGAGGGAAGCTGGCTGCAGAGACGGAGCTGTGGCATGGGCTCTCAGCTCGGGGTTGCCATAAACTGTGATCGGCGAAACAGGTGGGCCACTGCTCCTCCAGCAGGGACCCAACAAGCGGCAGATCCGGGGAGACTCCCCTTCCTCCCCCGGGAGGAGCGGCGCGGGAGCGCACCGCAGGGATCTGCTGGGTTTGGAGATTCTACACGGGGTCGGGTGCCAGAGATAGAAACGCTCGATCACAGGCCGGGTGAGCACGGAGTGCGGCCAGAGACCGGGGAGACGGGAGTGACTGCTTCTCTCTGGGGGCGCACCGAGGAGTGGGGCCCCAAGTTCTCGGCTCCTCCGGGGCGGAGATTGGGAGGCCACCATTTTCACTCTCGTCCTCCAACGCTGTATGGAAAGCTTGCAGGGAACAAGAGCTCCCGAGAGCAAACCCAAGCAGATTGTGTAGCCCGGACCGGCAAGGGCGGAGCAATTCCACCTCCGGCAAAGACATTTGGGAACCACGGCAACAGGCCCCTCCCCCAGAAGATCAGCACGAACAGCCAGCCAAGACCAAGTTTATCGATCAATGAGAACGGCAGAACTCCAGCACTAAGAGAATACTGCACATAGAATTCATGGCTTTTTTTTACCATGATTCATTAGTCTTTCAAAGTTAATTTTTTAAACTGTTTTCTTGAGTTTTTCTTTTTCCCTTTTTCAAACAACATCTTATCAATCCCTTGTTTAAAAAAGCATTCTTATTTTTCATTTTTAGAGTCACATTCTATCCCTTCATGGTAGTTACCCTTATTTTTGGCATATATATGTATGTTGTTCTCTCTTTAAAATTTTGAGATACAGTTTCTTCTAACATATCAAAATATACCCTAAATCTCTAGTGTATGGCTTTGTTCTAGTCTCCTGCCTGATCAAATTCTCTCCCCTTTTTTTTTCCTTCTTTCTTTTTTTAATCCTCTTCTTTCTTTTTTCAAGCACCTTATCAATTCCTTTTTTTTAAAACTTTTTATAATGCTCATCTTTACAGTCATAATCCCTCCCTTCACTGTATCAACCCTTATTTTGTACATATATAAGTCTTTCTTTCTTTAAAATTTTGAGAGGCACTTTCTTCTAACAGACTAAAATACACCCAAAATCTAGTGTGTGGCACTGATCTATGCACTACCCCGATCATATGTGATCATGTTCTGTTTTCTTTTTGTTTTGTTCTGTTTTTATCTTTCTCTTTTTTTTTCTTTTTATTCTTTCTTTCCCTTTCTTTTCCCCTGGTTTCAGGTCTTTTCTCATTTATTTAGAGTATATTTTCTGGGGATGTTGTTAACCTGTTAGCATTTTGTCCTCTCATTCATCTATTCTCCTCTGGACAAAATGACAAGACAAAAGAAATCACCTCAACAAAAAGAACAAGAGGTAGTACCGTCAGCCAGGGACGTACTCAATACGGACATTAGTACGATGTCGGACCTAGAGCTCAGAATCATGACTTTAAAGATACTAGCTGGGCTTGAAAAAAGCATGGAAGTTATTAGAGAAACCCTTTCTGGAGAAATAAAAGAACTAAAATCTAACCAAGTCAAAATCAAAAAGGCTATTAACGAGGTGCAATCAAAAATGGGGGCACTAACTGCTAGGATAAATGAGGCAGAAGAGAGAAACAGCGATATAGAAGACCAAATGATGGAAAATAAAGAGGCTGAGAAAAAGAGAGAGATAAACAACTACAGGATCACGAGGGCAGAATTCGAGAGATAAGCGATACGATAAGATGAAACAACATTAGAATAATTGGGATCCTGGAAGAAGAAGAGAGAGAGAGAGGGGCAGAAGGTATATTGGAGCAAATAATAGCTGAGAACTTCCCTAATGTGAGGAAGGAAACAGGCATCAAAATCCAGGTGGCACAGAGAACTCCTCTCAAAATCAATAAAAATAGGTCCACACCCCGACACTAATAGTAAAACTTATGAGTCTCAGAGACAAAGAGAAAATCCTGAAAGCAGCTCGGGAGTAGAGATATGTAACCTACAATGGTAGAAACATTAGATTGGCAACAGACCTATCCACAGAGACCTGGCAGGCCAGAAAGGACTGGTGTGATATCTTCAGAGCACTAAACGAGAAAAATATGCAGCCAAGAATACTATATCCAGCTAGGCTGTCATTGAAAATTGAAGGAGAGATAAAAAGCTTCCAGGACATACAAAAACTAAAGGAATTTGCAAACACGAAACCAGCCCTCCAAGAAATATTGAAAGAGGTCCTCTAAGCAAAGAGAGAGCCTAAAAGCAGCATAGATCACAAAGGAACACAGACAATATACAGTATCAGTCACCTTACAGGCAATACAATGGCACTGAATTCATACCTTTCAATAGTTACCCTGAATGTAAATGGGCTAAATGCCCCAATCAAAAGACACAGGCTATCAGATTGGATTAAAAAACAAGACCCATCGATATGCTGTCTACAAGAGACTCACTTTAGACCCAAAGACACCCCCAGATTGAAAGTGAGGGGGTAGAAAACCATTTACCATGCTAATGGACACCAGGAGAAAGCTGGGGTGGCAATCCTTATATCAGACAAATTAGATTTAAACCAAAGACTGTAATAAGAGATGAAGAAGGACACTATATCCTACTTAAAGGGTCTATCCAACAAGAAGATCTAACAGTTGTAAATATTTATGCCGATAACATGAGAGCAGCCAATTGTATAAGCCAATTAATAACAAAAGCAAAGAAACACATTGACAACAATACAATAATAGTGGGGAATTTTAACACCCCCTGACTGAAATGGACAGATCATCTAAGCAAAAGATCGACAAGGAAATAACGACTTTAAACGACACACTGGACCAAATGGACTTCACAGACATATTCAGAACAGTCCATCCCAAAGCAACGGAATACACATTCTTCTCTAGTGCCCATGGAACATTCTCCAGAAGAGATCACATCCTAGGTCACAATCAGGTCTCAACCGGTACCAAAAGATTGGGATTATTCCCTGCATATTTTCAGACCACAATGCTTTGAAACTTGAACTCAATCACAAGAGGAAAGTCGGTACGAACTCAAATACATGGAGGCTAAAGAGCATCCTACTAAAGAATGAATGGGTCAACCAGAAAATTAAAGAAGAATTTAAAAAATTCATGGAAATCAATGAAAATGAAAACAAAACTGTTCAAAATCTTTGGGATGCAGCAAAGGCAGCCCTAAGAGGAAAGTATATAGCAATAAAAGCCTTTCTCAAGAAACAAGAAAGGTCTCAAATACACAACCTAACCCTACACCTAAAGGAGCTGGAGAAAAAACAGCAAATAAAGCCTAAACCCAGCAGGAGAAGAGAAATAATAAAGATCAGAGCAGAAATCAATGAACTAGAAACCAAAAGAACAGTAGAACAGATCAACAAAACTAGGAGCTGGTTCTTTGCAAGAATTAACAAGATTGATAAATCCCTGGCCAGACTTATCAAAAAGAGAAATGACCCAAATCAACAAAATCATGAATGAAAGAGGAGAGATCACAACCAACATCAAAGAAATACAAACAATTATAAGAACATATTATGAGCAACTCTATGCCAGCAAATTAGATAACCTGGAAAAAATGGATGCATTCCAGAGATGTATCAACTACCAAAATTGAATCAGGAAGAAACAGAAAACATGAACAGACCTATAACCACTAAGGACATTGAAGCAGTCATCAAAAATCTCCGAACAAACCAAAGCCCAGGGCCAGATGGCTTCCCAGGGGAATTCTACCAAACATTTAAAGAAGAATTAATACCTATTCTCCTGAAACTGTTACAAAAAATACAAATGGAAGGAAAACTTCCAAACTCATTTTATGAGGCCACCATTACCTTGATCACCAAACCAGACAAAGACCCCATCAAAAGGAGAATTACACACCAATATCCTTGATGAACATGGATGCAAAAATTCTCATCAAAATACTAGCCAATAGGATCCAACAGTACATTAAAAGGATTCTTCACCATGACCAAGTGGGATTGATCCCTGGGCTGCAAGGTTGGTTCAACATCCACAAATCAATCAACGTGATACAATACATTAACAAAAGAAAGAACAAGAATCCTATGATCCTCTCAATAGATGCAGAAAAAGCATTTGACAAAGTACAGCACCCTTTCTTGATCAAAACTCTTCAGAGTATAGGGATAGAGGGTACATACCTCAATATCATAAAAGCCAGCTATGAAAAACCTACAGCAAATATCACTCTCAGTGGGGAAAAGCTAGAGCTTCCCCCTGAGGTCAGGAATGTGGCTGGGATGTCCACTATCACCACTGCTATTAACATAGCATTAGAAGTCCTAGCCACAGCAACCAGACAACAAAAAGAAATCAAAAGCATCCAAATTGGCAAAGAGGAAGTCAAACTCTCACTCTTTGCAGGTGATATGATACTTATGTGGAAAATCCAAAAGACTCCACCCCAAAACTGCTAGAACTCATACAGGAATTCAGTCAAGTGGCAGGATATAAAATCAATGCACAGAAATCAGTGGCATTCCTATACACCAACAACAAGACAGAAGAGAGAGAAATTAAGCAGTCGATCCCATTTACAATTGCACCCAAAACCGTAAGATACCTAGGAATAAATCTAACCAAAGAGGCAAAGGATCTGCACTCAGAAAACTATAAAATACTCATGAAAGAAATTGAGGAAGACACAAAGAAATGGAAAAATGTTGCATGCTCATGGATTGGAAGAACCAACATTGTGAAGATGTCAATGCTACCTAGAGCAATCTACACATTCAATGCAATCCCCATCAAAATACCATCCACTGTTTTCAAGGAAATGGAACAAATAATCCTAAAATTTGTATGGAACCCGAAGAGACCCTGAACAGCCAGAGGAATGTTGAAAAAGAAAAGCACAGCCGGCGGCATCAGAATTCCGGACTTCCAGCTCTATTACAAAGCTGTCATCATCAAGACAGTATGGTACTGGCACAAAAACAGACACATAGATCAATGGAACAGAATAGAGAGCCCAGAAATGGACCCTCAACTCTATGGTCAACTGATCTTTGACAAAGCAGGAAAGAATGTCCAATGGCAAAAAGACAGTCTCTTCAACAAATGGTGTTGGGAAAATTGGACAGCCACGTGCCGAAGAATGAAACTGGACCATTTCCTTACACCACACACAAAAATAGACTCCAAATGGTTGAAAGACTTAGATGTGAGACAGGAGTCCATCAAAATCCTACAGGAGAACACAGGCAGCAACCTCTTCGACCTCAGCCACAGAAACTTCTTCCTAGAAACATCGCCAAAGGCAAGGGAAGCAAGGGCAAGAATGAACTATTGGGATTTCATCAAGATAAAAAGCTTTTGCACAGCAAAAGAAACAGTCCACAAAAACAAAAGATAACCGACAGAATGGGAGAAAATATTTGCAAATGACCTATCAGATAAAGGGCTAGTATCCAAAATCTATAAAGAACTCATCGAACTCAACACCCAAGGAACAAATAATCCAATCAAGAAATGGGCAGAAGACATGAACAGACATTTTTCCAAAGAAGACATCCAAATGGCCAACAGACACATGAAAAATTGCTCAACGTCGCTCGGCATCAGGGAAATCCAAATCAAAACCTCAATGAGATACCACCTCACACCCGTCAGAATGGCTAAAATTAACAAGTCAGGTAACGACAGATGTTGGCCGGGATGCGGAGAAAGGGGAACCCTCCTACACTGTTGGTGGGAATGCAAGCTGGTGCACCCACTCTGGAAAACGGTATGGAGGTTCCTCAAAAAGTTGAAAATAGAGCTACCATACAATCCAGCAATTGCACTAGTGGGTATTTACCCCAACGATACAAATGTAGGGATTTGAAGTGGTACGTGCACCCCAATGTTTATAGCAGCAATGTCCACAATAGCCAAACTGTGGAAAGAGTCAAGATGTTCATCGACAGATGAATGGATAAAGAAGTGGTATATATACACAATGGAATATTATGCAGCCATCAAAAGGAATGAGATCTTGCCAGTTGCAATGATGTGGATGGAACTGGAGGGTGTTATGCTGAGTGAAATAAGTCAATCAGAGAAAGACATGTATCATATGACCTCACTGATATGAGGAATTCTTAATCTCAGGAAACAAACTGAGGGTTGCTGGAGTGGTGGGGGGGTGGGAGGGATGGGGTGGCTGGGTGATAGACTTTGGGGAGGTTATGTGCTATGGTGAGCGCTGTGAATTGTGCAAGTCTGTTGAATCACAGATCTGTACCTTTGAAACAAATAATGCAATATATGTTAAGAAAAAAAAAGAAGATAGCAGGAGGGGAAGAATGAAGGGGAGTAAATCAGAGGGGGAGATGAACCATGAGAGGCGATGGACTCTGAAAAACAAACTGAGGGTTCTAGAGGGGATGGGGTGGGGGGATGGGTTAGCCTGGTGATGGGTATTAAAGAGGGCACGTTCTGAGTGGAGCACTGGGTATTATGCACAAACAATGAATCATGGAACACTACATCAAAAACTAATGATGTAATGTATGGTTATTAACTTAACAATAAAAAAATTAAAGAGAAAGTAAAAAAAAGAAAAAGCCAAATGGAAAGCAATACAATCCTGGTGTACACACAGACACAGACACACACAGACACACACAGACACACACACACAGACACACACACAGTTACACACACACAGATACACACACACACAGACACAAACACACAGACACACAGATACACAGACACACACACACACAGAGACAGACACACACACAGACACACACACAGACACACACCCTCACACACATAGACACACACACAGAAGGAAGACTAAAGGAAAGCAGTAAAATACTAGCAATTGTTTATGAAAAACAGAAATGATATATATTCCAAATTTCTAAATTTTTTTTTACAATAAGTATATATTCTTTTTAACTAGGAATAATGAATCAAAGTCCATTTAAAAACTACAATAAAGTACAATGGTTCTTTTTAGAGGTACAAAGTCATATTCTCAAACCTTCCCAATATTAACTCATGAGGTAGTAGAGCTGTGATTCATATATAGAATGATGGCTTTGACATTTTACACTCCCATGGTGAGATAAATAATACAGTTTCTTCCACCTCCAGAACTAGCTTTGAAGCTATCATCTTAGAGTCATCCACTGGAACTCACCTCTCCACTGCTGCTCATGGTCAATCTAGCTCTTGGCTTTCTCAGTCACCCATCCTGTACAGTACTTCATTATCCTATGCTTTAATTATAGTAAACCCCTCTTTTTAAAAAAAAATTAATTTTTTTTAAATGTGGAGCTTGAACTCACAACCCGAGATCAGAACCTGAGCTGAGATCAAGAGTCAGATGCTTAACAGACTGAGCCACCCAGGTGTCCTGTAGTAAATCCCTCTTAATTTTAATCTTTTGCTCTTCATTCTCCAAGTCATCCTACTTTCCACTGTGGGATTAATCATCCTAAAATTCCAATTTCATGAAGTCGTTTGTCAGCTGCAAACTCTTCACTGATTCTCTATTTCCCATCATCCAGCCCTAAAGCCCTCCTAATGGGAGCTTAGTATTTATCACTTCTAGTCAGATCGCTCCATCTCCTCAGATGGCTCACTGCCATCCCTGTGCCATTTTCATCCTGTTCTATTTATTTCCCTGCTCATCTACTCCAGGACACACCTATCTACTCTTATATGGATCTCCCATAACACACATGCTTATATAAAGTCAAATAATTATTTAACAATACGTTTCTCATTTTCCTCCCAAGTGACTCTTGTGTATAAAAGTCTTTCCCCCAAGAAAGCTAAAATGTTTTGGAGATCAAGAACCATGGTTTATCATTAACTGCTGCACACAGCACACAGCACAGAAAAAAATACATGTAAAACGTGTTCTAAGGAGGCAGCTAGTAAAGGGGAAAAATCATTAGATTGTCATTCTGGAGCCTTGAAACCTGGTCCAGCGTGACCACTTCTTAACCAGCACTTTTCCAGCCAGGTCCTGGGGCTATGTTCTGTTCACCCATTATCTTATTTAATTTGTTGATATGATGAAATTGCTCATCTCACCAACCCTTGTTTTCTTGTCAGAATACCAGAAACTGCCTCAAAAAAAAAAAATCAAATGTGAAAGCATTTTTTTAAAAAAATGAGACTTTATATATATTAAAGAGCTGTTATGATAGCCACTATTAGTCTTGAGAGCAGTTAAATCATAGTATAATGGGAAGGAAAGCAGATGTCAGAGGACCTGGGTTATCACTGACTTCCTGGTTGACCTGGTTATCACTGACTCTTCCTCACTGACCTGAGTTATCACTGGTCCTTCATGGCTGACCTGGGTTATCACTGACTCTTCCTGGTTGGGAGATTATGGACTGTGTCACTTAACCTCTATGAATTTCCACGTCTTAATTGATGAAATGGGTATAATAACTCCATCACTCTCATAGAATTTCATTCATTCACTCACAAAAAAATGACCTACTCACACTTTGGCCAACACTTATAATACAATTAGAACCAAATGATTAAAACATACATTCAAAATAGTGTTCTAGTTCCCAAGGAGTTCACAGACAGTGGAAGGTATCTATCCTATCTATCTAACTATCTATCTATCTGTCTATCTATCTATATATATATATAAAAGAAATTTCTATATATATATATAGAAATACATACAATACACCATGAAAATTGCCATATTTAGAAGAATCTACTAAGTCCTTTGTACTGACACTCGATCTGCGGAGGTCAAGAAAGATAACATTTGAGGTGTGTCTAGAGAAAGTTTGAGGTTTCCAGGTGGAGGGAACAGTAACATTCATGGTCTCACTTGGGTGAGGCCACAGTGCTGCTAAGCAATGTATGCTCCCTGTTCAGAATTTCTTCTCATTTCTTCAGAGGCAGACTTTTATTTTTGCCAGGATCCTGGCTCCACCACCACTACCCTCTCACTCTCAAAAGATAACACTGAATTATAATTTCTATAAAAGTGAGAAGTCATCAAGTGAATACTTTCTTAACTTCCCTCTCCATGCCTAACAGTGACCTTCCATCACAACCATCATCTTCCCCCTGCCCTCTTGCCCCAATATCAACATTTATATATTACTCTCCACCTGTATTTTTATATTTCCTTTGCACTCCTCACCCCTGTAGCCTTCCGAGGGCTGTGACCCTATCATATACGCCATCTCTCCATTCTCCAATAACATCTTCATTAATGACTCCAGCCATCAGCATTTAAATACATTCAATTCTTTCCTGTTAACAACCCACCTCTCCTATACACAGTTTTCCTATTCCCCACCTCTTGCAGATAGAGCACATCTCCTTCTTCCCTGGATAGTCTACAGGATTATCTCCATTTTCTTATCTTCCACCCTTCCTTCAGATCATTGCAGTATGATTTCTGCCCTCATGATGTTATTGAAACTGCCTTTGGGGCGCCTGGGTGGCTCAGTTGGTTAAGCGACTGCCTTCGGCTCAGGTCATGATCCTGGAGTGCCGGGATCGAGTCCCGCATCGGGCTCCCTGCTCAGCAGGGAGTCTGCTTCTCCCTCTGACCCTCCCCCCTCTCATGCTCTCTCTCTCTCAAATAAATCAAATCTTTAAAAAAAAAAAAAAGAAAAAAGAAACTGCCTTTGTCCAGTTCACCAAAGATGTCCTTGTTAAGTATCTTCAACTGATTTTTCACAACACTGTATACTTCCTTGATTTTCATTATTTTCCCCTGATAATTGCTGTTGTATCTTCAAAATGTATGTTATGTCCTCTTCTCCTAGTATAACTCCCCATGCATGGTTTTAATTATCTTTTACTTGCTAACATCCAAATCTCAGCATAATTTCCTTGAACTTCAGATAGGTCGCATAATTCTTGTTCTGCTTAAGACTGTAAACTTTAATGTGGGCCATGGGGAATCATTTACAAGTTTCCTCTTTTTCTTTTTTTCTCCTTTTCTAAGTGTCTTTAAGAAGGGGAGTGATTGAATCACATCTATGTTTTTAAAATATGACTCATAGTAATGTAGAAAAATAGGCTCAAGGGATAAGAAATTGGAGGGAAGATGACTAAGATATCTACAAGGCATGCAAAAGAACATGCTAGATCATGGGATGCTATATAAATTCTCCTTACCTTGAATGGAGGACTAGAGTCACTTGGTCTTGCAGAAAAGTCAAAGGAGATAATGAGATCAACTCCCCTTTGAGGTCTCAGGATCAAGGGGTATGGCAGGTTAAACGTGAGGCCACTGTCCACGACATGAATCTTTTTACTTTTGACATCCAGAGGCTCATATATTTGCTCAAATTCATCAGGATCTTTAAAAAGGAAAGAAACAAAAGAATGAATTAAGTGACCACTTAACATTATTTAGAACATAAAAATATTTTTAATGTCAATTTGTGAATATAATTTCATGTGGTTAGGCCCTCAGGGGAGTCAAACAGAACTGGGCATGGGTCCTGCTTTAGCAACTGTAAAAATTATTTTCTTTAACTCAGAGTTTCCACTTTCAGGGTTGAAGGTCAAATAAGGGTGCTGTGAGGACTAAGTGGGACAATGCATGGAAAGTACTTAGCTCAGGCCCTGGCATTAACTCTAAGCTGCGATCATTCCTTTAACAGTATTACCTCACTTTACCTAAGTATTTACTGGCTTAAAAACATGTCCTCAGACATTATCTTGTTTTAAGTCATGACAGACATGTGAGGTAGGCGATCTCTGTAAGTGAAGGATGAAATAAATTCATCTCTACGGTGACAGAACTGGGGAGTGGCGGAGTCTGAATGGATCCCACACTCTATCTCCCAAGGTGATTGGAGTCCTGAGAAATCATCCCAGTCAACACATGCGGCAGACATGTATTGTCTGCTACTATTTGGGCTCTATTCTATGTGCTGAACAAGATGCAAACTCTGCTCTGACAGAGCGCATGACTGATAAATCAGTAAACAAATAGATAGTTCAGGCAGTATTAAATGCATTGTAGAAAACGAAAGAGGGTCATATCCCATAATAGGGAGTAACTTCAGTTGGATAATCAGGAGAGACCTCTGAGAAGACGACCTTAAGCTGAGACCAGATTAATAATATAGAACGGGCCAACCAAAGATTTGGGGGGATACTTTTTTCCAGGGAAAGAGCCAGAGCAAAGGCCCTGAGGCAGAATCAGACTTGGTATGTCTGAGGAACAGCAAGAAACCCAGTGTGGCTACAGTGTTGGAGGAGAGTAGAATGAGGTGACAAGGGGATCTGAAAGAAAGCAGGGTCTAGAAGTCGTTTGTTTTAATAGAAAATGGTAACATGCTTCTTTTCACGTTTATGTGTGGTGCTCCTCATTCACTTCCCAGGAAAAAGAGGTGTGATCAAAATTGAACTGATTTGAGCTGAATGAAATGACATGCAATTGTTTTGTCTGTCTCCTTGTCCTCACACGTGTTCCGTTAAGAAGAAGGCTGGAAATGGAAAGTTCAAGAACAGAGTGAAGATGTTCATACTAGACATGCATTATGATCTCTGAGAAAGCTAGTAACTTCCATTTGGTAAGCATTTTCATAGAGGCAGTAATAAAAACTAGAGGGTCAGACTGACCTGTGTTTATAGAACGCCCCCCATACAGGGTGGTTAATATGTATTATCCAGGAAAACGTTCAGCACATGGTGGGAACCCACTGCATGTTCATTTCCTCCATATATTTCTAAATAAGAATGATCCTGACTATAATCCTCTCATAGTGAATTTTATCATTATGTTTTAAGAGCAAGGGATCCCAAAGAAAGGCAAATCTTTTGAATTCTTCATGTCCCATTAATCCCACAATTCTCATCATTAAAATCTGAAAAGTACCAATGAAACAATTAGGCTTGACGTTTATTCAATGTGAATCAAAACAGTTCTAAATTAGATGTGGGCCTGATTACTTAAGAAAATGTTATTATCTTTTACATTTCTACAGTTAACAGGGAATCATGTGGTTTTTTTCTCTCCTGTTCATTAAAATTTCCCATCCCTAGAATACTGAACAAGTGAATGCTACAAGCATATACTAGTGTGTTTAGGAATGAAGAGGAAAAGAGTTTACAGTTGAGGTGATTTGTATCACCCAGAACTGGTGAATGAGAAAAGGTGTGAATGAATGGTCTTAAACAAAAAAAACAGATACGCTAAAAAAAAAAAAAAAAAAAAAAGCTCTGGGGTATGGTTTAGACAAGAATAAGTTCGTATGATTGACTATATGACTGAACGAAAAGGTAGGCCAAGTTAAAAAAAAAAATAAGTCTTACTATATCTGAGGTGAATGCCGCAGGCCAAAAGGACATAAAAGAGAAATTATTCGGTAAATAATTATCTCCAGGTTAATTCTCCTTTCTTTTTTTTATCAAGTATGTGTGGATTGTAGTGACAAAGTACTTTGCTCCCAGCCAAGATTCTAAATTTCTATCACAGAAACTTGAACCTCAGAATTATAACATCGAAAAATATATTCTCAAACACGATTTTAATATTTTCCTCTGAAATGTTTGTTTTTTAAAAACTACATATGTAAAAAAATTAAAAAAATAAAGGACTACACATGTAAATTTTTTAAAGGTGAACAATTGTGGGTCTTTGTCTTCTATTAGTTTTTAAATATTTGACTAAGAAGCTGGACGTTCGTTACTGGGGTACTTTTATTTCTCCTAAAAGTAGCTTCATGTATTTTGAGTGTCTCTCATGTATTAGAAATTTCCTATATGAGATTTATCATTCTTCTAAGACTCTTACAAAAGAGGTATGATTCGTGTCATATGAAAGATAAGGACGCTAAGACTCAAGAGGTCCAGTTTCACAGTGACAGTCAGGATTCCAAGCCCGGCCCAGGTCTAAGCCACCTGCATCCTGTGTCCCATGGTTGCTTCACTAAGTGGTGGGGCCATAGAACTGAAAAGGTTTAAAAATGGCTAACTTAAAAAGCAGCGATTACAATAGAGAGAGGCTAACTACGCATGCAGCTGTCAATCGTCAAAACCACATTAATATGTGTCTTTAATCACAAGTCAACACAAACATCTTAAAAACACATTAGTGGCAGTATTTTTTACAACGCAGTGATTTCTCCTCATATAATAAAGTATAATGACAGTTCACAAATAGTTTTCTTTGGCTTCCTACACTTAGTGCTTTTTTTGAATTTTAGCTAAAAGATTCACCGAAGCAGACCATTTCTCTCACATTGTTTGATATGCTCCTTCTCGTCATGAAACTGGTAGTCTCCTTTTTTTCTCTGTTATATCCAAGATAACAACTGAGAGACAAATCATGACGTGACCAATTCCCAGCTCTGGCACATAGCTAAACACCATGGTTCCACCCTTCCAAATAAACTGACAGGAAGTAGTGTTTCTTAATTGTGTTGCAAACAACATAGTTTTGCAAGATATTAACAGATGTTCTATACACAAAATAAGAGTTTCATGATCAAATAGGTTTGAGAAATAGAAGATCAACAGCTTAAAGTAATGGCCAGTTATATTGTGTGTTTCCCATTCTCCTTACTACGCCTTGGGCTAACTGCCCTTTTCAATGAGGATGCTACTTAAAAAAAAAAATGCTACTTAATCTTCACAGGAAGTCTGTAAGATAGGTACCACTATTATTTCTATTTTGTGAGTAAACTTGGAGTAAATAGTGAGGATTGTTGAATCTTGCTGTCCTACGGTTCCAGGTTCCATCGGGATCGCGGGGTGTTGATTTTTAGTTTGGCTCTATTTTTCTATCATTGTTAACCGACGTTTATGCTAAGTAACTGCTCAAGACTGTCCTGCTAATAAATGGCCCAGCCAGGATTCAAATGTAAACCAGGCAGCTTTTTCAAGTACTATCTTGAGGCACCTTTTTCAAGTACTATCTTGAGGCACCTTGAGTAGGGCTGCTTAAATTCATTAGAGTAACCCAAGTCATTGTGAAGAGGGGGATGGAGTTAGTTTTTCCAAATTTATTTGAACTTGAACCCGATTTATTGTATAACATCTACTAGAATGTCCGAGAGAGTTTGATAAATCCCACTATGGGAGAATATCCTCCCACAGTTTAAAGCATACATGGCTTCTAAACCTGTAAATGAGTTAATCAGGTTCTTTGTCAGGTATGGAAACATGCTGTGTTTTATAATTATGTACCATCTCCTTAAAGCAGTTCAGCTATGAATATTTGCAATGGTCATTTTTTTTTAAAGATTTTATTTATTTATTTGACAGAGAGAGAAAGCGAGAGAGTGAGCAAACGAGCATAAGCAGGGGCAGAGGCAGAGGGAGAACAGGCTCCTGCTGAGCAGGGAGCCCGATGCGGGGCTCGATCCCAGGACCCTGGGATCACAACCTGAGCCAAAGGCAGACACTTAACCGACTGAGCCAGCCAGGCACCCCTGCAATGGTCATTTTATAAATATCTCACACAGATTCAATTTATGATGTACAAAAATATTTGGGTGTTTGTGTATTGAACTCTGGCCTAAATTAACGCATGCCTCGATTTTTTATTCCAGATGGTATGTGTCACAGTAAGTAACATAAACACAAAAGTAAATAGGAAAGAAGTCACATAAATAATGGACAGCTTCTCTGAAATTAGTTTCTACAGGTATACAACTATTTTGAAGTAAGCAAGTGAGAGGAATTCCCTCATCTTATTATTTCTCTTATTTTCAGAAGATTGTCTACAAGGTGAAGTAATAGGTACAAAATATTTTTCTCATCTTAGATTGAGAGATTGTTTTAATTCTAAGATACTCAAATTTTAATCTGTACAAACAAAATCATCATAGGGTAAACTAAAATGTAAGATTTTCCTACACTAAAATGTAAGATTTTCCTAATACAATATTTAGATAGGGTAAAAATCTCTATTTCTTTTTTGTGTGGGGGGAGTAAAAAAATGAGCAAAATAACCTTAAATGTTTTAGTTAAATTATGGTATTTTTGACTGTATAATAAAGAGTTTTTTTTTTTTAAGATTTATTTATTTATTTTCTAGTGAAAGAGCTACACTTTAATTACTGAAGACAGTACAAATTGATGTAACTCTCATACAAAAAAACTTGGAAAATATGTCAGGCCATGAAAATGTATATACCTTTTGACCCAGTAAATCCCACTACTGGCAATTTATACAAAAAAAATCAGAAACAAAAGAAAGAAGGAATAAAGTCTCTGTATATAAATATGTTGCAGGAATAAGCAACAAATTGGAAACAAACTAAATGTCCAATAAGGGGAACAGGGAAGTAAATTATACAACAATACAGAATAAAGGTTTTAAAGTTGACAATTAGACTTCATAGCAGCATTTTTTAAAAAAGGCAAGTTACAATACTGTATTTCTGCAATGATTAAAAATTTAGAGAAATGATGCATTTGGAAAAAGATGAAGTGGACATATAGTTGTTCACAGTAATAACATTAGATGTGAATTCTCTCACACTTTGTCATGTTTTCATATATATCAACAAATATATTCATATTATCAGATGCATAAACCTTAAATTCAAAATAATTTGAGACAGATGTCCAAAAGAAGTGCTTTATGAAAAAGAAGATGTTGGGAAAGTTTCTTATTTTGTGATTCCTTTTGTCCTTTTAAGCACACTACTTAGTTAACAATTGATGAGTGGTTAAGTTTGTCAAGAATTTCTAGTCAAGGGCACCTGGGTGGCTCAGTTGGTTAAGCGACTGCCTTCGGCTCAGGTCATGATCCTGGAGTCGAGTCCCACATCGGGCTCCCTGCTCAGCAGGGAGTCTGCTTCTCCCTCTGACCCTCTTCCCTCTCGTGCTCTCTATCTCTCATTCTCTCTCTCTCAAATAAATAAATAAAATCTTTAAAAAAAAAAAAAAAGAATTTCTAGTCAACCAAATGCCCCAAGTGCCCAAGTATCTCCATGCCAGACAAAGCCCAGGAAAGAACAATTACGCTTTTGGCCCAGGCTGAGCAGTTACTCTCTCCTATATACTAAGTAGTCATCCACAGAATAGTAAAAAATATATATTTTATATATTAGGTGCTAGAGCCTAATACAAGAATTCAATCTAAAAACTTCTAGAAAGATAATTAAAATATTTCTAGTTTTAATTGTGTTATTCACAAAACTGATGACACTGGAATATTTTCCTCATGTGAAACAACAATCAGTATCAAATGTTATGCCTAATACGAAGAACTAATGCTTAATCATTTTTATGTCATTATTTGTAAGTGCTCCTATGTTTCAAAACTGATTAAGTTTGCCTTCAGCATTTTGTTGCAGAGTTTTGGAACCAGCTCCTTTAGAATGCTCTAACAGCTTGACGGCCCTGTCAGAGTTTTCAGTATTTCTAAGCAGAGTCTCTAATCTTAATTTTCTTCTGATCTTCAAGAGCACAGCCAATTACTATGGACTGAAACTTCTGGTCAACAGGCCCAGGTGGCACCTCGGATAAACATGCACCGTACAGTGACATCAAGTGACTCTCGGCATTTCCCAAATCATCCAGAAACTTACTGACGACCTTATCAATAATCCTGGTGGCATGCTTCAGGGATTCTTGCTGCTGGGGGTTTCTAATTGTTTCTACTGAAACTTCAACGGTGAGGGTTCGTCCCATCAAATGGTTTGCCGTCAGATTTAATTCTTCTCTTTCTCCGTCGCTGATCTGCCTCATGTCCTGGCTATTTTGAATGCTGTGGATCATTTCCAGGAGGATTTCTTTCTCTTGCTCAACGGCAGTTGCTGCTTCTCTCAAAGCTTCCACCCTGAGCTCCAGCTGGTCCAGGCTCTCCAGCAGGTGGCGGAACGGTTGGCCATGGAGGAGGAGGAGCAGAAGCGCCCCTCGTTGGCTTTCGCGTTGATCTTTGCCTTGAGCCGTCTGAGCCTCTGAGGCGGGGCGGCCAAAAGGTCACCGGCCTCTCCGGCGGCAGCGAGGGGAGAGTCCGGTGGTTGAGGTCACCGCGCAGGGCGCCCGCCTCCCTCTGACGCCCGTAGGGGGGCGGCCTATTTATTTGAGAGAGAGAGAGAGAGAGAGAGAGAGAGAGAGAGAGAACGAGCAGGGGGATGGGGCAGAAGGAGAGGGAGAGAAGCAGATTTCCCACTGATCACGCAACGTGATGCGGGGCTCAACCCCACGACCCTTAGATTATGACCTGGCCCAAGCGACTGAACCACCCGGGTGCCCCTGTATAATAAATAGAAGTTTTAGGAAGACTTTATGAACCAAGATGATTACATTTTATGATAAATCTTTTAACTTTTAGCTCCACACACGTGGTTAGTCTAAAACTTGGAAATAATCAGGAGATAGACAGGGTCTACCTTAGTAAGGACCTGTCTGAGAGAGCACTCATCGATTTAGTAAATCCAGTCTAAGATGCAGTCATTTTTAAAAATGTTAGCCTGTAAATTATAAATTTGAATGAACTCGTCACTGACCTGAGTAGATTCTTGACTAAAATCTATATGCCATACACATTTTTTTTCAACTGGATAAATACAGAGCAAGTGAAACAATTTTTAGGAGATACAACGTTAAGAAATAAAATTTAAGATTCTTCGCAAAGAGCATTAATTGAAAACAATTTTAGATTAACACATTCCAAAATAGGTCAACAAAAGAATGTTTAGTCGCGGTAATCCCATATTTTGAGACGATTAAATTTTCTACTTCCTCCTTTGGCTTTATGAGAACTGTCCATGAGGCTTCTTTCAAAGGGCACCCAATAAAGAAAGGAATCAGAACAGGTGACATACAACTATATTCTCCAAGCATCACAAGTGAGGACTGTCCTAACGGATCCACAGTTCTATCAGAATCGGGGTTGCTGGATGTCAGTTTTACTCTACTTTTCTATTGTTCTTAACTAAACTATATAAATCTTTCCATGAATCAAAACTTCAAGGAAAAGTCAAAAACTGATTTCAATTTTTATGAGGGCAAGGATCACATGTGTCTTGTGGACGACTGGAACCCTGTAGCAAACGCACTGCGAGTGCTCCGTAAATACCGTGTGAATGCACGAGTAAACAAAAGAAAGAAGGAAGATGAAAATGGAGAACAATTTGAAAACAGGTGAAAATAATGAAAGACACATTTCTTAAGGTTGCCAGATTTATCTACTAAAAACACAAGATGCTGTAAATTTGAATTTCAGACACACAACAAATAATGTTTTAGTACAAGTAGGTCCCAAATGTTGCAAGGGCCACACTTACACAACATATATACACACATATATATGGTTTGGAATTCAAATTTAAGTAGGCCTGCTGTATTTGATCTAGCAACCGGAACACCTCTGAATCTACATAAAATATTGCAAAACCACCTGGGAGTTGTTAAAATGCGGAGTGCAGGATGCATGCTGTGCAAACCACAGGAGCTGTTCTGGGTAATTCTATCAAAATCCTAACTACTAATATAGTACACAGAAAGGAAACTTCCATTTGACATCAGCAAAATAATGACTAACAAAAACAAGGGCTGTGGGAAGGGAGTCTTGCAGAAAAGAAAAGCTTCTGAGCAACATTGAGGTCTGTGACCCCATTCTAGCTGAGAAACTGTAGGCAATGAGAATGACTTTCTTTGATCTCTCTTTTCTTTAAAGTAAAATAACTATAAAGATTCTTTCTAGTTCTAAATGACCTTTGAGACTAAGTTTTTTTTAGCAGCCGTCATCATTCATCCATAAAATCTAAGTTTCTAAGGATGACACATTTAAATGGGTATTATAATGGCAATCAGTATAATCAAGTGCCACAAGACAAATGAGGTCACTGATTAATGGCCAAGGGTTTTTTTTTTTTTTTTTAATTTTGGATGAATTTTAAAATAGATACTGACTCTATCACAAACAGACTTTTATCATTGTTAATATGAAAGGGTGTAGATTGCAGGTATATAATCATACCCTACCTTACATCCTAGACTTTGATGCCATAAACATAATGCAAAGTATAGTGAGTTTCTACACCTCTTGTTTAAACAACAGGGGAAACCTTTGCTTTTGCAATTTCCTTTCAGCTCAAGCAACGAATGGAAACAGCACTAGCAGAAACACCACCAAACCTAAAGGTATGTCCTAATTTTCACAAATATTTTATAGGCATGATGCTTAACCAAAGAGCAGAAGAAAGGGTTTTGGAAAAATCCCACTTACGTTTCTAAAGCATCCTGTTGATGCCCTTCAGCAGAAATAACTGAGAAATGACATCTGGGCAGTTAACAGAAAAATGATGGTATGACGAAGTAGAAAGATTTTAGATGACAGGATCATTATAAGAAAGATTATTATGTATTGATTAGTCACGAAGGCAAATTTAACTTTTAATTTAAAACATGCATGGAACTGAAAAATAGAGGGAATTATTCCTCGGAATTTGACAATGTAACAAAAACCACAGTGAGTGGGTTCTTACCAGCTGGTCTTAAGAAAGTTACCTAACTTTTCTGAGAACCGGAGGGACAGGCCCAGGAACCTCATGGACACTGAGCCCAGTGAAGTCAACTCCCCTTGGAACCTTAGGTTGCAGGGACTCCCATGCTGCGGCACACAGTTGGGCTAAAGACCACATTAACCAGAATCCCATATGTGCCGGTTCTGCTGAGACCTGCCCTTTGCCAAGGAAAAACACCCACACGAGATTCAAAGGAGGAAATGAGACACAGGCTACATTTCTGCCATTTCCACTGCCAAGCACAGTTGTGTGGGCGTTTGTGGAGGTGATTCTGAAGTGTTTTTGGAATCATTCCTGGGAGCTCAGCCTGGAGCTTGTCTTCCAAGCCTTGGAACGACTTTGTAAACACCTAATTCTCTACCTTAAACCCCTCTCAGTTAAACAAGGGAGACGGTTTCTTGTTTTCTGAGTGAACCTTGTCCAATACAGAGAGGATCTAAGGTTCCTCCTCAGTGTTTCAGTGAAAATTTGCTATGCTGACATAACTATGCCATTTCCTGTCCAACGAATGTTTTTCTTCCAAAAAACCAGTAATTTGAAGTAATTTTGAATTAAATGGATGTTGCTGTAATTGAATAAAAAGGGATAGGTACTGACAATGATCAAAAGGCTTCTCCCTAGAAAGGGATAAAGATCTCCTGAATTAGCATCCATGGATTATGTTTTGTGTGCATACCTGCTACAGCTGTATCCAGTTCATCTTCATCCAACGATTCCTGTGTCATAAAGTCTTTCAGAGGAGACATTGGATAGGATGTATTGAGATTCAAGCCCAACATGAAGTTGTGCACCTTCCCAGCACGTCCTTCTCTGGTATTGAATAAGGTTGAATCACTCACCAAAGCCATTATCATACGATGGACCCAACTTGCTTGATTATCATTGTGATATTCCCTTTTAGCATCTTCATTTTCAGTGCCTAAGGAAAAAGAACTAGAACATTATATAGATTCCCAAGTCCATTAAAAAAAACAAAAACAACAACAACAAAAACTTTGGATAAATACCTAGTAGTGCAATTGCTGGATTGTAGGGTAATTCTATTTTTAACTTTTTGAGGAACCTCCGTACTGTTTTCCAGAGTGGCTGCACCAGTTTGCATTCCCATCAACAGTGTAGGAGGGTCCCCTTTCTCTGCATTCTCGCCCAACACCTGTTGTTTCTGGAGTTGTTAATTTTAGCCATTCTGACTGGTGTGACGTGGTATCTCATTGTGGCCATTCGAAGGGGCACAGGCACCCCAATGTTTATAGCAGCAATGTCCACAATAGCCAAACTATGGAAAAAGCCATCTGTCCACTGACAGATGAATGGATTAAGAAGAGGTGGTATACATATGGAATGGAATATTACTCAGCCATCAAAAAGAAAGAAATCTTGCCATTTGCAACCGTATGGATGGAACTAGAGGGTATTATGCTAAGTGAAATAAGTCAGTCAGAGAAAGACAAATACCATATGATTTCACTCATATGTGGAATTTTAGAAACAAAAAGATGAACATAGGGGAAGGGAAGGGAAAATAAGATAAGAACAGAGAGGGAGACAAACCATAAGAGACTCTTAAGCATAGGAAACAAACTGAGGGTTGCTGGAGGGGAGGTGGGGAGCGGCTGGGGTAACTGGGTGATGGGCATTAAGAAGGGCAGGTGATGTAATGAGCACTGGGTGTTATATGCAACTGATGAATCACTAAATTCTACCCCTGAAACTAATAATAGACTATATGTTAACTAAATTGAATTCAAATAAACATTTAAAAAAAATCTTTGGCAACTGAATGTTAAGATTAATAGTGAAGCTCTATGGTTTTGGTTCAATAAACATTTATTTGTCTAAATTAATATAGTGAATATTTCAATCATTTTTGTTCTTAAGTTGTTCTTACTTTAAACCTATGGTCAGTCTACAGGTTGTGTTCTTGATGTGTTACTTGGTCTATTCTTACATTTCCAGGCAAACTTCTACTTTCCCCTGTCTGTCCTTCTCTAGTCCTCTTCTTCCTTTCCTCTGACTACACACACACACACACACACACACACACACACACACACACACACACACGGAAATTCCACAGTAGCTAATCCTCTCCTCTCCATTACTAAGTTTCCTTCCCTATCCTGTTTAGTAAACATCCAGAAATCATGCAAACTGAGAGAGACAACTGAAGGATTCAACACACATATTTGCTGCTCAGTAAACACTACGAACACTCATCTCATCCTTGCTTATAAAGTTGGGAATTTAATACCATGTGATTTAAACACATGCTTTAACATGTCTTAAAATTCAGCAATCTTCCAAAAGAAGCAGTTTTAAATGACTTTTTCCTTAAAACCCGTGCACACATCACCACTGTTGGGAAGCTACATCTTGTAGCTGTTTAAAACGTTGGCTTCAGAATCAGACTGTCTGGATTTCAATCCTCTCTCTTCTGCTTACTAGTTAGTTAACTCTTCCCAGTCCTCATCTCCTCATCAGGACACCTCATCTCCTCATCGGGACACCTCATCTCCTCATCAGGACCAGTGTGAAGATGAACTGAGAGAGTCCATTCACGTACATCTCTTAGAAAAATGCCTGGCCTTTCATAAATTCATTACAAACACTAGTTCGTAGTAGAGACAGGGGTGGTAGTGACAGCTGCATCATCATCATCATCAATATTACTCATTCATAATCCAAGTCGAGGAACGCTGTGTGGTAGAGTATAATTCCACCTGCCCACATCCCTCTGTTCAGATTTCTGAGAACTCTATATAAATAGACATGCATCTACAAAACTGTATGTGTGTGTATTTGAGAAAAAAGAAAGTCTACGTTCAAACTTCATAACTTCTCACAAATGCTAACGAGACATACATAAAATCATAAAATCATAAGAAATACCAATTTTTTTAATCTACATAAAGATTGGCTTAACTGAGCTGAGTAAAGGAACGGATCTTTCACGAGCCAATTCAGATGAATACATACTCACAAAAAAATAGGTACATTTTTGACTCCCACACTTGCCAAATATGACAAAGAAAATCTTTCACGAGAACAAATTGGGCTTTAAAGTGAATGATTTAGGGGTGGCTGGGTGGCTCAGTCCGTTAAGTGACTGACTCTTGGTTTCAGCTCAGGCTGTGATCTCAGGGTCGTGAGATTGAGCCCCGCGGCAGGTTCCATGCTTAACTCAGAGTCTGCTTGGGACTCTTTCTCCCGCTCCCTCTGAGCACACACATGCGTGCACCCTCTCTCTCAAATAAATAAATCTTTTTAAAAATAAAATGAATGATTTATAGTTTCCAGTTACACAGGATACAAAGAAGATACCCATTATTTTCCAAATATTTGGAGCTTCCTCCCTACTCCTCCACCTCCCTCTCCTCTTTTCCCTTTCTCCTTCTTGTTCCTCCGCCTTCTCCTTCTTCTTCACCATCATAATTATCATCATCATTATTGTTATTATTATTAAATAAACTCCACTTCTGTACCAGAAGATCTACTTCCCTTATGAGATATTCGGAAATGGCATCATTTGTGGGACAAACCCAGCACTCAACAGATAAATAACTGGCCGCTTTTTAGTTATAACACTAAGTAAATTTTTATTTGCATAGGCTTTTACTTAAAGCCCTCTGTATGCATTTGCAATATGATAATTATAACAATTCTGTGAGAGCAGGTAAAATGATGCCAGGATAGATCTGAAGAAACTAAAGTTGAAAATTCCTAAAGACCTCGCTCAAAATCCTATGATGAAAAATGAAGAAGCCTCAAGAGAATGAGAAAACGAGCCACAGACTGGGAGAAAATATTTGCAAAAGACACATCTGATAAAGGACTGTTACCCAAAATATACAAAGAACCCTTAGAATTCAACAATAAGAAAACAAACATCCCAGTTAAAAAATGGGTAACAGACACCCCACCAAAGAGGACAGAGAAATGGCAAGTAAGCATATGAAAAGATGCTCCACATCATATGTCACCAGGGAAATACAAATTAGAACATCAACGAGATAACACTACACACCTATTAGAAATGCCAAAATCCTAAACATTGACATCACTGAATGCTGGTGAGGACGTGAAGCAACAGGAACACTCACACATGCTCGTGGGAATGCAAAACAGTACAGCCACTTTATCCAGCAATCATGTTTCCTGGTTTTTACCCAAAGGAGATGAAAACACATCCACACAAAAATCTGAACATGGATGTTTATAGCAGCTTTATAACGGCCAAGACTTGGAAGCAAATAAGATGTTCTTCAATAGGTGAATGGATAAATAAACTGGTACATTCAGATCATGGAATGTTATTTGGTGCTTAAAAAAAAAAAAGGGAGCTATCAAGCCATGAAAAGACATGGAGGAAACTCAAATACATATTCCTAAGTGAAAGAAGCCGATGTGCAAAGGCTATGTATTGTGTGATTCCAAAATCTGAGTTCTGGAAAAGGCAAAACTGTGGAGACAGTAAAAAGATCAGTGGTTGCCTGACATTGGGGTGGGGGGGGGGATAGAGGAATAAATAAACAACACAGAGGGATGCTTCGGGCAGTGAAACTACTCCATATGAAGCTATGATGGTAGATACATGTCATCCTACTTTTGTGAAAACCTATAGGATATATGATACCAAGAGTAAACCCTAAAGTTTGGACTTTGGGTGATAAGGATGTGTCAATGCAGTTTCATGGATTGTAACAAATGTACCACTTTGATATACGATGTTGATAGTGGGGGAGGTTCTGTGGGGGGGGGTGCAGGAAATATATGGGAACTCTCTGTTCTTTTTGCTCAATTTTGTTGTGAATCTAAAGCTACTCTAAAAAAAGTTTTATTTAAAAGGGAAAAAAATGAATATTAAGAACTAATAAGAAATCCCTAAGAACATCCTGAAACTCATTCTCCAATCTAGGTTGGTACTAAAACCAAAGTAGGCATGTTCAAAGGGTCTTTGAATTTCTCAACCTTAAGATAACCGGAGGTGATCAAATGTACCTACCATCTACAGCAATTTCCTTGATAATTAACAAGCCATTATTACACCTACCTAACAGTCCCTTTATCAATACACATTAATTCTAGAAATGTTAGGCATATACTGTCTATCCCCTTTGTACTGGCTAGCACCCTTCATTAAAAGGAAATTCAAAATTAAAAAAAAAAGACATGGGGCACCTGGGTGGCTCAATCGTTAAGTGTCTGCCTTTGGCTCAGGTCATGATCCCGGGGTCCTGGGATCAAGCCCCACATCGGGCTCCCTGCTCAGCGGGAAGCCTTCTTCTCCCTCTCCCACTCCCCCTGCTTGTGTTCCCTCGCTCGCTGTCTCTCTCTCTGTCAAATAAGTAAGTAAGTAAATAAATAAATAAGACCTAAACAACTAAAAAAATTAAAGTTAAAATTATGAAGGAGCCAGAACGAGGACTGAGTTCTTTCCAGGGCAGGGTTCCAGCAGGGTTCCTGCCTAAATATGGAATTAGGCCAATCACTGGCTGCATGAAGCAGCAGGAGAGTGGGCAAATAGGACTGAACAGGAGACTGGGAGCAGGGGCCAAACCTTGTGCCTGGTCGAAAGTTCTGTCTGCCCAGGGAAGGGTTAATTTTTTAAATTTTGTAAGAAACTATAGGCTAGCTGAGTTGTGGGCTTGTGGACCTGCATTTCCCAGAGAAGGTACCTTTCCTCTAGTTTATACAAACTCATTTTAATTTTAATGTTGATTCAGCAAGGATAAAACAGGCTCCTCCAATATCTATACTGTGGCAGGAGGAATTCATGAATTTAGAGCAGGAAAGCATTTAACATCTTCTAAAATCTAGATGCGCACATTCACAGGGTCATAGGATGTTTACCCAGTTGTTGTAAAATCACTCCATTTTACCATGTACCATTTGCAACAAATATCCCTGATCCCTGCCCTTATCCCTGCCCTGACTTCCTCCCTGATCCTGTGACCCACACCAAGCTAAAAACTAACTTGTCAACATGTGAAAGAACTCATTTACACTTAAAAATAACATCTACGAAAAAGATTTCTTGATAATTCTTCCCCAAGAGATGGATTGTTGACAATGGGATAAGGCTCAGGAATGGACTGAGAATAATTGTTCACATGATACTTTATTAATAATAAAATTTTTACAAATGAAATTTTAATTTTTAAAGCCATGGGAAAACGTTCTCACACCACAATTTTCATGCCAAGAAGCCTGGTGCTCTAATTGGACTTAGAACTCGGTATTTCTACCATCCCAGTTTATTTTCCACTTGTTCAATGGATAATATTTTGAGGTATTAAAAAGAAAAGCATAAGGGATATTTATGTTGGCATATTTTATTATACACACAGCATCCATTCTCTCTGTGAACCAAAAGCGACAATTCTCTATCACTCAGTGACTTAAGCAGAAACTACCATTAGCATCTTGAGAGAATCAGACACATCATGTAGTTCCTTTCCTAATGGACTTCTGCCAGAGAAGATTCTCTTACCTTTGGGTTCTTGTGATTCATCATCACTATCCGAACTGTCATTACTCACAATATGCTCTGCTGTAATATTCTCTGCAGGGGAAAAAACCAACAGCTGAAGGATCTCAGGTGTCAAGACTCACAATTAAATTTACTGTAAGGAAGTAATCTCAGGAAAACCACCAAGTGAGATCTACCAAGTTTACTAGTGTAAATTTAGATCAATTTAGTACTTAAATTTATTATTTTTACTAGTATTTTCAAATTTCTCATTGGACAACAAAATTTCCTAGAACAGGAAAAATTAGTTTAAAGCTACTCATTCATGATTTAAAAAAGGAAAGAATGTTTATTTGTTTGTCTTAATCCTGACAGAAAGAAGAACGTGGTTATAGGAAGCTCCTTGTTATACTAAAAAGGTATATTTTTCTTCAATTAAGTATGTTAAGTGGTGTTTATGAGGGTAAATGCAGGGTAAAACCAAAATCCTCAGGGGGACCACAGAACAATTCCTTCAAAATGAATAAAAGCTACTAATATAAGGTATCTTTTGATTTTCAATAATACTGAAAATTGTTTGTTGAAATGTGCCTTTTGGTGTGAAGAATTTGTGCTTCCTCAGAACATTAAGAGGGCAGTTATAAAAACTAAAACAGAAACCATAAATCCTTAACACTTAAAACAAAGACAGGAGTAAAATCCACATAATAACTAGCTTTTTTTTTTCCAACTAAAAATTAACTAAACTATGGAGTACACAGACCATTCTTATAGTCAGCATTTGTAGAAAAATCAAACTTTCTTTGGACACTTACATGAAACCACTGTCTGTATAGTGACTTTTTTCTTCTCTCAGTCAGTAGAATTATTTTATTTTAAAAAATACGAATCTAAATTTATAATTTTCAGTGATAGAATCATTTGGGGGCTTTAAACTTGGAGAAATCTATGTATAACATTTAGTTTCCCCATGTTACTCTGCCTACGTTTACTATACCTACATAAATGTCATATACATGAATGATTGAGGGTATATAATGGAAGGGTTTTAAATGCTTGAGATAGTAAGCTGACTTTAATTTTTAGATTTTATTTAATTTTACTGGCATGATTACACATATGAAATTCAATAGAAGATAATGTTCATGGGCTAATATTATTTATTTCATTTCATGACTATTACAGAAAGTAGTTTTGTTGTATAGTAGAGGGGTGGTATTAAGAAATGATCCGCTCTAGGTGTCCTATACATTAGGTGTGTCTCTAGTCATATATGTATTTTAGCAGAACTAAATTTTCTTCCTGTAAGCATTTTTTTTCTTTTTTTTGTCTTATTTGATACTCTCATTTAAGAAAATGGTTCACACACAAAAAAAGATTCACTAAAATATCATCTTTTTTGTAAAGGTATTTTCAAGAGATGAAAAGCTAAATATTTGAATGTATCTATTTTCCATCACTATAGTAGAACATATAGCTCCAACTGTCCAAAAGCACAGATTGCTCACATTCAAAATTCCTTGAGACTGTAAAGAGTTTCATTTAGAGTTATCAGGTTATGGTCCAATTTACCACAATGTCTTTCTTCAGAGGGGAGGAAGCAAACACAGAAACCACCTCTGAGCACCCCTTTAAGAGGTAGACTTCAGTCAACTCGTGGATGAAAGAGTTACAAGGTGTCTTCGGATTCCCCTCAGTCACCTCTCTGGTCTCATTTCTGGAAACCCTTACCTAATCTGAGGTAACACGCATCCTGCTGGCAAGTGGATCTCGAGTACACAATATTCCCCCTCAGTCTGACACACAGGACAAGTAAATAGGCTGCCAAACCACTGGCTCCAAAGGAAACATCTTACAACAAAGAATATTCTGAAGACCATTTAATATAAACACTCTCCTTTTCCTTGGCCTTCAGCCATTGTCTCACCCAGATCTGTTATTTCAGTCCCATTCTCTTCCTGCCATAGGAGGAAAAAATAACAAGCCCTAGGTTTATCTAGGTTATTCAACAGAGAAGGAGCACAGAGAAGCAAGCCTCATAACATGTGCTCCATCTGTTCTTTTTCTCTTTTCTTCTGAAATCTTCACAAAATTTTGAGAAGAGTTATTTCCATAAAATTAGAGATACGAACAGGCTATTTATCCATGTGGGGTATAATGTTCATTAAAAAAAGTCAAGTCAGAGCATTTCAGCAATAGACACCTGGCCTCCCAGTTACTCTTGAGAGAATGGGGCTCTGTAGTTAAGGCTGGAGCAGGCTCAGAAGTTCCACCTACCTTGGCCTCTTGTTAACTGAGTGCTGCTCAGAGGACAGGAGCAAGTAAAGCACAAAGCACTTTCTTTACTGTTTTCATTTTAAAATTGTTGGTGCCAGTGCGATCATAAAATCACTTCTCCATTACGTATGAAGAACTACCCCAAAATACAAATGATACTACTAAAGAAAATATTAAGGACTGTGGAAAATTGCTGTGCACTTAATATCAATATCAAACAGCTAAAATCAATTTTGCAGGAGGGATGATAACACTACTTAGAAGCCAATTTGTAGTGCATTAATTAATGTTCCAATTGTGTTCTTTTTTTTGCATATAAAGCTTAATTAAATCAACTGTCACTGCCTGGAAAAACTAAGGGCAGCTTGTCAAAAAAAAAAAAAAATCCTACATTAAGTTTTTTACACGCAAGTATTCTTGAAATGAATTGACTGTTGAAAAAGTCAGACAGAGAAGAGGTAGTAGGTAGTTAGTGTGCTGGTAATCTACAGGACCCTCCTCCCAGCTCCTGCTGGGCTGGCCCCATAATTCAGATTTAGCATTCACGGCTCCTTCCCCACAGCCAGTCAAAATAGGCATAAGGAAACAGCTGGAAAGGCATCTGGGAGACACTGAATGGATGTTTCATTTTGTTTGCTTTGAGTCAAATTTCCTCGTCAATGAAAACCGATGTTCCTGTCATTAATTTTATAACGAATGAAAATCACTGGTCCTCAGTTGAGTCTGTCTACTTTTTCAAGTTTTGTAAATATTATTTTGTAATTTATTATGGGCCAATGAGTTAGATTTAAAGAAAATCATTAGTGTTAACTTACTAGATGCAATTTGAAATATTTTTTCCTCCTTTTTGGTATGACTCAGCTATATGAAACTAACAGAATTCTAGTGAGTTAGTATTTAAGAGGTAAGTGAGCTGGCAAGCATGAATTTAGGTATCATACTGTGTTCAACTGCTGATGAATCTAATCTTTTAAAAGCGATTTGATAAAAGGAATATTTGATATTTGATAAAAGAAAGATTCTCTAACACAAGTAGTATGTTTAGATATATGATGACAAAGAGGAATGATGATGCTCCAGTTAAAAATTATTCTTAGGAATCAATAGTTCTTACGAATTTCAAAACCTCAGTGTCAGAATAATACTTAAGTAATATACAGATGATTCTTAGGAAATACTTAAGTTGGTTTAATCAAGTTATTGGTAACTTTAGAACAATTACAGTCTTAATGGTGATTTAATTTTCTATATATGCATGTTAAAATTTATCAATTTAGCACAATATGATCAACAGAAACATGGTTTAACAATACCTAATTCTTCCTCCATTGTGGAACCTTTATTTTGTGAGCCAGAAACTCCCAAGACTCTGTTGAACAGTATAGAAAAGGCACTGCCCCAGACACCTAAAATAAAGCAAAAATGGAGAATAATTTAGAATGCACCAAGATTTAAAAGTCAAGCAAACAAATGGTAGATATTCATCACTTACCCATTAAGAAATGCAAGGGATTTTCTTCATATTTCTTCACAACTGTTCCCATAAAAAATTTGCTTCCAAATAAGTCAGGAGCCATAAAAGTACCATATTTAGCCATGCCGATCTCATATGGGCTAAATTCAACCCAATCTGAAAGCATTTAAAAAGAGTGTAATCTATTAATAGGAAAACAGTACAGAAATGTGCACAGTTGAAGATCACTCCAACAATGTCTTATTTTCATTTATTTAAAATATTTTTAAAAATTAACCAAATACCTATTATGTATATAGCACCATATAGAAGTTGGGTAAAAAGAGCTTACTGAGATGAAAACACAAAAGGATCCCTCTAATTTGTACAAACTGAATTATCTTTCGCATTTAAAAGCTCAGACATCTTTTATGAAGTCCATCTTAATTCTAAAGAATGGAAAACAGAAAACTGCTAACTCAGATGTAAAATCTACGAAGGAGATAGAAGAAATTAAACTCTGATAATGCAAGCAGACTATGAACTGGAAGAAGGTATTTTCTAACATTTGCCTTTCCTTCATTTTTCTTTAATTTTGCTTATTAATTATTCCTCTGACTCAAGATTATAATACAAAGTTTTTATGCTGAGTGTCTTAAACACATGGTACTAGGGTCAAAAAAGCATACTTTCTAGGAGCAGAGACTATGGAGCCAGAGCCCGGGGTTCATATCCATTTTGCTGCTTACCAACTATACAAGCTTTGGTAGATTACTTGTGTTCTTTGTGTTTTAGTTCCCTAATCTACAGAATGTGAATAAAATAAGGAGATTGTAAAATTGTTGTGAAAATCTAATGGGTATAGAAATGTAAAGAACTGGGGCGCCTGGGTGGCTCAGTTGTTGAGCATCTGCCTTCGGCTCAGGTCATGATCCCAGGTCCTGGGATGGAGCCCCACATCGGGCTCCCTGCTCCTCGGGAAGCCTGTTTCTCTCTCTCCCACTCCCCCTGCTTGTGTTCCCTCTCTCGCTGTGTCTCTGTCAAATAAATAAATAAAATCTTAAAAAAAAAAAAAAAGAAGAAATGTAAAGAACTTAGAATAGGGCATAGCACATTTTAATCACTCTATAAATGGTAGCCACTATTAGATTTCATGTATATCCATGGCTATCACTGTGTCTAATTATGCATCCAAAAAGAATTTCTGGTTTCTAATTTCTACTTCCCTCACTTGCTACTCTCAGTCCTCCCCTTCCTGGTAAATGGTACTACTTTTCAGATATTCATGCCACTATTCATATTTTATCCTTGACAGTTCTTTTCCCTTTATATCTTATATAAAAAAACTCAAGTTCCATAGGCTCTCTTACCAGATATGGTTACAAACAGGCTGCTTATCCATTTGTCCACCATGGACCACCATCCATTTGTACCCTACCGGTACAAGCTGCCATACTCTCTTCCCTGGATCTCCACAATAGTCTTCTAAAACATCTCTTCTCTATTCCCCTGCTATCTTTTTGATACTTGTAGCAAGAATGAATTTTTAAAAATAGAAATCACAGCACACTAATGCCAGCTGAAAGCTTTCCAATGGCTTCCCATTACACTGAACACAAAAATGTGGTCAACAAGGCTTCATGATGGTCTTGCTGGTGCTCCCTGACCTCATGTCCTAACCAATCTCCCATTATGTTGGTCTTGCTCTTTCCACTTCAGCCACACAAATCTTCCTAATGTTCCTCAAAGAGAAAGCTCGATAACACCTCAGTGCCTTTATGCTTGCTATTACCTTATGCAATTACAAGGCTTGCTCCTTCTTAACCTTTAGTTCAAGGTCCAATTTCGTTGGCCACCCTCTGTAAAGTCCCACAACCATCCACCCTTGCCTAACCCGAAACCCTCTGCTCTCCTTTATCCCGCCCCTTCTGAAATCATTACATGCCTATCCAAACAATTCAAAATCCAGGTAACTCAAAAATCCACAAATTTTTCTGCTATTCATTTGGTGGTAAAATCTGGCCTGAATTCATTCAGCAGAGAAAAAAAGTCTTGAAATGATGTGAGGCTGATTTTTTTATCTATCTCACTAAATATGAATATTGACATATCCTATTAGAGAAATCACTCTATTTGACTATGAGATCTCAGGGCGGTATTATGTAATATACAATGTAAGTATGTTTTTTTAACTTTAAAATCTAAAATATTCTGAATTCCAAAACATCTATCCCCAAAGTTTTAGAAGAGGGATTGTGGACGTATATTTATTGTTTACTCTGTCGCAGATCATTACATTCTACTTTTGTCAAGGAAGTTATGAAATCACAGTTGGGATGAGAACACATTATAATTCATTTTAAATCAAAGCCAAGTGGCACATATACCTTTCATCAGAAAGTGGTGTGCTTTATACTGATTTACATGGAGTTAAGTCAGACATGACTAGCAATGAATCAGAGGTTGCTAGGAAAATTCTGTATTACTACAAGTAATTTCCCATCTCTGAATTTCATCTCCTTATCTTGGGTACTGAAACACAATAATTTCTCGAGTAATGACTTCTTTATTAATGCTGTGGTGTGCGCACACAGTTATTACAGACATTCTGAAGGTAAGCTTGCTCTCTAGTCCTTACTGAAGGACTCACTATAGTATGTGACTATTACTCTTTTTGCTGTTGACTCGCACATTTCAAACTTGAACCTCTCTCTTGTACCTCCATCTACTTGTTTCCAACTTCCTGTTGCACATTTATACTTAGACATGCTGTCATCACATAGCACTATGCTTACCTGGAAAGGAACTCATCCTTCCTCCCAGGCTAGCTTAACTGTTTCCATAAACCACGCTATTATAGTCCCAAAAAGGAAGTTTTTTAAACTGAAACTTTTACTCACTCACAATCAAACCCATTTATTACCACCTCTCACTGATTACCTTTGGGCTTTTCACATCCATCTTCATCTCTTCCTATCAGGATCTCCCTTGTTCCAGGCCTTTATTACAAATGCACAGTGATAGTGCTGCTTCCCATTTCTTTCCTTGCTAATCTACCCATATGAATCACCAAAATACTTTTTTTTTTTTCCCAGAAACACTACTTAAACAATTTTATCACCCTTCCCCCAATTTCCCATTATCATCATCATTGAATAAAAAGATTTCTGTCTGGAATTCAAATCTTTCTATAACTTGGCACTAATAGTTTTCCCAAATGTAACACCTACCTTCACCGACTCATACTAAGGCTAGTTTCTTTTTACTGCTCTCCAAGACCTACTTTTGGCTCCCCTTCTGAGCATTTTCTCATGCTATTTCACACAAAGAGGACCATTCACCTCCCTTGATAGACCTTTCCATGTTCAACTGAAAACTGAGTTCCATCACCCACATGAAGTTTTTCTTATGATTGCACTAAAGCTCTATGGTATCTTACTCTTAGGTCAGTTCTACACACTTTAAGAGATCATAAGATTCTATGTGTACGGCTCATTCATTTTCCATGTTTTATTTTCGTCTTGTTAATGTGATTGTAACCTCCCTGAGGAATAATATTACATCTTTACTCTTATGTATCTGTCAAAGAATTTAACACGATGTTGAGTTCGTAAGTTGTGCTCAATAAATGCAATTTATTACCAATGGAAATGTAAAAATGAAAGCACTGTAGTGTAGTGAAGGAGTCAAAATACTTAACAGTTTAAACAACTAGTGTTTATTTGTTTAAAATCTTCAAATGAGGAAAATGTTTAAAATTATTCTAAAGGGAAGAAAAACATTCTCTGATATTGTGGAAATAAAGTTGATAAAAACTTCTGTAAGCTAAGATAATTTGGTTCTTTGACTTTTAAAAATATTATTCAGATAATATTTCAACTTTTTTCCACCTGAATATCCATTTTTAATCTAAGCAAACTTTAAAGTAATACAGACATCTCTCTTCTCCTCCCGCCCCACAACCCAAGCTACTTGAAGCTTCATAACATAACACCTTTGAATCTCTTATCTGGGTACAAGATCCACATAACTAATGCTTGATGGCTTTGTCCAACTCTGTTGGAAGAAATAGCTTTGAACCTCCTTATTGTAAAAGCTTAACAATGAAGGTTAATGGTGTATCTCTCATCTCAGTAACAATATTGCAGTCAGGCAGATGGTCCAAATCAGACACATCAAGGTCAAAAGGTACATAAAACAGCCTTTCCCACTCTAGATGAATCCAAAGCATTCACTTGTTCTTTAATGATTGTGGTCAGATTTTCCACTGAGAGTGGCTACTGCCTCAAAGTTCAGAATAAAAAAAGGTGACTATGAAAATGTCATAACAATCATAACAATAGTAATGACACTATATTTTATGTCTCTTTATGATGTTCCATCTTTTGCCTACCTCGTGTGATTGTCTTAATAGCTCTGTAAGATAAACCTGATGTTTATTAATATCCTTTTTTTTAATAACGAGGAAAATAAGAATCAGAGAGATAAATGACCCACTTAAGGTATTTCAGCCTAGAATTAAGACAAGGCTTCCAAATTAGTCTAGTGCTTGTTTGACTATATCATAGTGCTTTTGGGGTAAAATGGCTATGCACAGACTTGAGCAGCATACTAGTAGGATTTATCAACCTATTTGCAAACATTCCAAGACCTCACAAAACAATAGGTATAGGAATGCAAAAACAAAACAAAACCGCTTTCATCATGGCACTTACTTTTCTTATATGAATAAACTTCAGTTCTCTTTATGAACTTCATTACAATCAAGATCTTGCTCCTTATTACTGCTGGGCATGCCATGGTTACCCCAGACTCCTAATGTATGCTTTACCCCCTTTCAATAATTAAATTTGCCTTTCATATATAAAACCGATTTATAGTTAAGATCCAGACCTTTGATTTCTCATACAGCTTTCATAGAGCACTATATTTTTAAGATTTACTTAAACTTAAGTTGGGCGTGCCACTGTTTTATGTACTTTGCATACTTTATATTAATTTTTTAGAGAAACATATGATAGGCTTATCCTTATTTAACAGATGTAGAAGCAGACTAAAAGATGTCATGTAACTTGGTCAAGAAACAATGCATAGTAACTTCTCTCTTGTGCCTTAACTTCTTTGATAATTATTGTAAATTTCCCAGATTATAAGGCCTGATAGAATGGGGGCAATATACTGTGGTGGGGAGGGGAGTTCATGCTTAGCACCTGGCTTACTACATTCTACACAGTCAGTAACCAGAGAAGCCAATATTTTTATAAAACAAAGGATTTTTGAGAATAAATCTCAGCTCTGCTACTTACTTTCTGTGTGGAAATGTGCAAATCATTTAATGTTTCTGAGGTTTTGTTTTTTTTTCTTCTATGAAACAGAGATAAAAATACCTCACTTCCTGAATTGTAGCAAAAGTTCAATAAAATAATAAATATAAGTGATTTCTGAACCATAAGCATGATGAACATTTTAGCCAATCTAACTGGTAAACATCTGAATGGACGGATTCCAGGTGCACTGCTTTTTACAAATAATTCAAAATTCTTCTTGCCTGAGAGTGGTCAGTTGAAAAAAGTGAGTCCTTGTAAAATTGCAAAAGGATTCTCGATATAAATCTGCTAATTACATGCCATTCACAGTGATTTTTTTTTTCAAGCTCATGGTGTGGCTGATTTCCCTAAGGTCCTTTTCCTAAAATTACAATGAGCCCTACCAGCTATAGGGAGAAATGTTTCCACCCTGCAGATTAGGACTGCCAAAGGCCCCCAGAAGCATGAGATCACATGCTCTGAGAGCACCCAATGAGAAGCAAAGCTAAAGAAGAAACAAATATTTACATTTGAGATTTAACAAAATGAGGCATTTTGTTCACCAGATGCCACAAGTACAGACTAGTACTTTTTAAGTACTGTACTATAAAAATTACAACAGTGCTTTGAATGATAAACATATGTTATCCAATTTAATGAAAATATAAGCAGTAAGCAAAAGAATATGCATTGCCTGGAAACATTAGGCACACTATTTTGTTAAAAGCCCTTGAGAAATGAGTAACTAAAATTGAGGAGATTATAGTCATGACTTTTTTATATTTCCTATATCACTAATTTAAATGAAGATATATTAGTAATTAACTTCATGGAATATTCTCCACAACCAGAAAATCATGTAGCTTAATATTTTCTTGTATCTTTGAATGTGTTCATGCTACAGAAAATATATGGAAACAGACAACTAAAATTGCTTATGATCTTCTGCTAATGAAAATCATGACAAACCACAGTTCAAGGGTTTGAGGAAATGTTTTGAAAGAGGAAATTACATACCTGCAAACATTAGCTCTGAAACATCAGGTTTGACATGTAGACAGGTGAAGAGAGGTAAAGGGCATTGACCAGAATTGACTTTTTCCTTCAAACTACTCAAGGTAGTGTTCATTCTCTGTCCACAAAAGAAATAAAGACATGGTTTTAAATATAGAAACAAACACAGATAGAAAGCTATTTAAAATAGGACTTCCTATCAAGACATTTAAAATGTTTATAATAAAAATAAGTCTTACTTTTTCTAGAAATCCCTGAGTCCCAATAAACAAAAAGAGTAAGCTCTAGGGAGATAATTATCTTCATTCTAAAAACAACCACAACCTTAAAGCCTACATCTACATTTGAGCTGAAAAACAACTTGGCAGCTATGAAACTATGAAGAAAGAATTTGGACCCCGGATTCCCTGGCACAGACTCTATCTCCCCTGCTTTATCTTCCAATGAGAAGTCACACTGTATTCACGTGTCAAACGGGCTTTTTCCATGTGACTCCCTTTTCTGACTCTCTTTTAGGCAACCTCCACTTTTCCTCTGCCATTAAAATATTACTTGTATTCATCTCCTGATTTAAAAAGACAGCCATTGGGGTGGAGGGTGGAGGGTTAAGGTTTAAAATGTGTATTTTTCCAGAGAAAAAGAATACAAAGTACTTTGCTATACATCAAAACTGTTACACAGAATGAGCAAGCACTAGCTGGAAATGTAGTGTTATGTCTGGCAGGGAGTATGTGCTCAGTAAACATTGTTGATAGGATCAGCTGAGTCAAGTGACTTTTACAAAATGTATCATTTTGTTTTATTAAAACATTATGATATACAAGGTCTACTTGTATTAAAAGGGCTGTAGGTTGAGTCATAGCTTACATTGTGAATTAGTGTTTCTCCTATTAACATCCCAAAGATATCGGTAAAGGTGACAGGTTGTCCAGAGCTTTTCTTCTTCCATAGAGACTCGACATATCTTTTAACTTTCTGTGGTGTGAGAAGTAAAAGGGGGTTGTGGCTAACATTTTTCATTAGCTCCTCATTAATCTCCTCTGGCCCTTTCTCTGGAAAATCAGGGTGAGAATATAGGGTTGACATGTACCTATAAAGAAAACAAAAGATAATTAGTGAAGAGAAAGGGCATTACAAGGTAGTCTCCAAAGAAGGCAGGTACTCTTTGTCATAAAAAAATTAAAAAAAATAAAGAATGTTAGAAATAGTTGGTTTAGGGGGCGGAGCAAGATGGCGGAGGAGTAGGCGACCTGGATTTCATCTGGTCTCAGTAATTCAGCTGGATAGGGATCAAACCATTCTGAACACCTACGAACTCAACAGGAGATTGAAGAAAAGAATAGCAACAACTCTCTGAACAGAAAAGCGACCACTTTCTGGAAGGTAGGATGTGCGAAGAAGTGAATCCGAGGCGATATTCAGGAAGATAGATGGTGGGGTAGGGGGCCTCCGTCAGCTGCTTCTGGCAAGTAACAGAGCCGCGGAGCACAAAATCGGAACTTTTAGAAGTCGGCTCCGCTGAGGGACGTCGCTCCAGTGGCTAAGCGGGGGGTGGAACCCTCATGGGACAGTGTGGTCTCAGGACCCTCGGGGTCACAGAAAGACCGGGGGTGCCTGAGTGCGGCAGAGCTCCCAGGTATCGGAGCGGGAAAGCCGGCTGCAGAGACGGAGCCGTGGCGCGGGCTCTCAGCTCAGGGTTGCCATAAAGTGATCCGCGGCCCAGTCGGGCCACTGCTCCTCCAGCAGGGACCCAACAAGCGGCAGATCCGGGGAGACTCCCCTTCCTCCCCCGGGAGGAGCGGCGCGAGAGCGCACCACAGGGATCTGCTGGGTTTGGAGACTCCACACCGTGTCGGGTGCCAGAGATAGAAACGCTCGGTCACAGGCTGGGTGAGCACAGAGTGCGGCCGGAGACTGGGGAGACGGGAGTGACTGACTGCTTTTCTCTGGGGGCGCACTGAGGAGCGGGGGCCCGAGTTCTCAGCTCCTCCGGGGCAGAGATTGGGAGGCCGCCATTTTCACTCTCATCCTCCAATGCCGTACAGAAAGCTAGCAAGGAAAAAAAGCTCCCAAGAGCAAACCGGAGCAGATTGCTTAGCCTGGACCTGCAAGGGCGGGGAAATTCCGCCTCCAGCAAAGACATTTGGGAACCACGGCAACAGGCCCCTCCCCCAGAAGATCAGCAGGAACAGCCAGCCAAGACCAAGTTTACCCATCAATGAGAACGGCAGAACTCCAGTGCTAGGGGAATACCGCACATAGAATTCATGACTTTTTTACCATGATTCATTAGTCTTTCCAAGTTAATTTTTTTAACTGTTTTTTTTTTTGAATTTTTCTTTTTCCCTTTTTCAACCAAGATCTTATCAATCCCATTTAAAAAAAAATTTTTTTATTTTTCATTTTTAGAGTCATATTCTATCCCTTATTGGTAGTTACCCTTATTTTTGGCATATATATATATATATAAGTTATTCTCTTTAAAATTTTGAGATACAGTTTCTTCTAACATATCAAAATATACCCTAAATCTCTAGTGTATGGCTTTGTTCTAGTCTCCTGCCTGATCACATTCTCTCCCCCCCCTTTTTTTTCTTTCTTTCCTTTTTTTTAATCCTCTTCTTTCTTTTTTCAAACATCTTATCAATTCCTTTTTAAATTTTTTATACTTTTCATCTTTACAGTCATATTCCATCCCTTCATTGTATCAACCCTTATTTTGCACATATATAAGTGTTTCTTTCTTTAAAATTTTAGGAGGCACTTTCTTCTAACAGACTAAAATGCACCCAAAATCTACTGTGTGGCATGGATCTATGCACTAGCCTGATCATATTTTATCATATTCTGTTTTTTGTTGTTTTGTTCTGTTTTTATCTTTTTTTCTCTCTTTTTTCTTTCTCTCCCTTTCTTTTCCCCTGGTTTCAGGTCTTTTCTCATTTATTTAGAGTATATTTGCTGGGGACGTTGTTAACCTGTTAGCCTTTTGTTCTCTCATTCATCTATTCTCCTCTGGACAAAATGACAAGATGAAAAAAATCACCTCAACAAAAAGAACAAGAGGTAGTACTATCTGCCAGGGACCTACTCAATACGGACATTAGTGCGATGTCGGACCTAGAGTTCAGAATCATGACTTTAAAGATACCAGCTGGGCTTGAAAAAAGCATGGAAGTTATTAGACAAACCCTTTCTGCAGAAATAAAAGAACTAAAATCTAACCAAGTCGAAATCAAAAAGACTATTAATGAGGTGCAATTAAAAATGGGGGCACTAACTGCTAGGATAAATGAGGCAGAAGAGAGAATCAGTGATACAGAAGACCAAATGATGGAAAACAAAGAAGCTGAGAAAAAGAGAGATAAACAACTACTGGATCATGAGGGCAGAATTCGAGAGATAAGCGATACGTTAAGACGAAACAACATTAGAATAATTGGGATCCCGGAAGAAGAAGAAAGAGGGAGAGGGGGGCAGAAGGTATACTGGAGCAAATTATAAAAGAGAACTTCCCTAATGTGGGGAAGGAAACAGGCATCATATTCCAGGAGGCACAGAGAAACCCTCTCAAAATCAATAAAAATAGGTCAACACCCTGACATCTAATAGTAAAACTTACGAGTCTCAGAGAAAAAGAGAAAATCCTGAAAGCAGCTCGGGAGAAGAGATATGTAACCTATAATGGTAGAAAACATTAGATTGGCAACAGACCTATCCACAGAGACCTGGCAGGCCAGAAAGGACTGGCATGGTATCTTCAGAGCACTAAATGAGAAAAATATGTAGCCAAAAATACTATATCCAGCTAGGCTGTCATTGAAAATTGAAGGAGAGTTAAAAAGCTTCCAGGACAAACAAAAACTAAAGGAATTTGCAAACACGAAACCAGCCCTCCAAGAAATATTGAAAGGGGTCCTCTAAGCAAAGAGAGAACCTAAAAGCAGCATAGACCAGAAAGGAATACAGACAATATACAGTAACAGTCACTTTACAGGCAATACAATGGCACTAAATTCATATCTTTCAATAGTTACCCTAATGCAAATGGGCTAAATGCCCCAATCAAAAGACACAGGCTATCAGATTGGATTAAAAAACAAGACCCATCAATATGCTCTCTGCAAGAGACTCATTTTAGACCCAAAGACACCCGCACATTGAAAGTGAGGGGGTGGAAAACCATTACCATTCTAATGGACACCAAAAGAAAGCTGGGGTGGCAACCCTTATATCAGACAAACTAGATTTTAAACCAAAGACTGTAATAAGAGATGAGGAAGGACACTAGATCCTACTTAAAGGGTCTATCCAACAACAAGATCTAACAGTTGTAAATATCTATGCCCCTAACATGGGAGCAGCCAATTATATAAGGCAATTAAAAACAAAAGCGAAGAAACACATTGACAACAATACAATAATAGTGGGGGACTTTAACACCCCCCTCATTGAAATAGATCATCTAAGCAAAAGATCAACAAGGAAATAAAGACTTCAAATGACACAATGGACCAAATGGAGTTCACAGACATATTCAGAACAGTCCATCCCAAAGGAACGGAATACACATTCTTCTCTAGTGCCCCTAGAACATTCTCCAGAAGAGATCACATCCTAGGTCACAAATCAGGTCTCAACCGGTACCAAAAGATTGAGATTATCCCCTGCATATTTTCAGACCACAGTGCTTTGAAACTAGAACTCAATCACAAGAGGAAAGTCAGAAAGAACTCAAATACATGGAGGCTAAAGACCATGCTATTAAAGAATGAATGGGTCAACCAGGAAATTGAAGAAGAATTTTAAAAATTCATGGAAACCAATGAAAATGAAAACACAACTGTTCAAAATCTTTGGGATGCAGCAAAGGCAGTCCTGAGAGGAAAGTATACAGCAATAACAAGCCTTTCTCAAGAAACAAGAAAGGTCTCAAAAACACAATCTAACCCTACACCTAAAGGAGCTACAGAAAAAAACAGCAAATAAAGCCTAAACCCAGCAGGAGAAGAGAAATAAAGATCAGAGCAGAAATCAATGAACTAGAAACCAAAAGAACAGTAGAACAGATCAACGAAACTAGAAGCTGGTTCTTTGAAAGAATTAACAAGATTGATAAATCCCTGGCCAGACTTATCAAAAAGAAAAGAGAAATAACCCAAATCAACAAAATCATGAATGAAAGAGGAGAGATCACAACCAACACCAAAGAAATACAAACAATTCTAAGAACATATTGTGAGCAACTCTATGCCAGCAAATTAGATAACCTGGAAGAAATAGATGCATTCCAGAGATGTATCAACTACCAAAATTGAACCAGGAAGAAATAGAAAACCTGAACAGACCTATAATCACTAAGGAAATTGAAGCAGTCATTAAAAATCTCCGAACAAACCAAAGCCCAGGGTCAGATGGCTTCCCAGGGGAATTCTACCAAACATTTAAAGAAGAATTAATACCTATTCTCCTGAAACTGTTCCAAAAAATAGAAATGGAAGGAAACCTTCCAAACTCGTTTTATGAGGCCACCATTACCTTGATCCCCAAACCAGACAAAGACCCCATCAAAAAGGAGAATTACAAACCAATATCCTTGATGAACATGGATGTAAAAATTCTCACCAAAACACTAGCCAATAGGATACAACAGCACATTAAAAGGATTATTCACCATGACCAAGTGGGATTTATCCCTGGCTCCAAGGTTGGTTCAACATCCACAAATCGATCAATGTGATACAATATATTAACAAAAGAAAGAACAAGAATCATATGATCCTCTCAATAGATGCAGAGAAAGCATTTGACAAAGCACAGCATCCTTTCTTGATCAAAACTCTTCAGAGTATAGGGATAGAGGGTACATACCTCAATATCATAAAAGCCATCTATGAAAAACCCACAGCGAATTTCATTCTCAATGGGGAAAAACTGAGAGCTTTCCCCCTAAGGTCAGGAACGCGGCAGGGATGTCCACTATCACCACAGCTATTCAACATAGAATTAGAAGTCCTAGCCACAGCAATCAGACAACAAAAAGAAATCAAAGGCATCCAAATCAGCAAGGAGGAAGTCAAACTCTCACTCTTTGCAGGTGATATGATACTGTATGTGGAAAATCCAAAAGACTCCACCCCAAAACTGCTAGAACTCATACAGGAATTCAGTCAAGTCGCCGGATATAAAATCAATGCACAGAAATCAGTGGCATTCCTATACACCAACAATAAGACAGAAGAGAGAGAAATTAAGGAGTCGATCCCATTTACAATTGCACCCAAAACCGTAAGATACCTAGGAATAAATCTAACCAAAGAGGCAAAGGATCTGCACTCAGAAAACTATAAAATACTCATGAAAGAAATTGAGGAAGACACAAAGAAATGGAAAAACGTTGCATGCTCATGGATTGGAAGAACCAACATTGTGAAGATGTCAATGCTACCTAGAGCAATCTACGCATTCAATGCAATCCCCATCAAAATACCATCCACTGTTTTCAAAGAAATGGAACAAATAATCCTAAAATTTGTATGGAACCAGAAAAGACCCCGAATAGCCAGAGGAATGTTGAAAAAGAAAAGCACAGCTGGCGGCATCAGAATTCCGGACTTCCAGCTCTATTACGAAGCTGTCATCATCAAGACAGTATGGTACTGGCACAAAAATAGACACATAGATCAATGGAACAGAATAGAGAGCCCAGAAATGGACCCTCAACTCTATGGTCAACTGATCTTTGACAAAGCAGGAAAGAATGTCCAATGGCAAAAAGACAGTCTCTTCAACAAATGGTGCTGGGAAAATTGGACAGCCACATGCAGAAGAATGAAACTGGACCATTTCCTTACACCACACACAAAAATAGACTCCAAATGGTTGAAAGACCTAAACGTGAGACAGGAGTCCATCAAAATCCTAAAGGAGAACACAGGCAGCAACCTCTTCGACCTCAGCCGCAGCAACTTCTTCCTAGAAACATTGCCAAAGGCAAGGGAAGCAAGGGCAAGAATGAACTATTGGGATTTCATCAAGATAAAAAGCTTTTGCACAGCAAAAGAAACAGTCCACAAAAACAAAAGACAACCGAGAATGGGAGAAAATATTTGCAAATGACATATCAGATAAAGGGCTAGTATCCAAAATCTATAAAGAACTCATCAAACTCAACACCCAAAGAACAAATAATCCAATCAAGAAATGGGCAGAAGACATGAAGAGACATTTTTCCAAAGAAGACATCCAAATGGCCAACAGACACATGAAAGTGCTCAAGGTCGCTCAGCATCAGGGAAATCCAAATCAAAACCTCAATGAGATACCACCTCACACCAGTCAGAATGGCTAAAATTAACAAGTCAGGAAATGACAGATGTTGCCGGGGATGTGGAGAAAGGCGAACCCTCCTACACACTGTTGGTGGGAATGCAAGCTGGTGCAACCACTCTGGAAAACAGTATGGAGGTTCCTCAAACAGTTGAAAATAGAGCTACCATACGATCCAGCAATTGCACTACTGGGTATTTACCCCAAAGATACAAATGTAGGGATCTGAAGGGGTACATGCACCCCAATGTTTATAGCAGCAATGTCTACAATAGCCAAACTGTGGAAAGAGCCAAGATGTCCATTGACAGATGAATCGATAAAGAAGAGGTGGTATATATACACAATGGAATATTATGCAGCCATCAAAAGGAATGAGATCTTGCCATTTGCAGCCACGTGGATGGAACTGGGGGGTGTTATGCTGAGTGAAATAAGTCAATCAGAGAAAGACATGTATCATATGACCTCACTGATATGAGGAATTCTTAATCTCAGGTAACAAACTGAGGGTTGCTGGAGTGGTGGGGGTGGGAGGGACGGGGTGGGTGGTTGATTGATAGACACTGGAGAGGGTATGTGCTATGGTGAGCCCTGTCAATTGTGCAAGACTGTTGAATCACAGATGTGTACCTCTGAAACAAATAATGCAATATATGTTAAGAAAAAAAAAAGAAGAAGATAGCAGGAGGGGAAGAATGAAGGGGGGGAATCGGAGGGGGAGATGAACCATGAGAGATGATGGACTCTGAAAAACAAACTGAGGGTTCTAGAGGGGAAGGGGGTGGGGGAATGGGTTAGCCTGGTGATGGGTATTAAAGAGGGCACGTTCTGCGTGGAGCACTGGGTATTATGCACAAACAATGAATCATGGAACACTATATCAAAAACTAATGATGTAATGTATGGTGATTAACATAACAATAAAAAATTTAAAGAGAAGAAAAGAAATAGTTGGTTTACTTAATTATCTGAGTGAAGATATTAATCCATTTAAGGAAAGAATGTATCAATCAGAAAGGAGCTGGCCTACAATGGAAGCAAAGTAAAAGAGAGGTCTCAGGGGAAACAGTGGATTTCCCATGCTCAATCCAGAGAGGAGGGTGCCCTACTAGATTTGTGGTGCACTCTCTAGCCTCTGGGAATGGGTAATTCCTATTGCACTATCAGAGACCAATGAACACAACACGTTTGAGTCATGTAAATAAACTGACTTGTCTGGATGTAATACTAGTCAAGTATTCTGATAATTTGGCTTTCCATAATGATTATCTACAGGTAGGAAATGCACCGTCTAACTAACCTATTCTGAATGCCTTATTTTCCTGACAAATGTGGGTTTTTTGGTTTATTTGTTTTGTTCATTGCAAACTGGGCAGAATCCTAAGTCTTGCCAATTGTAGGTCTCAGAATTTCTGCACATCTAAATCTGATGGTGAAATTCTGGAGAGAAAGAAGTCTTTAAGGTAAATGACTTCTTGTGGAGATTCTTGGCCACCAGCCATTTGACCACTTCTAATGAAACCGGAAATCAGTAGATACTACCTTGGTGTTTGATATTTAGACAATAAACATTCAGTTACCACCCTCCTTTCTGTGCACCAATATCTCTATCTAGTATCACAGGTCTCCATACTGAATGTGAAGTATGACTTTATGTATCTGTCTCCCTTACTGAATTATGACCTCCTCCAGGGAAAACTTTGCTTATTCATCTTCTCTAGCCTCAGTGACTAGCAAATGCCTGGAATGTGGAAAGCATGGTTTTTTGAACTACTGAACCGAGAGAACAAAATAATGAAAGCAATAAATACCCACCATGTCATCCAACCAAAGAGTACATAAAATAGCACATAGTTTAATCTCCTGTTTCCTTGACATTCAAATCAAAATGCCTATTATAATGACTTATCTTTCTTTTAGGGAGAGGAAAAAACTAACCTTTAATGGATCCCTGCCATGCTCTAGGCCTGGGCTGGTTAACTGTGCATAAGCTGTTACCTTGAAGAGATGCAATAGCTTCCAATTCTTCTAAGAGAGGACTGATGAATTTAAATAAATGTTCACAGTTCTCCAATTAATACCAGAACTAGAGTTTTAAAGTGTGTCCTCTCCCCTGATAGGTTTTACTGTTTTTTTCTTAATCTCTTAAATAAGATTTCAGTTCTTAGAGATCAAACTACTTCCACTTTATATTAAATTATAATTTGTTACTGGATTCAGAGTTCTTTGGAGACAAACTGAGAATAATTTTAAGTCAACAAATGGAGACTGATGAGAGACCTAAAATGGAACACATGCTCTGAAAAAAAATTTTTTTAAAATAAAAATTCTTAAAAGATCTTTATTACATAAATTGGATTTGTAGTATTTCCCAAAAACTTGTGATAAAGATAAATCAAAAAGATTTACTCTGAACTTGAGCCTGGTATAATCACCAAAAATCTATAAAAAATACAGCTTAGATTGTTTGAGAGATACCGGGTCTATCCAAGTTTCTAAAACTAAGTGTCTTAGACATAGCAGGGCCTCTATAAACAGTTACATAATGAATGAAAGGATCCTCAACTTATTTCTCTATAAATCTGAAAATATCTGCCTCTAATTTTTCAACATATTTATATGATGGGACACATCATTCTCTCCATATGAATGCATTTTAGGCTAAGTGTGAAATGTTAACAGCTAAATCATGTCAAAAGTCCATAAGGAGGGGAGCCTGGGTGGCTGAGGTGGTTGAGCAACTGTCCCCCACTTGATTTCGCCTTGGGTCATGATCTCAGGTTTGTGAGATTGAGCCCTTGTGGGCTCCATGCTCAGAGTCTATTTGTCCCTCTCCACCTCCCCTTCCCCTCCCCCACACTTGCCCATGCATGTGCTTACTCACATGCGTGCACTCTCTGAAATAAATAAATAAAATCTTAAAAAAAAAAAATTCCACAAGGAATTCTCAGTACAATCCCTTCTTCCAAATCACATAGCCAATGTTTTAAAATATCAGTGCCAGGCCTCCAAGAACTTGTCAAATCAGCATCCTCAGGGGTAAACATATAGAATTTCTATGCCTAAATAAGTGTCAAAATCAAGTGTCAAAAGTAACTAAAATTTGGAATGACTTGAGAAGACTCTTGACATTTGTAAAGTGAATAGCCTAAAACTCTAAAGAAATCTCTAGATTCATTTCCCCCTCAAAATGCAGTTACTTATGCAAATCTTCATTTAGTCATTAAATATGTGATAAGTTGGAGAGACCCACTAGTGAACATGACAAGCACAGTCCCCCCCCCAACAAATTTTCTCTAACTTACATCTTGATCTTTTAGTCTATCACCTCTTATGTGGCAATGTCTCCTAAAATTGTTTCATTTTTCAGTGCAGCAAGAATTCTTCAGACTGTCGAACTGAAAATTCTCATTCTTGAATTCCATTTTAGTCAGTTTAATGAATTGAGCCCCGTTGTTACAGATGTAGAACTGCTCTCGTTTCACTTTAGATGGTAATGCCATACAAACATGGCAGTCAAGAGCCCATAACCCCTCAGGATTCTACAAATGAAGCTGTACTGGGGAGGAGAGTTGTGCTGACTGGTTGGCTAATACTTACATGCAATGAATAACAAGTATCAACCAAAAATAATTTCAGAAATAATCACCCTAAAGGTAGTAGCAGTTACAAGGGAAGCCTTTGTCCTACATAAAATTCTCTTTTGTGATCACAGAAAACTTTTTGGGAGGTCCAGGGCTTCTCCAAATATTTCCTTATTACCTCATTTGTGTCAAGTAATGGTTATGTGTCAGTAGAATATAAAAACTTACACAACACAAGAGTGTAATTTGTTTATCCAAGTCTTTCCGAATTCCTTCCTTTGAACTTTACCTTCTCACCTATAGTTTTCAAGAGAAAATTAACATGAATCATCCTGACCACCTTTTCTTCTGTCTCAGGAAGTATCTCTTCTCTCCCTGATGAACACCTTTCACTTGTGTTTTTTATCTTGTTCTGTCCTGTCTCGGTCTGAATCTTTTTCTATCCATGAGCCATCTATTTCTTTATCTTCCATCTATCCTTCCACACTGTTTCCTTTACCTCAGACTTCTACACAAATGTCCAAGTTTCTTAAATTCTGAAAGCAAAACAAAACAAAGACGCTTCCCTGAGTCCTATACTCCCTTTCTTGAAAGAATAAACAGCTCCTAGTAGGTTTACCCACCCATCTTTCTTCCTTTCATCTTCTAGTCACTTCTTATTTGCAATTTCATGGTCAAAAGTCCTCTTTATCTACTTCAGTGATTCTTGCTAAAACCACTAAAGATTTCCAAACCCAGTTCTAAGCTAAGCTGTTCACAGATGTTTCGTTCTATTAAAAAACCCACTACTTTTTGAAGTACTCTCCACCCCTGACGTCTATGTCATCTTTTACTTGATTCTCTTCTCCAACGGCTACTTTGTATTGTCCAGCCTTTCCTTTTTTGGTCCATTAACTTTTGGGATGTTCTAGAGTTCCATGAACTAAATTATTGGTGGTAATAACTGAAGTGGTAAAAGTTGGTGAAACTGCCAAGGGTGCGGTGTGTAGCTATAACAAAACAAAAGGGAGGTCCTGGAGGAAAGCTCACATTAAGGAGTAAAGCAGGGAGGGCGCCTGGGTGGCTCAGTTGGTTAAGCGACTGCCTTCAGCTCAGGTCATGATCCTGGAGTCCTGGGATTGAGTCCTGCATCTGGCTCCCTGCTCAGCAGGGAGTCTGCTTCTCCCTCTGACCCTCCCCCCTCTCATGCTCTATCTCATTCTCTCTCTCAAATAAATAAATAAAATCTTAAAAAAAAAAAAAGGAGTAAAGCAGGGAAAATAGTAAAGACAGTATGGAAAATAGTAAAGACAGTATGGAGGACAGAGCAGTCAGAGAGGATGAAATAAAAACCAAAAGGCAGAGGAGGAGAGATTTGAAAGAGGGACAGTTACTGTGTGAAACACCCAACCTTATCCTCCCAGACTCCACCAGAGAGTCAAGGAGGAAAAGAACTTCAAAAGACACCATTATATTTGGAAATTAGGTGGTTGCTGGGTGAAAATCAATTGTAAGGATTTTAGGAGTGAGTGGCCTTGAAGGAAATGGAATAAGAGAAGGCTAATCATGGAGAAATTAGACAATGAAGGATAGAGCATAAGTTTATGTACATATAAGTGTGTCGCCTGTGATATTTAAATGATTGGCCTGTAACATTTAAAATTCTCTTAATTACATTTTGCAGGACTTGTTTTTAGAACCTGACAGGAGAACAGAAGATGTTGCCCCAAATCCATAACCAAAGCAATGACTGCAGCTCTAATTAAGCCTAAACACACATTTTATACCCTCAAATCAGCACCCCAAATCATACCTGCTGCCTTTATTAGATAAGTTTAAGAAAGTAAGCTTCTTGCAATGTATTAGTCCGTGATGGACCGCAGGAATCTAACAAATAGTGAATTCAGGGAAAGAAAACCACTCAGAGAGTAATAACAAAATGCTTGAGGAGGCAAATTAATCTAAGGGTCCAAGTTTTTCTGTCATATTACTCATTAAACAGGCAGGTACCTGCTCTTTACTTCAAGGGGAAGAACAATGATGGGCTACATGCTTCTTTCCAAAGGGATAAATCGTTTTGAGGGTACACACAAAGAAGGTGGCAACCAACGTTCTAAGTTTTTGTTTCTTATTTAAAGAATCTGATTCCAAATATTTAAGAAACTATATATTCTTTATACATGAATCTCTATGTAAGAACATATAGCTGTCCAAGAGAAGGTTATGGTTTAGTTCCAAGAATCCTAGACTAGGGGATCAAAAGCCTGACTTTACATGTTGGTTCTGCTAGTGATCTTGGACAAATCCCTTGGCTTCTGAGTCAAATTTCCTTTAGGTGAAAAATGAAAAACCTCAGATCCATCTCAAAGGATAAGAAAGTACAGAAATCTTCAAATGTTAGACATATATAATATAGTATTATGATAGATGAACTTTACTATGGCTGAATGATTAAAAAGACTTGTAAGTCAAAGTCAGATATTTTGTAATAAGGTGACACTCATAGTTGAGACACCGGAGGAAGAACTAATATTTGATTTTCAATGTGCTTCCGTGGGTTAGGCAAACCAAAAAGTACATAGTAGATTCTTTGAACATGTTTCATAAATGTTTCTGAAAAGGCAAATCTACAGTGTACAAACATTTTACGTACAGATGTTTTACATCTCTACCCAAATTTAGCTGAGCTTAAATGCATATAAAGGATTACTTTCATAATTAGGTGCGAATCAGTGAAACATTCCATTTCTACATTCAAAAGTTGTTTTTCTTCTCCCATATACTAAGGTATCTTGCATTTCATTCTATTTGCCCTAGAGAAGAAAATGAATACCTAGTGAATCATGTAGACTTAGACACAATTGCTGAAAGATTACAAATCAGCAAATTATAGAAGATTAAATTAATTATGGGTGGAGCATGTTATTTCACCTCTGTGAAATTTATATAGAATTTCAATTGATCTATTTTTTAATTTTATGTTTAACTACATTTTAAATTCCAAATAGGCTTAAAGGGAGTAAATTTATGAGTCATCATTAGGTATGAATTTGCCTTAAAAAACATTTTTAAGAAACAAATTATTGCATCAAGCTGGGACATTTCAGTAATTTGAAGTTAAGTTTCAATTTTCTAAATCCTTTCTTTTCTAAGGTTTCAGGTAGATAAATGCTAAACATTTCACATGATATAACTAAGATTTAAAATGTATACTAACCATGTGGAGCCAGAAAGACCAGCAATGTAGGTGGCACAATCTAAAATTCCCGCTTCATACAGTGCCTTGATCACACCTGAGAATCCGACCATGGCTCGGAACCCTCCACCTGAGCCCAATATGGCCACCACAGGCACCTGGAGTGATGAAACACAGAGATCATTTCTAAAGTCATAAAATATATTCCCTTTTTAGTTTCGCTTTTCACGTTATATGTTCCACATTTGGTAATAAAGAATTGTAAGTTCATTCCTACCTTGATAATATCTAATTTTTTTAAAAAGGAAAATGTTTCATATAAGAAAATTAAGAATTAATGTCTGTTAGAAAGCAGATGTTACTCAAATACCAAGTAACTCTATTTAGAAATAACACCAACCATAACTCTGTATTTGCCTGACCCTTTGCATTTTTTCGCTTGCTTTCAGGTGCACTTTTTTTTTCTTTTGGATTCTCTCAAAAAAGCAAAAATGTCTTTGCTCATTTTGTAGATGGAAGTTCTAAAATGCTGATATTACTTGTGTAAGATCTATTTGCTGGTAATCTGGAGTTAAGTAAGCCCCATGCCCTCTTGGTCCAGAATTCTTAGTGCTCCTTTATGCTGACTCATTTCAAAATATACACTATTAAAAAAGACAAGATCTACAAAATCTATTTATTCTTTAATCTATTAAATAAATCTGACTGAGTGTTCTCTTTCAGGCATCACAGGCAGATCCAGGGAATAGAGTTTATTTAAGTGAGGCAGAAATGTAATAATAATTATGACAATATGGATGCCTAGGTGGCTCAGTTGGTTAACTGTCTGCTTTCAGCTCAGGTCATGATCCTGGAGACCTAGGATTAAGTCCTAGGTCAGGCTCCCTGCTCAGCGTGGAGTCTGCTTCACCCTCTCCCCTTACCCCTCTCCTCTACTCATGCTCTCTCTCTCTCTCACTTTCTCTCAAATAAATAAAATCTTTTTAAAAAATAATTACTATGACAACAATAAAAATAGAGATAGATGACATTTGTTGAGTTCTTACCATATGGTAGGAACTGTTCTTACTACTTTACAGAAACTGTCTCATTGAATCTTCACAAAATCTCTATGAAGCACCTATTTTATAGGTGAGGAACCAAGGCACTTGGAAGCAAGACCTTGAAGACTTGTTCAGGGTCATGCAACCAGTAAATAGCAGTCAGGAGTTAAATCACAAACTCCTATATCTAGGCTCATGCTAATATGCCTTCCTAAAATAAAGGGCTACAGGCTAGGAGTACACGAGGTCCAGAAAGTCTGGTCAATTCCAATCAGAGAAATTGAAGTGGTGGAGAAAGCTTCATAAATAAAAAAGGAACCTGAGCTTAATTTTAAAGATGCACAGTTATTCAACAGGGAGGGATGAGGGCAGGGAAGGAGGCTGTTCTGGAAATGGAAGCAACATGAGTCAACCAAGAGTTTTTGCAGGAGAGAAGCAAAGGCTGTCTGCAATGTGACTAAAATACAAGTGTTTGTTTGGAGAGGGAGAGATTGTCATTTTCTTTGTGGCCCTGGACCATTATTGCTCAAGAGAGCTGGTGGTTTCTCTCTACCCTTGAGCACAGTTCTCAAAGTGTACACAGCTGTCTGGGTGTCCACAAGGTCAAAACTATTTTCATGAAAACCATAAGATGTTATCTGCCTTTGTTCATTCTCATTACTTCATGAGTCTATGATGGAGTTTTCTAGAAATTACAGGATGTGCAATATAGCAAGAGATCGAATTCAAAAGCAGATATGAGAATCCAGCTGCTTTCTGTTAAGTCAAACAAGAAAGATACTTGTAAAAATGTAAAACAGTGCTGCCCTTCTCACTTTTTTTGGTTCTTGAAAATATGGTTATTTTCATAAAATGTCATTTATATTAACATGACAAGGACTTATTTAAAATAAAATATTTTAATAAGTTTTCTCAGTTTTTGTTTTTCATATGGTAGATATTCATAGATGTAACCCATACAAATAAAAATCTCTTACAAGTTCTTGATATTTTTTGAGTATAATGCATTTCTGAGACCAAAAAGTTTAATAACCACTGCTCCAGAATATCAGGCATGTGGTGAGTACAATCTAACATCTTCCAGGAAGATTCTGAGCCTGTTGAGGATAAGGGGGTGGGGGGGAGACAGACAAGAGAATAGGGAGCAGATGGATGGAAATATTTACTGGACAGACAGAGGCTGATGTGGAAGAACAGTCAGATTGCTGGGGAGTAAGGGTGTCTTTTGTTTGATGTTGTTTCCCAATAATAACTATTAGCAAAAGAAAATTAGAGATAGAAGACTGAGCAAAGAGGGAGCAAAGGTATTGGATCACGAAGGAATTCAAAGCTTTATAAGAAAGAAAGTGAAGAAAGAAATCCCCATGGGTGGAAGAGCAGAAGCTGAAGTGAGTGGGGATGATGTTCTGACTGGAGTGAAATCAAAATTGTCATACTGTTACCAGGTTTTATTTTCTATATTTGTGACAAAGTCTCATTTGGAGAATAAATGTACAAATCACAGAGTGCGTGTGCAGAGAAGAGCTCAAGTACTTTTGCCAGTTCTTTTTTTTTTTTCTTTAAGTGGGCTCCATGCCCAATGTGGGGCTTGAACTCAAGACTCTGAGATCAAGAGTCAGACGATCAATCGACTGAGCCACCCAGGCCCCCCACTTTTGACAGTTCTATCTTATCTCTAATAGTCATGGTTTTCCTTTCTTCTGAGGCATGAATGGGAGACAATTCCTCCTTTCTTCTACCCCTAGAGCGGAGCTTAGGAGGACAGAAATAGAATCAAGGCACATTTACAAGGAGACTCTGGTGACTAATCCGCTGTTAGGCATAAAAGAGGAAGGAGGGTGGTCAGACCATTAGGTTTTCTAGCTTTGCTCTCAGCAGATGACGCTGTCATTACCCAAAAAAACCCCAGGGCACAGGCTAGCTGAAGGGCAACACTGTACTCAATCTCAGAAATGCAGAATACACGACATGAACACATTCTATTCCAAGCACTTGGATCCTGATCCTTGGGTGTTCACGGACCAATGTGACAAATACATCTATCCATGGAATTACTATTTTAGAACCGGAAGGACCAAAAAGACTATAGAACTCTTAACACATAGAAAGGAAAGTCTGTAGAAGTTAGGTCTTAGTGGAGGTAGGAAGTGAAGAGCGGGACACCTAGAACTAGTTTCCTAATCCAGGGTTCTTCTCTAATACTGAGTGGCCCCAAACTGGAAGAGCCTAGGCATCCTAATTAGGTGCAGATTGGAGACCTCATTCATGGAAACAGACTCCAGCATTCGGTGCAATGGAGCAATTTAAATGGCTCTGAACCTGTGTATGTTTAGATGCACAGAATGCTTTCAAACATAAATGTTTAAATTGTAAATAAAGTAAAACACCTAATTTCTTAAAAACTTGTCTGGAGAGGAAAGAAAGCTAAGATAGGAAACAGAAGTGGGTTATAAAGCAGGTGAACAGAGCACAACACACTATTAGCTGTCACAGTAGTTGTAAGCAGGCCAGATAAGAAGTGAGAAGGAGGAATCCGAATTAGGCCTTGAAGGAAGACTTGAGTTTATACGCAATGTAATAATAACAGTGAACATTTCCTGTTGTCGTGTGCCAAGGACTGAGCCTAAAGTCAGGCCAAGACAGTCATAAGCAGAAAAGGGCATGTGATTTGGGGACCAAAAGATCAGTTTTCTTATTGCAGCAGGAATACACTAGGGAGTTGGAAAAATAAGATTAAGAAGGGCTTTAAGGGAAAAAAAGGATTAAGGTTGATATTCTAGAAGGAAGAAGACTGTTTATATTCAAAACTCATTTAGGGGCATTTGAGCCTGTTGATTTGGTTACTTGTAACATTGCATTATTGAAAATAACATTAAACCCAATACAAATCAGATACGTTAAAGTAAGAAAATTCTTAGTAACAGATTACACTGTTCAACACACAACACAGAACTGCACTGTTGTTCAGAGTCAGATTTAATAAGAAAAGTTGGAAAACTGAACATAAGACTTTCTCTAATCCTGAAAAAAACAGCTCCCCAGATGTCCTTCTTCATAAGCCACTAGCCCAGCACATATTTATGAATGCCTATGTTGTTAGGGATTTTCTGGAAATAGCCACTTACTAAACTGGAATTTGTTATTTATATAACCCATTGTTTTCATTATTGCTTTGCAGTAAATTCTTAGAGTTTTCAGGTAAGATTTTAAGGCTGCTAGGAGGTGAAAGAAGTATCAGATACTTGTACATAAAAATTGAATAATCAAATACTTGAATGACTATGGAGATTAAAAATCTCATCTGCATTTACTACACATGAATTAATCTGTTTTATGTATATCATTTAATTTTTACAACTCTATGAAGTATATATTATTACCTACATTTTAAAGATAAAATAATTGAAACACAAAGAAGTTAATTTTTCCACATCACAAAGCTAGAAAGTAATGTCCTATGGACACAAAGCTGGATCTGTTAGCTTCCAAAGCTTTTAATTCACTCTGCTCCATGATCTCTGAAAGCTTTCCCTACAACTAACTTTGTGACCCGAAGCAAAGAAAATCCTCCTTGTACTCTGTTTCTTTAAATGTAGAAATACAGGGTAGAATTAACAACCTTGAGGCCTTTAGCTACTAGTAACACTCCAGATTCTATAACTCATACAGAATATGAATTATAAAACTATAAAAGTATACATTTTTATTAACATTAAAAAAGGGAGATTTGACTTATCGAGAAAATACTGTATGTCTGGCATGAGCACGGGCACTTTCATTCAATTTATTTCATCTAATTTTCCCAGCCCTTGAAAGGAGATCATCACTTCCATTTTTCAGATGATGATGTACCCAATGCACATGAATACCTTGTCCACACACAGACGCAGCTAATTGGTCATAGAACCACGACATGAACTAAGGTGTCACCGACACTCTTAATTCCCTCTTTCCTTTTACTCAGTGTTGAGAAAGAAAGAGTAATCTTTGCTGAAAGAAACCATTTTATATTTAGCTAATTTATATTTCAGATTCATGTGTCACTTCGGATGATATCAGCCGAATTTTACGTAATAAATAAAAGCTAAATTTGGATGTTCTAATAGCCGTGGTTATTCTGAAGTAACTTTCAAAGAAATAACTGAGGAGTTATAAGAAGTAGCTGTTAGTCCTGGCTCAAAATCTAAAAGAATCAAAGAAATGTTGTTGACAGGTTTTAGCTTATATTTAGACCTAATAGCATCAGTATTTGTGCATAAATGATATCAATGAATATTTCTCATACTTTTCTCATATGGTAACAGGAAATGAATTTTAATTTACCAAAAATCCTGTGGTTTTGATTAAATTACCTTGATGCATGGGCTTATGGATATTAATTTCCTCTCTTGCAAAAGAAAATTCTCAAGTGTCTAAGGATTTTTTTTTTTTTTACATTTTCATAGATTTTTAAGGTCTGAAAATTATGTAAAGTCTTCTGCCTCCTCGGCTCCTGTATTAGTCAGGGTTCTCCAGAGACACAGAATCAACAAGATGTATCTAGCTACCTACCTATCTAGAAAGAGATTTATTATCTAGAATTGGCTCGTGAAATTAGGATGAACGACAAGTCCAAATCTGCAATATGGGCCAGCAGGCTCCAGAACCAGGAGAGTCAATAATGTGGTTCTAGTCTGAAGGCCAGCAGGTAGAGACCCCGGAGAGCCAATGGTGCAGATGAAGAGAAAGGCAGTCTGCTGGAGAACTCCCTCTTGCTCAGGGAGGCTGATCTTTTTGTTTTATTCAGGCCTTCAAGTGATTGGACAGCACCCACCCACGTTATGGATGGCAATTTACTGACTTGAATGTTAATCTCACCTAAAATCACCCCATTTCATGTTTTAAAGAGGCAAGAGAAAAGTATGTAACTACCTCTGTGCCAAAACTATCAAGTCTTAAAAACGATGCTCAAAATTATGAAAAATATAAAGAGAAAATTTTTTCCTTGATAAATTATTCATTTTTCTCACTTAAGTGGGAAAAATGTGCTTTTAATATATAACTCTAGTGATATTATATGAAAGTTCACTTCATTACAAAGTATTTAGTAAGATACTGACTTAAAATATTTTACTTACAGTACTTTTTAAAACACCAAGTCCAGTTGATTACACTTTTTAATTTCTAAGAGAGTTTATCATTTTATTGACTAGTATGAAAGAGGACTATAAGTCAAAAAAGTTAAGTATTAGAATTTCCTATGCCAGTTCCTTGTTAGTATCATAATAGATGGTTATAATCATTTGAATTGTTATGTATTTGGGTTTGGGTTTTGTTAGCAATTATCACTTACAAATAATTCCTTTTTTTTCTTTTTGTGGATAAAATCAGGCAAAGAAAGAATGAAGATGTCACAAACTCTACATTATTGAAATTGATCTGTATGCCCTTTAATTTGCCCCAAATCATCTCTCTGTTCTTGCCAGTTTGGAGAAAAATATGGTACTAATGTCAAATCAGAACACTTTCTACCTCTGTTTTTACTGGAAGTCAATTTTCCAAAGTGCCAACCAGCTCCCGGCCCCCGGGACCCCAAAGCACAAGTCGAAACACCTGAACATACATTGAAGGAAGTAGCAAAGACCTAGTTTTGCAACCCTCAATTGATCATTCCCCACCAACTTATAAAATGGGTCAGAGAAGCTGTATTGAAAATGAGAGAGCCAACCCTGTAAGTATAAAGGAGAACCAAAAAAAATAGCACTGACTTTTTTAAAAAGATTGAATGAGCATATCACAGTGATTATCCCAATATTAAAACTGTTTGGGCTTTAGACTGCTTGTTTGTGCATCCTAGGTCTTTACTCATAATAATTATTATTTATGATTATCATTATTTTTTAATTAGAGGATAGAAGAAAAGATGACAATTATTGAGTCTGATTTCCCAGTGTATTTCCATAGTATCAGCAATAGTAGGGGCAGACATGGCTGCCCAACGGGGTAAATGGTATTCCCCACCGTGGGCTTTGCCTCCCCACCAACCTGTGCCCAGTACTGGCCCTCCGAAGGTGCTGTCTGGTCCATTTTTGGTCAGGAACTTAGGCAACCTTTGTACACAAAGGGAAGGAACTCACCGACTTGGTTTGCTTCAAGAAATGTACGAAAAGTAGTACATATTCTCTTATTTCAACCTATTTACAATTTTTTCTAGCATAGCCATAATTTCACATGCAAAATTTAAAAAGTGAGTTTACATCAAATTAAAATATATTATTGTTACTAGCATTTCCTTTTAATCCGGCCCCCGGCCCTTCCAACCCAGTAAGCTCCCTCACATAATGCCCATTTGATTTATAAAACAAATTTAAACCTGTAGCAAATCCAGCACCTGTCCCCATCTGCCTCCTCCCTCCTTGCTTGGACATGTGTGTTCCTGCACACCTCCCCCTGAGCTTGTTTCCCTGAGAGCTCTGTAGTATTCGGTAGTCACCTGCCTTATAGTGGACAACCCTACAGAGTAGAGTCTGGGCCTCTTGGACATCTACTTTCTAGACCAACTCCAGCTCTCTTATTCCTTGGCTATTCACATCCTACCACTACCTCAGAGGAGAAAAACTCTAAGTCCACCTCGTGAGTCCTGAAACTTGACCCTTGGAAGCCCACACCTGCTCAATGCACCTCTCTGTCCTCCACTATTAGGAATTCCACACTGCCCTGCAATATTTGCAGTCTAAGAGAGGGGAATAAGAATTGATAGTACAGGGTGCCTGAGTGGCTCAGTAGGTGAAGTGTCTACCTTCGGCTCAGGACACGATCCCAGGATCCTGGGATCAAGCCCCACATCAGGCTCCCTGCTCAGGCGGGGTTGGGGGGGCCCGCTTCTCCCTCTCCTTCTGCCCCTCCCCCTGCTCCTCCTCTCTGTCAAATAAGTAAAATAAAATCTTCAAAAAAAAAAGAACTGATAGTATAAGGTTCTGTCATCACAACGAAGGTAGGAACCAAGAGGTAGAATATTCTGGAAGATGGAAACAACACACACAAGGAATACAAATTCTCATTGACTACCCAAGCCTGACTTCTATCACCTCCTTCAGGAACTGTTTTGCTTTGCCTCGTCCTCTATCACCAGATGGGCTCTCTTTTCTCTAGTTTTTCACTTAATTTATATGACAAGTACAGAATAGTACTCACAAAATGTATTATTTAAGGTCCACTTTATACTTCACCCAAAGCCATCTATCTGTTTAAACTGAAGTTATTTCATATAGTCTGCCTTGAAACACTTTCTCTTTTATTCTCTGATGAAGGTTAAAGTAGAATTCCCTTCTCTCGTGTCCCCACTATTCCAATTCCCAGATTTTAGTCCCCCAACCAGCTTGGCTTTGTTATGGTCAGTTACTAGGGAACAAAAAGTAGAGAGTAGCATTTCCCTTCACATAAGACTGTAATCTGGAAACTTCATCAAACCAAAAGCTATTTTCAGACAAGAAAATTTATAAGAATGGCCTCTAAACAAACCAACTATGCCAAAAATCCCCATGTACACAGTCTTACAGATCTTACTCACAGGAAAGATTCCAGGCCTCTATTCATACAGAAATTACACTAATCAGAGACACTGTTTTAACAACAAACTTGCTTATCAGATTTGAATTCCACAACAATAAAGCTGAAAGAGAAAGGAGTGGTTTGAAGAAATTACTTCAAGGAAACACATAAATCATGAGAAATGGCAGTTGATTGCAAATGAAACAGACATGAGAACATTCAGATCAGTTCAATCTGGGCAAGGAGTGACATATTTTAGAAAGACTTCCCTCCAAATGATTCAAATCGATAAATTTTTAAAACTTTTTTTTATTGAGAACATATTTTTTTTAAGATTATATTTATTTATTAGAGAGAGAGAGGGAAAGAGAAAGCACAAGCGGGTGGGGGAAGGGGCAGAGGCAGAGGGAGAAGCAGGCTCCCTGCTGAGCGAGGAGCCCAATGTGGGACTCGATCCCACGACCCTGGGATCATGACCTGAGCTGAAGGCAGATGCTTAACCAACTGAGCCACACAGGTGTCCCAAGAAAACATATTTTTAAAAGTCTTAGTACTTAAGAGGGTTATGAGGCACCTTAATTATTTGACTAATTCATCATAATATGTCTAATAGAAAAGCTAAGATTTTATTAAATTTGACAATGATTGCCCTTGGGTGTTACGCAGCAGAACAGCAACACTCAAGTAGTATAGTTACTATTTTATTGAGCAACTACTATGTGCCCTTACAGATTATGCTGGAAGCTTATAAGCAGTAGTACTTATCCTTTTACCTAATAAGAGACATAGTCTCCATTTTACAAGTGAAGCACAGAAGGGAAGGAGTGTGTCTTAGTTTATGGTGCCCAAATTTATTCAACATTTTAATTTGACACAGAAGTCCTAAGCTGGATGTTGTCTGTTTGTTGAACACTGGGAACAAGACAAGGACAGTCCCTGCACTGAGAATTAAGTAGGACTGTTCTTTCTTTGTTGAGCTGCCATGACAGCCTGTCCCACATACCGTAAGGAGGATGATTAGCCAGCACTGACTAGAAGGTGAAGGATCATCAGAGGGCAAGGGAATTGGGAGCTTAAGAGACCCCTGACCGGGGAAACAGGAAACTATCATGTGTGTTGTGGGACTGGGTGGTTCTGAATATATCTAAACTAATTATTTTGGACAAGAGAAAAAAAACTCTAGACCAACCAAAAACAACTACAGTAACAGTTTTAATTCCAAGAATGACTTCCAAAAACATGAGTTTAACATTTTCTGAAGAATATTCCAGAGAGAAACATAATTACTTCATTCTCCATCTGTTACAGAAAAGCCAATTTGTATGAATATTAGGCCAAGCTTCATTTTCCCAGGAAGACTCCTTTTCCCACAAAACAAGGAATTCATAGGGGGGTTGCAGCAGCAACTTTCCCCTTGCAAAAGGAAAACCTAAGGACAAAGGCTAATAGGACATCTGCACCAGTATGTCCCACATACCTTTCTAATGGAACAGTTCAAACTGGGATCTTTTCATCCAAACCCTCTCCTCAACCTCTTTCTCCTCCCTAACAACCCGATACTGTGTTCTTCAGTTGTGAGTCCCTGATCCCTCTCTCTAGTTAATTCATCCCCTGGATGCAGCGCCAAGCCACTGCCCAAATCTGTGCCCTGACTCACACAACACAAGATTTACTGAGTGTCTACCATGTGCTGGGAATATGAAGGTAAATAACACAGACACTGTCCTGATCTTCATGAAGCTTACATTTTGCTGGAGAAAACATTGAGTAGTTGCTCAATAAAATAGTAACTATACTACTTGAGTGTTGCTGTTCTGCTGCGTAACACCCAAGGGCAATGAAATGAGTATCTGTACATGTATGTTTTAAGTCCGAGTGTCATCAATGCTGAGAAGATAGGGTGCGTATTTGTGCCACTGAGAATATAACTGAGACCTAACGGACATGGGGGGAAGGATGGAGGCTGTTGGTGAAGGCGACAGTCTCAGGAGGGAGGCTGTTGGTGACTGGGACAGTCCCAGAAGAAGCTACATATGTACTGCTTAAAGAACGGGAGGGAAGGTGCCAGTTACCTGAAAAGCAGGTGGGGTGGGGAGAGGGCAGGTACAGGGAAAGCACATTACAGGGAGAAGGAACAGTGTCTGGAAAGGCACCAACTGGGGAAGGGTTCTGAGGAGACACGGAGCTAACCCAGTGAAGGAGTGTGGTGTAAACTGGAAAAAATGGGAGTTGGAGAGATGCTGGGAGGCCAATCCTGAGAGCAGTGGAAGGATTTTCAGCTCTGGTTTGAAAGTGAACAAGAAGGTAGGGAGAGGGAGAACAGGCTCGGGTGGAACTGAAGAAAAGAGAGGTGTTGTGTTCCCCTTTAGACGTGCTGAGTTTGAGATGGGAGGGATACCAGTGAAGAAGTCAAGCAGGTGCATAGATGTTCAGCTCTGAAGCTCAGAAGGGAGGTTTTAAGTCCTTGATCTACATGGTAAGTTCTTCGGACACAGGTGCTGGGTGACATCATGCAAGGGAGAGAAAATTCTTTTTTTAAAAAAAAAGATTTTATTTATTTATTTGACAGAGAGAGACACAGCGAGAGAGGGAACACAAGCAGGGGGAGTGGGAGAGGGAGAAGCAGGCTTCCCTCTGAGCAGGGAGCCCGAAGTGGGACTCGATCCCAGGACCCTGGGATCATGACCTGAGCCGAAGGCAGATGCTTAACCAACTGAGCCACCCAGACGCCTCTGGAGAGAAAATTCTTAAGACCACAGAATGAGGAGAAAGAGGGGCCTAGGGCGAAGATCTCTTATATTTAAAGAATGCACAGGGGGAAGATCCGCTACAGGGCACCAAAGAGGCATGATGAAAACAAAGAGGCAGTAGGTGAAGGGTAGAGAATGTTTCACAAAGTAGGGGGACGTGTGTCATTTGCACCGACTGGGTTGAGGGAGACAGGGCCAGATCTTTTGCATTTATTAGTACGGGCGACTGGTAAAGCAACTGCAGCAGAATCATGAGGTCAGAAGCCTGAAAAAGTGAGGAAAGAGGACGAGATAGTGTAGGAAACTTGGAGAAGTCTGTGAACATAAGGAGAGAAGTGGAGAGACAGGAGAAGGGAAGGTACATTCCAGGCAGACTTTGTGGTTGTTCCTTTTCTCCCCTTCGTGTCAGAGTTGATATTTTCACAATAAAAATTCATAAAGAGGTAGAGGCAGACAAGTTGGGGGAGGGGAGTGGTCCTGGGAGAACTGGACAATTGAAACAATTGATAGGGCTCCTGTTTGGGGCTGGCAATCATATCTGCGGTTGATCTGCATTTGAAAGAGAAGGAGCTGTTTCCTCCATGGAATTCAAGAGGGAAGAAGCAAAGAATAGCATAATTTATGGAATAGGGCAATCCTCTGGCAAGAAAGGAAGGTTTTGTCATCTGATGTCTATTGACCTCTCTTTGATTCGGAGGCAAGTCTATCAGTTGTGAGGGGAACAGAGGGTAGATTAGCAGCTGGGAGTGAAAGAAATAATTTTTGCAAATAACTGGAAAGCAGCGAGGCAGGGAAACACAGATTGCAAGACAGGGTTTCGCAAATGAAACTGATGGCCAGAAATTAACAGAGGTAGCCATTTCCTGCCCTTTTTTTTCTTTTTTTCCTAGCAAACTCTTTCCTTCCTCTAGGCCTGACCAACAGTCTTCAATTCCAGGAGGACCTGCCATTGTAGGGGAGGGAAAGATTTTCCTCGACTCTTAAGGTCCCTGGCTGGGTCTGAAAATTAAACTGACAAGAGAGATTAACAGGAGAAAAGCATACAGATTTATTTAAGGTAAGTTTTATGTGACATAGGAATCTTCATAAGGAAATGAACACCCAAAGAATAGTTACAGGGAGGCCTGGGTGACTCAGTCGGTTTAAGCGTCTGCCTCCAGCTCAGGTCATGATTCCAGGGTCCTGGGATCGAGCCCCACATCGGGCTCCCTGCTCAGCAGGAAGTCTGCTTCTCTCTCTGCCTGTTCCTCCCCCTGCTTGTGCTTGGTCTTTCTCTCTCAAATAAATAAAATCTTAAAAAAAAAAGTTAATTCAATGATCCCATGGGGAGGGGGTTGGAGGGAAGGACAAATGGGGTGAAGGGGGTGGGAGGTATAGGTTTCTAGTTACGGAATGAATAGATCATGGAAATGAACGGTACAGCACGAGGAACAGCATCAGTGATATTGTAAGAATGTTGTATGGTAACACATAGTAGCTACACTTGTGAACACAGCATAACCAATGGACTCGTTGGATCGCTATGCTGTACACCTGAAACTAATGTAACATATGTCAACTATACTTCAATTAAAAAACAATACAAATAAATTTCAATGATCCTTTCACATCTGAGGCTAAACTTTTCTTGCTAATAAACATCTTGTTTGTGCACAAGTATGCCTATGCATCTTTTTAAAACTTTATCTGATCAATATTACTAAATATGGGCAGCATCTGTGATCTTCCTCAAAGAATTTGTATTTATGAAACACTTACCTTATCTTAAAAAGCTGAAGATATAATGCTCAATCAATTTCAGTATTTCCACATCTGGGTGCAATTTGGAAGAGAGTACTAACAACATGACTATTAAATCGCAATAACATTCGAAACATTTCCAACTCACATCACGTGTAGAATACAAGCCTTCACTATTCTCTGGACCCAGAAGTTTCTTTATGTTTTCCTTTATGTTTTCTTTTCTCTGTTGTCTGAAAGTTTTCTCCTGATCACACAGAGCCATACTGAATCGGAGGTCTGGGGATGAACTGTATATAAAACAGAGAGTCATGAGCCAATGGCCCCCATAGCCTTGTTAAAAATCACCCAGTCCCTGGTTGCCTTGCTGATATATGCTCATTGCTCCCCTCAAACCATTTACTAGAAGGGAACCCAAAACAAGGATATAAAATGATGGATGTCTTAAAGCTGTGGGTTCCAAGGCATGTGTCCAGAAAATCAGGAGCAGGAGATGTTTTTAAAAAAACAAAAACAAAAACAAGCAAACAAACAGACCCTGATAAATTCATCTTATAGCCAAAACTTCGGGAATTGCTTCAGAGAATAAACCTGTTTAGATCTGTTTCGCACAGTATTTCCCACGTTGTACATGATCAAGAATGCCTTCCCCTGGCCCTCCATCCCCCACTTCTCCATGACCTAACACTAACATTCCAAAGAGTCTGTGTTCTGAGAGGCACACTGGTAGAAATACCATCTTTAATGAACTGCCCTGTCTAAGAGATGTCCCCCTGTGACCAGAAAAGGAACTTCTAATGGTAGAACTTTAGACAACCACAAATAAGCCTATGGCTGGAGGATTTCAGGACCCTTACATTTGTACACCCTTCCTTTCTAATAATGGCAGCAGCAGCAACTTCTCAGATACCTATACCATGCCAGAAACCACACTAGATATATAGGTATGTATCACTGCAGAAATAATGGGAGTATTATACATTATTATATTTTATTTTATAACTCCATATCACAGATCAAAAACACCGAAGCTCTGAGAGGTTAGGATCACAGAGCAAATATGTGATGTCTTTTCCACAACACAACAATGCCTCACAAATGTTACAGGTCCAATACTGAATTCTAAAACCAGCTACTGAATTTTAAAATAGTAAAAAAAAAAAACAAAAACAAAAGAAAACCAAAAAATTCCCCCAAAAAACAACAACAAAAAAACAGAACAAGAAAACCTAGAAATCTATGTCGTGATGTGAAGAAATCCAAATGTAGAAAGCAGGAAGTTCGCTAATCAAATATTGTCTCTTTACTATTCATAAAAGTAAGTCCTTCCCTTCAGAATGAATTAAGTTGAAGTATCACTTCTGTTAATTCAGTGTATTTTTTTAAGATTTTATTTATTTATTTATTTATTTGAGAGAGAAAGAGAGAAAGCACAAGCAGGGGGAGGGGCAGAAGGAGAAGCAGACTCCCTGCTGATGCGGGGCTCCATCCCAGGACTCTGGGATCATGACCTGAGCTGAAGGCAGATGCTTAACCCACTGAGCTACCCAGGCGCCCCTTATTCAGTGTATTTCTTCCAAAAGAAGACACTCCATAGTCTCTGGGCTGTGTACTCTGCAATGATATTTAATCACTGCAAATAATATTTTAATTATTACTTCCCAAAGGACAAATATGGACAACTCACAAAAGAGCATATATGATTAAAAATGAAAAACAAGAATATTTAGTTTCACTAGCAAATTTAAAAAATACTGCTATTATTAATAGTTTTTAAGAAACATTTGAAGTATCTATTTTCCAGTACCTGGAAAAGGCAAAGTAACACTGTTATCATAAATTCATTTTGGGAATAAAAATTTGCAAAACACTTTTGAAAGTGATTAAGCGAATGAGCACCAAAAATAATTAAAATGTATATTACCTTTGACTAATTCTATTTTACTGTAAATTTTGAAAGGATTAATCATATTATCCAATAATAAAAAATGGTCAGGATAGTATATTAAAGCATGGATTACGCAGTTATTAAATTTGATTATTATGAGGTTTAGGTAACAAGGAGGAAAAGAGATAAGAGTGAAGGAGCATTTTTTAAGTCGAGCCTTAGGATAAACTCTGTTGTTATTATTTATTATAATATATTAGGTTGAGTACCTTCTAACCATTTTAAGAAATAAAAATCTCACCTGCACAGTTGTCTATGAACCCATCTCAATTGTGTTTCCTTTTCTGCTCCTCAGAGTAACCATTACCTTAGACTTGCTCTTCGGTATTCCAGTGTATTAATTTATAATTTTCCAGCATATATTTATATCGCTAAATAATACATAGAGTCATTTTATGGGTTTTAAACTTTTTTTGTAAATGCTATCAATTGTATTCTGCAATTTCTTCCCCCTGGAACATTTTGTTTTTGAGATTCACATAAACAGATATATAAATAGAAATAATTCAAACATTTTTACTATTATGGGGTATTTCCATTATATGGTTAGAATATAATTTATTTATCCATGAACATTGAGGTTGCTTCTAATTTCTGTAAACTATTACAGTTTTACTATGAACATCTGGTGCACATGCAGAAAACTTTCCTATTTTATATTAATATAAAACAATATATGCTTTTTCTAAAGGACATCTCATTAAATCATCACAATATACTTATAACGCACTGTTTTTTTATTTTACAAATGAGTAAAAAAGTGATTAAAAATCTTTGAGCTGTTCACATAATTAGCAAGAGGCAGATTTAAGACTAGGACTTCTCATTCTGGAACTCATGTTCCTTATAATATACTATGCTGATCACTATCTTAGTTTTTTAAAAAAATCTATGAACAGAGCAATAAACATGGATGTTTACAAGATATTAGTATAAAATGCAAAAGAAAATTCAAAATATTGAGTAATTTTATAAATATAGTAAGAGAAGTTTGGTTAATTTATTTATTTCCTCTTTCATGTATTATCTTTTTTTTTTTTTAAAGATTTTATTTTTTTTTTGAGAGAGAGAAAGTGAGAGAGCACAAGTAGGGGGAGCAGCAGAGGGAGAGGGAAAAGCAGGCTCCCGGCTGAACAGGGAGCCCGATGTGGGGCTCGATCCTAGGACCCTGGGATCATGACCTGAGCCGAAGGCAGATGCTTAATGGATTGAGCCACCCAGGCACCCCTCATGTATTATCTTTAACTCTAATTTTCTTTCATGATTTTATTTTATATCTAATGGAAGACATGCCATGGAAAGTTGACTTTCTCTTTGAAGAACATTTCCATTTCAGAGTCAAGACAAATGAACATATAAAAATAGAGTTTGATTAAAGTACATCATAAACGTATAGTAAATTGCTTCTGGACACATGTACTTTATTTAGCTGAGTTTTTTCCTACATTTTTTGATAACTATGCTTTGTTAAAGTGAATTTCTTTTACATGTTATAGGCCTAATTACAGCAATGAAGACCATTTCCCAAGACAAATAGCATGACTTCCTTGTCAAATAACAAAAATTTTTCTAATCTCATGCTATAAAACATACTACTTTAAGCAAGAATCAACACAATGCAGAATAACACAACTCAATTACTTGGACTGTTCTTTGATACTTCCTGACACATCTTGAGGGACAGTGGTAATTTATGTAATAATTTACTAAGTTGAATCAATGCGTTACAGGAACCAAAATAAGAGAAAGAAATACCTAACCCAATGTCAATGTATCCATTCTCATTCATTTGGCAAATCACACGATAGGAGAATATTACACTAATACATGTGGTGTTTGGGTAAATTAAATGTGTACTAGTTACTTTGGTAAAACCCACTTCAACAGGGAAGTTCAAGAAGACGCAGAAAGTTTGAGGGAGGTGGGATGCAGTGAACTCAGCGTTAGATCCAGCTAATTCTCCAGGTAGGCCTGACTCCTCTAAGATGCACCGTTTGAAAATAAATAAATGATTTTCCAACATTTTTTTGGAGACGACTTCAAAAGAGCAACATGCTTCATGGAACTTTACTAAAGTAGTTCTGCTGATCTCCATGAACAAAAACAGTCTCAATTTTTAGTTTTTCATTTTTATAGTTTCCTGTTTATGTTTACTTTCATGTTTTTGAATATCTATTTGAGTCAACAATGAAAAAGACTTAAATAACCATATTTGTTCATTCTATGGGAAATGAACCTTAGGGAGGACTCTCTAAAAGCTCTTATTATTGACCTTATAAGCCCTAAATTCTATTATTCAAAGACCAAACTACAGGAAAATTAAGCAAAGATATTAAATTTATTATTTTTAATGCAGTAGCTATTAGGGAAGAGCTAAAGAAAAGTGTAATGTGTTTTTATACAGCTGTTAGAATTATTTCATATTTTAGAAGTTTACCCTTTAACAATTAAAATGTCAGTGGATCACTCTACCCAATGAAATAAATGTACTTACCAAACTTCAAGAGACATTTCTAGAAACATTTCAGTGACCTAGAACAGATGTATTAATCAGATTAGGTCATAAAATGGATGCGTGTTACATATAATGCAAACAAGGTCAAAACAATTTTTGAGTGCCAGATTATTTTTAACCTAAAAGAATCCTAAAAAAAGTAACATAGCTTCATGAAGATCCTAAATTATGGATGTATTTCAACAAATATATATATATTTGCTATTTTTCACAATATAAGTCTAATCAGTCATTTTAGTAAACATAAGAATTGCCTCTGCATAGTTGTTTTCCTTGTTCACTAAAATGAAGTAGTTGCGTTCTACAATCACTATGCGTGAAATCTAAAAATTGCCTGAGCTCTAAAAACTATGAAGATGTGCTTATTATTCGGGAACTAATCCTGGGCCAAAAAGCCTGGGTGAAAATACACACAGGTGCATTTGTGACAAGTGTGGGCTGTAACAAACTGGAGACAGAACACCTATACAAGGTGGCAGCATGACCAGGGGCCAGCCAACTGTGGTCAGCTCAGGAAACATCTACAGATGGGAGGTGGGGCTCAGGTTTTCATTTTTTCAACACTGTGTGAGCCAACCAAATTTATGGGAGGACCCCGTCCTGCCAATGGGCCAACTGTGGTTTAATGGAAAAGAGAGTGATTAATATCCACAGAGAAGAAGGGGTATTAAAGGTGTCTTTCCAGAGACTATACATCTGTTGTATGGAAAGACCTCTGTACTACTCCTGCCATTAGTTATCAATAACGTAATTTTAGATTGTTATGAGAACCAAATGAGAAAATGTTTTGAAGGTTGCTGCATCATTGTAAAATGGTGCTATTATTTTTATTATACTAGTTACCATAGAATATAGTTAGAGTGAACCTGCCCAATACCTTTGGATAGAACAGAACTCGGATATGCCTCTTAAAAGTGAAGAGGATGTTTTTGGAAGCAACATAAAATGCTATAGATTATTGGCTTTGTTTTCTTTTTGGTTTCACAGGATGGAAAAAAACAAGCTAGAAGGAGCTTTCCAAAAGGTTAAAATAAGTTCATGGCTAATTCTCAGGACTGCATTTTATGAGTAAGAAAAAGGTACTGAAATCATCTGTACAAGAATTTGCCTCTCCCACTAAACTGTAAGCTTTATCTTATATAGATCTCTATTACAGTTCATTGCACAGTGTTAGGTATTCAACACATAATCAATAGATACCTGTTGAATTACTGTGCATGTGTGTGTGAGGGGAGCACATGAGGCAATCTTTCCTTGTCAAGAAAGATTTCATTGCTGTGAAACATAAAATCATGGGTTGGTCTAACACACATAGCAGTTCCTCTGGAATTCTATGACCTTTACTCACCAAGGCAGCATATCAAATTACTTTGAAGTTAACAAAATGATCAAGAATCCCAGTACAAATGGAATTACACATGCCCCGATGAATCAGAGTTCAGTTATAAGTCAAAAAGGTGACTGGCTTCTAAACAATTAATGGAGCTGCTGTCTGTTCTACCAGTGGTAGCCCTGCTGAGACCACACCCCAGCAGCACAGCGTGTCTATTCCCTATTTCTAAATTTCAAACGGAGTCTTTCCCAAAGAGGGCTTGGAAAACTTTATAGTGAATGAGGTTGCTTTGGATATTTAGCGAGAAAAACAAGACATGGGTAAAACACAGTCTGTTTTTTTTTTTTCCCCAAAAAAATATATGAAAGCTGGTATTAAAACAAGACTTAGATTTACTGTTTTCATCTCCAGAGGGCAAAAACACTATGGGAGAATGGAAACTCAAAGAACGACATTACAACTCTTTGTGAAGTATTCTAACCAATGGAAAGATTCGAAGCTGGAATGGGCTTCCTAGTCCAATGTGCCACATGATGACAGGGTTGAGAAAAAAGATGGCTCCCCGACTGGCAGGTCCTCCTAAGCAATTTAGATATTAAGATAATCAATGCCTGGCTATATCTAATGCCTACCTGTCCTGACAACTGAATAAATAAAAGGAAAGTTCATGGTCATATTTATCTTCTCCACAGAAGGTCCCTTCTATAGCCAACCACAGCACTTCTTGGCTAAGATATTCATAATCCTAGAAGACTGACTGATAAGACTTCTTAAATGAAGGCAGGATGAGAGAAGGGAAAACACAGGATTTTCCCACCATGTACAGTAATACAGAATGTGCTGTGGCGGGACTTATCACATGGATTGGTATCCTCACTTCCACATGTGGCCCAAGTGGATCACCCACCATCTGGAGGAAATTTTAAACTCTCCCACTTGATGTGCTATGCTCAGACATGCTATGAAGACCAACGTTTACAATCTCCCCATACCTTTTAACCTGAAACATGTCATTCGGATGCAATAGCCACGAAAACATGTACTTCCTGTGAGGCACTAAACAAGAATTGGAAATTCCTTCCCACACACTGCATCATGGTCTTCCACATTGCTTGTAGTCTCAAAGCAATTTGAAGGAAAGGTGATCCAGTCTCTCTGGCTCTCCCCGACCCCATAACGCCTAGCTAGAAGCCAGACAAATGAGAATAACTCCACCCCTTCTAGGAATTATAAATGTACTCATTGTACATTCTTGTGGAAAACAACAATCTCATCTTTGAATTCCACAGTGGAAAGCAATTTTAGATGCTTACAATGGGAGATGTTCACCCAAGGGGAGAAGGTAAGGACCTAGAGGAGAGAAACCATATAAAGAAGCCATTTTAGATTTTAAAATAATTTATTTTTTAAAAGATTTTATTTATTTATTTGAGAGAGAGAGCAAGAGAGAGAAAACACAGAGGGAGAGGGAGAAGCAGACTCCCTGCTGAGCAGAGAGCCCAACACGGGACTTGATCCCATGACCCCGAGATCATGACCTGAGCTGGAGGCAGACGCTTAACTGACTGAGCCACCCAGGCGCCCCTTAAAAATAGTTTTTTAAAGTACCTAACCTGTGAACTTGCTTGCAAGCTTTCCATGGTCATTTTGAAATGATAAAGTTAAAGCAACAAGCATAGTGCCTGGCATTAAGGAGGTCGTTTAAAATTATTATTATGAAAAGATGCACACAAATGATTTTAAACTTGAGGATCTATCCTATTAATAAAGAGCTCTTCAAATAGGCTATGCCTTTGCTTGTTAATATACTCCAGCATTTACAATCTTTACTTTCAATAAAACATTACTTTGAATTCTGATCCCTCCGGAGTCAATGCACTCTTCCCCAGCCTCCCCCACCCCAGTAAAATAAAACAGCAACTGATCACCAGGCAGATTCAACAATCATTTACATCTTTTGAGAGAATAACGGTATTTTCTGCTTTATCTGTATATAGTTGACCCGTACAAGATAAAATAAAATTATATTTAAAAAATAAGGGCCACTTTTACTAAAAATCATGTTTCTATACACTGTAACCCTATCCAATGAAGAAGGAAGCAGATGTGGATCTAACAAGAGGCAATTCAAGTGTAGAGCAGAAATTCACAATTCCACCAATACAAGCCAGATCACATCTAGGTAAATTTTGCAAGTTTAAAATTGAATGAGATACTGCTAAAGTCACTTTTTAAAATATATATGATGTTTATTTTTTAAATTGAGATGTAAGGGACATTTAACATTATATTAATTTAAGATATATAACACAACGATTTAACATTTTTATATATTGCAAAATGATCACCACAGTAAGTCTAGTTAACATATATGATTTCTTAATAAAATGAAATTCGCATTTACTACCAGGAATCATCTAATCCATTCACCCAAGAATTCAGGATAATTGTGCCCCTGTCCCCCTCAAATGGTCTTTAAAAGATTTGAAATATTAAAAAATACACTATTTCGCCTATAGTCATGTTCCACTCTATCATGCAAGGTTCCTCCTTACATTTGAGGATGATCTCTCTTTCCTTGATTTAAGGTCCCTTTTCCTTACATAGACATTGGAAATTCTAAACCAGATTTCCTAGAGCAATATTACCAAACCAAATGGGAATCTCTCACACTCTAGTTTCTCCTTTTAAACTTAATTTACTTTCATTATTCCTATCTGAGCACTTCCCAGATTTTCTGTATTTCTGATAAGTGCATTCATTTATCCATTCATCCAAAAATGACTCAAGCACCTAATGTGTATCAGGATAGGTATGCAATAATAATTAAGCTGAAATGTATTCTACTCCTTGATGGAACTTAGGTGCAGTAGAGGACCCAGGAAGACAAGAACATTCTAAAAGGCCCTATAATTTAAAAGTTGCAAATTGTGAAAGTGTCAAAAAAGACTTAAGTTTCCATTGCTAGCATCACCCCCAAAAATGTGTTCTCTCTTAAAGCCATTGTTTGACATGTGTTTGAACCCTGATCCGCCTCCATCTGACAGCATTCACATCTTAGCCAAAGATCCCCCAGACTTCTCATAAAAGTATATAGTCCTCTTGTTTCCCCTCCAAACTCTGCTTTGTCTCATTCACTCAGCTAAACTGTAGTCCTAGTCTTCACACATCAAGACATAGTTTTCCAAAGAAATCATCCTGACACTAACTTCACATTCTGAACTCAGCATCAAAACTACCATCTTTTTAAAGCTTTGCCATTCTCTCTTCTATAGAACTGCCTCATTCATTTTCAAGTTTACAGTCATGAATAAGCAACAATCAAAGAAAGCAATCAGTCAGAATCAGATGCCACAGAAGCCATGAGACATGGCTATTTTTAAACAATACCACTAACATCTAAATAAAGATGGCAAATAAAAACACCATACCACGTAAACTTGAGAGGCTATCTTCCTCAAGGTATTGGCCAAAACAAATTAATTTCATCTAGAGAATAAAAAAGTGTAATCTTTCTCTACCATACTTCAAAACCTCAGGATTTTTAAGATTCTCTTGAAGTGGGCTACTTTGTTTACAAAAAACACAGCAAATTCTGAATATGTTATATCTTTCCACTTTAAAATGGGATTCTGTAACCCATAGCCACACATGATATATTCAGGAGTGGGTGACTGGAGCATTTTTGAACTGTGTGAAATGATCACTAAAGCAAATGATCACTAAACTTAAAGGCTCTACATATATATATGTTTATATATATATGTTCATTTTGGTAAGTTCAAACAAATAAGTTTAATAGGTAAGTCAGTTTCATGAAGCACACGACAGTTAAATCTGGCCAGTTATAATAAGAATATCTAATATTTATTTAGTGCTTACTGGACCAGGCACTGTTCTAAAGCTTTCCATGTATTAATTAATTTAACCATAACCACAACCTTAAAAAGAGGTAGGTACTATATACAACCCTGTTTCACAGATGAGGATGCATGGCAGAAAGAAAAAAAAAAAAATGTTCAACATCACATGGGCAATAAGTACCAGAATCATGATTCCAACCCAGGCAGCGGCTGGCTGACTCTGAGCCTGGGGTCAAAAACAGCAGGTCCTGCCAATTTCTTTCAAATGACAACTGTGATGCTCTCTCACTTTGTGACTCTAATAAACACAACCTGACCCTAAATACCAGCAAGAAAACAAAACAAAATGTGGACCCAGCCCTAAGATAGGCTTTTTCCTAAAAACAACAAATAATCATGAACAACAAAAAAAGTTCAAAAATCGAGTGATAAATCAGTCTTGGGAAAAGCCGGATCCACTGTAAATTCCCACTCTGTGGCTGCAGCTGGTCCTCAGTGCCCCCAGTGATCATTCCATTCAGCTCTTGCAGACACTGGAGAGTTGCTGCTTGTGCTCACTTAGCTCAAGTCACCCTGCACTCCTCATACTTGTCCCTGGCCACAGAAGTCTGCTAAAGCTGCATCAACCTTTTTGTTTTCACTAGGAAACAGACTCTGTCTCTTTACCTACTAACTTGCTGCTTACTAATCCATCTGAGGAAGAAGCCAAATCCTGTTGGCTTGAAATTCCCCATTACCGGGTCAAAAACCTTCCATAACACACCGCTGTGGGTAGGAAAACATCCAAATTCTAACACCTCAAATTTGAGCTCTGCCGTAGTTTGACCCGTGTACCTATTCTTCCTTTATGCACGAATGCTCTGCTCTCATCACACTGGTCTAGACACTGTTTCCTGAACACACTTGTCCTTCCGAGTCCCATGACTATGAGCAAAGGCTCAGGCTAGTCTCTCCACCAGAATGGCCTTCCACCCCGTTTGTGATCCAACCACATCCTTCCTTTAAGTACAAGCCTCAACCATTGATATCCATTTTAACTCACTGAAACCCCATCCCCCTTCACCTCCCTGTCCTCATTTCCTACCACAATCCCTACCACTCTTTCTTAGCCATATTCTCTTCAGTGCTGCTACTCAACACGCCAGGCAAACTTCCGTTGCAGGACTTTTCTACTCAGAGCAAGTTCTGGCCCCCTTCCCCCTGCCCCCCCCCACCCCCGATATCAGAGATGCTCTTAGCCACATTTTTGGAACTGCATTTGCAACCCCCTTTACATACATAAACACCTCTTTCCTCCTTCCCTGGTTTATTTAGCACTTACTGCTATCACTACCTAACACACGTAACTTTTACTTATTAATCTTGCTTCTTGTCTCTCTTACTAAGTAAAATATGAGTCCCAGGAGAGGAGGGATTCTTATTGTTTTGTTCACTGCTGAATAGGTAGTTCCTAAAGACTTGCCTGACACACAGTAGGTGTTTAATAGTTATTTGTGAAATGAATGAATGAATGAATGAATAATTCCTTCTTATAATGCTCACTGTATACATTATCTACACTATCTGGCACTTAAAATTATACTATATAAATACTAAACTCTAGTTAATGATATCCTTAAGTGTTTAGGGGTGAAGCATAGTGTTGTCTGCAATTTGTTTTTATTTTTTATGAGATTTTATTTATTTTATTTATTTAGAGAAAAAGCACAGGAGTGGGGGTAGGGGCAGAGAGAGAGGGAGAGAGAGAGGATCTCAACACAGGGCTGGATCCCACGACCTTGACACCACAACCTGAGCAGAAATCAAGAGTCAGATGCCCACCGACTGAGCCACTCAGGCACCTCTCCAATTTGTTTTTAAATGCATCAAAAAAATAAGATGGTTTGGGGCGCCTGGGTGGCACAGTCGGTTAAGCAGCCAACTCTTGGGTTTCAGCTCAGATCGTGATCTCAGGGTTGTGAGATTGAGCCCCACGTAGGGCTCCATGCTCAGCGAGGAGTCTGCTTAAGACTCTCTCTCCCTCTCCCTCTGCCCCTCCCACCCCATCCTCTCTCTCCCTCTCTTTCTCTAAAATAAATAAATGAATATTTAAGAAGATGGTTTGATGGATGGATAGATGGAGAGATATGTAGCAAAGCAAATACAGTAAAACAATTGTAGAGTTTACGTGGCAGTTATACAAATCTTTCAACTTTTTTCTATGCTTGAAAATTCTTATAATAACATTTGGAGAAGAATACAACACTTTAGAAAGGGCTTCCCTGACTACATACACTTCAGTTGCCCACCAGCTATTCCCTATCACATCCCTCTATTCTATTTTCCTCACAGTACTAGTGGATATTGTATCAATTGTCCTTTGCTTTCTGATCCTATTTACCTTCCCCATTAGAAAGCAAGCTCTCTGGGAACCAGAACATCATATATCACGTCCTCTACTGTTTGCCCATCACCTAGAATACTACTTAGAACATAGTAAATGTCTAATAGCTCCTAAGTAAGTAAATTAATGACTAGATGCCTCATGACACTGCTTACTGTACTACTTCTGAGTTTATACATGAATGTCTACTCCTTTCCAAACAGATTATTAGTTCCTTGAAAATGAACTTTTTGTAGCTTTCTTAACATTTAGCAAAGCATTAGCTGCAAAATTTTAGCTGCTCAAATTCTCATATTAAAAAATAGTCTACTGGGCGCCTGGGTAGCTCAGTCGGTTAAGCGTTTGGCTCAGGTCATGATCCCAGGGTCCTGGAATGGAGCTTTGCATTGGGCTCCTTACTCAGCAGAGAGTCTGCTTCCCCCTCTCCCTCTACCCCTTGGCCTTGCTCATGCTCTCTCTCTCGTTCTCTCTCTCAAATAAATAAAATCTTTAAAAAATAATCTACTGATAGGTCAGTATTTTAAAATCACATAATGAAGATTTTTGCGTGTGTGTGTCCCCGGGTGGGCACAAAATGAAAGATTTTTATTATTGTTTTGTTTCCATATCCGTCAAATGGAAAGAATTAAAAATTCTTGAATGAAAATAGTCATATAAAAAAGGTATTCTTTCTGGATCACAGAACTTTATAAATTAGAAAGATCTTACATTAATCAAAACTTCTATCTTAGAGATGAAGAATATAAGGCAGAAAGGAAGAGTGACAAATCAAACATTCTAGAGGGAGATTAGTGACCAAGACAGAATGAGAGAATGGATCTCCCGATTCCCTGAGTGGGTAGTGCAAGCCCGTGGGAATCTGGCAATCTCCATTTGGAGACTCCCTTTCTTTCTCTAGCTGGCTGCTGGCCACAGAAATCACTCTATGTTGACTCAGTATTAACTTCTGGATGGCAAAATTTTGAAGAAGTTTTTGTTAATAATGTCTTGGCTGGAAACCTGTCTTCTCTCTTTGCCAAATCCAAGTGTTTTCTTTACTATTCCAGACTGTTATAATCATCTTCAAGAATTGTTTAAAAACTTCTTTTCCCACATTATTCCCTCACAGTCTGTTCTCTCTCACATCCTTAAACACTGGAAAGAAGACCCCTGCTCCTCTGAAACATGGGGTGCAGAGGTGAGGCGAGGCTGGAGAGTGTGCACAGGGCACGCCATGTGATCTGGGGAATGCCAGGGGCTCTCTACCCAGCCCTGCGCCTTTGCCTTTCCCCCCTCTACCATCACAGATCACCAACGCAAACAATTGTCCTTCAGATACAAACTTCAAAGGTCTCTTAAGAACAGAGTGATGAAGAAAAGCTGTTTGGCCAACTGTTTTCTCAGGCGCACTAAAGAAACTAATTATGTAAGCTACTTTAAATTCAGGAATGCAGAAAGTCTTTTTTAGGGCCCGGAGGTTACACAGCTAACCATAGGAAATGACAGGAGGAGAGGAAATGCATGTTTCCTTCCAATATCTTCTCCCATAATCAGACTGAAGACGGGGAAAAACATACTGTGGAAAGGCCAATCCATGCTTACAAAGCTCTCAATAGACATTTATTGAGAACCCAGTCCTAGAGACACACCTTAGGAAGGTTGCGGGATATTAGCCTTTGACCATCTCTAAACTTTACCCCACCACTCATCGACATGTGCCTGCAAAGCCTTGTAACTTGCCAGGCCCCGACTTGCTTTCTTCTTTCAAGACTCCATGCCTTTGCATTTATAAAATGCTTAATATGTTCTAAGCACTATATATATGTACGGATACATCCATGTGCATACATTAGTGATATATATTTCTATAACCAAGCATCATTATAAATTTAATACGTAATAAATTCTATACTTAATAAATACATAAACTAAGCAACACATTATATCTTATGTAATAAACCATATAAAAGTATAATTATGTATGGATACATTCATGTGCATACAGTATTTTTTTAAGATTTATTTATTTATTTTAGAGAGACAGAGTGGGAAGGCGCAGAGGGAAAGGGAGAGAGAAACCTTAGCAGACTCTGAGTGGCGACTGACTGTGCATACAGTATTGATATATATTTCTATAACCAAGCATTATTATGTATTTCTTTTTTTTAAGATTTTATTTATTTGAGAGAGAGAAAGAGAGGGAGAGCATGAGCGGAGGCAGAGGCAGACTCCCCACTAAGCAGGGAGCCCAATGCAGGGCTCAATCCCCAGACCCCGGGATCATGACCTGAACTGAAGGCAGATGCTTAACCAACTAAGCCACCCAGGTGCCCACCCTATACATTTCATATGTAATAAATTTTATACTTAATAAATATATAAACTAAGTAACATATAATCTATATCTTATGTAATATACTATAAAAAGTATAATCAAATAATTACATCTAAATGTATTTAAAATATATGTATGTGTAATATAATTACAGTATATATTATTATATGGCTGTATTATATATAAGTAAAATTAAGTCATTTAATCATAAATGAGTTATCATAAGCTCTCTTATGAGATATTATCTCCATTTTACAGATGAGTAAATCAAGGCCCGGAAGAGCTAAGTGATTTCACCAGGATGAAACAGATAGTAAAGGGCAGAGCTGACATTTAAACACCAAATAACCTAGCTTCAAATGCCAAGGCATTAACTACTATGTTCACTCTTCAACCTATTCAAAATCACCTCCTTGTATGCAGTGGTCGCTGGCTTCCCCTGACAACAGTCTGTCTTTATTCTGTCTTCCTACCACACGTTCCTGATTGATGCTTATCTCACCGTATGGTGGTTTCATTTCTCACATGTTTCTATCTCCTCTGCCCACTTCCTATCCCAACCCCTACCTCACCTCTACCCCACATAGAGGTAACTGAGGGAAGAGGCTCCTGTGTCTTATTCTTCTTTATATTCCTTGCACAAAGCACAGTGGCTGGTACACAGTGGACTTCACTAAACATTTACAAGAGGGATGAATGCAAGAACTTTAAAAAAAAAAGTCAACAGAACTGTGGCAGTGTATCTCTTGGCACTAGAGTAAGACATAGAGAAGACACGCTTCCTGGAGTAGCTGAAGGAGTCAGCAGGGCGTGTGGGACTAGAGTGTCCTCAAGGCACCTGGGCTGCCCCGCTTGCATGAACTGGTCAGGTAGACCTTCAGGCTTAAGTTGGTTTCTAAACAGGTATACATTCATCCAGTAAATATAAACTATGTATTAGCTCTGTAATTAGGCATGCATAACCAGTATTCCTGACCTATAGGATTTTAGTTTATGGGGAGAGGGAGGGAGATAAGAAATCGAACAATTTAAATGCCTCAGTCCCAGTGACTACCATAGATAATTATCTTAGGGCTTCAGAGAAGGAGGAGGTCACTTGGGATAGTAACAGAAAGGAGGTGAGAGTTAAGGAACAGGCAGGTTTGGGGGAAGACAGCCAATTTGAAGTCATTCCAAGGACAAGCAAAAACACAGAGCCTCTTCCAACAAGAAATTAATACACTAACCAGCCTTCTGGATACTGGTCCGTCAGTTGTTTACATTTCTCACTGTAAACTTCTAAATTAGTTTCTGATAAAATTCAAAATCCAATGTTCGCTCTGTATTAGTAATCTTTCTACGGCTTTGTGATTCCTAAATTATTGAAATTTCAGAAACGCAGCATACCTAGAAGTGTAAAAAAAAAAAAAAACAAAACCCAAGACTATTCCTGCTGACTTTTCATTGCTGCAGCCCTAATTATTTGAGGATTATTTGAGACAGAAATATCCCTCCACAGAGGCTTAATTTATTGCTAAACATGTAATTTTGGAACAGTTTGGATGGTCCAACAGTTTTCTTTAAAAAAAAAAAAAGATTTTTTATTTATTTGAGAGAGAGAGAACATGCACGCGTATACGTGAATGAGGGGGAGAGGTAGAGGGAGTGGGAGAGAGGGAATCCCAAGCCGACTCTCCACTGGGCGAGAAGCCTGATGCAGGTCTCGATCCCATGACCCTGAGATCATGACCTGCGCCCTGAAATCAAGAGTCAGACGCTTAAATGACTGCCCCCCCCACAGTTTTCTTTTTGAGTTCTCTATCTCTTTCTGCCATTCCTCTCAGATTTTACATCTTCCTTTATCTTCTCAAAAGTTCTGTTAGACCTCCCGTGGGGTGGGGGTGGGGGGTCCAAAGCCATTGCCTCACTTAGAGCAACAACAGAGATTAATGTCTCTGTATTATTTAGTGTAATACTTCAATCAAAGCTTATAAATATCAGAATAAAAAGCTTTGTACAAGAAGTAAAAGGAACACAAAATTTTCTCTTTAAAAAACAAACATTCCAACAAATAAATAAAATAGATTCCAGAATAGATAGATTTTTATCTGACATAAGGTTGAAAAATAATCCTGTTGTGTCACTTACTTGGTTGAAAATAAAAGGAACCTCTTTCTTCTCTCCTACTTTCATAGAGGATATGGGGAATGTTGCTGTCCCTAGAGTTTCATCCATTACATAATTGGCATCCATTAATGTGACCTGTAGAGATTAAAAAGTAGAACATAGGAATACAATTTCTCTTGGATCTTTGGATATCGAAAATTTCCACCATACTTAAAAATCAAAGTTCTCAAATGATATTTAATAGTCATTTGAGGCCCTCAATATTCAACTGGTTATAATACTTTGTCTTTTCTTTCTGACCATGTGCTACTAAGACAATCATTAACTTTTTCACTTTCCTGATTGACTTAATCATTATCATGTTTTCAAAAATGGAACCTTCCGCCCGCCCCCAGGGGAAATGCTATTTTGGAGTATGAGAAATAAATTAATGTAGAAAATCCGTGTAACCATTTTGGGAAAGATCTATTTTAACTTATTTTCAGGTTAATTACTTTCAGTTAGAAACTTTACGTTAACAAAGTTCACTTATTTTAAAGTAGGAATCCGTTGACGATATTGTTATTCTGTTGTACTTGGACCCTCCTCTTTATAACAGAAAATATGTTTTCTCCAAAGCATACGAGGAGGCTAAAAGATTCTTCCCAGCGCTACCTAACCGCGTTTCCCACTGGGCACTCACATCACTTGATGTACACCACCTAGAGCCCAGTGTTCCAGGCTGCACAGCTGGACCCCAATTACACCTGCCCAAGGAGAAAGACGACATGAAAGGGACAAGCTCAAACACCAACTTCAACATGAATGAGGACCATCTAACGGTCCGCAAATGATTCACTGACCTCCAAAACATTTTCCTGATTAGGATCCAAAATAAACTCAAAGGTCTCATTCCACACAGGGTTTATGTCATTATTGAAGTGTCTTGTTCTCTTCCTGCTGTCAGGGGTGGAGGAGATGAAAAGTTCCACGTACGGATCTGGAGTGTCAACTGTAGACAGTAAACACAAGTGAGAAGGATGAAAAAATGTGACCCATAATTCCTAATCTGGTTGTATTAATATGTGTTGTCAGATTATTTTTAATGAGTCTGCAGTAGCATATTTAAAATGTCTGAGACAACATACTCTATAACGGAAAAACATTACAGGTTAGATACTTCTTATGTATTATGTCCCTGCTCATCGTAACAGTCCCGTGAGAAGGAATCTGTTATGAGATGATTTACCCAGAATTCCTCTATTCACTTAAAGAACATGTTCAGCAACACCTCAGGGGAACTACTAAATGATGAGAACAATCTCACCCAGCTAACTACAGTATAATCTTCACCCCAGGACAATGATGGTGACAAGATCATGGGTTCAGGATCATGGTGCTTGTCTCCATTAGAAAAATTATCCTAATTGCTTTATTTGCCAAACAAAATAATTAAAGTCGGTGTGAGATAAATATTGTTTGTAGTTACAGGATTGCCTGGTATAGCTGTATAGGTTGTACACTGAACAAGCCTTAGCGGGCTGGCACTTATATTAGTGATCAGCATATATTTCTGTATTTATTAGAGCAGTATTCAATCAGATGGAAGTGTGTGTCTCAAGGAATTGGCAGCTTTTTCTCTTGTACATAAAGGCCTGCTGGAGTCAGGGCATGATGTGGGTGCCATTTTAAATAGAAACAATGGCAAATAAAGGAGCTATTTAAATTTCTTCCCATTATATATTCACATATATATTCACAAGGCAATTGACACTAAGCAGTGGAAACACTCATCACTCCCTCCTTAGTGGTTCCATTGAATCCTTCACCATCTTACAGCATTGCACACACTATATTTTATGGATGTAATTATACATTTATCTGCCTTTTCCTACAAGACTCAACAACTTGAGGGCAGCGATCAAGTCTTACTCATTTGTATCTCTTCAGAACCTAACAACTATCACAATACTTAAAAATCTCCTAGCTTAAGGACTCAACTTTTCTCTTTAACACATCCTTTCCCATGTAGTCATTGAAATTCGTAACCATAAAAACCAGGCTAGGATCTCTGTTAAGCACTTTACACACATTAGTCTGGTTCAAATCTCCCAAAAGCACTACAGGGTAAGTGCTCTGTTTCAGTGTTGAGGCAACAGGAAGTGAGAGATGTTAAGCCATCTGTCTAATATCATCCAGCTAGTAAGTCTCAGAGGAAGATCTGGCTGCAACAATCATTCTTTTAAGTGCTAAAGATGAGATCATAAGGTAGGCCTTGCTATCAAAAGAGGAGCTGGACTTAAGAGTTATGGGAAGGGGTGGGAAGGATAGAGGGAGGAAGGTGGGGGGAGGGAGAGAGGGGGTGAGAGAGGAAGGAATATGAGCAGTGGGTGGGGGGAGAGGGAGAGAGAGAGAAGGTGGTGCAGAGGTCCACACAGAAACATATAAACATTGAAAACAAAGGAAAAGCAAAAATAATAGTTCTCAAATGCTTGCTTTTCAAAGAAACATTTTTTTAAAAATATACTTTGTCTTTCAACCATAGTTACGGTCATCAAACAATTTAACCAATGCCCTTCACTTAATTTTTAAGCACTGTTCATAGTTCTATGTGGTGATCATATTTTTTAAGTGTGCATTTTTTTAAAAGATTTTTATTTATTTATTTGAGAGAGAGCATGGGGGGGGCGATGGTCAGAGGGAGAAGCAGACTCCCCGCCGAGCAGGGAGCCCGATGTGGGACTCAATCCCGGGACTCCAGGATCATGACCTGAGCCGAAGGCAGTTGCTTAACCAACTGAGCCACCCAGGCGCCCAAGTGTGCATTTTTATTGTAAAGTGGAAAGGTCTACACATGAGGTAATGCATTTGGAATTGTCTTTTATTTAATTTTCTCACTTGGACTTAATGCAGCATTGGTCAAGGGCAGCTGAGTCTCAAAAGAGTACGATATAAATGCCTAGGGTTCCAGTTAAAAATGCAGACCCTTGACCCTCATCCCCTAAGACCTATGATCAGTAGATCCGCAAAGGGCCTAGGAATCTGCATTTTTAAACAAATATTCTAGCTGATACCGATGTAGGTCATCTTCTATTCACACTTTAGATATCCTGCTTTAGAGAAAAGGAAATAGGCAGTTATTGGAATTTTACATATTGTTTATTTTTATGGAGCTATAATCGGCATATATTGCGTGAGTATAAGGCATCCAGTGTGTTGGTCTGATACACTTACATATTGCAATTTCTAACTCAATGCTTCTAACTTTCAATAGGACCATGGAAGACAAGCTAGAAAACAAAAAGACTGAGCAGGAAGCAAGGCAAGGGGAAATGGGTCAAAGAAGAGAAGGGCATGCTACAAGGTGACTCTTCCCACCTCCTCAACATGGAGACGTTCCTTTTCCTCAACCATATTTCCGCCACGGCGCCAGAGCTCAAGATGTCAAGTCAGAAATAAAATGACATATTTAGAACAGCAGGTGGTGGAAGATCATCAAGAAAAATATCTTTCCTCTTTTGAGTAGAAGTCAGCACGTGATTTAAAGGAAAAGACTCAGTTGGGATTTCACATTAAATGTATAAAAATGTAACCCTTCTTCATCCCATAGGGCAGGTGCTTTCTCATGGGGCTAATGCTCTTTTCTATCTGTTTCCCCCAAACATGAGAAAATCCAAAACCAAGCAAAAAAACCAATCTAGAAAACAAAAAGTGTCTGGGAGGAGGAGGCATGCAAATGGTAAACATCACTCATTCATTCAACAAATATTTGAGTGCCTGCTCTATGCCAGGAGCTATCCGTCAAGAAGTGGTTTGGCTTTACTAGGCAGCCCAACACAAAACTGTAGATTTGAATGATGGAAGTGAGTCAAATGCTAACAGCCTAATTTTAGAGGCAAAAGTAAAGGGGAGGCAAGCAGATACACTAAGCCAGTGACTAGTAACTCAGTCACTCAGATTATTACACACAAAAAAAGTCAAATCGTAGGCAGCAAAATTGTCTTTGAAGCTTGGTCTTCACTTGAATCTGAGGAGAAGAGGGGGAGGTTTTCTTGGGCCAAACAAGGAGAGAACAGAAAGTTAAGATCCTTGGGAGAAGCCATGTGGGTAAAGAATGCAGCAAACTGAGGTAGCGTAAGTCAGTCAGGGAGATAAGCATCTTCGAAGCCATTCTGGGTGCTCCATCTGGATCATATACCTTAGCAAATTCTAACTCTGACAAAATGATGAAGAAAAGAGAATACAACAAGATGCCAACACTACACTTCTGTATCAAAACATCGACAGATCTTTTTTATTTTTTGAGTAAAGCAACAGAAGTTAGATACAGAAAAAGCTCTCAAGAGTGAGAGGGCTGCCTACAGAGTTGCCATTGAGGGCCGCTAGGGTTGGTCTTTTATAGAAGCTAACCAGGGAACTTAAATCCTTTTAACATCTCTAATAATATCACCATTGAGCAAGGTCTAGTTATAACACCTTCAATGGCTTACTTCCTTTTTAGGGTCTGGTTATTCTTGTTGGTCAGAGGTGATTTCATAAAAAGACACCCACCCCACATGCCTAGGGCGGGGTGGTCTGGTTTGTTCCCTTATCTCTGGTTTCCTCACACCTCCACATTTTTGGGATTTCTGTGAGCCTGAGCACCTAGCCCCCTATCTATCTCTCCCTACCTAGCCCTGCCTGTCCCTTACTCATTCCTCCCCCTGGAATAGTAACCCTAACTGCCGGTAGGGAATGGGACGATGACCACTGAAATGGGGTGGCTGGCTGTGTGGCAGTTAGAATCTATCCAGGGGTTGGTCCAGGGGCCCGAGGTATGGCTCCAGGGGTCATGATGGGCAGCAAACGGTACATGCATCAGCACATGCAAAACGATGAACATAAAACAAGTATGAGGCCCCAGATTATGGTCCACCCCTTAGATAAGATCCCCAATTACCAATGTTGTCAAATAGATCAGTGGATATCTTGATTAAAAAAAGTTCTTTTTTTAAAAGCAAATTAGAATCCTGTTCAATTCACTTTGGATTCTGCTTTTCACTTTTAAATGCAATCAATATTCTACAGCTCTCGTCAAGAGTGCTAGTTGTGTGAGCTCCCCTTGCTTCATTAGCAAGAGACCTCAACATTAAGTTGTCAAAGGGTGCTGGGCAGTGGAAAAGCACAGCCAGCTGCAAGCTTTGATACCGCAGTTGGCATCACGGCTGATCTATTAAAAAAAGGTCTTTTTTAAAAAGCAAATTAGAATCCTGTTCAATTCACTTTGGATTCTGCTTTTCACTTTTAAATGCAATCAATATTCTACAGCTCTCGTCAAGAGTGCTAGTTGTGTGAGCTTCTCCCCTTGCTTCATTAGCAAGAGACCTCAACATTAAGTTGTCAAAGGGTGCTGGGCAGTGGAAAAGCACGGCCAGCTGCAAGCTTTGATACCGCAGTTGGCATCACGGCTGATCTCTGCAAGCCAAGAAACATCCGTAGCAGTGGCAGACGCTGAGGGATGAACAGGAGTTTTAGGACACTAGTTTAAAATCGGATTACGATAATCACATAGCTCACTTTCTTTACGTCATCTATAATCTTCACTGGCTTCGGAAAGGGAAGGCTGCAGGGAAGCTTTGAAAATGGAGAGCAGCCCATTTTGATGGCAAAACTAAGCCCGGTGCTTTAGAAGTGGGGGAAGAAAAAGGCAAATGCAGGAAAAGAAATGTTTGGCGTTTTTTTTTTTTTTCCTGTATACTTATTTCATGGTTTTATGAATTAATGCCTATAGGGTAACTGGATGTTGAGTCACGGATTCGGCTTCACCTTGATTCATTCCAGCCAAATAGGTGGTAAAGCAAAGAAGTAATGTGTGGGCAAAGACGTTCTTACCTCTAATCCTTTTATCTAAATCTTGACAAACAAAAATGTTGGGGGTGTGGGATAAAGATCTTTTTTTGCTCCCATAAAGATGACATGAAACTACATGCACCAGAAATAGCTTCAGAATTCCTGGGTTGTAAAACCTCTCATAAACTTTAGAAGTTTAAGGAGTGCCTACCTAAATTAATAAAAGGTCCATCTGTCATTTCAGTTTGAGCAAAATACTATGTGATTCATGATAGGGGCTGACGGCAGCTTCTATACTAAGTTCTATTTTAAATGTCCTCCATTGGCTTTCTCATATCCACCTTGCTCCACAACTTAAACCCTCCACTATAAATAGAGATGACCTATAACCTGTTATAATTCTTGTAATAAACAGCATTTAAAAAATCCCCAAAGGAATAGTTCTCCCAAATTCACAGTCAAAATATCACTTTCCAAAGAGCTGTTACTGCTGATGGTGAGCTTAAAGTGGGTTTCTCAAAATGCAGTCCTCTAAAGTATCTTCACAGAATCATCTGGAGCGTCAAAAATGCAAACACCTTGCATCTTCAGTCAGAGCACAGGCTTAGAAATCTGCATTTTTAACAACTTGACCAGGTGATTCTTATGTACACAAATTTGAAAAACATGGTTTAAAGTATGTATTATTAGAATCGACTTAACAACAATGATGTAAATAACACCCACAGAAAAGTAGAAACATTTTGGCACTGAGAAATCAATAGGCTTACTGACATTCTGTCATAGAGTTATTCTGCCACGGACTATATTAAGCACAATCCAGTAATTCACTTCCGTTTCTTTCCAGCCATTAAAGACATTTTCAAGTGGCCACATGAAAACAAATCCAAGAATACAGTACGTGTGGTGTAGTTCTGATCCCCAGTTTTTTTCCCTCTTAGCACCATGAGGCTGCCAATACCTCTGCTTTGTTTTGCGGGGATTTTATGTTTGCTTCTCAGCCTGTTGCCCTGCACAGATTAAGACTTTGGCCAGTGCACATGGTAAAGGCACTGTCTTTCAGCTTCCATGGGCTTCCCTTCTCTCAGAGATATTGCCCCTCAAATTCTAACCGGCTTGGTTCTGTAGTGCAGCTTTTGTGTCCCCATGTCCTTCGAGATTGCCAAAGCTCTCTTGCATTATCTGCTTCTTCACTGCTTGGCTACTTTCCACATCCCTGTCTCCCCGTTACCCCCCAAATCACCTAGATCCAGCAGTGGATTGAGGGGGGAAATGACTTGCAGAATGCTGGGCCTACTTCAGTGACTTCTCTGGGATATTGGTCCTTAAAATCCCAGTTGACCAGTGGCTTTTCAATCCTTCAGACATTTTAAAAATTAATTTAATCTGTGGTTTCTAAGTTGCACTTAGGGGAAATGAATGCTCTGCTGTTAGTTACTTCAGCATAGTCCAATGACCACTGAGTCATTAACTTGACCCAACATATACTAATCCCTATTCCTTTTATTTCCACTCTTCACATGACTGTCCAGAAATTTACTGCATTTCTCAAGTCACCTACCCACCCACCCACCTACCACTACTCCTCATCCGAGGATAAAACTCAGACTCATCCTTCACCAGGAAAACAAAACAAGAGGATTAGATGTACTCATTCAAGTTCTCTTCCACACACCTCACAATCATAAAGCAATATTTATAATTAGAAAATGTATTTATTCATACTTAAGTTCTTCCTTTAGGTCTTAGAAGAAAACATCTCTATACCCTCTCCTCTCAATTTCATACTATTCTCTACCTCTTCTATTTCTCATTCATCCCTAGCCCAAATTTAATCTGTAATTATTTGCTTTGCCCTGGCCACATCTTCTCAACCTATAAACAAATATTGATCCATAACAAAATAAACAAAATTTCATTAATTTTGCCAATTCCTCAAGATCTCTCCAATCCTCAGCAAAGAGTTTAGAAAAATAAGTGTAGTCTATACTGGGGCACCTGGGTGGTAACAGTCAGATAAGCATCCAACTCTTGGTTTTGGCTCGGGTCATGATCTCAAGATCCGGAAATCGAGTCCCACATCAGACTCCATGCTCAATTGGGAGTCTACTTGAGATTGTCTCTCTCCCTCTCCCTCTCCCCCTCCTGCTATGTTCTTGTTCTCTCTCAAATAAATAAATAAATCTTTTTAAAAAAATGTAGTCTATACTTACTGCTTCTATTCCCATCATCTTGTAAAATTCCGACCCATTGTGCTCCACCTTGTTCTTTTACATAATCAGTTATTCTCCCTATTGTAACTTTTTTCTTGGCTTTATTGAGATATGAGGTGTACAACATGATAATCTGATACACATGTTGCCAAGTGATTATCACAGTAGGGGTAGTTAAGACCTCTATCATCTCATACAAATACCATTTCTTTTTGTGATGAAAACATTGAAGATCTACTTCCTTAGCAACTTCCAAATATATAATACAGTATTGTTAACTATGATCACCATGTTGTAATTAGATCCCCAGAACTTATTCATCTTATAACTGGAAGTTTGTATCCTTTGACCGACATCTCTTATTCCCGCCTCCCACTCCCCAAGTTCCTGGCAACCATCATGCCTGTATCATAGCTTCAGTATAGAATTCAACAAGCTTTTTCTCAATGCAATACCCTTTGTGCAAATATAATCTATGATTGCTTGTGATTTCCTACCTAGTTCTGTAAATGTTCCCTCAGTATATCTTTCTCTACCATTTTCCCCCTCAGCTCACACTAACTTGTGGGCTTTCGTGTCGTATGTCTTACAAATCCTTCAAAAGAGTCCTTCAAGACGAAGTGAACCCCTTAAAAAAAAAAATGAATGCGCATGTAGTCAAAACCAACTTGTTAAGGAATTATCCCTTATTTACATAGTCTTAAAAAACACACTCAATATGTATGTACCTCTCAGATCATGTGGCACACATGAACTCTGCAGTTTGATTAATCTCAGATCCTTTAAAGCTGATCATCTTCAAGGTTTAAATGGCAGTCATGATGCATTCATTCACTCCCTCAAGGTTGCAAGAAGGAGGTGGTATAAACACGGCAGATCCTTAATCACACGTCCATATAAATCCTACTGCAGAGTAATACATTTTTAAAGACTTCCATCTTTTTTTTAACCATTCTGAGTCAATTCTGGAAGTCGTTGAATCCTCTCTTGGCTCTAGTTGTCACAGAAATAGGACATTCTCCCCAGTCTACATCTCTGAGCCCCTCTCTCCTTTGAGATTTTGAATCTGTTCTTGAATGCCTTGAAAATACCTCAAAATCAACATGTACAAAACAAATTTATTTTCTTTTCATCTTGCTTTCCTTATCCACAAGACAAAAGAAAAATAAAGCAAAATAAACCAAAAACCTATAAGTAAAAACTTGTTATTTTTCCCAACTTTCCGAATTTACTTCATGGATCCATCACTCCCAGCCGTCAGAGTGGGAAACACGAGAATTGTTCTCTTTTCCTCACGGCTCCTGTGTCCCATCTGCCTCACCTATTCCACCTCTCACGTGGTCATCACTTCTGTTTCCTCAAGCCAACTCAAAATATCACCGCCCAAGGTCAATTAAGCAATACCTCTCACCTGGACTCTTCACATAATCTCGTAGTTGCTTATTTGCCCCACATTCAAACCACTCTTTGTAATGCCTCCACCATAATGCCACGATTGTCTTTGTGAAACACACTCTTGTCCTTCACTGACTAGGACTGGGAGGGCAGGCCTAAGCATGGTGAGAAAGGGCTGCAGAGCCCCCCCCCCCCACTGGACCCCAGGTTCTCCTTCCAGTCAGTGACCCTCCTCCACCATGCACAGCAGCATCACCCTCAAGGGTCCACATTTAGGCCACGAGGCATCTCTGGAATCCATACATTTTGAACATTCCATACAGTCACACTGAGGGCAGAAGCATCTGTTCTGAGTAAGAAAACATGGCTTCTCTTCTACTTGTGCATATCCTTATGCTTTCTTTTTGACATTTTAGCTGATAACTAAACAGTATTAAGTTGTGCCCTTGTCCTAAGAATTTTCAAGAGTTCAAATACTGTACACATAAAGGATGAGTGGAATGAGCTGTTCTATTTTTCCCTCATCCAGTTCATACATCCCTCGTCAACTAGTTGTTCTGTTTTCTTATCAAGTAAAATTGGCCACTATAAATCACTGTAAACCCTAGAGGCAACATCTATATACATATGCATAAAATAAAAATATTCCACATCGAGTTTCAACTTGCTGATTTAGGTATTATTCTCCCAATTATGTAGGTGAGGGAAGCAGAGACTCAGAGGCATTTAGTAAGCTGAGCATGGTCATTCAGAGACGGGATTTTAGCCTAGTCTTTCTGAAGCCAAATTCCTTGCTCTTTCAAATATACCAACACTGATAACTCTTACCTATTTTTGCCTCTAGTAAACTATAAGCTCCATGATGGCAGGAACCACATCCTTCCTATTCACTACTATGTCTAGGAGTCTAGTATAAAGTCTGAAACCTTATAGGAACATATAAATATTATTGAAGTAATGGATGATGGACTAAATCTGAGCAACACTGCAGAAGGGGTGACCTTTACTTTAGGCCCAACAATCTTCCTCTCTAACTTCTCTCTACCCTTGTCTAGTATGTCTCAACCTTCCTGGAGCTCTGTCTCATCTCATTCATTTGTACAGAAGTCAATGCCAGTCATGTCTTCCAAGTGCATTTGCATTTAACCTTTATTTTCAAGTTCTAAATGCAACTATAATAATAAACCTTTGAATCCCATCTTGCCCCCCTTAATAACTCCAAGGAACAGAGGAGAATGTCAAGGGACCTGTTTGTAGAGAGCAGCCCCTGCTTCCTCCACAACAGGCTCAGAGTTGGAATTGTGATGGTTTTAGATGCTGAAGGGCAGTCCTTGCAAATTGCTGGAAATGCAGAAGCTGGAAAGTTAGCGAATTCCGTGTGGTTTCGTGGCACAGAACTTCGGCAGTGATTCCAGATACACTGGAGAGAGAGAAGCAAAGCCCTTACGACAGCAGCAGCATCGTCTGGGAACTCAGATCATCATACAGTACCTTTCCATCATTGGAAATTACAAAGTAGTTTTATTAACACTATTTTTGAATCCCTTGATCAGGCAGAGTCTCCAATTTCAACTTTCCCTATTTTTTTCATTTTTCTTTTTCTCACAGCCTCAGATCTATGAAAGCGCTTTCTTGGGTCACAGGTTTCCTTTTGCAAAAGGACACGAAACTATCCGAATGTAGCATCAGCCGATTGGACGCCAGGAAGAAAGCCCAGTAACATCTACACACAACTGACTTGTGTCAGCTTGACTTGTGTACAGCTTGAACTAACAACTGACTCAGTACATTAATGAAGCGGGCTACCATCAGGCATATAGTAAAAAACAAAACGAAACTTACTGTAAAGAATGTTGATATTCATGAGAAAACAGAGAAAGGTCAATTCAAAACAACCCAAAGCAAGCAAAATGTCAATCTAGAACAGAACTGAAATGTTTGTTGCTACTTGCATTACCTTTTTACTTAAATCTCTGTGATATCTTTTTGGAAGGAAACAAAAAAATACCTTTGTTATCAGTTATCTATGTTTGGAATGTTTTTAAAAGTTTAGCATCTAGGAATGTTTCTTGGCATCTGTTCAGGTTGGAGAGAGAGTAATTCTCCAAAAATTCTTATGTAGTATTATAAAACATTAATTTATATGGTTAATGTTAGCTATATGGATTTAGCGGTAGATACGCATTCTACTCTACACAAGAACAATTCTTAGTTCATTAAAAAAAGGAGTTCTCAACGTGACGCTACTGACATTTTGGGTCAGATCATTGTTCTGCGATGCTCCCTGGCCTCTACACATGAGATGCCAGTAGGATCCCCTAACTGTGACAATTAAGAATGTCACTAGATATTATGGCCCAGTGTACCCTGTGCAGCAAAATTGGCCCCCCACCCCTGTCTAGAATGGCTATACTCAAACAAGGCATTATCCCTGCTACCTCACATTTATTCATTAGCATAAACCATTAAAAAATGGCCAGATTCCCTAATAATGTATAGTATACATACTATGTCCCATGTTTAAAAGCTTTTATGATTTTTTGTAACCTGAAATGTCAAAATTATTTAATAATAACATATTAAAATTCTACTTAGTTATAAAACCTATCTCAATCTCCACTCAAGCTATGAAGTCTTCTGGGAAGCTTACTGCCAACACTTTTCAACAGTAACATCATATAGCCTAAACACACAATTACTGAGTGCATACCTTCTTGGGCTGGTTTTCCAGAGTTATTCATATCTATTTCATCTTTTCATCCAGACCACAAATAGCTCAAAGGCAAAGCTACCATATAAGTACGCATCAGAGTGAGATAAGTTTAAGTTCTAGCCATAAAACCTAACAGCTGTGTGATTTTAGATTATTTAATGTCTTTTTAAAAATGTTTGTATCTTTAAAATTAAAACAAAAACAGCACATATCTTCTCATGTTACTAAACTGAATAAATGAAGTATGATGTTAAGTTCTAAGAACTCTCCTTAGCATTTTTGTTTATTTATTTAACATGTATTGTGTATACTATTCATCAAGCACCTTTCTAAACACTTTATAATCTTATTTAATCCTCATTAAAAAAATCTATGAAGAAGGTATAATTATTATGCCCATCTAACCACTGAGGAAATTGAGGCCTAGAAAAACTAAGTAACCTACCCAAAATCATGGGGTTAATAAATAAAGGGAGAGTTGAATCCAAGCAAGCTACTTCCAGAGTCCTTGCTCTGATCTCTAAGCCATGCTTCCTCTTGGGTATGGGACAGGCACTCAGTAAAGTTATCTACCACACGTATTATGTTTATTTCTTTTGTATTTCTCAAGGCACTGGGTGAGTACGAGGTATAAACAGCAGATGCTCAACATTTATCAATGAGGATGTTAATAATGGACATTTATAATGCGTTATATATTTCTTTAACATTTCTTTTGCAAAGTTAAAAGTTCAAAGTTGTTATTTCATTTTGCATCTGCAGATTTCGATTAACCTTGTACATTAACTTAATTTTGTCTAGAATTTTATCTAAAATAGATCATAAAAAATATACTGATGCATCGGGAGGAACTGATGCAATGGAAGAATACTTCTAAGGAGTAACATTTACAAAAATCCCCAGACTATCCCTTGGCTAAGTTTCATTAATCATTTCATTTACTAGTCATTTCAATCTCTACATTACATACTTTTAATTTTTAAGAAAAATTTTAAAATATGGAAATATACTAAAATAATATAATGACAAATGTTTTCACATGTTTAAATTTTTAGAGCAGCAGAGATATTCTCTTTGACACAAAAAGTTTAAGAGCATACTTTTTCGAGGAAATTTAAGAAACATGGAACTATTTTTAAACTTAATTCCATGAGATATTAATCATAACTTTTCAATAAAGAAGTGGTATATGATTTTTGGCAAAGAGAATTTACTTAACATGAAAAGAAGGTTGCATATCACTCAGTTTTTAAAAAGTTTTTAGAATGAAGATTTCCCTTCACTTGGTAGAACATTAACATGTTAAAGTATACATGTTACTATATAACTTTTATATACATTAAAATATAATATATACACATTAAAATATAAAACATTTTAAGACAAGCTCAAGTATAAGACATATATGATAAAAAAAAATGAGACTCCATCAGTGATAGGTCTTTAAAAAAAAAGAGAGGGAACATGTGGATTGTGTCCCTATGAGTACTGGGAACATACTCTTCATTTTGATGGGAACCTGCTTTTATTATGTCTCAAAAGCATTGCTATCAAATATACAACTGCAATATAGCTGTTAATCTAACTGAATAAATGTGGTAAAGATCCACCCAAGGACCAATTAATATTATCAAAATATCATAGGACAGTATTTACTGTACTCATCAGACCTAGACACACAAATATATACATGTAAGACTCACACACAAAATCTTATGACATTTAAATAAAGATAAAAAGGACTAACTGTACTCATAAAACATTTGTCCATTTAATAAACTACGTGACATTCGAAATGAAAAAAGAACAGTAGTGCCCTCCTAACAATCTATTTCTCAACTTTACAGAAAATACAAGATAAGAGATCAGAGACAGGCATGTTCTGGAACATTTTATTCATCTTGAAATTATCTCCCATAAAAATCCCACTGGGAAACAATTTCATTATACATAGAATTTTTAAAACCTTGGGTGGATACTCAAAACATTCCAAAAATATTAGTAAACCAAAACTCATGTTCATCATTAACTTAAGGGCTAATGCTAGGGAAATGTCTGACTGCAGAAAAATATACTTAAGGGTAGCAGGCAGCTATAGGCCAACAGCAGCACCACTTGTAAAAAAATATATATATATTTGAAACACCATAATTAATCTAAGAAAAGATTGATTATATTAATCCAAAGGTGTTACAAAGTTTCTGTACATTGAAACCCAGGAAAATTCTAGGTAGCTATGGATAGAAATAGCAGCAGTATTTATAATTTACAAAAAGATAAAGTATAGGGGCGCCTGGGTGACTCAGTCAGTTAATCCTCTGCCTTCGGCTCAGGTCATGATCCCAGGGTCCTGAGATCGAGTCCTGCATCAGGCTCCCTGCTCAGCAGGGAGTCTGCTTCTCCCTCTGCCTGCCGCTCCCCCTGCTTGTGCTCTCTCTCTCCAACAAATAAATAAAGTCTTAAAAAAAAAGATGGAGTATAAAATTATTATTAGAGAGGGGCGTGGGGGAAGGGGCAAAGGGAGAGAGAGAGAATCCCAAGCAGGCTCCACACCCAACGTGGAGCCTGACAAGGGGCTCGATCTCACGACCCTGAGATCATAACCTGAGCCAAAATCAAGAGTCCGATGCTCAACCGACTAAACCACCCAGGCATCCCTAAAATTATTTTTAAAATTCTCTCTTTAGTGAGGCAAAAAGAAAGCAATATCCAAGAAGAAAGGTATAATTACACACATTTGTGCATTCTATTCATTAATCCAAAATTCTCTGAGATCTAACAGGCCAGACTCAAGGCTAAGCACCGATTTTCTAAAAAGTGAGTAAGACACAGGCCACAGTGTTACAAATGCTTGATTAGATGCCCAGGTGACAAGTGTTAAACAGAAGTCTGGACTGCTGTGAGAGGAACACAGGAGTGAACTGTGCCCAAGTGTATCAGAAAAGACAACGGAAGTACCATTCCACCATTTCTTTCTTCCAAGCTGAAAAAAGAAGGATCCAGCAATTTGCTCAACACATTCACCATGGAAATTTCTTGTCTCCAAGATGAAAAAGTGAAAATTATCCCAGTGCACAGACTATCCCCAAAGAATATTCTTTAGCTCACACAGAGATTATATTTAAGAAATAAATGTCTTCTGATGTTAGGATCTGAAATAATTTTAGCCATAATAGGTAATACTTATTGAGTGTATACTGTGGGTCATGCATGTGAGTACTTCACATTAGTCAACTTCTTGAATTCTAACATCTGTATGATTAAAAAAGAAGACAGAGAAAATTTGCTCAAGGACACAGGACTGGTGAGTAGTGTTTTGCCTCTGGAGACTATGTTCTTTCATAAATGTGTTCTCCCTAGAGATCTGGTCACTGTGCTATTCAAGAATGTCTACCAGAGAGGGATAATACATTCTCAGAGTAATTTCCACATTGCTTTTGCTGCTGCTGAAGATTCTCAAAAAATTAAATAATGTTTCTGTACATACACACCCAACACCCTGCCTCTCAGGCAAACTCGTACAGTGGGAAGGTTGAGTTCTAAGCTCCTTTCCCAGGGAATTATTAACCCTATGTGTTTGAGAGTCCTGTACTTTGAAGAGGCTAAATCCTCTTGGTGTTCCTAGAGGTGCGAGGATCGAGGCTGCTGCTTGGGAGAGCAAGACTGGGGGAAAGAGGGAGACCTCTCCTAGACCTACTGAATCAGAGGTGATTCGTACGGATACTAATGTTTGAAAAGCACTAAATGGGGAGATGAGGTCAGCCTTGGACCTGCAAATGGCACAGCTGTTTAAAAATTAGGAACTTGGTCTAGATCTTGCTATGAGTTTACCTGCAATAAAACATCATTTACCCACAGAGACATGATGAAAAATAAAAGCTTGAGGTTCTTAAAAAAACCTTAAAAGAGTACCTTAAGATATTAAGCAATACAATCTTATAAAAATTGGTTTCAATACAACGAGTTCATAATTCTCCCCAAGTATATTTATTTTTTCTTAAAGTTTAAATGTTGGAATTAAGCTCTGCATTCTCCTGAATATTAAAGAAGATCCATCTGCCATCCCACAACTATTCTTGAAAACCCTAATGCTGATGATGATAATTCAGTAAAGAGAAAGAGTCCATAGTCTCTCATGGTTTGTCTCCCCCTCCAATATCCCCCCCTTCATTTTTCCCTTCCTACTATATATTTTTTTTTAACATATAAGGTATTATTTGTTTCAGAGGTACAGGTCTGTGATTCAACAGTCTTACACAATTCACAGCGCTCACCATAGCACATACCCTCCCCTTCCCCAACACTTTTTAAAAGGAGCAGAAACTCAGTGAGTTAGCTAAAACATTTTTTTTGCCAGCTATTTCATTCTGTTTTAAAATCAGGTGTGTGGCCAGGGATGTGTGTTTTTCATTTCACATACGTGCAAAGGAAACTATCACCAACTGAACTTTTATGGTCACTGTAGTCATTCTGCAAATAGGTAACTTCTGTTAGAAGAGGAAAGGAACAATAAAGAATACAAAGTTTAATATACAACCATCCAACACTTGCACCTGGTGCAATGTTAATATGCCCCTGGCTATGTGTTAGATCTAACTACAACTTCCTATACCTTTCAAAGTGAGAGTTATGTTAATACTGCCAAATTAATGCAAAGTACTTGTTTTAAAAATAAGACTATGGTGAGTCAGGTGCAAATATGAACTTCAAACTACCTCTTCATAGGACATGAGCATAAGAAGGCAAGGAAGGGGGCGCCTGGGTGGCTCAGTAGTTAAGCGTCTGCCTTCCACTCAGGTCATGATCCCGGGGATCTGGGATCGAGCCCTGCGTCGGGCTCCCTGCTCAGCGGAGAGCCTGCTTCTCCCTCTCACACTCGCCCTGCTTGTGTTCCCTCTCTCGCTGTGTCTCTCTCTGTGAAATAAATCTTTAAAAAAAAAAAGAAGGCAAGGAAGGGTTGGCACTGGGATCCTGGTATAAATGATATAGTTGAGCACACTGAAATTAGCAACCAGGTCTGGGAAGGGGTTGGCCTGTTCTTGGCTGGCCCAGGGCCCTCAGGTAAAAACAAAGAAATGAGTGAAGTGTTACGATTAAAATGTCAGCTCTGACCCCTCAAAATACAGTTCATGGGGTGCTGCTAATTTTATTATGATGTTTTAGCAACTTAATACAGTATTTTTCAGTGGAGATAATTAGAACAGGATGATTTATCAAGGGACAAAATAAAAAATTGATATAATCTTAGTATTATCTCAAAAAAGAAAAAGGTGGATATAGGTATTTTACCAGGAATCAACCATTTGATTTGCGTGACACCCTTGAGAAAGCCCCCACATACACAGACAAAACAAAAAAAAACCCCAATAGTAATCTGTCATTCTTCTTTACCAACATGTAAAACTTTATGGAAATTTGCCTTTCTAAACAAATGCAGACACTAGCAACAACAGAAAAGAGTGTAGGTTTCTGTTATCATGGTCTTCACGGACCTTAGGACATTTCTTATAGCTTTATCCTTGTGCATACTGAAAGAAGTTCTGTATACAAGGATCCCAAATTCAGTTTACTTGGTAATTTGTGTTGATCAAGCTCACCAAACAACATGATCAAAATTCCTCTTAGAAAAGTGACAGCTAATGCCAATACCTTTTCTCACTGTAATAATCTCCTACAACTTCTCAAAAATAAAGTGCTTGACACTGTACATCATCCCTTTACTTTTTCATGCTACCTTTCTCAATGAATTCATTTCTTTAAGACTTTCTCTTGTTCTTCCTTATCTCCTCCTGACTTTAGATAAATTCAATAAAGTGATATAAAAGGTTGATAACAATTCCCTCCCTCAGTTCAAAAAAATTAGGTAATAACTCAAGTGAACTAAAATCAAATTACAAATGCTGAGTAAAAATTTTAGCAGAATGTCATAATACTGCCCTTTCTCCTATTGTGACTAATTGCCAGTGGCTATTCCTTCCATAGGTCCTTGCTTTTCAAAAGGAAACTTCTAGACACCATGGGTCTAACCTGTGCTATGTACACAGTGGGGGATTCAAAATGCACCTGTTCCCTGTTTCATGAGACGAGTAAATATCTCATGTTAATTTGTAAGTATTATCATCAGTGTCACTCATCTAGGATTAAAATGACACTTGCTGCACCATTGTCTCCCCGCCTTACTTCTAATAACCACAGGCCAAGTGCCTGTGCCTATGGGGGAAGCAGCTAGGAAATCAGATACATCCCAGCCGAAGGCGACTCACAGAGCAGAGAGTTGGAACTGCCGTGGGGCTCGTCTTCAACACAGTAATACCCACTGTCTCTGCTCGACAAGTCCTGCACTATGGGAAGGAGCTGCTGCTGCTTTGTATATGACAAAACTATATTTTTTTAAAAGTCAAATTAGGTCAGTAGCTTGCACGCCTGGCAAGTTCCCAACAGGCTTCTGGTGAATTAAGAACAGTTTTTCTAACAGTCGAGCTCTTGAGTTGTAAAGCCTGTGCCTTTTCCCCAGGCCATGGGGGATATACCAGTTTTTAAATATGGCTTCTGACGTGACTTCTCTTTCTTCCAGTGAACTATCATTTAAATGATGAAAATGCAAAGGATTAGAAAACACAAAATAAGAATCACTTCAGAACACTGACAAGAGAGGGATTAAATGGTTTGGACAGAATTAGGAGATAAAATTTAGAATATAACCCCTTGGTCCAGATGAAAGTTGAGGAAATTGTCCTTGTTCCCTCACCTCTCATGAAAATCTCTGCTCATCCAAAACTCTGACCCTTAGATTCTACGTCGTTTCCCATTTTACTTCTAATTTCTACCCACTCCCCAGACACTCTTTTTCATTCACTGAAGGCTTGAGCACCGAGCTTGCATTTTTTTTCTTAGTATTTAACTTTTCTCCATTGGCCCATTTTCAGCATGATTTCAACAAGCTCATTTTTATTCTTGCATTATTATTTGTATTTTTTTTTAAGATCTTATTTATTTATTTGACACACACACAGAGAGAGAGAGAGCACAAGCAGGGGGAGCCGCTGAGGGAGAGGGAGAAGCAGGCTCCCCAATGGGCAGAGAGCCCAATGCGGGGCTCAATCCCAGAACCCTGGGATCATGACCTGAACTGAAGGCAGTCGCTTAACCAACTGAGCCACCCAGATGCCCCTATTATTTGTATTCTTAAAAATAAAAAGTATTGTCCGCATTTGCTTCCAATCTATGTAACACAGTATGGCCAGAAAAAACTTTTTTTTTAAATGAAGATCCAGTCGTGTGACTCGTGAGTCAAATGCCACCAAAATTTTCCCCATCGCATTTCTGATGAAACTGCAATCTTGGACCTTGTCCTCTTAGTGCTCGTCCCCCTTCCCCTTTGCTCTCTGTTCTCTAATAACACCGGACCTGTTCGAGGTCCTCACAAGCATTCAGCTCTCTCGCTTTTGAACACGCTGTTTGCTCAGCCTGGGACTTCTCCGCACTCTCACTGCCAAGATTCTCTTCTCGGAGTACCGGCAGGGCAGACTTTCCTGTTTCCCAGACCCATTAACTGCAACCTCCGTTCTTTCTCCAAAACCTCTTCTGAGGGGTCAATTGCCTATTCCCATATTTTAACAATAATCTAAACCTTTGCCAAATTCGTCCATTATAATCCTTATCTTTCCTTGGATTCCTACCCCCATGACCCCCAGCCATTTGAGTGGGGAGATTAACCGGGAAAACTGCTTTTCAAAGTGTGGAGAGGGATACTGCCAGCAAGCTAATTCACCATTATCCTCAGGCTGTGTGGTTCAGGTCATTTCCAGCTGCACTACCACCAGTTTCTATAGCTATTTCCACACATAATAAAAACACTCAAAGGCATAAGAACTAGAGAAACTGCATTTTTTAAAATCCTGTAGGCACCATGCCTCAGAGGCAGCTTGCGTGAAATCTTTTTCTTGACTCAGCACTCTTTCCAAAAATTCCAAAAATCTGTATGTCCTAAGACAGTCATTTTGTCTGAGTCCAAGTACTCTCAATTAATCTAAAGTCAAGATAAAACACTATTCTGACAGAGATCAGACATCAGAGAACTTTTCAAAATGTTATCATTTAAAGATCTGGACAAAGATAACCACATTTGAACGAGGGACAGCCCCCCCCCCACACTTATCAGAGAACTAGGGTAACTAAAGAGTGAATTATTCATTTTCAACAGAAAAGCAAATAAGGACACTTACGCATGTCACCGAAGGCCCCCTTGGTCACTTTGGTGGCACGTAACACCACTACCGTGAATTTGTGGGAATACTGGTGCTCCACCTGGAAATAAAGAGCAGTAAATTAAAAACAAGCTTCCAACATAGAATCCAAGAAAACTGTTCTCATTGTTTCCTTGAGACTAGTTAAAAACATTCAGGTTGAAGGGAAGTAACATTCATACCAGAAACATCCTTTGATCCCAGGGCTGTTTCTTATTCGAGTCTCTCCTCTCTCCCACCACAGAATTATTGAGAAGTTTAGATCATGCTTTAAAAAATGTCACTACGACTGGACTAGTGGAAGTTTTTTGCTGTCAGGTTTACCAAGCTGGAGGGAAAATGTAAATGAGGACCTCAGGCCTTCCAGGAAGACAATCAGGCTTTGTATAGAATGACAAGGAAGCCTGGGCTTCGAAAGGCAAAGTCAGAGCAAGATGTTTGCATTATTCAGATTTGTTTGTTTTTATTGTTACTGTTCAATGAAAGTTTTTTTTGGCAAGGCATTTCCAGAGCAGTATTCAAAATCCTTTGGACCTAAGGCCATAACCAGTGAACTACTTATATTAATTTTAATGCATTTGTTATAAACCATATGTAACAATGTTTAAAGTTTCTAGAAGACCTTATTAAATACTTCACCTAACTAGAAAGTAGTTACCAAACAACTCTATCCACCAAAGCAGAATAAGGAAGCAGGAACTCACAAAGTTCTCTAACTGAAAATTGCAAAGTCCTTATCTAAAGCTCGAGCCTGTTAATCTTAGAAGAGACCCACACTTATAAGCCACTTCTATCTTTCCTAACTTTAATAGACTTGTTTCACTGATTAAGAAGTCCATAACTGACTTGAAAATAAAATACTGGCAACACTGATAAATGAGTAATGACAGTCTAAAATCAAGGTGGCTGGAAAAAAGTTATAAAAACATAGATTCATAAGGACCAGCAGTAGTGAGATATAGGATCAACAGTTATACAGCATTCAACAGTTTCTGAAGGTATCAATCAGTAGAATAATTTTATGTTCAGATTTAACACAGCATCAAGAAGTGGTGAAATCATGAATGATGAGCATACTTTGTTTAAAAAAGGCAGAGAAGCATGTAAAATGTTTCAGGATATTTCTTATTCAAGTTTATTATTTAAGAGAAATAACTTCTAGGTCTAGAGGTGCTCTGAGTAGCCAAAGTTTTCCTCCATATAAATAAAATTATCAATTATAAATGAAATGAATGCTTACAAGAAAGTGTGTTGCTTTGAAGCGGGAGAGCTAGGTTCTTGTCTCACTGAGTGGAGAATGAATCTTGTGGACAAAGGAGAGTGAGTAAAGCGATACAAGTTTATTAAGTGAAGATACAGAAAAAACTCTCAAGAGTGAGAGGGGTCCCTACAGGGTTGCCACTGAGGGTCTTCAGGGTTGGTCCTTTATAGAAGCTAACCAGGGAACTTAAATCCTTTTAACAACTCTAATGATACCACCATTGAGCTAGGACTAGTCATAACACTTTCAATGGCTTACTTCCTTTTTAGGGTCTGGTTATTCTTTGTTGGTCACAGGTGATTATCATGAAAAAGACACCCACCCCACATGCCTAGGGCAGGGTGGTCTGGTTTGTTCCCTTATCTCTGGTTTCCTCACACCTCCACATTTTTGGGATTTCTGTGAGCCTGAGCACCTAGCCCCCTATCTTTCTCTCCCTACCTGCCCCCACCTGTCCCTTACTCAGCTTTATATAACCGAAAATCACACTCACTGCCCCCACCAAAAAAAAAAAAAAAAAAAGAATCCACTATCATAGCTGGAGACTTCAACACCCGTCTATAAGAAATAGACAGATCTGGGATGCCTAGGTGGCTCAGTCCGTTAAGTGTCTGCCTTCGGCTCAGGTCATGACCCCAGGGTTCTGGAATCAAGTCCTACATCAGGCTCCTTGCTCAGCAGGGAGCCTACTTCTCCCTCTGCCTGCCAGTCCTCCTGCTTGTATTCTCTCTCTTTCTCTGACAAATAAAGTCTTAAAAAAAAAAGAAAGATCTATCAGGCAGAAAATTAGTAAGAATACAGTTGAACTCAACAGCACCATCAGTCAACTAGATATAATTGACATCTATGGACTACTTTGTCCAAGAGCAGAATGCAGATTCTTCTTAAGATCATGTGAGACAGGAGTGCTTTGGTGACTCAGTCAGTTAAGCGTCTGCCTTCAGCTCAGGTCATGATCCCAGGGTCCTGGGACCGAGCCCCACATAGGGCTCCTGCTCTGCGGCCTGCTTCTCCCTCTCCCACTCCCCCTGCTTGTGTTCCCTCTCTCACTGTCTCTCTCTCTGTCAAATAAATAAATAAATAAAATCTTTAAAAAAAAAAAAGATCATGTGGGACAATCATACAATGTGTACTCTCAGACCATAATGGAATTAAACCAGAAACCAAAATAGAATGATAGCTGGAAAATCACGAAGTACTTGGAGATTGAATAACACACTTTTAAATAACACATATGTCAATGAAGAAGTCTCAGGAGAAATTTTTAAATATCTGGAACTGAATGAAAATGAAACTACAATTTAGCAAAATTAGGGTGGATGCAGTGAAAGTAGTGCTTAGAAGGAAATTAAATAATATGTATATTGATATATATTTCATACACATGTATATTTCATATATTATTTCATGATATGCATATATGAAAAGAAGAAAGATCTAAAATCAATCATCTAAGTGTCTACTAGAGGAAGAAAAGCAAGTTAAATCCAAAGTAAGCAGAAGAAAAATAGTAAAAAATAGAGCAGGAATGAATAAAATTGAAAATGGAAAATCAATGGAGAAAATCAATCACACTAAAAATTGGTTCTTTGAAAACAGCAGCAAAATCAATAAGCCTCTAGCTAGGCCAAATAAGAAAAAAAAGAGCACAAATTACAAATATCATAAATAAATGAGGGAAGTTCCCTCCAGATTCTGTGGACATCAAAAGAATAATAAAGGGGGCGCCTGGGTGGCTCAGTTGGTTAAGCGACTGCCTTCGGCTCAGGTCATGATCCTGGAGTCCCGGGATCGAGTCCCGCATCGGGCTCCCTGCTCAGTGGGGGGTCTGTTTCTCCCTCTAACCTTCTTCCCTCTCATGCTCTCTCTCTACCATTCTCTCTCTCTCTCTCTCTCAATAAATAAATAAAAATCTTAAAAAAAAAAAAGAATAATAAAGGAATACTATGAACAACTCTAAGCCCACAATTTAATAATCTAGATGAAATGGACTAATTCTTTGAAAGACATAATCCGCCAAAACTCACACAAGTGGAAACAGACAATCTGAATAGTCCTATAAAGAAACTGAATCAATACTTAACCTTCCAAAACAAAAAGCACCAGGCTCAGATAGATTCTACCAAACACTTAAGGAAGAAATTACACCAATACCCTCCAATCTCTTGGGTTGTGAGTTCAAGTCCCACACCCGGTGTAGAGATTACTTAAAATAAAATACTAAAAGAAAAAAAAAAAGGCTCAACATCATTAAAAAAAAACACATACAGAGAGATGATAATGTTATAAGGATTCATTGAGTATGAACCATATGTTACATATTCTTCTAGATGCGAATCCTCATTTAATTTTTGCAACAACCCTATCAAATAGGTATTATTTATATTTATATATGACTAAAGTGAGAGTCTGAGAGGTTAAATAATTTCCCAGTATCTCATAGATAGTAAAAGTTAAATTTGGATTAGAACCTATTCTTGCTGCCCCCAATGTCTTCACTCTCTGTATATTCCTTGACTTACACAGAGAATAATACCAAATACCAATACCTTAATAGTGAAAAAGGCTGTTTCCACTTATTAAAGTGGTACAGTTATTATCTAGTCCTATTATATCTGTTATTGATCTGAAGTTCCTCTATTAACTAAGTTATTTTCTCTATCATTCAGCTCTGTTTTAATCTGCTTTTATTTCCATTAGCCTCAACTCTTTCTTGACTATAATGAATGAAATACTTGCATACTCTTCACAGGAAATAAGGGGCAAATCAACCATTTTCTTGGTTTTTATAAGTTAATTTTGGAAATATCATAAATCTTCAGATGACCTGTAAGTTATTTTCAGAACTGGAGTGTCAAAATCATGCCCATGTCTTTCTTAGAGCGGTGAAGATTGTAGTATCTATAAAGTAAGTACAAATTCTTGGAGAAAAATGCTTTGTGTCAATCAATAACTATCCAAATATCTTTTGATAATTCTTTTCTTTGTTTCCTGGAGCCAGTATCACATGTAAGTTCAAATTAGTATGGACTAGGCTAGCTTCCGACTTGGATAGGAGACTTTTGGTTATGTCTCAGGGGTGATTCCAGAGGAAATGATATTATTGAATCCACAACCAGTGTTGTCTGGAAGAAAGTAATGACTCAGCACAATGCTAGTTGGTAGTTGGCAAAAAGAGATGCCATATTTCAATTGACATGTCAAATATAAGCTCAATACACTGACTCAGCCACAAGATTAAGCTCTGCCTTCAGGTCTTGGATTACCTGACTTTGAGTGTCTTTTTTCATCCCTAATCTTTTCCATAGTGAAAATCACAACCCTTTTTCTTTTCGCAATTCCAATTCCCCAGTCATTAGGAAAATAGTTACTAGGTGGCTCAGTCCTTTAAGTTCATTCTGGAGAATTACATTATCATCTGTAACTAAAATGACTGGGCATTGGAAAAAAGAACTAGTCAGCTTGTACAAAATCAATTTGATGATTGTTCTAATCTGCTGAAAGTTCTGCTGCTAAAAGAAGAACCAAAAATCTGATGGAAGAGAAGGTAGAGTCTGCATGCAAGTATCTTTCTTTCTCTACTTAACTGCCATTGCCTAATTTTAACTCAAACTAAAACCAAAGACTGTTAGTGTGATAAAGACTGGAGAATCTCATTACTGAACCCAGAGATTGTGATCATCACAATCAGCAAAAGGCAATTTCAAACAGACCTCAGAAATGTTTCAAATGAATTTCTGCACTGATGTCATCTAGGAGTTAGGATAGTTTTTTAGATAAGATACATATTTTTAGTTTCACTTCCTGGTGTGGCATTTCATTCTAATACTTTGAGAGGCACAGGCATTGTGTTACTATTCTCTCACATTTTTAATGAGTGGCCAGTTTATCTATTTACAATCTATCATGCTCTCTAAACTTGCTTTAAGAATTCTGTCATGGGGGCACCTGGGTGGCTCAGTCGTTAAGCATCTGCCTTCGGCTCAGGCCATGGTCCCAAGGTCCTGGGATCAAGGCCCGCATCGGGCTCCCTGCTCAGCGGGAAGCCTGCTTCTCCCTCTCCCTTTGTCTCCCAGCTTGTGCTCTCACTCTCTCTCTCTGTCAAATAAATAAATAACATCTTTAAAAAAAAAAAAGTATTCTCAGTCATGGACTGCCATATGCATAAATTATCCTAATGTCCCAAACACCTAATTTGTCAACAGAATTTGTTAGCTCTAGCAGAGCCAGATTTTTCTTTATTAAAAGAAAATCATAATCAGAAATCTGAGTTTCTTCTCTCTTGTGAACAAGAAGCTTTGCCCACTTACACAAAAATATATATATTAAAAACAGTAATAATATATATAATAAATATGTATATATATTTAAAAATTAAAGTAAATATAGAGTTCATTTTCACTGAGGTTAAAAGATTTTAAGTCCTATTTTAATCGGGATTACTGAGACTGCCCTAGCAGAAAACCAGTACAAAAAAGAAATATTTGATGGTGACAGCTTGCATCTAAAATACTCACTTAATGACATACTCACCATAAATTTATAGTGACTATAACATCTTCAAGATACCTGAAATTCAAGTCACCCAAATTTTTAGCACCTAACTTTTAATTGAGATATAGACTCTGGTCCAATGTAACTGCATACCATAGTACCACACACACAGATTTTTTTTTTTTTGAACATCAGCTTCTTTATTACTGCAATACTCCTGAAGAAATCTATACTCTCCTTGGAGTAATTATGGCTGGGTTGAGGACCATGAGGTAGAGAGATACACCTTCATTCTCCTGGAGAGGCTCATCAGAACACATAAGCACCATGCACACTTGAACATTTATCACCCCCCCCCACATTCTTAAAGATGCTTTGGGTAGCAGAAATATTTATGTAGGTTGGAATTACTGACCTAGTGGATATGCCGTGTTTGTTCAAATCTACAATGTCTTTGCAATGATGATTTTCAGATGTGTATGTTAAGTCTAGGAGATCAAACAGACTTGAAAATATAGATATATTTACCGATGCCATTTGGGGTAATTTATCTTTATTTTAAGGGCCTTCTTCAAAAGCTTCTCTTGGTCTTAGTTCATCTTTGCCATTAAGCACTAAGTGAAAGATTCGTAACTAAAAGACATGGACATAAGTCAGAAGGATAATTATAATAAATTGCCTGATATTTCAACTCAGTTTTTCTGCCTTGGCTTCCACATTTGTAAAATGAAATTATATCGCCAGTGACATGGGATTTGTCAGGGGTCCCCTGAAACCAACCCAGCCTCCAACATTAGAATTTCAAAGAGATCAATATTGAATATCAAGTTTGGGGGATAATTTTACCATCTGTGGAAATCTTTTAAGATGAAACTTTTTTTTTATCTATCTTCTGGGGATTATCTAGAGGCACTACTGATCTAGAGTAAACACAATGGGGGAACTCCACTTGTAATAATGGTAGGTTAAACAATCATAAGACACTTCCCACATAATCACTTCCCACAGAAAATAACTAAAAACTGAATAAGGTTTTACAAAATAAGTAAAGACTTTCCAAAAAGTAACTGCAACTGACCTCGGGGTGTTCAGATTAAATATTACTCCTGGGTGTGTTGTAAGGGTCTTTCCAAATGAGATTATCATTTAATCAGGGACTCGGGAAAGTAGGTTGCCTTCCCCAGTGTGGACTGGCATTATCCAATCTGCGGAGGGCCCGAAGAGAACAAAAGGAGGAATTTGCCTCTTTTCTTCCAGTCTTACTGCTTGAGCTGAAACCCCTCATGTCTTCTTCTCCTGACCTTGGACTGCTATTTATAGCATTAGCCCCCTGGGTTCTCAAGCCGTCAGAAGTGGACTGAATTATAGCCCTGTCTTTCCTGGCTCTCCATTCGACAGAGGGCAGAATGCGTGACTTCACAGTCTCCATAACCACATGAGACAATTCTTCAAAATAAGTCTCCATATCTAGATCTAACTGCTATGGTCTAAGGGTTTGTGCCTCCCCCCACCATTTCCTATGTTGGAATCCTAACCCCTCAAAGATTATGAGATTAGAACTTTGGGAGGTGTAAGGAACCTTCATGAATGGATTTGTGCCTTTATAGAAGAAAATCTAGACAGATTCCTTGCCTCTTCTACCTCGTGAGGACAGAATGGCTACAAACCAGGGAACAGGGCCCTCACCATATGCAACCATGCTGGTGCCTTGATCTTGGATTTCCCAGCCTCCAGAACTCTGAGCAACAAATTTCTGTTGCTTATAAGCTAAATTAAGACTCTATCTTACCTACCTCTCTATCACCCCTGGAGAACATGGACTAATAGAGTAACAAAGAACTAACAAGATAGAAAGGCCTTAACTACCAGGAAAGAGATCAAAAATCAAAAAGAGCACCAAAACCCAGAGTGGTAAGCATTGTTTTTGCTGATCCAGAGAGGAGAAGGCTGAGACTGAGCAGCCTTGAGAGAGTGTGAGCCTTCTAAGGATTAGTACCCTCATAAACCATCCCCATTTTAAGTTGAAAATTCCATAGACTGCACCCTAAGGAATGACTGGTATCAGGGAAAGTTGAGAAGCTGATCACTAACCATCCTTTTTTTCACTTTTCTAGAACAACAACAACAAATGTGCTATTTGCCATAAAACTCATTGTTAGTTTTGCACGGCATTAGGCTTTGCAACAGGAGGTTTTTGCCACCTTTAATATTTTTGATTTCTCAATAGCAGTGTCTCACCCTCTGATGTCCCTTGGCTGGAAATACCTTTCTTTACTGTGTCTAGAGAATACTTTTATACACATAGCAATTTATTATTTATAAAAGCCTTGTGAAGCAGACACAGCAGGTACTATTCATGCCCTGTTTTTCCACACGAAGCAGCTAAAACTCAGTTTCAGTGCTCAGGAGCACGTAACTTAAGACAGGAAATACCGCTAGAATACTAGCTCTTTGATTCCTTACCCTGTGTTGCCCCCCTCCCCCGCCATGTTACCATAATAATCTAGAATAATATCTTTCTACTTTCCCGTTAAAATTTCCAGTCACCCACAATGATGTTTTTCAAAGGTCCCTGTATTTTAGCAGGCACTTATGCTAGCACACCCATGTGGTTGACTATGTCTAATGTGAAGACAATCTTGGGTTCTGTGGATGTGGGACAGTGGCCCTCCACTGCTAATAGGGTGGTGGGAAGAGGTGTGGATTCTTTTTCACTCCAGGGAAGTGACTCATTTTCAGAGTAAAAAGATGGAAATTTTTATAAATAATTTATACTTTACTTATCCTTGTAAGATTGGTCCAAAAGAATTTCAATAAAGCCTGGAGACACAAACATTCTTCAGGTTAGAAAATACCTCACAAGGACTCTAAACATATGGACACTGAATTCTGCCATATGTTTATCGCTCCAGTTTCTACCAGGTTCTTAAAAGCCAGCACTGTGGGAAGCAGGAGAACTTGCTGGCTGTGAATTGCTGCATCAGCCCAAGGGATTCCCCAACATGTCACGGCATCACAGGTGTGGGGAATATAAGGCCAATCTTCTGTGCCTTGAGGCAGCCAAAACGGTGTTGGCCTGTCTGGTACCACTCATTACAACTTAGCTAACTTAGTTTTCCCCATCTTTCCTTTTTACTAAAATTATTCTCTGTTGAGTATGCTCATTTATGTATTTTTGAAAAGTATCTTTCTGTGAAAACTAGAGCAGGGAATTTTGCCACTAAAACAATTTACATAGACATACACACGCAGTGTTTTTCATACATACACAGAAAGAACAAGAAGAACAAAACTACAAAGCTCTTAAGGATTCTCATTTAAAAGCGCTATAAATTGGAATACAAATTAAATGTCCCATGGTGATGCTGGGAAAGGTAACGAAAACCGTGATACAGATACGTGGTTTGCAAGCTTCACCATATTAAGATGCCGCATAGGTAATTACTATGTCCTAAATATTTAGCTATAGTTAAAATTTGCAAGAAAAGGTGACAGCAATGAGTTAAAATATCCAGAGAGCAGTTTGATTTTTAAATATGCTCTGCCATGTTAAGAGAAGAAACTAAATGGCCAGCTCACAAGGTCATCTGACAAGAGACATGTGGAGACCATACAGCGGTCAGTAAGAAGACCTGGTCAGATTTAGGTAGGAGAGGGAGGATATTTGAAATAATTATGTTCTTTGAAATGTATCATACTCCAACCATCCTGAACTTCTTTCATTTCCTTAAATGAACTTTCTCATCTCCAGATTACCTCACATTTGCTTTTTTCCAATCCAGAAAAGTAATTTTCTCCTTCTTCACTTCCCTTGTGCGCTAAACCTTCAAGTCTAGGCTTACATGTCACTCCCTCTAGGGAATTCCTCTCGGGAATCTGAAGGCAGACGCTTAACCGACTGAGCCATCCAGGCACCCCTGATTATATGCTTTTCACAAAAACCACACTTTAAATAAAAGGAAAAATATAAATTGAATAAAGGATGCATACACACTAATCAAAGAAACTGGAAGAAGTCAAATTAATCAAAGACAAAGTAAAATTTAGAACAAAGCTATCATTAGAAATAAAAAAAGGACTTACAATGATAAAACATCAATTAGAGAAATATATACATCCAGAACTTATATGCACTAATAACATATCTTCAAAATTCATAAAGCAAAAGTTGAAAATGGAAACATATTGTTGTATATGGAACATTTACCAAAATAGACAATATGCTGGGCCATAATCATATATAAACGTATTACAAACAACAAAAAATCATGCAAGAGTATGTTCTCTGAACAGAGTGGAATTAGATTAGAAATCAAAGACAAAAGAAAACTGTTTGAAAATTAATATACACGTGTCTAAGTACCCCATGAGTCAAAGCTCCGTTCAGGGACTGAGTTAGAAAAAGTTAGAAAATATTTTTCATTGAGCAATTATGAAAATGTGACATTCCCAAACCTATGTGCTATACCTAAAGTAGATGGTCTACAATTAATAAAGCTCTAAAGATAAATATTTAAAAATTTAAAAGCAAGAAGTAAAATTGGCATTATTCACAGATAACAGGAATGTGTAAGTTCAAAATCCAAAAGAACCTACAAACTATTAAAATTAATAAAGAAATTCAGTAAGTTTATTAGATCTACAAAAATCAATGGTATCTTGATATAAATGCAAAAACTAATTGGAAAATAAAATTTACAAATAATGATGCTTAAACATCAACTATCAAGAAATACATCCAAAAAAAGATATATAGTAATCCCTCTTTAGCCACAGGGGATACATTCTAAGCAACCTCCCAGGTACCCCACCATGGATGCCTGAAACTGTGGATAGTACAAACACTCTATATACTGTTTTTTCCTGTATGTACACACCTAGGATAAAGTTTAATTTATAGATTAGACACAGTAAGAGATTGACAACAATAACTAATAATAAAATAGAACTATAATAACATACTGTAATAAAAGTTATGTGAATGTGCTCTCTCTCTCAAAGAATCTTGTATCACTCCCCTTGTGATGATATGAGACGATAAAATGCCTAGGTGATGAGATAAAGTCAGTGAATAACACAGACTTTGTGACTTAGTGTTAGGTTACTACTGACCTTCTGATGATACGTCAGAAGGAGGATCATCTGCTTCTGTATAAAGTCAGACTGCAGGTAAGGAGGGGAATACTATAAAAGATATCTTACTGAAATCTACAATACACTCTTGAGAGAATTAAAGATAATCTAAATAACATTAGTTTTGGATTAGATTCATATGTTATTAATGGGTGGGGAGATTCAATATCTTTATCATACCATCTCTCCCTTAATTGGTCTATAAAGTCATTACAGGGCCAATAAAAATCCCAGCAGTTGTGTGTGTGTGTGTGTGTGTGTGTATGTGTGTGTGCAAACTGACAAACTGATTGCAAAATTTATATGGAAATGGAGGGGGCGGAGCAAGATGGCGGAGGAGTAGGAGACCTGAATTTCGTCTGGTCTCAGGAATTCAGCTGAATAGGGATCAAACCATTCTGAACACCTACGAACTCAACAGGAGATCGAAGACAAGAATAGCAACAACTCTCTGAAGAGAAAAGCGACCACTTACTGGAAGGTAGGACGTGCGGAGAAGTGAATCCGAGGCAATATTCGGGAGGATAGACGGCAGGGGAGGGGGCCTCCATCAGCCGCTTCTGGCAAGTGATAGAGCCGCAGAGCACAAAATCGGAACTTTTAGAAGTCGGCTCCGCGGAGGGACGTCGCTCCAGTGGCTAAGCGGGGGGTGAAACCCTTGTGGGACAGTGTGGTCTCAGGACCCTTGGGGTCACAGAAAGACCGGGGGTGCCTGAGTGCGGCAGAGCTCCCAGGTATCAGAGCAGGGAAGCCGGCTGCAGAGATGGAGCCAAGGTGTGGGCTCTCAGCTCGGGGTTGCCATAAACTGTGATTAGCAGCCCAGTCGGGCCACTGCTCCTCCAGCAGGGACCCAACAAGTGGCAGATCCAGGGAGACTCCCCTTCCTCCCCCGGGAGGAGCAGCGCAGGAGCGCACCGCAGGGATCTGCTGGGTTTGGAGACTCCACACGGGGTCAGGTGCCAGAGATAGAAACGCTCGGTCACAGGCCGGGGGAGCACGGAGTGCGGCCTGAGACCGGGGAGACAGGAGTGACTGACTGCTTTTCTCTGGGGGTCCACTGAGGAGCGGGGCCCCAAACTCTCGGCTCCTCCTGGCGGAGATTGGCAGGCCACCATTTTCACTCTTGTCCTCCAAAGCTGTACGGAAAGCTTGCAGGGAACAAAAGCTCCTGAGAGCAGACCCGAGCAGATTACTTAGCCCGGACCGGCAAGGGTGGGGCAATTCCGCCTCCCGCAAAGACTTTTGGGAACCACGGCAACAGGCCCCTCCCCCAGAAGATCAGCACGAACAGCCAGCCAAGGCCAAGTTTACCCATCAAGGAGAACAGGAGAACTCCAGCGCTAGAGAAATACTGAACATAGAATTCATGGCTTTTTTTACCATGATTCATTAGTTTTTCAAAGTTAATTTTTTTAACTGGTTTTTTTTTCTGGAATTTTTCTTTTTCCCTTTTTCAACCAACATCTTATCAATCCCTTTTTGAAAAAAAAAACATTTTTATTTTTCATTTTTAGAGTGATATTCTATCCCTTCATAGTAGATACCCTTATTTTTGGCATATATATATATAAGTTGTTCTCTCTTTAAAATTTTGAGATACAGTTTCTTCTAACAGATCAAAATATACCCTAAATCACTGGTGTATGGATTTGTTCTAGTCTCCTACCTGATCAAATTCTCTCCCTTTTTTTTTTAAATTCTTTCTTTTTTCAAACAACTTATCAATTCCTTTTATTAAATCTTTTATAATTTTCATCTTCACAGTCATCTTCCATCCCTTCATTGTATCAACCCTTATTTTGTACATATATAAGTCTTTCTTTCTTTAAAATTTTAGGAGGCACTTTCTTCTAACAGACAAAAATACACCCAAAATCTAGTGTGTGGCACTAATCTATGCACCAACCTGATCATACTTTATCATATTCTGTTTTTGTTTTGTTTTGTTCTGTTTTTGTTTGTTTTCATCTTTTTCTTTTTTTTTTCTCTTTCTTTTTTGTTTCTTTCCCTTTCTTTTCCCCTGGTTTCAGGTCTTTTCTGATTTGTTTAGAGTATATTTGCTGGGGATGTTGTTAACCTGTTAGCTCATTTTGTTCTCTCATTCATCTATTCTCCTCTGGACAAAATGACAAGACGAAAAAAATCACCTCAACAAAAAGAACAAGAGGTAGTACCGTCTGCCAGGGACCTACTCAATAGGGACATTAGTAGGATGTCGGACCTAGAGTTGAGAATCATGACTTTAAAGACACTAGCTGGGCTTGAAAAAAGCATGGAAGTTATAGAGAAACCCTTTCTGGAGAAATAAAAGAACTAAAATCTAACCAAATCAAAATCAAAAAGGCTGTTAATGAAGTGCAATCAAAAATGGGGGCACTAACTGCTAGGATAAATGAGGCAGAAGAGAGAATCAGCAATATAGAAGACCAAATGATGGAAAATAAAGAAGCTGAGGAAAAAAAGAGATAAACAACTACTGGATCACGAGGGCAGAATTCGAGAGATAAGCGATACGATAAGACGAAACAAGATTAGAATAATTGGGATCCTGGAAGAAGAAGAAAGAGAGAGAGGGGCAGAAGGTATATTGGAGCAAATGATAGCAGAGAACTTCCCTAATGTGGGGAAGGAAATAGGCATCAAAACCCAGGAGGCACAGAGAACCCCTCTCAAAATCAGTAAGAATAGGTCAACACCCCGACATCTAATAGTAAAACTTACGAGTCTCAGAGACAAAGAGAAAATCCTGAAAGCAGCTTGGGAGAAGAGATATGTAATGGCAGAAACATTAGATTGGCAACAGACCTATCCACAGAGACCTGGCAGGCCAGAAAGGACTGGCATGACATGTTCAGAGCACTAAACAAGAAAACTATGCAGCCAAGAATACTATATCCAGCTAGGCTGTCATTGAAAATTGAAGGAGAGATAAAAAGCTTCCAGGACAAACAAAAACTAAAGGAATTTGCAAACACGAAACCAGCCCTCCAAGAAATATCGAAAGGGGTCCTCTAAGCAAAGAGAGAGCCTAAAAGCAGCATAGATCACAAAGGAACACAGAAATATACAGTATCAGTCACCTTACAGGCAATACAATGGCACTGAATTCATACCTTTCAATAGTTACCCTGAATGTAAATGGCCTAAATGCCCCAATCAAAAGACACAGGCTATCAGATTGGATTAAAAAACAAGACCCATCAATATGCTGTCTACAAGAGACTCATTTTAGACCCAAAGACACCCCCAGATTGAAAGTGAGGGGGTGGAAAACCATTTACCATGCTAATGGACACCAGGAGAAAGCTGGGGTGGCAATCCTTATATCAGACAAATTAGATTTAAACCAAAGACTGTAATAAGAGATGAAGAAGGACACTATATCCTACTTAAAGGGTCTAGCCAACAAGAAGATCTAACAATTGTAAATATTTATGCCGCTAACATGAGAGCAGCCAATTGTATAAGCCAATTAATAACAAAAGCAAAGAAACACATTGACAACAATACAATAATAGTGGGGAACTTTAACACCCCCTGACTGAAATGGACAGATCATCTAAGCAAAAGATCGACAAGGAAATAACGACTTTAAACGACACACTGACCAAATGGACTTCACAGACATATTCAGAACATTCCATCCCAAAGCAACGGAATACACATTCTTCTCTAGTGCCCATGGAACATTCTCCAGAAGAGATCACATCCTAGGTCACAAATCAGGTCTCAACCGGTACCAAAAGACTGGGATTATTCCCTGCATATTTTCCGACCACAGTGCTTTGAAACTAGAACTCAATCACAAGAGGAAAGTCAGAAAGAACTCAAATACATGGAGGCTAAAGAGCATTCTACTAAAGAATGAATGGGTCAACCAGGAAATTAAAGAAGAATTTAAAAAATTCATGGAAACCAATGAAAATGAAAATACAACTGTTCAAAATCTTTGGGATGCAGCAAAGGCAGTCCTGAGAGGAAAGTATACAGCAATACAAGCCTTTCTCAAGAAACAAGAAAGGTCTCAAATACACAACCTAACCCTACACCTAAAGAAGCTGGAGAAAGAACAGCAAATAAAGCCTAAACCCAGCAGGAGAAGAGAAATCATAAAGATCAGAGCAGAAATCAATGAACTAGAAACCAAAAGAACAGTAGAACAGATCAACAAAACTAGGTTCTTTGAAAGAATTAGCAAGATCGATAAACCCCTGGCCAGACTTATCAAAAAGAAAAGAGAAATGACCCAAATCAACAAAATCATGAATGAAAGAGTAGAGATCACAACCAACACCAAAGAAATACAAACAATTCTAAGAACATTTTGTGAGCAACTCTATGCCAGCAAATTAGATAACCTGTAAGAAATGGATGCATTCTAGAGATGTATCAACTACCAAAATGGAACCAGGAAGAAATAGAAAACCTAAACAGACCTATAACCACTAAGGAAATTGAAGCAATCATCCAAAATCTCCGAACAAACCAAAGCCCAGAGCCAGATGGCTTCCCAGGGGAATTCTACCAAACATTTAAAGAAGAATTAATACCTATTCTCCTGAAACTGTTACAAAAAATACAAATGGAAGGAAAACTTCCAAACTCATTTTATGAGGCCACCATTACCTTGATCCCAAAACCAGAAGAGGACCCCACCAAAAAGGAGAATTATAGACCAATATCCTTGATGAACATGGACGCAAAAATTCTCACCAAAATACTAGACAATAGGATCCAACCGTACATTAAAAGGATTCTTCACCATGACCAAGTGGGATTGATCCCTCGGCTGCAAGGTTGGTTCAACATCCACAAATCAATCAATGTGATACAATATATTAACAAAAGAAAGAACAAGAATCATATGATCCTCTCAATAGATGCAGAAAAAGCATTTGACAAAGTACAGCATCCTTTCTTGATCAAAACTCTGCAGAGTATAGGGATAGAGGGTACATACCTCAATATCATAAAAGCCATCTATGAAAAACCTACAGCGAATATCATTCTCAATGGGGAAAAGCTGAGAGCTTTTCCCCTAAGGTCAGGAACGCGGCAGGGATGTCCACTATCACCACTGCTATTCAACATAGAATTAGAAGTCCTAGCCATAGCAATTGGACAACAAAAAGAAATCAAAGGCATCCAAATTGGCAAAGAGGAAGTCAAACTCTCACTCTTTGCAGATGATATGATACTTTATGTGGAAAATCCAAAAGACTCCACCCCAAAACTGCTAGAACTCATACAGGAATTCAGTCAAGTGCCAGGATATAAAATCAATGCACAGAAATCAGTGGCATTCCTATACACCAACAACAAGACAGAAGAGAGACAAATTAAGGAGTCGATCCCATTTACAATTGCACCCAAAGCCATAAGATACCTAGGAATAAATCTAACCAAAGAGGTAAAGGATCTGTACTCAGAAAACTATAAAATACTCATGAAAGAAATTGAGGAAGACACAAAGAAATGGAAAAACGTTCCATGCTCATGGATTGGAAGAACCAACATTGTGAAGATGTCAATGCTACCTAGAGCAATCTACACATTCAAAGCAATCCCCATCAAAATACCATCCACTGTTTTCAAGGAAATGGAACAAATAATCCTAAAATTTGTATGGAACCAGAAAAGACCTCGATAGGCAGAGGAATGCTGAAAAAGGAAAGTAAAGCTGGCGGCAGCACAATTCCGGACTTCCAGCTCTATTTACAAAGCTCTCATCATCAAGACAGTATGGTACTGGCACAAAAACAGACACATAGATCAATGGAACAGAATCGAGAGCCCAGAAATGGACCCTCAACGCTATGGTCAACTAATCTTTGACAAAGCAGGAAGGAATGTCCAATGGCAAAAAGACAGTCTCTTCAACAAATGGTGTTGGGAAAATTGGACAGCCACATGCTGAAGAATTAAACTGGACCATTTCCTTACACCACACAGAAAAATAGACTCCAAATGGTTGAAAGACCTAATGAGACAGGAGTCCATCAAAATCCTAAAGGAGAACACAGGCAGCAACCTCTTCGACCTCAGCCGCAGCAACTTCTTCCTAGAAACATTGCCAAAGGCAAGGGAAGCAAGGGCAAAAATGAACTATTGGGATTTCATCAAGATAAAAAGCTTTTGCACAGCGAAAGAAACAGTCCACAAAACCAAAAGACAACTGACAGAATGGGAGAAAATATTTGCAAATGACATATCAGATAAAGGGCTACTATCCAAAATCTATAAAGAACTTATCAAACTCAACACCCAAAGAACAAATAATCCAATCAAGAAATGGGAAGAAGAGATGAACAGACATTTTTCCAAAGAAGACATCCAAATGGCCAACAGACAAATGAAAAAGTGCTCAACGTCTCTCAGCATCAGGGAAATCCAAATCAAAACCTCAATGAGATACCACCTCACACCAGTCAGAATGGCTAAAATTAACAAGTCAGGGAACAACAGATGTTGGCGGGGATGCGGAGAAAGGGGAACCCTCCTACACTGTTGGTGGGCATGCAAGCTGGTGCAACCACTCTGGAAAACAGTATGGAGGTTCCTCAAACAGTTGAAAATAGAGCTACCATACAATCCAGCAATTGCACTACTGGGTATTTACCCCAAAGATACAAATGTAGGGATTCGAAGGGGTACGTGCACCCCAATGTTTATAGCAGCAATGTCCACAAAAGCCAAACTGTGGAAAGAGCCAAGATGTCCATCGACAGATGAATGGATAAAGAAGAGGTGGTATATATACACAATGGAATATCATGCAGCCATCAAAAGGAATGAGATCTTGCCATTTGCAGCCACGTGGATGGAACTGGAGGGTGTTATGCTGAGTGAAATAAGTCAATCAGAGAAAGACATGTATCATATGATCTCACTGATATGAGAAATTCTTAATCTCAGGAAACCAACTGAGGGTTGCTGGAGTGGTGGGGGGTGGGAGGGATGGGTGGCTCGGTGATAGACATTGGGTAGGGTATGTGCTATGGCGTGTGCTGTGAATTGTGCAAGACTGTTGAATCATAGATGTGTACCTCTGAAACAAATAATGCAATATATGTTAAGAAAAAAAAAGAAGAAGAAGATAGCAGGAAGGGAAGATTGAAGGGGGGGAAATCGGAGGGGAGACAAACCATGAGAGACGATGGACTCTGAAAAACAAACTGAGGGTTCTAGAGGGGAGAGGGTGGGGGGATGGGTTAGCCTGGCGATGGGTATTAAGGAGGGCACGTTCTGCGTGGAACACTGGGTGTTATGCACAAACAATGAATCATGGAACACTACATCCAAAACTGATGATGTAATGTGTGGTGATTAACATAACAATAAAAAATTTATATGGAAATGCAGAGGACTGAAAATAACCAAGACAATCTTGAAGAAGAAAAAGCTCGAGGATTTTACACTACCATATATAAGATACATTTCAAAGCTACAGAATTTAAGATGTGACGTCTGGGTGGCTCAGTTGGTTAAGTGTCTGCCTTCGGCTCAGGTCATGACCCCAGGGTCCTGGGATCGAGTCTCACATCGGGCTCCTTGCTCAGCAGGGAGTCTGTTTCTCCCTCTGCCTGCCACTCTCCCTGATTGTGCTCTCTCTCTCTCACTCTCTCTCTCGCTCAATGCCTGACAAATAAATAAATAAAATCTTAAAAAAAAACAGAAATTAAGATAGACATGTTATATAACTGTCATTATATAACAAAGCCTAATAGACCAATAGAACAGCATAGAAATCAAGCCACACACATATGGCTACTTGATTTCCAGTAGTGGCGCCACAGCCATTCAGCGAGGAGATGAGTTACCAGGGGACTAGAGAGTTTGTAGTATATTCAGATGAGGGAATGCTATATGGCAACGTAAAGCTGTGCAATTCTGCTGCTTTGCAACAACATGAATGAATCTCACAGATGTAATGTGGAAGTCAGATATCCATATGAAGGTCAAAAATAGGCAACACTTATCTATGGTCATAGAAGTCAAATGTTGGTTACCTTTGTGCAGTTTACTGACTGGAAAGGACATGAGCAACTCTTCTGCATTACTTTTAATGCTGTGTATTTTTATTTGGATGGTGGTTTCATGAGAGGAATACATAGGTTAATATCCATCAAGCTGAACAATTAAGATTTATGCACTTTATTTATGCTATACATCAATTAAAAGAAAAAAAAAGAGTCCAACAGGAACAGCAGCTTGCAAAGAAAACTAAGGAACCAATTGCAAGAAAATAGGAAATGGAACCAGAGAAATCTGAAACAGAACCACAGAAAAATTGAGAAGAGGTTTTTGGTTTTTTTTCAGGTTTTATTTATTTGAGAGAGAGAGAAAAAGCACGAGGGGTTTGGGGAGAGGGAGAAGCAGGCTCCCGGCTGAGCAAGGAGCCTGTTGTGGGACTCAATCCCAGGACCCCAAGATCATGACCTGAGCCAAAGGCAGCTGCTTAACCAACTGAGCCACCCAGGCGCCCCATCAAGAAGAGTTTTTTTTTTTTTTTAAAGATTTTATTTATTTATTTGAGAGAGAGAGAGTGAGAGAGAGCATGAGAGGGGAGAGGGTCAAGAGGAGAAGCAGACTCCACTGAGCGGGGAGCCTGATGTGGGACTCGATCCTGGGACTCCGGGATCATGACCCGAGCTGAAGGCAGTCACCCAACCAACTGAGCCACCCAGGCGCCCAAGAAGAGTTTTAAGAAGAGAATGACCAGTGGGGTTGGGGGAGGTCAGGGTGGGATGTTGGGGGAGGATGGGGGTGCTGAAGAGTCCACTGAATTCAGCACCAAAAGAGGTCCTTGATGAGGCTTCTTTGTGAAGTAGGAAAGCTGAGTGTAGTTTTTAATGATTCAAGTTGTGAATAGAGGGGAAGAAGGCATTAGAAAACACTTGTAATATGTTAATCCTTGCTCTCCAGGCAGGGAAAGAGAGAGGATGGTATCCAGATTATTCCTTAATGTCCATAAAAACTATTTCTAGTCCATATAAGCCAAACTGGATCGTTGAATTCAGCAAAGAAATCCTGTTTTTCTTCTATCAGAAAACTGAGTTTGGAAAAATACATACTAAAATTTGAAATTACTCTTTATTATAAACTAACCACCTACAGAAGAATTGGTTTAAGAACAGCAAAGGGAAATTTTACAGAATGCTTTACCCTGGCAACGCATACCCAAATATAGCCTTCAATTCAAGAATTCCTTTATCTTCTCTCAGTGCATGTGAAAGGTAGAACTTACACAGACTGGTAATTGCTAAGTGGTAACTACATCTTCTATTGTTCCGTGAATGTTCTGTACTGTTGCACCTGGGTTGGTATTTTTTTTCCCTCCAAGTACCTCTGTTCTGGATTTGTCTTAGAGTTGTACTTTATTGGCCAATGCCAGCAAGACTCCTGCAGAGAAGTGTATCAGCCTCCCTCCCAGAAAGGATATATAAACAGTAAATGACTTACTATAATGTGCTGATACGGATCTATAAATGACATTTTGGTTTCAATTACAGGAAATCTCTTCACACTTCAAAGGTCTTCTCTGGCACTCTAGCTTCTTTAAAACCTACAAAATAAACAATCACTATTGTTAAGCTTCCTCTTGGATGCAGTTCCAAGATTTAAATCATGATGAATAGGAACCTGAGGAAGTCAAAGTCCACCCAAGGGGACCAGATAGACTGAGTTTCCAGTTGTTTATAAGACCAAGTGTACACGTATAACTTAGGGAAAGGGTAAACTTATTTTGATAGTACTGTTTAATTTTCACATTTATTTGTTCAAATTTATTGTCAGTAATTATTAGGAAACTCCAGATTTTTTTTTTTTTTTGCATTTGCCAAGTATCTTATGGGAAGGTCATTGAACTTACAAAAAATTTAAATTATGTTTGTACTGTTTATAATTAAAAAGCACACACCATTGTTTGTTTTCTCAGTTGGGCTAGTGTTACACAAACTCATGATAAGAAAGGAACATTTTTGGGCGCCTGAGTGCCTCAGTCGGTTAAGCGACTCCCTTCGGCTCAGGTCATGATCCCAGAGTCCTGGGATCGAGTCCCACATCAGGCTCCCAGCTCAGTGGGGAGTCTGCTTCTCCCTCTGACTCTCTCCCCTCTCATGCTGTTTCTCTCTCGCTCGCTCTCAAATAAATAAAATCTTTAATAATAAATAAATAAAACAGAAAATGTTTTTTTTAAAAAAAAGAAAGGAACATATTTTACCTTAGCTATCTGTTAAGAACTTTAAAGATACATTCATGTTGAATTTCAACTTCAGTGTGGATATTAAAAAAGTTTATTCATTCTAAAATACCAGTTTAATTTGGAAGCAGTTAAATAAAGATGAATGAAAAATATGAAAAAATACTTTCTATACTTTGCTTTCTTCTACAATCACTCCATGTTATTTAAAATTAAATAAACTATTCAATGAACACCTGTTCCTCGATCACACATTTTTTTTCCCTTGAGATTATAAAACAACATATATTTATAGGTTAGTATTCTATATGTCACATCTAATTTGGAACATTTCAAATACCTTTATTATTTATGATTAATATGTAGTCTAAAATATGTTTTTATTTCAGAATAAATAAAATTTAAAAATTAAAGTGTTCTTTTTTCTTTTTAACCATCACATTTTAAAAATTATAAAAAATAATTCATGCTCAATTTTACAAATATGAACTATCGAAGCGAATAAAGAATAAAGTGTAATCACGATGCTATTTTGATGTATATCCTTCCAGACTATCCAATGCATATTCATATATTTAGAGTAAAAAGGAAAAGAAAGGACTTGAATTTTTTTACACAAATGGGATCTCATGAAGTACCCCTGAATTTTTAAACTCACTTCATCATTTTTTAAGCAAAAAGAATAGTATTTATTTATGTGTTCATTTACTCATTCATTCATTTATTTTTTTAGAGGAGTTTTAAGTTCATAGCAAAATTGAGAAGGTACAGAGATTTCCCCACGCACTCTCTGCCCCCACACATGCGTAATAACATCATCATCACCCAGAGACCATAGTTTACCTTAGGGCTCACTCTTCATGTTCTATATTCTGTGGGTTTTGACAAATATGTAATGACATTTACCCATTATTGTGGTATCATAAGAGTATTTTCACGCCTTAAAAATCCTCTTTGTTTTGCCTATTCATCCCTCCCTATCTTGCAAGCCCTGGCAACCACTTATAGTTTTGCCTTTTCCAGAATGTCACATAGTTGGAAATCATACAGTGTGTAGCATTTTCAGATTGGCTTCTTTTACTCAGTAAGATGCATTTAATAAATTTTCTCCATGTCTTTATAACTCATTTCTTTTTAGAACTACATAATACATGGTCTGGATATACCACAGTTTATTTATCCATTCACCTACTGAAGGACATCGTGGATGCTTCCAAATTTTAGCAATTATGAATGAAGCTGTTATAAACATCTAGGTATAACTTTTTGTGTGGATATAAAACTTCATTTCCTTTGGGTAAATATCAAGGGGCATGATTGCTGGATCATATAGTAAGAATATGTTCAGTTTTATAAGAAACCACCAAACAGGCGCCTGGGTGGCTCAGTAAGTTAAGCGTCTGCCTTCTGCTTAGGTCATGATCCCAGGGTCTTGGGTTTGAGCCCCATTGGGCTCCCTGCTCGGTGGGAAGCCTACTTCTCCCTCCGCCTGCTGCTCCCCCTGCTTCTCTCTCTCTCTGACAAATAGATAAACTCTTAAAAAAAAAAAAGAAAGAAAGAAAGAAAAGAAACCACAAAACTATGTTCCAAAGTGTCTGTACCATTTTGTATTCCCACTGGCAATATTTAACACTTCTATCGCTCATATCTTCACCCACATTGGATGTTGTCAGTGTTCTAGATTTTGGCCATTCTAATAGGTTATACAATGTTATCTTGTTGTTTTAATTTGCATTTCCCTGATGACATATGATGTGAGCTTCTTTTCATATTTGTTTGCCACCTGTAAATCTTCAGATACTTAACAGAAGTATCTGTTAAAGTCTTTTGCCCATTTTTAAAATTAGGTTTTTTTTTTATGGTTAAGTTTTAGGAGTTCTTTATACATTTTGGATAACAGTCCTTTTTCAGATGTGTCTTTTACAAATATTTTCTACCAGCCTGGCTTCATTATTTTGAAATATGAAAAATATGAACCAATAAGAAAGACAAAAATCACTCATAGTCCCCTATTTAAAAATTATATAAAATGAAATTCTCCCTTCTTCCTTGTTCTGGTTTATCAAGAATCACTATTTTTACCAGAGAAAAAAACTTTTTAAAATAAAAGATTTACTTATTTAAATCACTTTCTAAGCTCCTAGAAGTTGATTTCTATCTTCTCATACACATTTTCATCAAGATGAAACAGTCTCTATTTCCTCTATATCATTACCCTTTAGAAGTGAAGCAATTTCTTTAAAAAAAAATTTTTTTTATTTATTTATTTGAGAGAGAGAAAGAGAGAGAGCATGAGCAGGGCAGAAGGAGAGGGAGAAGCAGGCTCCCTGCAACGCGGGACTCAATCCCAGGACCCTGGGATCATGACTTGAGCCGAAGGCAGATGCTTAACCAACGGAGCCACCCGGGCGCCCCTTAGTGAAGCAATGTCTTAATAAAATTCTTCTTTCAAGTACATGATAGGCCATGTGAAGCTCCTGGGCCCAAGAGCAGGAAGCTTTTATGTTGCTGCAGCAGTGGTAATCCCTGAGAAGTATATGTCCCCTTTCTAGAAACTGGCAAGTCTGTACAAGTGTACAGCAATGCCAGGGTACAACTATGAGGGTCTCAATGTCTGAGGGAAAATCAGATTTTCTTTATTGAAGTAGCATATTTGGTAAAAACAACACTGGATATGGGATCAGAAAGACCTTGATTCAAACTCCAGTTTCACATTTTAAGATCCAGTGTATTCCACCATAAATGGAAATAGTACTCCCTTCAATGTTGTATTGAGGACTAATGAATTAATTATAGTAAAAGGTGCCTGTCCCACAGTAAACACTCAACGTATGTAAGCTTCCTTTTTTAAAAAAAATTTTTTTAAATTTTATTTTAATTCCACTTAGTTAACATGCAGTGTTATATTTGTTTCAGGTTTACAATAGAGTGATTCAACGATTCCATACAGAACCCGGTCCTCATCATGACAAGTGCCCTCCTTAATCCCCATCACCTATTTCACCCATCCCCCCACTCACCTCCCCTCTGGTGACCATCAGTTTGCTCTCTGGAGTTAAGAGTCTGCTTCTTGGTTTGTTTCTCTCTCTCTCTTTCTCCTCTTTACTCATTTGTTCCGTTTCTTAAATTCCATATATGAGTGAAATCATATGGTATTTTTCTTTCTCTGACTGACTTATTTCACTTAGCATTATACCTTCTAGTTCCATCCATGTTGTTGCTAATGGCAAGATTTCCTTCCTTTTTTATGGCTGAATAATATTTCATTGTGTGTACATATATGGTTTATATATGTATACATGTATATACGTATATACACCACACCTTCTTTATCCATTCATCAGTCAATGGACGCTTGGGCTGCTTCCATATCTTGGCTGTTGTAAATAATGCTGCAATAAACATAAGGGTGCATACATCCTTCTGAATTAGTGTTTTTGTATCTTTTGGGTACATACCTTATAGTGCCATTGCTGGATTATACGGTAGTTCTATTTTTAACTTTTTGAGGAAATTCCATACTGTTTTCTGCAGGGGCCGCACCAGTCTGCATTCCCACGAACAGTGCAAAAGGGTTGCTTTTTCTCCACATCCTTGCCAACACCTGTTGTTTCTTGTGGTGTTGATCTTAGCCATTTGACAGGTGTGACATGATATCTCATTGTAGTTTGGATTTGCATTTCCCTGATGGTAAGTGATGAAGAACATCTTTTCATGTGTTTGTTGGCCATCTGGATGTCTTCTTTGGAGAAAAGCCTGTTAATGTCTTCTGCCCATTTTTAAATTGGATTATTTGTTTTTTGGGTGTTGATTTTTAGAAGTTCCTTTTTTTTTTTTAAGAGAGAGAGAGGGGAAGCAGGAGCAGGGTGAGGGGAGGGAGCAGAGGGGCAGGGAGAGAGAGAGAATCTTAAGCAGGCTCCATCTCATGACACTGAGATCATGACTTGAGCCAAAATCAAGAGTCAGATGCTTAACTGATAGAGCCATCCAGGCACCCTGAGAAGTTCTTTATGTATTTTGGATACTAACCCTTTATAGGATATGTCATTTGCAAATATCTTCTCCCATTCTGTGGGGTGTCTTTTAGTTTTGTTGACTATTGGCTTAGCTGTGCAGAAGCTTTTTATTTTGATGTAGTCCCAATAGTTTATTTTTGCTTTTGTTTCCCTTGCCTCAGGAGACACATCCAGAAAGAAATTGTTACAGCTGAGGTCAAAGAGGTTACTGCTTATGTTCTTCTCTAGGATTTTTATGGTTTCAGGTCTCATATTTAGGTCCTTAATCCATTTTGAATTTTTTTTTTGTATGGTATAAGAAGGTGGTCCAGTTTTCCCAACACCGTTTGTCGAAGAGACTGTCCTTTTCCCATGGGATGTTCTTTCCTGCTTTGTCAAGGATTAATTGACCATAGAGTTGTGGGTTTTCTATTCTGTTCTATTGGTGTGTGTCTGTTTTTGTGCCAGTACCATACTGTTTTGATCACTACAGCTTTGTAATATAACTTGAAGTTTGGAATTATGATGGCTTCAGCTCTTTTTTTCTTTTTCAATGTTGCTTTGGCTATTTGGGGTCTTTTGTGGTTCCACATACATTTTAGAATTGTTTGTTCTAGTTCTGTGAAAAATGCTGTTGGCATTTTGATAGGGATTGCATCAAATGTGTAGATTGCTTTGGGTAGTATAGACATTTTAACAATATTTTTCTTCTAATCCATGAGCACTGAATGTCTTTCCATTTCTTTGCATTGTTTTCAATGTCTTTCATCAGTGTTTTACAGCTTTCAGAGTAAAGGTCTTTCAACTCTTTGGATAGGTCTATTCCTAGCTATCTTATGGTTTTTGGTGCAATTGTAAATGGGACTGATTTCTTGATTTCTCTTTCTGCTGCTTCATTATTGGTGTATAAAAATGCAACAGATTTCTACACATTGATTTTGTATCCTGTGACTTCACCAAATTCATTTATCAGTTCTATCAGTTTTTTGGTGAGTCTTTTGGGTTTTCTATATAAAGCATCATGTCATCTGCAAATAGTGAAAATTTGACTTCTTCCTTGCTGATTTGGATGCATTTCTTTTTGTAGTCTGATTGGTGTGGTTAGAACTTCCAGTACCATGTTGAATAAAAGTGGTGAGAGTGGACATCCTCGTGTTGTTCCTGACCTTAAAAAAAAAAAAAGCTCTCACTTTTTTCCCCATTAAGGATGATGCTAGTTGTATGTTTTTCATATATGGCCTTTATTATGTTGAGGTATGCTCCCTCTAAATCTACTTTGTTGAGGGTTTTTATCATGAATGGATATTGTACTTTGTCAAGTACATTTTCTTTGTCTATTGAAATGATCATACAGTTCTTATCCTTTCTCTTATTGATATGATCAATCATTGATTGATTTGAGAATACTGAACCACCTTGCAACCCAGGAATGAATCCCACTTAATGTGGTAAATGATTTTTTTTAATGTATTGTTGGATTCAATTTGTTAGTGTTTTGTTGAGGATTTTTGCATCTATGCTCATCAGGGATATTAAAAAAGTGGTATCTATCTGGTTTTGGTATCAGGATAATGTTGGCCTCAAAGAATGAATTTGGAAGGTTTCCTCCCTCTTCTATTTTTTGGAATAGTTTGAGAATAGGTATTAACTCTTCTTTAAAAGTTTGGTAAAATTTTTAGTAAAATTTGCCTGTGAAGCCATCTGATCCTGGACTTTTGTTCGTTGGGAGTTTTTTGATTACTGATTAAGTTTCCCTGCTTGTTATCAGTCTTTTCAAATTTTCTATTTCTTCCTGTTTCAGTTTTGGTAATTTTATGCTTCTAGGAACTTATCCATTTCCTCTAGGTTGTCCAATTTGTTGGCATATAGTTTTTCATAATATTCTCTTATAATTGTTTATATTTCTGTGGTGTTGGCTATTTCTCCTCTTTCATTTGTGATTTTATTTATTTGTCTCCTTTCTCTTTTTTCCTTGGTAAGTCTGGCTACACCTTATCAATTTTATTGATTTTCTCAGAGAACCAGCTCCTGGTTTCATTGATCTGTTCTATTGCTTTTTTAGTTCCTATATCATTTATTTCTGCTCTAATCTTTATTATGTCCTTCCTTCTTTTGGTTTTAGGTTTTGTTTGTTGTTCTTTTCCTAGTTTCTTTAGGTGCAAGGTTGGGTTGTTTGAGATTTTTCTTGCTTCCTGAGGTAGGCCTGTATTGCTATAAACTTCCCTCTTACAACCACTTTTGCTGCCTCCCAAAGGTTTTGGACCATTGTGTTTTCATTTTCATTTGTTTCCATGTACTTTTTAAATTTCTTCTTTTATTTCCTGGTTGATCCATTCATTATTTAGTAGCATGTTATTTAACCTCCATGTACTTGTGGTCTTTTCAGATTTTTTTCTTGTGGTTGTTTTCTAGTTTCATTGTATTGTGGTCAAAAAAGATACATGTAGGACTTCGATCTTATTGAATTTGTTGAGGCTGGTTTTGTGGGCTAATATGTGATCTATTCTGGAGAACATTCCATGTGCACTTGAAAATAGTGTGTATTTTGCTGTTTGGGGATGGAATGTTCTGAATATATCTGTGAAATACATCTAGGTCCAGTGTGTCATTCAAAGCCATTGTTTCCTTATTGATTTTCCATTTAGATGATCTGTCCATTGATGTAAATAGGGTGTTAAAGTCCCCTATTATTATTGTATTATTATTGATTAGTTTCTTTAGGTTTGTTATTAACTGTTTTATGTGTTTGGGTACTTCTATGTTGGGTGCATAAATATTTACAGTTATTATATCTTCTTGTTGGATTGCCCCCTTTATTATTATATAGTGTCCTTCTTTGTCTCTTGTTACAGTCTTTGTTTTAAAGTCTATTTTGTCCAAAACAAATATTGCTACTCTGGCTTTCTTTTGACATCCACTTGCATGATAGACATTTCTCCATCCCGTTACTTTCAATCTGCAGGTGTCTTTAGATCTAAAATGAATCTCTGGTAGGCAGCATATAGATAGGCTTTGTTTTTTAATCCATTCTGTCAACTTATGTCTTTGGAGTGTTCAGTCGATTTACATTCAAAGTAATTATTGATAGATATGTATTTGTTGCCATTTTATTATTTGTTTTGTAGTAGTTTCTGAAGATATTCTCTGATCCTTTCTCTCTTTGATGTTTTGCTGATTTTCTTTAGTGATATATTTGGATTTCTTTCTCTTTATTCTTTGCATGTTTATTAGTGGTTTTTGATATACGGTTACCATTAGGTTTGTATATATCCTCTCTTGCAGTCTATATTAAGTTGATGGTCATTTAAGTTTGAACTCATTCTTTTCCCCTTCCCTCCCCACATTTTAGGTATATATTTTTTTAAGATTTTTAATTTATTCATTTTTAAGGGAGAGAGACAGAACACAAGCAGAGGGAGAGGCAGGGACAGAGGGAGAAGCAGACTCCCTGCTGAGCTGGGAGCTTGACGTGGGGCTCAATCCCAGGACCTGGAGATCATGACCTGAGCTGAAGACAGATGCTTAACCATCTGAGCCACCCAGGAACCCCAGTATATATTATATATCTTTTTTTGTGAGTTCATTGACTTTGTACAGAAATATTCATTTTTACTGCTTTTGTGTTGCAAGTTCCCTTTTTAAGATCAAGATTACATAGACCGACCACTAATAGCTATACATTTACTTTGAAGATGTACTGTTTGCTTGTAATTATTGTTGAGAAATCAGAACATGTTGATGGATTCATCATTCAACCAACAAATACCTACAAAATACCTATAAAACACTTTGTACTAGGAAGCAAATGGTGAACCAGACCATCTGTGTAATATGAGACTGCAGTCCTCTAGACTTTTTACTTGATACTATCCATTGTGGAACCTTGAAAGGTCAGCAGGACCATGGTAGTTATTCTCACCAAAATTTGCATGTTAAAAGCAGTATTAATGACAGTGACATGGCAGAAGAGTCTCTTCTCTTCAGAAAGCTCTACAGCCTTTCTTCAATTCACAAACAGTAGCTTCACACAAGAGATCATCTACCTAGTCTATGTCAGGCACAAGAATGCAATGGTGAATAAGGCCTGCCTTCTGCCTTCAATAAGCATAAGGTTAACATAGGGGTGACAGTAACTACAGCTTAGCCTGGTACTCCATGCTCACATGTTGCAAAAGTAACACCATTCTCTATAATTAATGTCTAGAGTTGGAATCTTGAAACTCACTCCTCTATAAAAATATTTCCAGTGGTTTCCTATTCCTTTATTCTAAAGTTAGAAATCTTTCTATCTATTCCATACCTACTGTGTGGCTTTCATACCTATTTATGGCAAACCAAAGTAAGAAAACCGTTTGCTATCACAATACACAAATGTATATACACACATATATAAATAAAATATGGAAGCAAATTTGATTTGACAGTTTTACAAAGAACAGTATAGCCTAAGTTGTATTCTATTTCATGTGTTTAAATCTGATAGCAGCTCACCAAATTGATTTCATGACCCACTAATGGAAGTTTGAAATTAGTGGCCTAATGACTTCAAGATGATTTTTATCAACTTCCTGTGTCTTATCCCCCCAAACTCCCCTTTTCTTTCTATGCTAGGGCCACACTGTTTTCTTTCTTTTCTTCAATGGTGTCATACTCTTGTCCACTCAGGGCTGTAACCTACCACTTCTCTCTGTCCATTTATTCAACAAATATTTAAGGTATAACTCCTGCGTGTCAAGCACTATTCCGGTGTCTAGAGAGGCCAAAGTGAAATGAACTCTCACTCTCTCTCTCTTTTTTTTTTTTTTTAACAAAAAGCAGAACTGATATTTCAGAAGAGAAGAGACTAGTTCTCAAGATGTTTAGAGGAAATGTGTTGCTGGTGCCCAAAGTTTGGTGTCAGCAACTTTCTTTCCTGTTCTCATTTCCAGCAACTCCATTCATAATCACTGTGCTCACCACCTAACTATTCGCCACTAATGTTACTTCTGTAACCTGCAGCAAGATCTGGATAGAGGCACCCCCAATATTAAAACCAAAAGCAGGAAATAGGTTTATGATAGCTAACTGTCCATATCCATTAGGTTAGACATTAAAAGGTAAATAGCTCATGGCAGTTAATCCTAGAGCAACATACTTTTGCACTTTAAATCCATTCAGGGCTATGTCTTCTCCAACCTTGGTGAAACCTCGATCAGCCTCAGAATGTTTCTATTAAAAACTGAGATGTGTATATATATATATATATATATGTATGTATGTATATATATATATGTATATATATATATAATTTCTAAATATACATACTTAGAAATTAAAATGCTAGGCCCATGTATTCATCCAAAATTAAACTTGATTTAGAGTTGAAGTTTTCTCCTCCCTAAACTAGAGCCTATAGGGAAAGATAAGGCCATTGGTGTCTCTCCACCTCTGTCTACAATCTAACCCTTCTAACTCGTGAACTCTGGTTTTTAACCCCTCATGCCTGGAGAAGGCTGGCAAAGATACAGGAGCAAAAAACTTACTACTTCACCATACTATCATAAGCAGGCTTTGTGATCTCTGGGCCTGGGATATATTAAAGCCTATTCTTTTTCTCATAAATAGATGCTTTTGTGAATTCTTCTGAGATACTCTACTTTCAAGATCTGTTCCTTGTATTTTCTGGCATGTAGCAATGCATTTCTATTGTAGCTGGAGGCTTGCACTTTCTTCTAAGCCTACATGCATCCTGTGGTCTATGTCCACAGGTCTTCAGAGTTCGTTCACTCTATCAGGCAAAACCCCTGTATAGGATTTAAGATCCTTTCCCACGGTTCTCTTCAGGCCACAGAGAATACTCGTAACTGTTCTTTTCTCCAACAGACTGAGAATGCAATTGCTTCCCAAATGAAACTCTCTGTTCTGCTACCTATGCCCCTTTATGTTTCTCAAGTCTGACTAGAAACCATCCTATGGAGGAGACACATAGTAAACTCTCTGATAAATTTCTGAGTAGTCTCTTTGAAGGCCCCTCTCTTGATCGGGGGTTAGGAGGTATATTCCTCCCAGATCTCCTCACCAAAGGAAGGATTCTATTCCAAGCAGTTCTCTCCAAAACAAACAAACAAACAACAACAACACAAAACTCTCAAAGTCCTCCCCATATCTCTACTGTGTGAAGTAGGTAGTAAGTTAGTATGTTATTTTAAAGTTAAATACCGTTCTTGTCCACCTGCTTTTTTTCCCCAAAATGTAAAACGATAGGCTGTATCACAACCTATTTTAGTTTTTGATATCTGAGGTCTTATATCTTAAAGTCTTGACCAAAGCTTCCACTTTAAAGTTTCACTTTAAAGTTTAATACGTAGGTGTGCCAACTTCCAAAATGGCAGAATGAGGAACTTGGGAAATCCTCTTTCTAAAAAGTAGATTAAGCTGGTCAGAGTTATAAACAACTCTGGAAACTAACCAGAGGACATAGAACACATGAAAAGCACTTATTTTTTTAAAAAATCTACTAAATCTCTAGTCAATGGTATTGTAATCGCATGATATGGTGACAGCCGGTAGCTACACTTCTGGTGAGTGGAGCATAACACACACACACACACACACACACACACACGTGTTGAATCACTAAGTTATACACCTGAAACTAATGTAACATTGTGTATCAACTACACTTCAATTTTTTTCAAAAAATCGATTAAATCTCAGTAAGAGCAATGAGAATCTGATATTTTAGCAAGGAGTTGCTCCTACCATCCTCCAGCTCCTCAGCATAGAAGTTGTAGCTGGGAAGATCGGGCAGTCTTCTGTCTTTTGTCTTTCTGTTCCGGGGAGAGAGGAGGTAACTGTATTTGGAACAAAGCTTGGAAAGTTCCATGCCCAGAGATGTTGTCAGAAACAATAGATATACAGTAGCAAACAATGTAGGAAGTTTAATGCTAGCATCAGGCCATACTGGTTGGGCGAGCAACCAATCTGCAGACCATTCAGAAATTTCATAAGATTGGGAGGAGGAGATAAGCAAAGAGCACCTTGCTAAGGCACACTTATTCCCGGTCTGGAAGGCTGTGTGTATATGCCAGGCTGCACCTCCTATGAAGAAAGCTGAGAAGACTTAGCAAAATACTCCCTAAAAGTGAGGCCTTGCAAAATGCAGAAAGCAAAAACCAGGGAGAACTTGTAAGTTCTCTGTATTTAAAAGTATTCCCCATATAACGATTAAACAGCAAAAGGTAGACTTACTTGTTCAAGATGCTTAAGTTAACCTTTGGCTATCACTGGCTGACAACAAAACTGTGCTGACCCAGGGGCAGCGCTTAGGAAACCCAGCTTAAAAATAAAAATGAAAACTTAAAACTGAGCTAACACATCAGAGTATCAGAGTCTGAACCCTGGAGGGGAAGACTCCCTAGAACAAGCTGAAGAAGTTACTAGAACAAACAGCAGCACTAACCCAGAGGACGGATGAGATTCCGTAGGTGCTACAATATCTAACCTAAAAGTTTCAGTTTTCAACAATAGAAACAAAACAAAACAAACCAACCCAGGAAAATGTAAGCCAGACACAGGAAAGAAAAGCAACCAATAATAACTATCTCTGAGGGACTCCAGATTATGAACCTAACAGACAAATATTTCACAGCATCTGTTACACACATGTTCACAGAACTAAAGGAAACCAGACAGAATGAAAGGAAAGTATGACACTGTAACATAGCAATGAAGAGGTGTAGACATTAGAAAAAATAACCAAGTGGAAATTCTGGCGTTAAAACATAATTGAAATGAAAAATTCACTACAGAGGATAAACAGCACATTTAAGCTTTCAGAAAATTTAAAGATGCATGAATAGAGATTATTCAATCTGGAGAACAGAAAGAAAAATAAAAAGAATGAAGAAAAATGAACAAAGCCTTAAAGCCTGGGGGACAACATCAAGTATACTAATCTGTCTGCAAATGGAATCTCAGCGGAGAAGAGAGAAAAAAAAAAGGGAAAGAAAAAATATTTGAAGAAATAATGGCTGAAAATTCCCCAAATTTCATTAAAACCATGTCAAAAAGCTCAACCAATTGCAAGTCGGAGAAATACAGAGATTCAAACCAACACACATCATAGCCAATCTGTTGAGAATCCAAGACAAAATCTTGGAAGTCACAAGAGAAAAAAGTTTCATCGTGTATAAGGTAACTACAATAAGATTAAAATCTGCCCTCTCATCAGAACAGAGGCTTGAAAGCAGTGTGAGGACATTTTCGAAATGCTGAAAGAACAAAACTACTAACCAAGAATATTATATCCAACAAAATCAAGAGAAATAAAGATATTCCTACATCAGTGAAGCCTGAAAGAATTTTTTTGCTGGAGAAAAGCATTCACAGGAATAGTAAGGAAAGCTTTGGTTGGAAAGAAGTGATGCCAGACAGTAACTCAAATCCATACAAAGAAACTGAGAGCCTATAAATCATATAAACAATTTTACAAGATAGCAAAACTACAGCTTTCTATTTTCTTCTCTTACTGATTTAGAAGCCAATTGCATTAAAATAATAATGATAAAATTGTATTGTTGGGCTTATTTAAAGATGTCACATATAGGGACGCCTGGATGGCTCAGTCAGTGAAGCGTCTGCCTTGAGCTGAGGTCATGATCCCATATTGGGCCCCCTGCTTGGCGGGGAGCCTGCTTCTCCTTCTGTCTGCCGCTCCCCCTGCTTGCGCCCTATCTCTCTCTCTCTCTCTGACAAATAAATAAATAAAATCTTAAAAAAAGTTCTTTTTTAATTTTTTAAAAAGATATTATAAATATGCAAATAATAGTCCAAAAGATGGGGGATGATATGCAGCTGTAATGGAGTAAGGATATAATACCAGATGGTAATTGATATAAAATATTCTATATAGTTTTTCTTTTTTTCTCTAAGCTTTTTAAAAAGACACTGAATGTATAAAGCGATGAGTCACAATACTGTATTATCGGGCTTACAGACTTAATACGTATGATAATAATTGCACAAAGGAGGACTGGAACTATAGTAGAGCAAAGTTTCTATATTTTACCTGAATTAAGTTATTATTTATATAAAGTAGATTATAATAAATTAAGGTACATCTAGAAATAATTCTTAGAGAGAAAGCACTACAAAAATCACGCAAAAATATAGTTAACATATCAACAAAGGAACTGAAATGGTCCACTGGAAACTATCTGCTTAACACAAGGAAATATGGGAACAACAAAGAAATGAGACATCTAGAAAACTGAAAGCAAAATGGCAGATGGAAATGTAACCATAACTATAACAACATTAAATGTGAGCGGATTTAACACTCCAATCAAAAGGCAGAGATTGTCAGACTGGAGAAAACCGAATACATGCGAAAGAACAATGAAATTCAAATAAGATTTGTAGTTTAGTTAATAGCCTTATACTGATGTCAGTTTCTTGATTTTGATAATGTACTATAGTTACATAAAATGTTATACTGGGGAAATCTAGCTAAAGGGTATATGGGAACTCCAATATTTTTGCAATTTCTTAAATTATTTCAAAATCATGTTTTTAAAAATCCAGTACATGTGGATGGATCTAATTTATATGTGCAATTTGCATTCCAAAGTTAAGTTCTAAAGAAGTAACAAAACAGTCATATGGGAAAACTGACTAAAGTTTACTTTCTTCAGGGTAAAATTACTGGCCATTATTGTTAAGACAGTGACAGCATTTTCACTTCCAGTTACAAATAGGCACGCTTTCACCCTTTTTTCCCCCTAGTAGTAGTACTAGTAGATATTTTAGGTTTTTGTGAAATTAAGGCATTCTGTCCAGCTAGCCACATTAAACACTGGGAAAATGTTTTTTTCCCCACAACTGGCTCAGTCCTGGAAATCTTATTGCAACTAGGTTGCACAACTATTATCATGAATGCTCATAAAACAGTAGTTTGGGGGTTTTGTGTTTTGTTTTTATAACTAAGTTGAATGACCAGTCCTGGTGAGTATACAGTCTCTTAAGTCTGAAGAGAGAGACAGAAAGCTCATGTTTTCTTTAATTTCTTTCTTTACTTTTTTGTTTTGTTTTTTTGTTTTTTGGCTGCCCTGTCATTAGAAACTTTCTGGAACATTAATGAGAGGGAAATTTGGATATGCTTTTAAACATACTTGCCTGTGCAATGCAACTTTTGGCTTTCCATGAATGCTTAATAGTGTGTGGTCTGTCCAAAACCCTTTTAGTCATGTTGTCAGGGCAAGACGGGCTGCTCTGGGAAAAGTGAGCAAGAACCAGAAACACAGACTAGAGTGCTTTGTCCATTCTCTTTCCTGCATAGAGTGATAGGACAACAGGAAGAGAAGGCGCTATTACGAGGCTTGCGGCATCTGTTGGAAATAAGGATAGAAAAGCAAAGGATCCTCTTCTCTTTCCCATCATTTCATTGTGTAACAGAACGCAGGAGCTAATAAGGGGCTCAGCACAAAAAGTGGCAGCAGGCTTCCCTGCCGGAGCCAGACTGATCTAAGTTCAGGCTTGTCCCCTCCTTTCTCTGACTGTAGGATTCTGATCCTCAATTTCCTTATGTGTAAAGCAGGGGAAATGGCCCCCACACCTCACGGAGGCAGTCGGATGATGAAATGAAAGAATGTATGTCAATCATCAAGCACGGTACCCAGCGGGTCATAACTACACAAAATTATCATTTTGTTATTATTGTTGTTGCTTATGGAACTGGTGCTTTTCCCCCTAAATTGCTCTAATTTCCTGAGATTTATTTGGATCTTTGGAGATTTCTAAGAAATTCAAGTAGGTAAATTTGTTAAGTACCTCTTATAAAGACTGTATATTTTCATACTCAACAATGAGTTTAAAGATTTAAAAAAATAAAGATTTTATTTATTGGGGTGCCTGGGTGGCTCAGTTGTTATGCGTCTGCCTTTGGCTCAGGTCATGATCCCTGGGTCCTGGGATCGAGCCCCGCATCAGGCTCCCTGTTTAGTGGGAAGCCTGCTTCTCCCTCTCCCACTCCCCCTGCTTGTGGTCCCTCTCTCACTGTGTCTCTCTCTGTCAGATAAATAATAAGATCTTTAAAAAAAAGATTTTATTTATTTATCTGACAGAGAGAGAGAGCACACAAGCAGAAGAGCAGGCAGAGGAAGAGGGAGAAGCAGGCTCCCCGCTGGGCGGGGAGCCTGATGATGCAGGACTCCATCCCAAGACCCTGGGATCATGACTTGAGCTGAAGGCAGACGCTTAACCGACTGAGCCACACAGACCCCCTCAACATGAGTTTTAATAGAGATTAAGAAATACTCCTGTTTCTGATCTGAAATACTGGGCCACTTGTCTGCTTCCAAACTCAAAGCTTTCTCCAGTATGCTGGAGATAGAGAGAGGTTCCAAAGGCAAAAAGAGCAGTGCACTAGTGTTCCCATCATCTTCATCCTTGTATAGATATATAGTCACAATGGCATGACTAAAGTTTTAAATTCTTGGATTATTTTGCTGGAACTTTTTTAAAACTTGGGCTAAGCAAAGAGTTTGCTATCATCAACAGGCACAGAGAAATAAACAACAGGAATTAAGATAAGTAAATGAGCTGCTTTGTATTAGAAATGTCTCTCAAGCCATATTCTCAGTTTACTATGGAAAACCTGTTAAGAGAACTTCCCTATTCCCAAGGAAATCTAAAAGCATGCCACCAGATACAAAGACACAGATTAATTAACTACGTCTGTTTCCTAAGCCAGGAACCCAGTGGTATGGAACTTGCCTTCTAGATCCCACAGAGAGACACCCAGTCCCTGAGGCTAATGTCCATGCTATTCCTTTTGAATTGACTTTTTCTGCTGTTTTTATTCCTAGGTCTCTGGCATTGCTTCTTTCTCTCTCAAATTTCTATTACTGAAAGGTCATTATTTAAACAGACACGTAGGGACGCCTGAGTGGCTCAGTTGGTTAAGCATCTGCCTTCAGCTCAGGTCATGATCTCAGAGCCCTGGGATCGAGCCCCGAATCGGGCTCCCCGCTCAGCGGGGAGTCTGCTTCTCCCTCTACCTGCTCCTCCCCCTGCTTGCTCATTCTCTCTCTCTCTCGCTCTCATTCTCTGACAAATAAATAAATAAAATCTTTAAAAATTAAAAAAAATAAACAGACAAGTATATATACGGAATATCTCTAGGGTTTCAGAGAAGGAAGAGTCAAGTGGTTTCAAATAGAAAAAAGGCTTGATAGAAAAGGTGAATAACTAAGCTGATACTTGAACGCATGATCAAGCTTTGATCCATAGAAAGGGGAAATGGTAATACTTCCACTCTGTCCAACTTCAGGCTCCCCTGGTGCTGCTCCCCTCTCACCATCTCTACAAGATAGTCTCTGCCTGTCCTTCAGGGTTCTGCCATAAACTTACTCTCTGAAGTAAACTGTCTCTTTATCTACCAGGTTAGGACCCCTGTATTTCTTCTTGGTATCTCTCACCACACTGTTAAGCATTACATTTCCATTACACGCAGTGTATGCATCCCCTCACTGTGCGCAACATAAGGCAAGTGTTATCTCTTTCTCCCTGTATTCCTGTTGGGCCCCAGATGATCACTCAATTACCAGGAACTGAAGAGATGAATGAACAAACTTGGGAATTTGTATGGTGTACAGGGGGCGGGGGGGGGGGGATCCCAGATGAGGTCTTGCGTTGAGAAATAATTAAGGGGAAGCAAAGCCTATTTATAGATTCTAGAATGACAAACTGCAAGATATCTTAGCGATTGCTAGTTTGCTTACTTAAAAGTTTGCGTTCATTAAACATTTCCTAGGGGCCAGGTACCGTGCTAAGTGATTTATATACACCACCTCATTTCATTTTCATAATAAGAGAGGATTATCATCATTTTAGAGATTAAAAAAAAAAGTAACCTTTAGAAAGGTTAAGTGATTTGCCTAATTGACAACTTAAATGGAGGCGGACAGTCTCCCTTACCATGCTCTACAAGAGGAAAGTCTTCCAGGAAGACTAAGAAACTGTCCCAGGTCAGCTGGGTTCACAGGGGCTAAGCTGGCCCTAGAATCCTGACCTTCTGCCTTCTATCAAATTCTTTCTTTCTATACCATTCTGCCACTCCATAAAAGGTCCCAAAGAACAGACAGACATTCGGAGACATTATACAAGAAGCAACAGCCTATGAGAGAATCTTAGCGGGGAGATGACATGATAGAAGGGACACTTTGTATTAGTTTGCTAGGGCTACTGTAATGAAATGCCACAGAGTGGGTGGCTTAAACAAACAGAAACTTATTTTCTCACAGTTCTAGAGGCTGCAAGTCTAAGATGGATGTGTTGGCAGGTTTGTTTTCTGAGGCCTCTCTCATTGGCTTACAGATGGCCACCTCTCCCCATGTCCTCACACAGTCTTTCCTCTGTGCCCACACATCCCTCGTGTCTCTATGTGTGTCCAAATTTCTTCTTCTTATAAGGAACCCAGTCAGATTGGATTAAGAGCCATCCTAAGGGCATCATTTTAGCTTTATCACCTCTTTAATGGCCCTATCTCTGAATGCAGACACATTCTGAGATATGGAGGTTAGAGCCTCAACATATCACTGGAGGGGGAGCACAGTTTCATCTAAAACACACCAATAATATTGGGACGCCTGCGTGGCTCAGTTGGTTAAGCGTCTGCCTTCGGCTCAGGTCATGATCCCGGGGTCCCGGGATGGAGTCCCACATCGGGCTCTCCCTTCTCTGTGGGGAGCCTGCTTCTCCCTCTCCCTCTGCCTGCCACTCCCCCTGCTTGTGCTCTCTCTCTCTCTGACAAATAAATACAATCTATAAAAAAAAAAACACCAATAATATAAACATAGCAGTTAAATAAAGAAGCATACAATTGTTAATGGAAAAATGTGGTGTTGAGGAGGCATGGATGCAACCAGCCAGAGGTCAGATGTGATAGGAAATGCACCCAAACTACCCAAACTAGAGCTGTGGGTGTGATCAAGAGGAAAGACCACAGCATCTCTTAGATGGGCCCTGTCTGGTTATTGAAAAAGAGCACGCATGTGGTGCATACACACACACACACTCTATAAATGAAACACAATACATAATAGTTTGTTCTACCCCTTCACCATTGGGAAGTACTAATCCAGATGAACCTGTCTATTTTAAGGGCTAGGAACCTGGCTAGCCCAGTTTCACACATTGCATTACAAACAAAGCAAGAATGTCTCCTCACCCCTGAGCCAGTTTTGGACTTTTCTTTCCTTGACCATCTCGTTTGCTATTATTTTCCATTGTTTCACCTCTTGGTGGCCAAAACCAAGCCACCATTCTCACCATATTTTAAGTTCACAAAATTCGAAGAAATATGCACAACCACCACACAGACAGAACTTCCTTGTGCAAATATATAAGCTGAGGCCCAAAGATGCAAACAAACCTAGTGTAGGGGCTAAGGGCAGACTGCTCCAAAATGCGCCACTTTGGCATGTTGATTATTTTATATAAAAGTTGCTTAAGAAACAGCCAATGCAAAAAGAACACTCTGACCCCCACATCCCCCACTTCCATCCCTACCTTTGTCTCTAGAAAGCAGGAAATAAATCTCCCAGGTGAAAGGTACCCTCCCTGTACCAGAAGATAGAGACATCCTTATCACCAAAGATAGGGAATTCAAAGCTGAAAAGGTTGTATGAACAATCCTTGTTACTTTTACTAATTTAGTACCCAAGGCCAAATTAGTTTAGGAGTCCTTACTAATTGAAGCACCTAAACAGAAGTTTCTTTGTCCTGTCAATTCCTCACAGACTTATTGTCTCTGTCTAAAAAGTATAAAAACTGCCTGTCTTGGTCATTTCTTTAGGTGTTGCTTCTATGCACCTATAGTTAAACTTTGGGGCTTTTTCTCCTGTTAATCTGCCTCATGCCAATTTATTTCTTAGACCAGCTGGAAGAACTTTGAAGGGTAGAAAGAAATTTTTCCTCTCCTACACTAGTCAAGTTCACCCAATGGGACAAAGAGCTGAACACAGCCCCTCACTTTCAACCTGGTACTCTTTCTCTATACCCTACCACACTTCTTCCTCCCCCCTGCCCCTCACATACTCAGGCTAAAAAGGAAATACAGCCAAAATAAAAAGGACACATATATATAAATTTCAGCTTGACCAAAATTTGAAGTTGCGAAGTTACTGTTCAGTGGTACAGAGTAGACTCAAGATATAAATTAGAAAGAAATTAAAAACTGAATTTATATTTGGTCAAATAAAACTTTAAAAGAGTCATTTTCATCTTCTACACTTTTCTAGGTTTCAATTATAATTATAAGATGTTTACTTGCAAATACCAGAGGCACTGTTTTAAAAATTCTTCTTCCTACATAGGCAGTTATGGAATACCACATTGACAAGTGTTAACTATATTATGTTCATTTTCAGAAAATGTAGAATAATGTTCTTTTACTTAAAAGAAATGGATAACAATGATGCACTTGGTGTTACCACTTTTTAATTTTTTAAAAAATATTTTATTTACTTATTTGAGAGAGGGAGAGACAGAGAGAGCATGAGCAGCGGGGAGGGGTAGAGGGAGAGGGAGAAGCAGACTCCCTGCTGAGCAGGGACTCCAGGTGGGACTCGATCCCCGGCCCCTGGGATCATGACCTAAGCCGGAGGCAGATGCTTAACCGACTGAGCCACCCAGGTGCCCTTGCCACCTTTTTTAAATATACCTAACGATGTGACACAAAATGCTAGGAAAAAAGAGAATGTTTTGAGAAGCATATTTACTTCTACAGCTTTCTCGCTCCAGACTAGACAGTCTGCAAAAATGCTCCCCTAGGGAATGTTTGTGTTTTGTTGAGGGTTCCACTCCCTCCTTAATTGCTGCCTTTTTTCATGACGTACTCAAGATTGCCACAGGAGGGAAAGCCGTATCTTTTCTTCTAAAGGAAAGAGTCCAGGGAAAAGCCCCAGGAAAACCGTCATACTGACTTAAATATTTCATGAGAACTATTTTATAACTGAATGAAATTACCAACGTTTTGGATTTGTTTTACTTTTCAACTAACACAGTAATTATTTCAAGAAGATAGTGAGGTTGACCATGCAGTTAAAATAGGGATGTTGACTATGATTTTAAAGTGCAAAAAGATGACAAATAAATATAGTAGGATTGTGGAAGATCAGAGGCTCTGTACACCCACCCATCTCAGGCACTACTGGGAAGTTAAACCACTAAAGTGGAGATGAGCATTCTGCATGCCCTGGATGGCGTTACATGCAACAGGAGTTCAAATTCACTGTTCTCTTCTCAGGTTGTAAGAAGCTTTTGAAATGTGCTTCCAGATACTGTGAATGGCAATTCACTTTGGAAATAAACCGGAAACCCAGTCTTCTGCAGGAGTGAGAGCTGTGTAAAAGTGCCAGGTGGTGCATCTGGGAAAGGTCGGAGCCAGAAGCAAACATAAGTGCATTTGGTCACAAAGAGCTTCCACGCCTCACCGTACTGCCCAGCTTGACACACAGACTCATCGCTTCCATTCATGAAGTGCCTGGCCCCCCTAATGTTAAGAGGATTCACAAGGCCTCCGCAGTGGCTAAGTCGGTTAAGCATCTGCCTTAGGCTCAGGTCATGATCCCGGGGTCCTGGGATTGAATCCGGCATTGGGCTCCCTGCTCAGTGCGGAGTCTGCTTCTCCCTCTCCCTCTGCCCCTCCTCTCCTTTGTTTGTGCTCTCTCTCTCTCCCAAATAATTTTTTTTAAAAAGAGAGGATTTGTGAAAAATAATGAATTTAAAAAGATTTTCTTTTAAACTTTCAAGAAATGGTGAGTCAATATTTCAATATTATTTTTATTCCTGAAAAAATATTTTGATTGTAGTAACCAGCTGTTCTCTGAACCTCTAAGGATTGAAAATGAAAAGGAAATGACTTTTAGTTGCAAAATGAAGAGTTTATGTCAGGTTGAAGAAAGGACATCCCGATAGCAAGGCTGCAGAAGAAAACCTTCTTTTCTGATGGTCATCCACTACTATTATATGTTTTAGCCATCTTTATACTATAGAGCTGTAATGGTTCAGATTCTATCAAGCATTCTCTTGAGGGAGCTGATGGTTTCCAGGAGCCTGGAGAAGTAAGCAAACACTGAGGGAAAGCGGAGGGGGGATGATAGAAGGCAGACCCAGGACTTAGCTAGGCACCCCACAAATGCAGGCACACTGTTAATCCAAATTTATTTTTTAAATTTTTTTTAAAGATTTTTTTTTTATTTATTTGACTGAGAGAGAGAGACAGCAAGAGAGGGAACACAAGCAGGGGGAGTGGGAGAGGGAGAAGCGGGGCTCCATCCCAGGACCCTGGGATCATGATCAAAGCTGAAGGCAGATGCTTAACGCTTAACAACTGAGCCACCCAGGCACCCCTGTTAATCCAAATTTAAAATGACAACAATTCTAGCAACTAGGACAAGAAGAAAAACAAACCCAGCGTGATGGCTCCTGGAGCAGGTTCCAGCAACTGGTACAGTAGGAATTCAACAGGAGAGAAAGCAAGAAGACTCAATCCCTTCCTTGCTACACGCTGGAAATCAAGCCAACTTGTAACCACTCCCTGCTAGTTAATAATTACCTTAGATAAAAGGATCTGTATTCATTAGCTCATAAACTTCTATGCATTTTTGTCTTAGGTGCTTTGCTTCTGTTTTGTGTTATTGCTCAGGGTATTGGTTGTTTATCGTAAGCATTTCCAGATTTGCTTGCTTGCTTGCTCTCAAAACTCCCACTTCTAGAAGAACTCAGCCATTATAGCTTTTCTGAGTTTTCTCCTAGCATTTATCTGGAGAACAACCACATAACCTGGCAGACTGGTTTTACTTTCGGTTCACATTCTCAACAGCCCTGGACGGGACACAGCATCTTTCTCAGTTTCTCCGTGAACTTGCATTCCCATTCTAGAAATGGCTTTCTTCTCCCGCTCATCTCTCACCATTCCTCACCCCCTCTCGGAGGGGAGCAGGTGACCTTATCTCCCTTCCCTGAGAAAACAGCCCCGAGGGAAGTTTCTTATCTTCCCACCACCAAATCAGCAAATTCCCTGTACCTTTGGGTTCTCCTCCTGCCACAAAGGAGGCAGAATTCCTCCTCCTGTTAGAGACCTGTCCCCTCATGTGGCTCTTTGGACACAAAATCCCTCTCTCTCTGCAAGTACATGATAGTCATGCTTTTCTTTTCTGCACAAAAGGACTTTCTCCTGGATGACATGACTGGCGAGCCTGTCAGAGTCCCTCTGTTCCATATTCCTTTTCTTCCACGCCTCCATGTTTCTGCCGAGTTTACCGACAGAGCTCTCTAGAGGGTCTGTTGCTCACACTGTATTCAGGTCCCCAGACTCCTCACCTCCCGTCCACCTGCCACCTTGCTTCCACTTCCTTCACACTCTGTCCCCTGCACTCCATTGAAACTGCTCTTAATCAAGATCACTAATGACCTCTGAGTTTTCAAATGAATTAGTCACTTTTCTCTCCTCTGTTTGCCTGGAACCACTTTCCCTCCTCTGTGCCCATGACATCGCCCTAATCCCTGGTTTTCCATCCAGCTCCCTTGGTGATTTTTGCAGGGTTGGGTACAAATGCTCTGCCTGGAGCCCTCAGCTTGAGCCACACCCTGCTCACTCCATTCACCTCCCACGCATGGCTTCTCAGCCCTCCCAGCTCTGCTCACGTTTCATCTCAGTGAACCCTTTCCCTCCTTCCCCTCCCCAGGTTATTCCCAACTGTTGAAACTGGGTTGCTTACTTTATTATCTGTTTATTGTTGGCTTAATTGCCTCTCTCTTCCACAAGGGAATGAACCATCCCTGCTTTATTCACCCAGGTATGCCCTACAGTTTGCAGGGTGCCTAGGAAGTAGTCAGTGTGAATGAAAACTTCCTGAATTGGTGAAGGAATAAATATGTACCTAGCCCAGTGATCAACAATTCCTGGCTGATACTAGCATCTGGTTTTTTTTTTTTTTTAAACCCTACAGGTAAAATTCTTAAGTGAAAGAGAGAGCACAGATTTTCTAAATTGCTTCCTATAATACCTGTTCTTTTTCTAAGTATTAAAAAAATACATTTTTCCTAGGCACGCTATATACCATATTAATAAAAAGCTGGAAATTATTTTTTCCTCACGGAAAATTGTAATTTATACAAGGGTTCTTTTCACTCTGACAATAGTTCAAAAGGTATTACTCAACCAAAGCAATCTGTCACTCTAAAACATAATTTAAGCAGTAAGAATTTTTGCAAACACTGAATGAGTCTCACAAAATGGATTCTTTTATTCCTTTTCATCAACAGCAGAGGCATCATTAGTGATAAGGAAAAAAAAATCCCATGTAGCTATTGTGAACTTTATGTATTTTAAATATAAATCCTTGGTAGTCACCACCTCAAAAAAAAAAAGGTACAAAGGAGGGGCACCTGGGTGGCTCAGTAATTAAGCCATCGACTCTGACTTTTGATTTCGGCTTAGGTCATGATCTCAGGGTCTTGGGACTGAGCCCTACATCTGGCTCTGCAGAGTCGGCTTGGGATGGCTCTCTGCCCCTCCCCTTACTCACACACACACTCTCTCCCTCTAAATAAATTAAAATCTTAAAAAAAAGTTCCAAGTAGTAGATTATAAGTAACCATCTTAAGAGAGTGCAATTAAATTTTTAACCCAGAAACCTCTTTAAATTAGAATTTTTGCTATGTGGAATCTTCCTGAACTAAGTTACTAACATCTTCTTCTAAGGATCAAGGATCTAACAATACTTTGATGTCATTACCTGAACATGAATTCTCATTATATATTGAAAGTAGTGATTTAGAAGACTGTCATGAACTATGGAAATACTCTACTCTTATCTCTTTAAGATCTAAGTTCGTGACCTCAGTCAATTTTAAATTCATCTGCCTTTTCCTCATGACAGTTGAATGGAAAGGAATGCAATACCCGTTTGAGGTTTGCGGTATATATAACAAGGGGCTGATGGGTGTTAAGAAATCTTAATTAGAGATGCAGGTGTCTATACAGCCTGTCCTCATAAGTACATGCACCTTTAGGCACTTTTCCCCAAATTGCTTTTCTATAAATTCTTACAAAATTGCTTTAAATTACATTTCTCAATACTTTCATAATATTGAACCAAATACATGAAAAAAAGTCTACAAAATGAATTACTCTTTTGTTTCAATAAATTAAAATTGAGAACCCGAAGAAAACTAAAGATACCGTTGATCTATCTGCCTCCAGCCTACCCCAGGCAGACATGACCTCTTCTATAATTACGGATCCAGGAGTCAGCAAGAATACCTCCTTCCATAAGGGGTCTAACATCCCAGTTTATTGTCTCTGTACTGCACTCAACCTGCTCATCTTATTAAAGCTGTGGGCATTCAAGTGTGGAGCAAATTGGAAATGTGTCAGTTTACTGACTGAAATGCAGAAGCTATTTGCTGACCCATGTTTCCAGTGGTACAGCTGCATCCAGCAGTCAAACCTGCCCCAGCTCTGTATTAGTTACTATGAAATTATGCATATGCACAATAAGCCATTTTGTAACTAAAGTTGATTTTCACCTCTGAAAAGGAGTATCTGGTTTACCACAAGCTCCTGGATTGTTTGGAAAGGTAAAGTAATAATGATTTTTTTTTCCTATAAATGATAAATCCAAGGTCAGAGTAACCATTTTGATACAAACATTTTAGGCCAACTTCCAGGATTAATAAGAATGAAAAAGAGCAATAGGCTTTTTGTAGGTTATACTTAGAATATTCTAAGAGAATGCTCCACTACCAAATCGAAGTAAAACCTTTGGTAAAACTAGTATTTATATAACTCATAGTGTGTCTATTTCATATCTTTGGCTAAAACTTCATATTCTTTATTTTCTTGAAGTGACATATATCCATATAAAATGCTACATAGTTCCAAGACAAGAAATTCTAAATCATACACTACTTTCTCAATCGTTTTTTAAATGTTTGTGCAACTTCCTCTATTATGTTAATCAGTAGCCCAGTTATAAGAGCAGAACAATTGAGTTAATATGGAATTGGGATGTGTATTTTCTGGTTCTTTCCCTATAATTTTTCTGATGTTAATAAAAATCAGAATAAGCTGACAGCCTTAATAGCATGCTTAAATGTTAAATTTAAAATTATTTAAATTTTAAATACTTAAAATTCATTTCAATCAGAATTGAAAATATAACTCAATCACTTGAAGCATACAAAATGCATGAAAACGGACATTATAAGACTTGAACATTAAACGAACAATTTCACTTTTCTGTATCTTCCTTTTCACATCTGTAAAATGTAAATACCTACTCTGCTAACTTACATGGTTACTGTGGGAATGAAGTTCTTAAGCAACTTCTTTATAAACCACAAAATACTATGCAAATGAAAGGTATTTTAGGGGGCACCTGGGTGGCTCAGTCACTTAGGCATCTGCCCTAGGCTCAGGTCATGATCCCAGGGTCCTGGGATCAAGCCCCACATTGGGCTCTGTCCTCAGTGGGGAGTCTGCTTCTGCTTCTCCCTCTCCCTCTGTCCCTCCCCCTGCTCGTGCTCTCTCTCTCAAATAAATAAATAAATAAAATCTTAAAAATAATAAAGGTATTTTCGGCCCACTGATATGTTTTCCAACTGAGTAATCAAGAAACAAATTGTAAATTAAAGAGTAAAATCAAAACCTAAGATAAGCTAAGTATTATATATACATGAGTTTTATGTATTATAAGATCATGAAGTTACCCATATAATGGATATTTGTTTTCTGATTCAAAACCCCGTTACCTAAAATGTCTAAATTTCCACTGATATGTTTTCCAACTGAGTAATCAAAAAACTAATTGTAAATTAAAGAGTAAAATCAAAACCTAAGCAAGATAAGTATTATATATACGTGAGTTTTATGTATTATAAGATCATGAAGTTACCCATATAATGGATATTTGTTTTCTAATTCAAAACCCCCCGTTACCTAAAATGTCTCAATTTCCCTGTACACTCCAGAAGTCAAGAAAATGGGGAAGAAGATTAGGGAAGGGGGATTGGGTCTTCACTACTGCATGCACTGAGAATGTACAAGAAAACTGGGTGCAGCCTCTCTCTATCCCAGTGGCTGTCAAACGGGGATACGGATCACTTAACCAGCTTGCTGAGTTTCTCTCAAGTCATTTGAATTCATTAAATAAGTAATTAGATTGGTAGCGCAGCCTTCCAAATCTGCTCAGGGTGAGCCCTGAATTACTTTGTATTTTATAGTTGTACAAAGGGGAGATAAACTGTATTTTCCAAGAATGTTGTAAGGGTGGACTAAGAGTCAAAGAGGATCAAAACACAGACTCCCAGAGCAAGAGTAGCAAAATTTTGGCACATCTCTTTTTTTCTCAGGCAGGTTGAGGTATCAAAAGATCAGATCAGGATCTGCTCTATTTTCTGTTCTTTGGAAAGGACTCCTGAACCAATCAACCTTTGGGTTCCCCCAACTGTCATTGCCCTAATCATCAAGGAGTAGGAGATGAAGAGATACTGATAATTAAATTTATTTTCTCTGAGTCGGTTCTTTTTTCTTTCTAAGATTTTATTTATTTGTCAGAGAGAGAGAGAGCACAAGCATGGGGAGTGGCAGGCAGAGGGAGAAGGAGGCTCCCAGGGAGCCTGATGTGGGACTCAATCCCAGGACCCCGGGATCATGACCTGAGCCAAAGGCAGACACTTAACCAACTGAGCCACCCAGGCATCCCCTCTCTGAGTTGGTTCTTGACAAAAGCAGACACTATTTTTCTTACAAAACCTTTATAAGGAATCATGTAACCCTCAGTCCTATCTTCATCTTCTCTACATGTCATGAGTCTGGATGTTCCTGGAGCTGTGGGACTTTCTATAAGGGTTTTGGCCCTCTTCTCTGAACCCTCTTCGATTTCTCTGATTTTGTGGACTATGACAGTCTATGAGAACAAAAATGACTTGCTTTAATTTTTCTATGCATCTCACCCAGATTGTTTAAAGAACAGGTTTCAGGCAAAATAAGAACAATCTTCCCAAACTGAGAAAAAGCAGTATTTATAGAATTTCTACCTCTGGTTTAACATTTAGCCTTTGATATTAAGACCCCAAACACTTCAAAATTATTGAGGACCTTCAAGGGACTTGGGTTATGTGAGTTATTTCTATTGATACCATATTAGAAATTAAAACTGAAAAATAAAATATTTAAAAATCACATCGAAAGAGGCAATTCATAAACATAGACACATGAGTGGCCATCATAAAATTGCCCAACCTTATTTCTGAAAAAAGTGTAGATTTAAACAAGATACCATTTTATACAATTGTCTAAGTTTGGGGATCTGTTTGTTCTGTCTGAGTGATTACACAGTGTTAGTGTAGAGAAATTCTACTCTCCTATATGACTTATAAACTGAAACGATTTTTTGCGGCACCTGGGTGGCTTAGGTCATGATCCTGGGGTCCTGGGATCAAGCCCCGCATCAGGCTCTCTGCTCAGCAGCAAGTCTACTTCTCCCTCTCCCTCTGTGATCTCTCTCTCTCAAATAAATAAATAAAAATCTTTTAAAAAATTGATACAATTTTTCTCAAGAGCAAAATGGCAAAAATAATTCAATGACATTTTGTTAAATGTTTTTGAGAGTCCCCCAAATACTCAATTATTATGATTACTTCTATTTTACAGTTGAGCAAAGAATGGTTTGATAAACAATTGGCTTATGAGCTCACAACTTGTAAGTAGTGGAGCTTTTGTTAAAATCTGGGCATACACTTTTAAGAATCTATCCAAAGGAAGTACAAAGATGTATACAAACACTTATATAAAGGGTCTTAGCTGAAACATTATTTATAATAGAAAACTAATCCACCCAAATATCCAACAATTTATAATCAGCCAATATAACATTTCCACAGACTAAAAGTTACATCATGGTGAGAACCACTCTTGCTCATGGATAGATTGCCATTACTTGCACAGTACCTGACACATAGCAGGGACTCAATAATATTTGTTTCAGATATGAATGAATACAAAATTATACACGAGTATAAGAAAATTTCATGACTGAGGAATAAGCATGTTATGAAAGAGCAAAGAGTAGTGAGTTAAACTAATGAAACAAGGAAGCCATTAGGCAATGTGACTTAAATGCTGTGGTGGCCTAGATAAGCAAACCAAAATCTAAACTGGTCTGAAAACTAAACCTACAAAACTGAAACGTAGGGACAGCCAATCACAAACAGCCAACTAAGCTTTAAACTATAGACAATAATTTCGTTAGGCTGACTCCACTCTTTCTTTACAAAAGTCTCTCTTTGGAGATCCTGCCCAGAAGCACTTCTAACCACTTTTCTTTGGTACTGTCCCATTCCGATCGAGTTTTATTCAAATAAACTCTTAAAATTTTGATATATCTTCGTTTAGCTTTTAACAAATATAATCACAATTTTGTAAAATCTACATATGAGTGTAAGGACAGAAAAAAGCCTAGAAGTATAAACAGATGTATATACGTGAATTTGCGTCTCTTGTCTCTGTACTGATGCAGAACAGTTCACAAATATTTGTTGACTGAATAAATGAATGAATGACATTTTAAAAAGAGTTATCCCTTGAGGGGATTATAAGTCATTTTTTCCTTTCTTCCTTTAAAATTTTCTATATCTAAGGAAATTTAAACAGTAAGCAGGAATTATCTTTGTAATAAGCAAGAATATCATAGGGGCGCCTGGGTGGTTCAGTCGTTAAGCGTCTGCCTTCGGCTCAGGTCGTGATCCCAGGGTCCTGGGATCAAGCCCCGCAACAAGCCCTGCATCGGGCTCCCTGCTCAGTGGGAGGCCTGCTTCTCCTTCTCCCACTCCCCCTGCTTGTGTTCCCTCTCTCACTGTGTCTCTCTCTGTCAAATAAATAAATAAGTAAAATCTTTTTTAAAAAAAGAGTATTATAAAACAATCCTGCTGGGAAATATTGTTAGGAATTTTGGAATAAAAGCAGTAAATACAGACATCCCATAATCCAATAAAATATAACTTGTATCTTATTTTCCTATTTGTTTTACTTACTGCATTCAGCAATAAAAAAATATGATGTTACAGAAAAAGGCAAGCTTAATATTGTTCAGTTAGTTATTATAGGGGTTGAGTCAAGAATCTAGGTCACTTGATTTTCAGGCAAGTAGTTTTTTCCATTACACCAAATTGCTTAGAGTCCCAGAACACTAGTGAATAAATGATAGTATGGGCACTGCAATATTCACTGTTCAACAGTTCTTATAAGCAAAATGATTTGCTAATTATTTGATATGAGCAGAAAACTCCAAAGTTCTAAAAAACACTACATGTTCATTTGATATGAATTGTTTCAGAGCGTTTGTGACCTTCCTAAGGGTGTTTCCAAATCTGTGCCGGTTGGAGCAGCATTTGTGCATTATTCTGGGGAGGGGTCTATAGCTTTCATAAGATCTGTAAAAGGGTCTGTGACTGAAAAAAAAAGTTGAGAATAACTAAAGCTCTGAAGTTTGCAAACAAGAGGAGGAAAACAAACAGAAGGTAAATAAAAGGCTTATGAGAGGAAAGGGAACCTGAGCTAACTCTGTCTTCGTCTTTTTTATTTCTGGAACATATGTTTTAATATGCAAATGCTTGGTTTCATGATTTTGCTTTCTAAGTAGTGACACCAGGAAAGATACTGATAGGTTAAAAACACAGCCAAATTATCTCTCCGGAATGAACTTTATCAGGTCCTAGGAAATCTATTTAATAATTTTCCTTTTCCTAATTAAACACAAATGCAAAACGCAAATGCAAAATACTTCCAAAGTATGCATCTTTTTAACATTGTAAATCACTACTGGGGTATTCTGCATTTATGCCTAAGTAGAAAAAGGAAAATTATTAAATAGGTTTCTTAGTTTCTTGTCCCATAAAATGTGCTGCCCTTTCAGGAAGTTTGTAAAGTTGCTTTGAACAAATGCAGAATACACACTTCTCTGTGCATTTCACAATTATTGCTTAATTTAAAATTTAACTCTTCCTTGGCTCAATGAAAGAAGCAAATACTTGCTTCTTATCCCAACATCAAACTTGATTGTCAAGGTCTAGGACCTCTGGAATAAAATTAAAAATTTTTCACAGGGTTTGTTTCACTACTATTCCCTGTAAATATCTCTTGGGCCACAATTCCAAATTTCTGCAACAAACAGAAACGAAACACAACACAAATTCTCCTTGAACTCAAAGGTTATATATGCAAATGTCATAAATGAGAATTGATACCCATCCAAATGAGATGCCTTTAGTATACTCTTCAACCACCTTACCTGAAGAAATGCTCACATCATCAACCCTTGTGAAGAGCATTTCTTGTTCTAGTTTTTGAGATGAAAATCATTCTTTTTAACACTACCATGAACAGAAGTTGTAGGAGCTTTAGATATGTTAATCCACTCTTATTTCAAATCCAAATGCCCTTTTAAACTTCTTTTTCTAAAAAGAAATGACCAAAATAGCATTCACACTCAAAAATTAACTTTATTATTTGCTCAAATCTTTCGCAGCATCTAGTTTGGAGATCTGATCTCCCAGCCCGTCAAGTAACTTAGGGCAGGGCGAATCAGCATACCAGAGGGTGTACTTTCTCCATTGTCTTTCTTTTTGCCCAACACCGCGGCGTATGGAAAACCCAGGAATGCTTTGCATAAGTAATCGTAATGACTATTCTTTTTAATTAAAACGTCACCAAGCCCCCCAAACTCCATCGCTAACAAGGCACTGGGGCTGTCAAACAGCGCGCCGCTCCAGTCCGGGCTGGGTCACCACGGGGTGGCATCACGTGGAGCTCTAACCGGAGCCACCTCACTGGAACGCTCGCTTTCTTTCGGGGCTCTAAGTAAGGGAAACAAACACCTGATGGTCCCACTCCCCGGCACCTCCAGACCCCGGAAAGCAAGCTGGCATTTGTTAGAAAGAAATTAAATTCCCTGACCTGTGTCTCGTTTCCAAAAAGCAGAGGAGACGCAGACTTGGTAAAGCAGTGAATCCCAGGTTTGCCTCCGTCCTTTCTCCCTGCCAAGTAAGATACAAACGTTTAAAAAGCTCAGGAGGATGAGGGGAGGGAAGTGGAGCCGGGCAAGAGTAAACATATTGCTTACTGTTCCCAGAGTTACATGAGATTCTTCTGGCTCCTTTATGCCTCTAGCTTTCTGTCAGGATCCTTTTTTTCAGCCGGGACTACAGAGAAGTTCAAGTCTAATCCTTGGTAGGCGGGGCTAAGCTGTGGGCTGGTTTCCTTTAGACTTTGCAGCTGTTTTTAAGGTGGCATGAAAGAGGAAGAGAGGGAAAGCAGTGTTCTCGAAGAAGCGGGTATCTTAAACGTAAATGTTTACTTATCAGTCTGAAGTTACAAAACGTGCGTAAAATAATCTGTAAATTAACTGGTGTAAATCACATGGATGCTCCTGGGTGTGCCTGTGTGTTTGTGTGTGGGAGCACGTCTTGTCCTTAAGCAGTCACTGCTTCCTTTCCCCCCCAAACAAGTAAGAACAAAATTGAAAAGATGAATAACCTAGAGCATTTTTGCATTCTTTAAAAAAGCAAAGTTTATAACAAACCCAAAATATAGGATGTGTACATTTTGAAGATGAAAGATATAAGAGCACTTTAAAAAATCTATCCAAATATTTCCTCCCCAAACTCAAAACACCTGATAACCCAGTGTTTGTAAATTGAAGATTAAAGGCATACCAAAGACTGTAATGCATATTTTGAGAGGTAAAGATCAAATCACGTTGAATTACAAATTGGCAATACAAATTCAAATACCCCATATCACTGTAATAAAGAAGGTGTACTGTCTAAATTTATCCAAATGCCACTGGATCAGTGTCTTTAAAGATTGACATATTCATTTAGGATAGCTTGTTTTCAAACACAGGATTTCTAGTTTTGCCTTTAATTGAATATTGAGCACACCTTCCTAGCTTTCTTTTTTTTTTAAAGATTTTATTTATTTATCTGAGAGAGGGAGTGAGAGAGAGCCCAAGAGGGAGTAGGGTCAGAGGGAGAAGCAGACTCCCCGCTGAGCAGGGAGCCCAATGTGGGACTCCATCCCCCGACTCCGGGATCATGACCTGAGCCGAAGGCAGTCGCTTAACCAACTGAGCCACCCAGACGCCCCCCTCCTAGCTCTCTTATAACACTGTCAAAGAAATGTATTTTCTGCAGATTTCATCATTAAGTCTGCTGGATTATCCGCTTTCTGGCCATCCAAGAATCAACTCCTTTTCTTTTTTTCCCCATAAATTCAACCTGGCATATTATAAATCTCTCCTTCCTAAAAAAGGCCTGTAGTGTCTCATGGGATCCAGATCTTTTGGTTTTCAAAGACCCCGAAATTCTTGAAATGTGAGGTGTGTGAAATAGAGAAGCAGAGAGCACACTGCTATTTTTCACCCCTTCCCCGGATACAACTGGTGAAAGAATATGTTTTGCAGGGCATGTTTATCCTGAGACTCTGGCAAAGAAAGACTCCCTTTTCATCAGCTTCATAGTGTTCTAGTCAGTCTGATAATAAAAAATCGTAGCTTTCAATATTTGGAGAGGGAGGATTCCTAATATATTTATATATTAAAAATAGAAAAATGTTTTGATTAAAGGCTTTTAAAGAAAGATTCAGTCTATGCTATGGCTAGGGTTAAAACGTATGGGGAGATGTTTGCCTCTTTCCAAACTTACTAAATGAGACTATCTCCATACTTGTAGTGAATAAAAGCTTCTGCAAGTATGTCTCTCCCTCTCTACAGCTGACATAGACCACCTCCCATCGCCCCATTCTGTGGCCTCCATGCCCACCTCCAGTTTGGCTCCCTACCCATTTCACTCTTCGCATAGACCCCTAAATGGATGGTATGAGTTCAGATTTACTATCTTTACTTTGTCCGATCTTCTCCAAAATGATATCCGGTATTAGCCTACTGGCTCCAGGGACCTCTGCCTCCACCCTAGGTAAGACAGAGACTGCATTCATAGCCTGCCTCAGTCCGTATGACCAATTAGATCTGAAGACCCGTCTTCCCTGGGCTTGTGATCAATGAAGGTCATTTAGGAGGACTGCACGTGAAACCCCTCTGAAACTGAGCAGTATGGTAGCAGCCTCTTTAAACACAGTCCGTCCTTTTGCATCATTACTAGTCAATGAGTTTCATACCATTTGTTACTAATCAACATCTTAACATTTTAGACTAAGTAAGCCCTAATAATAATTAGCACTGGATAAATAAGCAAATGGAACAGTCCTAAAACTGGCTGAATTAATTAACAAGGAAGTACCTACTTGTCAAAACCCATGGCTCAAAAATGGAAAAGAACTTGATGTTGGGGTGCTTGGGTGGCTCAGTTGGTCAGGTGTCTGCCTTCGGCTCAGGTCATGATCCCAGGGTCCTGGGATAGAGCCCTGAGTCAGGCTCCCTGTTCAGCCGGGAGTCTGCTTCTTCCTTGCCTGTTGCCCTCCTCAACCTTTCATGCTCTCTCTTTCTCTCTCTCTCTCTCTCTCTCTCTCTCTCTCTCTCATGCTCTCTGTCTCTCTTTCTCTCTCTCTCTCTCACAGAAACCACACCTTTCCCTTAAATTCCACTGAAATAATCTTCATCCTGAAAGTCTTAACTCAATTACCACTTTGTCTGGAAGATTTTTCTACCCACTACCCTTTCTGGTATAAATAATCTTTCACTTGAGAAAGAACATTCATTTGAGCACTAATCAATTTGTATTTTACTTGGCTATAAAAGAAAAAATTTTATGCTCTAGGATGACAGGAAACAAGCCTTCTACCTTCTCGTCAACCCTTTCCCCCACTCCCCAAATCCACATTACACTAGGAGTTCACAGGATGTTTTTGCATTTGTTATCTATGATAGTGGGTTCAGAGATATCTTAAACCTGACCTCCAGGTAACGTTCTACTTGTGGCTGCTATTTTCATCATTATTAAAGAAGAGAAAGTTTAGTTTTTCTACTCTCCTCTCCCACACTGGTAAAATTCCTGGTAATATGAAGCTAAACCGAGATTAGGGGTGGAATGGACTCTAATTAAGATATATTTATAATGAGGGGCACCTGGGTGCCTCAGTCGGTTGAACATTGGATTCTTGGTTTAGACTCAGGTCATGACCTCAGAGTCGTAAGACTGAGCTGGGCGTAGGGCTCCGTGCTCCACGAGGAATCTGCATGAGATTCTCTCTTCCTCTGCTCGTCTCCCCGACTCACACACACTCTCTCTCTTCAAATAAATAAATAAATAAAATATTTTTTAAAAAGATATATTTATAATGCATTTAAAAATTACATGTTATGATGAAAGCATAGATCTAGAGAGTATGAGCAATAAGAACTATATTTTAACAGTAAATATCTACTAGTAATCACCTGTCCTCTTCATGTACATTTACTATAGACCTACATTTACATCAATACTTTGACCTGAAAAGTGGAAGCAGTAATTTTCTCTTAACTACTGCTTTCTAATTGAACATGTTAGGCAGATTATTACTACTTCTTAAAAATGTTTTTCTTCTTAATTTTTTTTAGATATAGGAAGAGAAATATAAGAAATAAAGCACTGTTACTCTTATTTTTTTATTTTATTTTTAAAAAAGATTTTATTTTTTTATTATATTTTTATTTTATTTTTTATTTATCAAATAAAAAAACAGAGAGAGGTAGAGAGAGAGAGCACAAGCAGGGGGAGAGGGAGAAGCAGGCTCCCCACCGAGCAGGGAGCCTGATGCAGGACTCGATCCCAGAACCCTGGGACCATGACCTGAGCCGAAGACAGTCGATTAACCAACTGAGCCACCCAGGCGCCCCTCACTGTTATTCTTTTACTCTTTATTCTTCTTTATTGTTTATTTATTTATTTATTCATATATATAAAATAAATATAAATATTTTTATTTATCTTCTTTATTCTTTATCTTCTTTATATAAATTATTATTTATTCTTCTTTATTCTTTATAGGCTCTCTTTATAGAGCCTATAAGGAGCCAGGTAGTTTGTATTATTACTACGTTTACAGTATCATTAATCACTACGATCATGAAATTAGGCATTATTATCTTTATTTAGAATCCTAATATTACATAAGCACAGATTATTAGTAGTGGAGCCAGGACTTCAAACCAAGTCTGTCCAACTCCAAACCCCACAATTTTTCCAGTATGTCATACGATCTCATAGCAAGTGTTGTTTGACCATCTTTTCAGCTTTGTGCCAAGCCAATCAAATCTCTGATAGTGGTGGTGGTGAAGCCATTGGTAGAAAATGAAACCCTGAAGTGCCAAGGCTAGAACCTTCCACCATTCTCTTCCTCATCAGCCACGGTTACTCTCTTGCCTATCCTTCCCACCTCCCACTCCTTCATTCATCTTTGGGTTTCTATATTCAAAATTTTTATAACCACATTTTCCTTTTCATTTGCTGTGAAAATGTTAATTTATACCCTTGCATTGCTATTACTTACATATACTATCAGACGGGACTCACTCTTGCATCTCCTTTCCCCTCTTAAATCATGCTAGAGTTGGGGCGCCTGGGTGGCTCAGTCGGTTAAGGGTCTGCCTTTGGCTCAGGTCATGAACCCGGGTCCTGGGATTGAGCCCTGCGTCAGGCTCCCTGCTGCGTGGGGAGCCTGCTTCTCCATCTCCTCCCCACTCATGCTCTCTCTCGCTCACTCTCTCTCAAATAAATAAATAAAATCTTAAAAAAAAAATCATCCTAGACTTCATTCCCAGAAAAACTTTACTACAAGTCAGATCATTTTACAGTCAGACTCATACTATGCAGTTTTCTCCACTATCAACTTATATTCCTATACCTTAAAAATATTTCTTTTTCGGGGCACCTGGGTGGCTCAGTCGGTTAAGCGTCTCTCTTCAGCTCAGGTCATGATCCCAGGGTCCTGGGATCAAGCCCTGCATTGGGCTCCCTGCTCAGTGGGAGGCCTGCTTCTCCCTCTCCCATTCCCCCTGCTTGTGCTCCCTCTCTCACTGTGTCTCTCTCTGTCAAATAAATAAACAAAATCTTTAAAAAAATTTCTTTTTCTTTTGTAGATGAAGTAGAAGTGAAAATCAAATCGGGATCCCTTCAGAATTTATCAAGAATTGCAAATTTATCTTGTACAAATGGGATGGATCCTACAGCCAACAATTAATATGACTTAATACACAGTAGAAAATTTTGACTGTAGATAAAACATGTTGAGGAACTTTTGACAAAGCTGAGTTGTCCTAATTCATTTTACCTACTCTGGAAATAATTTAGCAAGTTGTTTTCTGCTCTCCAAGATCCCTCTAAATTTGGTAAAGCAAGTGCATGTCTAGTTTTAGCAATTCTGTCAGAATGGGCACCAGCCCAATTACACAGCTCAGAAACCGTCTTGCCGGCACCTGGCAGAATTTTTAAAATATTTGTGCTCTTAGAATTTAGATGTGCTGATGGCCATGATAGAATCTGAGCCCGTGTCCTTTGCTTTGAAGGTAATCCTGTGTAGGAAGAATTACTGCTAAGTGAATGTCCAGAATTCTTCAAGTAACTGAGCTCTGATAGATGTCAGTAGTGTTTTCTTAAGAGGACCAAGATAGTAACAGCATTCCTGTATTTATGTCTATAAAACCAGTGACTAAACATCTTCATAAGCACTTTTGCTATATGATTGTCCAAATATGTTGTCAGGCCCAACAATTTCTCTTTGGAGAAAAATCTGTCTTTCTTCATTCCCGATATATATATGTCAATGTTCCCTGATTGAAAGAAAATACAGCAAAGAATAGCAAGTAACTCTTAATCTTCACCCAACTAACAGAGATAGTTACATACTAGAATTTAATTTCATTACATGTAATCTAGCCTTGAATCTCAGTTTGTCCCAAATCTGTTTTTTAGGGTAGAGTGAAATTTAGGTTAATTCACAACAACTATAACAAAATTCCAAAAACTGCTATGAAAGAACAAAACACTCATCATAATCAAATCCATTCCAAATTAGCAAAATCATTGACTGTTTTATTTATATAGATAGGACCATTGAGGAAAACATTGCGGACACACAAAAAAATTAGTTTCTTTTTTTAAAAAAAGATGTATGTATGTATGTGTGTATGTATGTACTTATTTATTTGACAGAGAGAGAAAGAAAGAGAGAGAGCTAATGCACAAGCAGGGGGAGCAGCAGAGGGAGAGGGAGAAGCAGACTCCCTGCTGAGCAAGGAGCCCTGATGCAGGGACTCAATCCCAGGACTCTGGGATCACGACCTGAGCTGAAGGCAGACGCTTAACTGAGCCACCCAGGTGCCCCAAATACTTCTTCATTAATATCCTACTGAGATATTTTCACTGTCCTAAAAATAGCAGACTGGTCCAAAAACTGAATTAAGAAAAAAAAAAAGATTAGTATCGTAACCAATTGTATGTCCATTCTTGTTTATAATTTGCTACAGTTAAAGCCCTGCAATATCAAATAATGTTTTATCACTAAAATAGGAAGAAAGAAAAGGATATGACTATTTTACTCTAAATAGTAGTTCTAGGGCGCCTGGGTGGCTCAGTTGGTTGAGTGACTGCCTGCGGCTCGGGTCAGATCCTGGAGTCCTGGGATCGAATCCCGCATCGGGCTCCCTGCTGGGCAGGGAGTCTGCTTCTCCCTCTGACCCTCCCCCCTCTCATGCTCTCTCTATCTCATTCTCTCTCTCAAATGAATAAATAAAATATTTAAAAAAAATAGTAGTTCTAGAAAAACAATTTCCCTTTCATTTGGTTCTCTAGATATTTCTATTTTCCTTAACACCCATTCTGATATTTGAAATAAATTCACGGTTTATGTTATATATGGTCATTTGTTTTGGAATGTTCTACCATCCCTTACACAGCATTCTCTCTGGATATAATATATATTTAATAAGTAGTATCCATTCACCCAATAATAGGATTCATTCATTTGATCACTCATTTACAATGATTTTTAGATATCTATACTGGAAGATCCTTTTAAAAATCCATAATTTACTTGGGGAGGCAAAAACTAAATTCAGTAAACACAGGTTACTACTGATAAACCCATTGGCCAAGCCGCTTCATCCCCTGAAAGTAAGAAGCTTATCTGTTGCTTTTGTGATAAAATTGACTCCTGGGAAGGCCTGAAAACATAATCCAACTTTACCAAGGGCTTACATAGCCATTCCCCTGCAATCTTGCCTACTTATCATGTGCCTAGCATATTGTTAGGGACTAGAGAGAGAACAAATTGGATAGACAACGTTCGTATTTTCACGGAGCTTATATCCTAGTAGCCAGAGTATGCAAAGAACAAAATAAATAGGATAATGATGTCAAAAAAAAAATTCAACATGTGCAGGAAAGGCCTCTCTGAGGATACATGTCAATGGAGATTTGAAAGATGAAAATAAGCCAACCAGCCATGAAACTGAGTGTAGGAGAAATGTAGAGTAGAGATGGTGATGTGGGGAGAGAGAAGCCAAAGTGATTACTGTGTCAAGAAATGTGGTGTACTCTCTGAGGAAGACCAGGCCTGTCAGGATGGAAAGGATGGAAGTGGAGGGTTGAAAACATTTGACAAAAGTCAAGCACATGAATAAACCAGACCACACACCACATGGTAGGGGGTGATGGCTGAATCAATTAACAAGGAAGAGACTCAGTTCAAAATTAGAAACTTAATGTTTTACACATTGTATGTATTGAATAATGTCACATTGAGATTTAAGAGTTAATCTTCAAGTTGCGGTTTACCTCGTGAACTTACATCTGAACAAGTAGTTTATTCTTAGTTGGAATCAGTTTTGCCACCTGAAAGTTGTGGAAAAGAAGTTTAAGAAACAAGGAGATTTGGGATTACAAAACATGTCCTCTGCTTCTAAGTCCTCAGAGAGGCAGATATGAGTACTTAAGGAAGAAAGTCTTCCCAGTGTATGGGAGCTGCAGGTAACCTCTGGGATGAACTGGGGTCCTGAGAGCATTGCCCCAGCCTACCTTGTTATCATTCCAATAGAAGAATAGAACACCATGGATCTCAGAGAGTGGTGATTTACCCAAGATTGAACATCAGAGTCAGAGTTTAAACCAAACCTTTGACCTCAAAATATGTATGTCTTCTTATAGCCATTTCCCATTGCCTATTCACAGATAAATTAAATGAGTCTGAGAAGTCAAAGAAAAAGCTCCCAAGTAAATAGAAAATGAGAAGGTTTGGAGTTTTTGTATACACATGCTTTGTTTTCTTTCCTGCCAAATTATTGTTTTTTTAAAAATTCATATTAGATGGGTCACAAGCTCATCGTTAAACATTTTGAAAATGCACATGTCATCTTACTGTGTTTAGTTCTCCTGGCCGTGGGTATTTTTTCCTTCTTCATTCCAAATCATGACTTTGTGTTCCACTGACAAAGAATTTTTCAAGCTGCAGGACAACTAAAGCAGTCAGTACAAATCATGGAGATTACTAACCTCAACTCCTTACTTCCTTCCAACTCCCCTCCCAATTATGTTTGTAAAGCTCAAATTCTTCTTTTTTAAAGATTTAATTTATTTAAGAGAGAGAGAGAGACTGGGGGAAGAGCAAAGGGTAAGCAGACTCCACGCTGAGTGCAGAGCCCGATGCGGGGCTCAATCCCACAATCCTGAGGTCACAACCCAAGACAAAAATCAAGAGTCGGAGATTCAACCCACTGAGACACCCAGGTGCCCTTGCAAAGCCCAAATTCTTATAGGGGATTATGAGAGGAAGCAAACATGGAGACAAGGTAGAAAGGATCCAGGTGATTTGTGTACTTAGAGTATTGGTAACCCCATCCCTCAGATTAAGAATATGTGACAAGACTTTTGGGGAATGGCTATCCCGCTATATGATAGAAGATAATTTGCATAAGATTGATACTAGATTACAATCTAGTAATTCCACTACTGGGTATTTACCCAAAGAAAATTAAAACACTAACTCAAAAAGATATGTGTGTGTATATATTTATATATATATATATATATATGTGTGTGTCCCTATGTTTATTGCAGCATTATTTACAATAGATAAGATATGGAAGCAACCCAAGTGTCCATCCACTGATGAATGGATAAAGAAGAGGTGATAAATCAATACAATGGAATATTACTCAGCCACAGAAAAGAATTGTTGCCATTTGTGACAACACGGACGGACCTAGAGAGCATGATGCTAAGTGAAAGAAGTCACACAAAGACAAACACTGTATGATTTCACTTATGTATGGAATCCAAAAAGCAAAGTAAGTAAATAAATAACAACACCCAGAAACAGACCCATAAATATAGAGAACAAGCTGGTGTTGCCCAGAGGGGAGGGTGGTGGGGAGATGGGCAAAATGGGCGAAAAGGAATGGGGTGTATGGGTTTCCAGTTATGGAATGACTAAGTCATGGGATAAAAAGAACAGCATTGGGAATGTTGTCAGTGGTGTAATAGTGTTGTATGTGACAGACGGGAGCTACACTCGTGGTGAGCACAGCATAACATAGAGTTTCATATCACTATGTTGTACACCTGAAACTAATGCAACGTTGTGTGTGACAACTATACTTCAATTTCTAAAAAAGCTGCTAAATGCATTAAAAAAAAGATTGATAATTCAGAAACTCCATTTAAAATTAGGGACTTTGGGGCACCTGAGTGGCTCAGTCAGTTAAGCGTCTGCCTTCAGCTCAGGTCATGATCCCGGGGTGGGATCAAGTCCCGCATCGGGCTCCCTGCTCAGCAGAGAGTCTGCTTCTCCCTCTGTCCCTCCCCCTGCTCATGCTCGTTCTCCCTCTCGCAAAAATAAATAAATAAAATCTTTAAAACTGGTTTTCTTTTTCATGTATTAATTCTTGAAGTAAATGGCAATTTGAAGATTAAATCTTAAGTATTCTTTAATACTTAATATGTATCTCCATGTATTACTTATGTATTACTACATAGTAATATGTATTACATACTATGGAGAAGGCACTAAAGTCCCTAATTTTATTTTATTTTTTTAAAGATTTTATTTAAATTTTCTAGTGTTAAATAGAGTCATCATGTTGTAACATTCCATCCCCAGTACTTATTTATCTTATAGCTGGAATTTTGTACCTTTTGACACCTTTCATCCAATTCCCCCTACCCTCCACCCTCTGCCTCTAGTAACCACAAATTTGATCTCTTTTTCTATGAATTGGAGGGTTTGGGGTTTTTTGATTTCACATGGTAAGTGAGAACATACAGTATTTGTCTTTCTCTGACTCAATTTCACTTAGCATAATGCTCTCAATTTCCATTCATGTTGTCACAAATGGCAGGGTTTCCTTTTTTATAACTGAACCACACTCCATTATATATGTATATGACTCACAACTCATTTATCCATTCACCTGTTGGTAGACAACTTAGGTTGATTCTGTGTCTTGACTATTGTGAATCATGTTGCTACAGACATGGAAGGCAGTTATCTTTGACATGGTATTTCTGTTTCCTTCAGATAAATACCCAGAATTAGAATTTACTGGATCATATGGTAGTTCTATTTTTAATTCTTTTCAGGAACTTCCATACTGTTTCCATAGTGGCTGGACCACTTCATAATTCCACTAACCACGCACAAGGGCTCTGTTTTCTCCACATTCTTGCCAACATTTGTTATTGCTTGCCTTTTTGACGACAGCCATTCTAACAGATGTGAGGTGACATCTCATTGTGGTTTTGACTTGCATTTCTCTAATGATTAGTAATGCTTAGCACTTTTTCATCTACCTATTGGTCATTTGCATGCCTTCTTCATTTCTTCAGGTCCTTGGTCCATTTTTTAATTAGATTTTTTTTTTTTTGGCTATCGAGTTATATGAATTCTTTATGTATTTTGGATATTAAGCCCTTAGTAGATATGATTTGCAAATAAATTTTTCATTCCATAAGTGGTCTTTTCATTTTGTTAATCGTTTCTTTTGTTGTGCAGCTTTTAATCAGATGTATTCCCATTTGTTTATTTTGGAAAAACTTTTCTTAGTATGCTAGTAGGTGTGCTAGTGTTACTTCTCTCCAGGTTAAGACTAAACTCACAAAATTTCCTATGTCTACTTTATATAGAGATGGAAATCACATTTTCCTCTTACCAAAGCTCTCTTCCGCCATAAGACCTATTATAATTAAGAATAAAATGAAAAATAAGTCATTACTCATCAGCGTTTCTCACCTCCCTATTACTTCACCCTCTTAATTTTAAAACTAAAAACATAATATCTATGATATGAAACATTTTCAGAGATGCTCACTGGATCTTTATTTCCTAAATCTTTTCTTTTTTTTAAGATTTTATTTATTAGAGAGAGAGAGAGAGCCTGAGCGGGGAGAGGGGCAGAGGGAGAGAGAGAAGCAGACTCCCCACTGAGCAGGGAGCCCAATGCGGGGCTCGATCCCAGGACTCTGAGATCATGACCTGAGCCAAAGGCAGACGCTTAACCGACTGAGCCACCCAGGCATCCCTTTCTAAATATTTTCAATTTGAATTAATGTATATGCAGTGAATTTATTTCATGTGTATGTTCCTCAAAAAATTGCCTCAAATCAGGGAAGTCTTAAAATAGGTTTTCAGTTTCTATTCCTATTCTGAGGTTACTTTTCAGCATCCTTATATGAAAGCATGATGACTCATCAGAATTGTGTTGTTTCTTCCAGGGGTATATTTACAAAGCTAGTAGCCATCAAGCAAAAGGAATATTCTGAGAAATATTTGCCCTCCTTCAGTGAATAAGCAACTAATCATGCTTTGTCAGAGGTTAAGTCTCCTTCTGGTCTATCCTAAAAGGCACAGCTGTGGAATTAAAGTGTATTTCAACTCTGAAATGACCTTGGATATAATTAGTTCAAGGATAAAGGCCGTACCAGTTTTTATCCTGTCTCTGTGATAGGTGGAGCTAAGGTTTACAAAATTAAGTCTCTGGGACATTGTGAATGTGACAAAAGGTTATAGCTTTGTGGACAAACTAGAAAAATAAGGAAAATTATATGCACAAAAATGTTACTGTCCTTACAGGGAAATTAGAAGGCTTACCATTTATTGTGAAATTATATTCTTCTGAAATTATGATGTTAAAATGGCATTCCAAATTTTTATTCAGGTTATTGGGTTTGTTGGGATTTTATTTTTGCTTTTGTTTTAAAGAGAGAGTGGAGTGATTTCCTGATCCCTGATATTCAAGTTTGGGAACCATGATTTTTCAGAAAGGCTAGGGAACCTTCTCTTGATGACTTTCCAGCTGTACAAATGTTTGTCACCTCATTACAAGGGTTATCATCAAGAAGGAAAACTTCACCAGGCTGCCTAATAATGTGATAAACCATTATCCTAAACTTCTCCCTGTTCTTTCTTCAGTTAATGCCATCTCCCAAGTAGCACGTCTTTACCGCCTAGATTTAGGGCAAGTAGACGTTATTTTCTGTGAGCCTACATGTATACACATGTACATTTCCCACTCTCACTCTTTCCCTTCCAACAGCGGTTACCATGATCATGATCATTTCAGTACACCCATCTTTTATCACTTCCCTTCAGTGGTTCCCTGCCTCCTTTGGGATGCTATCCATTCTCTTTGATATAGTCTCAAAATATCTTGACTAAGTCTCATCTGTGAGAGATGAGAAGAAGAAAGAAGAAATGGACTTCTTTCAATTCCAAGAATATCTCAGCTCCTGTCTAATTACCTTCATACTTATCCCATCTCTTTCCTTTCCCAACATTTCTGCCTTGCTAACTAACACCTACCTAACCTTCAATTTTCAACTTCACGATTACTTTTTGCTAAAAGGTCTTACCAGGCCAACAATATCCTTCTGTCCTCTGCCCAAAGTCAAGTTCCATTTCCTTCTGTTTCACTTGCAGTTCTCCATTTTAAAACTTCTAATCATTTATGCAATACCTACATTCCCTGTAGCTTCCCACTCTACACTGTAAGCTCTGGAAGGGCAAGGGACTGTCTGTTTTATGTTCTTCTATATGACCAATGTCTAACAGGATGCCTCCATATCTTAATAACTGGTATTTGATAAATATTTTCAAATTAATGAATTCCCTCTGCTTTGTCTTCTAAGTCCTTTTCTCTTGTTACTTTTTTTTTATTCTGGCTATTAGTTTCAACGACACATCTTGATTATTTCAAAGATAGTTTACAAATCAATGTTCCAATTTCCAAGGCTCCACTGCTCTGGATTTAATATATGATAATAATGTGTTTTTCCTATAATGTTTCTCCTTTGTGCCACCGAATCATGCTTCTCAAACTCCGGTTGTACTTTTTTTTTTTTCCTAAGTAAGTAAGGTACAGTGAATTCTGGGGCATGATTAACACAAACTGGTATGCTGCTACTGCCCATATTGAGATTCTAGAATGAATGTTTAAGACTCTGCAACATACTTTAACTAGAAGATTGATGACAGCAGGGTTTCTTGGCCATGTCTGGGGGTATGTTACAGTGAAATGATTGAAAGTAAGGTAAGTAGAATAAAGGTTTTTATCAAACGGAAAAATCCATGATAGAAAACAGCCCCATCCCCAGCAATTAAAAAAGAAAAGAAAGAAAGCAGGTGGTTGTGCTGAGCAATGCTTACTAAAAGCCAAGAAGCTGTCACAAACATTTCCAGGACTGGCAAACCAAAAAATGCACTTTGTGTATACAAAACCTGGGAAAGATTTCTAATTATATACTTGTTTTAAACATATTTGTTCATCCAGATAATGATCACTTTCAGGGCTATCATTTTGAAATAAGAAGAGGGAAGGAAAAGGAGGGGCTTATAAAGGAAAGAAACTGCTCCAATTCAAGAATGTTGTAAATTTACAAGACATCGACCCTGAAAATCATCTAAGAAAACTCTTACTAGTTTCTAGATGAGGAACTGAGACATGAATTGCACAATGATTTGCATTCACCCACTCCATGTTTTTTTTAGTGGACCATTAGGATGTCTAAAAAATATAATGAATTTTAAGCAGCATTTAGCAGCACCTTAAATTAGGTGCCATCCCAAACTCCCGGATGCCCTTAAGATCCATGGACTTGACACCCTAGTTATAATTGAATGAACTCTCTCCTTGCTATCTCACATCTAATGAGACTTTTTAAGTTCCACCATTTTTTTTCCTACTCAATATCTCTTAAATTATTTTTTCTTTCTTTCCTAGTTCCAGGGACACAGACAACCGTAATTCTTCACAACTCCACAGCTGTTGGACTATGATCAACCCCTAACTTGTCTCTCTGTAATTCAGCCTGTACAGAGTAGCCAGAGTAGTGAGAATAATTATCCCAAAGATCATGTCCATCATAGCATAATACATTTTATCCTATCACTCAGAAACTTAAATGGTTCTCCATCGCCCTAGTAAGTCAAAGAAGTTCACAGCAATCAGGAGCTGTGTGTTTCCTGGCAGGAAACTTTCCTTCTTGCACACACATCTGTGAGTTCAACATCATCCATGTTGTGATCTTAGGCAAACTGGAAAGAACACAGCATTGTTTCCCAGCCTTGCCCATCACTAGGTTTACCACCTTGTTGCTGCTCTTTATGGATTCTGAACTGCAGTTTATTTCTCTCTAAAGGATAGATGATTTCACTCTCCACCGCGTTGACTTGCTGGGAGAATTAAGAGACATGGTTTAAGTAAAGAACCTGGCATGTACCAACATACTCATACACTTTACTCTTATTTTATATATTTGCCCTGCCTAATTTCACAAAGGATTTGAATAAGCTATCATCTACTCATTCTTTCATTCATTTATTCAATCAAAAAATGCATATTGAAAACATCCTGGTGCAAGACACTATATTAGCAACTTGGGATATAAAGAGGAATAAGATACAATCTCTCACCCTGAAAAACCCTCACATAGTAGCAGAAATAAAAATACAAACATAAAGCAATATGACTATATGGGAATACCAATAGTGTATTTGGGGACCCCTGAGTAAGGACTCCTAAACTCTACCAAGACTTGGGAGTTGGGTCAAGGAGGATGGGACACCTGATTTCAACCAATAAGCAAAGATGAGTAAAAGTTATAAAAGGCAAAGAGGAAACAAGATTGTCACAGGTAGGTGGTAGGTCACTAGAACAATTATTGTGGTTATTATTATTGTAAAGTCCTACACCAGAAAACACTGTCTCAGATCCAAGCTAACTTCTGGTTCCTTACTTACAGCAAACTGTACTGAATTCTTTGTTTTCTTTTTTTTTAAGATTTTATTTATTTATTTGAGAGAGAGAGAATGTGAGTAGGGGGAGGAGCAAAGGGAGAGGGAGAAGCAGACTCCATGCTGAGTGCAGAGCCCCATGCTGGGCTCAATTCCAGGACCCTGAGATCATGACCTGAGCCAAAATCAAGAGTCAGACACTTAACTGACTGAGCCGCCCAGGCACCCCAACTGTACTGAATTCTAATATTGCTCAGTTTATCCATGACTGAATCACATGCATGCCCACACCCAGTCCTTGGACCCCTCTTCTTTGAGCTAGCTCCCAACTTCTATATACCTCAGAATTGTGGTTTAAGTTCCTGAGATCCTTCCTCATAGGATCCTCATCGTCCCTTACCCAGCTCGCTTATTTAAGCCATTTGTTTCTTGCCTACTCCTTCTTGACCACATTGGCCTCCCAGGGTTTTGGATTTAGTCTGTCTGCTGGGAATTGCTCCATCAGACTCTGCTCATCCCAGCCACACATCCCTGGTTATATGCGTGTGACTCCTTCTTGACTTCAGGTCTTTGTTTAAATGTCACATCTTCAAAGAGCCCTCCCCTACTACCGTCCCTTCCCCACCCCCAAATATAAAAGAACAGTCAGTCTCTCGTCCATATGATTCCCTTTAATTTCTGCATTGCAATTATTATCGGGCAATATTTTCATCTGTTTATATGTTTATCTGTTTGTTTCTGTCTTCTTCCATGAGGATGTAAGTTTCATAAGGTTTCAGGGCTTATCCAAGTGCTTAGAACAGTTCTTGGAACATACTAAGTTGTCAATAAACATTAGATTAATGAATGAGTAAATGAATGAATGAATATCTCTGCTCTGCCAGTTGATCAAATTCCTGCTCCCCAGACTCTCAGGACCACTAGATTCCTCCGCTTCCTAATTCTAAACTCTTACGATCTTATAGATCCACATGAATCCACATTTGTCCACATGAGTCCATAATTCAAGGTCACCCATTATCTTCCCCAGTCCAAACCTTAATTCATATTTTATTAATTAGCAATTTGAATCCTCTACTTTGGCCAACAACATTTCATTGTCCTCCTTCAACCAAACTTACTAATATTTTTCTTTGGGCCTTGGGACAAGTCATTACCTAGACTTAACTATGGTGTAAGAATTTCTATCATTACCTTCAGGTTCTGGTCAAAAACGACTCTCAGCAAAAGAAACAGTCCACAAAACCAAAAGACAACCGACAGAATGGGAGAAAATATTTGCAAATGACAGATCAGATAAAGGGCTAGTGTCCAAAATCTATAAAGAACTTATCAAACTCAACACCCAAAGAACAAATAATCCAATCAAGAAATGGGCAGAAGACATGAACAGACATTTTTCCAAAGAAGACATCCAAATGGCCAACAGGCACATGAAAAAGTGCTCAACATCGCTCGGCATCAGGGAAATCCAAATCAAAACCTCAATGAGATACCACCTCACACCCGTCAGAATGGCTAAAATTAACAAGTCAGGGAACGACAGATGTTGGCGGGGATGTGGAGAAAGGGGAACCCTCCTACACTGTTGGTGGGAATGCAAGCTGGTGCAACCACTCTGGAAAACAGTATGGAGGTTCCTCAAACAATTGAAATTAGAGCTACCATACAATCCAGCAATTGCACTACTGGATATTTACCACAAAGATACAAATGTAGGGACCCGAAGGGGTACGTGCACCCCAATGTTTATAGCAGCAATGTCCACAATAGCCAAACTGTGGAAAGAGCCAAGATGTCCATCGACAGATGAATGGATAAAGAAGAGGTGGTATATATACACAATGGAATATTATGCAGCTATCCAAAGGAATGAGATCTTGCCATTTGCAACGACGTGGATGGAACTGGAGGGTCTTATGCTTAGTGAAATAAGTCAATCAGAGAAAGACATGTATCATATGACCTCACTGATATGAGGAATTCTGAATCTCAGGAAACAAACTAAGTGTTACTGGAGTGGTTGGGGGTGGGAGGGATGGGGTGGCTGGGTGATAGACATTGGGGAGAGTATGTGCTACGGTGAGCGCTGTGAATTGTGCAAGACTGTTGAATCACAGATCTGTACTTCTGAAACAAATAACGCAACATATTTTAAGAAAAAAGAAAAAGAAGATAACAGGAGAGGAAGAATGAAGGGGAGTAAGTCAGAGGGGGAGACGAACCATGAGAGATGATGGACTCTGAAAAACAAACTGAGGGTTCTAGAGGGGAGGAGGGTAGGGGGATGGGTTAGCCTGGTGATGGGTATTAAAGAGGGCACATTCTGCATGGAGCACTGGGTGTTATGAACAAACAATGAATCATGGAACACTACATCAAAAACTAATGATGTAATATATGGTGATTAACATAACAATAAAAAAATTTAAAAAAAGGACTCTCAAAGGGGGTCCCTGGGGCTCAGTCAGTTAAGCACCCAACTCTTGATTTTAGCTTAAGTCATGATCTTAGAGTCCTGGGATCAAGCCCTGTGTTGGGCTCTGCACTCAGCACAGAGTCTACTTGAGATTCTCTCCCGCTCCCTCTGCTCACTCTCTCTGATTCTCTCTCTCAAACAAATAAATAAATCATTAAAAAAAAAAGAACTACTCTCAAAGTCTTCTCCAATCATCTTCAAATGAGATCTCCCTGCAATCATGTCCTTTATTAGTTTATTCAAGCTGTAACATATTGCAATTTTTAGTGTTGATTTTAATTTTTTATATTACTGAATATACATATTTGTTTTTCCCTTGCTATACTCCAAGTGTTTTAAACTAGTTATCATTTAGCTCTCTGTTTTTTAAAAAACTGTACCTCCCATCACAGTTTCTTGATTTCTCCTCAGGAGATAAAAAGTAAGGAATTTCAAATAAAACTGCATCCTAATTATTGACATGACACAATTTTACTTGTGGTGACTCTTCAGAGTGGCTCAATGTCACCAAATCCCAAATCTTCTTACCTCATTTTTTTTTTAATGCATCACAACCTCTCTCCTCATCTACCAGGACAGTGAGCTCTTTGAGGGCAGAACCCAGTCCCCTTCATCTATGAACCCCTAATAGCTAGCACATTGTTTGACATATAAAGAAGTTCAAGAAAACTTCACTGATGACCAAAATAAAGAAACCGTGTTTCCAAAGTTGTTGTGATGCATCGTTCAGATCCTTCACTCCACCAACAGCTCAGAACATGGTCCTGAAATGCTGGTGCTACTGCTTTGGCTTCCGTGGAATCATCACAAAGTTTGTCTGCGCTTACTCAATGGGTTGGGCACAGACGACTGTGTCTGTGGGGTCTGTGCTTCAGTACCAATACGTAACCTTCTTTTACTTGTTAACTTCTTTTACTCTTAACTTTCTTTTACTTGTTACTATGGAAAGTCCATTCTTTCCTCAATGGGAAGAAAATTAAATTTATCACATTTAAGGTGCTTCTTCAATGTATCTGGTTTATAGTTTGAAAATTTAGGGCACCTGAGTGGCTCAGTCAGTTAGGCTTCTGCCTTCAGCTCAGGTCTTGGTTCCAGGGTCCAGGGATAGAGCCCCGCATTGGGCTCCCTCCTCCGCGGAGAGCCTGCTTCTCCCTCTGCCCAACCCCTACCCCTGTTTGTGCTCTCTCTCGCTATCTCTCTCTCTCTCAAATAAATAATAAAATCTTTAAAAATTTATTTGCCTATATTGTGTAGAGGGCAAAAAGGGCCCCAGACTTAGAAGAAGCAATTCATGTTTGTGACAAAGAGAAGTGGAGAAAAGTAGTGTGTTACTGAATAGATGCCAAATTAACCAGGGCTTGGGAACAAAGGAAGCAAAGGAGGGACTTTCTTTGCTCACATAAGAGGCAGAAAGGTGAGAACTAGGTAAGGCTGAAAGTCAGAGAGGGATTAGTAACATCTTTTATTTGAGGCTGAGTCTGCCAACTATTCACTAGGGTTCATTATGTTTTCCTTTATTTCATTCCAGAGTTTGAAGCACAGCTGAGCACTGCACATAGGAGTCAAGTAGGCCCAAGTATAAAGGTTGGAGAAAAGCAGTGAGCAGAGGACAGGCAAGATGTTATTCCTTACATGCCCCCCTAATTTCATCATACTCATTGATCCCTCTGTTTATGAGGCTGTTCGCTCAGACATGCACATGGATGGTGCCACAATCCTCTTCTTAACAGCTGCTATTCCTAACCTTGAACATTCTCATTCACTCAGGATTTAATTTTAGTTATACTATGGGGTAACTCAAGTCAGCATGTGGTTATGAAAAGTTTAATAGCATCTCTTATAATTCTGGAAGCACTGAAAATTTATTAATTTTACATTAGTTTCCTGTAACACCATAATTTATCATATATGCTGCCAACCCTTCAGTTGATTGAACATGGGAAGTTTAACTATATAGATGACTTAAGCTTTAATCTCTGTAATAAGTTATTTTGTGTAAGAGGTAAGCCACCTTCCCAGAGTTTAGCCAACCTTATTTTCTATTATAGTTTTATTTTTCATGTTGATTCATACTTAAGTCTCCACTCTTTTGGTTCATTCCATTCCTACAGAATTTTAACCTCATTCTCCCTTGAGGACCTATAAATTATTTATCTTGGAATCTTTTAAAAATTCTTGTGGTTCAAAATTTTTCAGTAGTAAGACTATTCTCGTCACTATGAGACAATCCCTCAATAAAAGCAGAATTAAGTTTGGCACTGTTAATCTTCCACTCCATATTCTTTTTCTTAGCAAAACAAAAATTTATTTGTGGGTTACCACAACCCTTCTAGCTTCTCTTTTTGTAAACATTCATTTTTATATTAAGATCTTTTGTTAACAAGGGGGAATTAAAAAGTAAAGAATGACTCAACACTTCCCTTTCAAAACCTTATATCCTAATTAAGGGCATGAAAATACATGCACTCATGAGGGGCACCTGGATGGCTCAGTCAGTTAAGCCTCTGACTCTTGGTTTTGGCTCAGGTCGTGATCTTAGGGTCATGAGATTGTGCCCCGAGTGGGGTTCTGTGCTCAGTCTGGACTCTGCTTGCCCCTCTCCCTCTTCCTCTGTCCCTCTCCCCACTCTTTCTTTCTCTCTCTCTCTCAAATAAATAAATAAATAAATAAAATCTTTTAAAAAATGAGGAAAATACATACACACACGAAGAAAGCAATAATGGCAATAATAATAATCATAGTAGTAGTGGTAGTAACAGTAATTGTAATAATGTGCTTTATGGAGCTTTGCCATTTTCAACAGACATTCTCTTATTTGATCCTATAATGGCCCTATAAGATAGATATTATTATCATCCCCATTTTACACATGAGAAAACCAAGTACAAAAAGTTGATATGACTTAAGGCGCCTGGGTGGCTCAATTGTCGAGCGTCTGCCTTCGGCTCGGGTCATGATTCCATGGTCCTGGGATCGAGCCCCGCATTGGGCTCCCTGCTCCAGGGGAAGCCTGCTTCTCCCTCTCTCACTCCCCCTGCTTGTGTTCCCTCTCTCGCTGTGTCTCTCTCTGTCAAATAAATAAACAAAATCTTTTAAAAAAAAAAAGTTGATATGACTTGTCCAAATTTTCTTAACCATAACCGGAGGTTGAAATTGGTCTTCTAACTCCAAAGACTACTGCTTCCACACTGTCCCTCAATGATGAAAAAATAGTACATTACTCTCTGCCTCAAGTCACCCGTATCACATAGTATTAGGATTTGAGGCACAGAGGAAGCACTCTAATTGTATTATTAAGATTTTTATTTCTAAATTCTATAAGAAAGGGAAGACTATTTCAAGGAAAAGTTGGGACTTGGACTCTGGACAATGGGACCTGTAACTGGAAGAGGGAAGGGACATTCCTGTCTATAGAGTTACAAAAGTAAAGCTCTAGTTTCTATAATAGGCATGTCTTATGCAGGACACTGGGAGATCTTCCTCACCTGATGAGCTGTAGTGAAAGATGTTCTAATACAAAGTCTGGTGACAAATAATAGTATTGCATGCCCCTGAATGCTGGGCTGAGGAACTATTTTATAGGCAATCATGAGTCTCTGGAGGGTTTGATGCTCAAAAGTGACAAGATCAAATAAATCACTGCTTTAGTCAGATATTTCATGCACTTAGCAAAAGAAAGATCAGCTAAGACACTGCTCTAAAAATCCAGGTTTTGGTGATGACCATCTGGACTAGAGGAGGGCAATGGGGATGGAGAAGAAAGGAACAAATGTGAAACAAATTTGAAAAGAAAAGACAGTACAATTTGGCAGCTGATTAGAAATAGAGTAGAAAAAAGAGTCAAAGACCTCACTGAGCTTTCAAGCCTGGGTAAAGGCTCTAATAAGAACACAGAAAGACTATAGTGAAGCCACTCCAGGTTATAGAGTGAAGAAAGAAATCTAAGAAATGATAAACTAGCAGGAATGGGCATGTTCTCAAGTACATTTAAAAAAAAATGTTCAAACATACTGAAATCAGGGATGCCTGGGTGGCTCAGTTGGTTAAACGTTTGCCTTCAGCTCAGTCATGATCCCTGCATTGGGCTCCTTGCTCAGCAGGGAGCCTGCTTCTCCCTCTGCCTGCCGCTCCCCCTACTTGTGCTCTCACGCTCTGACAAATAAAATCTTAAAAAAAAAAAACTTACTGAAATCCATTATCCCTCTATTGATATCTCCAAATCAACAGATAATAAGAATATTATCTTGGGCATTTTGTAAGATTATAACTACCCTTGCATTGACAAGAAGAGTAAATAGCAGCTTGACAACATTCCAGTTGAAATCAATTCATATATCTCTTAGTTCATAAATAACTTCTTGAAAACATTTTATTCATTAATTATCACATACATTTAAGTCACAACAAAGTGTTCCTTTCTTCTTCTGTCAAAGCAATTTCTAGAATCATGTCTGATTACCACATTATTGCTTTATTCCAGTTTATTTTATGTATAGAATTATAGTCCTCATTCTGTCTTCTAGAGTCCTAGACCGAAAGGATTATATGGTGTGAAGGAGCTACCCAATAGACATTTATTCTACACCAGTGGTTCTTAAACTTTTTGGTCTCAGGAACCCTTAACATTCTTAAAACTTATTGAGGACCCAAGAAAGTTTCTGATTATATGGCTTATATCTACTGCATTTGAAATCAAAACAGTAATGTTTGAAACAATTATCTATATATTCATTTTTAAATAACAATAATAGGGGCTCCTGGGTGGCACAGTAGGTTAGGCTTCCAACTCTTGGTTTTGTCTCAGGTGGTGGCCTCAAGTTGTGAGATTGAGCCTCATGTCAGGGCGGAGTCTGCTTGGGATTCTCTTTCCCTCTCCTTCTGCCCCTCCTGCTCATGCACTCTCTCTCTAAAAAAAATAGATGAAATCTTTTTAAAAGATTAACCATAGGGCGCCTGGGTGGCTCAGTTGGTTAAGCGACTGCCTTCGGCTCAGGTCATGATCCTGGAGTCCCGGGATCGAGTCCCACATCGGGCTCCCTCCTCGGCAGGGAGTCTTGTTTCTCCCTCTGACCCTCTTCCCTCTCGTGCTCTCATTCTCTCTCTCTCAAATAAATAAATAAAATCTTAAAAAAATAAATAAATAAAAGATTAACCATAATAAATGTAAATATATATTTAAATGAAAATAACATTTCTCAGCCAAAAAATTTTAGGGAGAAGGGTGACATTATTGGACACTTTTGCAGATTTCTTTAATATCTGGCTGAAGAGAAGTAGCTGAAATCTATCATTTCAGTTAAAATCTATGAAGAAAATCCAACCACACACAGATACGCTACTGGAAAAAGAGGGATATTTTAATAGTCCTCTTAAAAATTACCTTTGATACCACACATGGCATTGATAACAAGTGGTAATTTCTTAAAGGTGAGCTGAAATGGGAAAGCTGAAACCAAATATCAATAAACTTACTCTTCTGTCTTCAAATAAATCCATTGGTCTGTCTTACCCAGATCTTTCAGCCATGCAGGATTTTGGAATGTTTGTCATTTGTTAAATATAAATTCATTGAAATTATGCAGCTCTTTAAAATGCCAACATATTTCATTATAGAAAATGAAACATCACATGTGTTACTATTACTACCAATCTCATTAGAAAAGTCTTTGAGTATTTAGAAGCTCTCAAGCTCGCAGTGCTGGCTATAAGTTTTCCAAAATTCTAATTTTCATGTGAAACTTCAAATGCTACTATTGGCAACAAACACTTGGTTATTTTTCCTGAAGTCACAGGCTTACTTCACTCATTTTGAGAAAATGAATGTCAAATTTAAAGTCTAAAAACCATAATTTGTCTGTAATTTGGACTTTACTTATTTATTTGAGAGAGAGACCGTGAGTGGGGGGCGGAGCGGGGGCAGAGGGAGAGGGAGAAGCAGACTCCACGCTGGACAGGGAACCTTATGCAGGACTCCATCCCAGGATCATGGGATCATGACCTGAGCCAAAGACAGACGCTTAAATGACTGAGCCACCCAGGTGCCTAAGAGTTGAGATTTAATAAAATTACTAAGTTTTAATACTTCATAAACCATTCTTAAGTGACACTGACTTTTTTTTTAATTGAGATTGCACGGTGGTAAAATATTCAATGACAATAGCACAGGTGCCCGTACTAATTGTGAAGAGTACAATGACTTATAGTAATGGTTACATAAATCATGTAAAAATAATACCTTAGTATTATTATATTTTGTCTTGTTGACCTCCTGATAGGATTTTAGGGACCCATAGGTATCCACATATAACATTCCAGCTACCATTGCTCTAGAGCATTCTGGTAACAGCTAATGTTTATAGTCTCTTCCTATGTGCCAGATTCTATTCTAAACACTGAGTTATTTAAAATCTGAATTTATGTGTTGAAGGGCATCTCAGCTCCCTCCATAGTTTGGCTATTGCGGACATTGCTGCTATGAACATTGGTGTGATTGTGCCCCTTCTTTTCACTACATCTGTATCTTTGGGGTAAATACCCAGTAGTGCAATTGCTGGGTATAGGGTAGCTCTATTTTTAACAATTTGAGGAACCTCCATACTGTTTTCCAGAGTGGCTGTACCAGCTTGCATTCCCACCAACAGTGTAAGAGGGTTCCCCTTTCTCCACATCCTTGCCAACATTTGTTGTTTCCTGTTTTGTTAATTTTTAAATGGATTAAGAAGATGTGGTACATATACACAATGGAATATTACTCAGCCATCACAAAGGATGAATACCCACCATTTGCATCAACATGGATGGAACTGGAGGGGTTTAAGCTAAATGAAATAAGTCAAGCAGAGAAAAACAATTATCATATGGTTTCACTCATATGTGAATAAGGAATAGCAAGAAGGACCATAGTGGAAGGGAGGGAAAACTGAAGGGGAGAAATCAGAGAGGGAGGTGAACCATGAGAGACTATGAACTCTGGGAAAAAAACTGAGGGTTTCAGAGGGGAGGGGGGTGAGGTGATGGGGTAGCTGGGTGATGGGTATTGAGGAAGGTATGTGTTGTGATGAGCACTGGGTGTCATAAGCAACTAATGAATCATTGAACATTACATCAAAAACTAATGATGTACTATACAGTGGCTAACTGAACATAATAAAAAATAAATAAATAAAATAAAATCTGAATTTAACATCTTTTTTACTTTAATGAGAAATACAAATGTGCCAGAGTGGAAGAAGAGGTAGACTATAGTTGTGATACTTTTCAACAGAACACATTGAATAAATGCTCTAAGTAACTTGAGATCTAAAGTATAGTTGAGGGTGCCCAGATGACTCAGTTGGTCAAGCATCTGCCTTTGGCTCAGGTCATGATCCCAGGGTCTTGGGATCAAGTCCCACATCGGGCTCTCTGCTCAGCAGGAAGTCTGCTTCTCCCTCTCACTCTCCTTTTCACTCCCTCTCTCTCTCTTTCTTAAGTAAATAAATAAAATCTTAAATAAAAAATTAATAAATACAGTACAGTTGACCCTTAAACAATGAAGGTGTTGGGGTGCTGACCCCCCATATAGTTGAAAATCTGTGTGTAGCTTTTTTTTTAATGTGATGTATCACACTGATTGATTAGCAAACATTGTACCACCCTTGCATCCCTGTAATAAATCCCACTTGATCATGGTGAATGATTTTTTTAATGTATTACTGGATTTGGTTTGCTAATATTTTGTTGAGGATTTTTGCATCTATGTTCATCAGGGATATTGACCTGTAGTTCTCTGTTTTTGTAATGTCTTCATTTGGTTGTGGTATCAGAAAAATGCTGCTCTTGTAGAATGAATTTGGAAGCTTTCTTTCCTCTTCTATTTTTTGGAATGGTTTGAAAAGAATAAGTATTAACTCTTCTTTATTTTTTATTAGGTTTTTAAATTTTAATTCCAGTGTAGTTAACATGCAATGTTATTTTAGTTTCAGGTGTACAGTGTAGTGATTCAACAATTCTATACATTACTCAGTGCTCATCTTGATAAGTGCTCTTAATCCCCTTCACCTATTTCACCCATCCCCCAACCCTCTCCCCTCTGATATGTTTTATGTTAAATGAGTACCCTCAGTTAAAGTTATTATTTTTTTCAACAAGAACATTTTTTACTTGAAGCATTCTTCAGAATACATCATTCTAAAAGATATATGTAAGACCTTCCATACAAGAAAAATAGAATACACATTTTCTTCAAGTACACATAGAAGAATCCCCTGGTCAAGTCACATAAAAAGATAATATATATATTATAAAAAGATTATATATATATATATATATATATATTTCAAGTTTAAGAGGACTGAAATCATACCAAATATATTCTCCAACCACAATGGTACAAAACTAAAAATCAACAATAAAACAAAGCAGGAAGAATCTACAATGTAAATATTAAATACTTAATATATGAATAGTAAATAACACACTACTGCACAAGCAATGGGTCAAATAAGAAATCAAATGGCAAATTAAAATACATCTCAAAACTGTTGACGATATTTCCAAAACCTATGGGATGTAGCAAAAGCAGATGTTAGAGTGAAATTTATGCTATAAATGTTTATATTAAGAAAAAAAGTTCAAATAAACAACTTAACATTACACCACAAGGAACTAGAAAAAGAAGAAACATAACTGAAATTTAGTAGAGGAAAGAAATAACAAAGAAAAATAATAAATAAACAAAATAGAGCCCAGAATAAATAATAACATAACATTGAAAGTAATGACCAGCTTTTCCAAAAAATAAACAAAATTGATAGTGCTTTAACTACATTAACTGAGGAAAAAAAAGAGAGAAGACTCAAAAACCAAAATGAGAAACAGGAGAGAAAACAAAACAACAGATAGCCACAGAAATACGTAGTGTGATAGCAAAGTATTATAAACAGTTATACACTAACAAATCAGATAACTTAGAAAAAAAAAAACAGGTAATTCCTAAAAATGCACAACTTATCAAGATTGAATCATGAATATTGAATCCAAGAAATATGAAATCTTAGACCAATAAGAAGAATGAAAGTTAAATTAGGAATCAAAAATCTTCCAGCACAGAAAATCCCAAGATCATATGGTTTCATTGGTGAATTCTATCAAACATTAAAAAAATAAAAATTAATGACCACCTTTATCAAAATCTTACAAATAAAAGAATAGAGGGAACACATTCAAAATCATTCCATGAGGCCAGTACTATCCTGATATTGAAGCAGGACAAAAACAATACAAGAACAAAAAAGTCTAGTTTGTTCAATATAAATATTGCTACTCCAACTTTCTTTTGACATCTGTTTGCATGATAAATGTTTCTCTACCTCCTCACTTTCTTTTTCTTTCTTTCTTTCTTTTCTTTCTTTCTTTCTTTCTTTCTTTCTTTCTTTCTTTCTTTCTTTCTTTCTTTCTTTCTTTCTTTCTTTCTTTCTTTCTTTCTTTCTTTCTTTCTTTCTTTCTTTCAAGATTTTATTTGTTTATTTGAGAAAGAGAAAAAGAGCAGGAGCAGGGTGGGGCAGGGGGACAGACAGAGAGGGAGAAGCAGACTCCGCACTGAGCAGGGAGCCTGACTCAGGGCTTGATTCCAGGACCCTGAGATTATGACCTGAGCTAAAGGCAGAGACTTAACCAACTGAGCCACCCAGGAGCCCCTCCCGCTTGTGTATTTTTATAATTTTGGTTATTGAGTTCATTTCTGATTGGTTCTTTTTTATACTTTCTATCTCTTTACTGAAGGTCTTACTCATATCCTCCACTCTTTTCTCAAGTACAGTGAGTATCTTTATGACTATTACTTTAATTCTATATGAGGCATATTGCTTATATCTGTTTCATTTAGCTCTTTTGCTGTGATTTTGTCCTCCTCTTTCATCTGGGACATATTCCTCTGTCTCCTCATTCTGTCTAACTCTCTGTTTCTCTGTATTAGGAAAGTTAGCTATGTCTCTTGATCTTGAAAGTAGTGGCCTTATGAAGAAGAGGTCCTATAGTGCCTTATAGTGCAATGTTCCCTGGTTACTAGAACCTGGAACTTCAGTGGTGTCCCCTATGTGTATTGTGTGCCCCCTACTGTTGTGGCTGAGCCACACATGCCTTTAGTGCAGTCAGCTACAATGGCCCTCTTTGCCTGTTGTGGGCAGGGTTTGGTCCCTGTGCTGTTAAGGGGCCAGTCTGGGGTCATCTTGTGCTTATAGTTGGGTCAGACCAGATGCCTGCATTCAACCTGTTTGCTGGAACTATGGTTACATCAAACTCACTTTGCATTGTCTCCGAAGAGGCTTTCATGGGCAGGGCTGGCAGTCAGACCAGATGTCTGTCCCTAGTCTGTCTTTTGGATTGCAGTGACCCTGAACTACAGGGCTCTCTCTCTGTGCTGCCCCCTGTGAGGTTTTTGATGGTGGGTGGGACTAGTAGTCAGATTAGATGTCCGACCCCAACCCACTGCTGGGGCTGCAGTCTAACTGGTGTGTATGGTTATCTGCCCTCTCTGCAGGGCAAGAGTAACTTTGGAGTGGTGCTGTCCACTGTTGCAGAATGAGGCACATCAGGCACTGTTTTGGAGGGACTCCTGCCGAGTGGGGCAAGTTGGATGGGGCACTTTTTAACTCTAGCCATGTATAACTTTTGACTCCCCAAAAACTTAACCTTTAATAGCCTACTGTTGACTGGAAGCCTTACTGATAACATAATCAATTAACATCACTTTTGTAAGTTATATGGATAGCATACTGTGTTCTTACAATAAAGTAAGCTAGAGAAAAAATGTTATTAAGAAAATCATAGGAAAGAGAACATACACTTATAGTACTGCACTGTATTTATTGAAAAAAATCCACATATTAAGTAGGCCTGCACAGTTCAAACCTGTGTTGTGCAAAGATCAACTGTATGTATTTTAAATGATATGCAGTGGTAAACTATGAAAAAGTCGACATTTTTACAGGACTGTAATTAGAATAAGATTTCCCCAATTCTTTTTTTTTAAAGATTTTATCTATTTGCTTGAGAGAGAGAGAGAGAGAGCACAGAGGGAGAGGGAGAAGCAGACTCCCCTCTGAGCAGGGAGCCTGATGTGGGGCTTGATCCCAGGACGCTGAGATCATGACTGGAGCCAAAAGCACTTAACTGACTGAGCCACACAGGTGCCCCAATTTCCCCAATTCTTAACACTAATTCCTCCAGTTGTCAAGGAATTAACCAAAAGTCTTAGAAGAAATTATGCCTACTTAGTGGCATAGCAATTTTAGGAGGATCCAGTTTCTATCTTCAAGAAGCTTATATAAGCTTAGAATCAAATTCCAATTCCGGCTTTGCTATTTAAGTGTTACTGCATAATATAAACCACTAACTTTTGGGGGCTTTAGAGAATTAAAGGAAAAATTTTAAAGTGCACAAAATGACCTCAGGTCTGTGTCCATTAAAAGAAAACCTAGATCTGACTCAAATTCTAAGCCAAGAGTTATTTAGAAGGGCTGTTGGGTTAGATGCTCCCTCTGTGGAAGTGGCTAGTAAGTGGGCCTTTGGTGCTGAGTTATAGGCATTGGAATATAGAAAAAACTTTTAGACACTATGGAGACATCTGTGTGCTCCAATCACACTAATCTAGATGATTGAACCAATGCCCCAAAACCTAACAAACCAAAACACTAGTTTCTCTAGACTTAGCACTGTATCATCTTATCTGTCTTTTTTACTAAACTTAGTTTTTGTAACTGTAAAACTGGTCTAATAAAATTGGCCTAATAATTTAGGATTATCCAGAGCTAGCAATATGGTATAATTCCAAGATAGCGTGTTCATGGCTAGAAGTAGTTCATTTACAGGACAGTTTTGGTGTCATAAAATCTAAAAGTAAAGGATGAGAGTATGAAAGGGTCTCAAACCAACTTCTAGGATTACCCCAAATTACCAATTTTCACTGTAATCTGGGATGAAGGAATATAATGTTTGTCATCAGTCGTCATCATGACCACTGGAAAAAGGCCTGGAAATGTGTCCTGTCAGTACCTGTTGAAAGGTAAGGACACAGCATTCTCTTACAGGTCAGCAGGGGGTGTCAGGCCACCAGACTTCTTGCTCTAATGGTAAACTCCTGCAGTTGCAGAAGAAATCTTTTGATGAACAAAGCATTCAAATGAAATTCATCCATGATGGCTACAACTCGTACTTCATTTCCTTCCATTTATTTAATATTTTGTTTTGATTTTCAGAACTACTTTCCTAGACATCTGTAGAAAGTGAATACATTGCCACATAAAAAAATTAGGTTCCTGGACCCAGTTCCAAAGTGTGTGTGGAGGCTTCCCCACACCAACAAGCAATTCTTGAACACTAGCAGGGTGTCCTAGAATTCAACCCCATTCTGACACTATTTACCTGTGGATAGAATCAGATTCTACTCATAAAGAACCCAATCCCGCAAGATCGCCCCCCACCAAGTTGTTACTTATGCTTCTGACCTACAGGCTACAAATTGAAGGTTCCAACAATCCCTCCTTGGGGTTTGATTAATTTGCTAGAATTACTCACAGAACTCAGGAAAACCCATTTACTCACTAGATTACTGATTTATTTCAAAGGATATTAAAGAATACAAATCAACAGCCAGATGAAGAGATACATAAGTTGAGGTCTAGAACAAAGGAGCCTCTGCCTTCATGGAGCTTGGGGCCCAGCGCGGTGGCATGTTGAAGTATTCTGGTACCCCAACATAGAAACCTCCCACCCCAACCTCATCCTTTTGGGTTCTTAATGGAAGTTTCATTATGATAGGCATGACTAATTAACTCATTGGCCATTGATTCAACCTCCAGCCTCCCTCACCTCCCAGAAATCAGAGGGTCGGACTAGAAGTTCCAAACCTCTATTTCCAGTTGGTTCTCTTGGCAACTAGCCTCCTCACCTTTGTTAACATAAACACTGTTTTGGTGGAAAGGACTTGTTATGAATAACAAGACACATTTTACCTTTATGGGTCTGAAGCAACTGAGGACAAGAGACCAAATATTATGATAAAAGGTGCTGCCACTGCCGTTATTGCTCAGGAAATTCTAAGTTTAGGGACCTATGAGCTCTGATGCAGACTATATATATAAATATATATATTTATATTTATATTTTTAAATGATTTTATTTATTTATTTGAGAGAGAGAGAAAGAGAGCATGGGGGAGGGGGTGGAGGGGCAGAGGGAGAGGGAGAAGCAGACTCCCTGCTGAGCAGGGAGCCCTACATGGGGCTCGATCCCAGGACCCTGAGATCATGACCTGAGCTGAAGGCAAACACTTAACCAACTGAGCTATCCAGGCACCCTTATATATTTCTTATAAAGCACAATATTGTAATAAATATATTAAAAATTCTTAGCTTATATTTTACAAACCCGTCCTTATTTATCACTGTCAGAAAAATCAACTCATTTAAAAATATGATTGAATCTAGTTTATCATGCTTTTCCAAAGAAACAAATAAACAAAAAAATCAGCTCAGGAAAAACTACAGAATTACTCATGTAATGAGGAGCATTGCAGAGTGTAATGATAGAAGAACTTTGAGAAGAGTGGTTATATTACTAACAAATAGGCAGCGTTTTCCTCTATGAAATTCAAATTACATACTAAGAAATGCAACTGATACTCTATACAGTTGCATCTTGGCATGACATATTGAAAGCTGGTAGAGGATCACACAGTCAGGGTGGGTGTACCAAGACAATCTGGCACACAGAGACAACAGAGGGGTGGTGAGGCAAGATTGGGAAACTGAGGCTGGAGGAAATTTTTTTTCATTCTAATTGTAAAACAAAATTAAGAACAAATATAAAATGCTTAGCTGGGGGGCACCTGGGTGGCTCAGTCAGTTAAGCATCTGCCTTTGGCTCAGGTCCTGATCCTGGGGTCCTGGGATCAAGCCCCACATGGGGCTCCTGGCTCTGCGGGAGCCTGCTTCTCCCTCTCCCTCTGCTGCTTCCCCTGCTTGTTCTCTCTCTCTCTCTCTCAAATAAATAAATACAATCTTAAAATATATATATATATATAAAATGTTTAGCTGGGGGTAAATATGAGGAAATAGTTTGCATTTTTTATTATTTTTTTATTTTATTTTATTATATTATGTTAATCACCATACATTACATCATTAGTTTTTGATGTAGTGTTCCATGATCCATTGTTTGCGTATAACACCCAGTGCTCCATTCAATACATGCCCTCTTTAATACCCATCACCGGGCTAACCCATCCTCCCACCCCCCTCCCCTCTAGAACCCTCAGTTTGTTTCTCAGAGTCCATAGTCTCTCATGGTTCGTCTCCCCCTCCGATTTCCCCCCCTTCATTTTTCCCTTCCTGCTATCTTCTTCTTCTTTTTTTTTTTTTAAACATATAATGTATTATTTGTTTCAGAGGTACAGGTCTGTGATTCAACAGTCTTGCACAATTCACAGCGCTCACCATAGCACACACCCTCCCCAATGTCCATCACCCAGCCACCCCGTCCCTCCCACCCCCCACCACTCCAGCAACCCTCAGTTTGTTTCCCGAGATTAAGAATTCTTCATATCAGCGAGATCATATGATATATGTCTTTCTCTGATTGACTTATTTCACTCAGCATAATATCCTCCAGTTCCATCCAGGTCATTGCAAATGGCAAGATCTCATTCCTTTTGATGGCTGCATAATATTCCATTGTATATATCTACCACATCTTTATCCCTTCATATTTTTTATTATTTTTAATTTTTTTAAGGTTTTATTTATTTGTCAGAGCACAAGCAGGGGGAGCAGCAGAGGGAGAGGGAGAAGCAGGCTCCCCGCAGAGCAGGGAGCCTGATGCGGGGCTCAATCCCAGGACCCCAGGATCATGACCTGAGCCGAAGGCAGACGTTCAACTGACTGAGCCACCCAGTTATCCCTGCAATTTGTTTTTTTAAAACCTGAAAAAATTATAGTAGTCCCCACTTATTCATGAGAGATACATTCCAAGACCCCCAGTGGATGCCTGAAATTGTGGCTAGTACCGAGCCCTCTAGAGACTGTGTTTTTCTTATACATACATGCCTATGATAAAGTTTAATTTATAAATTAGGCACAGTAAGAAATGAACTATTGTTCATAAATAATAATAAAATAGCACAATTATAACAATATACTGTAATAAACGTTATGTGAATGTGGTCTCTCTCAAATTACCTTACTCTATAGTACTCACCCTTCTTGCGATGGTATGAGATGATAAAATGCCTAGGTGTTGGGATGAAGTGAGGGGAACGATGGGTTTTGTGATGTAGCCTTAGGCTACTATTGACCTTCTGATTATACATCCGAAGGAGAATCACCTGCTTCCAGACCATTGACCCAGGTAACTAAAGCCTGAAAAGTGAAACCACTGATTGATGGAGGACTACTGCTGTGGAAGAAAACAAACAAATCCTCTTTGAGGGAAAATAACAGAGGGAAAGCCTACATTCTTTTCATTCGGTATTCTGTTTGTATACTGATAGAAACTAGGAAGCTGGGCTTAACAACCTACACTGTCATACTAGCTACTTGTTCTCACCTACCACTGACTTCCCAGTGATTGCAATTCAATTCATGTTAGCAACTGGTTTAAGAGGTTTAAGTTAAACTGTGTTTAAGAGGTTGTAGAAAGTAAACTAGGTATATAATGTCTTTTGTATTAATAGATAAACATAGGTCTGACCTAGGACGCCTGTGTGGCTCAGTTGGTTAAGCATCTGCCTTCGGCTCAGGTCATGATCCCAGGGTCCTGGGCTCAGCAGGGAGCCTGTTGCTCTCCCTGCTTGTGCCTTCTCTCTCTCTCTCTCACTCTGACAAATAAATAAATAAATAAAATCTTTACAAACGAACAAAAAACATAGGTCTGACCCATTCACGATCGTGCAAGTAGTTTTCATCAGCTTGGTGATTTTACTCCTCAAGTGGGTCAGGCAATCTGGATCTAGGTGACAGATTAGGACCGTTCATAAACTTTTGAATAAAGGTCAATGTTTCTCAAGGAAAGGAATCTAAATGTGGAAAAAAGTGGGGGTTTCTGTTTGTTTAACCTAACTCTGCATCCAATCATTTACCTATATGCATACAGCCTACATAAGTAATATATATTCTCTACCTATTTAACATTGAAAACAAGACCTGAAAGACAGTGAAGTCTAAATATTAGGTGCTTGGCGACATTTCAATAATAAGTTGATTCATTATATGTTGTCAGAGAAGGTTCCACAGTGCTGGAACAGTTATTCCAAAGCACTTATATTGCACTAGAAATGTCCCCTTTTATGTGTGCTCGATGTGGATACTGGTTAAAAACAACATTTGGGGGTTAGGGGGAGTAAGTAATCAAGAGGCAGTAGTATGAATAACCTTGTATGCCCTTCAGAAAATGCGTAATAACCGTGTCCTGTCTCGAAACATCATAGTTCATTAGGTTTCTGAATACCCTATTCAATCATTTCAAAGCTTGTCCATGGTTAAAGAGTAACAATATGATTATTTCCCTTTCCCCAAGGGAATTACCAAATTGCAATATCCTGTTATGGAGACCCAGGCCTCTGACACACATACTGAATATTAAAGCCTCGCTCACTCGGAATAATTGCAGTGCGTGCAGCTTCATTGTTCTGAGTGGGGTCTCTGGTATTCTTTCATAAGTACTTCAATTTATAAACTATTCTGAAAAAAACATGGCTTGTTAGTTTCTAGTACATTTTGTAATGCACCAAGATGTCAGCGAGTTCTGCTACTCAGAGTTCATGCTATGGTTGAAGCCATATTGTCACAAAAGAGCCAGACAGAAACTGATCTTTTCTCTAGGAAATAATAGCAAACAGCAAAACAAGCAAAATTGTCAAATTTGAAGCTCAGATATTGGTTTTAAGGATCTCCAACCTCTCCTTTGTCACTATTCCCTTTTTATTAACAGCATTCACTCTTCCTTCTGAGGCCCACTGGGACCACATTTTCTACCCCCATCACTCAAACCTAGCCCTGAAAATAAGTAAATAAAGACAAGTACTCATTCACACCATCCTCTTAACATCTAAGAATAACCAGTTTAATATACAGATGGCCCATTCTTTGAAAGTAATTTTAGGCAAGTAAAAGCAGAATGCAAAAGACGTAGGTTGAAAGAAGCCCAAGACTACATAGAAGTTTTGTCTGAGCCAATGCATTGCTTTTTTCTATCCACTCCTGCTATCTTCTGCGCTGAGAACTTCAGACTCCAGAAATCCAAAATGTGTTCTCATTTCAAAACACTCCCATCCCTATCTGGGCACCCCTGAATAATCATACTTGCTGATTTACACAATATTACAGTTTTCCACACGAAAACTTGTTAGGAGCTGGACCAGGTGGTAGCAATACAAATAAATGGCTAATACAGGACACCTGCCTTTAACAGTAGGCTCCTGCTTATCGGAAAAATGTTGCTCCGAACCAACCAGTGCATGTTAGGCTCTCAATAGCAGCTGCTCCCTAAGGGTGAAGAGAGGTTAGTACAGAGAGATAGAAATGTTACTTGGAAAACCTCCCAGTGGGGGCAGCTCGAGGCAATGTAAGCAGAGGCTAAAACCCAAAGGAAGAGATATTCCCCAGCATTGGGAATTAGGAATGTCTAATCTCCACATTTCTCAACTGGGAGATATTCCTGAAGACCATTAGGAAATTCCATCTAGCGGATGAATAGCAATGGCCCTGGCCATTTGCTCTATCTCAATTCTACCTTCATATGGAAGAAGAGGAGCATTACACATTGCCACTGGTTGTTGTAATGTTTCTATGTGAGAAATGCAGAAGCCTGCCTGCCAAAACCCCAAATGGGAAAGGAATGATAACTGGTGGCACCTGGTTGGAAAAGAAAGAAGCTTTCAAGCAAAGAAAGCAACCTCATGGGCAGAGAGCTAAGGAATCAGTGGGGGTAATGTTTGATAGTTATGCTTAATTTTATCTTGAGTAAATTATAAAAAGAGACCATGGTGAAAAATATTTGTGCCTGATATCTTTTCCTTGATGTTCTTAATATTTTGTTACCTTAAAAAAGCAAATAAATTCCCTCGGTTTCAATACAGAGATGAGGGTCTCTCCTGATCTTCCACCAAATACTGCATTAAAAAGCAAGTTTAGAACACATCACAAATTTTCTTTTGGTCTACTTGGCCAAACAAAGAATCAAAAGAAAAGACATCATCAGTATCTTTTGGCATTTTGAAATCAAGGTCATGAAGTTACTTGATTTAGGGACTTCTTGTGAGTGTCTCCATGTTTTGCCTATAATAACTTCTCCATCCAAATTTTTTATTCTATGAGTACCACAGTAAAAGGAAGAAAACATATTGATTGACAGTGTGGCTCCAACCTCATTGGTCACTGATCACTGATATGTTTTTAATTAACTTTAATTTTGGAAATTAATTATTAACTAAAATTTTTTTTTAAGATTTTATTCATTTGATAGAAAGAGACACAGAGAGAGAGGAAACACAAGCAGGGTGAGTGGGAGAGGGAGAAGCAGGCTTCCTGCTGAGCAGGGAGCCAAATGTGGGGCTCGATCCCAGGACCCTGGGATAGAGTCCGCATGGGGCTCCCTCCTCCCTCTGTTCTTGTGCTCTCTCTCTGTGTCAAATAGATAAATAAAATCTTTTTTAAAAAATATGGTTTAACTGAACACAGTAAGTGTGATAACATTTTCAGACAGATCAGTTTGGAGGCAACGGTGTGATTCAGGAATGTGGTTGTCTGCAATCCTAAAACCAAGGTGAAGGAGAGCTGCGGGATATGAATGAGGATTAGGGCAACACAATGATGGCTTCTTGTATGCACAATGCATTTCTACACTTGTCCTCCAGTCTAATTGTCCTCAAAGCAGTGACTTGGTAATGGTGGCAGATTGCAGTGAAACAGCCTTTGTCACGCTTTGATTCATGACAAAGATTGGCAGGTCTGTCTAGCATGATGATGTACGTTGCTACGCTCTACGTACCGTGCAATATTACATAATACCGCAATCACAATAGACCTATAATTAAAAATATATATATTTTTCAACAATCGCATACTATTTATAAAATACATATAAATATATGGGTTATGTTAAAGTATAATAAGCTCATTAGGTGATAATATCCTTGCTTGCATCATAACATGAAGATACACCAAATAAAAATATTTGTGATTTTTTTTTTTATAAAGGGAAACGCTGAAATACAAAAAAAAAATTCTCCTTATTTTAATGTCTTTCACATACGATATTTTTTAAGTATGGGAAGGAAAAATGTGGGCAGAAAACCTGAACAAGAGTCTATGAGTAGAAATATGACTTCTATGGTGATTGCAAATCAGTTCAGGAAAGGAGGGTGGGAGGGAGAGAGGAGAAGAAAGGGAAAGAGAAGATAAGCAAGGAAAAGAAGAATAAAACAATCCAGAAACAATCAATAAGGACCATTTTAAAAAGGGCAGTAACTTCATAATACTATAAATGACAGTGTTATTAACCTTATAACACTATGAATAAACAAAAATGTATTATTTACCCAATGGCTAAGGTAAACTTTGAGAGTTTAAAAGGAATTAGGCAAATCCTGAATTTTCCAGCTCAGTAATTACTGGTATCATTTGGCATTACTTTAGTTATTTAAAAGTAATATAATTAATGACTCCAGATTAATATTTTTAATTTGTTCCACTTTCTATTCTATTTCATCCTTCTTCTCTAACAATTGAACGTGACTGTCATGTCACGGAAGCAGAGCTAAATCATAGTGCAAATGTACAAAATCTCACTAGCTTAAAAGACATTTCCACCATTATCAAATCAGTTATGGAAACAGAACAAAGGGTAAGAACTTGGGTTCTCTGACTATGATTTCCCCTCATAATAAACAATCTGTTCAAAATGTCCTGTATTTCTAAAATGGAAAACATGTTTCACCCTGAATTATCTACAAGGTCATATTGAGAAATGTTTGTACAGGGTGTATCTGCATTTGTTTTATCAATTGAGTTATCAGGGACACTGATCTTAAATTGGAGGTTCTGGAATACTGGAATCTGTAAGTAAAAAATGATGAAAACCCTTGAGAGGAGTGCTCTTTTTTTTTTTAAGATTTATTCATTTATTTATTTGACAGAGAGAGAGAGAGACAGAGAGAGAGGGAACACAAGCAGGGGGAGTGGGAGAGGGAGAAGCAGGCTTCCCGCTGAGCAGGGAGCCCGATGGAGGGCTCGATCCCAGGACCCTGGGATCACAAACTGAGCTGAAGGCAGACGCTTAACTGACTGAACAACCCAGGCGCCCAGTGAGGAGTGTTCTGTATGAGAAAGGGGAAATCTGGTTTAATATGAAGCCTATATCTGCTATAAAGCTTGTCTCCAGGCCCTGGGAGCCTCTTTTTACTTTTTACTTTTCCCTTTTTACCTCATCCCTGGTACCTTCTCTGATCTGGCTTCCTCACCACCCCAACCGACCCCTTTTTAACCATCTAGTGGTCAAACATGCCTATTAGGAAATTATCTGATTCACAGAGTCTCACTAAAGTATTTCTGAGGGATTATGTTTTATTAATTACCATTCCTAGAAGTATCTGCATCAAGAAAAAAAGCTTTAATAGAAAGAAATGAAATACTAATGGTGAAATTCACTAGTGGTGAAATTTCAGCATCTCTTGGGAAAAGGGTCTGGAAGTAGGGAGAGGCAGGGGCAGAGCGGAGGAGAGGGTACTAAGTGGGGTCTTCCGATACACCGGTCACAGAGAGCACAACTACCACATGCATACGTAGCCCCAAGTCCTTATACCATGTTCTTCCTAATGATCGAACCCAACCTCATGGTGCTGTGCAAAGAGCATTGGATTAAGACTGAGGACACCCAACATGTACTTCTAGTTCTGTCTCACCTTATTTGTGTGATCCAGACCAGATCATTCATTACTTCATTCCCATAGCACCTGTGAGTTCTTTCAACTGTGTCAACAAAAACAAAAAAAGCCCGTAGAAATTCAGGTAGAATATGCGGTAATAAAATAAAAGGCTCCTTCCAAAATAACAAATATCAAAGTTTCCCGACCACTCTGCTTATACCTCTTACTTGAATTAAAATTTTGGCTTCTGAGACTAACTTTGTAAAATTTCCTACTGCCAAACACTGTCAAGAGTTCCATTTGTAAATCCAAATGTCATTATTTAAAATGAGTTATGATTTCCTGTTCAAACTCCCACAGGAGCTCTGGGCTGATAAAGAATCGCTTGAAGGGGACTATTCCTCTTCCCAAGGGATTTACAACCTAACAAAGATGAATAAGATAAGTAAATATTTACTGATGTTTTGGAAACCAGAAAACAAACAGCCTAGTGAGTGGGCCGACTTAGCACAAGCATATTGATAGTGATGGGACTATTAAGGTTTTTGAGATACATGAGTTATTGGATTATGTTTGCTTATTTTACTTTGAAGAACCCTAAATTTTTTACTCAGGGGTTTGTTATCTATCTGTGATGATGTAATTTCCTTAGTAAACAACGATAACCTTTGCTACTCTATTAAAAAGTTTATAACGAGGGGCGCCTGAGTGGCTCAGTCATTAAGCGTCTGCCTTCGGCTCAGGTCATGATCCCAGGGTCCTGGGATCGAGCCCCGCATTGGGCTCCCTGCTCAGCGGGAAGCCTGCTTCTCCCTCTCCCACTCGCCCTGCTTGTGTTCCCTCTCTCTGTCAAATAAATAAATAAATAAAATCTTAAAAAAAAGTTCATAACGAAAAAGTATAGAAAAACACAAAAACGTAGAAACACATCCGACCCAAGTATAAACTCGTGAATAACTAAAGCTGTGAAGTGCATCATAAAAAGGCTTTATGATCAGAAAAGGAAAGGATTAGTAGGCTTAGAACAGAAGCCAAGAGAATTGTTTGCTGCAGTGCCATAAAGGACTGAACAGAGGGACCAGGCTTCATGAAGGAGGTGGATACTAATCCAGGATATTATGTTATTCTTGCATTTTTATAGGAAAGTCCAGGAAACTCACTATATATAAACGATTATAGTTAATCTTGTATTTAAGGTTGATAATTACTCATTGCAATAAAGATTTTTTTCTCTTTATGAGCTATAGTAGGCTAAAAGTCTTTCCCCTCATTAACTTTCCAAGTTACCTAATATTCCAAGCTCTAGACATATGTGTCCATCTCTGTGTCTGACATCTCCACCTAGATGTCTTAAAGAGACCTCAAACTCAATATGATGAACACTTAAAACCATAACTTTTGTCTCATACCTGGTCCTCTCCTGGTGTCACCTCTTTCTGGGAATAGCATATACATGTCATTGTCATCCTCGACATTTTATCCCTTTCTAAGGAGAGGCCCATGACCAGGTCCATGGATATCACCGTTAAAATATCTTTGAATCTAGGCACATCTCTCTCTCTTTCTCCCCATTGTCACTGCTCCTAATTCAAATAACAAGGTCTCCCAGAGTGACCTCTTAACCTGGTTTTGCTCTACAACCCTTGCTCTCTGCAGTTGATTCTCCCACATAGGAGACTGTGTGAGCTGACTAAAATATGTCTCATTATGTTCTCTTTCTTCTTAAAACCCTTCAAAGGTAACACAGTACTCTTAAGATAAAGAAGAGGCTCCTTAACATGTCCTCTGGTGGTCTGACTGCTCGAACCCTAGATCACCTCAGCCCCAGCCTCCTTGCCTGCTTGCTTTCTTCCTCACTCTTTATTCAGGCTTCCTGGCTTCTTTCTAATTCTGAATGTACCCTCCTCCTCACGGTAGGGCCATTCCACTTACTGTTCCGTCTGCCTGAAACCCCTCTCACACGCACTTCACTTAATGACTTTTGCTTTTCCTTCAAATTATCCAAATATCTCTTCCTCAGGAAATCCTACTCTGACTTGACAAATTGGATCAGATCCCTACATATTTCATGGCACTTATCACTATTTTTTTTTTTTTTTAGAGCAGGGTGGGAGGGACAGAGGGAGAGAGAGAGAGAAAGGGAACCTTCTGCAGGCTCCATAAAGCCCAGCATAAAGCCTTGTCACAGGGCTCAATCTCATGACCCTGAGATCATGACCTGAACCAAAATCAAGAGTCGGACACTTAACTGACTGAGGCACCCAGGTGCCCCCATTTATCACTATTCTTGATTTGTCTACTTAGATGATGACTGTCTAAGTCCCACACAATGAGCTTCATGAGGCAGGGACCATGTCTGTTTTCACTGGCCCTTTTCTTAAGCACTCAGCCCAGCGAGCAGCAAGTACTACATCCTCAATGTATTGTGGAATGAATGAATGTGTGAATGACTGAATTGATGGATGGATGAATGGATGGATGACTGAAAGATCACTATCTTCAGATGTCAAATACCTAAAGTCATTAAACCAATTTATTGTAGAGTTTTATCATTTCTCAGGAAAAGAGATCCTGAGAGAATGGCATTTGATGCAATGGTATAGAGAATAGGAAGTGAATAACACAGAGCATATTTACAGTTACTTTTGCTATTTGGAATTTGTTCCCCTTTCCTAAGAAGTTATCCTCTTTTGGGGGGGATTTATTTTTCCTCCATGGTATGGTTTTGTGGGAGTGTATATGTTTCAATTCAATAACAAAAAGTAAATAACGCAATTTAAAAATGGGCAAAGGATTTGGATAGACATGTCTCCAGAGAAGATAGACAAATGGACAATAGGTTCATGTAAAAATGCTCAAAATCTTTAGTCCTTAGGGAAATGCAAATCAAAATGACAATGACAGACTACTTCACATACAATAGGATGACTCTAATCAAAATGACAGACAATAAGAAGAGTTGACAAGGATGTGGAGAAATCCACACCTCTCATACACTGCTGGTAGAAACCTTAAATGATGCAGTGACTTTGGAGAGTATGGCAGTTCCTCAAAATGTTAAATGTAGTTATCCTGCTACTCGGCGATTTCACTCCTAGGTATCTACCCAAGAGAAATAAAAACATAGGCGAACATATGCTCACTAAGAGACTGGTATACAGATAGCCATAGTACTATTATTCATCATAGTCAAAAGCAAAAACATCCCATAATTGATAAATGGATAAACAAAGTGTAGTATATCAATACAATGGAATATTATTTGATCATAAAAAGGAATGCAGTGCTGACACATGCTGCAGCATGGATGAATCTTAAAAATACTATGTTACATGAAAGAAGCCAACCAGAAAAGACAACATATTGTTTGGTTCCATTTATAAGAATTGTCCCAAGTAGGCAAATCCATAGAAACCAACATTAGCTGCGTGGTTCTAAAGGCTGGGGTGAGGAGGGAAAATGGAGACTAATTACTAATGGATATGGGGTTTCTTTCAGGGCTGTTTAAAATGTTCTAAAATTAGATTGTAACAAGGGTTGCACATCTCTGGGAGTGTATTAAAAACCACCCATATGTACACATTAAGGGAGTAACTCTTATGGTATGTGAATTGTATCTCCATGAACTGTTTAAAAAATAAATATAATGTATCAATAAGTGCAAATCTAGTAATATGCACAAAATGTAAGGGGGTGGGGACGGACTGGGGATAAAGGAGTGGAACAAAGAAGGCTTCATAGGCAAGATGATGGTAGATCTGTGAATTACCTTTCACCCAACCTTCCCTGTCAACACACTGGGGGTCAGTTCCAACAGGCTTGGGCTGCCCAGATACACAAATATTAAAGAATAATAATTGCATTTAGTTTTGAATGGAAAATGTGTTCCAGAACGCTCAGGCACATAAATCCCAAGAGATTAAGCTTCAGGCAAATCCAATCTACACAGCGAAATCGCTAATAGAGGTCATGATTGCAGTTTGGCCACACCTAAGTTTATTCAATGACGTCTTTTTCTCTCTCTTCAAAGACTCATAAGTACAAGAATTGCCAGGAGACAAGAACCCCCTCAAACATTTCATTCTCACAGGATGTTGAATGAGTAGGCATTAGAACCCACATCACTTCTATGGTTGTTCACTGTGTAACCAAAACAATTCAGGTCACAAATATTTGCACACATACCCAAAACCTAAACAATATTAAGCAGCACACTCAAGACAGGAAATGACTTCTGGAAATTGTTGTCAGCACTTTGTTAACCATATTCATAGGAAAAAATGTCTCTTTCATCAGTGCGTAGACTCAGAAATTATTACAAGAAATTTGCAAATTCTTTATTTTCTCTTTTGGAATATATCTGTGTAAAATGAAAAAAAAAATGCTTTAGACTGTACGTCCCAGAATTCCTATACACCTTTAGCCTCGGGCATAGTTTTTATGGTACTACTTGTTACTGATTAGTACTATTTCGTCAAGCTCACCCCATGAGTAAACAACAGCTTACAAAACACAATAGGATACAAAGTAGAATTTTTACTGTAACCTAGGAAACGAAAGGCTTGTCAGTCATTTCTCCTTGTGTACCACAGAATCAAAGAGAAAGTGACAAGGATGAATTGTAGCAAAAACCTGCACCACAAATTATACATCAGTCTTATGACCTTAAGCTTTCTGGGAGAAAAAAGTGTCACGTCAAAGACCACTGTGCTCAGAAAAGAATGGTAATCTATGGACCAGGAAGAAATGTATCTTAGCAGACTGAGTGACCAATCCCTGGATCATATTGAGAAATCATATTTTGTAATATAATAGATGTGTACTGAGTCAGAGTCAAGGTTAACCTATAATGGTAGACTATTAGAAAGACCATGCACAAAGAAGGAGGTCCCCACATTTCCACTGACTCACTAAGGTAGACCATATCTCGACCTCCAGCATGCGTCTCAGTCATTTTCTGCTCTACACAGATCTGCTGAATGAGACAAAAGGAAAACAAGATCCTGAAGGGTTTGGGGTGGGGAGGGGCAAGAGGAGGAGGCATTTATAGCAGTCTGCCTGCCTGGTAGAGAGTATCTACAGAAAATTAAGTGTTGTGAATTTTAATTTCCCATCAGTATTTGCTTTGTGCCATTTAAAAGAATTTTACTGAAGTCTATTTTACTGCAGTGAAGTAGACAGACCTTAAAGGTACAGTATCATCAGTTTTGACAAATACATATATATTCCTATACCCTATTAAAATATAGTTCATTTTTATGGCCCCAGAAAATTCCCTTATGCTTCTTTCTAGTCAGTCTGTTCCCACCCAGAAATGGCTCTGTTCTGATTTTCATCATCACCATAAATTAGGTTTTCTTGTTCTACGACTTCTTATATGTATGTATTTCTTTATGTCAGGATCCTTTCACTCTGTATAGTGCTGTTGTATGTATCTATAATTTATTCCATTTTATAGCTGAATGTCATTCCATTGTATATTTTTGTATTCATTCTTCCATTAATGGAAACCAGACTGTTTCCAGGTTCAGTCTATTGTTAAGTAAAGCTGCTTGTGAATGTTCTTGTAAAAGTTATTTTTTATATATATTTTCATTTCTCTTGAATAAAAACCTAAAAATGGACTTGCTGGGTCAGAGGGTAGAAATACATTTAAATCTATCAAATATTACAGGTTTTCCAAAACAGATGTAGCATTTTACACACCCATCAACAATGCGTGAGAGTTCTTTTTGCATTACACCTTCATCAACATATGATTATTTCAGACTTTCTAGTGGTTATGTGGTTATTTCACATGGTAGTTTTAATTTCCATTCTTCTAATGATTAAGAACATTGAGGGCCTGGGTGGCGCAGTCGGTTAAGCATCCAACTCTCGGTCTCTGCTCAGGTCCTGGTCTCCTGGTTGTGAGACTGAGCCCCATGTCGAGGTCCCTGCTCAGGGCAGTCTGCTTGAGAGTCCCTCCCTCTCCTTCTGGCCCTCCAGCTCATGCTCTATCAAATAAATAAATCTATTTTCTTAAAAAAGAACACTGAGCACAGTTTCACGTGCCTGTTGGCCATGCATACATCTTTTTTGTGAAGTATCTGTTCAACTCTTTTATCTATTTTTCTATTGGGCTGGTTGTCTTTTTATTATTAAAATGTAGGAATTGTTTCTATATTCTGAACACCACTCCTAGTCTCAAATTCATGTGTTGTGTTTTTCTCCATCTGTGGCTGTATATTCATTTTCTTAGTAATGTCTCTTGATGAGCAGTTTTAAAATTTTAACATTCAATTTATCATATTTTTAAGTTTACCTTTACTTGTTTCATTTCTAAGAAACATTTGCCCAGCACAAACTTGCAAATACAGTCTCCTATATTTTCTTCTTTTGCATTTAGGTGTATTATTCCTCACAAATTAGTACTTGTGTATGACTTGAGGTAGAGGTCAGGATCTTTTTATTTTTCCATATGGATGTCTACTGGTTCTATCACCATTTGTTGGGAAAAAATTTTACTTAAAAAAATCATTTTCTTGTATGGTGACTAACATAATATAATTAAAAATGATAAAATTTTAAAAAATCATTTGCTCTCTTTAGGTTCTTTAAATTTCTATACAGATTTTACAATTATTTTGTCAACTTTTACTCTTAAAAAGTCTGCTAAGATGATGATCACAAAGAATTAACAGTCCAATTTTGGGACAACTGAATAAATGCTGAGTCTTATAATTCACAAATATGTCTCTCCACATATTTCAAGGTCTTCTTTAACTTCTTTCATAATATTTGATATTTTTAAATGTAGAGTTTTAACATAAATCCTATTAAATTTATTCCTAAGTATTTTATGTTTGGGGTGTTATTATAAATGCTTTTAATCTTATATTCAAATTTGGGGAAATAAAAATACAATTTATTTTTGCAAATTGGCTTTGATACTATAACATGGCTAAATTTACCTATAAGTTCTAGTAGATTTTATATCAATTACTTAGGAACTTCTACAAGTACAATTATGTCATCTGCAAAGAAAGGCAGCATTATTGTTTCCTTTTTTATCTGTATGTCTTTTTTTTTAGATTTATTTATATGTATTTTAGAGAGAGAGAGATCGAGCAGGGTAAGGGGTGGGGGGGAGAAGGAGAGAGAGAATCTTCAATAGACGCCCCCCCCCCAAGCATGGAGCCCGAGGATGCGGGGCTAGATCTCAGAACCCTGAGACCATGACCTGAGCTGAAACCAAGAGTCAGATGCTTAACCGACTAAGCCACCCAGGTGCCCCTTTTATTTCTTTTTCTTGCTGTATTGTGCTAGACAGAACCTCTAGGACAATTCTGAATAGAAGCTGTAAAAGTGGACATCCTAGGAGAGAATGAGGAGATAAGCCACAGACTAGGAGAAAATATTTGCTGAAGACGTATCTGATAAAGGACTGTTACCCAAAATATGCAAAGAACTCTTAAAACTCAGTAAGAAAATAAACAACCTGATTTAAAAATGGGCAAAAGACCCGAACAGACATCTCACCAAATAAGATATACAGATGGAAAATAAGCATATAAAAAGATGTTCAACATCAAATGTCATTAGGGAACTTCAAATTAAAACAATGAGATATCACCACATACCTATTAGAAAGACCAAAATACAAGACACTGTTAACTCCAAATGTTTATGAAAATGTGGAATAAGAGGAACTCTCACTCATTGCTGGTGGAAATGCAAAATGGTAAAACCACTATGGAAGATGGTTTGGGAGGTTACTAAAAAATGAATACGATCCAGCAATCACACTCTTTGATATTTACCAAAATAACTGAAAACTTATGTCCACAGGAAAATCGGCACAAGAATATTTATAGCAGCTTTATTTGTTATTGCCAAAACTTGGAAGCAACCAAAATATCCTTTGGTAGCTGCATAAGTAAATAAACTCTAGTACTTCCTGGCAATTGGATATTATTCAGTGCAAAAAAGAAGTAAGCCACCAAACCATGAAAAGACATGGAAAAACCTTAAATGCATATTATTAAGTGAAAGAAGCCAATCTGAAAAGGCTACATACTTTATGATTCCAACTATATGACATTCTGGAAAGAGCAAGACTATATAAACCATTAAAGGACCAGTGGTTGCCAGAGGCTGGGGGGAGAGAGGGATGAATAGGTAGAGCACAAAGGATTTTAGGCAATGTAAATATCCTGGACAATGCTACAATCGTGGATACATGTCATTATACTTTTGTCACAATCCATAGAATGTACAATACCAAGAATCAACCCTAATGTCAACTTTCGACTTCGGGTGATGATGATAGTCCATGTAAGTTCACAGATTGTAACAAATGTAACACCTTATGTTGCTAAGGAGGAAGCTGTGTATGTGAGAGCCAGGGATGTGTGGGGACTCTCTACTTTCCTCTCAATGCTGCTGTACCCCTAAAACTGTTCTTAAAAGTAAATCTATTAAAAAATGTGGACATCTATACTTTTTCCCTATCTTTGAGAAAGAGCATTCAGTATTTCACTAGTAAGAATGATATTAACTCTCAAATTTTTAATAGATGCCTCTCATTAGGAATTTTTCCTTCCATTCTTATTTTGTAGAGAGTTTTGATCATGATTTGGAGCTTAAATTTGATAACTGCATTTTATGGACCTACTGAATTATCATATAATTTTTCTCTTTAATATTTAAATCACATTGAACTTTGCTTTTTCTATGTCGTTATATTTGCTTATATCTTGTTAAGGATTTTTGTATGTACATTCTTTTTTAAAGATTTTATTTATTTATTTGACAGAGAGGGAGAGACACAGCGAGAGAGGGAACACAAGCAGGGGGAGTGGGAAAGGGAGAATCAGGCTTTCTGCCCAGTAGGAGCCCGATGCAGGGCTTGATCCCAGGACCCTGGGACTATGACCTGAGCCAAAGACAGCCGCTTAATGACTAAGCCACCCAGGCGCCCCTGTATGCACATTTATAAGGAATATTAATTTGTAATTTTTCTTTTTTTTGTAATATCTCTAAGGAGTATATAGACTTTACAAAATTAGCTGGGAAACATTACCTCTATTATAGTATTTGAGAGAATTTGTATAACATTAGTCATGATACTTTCTATTTCTTTTTTTCTTTTTGATTTTCTCCTTTCCTGTGTTACAAAAAGCCCCCTACTTCTGCAACTAAGAACTCTAGCTCTGGGTGTTGGCAGTGGGTCTTTGAGCTGTAAGAAGGAACGAAACCTGTCTTGCCACATGTTTTTATTTATTTTTTATTTATTTATTTTTTAAAAGATTTTATTTATTTATTTGAGAGAGAGAATGAGAGAGAGCACATGAGAGGGGTTAGGGTCAGAGGGAGAAGCAGACTCCCTGCCAAGCAGGGAGCCCAATGCGGGACTCATCCAGGGACTCCAGGATCATGACCTGAGCTGAAGGCAGTTGCTTAACCAACTGAGCCACCCAGGCACCCTTGCCACATGTTTTTAAAAGGAGTCTGTTTCTCTTTTATTTGAGGTGTGTGTGTGTGTGTATTTTTTTTTTTAAGATTTTATTTATTCATTTGAGACACAGAGATAGAGAGAGAGAGAGAGAGCATGAGCAGGGGGAGAGGCAGAGGGGAGAGGGAGAAGTAGGCTCCCCGCTGAGCCAGGAGGCCAATATGGGCCTCGAACGACCCAAGCCAAAGGCAGACGCAACCATCTGAGCCACCCAGGTGCCCCATGTGTGTGTATTTTATATTTAGGTGAAATTCTAAATACTTCTAGAAATATAAAAGCAATCATACACACACACACACACACACACACACAAATATATTATTTAAGAGCTTCCCTTTTGAAATTTACCTCTGCTGGTATAATAAAGAACTTAAAAATTCTTAATTATATTATTCAATATCATAAGAAAATATAGATATTAGAAATTATTATTGTGATACGTGGAAATTTAAACTAAACATATCTGGGAGAAACCAGGAAATTTTGGGGAGCACATTTGGAAAAGAAGAAGGAAACATCTCATCTTTGGAGAACCAAAGTGATGAAAATGTCTCTGTCCTGGGAGCTGGAAGTGCTTGTTATATCTATTTTAAGGCTATAATTTTACTTGCATGCAAATAAAGAATTGTTAAGTTTTTCTGGTGAATTAAACGAGGAAATTCATTGTAATCATTATAAAATGAAATTCTTTACTCTCTTAGTAATGTTTCTGCTTAAAATTTTATCTATTGTGATGTTAATATAGCTATATGTGCTCTCTTTGTTGTTTGCATAATCCTCAACTGGTTAGAAAAGATTTGTAAGAAATATTCCTCAGAGGGGTGCTTGGGTGGCTCCGACGGTTAAGCGTCTGCCTTTGGCTCAGGTCATGATCTCAGGGTCCTGGGATCGAGCCCCACTTTGGGCTCCCTGCCTGGCGGGGGGTCTGCTTCTCCCTCTCCCTCTCCCCCTCCCCCGCTCGTGCATGCTCTCTCTCAGTAAATAAATAAATCTTAAAAAAAAAAGAAATATTCCTTATTGAGTTAAGTTAAAAATAAGTTCTAAACATTGACAAAATGCCTTTTGACATGGAACAAAGTTCACACAAACATTAATGAATATCAAATACAATAAACAGCACATTCTTGGGGTCTGGGTGTGTGTATGTGTGTGTGCGCGCTCATAGCAAGCATACCTGGTGGTGTAAAGATACACACTCGGCTGTTTCTGGTAGTTTCTCCTAGGTAATGGTATGTTCTGATTTTTGTTTCTTTTTCCTTCTTTGTACTTGCTAATTTTGCAAAATAAGAGTCAATTTCTGTTTTTTTTTTTAAAGAAAAAATATTAAGGAAAAAGGAACAGCATCAGATGCATAAAGAGAAACCAAGTTATCTTTGGACTGGGGAGAATCACTGACTTGGGCAATAGTAATGTCTCCCGTATCTTTAACAAGAACAGTTTCAGTAGAGGGTTTGAAGCTGAAATTAGAATATAATGGACTTCAGAGAGGGAGAAACAAATCATTTGTTTTAATTGGCTGTGAAGGACATGACAAGGATAATGTATAAAGGATGTGTGACTGAAAAGGCAGGGTTTAATTTAATTTTATTTTATTTTTAGATTGAGAGAAAGATTAACATGTTTATGGGTGAAGGACAAGAAAGAAGATGAAAACAGAAAGGTCAGTTCATTGAGCAAGAGAAAGGAAGGCCTCAAAGGCACAGGCAGTGGGCTGGGCTTGTAAAAAGCAGAAACTGGGCAGGAAAAGGTAAAGGTTGCATTCTGGAAGTTCCTTTTAAAGCAAGAAATAGTAAGACCAGTGCTTAGCGGTGCTTACAAGTGAGAGGCAGGCAAGACTAGTTTCAACTTGCTTACTGTTTGCTTTTTTTTCTGAGAACAGAAACAGGGTCTTCCAAAAGAAAGGCCCTAGTTAAGAAAATTGGAAAAAACTTAGTCTTTATCTTGGTTTCTTATCTGAATAATTACACCATTCCAGTGGCCTTTTGTAAATAGACTCAGGGTTACTAATACTATAATCTCGAGTAAAAGATAAAGCAGAAATGCTTTCTTTCAGCCCCGCCAGCCTAAAATGACAATGGGCATTAATTATTAAATAATTATTATAAGTAATTCTCCTTAGATTTACACCCAAGGGTAACCATTTAAAATAATGTATTCATAATACTTAGTGATTTTCTTTTTCTTCCTTTTTTTAAGATTCTATTTATTTGAGAGAGAGAATGAGAGAGAGCATGAGAGGGGAGAGGTCAGAGGGAGAAGCAGACTGACTGCCAAGCAGGGAGCCCGATGCAGAACTCGATCCCGGGACTCCAGGATCATGACTTGATCCGAAGGCAGTTGCTTAACCAACTGAGCCACCCAGGCGCACTTTCTTTCTTTCTTTCTTCCTTCCTTCCTTCCTTCCTCCCTCCCTCCCTCCCTCCCTCCCTCCCTCCCTTCCTTCCTTCCTTCCTCCCTCCCTCCCTTCCTTCCTTCTTTCTTTCTTTCTCTTTCTTCTTTCTTTCCCTTTCTTTCTTTCTTTCTTTTCTTTCTCTTTCTTTCTTTCTTTTCTTTTCTTTCTTTTTCTTTCTTTCTTTCTCTTTCTTTCTTTCCTTCTTTTTCTTTCTTTCTTTCTTTCTCTTTCTTTCTTTTTCTTTTTCTTTCTTTCCTTCCTTCCTTCCTTCCTTCCTATTTTCTTTCTTTCTTTTTTTTCTTTCTTTCTTTCTTCTTTCTTTATTTCTTTCCTTCCTCCTTCCTTCCTTTTCTTTTTTCCTTCCTTCCTTCCTTCCTTTCTTTTTCTTTTTCTTCTTTTTTCTTTTTCTCCTTCCTTCCTTCCCTCTTTCTTCCTTCCTTCCTTCCTTCCCTCCCTCCCTCCTTCCTTCCTTCCTTCCTTCCTTTTTCCAGATGCTGTGACAAAGACATGGAACCCTTGGAGGGAGACAATGGGAGGGAAGGAGCCAAAAGATATACTGAGTTATTCAGTGCTGGGTATAATATAGTAACTCTCTGATGTTTATATTTGATATGTGATGAAACTAAACCCAAAGTGATGAAGTTATTTAACAAAGCTCATGCAGCTGGTAAGTAGCAGCACTGGAATTTTACTCTAGAACCCATGCAGTTTATACTATTCCAGCCTGGCTACAAATCTGAATTTCCTGACTGCTGATCCTAGAGCTCAGCCTCCCAGAATTGTGAAGCCAGCTGATGAATCCTTACAGAAGATGGGGGGAGAAAAATGGCAAAGTGGGAGAAGTTCTAGCTTCCAGGGAAGAAAGCAGGCCTCTAGTCCCTGGCTGGCTACATACTTTTCTTAGGTCACTCTTCATCTCTGGATCTCAGTTTCCGTATCTGAAAAAATGGGAACTTTGATCAAATGACCTGTAAGATTCCTTTCTAGCTCCAAAATGTAGGACCTCACTGTATCTGCTCTCTACCTTGAAGGCCCAGCCTGCTCTCCAGCATGTTATGTGCTTTCTAAGAGTCTGTGGGATAGAATGTTTATCCACAGCCACGCAAAGCAAGACAGGACAAGATGCAGTCCGTCAGGCCAGAGTTCTGGCTGCAACCAGCCTTAAGTAATCAGCAAGAAATACCTAACTACCAACTTCTGGCTGCCTCTCCAAGTGAGGAATGACATTGGTTAGCATGTACTCCCTTTTTCATGTAAAGAGATTGTCATTGTGTAGCCTCTATTCTATTTTTGGTTATATGTTTTGCAGCAATTCTCCTATGAGATTGTAATGTAAGTAAGATAGTTTTGGATTCATAAGGCAGTTATAAAATATATATTAAAGTGTTGTGTTCTAAAACACACTGAGAAGCTTTAAAGAAAGCACGTATCATGGGCCTTAGATGAACTCGCACATGTGTGTTAAGTCAGAGATCATCATAAGTGGAAATGACGATGGATCACCTCATTCACACCTCTCACATGTCAGATGAGGTCTTCACTGCACTCCCAGATGATTCCCAGAAACTCTGCCTGTACTTAGTGCAGGGACTGGCCACAGCAGCACACATACAGCAAGAAGAGATCACACAGAAGACCAAGGGGTGGGATCAGCCAGTCAACAGTGGGCCCAAAGAGAATTTTTGCCCTGGACATTGGGAGAGCAGAATCAGCTCCCAAGACAGAGACATTTCCATCGCCGTGGTTCTTCAAAGAGGAAGTACCTCCTTTCTCTTTTTCCAATGTGCTGCCCAAAATTCTTGGCTTCTCCTAGATATGTTTAGTTCAAATTTCCATGTATTACAAAAATAATTTTCCAATGCCTATAGCTTCTACTGATATTGAATAATATAATGAAGGGTTTTCAAAGAAGAGAAACCTTGTGGATGGAAGCTGTTTGACTCTGTGTATCACTCAAATCGGGGCAATGGTACTTGTGTCCCTGGTTCATGCTTACACTTGGCTTAGCAGCTGCTAGAAGCCTCTGTGCATTACAATAAAGAAGTCCATGCCATGCTTGGCTGCTGATTTTTACACATTCACATAATAAACACTGATGAAACAGAGAAAGACTGAAAATTATCTAGTCTCTTCTGACTTTTTAAATACAATATGACTCATATCTTGCAATGTGGCCAGCTATAAGATGGATAACTGTAACAGGATGGAGCATTCTTGGAATGGCTGAGAACTGCAGTTCTGCCCACATACCAGAGAGGCAGGCAGCAGGTAGGAAGTCCACCTACACAGACAGAAAATAATACTGAAATATATGGCAAGAAAAAAATCAGAGGCAATTGAAAGGGAAGCATGAGGAGGACAGAATACAGCATTAATTATGGGAGAAAAGACTGTAATTTCCATATCTGACAGAGCTGGATATCCACAGGGTGACTCAATCTGGAAGTTCAGGGAGGGAGACTGATGCACTGTATGTATGTATGTATGTATGTATGTATGTATTTATTTAATTTTATTTATTTATTTCAGAGAGAGAGAGAATGAGAGATAGAAAGCACGAGAGGGAAGAGGGTCAGAGGGAGAAGCAGACTCCCCGCCGAGCAGGGAGCCTGATGTGGGACTCGATCCCAGGACTCCAGGATCATGACCTGAGCCGAAGGCAGTCTCTTAACCAACTGAGCCACCCAGGTGCCCTGCACTGTATTTATTTTGTGAGATTCAGACGAAATGCACCAGGTCAGGGAGAAGTGGAAAGAACAAAGAAGATTCTTGGCCACAAAGTGATTTCCATACTCAGGAAGATGTCAGAATTGGGAAATACAGTGGGGCCAGCTCACCGAAAGTATGTCAAAGCCTATGAGGGAGTACGGGCCTCAAGGGGCGAGAGGAACACCAGTGGAAAGGGTAACTTGCTGCTGAGTTGGGGACCAGTAGTCCAATTCATCAACACTCCTTGCCTGCAAGAAGGATGACATTAAACGTTTATAGGGTTTCAGCTCTGCTGAGAGAGGCCCAGAAAGCCGAAAGACATTATAAAAGAGGTGCAAAGTTAGAGCAAGTTGCCAAGAAATTAAGTGGCACAAGAAATACCAGACTCCACCCCTAACATTCTTTAAAAAAAAAAAAAAAAGACTTCACAAAGCTTTCACCGGGTTTATAAATATAATTTTTTACTTTTGAAAGTATCTATTTTATCTTTATAACTAAGAATGTAATAGATTTGATGAAAGTTCCTCTGTGTATCTACTTTTTATTTTTTTTAATTTATTTTATTTATTTTTTAAAGATTTTATTTATTTATTTGAGAGAGAGAATGAGAGAGAGAGAGAGAGAGCACACATGAGAGAGGGGAGGGTCAGAGGGAGAAGCAGACTCCCTGCCAAGCAGGGAACCCAATGCAGGACTCGATCCTGGGACTCCAGGATCATGACCTGAGCCAAAGGCAGTCGCTTAACCAACTGAGCCACCCAGGTGCCCTGTATCTACTTTTTAAAAAGGCAACAGTACTGTGACAGATTTAAGCTTCCCTGATCTGAAATGACACTTCTTTTAGAATAGAAAAAAAAAATTAATGATACATGTACCTACTTTAATACTATACAAGAAAGCACAGTAATTTCGTACAATTCATTTGTGAACATGCAGACAGACATTTTATGAGCTGAGACTAACAGGATGCTACCTGCTCTTTACGAGCTTTTTTCTACTGATTTATGCCACAAGTATTTTGAATGGTTACTATGTGCCAGGCACTGTTCTTGTGGCTTGGGACCCAGCAGTGAGCAAACAGACAAAGATCCTTGCTGTTCTGAAGCTTGGATTTGAGTGAGGAAAGATACACAATAACCACAGATATATATATTTTAGTATGTTAGAAGATAATTTGCTATGGGGAAAAAAGTATAGAACGGAGTGGGATAAGGGAGATCTAGAGTGTGATGCTGGGGGGAGCATGATCTAAAAAGTGATCCTTGGGGTAATCTCAAGTAAACTTAATCATAAAGATCTGAGTGAAGATGTAAGAGCTGAGGGAGTTAGCCAAACTGACATCTAAGGGGGCATGTCTGGTGTATTCTAGGAATAGAAAGGAGGCCAGTGTGACTGGAGTGGAGGAGGAGAGAAGCAGGGAAGGGATAAGGGAGGGAAAAGAGGGAAGAAGAAGAATAGAAGAGACTTTGTTTCAAAAGTAATTTACAGGGGTGCCTGGTGGCTCAGTTGGTTAAGTGTGTGCCTTTGGCTCAGGTCATGATCGCACAGTCAAGGGCTGGAGCCCCACATTGGGTTCCCCACCTCGGCAGAGTCTGCTTCTCCCTCTGCCCCTCCCCCTGCTCGTGCTGTCTCTCTCTCTCTCTCTCTCTCTCAAGTAAATAAATAAAATCTTTAAAAAAAGTAATTTACATGCTGAAAATGTAATTTATATTGAACTAAATCTCCATAAGGCTCACTATCCCCAATGTAGCATTTGTACATAAATAGACATGTTCTATAAGATTCCAGTACTCCAAATAAATGTAACATTGGATCAAATAAAATTTTAACTTTATATTAGGTTGGAAAGCTATGTGGGAAAGGGGGAAGGGGAGGTGCATTTAAATGTCATAAATAGCTTACTTCAATAACAGAGCTGAAAATCTATCATCTATCTATCTATCATCTATTATGTATCTATCTATGTTTAATCCCTCAAGGCAACAGAGACCTGTTCACCTACCGGGCACATTGGAGGAGCTTGTGGAGCAACAAAATCACCAGATCTGGAGCCGTTTGAATGAACTGGGATGTAGGAACCTACATGTATCCAATACTCCAAAAACCAAAATATCAGTGTCAAGAAGAGGAAAATGTCAGTTGCTAGAAGCAAAGACTGGTCTCCTAATGAGTGGGTGAGTAGATACACATGCAATGCTAGTTTAATCATTAAGTGGTTTTCTTCTGCTTCTCTTTGCTTAGAGTAAGCTTAATAACTTTAATTTAATAAATTCCAACAATAAAAATGATAAGTTTATTTGGAAACATTTCTTTAAATGCACACATATCAACTTGCCAACTATGAAGAAAACAACAAAATTAGTCAGGCTTAACTATGCAGAGTATTCAATGCTGGAAAAACTCTTGAGAGCCTCCCCTAACAGGGAGCAATTTTTATTTCACATCTCTACTAGCATTCTCTAAGCATTAGCTTATTTATTCTACACAACAATCCCATGGTCTCGATTTTATTTATTTTTAAGTAGGCTCAAGCATGGAGCCCAACGTGTGGCTTGAACTCACAACCCAGAGATCAAGAGTCAGATGCTCAACTGACTGAGCCACCCAAGCTCCCCTCTATGTTCCTAATTTTAAACAGATGAGGAAACTGAAGCACAGAGAATTTGAGTAACTTGCCCAAGGACACACAGACAATAAAAGGTAGAGCTGGGATTTGAACCCTAGTGGCCTGGGTCCAGAATTGGACTCTATACCAAGGGCATTGTGGGCTTACCATATGTGGAACTTAAGAAATAAAACAAATGAGCAAAGGGAAAAAAAGAGAGAGAGAGACAAACCAAGATGCGGGTTCTTAACTATAGGGAACAAACTGATGGTCACCAGAGGGGAGCATGGGGTGGGGGGGAGGGGGTGAAACAGGTGATGGGGATTAAGGAGTACACTTATGATGAGCACCTGGGTGTTGTAGGGAAGTGAACAGCTATATTGTACACCTGTAACGAATATAACACTGCATTAACTATATTGGAATTAAAATAAAATGAAATAAAATAAGAAAATATGTATATGCCCAAGCTATTTATGAATGATATCATCCTGGAGGGAAAGCAACTATATACTATTGCAACATTAAGATAGGGAACACCAGGTAGACTGGGGCCGGGGGGTGGGGGGCGGTAAGAGTTCTCTTGAAAAGAGGCCAAACAAGATAAAGGTCAATTGTGGATACCTGACAATTGGCGGCAGTCTTCATACTCTTTCCATCTTTTGCAGGCTCTTCGTGGATCTAGTTTCATTACTGCTTCTGGAGCCCATAAGATGATAGATGTTTTCAGCCACAGGGTAGTATAACTTCTAGATGATTCTCATGATTTTGTGACGGCTACCGTGGGAGCTTCTACTGCAGCCCGGCAGCTTTCTATAGATGCCTGAATGGACCCTGGGCTCGCAGTCTCATCTTACAAATAAAACAGAGAATGACCCACAAATCACACTTGGGTGCTCAGTTTTCTCAATTCCTTCCGCTCTGGCAAGTTCTCCTTCTTTCTTTTTTCTCAGCTCTCTTTGGGAACTTGAGATCAGTTGGAGAAAGACGAGGGCTGCGGCTTTGCCACAGCTGCACCCACCACAGGCCACCCTGCCATCCTCGGTCCCCTCAAATGTGCCGTCTGGCCCCAGCAGCTGTTTATCCCACTGTCCTTGGCTGCGCCTGAACCCAGATGCGCTGCTTTGGTTTTACCATTTCATGAGCAAAAGAGTGAAGCTGAAGGGCACCTAGGTGGCTCCGTTGGTTAAGCATCTGTCTTCGGCTCAGGTCATGGTCCCAGTGTCCTGGGATCAAGCCCCGCATCTGGCTCCCTGCTCAGCGGGGAGTCTGCTTCTCCCTCTGCCCCTCCCCCTGCTCGTGCTTGTTCTCTCCCTCAAATAAATTAAAAAAAAAAATTCTTGAAAGAGCAAAGGAGAAGAAATGTTGTCAGTAATATCAAGTACTGCTGAGAGCACACAGAGGGTTGAGATACGAATAAAAGGTTATCAGTTACATCACTGAACATAGTTTCCACGGAAAGGTAAGTGGAAGGCAGACTTCAATGTGGAAGAGTAAAGAGAAGTTGAAGAAATAGACAAGGAAAGGAAATGTTGGCATTTCAATAAGATTGGCTGAGGAGAAACAGGGAAATGGACTGGTGGCCAGAGAAGGAAGTGGAGCCAAGGGATACTGTTTTTACTTGATGACTGGTTCTCTGAATGTGTTAGCAACTAAGGGAGAAAACATCAAAAAGGAGGCAAGTATAGTGGACTGGAGAATAGGTGGATGGAAAAGGTTGCTAAAGGGAGATGAACAGCAAGAATACAATTTCGGGAGAAACTCAAAATGTCATGTGGTCAATCCCCTCTTCTTTTAAGGATAACAAACAAACATAATAATAGGGTTCAAAGCTACTTTGTTAACTAGTCAGCTGGCTTTAATTTCTTACCTAATAAATTTTCCTAAATTTCCTTTTGCATTATTTGTGTAATGAGTAGGTCAGTTAATGATATGGTTTTGATTTGTGTTAGTAGAAAACCCCAAAACTCCTAACCACTTTTCTCATATCTGTTATGTTCTTCTTATGAAAAAGTTTTGCTTAAAAATCAGGTAAATTAGCTTAAAGGAAGAACAGGGATTAATTTATGTTTGTGTATATATAATCAGTCCCAAAGAAGTTGACAGGATATTAAATGTGAAACAAACTGAGCTTATCTTTAATAAACACTGTGGAATTAGTGGAACCATTGTTATTTCCAAGAATAGAGATGCTAAAATATCACGTTAATTCTCAGTTATTCACACAGTTGGAAATAGGCTTGAGTCAAGAATCCAAAAGGGCAAATTAATCATGCATTTAATACACATTGTTTCTGGAAGGTTTAGTGGGATTTCTATTTATATGTGGAGATTCTGATGCTTGAGAGTATTTAAAGATTCCCCAAAATGAACCTGCATATGTAAATATCTACCATTTAATTAGATTTACTCTGGTGCTGCTGCCAAAAGCCACACATACCCAGAGCTACATCTTCCTTCTTATTAAAGGAAAACAATTATCTTGCTAGTTTATACTGGTACCTAAGGTAGTCAATTGCATTAGCTAAAAAGGAAGGTGGTTTACTATGTAAAAAGTGTTTAAGTATGTTAATGAAGAATCTCCCTAATTAAATACAGGAAGTGACAACACTGGTCAGAATATTTAGGCATGACTGAAAGTTAACTTTACGTTAACACTGGATTCTTATAAGCTCTCTGCAGTTTTTCTATGCTCCCACTAGAGCCTGGGCATTTATCTATTATTGTATTATCAATATATGCAGAATGTTTCCCGGGAGCATATTTTATGTAAGCTACAAAAGGGGAGTTACAAGCTTTGGAACACAGAAGAAAATCATCTGACCTGGACATGAAGAGTAATTACATGAAGTCTTCAAGAGTAAGTGATCTATAAACTGGGATGTGAAGGATTGGTTTGCATTTTAGAGGAGCTTTGGTAGACGTTATGGTGACTGTAGAAATGGGCAGTAGAGATCATGGTACCGGTGTGGTAATTGGTAATAGAGAACATCTGGTTATATTAGACGGAGTTTTCAAGCTAATGTGCCCTAGTTACACTGCCATGATGCGAAAGAGTTATCGACATATTTGAATCTTGATTTCCCGATTCTTGGTTGGGGAGGGGTCTAGGTGCGATCCCAGGTCAATTGCCCCTAGACACAATGTTAAAAAGAAAACCACAGGCCCAAAATGGCATTCGTAGGCCAAGTCACCAAACCAGGGCTTAATACCTAACCTAACTGCCTGTCAAGCTCCCCCAGAGATATGTCTTAACTAGTCAAGTCAGGAATTTTCTGATCACCAATAAAGTAATCAGTCTTAGGGGCCCTCTCTGTTCCCCAAAGGAAGAAGAGGTAATCCACCTAATAAGATCCCCTGTCCTTCCCCCTATGGGAAGGTGACCTTGCTTTTTTGGCTAATAACTTTCTTGCCCCAACCTCTTTCCTACAAAAACCTTCCATTTTTACAACTCCTCAGAGCTCCCCTCTACTTGCTAGATGAAATACCGCCTGATTCATGAATTGCTTAATAAAGCCAATTAGATCTTAAAATTTACTCAGGTGAGTTTTTGTTCTTTAATACAAGCAAACTTGTTGATTTATCCTGGCGTGTCATGCACGTATTATGATTTTGCCTGTGTTGTGAAGTAAAGTTGCTTGGAAAGCGCTGCCTTAAAGAGTGGGTGTGGCTACCACACTGAGTGAAAATTGGTTGGGGGAGGAAAATGAGGCTATAAAGGTGAGCATGGAAAGATCACGAAGGGCCTTGTAAACCATTATAAAGATTTCGGGGAGCCATCGAATGGATTTAGGCATAGAACTGACGTGAAGAAATTCACATCTTTGGAAAAACCACTCTAGCTGGGGTAACAGAATAGATTGGAAGGAAGTCAGCCAAGCAGCAAGGGAGACTAGTTAATACATTGTCACAATCTGGAATTATGATTACTGGCCTGGGAAAAAAGCTAAGGGGTTGGAGAAACTGTAGAACCTGGAAATTAAGTAAATAACCAAAGGAGGGCAAAAGGTAAGGGTCAAGGATGACTTTCAGGCATTTGGTTTAATCAATTAGGTGGATGATAATAGGAATAGCTGATGTTTATGAAACAGTTTTAATAATCTTATCTATATGCCTGCCACTGTCTCAAGAATTGTATCAATTCATTTCATTCTAACAACATTCTAACAACATGGCAAGTATCAATCTGTTACTCAGAAGAGCCACTGGAATGGAAATACACATTTGGGAGTCAACAGCTTATGGGTAGAAAGTTGAACCATGGAACTTAATGAGACTGACTGGCAAGAGTGTGTGTAACAGAAGAGGGCTGAGAATGAAAAATTAAGCCCATAGAGACATTGACATTTAAGGAATAGACAAAGGAAGACAAGGTAGCAAGAAAAATCTGAGCAAAAGGGGTTAGCAAGGAAAAATAGAGAAAGAACCAAAAGAAAGCAGAGGAGTGTGGTGTCACAGAGGCCAAGGAAAGAAAGATTCTGGGAGAAAGGAACGGAAGAATGATGTTAAGTGCTACAGTTACAAGGACTAATAATGATCCATTGGATTTAACTCTAAGAAATCACTGTAATCATTAGTGGGAACAAGTCTATTATAATAGACTTGTAAAGGCAGAAATCATATAGAAAAGTATGAAGAGTGAGGGGCTGTTGGGAAGCAGTGAACTGAGAGTAGGTAACCCATTTGAAGAGGGGTCCTTAATGGGAAAGGAAGATGATGGTAGATGGAGGCCAACGTGGGGTTGAGGGACACTTTTGTTGTTCTTAAGAGAGATTTAAGGAAGCTTAATGCTGCTGGGAAGGAGAAAAGGAGAAAGAACGTGGGTTCAAGAATATAGGAGGGAGATGGGCTCATTAATAGGTAAAGTCCTTGAGAGAGTGGCTGAGATAGAAAGGCAGAGAGCCCAGGCAGAGATTAGGAGGAGGGACACCGATTCTTTTAAAAGAGAAGAAATAAGAGAATAGTGAGTTTGGAAGCAGGTGAATCTTTAGATTGAGAGACAGATGTGGAGAGAGCTTTTATCTGATGACTATGTTTTCCCTAACGACTAAGTATTTTGGTGTTTTAAGAATAAGGGAGAAGTTGGGGAGGCCCTGGGTCGAAGTTTACTTTGTTGGTGTAGTGCTGGAAACACTGGATTCTTCTATGTTTGTTTGTTTTTTATGAGGCAGTGGTGGCAACAGATTGGGATCTAGATGATTGGTCAGAGGAGAGGTTAGAATGTGAACCATGGAATCATGGCTGGAGGGGAACGCTGTGAGTTATTGAAAAAACTGATAGGTGAAGATAAAGGAAAAGGACCCTGGAATTACAAGTTGTCAGGACTTCGTAGGACAGATGGTGAGGGTGTAACTACATGGCCAGAGAGTAGGATGACTAAGCTGAAGATTTTAAGGATGGCAGTTCTGCATGGTGACAAGCTCCAGAGCATGGTCACTGGGAATGGGAATGAGATGTTTTTACAAAGATGTTTAGCAGAGCCCCTGGGTGGCTCAGTCGGTTAAGTGACTGCCTTCAGCTCAGGTCATGATCCCAGGGTCATGGGATCGAGTCCCATGCCATGCTCCCTGCTTCACAGGGAGTCTGCTTCTTCTTCTGCCCTACTTGTTCTCTCAATCTTTCTCTTTATCTCTCTCAAATAAATAAAATCTTTAAAAAAAGTGAACAAGCTTACAAATAGGTAAAGTTATTTTAAGTAAGGAGTCAAAATGTAATCTGAAGTTCTCAGATCCACCTCATTCTGTTTCTTTTGTTTATCCACTTCATTCTGTTTTTTTTATTTTTATTTTTATTTATTTTTTTTTTTTGAGGTGAAAGCCAAGTTTGTTGAAGCTATAGAAAGAGCAGATACAGATACAGATGGAGTGGTGTGTGTGGGAGACTCAGAAAGGGAATAAGGAGCATGAATCTCCAATCTCATTCTGTTCTAGTTCAAGCATGAGAATCAACAGAGAAATCAGTGATTGTCTCTAAGAAGGAAATTTCAAAACCAAGACACCTGTACCTATGTATACCTCTCAAAAACCTCTGGTGATACAGTTGCCATGTCCTTAGGACTTTGAACTCTTGCCTAGCACAGCCTTCCTTTAGCAGCGAGGTAACTTTGCACCCAGAGTCAAGGGTGCCTTGCAGAGAAAACCCAATGAACTTTCTGCAGCTGTTTTCCCCCCATCTCAGCTGGAAGCACCAATGCCTTGGCATCTTTTCGTATTATTAAAACAAAACTTTACCTCCCGACAATGTTGCAACCTGTAGTTCCAAGATAGCAATGCTTCCAGAGCTCCTTTTTATGTAAGTGTGGAGTGTTTATTACTATTAATGGGATGATTCTAATCAAATAGAAAAGTTAGAATCAAAGGAAAGTCTATGGAGGAAAAAAACTGATTTCATGAAATTTTATTATATCAGAATTGTGAACACAGCCTAATGAACTGTTCTGCCACTACTTTCGAAACATGGAAAAGATCTTTTACTTGTCTTTTCCGTTTCCAAAACTACCAGGCTGCACTCACTTTGCCCCGGTGCTCCTTCTAGCATTTGTGTCACTCCTGCCTTGGAATGCTGAATGTCTCCTTTGTCAGCTTTGAAATATATTGTCTCTCAGGCACTTGGGGCTTAGTTGGTTGAGCTTCTGGTTCTTGATTTCGGCTCAGGTCATGGTCTCAGGGTTGTAGGATCACGCTCCATGTTAGGCTCAGTGCTCAGGGGGGAGTCTGCTTAAGATTCTCTCTCTCCCTCTCCCCCTCAGCCCCCCCTTTAAATAAATAAACCTTAAAAAAGAAAAGAAAAGAAAGATATTGTCCATAGAACTTCTACAAGGATCATCATTCCTCCCCATATTTGAAGTTTAGGTTTTGTGGGCTGCTCATCTCATGAGCAAGTCACCTATCATTCTCTGTTCTTACGTGATGACGATCTTTTCCAAATACTATTCAAGATCCACTTAAATCTTATCTCCTTCATGAAGTCTTCTCTGGCCATCCTAAGCTGCAGAGTATTCTGTCTCCCATGACGTGAAATACATAGTTCAACACGTATTTGTTGGATGCCTACTAAGGGCAGGCACTGTACTAGGTGCTGGTGATACACTGTTCAATAAGATGACCTATGTAAGCATAAGGGCAAAATGCATAGTATGAAGTAAGTACTTAGTAAATAAATATTTCTGCAGAAGTTTCAAGGTGGAATAAAAGAAATTGAACATTTATTTATTAAACGTGCCTTTCTGTAGATCAGGACTTTAATCTTCAGAATATTCCTTAAGGCCTTACATATGACAAAACTGGCCAGAAGGGGTTATAGGTAAGTAACACCTATAAAAGCCATGTGATACAACAGAAATCAGGGAGCATCTGTTTGATCCCAAAGCCATGCTTTTACCTCTTTACTGAGGCTCCCTCGCAGAGTAGAAAAGACAAGGCTGATTACATTTGCAAACATTTATTGAGTGCTTATTAGAAGCCAGGTACTATATTAAGTACTTTACTTAGGTAATTATTTAATTCTTAGACAGCTGATACTGACATGAACACAATCATTATCCCTATTTTAAAGATAAAGAAAATGACTGATGAAGAGATTACATAACTTGTCCAGTGCCTCCAGCATGTAAATGCCACAGCCACTATTTTATCCCATTTTCTCCTGACTGCAGACCTCAAGATCTTATCCATTTTATTTTATTAACACCTAAAGGTGAGGAGACTAGATTGCACTTCTAGCTCCATCCTTATGACTTGATTGAACATATGTCATTTTCTTCATAGTCTCAATTTCTCGGTTTTTCAAATGAGAAAAATGATGTCTATTCTGAATTTTTGTGGGGCAGTGTGGGGTTCAAATGAGAATGATTTATCAGGTGCTTTATTAATAGTAAATAACAAAGAGAAAGGTATATTTTAGACCGGGATACTGGCTAGGACCTTCTGAAAAGCTGTCTATTGTCAAATCTATTACTCAGGGAGTCACTTTTAAGTTTAGAGTTCATTTTTAATGAACAAATTTAGTAATGATAAAACTACCTTTTTAAAAGATTTTATTCATTTATTTGTCAGAGAGAGAGAGAGAGCACGAGCAGGGGGAGCGGCAGGCAGAGGGAGAAGCAGGCTCCCCACCAAGCAAGGAACCTGATGCAGGACTTGGGATCATGACCTAAGCCAAAGGCAGCTTCTTAACCCACGGAGCCACCCAGGCATCCCAAAACAACTTGATTTTTAATGTGGATTGTTTTTAGTAGATAGTATGGAAAGGTGTCCAACCAAGCAAGTTAATGTTTCATGTTATTATCCTGAGAGTTAGCCTTACATGGGGCTTTCTACTGATTTTGAGACATTTGGGAAAATTAGAACGGCAATGCACACCACACTGTGATGTTTCAAGGTACAGTGAGGGTCTCAGATTCATTAAAAGTAATCTATTGAAAGGTCCGGAAGACACTGGAGGCCCAGAAGGCAGCTCTGGTCAGGGGTTCTTCTGGGAAAGACAGAGGCGGGCCTGCAGGGTTCTTCCCCGCTGGGGGTGGGGGGGGATGAGAGGGCATGGCCTCCCAGGGTATGTAACCTGCTCCCTTGTGAGGAATCCAGTGCCCTGGGGTCCCTTGTCCAGAGAGACTTTTTATCCTGGGGCCTGGGAGGCCAGACGGTGCTGCCAGCCAGCCCTTGGTGCTCATGCTGCCCCCTGCATGCTTGCGCCTGAGACCAGCAGGCTCTTTGCTGAGCCTGGGAGACAGTGCTCCAGAGGGGCACACACTTGTGCCCAGGCGTCCTGGTTCTCAACTCTGAGATTCCGGTTTCCAAGACCATTCTTAAGTCTCCTTTGCAGTGCCTGGGGTGTAGGCAATGATTAACTGGGGGTTTTCTGGCTCTGGGAAAGTCAGTGGTTAAGGGCATGGGCTGTGGAGGCTGACGGATGAAGTCAAGGAACAGCAGGACTAAAGCAAAGTGCTTATAGAAGGTCACCCCCATTAGGCTGGAGGTCTATCCTGTGTAGAAGTTACCAGACAGTGCTGACTCAGAGTGGTCAAAACTGGAATGGGTATGCTTTTAGCATAAACTAGTCTTCTGGGGGAATTAGTCCAGTGCTGATGACTTCTGACCCCCTGCCTCCTCAGTTAAGCTGAAGCTGTGGAGCGCACCAGGCGGTTCTGGTCATCATGCTTCAGGCATTTGGGGAATCAATGGAGGGACAGAGAAGCACTGTGGACCCGTTCCCCGGGATGTCACTACCACATGGGAGGCACTACTGGGGAGAAGAGGGAGGGGAGGGGAGGGGAGGATAAAGCTGACTCTTTGTGAGACTTTGGGCACATTCTTTCTCTCTTCGGGGTTTCATTTCTCCAGTGGTCACCGTACGGCTTGGCTGGGGGGACAACCCTGGGGTGGGTCACAAAGATGGCTCCAGCCTTGTCTCTGCCTTCAGTGGAGTGGAAGAGGAGACAGTAAACAGAGTTACAATCCTAGATGACTGGGGTGGTGGCAAAAGTCTGTGGCCAATGACTGAGGGACCCCAGAGGAGGGGCAAATCATGTCACCTGGGGAGGACACTTGGATGAGATTGTTGTGATAGAACCAACATGCCCAATCTGAATCTTTTCACCACCCCAACCTGGGCCTGGCCAGGAGGCAGCTCAAGAAATGTCTTCGGAGGCCTCAGTCTTGCTGAAAGGAGGTACTCCCCGCTCCGGAGTTTCTGTTGACTACTGAGTGTCTTTGGTGTTGGGGCGGGGTGTGTGAGGGGTGTCAGATAGGCTAGGGGTCAGGCTGACCCGATGGCCCTGAGCCTTTAGACACACCCATCTTTGCTTAAAACCTTTCAAGCTCATCCCTTTGCCTTCAGGATAAAGTACGGATTCTTTAGCAGATCAAGGCCTTGAGTGCACAGACTCTTCAGACTAGACTAAAATTTCTCAATTTTGGAGTTGGATAATTCTCCATTGTTGGGGGCCATCTTATATACTATATGATGTGTGGCAGTTTCCCTGGCCTCTATGCGCTGAGATGTCAATAGCGCACATACCTCTCCCCAGTGGTGACAACCGAAAATGTCTCCAGACATTGCCACATGTCTATCCCCTGCGGGCACAAATCATCCCTGCAGGAGAACCACTGGACTAGAGGAGAATCAGCTACTCAACCTCTTTTGTTTCCAGAAACGTGCCTTTCTATCTCTTTCCTCATACAGACTTTTCTCCCTTCTTAACCTGGTTGATCCTTACTAGCGCTGCAGATCTCAGAATTCTCTCCCCCAGAAACTCCTCTCAGACCCTCTTAGACTGGGCCACGTACCCTCTTTGGGCTCCTGTAGCCCACTCCCCTGTTCCAGCTCTGCACACTTGGGATTGTCACTATGTGGGGACCAGTTTGTCTTCCCCACTAGGCTGGAAGCCCCAGGAGGGCAGAGTCTTCATCACACTGGTTTCCCAGCACCACCCAGCTCAGGGCCAAGTGCAAAACAAGAGCTCAGTGTTTGTGGACTGAATGGATCTTGAAACAGAGATTAGGCTGTGGAATTCCCTGATGCAGATGGTGGATGCCAGCAGTAAGGTTCTGCTGTGATGTCTTGCTTCTTCCAGCCCCTACCCAGCTGTCAGGGTCGCAGTGGTTTCTCAGCCCTCATGGGCCTCTTTACAGATGTTTCTAAGGATTGGATGTGAGATTGGATGTGTGGGTCCAAAAGCAAGAACAGTGTGTTAGTCACTACCACTCTCCCCTGTTCACGGGACCTGGCACAGAGCAGGAGGCTTGGTCCAATCTCCTGCCCAGCCAGCTTGCTCCTTCATTAGCCAGATTAGCCAGGGGCTCAGACATGAGGCCACACTCTGCCCTTCATTCCTTCAGCTAATGTGTGTTGAGGCCTCCCCCTACATGTAGGCCCAGTGTTATGGCTGGGATACAGTTGTGAAAAAACAGAGGCCCTGCCCTCTTGGAGCTCTGTTCTAATTGAAGGCAAGGGTACAGTGGGGCGAGAGGAGATCAGGGATGAATAATGAACAAGATGAATAAAAAACACTATATAGGGGGTCAGATGGCAATGACTGCCATGGAAAGAAAGAAAGTGGAGGAAAAAGTGAAGGCCAATGGGTAGGAGAGTTGCAATTTAGAAAGGTGGTCTAGGAAGTCATCTCTGAGAAGGTGATATCTGAACAAGGACCTGAAGGATGTGTGAGAGCCACACTGATAAACAGGGGAAGAGTGTTTTGAAGTTAAGGGAACAGCCAGTGTGAGGGCCCTGAGGTGGGAGGGGCCTGCTATGGTAAAGGAGCAGCTTGGTGGCCCATGTGGTTGGAGTAGGTGAAGTGAGGGAAAAGAAGTAAGAGCGGAGAGGCAGGGAGAGGCCAGCTCATACCAGGTCTTGGGCACCACAGTGAAGGCTCTTGCCTTTACTCCAAGGGAAGTGGGAGTCTCCAGGGACTTATCTCTTACTGAGGTAAAACTTAGATACCATGGTCGGTGTAGCATTCAGTGGCTTTCAGCTCATTGATGCAGGTGCACAGTGAGCTATCAGAACCGTCTGAGAACACTTCCATCCCCTCAGAAAGTTCTCGTTCCCTTTTGCAGTACCTCTCCACTCACACCCCCAGCCCCAGGCGACCACTAAAGTGTCTCCTGTCTTCACAGTTTTGCCTTTTCTAAAGATTTCTTTAAAAAAAAAAATCAATATAAGGTGTTTTATTTAATCTATTGTAAGCTGAGAAAACAGCTCTGAATGCATGCTAGAACTTTACAGATTTACTCTCCCCCACCTGTGTTTTGTGTTTGGTGTCACAGTTTATATACTTTTACCTTATGTACCCATTAGCAAATTATTTTAGTTATAGTTATTTTTAATACTTCTAACTTCCATGCTGGAGTTATGTGAATTACCCACCACCAGCACAACATTCGAGTATTGTGAATTTCACTATATGTTTACATTTACTGGTAACAGGAAAACATGTGAAAGTGTAAATCTAATTAGGCATCCTTTTCATTTCAGCTTGAAGTCCCTTTACCATTTCTTAAAAGGCCAGTCTTGATGAATGCCTTCAGCCTTTGCTTGTCCAGGAAACTCTCCTGCCATTTTGAAGGACAACCATGCTAGGTAGAGTATTCTTGGTTGGCAGTTTTCTTCCTTCAGCACTTTTTGGAGCCTTGTGGTTTGTGGCTTTGTGATCTCAACTCCTGACAGAGACATGGTCATCACTTCACCCGGGTGCGTGGCTAACGTCCCCTTCAAAACTCCCACTCTAGAAGAACTCAGCCATTCTAGCTTTTCTGAGTTTGCTCCTAGCATTTAGCTGGAGAACAACCACAAAACAGCCCTTTCTCTCCACGTGCCAGGGCTGTTTCCTTCTCCAAAGAACGTGACCAGATTCAGCCTAGAGACTGCAAGACCCTGGGTGCTTCATATCCTTTCTCTTCATATATATCCTAAGGCTCCTTCTTTTGCTCCAAAAAGATAATCAGGTCTGGCTTTGACACAACGAGACCCAAGAAGAGGTTTCTGAAGCTCTCACATCACATCCCCATACAATCCCCACTGAAGATGGTTCAGGCATCCCCCACTCCTGAGAGAATTTCAGGGCCACATCCCGGAATGTCAGCAGTCCCTGAGAACTGGCCATTTCTTTTTCTTTCACCTCAGCCTCTAGACTTACTTTTCAGAAGAGATGTGTGGAGAAATCCTCTAAGGATTTCTTATAAGTAGAACTTGTCGACAACAACAAATCCACATCCTAGTTAATATGGCTTTTTAGTACTTACTCTTCAGGGGTGAATCTCAAAAATAAATAAGGGCATAATTCAAAATGATAGCAATACTGCCTTTTAAGTTTGGTTTGTAAACTGAGGCATGAAGAGGCCAAATGAGTCACCACGTCATAAAATAAGTCACTCCCAGTAAGAAAAGAAAAACAGGGGATGTGATTCTGAGATTTCAAACCCCTATTCTGCATTGCTTCCTCCTGTTTAAACTTTTCACCCTACTAAAACTCTCTCCAATGAAAACAGCCTTAGGTAGGAAATCCCAATGTTTGTAGACTCACTTTTGAAAAGAACGCCTTGTATGTTTGTGTTTGATAACACTGTTGTAGTTACTAAAATATCAACTCATGTTTCTGGAATTTTGTAGGATTTCCACTGTGGAGGCAAGGTTATTTGTGTGTGCAAGCTTCTCAGTTCAGTATTTTCTTTAATGTCGGGTTGCTCTGGAATCATATAAATAATTGAATTTCCTTGATATACAAGCTAGTCTAAATTGGTTTTGAAAAATGATTAAGTGTGACTGGATAATTTTGTGCCACAATTTTTCCACCTGTGAGGTACTTTACAAAAGAGGAATACAAACATATTGCTTACACAAGCCCTCGGCAGAGAGAACAGAATAAAAATAGTAAAGGGTTAAAAGTGGTCATTTTAGCAAAATGGTTTAATCTGCACTGCGGTTATTTCCTTTGACGGTATTTCTGTTGCCCTATTAGACCACGAGTCCGGAGCAATAGGAAATTCAGTGACTACTGGTGGCAGACAGGTTGAATAAACAGGCTTTGTTTTCAGATCTATCAGACAGATAGATATCTTAAATTTGAATCTGTAACATGGAAGAAATAAAACAAAGCAGAAATTTCAATAATTTACTTAACTGATATCTCAACCTTCACCCTTCCGCTTATATTTCTTGGCATATCAAACAATTTTACAAGATATCGTAAGACAAATGTCAAACCCTCGTATTCAGGGTTTATTTTCAAGCAGTTCCTAGAATGTTCAAGACATAGTCACATCTCACAGCAAGAGGGAGACAACACTGATCAAATTTTCAAATCCAAACAGAATAAGATACCATAAGAGTTCTGTAAAAACAGCATAAGAATAAGTACTAGTCATAGTTTAAAAGAACATTAATGGACCATATTGTCCATTAAATTTCAGAATATTGGAGTAATGAAATTTGCTAAGGAAGAATTGTCTGCTACCAATTTTGATACTTGGTCCAGCAAGAACAACCCCAAGAAAGCATCAGGATAGAAGAGAGAGTTTGTTGTTAGGGTTATAAGAAATTTTGTATTTTGAGTAAATACTAAAGATGATCAAAACTAAAGCAAGTATAGATTTATGTACATGTTGTATGTTGCATTCAAAGTTGTCCTAGTGTTTTGTGGTCCTGATAGAATTAATTATTTCACCTTAAGATACTGAAGACCAGATCAATGATTGACACCTAGTACCTTTGCAACAGGTGATTTTAGACATAATGTCAGATCTAGGGAGCACACAATGTAAAAATCAAACAATCTGTGGATTGTTCCTTACTCATAATGAAGAGTAATGTCTAGTATTAGTTGGCAAATGTTTAAGCATCCTATTAATAACAATTATAAATCATAACAACTACGAATGCATAATACAGTGGTTTTTAATTTTCTTTTTTCCACCTGAACCTTCCACAGAGTACACCACAAAAATCACCAAGACTCATACAAGATATATAATTAGAGGGTAAATCTATCTGTTTACACTGAAGATAATAACTTTCTACTATTCCAGAGCTCCCCCTTTCCAATAGCAATATCTATTGCCCAAAAGAGGCAGGAGAGTGTATCAGCGGAGATCAAGGGGTTTGGCATCAGATAAACCCACATTCAAATCCAGCTCTGCAACTTGCCAGCTGAGTTTCCAATAGTCTGTTGTACAAGTCATTTCATCAGAATGACTCAGTTTCTTCATCAGTGAAATGGAAAACAGAGTTGTTGGAAAAATAAATCACCTTGTTCAAAGACCATGGAAGAGCAACTGGCTTACAGTAGGACTCAGTATATCATGGTTCAAATATCTATGAAAATTAATAATCAGAATTCTAGTGGGACTAAAGTTACAGCAAAATGGACCTGAAGAATATTGCCCCCAGATTATGATAAAGTGCAGAGAACCATTCCTTTTTAACTATAGAAAACATGTTCTTCTACGTGATTGGAACACTCGTATTCTCAAGAAATAGTTAGCCTCTCACTGCCTTTTTTTTAGTACTATATAAAAATAAAACCTGACACATTTTTACCTTTTACTCTTTAATCTCCTTTTGAAAGCAATCATCAAACCATGAGATGCACTACGATACACTTAAGGTTACATTTTCTTTTACATAATCTATATCACATTCTTATCTTTCTGATGATATATTATCTCATTTTGAATTTAGAAAACCATGCCAGTATATCTGCAAATCATTCCTGCAGGAAGCAAAACTCTTTCATCATCCTTCTCATTCTCACTGACTTTAATATCCAAGGATAACGTTTTTCTAACTTTGCTTTAGCTCCTGCATGATCCTACATAGCTACATTTTAGGTGGAACATCACTGAATAACAAACATCTAATTTACTGCCAGACCAATAGATTATTTGATAGAGAATGGCTAAACTCTTTTTATCTACAGTTAGACTTATTTTTAAGACACCTTCGAAGTCCCATGTGGCCATACGCCTCAGTTTCTGGTAGTGCAACGTGGGCAGAAATGTCCCATGCCATTCTTCCCCCATTATTGAGCAGAATGCCAGTGCCCAGAGAGTCCTCGATGCTACACACTGAAGAATGAGGGCACAACAGACTTGGGATGGGAATGACTGTGTTGAGCAGAACCCTTGCCCCTACTGCAGATCAGCCTCTACAAAAGCAAGAAACAAACTCATGAAGTCTATGAGATGTCAGAGTTTATCTCCTATAGCGTCTAGCATCCTTAAATAATATAGAAATTGTTGCATTTCACAGTTATAACTTTGACATTTATGTCTAGAATTTATTTGAGTTAATTGTTGTATAAGGAGTAAAATAAAGGTTGATTGTTGTTTTTTTCCATACAGACATCCAGAACCATTTGTTAAAAAATTTTCCTTTCTTATTGAATATGTGTCGCATTTTTGCTGAAAGAGAAATGATCATGTATGTGTGGGTGTACTTCTGGAAGCCTTCTGTTCCATTGATCTAGATGGCTATCCTCTCACCCATACCACCTTGTTCTTGATTACTGTAGTTTTACTGTAAGCCTTAAAATCAAGTGGTGTGGGATGCCCGGGTGGCTTAGTTGGTTAAGCGTCTGCCTTTGGCTCAGGTCATGATCCCAGGGTCCTGGGAATGAGTCCCACATTGGGCCAAGGAGCCTGCTTCTCCCTCTCTCTGCCACTCCCCCTGCTTACGCTCTCTCTCTCTCTCTCTCTCAGACAAATAAATAAATAAAATCTTTTAAAAAAAATCAAGTGGTGTAATTCCTCTAACTTTATGCTGCTTTTTAAAATTACTCTGGCTATACTAAATTGTTTGCACTTTCACATGAATTTTTAGAATAAACTTGTCAATTCTATCTTAAAAGCCTCCTGAAATTTTACTGAAATTACATGAAATCTGGATCATTTTTGGTAGAACTGAAATCTTAGCAAAACTGAGTCTTCTAATTAGTTAGGGTAATTCTCACTATTTAGGTAAGTCTTCTTAAACTCAATTCATCAAGGATTGTAGTTTGCAGTACATAGGTCTTGCACCTATTTTGTTAAGTTTATCCCTAAGTAGTTTGTTTTCTCACGCTATTGGGAATGAAATTATTTGTTACTAGTATATAGAAATACTACTGGTTTTTGTATAGTATACAATATTGGATCTTGTGTTCATGCTCAATTAACTTAGTTTTAGTAGGGTTATTATTATTATTATTACTATTATTATTCCTTAAGATTTTCTATGTACTCCCACAACACCATTATGCTGTCTGTATATAAAAGCAATTTTACTTCTTCCTTTCTATAACATATGGTTTTAATTTCTCTTTCTTACCTTACTGCACCAACTGAGGCCTCCAGTATAATGCTAATTAGAAGTGGTAATGGTGGACATCCTTGGCTTTGTAAGGTCCCGAGCAGGCTGCTCCCAGATGTGCCGCTTTGGCATGAAGAGTATTTTGAGTTAAAAACAATCAAAACCCAGCATATTCAGGAAAAAGCTCTTGACCTCCCCTTCAACTGCCTGCTAGTAACATAAAGAGACCTATTAACAGATTATTTTTTACCTAAGAAACTTATCTGTATAACAGGGCAGCCTTTGTTTTCCAAATATCTCCTTTTCACTTTCCTACTAATGGTCTTCCTCCCTTTGTATTCTCAGATCTCAGCCCTGAATCCTTAGTTTTTAGGATGCCATATAGCCTTTTCTGACTGTCTTTGGATTTTCACGTCTGAGTGGATCCCTCATATGTACAAGATTAAATCTGATTTTCTCTTGTTCATCTACATCATGTCAATTTGATTCTTGGTCTAGCAGAAGGATCTTAAAAGGCAGAGGAAATTCTTCTTTCCCAACGTTGGTGTAGTCGGCAGGACACTTGAACTCCTTGGACACTGCTCACCTCAGACATTGCTGCAACTGAGAGATCCTTGGGATATCTGACGAACAGCCCACAGAAGATTTCTTACTATACCAGTTCCCTGGAACCTCTATCTGCATAGTCCGATGGAGCAAGAATGGTGAGAAAAATTCTTTCTGTCTTTTTCTAATTTAGATTAGCAGGAGAAAACACTTAGGGAACTTAGTAACTCTTGGTAGAAATTTGGTAGAGTACTCTTTGGTTATTCTCGAGTTTCTTCCCAGAGATGGTTTTTGTTTTCTTTTGTCTATGTCTTTTATGTCTTTTGTCATTAAGAGGAATTACCACAGGCATAGGCCCTATCAGTCAGCTGCTCAAGCCAGCCTCACAGACTGGTGAGTTCATGGTTCTTGTTCAGATCAGTGTCTGTTTAAGCAAACTTTGCTATCGGTTAATGTGCACCTGAGGTAAAAGCTATTGCTAAAGGGACATCTTGGAAGCCAAGGCCACAAAATTCAGGGACATGGATCAAGCACTTTAAAGCTGTTGGAGCACTCACCACCTAACTCAGACTCCTGTGTTAGGATAAGTTGGTCATGGAATGAGTTTAACTGACACTAGGTTATGCCAACCTCAAAAAAACTTCCATGCAACAAGGTACACTGTAAAACCCCCAAGCCCATGGCCCATCCTTTTTAGGTGTTAGTGTGGCTCCAAGAGACCCAAAACTTAGCCAAAAGAAAAGCTGAATGAGGTTTTCCTTCTGTCTTGTTCTATGTCCTAAGAGCTAGGCTTGGTGACCAGTGAGAAGATGCTCTTTGGTCTTCACCATCTGGAGAGTGTACTTACTGGGGTGCACACTGGTGGCCAGCTGGATAGACTAGGGTTCTGAGTCTCCCTGTCCATTCGTGCCAGCCCCCAGGTGTGTCTGTTGTGAGAGGTTGCAGCCCGTAGGTACCTTTGTTGTCTCAACCTCCATAGTTTGTCAGTGCTAGAAAGTCCCATTTCAGCAGTGCCAGCCTGGTGTCACAACTTAGTAGGTTATGACTAGAGGTGTGTCACATTTCTGTGGGAGATTGGAGACCGGAGACTCCACCATCCTTATTGCCCATGCAACGAAGGTTTTTGCTTTCTTAGACTAATTTCAGGAGTAAACTTTTGGGTCATGGTGGTTGCATCATCTGTGCCCTCTCTGGATGCCTCTTGCATCTTTGGTTAAGCCATTAAAGGGCTTATTGGTTTGAGTCACTATTAATAGATCCTACTCATCAATTGCCAGATGGATCCTTTAAATTGGCTTTTAAAAAAAACAAATATATTCTTAGTAGAGAGCTCTCAACTGTCTTAGTAGTAGTATAAAACCTAACCTTAAGTACTCCCTTGACAAGATGAAAGAACATAAATTACACTTAAGACAAAAATGTCCACATCCAATGTAAATTCCCCTTCTTAAAATCCAGCCTCATATGCCTGTTTTTTTAACTTCTCTTTCCCTGTAGGAATTACAGAGAGCACACTGGCTTAATCTAGGTCCCAAGGACACAGGTTGCTCATGTAAGTGCTGAAAGCCAGGAAATGAATTTCACACAAGCTCCAGAGATTGTCAGTAAGGCCGGCTTTGCTCCTACCTTCCAGGGCTCTGTCCTCAGGCTCTGCCGCTTCAGGCATTCCTATGCAGTGTCCTTTGCAGATACACCCCAGACTGCCCCCCAACACAAAAGAATTAATGTCCCATGGGACAGCAGCAGATCTTCTAACCTACATTTTCAGAAGAGTCTCCCAAATTTATTTATTTATTTATTTATTTATTTATTTATTTATTTATTTATAAGATTTTATTTTATTTTTGACAGATGGACAGAGAGTGTACAAGCAAGGGAAGCAGAAGGCAGAGGCGGAGGGAGAAGCAGATTCCCTGCTCAGCAGGGAGCCCGATGCGGGGCTCTATCCCAGGACCCTGGGATCATGACCTGAGCTGAAGGCAGACACTTAACGACTGAGTCACCCAGGTGCCCTGATTCTCCCAAATTTAGAGGGGAATTCGAAAGATGAATGATGATTCACAACTCCCCCTTCATAGAGGAAGCAGACGATCCAAATTTCTCCTAGGCCCTCCTACAAATGATCTGTAAAAGGTTAATATTCAGAAGTTAATTAAAAGCCAATGTTGAATTGTATAACCAGAAAGAAGACTTTTGTTCAGGTGCTTTATATGGACTTTACAAAGTCATAAATCTTCTGATTCCCACTTTGGTTAAAAATATCCCTGATATAAAAAAGCAAATGTAGTTAAAATGATGAGCCAATCTCTTGATATTTAGGCTATAACCCAGTTCATTAGGGAATTAGAAAAAACTGTATCTTGGCGGAGCAAGATGGCAGAGAAGTAGGAGACCTGGATTTTGTCTGGTCTCAGGAATTCAGCTGGATAGGGATCAAACCATTCTGAACACCTACGAACTCAACAGGAGATCAAAGAAGAGAGTAGCAACAACTCTCTGAACAGAGAAGCGACCACTTACTGGAAGGTAGGACGTGCGGAGACGTGAATCCGAGGCGATATTTGGGAGGATAGATGGCAGGGGAGGGGGCCTCCATCGGCCGCTTCTGGCAAGTCATAGAGCTGCGGAACACAAAATTGGAACTTTTAGAAGTCGGCTCCACTGAGGGGCATCACTCCAGTGGCTAAGCTGGGGGTGGAACCCTCGCAGGACACTGTGGTCTCAGGACCCTCAGGGTCACAGAAAGACTGGGGGTGCCTGAGTGCAGCAGAGCTCCCAGGTACCAGAGCAGGGAAGCCGGCTGCAGAGACGGAGCCAAGGCGCGGGCTCTCAGCTCGGGGTTGCCCTAAACTGTGATCCGCGGCCCAGTCGGGCCACTGCTCCTCCAGCAGGGACCCAACAAGCGGCAGAGCTGGGGAGACTCCCCTTCCTCCCCGGGAGGAGCGGTGCGGGAGAGCACCGCAGGGATCTGCTGGGTTTGGACACTCCACACCGAGTTGGGTGCCATTATAGAAACGCTCGGTCACAGGCTGAGTGAAGACAGAGTGCGGCCAGAGACTGGGGAGACGGGAGTGACTGACTGCTTTTCTCTGGGGGCACACTGAGGAGCGGGGCCCCGAGTTCTCAGCTCCTCCGGGTGGAGATTGGGAGGCCACCATTTTCACCCTGGTCCTCCAAAGCTGTACCGAGAGCTTGCAGGGAACAAAAGCTCCTGAGAGCAAACCTGAGCAGCTTGCTTAGCCCGGACCGACAAGAGTGGGGCAATTCCACCTCCCGCAAAGACATTTGGGAACCACGGCAACAGGCCCCTCCCTCAGAAAATCAGCACAAACAGCCAGCAAGCCAAGACCAAGTTTACCGATCAAGGAGAATGGGAGAACTCCAGCGCGAGGGGAATACTGCACATAGAATTCATGGCTTTTTTTACCACGATTCATTAGTTTTTCAAAGTTAATTTTTTTAACTGTTTTTTTTTTGAATTTTTCTTTTTCCCTTTTTCAACCAACATCTTATCAATCCCTTTTTTATTTTTTTATTTTATTTTTTTAAAGATTTTATTTATTTATTTGAGAGAGAGAATGAGATAGAGAGCATGAGAGGGGGGAGGGTCAGAGGGAGAAGCAGACTTCCCCTGAGCAGGGAGCCCGATGTGGGACTCGATCCCGGGACTCCAGGATGATGACCTGAGCCGAAGGCAGTCGCTTAAACAACTGAGCCAGCCAGGTGCCCCTCAATCCCTTTTTTAAAAAAATTTTTTTATTTTTCATTTTTAGAGTCATATTTTATCCCTTCATAGTAGTTACCCTTATTTTTGGCATATATATATATAAGTTGTCCTCTCTTTAAAATTTTAAGATACAGTTTCTTCTAACAGATCAAAATATACCCTAAATCTCTAGTGTATGGCTTTGTTCTAGTCTCCTGCCTGGTCACATTCTCTCCCTATTTTTTTCTTTTTTTTTTTAAATCTTCTTCTTTCTTTTTTCAAACAACTTCTTATCAATTCCTTTTATAAAATCTTTTATAATTTTCATCTTTACACTCATCTTCCATCCCTTCATTGTATCAACCGTTATTTTGTACATATATAAGTCTTTCTTCCTTTAAAATTTTAGGAGGCACTTTTTTCTAACAGACCAAAATACGCGCAAAATCTAGTGTGTGGCAATGATCTATGCACTAGCCTGATCATATTTGATCATATTCTGGTTTTTTTGTATTGTTCTGTTTTTGTTTTTATCTTTTTCTTTTTCTCTCTTTCTTTTTTCTTTCTTTCCCTTTCTTTTCCCCTGGTTTCAGGTCTTTTCTGATTTGTATACAGTATATTTGCTGGGGACGTTGTTAACCTGTTAGCATTTTGTTCACTCATTCATCTATTCTCCTCTGGACAAAATGACAAGATGAAAAAAATCGCCTCAGTAAAAAGAACAAAAGGTAATACCATCAGCCAGGGACCTACTCAATACTGATATTAGTACGATGTCGGACCCAGAGTTCAGAATCATGACTTGAAAGATACTAGCTGGGCTTGAAAAAAGCATGGAAGTTATTAGAGAAACCCCTTCTGGAGAAATAAAAGAACTAAAATCTAACCAAGTCAAAATCAAAAAGGCTATTAATGAGGTACAATTAAAAATGGGGGCACTAACTGCTAGGATAAATGAGACAGAAGAGAGAATCAGCGATATAGAAGACTAAATGATGGAAAATAAAGAGGCTGAGAAAAAGAGAGAGAAACAACTACAGGAGCACGAGGGCAGAATTCGAGAGATAAGCGATACCATAAGACGAAACAACATTAGAATAATTGGGATCCCAGAAGAAGAAGGAGAGAGAGGGGCAGAAGGTATATTGGAGCAAATAATAGCAGAGAACCTCCCTAATGTGAGGAATGAAACAGGCATCAAAATCCAGGAGGCACAGAGAACCCCTCTCAAAATCAATAAAAATAGGTCAACCCCGCGACATCTAATAGTAAAACTTACGAGTCTCAGAGACAAAGAGAAAATCCTGAAAGCAGCTCGGGAGAAGAGATATATAACCTACAATGGTAGAAATATTAGATTGGCAACAGACCTATCCACAGACCTGGCAGGCCAGAAAGGACTGGCATGATATCTTCAGAGCACTAAATGAGAAAAATATGCAGCCAAGAATACTATATCCAGCTAGGCTGTCATTGAAAATAGAAGGAGAGATAAAAAGCTTCCAGGACAAACAAAAACTAAAGGAACTTGCAAACATGAAACCAGCCCTCTAAGAAATATTGAAAGGGGTCCTCTAAGCAAAGAGAGAGCCTAAAAGCAGCATAGATCAGAAAGGAACACAGACAATATACAGTAACAGTCACCTACAGCAATACAATGGCACTAAATTCAAACCTTTCAATCGTTACCCTGAATGTAAATGGGCTAAATGCCCCAATCAAAAGACACAGGCTATCAAATTGGATTAAAAAACAAGACCCATCAATATGCTGTCTGCAAGAGACTCATTTTAGACCCAAAGACACCCCCAGATTGAAAGTGAGGGGGTGGAAAACCATTTACCATGCTAATGGACACCAAAAGACAGCTGGGGTGGCAATCCTTATATCAGACAAATTAGATTTTAAAACAAAGACTGTAATCAGAGATGAGGAAGGACACTATATCCTACTTAAAGGGTCTATCCAACAAGAAGATCTAACAATTGTAAATATCTATGCCCCTAACATGGGAGCAGCCAATTTTATAAGGCAATTAATAACAAAAGCAAAGAAACACATTGACAACAATACAATAATAGTGGGGGATTTTAACACCCCCCCTAACTGAAATGGACAGATCATCTAAGCAAAAGATCAACAAGGAAATAAAGACTTGAAATGACACACTGGACCAAATGAACTTTACAGACATATTCAGAACATTCCATCCCAAAGCAACGGAATACACATTCTTCTCTAGTGCCCCTGGAACATTCTCCAGAATTGATCACATCCTAGGTCACAAATCAGGTCTCAACTGGTACCAAAAGACTGGGATCATTCCCTGCATATTTTCAGACCACAGTGCTTTGAAACTAGAACTCAATCACAAGAGGAAAGTCGGAAAGAACTCAAATACATGGAGGCTAAAGAGCATCCTACTAAAGAATGAATGGGTCAACCAGGAAATTAAAGAAGAATTTAAAAAATTCATGGAAACCAATGAAAATGAAAATACAACTGTTCAAAATCTTTGGGATGCAGCAAAGGCAGTCCTGAGAGGAAAGTATATAGCAATACAAGCCTTTCTCAAGAAACAAGAAAGGTCTCAAATACACAACCTAACCCTACACCTAAAGGAGCTGGAGAAAGAACAGCAAATAAAGCCTAAACCCAGCAGGAGAAGAGAAATAATAAAGATCAGAGCAGAAATCAGTGAAATAGAAACCAAAAGAATTGTAGAACAGATCAATGAAACTAGAAGCTGGTTCTTTGAAAGAATTAACAAGATTGATAAACCCCTGGCCAGACTTATCAAAAAGAAAAATGACCCAAATCAACAAAATCATGAATGAAAGAGGAGAGATCACAACCAACACCAAAGACATACGAACAATTATAAGAACATATTATGAGCAACTCTATGCCAGCAAATTAGATAACCTGGAAGAAATGGGTGCATTCCTAGAGATGTGTCAATTACCAAAATTGAACCAGGAAGAAATAGAAAACCTGGACAGACCTATAACCACTAAGGAAATTGAAGCAGTCATCAAAAATCTCCCAACAAACAAAAGCCCAGGGCCAGATGGCTTCCCAAGGGAATTCTACCAAACATTTAAAGAAGAATTAATACCTATTCTCCTGAAACTGTTCCAAAAAATAGAAATGGAAGGAAAACTTCCAAACTCATTTTATGAGGCCACCATTAACTTGATCCCAAAACCAGACAAAGAACCCATCAAAAAGGAGAATTACAGACCAATATCCTTGATGAACATGGATGCAAAAATTCTCACCAAAATACTAGCTAATAGGATCCAACAGTACATTAAAAAGATTCTTCACCATGAACAAGTGGGATTTATCCCTGGGCTGCAAGGTTGGTTCAACATCTGCAAATCAAACAGCGTGATACAATACATTAACAAAAGAAAGAACAAGAATCATATGATCCTCTCAATAGATGCAGAAAAAGCATTTGACAAAGTACAGCATCCTTTCTTGATCAAAACTCTTCAGAGTATAGGGATAGAGGGTACATACCTCAATATCATAAAAGCCATCTATGAAAAACCTACAGCAAATATCCCCTAAGGTCAGGAATGCAGCAGGGATGTCCACTATCACCACTGCTATTCCACATAGTATTAGAAGTCCTAACCACAGCAATCAGACAACAAAAAGAAATCAAAGGCATCCAAATTGGCAAAGAGGAAGTCAAACTCTCACTCTTTGCAGATGATATGATAGTGTATGTGGAAAACCCAAAAACCTCCACCCCAAAACTGCTAGAACTCATACAGGAATTCGGTAAAGTAGCATGATATAAAATCAATGCACAGAAATCAGTGGCATTCCTATACACCAACAACAAGACCGAAGAGAGACAAATTAAGAGTCGATCCCATTTACAATTGCACCCAACACCATAAGATACCTAGGAATAAATCTAACCAAAGAGGCAAAGGATCTGTACTCAGAAAACTATAAAATACTCATGAAAGAAATTGAAGAAGACACAAAGAAATGGAAAAACGTTCCATGCTCATGGATTGGAAGAACAAACATTGTGAAGATGTCAATGCTACCTAGAGCAATCTACACATTCAATGCAATCCCCATCAAAATACCATCCACTTTTTTCAAAGAAATAGAACAAATAATCCTAAAATTTGTATGGAACCAGAAGAGATCCCGAATAGCCAGAGGAATGTTGAAAAAGAAAAGCAAAGCTGGCGGCATCACTATTCCGGACTTCCAGCTCTATTACAAAGCTGTCATCATCAAGACAGTGTGGTAGTGGCACAAAAACAGACACATAGATCAATGGAACAGAATAGAGAGCCCAGAAATGGACCCTCAACTCTATGGTCAACTCATCTTTGACAAAGCAGGAAGGAATGTCCAATGGCAAAAAGACAGTCCTCTTCAACAAATGGTGTTGGGAAAATTGGACAGCCACATGCAGAAGAATGAAACTGGACCATTTCCTTACACCACACACAAAAATAGACTCCCGATGGTTGAAAGACCTAAACGTGAGACAGGAGTCCATCAAAATTCTAAAGTAGAACACAGGTAGCAACCTCTTTGACCTCAGCCACAGCAACTTCTTCCTAGAAACATCGCCAAATGCAAGGAAAGCAAGGGCCAAAATGAACTATTGGGATTTTATCAAGATAAAAAGCTTTTGCACAGTAAAAGAAACAGTCCACAAAACCAAAAGACAACCGACAGAATGGGAGAAAATATTTGCAAATGACAGATCAGATAAAGGGCTACTATCCAAAATCTATAAAGACCTTATCAAACTCAACACCCAAAGAACAAATAATCCAATCAAGATATGGGCAGAAGACATGAACAGACATTTTTCCAAAGAAGACATCCAAATGGCCAACAGACACATGAAAAAGTGTTCAACATCGCTCGGCATCAGGGAAATCCAAATCAAAACCTCAATGAGATACCACCTCACACCCGTCAGAATGGCTAAAATTAACAAGTCAGGAAATGACAGATGTTGGCGGGGATGCGGAGAAAGGGGAACCCTCCTACACTGTTGGTGGGCATGCAAGCTGGTGCAACCACTCTGGAAAACAGTAGGGAGGTTCCTCAAACAGTTCAAAATAGAGCTACCATATGATCCAGCAATTGCACTACTGGGTATTTACCCCAAAGATACAAATGTAGGGATCTGAAGGGGTACATGCACCCCAATGTTTATAGCAGCAATGTCCACAATAGCCAAACTGTGGAAAGAGCCAAGATGTCCATCGACAGATGAATGGATAAAGAAGAGGTGGTATATATACACAATGGAATTCTATGCAGCCATCAAAAGGAATGAGATCTTGCCATTTGCAACGACATGGATGGAACTGGAGGGTGTTATGCTGAGTGAAATAAGTCAATCAGAGAAAGACATGTATCATTTGACCTCACTGATATGAGGAATTCTTAATCTCAGGAAACTGAGGGTTGCTGGAGTGGTGAGGGGTGGGAGGGATGGGGTGGCTGGGTGATAGACTTTGGGGAGGGTATGTGCTATGGTGAGCCCTGTGAATTGTGCAAGACTGTTGAATAACAGATCTGTACCTCTGAAACAAATAATGCAACATATGTTAAGAAAAAAGAAAAAGAAGTCGATAGCAGGAGGGGAAGAATGAAGGGGAGTAAGTCGGAGGGGGAGAGGAACCATGAGAGATGATGGACTCTGAAAAACAAACTGAGGGTTCTAGAGGGGAGGAGGGTGGGGGGATGGGTTAGCCTGGTGATGGGTATTAAAGAGGGCACGTTCTGCGTGGAGCACTGGGTGTTATGCACAAACAATGAATCATGGAACACTACATCAAAAACTAATAATGTAATGTATGGTGATTAACATAACAATAAAAAACTGTACCTCTATAAAATCAGGAATGCAACTCTATAAAGGATTAAAAGCCCACCCATCTTTAACAATCCTCATAAGTTGTCTATTCCTCTCAAAACATTTGTGGACATTATAAAAGATCAACATATTGGAACAAAACTGTCCTGTACCTTAAACAAACAAAAAAGGTAAATTTTAAGTAGAAATTACCCTGAAACTCTAGGGAAAAATATTTTTTTTTACATTCTCTGTCCCTTGAAATTATAAATCTTACCATGTCTTTGAAATGTAATCAGCCCACAATTGCCTCAGACTGAAAAAAAGGTGAGCGGGGGAGCTGTTGGTTAGGGGGAAAAGGCGTTTTTATTTTTATTTTTTTAAGATTTTATTTATTTATTTGACAGAGATAGCAAGAGTAGAAACACAAGCAGCGGGAGTGGGAGAGGGAGAGCAAGCTTCCCTCAGAGGAGGGAGCCCGATGTGGCACTTGACTCCAGGACCCTGGGATCATGACCTGAGCTGAAGGCAGACGCTTAAGGACTGAGCCACCCAGGCGCCCAGAAAAGGTGTTTTTAAAACACAAACTGCTTAGTGCTCAGACTCCAACCTCTAATAACAAAATCTTCACCTTGAAGAAAACTTGGATACTTTGTGCCTTTGGGATGTAAATTTCCTCCCCTCCACCCCACTCTGGGAAGTAAGAGCTATTCTTTGAGGTGCAAATTTTAGGGAGAAGTTTTTCATCAGGAAGGGAAAAAAGGGTATTTTAAAAAATAGGCTTTTAATGTCTTTTCCACAATAAGATTTTTGTTTGCATCTTATCTGTATATGTGTGTTCATTCATGTTGTAAAATGTGAGATATTTTCTCTACCTCTATCTCTGGTTGTACTGCTGAAATTTGTTAAAGAGCTCTACTTAGTATAGTGTGAAGGCAAGTGCTTATAAGGATCACGCATTCTAAAACTCAGCTGCACAGAGGCGTTAAGGTGGCAGAGTAGTAAGAGGACCTTAAGCTTGCCTTGTCCCTCAAACAGAGATAATTATCAAATCATTTTGAACACCCAGGAAATCGATGTGAAGATGGAGAGAACACACCGCACAACTAGAGGGAGAAATGAGGCCACACTGGAAATAGGAGGTGCGGAGACAGGATTTGGGGAAGAAGGGAATCACAGGTGCTGTAGAGGGGAGGGAGCCCTGACCACAGAGAGAGGAGAGGGGGAGAGAAATAAAGGATAAAGCAGCAGCAGGGGATTGCACAAGAAGAACACTTCCCCAAAACCATTCGCTGGGAAACTGAGGGGCAGATTATTTAAGTTTTTTAAAACTCAGAAAGCTAGAAACTAACCCAAATGTTTTTTGAGTTAATGTGATCTGGGAAAATGTTCAGTATTAAAGTTAATTTGAAGTCATTGGTTTGAGGGGCACCTGGCTGGCTCAGTCAGTAGAGCATGTGACTCTTGATCTCAGGGTCATGAGTTCAAGCCCCACATTGAGCACGGAGGCTACTTAAGAAAAATAACGTTGTTGGTTTGATTAAAATAGATGTCTTTAAAGTTATCAGTATTAAATATATTAACTTTTATTCTGGCTGTGTTTACTAAAAGTCAAATAAATTCATGTTATCTTTGTTGCAAAATTTATCTGAAAAAAACTTAGAATAATGGTTGACTTTGCCTAACGCCTCATGAAGTTTTATGGGTGGTCTAAACCTAAGTGTTAAAAACAAGTAAACTCGATAGATTTAAACAAAACAAAAAGGTTTGTGGGTAAACTTCCAAATAAAGTTTTATAACCTGAAACTTTTAAGTTTTGCTAATTAAATAAAAATGATGAGTTAACTTAAATTCATTAAATAATCTAGATCATTTCCAAAAATGATAAAATAATAAAACATTAATATTTTTTATCTAATTTCTTTTTTTTCCTTCTCTTCTCTTTTTTCTTTTTAAGTAGGCTCCCTGCCCAGCATGGAGCCCAACACCTGGTTTGAACTCACGATCCTGAGATCAAGACATGAACAGAGATCAAGAGTGGGATGCTCAACCATTTGAGCCACCCAACCTCCCTTCTAATTTTTTCTTATTACAGAAAAACTAAAGATAAATTTGAGTCTGTTAGTAAGCATGTTTTGTGCTTAATTTAAAAACTGTACTACAGAAAAGCACACGTTTTTAGACATTATGAAATGTGTTTATAAATTTGCCAATCTAAAGAATACTGGTATAGCAGACAACTCACAACTGCTTCCTGCTTAGTTTTTACTAGAAACTAAGGTTTCTAGGAGTTAAGGATTCTAAGAAATGTAATTAAGACTATTGGAAAAAATAAAGGAAACAACTCTGTATGTAAGGAAAGTAAGATGTGTGGTTTGGGTAAGCAAAGGAATAAAAACATTTTTGTTGAGAGAAAACTAGATTTGTTCTCAAGTGAGACTGGTTACTTCCGAGAGGGAACTTAGGACAAAATCTGAATGGAAAAAAGAAAGTTGTAGAAGGTTTATGGAAAAAGAATATTTGGAGAAGAGTTTTATATGTGGTCGGTGCTGGCTAAGATTCAGACAAACGTAGGTAAATGAGTTTTAGTATCAAAAATATACCGATGCAATATTAAATACTCTTTTCTCTTTGCTTAAAGGACAAAGTTTTCTTCAACTATTGGGGTCTGCTCTTAAAAAAAATCATAAACAAAGTTTTTCTTTACTCTAAAGTTATCTGCCTGGAAAAATAAGGATTCTCTGTTTTGCCAAAATAATTCCTGTGTTTACCAGATCTTTGATTACACAAGAAAACTGAGACTGACTGTTCAAAGAGCCAGGCATGCCTGAGTGGCTCAGTCAGTTAAGCCTCCGAGTCTTGATTTCGGCTAGGTCATGATCTAAGGGTCATGAGATTGAGGCCCGCATCAGGCTGTGCACTGAGTGTGTAGCCTGCTTAAGACTCTCATGACCCTGAAATCAAGACCTAAGCTGAGATCCAGAGTGGGACGCTCAACCAAGTGCGAACGCGTCATGCATTCTCTCTCTCTCTCTTTAAAAAAAAAAAAGCTAAAAGTTTGCTTACAACTATGTAGCCTTGTTTATTTGCCCTTAAAATCTTTTATTGTTTTTATAGAGCGCCGCGCGCAGCGGACAGAGACAGCAACTATTGGCGTCACCACCACCCGACTGCTTTTCCTGGAGACAGGAGTAGAAGGCCGGCGAGTTGGTCATAACGGCAGGTGAAGAAATTAATGAAGACTATCCGGTAGAAATTCATGAGTATTAATCAACATTTGAGAATTCCATTGGTGCTGTGGATGAGATGCTGAAGACCATGATGTCTGTTTCTAGAAATGAGCTGTTGCAGAAGTTGGACCCTCTTGAGCAAGCCAAAGTGGATTTAGTTTCTGCTTACACATTAAATTCAATGTTTTGGGTTTATTTGGCAACTCAGGGAGTTAATCCTAAGGAACATCCAGTAAAGCAGGAATTGGAAAGAATCAGAATATACATGAACAGAGTCAAGGAAATAACACAAGAAAAAGGCTAGCAAGCTGGACAGAGGTGCAGCTTCAAGATTTGTGAAAAATGCCCTTTGGGAACCAAAACCTAAAAATGCATCCAAAGTTGCCAATAAAGGAAAAAGTAAAAATTAACCCTTTGGTTTTGATGTACACATAATGTAAAAGTACGTCACTTTTATTGTTTTCCACAAAATAGATGATTATGTGGCATTGCAAGCTTTAAATGTATTTGTTACTGAATCCATATATAAAATTTACATTTAAAAAAATCTTTTATTGTCTTTTTAACTTTGGTTAAATAAAAAGTAAGTATTATTTTATAATGATTTATGATCCTATTTAATTGTAGTTAATCAAATGTTTTATTTCTATATTATATATTTTACATGATTTTTATAATGATTTGTGATCCTATTTAATCCTACTTAATCAAATGTTCAAGTCTTTGGATATTTTTTGGCGTACTTCCAAAGTCAAATTCTAAAATGAAATCTTTTGGCCATAATCTAACTGAAATTTTCCAGCAGGTCCCTGGAACATTCAAAGATTTCTGTGAAAAATTAAACTAATTAGGCTTACTTGGTATGTTGTTACATGGGAAGCATTGTCAAATAAGTGATACTAAACACTCAGATTATATTTGTGCAGAGATATGTTAGTAGAATAAATGTTCTAAAATTGTATGAAGCTCCTAGAAATCTGATTTCTTGGAATGTTATTATCTTGGAGTGCTGTGTGTCACAGAAATAATCAAATTCCCTTGTCATTTGCACTGTAATGAACGTGAATCAGATCTTCAACCATGGCCATTCTTCAGTCTTATCACTTGCAAGTTACCATTTTACTCTGATGCTGTGGCAGATGTGTTTCATCTTCAGTGAGATGCAAAAAAACTCTTTGATTACAGTTTTCTGATACCGTAAGATCATAAAGCTGAACTAGGTTAGAATTTCTGAACTAGTGGTGAAACTGGATTCAAGCAGAAAAGTCAATAATATGGGACTGAATGAACTAAGACGGCTAATTAAAATTTTTATGACTTTTTATTTGAAACATTGCTGACTTTAAAAATGTTGTTTTTCCAGATTTAAGGAAACCTTTTCTCTCAAGCTAACTTAACAGCAGTTTGACAAAATATACCTTTTGGAAACAAATGAAATATTTATCTTTTTCTCCCTACTCAATCCCTCCAGAATTCAAAAACTCAGTAACTGTTCTTATATATTCATGGCATTGTATTTATTTGTCCAATGAGTTCAATGTTCAGTGTTCAAAATCCAATGTCCAATAAAACTTTGTTCTCCTTATGACAGGACACAATTGGAATCATTGGTTATATTACTAAAGCTTTGACTGACATGTCATATTTGAGAACGACATGCATAGATTCAGACATGACCAGACAGCTTTAAGGAACTAAGGTTGACTTTATGGAACCAATAAAGCCCCTTGAAAATATCATCCTGAAAAAAAAAAAAAGCAAGGAAAAGAAAAAAGAAAGAAAAGAGAAGAGAAAAGATCATTCTGATACCTTGCTTACAGAGTTCCCAGAAGCTTTACCAGATGAGTAAAGAAGGTCACTTTCTGTCAGGTGCAGGAACCTCAGGATATATGGGGGAGCTGGAGAAGAGAGGAATTAATCCAAATCTATAGGTATTGCAGGGGAAGTCTGATAGCAAGTGCTTGGTTTGGCTTCTGGATCTGAGAGGCTATTGAAAGTTCAATTTGGAGATTCCTTATGAAAAGTTCCAGCAAAACAGGTTTGTTTGTTTTCATTTGTTTCCTTTTTTAATTCAGGTATAATTAACATACGGTGTTACATTAGTTTCAAGTGTACAATATAATGATACAATTCTACACATTACTCAGTGCTCATCATAAGTGTACTCTTAATCCTCTCCACCTATTTCACCCATCCCTCCCATTCACCTTCCTTCTGGTAACCATCAGTTTGTTCTCTACAGTTAAGAGTCTGTTTCTTGGTTTATCTCATTTTATTTCCCTTTGTTCACTTATTTTGTTTGTTAAAGTCCAGATATGAGTGAAATCATATGGTATTTGTCTTTCTCTGATTTATTTCACTTAGCATTATACCCTCTAGCTCCATCCATGTTGTTGCAAATGGCAAGATTCCATTCTTTTTTTATGGCCGAGTAATATTCCATCGTGTGTGTGTGTGTGTGTGTGTGTGTGTGTGTGTGTGTGTGTGTGTGTATACACACATACATATATATATATACCACACCTTCTTTATCCATTCATCTATTGATGGACACTTGGGTTGCTTCCATATCTTGTCTGTTGTAAATAATGCTGTAATAAACATAAGGGTGCCTATGTCTTTCCAAATTAGTGCTTTCATTTTCTTTGGGTAAATACCCCATAGTGGAATTACTAGCTCCTATGGTAATTCCATTTTTAATTTTTTGAGCAACCTCCATACTGTTTTCCAGAATGGCTGCACCAGTTTGCATTTCCATCAACAGTGCATGAGTGTTCCTTTTTCTCCACATCCTTGTCAACATTTATTGTCTTGATGTTTTTGATTTTAGCCATTCTGACAGGTGTGAGGTGATGTCTTATTGGTGGTTTTGATTTGCATTTCCCTAATGATTAGTGATGTTGAGCATCTTGTGTTTATTGGCCATCTGTATGTCATCTTTAGAGAAATGTCTACTCATCTCTTCTACCCATTTTTAATTGGATTATTTTTTTGGTGTTGAGTTTTATGAGCTCTTTATATATTTTGGATATTAACCTCTTATCAGATAATATTATTTTTGCAAATATCTTCTCCCATTTGGTGGACTTTTTGTTTTGTTGATGGCTTCCTTTGCTGTACAAAAGCTTTTTATTTTGATGTAATCCTAATAGTTTATTTTTGCTTTCATTTCCCTTGTCAAAGAAGACCTATCTAGAAAACTGTTTCTACAGTTGATGTCAAAGAAACTGCCTATTTTTTTTTAAGGATATTTATGGTTTCAAGTCGCACATGTAGGTCTTTAAACCATTGAGTTTATTTTTGTGTATGGTGTAAGAAAGTGGTCCAGTTTTTCCTTTGGCATGGAGCTGTCCAGTTTTCCCAGCACCATTTGCTGAAGAGACTGTCTTTTCCCACTGAATATTCTTGCCTCCTTTGTTATAATTATGGGTTTATTTCTGGGTGGTCTCTTCTTTTCTATTGATTTATGTGTCTATTTTTGTGCCAATATCATACTGTTAGAGTACTACAGCTTTGTAGTGTATCTTGAAATCTGGGATTGTGATACCTCTAGTTTTGTTCTTCTTTTTCAAGATTGCTTTAGCTATTTGGGGTCTTTTGTGATTCCATACAAATCTTAGAATTATTTGTTCTAGTTCTATGAAAAGTGGTATTGGTATTTTGATAGGGCTGGTATTAAATCTGCAGATTGCTTTGGGTAGTATGGACATTTTAACAATACTTATTCTCTCAATCCATGAGCATGGAATACTTTCCATTTGTTTTTGCCATCTTCAATTTCTTTCATCAGTGTTTTATAGTTTTCAAAGTACAGGTCTTTCACCTTTTTGGTTAAGTTTATTTCTAGGTATTTTACTATTTTTGATACAATTATGAATAGGATTGTTCTCTTAATTTCTCGCTACTTCATTAATGTATAGAAATACAACAGAATTTCTGTATATTGATTTTGAATCTTGTGACTTTACTGAATTTGTTTATCAGTTCCAGTAGGTTTTGGTGGTTTTTCAGGTTTTCTATACAGAGCATCATGTCATGTACAAATAGTGAAAGTTTGACTTTTTCCTTACCAATTTGGATGCCTTTCTTTCTTTTTTCTTTTTTTTTTAAAGATTTTATTTTTATTTATTTGACAGAGAGAGTGAGAGAGAAAGCACAAGAGGGGGTAGGGTCAGAGGGAGAAGCAGACTCCCTGCTGAGCAAGGAGCCTGATGTGGGACTTGATCCCGGGACTCCGGGATCATGACCTGAGCCGAAGGCAGTCGCTTAACCAACTGAGCCACCCAGGCGCCCCTCTTTTTTTTTTTTTTCCTTATTGCTGTGGCTAGGACTTCCAGTATTATGTTGAATAAAAGTGGTGAGAGTAGACATCCTTGAAGCAAGGATCCTGATCTTAGAGGAAAAGTTCTCAGTTTCTCACCATTGAGTATGATGTTAGATGTGGAGTTTTCATATATGGCCTTTATTAATAATGTTGAGGTATGTTCCCTCTAAACCTACTTTGTTGAGGGTTGTTATCATGAGTGAATGTTATACTTTGTGAAATGCTTCTTCTGTATCTATTGAAATGATTATATGATTTTTATCCTTTCTCTTATTGATGTCAATGTCACATCGATTGATTTGTGAATATTGAACCAGCCCTGTATCCCAGGAATAAATCCCACTTGGTTGTGGTAAATTATTTTTTAATGTATTGTTGGATTCGGTTTGTTAATATTTTGTTAAGGTTTTTTCCAACAAAACAGGTTTTAAAGAGCCTACATGGTCAACTGCTATTCTTGTTGCACTTACGTAAATAATCAGGCCAATTTATTTTTAAAACTAAGCTTACTTTGCAAATAAAGTCGTATTAATTTAGCTATCTTCTGTAGAAATTAGTGATTATATAAAGAAAAATATATGTTTCAATAACACAGCTGTGTAGATATTAGATTCTTTTTTTAAAAGATTTATTTATTTGAGAGAGAGAGAGAGAGACTGCACGCAGGCATGATCAGGAAGGAGGGAGGGGCAAAGGGAGAGGGAGAAGCGGACTCCCCGCTGAGCAGGGAGCCTGATGCGGGACTCGATCCCAACACTCTGGGATCATGACCTGAACCAAAGGCAGACCCTTAACCAACTGAGCCACCCAGGGGCCCCATAGATTCTAATATTATTCATTATAAACTGGACTAGATCCTTATTTATTCTAGTTTTCTCCAGTGTCTGGGTGCAAGTCTCCAAACTCACGTTTTCCATTTTTCTCCCACCTTTCTGACTTGTAATCATTTGAGAATTAAAACCGCACTTTTTCATGAAGCCCTCCAAACTAAATATGAACAACTTGATGTAAACTTCAGAGAAATCACTGTAATAGCTCACATATAATCTGAATGTCTGTTGTCTATGGGCCACTCAAAAGGACCAGAAATATTTGAACTCTTAACAAGGAAAATCTGTGAGATTACCACTGCTAGCTCTCATTGTATCTGAAAACACTTCCAACCTGACATCTAAAAATCTTCTGGACTGACTACTCTCAGAACTCAGAAACTGGTTGATAATTTGATCCAATTATTAATCATTGTTTTTCTTTTGTTTCCATAGAAATCTCTCTCATTGAATACCCAGTGACTTAAATCAGAGGCTTACCTTTGAGAACACACCTACATTCCTGACTCCTGAAATGAGTTTAACTGAACTGACCTATTGTCAGGGTTAAGAGACTAAATCAATAAGACAGAACAATCTACCAACTCAATTTTAATATGGAAAACTTCAGGGAAGTTTCAGAAGAGGGAACTGTAGGGGCCACGGGTAGGTTACCGTAAGATGAGCCACTTTGACATGAAGATTATTTTGAGTTAAAAGAAACGAAAACCCAGCACATACAGGAAAAGCTCTTTACCTCCCCTTTAAGTGCTTGCCTATACCAGGAAGAGAGCTATTAACATATTCCTCTTTTACCTAAGAAACTTATCTGCATAGCAGGGCAACCTTTGTTTTCAAAACATCTTCTCTCCCCTTCCTGCTAATGGTCTTCTTCCCTCTGTATCACCAGACCCCTGACACCTCTCCTTCGCTCAGGAAGTCATATATGAGCCTCTTGTTAGCTGACTGTCTGGATTTTCATGTCTGAGTGGATTCCTCATATGTGTGAAATTAAACTTGATTTTCTCCTGTTCATCTGTCTCATGTCAGTTTGATTCTTAGTCTAGCAGACTAAAAGGCAGAGGGATCCTCCCCAACAGCTTGTTGCCAATCTTAGAACAAAAGCATTCAATCTTTCATCATCAGGTATGATTTTAGCTGTAGGTTTTTCTTGGGTTCTGTTTATTAAGTAGGGCATTTCACTTTCTATTTTGCTGAAAGTTCTTTTTTTTTTTTAATCATGAGTGAATGTTGAATTTATCAGATGTTCTTTATACATCTATTGAGATGATCATATAACCTTTGGAAATCTGTTGATCTAGTGAATCATATTAATTTTCAAATGTTGAATCAACCTTGCATCTACAATTTGGAGAGCATGAGAAAAGGGAACCTACTGCAATATGCTAAGCTTTCCTTTCTGCATCTTAAGATGACTGCCTGCCTTTAATGAAGGCCATGGCTTCTCTTGAGTGGTCTTCCCTATGGAGCGCTCTCTTTGGGTCCTGAGAATTCCTTCCATCTTTCCCCCTCTCTTCAGGCCTAAAGATGGTGGAGGCTTCAGGCAAGGCCCTGCACCAACTGTTTTGCTTTTTTTGAAACATGGCCCACATGTTTGTAAACAGTCCCTTTACAAAACTCTCCTTACTCTCTGATTGTGCAGGTTTTTTTACTGGGATCCAGCTAATATCAAATTACAGTATTGTGTCCTTAAGGACAGTTCCTACAGACTTCAGCTCATAGGTGCAATCAGGGTGAGTATGTGTGTGTTTTGGACTGTGTGTGTGTGCATGCACCTATGTGTGTGTGTGGCCCTGGGTCTGAAGTCAGTATTCAACTACTTCATTTTCCTAAAGGGCAGGAGATTCTGAGCCCAGAGGTAGGAGCTGACAGGTCAACTGTTCTCAGCTAGACTCTGCTTAGGCAGAGGGTTTTTTGAGCCCAGGCTGCCCTCGCAGGGAGGTCTACTGCAGCCAGTTGCTGGGAGGTCTCCAAAATAAGGCTTAGTAGCCCCAGGCTTTCAACATGCAGGGATCTCAGTATATTGGTTGCTTCAGTTAGTTTTGCTATTGATATGAGTAGATAGTTTCTACAATCTTCAGAGAAAAAGATTTTTTTGAATAAAAGACTATTTCTCTAATCAGTGAGTTAATAAGTTATACAAGTACCATTGAAACCAAACAAACAAAAAAGGAGCAAGCATTGAAGTTCTATTACTTAATTCATCTATAAACACCAACAAGGCCAGAATGGGAAAGCACTGGGAATCTGGAGGTAAGTCAGTCTCTTATCTGCCAGTGCCTAGCCAGGTTTCTGCAACCGCCAATATGCAACTGCTGTGTGCTTATAGCTAGCATTTATTGAGCAGTGATTATATGCCAGGCTCTGTTTGAAGCATTTTAGTTAATTCTCACAGCAAGAAAGTAGACACTATATATTGCCTCTGCTCTACTATTAAAGAAACTGGACACAGAAAGGTTAAGTAATAAGTGGTAGAAATCAAATTCGAACCCAGGTAGTTTTAGCCCCAGAGCCCATGTTCTTAACCACTGCTCCGTGCTTTTTTTCACCTAAAAAATGAGATGGTTGGTGTAATAATCTCCAAGGTCACTTAGCTCTAAGTCTCCCCTATGAGTCTGTTTCATTCCCTACACAGAAGGTTAATAATTTCCTTTAACATCAAGAGTGCCCTAATTTCCATAATACAGTACTGTGCTGATGAGTCCAGTGGGCCCCCTACTCTTCCCCTGCCTCTGTTGGAACAATTCCTCATACTGCACGATAATTTTTACTTGCAACCATTACCAGTAGATGGTGAACCTCTTGGGGTCATGGACTGTTTTTCTCTTCTCTGGAGTTCAGTTCAGAAAACACCCTTGAGCCCTTACTCCAGTTCTGCCTAAAAAACCTTGCCATTCTCACAGCTAGACATGATGTGATACCAAATTTCCACTGGAACCTAAAGGCCTGCTAATTGCATGATGACATCCATGCCTGCCATACTTAGTGTCCAAGTGTAGTTCTTTGGGAACATCCCCATCTTTCCTATTCATCTCTTTTTCTTATAATGCCTTTCTACCTAATCCATTTTCCCACTGTTCCAGCCCCCGCCCCCAAACCATTCCATAGCAACCCATAAGACTCTCAACTCAGGTGAACAAATTCTCCTTCTCAATCTCAGTTTAGTAACCACTCTTTTGAGATCATCTTTGACCCAAAGCTATCATGGTAATAAGCAATAGCATACTTTCTGGAGAGGCAAAACTAGCATAATGGATACTAAGATTCAAATGTGGTGGACCATTTTACAGTGAATATACTTCCTCTTTAGGGACTAGATTAAAAATAACTCATAGATTAAAAATAATTCAAATACTACTCTTTCTTTAATAGAACCAGGTTTTATACAAGTGCCCCAGCTGAAATAGCACTTTGGAACTTGGGGCTTCCTGGAAAATACAAATGAATAGCCAGATCTTCAGTCTGATCATACTTGAGATAAAGGAAGTGTATTTTAAATGTGAACAGATGGATTTGTTAAAAAAAAGATTATGAGAAAGGTTATCATAGATATTAGAATGATTAGTTTATATTCTTCAAGTTTCTTCAGATGTGTGGCCAATCCAGTTTCATACATCTTCCAACTCTGGCAGAGAGAGAAGCACAGCATATGCTGTAATGTCCAAAATCTTGTTCAAAATAAAGTGAAAGAAATGATGGTTTGGTTTTCTTTTTTTTTTTTTTTTGTGGGTTTTTTTTGCTGAGGTTTTTTATATTTTGGAACTGTCAATTATAAATGTATAAAGAAACAAAAATTCTTTGAGCTCTATCAAGAACTGCGAGGTCTTTATCTGCTTATATCTTAACCTACAGAAAGTGTGAATTCTTTAAGTAATTTAATTTCTTTAAAACAATGTTGCTCTCTGGGCGCCTGGGTGGCTCAGTTGGTTAAGCGACTGCCTTCGGCTCAGGTCATGATCCTGGAGTCCCGGGATCGAGTCCCACATCGGGCTCCCTGCTCAGCGGGGAGTCTGCTTCTCCCTCTGACCCTCCCCCCTCTCATGCTCTCTCTCTCTCTCATTCTGTATCTCAAATAAATAAATAAAATCTTAAAAAAAAAACAATGTTGCTCTCTAGAACTTTACTTCATATACTTAACTTTTCTCCGAAGAATGGTTCAAATTTGTGGAGTATGACATTTAATAGTATATTGATCTACTACATTAATGGGCAGATATTTTGTATGTTAGGAATGATGCTCTAGCATAAGAACACAGGAGTGAATAAACCAGGATGTCGAGGTCACGTTGGAAGATACTGACCCACACTCAATTAACTGCAATGCATGGTGACTGTGCAATACCAGTGGATGAACAAAATATTGATGGATTGCTAAATCATAAGGATTACTTTAGGTGGGTGGCAGGAGAGGTTAGAGAAGATGACAGATTTAAATGTCTTAAGTTTTGAAGCATAATTAGGGGTTCCCCAGTTGGGCAAAAAGGGTAAAAGCATCCCAGAGTGAGGGAAACCATGTATTTTTTGAAAGTATATGGCCCTTTGAAACCAAAATTTTTGGTTAATTCAATCAGCTATTTCATGGTACTAAGAATTCTAAGAAGATAAAAGGACTTGGCCCTCAAATTCTGGTTCTGCAAAATGAAGGTGGAAATAATTTAGAGGATTAGGAAAACAAATGCTTACTTGTTTGTACAAATCATATGTCTAATAGAATTTAAAAATTAGTTGAGACTGGGTTCTCCTTTAACCCAGGACTGCATTATGACTTCCATTGACCTAAGCACTTTTATCTTTGAGGGCCTTTGCTTCCCTTCCCAATCTCCCCCGACCCCAAAAAAACCACCAAAAAATTTATGACTATGCTGGTAAAAACAAAACAGTATGTTAATATTATATATGAAAACATTTTCTTTGACCTAAAAGTTTTTTTCTTTTGATTTTAAAGTAAATTAAAACATTTTCTTGTGGGGGAGGAGGTCACCTGGGTGGCTCAGTTGCTTAAGAGCAAAATCAACTCTTGATTTTGGCTCAGGTTATGATCTTGGGGCTCTGGGATTGAGCCCCACATGGGGCTCTGAGCTCAGCATGGACTCTGCTTGTCCCTCTCCCTCTGTTCCTTTCCTATATTGCTCTCTCTGTCTCTCTCAAATAATAAAATCTTAAAATTTTTTTCTTGGGGTCCTAAGCACTACGGCTACTGTGTCTAATGATAAATTGCCTTCAGGAATTCTATCCCATATTCCATTCTGCCTTTGGTTGCCAGAAAACACTTCTACAAATTGCCCTTTCCTTGGGTCATCAAAACTTCAGTGTAGTTTCAGTGTAGTCACCTTAAGATAAGTGTATCTCCAGATCCTCTGCCTTGAATTCAAGGCTTCACTAAGTCTTGTTTTGCCTGATGATTCAACCTGAATCCCCAATGCACCTTTTACTTCTACCTTGCTAGTTCCTCTCACCCAATACTGTGTATTGAAATAAACCAGGGAAGTATTTTGTTTTTGTGTTTTTATTTTACAGTCTCTGGGTGTGGGACCCAGAAAACATTATTTTTAAAGCTTTTCAGGTGATTCCGATTTGCTTACTAGTTTTCGAACCAGTGCACTAAGCAACAAACAAAAGATAATCATTGTCCTGTAATGTTCTATGAAGTATCACAGTACATTGTAACAACTCGTTTATACATGAATCTCTTTACTAGATGGAAAACTCCAAGCATCATTTCTCAATCATTTTACTTGGACCCACCACCTAGTTCAATGACAAGCATGGAGTAGACACTCAATAAATGTTTTCACTGAATGAGTAAATGGGTGAATGGATTGGCACATGTTCTTAAACTTCTACTTTCCCTCTTCCTTTTTTTCTTCTTCATTGTCTTACTCCAAGGTTCTCAACCCTGCCTGCCCATTAAAATCACCTGAGAGCTTTGTAAAACTCTCCTGGGCCGCACCCCAGGCCAGTTAAATCAGACATTTTGAGGGTGGGGCCCATGTAGTTTTTTAAAAGATCCTTAGGCAATTCAAAGGCACAGCCAGGGTTGAGAATCATTGACTAATATTTACTCACTCTTTGAGACCTTTAAAATCCAACCGTTTCAGTAGACTTCTTCTGATGCATTCCCACGTTTATCTTTCAATTTCTTAAATTCTGATTGTCCTTAAGAGAGAAATATGTAGCTTAAGTCTTAATTCTTTTCTTGTGCATCCATGTGTATGCTTTCTCTGTGAAGCTAGCATTTGAGGGCAGGATTTATGCTTTCTACAGCTTTGTCTTCCTGGGAGAGATAAGAACAGCACTAGGTCTGAATTCTAACACAACCTAGGGATGAAAGGCAGTTACATGGGTTTGTTGGATTATGTTTCTTGGTGCAGACTTGCCTCATACTATCCGATAGAACTTCGCGATCAATTGCTTGCAATTTTCAGTGTGTTGTAGTAACCAATTAATTTTCTCAACCAGTTCCTGGTTTTAAAAGCTTTGACTTAAAACTAGAACTTTAGTCTGATACACACTGATGATGGCTAGCTCCTCGAAAGGCATAATTCAACTTATCAAAGATTAACAGGCTGATTTCAGTTTATGAAGGAACAAGGCAAAGAGATTCAGATGGCATTGTTGTCCTCTCTAACCCTTAACTCATATTGTCCCAGGAGAAGTAAAGGTGGTGCAAGAATTTGGGAGGCACCTATTAGCACTCACCTTGGGCATGTGAACACCTGATTATTTTCATGACCAGATCGTAGAATACCATACTGCTTATTAAAAATGCTGATCTTTTTATTAGTCAGCATTACTATGCTGCTGAGTAGTATGAATTTGGTAGCTTAGCAGTTAATGGATATATGTTTATTAATAACTGAACAATTTTAGTGCCGTATCTTATATACATATTTCAGCTATACATTTTGTAGGACTCTGATGTTTTGAAATTTCTCTATTTTTAATTTCAGAAATAAATATCTAATAAATAGGTGGTTTTCCAACCAGGACAAATGCACGTGGCTTATCTGTGTTGGATGGGCAAAATGTAGACAAAATGAATATAGGGATTTGGTCAGTCTGTAGACTGTATTTGGACAGTATTGAACACTTGAGGGAAAAAAGTCAGACTTTTATAATTGAATAATACAGTTAATTAGCATTCAAAGATTGTACTTACCTGAAACTCTTGCTAAATAAATGCCAGAAATGGTGACTTTCATAAACCTCTATAGAATCTGTAAGTTCTCATGAGGACTAAAGAAATTATGATTTCTCAAGAATTTAGTGAGACATTTCTTTTTATAGTCAGATAACCCGCTTTTCATCCCTAAATGTTGTTCTTAAAGTTAGTTTAATCATGATAAGTACAAATTCTTGGAAGTAGTTGATGATCATCTGCTTGGAAAACAAATCTGCCCCCCCCCACAAAAAAAGGATATTTGTAAAATACTCAAACCCACACGCACATATCACAGACACATAAACACACCTGAAAGAGGGGATTTGGTTCTTATTCCAAAATCCAAATGGAGAAATGAATATGTAATAAAAAGTAATTTGGCACTAATTATGCACAACAGTTTGAAAGGAAATACTAATTCAAATGCCTTGTATTAAGCTAAATATTTAGTACCTGCTGTCTTTGCAAACCCACAACTTACATATACCAAAGAAAATAATGAAAACACAGAGGTTTCTACTGAGTCATTTGTTTCAGTCTTCTTGAAAGAGATTAACAATGGGAGGTTTCGTTCATGATTAAAACAATTTAGCAGTCTTTTTTATTGGTATTGTTCTCATATGGGTTAGGTGGCAAAAGTAATCAGAAAAAAAAATGAAAATCAATTTCCTCATTCTTCTCCTAGATCTACTAGATAATATATCATGAAGAAAACCCAACATGTGCTTTACATTTTTAAGAGCATTTTAACATACATTGTTTTTTTTTAATTTTTCCTTATAGTGACCTATGAGATTTCTATTTTTTTCTCCCATTTCCTGGAGATACGGTAAAGGAGACTCAGAAAGTCTTAATGACTTTCTCAAATTTCCACAATCTTTAAACTCAGTAGTAATGGATTTTATATCTTTTTATGTAAACAGATGTTTAATAGATGGGTGAAGGTAACATGTTTTAATTGCTCTTTCATAACAACAACAACAAAACACCATTTACTTTCAGATCAAAGCCTGGCCACTTGATTATATGATCAACATCTTTCACTTCTGAAGAACCTTGTGATGATCAAAGTCTTTCAGCAAGACTTTCAAACACCCCTGAAATGTTTAGAAAATATTGGCTGCCTAGCTCTCTCATGAACTAGTAACTGCTTTAGACAGTCCTACATTAAAGTCTAGGTGACTCCAGTAGATGAGAATAAAGTGTGCTTAGGGCCAACTGGTCCCTTCAGTCTCAAGAGTTGGTCTGAAGACAGTATTTCTACACAAAGTGGTTTATAATAAGTGTTGCTTCCTAGCATCATGGTGGTTGTAAATGCTAATAAACTTCCTACAAGGGAAGTAGAAGTGGAAAGTTTTGTCAAACATTTTATCACTGTACTTGGTTAGCATGGACCATTACCCCAGTTCCCCGAGGCACATATTCCCTGAGAGTTTAGCAGTTAATGAATATAAATAGTAGCAAGCCAGCAATTTTAAAACCATAAATAATTGTTCCTCTGAAAGTTCCTGCTAATGGAAAAAAAAGTAAATGAAAAAGAACTATCATAGCAAAAAACTACTTACGACCAAAGGCCAGAAATGAGGTTCAAAATCTTACCATACCAAGACACTATAAATCTATTCAGTTAATTCACAGATGGAGCTTTACAAATGTAAGTTTTCAGTGATTGTCTTTTTTCCAGCTATAATATTTATTACTTATGTAATTCTCTAAAAAACAAACTACAGTTAAGGTCCATCAACAGGATTATATCCATCAATGATGAGTCAGTTTTGTCCAGTTTTGTCTGGATTGGTATTTCTATAATCATTTTTTACTACTTTTTGAATTTAAAATATTCCATTAAGAATACAAGTTCATGGGGGCGCCTGGGTGGCTCAGTTGGTTGAGTGTCTGCCTTTGGCTCGGGTTGTGATCCCAGGGTTCTGGGATCAAGCCCCACATAGGGCTCCCTGCTCAGTGGGGAAGTCTACTTTTCCCTCTCCCTCTGCCCCTCCCCCTGCTTGTGTTCACTCATGCTTTCTCTTTCTCTCTCTCTGAAATAAATAAATAAAATCTTTAAAAAAAATGCAAGTTCATATAGCAAATCCAACAACAGAGAAATGAATAAAAGGAAAGCTAACAATGTTCTTCTCTCCATCAATAAATATATTTATTGACTTAACCATATCAGGGATTAACATATCAAAGTATCAGAAAGATCTTAAAATAGCATGTTAAATCAGGATTTTATTAATGTTCTCATAGTTTCTAGAGAAAGGGCAGCAATCAGCTTAGTATGCAAAACCTGGATGATAGAAATGCCAATCCATGCAGAATTTTTTAATTTGCTGATTATTCGTGGACATCTACTGAGGTATGTGTACCAGATTCTTATATTAGTTATTATATCACCAGAAAACAGACTTTTAAATTATGATAACCACAGAAATAGGGTTAAGAAAGGCTGTAATAATTTGACAAATATCTCTGCAAAGTTGTAGAAAACAAGATAGAATTTTTTTTTAAGAATTTATTTCAGAGAGAGAGACAGAGACAGACTGTGCACAAGCATGAGCTGGAGGCCTCGATCCCAGGACGCTGGAATCATGACCTGAGCCCAAGGCAGATGCTTAACCAACTGAGCCACCCAGGTGCCCTGAACACAAGCTAGAATTTAGTAGTTTTTATTAACATAATCTTTTGCAAAATTTTAAAATAGTTTTAGATGTATATAACAGATAGTAAGGGAATTTCCATATATAACATATACCCAGTTTCCCCTATTAACATCTTAGATAACCATATTACATTTGTCACAACAAATTTCCTGACTGCTGCAGAAGACAGATGGATTGATTGAAGAGGAGGTTAGAATGCAGGAAGGGAGAGAGGAAAGAGAGGGGAAGAAAATTGAGATACTAGTTTAATTTCACAGCTATGTAATAATGTAAAATGTTGAGGTAAGTTGGAGATGCTTTTTTTGGAGTGCTTAAAATGGAATTGGAGAGGTATTTGGGAATGGAGAGTAAGTATTAGCTGATTTATGGGTGAAGGGGAGAAAGAGATACAGGCTTTCAGTTGTGGAACCAGTAAGTCACAGGAATCAAAGGCACAGCATAAGGCATGTAGTCAATGACACTGTAAAAGTGATATAATAGGACAGGTGGGAGCTACACCTGTGATGAGCATAGCATAATGCATAACCTTGTCAAATCACTAAGTTGTACCCTTAAAACTAATGTAACATGGTGTGCCAACTATACTCAAAAAATTTAATTTTAGGGGTGCCTGGGTGGCTCAGTCGTTAAGCATCTGCCTTTGGCTCAGGTCATGGTCCCAGGGTCCTGGGATCGAGCTCCACATTGGGCTCCCTGCTTGATGGGAAGCCTGCTTCTCCCTCTGCCACTTCCCCTGCTTGTGTTCCCTCTCTCTGTGTCTCTCTCTGTCAAATGAAATCTTTAAAAATAAAATAAAATAAATTTTAAACATTAAATTATTATTTTTTTAAAGATAAAACATTTTTTAATGAGGTGGCAAAGAATAGCTGGGGGCAGGGTGGAGGAAAGGATATTCAGGGAAGGCTTCCTTGAGCTGACAGCTGAGCTAAGACCTGGGTAATGAGATGGAACCGGCAAATGAAAAATATGGAAGGCGAACATTCTTAGGGAGGGTGTGGGGGGGAAGCAAGTGCAAAGGTCCTGTGGCACGAATCTATGTGGTGTTTAAGGGATAGGAAGAGTGTGACTGAGATAGTGTGGCTACAGTATAGTGAGCAAGAGGAAAGAGTAACAAAGATGAGATCAGGAAGGTAAAGTTTTAGTTTAGCAGATGTCATGTGGTATTGTAAGACTTGTGTTTTTTTTATCACCAGACTTTGGGGATCATTACTTTTGATTATCAGATCCCTGACGTCTGACACAGAATCGGGCGCTAAGTTGGTAAAATACCTGTTTAATGTTATAAATGTGAAAGAATACATGTTTTTCTTCAAAACAGAGTTTAAAGTGGCCAGTCGGTTCAAGATAATGAATTTTACTAAATGTTTAATAAATCATCAATACTCGATTTTTTATTTTTATTTTTTTATTTTTTTAAAGATTTTATTTATTACTTATTTGAGAGAGAGAGAATGAGAGACACAAAGCACGAGAGGGAAGAGGGTCAGAGGGAGAAGCAGACTCCCTGCTGAGCAGGGAGCCCGATGTGGGACTCGATCCCGGGACTCCAGGATCATGACCTGAGCCGAAGGCAGTCGCTTAACCAACTGAGCCACCCAGGCGCCCCATCAATACTCGATTTTTTAAAAAAATCCTTGCAGTTACTATGTAAGTGGCTACAAAATTGTATTGCTCTCCAGTATTATTGCAGAAGCTAATGGCATTTTGAAAGAAGTATTACTGTATGTAGCATTATTTGGGTATCTGTTTCATTTATTTCCTCTTTTATTCAACTCTACTGAACACTTAGTGCATATGAAGCAGCATTCTGGACACAGAAGATAGAGGAATCAATAAGTCATATCTTCAGAAAATATTGTTTTTATAAAGCAACAGTACTTGGAAAAAAAGAAAAGTAAGAGAACCACGGAGACAGATAAGCAAATAAATGAGATCATTTTGGTGGAGTAAAGTCTGAAAAAAGTTCTATAGACAATAGAACAGGGATGGGTGTAGGGAGAGGCTACTTTATGCTGAGTGGTTTAAACTCTGATAATAAGGTCAGAGTTTGCATTGTTGTGGCAGCTGTTTTGGTTTGTCTGTCTGTGTTTTGGTTTGTGGCTGTTACCCTTGTCTCTTTCATGTCACTGCGCTGTGGCAGAAGTTCTAGAAAGAGGGGTTGTGAAAGAGGGAAAGGCAGTGTAAGTGGTATGGATCATTAAGTGAATTCTACCCAGAAAGTTTCTCAGTTTCATGGAAGTAAAATGATCAAACAGTATATTCTGAAACTGGGACCCCACTACAGAGATAGTTAAATAAGTCTACATAACTATAAAGAGGTAAAAGGATTTTCAACACTAGTAACGATGCATCCAAATGAGTATTTTCTGGAACATTAATTCCCTTAGTATATGACAGACTTACTAAAATGATACTGCACTACTCAGAATTATCAAAGAGGTCAGAAAGTGTTGAACACACAGTCGATAAGCTATACAGCCACCAAGGGACCAATATTCATTCAGATGAACAATTTCTGGTAATTTGGTTTTTAAAAATGAATCATCTTACTTCATAGTCACTCTTCATGTTCTTCTACAAGCCACTCCCAAGACGTTTTAGAGACCTTTGCTTTTATATTTTGTTGTTTTATGTCGCACTGTATGATTAAAGCTCAACCTAGCAAGAATTTTATCGCTTTAATTTATGTATACATATATAAAAGTTCATCCAGTCTCCCCATTCTGCTCCAGTGCTAGTGGTCTCTGTGCTGCTCCTGGAATTTCTTGGTAAGACCTAATTGAATTATTATATAATTATTACATATTACATATAATTTATATATTATTATACAGTAACATAACTTGTATATTATAGATATTAGGTCTTGTCATATATATAGACACCTCCTATGTATATATGAGAGTGGTATAATTGCACAGGTAATGTAATGTACAACTCAGCATGCTGAAGATGTTTTCTTTATTTTTAAAGATTTTATTTATTTATTTGACAGAGAGAGACAAACAGCAAGAGAGGGAACACAAGCAGGGGGAGTGGGAGAGGGAGAAGCAGGCTTCCCATGGAGCAGGGACCCTGATTCGGAGCTCGATCCCAGGACCCTGGGATCACGATCTGAGCCAAAGGCAGATGCTTAAGGACTGAGCCACCCATGCACCCCTGAAGATGATTTTCTAAGAGTAACTTTGTAATGTGCAGCCTATTAAAAATTCACTTATTATATAAAAGCGCAAAATTAGGGACACGTGGGTGGCTCCGTCAGCTAAGCGGCTGCCTTTGGCTCAGGTCATGATCCTGGGGATGGAGCCCCGCATCAGGGCTTCTTGCTCAGAGGGGACCCTGCTTCTCCCTCTCCCTCTGCCTGCTGCTCCCCCTGCTTGTGCGCTCTCTCAGACAAATAAATAAAATCTTAAAAAAATAAAATAAAAATGCAAAATTAGAAGTCTGCTCCTGCTTACAGAAATAAATTTAACTTAACCAGTCTTCTGTAAGTCCTCTAAACAAAACCTAAAGTTAGACTAGTTTTCATTATTAGTGTATACCATTTACTTTCTTTAAAATCAAAATGACTTACTACAATACTATTGAATCTCTTGGTTATCAATAACATTATTATGCAGTTGCTAACTTAATCACTGTTATAATAGTCCTACAGCCTATTTTTAGGAATATTTCCACACTAAAGGGAAATAAGAAAAATAATATATAAATCTCTAGAAATAATAAGGAAACAAATTCATAATACTTGATTCCAACAAAAACATTTGGTTCCAATGAAGCCTTGGCCAACTTTTCAGTTAGTAGATTGTAGAATTGATCTACGCACATCTCATTCCCTTGGTTAACCCCTCTTCTGTGAAAACTAGGAAAATTACAAGCCGTCCATTCTTTGATAAGGTATCCTTGAGGTGGGCATGGCTGACTAATGACACCTGCTCACTAATTTGCTTAGCTGGCTCTGGGCTGTTCTCGTGCCCCCAGGTAAACGGCACACCTAAATATTCCATTAGAAGATCATTTTGGATTGTCATAACAAGCTTCTCTGAATCGGAAGTAAACCAAATGAGGTGAAAACCTTAGTCTTTGTCATCCAAGGATGAGTCACTGATGCTTACTAGATCTGGCTACTCCCTGTTATCCACCCTTTTTTTTTCCTTTTTTTAAACCTGGCAGGGATGGCCTTTTCTGGCACAAATGAGAGGCAATGCAATTAAGTTTTATTTGGCAAATATCATCCCTACTCTTTGCCAGTTACTGTGCAAGGTACAACAGTGATCACACTCAAGTCTTTGCCCTTGAGGCATATGTAGTTCAGAGGAGAAGATGGATAAGTAAAAGGGCAACTTTAAAACCTTAGGATAAGTGTAAAAAGACAGGTGTGATATGATGCACATTGAGGGTTTCTTAACTCAGCTTGGCAGGGTCACAGAGGACTTCCCCAAAGAGGTAAAATCTAAATGAGACATTAAAGTAAGTAGGATGTTATACGCAACAATCGTTGAACACTACATCAAAAACTAATGATGTACTACATGTTGGCTAACTGAGCATAATAAAAAAAAAACAAATAAAAAATAAAGTAGACTGTAACTAGCGTAGATCACCATTGTCCTCAGTGGTGCTAAATCTGCTGGTCAATTGTCAATCTTCATCTTATCTGACCTCTCAGCGACCTTGACATAGTTGTTTACCTCCACATCTCTGTCCAGCTTTCCTTACTTGGCTTCTAGAATACTACATTCTCCTGGTTTTCCTATCTTATCTTACCCAATCTCCTTTGTTCCTCAGACGCCCTGAGGAATATTGGTATCCTCCTGGGCTCGGTCCTTAGTTTCTCTTTTCTGTCTACATTCAGTCCCTTGATTATGCATCTGGTTCATGATCTTAAATTTTGTCTATGTGCTAATGATTTCCAAATTTATATTTCCAGCCTCGAATCCAGAATTGTCTACTGAATAGTCTATTCAAACACTCCGCTTAGATTACTAACATCTCAAACAACATATTCCAACATAAACATCTAACACACCCTCCCTAAATCTGCTCTGCATGTAATCTTTCCCAATCTCAGTTAACGATAACTCCGTGTTTCCAGCTACTCAGGACCAAAACCTTGATGTAATCTTTGCTCCCGCTCTTTTTCTTTCATCTCACATAAATCTGTTAACAAATCATATTGACTCTTCCTTAAAAATATGTCCAAAATGGAATCAATCACTTATTACTAACATCTAAACCCTCGCCCAAACTACTTTCATTTCTCATCTGCATTATTTTAATAACCTTTTAATTTGCCTGCCTGTTTTTGTCCTTGCCAATCTTCAGTCTATTATCAAAAAAGAAAGCAGATTATATCATGCCTTTGTTTAAAACCCACTCCTCTTGCCATGGCTTCCCATTTCATCAAGCAAAAAGCCAAAGGTCTAGAAGGCCTTAGTGATTTGGCCGTACTTTACCTCCCTGATCTAATCTCCATTCCATCCAGTCTCTCCCCTTTGCTCACTCTGCTCCAGCTTTAGTGATCTCTGTGCCGGGAACTTTCTGACAAGACTTAATGGTTGATTTGGATATGAATGGATAAAGGAGACATGGAATTAAGGATAATGCCCAGATTTGTGGCTTTGGCCACCAGGGGTATGGTGACGCATTCACTAAGGAAGAAAGCATGAACGGAAGACTTGGTTTGTAGTTGATGGGAGGAGAGAGAATGAGTTTTGAAAATGTTGAATTTGAGTTGCCTCTGATATATCTATGGAGAAACAATAATCATTTTTTTTAAGATTTTATTTATTTATTTGACAGAGAGAGACACAGCGAAAGAGGGAACACAAGCAGAGGGAGTGGGAGAGGGAGAAGCAGGCTTCCCGCGGAGCAGGGAGCCTGATGCGGGGCTCCATCCTAGGACCCTGGGATCATGACCTGAGCTGAAAGCAGACGTTTAACGACTGAGCCACTCAGGCACCCCTACAATAATAATTTTATATAAGAGTTTAGAGCTCAGATGAGAGATCTGTATTATATATTTATATTTTGGAGTCTTTATATAGTAATCGAAGCCCTGAAACTTGAGATGACTGGGGAGTGGGCATAGCAATGGAACAGTTACAAATCCCTTATAAGCCAAGGGATAGACAAAGCTCGTGGCACCTTCAAACAGGGCAAAAGAAAAACGAAATATATAAAAAAGAAAACTAGTAGAGTGAGACATACCAGTTAGGATGATTTAGTTGAAAATAACAGAATGTCTTACTAAATGTAGCTTCAAAAGTAGGAATTTACTATCTCCAAGACAAAGTATTTGAAAGTAGATAGTTCAGTGACTTGGTGAGTCCTTCAGAACCCAGACTTTTTCCCTCTGTCTACTCCTCACTCTATTGAGTTTTGTTCTCAGGGGTATCTAACAAATAGCCTCTGCCAGTCCCACTGTTTCAGAAAAGTTAACTTATTTAAGCCTCACTTAAGCATCAGGTAGTTAAAATTATTATCATCATTCTTAGTTTACAGGTGGGAAAGGTCAGCCCGGAGAGATTAAGTAATTTGCCCAAGTCATAAGACAGCACACTGAGGAGCTGGAATTTGAACATTGGATTCCAGAGTTCTTGCTCTCAACCATTGTGTTGCAGCCTCTCCTTCTTCTAAGATGACTATCACAGCTTTAGGCCTCACTTCTCACGCAAGTCATTCAAGGGCGGAGAGGGCTTGCCAATAGCCCTTTACCAGAGTTCTCCTTCTGCCTTATTAGGCAGAACTAGGTAATGTGTCCTCTCCTAAATCAATCATTGGTAGTAGAAAATGGGATAACTTTCTTTTTTTTTTTAAACTTTTTTTTTTAAGATTTTATTTATTTATTTGAGAGAGAATGAGAGAGAGAGAGAGAGCATGAGAGGGGGGAGGGTTCCGAGGGAGAAGCAGACTCACTGCTGAGCAGGGAGCCCAATGCGGGACTCGATCCTGGGACTCCAGGATCTTGACCTGAGCCGAAGGCAGTCGCTTAACCAACTGAGCCACCCAGGCGCCCTGGGATAACTTTCCTTGAATTCAGTGTCACCACGTATTTGGAGAAAAATTGGGATTCTGTTAAAAAAATGTATATTGGAGAGGAGATGCTTATTGAGAAGAGAAGAGAATGAAACTATTCTTCAAGGTGGAATAGAGGGGCACCTGGGTGGCTCACTGGGTGAAGTGTCTGTCTTCGGCTCAGGTCATGATCCTGGGGTCCTGGGATTGAGTCCCACGTCAGGCTCCTTGCTCAGAGGGAAGCCTGCTTCTCTCTCACCCTCTGTGGCTCCCCTTGCTTCTGCTCATGCTCTCTCTCTTTCTCATTCTGTTAATTAAATAAATAAAATCTTTAAAAAACAGAAAAAAATAAAGTGGAGTAGAAAGGAGAAGAGGGAAATAGATAAATGACGCTATAAAGTTGAGAGAAATTTTTCTCTTTTTTTTTAAGATTTTATTATTTATTTGACAGAGAGAGACACACAGTGAGAGAGAGAGAACACAAGCGGGGGGGTGGGAGAGGGAGAAGCAGACTCCCTGTGGAGCAGGGTGCCCGATGTGGGACTTGATCCCAGGACCCTGGGATCATGACCTGAGCCGAAGGCAGACGCTCAATGACAGAGCTACCCAGGCGCCCCTGAAAGGAATTTTATATATTAGAGATGAGAAATTGACTTGAGGATACCTAAAAGTTGATGAGAAGGAACTGGGATAAGGGAGGTGAGAAGTGAGCTCCCAGTGAAGAAGGAGAGACTAGGACCTAAGTGCAAGTGAAGGATGTCAATGTTAGGTAGTTCTCCCTTCCAACAATATAAAGGGAAAAAAGGAAAAATATGTGGGTTTAAAAAAAATATGTAAGTATACTATTAGAAATTTGAAGTGGCTCCTAACGATTACCCTTGTATCCAGGTGGCAGAATTCAAGGTGGTGGGACCTTTCCTAGACGTGGCCCAGAAGTAAGAATTGTGACAGCCTATTAAGACCGCTCATAAAAATGCCCACAGCACTTATAAGAGTGATCCTAGTTGAATGTAGCATCTTAAGATCTCAATGATTGCCTTTTCACGAATAATTCTTTAGACACATTCCTTTAGATCTTAATATAAAAATGAACTATTGCTATTTTCACTTGTTTGTATTATGTGCCACACATTCCTGATTAGATATGCATCCTCTCAAAGGAAGCATTTTTTTCTTGTCAGTTTCTAATACAGGACTATGTAAACAGTGGATGGCCAATAATTATCAACCAGTGAGAGACAGTGACAATGATAGTTTTAGAGTAAAAATAAGACAGACTTCATAATTTTTTGTGTGTCATGCATGAAGGAATAGAGAAGAAATGCCCATTATTGACCTTCATATTTTTTTTAACAACAATTTCGGGGTTCCCACATAAAGGTTAGAATTTTATGAATGAATTTTACATGGGCAGTGAGTAAGCTCCTGCTGGCCAGCAGCCATAACCCCTTAGACTTAGTGAGCTTCCCATTCTAGACAAAACTGGACAGTGTCAGAACTGGAAAAGGTATTCTGAAGATGACAGGTCACCTAGGTGCAGCACATATCTCTGAATCACCTTGGGATGCCCGTCTGAATCATCTTTGACCAAAAGTCAAACAACTGGGATCGTGGGATTAAAAGATGGATAAAACATAAAGTAAAAATTCTCCCTATTTAAAACTCATCATACTTCACAAGATGTCATTGGACAATTAATGGAAACAGACCCTAAGGTAGTCTGGACTTAATGTGACTCTAACAATTGGAGACGAATGGATGTCACTTCCAATTCTGAAGCTGGCAGGAAGCACGACATTCATCCATTCACTTACTCATTCACTCATGCTTGGTTGATTCAGCAGACATGTATTGAACACCAATTTTACACCAGGAACTGGGAATTCAGACAAATATGGATATAAGCTTTGTCTTTTAAGTTCTTCACGATCGCATCTGGTACCTCACAATCCAGTTGTGAATGATTTCAACCAGATGGTAGCCCTTTAATGAATTTCTACTTAAAGGATTCATTGCTCTGAGTTTGTATAGTTAATAAAATTCTGCAAGTTTCCTGATCCTTTAATATTTATATAAAAGGCAGCTTTAAAAAAAGCAAATAATAGGACGGCTGGGTGGCTCAGTTGATTAAGCGACTGCCTTCGGCTCAGGTCATGATCCTGGAGTCCCGGGATTGAGTCCCACATCGGGCTCCCTGCTCGGCGGGGAGTCTGCTTCTCCCTCTGACCCTCTTCCCTCTCATGCTCTCTATCTCTCATTTTCTCTCTCTCAAATAAATAAATAAAATTAAAAAATTAAAAATGCAAATATAGAGCGCAGGTTTAAAAAAAGGGTGGTATTCTTTCAATGAGTGTATAATTAATCAAAAGACATTTACTTTTTTTTAAGATTTTATTTATTTATTTGACAGAGAGCAAGAGAGCACAAGCAGAGAGATGGGGCAGAGGGAGAGGGAGAAGCAGGCTCCCCGCTGAGCAGGGAGCCTGATGCAGGGCTCCATCCCAGGACCCTGGGACCATGACCTGAGCTGAAGGCAGTCACTTAATCCATGAGTCACCCAGGTGCCCAACATTCTTTTTTAAAAAAGAAATGTATAGGGGCACCTGGGTGGCTCAGTCGTTAAGCGTCTGCCTTTAGCTCAGGTCATGATCCCGGGGTTGTGGGATCGAGCCCCGCATCGGGCTCTCTGCTCCGTGGAGAGCCTGCTTCTCCCTCTCCCACTCCCCCTGCCTGTGTTCCCTCTCTCACTGTGTCTCTCTCTGTCAAGTAAATAGAAATAAAATCTTTAAAAAAAATAAAAATAAAAAAGAAATGTATAAGCCATTGGGAATTGTACATTGAGGCAAATCTCTTAATATATAAGATATCTAATAAACAGTTAAAATCTGCAACAAAGAAAGCATTAGAAGAATGCTCCCAGCAGAGATTAAAAACAACTACACATTGTCTTAATCTTCTAACCTACTCCTGGAAGATTTTTTTTTTACTCTTTTAAATTAAAGGAAGCTATTTCAATTAATTCATCTAAATCAAATACATTTATTTTGATGTCTTGTTTTCTAAGTGAATTAAGTAATTTGAGTATTTTTTCTACCTCTGAAATTCAAATAACCATTTACATTTTCTGTGGTTACCAGTAAGCATAGCTGATTAGCCATGAATTAACAATCAGTTAGGCAGGGTGATGATGTTCCTCCTAGCTACATTCTTCTTTCTTTCTTTCTTTAATTTATTTATTTATTTTAAAGATTTTATTTATTTACTTGGCAGAGAGAGAGAGGTAACACAAGCAGGGGGAATGGGAGAGGGAGAAGCAGGCTTCCCGCTGAGCAGAGAGCCTGATGCGGGGCTCTATCCCAGGACCCTGGGATCATGACCCGAGCCGAAGGCAGTCGCTTAACCAACTGAGCCACCCAGGCGCCCCTACATTCTCATTTATTTATCTGAAAGTGTAACTACTTTATGTTTTTAGCTCGTTCATTTGATTAAACATTACCGAGAAAAAATTATATGCAAGGCATTATACTAATCCAATTTAAAGAGTAAGAGATGCTTTCAACAAGCTTATAATTTAACAGAAGCAATAACATGCAACCACACTGCCCCCAAACCCAAATAGAATATACAAGAAGTCATGAGAGAGATGTATTGTGTAACACAAGTCAGCAAGAAGGGAGATCTCTACTGAGAATGAAGCAGGGATCAAAAAGCTTTGAAGAAGCTGGCCCTTGAGCTTCATCCTGCCCAGGTAGGTGAAGGGATATCCCAAATGAGGAAAGAGCATGCTGGGAAAAGACAAAGTGCCAGGTTGGCAAGGGCATAACATAAGATAGAAGACTTGGAAGACATGTTTAAGCCACAGGATTGATTTTGAGTCTAGGCAAGAGAAAATGAATAATAATTGAAAGAAAAGACTTCAAATTCAATCAAGGAAAATAAGTCGGGTTTCATGCCAAAACCTTTGTTTATTTTTCCACTTTGTAAACAGTGTCTTGCCCTTAAAGATATAGAGCTGCATTATTGGCTAATTATAAATCCGTCATCCCCTCCCCCACTTCTCATTCTACAAAGCAGTAGGTGATTGCACAGGGGCTGTCACTAATCACTCAAGAGATGCTGCTGAAGGTGTGGTTGGGAGGGGCTATCATCAGTCCCCTTTTTCTTGCCAGGAATACATTCATACTAAAATTATTCTAAATCATTGCAATAACTACACGATAGGACTCGTCTCCGTGATGAGGTATGTGAGTCATAGCAATTCATTTCATGATCAGTGCTTTTTTTGTTGCAAATAACTGAATATTTCCATCAAGAGACGATGTTCCACACAACGGTACATCCATACAATGGTCTGTTATGCAGCCATTGAAAATAATGACTTAGAGTTATACAAATTAATGTAGAGGGATTTCCTCAAGGTGATATGGTAACAAATACTAACCAATTACCAAATGCTTAGTATATGCCAATGTTTTCCATAAATTCTTTAAAATCCCCAACAGAATTCTACAGCTGTTATCTCATTTTAAATTAAGAAATGGAGGCCCAGAAAGATTAAGAAATTTCCTCAGAGTCACACATGAGGTAAGTGGCAGAACCAGGTTCTGAACACAGACAGTCTGCCTCAAGATTCCAGCTTCTTCACCACTACACACTTAACTATACTGCTGTCTGAGCTAAAGTTTAGGTTTGCTAAAATCTCTATGTGGCTTGTTACCACAGTTTGTTTATTTATTACCAAATGTTACGATTACAGCACTAAACCTTGGCAATCAAATGGCTACTTGCAAAGTGCTATGAATTGTTAGTACTGGGAATATAAAGTATCTGGTTTACTTTTTTTCCATTTAGCATACTTTTTGGTAAAACTGTAGAGAGCCATAATGTAGCTGGTAGTTGGGACAAAAGGGTTTCAAATGGTGCTGAGTTAAAGAAATAGCATTTCATTTTTCCTTACTTGTCCCGTTTTTGCTTTATATATTGTTCTCTCCTTTGCTCTACCCCATCATTTGAAATCTAGCCAGTATGACGATGTGTCTCTTTATTTTTTTATAAATATAAGGGTCATTTCTACTATCTAAAATAGTTTTGTTTTTGTAATTAACATATCCAGAATTAAATGCCAATAGCAGTTAAAGTTTGAACTGGTTCCTTCCCTAACTTCTGCCTGGCCTCAGGTTAAGAGCCTGCCGGAAAGTAGGGAAGGAAAAAGGAAGAGGGGCTGGTTCCCTTCCTTCCTATTTCTCTACCTGGTGTTTCCAGTTATCTTTGTGCTACTGATTTCTGACTTACTTGCACTGTGCTCAGAGAATATTCTCTTAATAATTTCAATCCTGGAAATTTGTTTAATGGTCCTCGGATACAGTCAATTTTTGCAAATGTTCTTTCTATACTAGAAAAGATATATATTCTACAATGGTTAGGTACTGTGTTCTACCTATGTCAATTAGTTTGAGTTTCTTAATCACACTGTTCAAATCTTTGATATTTCTACAGTTTTGCCCGCTTCTTCTTTTGGTTATTAATACAGGTGTGTTAAAGTCTCTTACTATAATTGTATATTTGCCGGATTTCTCCTTATGGCCCCATAAATTTTTGCTGTATACATTTTATCTTTTTAAAAAATTAATTTATTTTAGAGAGAGCGAGCACCTATGGGGGGTTAGAGGGGGAGGGAGAGAAGCAGACTTGCCACCGAGCACGGAGCATGGCACCAGAAATGGGGGCTCGATCTCAGGACCCTGAGATCATGACCTGAGCCGAAATCAAGAGTTGGGCGCTTAATGGACTGAGACACCCAGGTGTCCCAATTGCTTTATTATGTTTTAAAGTTATGTTGTGAGATGCATTCAAACTCAGAGTTACTCCATCTCCCTAATGAATGGAGCCTTATATCATGATGAACTGATCCTCTTCAACTATGGTAAATTTTTGCCTTAAAGTCTGCTTAATTTGCTACTACGGCTATCATGGCCTTTTTGGCTTTTTGTAGTTTATCTTTGTTTCATCCTTTTACTTCCAATATTTCTGTATCTTTGTGTTTGTATTTGTATCGTGTTTGTACTGTGCATAGTATAGAGTTAGGTTTTGTTTTTTTATCCAATCTGACATTCAGTCTTTTAATTGGATTTACATTTAATATAATTACTGATATACATGTGTTAAATCTGCCTTTTTAAAAATTAGTTTTGGGGCGCCTGGGTGGCTCAGTTGGTTAAGCGACTGCCTTCGGCTCAGGTTGTGATCCTGGAATCCCGGGATCGAGTCCCACATCGGGCTCCCTGCTCAGCAGGGAGTCTGCTTCTCCCTCTGACCCTCTTCCCTCTCATGTGCTCTCTCTCTCTCTCAAATAAATAAATAAAATCTTTTAAAAAAATTAGTTTTATACTTGTCTAGTCTCTTTTACATTTTTTCTCTTGTCTTCTCTTACAATGAATTTTTAAAATTATTCATTTCTTTCCCCGTTATCAGCTTGGCATTATATGCCCTTTTATTATTGTTTCAATGGTAAATCTAGAGTTGGCCTTGTATCATTAAAGATTAAATCTGAATCCTTCCCTCTATTTGTTCCCCTCCTAACTTATGTGCCACTGCTATGTTATATTTTAACTCATATATTATACATTACCAACCATATTATTGTTGTTATTGTCATTGTGGTTTCATGCAGTCATTTTCCATTTAGATTTACCCTACATTTATCCTTTTCTTTGCTTTAATTTTGCCTAACCTGTCTTTAGAACTGGGATAATTCTCCTTCCGACAAGAAATCTTTTCTACCGTATCGTCAAAAAGACATTCTGTTTTTATCAAGAGCTTCATGGGTTTAACCCTCACATTTAGGTCTAGCATGTGTGGTGTGAGGTTCCATCAGGGTGTTCAGTTGCTCTAATATCCTTTATTGAATTATGTTGGCACCTTTGTAAAAAAGTCAATGACGGTAGATGCATGTCTATTTCTGGATTCTGCTTTGTTCCGTTGGTCTATTTTTCCACAAGTAAACCAAAACTAATCACTTTATAGTATGTCTGAAAATATGGTAGTATTCTCAATTTGCATTTCTTCAGGCTTGTTTTGCTTATTCTAGGCCTTTTGTATTTCCATATAAATTATGGAATCTGCTTGAAATAGCCATTTAAAAATTTTGCTGGCGTATATACCAATATATCTAGTCTTCTATGTTTCTTATCTGTCTATCATCTATCTATCTATCTATCTATCTAGACCTAACTCTTCCTGAGAGATTGTCCAAGTAGATTTCTCTTCTCATCCTCTCAGCCACCTCCTCTGGAATTGGAAGATACCTCTAAGAAAAGGGCAGCCCCAAATGCTGGGCTTTCTCTATGTGCTTGCTTCTCCCAAAGATTGGCCTTATCCATCTTGAATGCCTCATCAGCTTTCTCATGTTATTAAGCAGATCATTTAAAAATATTTTCACCATGCTTTCTCACTGCTGTCAGTGAGAAGGTTGATTTGCTTTCCTAGGCCCACCATCACTGGAAGTGGAAATCTCACTTTGGATTTTCATTTTCTGTTTTCCATTCACTAGGCTGTCTCTGATTCCTCCAGGGTTGAAGAAGGGATGGACAGATAGCAGAAGTAAGAGGTAGTAAATGTCTCAGTAGACTGACATCAATATAACTGGATATTGGTTTCTTCTGTCTGATGCCAGAGTTAAAAACAATGTCGGGCGCCTGGGTGGCTCAGATGGTTAAGCATCTGCCTTCGGCTCAGGTCATGATCCCAGGGTCCTGGGACCGAGTCCCACATCGGGCTCCCAGCTGGGTGGAGAGCCTGCTTCTCCCTCTGCCTCTGCCTCTCTCTCTCTGACTCTCATGAATAAATAAATAAAACATTTAAAAAAATGTTAAAAAAAAAAACGATGTCTTTTCCTCTTGAGCACTGTAGTGGGACTTGCACCTTGATTCAGGCAACACTCTTCAGCTAATAATATATGAGCCCTTTCTGCATCCAAAAGATTACTTTAAGATTTTTCTGCTGAGGTTGCCTAGCTCCTTATAAGAAGGCTTCTGCAGGGGGATCCTTTTCAAAACAATTCTAGGCTAAAATTCCTACTTCACATTCCACAACTGATCTCTAAAAAAACCATTACTCTTTGACACTCTCGGGAGGATGCATTTCCAAACACCCTTCAGCTCCTTCGTCATGGAAGGTTTTAGCCAGCTTCTGTTGTATGAACTTCCTTTTTTTCATGAATGAATCAAATATAAGTCTCTGTGGCCCTTTACCCAAGGGATCCACAGAAAGCTCTTCAGATGATCTTCACAAATTCTCTTTTACTGTGCTTAAAGTGAGGGGAAAGAACCTCCATTTATCCCTTGGCATGGGTGGGCCTCATAGAACAATAGTTCCCCCCAGAAAAACCCTCAATTTATGGCAACTCCAAGCCACTTCACTTTTCACCATTTTCTATCTGAGTGGGGATGAGGAGCTAAGAATAGCAGAACTACTTGATACCATCTTTGAAGTCTGGCAAAAGAAGGCAACTTCTCATTTTGGAATTTGAGATTAATTGATGCTAATTGCTTGAAGTCTTAGCCCAGATGGAGATATATCAAGTCCTAATTTAATAGTGCCTTTTACAGGCATAATGTATGAGGAGAATTAACATTTATAGATTACTACTGTATACTTACTCTATGCCAGTTCCTATTCTAGGTACTTCATACATATTTCCTGACATGTTGCTTACAGCTTTGTGAAGCTACACTAATCATTGAAAATTCATATTAAGTTAGTATGTATTTCTCTTAAAGTTGGATAAAAGAATTAAGAAATAAATATGGAAGGAATGTAAAATTAAGAAACATGGTAAATTAAGAAAATGTGTTTTTATATTTGACTAAGAAATAGCATATATTTCAAAACTTCTTCAAACTTTTCCTTAAGCCAAAAGTGAATTTTCTGCCTACAATCTAGTCTGTTGCATAAAGGGCAATTAGAGTAAATAGTATTTGTCTTTGTCTTTATTTCCTGTGTTCATGCAATCACAGTGCCCCATTTTATTTACTTTTCATTTCCATTCCCATGAGCTCATGGGTTTGATTGCTCATTACCACATTCTGCAACCACTTCTTGGTTAATTTCGCAGTTCCAGTATCATCTTCGTTCAGTTGTCCCTGAACACTGCTACACGACTAATTTTTGCAGCACACTGTTTTCATCATATCACTCTTTAATCTAAAAAAATGTACCAAGATATCCTACTATTAGGTATATCTCCTGGGAGAGGTAATTAAGGACAAATTCACTCTTTTTTTTTTTAAGATTTTATTTATTTATTTATTTATTTGAGAAAGAGGAGAGAGCATGAGAAGCAGGCTCCCAGCTTGGACTCTATCCCAGGACTCTGAGATCATGACCCGAGCTGAAGACAGACACTTAACCAACTGAGCCACCCAGGTGCCCCAAATTCACTAATTCTTGACTACCTGTTTGTCTAAGTGAATGATATCCCAGCCAGAAATGCAAGAACAATATAATAAAGAGCAACAAAATGTATTTTATTCTTTATTTTTAGCTCAAGGCTTGGGTCCCAGTCCCAATCTCATTCTACTCTAATGTAGTTTTGTTCCATTTAGCCTGGACTACCTTGAATCTAATCAGTATTTCTCTTGGACTCTACTAGTCCCTTCTAGTTTTGCAAGAACAGAAATGGTTACTCTGAATAGGAACCTACCCATAGGCTACCTACAATTCCACAAGAATTACATGACACAGAAGTGTAAGAGAAAGATTTGGGGACTTTTCTTTACAACTTCTTTACTACCCCCTTAAAAGCTCTAGACCTAGCAGAGGCTTATGTTTCTCTGAGCTCCCTCTGAAGGTCAGAATATTCATTAATACTTGTTATCTACCACAACAAATTCACAATTTTCCTTGTACTTAGAGCAGACCATGCTCAACCCAACATCATTTGCTTGTAACTGAGTAACAGAAATACAAGCGGAGTGCAGAAGAAATGAAAAAGGATTCATAAATATCTAGGAAACGGTTTTATTGATTGGTTCACCATTCATTCATTCATTCAATAAATATATTGGGCTGGAGCATAAGTTTTACCTTTCAATTTTAGCAGAATTGTTTTCCCAATAGGTATACATTATAGGGCCTAGTAGAAATAAAGGGCACGCTGGATACATTTCTGGAAAGAGAATGTACTGAAGAAAAACCTCTTCAGACAATACTCAGTGTGCCTAATTCATTAGTTTATTCATTTATTCAATATTTTGGGAGCTTATTTTGAATGTCAGGGTGCATCTGGTATTGAACAGTGAACAAGGTATGGTACCTGCCCTCCTGAGATTAACAGTCTAATGACAGCTGACAGGTCAGGTGACAAGAAGGAAGCTACCCGACAGAGAAGAAACGAGAGCAGAAAGCAAAAGGAAACAAACAGGTATTTCAGAAAAATGTGACATTTGAAGTTGAACTTTAAAGGATGAATAGATTGGGATTAGTTGGGAGTAGGGGAAAAGGGCACTGAGTGATGTCATATAAATGCATCATGGATGTATCATAGACCAATAATAAACTGGAAATTTACATTTTGATTCCAGTAAGATTTTTATTACAGAATTTTTTTTTTGACTTTAGAGTAAAGTTAGGAAAGAAAAATCCCTCAAATGCCTGGCCAATGGCTCCAAAATAAAAATGATCTGAAACAGAGTAGAAGCCAGAAGAGGGGTACTGAGAAGGAATGGGGTACATTAACAATAAAATTCTCCAATTTAAATTATGATTTGGGGCATCTTTGATTACTACAACGGTATTGTACCTGGCTTTAAAAAAATCCCAGTTCTATCCATACAATAAATAAGGCTCCTTCCACCACAACCTTGATGATAAGCCAATTCCTTACATTTGTAGAGACTTTTAAGGTCACAGGAGTCTTACCTTGCACAGAGAAGTTAAATAAAGAAAATGACACAGGACTTAGTGGCAGGAGCAAAGAAGTGAGATATAATTCAGTGTTGCATCTACCGTACTAGACTTAATAAATCAAACTATCAAAGGAGTGAAAGATTGTGAGTATATTAAGAGCTTCATTAAAACCATTTTCTTTCCGCAATCACTGTGTGAAGTGAAGCTTTAAATTTTCCCTCCACTATTTATAATGAAAAAACTGCTAGAGCATGTTGGTAGCAATAAATCTTTGAGATCATTAAAAGCACACACTTTTATTAATCAAATAATTTTCTTAAAAAAACTGTCTTTGAGGATTTGGAATTTTCCATTTTCCAAGTTCTTACCGTGTTCAAATGAGAATGGAAAAACACAGATTCATTAAGAACCTCTTCACAGGGGCGCCTGGGTGGCTCAGTCGTTAAGTGTCTGCCTTCAGCTCAGGTCATGATCCCAGGTCATGGGATCGAGCCCCGCATCGGGCTCCCTGCTCCACGGGAAGCCTGCTTCTCCCTCTCCCACTCCCCTTGCTTGTGTTCCCTCTCTCGCTGTCTCTCTGTCAAATAAATAAATAAATAAAATCTTAGAGTAATAAGAATGATAGTAGGATGGAATCATTTGTTTGGTGATCTTCTACTTCTTCCTGTAAGGGACCAAATGCAATTTTAAGGAAAAGACAAAAACAAAAGCAACCTAGAATCAAAGTGTAAGATTTAAATATAAATTAAAAAATCAGGATCAAGTGAATGTGAATTGAATTAGTGTGTCAAAATCAGAAACCCAAATATGTAGTTCGTACATAGATCATACATAGGTGTTGTTTCAGATTTGATTTTAAAGCTACTGGCAAACAAATAGAAAAGGATATAGCATACATTTTAGGTCTTTTGCATTAAATGGAGAAAACAATAGCATTAGACAGTGTTTTCCTAGAACTTAGTTCTGAATAAATTTCCCAAATGGCACTTCATGTTGGAGCAACAATGTCCTAGAAAATGGCCTCTGGATGGCCCTTCAGAATGCAGCATAAGAGTTGTGGAGAGTGCTTTCCTGTGTAGGTCCTAGGCATGTACCAAGGGTTTGGGGAGAATTGGGGAGACAGTACCCATTCTGTCAACCTCTGTCCAGGAAATAGAGAGGTGAGAGGAATTCCAAAAAGAGGAATGGATTCAAATTGAAGTAAAAGAAGGGGTAGATCAAGTGTCAAAATTGTTTCTATGGATTGAAGATAGAGTATGGCACAAGCTCATTTCTGATAGTGGGAAAACAGAACAAATGTTAAGTACAAGTGAAAGCAAGGATTAGGGTTGTGTGGAAACTGGAGATCAAGGAAATGATGTGTAAGTTACTATAGCAAGTGACCACGGCAGACACTTCTTGCTTCAGGGTTTCTTTTGAAGTCTATATTTCATGTATGGGCCTATACAGGTCTGAAAGACGAAGGCTTTAAATATGGAACCTGCAGGTTTATCCCATTCTCTGCTCCTCAGGACTAAGCTGACTAGATCAAATAGTGTTGGAGAAAAGAGGACGGGTACTCTAGTCATTGAGTCTATTATGCACCGGGCATTTTTCATGTATTATGACATTTAAGACTCAAGACATTTCTGTAAAGTATAATCTACATTTTGCAAAAAAGGAATTATAAATTAATAGTTATTTATCTAAAGATTACTGTGAAGAATTCAAATGAGTAAAATAAGGCTAAAAAGACAAGCTACTTGTCTGAAGGGACCAGCTTGTGATTTGGTGGAGCCAAGGTTCAAAATCAGGTGTTGTTATGTTAAACGAGTATAATACATGGTTGGATTTTGCATCATTCCTTTTTTTAAAGATTTTATTTATTTATTTAAAGAGAGAAAGAGAGCGCGTGCAGGCGCACAAGCAGGGGGGAGGGGCAGAGGGAGAGGCAGACTCCCCGCTGAACAGGGAGCCTGATGCGCGGCTCAATACCGGGGCCCTGAGAACATGACCTGAGCCCAAGGCAGACACTTAACCGACTGAGCCACCCAGGTGCCCACAACAATCCATTCTTACTGGTAAACTATACCTGACCTTATGGCCAGCACCCTATAGCTAAACTTCTACTTTGGACCAGACTCTGCCTTCTAATAATGACAACATTATCCTAGGACATCCCCATCCTAGGCCTAAGTCTCTCTTCTTGCTAACCATGCCCTCTACTCAGAGTGTTGTGATCCTGAAAGATTATCCACTAAGTGAATTAAAGCCTCACTTCCTGCTTTCTGATTTTCCTGCCCTAAAAAATTGCTAGGCAGCCAAGGTTTTCAAATATAGCATCCCCTAGAATTCTCTCTCATTATTCACTCCTCATGCATTAGGACCTGGTGTTTAAAACTGTGTTGCTCTTTTCCTGAAAAATCTATGTTCTGATACCATACACTTTGGGCACCATACCTTGCTTAAAAATTGAACTTTGTATTAATGCTTATAGGACAAGCACAGTGTCTCCCTGCCACATAATTAACATATGCTGCAATAAAACTCATTCTAAACTTCATACACAATGAAAACAACTATTTTTAAAATTTTCTTACTATCACCTAAGAAATCTTAAGATATATTTTCTTAGACATTGAAAACTCTAAGAAGTTAGAAACCAGATTAATGCATTTGATACATATTATGAGAGACTAAATATTTTATAGTCAGTCACAATATCTTCTAATAAAAAATTAAGCCATAATAGGAAAAATATCCATGTTCAACTTTACTATTCAGTATTATAAGGTTATATCCTTCAACAATGATCTATCAGCATTTTAGTGTATGAAGAAAATTTTCTCTTATTCCCCTTATCAGCCTCTTCCTCTCTGTTTCATCATTTCTGATTAATTGGACTTTTACATATAATTTTATCTTGAGATTAATGTCCCATCAGAACGATCATACTTGAAGGAAAATCCCAGCTGGTTTACTGCATTATGTTCTCTAAAGAGGACACAGTAGATCACAGGAAATTGGTGCCTATCAGCTGAGTCAGATAAATATTAAGGATCATATTTCCAAGTTTCTCAAAAGGTTTCAATCATTCTAAATTTTTACATAAAGCTGTTAGATTCTTAGGGATGGTGGTAACTGATCTGAAAACAGCTTTCGATATAGAGGGCTCAAAAGTTTGAATCTGTTGCTTATATCCATCGATTTAAAAAACAATTATAATACTTTATAATGTTTAACACAGAGACAAGAATATACACGTTAAATAGTAAATACAGCTTAAGGTTACCAGATGATTTCACTCCTGAAACCTTCAAGAAGCCTCTGAAAAATCTAAACCATCTATGACGGCCAATCTCTAGCACATCACAAAAGGTGGCGACTTTAGCCAAGGGCTTTCTTCTCTCTTTATAAACTTAGTACTAAATTATTAATGTAAAATGTGTAGTTACCCCCTCTCTCCCCAGTTAACTTCCTTCCTCATTCTTTATCTAGAAAGGATGTGCTTCTGTTTATCTCAGGGGCAAAAATAACATTCCCATCTGGGTCACTAGTTTCATACACAGCAGGAATTCTGTTATCATTTCAAGTTTAAGAAAGACCCCTGGACACCCATGAGTTTGTATTTAGGTCTCTGAAAATAAATGCTAGATGATGATTTGTAAAAACGTATTTAAATGTTCAGTTAACCAGCCCATTTCTAAAGTCTTAGGAAGTGTTTACTGATGAGGAAACTGAAAGAATGTAAAATTGCCAGCTACTAATTAAAACACACACATATACATACGTGCACTCTCTCTCTCTCTCTCACCCACACACACACTTTTCATATTAGAATAATGCCTGAATAAATGAAAATGTAAATAAGGAGCCATATTGCTTTGCATGTGTAGTTTATTTTAATTATAATGCTTTAGTCCTTAATTCCCAAGCTAATGCAAGGGATCCATGTATATATTTTGTAAGATTTACAGACCCATATAATAATACACCTTATGTTCATGTGTCATTCTCTCATGATCACAATAAATTTCATGAAAAATTTTGTAATCTCATATATTATCTATGTTTACAACCGAGGAAGCTAAGACTCAGACAAGTTAATAAATTTGCCTAAAGCCACAAAGCTAGAGTGTCAGGAGTAAGACTCATTCCTGGTCTTCTGCCCAGAGTCTGGTACTACTAATTCCCTAAAGGCTGCCTCATGTTCCCAGCGAACAGCAGCTTCTCAGACATCATCCTAGAACCTACACATTGTAGAGAACTTGAGCAAGTTACCAAGAATATGTTTTTTTAATGTTTTAAAAGATTTTATTTATTTATTTGAGAGACAGGGAGAGATAAGAGGGAGAGGGAGCACGAGCAGGGGGAGGGGCAGAGGGAGAAGCAGACTCTCCAATGACCAGGGACCCGGTGTGGGGCTTGATCCCAGCACCCTGGGATCATGACCTGAGCTGTAACCCACTAAGCCACCCAGGTGCCTCAAGAATATGTTTTTAAGTGAGTGAGAGAGGAGATGCTATATAGTATAGTAAAGAAAATGAACTTTGGACTTTGTCAACACTTGATGCACATCCTATCTCCTAAGCTTCCTAATTCTGGGAACTTGGACAAATTATTCAACTTTTCTGTATCACAGAAATTTCATGGAATTAAAGCAGTAGTGAGTAGTAAAGGTAAAGTACCTGGCTCATCACTTACTAAATGGCAGTTATAAAAAGAGCTAACTACCCCAGAAGAGATGGAAAACTCTGGCTCATCATCAGAATCCATTATGGAGCTTTGGAAGACCATAGATCTCTGGGCCCCAACCCAAACCTATGGAATCTGAACCTATAGATAGTCTGGGAATCTGTCTTTTTACAAGACTCCTTAGGTAACTGTGATGAACAGCCAGATTTGGAAATCCTTGATTAATTCATAGAATATAAACATGTCTTTTATTCTTGCTTTGGCACTGAAATGATGATAGAAAGAATATAGAGAAGTAAATGGTTCCTATAAGACAGAAACCAGACCAAGCACTCAGCAGCGATTTATCACAGCAGCACAATGAGATAGAAATTATTTTTCTCAAATTAAAGAAAACTAACACTTAGTGAATTTATAAACAATGGAGCCAAAACTAGAACTTAAGTCAGTCTATGTATTTTCACTTCACATACCATGTTTCCACATATTCATATTGGCTGCAGTTATAACATATGTTGTCACTGAAACTGCTCTCAAAAGTTAATGTGATTATAACAATGACGTACTTCTGAACCATAAAATTGTTGATTCTGATTAATGCCACATGAGGTGAATAGAGTGGAAATATACAGCATTGTGTAAATCGTTAGATTTTCTTTTTAAGGACCATGGTTGTTTACTTATTTCTCAAGACTGGGCTTCTGAATGTAGATCATTTGCCTAAAGTGAATCATCTCTTCTTTTTTTTTTTTTTAAGATTTTATTTATTTATTCATGAGAGACAGAGGGAGAGAGAGAGAAGCAGAGGGAGAAGCAGGCTCCCAAGGAGCAGGGAGCCCGATGCGGGACTCGATCCCAGGACCCTGGGATCATGACCTGAGCCAAAGGCAGATGCTTAACCATCTGAGCCACCCAGGCGCCCATGAATCATTTCTTCTAATGATATTTAGTATAGATGTAATTTTCAAGTAGAAGCTTCAACAACTTAACCCTTTTTAATAAAATCATATCTTATAGGCAGAGACATCTCATCCATACAATCACAAAAATGTGTAGTAATTTACCTATAATTCATGTTGCAGAGTACCATTTTTGTAGAAAGTGTAACTGTTACAATGAGATATTTCTGATGTTAAATTTGAACATGATAGTTTAATGTCTACATGGATAGAACTCATTTATCATTCATTCAATTATTCATGTCATCATTAGATGGAGAATACATATTATATTAAGAATATAATGATGAAGATGATTTGACCAGAGTTGAGGCTTCATATCTGGGTTCTCTATTCTGTTCCAGTGGTCTATGTGTCTGTTTTTGTGCCAGTACCATGCTGTCTTGGTGATCACAGCTTTGTAATATAGCTTGAAATCAGGCAACATGATGCCCCCAGCTTTGTTTTTCTTTTTCAACATTACCTTGGCGATTCGGGGTCTTTTCTGATTCCATACAAATTTTAGGATTGTTTGTTCCAGTATTTTGAAAAATGCCATTGGTATTTTGATCGGGATGGTGTTGAAGGTAGAGATTGCTCTGGGCAGCATAGACATTTTAACAATGTTTATTCTTTCCATCCATGAGCATGGACTGTTTTTCCATCTTTTTGTGTCTTCTTCAATTTATTTCATGAGTGTTCTGTAGTTCCTAGAGTATAGATCCTTTACCTCTTTGGTTAGGTTTATTCCAAAGTATCTTAGTTTTTGGTGCTATTGTAAATGGAGTTGATTCTCTAATTTCTCTTTCTACAGTTACACTGTTACTATATAAGAAAGCAACTGATTTCTGTGCATTGATTTCATATCCTGCAACATTACTGAATTGCTATATGAGTTCTAGTAACTCTATGGTCAAATAATCTTTGACAAAGCAAGAAAAAATATGCAATGGAAAAAAGACAGTCTCTTCAACAAATGGTGCTGGGAAAATTGGACAGCTATATACAGAAGAATGAAACTTGACCATTCTCTTCCATCATACACAAAGATAAACTCAAAATGGATGAAAGACCTTAATGTGAGACAGGAATCCATCAAAATCCTAGAGGAGAACATAGGCAGTAACCTCTTTGACATCGGTCACAGCAACTTCTTTCAAGACACATCCCCAAAGACAAGGGAAACAAAAGCAAAAATGAACTTTTGGGACTTAATCAAGATAAAAATCTTCTGCATAGCAAAAGAAATATTCAACAAAACAAAGAGGCAACCCAAAGAATGGGAGAAGTTTTTTGCAAATGATACTACAGACAAAGGGCTGATATCTAAGATCTATAAAGAATTTCTCAAACTCAACACCCCAAAAACAAATAATCAAGTCAAAAAATGTGCAGAAGACATGAACAGACACTTCTCCAAAGAAGACATACAAATGGCTAACAGACACATGAAAAAATGTTCATCATCATTAGCCATCAGGGAAATTCAAATCAAAACCACATTGAGATTCCACCTTACACCAGTTAGAATAAAAAAAATTGGCAAGGCAAGAAACAACAAATGTTGGAGAGGTTATGGAGAAAGGGAAGCCCTCTTACACTGTTGGTGGAATGCAAGCAGGGACAATCACTTTGGAAAACAGTGTGGAGTTTCCTCAAGAAATTAAAAATAGAGCTACCCTATGACCCAGCAATTGCACTACTCAGTATTTACCCCAAAGACACAGATGTAGTGAAAAGAAGGGCCATATGCACCCCAATGTTCATAGCAGCAATGTCCGCAATAGCCAAACTGTGGAAAGAGCCAAGATGTCCTTCAACAGATGAATGGATAAAGAAGATGTGGTTCATGTATACAATGGAATATTACTCAGCCATCAGAAAGGATGAATACCCAACTTTTACATCCACATGGATGGGACTGGAGGAGATTATGCTAAGTGAAATAAGTCAAGCAGAGAAAGTCAATTATCATGTGGTTTCACTTATTTGTGGAACATAAGGAATAGCGTGGAGGACATTAGGAGAAGGAAGGGAAAAATGAAGGGGGGGGACTCAGAGTGGGAGACGAACCATGAGAGACTATGGACTCTGAGGATTCTAGAGGGGAGGGGGTGGGGGGATGGGTTAGCCCAGTGATGGGTATTAAAGAGGGCACGTACTGCATGGAGCACTGGGTATTATACCCAAACAATGAATCATGGAACACTACATTAAAAAACTAATGATGTAATGTATGGTGACTAACAGAACATTAAAAAAAAAAAAAGAATATAATGATGAATAAAACCATCAAGGTCCTCCTTATGAAGCTTACAGTCTAGGTGGAGAGATGGTTCTTATTCAAATAATCACACAAATAAGTGTTAAATGTAATTTTGTAGTACCATAAAGAAAAGGTATACAGTACCATGAAGGGTACGATGGTTAATTTTATGTGTCAACGTGATAGGGTCACAGGATGCTCAGATATTCGATTAAACACAATTTCTGGGTATGATAGGAAGGTGTTACTGGGAGAGACTGGCATTTGAATTAGTGAATGGAGTAAAGCAGATGGCCCTCCCCAGTGTGGGGGCATTTAATCCAGTGAGGGCCTATGTGTCCTATTGGTTCTGTTTTCTTGGAGAATGCCAACTAATATGAGGGGTTATAATTGGAAGATTTTCATGAGAAAGTGACACTAAATGAGGTCTAAAAGATGAATAAAATTCATCAGGTAAAGAGGGATAGGAATAATATGCAGCCAAAAAGAAGAGTCTGTGTAAATGCTCATTTCTAACAAAAAACTAAAAAAAGGGAAGTGTGAGTAACAGAGAGGAAGCTGAGGTGGGAAGTAGGTGAGACCAGGTTATACAAACCTTGTAAGCTATGTGAAGAATTCTTTCTTTATCCTAAGAGCATCTATGAAGAGTTTTAAGGAGATGAACTGTCACATTTGTTTTTGAAAAAGATCATCCTGGCTGCAGAAGGGAACATAGAGAAAGGAGACAAAAGGAAGGTATAAGTGAGAGGAAATTATGCCTTGAGCCAGAATAGTGGTGGTGGATTTGGAACAATTACACAAACACAGAAGATATTTAGGAAGTAAAATCATAAAAGAAGGCTTTTCTAGCTAGATGGATCATACTATAATTCACTCAAAAGGGGAACAAAAGACAAGCAGATTTGATGATAGGGAGAGGGCACAGGAGGCTTAAAGAATGAGTCCCATTTGGGGTACACCAAGTTGGAGGTGGCATCATAACATTCAAGGGAACTAAGTAGGCCTTCATATATTCAAGTTTGGAGCTCAGGGAAGTCTTGAGCCATTTGTAAATAATTGAGCATAGGGAGCGAACAAAGAAGGGGGAAGGGAGGGTGTAGGATCAAGTTTGGAGGAAGTACAAATTAGGATAAGGGGGGATGAATTTAAAAAGATGAATGAGGAGGAACAGAGAAAGAGGAGAAAAGCCATGAGAGTTGTTTCAAAAGGCAATTTGAAAGAGTCAAAGATCGGGGTTCTTGGGTGGCTCTGTCAGTTAAATGTCCAGCTCTTGCTTTTGGCTCAGGTCGTGATCTCAGGGCTCTGAGATCAAGCCCATGTCAGACTGTGCACTCGGCGGGGTTGGAGGGGGTGGTCTGCTTGAGATTCTCTCTCTCCCGCATCTCTCCATCTCCCTCTGCTCCTTCCTCCCCACCCCCCATGTGCGCACAAGCGCTTGCTCTCTCTCTCAAATAAGAAAATCTTTTTTTTGCCCAATAAGAAAATCTTTAAAAAAATAAAAGAGAAAAAGATCGACAGCAACTTGTACTACTGAGTATCATAAGGTCTCAAAAATGTGCAAACTTGATATATTATTTTACTCCATCTTGCATAATATATGCCTCTTTTATTACTATAAAGATTTATATCCATATATTTAATTTCTAAAATGTTTTATGGTTATCGAGGCGTGTGAAACTTAAAGGAATTTTGGGATCCTGAGAGGTACCAACTAAAATAGAAAGCCAGGCTCCCAGATTATACTTCTCAAATTAGACAATGAATTCTCTCACCAGCTGCTAATACCACATGCACAGAATCCTAGATTCCCTGAACTGTAAAATGTCATGTGGGAAGAGATTTCAAAATTTCTCAGTGATAAGTACATTTGTCAGCTAAAAGTTAAGTGAGAGGTATAAAATTCAGGTAGATTATAAAAACAAAACCCATCTACTTGCAATATGTAAAACACATATTTTTTACAAGAGTAATTAAGGAAGACTAAGAGGACAGGAATGACATAGCGGGCAAATGCAAAGAAAAAGAATTGGTCAAGGTATTAATATCAACCAAAATTGAATACAAGACAGAAAGCATTAACTGAAAAAAAGAAGAAAACTTCATTATAATAGAGGCCAAGTAAAAATGAGGATTCATTTGTTTTGAAACTTTATACATGAAATAAAATAGTGTTGAAAGTTATAGGGCAAAATTAAAATAAATTTAATGCAAGGATGAATACATAGGAAATATTAAGAAACTTTAACTTGCTCACTGTATTAGTTTTCTAGGACTGCTGTAACAAAGTACCACAAACTGAGTGACTTAAACAAGAGAAATGTATCATCTAACAGTTGTAGAGAAGTCTAAGAAGTCTAAGAAGTCTAAGAAGTCTTGTTCCTTCTTAAGGCTATAAGGGTGAATCTGTTCCACGCCTCTCTTCTAGTTTCTGGTGGTTTGCCAGAAGTCTTTTGGTGTTTCTTAACTTGTAGCAGTATACCTCCAATGTTCAAATGGCATCTTCCCTGTGTCTTTACCTCTGTGTCTAAATTTCCCTCTTTGGTAAGGGGACAGTCATTCTGGATTTAGAGACTTAACTTGATCACCTGCAAAGCTTTATTTCCAAATAAGGTCAAACATACAGGTACTGGAACTCAGAACGTCAACATCTTTCATAGGGGATATAATCCAACCAGTAACACTTACCCAACCTATAATAGACAGGCTAAAGATATATAGATACTATCTAATATAACTAAATAACAAGAATATGTATAAAATATGACTTTTTCAAGTGGTAATGCAGTATTTATAAAAATTAACCAAACCTTGGGGCACCTGGGTAGCTTAGATGGTAGAGCATCTGCCTTCGGCTCAGGTCATGATCTCCAGGTCCTGTGATAGAGCCCCATGTCTGGCTCCCAGCTCAGCAGGGAGTCTGCTTTTTCCTCTGCCTCTGCCTTCCCCCCCTGCTTGTGCTCTCTCAAATGAATGAATAAAATCTTAAAAAAAAAATTATTTAAAGAAGTTGACAAAAGCCAAGAGAAATGACAACATATGCCCATAACTAGATTTGTATAAGAATGTTTTATAGCTGACTTAATAATCTCCCTAAACTGGAAATATCCAGATGTACATCAATAGGATCATGGATAAAGAAATTTGGTATATTCCTATAATGGAAAGTTCATAGTAATAAAAAAGAAATTATTAATACATGCAGCAACATGAGTGAATCTCCAAAACATGCTCAGCGTTAAAAAGTCATATATAGAAGAGCACATCGTTTAATTCCATTTAGACAAGAGGCCAACTAAACTGTGGTAGAAAAGTATCAGAATAATGGCTGCTTCTAAGGGTGGGAGATGGAAATTAACTGGGAAGGGGCGTGAAGGAAATTTCTAAGGGAACGGTAACATTCTGTATCTTAATATGGTCAGCTTTACACCAGTGTATCAATTTGTCAAACTTTAGGCAAAGTACATTAAAACTTCTGAAATATGTTATTGGTAAATTTTACCCCAAGAGGAAAAAAAAGTCTTTGAATGAGAGCTGAACTCTAGTTAATGAAATGCATGCTGAAGTATTTAGATGGACTGATTTTTACAATTTACTTTGAAATGCATGGAAAAATAAAATTGATGGATGTATAGATAGATTTATAGATAAATAGATATGTGAAAAAGCGAGTATATTAAAATGGTAGAATTTAGATAATGGGTCCTTCCCTGTATATTTTAAAATTCTCATAATAAAGTGTTAAAAAATAGACAAAAATCAATAAATGATAAAGTTCAGTACTACTTATCATACATTCTCTAATCCCAATGTAATAAAATTAAAAATAATACCAACAGAAACTTAAAAATTCCAAACCACTAACAAATATATTTAAATAAGAAAAAAGCTCTCAGAATCAAAATTGCAGAATATTTAAAAGATAAGGATAGTATAAATATTACATATAAAGACTCTTGGCAAATAAGAAAACAAATTCAAATAAATTAATATAAACAATAAGTTTGAAAAAGACTTAATAGCAAAAACATGGGGAAAGCAGAAGGAAGAAATCAACATGATAGAGTCAGGAAATAATAACCAGATAAGAGCAAGGGAAAAACAAATAATAAGCCCATGATCTACTTTTATAAACAAAAACTAATTAATCAACCATTAGCGAGCATAGCTGATCAAAGGAAAAATCCCCCAAACAATAAAAAATCTAAACAAGAGAAAAAATAACCACACTTATGTACTAGAAATCTCAATAATAAAAATTAAATACTTGATTCTATTCAAAACATTTGAATATCTGAATTTTAAAAATCTGTTGGGTTCAGAAAATATAAACCATATTTGAAATAAAAAAACAGGAAATTCAGATTATAATAGAAAAAAATGAGCAAATGGTCAAAGACCTGTTTCCTAAAACGGTAGCAGATAAACACTATTTCACAAATCACTCACATAATTTAAACAAATTAGCAGTTTTTCAAATAACTTCAGTAATATTTTACTTATTCCAGAGAGAATAACAGAAAATAGGCTTCCTACTTTTCATGGACCAGGGCCTCTGGTTTTGTCAGTCAACATTGTAACCTTCTGCATTGACTGTGGCATTCTCCATTCACCAAACCAAAAACTTCTGCTATAGAAACCAGAAACGCCAGTCATTCATTTTCCCAGGCTCCTTTGCAGCTAGAGCTGGTATAAAACCTAGATTCTGGAGCTCCTGGGTGGCTCGGTTAAGCTTCTGTCTTCAGCTCAGGTCATGATCCCAGGGTCCTGGGATCCAGCCCCATATTGGGCTCCCTGCTCAGTGGGGAGTCTGCTTCTCCCCCTGCCCCTGCCCCCCACTCATGCTGTCTCTCACTCTTTCAAATAAATGAATAAAAATCTTTAAAATTAAAAAAAAATCCAGACTTGCATAATAAAATATTGGTAACAAAAGCTGATAGAAATATCTTTTAAAACTATAGATCTATCTCACATACAAGTATCAATGTTAATGTAAAAATCATTTAATATAATCTAGCAGCTTATAAAAGGAATAATTCATCATGACTCAGAGGGGTTTTCCCAAAGATTTCTCAGTTAGGAAATCAGCTATAATTTATATAATTAAAAGGTCAAAGGAAATAAACCATTTAATCATCACTATAGATGCCATAAAGACATGTGATAAAATTAAACATCCATTAGTGATTTAAAATGCAATCTTCATAAATCTTGAAGGATATATTTTTTTAACATATTTTTTGCAAACTCAAATTGCCTCATACCTGAACAGGGAAACTATATTCTACTCTCACTAACATCAGAAACAAGATAAGCATGCCCACTGCCTTAATTATTACCATAATTTTTGAAGAACTGGACAAAGTAATTAGAAAAAGGAAGAGGGGCCCTTGGGCGGCTCAGTTCGTTAAACGTCGGACTCTTGATTTCACTCAGGTCATGATCTCTGGGTCTTGGGATCGAGTCCCGTGTTAGGCTCCGAGCTCATGGAGGAGTCTGCTTCAGGATTCTCTCTCTCCCTCTGCCCCTTCCCTGGCTCTCTCTCGCTCTCTCTAAAGTAAAGAAATAAATCTTAAAAAAAAGAAAAAAGGAGTCATAAAAATTGAAGAACAAGTGATAAAATGTCATTTATTTCAGATGGTAAGTTTGTATGTCTATAAACTCAAGGGTATCAACTGATATTTGGTTGTAAATAAAAATAATTATTCTGGCTACAAACAAATTAATTTGCAAATATCATCAACAGCTTTCCTACAATGACTTTCTTTTTTTTTTTTAAAGATTTATTTGTTTATTTGAGAGAGCGAGAATGAGAGAGAGAGAGTACATGCGAGGGGGGAGGGGTTAGAGGGAGAAGCAGGCTCCTCACTGAGCAGGGAGCCCGATGAGGGACTTGATCCAGGGACTCAATCCAGGGACTCCAGGATCATGACCTGAGCTGAAGGCAGTTGCTTAACCAACTGAGCCACCCAGGCGCCCCCTACAATGACTTTCTTTATAACCTATTAGGAAAATGTAGTAAAAGAAAAGATTTGATTTACAATAGCAACAACAAAAATATCTATGAATAAACTTAAAAGTGTAGAATTGTATAATGAAAATGATAGCCAAAGAGACATAAAGTAGAATAAATAAAACCTTATAAATAAATAAACAAATAAGACAATTAAATTTTAATTTCCTTAAAATTGAAATTTTTTCCAAAAAAAATTCTTTCAACCAATTGGCCAATATCTATCAATATTTTTAATCGGTGGTTATTTACTTCTAGTAGAGGCATAGGAATTTTTAAAGCTGAAATAAACTTTAGAAAACATTTTTGATGTGAGGACTCTGGCCCATAGAGATTAAAAGCATTCTCAAAGATTTAGCACTACTTAGGACTAGAGGCTGCTAGCAAGCAGTCAAGGGTTGTCTTCGGTATTATATAGTCTTTCAGTTAGATTCCATCTGGCATGAGTTTCCTCACCAGCTAGAACTAAATTGTGGTTTGGTGAGAAGACAAATATTAATCATCTAGTATAAATTTATTTTCAGAGAACATGGCCAAAGTAATCACCCATTGTGTAGTTTATACCTGGGCTATCTAGGGTGATTTTTCCAGTGAGAATATAATAATATAATATAATAATATAACATAATATATATAATATAATACTATTATGTCATGATACAAACATCCTGAGAAAAATTAAGTGTTCTAGTAGGACTCTATTAAATTCTTAGGTAAATGCTCTACTTTTTTCCCTAAAAGAGTTTATATTTCTGTTTAAATAGAATGTTTAAAAAATATATCTCTAAAGCTTTCTCTAAAAACTTAACAGGGCCCAAAGCCTATTTTATAATCAAGAACAAGGAGCTCATGCCCTTGTCTCTTAGCACATGTTAAAGAGCACATACTGAGGTGTCACAGTGTTCTGGTTCAAATCCCAGTTCTGCCACTTAATGTATATGTGACTTTAGACAAATGAGGTGGCCGCTCTATGCCTCAGTGTCCTTATATGTAATATGTGTATGATAATATTACCTATCTCTATGAGTTGTTCTAGAAATGAAGTGAGTTAATATGAGGAAGCTTATAAGAGGACCCGTTAGACTGTAAGCCTAAGTAAAGGCCAGCTGGGCAGAGACGTGGCCATGCTCTTGATGTATACAATAACCAGAGAGGTCTCTAGTGGTCCAGATTATTCCTTCTTTAATAAAGATTTATTGAGCACCTACTTGTTTCCAAATACTTACCACCCTTGGGACAAATGTATCCCTCTGTGAGAATAACCAATTTTGTAGTCTTCCTCATCTCCAACATATGTGCATTCTTTATCTTTACTCAGTACCCTTAGTTACATGGATGGAATTAATTTTTGAAGCCCTAATGATGAAATTGCTCAGCATTATCTTAATTTCCTTTCTCACCCCTGACTGTAAATTTGTGAAATAGCAGGCTTGGACTGGACATGTAGTTCCTGAGCAAGGAACAAAGAAAATCCATGACCACTACATTTCTTGCTCCACAATCTTAAATCCTTTTCGGTCCGGTTACCCAAAATAATTTTTAGAACACAGAAATTAAATTATGTGGCCTTACACCAAAGTTGACTTACTGTGAAGATAACAAAGTTTAAGCTTTAGTGTCCCTCACTCATATAGGCTCCTCCCAAGACACAGAGAGAAACCCCAAGTTTGTACAGTCTGGTTGTTGTCTACTCAAAAAATATTTAAGGTTAGTCCCTACGTGTGATAACTTGACATTCTCAGAAAACTCATCATTCAGTACAAAAGAAATTTGATTTTTTTACCTTATTATAGAGCAATTCTAGAAAATTTACATGACATTAACAATAATGAGAATCATAAACACTGTGTATTTAATACAGCAGGAGGAGAGTTCCTCTAGCAAAGCCTGATGTAATCCCCAAATCAATATTACATGGTATGAATTTCCTGGAATCTCTTCCATGTGAGACGCTTCTTAGAGTGTTTGCACCTGCAACATAGTCCCATGAATGCAGAGAGATACTGAACATTAAGGACATTAGAACACATGTATAGAGTGCCTTATCCATAGTTTGCATGCAAAAAGAGTAAGATAGATTTCATCTGTGATGAACATTAATAACACCTACATATAATGCACATAAATATAAAATCACCTAAGATTTAGAGTGTTGACTCTGTATTAGGCACTGTTCTAGGTGTTTCATGTGTATTATTATATTTTTATCCCAAACTTACAGAGGAGAGAACTAAAGGACAGAGAAGGTATATATTTTTCAAAGGCCAGACAACAAGAAATTAGCAGCACCTAAATCCAGAGCCCACACTCTTAACTATACAGGGCCCTGCTGGTAGGTACTTAATTTTGTAGAGCTGGAAAAACAAAGATGTAAATAATTCACTAGGTATGTGGTCTTAGTCCTCTCTGAGGCCCAGTATTATTACCAATAGAATGCACTTTAAATTACGCATCTGTTAGAGCTATTGTGAAGATAAAATTATGCTCTATACTATGCCTCATCTCAAATAGATATTCAATAAATGGTATAATGGGGGTGCCTGGTTGGCTCAGTCAGTAGAGCATCTGACTCTTGATCTTGCAGTCATGAGTTCAAGCCCCACATTGAGCATGAAGCCTACTTAAAAATAAATAAATAAATAAATAAATAACAAATAAATAGTATAATGAAATTAATAATTACACAAGTGTTCATTAAAGCACTATGATCCTGACTAACTTCTTTAAATTGTTTTAAATTGCTGGAACACAATAAACACTTGATACTGGATATTTTTCTCTCTCAACAATTACTGGCCTAGAGAAGAGTGACGACTCCATGACAATAATGTTTTAAGTGTCTTCTATGAAACAGTATGAAAGAAGGAATGATGTTTTGTGACTTAAGTTGATAGCTTTCTTTGTCTTCTAACTACATAACTTCTTACTATAAATTTAGTTCAAAAACTTTGTATTAAAATGGCCACATATAGTGTGTTTCAATTGCTCATCTGTTCATAATACAGTTCATCAGAGAACAAAGGTGTGTTATCTGCATAAACAGACCATCTCTGACCAACCTGTAATTCTCAATCACTGAAACTTATTCAAGGTCTTCATATACCTTACTTTAATTTGTAAATATATGTATTTCTTCCTTACTAGTTTACCTTCTGCCTTCCCCTCCATAATATAAGCTGGGCCCTTACTTTTGATAACAGTGATAATCGAATAGATGACTGAGTGAACATGGTTCCAAGAATAAATACAGAAGAATAAAAGCCAACATAATCTCTTATTTGCCAAACATCTATTGAGTAATTACAAAGAGCCAGAGATTTACAACTACCCACCTCCCCACAGGCATATCTATTCATAAAAGCAGTCCTTTACTGTCTGATTGATTTGCTGGATTCAAAACCAAGTTCTGAATTTTGACTCAGATAAAAGTTTTGTATCTCCTATGCACATAATACATCTCATAAGTATTTTGTGAAAATATATACAGCAATCAAAAAGAACAGTTATTGCATACAATGAAGAAATATAAAATAGATACAAGATTTAGCTTAATGTTAGGATTGCTTAAAGTTAAATTTTGAGAATGGCTAATAAATGGTCTCGTAAATATGAAATGTACCCATTATGTCACTTTACCATTTTTATTTTGTTTTCCTAAATTATTTTTTACTAACAAAAATTGGTAAGGAAGTTGGGGGTGGATATCTTCTTTAAATAGATTTTTTTCCATTTGCTTCTAAAATAGATTACATGCATCACTTATAAGTGAAGACATCTGATATACAGAGCAAGTTTTTGCTTAAATGCCAAATGGAAAATGTAAATTTAAAAACAGTATTTTCAACTCTTCCAATAATACCAAAATGGAATCAAGTTAAACTGCAAAAAGGAGATATGATCCGGACCGTTGAACATCATATCAGCCTATGATCATCTCTGTAGAAAAAATTTTTTACAACAGCCAGCAGCCCAAAGATTGATCTGAGAATAGTTCAAAGTATAAAATTAAAAACATGAAAATGGAACAATGGAAATGCAAAGGCATGTAAAGTCTCAATGGCAGGGCACAATAATAACCAGATTGCATTTGAAGAAAAGGATGTCAGAAAACCTAAATGTATTGGAGTTAGATACCTTCTGATAATTCAAAGAAGTCCACATATTTTATTTATCTTCATTACCAACTTATGAGTAGAGGAAGAACGAAGGACTAACAAACAAAGATTTGTCCAAGGTTGTAAGGCCAGTCTCTAAAATTAAATGCTTCTTTCATTAAACTGTGTTGGAAATAATGATGGGGTCATTGCTATAAAGAAGATTTCAATATTTTAGATCACATCAAATTAGGCAATGAAAATAAGGAATACATGATAAGAAGATGGAAGGACAAAATGTAAATATACTGCAAAGAATTGCCTGGCATTAAAGATTAGAGGATAATATTATGAAAAATTATATGCCAACAAATTGGACAACCTAGAAGAAATGGATAAATACCTAGAAACAGATGACCTCCCAAAACTGAATCAGGAAGAAATAGAAAATTTGAACAAACCAATTACCAGCAATGAAATTCAATCAGGAATCAAAAGAACTCCCAACAAACAAAAGTCCAGAAACAGATGGCTTCACAGGTGAATTCTACCAAATATTTAAAGAAGAGTTAATACCTATTCTCAAACTATTCCAAAAAATAGAAGAGGAAGGAAATTTTCCAGTTTTATTCTATGAGACTAGCATTACCCTGATACCAAAACCAGATAAAGACACTACAAAAAAGAGAACTACAGGCCAATGCCTCTGATGAACATAGATACAAAAATCTCAACAAAATATTAGCAAACTGAATCCAACAATATATTTAAAAAAATAATGGGATTTACTCCTGGGATGCAAGAGTGGTTCAATATTTGCAAATCAACAAGAGAAAGAATAAAAACCATATGATCATTTTAATAGATGCAGAAAAAGCATTTGACAAAGTACAACATCTATTCATGATAAAAACCCTCGACAAAGTGGGTTTAGAGGGAACATATGTTAACACAATAAAGGCCGTTTATGAAAAACCTACAGCTAACATCATTCTCAGTGGTGAAAAACTGAGACTATTGGGACTTCATCAAAATAAAGCTTCTGCACAGCAAAGGAAAAAAATCAGTGAAACTAAATGGCAACCTGTGGAATGGGAGAAGATATGTGCAAATGATATATCTGATAAATGATTAGTATCCAAAGTATGTAGAGACCTTATAAAAGTCAATATCCCAAAACAATCCAATTTAAAAATGGGCAGAAGACATGAATAGACATTTTTCCAAAGAAGACATACAGATGTACCCCTACATTTATTGCAGCATTATTTACAATAGCCAAGATATGGAGGCAGCCCAAGTGTCCAACAATAGATGAATGGATAGAGAAGGTGTTGTGTGTATATATTACTCAGCCATAAAAGAATAAAATCTCTTGCCATTTACAACAACACATGGATCTAGACAGTATAACGCTAAGTGAAATGAGGCAGTCAGAGAAAGACAAATACCATATGATTTCACCCATAAGTGGAATTTAAGACACAAAAGAGGAGTGCCTGGGTGGCTTAGTCAGTTAAGCATTTGCCTTTCGCTCAGGTCATGATCCCAGTTTCCTGGGATTGAGTCCTGTGTCAGACTCCCTGCTCAGCGGGCAGCCTGCTTCCCTCTCCCTCTGCTACTAACCTTGCTTGTGCTCTCTCTTTGCCAAATAAATGAATAAAATCTTTAAAAAAAGGAAACAAAACAGAAAAAATAGAGAAACCAAAAAACAGACTCTTAACACTAGAGAACAAACCGATGGTTACGAGAGGGGAGGTGGGTGGGGCAGTGGGTGAAATAGTTGAGGGACATTAAGAGTCACTTATTGTGATCACTGAGTAATGTATAGAATTGTTGAATTATTATATTGTACACCTGAAACTAATATAACACTGTATGTTAATTATACTGGAATTTTAAAAATTCTGGTGTATATATGTGTTTATAGTGAGTGGAACCATTCAAGTCCATTACCGTGAAAAATTATCCTTGCAGCCCAATAAAGATGCAATAACCCCCACCCCCCAATAAAAGAAAAAGAAAAAGAATTGCCTATGAGGAAGAATAGAAGAATTTCTATGAAGAAAATTACGCATTCTTAGTATCTAACAGAACACAATCTACTGTGTCACACTCTTTTGATATTTCATTTTTAAATAAATTTTTCTTAAAATACTTATTTCTTATCATAAAAGTAATATGCATTTGTTTAAAAAATATATAAAAAGATTAGCAAAAAGATAAAAATTAAAATTACCTTCAGTAGCACCAGTAAGAGATAGTTGCTCCTCAAACCAACGTTAAGTGTTCACTGTCTACCATATATAACACTATCTCACAGACCTCATCTCCCAAGATCTCCTCGACTCCCTGCCTACCAGGCATACTGGCCTTCTTATTGTTCCTTGAACATTTCTAACAGCGACCATTTTCTCTCCTTTATGGATATGTATGTAGGGATATCTGGGTGGCTCAGTTGGTTGAGCGTCTGCCTTTGGCTCAGGTCATGATCCCAGGGTCCTGGAATCGAGTCCCACATCAGGCTCCTTGCTCATTGGGGAGCCTGCTTCTCCCTCTGCCTGATGCTCCCCCTGCTTGTGCTTGCTCTCTCTCTCTGACAAATAAATAAATCTCTTAAAAATTAAAAAAAAAATTGCTTTCCTTCTAAAAAAAAGATATGTATGTAAAAATAAAAGAAGACTAAATAGCTCTTGGAATATAGTGACAACTCAATACATGAACACTACTAAATTATTAATTTTTCAAACAATGATTTCTTAATTTTATTTGCATTTCTTTGTTAGTGCAAACTATATTTTCTTATGATCACTAAGCAATTCTTTATTGAATTAGTTGATCGTGGCTTTTGCCTGTATACCTATTGGTATGTTTAGATTTTTTTATTCATTTGTGAGTGTACTCTCTTTACTAAATATTACATTTAACAGATAAAATTTCCTTAGCATAATTTTTTTTTTGTTGTGGGCATTTAAAAAATACATTAAGTATTTAAAATGATTTTATCTAGTTAACATGTTTTTCATATAACCTTTGTCTTGATCATCACATATTATTCATTTGTTCAAAAAATATTTTGAGCACAGACCATGAATTGGGCATATGTATTAGGTGTTAGAGATACAGCGGTGAACTGAAGAGACAAGGATGATACTCTTATAATGAGTATATTTGAGAGAGGAAGACAATAAGCAACTAAGTAAACTTAAAAAGTTAGATTGTAAAAAGTATAATGAAAAAAACAAGAACATATAATGGAGGAAGTAACTGGGGGTACAATATTTGAGCTGATAGCTGAGAATTAAAAAAAAAACCCAAAACTCAGCCATATAGAGGAAAACCACTCTGGGTAAAAAACAGCAAATGCAAAGGCCTTTGGGCAACAAAGTTAGATGTGGTTAAGACACACAAAACCAGTGTAACTGGATCATAGTGAGTGAGAAAGAGTTTACAGGCCATTGTAAAGAGTTTAGATTTTATTTCAAGAGTAATGAAGAGCTGTGAGACTTAACAGATGGGACATGATGGTTATCATCACTTTTAAGACTATATATTTAAGAACAAGGAATAGTAAAATTGATGTATGTTGAGTTCAACACAATTCAGTTCATATGTGTAGCTATTGGAACTCATTTAGCAAGAAATCCATTGGTAGGGCAAACTCTAGGGGAAATCGACCAGGACTCTATCTCAATAATACCATCAAGGACCCAGGTTCTTCTTAACCTCCCTTTGTTATATCATTAATATATACTGACTTGTACAAGATGAAGCAGTTCCAGGTATCACACAGATAGATGACTCCCCCAGTGTCTGCCATAACCATTGCATTTTACAAAAAGCCTTAAAAATGTAGATTCCCTTGGGGTGCCTGGATGGCTCAGTCGTTAAGCATCTGCCTTCGGCTTAGGTCATGATCCCAGGGTCCTGGGATTGAGCCCCGCATTGGGCTCCCTGCTCTGCGGGAAGCCTGCTTCTCCCTCTCCCACTCCCCTGCTTATGTTCCCTCTCTCGCTGTATCTCTCTCTGTCAAATATATACATAAAATCTTGAAAAAAAATGTAGATTCCCTTGATTTGGAAATTCCAACTTTAGGAAATGATTACAAGACAAAATAAAGGTCATCTCATTTTTAAAGGTGATTTCACAAAAGATAGATTCACCCATTTATTTAACAAAAAATGTATTGATTACTAGTAGCACCGTTCTACACATTTGAAATATAACAGTGAAAAAAGCAGACAAACATCTATATTCATAAATTTCACATACTTGGTGGGGAAGAAAGACAGTAAACAACATATTCAAGTAAAATATGTAGCATGTGAGATGTTGATTAATGCTAATAAATAATAACCCTGGGTGGATTGTAAGCCTGTTAACTTCAATGGGGAATATGAAAGGAAAACAACTTTTTGTTGAGGATAAGTTTGGCTTTTAGTATGGTCAAATGAAAAGATCCAGTTGGAAAAGTGGGTTTGAGATTTGGATTCGATTACGAGGTAAAGCTATAGCTTTAGAAGCAAGAAACTGAAGCTCCTGTGGAAGCAATTGGAAAGGAAGCAAACCTCTAAGATGAGAGAATAGATTTTCAACAAAGGGAGAAAGGGGCCTTTTGTGAATGCTATCTCTGGATAGGAAAGGAATGAAAGAAGGAACAAATTCTTCAGATATTTGCAAGGGAATCGTTGTCCCTAGGGTAGAGAGAGATCTTAGTTAAGAAATGAGCATCTGACATTATTCATCCTGCAACATTCAACCTTGAAGATGTTTACCAATGATAATGAATAATCAGTAAACAAATATGCATTGCTTCCAGCAAAACAGTCTTGTGGCTCCTGTGGTGGAGGATGTTTTCTTATAACACTAAAAATGAGGTGAAACATCTGTGAAGTGAGTAGAATTAATATGTTAACAAGTAAAAAAGAAAACAGCTAAAATCAAAAGCCCTTTTTTATAGGCTGAGGTTCTTTTTTTTAATTAATGAATTTTAAATTTTAGAGCAGTTTAAGGTCACAGTAAAATTGAGCAGAAAGCACAGAATTCCCCTATACCCCCTGTCTACACACACACACAATCTCCTCCACCATCAACATCCCCTGCCAGAGTAGTACATTTGTTACAATTGATGAACCTACATTGAGACATCCTTATCATCCAAAGTCATGGTTTACATTAGGGTTCATTTTGGTCTTGAAGGTTCTATGGATTTTGACAAATGTGTAATGAATGACATTAATGAATGAATCCGCCATTGTAGTACTATATAGAATAGTTTCACTGCCCTGAAAACCCTCTGTGCTCTGCTTATTAATCCCTACCTCTCCCTTAACCCCTGGCAACCACTACTCTTTTACTGTTTCCATAATTTTGCCTTTCCAGAATATCAGATACTTGGAATCTTACAGTATGTAACCATTCCAGATCAGTTCCTTTAACGTAATATGCATTTAAGTTTTCTCCATGTCTTTTCATGGCTTGATAGCTTACCTCTTTTTAGCAGTGAATGACGTTCTATGGTCTGGAAGTACCATTCAATTACTGAAGGACATCTTAATTACTTCCAAGTTTTGGCAGTTATATATAAAGCTGCCATAAACATCTGCATATAGTTTTTGGGTGGATGTAAGTTTTTAGCTCAATTTGGCAAATACCAAGGAGTGTCATTGCTGGATCATATGGTAAGGGTATGTTTGGTTTTATAGGAAACTGTCAAACTGTCTTCCAAAGTGGCTGTACCATTTTGCATTCCCAACAGCAATGTATGAGAGTTCCTGTGGCTCCAGATCCTTGTCAGCGTTTGGTGTTGTCAGGATTCTAAATTTTAGCCATTCTAATACATGTGTATGGGTAATCTCACTGTTGCTTTGATTTGCATTTCTCTGATGGCATATGATGTGGAACATCTTTTCACATGCTTATTTGCCATCTGAATATCTTCTTTGGTGAGGAATCTGTTCAGATCTTTTACCCATATTTTGAACTGGTCATCTGTCTTCTTATTGTTGATTTTTAAGACTTCTTATTTTGGATAATAGTCCTTTGTCAGATGTGTCTTTTGGTAATTGTTTTCTCCTAGTCTGTGGCTTTTCTTCTCATTCTCCTGACAGTGTCTTTTGAAAAAGCAGGAGTTTTTAATTTTAGTAAAGTCCAGATTATCAATTATTTCTGAGTTCATGGATCATGACATTAGTGTTGTATCTAAAAAATCATTGACATAAGAGAGGTCATCTAGATTTTCATTGACATAATAGAATTCATCTCAGTTTTCTGCTATATCTTCTTTTATATCTATCTTTTATAGCTCTGCATTTTACATTTAGCTCTATTTTGAGTTAGTTGTTTTTTTTAAAAAGATTTTATTTGACAGAGAAACACAGCAAGAGAGGGAGCACAAGCAGGGGGAGTGGGAGAGGGAGAAGCAGGCTTCCCGCTGAGCAGGGAGCCTGATGCAGGGCTCGATCCCAGGGCCCTGGGACCATTTCCTGAGCCGAAGGCAGATGCTTAACGACTGAGCCACCCAGGCACCCCTTGAGTTAGTTTTTGTGAAGGAAATTAAATCTGTGTCTGGAGTCTTTTTTTTTTTTCTTTCTTTCTTTCTTGCATATGAATGTTTAGTTGTTCCAGCATCATTTGGTGAAAAGACTATCTTTTCTCTATTACATTGCCATTACTCCCTGTCAATGATGAGTATACTCTGTGGGGCTCTATTCTGGGCTCTCTATTTTTTTCTCTTGATCTATTTGTCTATTCTTTTGCCAATCTCACACTGCTTTGACTACTATAGCTATATAGTAAGTTTATGAGGGCCAATAGTGTTAGTCCTGTGACTTTGTTCTCTTTCAGTATTGAGCAGGCTAGTCTGGGCCTTTTCCTTTCCATATAATTTTTAGAATCAATTTGTCTATATCCACAAAATAACTTTCTGAAATTTTGATTGGGATTGCATTGAATCTATGGATCAAGTTAGGAAGAACTGACTAATTGACATTAATAAGTCTTTCTATCCATGAACACAGAATATTCCCCTATTTATTGCTTTTCTTTGATTTCTTTCATCATAGTTTTGTAGTTTTCTTGATATTGATTTTGTTTAGATCCTAGCCTTGCATATCTAGGATAAATTCCATTTGATCATGGTATATAATTATCTTATATGTTGTTGGACTTCATTTGCTAATATTTTCTTGCAAATTTATGCACCCATATTCATGAGAGATATTGGTTTGTAGTTTTACTTTTTTGTAATGTTTTTGTGTGGTTTTGTATTAGGGTAAAGTGGGCCTTATAGATTGAGTTAAGAAGTATTTCTTCTGCTTCTGTCTTGTGGAAAAGATTGTAGAGAATTTCTTAAGTGTTTGGTAGAAATTATGAGTGAATCCATCAGGGTTTAGTGTTTTCTGCTTTGGAGGTTATTAATTATTGATTTAATTTCTTTAGTAAATATAGGCCCATTCATATAGTCTAACTCTTCTTGTGTGCGTTTTGGTAGATGTGCCTGTCAAGGAATTCGTCCATTTCATCTAGGTTTTCAAATTTGTGGTCATAAAGTCATACATAGTATTCCTTTATTATCCTTTTAATTTCCATGGGATATGTGGTAATGTCCCCTTTTTCATTTCTAAAATTAGTAATTTGTGTCTTCTCTCTTTTTTCTTAGCCTAGCTAGAGACATTGATTTTATTGATTTTTAAAACAACCAGCTTTTGGTTTCATTGACTTTCTCTGTTGATTTCCAATTTCCAAGTTCATTGATTTCTGCTCTAATATACATTATTCCTTGTCCTCTGCTTACTTTAGATGTAATTTGCTCTTCTTTTTAGTTTCCTAAGGGAGAAACTTAGATTATTAATTTTAGATCTTCCTTCTTTTGTAATATATGTAATCAATGCTATATATTTCCTTTTAAGCACTGCTTTTGCTGAATCTCACAAATTTTAAATTGTATTTTCATCTTCATTTACTTCAAAATATTTTTAAATTTCTCTTGGTATTTCTCTTTTGACTCATGTGTTGTTTAGAAGTATGTTGTGTAATCTCCAAGTATTTGGGGATTTTCCAGTTATCTGTTATTGATTTCTGGTTTAATTCCATTGTGGTGTGAGAGCACACATTGTATGATTTATATTATTCTAAATTTGTTAAGGTTTTTTATTTAAAAATTTATTTATTTGAAAGAGACAGACAGAGAGCACGCACTACAGAGAGCACGAGCAGGGAGGAAGGGGCAGAGAGAGAGAGAGAGAGAGGGAGAAGCAGGCTCCTCACTGAGCAGGGAGCCTGACCCAACCTGCTATGCAGGGCTCCATCCAAGGACCCCAGGATCATGACCTGAACCAAAGTCAGATGCTTAACCAACTGAGCCCCCAGACACCCTTGTTAAGATGTTTCTTTATGGCCCAGAATATAGTCTATTTTTGTGTATTTTTCATGTGACCATGAGAGGAATGTGTATCCTGTTGTTGAATAAAGAAGTCTATAGATGTCAATTATATTCAGTTGATTGATGGTACTATTGAGTTCAGCTCTGCTCTTACTGATTTTCTTATCTATTGAATATCTGTTTTCAATAGAAGAGTGTTAAAGTTTCCAACTATAATAGTGGATTCCTCTATTTCTCCTTGCAGTTCCATCAATTTTTGCCTCATGTATTTTGAAGCTATGTAGTTAGGTGCATACACATTAAGGATTGTTATATCTTGTTATAGAATTGACTCCTTTACATTGTGTAATGTGCCTCTTTGTTCATGATAATTTTCCTTGTTCTGAAGTCTGCTGTGTCTGAAATTCATATATCTGCTACTGTCTCTCTCTCTCTCTTTTTTTTTTTAAGATTTCACCTGTTTATTTGACAGAGACATAGCGAGAGAGAGAACATAAGCAGGGGGAGTGGGAAAGGGAGAAGCAGGCTTCCTGCAGAGCAGGGAGCCCAATGTGGGGCTTGATCCCAGGACCCTGGGACCATGACCTGAGCCAAAGGCAGACGCTCAACGACTGAGCCACCCAGGCGCCCCACTACTGCATTCTCTTAATTAGCATTAGCATGCTGTATGTTCCTCCATCCCTTTACTTTTAGCCTATATGTGTGTCTTTACATTTAAGATGGGTTTCTTGTAAAAATTACATAGTTTGTTCTTTTTTGATCTACCCTGATAATCTCTATTGTTTTAAGTAATTATTGATGTAGCTAGATTAATATCTACCATATTTGTTGCTGTTTACTACTTGCTGCCTTTGTTTTGTATTACTATATTTGTCTTCCACTCTTTTTTCTGCTAATTGTGATTTTAATTGAGAATTTTACAGGATTCTATTTCCTCTTCCTAATGTATCAATTATGCTTCTTAAAAAATTTTTTTAGTGGTTGCCCTAGAATTTGCCATGTACATTTACAACTAATCCAACTCCATTTTCAAATAACATTATACCATTTCATGGGTAGTACAAGTGCTTCATAATAACAAAATATTCCTAATTGCTCCTCTTGTATCATTGCTGTCATTTATTTCACTATTACATAAGCTCTGATCTTCAAATACATTTTTGTTATTATTTTGAACAAACTGTTATCTGTTAGATCCATTAAGAATAAGAAAAATAGAAGTTTTTATTTTACCCCCACTTACTCCTTCTCTAATGCTCTTCCTTTCTTTATATAGATCTTATAATCTTATATATCTTATATGTAGATCTGAGTTTCTGACTTAACATTTTCCTTTTCTCTAGAGAACACTTTTTAACATTTCTTGGAAGCAGACCTACTGGTCAAAAATTCTATTCAAATTTCGTTTGAGAAATTTTTTCTTCCTGACTTTTGAAGGATAATTTCTCAGGGTACAGAATTCTAGGTTGGTGATTTTGTTTCTTTGTTTCACACTTTAAATATTTTACTGCATTCCCTTCTTGTTTACATGGTTTCCTAGGAGAAGTAGAAAGTAATTCTTACCTTTGTTCCTCTAAATGATGGTGTTTTTTTCTCTAGCTTCTTTCAAAATTTTTTCTCTTTTATTTTCTGTCTATGATATGCATAGGTGTAGTTTGACTGGCACTTTCCTACTTGGTGTTCTCTGAGTTTCCTGGCTCTGTGGCTTGGTGTCTGACATTAATTTCAGGAAAATATTCCCATTATGCATATGTTACATTTTTTGCAGTTGTCTCACAGTTCTTGGATATTCTGCTTTTTGTTTTTTTTTTCCAGTATTTTTTCTCCTTGCTTTTCAATTTTGAGAACTTCTATGACATATCCTCAAGCTCAGAGATTCTTTGCTCAGCCATGTCCAGCCTACTAATAAGCCCATCAAAGGCATTCTTATATCTGTTGCAGTGTTTTCTGATCTCTAGCATTTCTTTTTGATTCTTTTTGGAATTTATTTCTCTCTGCTTATATCATCTGTTTCTGCATATTATCTACTTTGTTTTTAATGAGCAACCTTTGTATGTTCATCATAGTTGTTCAAATTAATAATTTGTTATTCCAACATCTCTATTCTGTCTGAGTCTGGTTCAGATGCTTGTTTTGCCTCTTCAAACTGTGTTTTTTGCCTTTCAGCATGCCTTGTAATTTTTTGTTGAGAGCTGGACATGGTGTGTGGGGTGAAAGGAACCCTGGTAAATAGGACCTTAGCAATGTGGTGGTGAGGTGTGAGGTGAGGAGAAGGGGTCTATAGTCCTATGATTAGGGCTCAGTATTTTAGTGAACCTATGCCCTTCATCTGTAAATGTCAGAAGCATTTTTCAGGCCCCCAATCCCACATCTTAGGGGAAGGATGGCCCGAGGGCTGGAGTTGAGTAATTGGATGGGTGGAAGGCTAGAGGCAGCTGGAGGTGGGTATTTCCTTTCCCCCAGGTTAGTTCCACTCTGATACAATCCCAATAGTTTAGGCTCTGGTTCTGATGAAATAGTTTCTCTCCAATGCAGGCCTTATTGAAAAGAACAGAATGCTCTGGCATATTTCAAAATGGTTACTTTTCCTCTTTTCCTATCAATCTCTCAAGGGTTCTCAAGGTCTTTGTTTTTTGTTTTTTTTCTTCTGATAGTCACTGTGGGAACCTGGTAGAGCTTCAGGAAGTGAAACACAAAAGCATGGGTCCCCTTCTCTTGGATTTTTTAACTCTCAGACTTATCCACATTGAGCACCCAGAATTTGTCAATTACACCTTGAGTTTTCCAATCCTGGTACTGGTTTCCATGGAGGTTTCTGCCTATGAGTTTCTGCTCTGCTAAGTTGTGCTTCTCTGTATGGACTATCTCTCAAATGTTGGGGGCAGCATTTTAGTCTGTCACCTCACTGCTCTAAGAGATCAAAGAAAAGTACTGAGCTTTCAGTTTGTTCAGGTTTTGATTTGTTGTTAGGATGAAGTGGCAACTTTGAAGTTCCTTCCAGCTCTCCTCTGTAACAGAGACTGGAAGTCCTAATCCTGCTATTTAATTGGTGAGTGTGTTCTCACTGTGCCCACCCCTGTTCACCCTGCTCACACTCCCCTGCACTTCCTTAGTCTCCTTTGAGATTTCTAACTCTAACACAAGGACTGTGTTCAGTCTACCTTGGCTCGTCTGAGTACTTATACTATGCAACCATGAAAAATGAAGAAAAAAAATCTATCAGGGACTTGAGTTATTTGACAAAAATAAAGGAGACCAACTTTTTTTCTTTTTTTAAAATTTTTTTAAAGATTTTATTTATTTGAGAGAGAGAATGAGATAGAGCATGAGAGGGGGGAGGGTCCGAGGGAGAAGCAGACTCCCCACTGAGCAGGGAGCCTGATGCGGGACTCGATCCCGGGACTCCAGGATCATGACCTGAGCCGAAGGCAGTCGCTTAACCAACTGAGCCACCCAGGCACCCCCAACCTTTTTTTCTTAATAGAACTCAGAAATGGATAGTATCTGGTATTTCTTCATTGGTTTATGTGACAAGAATTTTTTTTAATTAAAAAAAGTGCTTTAGAGCTTTTGAAACTTCTATCTTATATAGCCAGGAATGGGTGCACAACCAGGATTTACTAAAAGACTAAACTACAGGCCTTCTGTAAGTAGCGTTTCTGTCTTTCAAGGTACAGATATACTCTGTGGCATAACTTTGCTAAAATATCTCCTAAGGATAACCCTGATGCAGGATGGCAAAACTCTTCTAGCCAACATGCCATGAATGAAAAGACATGGGGCAATCTCCACTCCCTCTGAATGAATCACTAAATCAACCAAAGCAGAAGGGAGGGAAATGGGAAGAGGCTCCATGCCTGAGATAGTGGATCAGAGAATTCTTGCATGTCTGAGTGGTGGAACCCTGCTCAACAGTAAGAAATGTCTCTCTCAAAAATGTTAGCTCATTTGGGGTGCACCTGGGTGGTTCTGTCAGTTAAGCGTGTGCCTTTGGCTCAGGTCATGATCCTAGGGTCTGGGATCTAAGCACCCCCACACAGCTGGCTCCTTGCTCAGCCTGGAGTCTGCTTCTCCCTCTCCCTCTGTATGCGCCCCCCCTGGCCCCATTCTCTCTCTAATGAATAAATAAAATCTTAAAAAAAATGTTAGCTCATTTGGAATTTGGGGTATTAAGAGTCTTTATTTTTTATTTTCTTTTAATTCATATAGATGGCTTATCACTTCAATTAATATTTCATTCCTTTTCAGTATATTCATGAGTTAAATCTAAAATGAGCTTGCACATGTGGACTTTTGTGAACATTATAATTTCAGACCCAAAATCTACCTAGCAATCCTCACAGCATAATAAAGAAAAAGAAGTTGATAGAAATTAAAGCAGCAGAAGGGGGCAGTAAAACTCAACAGAATGCTCTGGTAGATTTCTAATATGCTTTCTTACTTTTCCTTCATACAGAGAATTTCCCAACACATTTTAGAGACTAATTTAAAAAAAAAGACTGTACCATAGATATATATATTTGTCTAAAATATACACAGAAACACTAAATGTATATAAAAGTGAGAGCTATGATTTTACATAATCAAGACCTTATTTTTTATGGTGTGATATATCAAGGCACAACAATCCTGGTACTTTTCCACATAAAACAGGTTTAGCCTTTTGGGTTTGTTTGGGACATTTAATATCTCCTCATGATCAGCATCCCCAAATGTACTATCCATTCTATTTCATGGTCTGACTTGTCAAAATTATTTAATAAATCATATCATAATGGTTTTTCCTCAAGCCCATATTTGGACTTCCTTTCTAAACTGTGCCCATCCTTAAAGTGTCATTTTTCTCTTTGAACTCTTTTCTGACTGTGTAAGTACATGGAAGTCTCTCCACTCAACCATGTCATTGAAATTACAGGTTTAACCAAGTAAGTTAGCCAAATAGATTTTTTTCATTGAATTTTCACTATGAGAGAGAGTTCAATTTCTTTACATTCCAAGTAGTCTAAATGTGATTATTCTCTACACAGTTTTGTCCTCACCTTTGAATTCAGTCTGTCTGCGAACAAGAAATGGCACACAGTAAGTATACAATTAAGACTTGATAACAAGGATATCGATGATGATGACTTCAACATGAATTCAGGATTGCAATGTAGAATTTGAGTGCAGTACCAGAGTCAGAGCATGGAATCTTACATGACACCTAAAAAACTCAAATGCATCGTACTAAATATCACTTTAAAACTTGAGTAGATACAACTTACTCATTTAACAGAAAATTGAATTATTATGAAAAAATTATGCTCTTAGTTAAAGTTTCATGTAGGACTTAGCACAATAAATGGGAGTGTCACAAATTGAATGATTAAATATGACTAGAGGAGGAGAAAGGTTTCTTGGATGAGATGGAATTTTAGTCATTTGTGTCTCATGTAAAATCAGATAATGTGTTCCTTAAGCAAAATGGTAAGAAAAAAAATTCCAAGTGAGTCTTTTTTTTTCTTTAAGACTTCTACACATTGAGGTATCTGGTGTAGTTTTTCCATTAGAACTAAGAATTTATGGCTTAACTGAACTTTTTATTCTCCACTTTGATGCTGGTCACTTTTTCTTTCTTTCTTTCTTTCTTTCTTTGTTTCTTTCTTTCTTCTTTCTTCTCTCTTTCTCTTTCTTTTTTTTGAATGTCATACTCACACCACCGAAAGATACTAAATAAAGGCAAAGGACGATGAAATTCAAAATTGTCAAACTTATCCATCTTTTCCAACCATTCCACTCAATTCCTCATCAAACTCTGTTCCAAAATGAGAATAGAAAATTTGCACTATTAAGCCCGGACAATTTAAAAGTAAATGCAATGTTGTAGGTTGATCCATTGCCATATTCATCATCTTGGAAAAGTGGGCAGAAAAGATTAAAAAAAAACCGAAACTTTAAAAACCTAGTGTCTTCTTTGTGTATCTCCTGTGGAGGGTGGGTGACCAAAGTGGTAAAAACCGCACAGCAGAGAAAGAAATGCATTAAAGCAGATGTTTTGGACATTTAGCATCCCAGAAAGATCCTGGGCCCTTTCCCTTCCCTTGTTCATCAGAGGAGAGGAAACGTTATAATGGTGGTCGTTCAAGCCTCAGATGGACTATTTACAGGATAACTGGTAAGAAGCTATTGTGGAGAGGAATTCACATTTTACAGATATGTACATCGACGATAGCTATTATAGTTAATTCGGCCAATTAAAAAAAATGTAATGTATGTATGTGCTGCATATACACTAGGTCATGGCTGGTCACTAAAATCATGACATGTTTGAAATACATGACGTGTAAAAAAGTCTTTCTTGGCCCAGTCTGTCCAGACCGTGACTCCTCGGCCCCCCAAAGACCTGGGGATGAGACATGGGGACGGCCGCGCAGGGAGATTCCCTGCGCTCTGGGACCTCGGGCCGCTCGGATTCCGGGAGAAGTGTAGTATTGTCCCTCCCCGCAGTGGGATCCGCCGAGGCACCCTCTCTCGAAAGCGCCGGGTCAAATACTGGGAGAAAGGGAATTTGGCGCAAATCGCACTCCGGAGCTAAGGAACTGGGGGAGGAGAACCAGGAGATCGCAGCGGGGAGGGGGGCAATTTGCTTTGCACCCGCCTTGGGGAATCCGAGGGCAGCTTCCCGGGTTTCCGATTTTCTCATTTGCGTGGGTAAAAAATCCTGCCCCCACCCGGGTCTTACGCAATTATTTAAGTAGACAGGGGGAGGGGGAGAGTTGTGGGGGGAGTGGGTAAAAAAAAAAAAGGCGGAAAGAAACAGTCATGCTGTCACGTGGGCTTAGTTTTCACGCATAAAAGGAAGGTTCTCTCCGTTAGCTTCCAGTTGTCAAACAACTTGCAGCAAGCGTCAGGGTTACGCTCGGGGACTTCGCACAGCGACTGCTCCGGCTCCGCAGCCCAGAGCCCAAGTACGGCAACGCCTCCGCCCGCCCGCGCTCCTCCCGCCGCCGAGATGCTTGCTCGCGCCCTGCTGCTCTTCGCCGCCCTGGCGCTCTGCAATGCAGGTGGGTACCTGGCGCCCCGCAGCGGGGACTCCTCGCCGAGGTTCCGCTCTGACCTCCCGGATCCTCCCGGTACTTTGAACAGTCCGGGAAAGGAGACGATGTTCGACTGGGTAGAGAGCTTGGACCATTTTGAGTCCAAAAGAAAGGGGTGAATACCCCAGCTTTGCCACCAGCTCTGATCATCCTGAGCCAGTAACTTAACCGGTGTGGGTCTCACTCTTCTCATCTGCTAAATAGGAACAGTGTATAATTTGCAGGTTGTTATTATGATAAGACACGATCGATCAATATATGTGAAATGTTTGTGTGTGGTGCCCACTATTAGGGAATGGGAGTCATTGTTTCAAAATTAGTGCTTTTCTACCCATTAGAACAAAAGTTGAATGAGAAAAAAAATTAGTGCCTTTTCTGACCCAGGAAAACCCAGGTTATTTAAGATAAGCAAAATATTAACAATGATATGTTTTTACACTGAAATTTCCCCTAAATTTGATTACTGTACTAGATACGTCCACTTTAGTTATGAAAATGCTACTTCTTTGAGCTCTTTAAAAATGGTAATTTGAACATCTGAAAAGTTACTAAAGAAAAAACTGAGCAACATCACTTCCCTGGTTGAATATTGTTATCCTTATTTAGAATAGGAAGTTGGTATTTTATTCATTATAATCATTCTGTGCCACAGGTTAAAGAAATTGTTTTCCATGACTACCTGTATATTTCTTGAATTTATGTAAAGTTGACCATACTATATAAAGCAATTAAATGTTTAAATCAAGATTATGGAAGTAAAGAATGACTTCTTACTGTCTACTTTTATTGTAGCTAATCCGTGCTGTTCCAACCCATGTCAAAACCAAGGTGTATGTATGAGCATAGGATTTGACCAGTATAGATGTGACTGCACTCGAACAGGATTCTATGGCGAAAACTGTTCAACACGTAAGTTTGCCCTTGGGTGCCCTTATTTGGACTGGGGATACATGTAGTTATCACTTTACACTCTAGTGTCTTAGAATGGGTCCTGTTAATCTTCCCCCCCCCTTTTTTTTTCTCTTTGCAGCTGAATTTCTGACAAGAATAAAATTATTCCTGAAACCCACTCCAAATACAGTGCACTACATACTTACCCACTTCAAGGGAGTCTGGAACATTGTCAATAACATTCCCTTCCTGCGAAATGTAATTATGAAATACGTGTTGACATGTAAGTACAAGTCTCTTTCAAGGTTTTCAGTTTCCTCAAGGAAAAATGTTCTTTATAAAACTTGAGATTATTAAACCTAATCCCGAAATCTCTTTTCAACCTTGTCAAAATGACTTACTTTAAAACAGATATTTTTAGTTTGCCTTCTGTCTTCACGGCCCAAAATACATCTCAGTCCCGTTAAGTTTGTAAAGTTCTGTCTCACAGTCAGAATTCTACTTAAATCCTGTACACCTCTTCTAAATTAACTGCTTTTGCCAATCTGTGAAGGAAATGTGGTCCAGTTTACTGAACGTCCATGGATCACAGAATTGCACCTAGTAAAATAATCTGGTTAATCTGGATTTGGGTCAGCAAGAAAATAACTTTGTTACTAAAGCAAGTGTCTTGCCCAGACATTCCTTCATAGGCCTCTTAAACAGTAGGTGGATGATTATTTGAAAAATCAAGACGGCTCGATCATGTTTTATGTAAAAGTATATATACTTTATTAAAGATGCATTTTAATGAATCATTCTGATTTTTTTTTTTAGTAGAAGTGGCAGACTTTGAAGTGTAACTGTTTTACAGTAGGTTAGCTTTGTTGGTATTAAATCCAGTCTTCTGTGCCACTTTGCACATTTTACAATAAAAAGGAACATTGATGTGGGCACAAATAAAACAAAGTTTTTTTTCTTTAAATTTCAGCCAGGTCACATTTGATTGAGAGTCCACCAACTTACAACGTGGACTATGGCTATAAAAGCTGGGAAGCCTTCTCCAATCTCTCCTACTACACCAGAGCTCTTCCCCCTGTGGCTGACGACTGTCCAACACCCATGGGTGTGAAAGGTGAGTGTGCGGGAGGCAGGTCCCAGCCCTATGCACTGCAGTAGGGATTGGATTGCTACCTAGAAAATTCAGCCCTGAACTCTCTTGTTAATAAAAGCATATTGTTGGCTTTCCTAAGGATTATCTGTGGAGATTTTTTTTGTAAACTATTCCAGTGAATGGACATTTTGATATAATGTCTTCACTTAAATTCTTTCATTAAAACCAAATTAACTTTGCTAGTTAAACAAAATAGGTAAAGTTATTCATTAAGAAGGTGTTTCCCCATTTCTTAGAACTTCCATTTATATTCTAATCCTGTTCACACTTGTATTTCTCCTGTAAGTGAAGAAGGCCCCATAGGAAATAGCTGCTTCCTTGAATTTGTAAATGAATTCTTATCTTAAGCTTTTCTCATTTTTCAGGCAAGAAAGAGCTTCCTGATTCAAAAGAGATTGTGGAAAAATTTCTTCTAAGAAGAAAGTTCATTCCTGATCCCCAGGGCACAAATATGATGTTTGCATTCTTTGCCCAGCACTTCACCCATCAATTTTTCAAGACAGATCATAAGCGAGGGCCAGCTTTCACCAAAGGACTGGGCCATGGGGTAAGACAGAGTTAAACTGAAATTATAGTAAAAATCATAACTGAGTGCTGTGTGTGTGTGTGTGTGTGTGTGTGTGTGTGTATTTGCTATACCAGATTTACCCTCTTTTTAAAAAAATGCTCTGTCTATAAAAACCTTAATGGAATTTCTATTTTTGATTCACTGGTTTAGTAAAAATACACATGTGTACACACATAGACATAATATTTGTAATTTGGCTCTTACATTTTAGTTTAAAATACTAGCCCTGCAAAAAGTGGTGTCTTCAAAAACATTTGTACCCTGATTATACTACTTTAAATATTATGAGATTTTTGCAGCATTATTATCCCTTGGAGTTCAATGACAGTTTCAATTTGCCAGTAAGAATTTTATATTAATAATATATTTTCTGATTCTTGTTAAAAGAAATAGTTTATAGTGAAGCATATTAGATACTTATAACTCCATATGAGATACTAAATACCTTTTCACTAAATATATACTATACTTCACTATGAGATACTAAATACACAAGAGACAGGTTTGTAGTGTCAGTGGATAACAAGTTAAATAATTTGATAACATATTTTTCTCACAGCCACAAAATACTAAATTTATTATCCACTGACACTACAAACCTATGTCTCTTGTGTATTTAGTATCTCAATATGTTATCAAATTATTTAATGGTATAGTATAGACACTTCAACAGCAACAAATTAAAATTTTTCCATAATATTCTAGGTGGACTTAAGCCATATTTATGGGGAAACTTTGGATAGACAACATAAACTGCGCCTTTTCAAGGATGGCAAAATGAAATATCAGGTTTGTTCTATTTGAATATTAAGAATTAGTTATGACTCACGACTTACCCACTTAAAAAACTTATACTGATTAAAATTTAATGTTTTTATTACTGTTGTTTTTTAGGTAATTGATGGAGAGGTGTATCCTCCCACAGTCAAAGATACTCAGGTGGAGATGATCTACCCACCCCATGTTCCTGAACACCTACGGTTTGCTGTGGGCCAGGAAGTCTTCGGGCTGGTGCCTGGTCTGATGATGTACGCCACAATTTGGCTACGGGAACACAACAGAGTGTGCGATGTGCTTAAACAGGAGCATCCAGAGTGGGATGATGAGCGACTGTTCCAGACGAGCAGGCTCATACTGATAGGTAAGCAAGAAGAGAATATATTTAAATAAAACCCTCTTCTGCAGAGAAAACTAACTTGATACCTTTGATATGTTTTCAGTAATTCTGGGAGAACATGGTGAATGTAAAGTCACATCCTCCATATTAATTCAGTTCAATCCTTGAGCATGAATGGAAATACGAATACCTTTTGTTTTGATGGTATAAAGGACAAAAATAGAAGTGAAGGAAGAGCGGATTCACAGCATTTCAGTTGCTTGAAAGTTGGTAATCAGAGAATTAATGCTCTAAATTTCTTTTTATTTTGTGTAAATAGGAGAAACCATTAAGATTGTGATTGAAGACTACGTACAGCACTTGAGCGGCTATTACTTCAAGCTGAAGTTTGACCCAGAGCTGCTTTTCAACCAACAATTCCAGTACCAAAACCGTATTGCTGCTGAGTTTAACACACTCTACCACTGGCATCCCCTTCTGCCTGACACCTTGCAAATAGATGACCAGGAGTACAATTTCCAGCAGTTTATCTACAACAACTCTATATTGCTGGAACATGGGCTTACCCAGTTTGTGGAGTCATTCAGCAGGCAGATTGCCGGCAGGGTAAGCCTTGTTACTGAAAAACAAAACAAAGGACTACTCAGTAACTAGAATTTCCGCCATTGAAATGATTGTTCTCAGACTTACCAATAACGAGTAATATTTCTAACTTGGATAGTTTAGGTCTCAGCTGGGAACATCAGTCTTCACTACTCTGGACCCAGGGAGTGAGTGCTTTCTTTTAAAAGTAGAAATCATCATTAAGTTGTTCTACCATTTTATTTTCCACAGGTTGCTGGTGGTAGGAATGTTCCAGCTGCAGTACAACAAGTAGCAAAGGCCTCAATCGACCAGAGCAGACAGATGAAATACCAGTCTCTTAATGAGTATCGCAAACGCTTTCGGCTGAAGCCCTATGCCTCGTTCGAAGAACTTACAGGTGAGAGAAACTTCTTTGAAGCATCAAGGGTCAAATGGAAACAACAGAGAAGTTGAAAGGGAACTGAGCAAAGGGTTAAAACTTTTCTTTTTCTGTAAAGTTTTTTACATTGGTTGTACGTCTTTGTCACCTTCACAGGAGAGAAGGAAATGGCTGCGGGGTTAGAAGCCCTTTATGGTGATATTGATGCCATGGAATTGTATCCTGCCCTCCTGCTAGAAAAGCCTCGTCCAGATGCCATCTTTGGTGAGACCATGGTAGAAATGGGAGCGCCATTCTCCTTGAAAGGACTTATGGGTAATCCCATCTGTTCCCCTGACTACTGGAAGCCTAGCACTTTTGGTGGAGAAGTAGGCTTTAAAATCATCAACACTGCCTCAATTCAGTCTCTCATCTGCAATAACGTGAAGGGCTGTCCTTTTACTGCATTCAGTGTTCAAGACCCACAGCTCACCAAAACAGTCACCATTAATGCAAGCTCTTCACACTCCGGACTAGATGATATCAATCCCACAGTCCTACTAAAAGAACGGTCCACTGAACTGTAAAAGCCTGTTAATCATATTTATTTATTTATATGGACGATTTCTTTTAACTTAATTATTTAATATTTATGTTAAACTCCTTATGTTACTTAACATCGTCTATTAAGAAGAGAAGGGTCATACTTGGTGAAGATTTTCATGTCACTACTTTAAAGATGTCTTCAGGTTAAAGGGGAAAACAGTTTTCATTCTGTTTTGTAAATGAGTTTGACATCCTTTTACTTGAATTTCTTTTTATATTATTTATATATAATAAGAAAGGGAAGATGTTTGGACATTTAAACGTTGTTCCAAGATGGCAAAATGCTGCAAGTTTTTTTCCACACTATCGGGATTTTCTAGTGTATCTTCCATGATACGTTAGAAGCAACTACCTGCACACTGCTCCTTTTCTTCTGTTAGCCACTGCGCTGGGAGAAACTCTCTTCTGATTAGTTTACTTCTTTTTTGTTTTCTTGGTTTTTAAGATCTGAGTTCATCTTTCTTTAGACTCTCTGTACTTATCTGAACTTTTGCAAGTTTTCAGGAAAACCTCAACTCAGGACTACTAGTAATTTAGCTCCTCTTAAGAGGAATGAAAGAAAAAAAAAAAAAACCCAGCCCTTAAAGGCCTCTACCCAGAGGCATTTTACGTGAAAGGCAGAGAACTTTATAAACTGTAACAGAAGAAGCCTGCAATGAGACTAATGCCTTACAAAGAACTGTAGGGGGTTGATGATAGAAGAAAGCTGTATTTCTATTCTAATGAATGTCCTTTCCCATTTAAAAGCAAAACCAAACAAATCCTGAATAGTTCCCGGGAAGATAATGTTTCTTTTCCACATCTCATTGTCAGCTGACATTTGCTGGTACTGTATACTACTTAATTTATTGAGGATTATTATTTATGTTTTGTTAGGACATATAAATTAGGGTTTTTTTTGCATTATGTGAGAATCAGCATATCTTCTTTGAGATTAACTCTGAATTAATATGTAAACTATAAAAAATTATTAGTTTAAGATTCATGAATAGATTTTCAGGAACCCAACTCTGGTATATTGAAATATATTAAGTTGGAATTGAAATACAGAAGATTTACCTATATACCAGCTCACAGAGAAACAGTGTGTCTCATTAGCCTAGATGTACCATAAGACTGACCTTTTATATATTTTTGAAGGACCAATGGATCCTTCATTAATTCAGCTATAACTTACTGAGGAGACACGTGCAGAGCACTGTAGGTTTTAATATTTTTTGGGTTTTAATATTTTTAAATCAAGCACTGATTACAGATAACATCAGTATTTGTAAATAATGAAAAAGCAGTGTCTTAGGTAGAGAAAATGAAATTTCTTTAAAAGAAATAACTCAGGGGAATTTTTAAGATTTTATGTTTATAAAAACTTTAGTTAAGAAATAGTCAATATTAGATTTATATAAAAAACTTTAACTTCACTGATTAAAAAACTTGTATTAACATAACCTGCTGACTGAACCTGGGAATTTGGAATATAATACGAATGTTTTGGTGCCTCAGACAAATGTGTATTTAAATTAACTTATGTAAAATGTAAGTGTTGAAACAAATGCCTGTTTATTTTTATACTATTTAAGAATGGAAAAATCTCTTCTAAAATAAATTTTGGCTGTTTCTGTGTATCTTTGTCATATGACTTATGATTTCTCTAAAACACTGTATGTATACCATTTGGACTAGACTAGCTATTAATGAAATGGTTCTTCCCTCAGTCATAGAGAGGCTTCCTAGAGGAAGAGGTGTAGGAGATAGCAACAAACTTGTTTTCATTGCCTTAATCTGGAAGAAGGAAAAAACCAAGCACACAGAAGGCAAAGAATAAGATAAAATGGCTAAGGCGGTACAAAATTGTAAGTTCAAAGAGCTGGGCAAACCACTGATACCTGGCTTGTGGGCTTCCATTGTACTCCTAATCTTGATATTTCGGTATAGCACTATCCACATGAACCACCTATTTAACATCCTGCCTGGCTTTTCTCTTCCTTGGACTTCATTCCTGTGATGGCTTCTACCATATTCCTATGACTATATATACCTTGATCTTGTCAATTGCTATACCATTACCAAAATCTTGATTTCAAGCATCTTCCTGACTCACCTAACTCACCTATCTTAGTACGCACACTTCAACATGTAAACTCTAGTTTCACTGAGCCTACTGATCCATTGACCTCTTTACTATTCGTTACCCCGTTTATCTCATTTCCTTACAATCACACCTTCATTCCCTGTCTACTCTCCCTCCATTGTACTTAACTGGCACAACTTCCTTTCAGCCATCCTCCTAATCTGACGACTTAGTAGCATTCAGCACAAATGTCAATAGTTCTTTACTGAAAGGTTGTATCTTGTTCTTGGTTTCTTGGTTTGATACTTCCTCGTCTTTCTCTGCCTTCATGTAGTGCTGTTTCTCAGATTTTTTAAAAATCTCTTCATCCTCCATTGTATCTATAAATTGAAGTGTCTTGATCCCCCTCTTTATCTGCTCTCTTCCAGGTTAATCCAAGCTCATAAACTGAAACATTATCACTCCCAAACTTATTTCTCCAGAACAATCTCAATTGACAACTTACCCAAATAAATTTAATGGCTTATTTTACAGTCTTTGCCCACTGTGCACCTTAAACCCAAAATAATAATCATCCAAAGTTAAGGACGCCACCATCTCCTTGTTCTCAAGCAGAATCCCCTCTTTTCTTCATGCCCATAGCCAATCACGCAGCAATCTTGTTGACTATAACCCGCAAATTCTGCACCTGTCACCTTTTCTCTAACTCCAATACTACCAACCTAGTTGATGTAATTATTTCTCAATTGGCTTTCCTTCTTGCCTCATTCCAAACCATTCTCCTTATGATGAGAGGGGTCATTTTCAACCATACATCAGATAATGTTCCTCTCCTGTTTGAATGGCTTCCTATTGGCTTTCTATTGCACAATGGACAAACCTAAACTCCTTATCCTATCCCAGAGTGTCTCAGTGATCAGTCCCCTGCCTAACTATCTAATCTCACTTACCATAATTTTCCTACCCTTGTTCACTGTGCTCCAGCCACATCTGCTTTCTTCTGATTTGCTTACCAGCAGGGTTCTCAAGCTATTGCTCCTGTTTCTAATGTTCCTTCTTCAGATTTCCACAAGGCTAGCTCCTTCTCAACATCCAAATCTTGGCTCAAATTTCCCCTCTCAGAAAGGCCTTCTCCAGCCACCTAAAAGCCAACTACTAAAGCTCTTTCATCTTCTTTATGGCATTTATTTCTGTTATTACCTTGATTTGTATGTTTATTTATTATCTGTGTTCTCTCAGTAGAATTGTGTATATGAAAGCAAGGACCTTGTTTGCATTATTCACTGGTCTCAGAACAGTATCTGGTACTTAAAAGGCATTACAAAATACTCAATAAATGAATAAGAATAAGCTTCATGAAAGAAGTAGAATATGTGGCGATACTTGAAGAAAGAGTAAGATCTTAGAAGACAGAGATATCCACTCCAGAAAAATAGTTCGGCAGTTTCTTCTAAACTAAAAATTCCCTTACCATGTATATTAGTTTTCTACTGATGATATGACAAATTACCACAACAACCTTACTGGCTTCAAACAACACAAGTTTATTATTTACAGTCCTGGAGGTTCAGAAGTAAGATATAGATCTTATGAGTTAAAATCAAGGTGTCAGCAGGGCTGTGTTTCTTCTGGAAGCTCTAGGGGAGAATCTGTCTCTTGCCTTTTCTAGCTTCTAGCTTCTAGAGGCTCATGGTCCCTTTCTCTACCTTCAAAGCCAGCAGGGTAGCATTTTCTAGTATCTCTGACTCTGATCCTCTTGCCTCCCTCCCATAAGGAGGGTCTTTGGGTCCATGAAGATAATCCAGGAATATCGCCTTTCCTCAAGATCCATAATTTTTTTTTCCACATATACAAAGTCCCTTGTGCCATGTAAGGCAACATATTCACAGGTTTTAGAGCTTAGGGCATGGAAAACTTTGGAGGACCATTATTTTACCCACCACATGATACAATCTACAATTGTACTCTCGGGCATTTATCCCAGAAAAATAATCTATATTCATGTAAAAATCTGTATATGAAGCTTCATAGCAACTTTATTCATAATAGCACAAAATTGGAAATAACTCAAATATCCTTCAAAAGGTTAATGGTTAAACAAATTGTGGTATATCGATACCGCGGAGTACTATGCAGCAAAACAAACACAACTAATCACTAATCATACATGAAACAACTTGGATGGAACTCAAGGGAGTTATGCTGAGTGAAAAAAAAAACCAGTCTCTTAAAGTTACCTATTCTATGATTATATATATATATATATATATATATAACACATTCTTTATTTATACATATATATAAAAAACACATTTTTTAAAGATTTTTATTTATTTATTTGACAGAGAGATAGAGAGCACAAGTAGGCAGAGTGGCAGGCAGAGGGAGAGGGATAAGCAGGTTCTCAGCTGAGCAGGGAACCAGACAAGGGGCTCGATCCCAGGACCCTGGGATCATGACCTGAGCTGAAGGCAGCTGCTTAACAGCTTAACCAACTGAGCCACCCAGGCGCCCCAAATATAAAGCATTCTTGAAATAATAACAAAACTATAAGGATGGAGAACAGATCTGCGGTTACCAGACTAGAAATTGTGGGATAGCTATCTATAGCTATAAAGGAGTAGCATGAGGGAGCCTTGTGCTGATTGAATATTTTTATAACTTGATCGAGGTGGTAGTTAAAAAAGCTACAGATGTGACATAATTGCATAGAACTATGCACACACACTCAACACAAATGCATGTATAAATGGTGAAATATGAAAAAGCTCTATGGATTGTACTAAGGTAAATTTCCTGATTTTGACATTGGACTATAATGTAAGATGTCAACATCAGAGGAGGTGGTCTGAAGGTTGCATGGTACCTCCCTCTAAATTTCTTTGCAACTTCCTGTGAATTTATAGTTATTTCAAAATAAAAAGTTTTTTTTTAAAGGAAGAGATGCTATTCTTGGTGGCAAGAATAGGTTTATAGGCCACTTTTGTATCATTTGATTTCCTTGACCCTTATCCAAACTGCCACAATAGACTGTCCTAGAATGGACACCCAAACAAGCAGGGAAAATAAAATTCTCTTTCCAAAAAATTTAGAATTAGGGTGGAGATTCTAGATCCATCTGACAATTGTGTAGTTGACAATGGTGGCAATGCAATCTAATGAATAAACAAAAAAAAAAGTCTTTTCAGTAAATGGCCTGAGGGGCGCCTGGGTGGCTCAGTTGGTTAAGTGACTGCCTTCAGCTCAAGTCATGATCCTGGAGTCCCAGGATTGAGTCCCACATTGGGCTCCTTGCTCAGCAGGGAGTCTGCTTCTCCCTCTGACCCTCTTCCCTCTCGTGCTCTCTATCTCTCATTCTCTCTCTCTCAAATAAATAAATAAAATCTTTAAAAAAAAAAATAAATGGCCTGAGAACAATTGAACATCCACATAAAAAGAAGGAAACTCAATTGTACTTAACAACACACACAAATTAATTCAAGATGGTTCATAGATCTATAGGTAAAAATGAAAACTATAAAGTTTCTAGAAAAAAATACAGAATAATATCTTCATGAACCTGGGGTAGGCAACAAATTTAAGATAATCAAGTACTAACCCTAAAAGATAAAAAGATTAATGAAGTTTACTTCATAAAATTAGAAAAGTTGCTCATCAAAAGATGATCCTAGGAAAATGAATAGACATGCCACAGACTCAGAAAATAGTCATAACACACATGTCTAACAAGGACTGGAATATAGAACATATAAATAACTCTAAATAGTAAAAATAATAACAGGAAGAATAAACAAAAGACATAAGCAGAAACTTACTGAGGAAGATATATTAATATCCAATAAGTACATGAAAATATGTTCAACATCATTAGTCATCAGAGACATGAAAATTAAAACCACAGTAAGATACTACTAGACAACTATTAGGTTCACTAAAATTTAAAAGATTAACTAAATTTAGTTAATTAATTAATTTAGTTAATTAATTAATTAGTTAATTAATTTAGTTAATTAATTAACTAAATTTAAAAGATTAACTAAAATTTAAAAAGATTAACCATTATGGTTAATTTTATATGTCAACTTGGCTAAGATATGGCACCCATTTGGTCAAACACCAGTCTAGATGTTGCTGTGGAAGAATATTTAGATGTCATTAACATTGAAATCAGTAGACTTTGAGTAAAGCATATCATTCTCTATACTATATGGTGAACCTCATGCAATCAGTTGAAAGTCTTAAGAAGCAAAGACTGACGTTCCCTGAAAGAGAATTCTCCTTAAGACTGCAGCATAGGAGCTCTACTTGAGTTTCCAGCCTGCTGCCCTGAAGAATTTAGATTTGACATCCACTTGTATCTGAATTTCCAGCCTGCTGGCCTGCCCTGCTGACTTCAGACAACCTAGCCTCCACAATCCTTTAAAATCTCTGTCTCTGTCTCTTATTTGTAAAACTGAACTCCTGAGGTTCCCTTACTTTCCTTCGCAATTTTGCAAATAAGTGAGAGATTGAGAAAGAGAGAGAAATAGAACCAATATGTATTATTGGTTCTGGAGAACTGCAACCAGTCCATCGACAGTACCACATGTTCGCAGACTGGAATAAATGAAACTCTCATAATTGCTGATGGTAGTATAAAATATTATAGTCACTTTGGAAACAAATCTGGCAGTTTTACATAAACAAAATTGGACCCTATGATCTAACAATTCCACTTCTAGCTATTTACCCAAGAGAAATGAACAGAAGTATACACAAAAGACTTGCACAGGAATGTCCATAGCCACTTTCTTCATAATATCAAAAAACTGAAAACAAGGCAAATTTCCATCTACAAGATAAGGGATAAATAAGTGGTGGTATCTCCACACAATGGAATGATATTCATCAGTAAAAAGTAATGAACTACTGATACATTCAATAACATGGATGAATCTCAAAAACACGTAGAGGGAAAAAAAAAGGCACAAAATAATACATACTGTGCGACTCCAGTTATATAAAGTTCTATAAGGAGCTATCTAGAAGGAAAGTAATCAAGAATCATGGTTGAGGGAAGAGGGAGTAGCAAGGATTACTTGGGAAGGTGAATAAATAACAAAGCTTTCTGCAGTATATATGGGTATATCTGTCCTAAAAACTCATTGAACTGTCCACATAACCATGTGCATTTTGATGAATGTAAATTATACCCCAATAAAAAATGAAAATATGCTGGGACTTAATGGATAATTCCAAACAATACTTTTTTTGTTCTACATTTATTTCCTACTATCTATTATACTCATCACCTTATTGTAAATGCTATTTTTATTTTGCATGACAGTCCCATGGAGAAAATATTGTTACTATCATTTTACTAAGGTGGAAACAGGCTTAGACCCATTCTGTAACTTACCCAAGTACCCACAGAGCTCAAATCTGTTTAATTTCAAAGCTCTTTCAACTACAAGGCACAGCATGGACAAAATTGATCCTTTATTAATATTTCAATAGTTACATAAATATTTCCCTGCCTGAAAAAAAGATCATGTTTTTACCTTGCATTCTTCTTTTCTTGAGAAATATCACAATTATGTAACTGTATGACTGTATTAAAGATAATTGAATAAAGAGATGACATGACTTCCTTCAGTCACTGGAAACATCGGTTTTTAAAACTTTGTCTAACAAGAGACTTACCATCCCTCAAACCACTTCCTTTTATTTTGCCTTTAGAGATATGAAAAAATAGCTAACAAGGGAAGTCAATGAAATGCAAATCTTATATATTTGAATGCAGCTATTATCATATCTTTCCGTTTTCTTCTTGTCAGGAGAAATAATGATTTTCCTTTTCTTTTTTTTTTAGGTTCCATTATTTAAATGTGACTGCTTTATATCCATTTACCTTCCCTAACACAGCTTAACAAATGAGTTAAAACACATAGGCACACACACAGAATTATGTCCCCAGTATCGGCCTTCTTCCAAAAAGCTTAGCTCCATAACTTAAAGTGGGGTCCTACCTTATTTCTCTATCCCTCCTTCTAAAACCATGTGGATTAATATCTGTACTTTATGTGTCCTGGATGTACTATACACTAAATATCAATTAGATTTCCAGTTTATGCAGACATTTTTTCTTAATGTGAAACATTAGAACTGTAGTATGTTAGACCTATAGCTAAGATTAGGTGGCATGTACATGGGCCACCTTATTCTTTATAAATGGAAATGTTCCTGGCATATTGTAACCAATTCCTGTATATAGATTTAAGTATGCACATCACTTATATGAAAGCACCTTATTTAATAATCACAACAATTAATTGAGTGAATAAAGAAAATTCAAAGCAAACTGTTACAAAGTTAAAATAATTGCTATAAATTTCATGTGCTACAGTTCATGTACTTTATTCACAAGAAGGCACATCAGGACCCCAATGAAAGGCAATTTCTGTTTGGATGCAGCACTTGCTGGTAGCCTGGTAGTTAGGAAGACTTAAAAAAAGAAAAGTAAATACACCCTTCAAAATTAAAATCTAGAGTTATATGTGGCTGTTCCATATTTCACACTATCTGCATGATCACTTTAGTAATCAAGAAACTGTTACCTATCACTTTCAAAATTGACCTTCTGATGTTCCCTCACTTTCCTTCAATCATAGATATAGATAGGTATCTTTGACATGTGTTAAAATTTATTTAATAATTATATTTCAAGAACTTAATATCACAGACTTAGGGAACTCAAAGCTGTTTTATTTCCTATATACTTGAAGTTAAAAAAAAAAAAGGTTTGAAATCACAATTGTCTGCCAACTCCATCTCCAATTCCAATGTACTATTAAGGACTCAAACTTTTGCGGAGTTTAGCCACAGACCGGCTCTGAAAGAGAGGGGAGTCGTTTAAGATAAACAGTAAACGGTCTGGTAAATCATTCTGTTTTTTAAGCCAGACATAAATCACTACTTTCAAGGACCCCCCAATAAACACAACTGGCATTCAAAAGTGATTATATTGCTTTCACTATAATAATTAATTTAAATGCCTAAATTAAGTAAAATTTATTTCAGCATTCTATGTAAATTCACTCAGAAAAAGAAATGGTCACACTGCCTATGAGCTGAAGCCATGGAAAAAACTTCAGAGAAAAGATCATTATTTGATAAAATAAAGATCACAGGAAGAGTTATCTTCAGTTTATGTCCCCATTTCTTTTGTATATATCTCATCATTGAAACCAAACAGAAGATGCTTAAGATTTGAGTTGGTCTTGTGCCTGGGCCTCTCTATTGCTTTGGCTCTCCCTGCCTCTGTGTCTTTGTGTGAGTGAACTCTGTCCAGAGAACACTCACTTGCTCTTTCATGTTCCTGATTGTTCCTAATAGGTGAGATAGAAGCATCATTGTGTGACTTTCCCTGGCTATTACTCAATACCTGTGCACAGTGACAACATTCACAAAACCCAGGGTGGGATATGTTTTACATGCCCTTGAAGGAGTGTTTTCCACTCACACAGTACTCGGAAAGAAGCAAGGAAGCAAGTCCAAGCCATAAACAATCTTTCTCTGTAAGCAAAACACAGTTGGAGGTGATGCAAAGGACAAGAATGTTTCTTTCACCCACACCCTGAAACTTACCATTAAAATGTAAATTTTCTGTAACATTATCATGGTATATTTTACTTAGACTTGACTTAACACTATTTAGTAATGTTCTAAACATTGGGTTACCTGAAATGCTGTTTAAGTTGGAAGAAGGCTGCTTCAGAGAGAGGGAATGAGAGCCTTTGAATGTTAGAAACAGTATAATTGTATTAAAGGTCCAACTTTGAGGAATTTAACACCAAATAGATTGATGCAGCAGCTCTCCCTTTTTTCATATTAATTCTCTTTATTATTTAAAATGTGATATATATCATAAATATTTTTTAAAAAGTGAATTTGCATAAATAGGTTAATTTAGAACGTGATTTCTATTTTGTGTTTAGAAATTTACAGCATCAGTTGAAATACCTAGAGATATGCATGGGAATTATAAAACAACTGTGAATTTCTAGACTAAATTTTACTTAACTTAGATCTTACAAGTCAAGAACATGACTTTTCACATTTCTGATGATAATGACATGGTGGTAGACTGCTAGATGCTTGCATCCAGAGCATGGGCTTTGGAATTGGGCACATCTGGGCTCGGCCACTTTCTGGGCAGTGTGGTTAATAAAAGTCCCATGTTCCTCACCTTTAAAAGGTGAAATGGAGACAGTAATGCCTACTGTAACTCACTGCAAATGACTGTTCTTTTTTTTTTCATTTCTCCAGTCATATAATAAATAGTGTTAATGATAATATTGTACTGAGAAAATAAATCAGAGAAAGTGGAAGTAATTTGAGGCTCTAACATTGACTATCTGTGACACGAAGAACTAGAAATCCCTCTGGGTTTCATTTTCTTCAATTACAGTATGAGAAGTTTTAGAAAAGGCTACATAACTCATCTCACATCTGACTCCTAAATTAACTTAATATCTACGTGTCCTATGGTAACAATGCAGTTCTTTGTTTTTCAGTCAGTTTAATGGGTATAAGAGACTGAGGATAAGAAGCTTTACAGCTCAGAAAGGTTTACCCTGTCATATTATTATAGGAAACATTACTTAGAAAGTTTTTTTACCTTGGTAGTTGTGGTAGACAGAATCATGCGTCCCACCTCGGCAAAGCTGTCCATGTCCTAATTACTGGAATCTGTCCTATTTTACATAACAAAGGCTGCAGAGGAATGAAGGTTGCTAATCATCTGACCTTAAAATAAAGATCATCCTGGATTATCCAATGTAATCCCAAGAGTCCTTGTATGTGAAAGAGGGAGGCAGGAGAGTCAGTGTCAAAGTGATGCAATGTAAGAAAGACTCAACCAGCTATTACTGGCCTTGAAGATGGGAGGAACCAGGACACAGGAAGTTGGGAAGCCTGTAGGAGCTAGAAAGGCAAGAAAACTTATTCTCCCACTGAGCTTCCAGAAAGGAAGGCACACTTTGATTTTAGCCCAACATGACCCATTTAGGACTTCTAAACTACAGGCCTGTAAGATAAGAAATTTGTATCGTTAAAACCACCAAACTGGAGGTAATCTTGTTACAGCAGCAATAGGAAACTAACCTAGCAGTTAATGAGGACAAGAGAAGATAGATTGGGAGTAATGGGACCCACCTCCTAGACTGGAAAGTATGCATATACATTACTCAACATAGGTATATATAGATGGTTCCCCACTTACGATGGTTCAACTTAATGATTTTTCAACTTTATGATGGTGCATTCAGTAGACACTTCAAATTTTGAATTTTGATTTTTTCCTGAGCAATGTTCTCTTGTGATGCTGGGCAGCAGCAGTGAGCTGCTGCTTTTAGATGTAACTCCATTATAAGTCGAGGAAAATATGTACAACAAATTATACAGTGCATTTTGAGCTCAGTCTCTTTCTAGTACATGTTAATGTTTTGGTCCTTTTTGAACCTTCTTCTGGCATCCCAATAAACTGGCAGGGTATGTGAATCTTGCTTCAAGGCCCTTATTACTTATTTGTCTTAGATCTTGGCTTACACATTTGCTTTAAGTACAGTCTTTAAGTTAATATAATCATCACTGAATTTCTTCAGAAATTTTCCCCTTTTTTGGATTTTCTCTGCAAATACTGGCTGTAGAGTTGATTATCTTTCTTAACTGTGTGCTCACTCTCTGCTGTAACTCTGTCAGGATCAACTCTAGTCTATTGTGTATGAATTGGAGATTTTTATCTTTTTTAAAGGTTTTATTTATTTATTTGACGGGGATACACAGTGAGAGAGGGAAACACAAGCAGGGGGAGTAGAAGAGGGAGAAGTAAGCTTCCCGTGGAGCAGGGAGCCAGATGCGGGGCTCGATCCCAGGACCCTGGGATCATGACCTGAGCTGAAGGCAGATGCTTAATGACTGAGCCACACAGGCGCCCATGCATTGGATGTTTTTAAAAAGAACATATAATTTCTTTCTTGGAATTAAAATTGAAAATGAAAGCTTCTATGTTTATTGCAGCACTATTTATAATAGCCAAGGTATAGAAGCAACTCAGGTGTCCATCAATAGATGAATGGATGAAGAAGATGTGTACATTTACACAATGGACTATTACTCAGCCATAAAAAAGAGACCTTGCTATTTGTGACAACATGGGTGGACCTAGAGGATATTATGCTAAGTGAAATAAGTCTGACAGAGAAAGACAAATATCATGATTTCACTTATATGTAGAATCTAAAAACCAAAACAAATGAATAAACAAATCAACAAAAAGCAAAAACAGACCCATAAATACAGAGAACAAACTGATGATTGCCAGAGGGGAGGATGGGCAAAATGGGTAAAGGGCAGTGAGAGATATAGCCTTCCAGTTATGGGATGAATAAGTCATGGGATAAAAGGTACAACATAGTGAATGTAGTCAATGGCATTGCATGGTGGCAGATGGTAGCTACACTTGTGGGAGCATGGCATAAGGTATGGAGTTGTTGAATCACTATGCTATGTGTCTGAAACTCATGTAACATTATGTGTTCAACTATACTTCAAATTAAAAAAAGATTGAAAATGAAAGCCTCCACTTGTCCACTTGCAAAATAAATGCAACACCACTAAACTGCATCCTTTCCCCAACATAATGTCAGCTCAGAATGAGAAAAAAACTGGTTAGATATTTCATGCCCGATTGCCTGCAGCTTTAATAAGGTTCAGAAGGAGGAGGCAAGTCAAATTGGGGATTATCACAACATGGTGAAATTAAAAAAAAAACAAACAAACAGTTTTTAGAGCCAGAAAAACTTGTGTGTTCAATAAATTTACTTCTCTTCAACACTTCCTTATTCTGTCTTTCACTAAGTCTTTATTACAGAATTGTGGTATTCATTTTTCTATTCTTAGCATGAAGCTCAGTACTTTGAACATCCAAAATACTTCTTACTAGTTTGCTTTTGTTGTTGTTTTTTGTTTTGTTTTTTTTGAGTGGATATGCCATATCTAGCAACAAGAGACTTGTAAATTGGAAGACTAAGTCATTCAGGTAAGACAGAGAAAGTTACTGCTTAGTGGACAGACTCTTCTGTTATCATTGACTATTTTTAAATCTGATGAAAGCTATATATCGAAAACAAAAAATAACAACAACACAAAAATTGTCATAAAACTTCAAATAGTTCTTTAAGCCCCTGAACATGATCCAAGTTAAGAACCTCAGAGCAGTGGATTCTCCCGCCATAAACGGGAATCTGCAACAACCTGGAAGAGACTTAAGAGACATGTCCAAGGAGAGAGGGTAGTAATATCACAGAAAAAGTTTTCAACTGAGAATCAAGTAACTAAGTAATCCAGTTTTGCCATGAATTTATTTAACAAGTTATTTAAAAGGTTTTGGTAGAAAACATCAGAGGAAAGGTGAATCTTCATAATCTTTAGGTCTCTTTTAATCTTGAGTTTCTATCATCCTCTGGATCTTTTTCTGCTTTATAAAATAAGAGTGTTGGTGTTATGGACTGAATGTATTTCCCCAAAAATCTGTATGTTGAAGTTCTAATCCCCAATGGGCTGTATTTGGAGATGGTGTCTCTAAGGAAGTCATTAAAATTAAACAAGGTCATAAAGTTGGGGCCCTGATCTAATAGGATTATAGTCAGTACATCCAGACAATGGAATGTTATTCAGTGCTAAAAAGAGATGAACTATTGAGCCATGAAAAAACATGGACAAAACTTGAATGCATAATACTAAATGAGAAGGTGGCCTTCTATAAGCCAGGAAGAAAGCCTTCATAAGAAACCAAATTTGCTGGCCTTGAACTTCTCAGCCTTCACAATGTTGAGAAATAAATTTCTGTTGTTTAAAATAGTCTGTGGGCGCCTGGGTGGCTCAGTTGGTTTGGCAACTGCCTTTGGCTCAGGTCATGATCCTGGAGTCCTGGGATCAAGTCCTGCATCGGCTCCCTGCTCAGCAGGGAGTCTGCTTCTCCCTCTGACCCTCCCCCCCCTCATGTGCTCTTTCTCTCTCATTCTCGCTTTCTCAAATAAATAAAATAAAATCTTTAAAAAAATAAAATAAAATAGTCTGTAGTGTTTTGTTATGACAGTCCAAGCTGACTAATACGTTTGGATAAGCCCTAAGGTATTAGTATCATTCCTATTTCCATAATCTCTACACAGTCCAATTTAGGCCCATTGTAAGAAACAACTAGAGATGGGCATCCTTTGCATCTTTTGCAGAATGACTCCTTGGGGTATCACGTATTAGGTTTCCTATATTTGGCAAACTTTCCTATCTCTGAATGTACTTTTACCAATTAAGAAAAAAATTTGTACTAGATTGACTAAAGATGATCATTTAAGAGAGAAGAAAGCATCATTTAAAATGCCTTTCAATGTATCACTTTAAAACAGTGGTCTGAATAAAGCAATGTGGATCACTGTTCCTCCTTGGCACTTGTGATCAAAAAGTTGAAAAACAGTATTGTTCTTACATCCACAGTCAGGGCTAAGTTAGGACATCCCAATGCCTTAAATTAAGGAAAATATGATAGCCCCAAAAAAGAAAAAGATTATTGTTACAGAAAAGACACCAATAAAATGAGCAACATTTAATATGCTACCAAGTGCCTCCTCTTTTAGCTACTTTGACAATATCTTAAAATTCTTTTTTTCTTTGCATTTTGAGAAAATAAATCTAAAACAAAAAATTTTTTATATTGCTAAAACACATCCTTGAACTATGCCAACAACTTTTGGGTTGTAAAATGGCCTCAACAATTATATTTTCACCTCTCTAAATCTTTTCAAATTTTGGGTGTGAAACTTTCACTACAAATTTCCAACCTGATGACAAAAATTGTCCAACTTCCTGAATAAAGCAGTAAGCCTACAGAATATCTTTATACCCTAGACATTCACTTTGTCACTCAAAATAAGACATTTGGTTGTCATTACCTTTATAAGACAAGATACTGATTATAATATCTATTTTCTCACATAAAATAAGAAAAAGAACATAATTTCACACAAAAATTATAAAACCACTAACTATAAAGACATCTTCATAAGAATAAATATAAAAATTATGTCAAATGTTCCTGACTCAAGAGTTATAACTATCCACAAAAATAATAGAAGGAGGGCGCCTGGGTGGCTCAGTTGGTTAAGCGAACTGCCTTCTGCTCAGGTCATGATCCCAGAGTCCCAGGATCGAGTCCCACGTCGGGCTCCCTGCTCAGCGGGGAGTCTGGCTTCTCTCTCTGACCCTCTTCCCTCTCGTGCTCTCTGTCTCTCACTCTCTCTCTCTCAAATAAATAAATAAAATCTTTAAAAAAAAAGATACTGATTATAATGTCTATTTTCTCACATAAAGTAAGAAAAAACATAATTTCACACAAAAATTATAAAACCACTAATTATAAAGACATCTTCATAAGAATAAATACAAAAATTATGTCAATGTTCCTCATTTGAGTTGAGGAACTCATATGACTCATGAGTTATAACTATGCACAAAAATAATAGAAGGAGGGTGCCTGGGGGGCTCAGATGGTTAAGCATCTGCCTTTGGCTCAGGTCATGATCCCAGGGTCCTGGGATCGAGTCCCGCATCGGGCTCCTTGCTCCTTGGGAGCCTGCTTCTCCCTCTGCTTCTCTCTCTCTCTCTCTCCCTCTCTCTCTCCCTCCCTCATGAATAAATAAATAAAATATTTAAAAAAAAGAATTAAAAAAATAATAGAAGGAAAAGTAAAAAAGGACATACATCTCTGTTCAAACGGCAGAAAGCACCTCTAAGTTTGTTGGAAAAATTAACAAAATGCTGTGTCCACATGTACAATTTTATTCAATATTTATACAATTCAATTAGTTAGAAAAATAATTTGACTTTGTTTTGTCCTATTATAAAAGTTTCATTATACATTGGGTGATATATAGATTTACACATGCTTTGTGTGAATTTTTTTTTAAGATTTTATTTACTTATTAGACAGAAAGAGAGAGAGCACAGGCAGGGAGAGCAGCTGGCAGAGGAAGAGGGAGAAGCAGACCCCTGCTGAGCAGGGAACCTGATGCAGGGCTCCATCCCAGGACCCTGCGATCATGATGTGAGCCAAAGACAGATGCTTAACCGACCGAGAAACCCAGGCACCCCTGTGTGAAATTTTTTATAGTCTATATTAATTGATTTAAACTCAACATGTTCCCGGGCACTTGGGTGGTGCAGCTGGTTAAGTGTCTGCCTCTTGATTTTGGCTTAGGTCCTGATCTCAGGATCATGAGATTGATTCCCATGTCGGGCTCTGTGATCCTCATGGCATCTGCTTGAGCTTCTCTCTCCTTCTTCCTCTACCCCTCCAGCTCGTGCTCTCGTTCTCTCTCTCTTAAATAAATAAATAAATAACCTCAACATGTTCCCAAAGATAATTTGATGCCACTTACAATTAGGAATGATGAAAAAAAGTTTAATAATAAGCAAATGAAACTAGTAATACAAGACTAAAGTAAAACACAGAAAAAGAAAAAGAAAAAAAAACAAAATTAAGCTAACTCTACTCTTCGACAGAATTTTTTCAGTATGTTTTCCATTAAGTTTTTTTTTTTAAGATTTTTATTTATTTATTTGTCAGAGAGAGAGAACAACCAGGGGGAATGGCAGGCAGAGGGAGAAGCACGCTCCCTGCTGAGCAAGGAGCCCAATGTGGGACTCGATCCCAGGACCCTGGGATCATGACCTGAGCTGAAGGCAGATGCTTAACCAACTGAGCCACCCAGACATCACCATTAAGTGGTTTTGAACAACCTAATTTGTGATGGTCTGGGAAAGAGTTTCACCAAAGACAAAGACTGTCCAAAGATGGTTGCTGCTTAGAAAACTTCAGAGCAAAAATTATCTGTATAATATTAAAAGTTATTTCTGTTAAAGTAATTCTATCCAGAGCTAGAGTTGTATGGTCCAGGTACATAGATCTCCAAGAATAAACATTTCTAAATTAGGAAGAGGTTGATGCCCTATTTCTCAATTATATGAGAAAGGAGTCAAACTAGAAAGGAATTCTGCATTGTTGAAATGAGATATGGAGCTTCTGTAACATATAAATCTTTATGAAGTATATATGCCTATGATGCTTGGCAAGAAATATCAGTGGCTTTACTCTTGCAAAGCAGCATTATAACAACAATAAAGTATCCAAGGTCTTGTGAATCAAATTTGTATCCTCTCTGTTTTAGTCAGGGTTTGCCAGAGACACAGACCAATAGGAAATTATATTTATATTATTCCTGGAGACCCAGGAAAGCCCGTGATGTAATTCGGTCTGATTCCAAAGGCCTGAGGACCGGGGAAGCTGAAGGTGTAAATTCCAGTCTTAGGCCTGGAGAAGATGAGACGAGATTTCTCAATTCAAGCAGGCAGGCAAGAAACATAAAGGGGCAAATACCTCCTTCCCCAGCTTTTTGTTCTATTTAGGCCTTCAACAGATTGGATGATTCCACTCATATGAGGGAGGGCAATCTAAGGAGTCCACCAATTCAAATGCTAATCTCATTTGGAAACATCCTCACAGACCAGAAATAATGTTTAATTTGGCATTCTGAGGCCCGTCAAGTTGACGTATAAAGTTAACTATCACACTCTGTAACACCCTAAAATTTTGAAGAACCGAAGGTACCGAAAAGAGATCCAAGTACTGGTAATAAAAACCACCTTCTAATACATGCCATGTTTCATAGAACCTAAGATGCTATGGAATCAAAGATGCACCATTATTTTCTGTATAACCAAGAAAATGAAAACAATGCCAGTCAACCATAACATAAATACTAGTTTCTGATATGTAAAATGCAAACATACAATGTGCATCTAAGAATCTATGAAATACTGCTATGAAATTCACACTTACTGTTTGGGTAAAAATTGCTATCTGCACAAATCACTGCAGAAACAAGAAAGCAAGGGCATAGAAATCTCATAAAATATGAAGAAATGGGACAGAAACCTGTGGCCTAATTGATGCTTCTAAATTACTGAAGAGACTCTATCAACCAAAGGGATGTGCTCTGTTTATAGTTCAGAAAGAGGTGACTTGACAAGCAAAAATGTGTCTGCAGCATTACTGACACAGTTTTAAGGTAAAACAGAACTCTGACCCACTGGGAAGTTATATTCCCAGAATGCCATATTAATATAATTCCCCTGAATCTGTGCTTCTATTAAGAAACTTAAACTCACATTTTGTCAAGGACAAAAACATAGTTGTAATATTGAGGGGATATTGGCAGACTATTAATTTTCTATCGTGCAGAAGCTAAAAATTGCTTTTTGAAAAAATGTGTACATAGGGGCACCAGGGTGGCTCAGTCAGCTAAGCATCCCACTCTTGATTTCAGTTCAGGTCATGATCTCCGTGTTTCAGGATTTCTTTTCCTTTGTTGCCTGTGGTTCTTCGTTAGCTGCTTGGAAGAATGAAGTGGACCAGATGAAGAGTGGTAGGCAGCAAAGCAAAGTTTATTGAGTGACAGTACAAAGCTCCCTAAGAGGGAGGGGACCAGAGAGGGCTGCCGTTAGCACTTCTAAATCTAGGGGTTTTTATGAGAATGCTGGGGTGGGGGTTGCCTTAATCTGATTAACCCTCCCTGCACCTGTCACCCAATCAGGTTTTTGTTTTTGTCCACGTGCTCATCTACTTATCAGGTAGTTATTTACATGGGAAAGAGTGGAGGGCTCCTTCCAGGGTGGTATAGAATAACAGGATGGGGTCTTTTTCCTTTTAAGGATAGATTCCTCTTAGGCCGGGGGTGGGGCGGGGCGGGGAACCCTTGCCCTCCCCTGCCTGCCTTTCTTCTGACTCTCCTCCATTATCAGGGTTGTGGAATCGAGCCCCATGTTGGGCTCTGCACTCAGCATGGAGTCTGCTTGTCCCTCTCCCCCTGCTCCTCCCCCTGCTCCTCCCCCTGCTCCTCCCCTGCTCCTCCCCCTGCTCCTCCCCCTGCTCCTCCCCCTGCTCCTCCCCCTGCTCCTCCCCCTGCTCCTCCCCTTACTCGCATGCACGCTCTCTATCGCAAATAAAAAAAAAGTATGTACATATGCATGTATGTGTGTGTGTGTTACATATGAAAATCAGTCTGCATTTTCATGAATTTAGGGGACTCGAAGTCAGTGGAATTGAAAGAATTCTGGTAGCAAATCGTCTCCTCTGGATGTTTTCCTAACTTAAAGCAGGTAATTCAATCTATTTAAACCATATGGGTTCCTGGACCCCATTAGGCAGAATCCTAGTGCCTACAAAATACTGAGTGAATATTAAAGGACTATGGAATCAGAAGAAAAAATGAACTTCAGGACTGAAGGGAGGGGTATACTAGCAGGATTACTTTTACTGCATGTGATGAGGGGAAAAAAACAGTCCCAAACTCTGCACTAATTGTGGGCACTGATCACAAACATAGGACCACCCATGGAGAACCAGAATATAAATTTGTTTTCATTATAACTCCAGGGTTTCGTGTTTTTTTTGGAGGGGCTGCAGTGTGAACAGTTTAGGTAAAGGGTGGGTGTGGAAATATTTATAAAGGAACATAAATAAAATGAGTTCTTAAGTAACTTCCTCTGAATGAATCTGACTAATCTTGCCAATGTTTTCTTGGCTTCCAAGCAATCTTTATCAAACCAGGAAGTGGGTCAGCCAGACCTGGGGCAGACAAGACAATCAGTTGGTATTGTAAACAACTGAAAGACTTCTGTAAATCAGTAGGGGACTTATAAAATTTCTTAGACTTGAAAGGTTGCTCGTCATATCTCAGAGCCTGTCCCCACCTTTTCATTTTCCTTTACCCTGAATTCATTGATGCAATTAGGTATGCACGCAAATTAAGCGTCTGAAATACTAAAGAGCAATTTAGTAAGAAAGTAGAGATTTGGGACGCCCGGGTCGCTCAGTCAGTTAAGCGGCTGCCTTTGGCTCAGATCATGATTCCAGGGTCCTGGAATCTACCTCTACCTGCTGCTCTCTCTCTCTCTCTGTCAAATAAATAAATAAATAAAATCTTAAAAAAAAAAAGTAGAGATTTTCCTTTTTTTTTTTAAAAGGTTTTATTTATTTATTTGAGAAGGAGAGAGAGAGAGCATGAATGGGGAAAAGGCAGAGAGAGAGGGAGAAGCAGACTCCCAACTGAGCAGGGAGCCTGATGTGGGGCTTGATTCCAGGACCCTGAGATCATGACCTGAGCTGAAGGCAGATGCTCAACCGATTGAGCCACTCAGGCACCCTGAAAGTAGAGATTTTCAACACTACATAAAATGTCTACCACATAGATGAAGCTAAATGAGGAGAAATATAATAATAATGCTTTGTTAAAAATATGATTCTTCCTAAATTGATCCTAAGAGCTGCCACTTACAAACAGCCCACTTTAGTTACAGGTGAGTACAATGTGATATTTCATTGAATAAAGTAGCAAATCCTAGAGGTGTGGTCTACCATCTCTGTAGTCCACATTATCTTTGGACAATTCTTAATTAGACATGAAGTATTTTAATACATGGCTCAGACTCTTGTACATCTGCCCTACCCCTCCACCAAAACTCTTGCCCACTCTTTAGAAGATTATAAGGACTGTACAGATAACCCATTCAATGGTCCATGGTTTTCAATACTACTCCATTTCAATCACCATCTCCCCCACAAGGCAACCATTATCATCATTTAGCTCTTACTAGCTCATCAGATTTTTTTTAAAGATTTTATTTATTTATTTGAGAGAGAGAGAATGAGAGATAGAGAGCATGAGAGGGAAGAGGGTCAGAGGGAGAAGTAGACTCCCCACTGAGCAGGGAGCCTGAAGTGGGACTCGATCCCGGGACTCCAGGATCATGACCTGAGCTGAAGGCAGTCGCCTAACCAACTGAGCCACCCAGGCGCCCGCTAGCTCATCAGATTTAAACCATGATCTTTCCACTGATTTCTGTACCACTTCTCTCCCACCTTAACTCATACCTCATTACATTCTTACCTCATGTAGGCCTCATCCCTTATTCCTTGATTTTATTTGGCCAATTTTCTTTTGAGTTTTTTTTTCCTCCTGATCATGCATTCTCATCACCCAGAGATAACTATTCCTAATATTTTGGTCTATAAGGACATTATAGTAGTATCTTAACTTGAACAGAAATTTTATTTCTTTTTTATGAACTCGAAACCATGAATTATTTATTGCTTATAATTTTAAGTCTTGATGAAAACTACCTCAACTGTAAAGTCTACATCTTATCCCACTAATTGGGGTGAGATAGGATTTCACAAGTGGGCCTTCAACACATCAGGAATTCATTGAGAGAAAACTGTTTTGCAAGCTAATAGCTGAGAAGCAGCTGAGAAGGAGGTGGCATAGGTTAGGCAGATTAATAGGACATCAACTGGCTCACTCCCCTACCCTCTGCAACCATCCCGCCCTTAGCAAAACCTCTACCTTAGTTAATATGCTCAGATGAGAAATTTTGACTTTCTTAAAATAAAAGATAATGCTATAGAATGAACCAAGCATCAAATAAAAAAGACTTTGTAAAAACAAACCACATGATGCCTGCAGTAAAGAATTCAATATGTGGGGACACCCGGATGGCTCAGTCAGTTAAGCGGCTGCCTTCGGCCCAGGTCATGATCCCAGGGTCCTGGGATCGAGTCCCACACTGGGCTCCTTGCTTAGCAGGGAGTCTGCTTCTCCCCCTCTCTCCCTCTGCTTGTGCTCTCTCTGTCAAATAAATAAATAAAATCTTAAAAAAAAAGAATTCAATATGTGTAGAAAGCTAAACTCAAGATAATCTAATCTTCTGGAAAGTAGCATAAAAGATATGTGAGGGAGATGGGAAATAAAAGATGAAAGAATTAGAGAAATCCAGGAGATCCAATTTCTCATAAATAGGAAGTTTGCAAAGAGAAAGCAACAACAATATAGGGAAATTTTACTTTATAAATTTTAAATTATAAATAAAATGTCCTATAGTGACAAGAGGTTAATGAGTGCCAGCCTAGAAATGAAAACAGACCCAAACCATAGTGTTATGAAATTCTGGAATTTCATAGTGATGAAGTGATGAAGAATGAAGTAATGAAGAAGAGAACCTAAAAATTTCCAGAGAAAAGGTGAAAAGTTAAGTTACAATTAAAAGAAAACAAAATCAGGGGCACCTGGGTGGTTCAGTTGGTTAAGCATCCAACTCTTGATTTCAGCTCTGGTTGTGATCTCAGGGTGGTGAGACAGAGCCCCATGTTGGGCTCCAGACAGGCTCTGAGCTCCAAGCTCCATGCTTAGCGCTGAGTCTGCTTGAGATTCTCTCTCTCTCCTCCCCTCTGCTCATGCTATCTAAATAAATAAATAATCTTTAAAAGAAAAAAAAAAATCAGATGGCATTGGACTTCTCAGAAACAGCATTAGACATGAGGAATCAGTGGAAACGTACTGTTAACTTGAGGGAAAGCTATTTCCAAAATGAAATTCTATAGCTAGCCAAATTCCAGTCAAATGTGAGGCTAAATAAGGCTTTTTCAGACATGCAAGAACCAAAAAAGAAAAACCGAAGTGGAAAAAAAATGGACCTATTAAGTACTCCTTTATAAGAAGCTATTAGACAATTGCTACAGTAAAATAAGGGCATAAAACAGGAAAGAGGAATACAATGGGTCTTGTTAAACTAGATATCCAATATAGCAAAATGACAAAACTCAGTTCTACTCTGAAGATAAAGCTTAAAGGGCCAAGATGAGACACTCAGCAGGCCTAGAAGCAAATACTTAAATTGGAACAAGATGACAAAGGACTTGGGGGTTGTCTCCAGAAGAAACATGGAATTGAGAGATTATATGACATGTTGGAGATTTTGAAAAATAATATTAATAGCAGTTTATTTAGAGAGGACAGTAAAAATTTAATAAACATAATGGAATATTTACAAAAATGAAGAATAGATTTAAAAAAAAAAAAACCCAAGCAAATGAAAAAGCTAAGTAAATTTAAAGAAAAGCTAAATTTGGACCAAACAAGAAGAGCTAATTATGCTGTATGTTCACTGCTTGGTTCTGAAGTTTTTATATAGTCACAAAAATGTAAACATTCTGTTGATGTGACCACAAATTGTGATAAAGTTAGATTAGGATGATGGGACTGCATTACAGGAAATTAATAGAAAGTGTGTAAAATGATAAACCAAGAAATAGTATAATATCTAGAAATTTAAAGATTAATCCTATAATTAAAAACTAAAAACTAAAAGAGGTTGTTTCAGGGGAGTAGTAATGGTTCAGATAGGGACACAGTTTTTCTCTTTGTGACTTCTTATTTGATAAGCAAACTTTGTGCATTTACATTATCAGTAAAACTATACTTAATTTAAAAATGAGTTACTTCAGGGGAAGTGTTGGGTCAGTCAGTAGAGCATCTAACTCTTGATCTTGGGATCATGAGTTTGAGCCCCACGTTGGGTGTAGAGAGTACTTAAAAAAAGTTTGTTTTTTTTTAAAGTTACTTCATATATCTTTCCACTCATAAGATGGTGAAACCTGAATATATTGCTCTAGAGTAACACAGAAGGAAGAGCAAGGGCAATTTTAGAGGAATGGTGATGATTTCATTGGGGGGCATTTCACAGGTTGGAATTGTTGGACATGACAGCAAAATCCAAATCTGCAGACTATGCCTTTGACCTTCACCCTTATATGTCCAGTAGTCTGCTGGCCATATTTCCTTGAATGTCTTCTTCACCATTATCTCAAGTCTGTCTTGCCAAAACTAACTTGATGATTATTACCACCTGCACATCACCCCTCTTGTATTCTCTCTCTCAACTGGTAGCATTATCACCAACCACCCACCCCGACCTAGAAATATGGAGTCATCCTTAACTATTCCCTTTAACTCATTCCTGACAGACATTTCCCAAGTTCTGTTGATATTACTGCCTACATTTTTAAAATATGCACCTTTATCCATTTTCACTTGTCTAATTCAATATTTATACATTCAAAGCTTGAATTACAACAGTTTGTTAACAATTTTATCTCCCTCAATTCTATCCTTCATTTAATCACCAAAGTGTTCTTAACTATGTTTACCCTTCTAAGAAACCAGTGGTTGTTAAACCTGTGTATGTGTGTGTGTATGACTCATGTTAGAAAATGAAAACGTTTAGTGATGTTAATTTAAGAATAAAAAGACTCGGGACACCTGGGTGGCTCAGTTGGTTAAGCGACTGCCTTCGGCTCAGGTCATGATCCTGGAGTCCCCGGATCGAGTCCCGCATCGGGCTCCCTGCTCAGCAGGGAGTCTGCTTCTCCCTCTGACCCTCTTCCCTCTCATGCTCTCTATCTCTCATTCTCTCTCTCTCAAATAAATAAATCTTAAAAAAAAAGAATAAAAAGACTCAAGGAACTTCTGAATAATTTAGCAATAATTACAAATCAATTATTAGCACATTATCACAATAAATATCAAATTACATTCATTTATCCAATCAAAGAGTAGTTACCAAGCACTTACTACTATGTGCCATAAAATGGGGGGGGGGGGGCGGATCATGGCCAAAGCAATAGAGTCCTTGCTTTTATGGAGCTTACATTTCAGTGAAGGTAAACAGACCATTAGCAAATAAACAAATAGGTAGTGATAAGTACTATAAGGAAAATAGTGCATAAGTTTGGGTAGGTTTTTTATTTAGGGAGGACAGTAAAAGCCTTAAGGATTTGGTGACATCTGAACAGAGACTTGAAAGACGTTGAGAGTGCCATGTGGGTGTTTGAGAGAAAGGGTTTCAGATAGAGGAAACAGAGTGTACATTCTGAAGTAGGAGGGCTTGGAGTGTTTGAGAAACAGCAAGAACCCAGTTGGTTGGAGTGGAGTGGGCAAGAAGGAAACCAGTAGAAGATGAGGTCAGAAAGGAAGCTGCAGATTGGTCATCTAGGGCCTTGTAGGACATGGTGAAGACTTTGGATTTATCCTAAATGTAATGGAGAGTCTGGGGGCTTTGAACGGAGGTGTGACAAGCACCAATTACACACTGTGGATCTACTTTTTTAATTCTCACAAATCACAGCCTCTGACATCTCTTCTCTCCTGTTTCTGCTGACTTTGTAAAGAGAAGGATCTTAATGTTTGTTGATTTAATAGGGTGATTTTGGAGGAGAGAAAGAACGGTAGATGGAAGTCTTCAGTCCAGATGGAGGACCATTTTGTCTTAATGCACAAATAGCTCAGAATAGAGAAGACTGATTTTCTTTAGGGAACTTATTGCTGATTGAGAGATTCTACACATTTACAAGTCTTTGACTTTATATTGTGAGTGCTAATATTAATATGCCTCATATAAGTATGAAAAGGAAATTCATTCCATCTTTCCACCCTGCTCTAGGTTATATTACAAAGCATTCTTGAATTGACTGACAATAAAGAGTATTACACCCAAATTATTTTTTTCCTGTTGTGGACTAGTTTTTCCATGTGGCAAGAAAGATGATTGATGGTATTTCCTGATTATATACTTCCATCTCCAAGATCCAGAAGAGAAATCCTCTTCTCTAGTTTCAATAAAAAACTCCCAAGTGAAAGCCTTGGGTTGGCCTGGCTGGGATCACATGTTCATTTTTGGCTCAATCACTGGAGCTAGAGGAATGAATGAATCACTCTGAGAGGCCAGGTACAAGTCAAGTACCCAACCCAGCCCTGGGGAGAAGGTACTATGATGGATAGCTGAGCAGGAAGGGGAGGGAAAACTAGACAGATGAAATATATAAGCATCTACTATATATGGCATACAAAATCTTTGACAATCTGAAGACTGCCTACCTCTATAGCCTTATTTTCTTCCATTCCAGAATTATATCATACTCTGGAAGTATAGCAGAATAGTTCATGGAATGTGCTTTGAGATGAACAAATCTAAGTTTGCATCAGAAATTTGCAATTTACTATTTATGACTTTAGGTAATTTTTGTAACCTCCCTAAGCCTTAGTTTCTTAATTCATTAAATGTGGTAAATAAGTGGACCAAAGGAAATGATGCAAGAAAAACACTTGGCATGGGGTCTTCTAGGTACCAGGCATGAGATTTTAGGGAATTGATAAATAGCATCCCTCTTTTCCCCTTTTAAGTTTGTTTAATTTAAAGAGATATTAGGGAATCATAAAATGGAAATACCTTAAAAAACATGTCAAGTCATTTTTATGCTTAAAAGCCTCAGAGATTTCTCAACTCAGCTAGAGTAAAAGCCAAGTTATTATAGGTCTACACAGCCCTAAATTCATCCTCCCCACTCCCCAATCTCTGTTATGTCTCTGTCTCTCTGCTCTCATTTCCTATGGTTTCCCCTGGGCTCACTTTACACAGCTACACTGGCTTCATTACTCTTCTTCAAACTTCCAAGAAATCTTCTACCTCAGATTCTTTGTCCTTGCTTTTCCCACTTTTGGCCAAGAGCACTGTAGGCCCATGCATAAACATGGCTTCCTCCCCCCTTAAGGAAGGAAATAGACAAGGTCTCTGTCTTCACTGGGCTCATAGTCTAGTGAGGAGATGAGCATTAAATACATAAACAAACAAGTATGATATGAGTACAAAGTGTGGTGAGTGTGATGATAGAAAATACCTGTACTCTTACTCCAAGAGAGAATGATGGGGCAGAATTGACGAATTGAGAATGGTAAACAAAGGAAAGGCCCTATAAGGAAAGCCACTTAAGCTGGGGATGATACGCAAATAACATAATCAGAAAGTACAAACTTTGTACTTTCCATTATCCAGCCTAGTAGAGATGGAACAATAATGAAGCATCAGCTGAGAGCCAGAGAGATGAGTGGTCAGTGTCTGGAATGTTCAATCACACCTAGACATTGGCAAATGGAAGTTTGGGAGCAGAAAATTCAGTAAATGAGGGAATCCAATTAAAAGGGAACCAGTCTAATAGGATCAGAGTGTAACTAAGAGCAAGATTCATTCAATGCTCTACTGAGAGCTATTCTCTGGACTTTCTTATAATCTTAGAGAGAATTGTTCTTAGAAAAGAGTGGGGCCCTTTACCTTTCAATCAGAATGCAAATAAGTAAAGATGATATTATTTTGTAAAAGGTGAAAGATTTATGCGTTTTGAAGAGAAACCAGAGTATGAGATGATATTATTTTGGAAGTAATCTTAACTCTTTTCAAACTGACTTGTAAACTTTTAAAAAAATAATTCTAGACACAGGAAGTTGCATAAATAGTACATACAGTCCTGTGTAACCTTTGCCTAACACCCCCTAATGGTGACGTCTTATATAAATATCTTACATACACAATATCGAAACCAGAAACTGACATTGGTACAATACTGCTGTGATGGCTAATTTTATGTGTCAACTTGATTGGGTCACAGGATGCCCAGATAGCTGGTTAAAAATTATTTCTGAGTGTGTCTCTTTAGTCTTTCTGGAGGAGATTAGCATTTAAATCAGTAGACTGAGTAAAACGGATGACCCTCTCCAACATAAGTGGGCATCATCTAATCCCTTGAGGACCTGAATAAAACAAAAAGATGGAAGAAGGTGGAATTCACCCTCCCTCTCCCTGACTGCTGATTGAAGACAAGACCCTCCTGTTCTCAGTGCTCCTGGTTCCCAAGCCTTCAAACTACATCACTGGCTTTCCTGGTTCTCCAGCTCCCATACATATATGTGAAATATATAAATACTGGTTCTTTCTCTGGAGAATCCTGACTAATACAACTGCTAATTGGACTACATAACTTATTCAGTTTTTACTAGCTTTTATATGCACTCATTTGCCTGTATGTGTGTGTTTATGTATGTGTGTTTACTTCTATGTAACTTTGATACCATAAACAAATTTATGTAGCCACTGTTAAAATCAACATACAGAACTACTTGTACAACTCAATACCAAAAAAAAAAACAATTTGATTAAAAATGTGCTGAGGATCTGAATAGATATTTTTTCAAAGAAGACATACAGATGACCATTGTCATATAATGATCTCAACGTCACTATTCAGTAGGGAAATGCAAATCAAACCCACAATGAAATATCACCTCACAACTGTTAGAATGGCTATTATCAAAAAGATAAAAAATAACAAGTGTTGGTGAGGATGTGGAGAAAAAAGAAGCCTTGTGCACTGTTGATGGGAATGTAAATTGGTGCAGCATTATGGAAAACAGTATGAAGTTTCATTAAAAAATTAAAAATACAGCTTACCATATGATCCAGCAATTCCATTTCTGGATATTTATCCAAAGGAAGCAAAGATACTAACTCGAAAAGGTATTTGTAGCCCCATGTTCATTCCAGCATTATTTACAGTGGCCAAGACATGGAAACAACCTATGGGTCTAGTGATGGAAAATGGATAAAGAAAATGTGGAATACACACACACACACAAACATATATACACACACACAAAATGGAATATTATTCAGCCACAAAACAGGAAGGAAAAATCTGCCATTTGCAACAACATAGATGGACCTTGAGAGCATTATGCTAAGTGAAATAAGTCAGAGAAAGACAAGTACCATATTATCTCACTTATATGTGGAATCTAAAAAGAAAAACAAGGACCTCATAGATACAGGGAACAGATAGGTGGCTGCCAGAGGGAGGGGGTACAGTATTGTATATTTGAAAGGTGCTAAGAAAGTAGCACTTGAAAGTTCTCATCACAAGAAAAAAATTTCTAACTATGTGTGATGATGAAAAACAGTAAGATACAAAACTGTTCCATCAGCATGTAGGAATTCGTCATGCCCCTCTTTCATAGTCATACCTCTCCAACTCTGTCCCTGTCCTTTAATTTATTCTCCACCTTCATAGTTTTGTCACATGGGGAATGTTATGTAAATGGAATCATAAATTAGTATATAGCCTTTTAAGACTGGCTTTTTTTCACTAAGCATAATGCCCTTGAGATCCATCCACATTGTTGCATGTATCAATAGTTCATTCATTTTTATTGCTGAGCAGTATCCCATTGCATGAATATACCAGTGTTTGCTTAACCATTCACCCACTGAAAGACATTTCAGTTGTTCCATTTCAAATTTATTTTTTTAAAAAGTAAATCATTTGTAAACCTTGGGTCTTTCACTTTTGTAAATAACTTTCAATCCACCTCAGGGGTGATAGATTCATTAAGAGTTTCTGAGCAATGGGATGCCTGGGTGGTGCAGGCAGTTAAGCATCCAACTCTTGGTTTTAGCTCACGTCATGACCTCAGGTTTGTGAGATCGAGCCCTGCACTGAGCTCTATGCTCAGGAGACGGATTAAGTTTCTCTCTCCCCCTGCCCCCCCCAATAAATAAATAAATCTTTAAAAAAAAGTTTCTCAGCAAGATAAATGCAGTCAGAAGTGGGAGCATCACATGGGATGTCACTGAGTAAATATGACTTTACAGGGATTTTAATTCTCTACGCACCAGTTAGTTGATAGCTTAATCCTAAACTATGTGTCAAGTCTCAGGATGCTGTGCAGCGAGTGGACCAGAGATGGTGGGCATGAGGGAAAGAGGGCTGGTCCAACTGAAATGTTATATAGGAGTAAGGAGGAGGAATGACAGGGAGAAATGTGTGCAAATGAGCAGAGCACCATCTTTCCTGTGGTTCTGAAACAGGAAAGATGACAACACGGGAGTCATTTACACCTCAATTCCCTCAAGTGACAAGTGGCTGGACTGTCATTACCTTTCAGTGCCACACCCCATTGAGTCTGCAGTTTATGCCGAGTAACAGCCATTGCATTATTGATTTTACAAAGCCATGTATGGAAAGAAAACAAACAAATGAAAAAAGGAAATGCTCTGTGTTATAACAAATTCAGAAGAATGTGTTCTTTTAATTCAATGAAGTTTCTATATATTTGAAGTTAACTTTAGCTCACCTTGGGTAAATAGTTGACCCCATCTAGACCTTCAGTTGCTAAAGCTGCAGAGAATATTCATATCTTATCATCCTGAAGGCAATGAAACAGGTAAAAAAAATTCCCTTAGGAGCGCCTGGGTGGCTCAGTCAGTTAAGTGTCTGACTCTTGATCTCAACTCAGGTCTTAATCTCAGGGTTGTGAGTTCAAGCCCCAGCATGGAGCCTTCTTTAAAAAAAAAAAAAATTCCCTGAATTGCCATTTTCACTATTTTATTAAAATATTGTTCTTTCAACTACAGGCCAATATCTCTGATGAACGTAGATGCAAAAATCTCCAACAAAATATTATCAAATGGAATGCAATGATATATTAAAAAATCATTCACCACAATCAAGTGGGATTTATTCCTAGGATGAAAGGGTGGTTCAGTATTTGTAAATCAATCAATGTGATACATCACATCAATAAGAGAAAGGATAAGAGCCATATGATCATTTCAAAAGGTGCAGAAAAAGCATTTGACAAAATACAACCATTCCATAATTAAAACCCTCAAGAGAGTGGGTTTAGAGGGAACATACCTCAACATAATAAAGGCCACATATAAGGAATTCACAGCTAATGTCATCCTCAATGGTGAAAAACTGAGAGCTTTCCTTCTAAGATCAGGAACAAGATAAGGATGTCCACTTTTATTCAACACAGTGTTGGAAATCCTAGCCACAACAATTAAACAAGAAAAAGAAATAAAAGACATCCAGATTGGGGTGCCTGGGTGGCTCAGTCGTTAAGCATCTGCCTTCAGCTCAGGTCATGATCCCAGGGTCCTGGGATCGAGCCCCGCATCAGACTCCCTGCTCCGCAGGAAGCCTGCTTCTCCCCCTCCCACTCCCCCCGCTTGTGTTCCCTCTCTCATCTGTGACTCTCTCTGTCAAATGTATAAATAAAAAATCTAAAAAAAAAAGACATCCAGATTGGTAAGGAAGAAGTAACACTTCTTTGCAGATGACATGATACTATATATAGAAAAACCTAAAAATTCTACCAAAAACTACTAGAGCTGATAAATGAATTCAGTAAAGTTGTAGGATATAAAATCAGCGTGCAGATATCCCTTGATCTAGGGGTTGCAAGTTCGAGCCCATGTTGGGTGTAGAGATAACATAAAAAAAAAAAAAAACTAAGACAAAATCAGAGAGGGAGACAAACCATAAGGGTGGGGGAATGGGGTAATTGGGTGATGGGCATTAAAGAGGGCACTTGATGTAATGAGCACTTGAGTGTTATATGCAACTGATGAACCACTAAACTCTACCTCTGAAACTAATAAAAAATAAATAAATAAAATTAGAACCTCATCTAAAAGACTAAAAAATAATAAAATAAATTTTAAAAATCTAAAAAAAAAGAATATGCAATGGGAAAAAGACAGTCTCTTCAACAAATGGTGTTGGAAAACTGGAAAGCTACATGCAAAAGAAGGAAACTGGACCACTTTCTTATACCATACACAAAAGTAAGCTAAAAAAAAAAAAATTAAGGACCTAAATGTAAGCCCTGATACCATAAAAATCCTAGAAGAGAGCACAGGCAGTAATTTCTTTAACATTAGCTGTAGTCACATTTTTCTAGATATGTCTCCTCAGGCAAGGGAAATAAAAGCAAAAATAAACTATTGGAACTACATTGAAATAAAAAGCTTCTGCACAGTGAAGGAAACAGTCAACAAAACTAAAAGACAACCTACTGAATGGGAGAAGATATTTGCAAATGACATATCTGATAAGGGGTTAATATCCAAAATATATAAAGAATTTATACAACTTAACACCAAAAAAACCTCCCAAACAATCCAATTAAAAATGGGCAGAAGAGGGCGCCTGGGTGACTCAGTTGGTTAAGCGACTGCCTTCGGCTCAGGTCATGATCCTGGAGTCCCAGGATCGAGTCCTGCATCGGGCTCCCTGCTCAGCGGGGAGTCTGCTTCTCCCTCTGACCCTCCCTCCTCTCATGCTCTGTCTCATTCTCTCAAATAAATAAATAAATAAATAAATAAATAAATAAATAAATAAAATATTTTTAAAAAATGGGCAGAAGACATGAATAGACATTTCTCCAAAGAACACATACAGATGCTCAACATCACTCATCATCAGGGAAATGCAAATCAAAACTATAATGAGATATCACCTCATACTTTTTAGAATGGTTTAAAAACAAAAAACACAAGAAACAAGTGTTGAGGGACGCCTGGGTGGCTCAGTCAGTTAAGCATCTGCCTTCGGCTCAGGTCATGATCCTGGGGTCCTGGGATCGAATCCCACCTTGGGCTTCCTGCTCAGCGGGGAGACTACTTCTCCCTCTGCCTGTCGCTCCCCCAGCTTGTGCTTTCTCTCTCTCTCTGACAAATAAATAAATAAATAAAATCTAAAAAAAAAAAAGAAACAAATGTAGGCAAGGATGTGGAAAAAAAGGAAACCTCGTGCACTGTTGGTAGGAATGCAAACTGGTGCACCCACTACAGAAAATAGTATGGAGGGTCCACAAAAAATTAAAAATAGAACTATCCTATCATCTAGTAATCATACTACTTGGTATTTACCCAAAGAACACAAAAACATTAATTTGAAGGGCTACCACTCCTATGTTTATTGCAGCATTATTTACAATAGCCAAACTATGGAAGCAGCCTGTGTCCACTGATAGATGAAGGGATAAAAGTGTGCTATGAGTGTATGTGTGTGTGTGTGTATATATATATATATATATATATATATATATGGTGGGTAGAGGGATGGGTGAAATAGGTGATTGGCATTAAGAGTACAGTTATGATGATCACTGAATCATGTATAGAATTGTTGAATCATTATATTATACCCCGGAAACTAATATAACAGTGTATGTTCAGTATACTGGAACGAAAATTTAAAAATTAAAAAAATATCTATTGTTCTTTCAAAGTATTTTATGGGAAAGATGTTTTGTGAGGCTCTAGATGAGCAAAGCATATTTTAGACACAGACCCTGCTCTCAATAAGCTCACAGTTTAACAGGAGAAAACTAATATTGGATGTATCAAGCAATGAGCATATACACAAGGCTTTATCCCAGCAATTAGAAATAAATATTTCTTGGGCACCTGGGTGGCTCAGATGGTTAAGCGTCTGCCTTCAGCTCAGGTCATGATCCCAGGGTCCTGGGATCGAGTCCCGCATCGGGCTTCCTGCTCCTTGGGAGCCTGCTTCTCCCTCTGCTTCTCTCTCTCTCTCTCTCCCTCTTTCTCTCTCCCCCTGTCTCTCATGAATAAATAAATAAAATCTTAAAAAAAAAGAAATATATATTTCTTGATTCCTTGACATTCTCTTCTTCAATAAATTTTCTTCTACCTTAGTGGCCCATTTCCATAATCATCATTTAAAGTCCTTGTGCTCTGTGACCCTATCCCTTCTTATCCTTCCAGGTTGCTTATCTCTTTGGGCTCTCCAGTCTTTTGAGTCTCTGCTGTACCCCTTTTCTTCAGCTCCCTTCTGCCTTTTGTTCTCCCTTTTTCCAGAATATAATGGTTTGCCACCTCAATAATTCTTTTGCCAAAACCTCAAGCTCCCTTGTCCCTCTCCATCCCCCTTTTTTGAAGAAACTAAATATCCACTTTCTCCACACTTTCTTCACATTTTCTCCATGCTAACTCCACACTTTCTTCATACTTTCTCTGCACTTACTCCACACACTCACGTACCAGAATTCAAATGAAAAAGGTACACAGGAGAGAAAGCTGGTACTCTTACAAATTTATGATTACTAAATTTAAAGGTGCCTTCACTATTTCTGGTAATCCCATTGTGTTTCTCTGACCACCTTTCTCTCTCCTTTACAAGAGGGTTTTTCTATACCTTCTCTCTCCTCAAACTTCCGCCATAGACCCACCCTCCCCCTTCCTCCCTGAAAATGACCTACCTTCATCTTAACAGAGAACATAGAGGTCAGTATAGGTAAGCTCCAGCAAGTTCCTGCACCTAGAAATCGTCCCTGCACCTCCTTCTTCACTCTTATCTCAGCAAATGTGCCCCGTTTCCTATTCAAAGCTTAGCCTCAATCTAGGTTCCCACTCTCTTTTGAGTTCAACACCATCCATTATCTCTTCTCTCTCTGGTCCTTTTGTCTCTGCATGTAATTTAGTCCTTCCTATCCGCATTTATCTCAGAACAGAACTCTTCCCTTACTCTCACTCTCTACTTTTCAGTTACTATTCTCCTTCTTCTTTTCCCTCATTTACCATGAAAAAATACAAAGCTATTTTTTACTATGATAACTGTAGTTTCTGTCTCATAGCTGTCCTCTAGTGCCACCTTTTCCTAATAAAAGATCATGCTCTCAGCTACAGAAGTCCCAGGCTTGACCAACTGTGGTCACTCTCTGGCTTCAGCAATTGGTGATTGGCCCCTTGACCCGTGTAACTCAGAGGCCAATAAAGTAATCGGAAACCACACTGGGTATTTCAGAGAGAGAGGAGTTAACCCAGAGAACTCTTTCCATAGCATGGAGCAAATAACTCTTGGTCTGCAGAAGCAAAAGGGGGTGAGGAGTAGAGACACAGGAGTTCACAGGAGGAAACTTTGTAGACCTGGTGCTCTAAGCTGTAGGGAGAAGATCTCCAACTAGGGTGTGGACTTTTGAGATTTGGCTGGCCACACCTGCTGGCCTGGTAGATAACATGAAGCAGAACAATTGTTAGCTCCTACTACTGAGGGAATATGTCCTGGTAGTTGCTGGTTCCTCTAAGGAACACGGTGAAGGGAGTTCAGAAAGAAGCTGGAAGCTGGAGCCACTTTCCCCAGGTGCTGGAGTGATGAAATGGCAACTGGGGAAAGGGGAAGAAATTCCTTTCTTCTCTCCTGTTACCTTCTAATGTTCTCTAGTGCCTCTCATTCAGAGAAGCTGATAAGAAACTAGCTGACAAAAGAATCTGAGAAATGTCGTTTGCTGAGTCCCAGCTCCCACACCTCAAAGCAGCATGTTAAGTTTAGAGTTGCTAAAAACCTGGCATATGACCTAACCTGGAATTGGCTTGTAAATCCAGATCAATAAGAATGTCTTTTTTCTCTCAACTCCTAGGGCCATAAGGATTGATCTCAGAGTGCAGGAAGCAGATGGAAAAGCCTGACCAAAGAGAACAGTGGAACAAATCAAGTAGGAAAAGGTGAGTCCCAGCATTATCACTGCTCACCTTCTAAGTACTTAAAATTCTAAGACGTAGCAGAAAAGGGGTGTGAGCACCATCAATTTCCATCCAGGATAGGGGAAGATTGCCCTACAAGTAAATGTTAGAGGTTCTTTTAATAACAAAAGTTATATTTTGATTATGCCAAGTGGTGTGCTTATTCAATGTATTGGTTATTCCAACAGCTTTGACAGAAGCCTGGAAAAGGGGTGCCTGGGTGGCTCAGCTGGTTAAGCGACTGCCTTTGGCTCAGGTCATGATCCTGGAGTCCCGGGATTGAGTCCCGCATCGAGCTCCCTGCTCAGTGGGGAGTCTGCTTCTCCCTCTGACCCTACCTCCTCTTGTGCTCTCTCTCTCTCTCTCTCTCAAATAAATAATAAAATAAAATGTTTAAAAAAAGAAGAAGAAGAAAAGAAGCCTGGAAAAGGAAAAGCAAGGGAAGGAGACAGAGAAGCTCTTGTCAAGGAGGTAAGAGAGATCAAAACTATGTTGTATAAGTCAAAGTTGGAGAGTCTTTCAAGAGCTAGACAGTAATGTCCAATGTGATTGAATGAATTACCCAAAGAAGGATTGATTGGGCTCACACTCCTTATTACTAGTGGTATCATGCTAAATTTTAATCATCTTTGTATAAATTCTTTCTTGATTCCTGATTCAAATTGAGGGCAAGATTCTTGGTTTATAATTAGCAGAATTCACTTTCTTCTTTATGAAAAATCAAGGAATTAAGTTCAAGAGATCTTATTATATGCTATCACCTAGAGAATGCACAGAAAACAAGAACATGGCTCAGCTCCTTTTTTGAAGGAACTTACAGTCCAGCCAGGGAAACCCTTATTTAAATTGAGGAGCTCTGAATCTTTAGCCAACTTCAGAAGAAAGTTGTGAATTTTATTCTTTTTTTTTAAAAGATTTTATTTATTTATTAGACAGAGAGAGAGAGAGAGAGAGCACAAGCAGGAGAAGAGCAGGCAGAGGGAGAGGGAGAAGCAGGCTCCCCGCAGAGCAGGGAGCCTGATGCAGGGCTCTATCCCAGGACCCTGGGATAGGGACCTGAGCAGAAAGCAGATGCCTAACTGACTGAGTCACCCAGGCGCCCCATGAATTTTATTCTCTAAAGCAGACATATTGAAAATTATTCTTTTTAAAAATCAGAAATACTTGCTAGGTCATTTTTTTTTTTTTATGTCACACCCTGTGTGTTCATTCTCTAAGGCTGCCATAACGAAATGCCACATGCTGGGTAGCTTAAACAACACACATTTATTTCTCACAGTTCTGGAGCCTGGAATTCTAAAATCAAGGTGCTAGAGGTTTGGTTTCTTCTGAGGCCTCTCTCCTTGGCTTGCAGATGGCTGCCTTCTCCCTGAGTCCTTACCTGATCTTTTCCTCTCTGCATGGACATGTCTGTGTCCTAATCTCTTTTTCTTAAAAAAATACCAGTCATATTGGATTAGGGCCCACCCCTCTGACCTAATTTTACCTTAATTACCTCTATAAGGTCCTAGTTCTAAATACAGTCACATTCTGAGGTACTAAGGGTTAGGATTTCAACATATGAATCTGGGAGCAACACAGTGTAGGCCTTAACACTCTGAACACCAATTCTTCAGAATGTGGTGATTTGTACAGTCAAGTTAAGATGATTCAAAAGAGCAGTGGATATTCCAACTGGATGAAGATAGTTTTCTAATCTAATAATAAAAAAAAAACTTGTTGGTTTTTTTTCTTTTTTAAATCACATTACTTCAAACCAAACTATTAAAAAATATCTGGGAGGAAATATCATCTACCTAATAAATATTAGCTCTTATAATAGTGTTCCCTTAACTTTTAGCCAAGCTATCAGTTGACATGAATCTTCTTGGCTTGGGTTAGTTCCTCTGCTTTTCATGGCGACAGTTGGCTGTGGTATCTGCTGTTCTCATTCCAATGCAGATTCTTTAAAGAAAAGCCCTTGGGAGTCTGTATACTGTTTACTTTTTCAATCCTGCATGGCAACAGGATTTAGTGTCTCCCTCATTTTAAAAGCTCCTTTCCACGCCCCTCACAAGGCCCTCTAGGAGTAAAAACGTTTTCCACATATTCTGCTTATGTATCTTAGTAGCTGATTATACCTGTATGTTTGTTTTCAAAATACTACCCGTTACAACTTGCACAACTTGGAAGCTTACATATCAGTTCATTATGCAAAAGTCTACATTTACACGAAAATCTGTCTCCCTTTTCCTGTAGGCATCAAGTTGCAGCGCTCTGCCCTTTCACGCCATTCATAAGGTTTGGAAGTGTAGGGCAATGGCAGAACACATACTCATACATAATTGCCATAGCTGAAGAACTGGCTGGTCTTGACACTCTCCAAGGGAAATCATGTGTCTTCTATCAGAAAGCAAGGAGGGAAGTCCTACATCCCCTACTCTAAGAAATTCCTTTGGAGAACTGGATGATGCTGTAACCTGCCACATAGAATGAGACCGTGCCTAGAAACAGTGAAAGCCAAACAAACATGTAAACAAAATCCTCTTTATTAATGGCACATCATAACATTAAGTAACACCAAAAGTGAATGACTGTGCAGATATTAACTGTGAATCTAAGAAATCTATTCTAATTTATTCTCAATGTGATAAATGTAGCATTTTAGAATTTAGATGTAGGAAAAGTACTTCCATCCCTCCCCCTAGGGAAACTAGGAGACACCTTTTTCTCTAATAATGTAAACTACGTAACAAAGTTTCCAACCACAATGCCTTGGCTCATGAGTATACCCTGGAGTGTTTAGAGGTGTGCCCAAATATTGATCTTTTCAGCCCTCAGGTTATCTGGATCCCAGGGTAGATAATGCAGGCGCCTGTTTCCTGCCATGTCCCTTAAAATAATTATAATGTTCACTTTGTAATATAATGTCAGTTTTGATATAATAGGTAAAAAGCCCTGTTGTAACTGACCATATTTTCCTTTTTTTCCCCTTGTATGTCAGGAAGCTCTGAAATAAATGTGAAGTTCAACTGCGTAAATTATTATAGAGTTAGGATATTTTCATTTTCTTTTCTCCCTTTGCTCTGATTTTCTATTTTATTAAACTTATTTTGCATATCTTTTATGCAGATAAATCCCTTTGCAAAAAAAATCATGATAAAAATTTCTATTAGTGGTGTTAGAGAAGTTGAAATATAAAATGTAAACATACAAACATTGCCCTGGCTGCTTTATGTTATTCATCAATGCATGATCGTCCTAACAAGAAAAATGACCTTTGATGAAAATCCTACACTAGACTGTAGTTAAGCACATGTCTTCGTATCCAATTCTCAGTTGTTTCTTCCACAAGATCATTTATTATATTTCTAAAAAAAAGTATATTTAATGGCTCTTAACAATATTCATTGGAATATTGGAAATGGAAACAGTTAATAGGTGATGATATACAGCAGTGGAGGCGATGGAGTTTATAGGGAGCTTCTAAGATGAAGAACTTGAAACTCATTATTAAAAATAATCTCTATAATTCTACTATATTGCACCTTTAAAGAATCTCTCCATTTCACCAAGTTATCATAGATAGCATTACTGATCAAGATCTTGACATGTCAAAGAAATAATTCTTAGAAATATTTCTACCAGAGTCCAGAGTACCAAAATATTCCATGACTCCATTTCTCCTACTACTGGTACACAATAACACTGGGACACTATAAATCTGCCTAATGGCTATAAAACTCCAATCAAGAAAGGCCCAACTATTGCTGGTTTTGAGTTCATAAGTGAACCCTATGTGGTGTGATAAAAAAGGAATGCTTTGTTAATATTTTTCAATGTAGGCTAATGTATAATTCCAAAGATCAACTTGGTAAATCTGGAAGGTTTCACTCAAAGAAAAAAAGTCTTTAAAAATGCACAGACTACATATTCTTAAGAAAATAGTCCAGAGGGCGCCTGGGTGGCTCAGTTGGTTAAGCGACTGCCTTCGGCTCAGGTCATGATCCTGGGGTCCCGGGATCGAGTCCCGCATCAGGCTCCCTGCTCGGCAGGGAGTCTGCTTCTCCCTCTGACCCTCCCCCCTCTCATGTGCTCTCTCTCTCTCTCTCATTCTTTCTCTCAAATAAATAAATAAAATCTTAAAAAAAAAGAAAAAAAAAGAAAATAGTCCAGAAACGTATAGCAAAGAGTATGATGTTTTTACATATTAATAAATGCTTTGGAGTTCAGATACAATGCACTAAAAGAAACCCATAGGCTTTAATAGTAAGCAGAGCTAGAGGCAAAATTGAAATTCAACAATTTATAACTTTAATTAGGATATAAGTCTAAATAAAAGAATACTGTATCTCCAAATAAAGGTAGATACCTAAGTCAGTATTTTATTTGAATGAATATGTCTTACCAAAACATTCCACTAAGTTATATTTGTGTTTAGCCCCTTTCCAAATTGTGCTTGTACTATTGATGAGAACATACATCTCAAAACAAGATTTATAAAGTCATCACTTTCCTTTCAAATGCTCAAATTAACATAATACTGAACATTAGTGTCATTTTGGACCTTAGGAAAATTACCTAACTTTTCTAGCCCTTAGTTTTCTAATCTATGTAATGGAAAAAATAGTACCTACTTCATAGAGTTGTTTTGAGAATTTAGTAAAATTGCCTGTATAAGACAATGACCACAGAGTCTGACATACACTAAATATCCAAGAAGTGTCAGCTGCTAATGTTATTATGATAATGATCTTTACCATTATTATTCTGTCACTATCCTTTCCTGGTAGCCTTACACTTAAAGCCATCTCAGGGGAGCCTGGGTGGCTCACTCAGTTAAACAACTGCCTTTGGCTCAGGTCATGATCTGGTAGTCCCAGGATTGAGTCCTGCATCAGGCTCACTGCCCAGAAGCTCCCTGCTTCTCCCTCTGACCCTTCCCCCTCCTTGTGCTCTCTCTCTCTCAAATAAATAAATAAAATCTTAAAAATAAGTAAATAAAACCATCCCCAAAAACTTGTTATGAATGATCATGTGAGTTCGGGGGATTCTTATATGGTATTATAGCCAAGAAACCCAGGAATGCTTCAACCTAGTCTTTGTCTAGTTGTTTCTTCTCCCATGATTTCCACATAGAAGAAATATTCACAAGGATCCAGGGGAAATGGCAAAAAAGTTACCAGTCTATTATTAGCTGGTCCCGTACTTAAATTCCAATGCAGAGATCTCTGGTTAGTTGTGTTAATGAATGTGACCTGGTAAAAAGGATTACTTTTAAGTGCTTTTTTCACTAGTTTAAGTATAGATCCATAGTTTAGTGTCTTACTAACTTCAGGTTGACCACTTGGTACAAAAGATTAAAGAGATGAGAATGTTTGTGGTTGCCGCAAAGAAAGAGAGTAGGATGACTAGGATTACCTTTGGAAAAGACCCTTCAACACTTTCTCTGGCTCTAGTTAAATGTGGTCCAACAGGGCGCCTGGGTGGCTCAGTTGGTTGGGCGACTGCCTTCGGCTTAGGTCATGATCCTGGAGTCCCGGGATCGAGTCCCGCATCGGGCTCCCTGCTCGGCGGGGAGTCTGCTTCTCCCTCGGACCCTCCCCCCTCTCATGCTCTCTCTCAAATAGATAAATAAAATCTTTAAAAAAAAAAAACAAGAAAATGTGGTCCAACAGTGTTTAAGATTTGGCTCCAATTAGATTAATATTCCCTTGGAAGATTAGCATTTCTTTAGAAGAAGGAAGAAGAGATCCTTCTCTACTCTATTTCCCAAACAGTGATTCAAGAACCTTTTGAGCCTATAAATAGAGAGAAATAGAATGTAGCTCTAGGGGTCCCTGGGTGGCTCAGTCGTTAAGCGTCTGCCTTTGGCTCAGGTCATGATCCCAGGGTCCTGGGTTTGAGCCCCCGCATCGGGCTCCCTGCTCCGTGGGAAGCCTGCTTCTCCCTCTCCTATTCCCCCTGCTTGTGTTCCCTCTCTCGCTGTGTCTCTCTCTCTGTCAAATAAATAAATAAAATCTTAAAAAAAAAAAGTAGCTCTATAACAAATCAAGAAATAATAATTGCTCAAAAATGTCTGAAAAATAATAATGAAATTTTGAGTTCTTGCCTTTAAGCACTCTAAAAAATTATGTTTTTAGGACCTAACCAGAAAAGCCTAACATTTTTGAAACTATCTCTCTTCCTGAAAATGAGAACTCTGGGTAATAGAAATGAATAGATTTTTTTTTTTGAAAGACCTTGTTTATTGGTTTAGCTCTCAACTAATCAAAGAAATACAGTTATTAACCATCAATGAATATTTTTATATATACAAAGATGGAAGACCTTCTCTATGACAGCATGAAATAGAAAAGGACAAAAATCAAATGTTTTTGTTTTTTTTCTTTGTAAAATCAGCATAACTGACAGTAACTAAGAGATCACAGATTCCTGAAAATACCAGTTACATTTCAACGGTTCAGTTTTAAACTACTTTTATATCATAAAGGGAAATAAAATTGGCTGAGACTCCCTCATTCATTCATCCATTCAAGATCTGACTCTCAGGAAGATACAATCTATGGAGCAGAGAGTTATTATATAATGAGGTAATTAATGCAATATAGATGTTAAAGAAGGTATTTGGGAGTAGAGAAGAGGGAGCAAGTCACTCTGCCTGGGGGAAAAGGAAGGAGGTGTGGGAAGGATTCAAAGGAGAAGATGGAAAAGCTGTTTTCAATATGACTAAGAGAACCAGGTGGACGAGGCAGGGTACGAGGTGTGGCAGAGGTGGAGGAAAGGACATTCTAGGTGGAAGGAAAATCTGCATACATGCATGGAGGCATGGCAAAATATACACGTTTGGGGAGTTGACAATCCTTTTTGCCTAGAAGTCACAAGAGAAATAAAAAAATATACGGGAGAGAATTCACGTAGATGAAGCTAGAAAATTTAGCAGTAAACAGGTGGTGAAAATAAGGCATGATAAGGAGTTTGAAACTGAGTCTCTGATGATTTCTAAAGGTGGAATTAGTTGTAGTTTATTTGAAAGTGTATTTTAGGCTTTTTTTTTAATTTATTCATTTGAGAGAGAGAGCACACATGAGCTGGGGATTGGGGGTGTGGGGAGAGGGAGAAACAGACTCCCCACTGACCAGCGAGCCCGACGTGGGGCTCAATCAGTGGACTCCAGGATCATGACCTGAGCCGAAGGCAGACGCTTAACCATCTGAGCCACCCAGGCGCCCCTGAAGAGTGTATTTTAAAAGAAAGATTAGTAAAGAAGCCGTTGTAAAAATTAGTGTGCAACTGAACATTGGCAATGGAAATAGAAGGAGATGTTTAGGAGATTTAAAAAATGCAAACAAACACAGGTTAGAGGAACAGATTAGATGTTGAGGATGGAGGAGAAGGAATCATCTAAGATGAAGCCCTAGCATGCTATTAACAAATTACAGAGATACAGGAAAGATCCAATTAGTAGGGAAATCTATGAGCTCAGCTATTAGTTGGAGGTGCTTCTGGGACAACCAGGTGAAGCTCTTCCATTGTCCTTTAGGTGGAATCTGTGGCCAAGAGAGAGGTTTGGGCAAGAGATAAAGATTTGCAAATCATTGCCACTCAATTGGCAGTCTAGGCTATGGAATAAGAAAAGACAGCCCAGAGAGAAAATGTAGACAGGAGAGAAGTGACTCACTCTCATTGCATAATAACTGAGTCATCAGATGGGATATCAGGTCTGATTACTTACTGATTGTACTTTAAAAAGACCTGGGCAAGGCTGGATTGTCCCAAAATGCAAGGAGTGATCTCCTTAGTGGCCCTCTGCCAAGGGTGGAGAAGTTGTTTCCTGGTCATTTTTTTCCCCTTTGAATTCTCATCCTTTCTCTCCCTTTGGTTTCATTGCTTCCCCCAGTCTACTGGTTCCTCTCATACCTAGTCTCTCTACATAAGCCTCTTCTCCAATCCATCCTACACATTGTTTCCAGATGAGTCTTTATAAACACCTCTTTGCCTCTTCCAATGGTCCTATAGACTGCAAAGCAAAATATCAAAAAGACTAACTCAAGATTTTCCTTATTTAACCACAGAAAATAAGAAAATATACTTCTCAAAAATCGCCAGTGAATACATTTCAGACATTTTGCAGAAACGGCAATGCTACACAGTGAAAAGAGCCAAGCTTTGGAGCTAGACTCAATCTGAACTCGGTCCATATGAGTACTATGTAGAACCATATGCAACCTCCAGCTTTATAGGCTAAAGATGGTTGGATATCAGCAGTTTCATATGGTTCAACCTAATAACTTTATGAGTCAGGGCTCACTAGCAAATCAAGCTAATCTCTCAGAATTTAATTCCCATTTGTCACATATGTGCACAGAGCCAGTGAGCCCTAATTGTCCCAAAGATGCATTCCCAGGTCATTGCGTTGGGAAGTGATGAAAGATGACTTTAACCAATCTAATTATCAATTCCTTCTTCCTTTGGTAGAAAAATTTCTTCACTTCGGGTCAAAGCAGTATGTCAGGAGGTAGGGAGAGAATTTTGAGCTCAACAAACTTAACCTGATGGATCCATGTGTTTAGTTTTTCTGTTTGAGACTGGAAAGGGAGAGGTTTTCTCTTTCATTTTTTCCATGGTCTATTACTGATCACCTATCCTTTCTTCAGTCTTTTCTGAGGGGCACATTATTTCTTTAGAAACATAAATATTATTACTTGGGTGAGTCAAATATTATTCAGACCTGAGAACCATCCTCTTTCTTCAAAATGATTTTTATTTTTTGTCTCATTCCTCAGTTTGGATTTCATAGTTTAACTCTCAGAAGTCAGCCTCATTTCCAAGTTCTTGGAGACAGCTCACTATGCTCTCATGTATAGTTTACATTAGTGGTTCTTGAACATTTTTAAAGCAGGAGTTCTGGTGAGGTGGGGGAAGAGGGTAAAACACACAAGAAGAGCTGCTCTAGTTGAAGCAGGAGTAGGACTGGGAGCACAGAGAGCCCCCAGACCTACCTTTCTCTTGCCCATGATGCACCTAGAGCTCCACAGAACATACCATGAACTCTACAGTAATATCTGAGAAGTTTTCAGTTTAACCTTTTGATTGAATTTCTACCAGGTGCATGTGTATGCATATGCATGTGTGTACATATGTGTGTGTGTTCATGTGTGTTTTGCATAGACCCAATTCAGGAACTGGTATGCAGAATCCACTGATAAAACAATACTCCAGTGTCATCTTAAAGAAATGTTACCATAAATTGGAGAGCTATTAATGATGGAAAAACTTAACAATTTTAAAGATCAGAAAACCAGAGTGTTAATTAATTTAGAAATTTGTACATGGTTACTGTTTATTAAACTCTCCAAAACAGTGTTCTCTCCAACTCACATCCTGACTAGCTACTGTTTACTGGTTAATGTTAAGTTGTCATGCAACTATATTCACTGATGTAGGAACTTATAAATATCAGCTTCTATAGTGGCTGTTCTTAATCTTGTATATGTTGTGGGCTGCTTGAGGAACTAGATAAAAATTATGAACAGTTCTCACCAGAAAAAAAAGTTGCATGGCCACAAAACTCAAAAACAAATTTTATAGTTTAGGGAGGTGACAAACTTTCTGAAATACTTTACAAGATATTAAGAGGTCCTTTCTATAGTAAGGAATATTTGTCTATTAATTGACAAAGATTTCATGGTAAGAGGGAAGGAAAGAAAACAGCTTCTAACTGTGCCCTTGAAGATACTGATGCATTAAATGCTGGTTTAAACCTCAATTATTGTATTAGTAGAAAGTGCTAGGTTATGCTGTATTAACAAACAGTACCCAAATCTCAGTGGCTTGGCATAACAAAAGTTTCTCATTTACCTGTGCAGTGTAGGTTTGTACATGTCTTTGGTGATTGCTGTCATTCAGACACACAGGCTGATGGGGCACCACTATCTAGGCAATGTTTTCTGATCATTGAGATAGGAAAAGCCATTGTGGTTTATCACACACTGACTTATCAGTGTGGAAATGACAAGTATCCTTTCTACTCAGATTTCATCAGCCAAGTAAGGGATACTCCATGTGTGGCTTCAAGAGGTAGGGAAGGGAAGGATGAAAATGAGAAATAACGAATATTCCTCTTGTCTTTATTTTAAGAGTTAGTTCTAGGTGTTATTCACTATTTCTTAGTTTTTATAAACATGATCATCTGTCCCTGTTTCTTTGTAATCAAAACTTTAAATTTTTTTAAGATTTTATTTATTTATTTGAGAGAGAGAGAACAAGAGAGAGCATGAGCAGGGAGAGGGGCAGAGGGAGAAGCAGACTTCTTGCTGAGCAGGGAGCCTGAGGCGGGGCTCGATCCCAGCACCTCGGGATCATGACCTGAGCCGAAGGCCGTTGCTTAACCGACTGAGCTACCCAGGAGCCCCAAAACCTTAAACTTTTAAAACTTGATATGTTTCAAAATGATTCTCATTAAATATTACTTATAATTATGTATGGGTTCTACTTCTAATACTTTATAATTTGAAGCTATATTCTGACTCAGACCTTCCAAAATTGGAAAATCTATCCCTTAGCCTTACGCAACTGCCAATATAAAAACATGCTAACATAGTCTGGGGAGAGATGCCACACTGTCAATTTCAATGAGGTAATTGAGTCAATGATGTAAAAATTATGATCATTGTGGTGCCTACTTTCTACCACTCCAGAGGTGTGCAGGCCTATGTAACTATTCAACTATCATCTCTTGTTGAAGCCATCCCTAGCCCTCCAATCCTTCCCAGAGGACTCTGTATGCCTTTTTGCATTTGCTTCACTGGCCCATAATTGTCTATAATGACTTTCTGCCCCATTACACTATAAGATCATTCATTCATTCAACAAATATTTAATTTTAATCTACCTTATATTCTTTTTTTTTTCAAGAGAAGAAGCCTTTTATAATCCAATTCTCATTTTAAACATTTAACAATCAATGTTGTCAAGAACACAAGCTTTGCTGGGGATTAAGGAGTGCACTTGTCTGATGAGCACGGGGTTATGTGTTGAATCACAATATTGTACACCTGAAGCTGATATAACACCCTATGCTAACTGGAATTTACATAAAAACTTTTTTTAAAATTTTTGTATTGTTATGTTAATCACCATACATTACATCATTAGTTTTTCATGTAGTGTTCCATGATTCATTGTTTGTGCATAACACCCAGTGCTCCACACAGAATGTGCCCTCCTTAATACCCATCACCAGGCTAACCCATCCCCCCACCCCCCTCCCCTCTAGAACCCTCAGTTTGTTTTTCAGAGTCCATCGTCTCTCATGGTTCGTCTCCCCCTCCGACTTACACCCCTTCATTCTTCTCCTCCTGCTATCTTCTTTTTTCTTTTTTTTAACATATGTTGCATTATTTGTTTCACAAGTACAGATCTGTGATTCAACAGTCTTACACAATTCACAGCGCTCACCATAGCACATACCCTCCCCAATGTCTATCACCCAGCCACCCCATCCCTCCCACCCCTCACCACTCCAGCAACCCTCAGTTTGTTTCCTGAGATTAAGAATTCCTCATATCAGTGAGGTTATATGATACATGTCTTTCTCTGATTGACATTTCACTCAGCATAACACCCTCCAGTTCCATCCACATCATAGCAAATGGCAAGATCTCATTCCTTTTGATGGCTGCATAATATTCCATTGTGTATATATACCACCTCTTCTTTATCCATTCATCTGTCGATGGACATCTTGGCTCTTTCCACAGTTTGGCTATTGTGGACATTGCTGCTATAAACATTGGGGTGCATGTACCCCTTCAGATTCCTACATTTGCATCTTTGTTCTACCTTATATTCTTACTCTTAAAACAGGGACTGGACAGATGGCAGTTTATAAATTATAAATAAATTGAAGAATACTTTTACTAATATTAGTGTCATTTATTTATTTATTTATTTATTTATTTATTTATTTATTTATTTAAATTTTATTTATTTATTTGTCAGAGACAGAGAGAGCACAGGCAGAGGGAGCGGCAGGCAGAGGGAGAAGCAGTCTCCCTGATGAGCAAGGAGTCCAATGTGGGACTCAATCCCAGGACCCGAAGGCAGATGCTTAACCAACTGAGCCACCCAGACATCCCTATTAGTGTTATTTTTATAGTAGTAACTGTTATTTATCGAAAGGAAGCCAGGATCCTTAACCATTTATTGAGGACTTTTCATATAGTCTGGGTTTTGTGCTAAATGTTTTATATGTATTATCTCCTTTAATCCTCATAATAACCCTAGGACTTGGCATTATTATTCTTAAGGGATGACTCCACTCTCCACTTCTGCCACTCTAGTTTCAGCTGCATCTAACACAGTATTCACCCCTTCCTGAGTTAGAGGGTTTGCTGTTAGCAACTTTCCATCCCCTGGCATCTGGGAGTGTCACTCTGTTATGGTTTGAATTGTGCCCCGCCCCCACCATTTCATATGCTGAAGTTCTAATTCCCAGTACCTCAGAATCTGATCTTACTTGAAACTAAGGTTATGGCAGATAAAATTAGTTAAGGTGAGAACATACTAGAGTAGGGTGGGCCCCTAATATGGTGTCCTTATATAAAAAGGGGAAATTTGGACAGAGACACACACAGGAAGAAAGCCACATGAAGCTTGGAATTACATTGCTATAAGCCAAGAACCTACCAGGAATTAGGAGAAAGATCTAGAACAGATCCATTCCTAGTTCTTTCAGAGGAAACACAGATCTGCTGACACTTTGATTTTAGACTTCTGGCCTCTAGAGCTACAAGACAATGAGCTTCTGTTGTTTAAAACCATCTAGTTCGTGGAACTTCAGTCAATTTCACCAGAAAGTAATTGATCTGTGATATTAGTTTAGAATCAAATATTCTCAACTCTTCATGAATACTGTAACTCACTAGGTGTCTCCTCAATTTAACAAAGAGACTTTTCTACTTATACATATGGGAAAAAAGGAAATATCAGTGAGCTTTTTCCTCTTTTTCTCTTTCTTCTCTTTCTTTCTTTCTTTTCTTTCTTTCTTTCTTTCTTTCTTTCTCTTTCTTTCTTTCTTTCTTTCTTTCTTTCTTTCTTTCTTTCTTTCTTTCTTTCTTTCTTTCTTTCTTTCTTTCTTTCTTTCTTTCTTTCCTTTCTTTCCCTTTCTTTCTTTCTTTCTTTTTTCTTTCTTTCTTTCTTTTTCTTTCTTTCTTTCTTTCTTTCTTTCTTTCTTTCTTTCTTTCTTTCTTTTTCTTTCTTTCTCTCTCTCTCTCTCTCTCTCTTTCTTTCTTTCTTTCTTTCTTTCTTTCTTTCTTTCTTTCTTTCTTTCTTTCTTTCTCTTTCTTTGTCGTGGGCAGCAAAGCAACGTTTATTGAGTGATAGCAAAGTGATAGTACAAAGCTCCCATGGAGGAAGGGGCCCTAAGGAGGTTGCCCAGTGGGCTTCTTTGAAGCTCATGCGTCACCATCCAATCTTGCGTGCATCTAGACCCATCCTTTACTATTTCTTCTACAGCAATGGAAAAGGTGTCCACGGAGTGCCTGGGTGGCTCAGTCGGTTAAACAGCCAACTCTCGATCTCAGCTCAGGTCTTTATCTCAATGTTATGAATTCAAGTCTGGTGTTGGATGGAAAAAAGGCTGGAAAAAGGTGTTTTATTTCTCACCCACAGCATTCCTTCCACACCTGCACTGGGTTCTATTTCTTCTTGCCCTCAAGAACCATCTTCCATTACTTTTTGCCTTTCCTTCTATATTTCAACTTCTCAATTTCTTCTTATCATTCCCACTGAATATTTAAATATTCTCAACTCTCTTACCTTAAAAAGAGCAAGAAAAATAATACTTATCTGCTTTCCCCCAAATCTACTTTGAGCTAATACGTACATCTATTCTATAGTTTTATGGGCAAAGTTAATACTACAGTTGTCTGTACTCCTTGACTCCTGATTCTCCTTCTTCAACTCACTGAGTCTGGGACTCTCCTACTCCTATCACTCAATGAAACACCATCACCACCAAGGTTATGCCTTTTTTCTTAATCCAGTTACCATTTTCAATCCTTTCTTACTCAATTTTTATCAGTCTTTGACTCTGTTGTCAACGTTTTCTTTTAATGCTCCCTTCTTGTACATACAAAGACAACACACTCTTCTTGGTTTTCTTTCCACTTCTCTGGCCTTTCCATTCCAGCCTTCTCTGGGAGTTTCTCTTCCTCTGTTCATCCCTTAAATTTGGTTTGGTTCTGTCCTCCATACTTTCCTTCCACTGCCCTCTTTCCCTTGATTACATCCTCTCCTTGGCTTCAGTTACCATCCTTTTGCTGATGGTTCTCATATCTTACCTAAAGTTTTTTTCATACTTTCCTTATTATAATTTTCAGTCAGCATCTAGCCCTCCATTCATCAGCCAAGTAAGGGATATGTAAGGGATCATCCAGTGTGTCTCTGTGTACCACAGAGGCTGGAAGGTAAATAATTTCCCAGACTCCCTTGCTTCTTGGGTTTTATATGTGCGTTAAGTTCCACCAAATAAATGCATTAGCAAGAGATTCAGAAGGCAGAAGTGGGTGAAAACCATCCTCTGCGGTTTTGACGGTTTCTTCTGGTTTTTCTGCATCATCCCTCCAGCTCCAGAGATGATGAGAAGCAATGTGACCTCAGTACTGATAACTTCCTGGTTTTGGTTTCCTATCTCTGGATTACAGATAGAAGGGTGTGTTCTTGGACTCAAGATCTCCAGTGAGAGAGAGATCTCTTTAATTTCTTCCTGATTTCATCAGAGTTAAGAGCTTCTCTAGAAAGTCATTTCTGCCTGAAATCTATTTCTCTAGTCAATATAACGATTTGTTAATCTCCTTGAGTCTTGTCTAATTAAGTGGATTCAACCCCTTTCTGTCTAAAATAACTAAATGTTTTCTGCTTCTTGCATTAAAACTTTATTGACAGAGAATTTGAATCCTAGAATCTGGGCATTATTGCAACAAAAATGAAAATGTGTAGTACTAGCTTGGTGGCTGGATAGTTGGTGACAAAAATGGTAGATATCACAGAGTGAAAACTTAGGCATACTTGTTTTATAGTGCAAAAAGTTTTTGTAAAACTGTCACTTGCAACACCTTGCATACCAACCATACCAACCATATGCTGACAGAGCCTATAATTAAAGTGAAAATAATTGGAAAAACTCCTGTTAATGCGAGTTGGCTGCTTCTTGCCTCTTACCAAAGTGAGAGAGTCATGAATTTATGCTAGTTAGAAGAGGTGGTTCTGGCTCTAAAGAGGAGGCATGGAGAAAACTAAGCCATAGCCCAGCCTTTCTCAAGCATCCCCATTAAGACTTAGCAGGCAGATAATGGGAACTTCCTCCTGGTGACAAAAGCCAGACCGAAAATGCTGCCTTCCAACTGAAGGTTTTGATCCAGACAGCATCAATTTGGGGGTAAGTGGCAGGTGTGGAGTGAGCACGAAGAGCAGACCAGAGACTGGAATCACCCTATACCTAGATGATCTGCTTTGCTGTGGTTATCTAGAAACACAAGAAGCACACCAAGTTTTTGAGGGAAATTTATTGCTAAAAATAACTTGTAAGCCTGGCTCACAAAAGTGTGTAATTTTTTTTTTTTTTAATCTCTAAAGCAAACTCTGGATCTCCAAATCTGCACCATCAGGAAGCAGGTGTGAAAGATGTTTAGCCTCCTAATCATTGAGGGCATGGCCCCACTACCTACTTCAATTATAACCACAGAAAACAGTGGACAGGGGAATCCCTCTCAGAGAGCAGAATGGGGGTTGAAAGATAGAATAACCAAACTTACTTTACTGTCGGAGTAGGGAGTTTTTCTAATTTCTGCCACTAGAATTTGAAAATTGCAGAAATCATGATTTTCATGCATTTCCAATTCTTTCATTTTCTGAAAAGGAGTTTTTATTGTAGTTATTTGAGTCCTATCCCGTCTTTGTATACTGATCTGGGCAGAAGTTTATGGAGAAAACTTTTTTTTTTTCAGTTTTTAGGTCACTGGATCATAAAATCCACATTCAGTCCTAATTAAAAGGACACATAACACCCAGAGACTGGATTTTGTATTACTCAGCAATCCTGGATTTTGAACTAATGCAGCAAACAGATAATACTTAGGGATTCTCTTTCTTGCATAGGGGTGACTGTGTTCTGTTTATAAAAAAATTAGTACACTCAAGAGTTTTGGGTCACCAAAGTGCCAGACTTTGGCAGAGGCTGCAAGTTGTGTCCTTGATACCTGTTCTTTGCTTCTTCTATAGCAATAGAAATTTCAGGTAGGAACATGGCTGCAAAGCTAAAGATTCCATTTCTTAGCTTCCTTTGTAGCTAGGTGTGGTCAGCCATGTAATTAAGTTCTGCTAAGGGATGTGAACAGAATTAATGTATGAAGCTTCTATTCATGTTTTTAAAAAACAGAGTATACCCAACTTTCTTCTCCATTTCCTGCTGGTCAAATGTGAAACAGTCACCTTGGAACACAATACAAAAGCCATGCCCAAGTAACCTGGGTCCTCGGGTGAACTTCATGGTACAAGCTGCCCTATTTGCTAGGGACCACCCACCTTAGAACTTTAGATGAGAGAGAAATGGATTAAACCTGCTTCAGTCACTGTTGCCTGGTCTTTGTTACAGCATAGTCTCCCATTACCCAGTACCTTCCCCCAGCAATTCCTCTTGCCCACCATACTCTGTCCCACCCCATTCACAGACTCTGCTGACATCATCATTATTTTTTTATTACCTTTTTTAAAAGGTTTTTTATTTATTCATGAGAGAAAGAGAGAGAGTCAGCGAGAGCAGAGCAGGGCGGGAGGGTCAGAAGGAGAAGCAGGAGCCCCCCTGAGCAGGGAGCCTGAAGCAGGCTTGACCCCAGGACTGGGTTCCATCCCAGGACCCCGGGATCATGACCTGAGTCAAAGGCAAACGCTTAACTGACTGAGTCACCCAGGCGCTGCTGACATCCTCTTTAAAGCTCCTCTTCTTCCCATACTCATTTAGAAGTGGCTCCCTTTCCCCACTGCCATGAGCACCCAAGGTTTTCTCCTGCTACTCTTCTGCATTTCATATGATAATACTTAATTTACTGTATCATAATTTTTTTTTTAGTTTTGTGTTCTTATGCATCTTCTTCATTAGAATATATCCCCTTGAGGCAGTTGAAACAATCTCTTGTTCATCATGGGTTTCCTAGTGTCTACTGCCTGGGATATAATAAGCAATAAATAGATCCTAATAGGAGTAAAAGGTCCATTTTTGGACCTGATCTAAATTTCTTGAATGGCTTTCCTTTGACACTGCTTCACTTGTAACATGTTTCTACTGCATTGACCCCCGAAGGATTGCAATATAACAAGTTTAGAGGGTATGTAGGGTTTATTTACCTAAGTCTATAGCTGAACCTTACTTTTGTATACAGGCCATGATAATCGCATATTTCTCAAAAAACAAAACAATGAATGCAGAGATAAGAAAGTGTTGAGGGGCGCCTGGGTGGCTCAGTCATTAAGGGTCTGCCTTCGGCTCAGGTCATGGTCCCAGGGTCCTGGGATCAAGCCCCGCATTGGGCTCCCTGCTCAGCGGGAAGCCTGCTTCTCCCTCTCCCACTCCCCCTGTTTGTGTTCCCTCTCTTGTTTTGTCTCTCTCTGTCAAATAAATAAATAAAATCTTTAAAAAAAAAAGTATTGAGAAAAGCCTGAGGGCCATCAGAAGACATGGGTGTGTATCTCAGTACTATCACATACGAGTCTTGTGTAAATAATAGATGATTATAGAAATATTCATTTTCACTAACTGATAGAAACTGGCCTTCTCTCACACACATTACAGTTTCTCTGAGGCAAGAGGAGAGTAGATATGAAAAATGTCATACTTTTAGGAAGTTTTATAAAAATGGAAGAAAATTAGGAAAACTGTTTTGCACTTAGTTTTTGTTTCATACTCTGTTTATTTTTCTAATCATTTCTTTAGAAAGAATATGATAATAAAAGACCTAAAGGGGGAAATGGAGGTCTGTTATTAAGTTGTATTAGGAGCACATTTAACTTTTCACTAGATTGATAGGGAAAAAACTTGTTTCCACTCTCAGCTTTATTCTCAGTTATATTTTACACTGAATTTATGCTATTTAATAACTATTTTAAAACTAATAAAGTACTTAAAGGTGTATATATTTTCCTATTGGCTTCTATAAAAACTTTGTTTAAATAAATGATCTGTTTTTATATTCTAAAAAAAAAATTTAGTAAAATCATCATCAAGAAAAAAAATCAAGTCTTTCCTCAGGAGAAAAAAGTAAATTGATGGCTTAAAAGAAAAACTAATACATTCATTGAGTCATATTTCATCAAAGCAAAAAAATCCTGCTTCCATGAACAACTTTAGTAAAATTCTTGTCTAGTTTACATAGAGAACTAGACAGGAAATGTTCAGTAATTTTGATCCCAAACTATTCAAAATACATAATAAGTGAATTATTTTATTGATATTTTCCCATCATTTTGAAAGTAAAAACTGTAGTCAAATCAATTTTCCTGATTAAACCAATTACTTGGTTCATTGTATCACTGTTTGTTTTGGTATCATAGAGATAAGGAATTTCAGAAAAGAATTTAAAATCTGTAAGAGTCGTTGTGATCTACCCTGAAAAATACCAGGTTTGTTTGACTGTAAATTTAAGATCAAGGCTGAAGAGCCCTGGCATCTCCTACGAGAACATATGAGCAGGTCTGGCTTTTGTCAATGAAGCACAAATAACCTAGGTCATATAAACATGCTGAGCAACTGTACGTGGGGCTGCCCTAAAATAGCAATAGCATACCAGTTTTACTGAATATCCCAAAAAAGGATAAACAACATTAAATGCCCCTAATTAGGGAGGGTTAAAAATAAAATATTATAATTAGAAAAAGAAGTATTTTTAATCGAAGAGATACTGCTCAAGGCATCTATAAAGTGATTATGAAATGATTTTATAAGCAGTGGCAGAAGAGCAATAAAATGTGAGTTCACAATCAGAAAAATAATTGAGAATAACTGCAGCCAAGTTCAGAGAACTAGAGTCACAGCGCTGGGAATTAATTGGTATGAATATTGTTCATTGACCTAGGCTATGTTGAGAATTTGTATTTAGATTTTAATACCTCTATGTCACTAAGAAATAGACAAACTAAGGAACAAGGTTTTTCTGAACTGCGGTGCCACTCTGGGCAAGCAGATAAGAAATTTGCAGAAGCTCAGTTGGAGAAGAGATTAATGCAAAAGAAGCTTGCTTAGAATTTAATTCTTGGGATGGCTACAGAGGAAGAAAGGAAAGAAGGGAGGAAGTTTTGATGGAGAAGGTTTTGAGAGAGAGGTGTTGCAGGGAAAACCTTTCTAAACTGTGACTCTTAAATGGTGTAATTAGGGGGAAAAATATATATATATAAAATATAATTTTCCTGCACTATTCTTTGAACATTATTGCTTAAACTTTGACTATATAAAACCCAGATAATTAGCTGAAAGTAATGTAACTTGTTTAGAATTAAAGTAAATTCAGTAGTCCATCACCCAGCCACCCCATCCCTCCCACCCCTACCACTCCAGCAACCCTCAGTTTGTTTCCTAAGATTAAGAATTCCTCTGAAACAAATAATACATTATACGTTAAAAAAAAAAAAAAAGAAGATAGATGAACCATGAGAGACTATGGACTCTGAGAAACAAACTGAGGGTTCTAGAGGGGAGGGGGGTGGGGGGATGGTTTAGCCTGGTGATGGGTATTAAGGAGGGCACAGAGTGCATGGAGCATTGGGTGTTATACACAAACAATGAATCATGGAACACTACATCAAAAACGAATGATATAATGTATAGTGACTAACATAACATAATAAAATAAATTTTTTTTAAAAAAAGGGAATTCATTAATTTCTTTTTTAATAAAAATTTTTAACCAATCCATAATCTGTTGGTTGGGATTTAACAGTTCTCAGATCCAATCTGAATGGCTCTGTTCTGTACTAAGCTTTATATCTCAGACCAACTCACTATTAATGGCATTAAAGAGGCCAAGGACAAAATCCAGAAACCTCGGATATGTTCCTTTAAAGATTTATTTCAAATTACAGAGAAGCATCCCTGATTTATCAAAAATGGTTACAAGGAGGAAAGCAGAAAGAAATAGAAAGTATTTGATATCACAGTTTTGACACAGTAACAAGAATTTTATGTCGTATTTTGATAAAACCTTAAATGAAACCCACTACTTTAAAAAATCATTCAATAATGTATGCCGCAAACACCTTCATCTCTATCCACATCTAAATCCCATTCTTAAATTTCACCATTAAGACATGGTTAAATTTGTGAAATGAAGTGAGACTTGGGAAGCTGGTAGGGTCAGGAATAGGGAGGGGAGCAGATGAAGCTCTACCTGGAGATAGGAGGAGAGACTAGGTGTTGCTCAGGTAAAGCTCAGGGACAGTGGGGGTCAGAGATGGGCTGAGGGTCATAAAGGGGTAGGCTATCATGAATATTAATCCATATTGAAACCATTACCCACATGGTTCAGTTGGGAACAGTGTTGTATTCGTAGAAGAACAGGAAAATAAGAATTCTGATTTTTATTTATGTTGTTTCCCAAATCTTAAGGGCAATTCCAATTCTGCATAATGCTCTCCATGTGTAGAGTGGGTGAGAGCCTTCTCTAGTGTACATGAAAAGGGCAAAGTCTAAGAACAGTCATATATTATTAATTTTCAGCTAGCCACCCATACATTACATGGTAACTTTAAAAGATGAGTACCTAAATTTTGTGGTTGCAAAATCAATATGAAAGTCTATATGTCCATGACAACTAAATAATTGTCATGTTGGGAGCCTGGGTGGCTCAGTTGGTTAAGCGACTGCCTTTGGCTCAGGTCATGATCCTGGAGTCCTGGGATCGAGTCCCGCATCAGGCTCCCCGCTCAGCGGGGAGTCTGCTTCTCCCTCTGACCCTGCCCCCTCTCATGTGCTCTCTCTCTCTCTCTCATTCTCACTCTCTCAAATAAATAAATAAAATCTTTAAAAAAAAAATAATTGTCATGTTGAAATATCACTACTCAAGAGAAGAGGATGAGGGTAAAAATCCATTAGAAAAACTAGAATGAATTTGTCTCTTTACGCCACACGGTAATGAATCTACATAGTTAAGATACAAAACCAGCAGCTCCCTCGCTGTGATCTATTGAAAGTCAGCCCTCGACACAAGGGTTTGTAAAAATAAACAACAAAAAAAAGAAGATACAAAACCACTGACATAGAGAGAGGGTTATAAAGATGTTTTATCCTGGGGGCCTGGGCGGCTCAGTTGGTTAAGCATCTGACTCTTGATCTCAGCATTGTGAGTTCAAATCCAGGGCTGGGCTCCATGCTGCATGGAGCCTACTTAAAAAATATAAAAATGAATAAAGATGTTTCATCCTATCAAAGCATTATCTTGTGTCCAAAATTTGCTAATGCGATCAATCTTAAATATAACTCTGCATCAGCTACTCTCTTATTTAGGTACTTTGTAATAGCAGTACTCCACATTCATTAGCAAATTATGTATTAATCAGCTTTGCAGAAGTGATAAGCAACTCAAAAGTCTCAGTGGCTCAACGACAAACATTAAATTTTCCTTGTGTAACATATCGATGATTGTGGGTCATCTGCCATGGCTCTGTTCCACATAGCTGCCTCTCAGAGCACCCAGGATTAAGAATCAGTCCTTATCTGGGACATGCACTCTCGTTGCAGGAAGCTGGACACATGCAATGGTTCTTAAATCTTCTGCCTGAATGAAGTAAACATTTCATCTGCTCATATTTCGGTAGCCAAAGCAAGTCACATGAGCAAGCCCAACATAATGGACTGGGCATGTAAACTCATCCTATAGAAGGCACTGTAAGTCACTTCCAAATGGTGGGTTATATCATCCTTTTACAAGAAAGGGAAGTATGCAACTGGGATTGATAACACAGAAACTTTATACTGTAAGCTTTGGGGAGTTAATGAATGGTTTCTATAAGTAAGGGTAGCAGCAGATTCACGTTTGTGTTAGACTGATCACCATAGCAAATTTTGAAGGGAAAAGAATGCTTCCAGGACAAGGTAAGACATTTTCACAGCTCCTATCTACTTCAGTAGTTCGGTTTTCTTGGTGATCATTCAGGCTCACTTGTTCATGTCTTTCTATTCTACTGAAAGTACACCCTGAAAGGCACCCATAACCCATGATTTCCCTTTACAATCCATCCATGTCTTATCTTCATATTCTTCACTATTTGACATTGTTGATCACATTCTCTTTAAATCTCTCTCATCCCTTGGATTTTAGGACATAACTCTCTCCTGCCTCCTGTCTGGCCCCTCTTGTTTACTTTAAGGGTTCTTTTCGCTTCTCTTGCAAAATGGTGTGGTTCTTTTGAGTGCCATCCTTGGCTACAATTATCTTTCTTCTATACGTGCTCAGTCTGTATTCTCTCATCCATAACTTTAACTGTCTGCAGAGTTACAATAATTTCATGGCTGTGATTCTAACCCTGATCCTGCTCCTGACCTTCAAATTCATGATTCCCTCCTAAGGCATTTCCCTAAATAGTCCATGTTTCCATGAGCCTCCAGAACTTCATAGTCATGTACTTCTATCTGAACTATCTTTCCCCTTTACAGTCTAACCGTTATTTATATTTTTATAGTCAACTTAAATATTTCCTCTCTAGATAGCTTGCTCCCACTCCCCTTTGTGCGTTGACAGGCTTTTCAGTGAGAGTCCTTTGCCCAGCTCCATCATGGCACTCAACACACTGCTAGTTTGCTTGCTTCTGTCCCCTTTTAAAAACTCAGATCCTTTAAGGAAAAGACTGTTACTTGTTTTTGTATATGTGGCAACAACCCCATGTCTAGCACATACCAAATCCTCGAAAATGTTTTATTTAAATGATTGGATGAATAAAGAATGAGAGAGTTAGTGAGAGATAGGTGAGATTCCTTTGACTCAGGAGATAAGTTTGGAGACAGAAAAAGTCAAGGAATCTTATCTATGATATATATATATATATATTTTTAAAGATTTTATTTATTTATTTGACACAGAGAGAAAGTACAAGCAGGGGGAGGGGCAGAGGGAGAGGGACAATCAGACTTCCCGCTGAGCAAGGAGCCCGATGTGGGGCTGGATCCCAGGACCCTGGGATCATGACCTGAGCCAAAGGCAGACACTTAACCAGCTGAGACACTCAGGTGCCCCTTTATGATATTTTTTTAGAAAAGTTCAAGGTTACAATGTCTGCTACAAAGGTAATAAAATCTAGGACACCTTATGAGAATTTTTTTTAAATGTGAAGTTTCATTTTCATAATAACCTAAAAATTAATTTTACTCAAATTTTGTAAATGATCTACTTATAACCAGATATTCATGTGTTTTTATTGTTCACGTTTTCATTTGTGTTTATGACCATGTTGTTGTAAAGTGGAACTATTTTAATTATTCCTGGCTTTATCAGACAGGGATTCATTCAGAGAATCGGGGCCGTTAGGGACCTGTCTATGAGTCTGTCTATCTATCTATCTATCTATCTATCTATCTATCTATCTATCTATCTGTCTGTCTATGGATTTGTTATAGAGATTGGACCCTACACAATTGTAGGAGCTGGTTAAAAACAGTCTCTATAAGTCTGTTGTCTTTCTATCCAGTGCTGGAGCTTGACATCCACGAGGCAAGCAGTCAGGAAGAGAAGATGGATGTAAAGTCAGGGAGACCAAGAGTAAACTAACACCCATAAGCACGAACAAGAATCTGCAAAGTTGGACTGAAACTGATGTCAGTTTTTGTTCCTCTGCCCTTAGTGATATGGGTAACATATCACTGGGGTGGTTAGGGGACTCCACCATGAAGCTAAGCAAATACATCTGTCCCAGGAGTCAGAGAAGCTATGGGAGGATCTAACGGGAGGTGGAAGAGTTATAGACCCAGCACCTGGCTTACACGAGTTGTGTGAGCCAGCCTATAAGTGATGATGTACATGAGCTACAAAATAATTGCTGCTTCACTCCTGCCTTCCAAATCTTGCACAAGAATATCCCTTGTGGTTTACCCTAACCACAGACATACAAGAAAGGTCATTCTGGGAAATGTAGTTCAAGCTAGCCAAGTTGACACATTGCAAAGCCACCACACTGGCTTATGAAAATTAAGTTATGTGTGTTTGCCAAATGACATCACAGTCTAGTGTATTTATTGCATTTTTTTGTGTGTTCTATTTTTTGGGCATTAAGTCACAGAATTATTACAAGCCAGTGCTGTAGGGACTGTTATTGTTCCCTTTTTCCAGATGTGGAAACTGAAACACAAAATGGTTAAGTAACTTGCCTGAGGTCATAGATCCAATAAGTAGTAGCAGAAGGAGGATTTAAACCACCTGGGAAATACAGCTCGAGAGCCTCTGCCCTTACCCATTACGCTTTGTCACCTCTCTTTGAGACAATGGGAGAAAAGCTCCAGCAGAACTGATTCAACAGACGGCAAAATGTAGTCTAAGCCTGTCAAATGCAAAATGACCTGGGCCATAGCAATCAGCACTGATTTTCCATTGTGCACAACACAACATTGTTCATCTGATTAAATTAATGATTGAAATCTTTCTTGAGTTTACTTTTTATAGATTTAATATTTTGGTTTCATGCTATATAAAAGCTACAGTGAAGTGTAAGGAATTTATATATCATTTATATTTGCATATATAATTTTTATGATGAAAATAATTAAAATCTGGGATGGCTGGGTGGCTCAGTCAGTTAAGCGTCTGTCTTTGGCTCAGGTCATGATCCAGGGGTCCTGGGAAAGAGTTCCACATTGTGCTCCTTGCTCCGTGGGGAGCCTGCTTCTCCCTCTGCCCTCGTTCCCCCTACTTGTGCTCTCTTTCTCTCTCTGACAAATAAATAAATAAAATCTTTAAAAAAAAAAGAAAAACAAAAAAATTATAATCAATAGGACTCTCAAATAGTGAACGCTCTAATTCATCTTGAGGCAAGCTGGGCTATTTCTGAGAAAGAAAGATGTGACGAGCCAACATCTCTGAGTATATCACTAATAAATTAAAGGATGAACAAGGGCACTAAAAATAAATAAAATGAATCATTAGTTAAGCCCGTAGAGAAATGTTTTTTAAAAACCCGCAATCCCAGGGCTCCTGGGTTGAGCAGTTGGTTAAAGTGCCTGACTCTTGGTTTCAGCTCAGGTTGTGATCTTAGGGTCCTGATTTCAGGGTCTGGAGATTGAGCTGAGCATCGGGGCTCTGTGCTCAGCTCAGAGAGATTCTCTCTCCCTCTGGCTCTCCCCACCTCTAAAATGAATAAATCTTTAAAAAAAAAAAACCAATAAACCTCAGTCCCTACTATATGAAAGATGTTTTTGACAGATGATACTAAGTTCATGAATTAAATGTACATGCAGATCTCCTTGTCCAATAAAAAAAAAGCCAGATTTTCACAACAAAATGCTTCCTCTTTGTCTCTGGGGGCAGATTTTTAAAATGTCCCAAATGTGCTCTTGGAGGCAAAAGGAGTGGGAATCAAGGTACGTCAGGATGATCATGGTTGTCTGGCTGGGGGCCTTCTGAGACTGTCCTTGTGCAATTCTCTGTGTAATCCAGCATTTGAAAATTAAAACGCATTTGGAGTTTTCTGTGACCATGGCTTTGCATTGCACAAGTCCTGAACTGCTTTCAATCACTTAACCACTTCCCCCTTCCATGGGTTGCCTCCATTTCCTTTATAGTGCATCATGTGCTAGGAGAGGCATCTTGTCTGTAATGCGTGTCTCACCTGCCAAAGGCCGTGGAACCACACTTGGCACCGAGTCTGCTCCTAACAGACTCACCACGGCTCTATCCTGAAAATCTAATTTGAAATCCTGAAACTACAATTATCTAAAAATACATTCAGCTTTAGATAAAGTGTATTTTCCCAAAACTATTTTTATTTTTATTTTTTTAAGATTTATTTATTTATTTGAGAGAGGGAGAAAGAGCGCGGGGGATGGGGCAGAGGAGAGAATGTCCAAGTGGGGCTGGATCTCACAAGCCATGAGATCAGGACCTGAGCTGAATTCAAGAATCGGATGCTTAACTGACTGAGCCACCCAGGCACTCCCCAAAACTGGTTTATTAAAAGCCTTGCCTGCAGATCACCTGCCCGCCCTCGCCCTAGATCATCTCTTGGCCTGTGTTAGATTCTGCCTGCCTCAAACACAGGTCCTGCCAAGCCCATCTTCTGCCTTGCCTGCTGTTTGGAATCCTCTCTCATCTTTTATGGAATCCCTGTCAATTCCCCACAAAACTCTCACTTTTTTTTAATCTCCCCTCAATCAAATCAGCTCCCTCTCTTCTCACCAAACCCTGACAATCCCCATCCACTGATGTCTATCCTACTTCAAAACACTCTGGATGTACATGCACTTTCTCAACTTTTATTTTAGTCTCAGAGAAATAGTCACCAACTCAGATGAAATCCTTTCCTCACTCCACCAGGCACTTAATTGTTTTTCTCTCAGTGCACCCATACTCTGGCTTAGATTTCTTCTTTCATTTTCTCCATTTATTTCTTCTCCTTCTCCTTTCTTCTTCTTCTTCTTCTTCTTCTTCTTCTTCTTCTTCTTCTTCTTCTTCTCTTCCTTCCCCTCCTCCTCCTCCCCTCCCCTTCCCCTCCCCCTCTCTCCTTCTAACTTGACACAAGGTATTACTATTGCCTCTTGTAAAAGTTTAAAGTCCTGGGTTCCAATGTTTTCTCATCTGCATTGTGTTAATGTGTTAATAAGTCATAATAAAATATAACATAGTTTGATAAGATCTAGCACACAGAATGCTTACTATGTGCCAGGCACTCTTTTAAGAGTGAACATATATTAATTTTTTAATTATGCAAAAGAGTGGTGAAATAATTTCTAGCAAATTATGTAGCCATTGAAAATAAGGAAGTCTAGGGGCACCTGGGTGGCTCAGTCAGTTAAGGATCTGCCTTCAGCTCAGGTCATGATCTGAGGGGCTCCCTGCTCAGTGGGGAGTCTGCTTCCCCTCTCCCTCTGCCCCTCCTCCCCCTGCCCATGCTCTCTCTCTCAAATAAATAAAATCTTAATAAATGAATAAATAAGGAGATATAATAATATGAAACTATATTGATGATATAATATTAAGTAGAAAATCAAGTTGCAGAACAAAACATGTAGCATGATCACCTACATTAAAACTATATGCTAGATATATAAATAATAGCTCTTGTTCTTCCTCTCTCTCTACACATGGTTTGAAGTCTTACAAAGCATGTATTTATATATCCATATAGTTTAAAAGACATTTTAAAACAAAGTTACACATTTAAAAACAAAATAAATAGGAAAAAATAATTATATAAAAACAATGATTTTAACAAGCATACCAGAACTGGAAATTTAAGTAAATTAGTGTTATATTCATGAAAATAGAAACCTGGCTAGGTAGGGTTGGTGGCTCAGTTGGTTGAGCGTCTGCCTTCGGCTCAGATCATGATTCTGGGATCCTGGGATCAAGTCCCGCATAGGGCTCCTTGCACAGAGAGGAGCCTGCTTCTCCCTCTGCCTGCCGCTCCCCCTGCTTGTGCTCTCTCTCTCTCTCTCTGACAAATGGATAAATAAAGTCTTTAAGAAAAAAAAGAAAGAAAAAAAAGGATACTTGGCTAGGTATTATCCTTATTCCAATCACGATTAAAAAAACATTTTTGATAAACACCATTAAGAATTGCCAACTAAGGGGGCGCCTGGGTGGCTCAGTTGGTTGAGCGACTGCCTTCGGCTCAGGTCATGATCCTGGAGTCCCGGGATCAAGTCCCACATCAGGCTCCCTGCTTAGCGGGGAGTCTGCTTCTCCCTCTCCCACTCCCCTTGCTTGTGTTCCTGCTCTCGCTATTGCTAACTCTCTGAAAATAAATAAAATCTTTAAAAAAAAAAAAAAGAATTGCCAACTAAACCAACATCGTGTTTTTCTTTTTTTGTTATTATGTTCAGTTAGCCATTGTATAGTACATAATTAGTTTTTGAGGTAGTGTTCAATGATACATTAGTTAAGTATAACACCCAGTACTCATCAGAGAGGGAGGCAACATTGTGTTTTTCTGAATATCCCCGATGAGAGTATAGATTTCTAATTTGGGGATTTTTTTTAACTAGACAGTGGCATTTGTCATCGTGGCTGATGAATGAAATTGCCACTGAGCCTGGGTAATGCCGATTTTAGTCAAAACTGTCACAGACTTGTCTCTCATTCAGAGCACTATATTTTTTTTGTTGTTTTTCTTGGGGGGGGTAGCAAAGCAAGGTTTATTGAGCGATGGCAAAGTGATAGTACAAAGCTCCCAAGGAGGGAGGGGACCCGAGGAGGTTGCCCCAAAGCACTGTAATTTTTTTTAAGATTTCATTTATTTGAGAAGAGAGTGAGCGAGAGACAGCACAATCAGAGTGAAGGGCAGAGGGAGAAGCCGACTCCCCGTTGATCAGGGAGCCCAATGTGGGACTCAATCCCAGGACCCCGGGATCATGACCTGAGCTGAAGGCAGATACTTAACTAACTGAGCTGCCCAGGCGCCCAAGCACTGTAATTTTTAAAGGATGTTTTACAGGTAACAGTTCACTCCTTTTATAGGATATAGACACCTCAAAATGTTTCCAAAGTCTATTTCAAAATAATAAGCTTACTTAGGCTCTGTGGGAAGAAATCTGCATACTTACCAAAATTTCACTGCTGAGGTTCCATTCTTATAGTTAGCTGCCAATTGGAATAAATCTCTAAAACTTTTCAGTAATTTCACCAGTGGTAGAAGTTACTAGAAAATGCTTTACTTATCACCTGAAATTTTTCTTCTTCCTTCTTTTAACAGTACATCTGTCATTTTATCTCTGTAAGTAACTTTTGAATGTAAAGTATCTCACATACTTTATAAGTTATTCTTGCATTGGAATGAAAATAACCATTTATTATTTTTGCCTATAATTACTGTCACAATGAATATCAGATCTTAAAAGTGTTGTTACGGGACGCCTGGGTGGCTCAGTTGGTTAAGCAACTGCCTTCAGCTCAGGTCATGATCCCAGCATCCTGGGATGGAGTCCCACATCAGGCTGTCTGCTCCACGGGGAGCCTGCTTCTCCCTCTGCCTCTGTCTCTCATGAATAAATAAATAAATAAATAAATAAATAAATAAATAAGAAACGCAACAGATTTAAAAAAAAAGTGTTGTTACTTCAAGTTGAAAATCCAGTACAGCAACACTCACAACTTCCTTCCCCACCTCCAACTTGTATCTGCACAGAGGCTTAGCTGCATCTCTTTCATTCAATAAGAGGGTAACTCCCTCTGGTCCAAGATTAATCTCCCAACCCTCTCAGAAACTTGTTCCACTATTTAGATCTGTTCATCACTATCAACAGCCCCTCTTTTCACCCAGCTTTTGCTCCTCATCATTTAAATTTAAGTCAAGTCTCTCCCATAGAAACTTGAGAGACAGAAACAGAGAGACAAAGACAATGTCTATGGAGAGAGATAGAAGGCCTAGATCCCTATATCACTTTCCAGTTTCTGACCAATCATTTGCTTCCATTTTTAAAGCAATCTTCATCTCTTAAGTTATTCACTCTCACATTCTTCTCAAGCCATAGCATTGAGGGCTTGGCCCCAGTCACTCCAGTGTAAGTTTTTGTGATGGTCACTAATGACCATCCATTTTTCTAAACCCAAGGGATCATTTTCAGGCATCTTACCTGAATTTCTCAGCATCATATAGTTTGCAACTCTTCACTGCATTTTTCTTGAAACTCTTACTTTGGCTTCTGTGAAATCACACTCTTCCTGTTCTCCTTTTACCTCCAGTTCCTTTTTGTGTATTTTGGACACACGTCATTTAAACTTGATGCTCTACAGAATTCCATCATGGGCCCCTCTCTCTTCTTGATCTATACACTTACCCTGATCATCTCTTCCTTGGTTAAGGCCTCAACTAATTTTTCTACCTTTTGGCATCCTAACCTTCGGGACTAAGCTGACCTTTGTCCCCTGAATGCCAGTCTGAACTCATCCCGTGACTCCACAGACTCTTATTCTCTATGTTCCCCCCTTTTGGCCAATGGCACCGCCGAGTTGCCCAGATAAAAAACATGGAGTCCTCCTAGAACTTTTCTCTTCCCTCATTTCCCATATCTATTAACCTTTAAGTTTTGCTAATTCTATTTATTAAGTGCTTCTTAAATATTACTTTAGTGCTTTTTCACTTCTTATCTAGATTCCTATCATAGTCTCACTGGACCTCTGCCTTTAGTTTTATTGCTTCCAACATAACTTCCCTAATGCCATCACAACAAACTTTCTAACGCACAAATCAGTAACTCCCTACCAATTTCTAGATAAAATCCAAACCTAAGGCTGTACAAAATCTGGTCCCTCACTACCTCCCTTCCCAGTCTTATCTTCTGTCTAAATGCCACAGGCATCCTAAGATCTGGCCACAGTCAACAATCTGTAGTTTCGTAAACATGCCATACTTTCTCTTCCCATACCTTTCCATTATTTTCCCTTTCTCCTTTCTTCTCAGTTAAGTCTTTCTTCTTTGAAAACATCTGTTTCACTTCTATCAAAATTTATCTTATTGGAAACTCCCTAACCCCATTACCCAGAATTAAAATAGGCGAGTTCCTTCGGGAATCCATAGATCTTTGCCTCCCTTATTACATTTGTTATGCCAGGACTTTTGTTTGCAAGTTCTGAAACTAAACCCAAAACAGGTTTAAAAATAGGGAAGGGGGAATTAAAGAAAATGCATTAAGTTAAAGCCAGTGGAGGGGTGCCTCAGTGGCTCAGTTGGTTAAGCAGCTGACTTCAGCTTGGGTCATGATCTTGAGGTCCTGGGATCAAGCCCCCCATCAGGTGCTCTGCTCAGCAAGGTGTCTGCTTTTCCCTCTCCTTCCCCCTCTCCCTCTGCCCATTCCTCAGCTTGTATACTCTCTCTCTCTCTCAAATAAATAAATAAAATCTTCTTTTTAAAAAAAGTTAAAGCCAGTGGAAAGACCAGGAAGTAAATTTTAAAGCATAGCTGAATATAGTGGCTTCACCAATGTCCTCAGGAATCCATGTATTTTTCTCCATCTTTATCTTTATTTTTCCCTATGTTGCCCTTATTCTCAAGTAGGCTATCACTGCATGGTAAAAAAAGAAGGTCACCAGCTGCTTTCTTAAAATTTCCATCAAAACTCCTAAGATAAAAAAAAAAAAATCCCAAGATAGCTTCTCATTGAACTAGCTATGGCCACTTGCCTGTTTTACTGAACACTCACATTAGTTAGGACAATGAGATAACCTGACTGACGAGGCCTAGGTCACATACTCACTCTTGGTGCTGGAGTATGAGGTAGAGTCAGTGTCCTCCTAACTATGAACTGAGAATAAGAGAAACTAATCCACCAGAAATGTGCTGGACATAGAAGGGTACATAAGTCTACTATAACTCTTGTCATACTATATTATTATAGTGTGTTTGCTCACTGATTTGTGGGCCTTTTCAGGGTATACATTATGTTTTAACTATGTAATCCAATCACTAAATATAGTCATATTAGTGTTCTTGTGAGAACTTCATGAGATAACGTATTTATGATATTTATAATACTATTCAACCATAAAAAAGAATGAAATCTTGCCAATTATGACAAAATGGGTAGACCTAGAGGGCATTATGCTAAGTGAAATAAATCAGACAGAAAAAGACAAATACCGTACAATCTCACTTACATGTGGAATCTAAAAACAGAAAACCAAAACCAAAAGTAAACACAACAAAACAGACAAAACAAAAGCCAAGCTCTTAGAAAAAGAGAACAAATTGGTGGATGCCACAGGCAGGCAGAGATGGGCGAAATGGGTAAAGGGTGTCAAAGGGTACAAACTTCCAGATATAGAATAAATAAGTTATGGGGATGTAATATGTAGCATGGTGACTATAGTTAACAATACTGTGTTGTATATTTGAAAGTTGCTAAGAGAATAAATCTTAAAAGTCCTCATCACAAGAAAAAATATTTTATAATGGTATGGTTATAGATGTTGACTGGCATTGTGGTGATTATTTTACAATATATACAAATATTGAATCATTATGTTGTGCACAATGCTATATGTCAATTATATCTCAATAAAAAGCACTTATCACATATACAGATATACAACAGACAATAAATATTAGCTATCATTACTGATATTATTGTTTCACATATAGAGTGAAAAGGGTAGTATGAAATAAGCTTTGTTTGTATAGTCAATGTACAGAAAAGGCCATATGCATGATTGTCATAAGACACAATATTTTCTCCTTCAAGTTACAGAAAGTCCACCCAAGAGTGAAATAAACTTAAGAGCATTTTTAATCTCACAATAGCAAGGAGTCTAGAAGCCATGTGGCTATAAGGAAACGGTTAAATCCGTGGCTAAAACAAGTAATCAAGGATCCAAAGTATTGCCATCTTTCTGTTTTGTCATGCTCAAAGGGTGAGTTAGTTCTCTTCATGGTCACAAGAGATTGATGAAGCTCCTAGCAGCACGTCCTCACATACCAGTGGCGTAAAGGCAGAAAAAGGGATATTCTGTTTCCAAGGATTCCTCTTTTTAAAAACAAAGAGTCTTCTCAGAATCCTTCCTTTCCCAAGCCAATTACTGCTACTTATCATTGGTCAGAATTGGATCAGAGTGAGACCACTTCAATTCTCAAAGGACTAAGCAAGACGTTTTCAAAGGAGGAGGGTGTGTTTTCTAACATTTTGGGGACCCTGTCAATATGAAGGCAGAGGTAGGGAGGGGAGGGTGTACATAGCTTTGGTGCTGGCAAAAAATGAAGTCTGTACATTTTGTAGGTGTTTCCAAAGTAATACTGTTAGGGAACCTGGACTGGATTGCCTGATGGAAGAACCAAGCAGCACTCGGAGATCTTGGAGGATAGGAGGTTTATTTAACGCCGGCAGGCTCAGAGGAGAGTGATCTCCAGAGGTCTGAGCCCCGAGCACAAACAAATGGGGTAATTTATACACTTCTGCATACTGGGCACACGTCACATGCGCAAAGCGGGGCAGGGAGAGGAAACCGGATTGGCGTCCATGGGAAGCACAGCAGAGAGAAGAACCCAGAAGAGCCCCAGGGCAGGGGCTGGGACTCCCTTGCTGGCTCCCTCAGCCATCTTAGGACACAGATTTTTCCTTATCAATATGTGCTCATCGTTGCAATGTAAGACATCTGTAGTGTCTATAGTAAAATTACTCTTCTCCCCTTTTAGGCCCTAATTTTATCCCCTAGTACATACACAGTTAGCTTCTTGTTTGCTCAAACAAAAACAGGATCATGCCGGTGAGCTGGCTCCCCACATTGAAACATGCCAAATGTGTTCTATAACATTTTCTTTCTAATAGGTGCATATTCCTTCCACAGTATACCATGCCAGTTATCAATTTTATTGCCTTTCAGGTCGAAGACCACTCTTTGCCCTATTTTGTGATACTGAAGCTGTCTCTCTTTAAACATTTCTTTTTGATAGCTGGCTCAATTTTTAGGGTCTGTCAATAGAGGGTGCTGGAGAGACACCTCAAGGCCAGAGTAGGAAGAAGGGATTTCTCTTCCTGCTTCCTGAGTGTCATTTTGGCATGGCAGCCAGTTGATGGGCCTGGAAAAGGCCTACAAGTGCTTGTATCAGCAGCTCACCTCATGGACACTCTGACAAGGTTTTCTGCCACCCTGAAGGTTGGTCTGGGGACCAACAGTAGTGCCCTTAGCAAGTTTCTTACCACCAGCTGGCTGCATGTTCCTGTGGCAGTCTCACCTTCACTGGAGGTCTGAATCTCAGTCTTGAGCAGAGGGAAGATGCTCTTCTAGATTCTTCCTTCTCTCCTTCCTTCTTCACTCTCCTTCAGCCCAAGGAATAATAGATGCTTTAAGCATTTGCTACTTCTCTACTTCTTACAGTTTTCTTTCTCTCTTTTAGTAGATAACGACCTTTTACTGGTTAGCAATTCTTCATATCAGATTTTCTGTGTTCAAATTACTGTTGTGGTTTCTTTCTTCTCACTGGATTCTGATACTGATGGATATACTACTATTTAATTTAACCATGTCCCAATTCATCCAGTATTTATGGTTTTGCTCGTGTGTCTTGTTTTTCTATTTATTATTTAATAAATATTTATTGAGAACCAACTGTGAGCCACCACTAGTTTAAACACTATTATGTTAATATAATATAATATTATGGTAAACGAGACTAATAAAGTCTTTATGGAGTTTACAGTCTAGAGCAAAGATTCAGATAATAAAAATAAATATAAAACAAAGGATAGTGATAAATGCTGTGAAGAAAATATGAATGTTTAAGAGACTAGAGAGTAAAAATAAATCGGGATAGTGAACTATTGGGGTAAGCAAGATCAAGAAGGCCTCTGAGGAGGTGGCATTTGAACAGAGATCTGAATGATGGGAAAGAGTTAACAACAAACCTCCATTGTGGCTGGATCATGGTGTAAAAGGAGTAGAGTGATAGGTTATGGGGTGGGTAGTCAGCAGATAATGCAGAATAAGGAGGTAATTCTGAAGGTGATGAGAATCCATTGGAATGTCTTAAACAGAGGAATGAAACAATCTACCTTATGTCTTTAGAAAGCCACTGTGGCTGCTGTATAAAAATAAACTCTCCAAATCACTATATTGTATGCCTGAAACAAATGTAAATTTGTGTGTCAACTATACTTTAATAAAAACAAAAAAATATATAATAAACTCTCTGGAGTCAAGAGTAGAGATAGGTTATGCAAGGCTGGAGGCTACTACAGTCATCCACAGAGAGATATTGTTGACTTGGACCAAAATGGCAGCAATGGATGCTGTGAACAGTGAAGGAGAATGAATGTAAGATAGAGCCTATACATGTTGCTGATTAATTATACATGGAGAATGAGAAGTGAGGAAAGAGAAATAACTCCCAGACTGGGCCTGAGCAAACGATTAACTTAGGCCTTCCATTAGCAGTTCTCAAACTTTTTGGTCTTGGGATACTTTTCTATTTTTAAAAATTATTGAGTAATTTAAAAAATACTTTTGTTTATGTGGGATACACATACACACACATATATGACAAATAAATAAATAAAATCTTTAAAAAAAAGAAAAGTAAACAGTGGGCCTTCTATAGAATAGCACTTAAAAAAAAAGATTTTATTTATTTATTTGTCAGCGAGAAAGAAAGAGAGCACAAGCAGGGGGAGCAGCAGACAGAGGGAGAAGCAGACTCCCTGCTGAGCAAGGACATGGGACTCGATCCCAGGACCCTGTGATCATGACCCGAGTTGAAGGCAGATGCTTAATAGACTGAGCCACCCAGGTGGGCTTAAAATCTTAAAAAAATAAAAAAGAAAGAAAAAGAAAGAAAGAAAGAAAGAAAGAACAAAAGAAAGATAATTGCAGATATTATTCTTTGAAATTATACTAAAACTTGATAAATGGTAGTTTCTGAGGTGAGCTGCAATGTGAACTCTGAAACCATATCAACGAACTTTTCATAATGTTATATTAAAATCCATTAGTTTACCTTGCACTTTGAATAAATCTTTTATCTATACATGATTTTGGTCTCATGTATGTCCAGGGTTCCCCAGGCCACACTTCGAGAACAACTGGGCCACATAACATTATTCATTAATTTAACAAATATATGTTGAGTTGTTACCCTATGTCAACACTGTTCTATGAGCTAGAAATAGAAAGAAATGATTGAACATGACCCTTTCCTTCTTAGAACTCATGGTTTTGAGCATATTACCCTGGAGGGTTCTTGGCCCTTTAAAGATAATACCTAGGGGACAATTCCTTCCCCAAACAAAAATATTTTGTAAGCCAAAAAATTAAAATCCCAAACCATAGAATAATAGTTACTCTGCAAAGAAAAAGACAAATGGCACTTTCTCAGGTACCTGAGAAAGTATGCAAGTAAATGTAAGGCAATAAAACATGTTTATACACATACTTCCTGTGTTTGCGCTATCTTCCAACATCATGATAAACCGCCCATAGAGATTACTAACTCTGACCTCTTCACATGTTTTGGTCAGATGCCAACACCTTTCTTTAAAAAAATTCCAGAATCCCCTGTATCATCTCCAACCTTCTTTATTCTTCCAGGAATAAATTAATAACAAACTATTGCTTCATAAAGTGACCTCACACATCAACTCCTTGAACTCTGTATACATTAACACAGCCAGAATGATGTGAGATTAGGGGAAATCCCATATACTTTCTGTGGCTGATCATTTCCTTAATCTTGCCAACTTTTTTTTTTAACTTTCATCAACACTATGATATAATTGTAATGTTAAACTATAGTTTAGCTTCCTAATCTGGATATGAAGATGGAGAGCTTCAACAGAAAAATGGAAAAGTTGGTTTCAGGCTGTATTTCTTAAAATTTGGTCATGAAAATATGGTTCAAATATTACTATTCAGAAGCATGACTGCCTTATTCTAGAGAGCAGGAATTTTCTTTGTGTTCATAAATGCAACTGCTACATTTTCTACTTTAATTAAAGCAGATTCTATATAAACATTTTTCAGGCTGAAAACAATAGGGAAGCCCAAATATGAGGAAATAAGGTTTCATAACTTTAACTGAAAACTTCAGAGATAAAAACTTATCTGGCAAGAAATTACAAGATGGAAATGACAGTTAAAATTGCTAGTCTAGTTAAAGAATAATCTTTAGTAAATCATTGAAAAATAATTTCAGTCCCTCAACTTTAAAATGAGAGAAATAATACCTTATAGCTCCAGCTGTTAAAGGACTATATGTGAGAGTGAATATGAAGCATCCAGGGCAGTTCCTGCTCTTTACTGGGACTCAACTAATCTTCGTTCCTTTCCTTTCCTCCTTTCTGCACCTCCTCCAAGAATGATGTCCTTGGAATCTGCTCTTCTTGACTGGCTAGAACAAAATAATAAATATCAATCACACTGTTAATGATTCCAAGCTTTTTCAAAATGTTTTTCTCTGTGTGCTTCACTTATCCAGTGAATATTTACTGAGCACCTATTACATGCGAGGTCCCACCAGGTCCTAGGGATATGGCTCTGAATGTAACTAACACAGTCTCTGAATCTCATGGGGAAGACAAGCATCCATCATATAATTGTGCAAATGATTAATGATAATCATCCCTATTTTGTACCTTTTCTCCTTAAACTCTTTTCATTGAGTAACGTACGATATATGTAGCTTATATACCTAGCTTATTATCTGTCTTTCCCACTATAATTCCCTGCTGAATCCACCAAGATTTATGCATGACACATAAGACATTCAATGAATATTTGTTGAAGGAAATGCATGAATTATAATTTTAATAAAAAACTTTGAAAAAGTTAAGGATACTATATGAGCCTTTAACATGAGGGTTAACCTAGTGTTTCAAATCAGCGATAAAAGTTTCATTGTATGTAAAAGAGAAATAAAGGATTGGTCATATAGAAATTTAAGGAGGTATTTGATGTCTTCTGAGAAGCCATAAGAAACTTAAGTGCTAAAGTTGAGATTAGAACATAGAAAGAGAAGAATCAGACCTATAAATACAGAGAACAAACTGATGATTGCCAGAGGGAGGGGAATGGAGGGATGGGCAAATGTGTAAACAGGAGAGGGAGATATGCACTTCCAGTTATGGAATGAATAAGTCATGGGAATAAAAGGCACGGCATAGGGAATATAGTCAATGATATTATAATAGAGTTGTAAGGTGATAGATGGTAGCTACACTCGTGGTGAACATAACATAATATATAGAGATACAGAATCCACTATGTTGTACACTTGACACTAATGTAACATTGTGTGTCAACTATACTCAGAAACAAACATACAGAAAGAGATTCTGACTGAGTGAAAAAGTTTGTAACTTAGCACTGGTATAAAGAACTAAGATTAATGTAAGAAAAGATATAAATAGTTCATTAAACCTTCATGGGAAGATACAAATCCTGTATGTTAGTTTGAAAGGATCATACCCTTTAATGAAGTGAGCAATGAGAGAAGATGTTAGTTAGATAAGCCCATTTGACCATTATTTTAATTAAAAACTTATTTTTCACCAGCTAAACACATAGTTGATTAAATTGAATTCTATGCTTGCAATTTCTCAAATATCTGTGCCAGGAAAAGAATATACTTTTTAGCCCATGGAAGTCAAATCTAAGCAGATAGTTTCCCAAGCTGTGTGTATAGTGTGTAAGAGTGAAAAATCAGTTTTTATGGGGCTCGTCTTAAAACAAAAATGAATGTTAAACAACATATATGACTATATCTAATCTATGTGATCTTAAGAAAAGTACATAAAGGAAACCTTGGACAAATGGGAATGTGCTACTTTCTCTAAAAGTTCTGAGAAAAAATGTTCAGAAACACATTTTCTTCTTGATGTCCCCAAAGGGAGATTTTCACATATAACAAGCAACCCTCTTACTGGGAATTTTATTACATTCTGATACTAGCCTGTGTCCATGTAGTCAATCGAAAACAATATAATTTCTTAAAATATGAGACTACTACAATGTAAGATTCCTTTTTTTTTTTTTTTTTTTTTTTGGTGAGGGAGAGAGGGAGAGAGAGAATCTTAAGCAGGCTTCACACCAAGCACGGAGCCCAGTCTCATGATCCTGAGATCATGACCTGAAGCCAAAATCAAGAGTCAGACGCTCAACCGACTGAGCCACCCAGGTGCCCCTATAATGTAAGGGGCACTTACACTTTGCTGAGAATATTTTATTGTGTAATGCATCAAGGTTAATTCATCATTTAACCCTTTATGGTAAATATGTTGGACAGAGTTCTGTAATTTCATCATAAACACAGCATATATTTTTTAAAGGTTTATTTATTTATTTATTTATTTCGGTGAGAGAGAGAGAGAGTGCAGGGGGTAAGGGCAGAGAAAGAGGGAGAGAGAAACTCAAGCAGACTCTGCGCTGAGCCTGGAGCCCATGCAAGGCTTAATCCCATGACCCTGAGATCAGACCTGAGCTGAAATCAAGAGTCAGAGGCTCAACCAACTGCACCATCCAGGCACCCCACAGCATATTTTTTGTCAAAGATAAGGAGAGACTACTAATTTTTATATTTGTTTGCTTCTCTAAATCAGCTTTTGGATCACATCAGCTGATCTCGGAATAATGAGATCTGTGCCTGGCACCATGGATAGGGCAAGCAGAAAACCAGTTGATACCAAGACTTACGCCTGGTGCAAATGGCCAAAGTTAAAAAGCTTTTTATGGGGGTGCCTGGGTGGCTCAGTCTGTTGAGCGTCCAACTCATGATTTCAGCTCAGGTCATGATCTCAGGGTCATGAGATCCAGCCCTCATTGGACTCCGCACTCAATGAGGAACGTTCTTGTCCCTCTCCCTTCCCCTCTTACTCTCCCTCCCCCTGCACTCTCTCAGTTGTGTGTGCTCTCTCTCTCTCTAAAATAAATAAATCTTTAAAAAAAAGTTTTGTATCTAACAGGCAGTAACCTTTTTCACCTTTGCTGTAGCAACTTCTTACTAAACACATCGCTGGAGGCAAAGGGAAACAAAAGCAAAAATGAACTAGTGGGACTTCCTCAAGATAAAAACCTTCTGCACAGCAAGGAAACAATCAGCAAAACTAAAAGGCAACCTATGGAATGGGAGAAGATATTTGCAAATGACATCTCTGATAAAGGGTTAGTATACAAAATATAAAGAACTTATCAAACTCAACACCCAAAACCCAAACAATCCAATTAAAAAATTGGTAGAAGACATAAATAGACATTTTTCCAAAGAAGACATCCAAATGGCTAACAGATGCATGAAAAGGTGCTCAACATCACCCATCATCAAGGAAAGACAAATCAAAGCCACAATGAGATACCACCTCACACCTGTCAGAAAGGCTAAAATTAACACAGGAAACAACAGGTGTTGGCAAGGATGCCAAGAAAGGGGAACCCTCTTATACTATTGGTGGGAATGCAAACTGGTGCAGCTACTCTGGAAGATAGTATGGAGGTTCCTCAAAAAGTTAAAAATAGAACTACCCTATGATCCAGCAATTGCACTACTAGGTATTTACCCAAAGGGTACAAAAATACAGATTCAAAGGGGTACATGCACCTGATGTTTATAGCAGCATTATCAATAATAGCCAAACTATGGAAAGAGCCCAAGTGTCCATTTGTCCATTGACTGATGAATGGATAAAGAAGATGTGATTTATATATATATATAAATTTATATGTATATTTATATATATAATAGAATATATATATGGAATATATATATAATGGAATATATATGGAATATATGGAATATTATTCAGCCATAAAAAAGAATGAAATTTTGCCATTTGCAACAACATGGATGGAGCTAGAGTGTATAATGCTAAGTGAAACAAGTCAGTCAGAGAAAGAAAAATACCATATGATTTTACTCATATGTAGAATTTATGAAACAAAACAGATGAACATGTGGGATGGGAAAACAAAGAGAGAGGAGAGAGGGGGAGGCAAAGCATAAGAGACTCTTAACAATAGAGAACAAATTGAGGGGTGATGGAGGGAGGGAGCTGGGGGATGGGTGTTAAGGAGGCTAGATGGGTGATGGGTATTAAGGAGGGCACTTGCTATGAGGAGCACTGGGTATTGTATGTAAGTGATGAATCACTAAATTCTACTCCTGAAATCAATATTACACTATATGTTAACTAATTAGAATTTAAATGAAAATTTGGAAGAAAAAAAAGCTTTGTGTCTAATATTATGTCTATTTACTGTGAATAACATTTTTCCTTCTTCATTTAGTCTAGACCAGAAAAATATTTACCTGGAAGGAGAAACTATTCAACTTATATTTAGTCCATCTTCTGTAAGGTTAAGAAAATAACAACAATAAAAATAATATTAGCTAATATTTATTGGACACTTGTTAGGTATCAGCATTTGTGCCAAGACTTACATTACTGACTTCTCACAGAAACCTTTTTGAAATCATAAGCCTACAGTTTTCCATGTGGTCTTAATTAAATTAATCAGAGAACACAAATTTTAATAATATGAACTTTGTCATATTGAAATACTAGAAAATAAAACTTTAAAATTAAAATTATACTGCATTGAACTAGCTGTGATATCTTGTCATATAAATAAGGGTAAAAGATATATGACTGATACTTTGAAAACCTAAGAATATAAACATTAGCCAGTTTAGAGGTGAAAGTCCTTTCTTACAAAATTATACGTATCCTGATTATCATAAAATTGAGTAGTCTGCTCACATGAAATTCTTTTGAGAATGTTAGTTACTATATAACTTTAATTATGAGACCCTAAACACATATGTTTAATTTCTAAAAGAAAATCATATTTACTCATGGTACTGAGCTTTATTTACCCTCCCAACTATGATTTCTCTGATCTTATTATAACTAACTTTAAAAAGTATAAAATCTGGTCAAATTCTTTTGGAGTTTGGCAAAACCATCGGTTTTCCTTTGTAGGTCAATTAAGTTCTAAGTAAAAATAAATGGTGCTTATGGCAGAAATACTCTCAAAACACAATGAAGAATCTTGAACTTCATTTCAACATAACTTTTGTTAAATCCTGTATGTAAGTGTATTGGTTAAAGTGTGTTTGTTAGAAACAGGCTGGAGAGGGAAAGCTGTGGCGTGTCATGAAACAACTTTCTTTCCAAGCCTTCACTGATATTACAGAACCAGAGAAAACCAGTTAGAAAGAGATAACTCAGGAAAAAACCAGAACAGCTAACTTTTAAAATGGACCTATTGGAAGAAAAAGAAAAACATTTCAGAATATTTCAGATTTATATTCTCAGCAAGATTCAACATGATAGTGTTTCTGTATGCAGTCCAGAGATGGGAATGAGCTGAAATGAGGATTAAAAGAGAAAGTATTTTTCTAAAACATGCCATTTAATGTAGAGAAGTTGAATCACTGTATTGAACACCTGAAACTAATGTAATATTGTTTGTCAACTATACTCAAAATATTTTTAAATGTGTTAAGATAATACCAAAGACAGTGAATAATGGATTGCTGTGTCAAAAATTAAAGTGATAAATTATTCTCAAGAAATTATCCCACAATCCAGAAACAAAAGGAATTTTTGAAAAGTATGACAAGATATAATGAAATGGAAGTCAGAGAACTCTATAGGATCTTAGGAGTCATCTAATTCAAGGAGTGGGGTTGGGGCAGATGTACCAGAGATCAAGGATGTGGAACTTATTTTTATTGACAAAATGACCTATCTATGGTCATTCCAAGACTATCTGAATTTTATTCAAATGTATTGATTTAGAACTGTTTCATCTTCTATTCAAATAAAGTTTCAAGATAAGCTTTAGTATTTACATACCTAACGAGATTCTTTGCCTTCTTACATTCAGTCTTGAGACTAAAAGACAGTAGCTCTTCAAATGCATTTTTATCCATTATTCCTGTGATAACTATTGATATTTCCCATTTCTTTGGGTTTAACTGGACATTTTATTTATGTTTTTAAAGTAGTATCCTGTTAATGAAAATATCCAGAAACTCTAAATGATATTTATTTTGTTTGTTTATTTATTTAAAAGATTTTATTTATTTATTTGAAAGAGAGACAGAGAGAGCACAAGCAGGAGGACTTTTCCAAGTACCTTCCATGTCTTCATTCAGTTAAACTTTACAATAACTATATAATGTAGACCCTACTATTATTCCATTTTAAAAAAGAGGAAACCAGGTCCCAAAGTTTTAAGTAATTTCTTAGTAGGATTAGGATGTGATTTAAATCCAAGTAGTCTAGCTGTAAAATCCATACAACCACCATTCTATGTGCTGTGGAGAAATTCTAGAAAATTTATTTTGACCAATTAATTATAACTGTGAAGAATTTTGATTGCCCATAGTGTAGTATCTACTGAAATTTTTACTAGTTGACTTTTCAGTTGTCTGATTAGTTTGGTTGTATATTGGAAAGTAATCATATAAACTTGACCAATTTTGATACTCTATTGAAGAAGAGCATACTTACTAAGTTTGATTTGAAGGTTGGTAATCTGAAAATAAATTGATGGTCAATATAATTTTATACTGTCCAAATTTTCTATGATATTCAATAGATGTTGATGAAATTTATTACAGAATTTGGAGTCATGATATAGATGATTGCACTAAGTGAGGACTGTTTCACACAAAACTTAGTTTATAGGTTTGTAACTCTATCTAGTAAATATAGCAATAGCTAATTCTAGAATTGAATGTTGAACTTGGATGGGGCAAATTCAACATCTACATACGTTACTTTGGAGTTCTATCCCCTCAATGTAGTAGAATTTAGATTCTCTGTTCTCTCCCTCTTTTTGTCTCTCTCTCTTTTTTCTTTATCCATCTGGCCTATAGTATGGATACTACAATATGGTAGTGATAAGATTAACTGAATCTCACTCTCAACCCAAAGATAGAGAGTTGAGGGGGGCTAGGAAGCCAGAGAAAATGAGATGAAATCAAGCAACTTCAATTAGTTTTGAAGGGATAGAATGTAAGTGTATTGGGGAAAGTGTCAAGGTATGAAACTGGAATAAGAAGGTAGATATATTATTATTGTTTTTTTTTTATCCAGACATATATTATAAAGGCAATGAAGAACTACTGAAAAATCTTGATCAGGTAACTTAATATGAATGTTACAGTAGAAAGAATCCTGGAAAGAGTGTGGTGTGAGCGTTGAGCTAGGAGTAGTGGAGAGAGGACTGGTTATAGATTAATGATGTCATTGGACTAGAAGAAGCTAATAAATAAGGCATTTAGTAATAAGAACATGAATTAAGGCAATCATATCAGAAGGAAAAAGTTGGAGCATATCTGGGAAAAAGATACACAAATACATAATTATTTTTATCAGAATCTATATACATTGTTCCTTTTATTTTTAAAGAAATTTGCTAATGTGTCATGCAAACTTTATCCTCTTTCTTTATTATATTCCCAGAATCTTCACTCATCTCTGTCATTCTCAATGCATTCTTTTTTCACATTCTTCGTTTCTAAATCTTCCCAGAAAGTTACAAACTTTAACCATCATGATGTCAGGAAAACTATACTGTATATATCAGCTGGAGTTCTTTGTTGCTAAGTATAGAAACCATCTCTGAGGAGACGGTGAGGAATCAAGACTCTGGGTTTAAAATAAGGAAAGAGGGTCAAAGTCCTATGGCTAATTAGCAGGGTTTTAAACTAAGCAATGAAATGTATTGTAAGGCCAGTGGGAGATCACAAAATCTATAGGAAAGCTAAGGAAAACTTGGAAACCAAAGCAAATTTTTGAGGGCTAAAAGCTAGGAAATATAGAAAATTCTGGTTAGAACATTAAGGCATCAGCAATGTTGAATGAATGAAAATTCATTTTTTTCAGAATGAAAAAGGTCCAACTCTGTCACTTTGTTCAAGATCAAATTACAAGGTAAGCATCTAATTGGCACAATTTTTGTGAAATGCCTGTTGTTAAGGGTAAAATTCTAAAAATCCCAGCATCTAGAACACAGCGCACAGAGTGAAATCCTCTCCAAGTACTTGTTCAATGTTCAAAAGATGCTCAACCTTTGTTAGGCACAGTAAAGCTGATTACTATCCAGTCATATTATATCCAAGGGGAAAAAGGGTAATTCTCTAAAAGCGAATCTCTTGTTAGAAATAGAACAAGGTATCAGGCATCCAAAAATAATAAATATTCGTCATATCTAAAAAATGCTAGGACATCTGGGTGGCTCAGTCAGTTAAGTGTCCAACCTTTGATTTTGGCCAGATCATGATCTCAGGGTTGTGGAATCGAGCTCCAAGTTGCCCCAAGTTGGGCTCTGCACTCAGGTGGAGTCGGCTTGTCCCATTCTCACACCCTCTACTCCTCCTCCATGCTGCCCCATGCTCACACACGTACTCTCTCAAATGAATAAATAAATAAAACCTTAAAAAAAATTCTGAGGTGCCTGGTGGTTCAGTCGGTTAAGCATCAGACTCTTGGTTTCAGCTCAGGCATTAATCTCAGGGTCATGAGATCCAGTGCCACCTGGGGCTCTATGCTCAGTGCAGAGTCTGCTTGAGATTCTCTCCCTCTCCCTCCCCTTCTACCCTACCTCCTAATCACACGTGCTCTCTCTCTCCCTCTCTAAAATAAATAAAATCTTTTTAAAATGCTAAGAATTCAGTAGTTTTCATTATATTCAGAGTACTCGGGAAATTCTGTAACTAATGCTAGGGAATCCAGTAGCATTAAATTAATTAATTAATTAAGTAATTAAAAAAATAAAATACAATAAAATAAACTGCTGAAATCAAATTACCTTTTAACAATAAAATTGGTATGTTCATCCATTATTTCTCCACCCAATTTCTCTATTTCCTTATTTGTTGATTTTTCCCTATTTTGTGCAAAGTTAATGTGGTTTCTAAGATACTACTTATATGTCCTGCTTTTTATTCTTTATTGCACCGTTCATATACTCCTTTTAGTCCCTATTCCTCTTTGGAAAGCAAGAAGAGATTATTTTCTAATCTGATGATAATATTCCTCGTGTCATTCTTTCTTTATTTCCTTGCTTCACTCTGGAATTCATCTCCTCTCCACCAGTCTAACCTAGCCTGGATTTATTAACCTTCAGGGTTTGGTGTAATACCAAACACTTCCCCAACTGAGTCATGTAAGTAAGGGTAGCTTCTACTATTAAAGTCCAACAATTTGCTCTTTTGAAACCTTTGCCTTTCGCTAGGTCCACATAAAATGGAAAGAAATAGAATACTGTGAAGAGTAAAATTCACTTTTCACAAAAATAAAAAGGCATTATATTATTTAAATGTATTATTTGTGTGGTGTTGGTATAATAGCCGTAATATTTATCCAGAGCCCTGCAATGACTGATTATTATAATGTTATCTCTAACTCATTGAAAAGCAACATTAAAGGAAATAAGAAAACTCATAAAAATATTCATAGTTCAGGATTTTGTCAGGAAAACCTCCCAGTGAATAATGCTTAGATGCAGATATTACAGGATGAACTTCTGGCTATAAAGAAACAGGGCAGAGTGAAAGGGACACATTTTTAGTTTAATGGTGGAAGTGTCTCCCAAGCAGTGCCCTTGAATGATGTGGAGAATCCATTACTTCCAGTAAACAGGAATGATCAAGCGTCTTATTTCAGAGTGGCGGAAAAGTAAAATGTGTAGCAACATTGGAATTTTGACATACTTGAGACACATTTAATGGCTTGTCTGACTGCAGTATAGCAAAGCCATGGAGGGCTAGATGAACTTGGCTTAAATTCCTGCTCTGCTATTTATTAACTGCATGGCCCTGGGTAAATGTTCACCTTCTAATCCTCAATCTCTAACATGTATGTAACAATGTGTTCTTTTCAGAGTTGCTGAAGGAATTAATCAGACAATATGTGTAAAGCTCTTTAAAAGTTACTGAGACATCAGGAATTCTTAATATGTGAACTGAGTATTTGTTTCCAGAATACTATCCAGAGGGACACCTAAGGGACAATGTGATTGAACACTAAAGGCTTTGAAGGACCTGCTAAATGAGAAGATAAAACTTGCAGTAGGTGCAACACTGAAATAAAGTACATCAACATGAGTAATAGTATTTTTTTTTTTATCAGAGTGTAATTTCCTTAGAATTTTCAGAGAATATATCAACTGTATGAGTCTCTCCTGACTCGGGAGAAAGGGAAGTGGTAAAATTCTCCATTTTTTGTTCTTAAGTTGATTCTATGAAGATAATTATACACTTAGGTTTTAAAAATAGAGCAAGTGTAGCATTTCCCCAGATTAAACAAAGAGGAAAGGCCATAAAAATAGTAATGAAATGGTATTTCTCTGCCTTTGTCTCTCAGCCACAAATGCAGGGGCTCCAGATTCTCTCAATTCGTGCTTGGAAGCATCCGAGTTTGTCACATTTGTGTTTCACTATTAGCACAGACAACACAAAGCTTCTTCTTCCTCTACTCCTTGGTTTCTGTTGTCTCTGAGTGTTTACATTCTCTCCTGCATCTTCTCCTTTCCAGGTATTGTGCCTGGTCCGTAAGTCAACCTGTTCCAAAAGCAATCCTGAGTGGAGAAATTTCCCTTATTCCATAGCTACGAAAGCTACACGTTTTTCCATAGGATGCAAAGAAATGTTTCTTGGCCCCTCAATTTCTTAAATATATCACTTATTTTTATCATCTCTTCTTTTAGGGCTCTGGCACAAGTCTCTGGGGACAAGGGTAAAATAAAAGGACAAGCTCAGCAGCACATCTCTAGCTTTATGCAGAATTACCTTTCCATTATGACACTGACCCTCTGACTTGGGACCAACTCACCCTTCTCTGAGAATGAGTTCTGCTTCTGATGGTCCCTTAATCACCTATGCAAATAGACTCCTTTGGGTATTTTCAAACCAGTCTTACAGACAACCCAAGTATGGGATTCTTGGGATCCTATTGGGAACCCAGGAGATAGGCTCCACAAACTAAGATTTTTTGCTTCACAGGAATGGGAAAATTATCTATAGAATGCCCTAATGCTAGCATAGGATGTCTACTGTGTCTTTCCCAACCACTGCACAATTTCAGTTTTCATCTTGCTTGACCTCATTGTTGTATACCTGACCCCATCTCATTGAAATTTTGTTTTCCCTAGTCTTTGTCAAAGTCATTCTCTCTTGTTTTCTTTCTGCTTCGTTCCTCAGTTGAGGGTGATGATTTCCATGTTTCTACTTCTTATCTTGACCATTTTTATAACAAGGAGAATATTTATTACTATACATCTGGCTGCCTATTGTAGATGTAAACCTGGGTCCTCCAAAGCATCACAATCTGATGTTCAAAACAAACTTCTATTTCCTTCTTCATTCAATTCTGTATTATGTTTTTGTATTAATATCATCATCCATATACTTCTCTGTTTAAGGACCTCAGACAACTTCACCTTCTCTCTCTCTCACTCCCAGCATCAAATTCTCAACATCAGTTATTACACTATGCTGATTATATTTCCAAAGTGCCTCTGAAATACATTCTTCTTGTGAATTCTACTGTTGTAGCCCTAGTTTGGTTACTCATCATGTCTTAATCAACAATAAGACTTTTTGTTCAGTATCTTCTCATTTGCAGATATCCTTCACAGTAACCCCAAAGTTATCTTTCTAAAAATGCATCATTTGTGTCCCTCTATTGGTTAAAAACCATTACAAATTTCCATTGCCAATGGCCATTTGCAATCTGTTTTCAACCAATCTTTCCACAGTCATATCATTCCAATTTCTTACATTCTTGTCAAAGAGTCCATTCATCATTTCCTGAACATACTATTCACTTGTATACCTTTCTACCTTTCTTTGTGCTGGCAACTCTCCTGGAATGTCTCCTTCCCCTTTTCTACTATACATCCTTCAAGTTTCTATTCAAATTCCACCTTCTTTACAAAGTCTTCTTCCATTGTGCCTCACAAATCCCATGTTTTCAAAGATCTATGCTACTTGTTGCACCAATTCAGGCTTACATATTGTTATTTCATTATCTTTATCTAGAATATAACAGCATCTTATTATTAATGCCTGGCACATCCAGAAGAGGAGAAGGGGAAAAAAGCAAGAGAGCAAAAGCAGACTAAACAGAAGACTGAGGGTTTTGTAATAAAAGTATATGCTCAATATTTTTGTCAACTGATTAAAAATATTAGTTTCCTCAAAATTAAAGCTTAGCTAGGATTTTATATAAATCTTGCCCATTAAAAAGACCTGGATTTAAATATTAAATTCCAGTTTAAAAAGTAAAATATGAATTTTCTATGGATAGTAGGATTGCCATAAGTTAGATGTAAAGCCTCTGATTTTACTCAATAATGGAACTGTTTATGCCTAGATGAAGTAATTATAATTTTTTTGGTTATAAGTAACTGAAACTGACTCTGGTTAGTTAATAAGCAAAAGGGAACTGCATTATTAGTAACCGGTTTTCTTACTGAACACGAGGACAGGCTATAGCTACCACAAGCACAGAAACGGGAATTAACCCAGTCAGGAGTCTCCCTGCAACTTTCACCTTTGCTCAGCTCTGTGAAACTGCTTCATTGTTCTCCCTCTTTTCCTCTTGCCTACTCCCCTTCCTCTTTCCCTCCCTCCTTCCTTGTTTTCCCTCCCTCAACTTTTCCTGTTTCTAAGTCTGCGTGACAGAAAACACCATTGTCAACAGAGCCCAAGGTTGAAGTTTAGGGATTCAGTCATTCAGTAAGTAACTTTTCTCTTTTTCCTACAGTCTCATATTCTTTTTGACCCAACTTGGGTCAAGTGGCTACCTACAATCTAACAACTATGGCCAGGAAGCAGGAGCTTACTGTAGAAACAGCATAGCTCCCATGCTGTAGTGGAGAAGGGAGAGGCAATTCTTAAAACAAACAAACAAACAAACAAAAACCAAACCAAACCAAAAACAAAACGGAGAGAGAGAGAGAGAATGAAAAATTGCTAGAAAAAGCAGGGCAGTTTCTAATCAGCCATGCAAGTAAGTGCTCTATTCACCAAGTTAAAACCAAAAAGGAACAAAGCTAGAGCTACAAATAAGTAGCAAAATGAGCTGCTTCATATTTTTTCTCTTCCTTTCCCTAACTATGATTTAGTTGAAATGACTTGTTGGCATGATTAGCAATATGAAATAGACGATGACCAAAGAGACAGGATATCTTAAATTTGGCCAATCAGTACCTAAATAAGCAAAAGTTGATAGTTACAGCAGAATTTACTAAACGGCATGCTTTGAAGCACTAGTCCCATGAAATGTCCCAGGGCAAAATTGTTCCATGGTCAATTACGTTTTAAAAAATCAGTTTACTACAGCCCTCTCCTGGAGAAACACAATACATATTTATGTTCCAAGGGCTTTAGAGAAATAATTCTCTATCAACACCAGGAAATTGTTCACATTCTAAACTTATTCCTTTCTAATGATTTTTGAACTTACTGTTTTTCTAGCTACCACTTTATGTTATCTTTATAACTATTTCTGTTGAGCCACAAGTCCTTTTATGCTCTTCAGTCTCTGGATATTCCCCAAACTTAGGATGGGTAGGAGGTTTGGGTTCACTAGGCAATTTCCAACAGGTTTAATGTGTTCACTCAGGGGCAAGGTCAGTGTCATCATGTCTAATCAACTTGTTGTCAGACTCTTTAATAAATCCTACCTTATTTAAAGTTCTGGGTACTTTCTGATCTTTGTCTTATTTCTGAGCAACTATGATTTTGGAGAAGTGTGATGTAATTTAACAAAAGAATATTAAACTAGTTTTCAGGTTTAAGGGTTAAAAATGTATCTTGATAGATTTGTTTGTAAGAATGCTAAGTTTACTTCTGTTTTGGACAAAGAGTTTATTGTCCAAACTTTGAAACTTTATTAAATCTTTATTATGTTGATTTCTTCTAATGAACAGAAAGAAATTCATGGCATAAATTAATTTTTATAGGGCAAGTCAGGGGCAAAAGAATCATTTGCTACCTTTTGCTTTCTCATTAAACTCCCAATTCTGATGGGAATTTCCAAGTCTATACCTTCCCTAAAAAGCTTTATTTTTAATAACTTTTTGAATAGTTAACATGGAAGTTGATCTCTGTTAAAGAATTAGGCATAAGGTGTATTTCAACATATACTAAGTCATTGTGTTATAAAGCACGCTGACACAAAGCCTCTAGTGTCATAGGAAACTAAGAATTAATGTATTTTGCATAAAAAGGAAAACGGAATTTAGCCAAGACAGATGTAGTTGCGAGACAGTTTTATAGTTAAGTTGGGTAGCTTCTCCTTTACTGGTGTTTAGGTCTAAAATGTTACTTGTGAGTCAACAAGTATAAAGAAGGATCTTAGTGACCCTGAGAATACTCCTTGTCAGGTGTTGTCTAATGTGTCATTAATAAAATGGAATCATGGGACCATCCCACAAGGTAATTATGTCATCATGAGAAAGTTAAAGGGAAATATTTGAAGATTAAAGATTGGAAAATACCAAATGCTTCCATTGTGATGGAAAAATCCGTGTAGCTGAAAAATAAATAAAGGATATATCCAAACAGGAGTTACAAATAAGTCATCAGCACAGGTATAAATCATGCCCATATAGATATTGTAAGACAAAGAAATCCATGTAAGAATGCAGGGAAGTTTCTCTTTTCTTTTTTTAAGATTTTATTTATTTATTTGAGAGAGACAGAGAGAGAGCATGAGCTAAGAGGGAGAAGCAGACTCCCTGCTGAGCAGGGAGCCAGACCCAGGGCTCCATCCCAGAACCCTGGGATCATGCCCTGAGCTGAAGGCAGACGCTTAACTGACTGAGCCACCCAGGTGCCCCCAGGGAAGTATTTCTAAATATGAATATATTTGCAATCAATAAAGAAAAAAGACTTTTGCTCTAATCGATATATGTGGCTCTGTAATAAAAAAGTATAAAATTAATTGCAAAAAAGTGTTTTACAATAGATATTAGGGTTCCTATGGAGTCCTGTGATGTCCTAACACATTCAGAAATAATGCTGTAACGGTTAGGTTTTATCTATTTCCTCTATTTATTTTATGACAACTTTGATCCAGCTTTATTCTTTTTGAAACTGAAAATCCTTTGGCTTAACTTCAGGAATTAATTTAAACTTCATCTACATCTGAATCCAGCAACTTTTTATATTCAAATTCTTTATAATCTGTGTGCTAGAGGGTAAGGGAATGAATGAGAAAACAATTTACTTTTATTTATATATTCAAATACAAACATATTTTTGGGGGTCTCTACCTTACTCTCTACCAGTCAATATTCTTGACACTATGGAAATAGAGATGAACAAGAGGGGCAAGTTCCCTTTTCTCAGAGCTCACTTTCCACTGAGGAAACCAAGCAGTTAAACATGTAAACCAGCACCAAATTTAAGCAAGATGATGAACTAAGAAAGAAACAAATAAGAGATGTAATACATGCAATCTCTGTAAGAGGTGATGTTTGAATTGAGGCACAGCTCCAGCCATGTGAAAAATCCTGCATAAAAGGGTACTATTTATAGGGAACAGCAAATGCTAAGACCTCAAGAAGCAAAAGAATTTGAGTCTATTTTAGGAAGAGAAGAGAGACCAGGGTAACTAGTACCAAGAGCAAAAAGGAAAGAGGTATGAAATGAGCCTTCGAGGAAAGCAGAGACAGGTTTTTGTAAGGAGTTTGCATTTTATTGGAAATGCAATGGTAAACTATTGAACTTCCTGGTTAGACTCAGTGGTTAACATCACAAGACTAAATCATAAATATTTCAAGATGTCAGATAACACGTAAAAAGATTATGAATCATTTCGTGGAAGATTTTTTCATCATGAAGTCTAACATTTATCTTCCATACTCTATGTCATTGCTAAAGAGATGAGGAGATCTTAGTTATGAAGTTAAGTATGGCTATTATTTTAAAGGATATAATTTGGAAAGTTAGTAGTTTACATTTTGAAATGATTAATTTTATAGATCATGAATAAGGAGCAATCTACACGGAGGAAGTGGTTGTGGGATAAGGAGGTAAAAAGGTTTAAGAAGCTAATTCATTTTTATTATGTTGAGATGAGCTGAAGAAGGCTTTCTGAAACAGGGGTTATGAAATAGGGGTTAATATTATTCATTATTTTATACCTGCTTCAAAATGCAGATGTTAATTTTAATAAATTTGGCAACTATAGAAAGGTACAAAGAAGAAAATAATAATAACCCATAATAACATTACTTTCCAGTCTTTCTTAATTACTGTAATATATATTTGACAAAATTGAAATTTTATAGGATATGAAATTTTACAACCTAATTATTTTCATGTAACATTATATTTTTGGTAATTTTTCATGTCAATTAATATTCTTTGACAACATCATTTTAATATTTATATAATAATTATTCTTGTGGTTCTACAATGATTTGTTTATTTACCTGTTTTGATTCATTTTTTCTTCTTTAACCTAGAAGGGGTTAATGAGAAATTGTTACTCATAGCACTTTTTTATTTTAAAATTTGTCTCACTATGTTAGAAGACACAGGACCAAATCCTTGGCAAGCAGAAATATAGGAATTCTTGGTGATGGGACACTTTTCTTTTAGTTCTGTTACTAAGCATCACAGTGACAAATAACACAACCTCAACAATGACAACAAAAATTACTAAGGGCCCAAATATTAGAGTGTATTTTATATGGATATGTCAGAAAAATATTTTTTCTGAGGTGTTCTCCCCCTTACTTCATATCTGGTGTGGCTTTAGAAGTTATGCTTAGCGTGGGATGAAGTGGGCAATACACATTCATTGATTCTGAATTCAAAGTATAATTCCTAACCACCAAGAGGATTCTTATATTTCTGCTTGCCAAGGATTGGTCCTATGCGTTCTAATGTAAAGAGATACATTTTTTTTTTTTCTTAGAAAGAGAGAGAGCATTAGAGGGAGACAGGGGGTGCAGGGGAAAGGGGCAAAGGGAGAGGGAAAGAAAGAATCTCAAGCAGGTTCCACACTCAGCTTGAGCCCGATGCAGAACTCAATCTCAAGACCTGAGATCACGATCTGAGTTGAAACCAAGAGTCAGACACTTAATTGACTGAGCCACCCAGATGCCTGGTAATGGGACACATTTTAACATAACTGTCATGAGGGGCACCTGGATGGCTCAGTCGGTTAGGTGTCTGACTCTTGGGTTCAGCTCAGGTCATGATCTCAGGGTTGTGAGATGGAGCCCTGCATTGGGCTTCACCCTCAGTGTGGAGTCTGCTTGAGATTCTTTCTCCCTCTCCCTCTGCCCTTCCCACTCGTGCTCACTCTCACTCTCTCTAAAATAAATAAATAAATCTTTAAAAAAAACTGTCATGAGTAAGAAGATCTTTCTGGAGGCCAAGATTGACACTACAGTTTTATTAGAGATACCTGGCTTCAGTCTAAAGGTCAAATGCCATTTATATATTTTTAAAAATTATTTATCATCTACTGTTTGCTAAGAAAGGTGATCTCTGCCTGGAAGGAGCCTTTGTTCTAGTGAAGAGACAAATATCAATCAAGTAATCAAATAATTGCAAAGTGTCTTAGAAAAGACAAGCATTATTATGAGAAAGCCTAACAAGGGACCTGTCTTAGCCTGGGGAGGGTCAGCAAAGTCTTCCTTAAGGAGTGGCATCTGAGCTGAGATCTTAAAGAGAAACAGAGGTTAACTAGGTACAGAGGAAAATCTTCCAGATAGGAGGAAAAATAAATTAAAGACTCATTGCTTAAATAATAAGTGTTACGAATCCTGGGAGGAAAGTGTTTTAACTAGCTCAAACTACTGCTTAGGTTTTCACTAGAGTCTAGTCAGTTTATTAGTCATATTTTATGCATTTACATTAAATGGCAATATAATCTACTAAGCAACCATCACTGACTCTAAATGGTGAGATATAAATATTAAAAGAGAACAAGAAACAGCATTGGCTTTTCAGTGTTCTCTCACTTAAAGCATTTGAACCAGAAGCTCATTTAAAAGAATAAAGACCCAGGGAGCTTGGGTGGCTCAGTTGGTTAAGTATCTGATTCTAAATTTCTGCTCAGGGTCATGATCTCAGAGTCATGATATCAGGGTCGTGAGATCAAGTACTGTGTCAGGCTTCATACTTAGTGTGGTATCTGCTTGTCCCTCTGACTCCCCCTCTGCCCCTCTGTGTGCTCTTCTCTCTCTAAAATAAATGAATAGATCTTTTTAGATCATATGATCTTTAAAAAAAAGAACAAATACCCATGCTTTGTACCATATTACATATCATTAGAGTGTATAACAATAATTGTGGGGAACTGGGAAGCAGAAACACAGAATCACTACTTTTAAGACGGTTTTTAGCTACAAAGACAGATTATTTAGCTTTTTGCTTACAGTTTATCAAATGAGTTAGAAAGAAAACAAAATGACAAGTCTTTGTCATGGGTAAGTAACATCTAGAAATATGCTCATGGTCATTGTCAACATGGAAAGTCCTTTAATATGCATTTTAACCAAAATATCCCAAATTGCCAGTTAATAGAAGTAGTAGTAGGATTAACAATAATAGTAGTGTTAATTGTAATAGTTACTATTTACTCTGAGTTTTCCATGAATTTACCAGGCTAGTGCTTTATTGCTAATACTTACAATTACTGTCCAAGACAGACACTGTGATTTCTGCTTTACAGAATATACAGTTTAAGTCCAGAGAGGTTAAGTGAGCCATTCAAGATCACATAGAAAACAATGGAGTGAAGTAAAACACAAAACTATAAAACTCTAGAAGATAATAGGAAAAAAACCTAGATGACCTTGGGTATGGTGATACCTTTTCAGATGCAATACCAAAGACATAATCCATGAAAGAAATATTTAATAAGCTGGACTTCATTAAAATTAAAAACTTCTGCTCTGCATTGGAAGATAAGCCACAGACTGGGAGAAAGTTTGCAAAAGACATCTGATAAAGAACTCTTATCCAAAATATGCAAAGAACTTTCAAAATTCAACAATAAGAAAACAACCCAATTAAAAAATGGGCCAAAGACTTTTGAACTGAAACCCCACCAAAGAAGACATATATAATATGTACAATATGCAAATTGTGTGTATATATACACATAAAAATATGTACAATATACTACATATATACACAAAAAAGCATATGAAAAGATGGTCCACATCATGTCATAAGAACAACACAAATTAAAACAACAAGATACCAGTACACACTTATTAGAATGGTCAAAATCTATAACACTTTAACAATAGCACATGCTGGCAAGGATGTGAACCAATAGGAATTCTCATACATTGCTGTTGGGAATGCAAAAACGTACAGCCACTTTTGAAGAAAGTTTGGCAGTTTCTTACAAAACCAAACTATACTTTTATTGAATGATCCAGCAATCTTATTCCTTGGAATTTATCCAAAGGAGCTGAAAACTTACGTCCATACAAAAACCTGCACATGTACATTTACAGCAACTTTATTCATACTTGCCAAAACTTGGAAGCAATTAAGATGTCCTTCAGTAGTACATCCAGACAATGTAAGATTATTCAGTACTAAAAAGAAATGAGCTATCAAGCCATGGAAATTCATGAAGGAAACTTAAGTGCATATTAGTAAGTGAGAGAAGCCAGTCTGAAAGGTTACACACTGTACCATTCCTACTGTATGATATTGTGAAAAAGACAAAACTATGAACACAGTAAAAAGATCAGTGGTTGCCAGGGGTAGCAGTGGGGAAATGAATAGTGGGGAGAGATGAATAGGCAGAGCACAGAGGATTTTTAGGATAGTGAAAATACGCTGTATGTTATAATGATGGATATATGTTATTATATATTTTGTCCAAACCCATAGAATGTATAACACAAACAGTGAATCCTAAGATAAACTATAGACATTGAGTGATTATGATGTGTCAGTGTAGGTTCATCCTTGGTAGAAAAAAAAGTAGCACTTTGGTGAATGATGTTGATAATGGGAGGGAGGCTATGCATTTGTCTGGGAAGGGGATCTATGGGAAACCTTTACTTTCAATTTTGTTATAAACCTAAAACTGTTTAAAAAACTGTCTTAAAAAAGAAAACAAGTTTTCACTTTGAACAGGCTCAAAGTGCCAAGGAAGGTGAATGAAGAAAAACCCATACCTAAGCTGAGCGGCGCTGGGCGGGGTCGTGAGGCCGCAAGTCAGCCAGAGGCTCCCCGAGCCCGCGCAGCTGCCCTCGGCCGGTCCCCTGGTCAGCGTCTGCATCTGGGTCCGGAGCCCTCCTCCAGTGGGCACGATGCGGAGGAAGCAGTGACCCCGAGAGAGTCCGGAGCGTGGGCGCGGGGTCCTGCTGCCATGTCCCACCAACCGCTTAGCTGCCTGACTGAAAAGGGGGACAGACCCAACTAAACCACAGGAAATGGAACCCCCAACCTGGCTCACCCAAACCTGGACACATTCACTCCAGAGGAACTGCTGCAGCAGATGAAGGAGCTCTTGATTGAGAACCATCAGCTCAAAGAAGCCATGAAGCTAAATAATCAGGCGATGAAAGGGCGATTTGAAGAGCTTTCAGCCTGGACAGAGAAACAGAAGGAAGAACGCCTTTTTTTGAGATACAGAGCCAAGAAGCCAAGGAGCGCCTCATGGCTTTGAGTTATGAAAATGAAAAATTGAAGGAAGAACTTGAAAAACTAAAAGGGAAAACAGAAAAGTCCCTTGAGTTCCAGGACCCCATTGGGGACCCCAAAGTCCCCAGGGCAGAAGCAGACCAGGAACTGGAACAGCTGAAGACCCAGGTGGCCTATCTCCAAGCTGAAAAGGCAGATCTGCTGGGGATTGTGTCAGAACTCCAGCTCAAGCTGAACTCAGGCGGCCCCTCTGAAGACTCCTTTGTTGAAATCAGGATAGCTGAAGGAGAAGCAGATGTGGCGGTGAGAGAAATCAGGACGAGTCCTGGGCCCGCAAGAATTGATTCCATTGACAAGAACAAATCTACAGAAAGCTTCAGGAATTATTTGGAATTTTAGAAATTAACTGTGAGCCAGCTCCTTCTTTGTCTAAGGGAAGAAAGCCAGAAGGCAGAGAAGCTTGAAACTGCACTCAAGGAAGCCAACGAAAGAGTTTCCTGTTTTGAAAAGAAAGCCAGTGATGGTTTTGAGGTTGAGACCCAGACGGAGGGTAGCACAGAAAAGGAGAAAGAAGAGGAGAAAGGCCCAGAAACTGCTGGAAGTGGAGACGTTGAACCTTCAGGTGACAACTCTATTTAAGGAGCTTCAAGAGGCTCATACAAAACTCAGTGAGGCTGAGCTGATGAAGAAGAGACTTCAGGAGAAATGTCAGGCTCTTGAAAGGAAAAATTCTGCAGCTCCATCAGAGCCGAATGAAAAGCAAGAGCTTGTTTATAACAACAAAAAGTTGGAGCTACAAGTGGAAAGCATGTGATCAGAAATCAAAATGGAGGAAGCTAAAACTGAAGAGGAAAAGTCCAAGTTAGCCACTCTCCAGTTGACACAAAACAAGCTTCTTCAAGAATACAATAATTCATTGAAAACACTCGAGGAACTGAAAAGGAAAGAGTCAGAAAAAGTGGATAAGGTGGTAGTGCAAGAACTAAGTGAAAAGCTGGAACTGGCAGAGAAGGCCCTGGCTTCCAAGCAGCTTCAGATGGATGAGATGAAGCAGACCATCGCCAAGCAGGAGGAGGACCTGGAAACCATGACTGTTCTTCGGGCTCAGATGGAGGTTTACTGTTTGGACTTTCATGCTGAAAAAGCAGCAAAAGAGAAGATACATGAAGAAAAGGAGCAACTGGCCCTGCAGCTGGCAATCCTGCTGAAAGAGAATAATGCTTTTGAAGATGGAGGCAGGCAGTCCTTGATGGAGATGCAGAGCCATCATGGGGCGAGAACCAGTGACCCCGACCAGCAGGCCTACCTCATTCAGAGAGGAGCTGAGGACAGAAACTGGTGGCAGCAGCAACAGTGGAATATTCCAATTCATTCTTGCCCCAAATGTGGAGAAGTTCTGCCCGACATAGACACACTCCAGATCCATATTATGGACTGCATCATTTAAGTGTTCGCATCTCACTTCCCCCCAAACTGTTGGTAAATATCAGATTTTTTTCCTCCAAAAAAAAAAAAAAACCCATACCTAAGTGATGACAAGCCCTCCTTTATTTTCCCCTCTAAACCTGTAAGCCTTCCTGCCTCTGTGCCATCTTTTCCTTCTTCCCATCTGGTTCCAAAGGAGAATGCAACCATTCCCCAAAAACTTACCTCTCACTTGTACCCTGGTCTGAGAACTCACATCTGCTTAAGGTCTTTTCTCCTTCAGTTAGTCCCTTTCCCTCCAGCTGTATCATTTCCATCAACAGGCAATTATGTTCTAGAATTCTTATCCTAAAGCAACAATAAAATCCTCCTGTTATGTACATTCTGTCTTAGATCCTCATTTCTCAGCTTACTTGAGAATTTTCCTTTGTTGTCATTTTTTAAAAATAAGAGATATTACTTTCTCACCTTTCTCACTATTTCTCAATCTTTCCAGTATTTTTTTAAAGAATTGTTTACTTAGCTGCATCCAATTCCTTTCTTCTCATTCACATCTCAGCCCACTTCTGCCTGGATTCCACCTCCAGAAGTCCACTGGCACTGCTTTTGTCAAGGGTACCAGAGACCAGATACTGATAAATTCAATGGATTTGGGGTTCACCTTAATCAGCCTCTCATCAGAGCTTGACACAGCTGATCACTCCTTCCTCCTTAGAAACTTATGTGCTCTTAATATTTTTTCCTTAACTCATTGGCTTTTACTTCTCAGTCTCTTTTGCTGATTCCTCCATTCTTACCAACCCCTAGTAGACTTCTTCAGATTTTTCACTCTTCCTGATGTCCTCCCTTTCTGTACTCTCCCTAACTTATCTCATAGTTCACTTGGTGTAACTACTACAGATGTTTTGTCAACTCTAATATCTATATTTCTGGTGCAGACATCACCACTAAGCTCTAAGCTCTAGAGTTGTGCATTCAACTTCTTCCCTGACATCTCAACTTACATATCTTAGCATTTCAAATTTAAAACATTCAAACCATGAAATAAAATGCGGTTCTCACAATCTACCCAGTTTCTCACACCAAAAACTCTAGGAGTCATACCTGGTTTCTTGCTATATCAAGTCAAAGAGCAAACCCTGTTGATTTTTTCTCTAAAGTATGTCTTCATCTCCTTTATTTTTAAGTAACCTCTAGGTTACTTATTTTAAGTAATCTCTAGGTACCTCTCTTCATCTCCTTTATTTTTAAGTAATCTCTACACCTAACATGGGGCTTGAATTTTTAACCCCAAGATCAGGAATCCCGTGCTCTACTGAATGAGCCAGCCAGGTGCCCTCTTCATCTCCTTTATTACAAATAATCAATTATAGTGACTTATTATGGTCTCCTTCAGTTACACTATACTTTTTACAAACATAATCTCACTCAGTGCTGCTAATAATCATGTAAGGTGGACTAGAGAGGAAATGGATTCATTTAAGGTAATTAATTTGACCAAGTTCACACAGTAAGTAGTACAGATGAAATGCCAAACTAGTGGTCACAAGTATGTGAACAAATGATCACTAACATTTTGATTACCTGCTATGTGTTACACATTTTCCATATTTACTTTAATCCTCATAACAAGAACATATAATTGTTATTATATTACAAATAAAACAGGAGATTTAAGCCAGTTGTCTCAACTTAGAGTTCTCTTTGCTTCCATTTTCAAATTCCTTTTAATTTCTTTCCATTCTTCTCAATACCACCAAAGACATTTTTTTATAAAAGCATGATTCCCATCATGTCTTTCTTCTGCATAAAATCCTTTAACAGTTCAGAATTGGTTACAGAATAACGTCCTTACCATGATATTGAGATGCTTTTATAACCTGGCCACTGTCTTCCTTTCCAGCTTCATTTCTTCCTACTTCTTACCATATACCCTGGATTCCAGCCATATCGACTGCTTTAGAGATCCAGTTTGAATAGGCTGCACTCTTTCTTTCCTCTTCTGCCTTGAAAGTTCATCCCACATACAGTAGACACTGTAGTTGCCTTGCTATCATCTGTTTTGTTTCTTTCAATAGCTACCCCCACTTTGTTTACATATCCAACTTCTCTGGTACTATGGTTTGAGCTCTCAGCTCTAGCCAATCATCATGATTTTACACTCTGGTTTCAGAGTTTCTGGTTCAGATGACCCAAGTAGAGACAGTAAGACATAAAGTGAGGTTTATGTGAAAAATATTTCCTGACTCTTCTCAGGGGATTCTGGAATTCTTCTCTTGCAATTGATGTGTAGTTAGTAAGCCATTTTAAGAACATGAAGGAAAATGGATCTTAAACTGAAGCTTGACATTCAGGAAGGCAGAGGAAAGAAAGGATTATGTCAGGTCTTCCCTTAATGACATCACTAAGCGGCTGAAACAAACCAACATTGAAGCTAACTTTACCTCTAGACTTTCCAGTTATGTGAATCTCTTTTATTCACAGATTTTTCTGCTACTTGCAACTGAGAGCAGCTAAATATTACACCACATTTTATCATATAAACAATTTCACTAACAACTGGCCTTCCTAATATCTTAGTTGAAGTATTTTTTTTTTCTTGGTGTAAATTTCTTTTGTACACGTTTATCAAAGCCTGTATCACATTGCTTTAATGATTAGTTTGCTCCCCTAGGAGACTGAACACCTAAAAGGAAAGGCGTTCATGTTTTTTGCTGCTCTATGAGTTTGTTATCAGACTGAGTGTGCTCATAAACAGCCCACCATCTATCTTGAAAACACTTTTATTTAATGCAATTTCTCAAGCTCAGCACTATTGGTATTTTGGGACAGATACATCTTCATTGTAGAGGGCTGTCCTGTACAATGTATAATATTTAGCAGCATCCTTGGCCTCTACTCATTAGATGCTGGTAACATAACCCCTTCCCCCAATGTGTGACAATAAAATGTGTCTAGGAATTGATAAATATTCCCTTGGAAGTAAAATTGTCCAACTGAGAACTACTGACTTAATAGAGTGATCAAGAGTATGAATTTTTTTTTTAAGAGAGAGAGAGAGTGTGCACTAGAAGAAGGGGAAGAAGGAGAGAAAGAATCTTAAGCAGGCTCCATGCTGGGCTCCATCTCACAACCCTGAGATCATGACCTGAGCCAAAATCAAGAGTCGACACTTAACCAACTGAGCCACCCAGGCGCTCCAAGAGTACAAATTTTATTACAAATATTTTCTTGGGTTTTTAAGCTAATGGCAATTCATAGAAGTTAATTCTTACAAGATCATATTATATCCATCCTTGAATATACAAAGAAAGAGCTAAAAATCCGAGAAAGGGCAAAGTATAATGTTTTGTGAAAACTATTGTTTTGGTATGTAATAAAGGAGTGTGAAGGTAAACTCACATTTACTGGGTACAGGATATGATCTCATACACCAAACCTGCTTTTCTCATAAGCCAATCTCCCTCCAGAAACTTCTCATTCCAAAAGGATGGGTCACTTTCATCATTGAAAAAGGAAGGACCAAAAAGAGGAGAACATTTCTTGTAGGTAAAGAATATTATATTAGGTTCCTGTAACAGAGCTTCACACCAAACCTCTTTCATCACTTCCTTGTTTCTTACACATACCCAGCCTAATCCCTAATTGGTTTCTCTCCATGTAGAGTGAGATCTTTCAAATTGTTACTAATTATAAACTTCTTCAGAAGCAAGGTGTTTTCACTGAGGGTGAACGTGCAGGTACTTGAGCCCACACAACCTCCTTGGCCTCGGGGCAAGCACTTCTGCCTGAACCGCCTTCTCTAACAGACAGGATGATGAACACGGAAGCTGTAGAACTGGGTGAGCCAAGCCAAAAACCTTGTTTGGATGATTAAGTGTTCTGTAATACATAAAGAATTCAGAGAAATGGTGCAAAGTGAATGCACCTCACCATGATCTGACAGAATAATCTATAGTCCCTATCTTTATGTCCAAACATACTTTTATTTATACCAATCACTACTTGAATACATCATTTTGGTAAATGTGAAAACTAATTACTGAAGGCAAAATCTGTAACTTACAATCATGAATTTTGACTTTTCTTTTTCCCCATCTCTTCGGTTGAAGCAAACACAATGTTTGCCTTTGAATCTAAATGTAGTTTTAATATTAATTTTCATATATATTTACTTAAAAGTTTACAAGACTTCAGTTAGAAGTCTAACTTCAGTTAGAAGTCTTGATTCCAAGAACAAGGACATTAATGAAAGCCATAACAATTATATATGATATTAATAATTAAGGTCCCTGATATGATTAAGAATGACCATGATGTATGGTATGGTTCATTTCCTCAGATACTCCAGAAAACAATATAATTTTAAGAATTGATCTAGCCATGGATAGAATGTCTATATTTCCTCTATAGAAAAGAGATTTTTACATTAAAAAATTAAGTCATGACCATAATAGAATTCCCCTGGAGCCTAGAATGGAAGACTGTAATGGGTATTTTTTTTTTAAGATTTCTTATTTATTTATTTGTCAGGGAGAGAGACAGAGCACAAGCAGAGGGAGAAGCAGGCTCCCCGCTGAGCAGGGAGCCCTATGCAGGACTCAATCACAGGACCCTGGGATCGTGACCTGAGCTGAAGACAGCCGCTTAAGGGACTGAGCCACCCAGGTGTCCATGTAAAGGGTATTTTTATTTTTGCTTTGTAGATGGTAATATTCTTTAGGGTTAGCTTGGGGGTAGATACTAAGTCTAAGATTGTGTTTTTTTTTTTTAACTTTCCTAGGTTTCTATGAATATTTTGAATAGTTAACAGAGCCAAAATATTAACTGATATAATAATTTCTCACTATTCTGATTCTCTATCCTAATGCATGTGGAGCCACTTGTCTCTATCTTTATATCCTGCCTAATAATACTATCCTATCTACTAAATTCCTATAATATACTATGCATGTAGTATGCCAATAAATTATCCTCCCCCCAAAAGAACTCTGAGATGATACCTTTATTCCTATTTTATGAATGAGAAAACTGAGTTTGGAGAAGTCGGGAACTTACCCAAAGTCACATAGCTTGCAAGAAACAAATCGTGTTCTTTCTACGAAAAAAGGCAATTAGTACCTCATCCATCAAATAGTCATAAGACAGAAGACAGAAGGGATCATCCGGGTCTTTGTGTTCCACTAAAGGAAGTTTTTTTTTTTTTTTCTTAAAGTGAAAGCTTGCGCAAGCAGGGGGCGCAGCAGGCAGAGGGAGAAGCAGCTCCCCGCTGAGCAGGGAGCCCAATGCGGGACTTAATCCCAGAATCCTGGGATCATGTCCTGAGCTGAAGGCAGATGCTTAACGACTGAGCCACCCAGGCACCCCAAAGAGGAGTCTTATTATTGAATATGTAGGTGGCAGGCACAAAGCTGGAAGTGAAAGCTAATAAAACTTCAAATGAACTTAGCAGGTAAAAGAACGGATATCGCAAATCAGCAAGATGAAATTATTATAACGACGGATGTAGTGGCCTAGACTTACCTTTAAAAAAACATCCATTTGGGCACCTGGGTGGCTCAGTTGGTTAGGCGGCTGCCTTCGGCTCAGGTCATGATCCTGGAGTCCCGGGATGAAGTCCTGCATCGGGCTTCCTGCTCGGCAGGGAGTCTGCTTCTCCCTCTGACCCTCTTCCCTCTCGTGCTTTCTATCTCTCCTTCTCTCTCTCTCTGAAATAAATAAATAAAATCTTTAAAAAAAATAAAATAAAATAAAAAAATAAAAAAACATCCATTTAAAAAAAAAATCCGTAAAGAATGGGTGGTTGTTTTGGGGTGAAGCCTTCTCTCTCGATAATCATTGGTCATAAGCAGCTTACAACCGTCTCTTTGTCAAATATCTTAGGCCATTGGAGTCACATGGTGTTTATAGCGTTCCCCTTATCTATCAACCTAGTAACCCTAGCAGAAATAAAACTGATTTGTTTAGCCTGATTTGTTTTTTGGAACTCATGCTGGATTCTCACTGGAAACTACATGACTCAAGTTTTCCTAAGCTATCCATTTAATAATATATTCTAGAAAAATTTCCCAAGGATTGATGCAAAGTTTACTAGCTAGAAATCCCTGAGCTCTATCATTTTCTTCTTTTTTAAAACTATCAGAACAACTTTCCTTTGGCCTTCTGCCATCTTTACACAATTTTTCAAAGACAACCAATGGACAGCTTTATGTTCATGTACCCAAGTACTTTCAGAAAACAGGTTACAACCTGGACCTGTAGTTTGAACACAGATTAAAGTTATTAGTTATAGGTTAGGAAAGGAAAAAAGTTTTCTTTTTGTGACTTGTTGATTTTAGTTCCCCATTCCTAAATAATGGGCCTCTCTGCCTAATTCTTATTATTCTGAAAATCTAGGATGGAAGATAGGTAAAGAGAAGAGAGAGGAGAAGAAGAGAAGAGAAAGAAGAGAAGAGGAAAGGAAAGAAAAAGAAGGAAGGAGGAGAAGGAGAGGAGGGAGGCAAGGAATAAAAAAAAGAAAAAAAATTTTTGTTTAGCATCATTTTTCAATTCTCCATTGATTATGAACCTCAAGACACCATAAAGTCTCCCAAGCTTCACATTATTCATAGATTTCTCAACTAGTTCTTCCTTGTCTTAATTAAACCCAGAGAGTTTCTCTTCCCACTTCCATTTAAAACATTAAATTTTCAAAAGAATAAGTCAAGAATTTTCATAAACTACTTTTACTCTAATCAGAAGGACAGAAGATACCTGATTAATGGAAATCACCTATAAACACAATATCTTGTTTATATACAGTACTATGTTGCAGTGCCTTAATGCAGAGGATCCATTTCAAAATCATCTTAAAAATAGCCAACCTACTCAAAACATGTTTTTACTTCTAAGAACACAGATGCAGAGCCAAGAAACTAAGAAGTTCTGGTGCTAATAGGAAAGTTAGAAAAGCCATTCACAGAGAAAACATTTGTGATTAGTTAGTACAAACTTTCCCTTAAAATATATCTGGTTTTGTTTGCACTTCTAATGAAGTATTTTCCCATCTTGTCATAAAATTATTGTAGAGCATCTGTTTAAAGGCAGCATTGATTTTAACACATTATCTGAGAATGTCTCATATTTGGCATATGAATGTAACAGAATAGTTGGCCATTTAAAAATACAGTCATGGAGCACTGGGTGTTATACGAAAACAATAAATCGTGGATCACTACATCAAAAACTAATGATGTGTTGTATGGTGACTAACACAACATAATAAAATTAAATTAAATTTTAAAAAAAGAGCTTATATGAAAAAAAATACAGTCATGGGGTGCCTGGCTGGCTCAGCCAGTAGAGTGTGCGAGTCTTGATCTTGGGGTTGTGGATTCAAGCCCCATGTTGGGTGTAGAGATTGCTTACAAATAAAAAAAAAATCTGAAAATACAGTTGATGTTTATTTAAAATCTGAAATGCAATGTAAAGGTACTGTTTGGAAAAATATAGTATTTCTTCTTTTCTATGTACCCACTCTAATTTCTTGGGTTCTTCCTTGTCCCCAGCCACATCTCCCATTCTCAATCATCACATTATATCAACTCTCACTTTAGTAAGTGATTCTAAATTTCCATTTCCAGTCTTCTTTTCTTGCCCAAGATTTAGGCCTTTAAAACAATCTCCTCCTCACTCCATCTTCAACTAAGCAAGAAAAAAGGAAGGGAATCCTGTTGTTTCTAACCTAGAAAGATTTCCTGTGCTGTACCTTCTGGCCTACTACCTTACTTTAGGCCTCTCATAATCTGTCACCAAGATAATAAGAATAGCCTTTAATTGGTCTCCTGCTAAACAAAATTTTCCCATTCTTATCTAATATCCACACTGCCGTATCTGATAACTTTCTAATTTTTATCTTTGGTTGGATCCCTGTTGCCTTCAAAACAAAAGTGGCACTCATTGGCATCAGAATCCACAATTGATCCCCACTGATATCCTGAGCCTCATATGACCCACCTCTATGCTCCTATCTCTGGATAAACCATGAATACATCCTCACCTGAATATGCCATGCTCTTTCACAACAGGGTATTTTTGATTATTCATTTCACTGGGCCTGGAAATTTGTTCTTCTATTCTCAAATAACTTCTGATTCTTCAAGCCCACTGCAAATATCACTTCCTGTGTGATTTGATTTTCTTACTCAGATAGAATTAACCATTTACTCCCCTTTGCCTGTAGCACTCAGTGTTCAGTATACTCTTCTTAAATAGTCTCTCTAAAAAAAGTTAATTACTAACCTTTATCAATGTTTTAACATTGGATTTCATGTACTTATATTTTCCTCCAGTTGTCTAATGTGTTTAAGCCTAGTCTGCCCAATAGGAAGACAATAAATAAATTCCTAGAGGTGAGGCATTGAAAGATTCATAGCCTGAACTAAATAATAATCTTACACTAAATAAACTACCTTTACCTCAAAGTTAGTTTCCTAAATTAAAGTTTTTATCATTTCTGTGTAAAAATACCAAAACTTGATGTAATCTGTTATGTGGTCATTGCTCAGTCTACTTGGAATGTGATTTGAATATGTTAATAATTTGGGGAATTTTTTCCAAGATGATACATAAGGTGGATGAATATCACAGAGTTGACACAAGAAATTGAAATAGATCTCATTTAAAGTTACAGTGCAAATCATAAGTTATATGGCTTTCATTAGTTTTACAATAATCAAGAATAAAGTAAAAAAAGCAGCTAGTAACCTTCACCATTTTAGAGTTTCCAACATTACCCTAGTTATACCAGTATTAACAATCTGAATAAAAGCCTAGCATACTGTATATGCTTCTTATTCGTTTTTTTTAATAGTGTGAAGCTAGGTAAATTCTATTCTTTTGTAAATTTTATCTAAAGTTGACAGATTTTAATCTTTTTTAAAATCACTGAAAATACTTTAAAATGACTCCTGAGTGGGTTTGGGGACTTTTCAGTTTTCTTCATATGAGAAATATTGTTTTTAATAACAGAATTTTTTATTGTTTAACTTCTCACCCCCACTTTCATTAAGTATCTGGTGCCAATAACTTCTGAGCCTATAGGGATCTACAGTGGAAAAAAAAAATTTCTTCCTGAATCTCTCATTGTTTGTTTCAGATTCAGATTTCTTGGGTCTACTAAGTTACCACATACTTCAATATTTCAGTTTTTAAAATACTGAGCTCTTGCTGCTGTTCTTTCCTCTTCTCCTTTTTCTTCTCTTTTTTCTCTCAATATTTTATTTTGAAATATAATATACACACCTAAAAGTGAATAAAACATATATAGGCATCTATGGTGGGCAATATAATGGCTCCAAAGACATCCATGTCCTAATCACCAAGACCTTTAAATATATTATCTTACATGGAAAAAATATAGATGTGATTAATGATCCTGAGTGGCGCCTGGGTGGCTCAGTCAGTTAAGTGTCCAAACCTTGGTTTTGGTTCAGGTCATAATGTTGTGGTCATGAGATGGAGCCCTGAGTCCAGCTCCTTGATGAGCATGGAGCCTACTTGAGATTCTCTCTCTCCTCTTCCCCTGCCCCTCTCCCCAACCCCCACTCATATACACACTCTCTCTCTCTCTCAAAAAAAAAAAAAAATCTGGGGCAGTTGGGTGGCTCAGTTGGTTAAGCCTTTGACTCTTGATTTTGGCTCAGGTCATGATATCTCAAAGTCATGAGATCAAGCCCCACATAGGGTTCCACACTGAGCATGGAGCCTAGTTAAGATTCTCTCTCTCTCTCCCTCTGCCCCTCCATCCCTCCACTCATGCTCTCTTTCTCTGAAAAGAAGCTCAATATGTGGATTTAATTCTGGATTACCGAATTGGCTCAATATATCCAGAAGGGTTATTACAGTTGGTCATAGAGAGGATGTGACTGCCCCTTGACCTGTGAAAAGGAATCCAGCAATCAGAGGCTCCTCACTCCCTCATCTGTCCTTGGAATGTGCATTCTGCTTGCCTTCCCTGCTCCCAGAAGTTGCCCCAAGGACAGCTTTGAGATAGTGATATGGTGTTGAGAACATCTGGATAGCATATATGAGTGAACCCAGTTAAGGCCCGTATATAAACTTTTAAGATTCAATGGGCAGATATGGAAATCTACTTGTCTTATGGCCACCAAAGTCAAGAATTGTATGTAAGTTCCCATGCTTATTAAAACTGCCACCTACCAATCTGAAGTGGCCTGCTTCTTTCCTTAGTCTTTCCCTGCTCTTTGATTATGGGGACCAATTTCAGATTATACCGAGGAAGCTCCCTAGGAGGTTGCAAACCAAAAAGGTGAGTAAAGTGAAAGAGGAAGGAAGGAGAGGAAGTCAGAATGATATGTGAGAAGGTGCTGCTGCTTTGAAGATGGAGTAAATGAACTAGGAGCCAAGGAATGCCAGTGGCCTCTAGAAGCCGGAAAGGGGAAGAAACAAATCTTCCCCTAGAGCCTTCAAAAAGTAACATAGCACTGTTGACTCCTCAATTTTTGCTTAGTGAGACCTATGTTGGACTTCTAAGCCACAGAACTATAAGAAAATAAATATGTGGTGGTTTGGGGTTTTTTTTTAAAGATTTTATTTATTTATTTAGAGAGCACATGCTAGCAGGGGAAGGGTTAGAGGGAAAGGGAGCAAGAGAATCTCAAGCAGACTGCACTGAATGTGGAGCCTGATGTGGGGCTTGTTGCAGGGCTAAATCTCACGGCCCTGAGATTATGACCTTGAGATCATGACCTGGGCTGAAATAAAGAGTCAGATGCTTAACTGACTGAGCCACCCAGGCACCCCATAAATTTGTGTTGTTTTAAGTCACTATGTTTCTGGTAATTGTTAAAGTAGCATTAGTAAACAAGCACAGCATAATATAAAAATAATTAAAAGTTAATACCCATGCAACCATCATCAAAAAATAAAACACTTCCAGGCCCTTAGCTGCCCTCTCTTCCCCTGCCATATGTCCTTTCTCCAATATATCCCCTTTGTACTAAATGTAACTACTCTCTTGATATTTATGTCATACTATTCCTTGTTTTTCTTTATATTTTTACATGCCATGAATGTATACAAAAAATATACTTTAGTTTTGCCTGATATTTTTAGTATAATAAAGATGTATGCATTATGTCTCACTCCTTTAGTTCAACAGTATTTCTACATGATTCATGCACATTGCTGCATATAATTCTAGTCATTGTAATTTATTTTTTTATTAAAGCCTATTTTATCTGATATAACTATAGTTATACCAGCTTTCTTTTAGTAGTGCTTCTGTGCTATTTAATTTTCCATCCTTTTCAAATTTTCTGTATCCTTATGTTTTACATGTCTATTTTAAATAGCATATAGATAGGTTTTAAAGCAATCTGATAATCATTGTCTTTTAACTGGCATTTAGTCCATTTATACTTAATGTAATAAATGATAGATTTAAATTTAAATCGCCACCTTGTTTTGTGATTTCTATTTGTTACCTGTTTTTTTTTCCCCCTATCTCTCTTTCTTGCCTTTTTTGGATGAAGGAGCAGATTACTGAGTGTTTTTTATCATTCCATTTTTTTTCTTCTACTAGTTTGAAAATTTTGTTTTTACTCCTTTATTGTTGCATCCTTAACTTGTTCAAGTTAGATGTCTCCAATAAAGTAATAGATTTATCAGTGGTTAAAAATGTTCATGGGAAATTTTACAGATCAAGTGGACATCATCTGATCTTAGCCTCACTAAATGTAAGTCAACCAGACATATTCTTGTGGTGTGATGAAATGTAAGGCACACAATTTCACCTGTGCAATACTATTACTGATAAACCAAGCTACTGAATTGTATTCTTATGGACTGAACTCTGTCCCTCCAAGTTCACATGGTGAAACACTAATCCCCAGTGTGATATTTGGAGGTGTAGCCTTTGGGAGGTAAATTCATTTCAATGGTGGGGGCTTATAATGGGATTAGTGCTGTTTTAATGAGACACCAGAGAACTTATTCTACCTCTCTCTCTTTGTGTCCACAAAGAAGAGGTCATGTGCGCACACAGAGGGATGGTGGCCACCTATAAACCAAGAGAAGCAGTCTCAGGTTGAAACCTCTTTCCAGCAATTTCTTGGACTTCCAAGCCTCCAGAACTTTGAGAAAAGTAAATGTCTATTGTTTAAGCTACCCTGTATATGGTATTTTGTTATGACAACCAGACTAAGAATAGATCTAGTCAAACTAATCAAGCATCTAGGTCTAATTATTAGTTTACGGGAAATTTGGGGAAAAAACGAAAAATTTAAGTAGTAACCACCCATATCTAGAATATAGGCTATTTGATAGGACAAATACTCATTTTCTTCAGTAACTCAATGGGAGGAAAAAAATAGGAGTTTGGTGGGAGTGGGTGGGTGAAGGACACAGTTACAGAATAAGAGACAAAACCAAATGTAATGTGTGGGCTTTGTTTGGATCCTGACTATAATAAACCAACTGTAAAAGCTCATTTGGAAGATAATATGGAAAATATGAATGTGAACTGGGTATTAGATGTTATTAAGGAATTATAATTAATTTTGTTATGATAGTCACAAGGGATTGAATTTATTTTATTTTATTTCATTTTATTTTTAAGATTTTATTTATTTATTTAACAGAAAGAGAGACAGTGAGAGAGGGAATACAAGCAGGGGGAATGGAGAGGGAGAAGCAGGCTTCCCGCTGAGCAGGGAGCCCAATGTGGGGCTCCATCCCAGGACCCTGGGACATGACCTGAACCGAAGGCAGACACTTAATGACTGAGCCACCCAGGCGCCCCAAGGGAACTGAATTTTTAAAAAAGTCTTTAGCGGGGTGCGTGGGTGGTTCAGATGGTTGAGCGTCTGCCTTCGGTTCAGATCGTCATCCTGGGGTCCTGGGATCGAGCCCTGCATCAGGCTCCCTGCGCAGTGGGGAGCCTGTTTCTCCCTCTGCCTCTGCCTCTCCCTCTCTCTCTCTGACTCTCATGAATAAATAAATAAAACATTTAAAAATAAATAAATAAAAAAGTCTTTAGGGGCACCTGGGTGGCTCAGTTGGTTGGAGGTCTGACTCCTGATTTCAGCTCAGGTTGTGATTTCAGGATTGTGGCATCATGCCCAGCATGGAGACCACTTGGGATCTCTTTCAACCTCTCCCTCTGCCCTATTCCCCACTCTCTCCCTCTCTCTCTCTCTCTTGCTCTCAAAAAAAAAAAAAAAAGGTCTTTATGAGGGCGCCTGGTTGGCTTGGTCAGGGGAGCATGCAACTCTTGATCTCAGGGTTGTGAGTTTGAGTCCCACTTTGGGTGTAGAGATTATGTAAATAAATATTTTTTTGAAAAATTAAAAAATAAAATACACACACACAAAAGGGTCTTTATCATTAAAGATTCATATTGAAAGATTTATAAGTGAAATGACATAATGTCTATGATTAGCCATAAAATACTGTCTACTCCAGCAAAAAGAAAATAAAGGTGTAGGACAGGTGAAGGAAGATTGTTAAAATGTTAATTGCTGGAGCTAAATGACCCATACTAAGGAATTCACCAAACTATTATTTCTATATGATTGAAAATTTTGTGCATGATTTAAAAAATCTAAATAAAATATTTTTAAAATCTAGCATCAATAACTCTATTCTCTTACCAGAAAATAACTTCTGGGATTCTATTAGTTTCTTATTAGTGCTATAAAAGATCACCACAAATTTAGCAGCTTAAGACAACACAAGCCTATCATCTTACAGTTTTGAGATCTGAAGTCCTAAAATCAAGAAGTCTGCAAGTCAGCAAGGATGTATTTCTTTTGGAAGCTCTAGAAAAGAACCATTTCCTTACTTTTTATAGTTTCTGGAGGCCACCTGCATTCCTTTGTTTATGGTCTCTTTCCATCTTCAAGGTCAGCAGTATAGCATCTTCAAATATCTACCCACCTCTGTTTGTCTCTTTCTCTCTCTCTGTCTCTCCGTCTTGTTCTCTCCTTCTTTTCTCTCTCTCCTCTCTCATCTCCTTTTATGATTAAGACCTTACTGTCTCCCTCTTCTAACTTTTGTGATTATTTTGGGCCCATCCAAATAATCCAAAATAAGCTTCCTGTCTCAAGATCCTTAACTTAATCACATCTGTGAAGTCCATTTTGCCATATAAGGTAGAGAATTAGGATGTGGACATCTTTTAAAGGCCTACTATAAGGACTTGTGTACTATACTTGATTTACTTTAATTCTACATATTTTTCAAGACCCAAAAAAGAGAAAGGGAGGAATATACACAACTGAAGTGAAAGAAGTTCAGAGTTAGGGGGAAAATTGCCTTTCTTCATCACATATTTTATTTAGTATTTATAATTTGCCTTTAAGGATGTATTTCACAATTTGATTTCCTTCTTGATTTAACATCTATAAAAGGCCATAGCTAAAAACAGAAATATATATAGAAAAATTTTTAAAGAAAAAAAATTATCCATAATTTTACTACCCAAACATAACAAATTTGGGAGAATTTATTTTTAGCTTTTTATTTTCACTTTTTTTAAACAGTGAGATTATAGGGGTACCTGGGTGGCTCAGTCGGTTAAGTGTCTGCCTTTGGCTCAGGTCATGATCTCAGGGTCCTGGGATCAAGCCCCATGTCAGGCTGCCTGCTCAAAGGAAAGTCTGCTTCTCCCTCTGCCTCTCCCTTCCCCCCTGCTTGTGCTCTCTTTCTCTCTCTCTCAAATAAATAAATAAAATATTTAAAAAAAATAAAGTGAGATTATATATTATAAAAATATTTGGATCTTTTTGTACTTACATAATCCTATGTAATGATCATTTACTTCTATCATGGAATATTTTCAAAAATGTCATTAATACCTTTGTGTTATCCTATTGTTGGGATATGACATAATTTATAAAACCATCAACCTATTTTGAATGTATTTATTGTCTTACGAGTGATTACTAGAAATAGCATTATTGATTCAAAATATATAAACATTTTTTATGGTCTTGAAGTATAACAAGAATTGCCCTCTTGAAATCTTTGGACTTTTCTGATTGTAATTTTAAAACAGACCCAGAAAATGACCAGTTATTGCCTATTATTTTCTTACAATTCAGTTATATTAGCAGCTCTCTACCTTGTTTTGTTTATTGTACTTCCCACATTTTCTTTTATTTTTCTCTTTCTTTCATCTCTTGAGCATATTCACAGACACCAATGAGTATGGGGTTAAACAAAAAATAGGCTTTTTAGATGATCAAGACTTACTCTTACCTCCTATAATGGAGAAAAGAGATTTAGAATAATGAACAGATGGATCAGACAATCATTATTATACTCTAATCAAATGTTAACTGTAGGTGAAAGTACTGAATCCAGAAAAAAATAAAAAGTAACATTTTATAAAATTAGACACATTTGCAATGCTATTTATTTTTGCTTTCCTAGATTTCCTTTTGACCTCACTCTGTTTGTATAACAAATACTCAAATATATATTCAGAATTAGTTCTAAGGAATTTAGTGGTCAAAGATTTCAGACTTGCAATATTACAAAAATCTAAGGATTACTAAGAAAGGTAGCATGGGCCAGTGAAAAGAGCTATGATCTCTGAGTCAGAAGTTGATTTTATTACTAAGGGTTGAATGGCCTCAAAGGGATCATTTTAAGTCCACACTGTTATAATTTCTCAATTTATAAAATGGGAATAATATAGGATAGATATACCTTACATGAATATAATGAAGATAACATTGAAAAATTTATTTCAATTAGATTCACAAATATTTACTGAGCAGGCTGTCATATCTAGATGTAAAGATACAATAAAAAAGATTGCATGGTCCCAACTTCATGGAATTCATAAGAGTCTAATAAGAATGGTGACTCAAAAAAGAATGATGAATGTTACAAAAGGAACTGTCAGGGCTGCTGGGCAAACTGGAGAGCAAGGGAATTAACTGATGGAGGGAATTTCTTGAGGAGATGAGAGCCTAAGGCCAGGGAGAGGGAATAATAAAAAGAACTGGAGTCTTTATGAGTTAACAATCGGGCTACTTACAGGAATAAAAACAGAAAGCAGAACACGATTTGTTGACTTTCAGAGTATTTAAACAAATTAGTTGCCAACGTTTAAGAACTTCAAGATTACAGAAAAAAAAAAAGAAATTTCCAGATTTCTTGAAAAATGAGGATCTCACACATGGTAGCAACCAGCTGAATCCAGGAGCATCTACTTTCATTTAAGTACGTGCCCTCCAATTCGTCATAGAGACCACCCTACTTACTCTCTTACAGCTGACCTATTTTACATTAATCTGCCTCTGCCTATATTTGGGTTTTCAGTATCTGATCTGGAAATGAGACTGTACATTTGAAGAGCAGAAGTAAGTCCTGTGTACCTGGAGTGCAGAGACAAAGAGGAATTAGATTGGGAGCCTGAAGTGGCAGTGTTAAGGTTGTGCCAGATTGGAGCAGGCCTGGTATGGTCAATGGATAAAACTGGAGTCCTGGGGCACCTGGGTGGCTTAGTGGGTTAAGCATCAAACTTCAGCTTAGGTCATATCTCAGGGTCCTGGGATGGAGCCTCACATCGGGCTCTCTGCTTAGCGGGGGGGGGGGGGGGGGGGGAGGGGGGAGTCTGCTTCTCCCTCTCCCTCTGCCCCTCCCCCAACTGGTGCGCTCTCTATCTCTCTCTCTCTTTCAAATAAATAAATAACATCTTTAAAACAACAAACAAACACTGAAGGGGCTTGAGCAGGGAAATTACATGCCCATATTGGAGTTTTTAAAAAAGTTCTCTGTATGCAGAGTGAAAAAGGGATTGTAAAAGTGCCTTGAAACCTGAAGACTAGAAAGTATCAACTTGGATTATTTTGTCAAGTTTCAGATGAAAACAGAGGATGAATTTCAAATTTTGTGCAGACTGGTTCTATTCTGATAAAAAAAAAGTCATTGTGACTCCCTAGCTTTTTCTAAAGACAATAAAAGTTAGTCATATCTTGAAAAAAACATTGACCAAAATTATTCTAACATGAAGGGGAAAAAAAACTTGCATAAAAAGTGAAAAACCAGATGATAAAACCTGAGTGATAAAAGAAAACTTTCCCGTATGTTACAGAAAGGTCTTCCCCTTACTCAATAAAGTACATCCTAGTATTATTCAAATAAACTCATACAGACACACTGAAAAAGTTATAACTCAGAATGACCCATGGGGTTTATTTCCTGTTAGAGTCTATCCCTTGTTCTGCTCTCGAATTTTATTTGAATACATTTCAGCAATGATTCATTTTGTCAGTCTGCCAGAAGTCTTTCTTACTGAGCGAGTGGCATGTACTTCACGTACTTCAGCAGGAACACAATTGAGAGTTTACTGAGAATGCTTCCAAATACCTTATTTGCTAATTCAAAAATAAGTCATACTATTTTTTTATTGGTAATATGCCTCTCTGAGACTAAATATCATATGACAAACAGTGGAAGTTAAAACAGCAAGGGAACATGATCTAGGCATGACCTTGACCTACATTTTGGGCACCAGGTCTTCTTCAGTGAGATCCACTGCCTGGAATCTATGTGGAACCTGCGTCTGGTTTTCAGTGTAAGCCATCACCTCCCAGATGCAGCCTGCACCAGTGGGTACCATGCCACATCTGACAGTATGACACACACTCCTTTGTTGGTAATTCTTGTGCTCTAATATATTAGCAAGATTTTAGTCAAAACCATTATTTCGTTATTATATTCTCACCTACTCCTTCTCACCCTCATCTCCACCTCAAGGCTCGTCAGAAGTCTATGAATTGCTGAAGTAAAGCAATAATAATTAATAATAATAACTAATATTTTTTGAGTCATTATGTACCTGAGAATGTTCTAAGTGCTTTGTCATACCAATTCATTTTTTAAATTTTTTTAGAAGTTTTTATTTATTCATTTGAGAGAGAGAGAGAGCACAAGCAGGGGGACAAGCAGAGGGAGAGGGAGAAGCAGACTCCCTGCTGAGCTAGGAGCCCGAAGTGGGGCTCAATCCCAGGACCTGGAGATCATGACCCGAGCTGATGGCAGACACTTAAACATCTAAGCCACCCCGGTGCCCCCATAGCAATTGATTTAATCCTCACAACCACCCTATCAGATAAGTAGGGAAGTTATCCTTTTTACAAATAAGGAAACTGGGTTATATAGTGGTAAAGTCATCTGGAACCCTTGCTATTGACCACCACACTCTAGCTCTAGAGTCCATACTTCCAACCTCTTTTTTACAAACATTCTGCTGTACTCCGATTCACCTTTTTTCTGTAATGTTTAGCATTGCATTGGATGTGCTCTTTTCTGGACGTCTTCTAGGCTCCTCATGGACCTATCCTATCAGTCTACAAGTCCCGCCAGATGTAGCTACATAGCAGTGGCCCCAACTTAGGTTCAAGCTGGGATCCCTACTTTCCCCAACTCCAGGGTAATAGCCACCCACAGATCTTCCTTTGTCCTTCCTTCATCTCCATCAAGTCCAATTGACAACTTGATTTTTTGCTTCTACTTACTGCCCTTTTGGAGATAGCATTCCTTCTTCAGCTGAGAATGAGCAAATAAAGAATCCTTTCTCTTCACTGAGTCAGAAACAAGAAACAGAGGAAACCTTCTCTGCACGAGTATACTTATGGAAGCTTGGCTGGCAGCAAGGACTATGTGTTCCTAAGAACCAAATATCCCAGCTGCAACTATTGTCCCCTAGAGACAGTGGATTAAGCCAAATCTAGAGAGTCATCTCTTGAACTGTTCTTCTCCTTAACCCTCTCACTTCCATACAAGCAGCACATTTAAATTGTTGTTGAGTCCATCCATTTCCCTCCGTATTCATCCTCATTAATTTTATAAAAGAAAATCTATCTCTCACCTGAATCATTGAAAATGTGTTACCTGGTTTCCCAGACTTCCCTGCCTCCGCAATTCCATTTCATTTTTCAGGCTCTAGCTAAAGAATCTTTGCAAAATGCAAACCTAATCCACTTATTTCCATGCTCAAAGTCCTTCAGTGACTTTCCATTGCTCTTAGAATAAATAAAAAATTCTCAACATTGCTTTCAATTACCTAGCCTTCATTTATCTTTCCAGACTCATCTTTCATCATCTGTCCCAAACATGGCCCTACATTCTCTTCCATTCCATTAGTTGTAACTTCTCTTTGTTTTGCTAAGGTAATATATTTTTTTCCTGCCTACTGGTGTTTGCACATCTTTTCTCCCACACTTCTCACTGTCCCTTCTCCTTTGTCAGACTAGCCTATCCATGTTTTGTGTGCTTCTATATCTCCCTGTACTTCCTTGTGTTCATGGTCAGTTGCATTGCTATTGTTTGTATAGTTTGTATCTCTGGCTAAACTGTAAGCTCTGCCGGAACAGGAACTATTTTATTTTTATTACTATTGTGTTCCCAGCACCTATTACAGTGCCTGGCAAACAAAAGGCACTGGTAATCATTTATTGAATGAATGAGCACATGAGTAATCTGCCACATTACAGGTTAAATAGGTTTCCATGGATCTGTTTGAAGGCTAAACTTTCAAATTTACTTTTGGAATAGTTTGTTAATAATTTGGGATTTTGATCCATTTTATCCATTTGTTCTTTTAGAAGTGAATGTATTTTTACATAATCATCTCTTCCTTTCATCACTGACTGCTTCTAAATTTCCTATATTTGTTATTTGATTAGGAATATAGAATAAAACCATGGTCCAAGGTAGAGAAGTTAGAAATGGCAACAAGAACTAGATAGACTGGAAAATAGAAAAATAAAATGTTATTTATAAAGTCAAACTACCTGGTATTTATTGAGTGCCTAACAAGCACAGAGCTTGGAACTTAGGAGGCACTCCAAAAATATATGTTGACTTTCTTAATGAATGAAGCAAATTTTGAGAGTAGTTTTATCCCAATGTCCCTGATAGAGAAGGTTGTTGATAGCAGTGCAGACACCTCTCTGCCTACAAATCTAGACTAAGCATTGACTTTACAATTTTTGTTTCTAGTTCTCATGTGGAATAAATGTTTTGTGGGGTCTCTCTCTTACAGAATTACAAGCTGTGGACAGGACAGGTGCTTGAGGTATTGTGAGTCTTACAGAAGTTTTGGAAGTTCTCTTAGTGTCTTTCTGGCAGGAGGAGTGGTTGTGGATAGAGTTAGCTGTGGCCAGAGCTGGGAGCTAGGAGTAGTAGGCAGCCAAGAGGGGCTGGCTTGCCCTGAGAATCTGAGGACAAATGCTGGCAGCACTCCTGCTATTGGGATACTGAGCCTTAGGCCAGCAAGGAAGTATTGAACTGAGCCTTAACTCTCAGGTGATCCAGGATCCTTAGAGGGAACTAAAATGATCCTTAGCTGTGGGAACCCCATGGGTATCAGCAGAAGCACAATGCAAATCCTCTCTGTTGGAACTGCTGCCTAATTTAGACCCAAAGAAAGGACACATGGTAAAATAAGGCAATTTGATTAAAATTAAGGGTTACAAAGAAAACAGCAGTTAACATTATTACAGTCAGTAAAAACAATAAAGAACAGATTTAGACCCCTAAGCCTTCCTGTACAGACTTATAAACGTATGTGAAATGTTTAAAGAAATAAAGGATTCCATCGCAAAGATAACCAATTAAAAGCTATGAACCCATATATTTGAGGGGAAGTGAAACATCTAAAAATGAAAATACAGCTGTTGAGGGATGCCTGGGTGGCTCAGTCAGTTGGGCGTCTGCCTTTGGCTCAGGTCATGATCCTAGGGGCCTGGGATCGAGTCCCATATCGGGCTCCTTGCTCAGTGGGGAGCCTGCTTCTCCCTCTGCCTGCCACTCCGCCTGCTCTGCTCTCTCTCTTTCTCCCTCTCTAACAAATAAGTAAATAAATAAAATCTTAAAAAAAGAAAGAAGGAAAATACAGCTGTTGAAATTTTAAAAAACTCAATCAACAGTTAAGCAGCAAACACATCAGCAGAGAGAATTAATGATGCTATAGCTTGAGAAATTACACAGAATGCATCACAAAGAGACAAGGATACAGGAGATATGAAAGACATGTGGAGGACAGAAAGAGAGGGTTAACACAGACCTAGACAGAGTTCCAGAATAAGAGAACAGAAAGGAGAGGCAAAATTTAAACACAGTAGTTGCAATTCTTAAGATATAATAAAAGCATAAATCTCTGTAGAAACACAATATATTCCAAGTCAACTAAATTAAAAAGAAACCCTGAAAACATAAGATCACATACAAAGGAATGACGACTGGAATGAAAGCAATGGCAACAAAGGAAGTCAGAGAAATGGGATAATTTCTGCAAATTGTTGAGAGACAAAACTATCTTTCAAGAATGTGTAAAATAAAAACATGCCTAGATTAACCAAAACTGAGAAACTTTATTATTGAGAAATCTACACTAAAGAAAATAAAGCAATAAATATGTATGTGTGAAATCAAAGCAAATATTGACTATATAATTTAGAAAGAGCAATGTTGAATTTATGAGGTTAAAGAAAGGATAAGAATAAAATTCTGGAGAAAATTAGCATAGTAGGGAGGAATAGAGTTAAAGTGTTTTGAGGTTTTTATATCTGGGGAGGGGTTAAGATATTAATTAATTCTGATTTCTTTTTTTTTTTTAAGTAGGCTCCATGCCTAGAATGTAGTCCAACATGGGGCTTGAATTCATGACCATGAGATTGAGACCTAAGCCGAGATCAAGTCAGATGCTTAACCAACTGAGCTACCCAGGCACTCCTTAATTCTGATTTCTGATAATGATTTGCTAGGTTCATATAACATTCCTGCTAAAAATAATGAAAATTACTCAACAAATTTTATAACTAAAACAACACTTTTAAGGCGTTGAATATCTTAAAAGACATTGGGAAGTTCACTGGCTAGTTTTTGGAAGAAAGTCTCTAATTAGAGAGGTAAAGAAAGCATTAGATCCCCAAAGCTACAAAAGCTATAAACTCACATGTGGTAAATACAACAAAAAATAAAACAGGAGGGGTAGACAAGAAAATAAGATACAAAGGCAAGAAATGGGCATTAATTTTCTCATTCAACAAATATTTATCATGAAGCTACAAGAGGAGGCACACTAGGTGTTAAGCACTATTCTAGGAGTTGCAGAAACAAGTGAGAAGAGAACAGATATGAAAGCCTTCAGATACTGGAAGACTCAATCACAGATTTTAAGGCAATTACACTTGACATGTTTAAGGAAATAACTCACAAACTTACAAGTATGTATGGGAAACAGGAAATCATGAAAAATGACACAGCAGATGAGAGAAAGAACCAAACAGAACATCTAAGGGTGAAAAATAAAATAAGAGAAATTTTAAAAAGCAATGAAAATGGCAAACAAGCATACAAAAAGATTCTCCACATCAAAACCATCAGGGAAATGTAAATAAAAAGAAAAACGAGATACTACTACACATCTATGAGAATGGCTAAAATATGAAACAATGACAACACCAAATGCTGACAAAGATATGAAGTAACAGGGACTCCTGCACACTGCTGGTGGGAATGCAAAATAGAACAGCTACTTTTGAAGACAGACTGGCAGTTTCTTACAAAACTAAACTTTTACCATATCATCAGGCAATAGTGGATAGTTATTTACCCAAAGGAGTTGAAAACAGCTTTTACAGCATATTCATAATTTCCTTCAGTAGGTGAATGGATAAATAAACTATGGTATATTCAGATAATAGAACATTATTCATTGCTTAAAAAATGAGCTATCACGCTACAAAAAGATGTGGAGAAATCTTAAATACATATTAGTAAGTGAAAGAAGCCAATCTGGAAAGGCTATGTATTATATGATTCCAACTATATGACATCCTGGAAAAGGCAAAACTACAGACACAATAAAAAGATCCATGGTTGCTAGGTGTGGTGGTTGGGGGAGGGGCAAGAGGAGGGAGACATGAATAGGCAGAGTAGAGGGTTTTTAGGGCAGTGAATATACTCTGTATAATATCGTAATGATGGATATATGTCATTATGTATTTGTGCAAACCCATAGAATGTACACCAAGAGTGAACCTTAAGGTAAACTATAGACTTTGAGTGATTATGATGTGTCAGTGTAGGTTCATCCTTGGTAAAAAATGTATCATTCTAATGAGTGATGTTCATACTGGGGGAGGTTATGCATGTGTGTGAGCAGGGAGTATATGGAAAATTGTTCTACCTGCCTCTCATGTGATTGTAAATGTAAAGCTGCTCTTAAAAAAAAAGTCTTCATTTATTATTTTTTTTAAAGACCCTATGTATCTATATATATTTGCCTGGTACAGAAAAAGATATGGAAGGATACACACCAAACTCTTAACATTGATTGCTTCAATTTGGTAATAGAGGAAGGAGAAGGTAGAAGAGAGAATTAGCTTTTTTTTTTAAAGATTTTATTTATTTATTCATGAGAGACAGAGAGAGAGAGAGAGGCAGAGGGAGAAGCAGGCTGCCAAGGAGCAGGGAGCCTAAATTTTTCTTTACATGTAAAAAGACCCCAAAGGATGGAGCTGGCAATGATTGGATACAATATAAGAAATAACCAACTGGTGAACTACAAGAGGAATTAGAAGAAATTATCCAGAACACAGGACAGAGAAATGAAAAAAAAAAATGGAATAAAGCAAAAGTGAAGATATAGGTGTGAAGAAGACAATGAAAATGTCCTTCTGTTTGGTTGGAGAACCATCAGAAGGGGAAAGCAAAAGTGAAAGTGGTTTAAGATTTCAAAAGATAAAGGCTAAGAATTTTACTGATCTGAGGAGAGATAACCACAAATTCAAATTATCTTTTGGGATTTGAGCCCAACAAATCCCAAAAGATAGTTTTTTGAAATACATGCTTAAATACATCATAATGAAATATCAAAACTCAAAAACAATAAGATTTAAAAAAATCAGTCAGAAAAAAATTACCTTCAAAGGAACCACCATTACTCTGAAGCTGACTTCTCATCAGCAACAATAAAAGTAAGAAGATATAATTTATTTCCAAAGTAATGGAGAAAATACCATCAATCAAGACTTCTACAGGAAAAATGAAGGTGAGAGAGAGTTGTCACCAGAAGGCTTTCCCTAAATGAAATTCTAAGGAATGAAATTGAAGCACAAAGAAAGTGATCTCAGATGGGGGCGCCTTGGTGGCTCAGTCGTTAAGCGTCTGCCTTCGGCTCAGATCATGATCCAGGGTTCTGGGATCGAGCCCCACATCGGGCTCCATGCTCAGTGGGAAGCCTGCTTCTCCCTCTCCCACTTCCCCTGCTTATTTTCCCTCTCTCACTGTCTCTCTGGCAAATAAATAAATAAAATCTTAAAAATAAAATAAAATAAAATAATTTAAAAAAATTAAAATTCAAGACCATAATATATTAGGTGGAGGTTAGGTCATTAAAGTATTAATTGAAGAACTTGATGTCTATGTTAACCATTTCCAAACTAGTGGTGAGAAAAATAATAAAAGTACAAAAACCAATTTGACAAATTAAAAAAATAAAGAAAAGAAATACAAGCATTTGGGACAAGTAAAAAACAGAACATACAAGACAAAAATGTTATCAGTAATTACATTTAATGGACATAAACTAAATGCCTTAAGGATAAAGCTGGACAAATGGATAACAAAAAAAACCCCAACTATATAATGTTAAGAAAATAACTAACTATAAATTTATAGAAAAAATTAAAAGTTACAGGATCAAAAGATATACTATACAAATTCTAACTAAAAGAAAGCTAGTCTAGGTACACAAATATTTTTAAAAATTAACTTTAAGTCAAAACATTAGAAAAAGAAAGTCAAAATGAGAAAAGGTTTAAAGAACCTATAACAATTCTAATATTGTATGCACAAATAATGTGGTCTCAAAATATGTCATCTATAAATAATATCATTTTTATTTGTCCTTTCTAATCCTTATGGCTTTTGTTTGTTTTTCTGTCTATGTGACCTAACTAAAGTATCTAGTAGAGTTTTATGGAAATGGTGATAGCAAACATTCTTGTCTGATTGTGGGTCAAAAATGGGAAGTCTTTTATTTTTTATTTTTTTTAAAGATTTTATTTATGTATTTGACAGAGAGAGACACAGCAATAGAGGAAACACAAGCAGGGGGAGTGGGAGAGGGAGAAGCAGGCTTTCTGACAAGCAGGGATCCCGATGTGGGGCTTGATCCCGGGACCCTGGGATCATGACCCAAGCCGAAGGCAGACGCTTAACGACTGAGCCACACAGGCGCCCCAAATGGGAAGTCTTTTAAAAAATGTCACTGTCGACTGTGAGATGTTTTTGTAAGTACTTTTTATTAAGTTAAAGAAGTTTCCTTATACTCATACTTTTAATTGTTTTAATTATTCATGACTGGATGTTGAATTTTAACAAATGTTTTTATTTGCATAGATTATAAAGGTCATATGATATTTCTCCTATAATCTATTAATGTGGTAAGTTATAGCAACTCATTTTTCCAATCCTGCATTCTTGGATATCTTGGGATATAACCAAGTTGGCAATAATGTTTGTTCCTTTGTATGTTACTGAATTTGATTTGCTAAAATTTTGTTTAGAAATCTTGTTTCTAGAGGTGCCTGGGTACCTCAGTCAGTTAAGTGAATAACTCTTGGTTTCAGCTCAGATCATGATCTCAGGGTCATGAAATCTAGCCCCGTGTCAGGCTCCGTACTTCACGCAGAGTCTGCTTGGGACTCTCTTTCCCTCTCCCTCTGCCTCTCCCCCCACCCCCGCCGCTCTCTCTCTCTTTCTCAAATAAATAAATAAATCTTAAAAAAAAGAAATTTTGTTTCTATTTATATGAGTGGAATTATTCTTTCCTTTCTCATATTGTTTCTATCAGATTTATTTCATTTTATTTTATTGAGGTGATTTTTTGTTTGTTGGTTTGTTTGTTTTTGAGAGAGTGGGAGAGAGTGCATATGCACGCACAGGGCGGGAGGAGCAGAGAGGGAGAGGGAGCAAGAGAATTTTTTTTTTTAAGTTTTACTTATTTATTCATGAGAGCCAGAGAGAGAGAGAGTGGCAGAGGGAGAAGCAGGTTCCCTGCCTAGATGGGAGCCTGATGCGGGACTGGATCCCAGGACCCTGGGATCATGACCTGAGCCAAAGGCAGACGCTTAACCATCTGAGCCACCCAGGCGCCTGGGAGCAAGAGAATCTTAAGCAGGCTCCACACCCAGCACAGAGCCTGACACAGGGCTGGATCTCACGACCCTGAGATCATGATCTGAGCCAAAATCAAGAGTCAGATGCTTAACTGACTGAGTCACCCAGACACCCCGTCTATCAGGTTTTAGAATCAAGATTATGTTCACCTCTAAGATGGCCTTAATGTACCTCTCAATTTGACAAAATTTTTGACAGGCTTCTTCCTAACTACAAGCTCCTGACCTTCCTTTTCCTAGGGCATTTACTTTAGAAAACTTATAAAGCTTTTCTTTGTTCCTTGGAAATACAAATTTTCTACAACCCAGGAACATCTTTCTCTAGAACCTGGGAGTTAGCCTTTTGAAATGTAATCTTCAAGAAAGATGGAGCCCCTTCCTTCCAGTCTCTGTGAGAGTTTAGCAAGAACAGGTAGCCTAATCACATTGATCTATCTTCCAGGTAACATTCTCCAGTATCTTTCTATTAGCTCATCCCAGTCTTCCCAATTTTTATTTTCAGTAGAGTTGAGTTCAAGCACTCCCATCTATTGCAATAATCTTTTTTTTTAAAGATTTTATTTATTTGACAGAGAGAGACATAGTGATAGAGGGAACACAAGCAGGGGGAGTGGGAGAGGGAGAAGCAGACTCCCCGCAGAGCAGGGAGCCCGATGCGGGCCTTGATCCCAGGACCCTGGGATCATGACCTGAGCCGAAGGCAGACACTTAACGACTGAGCCACCCAGGCGCCCGTATTGCAATAATCTTGAATAAAGTCTTCTTCCTTGCCTGTTTAACTGGGCTGGTGTAATTTTTCTTTGACATATCCTAACATGAGTTGGAGTATAGACCCACTTTTTGTATTTTCTGGAAGAGTTTGTATAACATTGGCAACTATTTCTTCCTTGAATGTTTAGCAGAGGTAGGACTCACCCAAAAAAGCCATCGGGGTCTAAAATTTTCTCTGTGGCCAAGTGTTTTGACTAATGACCCAATTTCCTCATAATTTTATTATCTGTCGATACCTGCAACATTTATAGTGATGACCTCTTACTCCTAATGATTCTTTTTGGGGGCTTTTTTTTTTTAATATAATCAATCCTAAGAGATGTTTGCCAATTTATTAGTCTTTTCAAGGGACTAACTATTGGTTTGGTTAATCACAATTGTATATTTGTTTTCTGTTTCATTAATTTTTTTAAAGATTTTATTTATTTATTTGAGAGAGAGAGAGAATGAAAGAGAGAGCACGAGAAGGGGGAGGGTCAGAGGGAGAAGCAGATACCCCGCCGAGCAGGTAGGCCAACGCGGAACTCGATCTCGGGACTCCAGGATCATGACCTGAGCCAAAGGCAGTCGCTTAACTGACTGAGCCACCCACGCACCCTGTTTCATTAGTTTTTTACTGACATTTATTTTTCCTTCCTTTTACCACCTTAGAGTTTAATTTGTTAATCTTTTTTCTAATTGTTAGCTTTTTGGTCCAATGACTGATGAAGACAATCTATAATCAATTATGAAAGTTTAAAGGTTTATTCTTGCAATCTTGAATAAGACAAGGATTACCCTTACCACCATTTCTATTCAACATTATACTGGAAATCATAGTCAGTGCAATAAACATGAAAAAGAAACGAAAGTTATAAGGATTAAAAAGAAAGAAAAAACTTATTATTTACAGGTATTTTTGTTGCTCATGTAAAACATCTTTTTTAAAAAATATAACCTTTTTAAGATTTTTTAAATTTATTTTTGCAAGAGAGAGCACACAAGCGGGGGTGAGGGGAAGGAGCAGAGGGAAAAGCAGACTCCCCACTGAGCTGGGAGCCTGACACAGGACTTGATCCCAGGACCCGGGGATCATGACCCGATCCGAAGGCAGACTCTTAACTGACTAAACCACCCAGGTGCCCTCATGTAGAAAATCTGAAAGAATTTGTGGAAGAGCACCTGGGTGGCTCAGTCAGTTAAGTGTCTGACTCTTGCTTTCAGCTCAGGTCATGATCTCATCAGTTGTGAGATGTTCTTTCTCTCTCTAAAATAAATCATCTTAAAAAAAAAGAATTCATAGAAAAATCATGAGAATAAGAGAATCTAGCAAGGCAATGAGATACAAATCTATACATAAAATAATTTGAGCTTTTATGTAGCAGGAACCAACTATTGCAAAATTAAATTTTAAATAGATACAACTTTCAACAGCATTAAAACACTTAATTATCAAAATACCTAATTTCAGAATATATAAGAACTCCTTCCACAAATCAATGAGAACAAGGTAGACAACCCAACAGTAAAGTGGGTAAAAGAACAGAATATACATTTAGCTAAAGAGGGAATTTAAATGACCAATAAACATAGGAAAACATGCTTAATTTATGTATAGCAATCAGCATTTTAAAACCACAATGAGATACCACTATACAATCCCAAAACTGGCAAAAATTTCAAGGTACTAATAATACTATGGTTTTTGTTTTTTGTTTTTTGTTTTTTAAGATTTTATTTATTTATTTGAGAGAGAGTGAGCACAAGTAAGGGGAGCAGTGGAGGGAGAAGGAGAAGCAGGTTCTCTGCTGAGCAGAGACCCAGATGCAGGACTGGATCCCAGGACCCTGGGATCATGACCTGAGCTGAAGGCAGACGCTTAACCGACTGAGCGACCCAAGTGCCCCCTAATAATATTATAGTAAAGTCATAGGAACTCTAATACACAACAGATGATAGTATAAATTAGATCAACTAGTTTGGAAAATTGTTTTCCATTATCCATTACAGTTGCCTTGGGTGTAATAATTCCATTCTTAGACAGAAATTCAAGGATATAGTACATTAGCATATACATGCAATAATGTCCTTAGTCACATTATTCACAGATTTCAAAAACTGGAACTAGCCCAAATGGACTTGAATAGTTGAGTATATAAACAAATTGTGAGCTAATCATACAATGGAATACTATACAAGAAAGAAAATCAACCAACTAACCATATAGTTGGAACTGCATTAAAAAATATGAATGGATTTCAGAAACAAAGTTGAGGGAAAGAGGCAAGCCAGAAGATAAAAACATGCAGTATGGTTGAATTTATATAAAATTCAAAAAGTAAAACTAAACCCTATTTGTTTTGGATGTATATACAACTAAAGCAAGGAAATTATTATTATAAATTAAGGATAAGGATTACTTATAAATAAGAGGAAGGAATTTATAATTGGAATGAAATAGACAAGAAGTTTCTGGGGGTGTTTCTTATGGTTTTTAATCTGAGTTATGCACAGGTATTTGTTTTGTAACCATTTATTAAATAGTACCTATAATTTTTACACATTTCCATATGTGTTACACTTCATACCTTCAAACTGAGTTTAAGAAAATACTGTACAGGGGCATCTGGGTGGCTCAGTCCGTTGTGCAGCTAAATCTTGATTTTGGCTCAGCTCATGAGATCAAGCCCCCCATCAGGCTTCATGCTCAGTGGGGAGTCGGCTGCAGATTTCCTCTCTTCCTCTGCCCTCTGTCCTCCCCCTAACTCATATAAATAAATAAATAAATAAATAAATAAATAAATAAATAAATAAATCTTAAATAAATAAATAAATCTTTAAAAAAATATCATACAAGTTCATACTTGCTCTGTCTCTTTAGTGCTCTCTCTCTCAAATAAATAAATGAAATCTTTTAAAAAAATAAATCAGTCAAAAATGAAAAGATAAGAATGCTGAAGAAAGAAGCAGAGAGAAAACAAGACAAATGGATTTTTTTAAAGATTTTATTTATTTGTCAGAGAGAGAGAGAGAAAGAGAGTACACAAGCAGGGGAAGTGGCAGGCAGAGGGAGAAGCAGACTCCCAGAGATCATGATGCGGGACTTGATCCCAGGACTCTGGGATCATGACCTGAGCTGAAGGCAGACACTTAACCAACTGAGCCACCCAGGCATCCCAAGACAAGTAGAATTTTTAAAAATAAGTAAGATAGTAAAATTAGGCCCAAATATATGACAATCAAAATAAACATAAAGGAACTTACATGGGTATCATCAGTTAAAAGGTAGACATGATGGGACGCCTGGGTGGCTCAGGTGGTTAAGCTTCTACCTTTAGCTCAAGTCATGAGCCCAGGGTCCTCGGATCAAGTCCTGCCAAATTTGGCCTCCTTGTTCAGCAGGGAGCCTGCTTCTCCTTCTGCCTGCCACCTCTCCTCCCTGGCTTGTGCTCTCTCTCTCTCTCTCTCTGTGTCAAATAAATAAATAAAATCTTAAAAAAAAGACAGACATGGTAAGATTGGACTAACAACAAAAATTTTAAAATGTAGTTCTATGCTGTATATAAGAAAAAGTGAAAGGATAAAAAATGTACAGAGGCAAATGTTAATCACAAGAGAAATGAGATAGTCATATTAATAAAAGATAAAGTAGGCTGTAAAATAAGAAATATTATTTGAGATAAATAATCAGAGTAGGAGTGGAACTTCATGCAGGGTCAAAAAGTTTCTTTATTCTTCAAGTCAACGTGACAGGCACTACCTTCAGACTCTCTTTCTCTTTTCGGTTAAGACGACTACTCTAATAAAAAAAGCCATTGAGATTATATATATGCCAAGCATGTCACACTACCTTTGACTCATTCTACACCCTTACATTGCCTTTCTGGCAATAGCTCTTAAAAATTCATTCTTCTCGTAAATGAATAGAAGAATTGCAAGAAGTGAAACGAAACAGAGAATCCAAGTGAAGCATGTTCACAAAACACCCAACAATGGGCTCTTATTCCTTCATTGTCTCTTAAAAGCAAAATGAAAAGTTCAGATTAGCTTTTCTTGCAATAATATGTCTTAGAAATCCCATCATTTTTTCCCCAGAAGTATTTCTGTTATACAGCATGCTAAAACTCAATGTTGTCATTTAGTATGGAGAAAATAGCATCACTATATATTGAGACCAAAAAAATCTTCATTTTTCTCTTAATGTAAGTATAATGAATATTTAGTAAGAAAAACATTACATAATTACCCTAGGTAATAAGATGTCATAAGTAACTTTTTCAAAATATAAAAGGAATAATTCAATTTCAAATTAGGACAAAAAAGAAGTACAAAAATAGATGCCTAAATGAACCAAAGCTATATTCTATGAATCAATAAATCATACTTCTAAGACCCCTAAATCAACAATGATACATCAGAAAAATACAAATAAGCTCAATAAAATCTCAAATATAACTAAAGCAACAAATAAAACAGACAGTTAAGAATAGTGACATATTAAGCTAGAGGCATTTATACATATCCCCCTGGTGACCTAATCTGATGCTAAGATTATATCACCCCAAGATGAATTAATTTATGTTCCTGAAAATTCATAGTTAGTAAGAAAATGTAGTGGCTGGAAAGAGACTATAGGCCAAGCTAGAACAATTCGGGGTCCTCAGTTTCTATGTGAAACTTTCATGCAACTGTGAGACTATCAAGGATTCAAACCAGGATATTCAGCCTCTGCTTTTAATGGCTATTTCTACTTTGTATAGTAAACAAATGGCTCTAATTCTCCATTCATCAGAAAAATTTCAGGATTTAAGATTGCTGTTGTTTTGAATTCTCAAATTAGATAACATGTACTCCAAAATAGGGAGCCTTCTGCCAATGTTTCCAGAAAAATTATATGCATGTGTGATTGCTCCTACTCTCTTACATTTTATAACCATTCATTCCCTCCTTTCAAACTCAGCTCTGTTCAGCCATGAACATAGGTTAGTAATAATTCGATAGCATTTTACCCTTTTTGCTTAGGGCATTTTTGCTGTGGGCCTCAATCACACATGGCAGCTTTTCAGGTCACCTGGTAAATGGCCAAAGCAGGATACACAGAGTGGGTTCATGCATCTTCCAAGGCATGCCAATTAGTAGGCCTCTTTCTTAGTGGTACAGGGTCAAAGTTGTTTTTCCCTGGGTGGGAATATCTTGGCATCTCCCAGATGGCACTTTTAGTGTTACAGGAGTATCTGACATCAAGGTTGTCTGGTCTTTCCTTTTCCAAGGGGATCTGATAGTGTAAACAATTAGGTTAGGTGATTGGCTAAGAGATGTGATCATGACTTTTTCTTTTCATGGCTTAAGTAAGACCTCTGTTTACTGGACCAAGGGTTTTTGTTTCGTTTTATATTATGTGATTGTTTCACTCCCAATTTTTTCCTAGGGAACTCATTCATAATCAAGTAGTCATAGCCAGATAGCTCCTCCAGACAGGCCAGTCTGATGATTGTGCCAGTCCCACTGCCTATAATGGTCTTGCCTTGTCTTTGCCACCCCCATGCTGCTGCTCATTTCCAGTGTAATATTTCATAGCAGCTTTTCTGGCCTACAGAGAATGGCTATTTTAAACAGATGTTTAAAGACAGATCTTTTAAAGATACTCATACTTTCTTCAATATATATTTCAGGTGTTTGTTGAAGAGATTATTATCTAGACCCTCTAGATCTGGCCATTCCTATAATTTTTTTAAAATTTTTATTGTTATGTTAATCACCATATATTACATCATTTGTTTTGGTGTAGTGTTCCATGATTCATTGTTTGTTCATAACACCCAGTGCTCCATGCAGAATGTGCCCTCTTTAATACCCATCACCAGGCTAACCCATCCCCCTACCCTCCTCCCCTCTAGAACCCTCAGTTTGTTTTTCAGAGTCCATCATCTCTCCTTGTTCGTCTCCCCATCTGACTTACTCCCCTTCATTCTTCCTCTCCTGCTATCTTCTTCTTTTTCTTTTTTCTTAAAATATGTTGCGTTATTTGTTTCAGAAGTACAGATCTGTGATTCAACAGTCTTGCACAATTCACAGCGCTCACCATAGCACATACCCTCCCCAATGTCTATCACCCAGCCACCCCATCCCTCCCACCCCCAACCACTCCAGTAACACTCTGTTCCTGAGATTCAGAATTCCTCATATCAGTGAGGTCATATGATACATGTCTTTCTCTGATTGACTTATTTCACTAAGCATAACACCCTCCAGTTCCATCCACGTCATTGCAAATGGCAAGATCTCATTCCTTTTGATGGCTGCATAATATTCCATTGTGTATATATACCACCTCTTCTTTATCCATTCATCTGTCGTTGGACATCTTGGCTCTTTCCACAGTTTGGCTATTGTGGACATTGCTGCTATAAACATTGGGGTGCACGTACCCCTTCGGGTCCCTACATTTGTATCTTTGGGGTAAATACCCAGTAGTGCAATTGCTGGATCGAATGGTAGCTCTAATTTCACCTGTTTGAGGAACCTCCATACTGTTTTCCAGAGGGGTTGCACCAGCTTGCATTCCCACCAACAGTGTAGGAGGGTTCCCCTTTCTCCACATCCCCGCCAACATCTGTCGTTCCCTGACTTGTTAATTTTAGCCATTCTGACTGGTGTGAGGTGGTATCTCATTGAGGTTTTGATTTGGATTTCCCTGATGCCGAGCGATGTTGAGCACTTTTTCATGTGCCTGTTGGCCATTTGGATGTCTTCTTTGGAAAAATGTCTGTTCATATTTGCTGCCCATTTCTTGATTGGATTATTTGTTCTTTGGGTGTTGAGTTTGATACGTTCTTTATAGATTTTGGATACTAGCCCTTTATCTGATATGTCATTTGCAAATATTTTCTTCCATTCTGTCGGTTGTCTTTTGGTTTTGTGGACTGTTTCTTTTGCTGTGCAAAAGCTTTTTATCTTGATGAAATCCCAATAGTTCATTTTTGCCCTGGCTTCCTGTGCCTTTGGTGATGTTTCTAGGAAGAAGTTGCTGCGGCTGAGGTCGAAGAGGTTGCTACCTGTGTTCTCCTTTAGGATTTTGATGGACTCCTGTCTCACGTTTAGGTCTTTCAACCATTTGGAGTCTATTTTTGTGTGTGGTGTAAGGAAATGGTCCAGTTTCATTCTTCTGCATGTGGCTGTCCAATTTTCCCAACACCATTTGTTGAAGAGACTGTCTTTTTGCCATTGGACATTCTTTCCTGCTTTGTCAAAGATCAGTTGACCATAGAGTTGAGGGTCCATTTCTGGGCTCTCGATTCTGTTCCATTGATCTATGTGTCTGTTTTTGTGCCGGTTTTTGATGATGACAGCTTTGTAATAGAGCTGGAAGTCCGGAATTGTGATGCCGCCAGCTTTGCTTTTCTTTTTCAATATTCCTCTGGCTATTCGGGGTCTCTTCTGGTTCCATACAAATTTTAGGATTATTTGTTCCATTTCTTTGAAAAAAGTGGATGGTATTTTGATGGGGATTGCATTGAATGTGTAGATTGCTCTAGGTAGCATTGACATCTTCACAATGTTGGTTCTCCCAATCCATGAGCATGGAATGTTTTTCCATTTCTTTGTGTCTTCTTCAATTTCTTTCCTGAGTATTTTATAGTTTTCTGAGTACAGATCCTTTGCCTCTTTGGTTAAATTTATTCCTAGGTATCTTATGGTTTTGGGTGCAGTTGTGAATGGGATCGACTCCTTGATTTGTCTCTCTTCTGTCTTGTTGTTGGTGTATAGGAATGCCACTGATTTCTGTGCATTGATTTTATAGCCTGCTACTTGACTGAATTTCTGTATGAGTTCTAGCAGTTTTGGGGTGAAGTCTTTTGGGTTTTCCACATAAAGTATCATATCATCTGCAAAGAGTGAGAGATTGACTTCCTCTTTGCCGATTTGGATGCCTTTGATTTCTTTTTGTTGTCTGATTGCTGTGGCTAGGACTTCCGATACTATGTTGAATAGCAGTGGTGAGAGTGGACATCCCTGCTACTTTCCTGACCTTAGGGGAAAAGCTCTCAGCTTTTCCCCATTGAGAATGATATTCGCTGTAGGTTTTTCGTAGATGGCTTTTATGATATTGAGGTATGTACCCTCTATCCCTATACTCTGAAGAGTTTTGATCAAGAAAGGATGCTGTACTTTGTCAAATGCTTTTTCTGCATCTATTGAGAGGATCATAGGATTCTTGTTCTTTCTTTTGTTAATGTATTGTATCACGTTGATTGATTTGCGGATGTTGAACCAGCCTTGCAGCCCCGGGATAAATCCCACTTGGTCGTGGTGAAGAATCCTTTTAATGTACTGTTGGATCCTATTGGCTAGTATTTTGATGAGAACTTTTGCATCCATGTTCATCAAGGATATTGGTCTGTAATTCTCCTTTTTGATGGGGTCTTTGTCTGGTTTTGGGATCAAGGTAATGGTGGCCTCATAAAATGAATTTGGAAGTTTTCCTTCCATTTCTATTTTTTGGAACAGTTTCAGGAGAATAGGTATTAATTCTTCTTTAAATGTCTGATAGAATTCCCCTGGGAAGCCATCTGGCCCTGGGCTTTTGTTTCTTGGGAGATTTTTGATGACTGCTTCAATTTCCTTAGTGGTTATAGGTCTGTTCAGGTTTTCTATTTCTTTCTGCTTCAGTTTTGGTAGTTGATACATCTCTAGGAATGCACCCATTTCTTCCAGGTTATCTAATTTGCTGGCATAGAGTTGCTCATAATATGTTCTTATAATTGTTTGTATTTCTTTGGTGTTGGTTGTGATCTCTCCTCTTTCATTCATGATTTTGTTGATTTGGGTCATTTCTCTTTTCTTTTGGATCAGTCTGGCCAGGCGTTTATCAATCTTGTTAATTCTTTCAAAGAACCAGCTCCTAGTTTCGTTGATCTGTTCTACTGTTCTTTTGGTTTCTATTTCATTGATTTCTGCTCTGATCTTTATGATTTCTCTTCTCCTGCTGGGTTTAGGCTTTATTTGCTGTTCTTTCTCCAGCTCCTTTAGGTGTAGGGTTAGGTTGTGTATTTGAGACCTTTCTTGTTTCTTGAGAAAGGCTTGTATTGCTATATACTTTCCTCTCAGGACTGCCTTTGCTGCATCCCAAAGATTTTGGACAGTTGTGTTTTCATTTTCATTGGTTTCCATGAATTTTTTTAATTCTTCTTTAATTTCCTGGTTGACCCATTCATTCTTTAGTAGGATGCTCTTTAGCCTCCATGTATTTGAGTTCTTTCCAACTTTCCTCTTGTGATTGAGTTCTAGTTTCAAAGCATTGTGGTCTGAAAATATGCAGGGAATGATCCCAATCTTTTGGTACCAGTTGAGACCTGATTTGTGACCTAGGATGTGATCAATTCTGGAGAATGTTCCAGGGGCACTAGAGAAGAATGTGTATTCCGTTGGTTTGGGATGGAATGTTCTGAATATGTCTGTGAAGTCCATTTGGTCCAGTGTGTCATTTAAAGTCTTTATTTCCTTGTTGATGTTTTGCTTAGATGATCTGTCCATTTCAGTCAGGGGGTGTTAAAGTCCCCCACTATTATTGTATTGTTGTCAATGTGTTTCTTTGCTTTTGTTATTAATTGCCTTATATAATTGGCTGCTCCCATGTTCGGAGCATAGATATTTACAATTGTTAGATCTTCTTGTTGGATAGACCCTTTAAGTAGGATATAGTGTCCTTCCTCATCTCTTATTACAGTCTTTGTTTTAAAATCTAGTTTGTCTGATATAAGGATTGCCATCCCAGCTTTCTTTTGGTGTCCATTAGCATGGTAAATGGTTTTCCACCCCCTCACTTTCAATCTGGGGGTGTCTTTGGGTCTAAAATGAGTCTCTTGCGGACAGCATATTGATGGGTCTTGTTTTTTAATCCAATCTGATAGCCTGTGTCTTTTGATTGGGGCATTTAGCCCATTTACATTCAGGGTAACTATTGAAAGGTAGGAATTTAGTGCCATTGTGTTGCCTGTAAGGTGACTGTTACTGTATGTTGTCTGTGTTCCTTTCTGATCTTTGCTGCTTTTAGGCTCTCTCTTTGCTTAGAGGACCCCTTTCAATATTTCTTGGAGGGCTGGTTTCGTGTTTGCAAATTCCTTTAGTTTTTGTTTGTTCTGGAAGTTTTTTATCTCTCCTTCTATTTTCAATGACAGCCTAGCTGGATATAGTACTCTTGGCTGCATATTTTTCTCGTTTAGTGCTCTGAAGATATCATGCCAGTCCTTCTGGCCTGCCAGGTCTCTGTGGATAGGTCTGTTGCCAATCTAATATTTTTACCATTGTAGGTTACATATCTCTTCTCCCGAGCTGCTTTCAGGATTTTCTCTTTGTCTCTGAGACTTATAAGTTTTACTATTAGATGTCGGGGTGTTGACCTATTATTATTGATTTTGAGAGGGGTTCTCTGTGCCTCCTGGATTTTGATGCCTGTTTCCTTCCTCACATTAGGGAAGTTCTCTGCTATTATTTGCTCCAATATACCTTCTGCCCCTCTCTCTCTTTCTTCTTCTTCTGGGATCCCAATTATTCTAATGTTGTTTCGTCTTATCGTATCACTTATCTCTCGAATTCTGCCCTCGTGATCCTGTAGTTGTTTCTCCCTCTTTTTCTCAGCCTCTTTATTTTCCATCATTTGGTCTTCTATATCGCTGATTCTCTCTTCTGCCTCATTTATCCTAGCAGTTAGTGCCCCATTTTTGATTGCACCTCATCAATAGCCTTTTTGATTTCGACTTGGTTAGATTTTAGTTCTTTTATTTCTCCAGAAAGGGTTTCTCTAATAACTTCCACGCTTTTTTCAAGCCCAGCTAGTATCTTTAAAGTCATGATTCTGAACTCTAGGTCCGACATCGTACTAATGTCCGTATTGAGTAGGTCCCTGGCTGACGGTACTACCTCTTGTTCTTTTTGCTGAGGTGATTTTTTTCGTCTTGTCATTTTGTCCAGAGGAGAATAGATGAATGAGAGAACAAAATGCTAACAGGTTTACAACGTCCCCAGCAAATATACTGTATACAAATCAGAAAAGACCCAAAACCAGGGGAAAAGAAAGGGAAAGAAAGAAAAAAGAAAGAGAAAAAAGAAAAAAAAAGATAAAAACAAAAACAGAACAATACAAAAAAAGCAGAATGTGATCAAATATGATCAGGCTAGTGCATAGATCAGTGCCACACACTAGATTTTGGGCGTATTTTGGTCTGTTAGAAGAAAGTGCCTCCTAAAATTTTAAAGGAAGAAAGACATATATGTACAAAATAAGGGTTGATATAATGAAGGGATAGAAGATGACTGTAAAGATGAAAATTATAAAAGATTTTATAAAAGGACTTGATAAGATAAGAAGTTGTTTGAAAAAAGAAAGAAGATTAAAAAAAAAAAGAAAAAAGGGAGAGAATGTGATCAGGCAGGAGACTAGAACAGAGCCATACACTAGTGATTTAGGGTATATTTTGATCTGTTAGAAGAAACTGTATCTCAAAATTTTAAAGAGAGTACAACTTATATATATATGCCAAAAATAAGGGTAACTACTATGAAGGGATAAAATATGACTCTAAAAATGAAAAATAAAAAATGTTTTTTTTTTTAAAAGAGATTGATAAGATGTTGGTTGAAAAAGGGAAAAAGAAAAAAAAAACAGTTAACAAAAATTAACTTTGATGAACTAATGAATCATGGTAAAAAAAAAAAAGCCATGAATTCTATGTGCAGTATTCCCCTAGCGCTGGAGTTCTCCCTTCTCCTTGATCGATAAACTTGGTCTTGGCTTGCTGGCTGTTCGGGCTGATCTTCTGGGGGAGGGGCCTGTTGCTGTGGTTTCCAAATGTCTTTGCCGGAGGCTGAATTGCCCCGCCCTTGTCGGTCCGGGCTAAGCAAGTTGCTCGGGTTTGATCTCAGGAGCTTTTGTTCCCTGCAAGCTCTCCGTACAGCCTTGGAGGACCAGGGCAAAAATGGGGCCTCCCAATCTCCACCCGGAGGAGCTGAGAACTCGGGGCCCCGCTCCTCAGTGCGCCCACAGAGAAAAGCAGTCACTCCCTTGTCCCCGGTCTCCGGCCGCTCTCCGTGCTCACCCGGCCTGTGACCGAGCATTGCTATCTGTGGCACCTGACCCCATGTGGAGTCTCCAACCCCAGCAGATCCCTGCGGTGCGTTCCCGCGCCGCTCCTCCCCGGGAAGGAAGGGGAGTCTCCCCGGATCTGCCGCCTGTTGGGTCCCTGCTGGAGGAGCAGTGGCCCGACTGGGCCGCGGATCACAGTTTATGGCAACCCCAAGCTGAGAGCCCGCGCCTCGGCTCCGTCTCTGCAGCCGGCTTCCCCGCTCCGATACCTGGGAGCTCTGGCGCATTCAGGCTCCCCCGGTCTTTCTGTGACCCCAAGGGTCCTGAGACCACACTGTCCCAGGAGGATTCCACCCCCCGCTTAGCCACTGGAGCGACGTCCCTCAGCGGAGCCGACTTCTAACAGTTCCGATTTTGTGCTCCGCGACTCTAACGCTTGCCAGAAGCGGCCGGCGGAGGCCCCTCCCCCGCCGTCTATCCTCCCGAATATCGCCTCGGATTCACTTCTCTGCACGTCCTACCTTCCAGTAAGTGGTCGCTTCTCTGTTCAGTTAGTTGTTGCTACTCTCCTCTTTGATCTCCTGTTGGGTTTGTAGGTGTTCAGAATGGTTTGATCTCTATTCAGCTGAATTCCTGAGACCAGACGAAATCTAGGTCTCCTACTCCTCCGCCATCTTGCTCCGCCCCCTGGCCATTCCTATAATTTCTAAAATAAAATATTTCTAACACTTAACATCCAACTTTCTCTATTGAAAACATTATTTTATTTTATTTTTTATTTTTTAAAAGATTTTGTTTATTATTTGACAGAGAGATAGAGAGCACAAGTAGGCAGAGAGGCAGGCAGAGGGAGAGAGAGAAGCAGACTCCCTGCTGAGCTGGGAGCCTGATGTGGGGCTTAATCCCAGGACCGTGGGATCATGACTGGAGCTGAAGGCAGCCACTTAACCAACTGAGCCACCCAGGTGCCTCTATTGAACATGTTTGTGTATGTGTGTTAACCAAGACCAAAAAAAAAATGTTACAATCAACTTAGCTAGTCTAGTTCATATAGAATCTCTGGCATATGAACCATACTGATAAATTCAGTAAAACTAAAATTATGCTGCTTTCTCCTTAGTCAAACATCTAAAAAATCTATTCTCACATATATTTCCCACTTTAGGGTTAACATACATTGGCATATTCCTGCCTGCCATTATTTTGTTGTATAACATTTTACTTTCCAATATTGATTTTGGACTCTGGGGCATGCCAGGGTATTATTCTAATTAATGGTCTGTGGATGAAAAGATGTGGGGCATAAGGAAGACTGTTAACTTCTTTTTCAATGTGAACTCTCTCAGATGAAGGTTTGCAGGTATCTTCGAGCATGAAAGAAAACAGCTTTTCAGATAGACAGAGAAGAATCACTTCTCTATCAAAAAAAACTTTGGAGGTTCAAATTACTCTGATGCCTCTAGATCATTTTTTCCCTGATGGATACCCTAACTTTCATGTAAGAAACTTAGCAAAGTTCTGATGCTGTCATTAGTGCTCTCCACCAATTATTTCTAGTTCTTATACTAGGAAAAACTGTACTTTGTTCCCTCCTCGAAGTTATGAAAGGCCATATGACTCTCTTTGACCAAATATATATGAGCAGAAATGATGTCTCCCACTTCCCTTCCAAAAGCTTTAAGAGCCACTTCACAATTTGTCAAACTTCCTTTCCTTCCCTCTGCCACAATCACCAGCAGTGGTTCAGATAGTGGCTCTTGCATCAGCCAGGTCCTGCGGAGTGAGAGGGATGCACAGCACTATTGCCAACTAAGCCTGAAATGGATTCCTAGTACAAGTGATCCTTATTGTTTTAAGCCATTGAAGCTGTGGAGTTGTTTTGTTATCATAACCTAGTCTATCCTGACTCTGAATTCAACTCTGAATTCAACTGGTAATTAAACACTGAATTTGATTCTTGGCTATCTCAATCCAATAGGTACAAGATACAGGTGATTCTTTCAACATATTCATATAAAGTCCCTGAGTTTACATCCACTTTTTCAAGCAGGTACTTTAACATTTTGAGTCTATAATTCCTTTGTCATTATTTATCCAATTCCATCAAGAGCCTCCCTACTGTGCAATCCTTGAATTCCTCACACTCTTTATGTTGCTCCATGAAACTATTCCAAGCCCCCAAACTTTATCTTTTATTGAGATTTGTTTTTCCCAATGACCATAGGTCATAAGTTACATAGCTGTTTCATCAAAGGACACCATACTTGATATCTCACCCTTGAGGATCTATGTCCTGAGATTTCTCATCACTTGTATTTCTTGGTTGAAAGCAGCAGATACTGACTCTGGCTAACTTTTAAAAAGGAAATTTATTGGAAGGCTATTGGGGTCATGCAGATAAGACAGGAAGTTAGGGACCAAACTTGGCATGGGAAAGAAACCAAGGGAGGTCTAGAAAACAAGGAATGAAAAATCATGAGGAAGGAATTATCCTAAAGCTGGAATAGCTGTTTCTGCCCTGAAAGATGTCTGGCTATTCCCTTTGTCCTTACACCACTTTCTCAGACTTCAAAGTCTTGGAAGAAAGTTTCCAATTAGCAGAACTTAGATCACAAGCTCACCCACCAGCAGTTCCAGGGAGTGGGAGAGGAATGGTCTGGCCTTTCAAGTTTCATTATTAGAGGCATAGGCCTGAAATTCCCTCCCACCATGATTATACACAGGGGAAGGAGGTAAATCCTCAAAGAAATCAGGTTCTACTAGGGAAAAGAATGGATACCAGGCAACAATACCTAAAAAGATAGTTGTGCCTAGAGAAATGAGAAAAAGGAGAGGATGATATGGTCTGTAATGAAAGAAAGTTTTATGACTTTATCGTGTTAGGTTACTGTAGGAACTCAGGAAGTCTTCACTTACCAAATGCATTTTTTTTTCTTACAGGATCATGTAGCTGAAGCCACTTTGGAATGATACAAACCTTAACTGAAACCAGAGCCTGTCATTTACTAGACATTTTGGGGCAAGTTCCTTAATATCTTTGAATCTCTGTTACCTCTTAGAGTTGCCTGAGGATTCTGAGCTAATATGTATAGACACACACCCTGCACTAAATAAACATTAGTTTCCATCCCCTGTGTATTGGTCAGGGTTCTTTAGAGAAAAGAACCAATAGGATATGTATATACAAAGAGAAAGAGACTTATTTTAAGAAATTGGTAATTATTTAAAGGAACGTGCAGTTATGGAAGCTGGCAAGTCCAAAATCTTCAGGGTGGGCCAGCATGCTAGAAACCCAGAGAAGAGCCAATACTGTGATTCAAGTCTGAAAGCCATCAAGCTGAAGACTCAGAAAGAAGCAGATGTGTTGCAGTTCAAGCATGAAGGCCATCTAATGCAGAATTCCCTTTTGGTCGGAAGAGGTCAGTCTTTTGTTGTATTCAGGCCTTCAACTGAGTGGGGGAGGCACACCCACATTATGGAGAACAATATGCTTTACTCAAAGTCCACCAGTTTAAATGTTAATCTCATCCAAAAACATCCTCACATAAACATCCAGAATAATGTATGATACACATATATGGGCACTGTAGTCCTGCCAAGTTGACCTATAAAATTAACCATCATACCCTGAGAGATGCTATTCAGGAAAATAGTCTTCCTTCTTTTTCTGCACTCAGTAAAGCACTTTTTAAGACTGTTAAAACCCATTGAGCAAGGGATGTCTGAGACTGGGCATGTAGGAATGATGGAAATGGCAGATGTAAGCCACAAAACAGTAGAACCCAGAGGCTAAGTACTCAAATTTTAGAAGAGACTCACCCCCAGGGAGTCCTCTGCTGCAGCAAGAAAAAAGCATAATCAGACTCAACCCTCCCCTCCTCCAAAATGATAACCTTCACCAACACCAACTCCTATCAACAAATCTTGAACCTGATCAAAAATGAGCTGATCATCTGCAAGCTTGTGACTGTCCACTCCTTGAACAATGCCAGAATAGTACTTTGCCCCACTATAAGGCAGGCATATGGACACAGATAGCCAAAATGTTTACTTCCAAAATTCAAATGCATGAGGATGACATAGATAAGAAAGATAAGATTTATGCAAGGAATTCTCAGATGCTAGAATGAACACAAGAAGACTAATGGCCATATGTAACATGGCACGTACCTGGAGATGAATAAATATTCAAAATCCGGATTCTCATGAAACACATCCCCAGGATGAAGACAGACAGGGTCCCCAAGAGTCTTTTGAATGCCCATGCTGAAGCTATCTGTGTTATGAAGAGCAGCTACAGGCCAAGAAGGGAAAGATCATCCAGACTCTGTCCAAGAAAGAAGAAACTAAGAAATAAATTTCCCATTTCATCTGTACATAGTGCCCTCATCAACAATAGATGATCCCCCAAAACCCAAGCCTTTTTTTGGGGAAAAATGGTTAAAGAAAAGAGAATATCTGAAGAATTTAATAAGTGATGAAAATAATATAACCAAGTGAAAACTAATGTAATATTTAGATTTAATTATACAAAATTATTATTTGATCACTTTTAACCTACAAAAATGTCAAGAGTGTTAAGAGTCAATGTGAAGCCAAGGTACCATCAGTAAACAGGCAGACCCCGTCCTACAAGTTATTACATCATCATTCTAAGTCCAAGGAAATATAGCTGTTAAATTTAAGAGGGAAGCAAACTTGGAAATGTTAATATTACAATTCAACATTATAAAATCAGGGCCTTGAGATCAATAGAACAGCTAGTAAAAATGGTGCTGATGTAAAGTATAATATATATCACACACATTTATAAGATAGAAAGAACCCTTTCTCTTGCAAATGGACAAGTGTTTTAGCTAAGCAAGGGCTAGACTCTTTGTGGGCAAGGGTTGGGGGTTAGGTGATAAAAATACATACACGAGTGTATATACATGTACATGTACAGGTGTGTTTGTGTCTGTGTAGATGTAGGGGATGTGTCTTTATGTTCGTGGGTGTATTATGTGTGTGCACATGGTATGTGGGTAGCTATGTATGCATGTGTATGTGTGTGTAAGTGTAGGTTTAGGTATAGGTGTGTGTGAGGTAAACATTTCTAGTCATGATATTTATAATATTACAAAGAAAACTTAGACCTCATCATCTCATTACTGTAGGTCTAGGTGCTATGCTAAGGTCTCCCAGGGACATACAAGGCAGTTGCAGAATTGAGTTTCTCCCTTACAGGTGGGAAACAGACTGAATCTGAACCAAGTCCATCTTCCTCCTTTCACCTTCTCCTTGCCATTTCTTTACTTCCTCTTTTCCTCCCCTCCTTTCCAGATGTATGGGAGTAGGGAAAACCTTTCATATGGGAGATGTTGGCTGCCCTAAGGGGAAAAGTTGCTCCTGCTCCAAGTAACTAATGAATTTTGCATCTTCTCCCTTGGCTTGTGGCTTCTTCCGGAAACTGATGCACTGGTTCCTCACAGTACTTGAAACCTGATGAGATTTACCAGTTTAATTGTTTTAACAGTTTTTGTGTCTGTGCTTTGCCACACAACTTTCACTTTTTCTCAGTTGTATATATTCCTTTTAAATAAGCAAGCTTAATATGTAAATTGTTGAATTAATCAAGTACAAAACCAAAAGGCTCGAGTCTAAGAAATTCTGAAGAACAGCACCATATGTTTCTCCAAAGCACTTGTTATCTAAGCTTATTACTTCACAAAAATCTTTTAAGCTTTGCAAATATCACTCACAGACCAAAAGATTAGATTCAGGAAAGTAGAGAATGGCCAAAGTCCAAGAAAATACCCTTGATCTGGATAACTCTACAATGTTTTGGAAGCAGTACAAAGAAAAATGCATAATGCTAATATTGGACTACAATGTCCAGATTATAAATCTGATTATCACCTTAACCATCTCATTTTCAATTCAGACTATTAAGGGAATATTTTACAAAAAAGATTTTGGATTAATTTGGAGTATAGCAAATTCAAAAGAGGCAAACTTCTATTTAACTCAAGTACTTAGCATCTACTATATACCAACTGCTGTGAGAGAAAGAAAAATAGTGTAAGAGAGTAAAGCTTCAGGAAGTTCAAAACATTTTCTGGGAAGTGGAAATTCCAATTTTGGTAGCAGCCCTATGAAGCCTTGGTTCACAAAGTTTCACTAAAGCTAGACATTCCGACATACTTAACTCATGGCTTTGGAGACTGCTTTAAAAAAATACCTATGCCAGGAACATGAACACACCTACGAAGTTAACAAGGGAAGTAGCCATCAAAGAAACCTTGTGGACCCCTGCTCGGGTTCTGCAAATATTGGAAAAACAACCACCTTGAGTTCAGGGAGGACAGAAATGAGTATTCTCTGAACCAGTCTGTCTCAACATGCAGGCGTTCCAACCCCCAACCTGCTCTCACAGCTCTCCTTCCTGTGGTCATCATGATCCTAGATCCTGGATCACTCAGCCAACACTGCCTCCTTGAAAATCAGTTGCTTTTTTGGCAACAAGGCTAGCAATGCTTGATTTTACTTCTACAAGTTTCAGAACATGAGAAGTTATTCAGTAGATCCTTTCCCTTCTGATTCCACAGGCTCCCATCACAGCACACAATTCTTTATGAATGGGCATGCATTGCTGGAAATGACCTGCTGTCCAATCAATAAAACTATGTTGTTCTCACTGAATAAATAGAATAAAAGAAACTAAAGATTTGACTCTCTTCCTTGAGGACTCTACATATAGAGGAGAAAAAAATATATATCCATATATATAAATATGAAAGAACTCAAGGATAATTAGAGAAATAAGAATGATAACATTGTGCTGAATAAAACATGCTGTGGGAAAGGGGGTAAAGAATAATCAAAATGGTATGAAATGAATATGAGAAAGCTTCCTGAAGGAAAGGAAGTGCATTCCAGGTAAAGGAAATGGAATGAACAATAAGACATGGAAAGAGAATTCATTAAGTTTTAGGCAATCTTCATTTTATATTTTTGACAAGCATATAGCAGTTCTAGAATAAAACAAATTCTGGAAGAGGATGTTTATTTATTTATAATCTTCTTTGATTTGATGGTGAAGGAAAATACAGAATAGAATTTTGATTCTAAGTAGAACTTTTGGTTATGAATTCTAAATTTTAAATGAAATCAGTATTGGCAACATGTAAGTCTAAACTCATAAATGTCACTAAACTTATAGCATTGACACAACCTTAACTTGGGAAAGCTTACAGCATTGATACAACCTTACTTTGGAGTATGCCTTTTGATTTGAAAGCACTGGGTGTGATATGCAACTAATGAGTCGTTGAACACTACATCAAAAACTAATGCTGTACTATATGTTGGCTAACTGAACATAATAAAAATATTTTTAAAAATTTCAATAGCTTTAAAAAGAAAAAATAAAAGTGATATTTTACTTCTCTCTCTTCTTTTTTTAATAGTAACTTTAAAAATCTAACAAATATTTACATGTTTTAGAAAAAATGAACTGTTATGCCAGGAGCACAAATTTCATCTTACTCTATGAATGAATGCTATAATGTTTAGAACAAAGTGAGTTTGCCTAGCTGTGGGGATTGGATAAATCATTCCTGGAAATGTCCAAAAATAAACGAGGCAAAAATTTAGAAGAGCCAAATCAAGTTTTAAACTCCCCTTTAACTTTGATTTCAAGATTCCATGAGAGCTTTCCACATGAATGGTCCCTTCTATTATGCAGTCTTCAGTAGAGGTAAAAATTCTACTCTCTACCAGCAATGAGCTACATAACTGCCCATCCCAAAACCAGAGATTCATGGCACTGCCTAGCATTTCACAAAATTTGATCCTGGAGGCATACATATCAGAGTTTCTGGAATATTTGCCAAACTTTTAGATTTCTAGGTCCCACTTCAGACCTACCAAAGAGGAATCTTTACAAGTGAATCCCAGAAAACTACATATTTCATAAGTTTTCCAAGTGACTGATATAATACCATAATTTGTAAACCACTACTCTAATCCTTAACATTCCTACTGAAAAGGCAGACCAGTAAGGTCTATTTACAGTTATGACCGTAGTAATAAAGTCATTTGTTCCTTAAGGAGTGAGTTAAGCTCACAAGCATCTCAAACACTGTTTAAGCATCCAACCACCTTTGGAAAATAAACTTACAGCATGTAAAATGTTCCTTGACCTTTTCTTTACAAGAGACAATTTTCATGGGCATTACAGTTACTAAGAATAATCTTTCTCAAAGTTCTTTGTTCAACAAAGAACATTGAGTGAATAAGGCCTCAGTTATCAGCAGTGTCTGGTTAAGACTTAAATGTATAAATATTTTAGTCTTTTTCATTTCTATTTGATATTAGAAAAGAACACAGCATTCAGATCACATTTACAACCTAAACCACAGAATGCAACTTAAGAAATGCAAGGGAATTATCTTGCTTATTTCTTTTTACTGTAAAAATATCAACTATTTGGTTGTATTAATAAACCATTACTGCTTTACCATCTGTCCTATGATTTAAATTGACAACAGCAAAATTGAGGATTCTAGAGTCTCACCTACCACTTTTCCCACTATAATTCTTTTTAAGTACATGCCAAAGATTTAATTACAGCATATTGAAAATATGGAATTAATAGTAAAAACCTGGCTAAATTAGGCTAATTGATAAAAAGATTAATCCCATTAAGGCTTTTATAAAATATTATTCTCAGTAATATACATGATATCTAATTTTAAGTGTGAAATGCTAATAGTGAACATATATAACCTTTTTTAGGTAAATGAGAGTACAATAATAAACATTATTTATTAAGTTTTTTGTAAATTCTTTCTACAAAGAAACCAGGTCCAAATCCTGTCTGAATTATCACAAATTCCAAATCAATTTGACTTATCTGTCTATTTATTTGTCTTTTAGACTTTGATAGTCAAATTATCATATTGATTAGTTACCTTTCATGCTTGCCTTAATTTATCTTCCAAGGGCTTTTTAAAAACACCCCAAAAACAAATAATCAAGTCAAAAAATGTGCAGAAGACATGAACAGACACTTCTCCAAAGAAGACATACAAATGGCTAACAGACGCATGAAAAAATATTCATCATCATTAGCCATCAGGGAAATTCAAATCAAAACCACACCGATATACCCCCTTACACCAGTTAGAATGGCAAAAATTGACAAGGCAAGAAACAACAAATGTTGGAGAGGTTGTGGAGAAAGGGGAACCCTCTTACACTGTTGGTGGGAATGCAAGTTGGTACAACCACTTTGGAAAACAGTGTGGAGCGGCCTCAAGAAGTTAAAATAGAGCTACCCTTTGACCCAGCAATTGCACTACTGGGTATTTACCCTAAAGACACAGATGTAGTGAAAAGAAGGGCCACATGCACCTCAATGTTCTTGGCAGCAATGTCTGCAATAGCCAAACTGTGGGAAGAACCGAGATGCCCTTCAACAGATGAATGGATAAGGAAGATGTGGTCCATATATACAATGGAATATTAATCAGCCATCAGAAAGGATGAATACCCAACTTTTACAACAACATAGTTGGGACTGGAGGGGATTATGCTAAGTGAAATAAGTCAAGTACAGAAAGACAATTATCATATGTTTTCACTTATTTGTGGAACATAAGGAATAGCATGGAGGACATTAGGAGAAGGAAGGGAAAAATGAAGGGGGGGATCAGAGGGGGAGACAAACCATGAGAGACTATGGACTCTGAGAAACAAACTGAGGGTTTTAGAGAGGAGGGGGGTGGGGGGATGGATTAGCCTGGTGATGGGTATTAAGGAGGGCATGTACTGCATGGAGCACTGGGGTGTTATATGAAAACAATGAATCATGGAACACTACATCAAAAACTAATGATGTATTGTATGGTAACTAACATAATATAATAAAATAACATTTAAAAAATATCCTTTAAACACAAAATGCAATTTAATTTTTAAACTAGTGTCTGTAATAAGCCTTGGGTACAAATTAAGCATAATGAACATTTAAGTAAGTTACAAAATCTTCCCATGAACACATTTGGAAAGGTCACTTCCATTTATGAGAGTACATTTTGCAAAAGTTAGGAACATCTTAAAATGTACAGATAATAAGTTTCAGTTGGCCACTGAAAACCAATCCTCACTTCTAGAAAAAGAACAGTTTTTGGTTTGAGAGGCTAAAGAAGATCAGAAGAGAAAATAATTATTCATAGAAAATACTGTATTAGAACCCCATTTCAGAGAGAACAGAGAAGTAAAAGAGTATATATTTTGTGAGTAGTGTGTTAAAATGTGTCTTAAGGGGATGTCTGGGTGGCCCACTCGATTAAGCTTCAGACTCTTAGGTTCAGCTCAGGTCGTGATCTCACGATGGTGAGATCAAGCCTCATGTAGGGCTCCGTGCTCAGCGGGGAGTCTGCTTGGGATTCTCTCCCTCCTGCCTGAGCTCGCTCTCTCTCTCTCAAAATAAATAAATCTTTTTTTAAAAAGTGTCTTCATTAAATGACTAGACATTCTTCAGTTATAGAACTTGATTTACCACTTAGATACCACAGAGCTGCTATAGGAGCAGTTAGTAAGGTGGTGGAGCATGACATTGTAGACAGAATACATACCTTAGAAGCATAAAGCCCTTCTTTATAACCCTATTCTGTTACTTGACAGTTGTATCACTTTGGACAAGTTACATAATTTCTTTAAGCCTGTTTCTCTCTTTGTAAATGGGGATGAATCACATCTACGTTCCAGGGTTTTTATGGATACCACATGAAATAATGATTGTAATGTGATTAGCACCATAACTACTATATATGAAGCTCCAATATCTATTAACCATTAGAGATACATGTTCCTGTGCATGAAAACTTCAGAAAAAAGTATAAAGGTGTACAAGATAAAATGGTACTTTTTTTTTTAAAAGATTTTATTTATTTATTTAAGAGAGAGAGAGAATACACAAGCAGGAGGAGAGGCAGAAGGAGAGGAAGAAGCAGACTCCCCACTGAGCGGGAAGCCTGACATGGGGCTCCATCCCAGGACCCTGGGATCATGACCTGAGCTGAAGGCAGACGCTTAACCGACTGAGCCACCCAAGCACCACAAATTGGTACTAACTTCTAAGAGATAAAAAATGGATTCTAAACAAATCCATGTAATAGAACATTATGAACATTATATACTCACTAAAAATCATATTTTCAAAGAATAATAAATAACATGGGAAAATGGTAATGATATAATGTTAAGTAAAAAAGCAGGACATAAAACAATAGATTCTATGAAAAAACTGTGTGCACAGAAAAGAACACTACAGGTAAATTTCTCAAAGTGTACAGTGGTACTCTCTGGGTGCATTACAGATAGTATTACACACGCCCTGATTTCTAGCATCCGTGGTCACTCTCCTTCTGATATACTACTGTTCATTCATGTCCTTTTAAAAGCATCAAGTTTTTGAGCTCCTAATTGAACATAAAATTCCATGTGTATCTTAATATAATAGGATGATCACTTACTGTGATCTGAATACTCTTTAGACAACCAAAGATGCATATATTTATTGAGAACTTACTCTGTGCCATGCACTGGGGACACAAAGATAAGATACAAATTTTTCCTTAAGGAATCTATAGTCTAGTAAAGGACAGAGAGAAGGTATGATGAATATTTTTAAAGAGTATACAAGATACTATAGAGACATAGATAAGAGCAGTCAATTCTTCTTAGATTTGGGGTACATCAGCTGAATTGTGACACATGAGTAAGAATGGCTTTGATTTCACACTTGTTAAGTGTGATGCATGTGAGATATCCTTATGGAACTGTCCAGTAATCAGTGGGATACATGAAAGTAGAAAGCAAGAAAGAGTTCTTGGATGGAGATGAGAATTTGAGCACCACCAATACAAAGGTGATAGTTAAAGCCATGAGAAGGCATGAAGTTGGTAAAAGTGGTCATGAAGAAAGAAGTAGGAACATGATGCAGAAACAAAAAAAAAGACAATGCCCTCAAAAACAACATTAGTTAAGGGATGTACAAAGCAAGAGGGGCCCAGGAATAAAGGCTGAGCAAAAATGGCTAGAGATGTAAATTAAGGAACAAAACAGCTGAAGAGGAAGCCCTGTATGGAGTTTTTAAAGAAGAAAAAGGGTCAACTAGATGTCCAGTAAGGTGAGACATAAAACTAATTGATTGGATATAGAAGTGAGTTTCTTTGGAGTGACATTTGCCTGAGCAGTTTCAGCGTGTATCTGTGTATGTGTGCATGTGAACTTGTGGGGGTGGGAAGGTAGAAGCTGAGGGCACTAAATTTAAAAATGAATGAGGTTAAAGGGCACGGAAAGAAAATACAAATGGAAAACATGTTATATATAAAAATTGACCTCTACAGCATATAAACGCAAGTTAAAATCAGATATCAGGTTTGCTTACCAAATGAACAAAATATTCTAAAAAATAATCCTTCTTGCTGGCAAGGGTGCAGCGAGATAGTACATACGACTGGCAGGAATATGACATAATTCCCCATTTTTCCTGTTATGTACCTGGTGTAACTGATCTCCCCTTTGCAGCCCCATTGTATACTACCTGTAACATTTCATTTTTCATGTGCTCTTCATGTGTAACTCTCCTTCTGGCTGGCATGCAAGGATTTTGAGGATAACCACCCAGTGTGGCTAATCCCTATTCTCATTGGTATCTAGTTTCCATCACAGTGCCTGACTCATGGTAAGTACTTAAGAGATGTTTGGTAAACAAATTTATAAGGACCAGAGTTCCTGTTTTGATATGTTATTTTAGCTAAACTTGGCAAAATCCACCCAAAGTCTGAATGATATGATTTAAAGAAATAAGCCGTAAGTGATTTCCTTTATGAAATTCTGGTAGTGTCTGTGTAATCAGATATAAAAGTGGGGATGTATACCATGCATCTCACGCATATCTACAAATATTTATGCTGTCCTGACCCTCCTTCTATTTTATTTTAATTCTCTCAAGGTAACTATTTGCCCTTAGTTAAGTCTCCATTTTTACCCTCATCATTCGAGTATAAGCTATAAAAGCTATCCAGAGCTACCTCGTCAATCTAAGCCAGTCATACCCTCTACTGTTTGGCTGGGCATATGACTAAAGCTATGTCTAACAAGTTTATTGAAATCGATGGAAATGGAAAAAGTATAAATTCACTTGGTATTTGAAGTGGGAAAGTAAAACATGAGTCGGCTTTAAAATGTATTTTTAATGTGCTTCATATTTCCTAAACTGTAATTTTAATGAATCATCAGAAATTATTGTGTCTGTATGTACTATTCAGGGAATCTCAGGAAAAGTACAGTCATCACTGGGCCCTCAGGAAAACAGGTATAAGATTTTATGACACCTCTTCTGTGAGAGCCAAAGCAACCCCACCATCAGCATTTTTTGGTGTAGCTCTTTTAGGACTGATCAACATCACCTGGAGAATGAACCAAGTCAGGTCTTCCAAAGAACTGGGCAATTTTCTTTAAATATGCTAACATTGCACTATTATTCCCTTGCTTGCTTGTGAAAATACCAAAATGAAGAAAATTTCTCTAATTATGCATGACTATCCTTTATGTGCTAAATCAGTGATACTCAACCAGGGACAGTTTTGCCCTCCACCCCCACCCCCGGCCATGGTTACATTGGCAATGTCTGAAGACATTTTTGGTTGTCACAACTTAGGGTGGAGGGGAGGGTTGCCACTAGCGTCTAGCTGACATGGGCCAGGGATGCTGCTAAACATTAATGCACAAGATAGGCCCCCAAAACAAAGAATTATCCAATCCAAAATGCCAATAATGCTATGGTTGAAACACCCTGTCACCCTGTCCTAAACAATAGAATATGTACAACTTTCAGAGAACCCATATTTTGAGGCCCAACTAAGCTACCACCCCTTTCATGAGGTTTTCTTGGATCAACCCACAATGACTTCTTCACAGGTTGGACCTTCCATGATTCAGGTTTCATTTGATTGTGACCTACTTCAAAGCATTTTTGGGAAATCATGTTCATATTCACTGCTGATACTTTCTTCTTCTTCTTCTTCTTCTTCTTCTTCTTCTTCTTCTTCTTCTTCTTCTTCCTTCTCCTTCTCCTTCTCCTTCTCCTTCTCCTTCTCCTTCTCCTTCTTCTTCTTCTTCTCCTCCTTCTCCTCCTCCTTCTTTTGTAATTTGCCTGTGTTCTTTGACGAAACTATTAAATAGCTTTCTAAGTCAAAAGACTCATGACTTATGTTACTTTCTCTTTCTAAACTCTTTTTTTAAACTTTTCCAGGACCTTTATTTTAATACTCCTCTCATAGATAATAATTTCTGAAGTGGGAAAAAGAAACCAATTATTCCATTGTTTTTCCAGCTAAAATGTTTGGGTAATATTTCTAGTAACCCATATTGCCGATGTCCATTGTCTGGCCATTCTACTAAGAATAAAAACAAACAAAGAGGCTATGATTTTTGGCCTCTGATCAATCATGTAATTCTCCTTCTATTTAAAGTTTGAAGATTTGGCTTGTTATTTCTAATACCAGGAATTCACAACCCCCAGGAGCCAGGAGTGGTAGGAATAGGAGATGTGGGGGAAAAAGAAACAACTCTGAATTAAAGTCAACAGTTGAATAGAATTCATTAGCAATATTCTTATGAAACAAGTGATTTCCTTGGAAAAGAAAGGTGTTTCAAGAAATCACTGCCATACTGGTCTTTTTTTTGCTTTCTGATTCTTGAGGGTCCTTTAATATGTCTGTCACATACAACAAGTATCAAAACTGTAAGCACATAGCGAAGAGTTTGCCAAGGACATAAATTGTTATACAAGGTGATATGAAGATAATTATTTTCATTTGATCTACCCATTAAAAAAAAAAAAGGCTATCTAGGTAGCCAGGTTATTTGTTTGTACATTTTAAGAACGGAATGGTCATGATGGAAAGATCTGAATTTTGAATTTTGCCTGAGACTGAGGGGGATGATGATGTGGTAAAGAAGTCACTAGCAGAAGCTAACTAGAAGATTTTAGTTTTCATAGTGAACTGAAATTCTGTTACTTCCATACAGCTTTCCTTCTGAAGCAACACAAACCCAATCCAATCTGCCTTCCACAGAAAATTCCTTCAGATACTTGAAGACAGCTTCTTTATTCTTCCCAAGTCTTCTCTTTCAACACATTTTCACACATCAAATATCTATCCTATCCAAAGACAGGGAAAATTCAGAAGCCAACACTGTATGATGCTGAGACTGGAGTATAACCCAAATGTAAGCAGTCTGTCTTTCAAGATCTAAATATAATTTGACTTGTCTTGAACTCCAATCCCTATATGTTAAAGTGTGCCTCCTTCAGCTGTCTTCAGGGCTTTTTAAATAGGGAGGGGAGTTAAAGACTTTTTGTCCTGGTTACCTCTGGCTCAGAGCTTATGTTTTCAGTAAACATTCTGTTTTACTTGATTATCATCTGTGGATGTTCTCTTTCTCTTCTGTCTTTAGCACTAACTCAAACATGAAATGCAGACCTTTGTCCTACATTTTCCCAAAACCAATCACATAAGGCATTTGTGGTTGCACCAAACCTTACTGTAGTTTGGGGGGCAACAGAGGATGCTTACAGAGTCGGAATGCAAATGACTTAAAATTATATAGTAAGCATCTTTGTAAAATTATATAGTATACACCCTTGTTTTTAAAAGTCCCTTAGCCATCCTGTTTGGTCCTCTGCCCTTTTAAACACACTTACATAGATTTCACCCATTCTTTTCCCTCTAGCATCAACACATTACAGTCTTAGCTTGAACTCCAGCTTGTCTCATTACCTCCTGTGGGACAAGGTCTGGTTTCAGAACATTTGCATTATCAATGGTACCACTATTACACTGGTCCACCTGGCTTGAAACCACTTTAATGCACTCAGGTGTTCCTTTCTTTGTTATCAAGTACTGTCCATTCATACATGCGATTATAACTTACATGTAAACCCACCCCCCATTTGCAAAGGCCAGATCCCTTTCACTGCATATATGGCTTTGCTTTCAGTGTTTCTTCGATGGAAGCTCTCACATAACTGTCAGATTCAACTTCTGAAGACAGGGTATTCATAATTCCACCTCTGCTCCAAACCTCTGACCAGACCTTGCTGGGTTAAGTGCCACCTTTTTCAGGACAGTATCACATCACATTGCTTCTCTAAGAAGCCAACTAAATTCAATACCAAACCACTATTTTCTTATTAGTTCTCCTCCAAAGAAATACATATTTCTGCTTCCACATCTTTGGTTATAATTTCCCCCACTGTGTTTGTTTACTAGGACTACCACAACAAAGTTACACAAAACGAGTGGCTTAAACAACAGAAATATAAGTTCTTGCATTTCTAGAGCCTAGCATCTCCTGTTCTTAAAAGGACATCGGTCATATTGAATTAGGGCCCAGCTAATGGCCTCATTTTAACTTTATCCCTTTAAAGTCCCTGTCTCCAAGTATAGTCACATTCTGAGGTACTAGGGGTTAGGACTTTAACATATGAATTGGAGGGCTGAGGGATATAATTCAGTCCATAACACCCACCTAAGTTTTCTCCTTCCTCTTCCTCTCCAAATCTCAACCAATATTTAAGGACACATTCAAATTCTACTTTCAATCCTACTATGTAATTAAAGTTTACTCTATCTCTTCCTCTAAGCTCTGACCTTATGCACTTTGGCACTTGGATAGTTTCTTTCCTTTCTCTCCCTCTCTCTCTCTCTCTCTTTTAAAGATTTTTATTTATTTATTTGTGAGAGAGAGAATGAGAGACAGAGAGCATGAGAGGGAAGAGGGTCAGAGGGAGAAGCAGACCCCCCGCTGAGCAGGGAGCCCGATGTGGGACTCGATCCCAGGACTCCAGGATCATGACCTGAGCCGAAGGCAGTCGCTTAACCAACTGAGCCACCCAGGCGCCCGCCTCTCTCTCTTTTAAAGACCTAGTGCATGCATGCACACATGAGTTGGGGGGGCAGAGGGAGAAGGAGAGAGAGAATCTTAAGCAGGCTCCACTCTAAGCTCATCTCAGAACCTGAGATCATGACTAGAGCTGAAATCGAGAGTCTGACGCTTAACCAACTGAGCCGCCCAGGTGCCCCGCACGTCTATAGTTTCACTTTCCTGGGTATAGGTCTGTCTCCAGAAAGTCAAGCTCTTTTAAGCTCTCTAAGTTGTTGGTAAGTGCTTACTGAATATGGATTTAAAACTTAACCAGATTGACTTTCTTCAATCTGAATTTTCTTCTTTTCAAAAGAACTTTTCAGCGTCTTACTTACTATGATATTGCTTTCATAGATAATGGGTAAGTTCCTAAGTAGGAAAGAGTCACTACTTTGTTACCAACCAAAAAGTAAGGGTTCAAATCTTTGAGAAGAAAAATTTCCCCTTTGTATCAGCACATATGACATCTCTCCCCTAATTCTCAATAGATCTTAAACTTTCTTTCATATTTTCCCCTCCTCTTAAACAGCTCCTATAAACATATTTTTTCCCAGGATCCCTGTGACCAAATAGCATAAAATACAGAGTAGGTATCTCACTCAAATTCTTTCTTGTGCATTAGACTCTGATACTTCAAGGTCTTTTAAATTGAAACTTTAGCATTTACTTCCTGAATATAATGGAAACTAACATTTACAGTGCAATTATGTGTAGAGTATATTCAAACTGGTCTACCTGTATTATCTCATTTAATCCTGAACAACTCTGTGAATGCATACTATGATTCCTTCCCTTTTGTATTTGAGGAAACTAAGGCATAGAAATGTTAAGTAACTTGCCCAAAATATTATGGTGGGTTAAGACAAAGCAGTCTGACACTAGTGCCCAACACTTAACTACTCTGTATGGTTCCATCTACAAATAGGAAAGAGATTGTTCTCTGTCTCTCTCTAGTATTCTTTTTTAAACTTTAAATTTTAAATTCATAATTACAAATTATTTTTCTAATGTAAATCACATATCCTTTTTTTTTTTTTAAGATTGTATTTATTTGTCAGAGAGAGAGAGCGCGTGCGTGCACAAGCGGCGGGGGGCGGGCGGGGTGGTGGGCAGGCAGAGAGAGAAGCTCCTAAGCAAGGAGCCCGATGTGGGACTCCGTCCCGGGACCCTGGGATCATGACCTGAGCCGAAGGTACGTAGACTGAGTCACCCAAGCGTCTCCACATATCCTTTTGATGAGGATATTCAGTAATAGAAAAATATTTTTAATTATATTTGTTCTAATGTTTTTATCTTGTGTTTCAATCAGTTGAGCAGTGTGTGTGGAAAAAAAAGAAGACTATTTACAAGTTCTTGAGCTGTTTGGCATCCTTTGTAATCAGTTCTCTGATCTAAGGGCAAACCAGACAGCTGGCCTGTATATGATTGTGCTGCCCTCATCTGACAGACATTGGGAACTGCAAGTAGAATAGATTCGCCGAGACTATGAAGTCCAACTCAGAGGAGCTGAGAGTATCTACCCAAGAGTTCACTGAACACTTTCAAAGCCACTTTACCTGTGACCTTGAAAAGCCAGTGAACTTTTCATATGTCCTTAGCTTATTTCATAGAAGAAACATACCAAGTGGGAGACTATTCAATTACTGCAAGTATTTATAACACTATGTATTTATAGGTATTACGTGCATTTACAATTTGATAACAGGAAATGTCAAAAACATTCTCCCTGTGAACTCAACGTACTAATAAAACTGGTATGTTACATTGAATATTATATTTTTAAAAACTGGAAAATTCTTGAAATTCTCCTGGGGTGTATGTAATTTACCTATTTAATTATACAACTGGACAAGGCTTGCCATTTTTAAATCTCTTTAATATTAATCTTGGAACATGGAATTTAGAACATTTAACTTTTTTTTAAGATTTTATTTATTTGACAGACAGAGACACAGCGAGAGAGGGAACACAAACAAGGGGAGTGGGAAAGGGAGAAGCAGGCTTCCCGCTGAACAGAGAGCCCGGCCTGGGGCTCAATCCCAGGACCCTGGGATCATGACCTGAGCCGAAGGCAGACGCTTAACCGACTGAGCCACCCAGGTGCCCCTAGAATATTAAACTTAAGTCCTCTATTCATAATTATAAATATGGAAACAGCCCTCATTGACTAACTATAACAGTAGAGACCTTGCCCCACAACAAAACCCAGTGTGGGTCTCCAAAAGGGTTCTCTTTCTCTCCTTGATAAACAATCTGTTGGCTTGCAAAGGCAGTGGCTAAAATTCCTCATTGGTAATAATTTCACATAATAGTCTCATTGAATAGAGTTAAAAACTAGAAACAGAGCAACAAAATTCTACCCTTTTTGGTATAGGAACTGTAAATCTGAAGCCAGCAAAAGGCCTCAAAATTATTTCTCAAACTGGTCTGCCCCAGAGCCTAGGATTCCTGCCATAGATACATTTTTTTTTCCTACTTACAATATGATTTCTCCAGTAGTTTCTCTGGTAGCCCAATTTTGAAATATCAAAATACAACATTATCTAGAGAGATTAGACACATAACTCACAAATTCTTCAGCACGGATTAGTTTATCAGTTTGTCAAAAGGAAAGCAGGAAATAATACCTTGAGGGGAAGATGGGGAAGATGCAGGTAGTGTTTAATGGACAGGAGGATAGAAGAATATTCCCAAGCATATGGGACCGCTGAGGAAGAGCTGCCAGTGTGGGCTGTAGAAGTGGGAGCAAAGGAAGATCATGTAGGCAAAAGAAGCCAAACATTGAAAGGGAAAGGAGGAAAAAGCTGAACACAAAACCTGGACTACTTGAGAATTTTATGTGGGACTGGCCTTGTTGACCAAAACTAAAATATAGAGATTGTCCAATAAGAAGGGGAAAATTTTTTTTATCAGAGTTTACAGATTAAACAAAGCAAACAAAGGGTAGAATAATCACATTTGTTTTACAAGACTTTAAAACTGATGACTTTACCACAAATAAATTCTCACTTTCTCCAGATAAAACATTCTGCATTTAGAAATACCAAATGATATTGAAAAGCTGAAGCCTTGGCTAAATATTGAACAGATTGTTCCATCCCTTCTCGGCCAGGATAAGGAAAGGACAAAATATATTTCTAAAGGTCCTATTTACTTTATGTCTTGAAATGTTTAGAATAAACTAAATAAATGTTAAAAAAAGGAAGAGAAGAAACATATAATCAAAATATGCCAAGTAAAGGAATTGTCATGACTTTTAAAATCTAATTTTAATCCTCCCCAACTGTAGTATGAGTACAGATGCCAAAATGAGTAGTAGATGCCAAATAAGTGATAATGTAGATAAGTTTTATTTGTCTGCATATCTGAGAAAGCAATTGTTAGTTGGTCCTTTTCTGGCAACCTCCTTGTCCAGATTACACTTACTTGCATCATAATAGTTCTTTCCACAGGAAATATTGATACAGTATCTGTGCTTATCTGGTGAAGCCTGGCTCTAGCATCCAAAGTACAGCAAAGAAAACAGGCCCGTCTGGCTCTGCTGCTCTTTCCAATAAAGGGCAGCACAGTGTCCTAAGCTGGGTTCTCTTTTAGTCTCTGCCCTTCTCCCTATTTAAAAGACAACATACTTTAAGTAAAGCTTAAATTTTCTATTTCTAATCCCTAAGGATGATATTCAAAAGATTTTCTTTAAAAAACCGAAGGTGGCACACTGGCCAATCAGGACAGATTCTGAATGTAAACAACAGGTATTTGGCTACCTTATTGTTTCCTACACCTCCTGTTCAATCTCAGTTCTACATTTCATTTGGAAGTTTTCAATTTTAATGCAATTTAAACACCATCACTTAAAATAATATCTGAGTTTTGAAAATAAAATCAAAATATGTGTTGTTTACAATTATAGCTGAAAAATTGCTTATAACTTAGTTAAGTTTAACATAGTCACACAGTTACATAAAACATGAAGAAAGAGAAGGAAGGAAGGAAGGAAGGAAGGAAGGAAGGAAGGAAGGAAGGAAGGAAGGAAGGAAGGAAGGAAGGAAGGAAAGAAGGAAAGAAGGAAGGAAGGAAGAGGGGAAGGGAGGAAGTCAAGCAAGAATCTACAACCCTGACACTATCAACATGGTGAGTAAATGCACACAATTTTCCCTAAGGTGCTGATCACATTTTAATAGCACATTTACCATACTGAAACAGTTTTTAAGGTAAAAAGCAATATATTACAGTCTATTCATCTAAGATGACTATCTAATAGGAGGAATACTAAATATTAGATTATAAATATTACTAGTAAAAGTAGAGACATATGTCTCTATGAATTAAAAACCCATCTGGAGTCAAGTTACTGTCTAAGTCCCGGGTCCAACTCTTCCTGACTCTGGGATCCTGAGCAGGATGCTCAACCTCTCTTAGGTCTGTTTCTTCATCTATTAAGTGGTAAAAACTCTCCCTCCACTTGGATTATTGAGAACTTCAAAATGAAACTACGTCAGAGAAAGCGTTTTGTAAATAATTAAAAGTGGTTCAGTGTTACCTAATTAAGCATTAGAATAATGATATTAATAATAATAATAAACTAAATCCTAAGATTTTCCTCCAAGAAAAGTTGCTTTCTTCATGAACAAAGCCTTAAGATATTAGAAATGTGACAAGAATGTAAAAGCTTGACAAATGCTTTAGGGACTAACCCTGGATTTAAAAAAAGCAATAGGCTAGACAGTCTCTCCTCACCATGACTACATCTTTGTATCTCAGACTTGAAAATGATTGTTATTTATAGTTAAAGCCTCCCGGTTAATTCTCACAAGAGGATTACAAGACTGTCAATCAAGCAAAAGCCCCAGCAGGTGGGATGAATGTGAGCTGATAAAACAGGTTCTGTCAAAGCATTAGTAGAAGTGAATTCCAGAATCACTAACCCTCCCACACCCTAGTCTTAATCCAAAAAATTACATCCTCCAGCTAAGAACAACAACAAAAAAAGAGTCTGGTATTAAATAGATGTATTCCAGCTAAAATACACTGTAGATGATGCAGAGAATATGTGTGTTTTATACACCCTAGATTTGAGAGATTATACTAAGAAATTCAAAAGGCTGCCTGGTATTTTCAAGGGCATCTCAAAGTAAATTATATTTCTTTGCCAATTGTAACAATATTATTCTACATCCAAACTTGGACTCTTTACTTAATATCCAGGTCCAAATTTCCATGTACATTTAGGACAAATCTACTTGGACTACCTACCCAAAGGACTTTATACACAGTCTGTCCCCAAACCTCCTTTCATGAGTGTTTGGGCTCAACGAATATTATCACTATCATTCTAGCCACCTGTTTAAAACTTTACACCATCTTTGACCCCTTCCTCATCCCTGTTCCCACCACAGCCATCAATTAATGAATACCTTTGGCTTCTATCTGTGAAACTTCTATGAAATGTCTTTTATATTCATTCATTCCTCTCTTCTATTCCTACTGTCACTACCCTTGTCCAGGGATTTATCAAATTTCAGCTAAATCATCTGTACAATGTCTTAACTGTTCTCACTGACTGCCTCACTTTTCCAAATGTACTTTCCGAATTCCTAATGGAGGAGGCTTTTAAACAACAAAGCAGTAAGATTAAGTGTCCTTAGCAAAACATTTAACAATCTATTTCATATCTGCCTCTCAGACTTATTTCTAAGTTGATGGCTCCATAAACTGTACTCTGGTCACACCACACACCGTATAGTTACTATTTCTTGAGTACTGTATTCCATTGTCCAGGGGTTTTACTCATGCTGTTCCTTGAATCTAAAAAGTTCTTTCCTCCCTTCTCCAAACAGTAACATATATCTTTTTCAAAACTATTTTCTCCACCTCCTCTCATTTGAGCTATATCCCGACACCAAGAATTTACCACTATTTCCTATACTCTTAAAAAGTTCTGTTGTATTTCTAAAAAAAAAAAAAAAGCACTTCTTTCACATATGCATGTTGTTTTCTCACCAAATTGTAAATCCAAATACCATAAGCATGTCATTTTTAGCTTAATGTTTCCTATGGTCTCTATCATTGTGTGTGTGTATGCATCAATAGCTCATTGCACGTTTATAAAAACTAATGACTATGATTGTAATACTGTGCATGATGTCCTGGCAGCTATACTGTGATGAGCACAGCACAATCTATAGTTTTCTAGTCACTATGTTGTACACCTGACACTAATGTAACATTGTGTGTCAATTATATTTCAATTAAAAAAATAACAATAGTGACTGTGATTAAATGGGAGCTTATTATGTGCCAGGCTCTACTCTAACATTTTCACTATATGAATTAGGACATTTAATCCTCAAAATAAATCTGTGACATAGGTAACATTAGTCCTATTTTATAAGTGAAGTAACAAATACCCAAAAAAGTTAAGCAGCTTACCCAAGGTCTACACTAGTCTGGGGTCAGGGTTGAACCAAGATCTCTCAGAATTCACAGCTTGCCCTCAACCAATTAGCTACACAGCCTTTAACGGATAGGTAACCACAAAAAACTATAGTAGATAAAAAGACTATTATATGAATACTGACTGAAAACATTGAGAACATTGGTGCCTAAGAGGTAATATGATTAGAATCCATAAATTCAAACTCTCTCTTTAAAGAATAACATTTCCTATCTTATAAGGCTATTTTTTTTTTATAAGGCTATTTTGAAGACTAATTGAAATGAAGTACATAAAATGCCTAGCACAGTACCTAGAACACAGTAAGGTTCAAACAAGATTGTTCTTTTTTTCAGTTGGGAATAGTATAGAAAATATATTCAAACTTGTTCCCCACATCATAAAATCATAGGGCAAGGAGACATGCTTTACATTCATAATGGCTGAATGTCAGATAAAAGGAAATGTTGTTTTAAATATATCTGCTATATGGGCCCGTGGGTGGTGTAGTCAGTTAAGCATCGGACTCTTAGTTTCAGCTCAGGTCATGATCTCAGGGTCATGAGAGCCCCACATAGCGCTCCTCGTTGAACTTGGAGTCTGCTAAAGTTTCTCTCTCCCTCTCCCTCTGCCCCTCCCTGTGCACTCTCCCTCTCTCTCAAATATATATATCTGCTACAGATAGAAAATAAAAAACACATCAACGATAGTTTAGCAAAAGCTATGAATGATGGTCCCTTGGATGACATCAAAAAGATTTGGAGATTTGGATTAAACCTAACTGGAGTCTGTGGAACCTGGACCGTGAAGTTTATCCAGCAACAATAATCATACCATCTACTACTATTCACTAAATAATTATGCAGTTCATATGTATCAGCACTTTTCATAAAACACCAATGAAATCCATGCTGCTATTATTATGACAGCTGTTGTGCTGTTATTATACAAACGAAGAAATTGGTGTGTGAAGAGTTTAGGTACCTTACCCCAAGTTACACTGCTGTGAGTGACATAGCCAGTTTTCAGTGTATGTCTGTCTGACTCTGGAGCCCAACCTCTTAATCACTCAGTCTGTTTTTAGTCAATCTGTAATCTACTGTTGCTTTGGATTTTTTTTTAATGAAGGGAAATTTTTAGTGTGATTCATTACATTATAAATACTAGCTGCTTTTAAAAACTCATTCAAGCCAAATACTCATTGTCTAAGCAATCCAACTTCTTTTAATTTAACACAAAGAGCAGACAAATTACAATTTATGTAGTCTGAATTCCAATACCATAAAACCAGAGGGCACAATGTACATTTATCTATCCACATAGTCTTTTCCTAGAATGTCTGAAACCAGCAATGACATCATTGAGGGGTAGACTAACTTCATACCATATGACAATATGGTGATGTGTTCTGAGTATGCTTTTATCTTGCTTTTTTAAAAGGTCATAAGGGTAATACATCAAATAAGGTATTTTTAAAAATTCAGCTTTTTCCAAGTCGGGAACAGTGTCCGGTCTTTACACCTCTATATTTTCATTGCTGTTTTTATGGCAATTCTCTCTTTTCTAATTTGATACCTACCATCGCCTTCTAGTTATGGTCTGGGCTCTCACTTTAAAAAATGCCCCTGTAAAAAAATGCCCTGCTTGAAAATTCTGTCTCCTATAGGAGAATATAAGTTTAAAATATTTATGTTGGACATGCCCACTGAAATAAAAATGTGAACAATGAAGGCAATCACCCAGTCTTTGCCATAACTATCTGAACTCTCCTTTTTCCACCACATAAAGAAACAGAACGATGAACACAGAATTCAGAGGGTTTAATTTAACATGACCCCAGCATCTGATGGTAGTAATTACAGACTCCTGCTGCCAAATTCAGTATTTTGAAGTTGAGACAAAGCTTTCATTTAAACCTAACTTTCAACTATTCATAAAGTTTGAAGTTATTTTCATTGTTTTGTCAGACATTTCAAAGGCTGTTTTTCAGTGATTATCCTGAAACTCCAGAGATACCCACTAAAAGATACTTTTCTTTTTAAATACTTTGAAATGTTATGTTATTGTGCACTGCGCTTTCATCATTTCCAGCTTTGTATTTCTGATTCTTTGACCAGCCCCAGAGTCTTTAAGGCCTAAGGCTATTCCAAAGGGAGATAAGATCCTAAACAAATCAGTCTACATGCTCCTTTCACATCTTCTGCCCTAAAATTCTTTATTTGGGTAAGATATTTAAATTAAAATTTAAATTGGAAAATTCCAAAGTGGCAACACAGTCCAGAAGGGTGTATATGGAAGAGAAAAGGGGCAATCCTCATTGAAAATCAGACGTGCTGCCTTCTGGTTATATACACATAGGAGCTCCTCACCAATCTTTTTTTTATATGGTGGAGAAATACAAATTTCTCCTAACCAAACGTCTATCCGAATCTACACAGGGTGCCTGTGTGGTTCAGTCGGTTAAGTGTCTGACTCTTGGTTTCGGCTCAGGTTATGATCTCAAGGTCGTGAGATTGAGCCCTGTGTTGGCTCTGTGCTCAGTGTGGAGTCTGCTTGAGATTATCTCTCTCTCCCTTTTCTTTTGCCCTTCCCCCTGCTTGCACTTTCTCTTTCTAAATTAAATAATCTTTTTAAAAAATATGCACATATCAATTATTTTGTTGCTGTTAGAATTGAGGCTTTAATTTAAACCATCATTTTGGTCAGTCAAAAAAATAACATATGTAGCACCTGTGAAGTTATTCTTGTACAGTTCTTCACTACTATTTATTCTGTCCTGCAATGAAATCCAGTGCCATCAATTAATAAAAGTTGCTCAAGTTACATTTAATAATCAGAAGAGATAACACTCTTCTAAACATATTGGTGGTAGACTAAATAAGGGCCACCAAATATATCCAGGTCCTCATCCCTGGAATCTGGGAATATTACCATATATGACAAAAGGAATTTTGCAGATATAGTTAAGAATTTTGAGATGGGAAGATTTCCCTGGATAATGCAGGCAGGCAAGCCTTAAGTGCAATTAGAATTATCCTTTTAAGAGGAAGGCAGAGGGTGACTTGACTACAGAAGGGAAGAAGGCCATGTATTACTGAAGAAGAGATCAGAGTGATGTGGCCAGAAACCAAGACATGTCAGCAGCCTCTAGAAACCAGAAGAAGCAAGAAATGCAATTCTTGCTGGAAGCTTCTAGAAGGAACCATTCCCACTGATACATTTTAGCCCCATAAAACTCATTTCAGACTTCTGATCTCTACATCTGTAAGAGAGCAAATTTCTGTTGTTTTAAACCAGAAAGTTTGTGGTGATTTTTTATAGCAGCAATAGGAAACTGAAACAGCCTTGTACATACTATGGCTTCATTTTATTAACAGAAGTGAGGTCACAGGGCAAACCACTGCCACCAGAATTGGAGAAACAGACCAGCGAACAGAGAGAATCACAATTTACCAGGGCAGAAACCCACCAGCAGAAACCTCCAGGAACCAGTGCCCCAATAGGAAAATATGAACCTCAATCAACAAATTGCTGAAGGCTCAATTTAGACAAATCTGAGTGAAATTCCAGGGTGGCCCCCCACTTTTGGGAGTTTTACTTCTTGGAGCTCTTTGATCAGGTTTTCCCAGGGAATATCAGACAAAACTCCCCTTGGGTTTCTGGCAGGGAGAGAGGAAAAGTAACCATTTTGAAATATGCCAGAGCATGCTGTTCTTAACAAGGCCTCTGCTCAAGTGAAATTATTTGCCAGCGCCAACCCATTAGGGTTTTATCAGAGCCTAACTGACCCCCTCTGGTCTTCCATGTGGGGGAAGGGAAATATTCAACTCCACTCCCTGCCCTGATCTGACCCACCTAAAATGTGGGAATGGATGACTGAGAAGCACTTGTGAAGTTCACAGCTCAGAGACATAGGCTCACTAAAAAACTTAGCCCTAATCATAGGGCTATAGTACACTTCCCCTCCCCTACACCTTAACAACACATCACTATAGGCCTGTTTGTGAGAATTCCTTTCACCCAGTACATCATATCTAACTTTCAAAAAAAAAATTACAAGGCATTCTTAAAGGCAAAAAACATAGTTTGAAGAGACAACACAAGCATCAGAACTAGCCTTAGATATGGCAGGGATGTTGGAATTATTGAAATAAGAATTTAAAACAACTATGATGAATACGCTAATGGGTCTAATGGAAAAAATAGACAACATGCAAAAATAGATGGATAATGTAAGTAGGGAGATGGAAATTCTAAAAACGACTCAAAAAGAAATGCTAGAGATCAAAAACACTGTAACATAAATGAAGAAAGCCTTTGGTGGGCTCGTTAGTTGAAAGAATCTAAGGATATGTCAATAGAAACTTCCAAAACTGAAAAGCAAAGAGAAAAAACACTGAGGTGTGAGGAGTAAACCAGAATAGAATATTCAAGAACAGTGGGACAAATGTAAGATAAATGCCTGAAAACTAGACCTAGTCAAAATGTAGAAAATCAAAGTTAAAGAAACAATCCTGAAAGAAGCCAAAGAGAAAAACACCTTACCTACAGAGGAACAAAGATAAGATTTGCATCCAACTCCTCGGAAACCATGCAAGCAAGAAGTCAGTGGAGTGAAATATTTAAAGTGTTGAGAAAAGAAATGAGGTAAGGCATTCAGAAAAATTAAAACAATACTTATTTTATATAAGGCATAAAGTATGTTTTTCAAACAAAACTATGTGAATAAAATCAAATACAAACAAAATATGAGAAAAGAATACCCAAGAATCATAAGCTATTCCTATTTCAATCTTTAAGACTGTTTCTTGGATTAGAAGCCACAAAATATTGCAGAAGCTTAACTGACAACTGAGCTACAACTCAGAGGGTAATCAGAAGAGATGTTGCTGGTGGAAATGAAATCGATGCCCACACAGAAAAAGACGTTTCCTCTCGGTAACACAACGCATAAATATCAGAGAAAATAACAATATCAACTTATTGTCCACTTGCCATATGTAAATTTGTGTATGTGGGTTAACCCATTTAAGTGGATTAACACAACTATTCCCATTTTAGAAACACAGAAATGTTAAGCAATTCAGTCAAGGCAACACAAGTGGTGAACCCAGACAAGCTGGCTCCAGGGTCTGCCAAGCACTAGGCTATCCTCAGTGAACTCTAAAATGGAACTGCGTTGTTTTCCTCCCTAGGACATATAAACTGGCTATTTTCTGAGCTTCCAGTTTGAAGTACCAATTCAAATGTCTATCATTATTTAGCTTTACAAAAGATAAAATTACACCTTTTAAACACCTCTAATCCAAATTTGTTATGATTTTTCAAATAAAAATGATTTTATTTGAAAGTCTTTAAACCAGATAATTATCCCCTTTAATTATCTCCCGATGTCAAATCCCATAAAATTTTTAATTTCAATGTAAAGGAAATTCCTTGCATTGATTTGCTTATATTTATTTCTTTCAAGCATAGGGCGTTATGTTGAGTAAGTCCATATTCATTAGGCCTACAGCCTTCAAGATTTTGTAAATGACAAATATATCTATTCTAAGCTAATACTTTCCCAATTCTTTTTTATTTATTTTATTTTATGATGTTATATTAGTCACCATACAATACATCATTTGTTTTTGATGTAGTGATCCACGATTCATTGTTTTCATATAACACCCAGTGCTCCATGCAGTACATGCCCTCCTTAATACCCTTCACCGGGCTAACCCATCCCCCCACCCCCCTCCCCTCTAGAACCCTATTTGTTTCTCAGAGTCCATCGTCTCTCATGGTTCATCTCTCCCTCTGATATCCCCCCCTTCATTCTTCCCTTCCTTCTCCTAATGTCCTCCATGATATTCCTTATGGTCCACAAATAAGTGATACCATATGATAATTGACTTTCTCTGCTTGACTTATTTCACTTAGCATAATCTCCTCCTGTCCCAACCATGTTGATGTAAAAGTTGGGTATTCATCCTTTCTGATGGCTGAGTAATATTCCATTGTATATATGGACCACATCTTCTTTATCCATTCATCTGTTGAAGGGCATCTCGGCTCTTTCTACAGTTTGGCTATTGAGGACATTGCTGCTATGAACACTGGGGTGCATATGGCCCTTCTTTTCACTACATCTGTGTCTTTGGGGTAAATACCCAGTAGTGCAATTGCTGGGTCATAGGGTAGCTCTCTTTTTAATTTTTTGAGTCACCTCCACAGTGTTTTCCAAAGTGGCTGTACCAGCTTGCATTCCCACCAAGGGTGTAAGGGAGTTCCCTTTCTCCACATCCTTGTCAACATTTGTTGTTCCTTGCCTCGTCAATTTTTGCCATTCTAACTGATGTAAGGTGGTATCTCAATGTGGTTTTGATTTTAATTTCCCTGATGGCTAATGATGATAAACATTTTTTCATGTGTCTGTTAGCCATTTGTATGTCTTCTTTGGAGAAGTGTCTGTTCATGTCTTCTGCTCATTTTTTGACTTGATTATTTGTCTTTGGGTGTTGAGTTTGAGAAGTTCTTTATAGATCTTGGATACCAGCCCTTTATCTGTAGTGTCCTTTACAAATATCTTCTCCCATTCTGTGGGTTGCCTCTGTTTTGTTGACTGTTTGCTTTGCTGTGCAGAAGCTTTTTATCTTGATTAAGTCCCAAAAGTTCATTTTTGCTTTTGTTTCACTAGCCTTTGGAGATGTATCTTGAAAGAAGTTGCTATGGCCGATGTCAAAGAGGTTACTGCCTATGTTCTCCTCTAGGATTTTGATGGATTCCTGTCTCACATTGAGGTCTTTCATCCATTTTGAGTTTATCTTTGTGTATGGTGTTAGAGAATGGTCAAGTTTCATTCTTCTGCATGTGGCTGTCCAATTTTCTCAGCACCATTTATTGAAGAGACTTTTTTCCATTGCATATTTTTTCCTGCTTTGTCGAAGATTATTTGACCATAGAGTTGAGGGTCCGTATCTGGGCTCTCTATTCTGTTCCGTTGGTCTGTATGTCTGTTTTTGTGCCAGTACCATGCTGTCTTGGTGATCACTGCTTTGCAATATAGCTTGAAATCTGGCAATGTGATGCCCCCAAGCTTTGTTTTTCTTTTTCAACATTACCTTGGCGATTCAGGGTCTTTTCTGATTCCATACAAATTTTAGGATTGTTTGTTCCTGCACTTTGAAAAATGTCATTGGAATTTTGATCTGGATGGCATTGAAGGTATAGATTGCTCTGTGTAGCATAGACATTTTAACAATGTTTATTCTTCTGATCCATGAGCATGGAATGTTTTTCCATCTTTTTGTGTCTTCTTCAATTTCTTTCATGAGTGTTGTGTAGTTCCTAGAGTATAGATCCTTTACTTCTTTGGTTAGGTTTATTCTGAGGTATCTTATGGCTTTTGGTGCTATTGTAAATGGAATCGTTTCTCTAATTTCTCTTTCTACAGTTGCGTTGTTAGTGTATAAGAAAGCAACTGATTTCTGTGCATTGATTTTGTATCCTGCCACATTACTGAACTGCTGTATGAATTCTAGTAATTTGGGGGTGGAGTCTTTTGGATTTTCCACAAAAGTATCATGTCATCTGTGAAGAGAGAGAGTTTGACTTCTTCTTTGCCTATTTGAATACATTTTATTTCTTTTTGTTGCCTGATTGCTGTTGCCAGGACTTCTAGTACTATGTTGAACAATAGTGGCAAGAGTGAGCATCCTTGATGTGTTCCTGATCTTAAGGGAAAGGTCTCATCTTTTCCCCATTGAGGATGATATTTGCTGTCACTTTTCATAAATGGATTTTATGAACTTGAGGAATGTTCCCTCTATCACTATACTCTGAAGAATTTTAATTGGGAAAGGATGCTTTATTTTGTCAAATGCTTTTTCTGCATCAACTGAGAGGACCATATGGTTCTTCTCTCTCCTCTTATTAATGTGTTCTATCACATTGATTGGCTTGCGAATGTTGAACCACCCTTGCATCCCAGGGACAAATCCTGCTTGGTCGTGGTGGATGATCCTTTTAATGTACTGTTGGATCCTATTAGCTAGGATTTTGTTGAGAATTTTGGAATCCATATTCATCAGGGATATCGGTCTGAAATTCTCCTTTTTGATGGGGTCTTTGCCTGGTTTGGGGATTAAGGTAATGCTGGCCTCATAGAATGAGTCTGGAAGCTTTCCTTCTGTTTCTATTATTTGAAACAGCTTCAGGAGAATAGGTAATATTTCTTCTTTGAATGTTTGGTAGAATTCTCCAGGGAATCCATCAGGCCCTGGACTCTTGTTTTTTGGGAGGTTTTTGATCACTGCTTCAATCTCGTTACTGATTATTGGCCTATTCAAGTTGTCAGTTTCTTCCTGTTTCAGTCTTGGCAGTTTATAGGTTTCTGGAAGGCATCCATTTCTTCCAGGTTGCTTAATTTATTGGCATATAGTTGTTGATAGTAATTTCTAATAATTGTTTCTATTTCCTTGGTGTTAATGATCTCTCCCCTTTCATTCATAATTTTATTAATTTGGGTCCTTTCTCTTTTCTTTTGGATAAGTCTGGCCAGTGGTTTATCGATCTTATTAATTCTTTCAAAGAACCAGCTTCTAGTTTCATTGACCTGATCTACTGTGTTTCTGGTTTCTAATTCATTGATCTCTGCTCTAATCTTAATTATTTCTCTTCTAATGTGTGACTTAGGCATCATTTGTTGCTTTTTCTCTAGTTCTTTAAGGTGTAGAGTTAGTTGGTGAATTGGGGATTTTTCCATTTTTTTGAGTGAGGCTTGGATGGCTATGTATTTCCCCCTTAGGACTGCCTTTGCAGTATCCCATAGGTTTTGGACCAATCTATTTTCATTCTCATTGGTTTCCATGAATTGTTTAAGTTCTTCTTTGTTTTCCTGGTTGACCCAAACATTTTTTTTAAGATTTTATTTATTTATTTGACAGAGAGATAGAGAGCACAAGTAGGCAGAGAGGCAGGCAGAGGGAGAGGGAGAAGCAGGCTCTCCACTGAGCAGGGAGCCTGACGTGGGGCTCAATCCCAGAACGCTGGGATCGTGACCTGAGCCAAAGGCAAACGCTAAACCAGCTGAGCCACCCAGGCGCCCCAGACCCAAACATTCTTGAGCAGAGTGGTCTTTAGCTTCCAAGTGTTTGAATTTCTTCCACATTTTTTTCTTGTGATTGAGTTCCAGTTTTAAAGCATTATGGTCTGAGAATATGCAGGGAAAAATCTGAGTCTTTTGGTGTCAGTTGAGACCTGATTTGTGACCCAGTATGTGGTCTATTCTGGAGAAAGTTCCATGTGCTCTCGAGAAGAATGAGTATTCTGTTGTTTTAGGGTGGAATGTTCTGTATATATCTATGAGGTCCATCTGGTACAGTGTGTCATTCAAAGCTCTTGTTTCTTTGTTGATTTTCTGCTTCGATGATCTGTCTATTGCTCAGAGTGGAATATTGAGGTCTCCTACAATTAAAGTATTTTTACCACTATGACTCTTTATGTTGCTTAACAGTTGGCTTATGTAGCTGGCTGCTCCCATGTTGGGGGTGTAGATATTTACAATTATTAGATCTTCTTGTTGGATAGATCCTTTAAGAAAGATAGAGTGTCCTTCTGTGTCTCTAACTACAGTCTTTAGCTTAAAATCTAATTTGTCTGATATAAGAATTGCTACCCCAGCTTTCTTTTGAGATCCATTGGCATGGAAGATGGATCTCCATCCCTTCACTTGCAGTCTGGATGTATCTTTAGGTTCAAAATGAGTCTCTTGTAGACAGCATATGGATGGGTCCTGTCTTTTTATCCAATCTGCAACCCTGTGCCATTTTATGGGAGCGTTTAGGCCGTTCACGTTGAGAGTGATTATTGAAAGATATGAATTTATTGTCATCATATTGCCTGTGAAGACCTTGTTTCTATAGATTGTCTCTGTAAATTTCTGTTCTGTATCACTCTTGGGGTCTTTCTCCTTTTATAGAACCCTCCTTAATATTTCTTGCAGGGCCGGCTTAGTGGTCACATATTCTTTCAGTTTCTGCCAGTCTTGGAAGCTCTGCATCTCTCCATCCATTCTAAATGACAGCCTTGCCAGATAAAGTATTCTTGGCTGCATGTTCTTCTCGTTTAGTACCCTGAATATGTCTTGCCAGGCTTCTCTGGCTTGCCAGGTCTCTGTGGATAGGTCTGATGTTATTCTAATGTTCTTCCCTCTGTACGTAAGGAATCTCTTCCCCCTAACTGCCCTTAAGATGGTTTCCTTTGTTCTAAGATTTGCAAGTTTTACTATTACATGCTGGGGTGTTGGCCTGTTTTCCTTGATCTTGGGAGGGGTCCTCTCTGCCTCTAGGACACGAATGTTTGTTTCATTTCCCAGATTAGGGAAGTTCTCAGCTATGATTTGCTCAAATACATCTTCTAGTCCTCTCTCTCTCTCCACCCCCTCAGGGATTCCAATAATTCTGACATTGGAACATTTTATGGTGTCACTTATTTCTCTGATTCTATTTTCAACATCGATTCTGAGTTGTTTTTCCCTGGCCTCCTCTTTTTCCTTCTTTTCTATCAATTGATCTTCTAGATTACTAATTCGTTCTTCTGCCTCCCTTACCCTAGCTGTTAGATTATCTAGATTAGACTGGATCTCATTGATAGCATTTTTAAGTTCTGCCAATTCAGCTTTCATTTCTGCCCTTAGAGACTCTATGTTGCCATTAATTGATTTCTCCATTTTAGCTATTTTCTTCACAATTACTACGCTGAATTCCATTTCGGACATCTTGGTTATATCTGTATCCATTTGTAAATCTGTGGCATAAGTCATAGTTTCTGAGTCTTTCCTACTATGGGGGTTCCTCCTCCTAGTCATTCCATTGAGGGGTGGTTGAGGGAATGTACAGAGTCCAAATTATTGACCACAACCCAAGCAAGATGCACCTGTTTTATAGGGACCTTAGTGTTGTTGGCCTCTTTCTTTCTCAGCTTGTCTTCTGGGGAAGGGGACTGCCTTGCTGTTACTCAGGCAACCCTGTTTGGGCAGCATTGCCCTGCCCCCTGTGGGGGGGAATGGGCTCAGTGAAAACCGGTTTTGGGGGACTTTTGTTCTCTGGCGGCTTTCCCTGGTGGTTTCCGCATCTCTTCCGAGAGTCAGAGCAGAAGAGATTGTTTCCAACCCTCTGCCTCAGAGCAGAGAGATCACAGTCTGTTCTTCAGTGAGCTCTCCAGGCCACGCTATCTCCATTTCTGTTTGTGCTGCTATAAACTGCAGTGTCCTGGGTTGTGCGCCCCTCAGCAGGGTTCCCAGTCCTTGCCTCCTGGTCGGGGCACATCTCTGCACTTTGTGCTTCTCAAACCGACAGCTGTCCGCAATTCACATGTGCAGCACTGCTCCAGGTTTCCATCTAGGGGGCTGCCCTAAAGTCCTTTCCCCACTGCTACCAGTCTGCGAGTCTGTTCCTGATCCCCAGCACGGGAGGCTATCACTCACTGGTGGTGCAGGATCCCGATGGCTCCCTCCCCCTTCCATTTATCCTCCGATATCTGCCCACAGAGGTACAGCTCCCCATTTCATACCTTGAAACCAAACTGTGATATTCTGTTTTTAGAGATCCAGATCTATCTTTTTACATCTCAGGCTGATTTTGTGGGTGTTCAGAGTGTTCTGGTAGATATCCAGCTCAATTCCAGGGACCAGTTGGAATAGGGTCCCCTACTCCTCCACCATCTTTTCCCCCCTCCTCCTACTTTCCCAATTCTTAAGATTCTATTCAAAAATTTTTATATGAAAAAATATATTTTTATATGAGTATTTCCAATCACCTTGATATTAATTATCATCTGGAAGTCTTCCAGCTTTATTATTACTTTTCTTTAACTTAATCCAGTGCTTCCAATATGGGTATATTAATGGTATTATACAACAGCAAAATAATGTGCTTTGTTTCATTTTTGAAACCATTCCTGCTGTTATTCAATAATTTATTGATTGTGAGGATTATAAGCAAGTCATTGGCCAATGATTTAAGAAATAATCATTAGTTCCAAGTTCTTCATTATAATAAAATATAATTGAGATTATTTTCTCTAACATGTATTGATTTACCAAATACATATGAAGATCCTGCTATGTACAAGGCATTATTGAAGTACAGAGTTGGCCATGGAATATTTAATAATCTAGTATAATCTAGTAATAATAAGTATAATAAAGAGAATGTCAGATAAATCATTTCCAAGTAAATGCTTTCTTTATTCACTGAGTTTAAATATCATAAAACAACATCAAATGTATGTTTTCCTAAGTTTTATCATTTTTGGTGGGGTTCAAAAATAAACTTTTATTTTCTTATCTAACATTTTCTTTATCAATTGCCCACTACCAATAGTTGTTTTGATTAAACAGCTGTCGTATAATTTAGTTTAAAAGAAGAAAGAGGGGCGCCTGGGTGGCTCAGTTGTTTAAGCGCCTGCCTTTGGCTTGGGTCATGATCCCAGAGTCCCTGGATCTAGTTCGGGGATCAAGGGAGAAAAAAGAGAGGCAAAATAAGAAACAGACTCTTAACCACAGAGAACAAACTGCTGGTTACCAGAGGGGAGGTGGGTGGAGGGATGGGAGAAATAGGTGATGGGGACTAAAGAGAGTGTTGGGATGAGCACCGGGTGTTGTATGTAAGGGACAAATCACTAAATTCTACAACTGAAACTATTTAATTTAAATGAAAACTTGGAGGAAAAAAGTTAAGAACTAGAGAGTCTGGGAAAAGAATATACTAGAGTTCCTTGTACTATATTTGCAACTTTTAAGGATGTGTGGAAGGTTTTCAAATTTAATCACAAAAAATTAAAAGAGTATGTATTTTTACACATATTTTTTTTCCCTTAGAATCATTAGGGAGTAAGTTTACACACATGATGTCCTGTTACATTAACATACTTCAATGTATTTTTCCTAAGAACAAGAACATTTTCTTTCATAATCACAATATAGTTGTCAAAATCAGAGAACTAATATTGATACAATAATATTATCAAATCTCCAGACCTTATTCAAACTTCACCAGTTGTCTTAATGATGTCCAAGAATAGAGCCAAGAAGTATCATAATAATCCAGGATTCTAGAATCCAGGATCACATATTAGATTTAGCTGCCACATCTCTAATCTCCTTTAATCTGAAACAGTTCTTCATCTTTGTCTTTCACAACCTTCTCATGACAAGCCATTTACTTTATAAAATGTCCTTCAATTTTGCCTTTGTCTGCCATTTCCCCATGACTAGATTCATACTATGCATTTTTCGTTAGAATTCTACAGGAGTTGATGCTGTGTCTTATCAGCCTCAGAAAGTACATGATGTCAGTTTGTCTCATTGCTGGTGATGGTGACTGATCACTTTTTTAGGTGGTTCCTATCAGGTTTCTGCACTGTAATTTATTTTTCCCTTTGTAATGAATAATTTGTGGGGAGATACATTGAGCACTCATGGGAGAGAGGAGCAGAGGGAGAGGGAGAAACAGGCTCCCTGCTGAGCCGGGAGCCTAATGTGGGGCTCGATCCTAGGAGCCTGGAATCACAACCTGAGCTGAAGGCAGATGTCCAGCTGACTGAGCCACCCCGGCACCCCTGATTATGGGGTTCTATTTCTCCTTCCCATAGCAGAACAGAGGGTGGGGTATATTATTCCAACTTTCATTCTCCTCCACTCTGTTTTTTTAAGATTTTATTTATTTATTTGAGAAAGGGAGAGAGAACACAAGGTGGGTGGAGAGGGAGAGAGAGAAGCAGACTCCCTATTGAGCAGGGGGCCCAATTCAAGGCTTGATTCCAGGACCTCGAGATCATGACCTGGGCCGAAGGCAGACACTTAACCAACTGAGCCACCCAGGTGCCCCTCTCCTCCACTCTTAATATAAATTTCTGGCCTATGCTAAGGGTAGTGATTTTCATACTTTAGTGGTAAGTCATAAATAGCTAGTTAGCAATGTGGGTTCCTAGACAAAACCTATAAAATTCTCTTACAGTAGACTTGGGACACTGCTCAGGAACCTGTGTTTTTTATAAGCACCCAGGTGATTCTGAAGCCACTGATCAAGAACCACACTTTTAGAAACACTGTCAATGGTATAACTGGCAACTTCAAGGATGGGGTTTTACCTGAGGAATCTTTGGGACTCTGGTTCATGCTGAAATACAATGAGGTCAGTGCAAGGACTCCAGATCACCTCTGAACCTCCCTCTTCATTTGAGCTCCAGTCATGTAGCCAGGATCCTGGCTTTCATCAAAACCTGCTCTGAATAGTTAAGAGAAAGAGGATTAGAATCCAGCACAGACCAATAATTTCTACAAATAAATAGAAACATAATAACTGGAAAAATGGGCAAATGACAGGAACAGGTAATTCACAAAAGAACAAATCCAAGGATGAGTAAGCATTCATATCATCAGTGAAATAGAAATTAATAAAAGAGTAAGATACTATTTTTCACCAAAATGGCATGCATTTAAAAAGTTTGATAGTATCAAGTAATTTGCAGGGAAACTCGCACTCTAATGCATTCATGGAGAAATATAAACTACATGAGTCAGTTTAGAGAGCAAGTTGATAATGTCTATTAAATATGTTCATATCCCATGATGGTAAAAAATTCACTTCTTAGCATTAACTTTAGAAATACTAGGATATAAACAAAAATAAGCATATTCAAGAATGACTTTAAAATAGAAAAAACAGAAATCACCTATATGTCCCTAAAGGCACAATTGTCTAAATAAATTGTGGTATAATCTTAGTAGATATTATGCAACAATAAGAAGAAATGAGGTAGATCTATATGAACTAATTTAGAGAGCTCTCGAGACTTATCGCTGAGTGAAAAAAATCTAAAGAACACTATTCATTGTGGTAACCTGTCTCCAACATGGCACCATTAATTCCTTCCCTCTGTATGCACATGTCATTAGCTGAGCCTATTCCTGCCATGTCTTTGAATCTGACCTAGTCTTAATTATTTTTTTGATCAATAAAATGTGGCAGAAGAGATTCTGGAAATTCTGAGGTTAGGTTGTAAAAAACTCTTCAGCTTTCATCCAAAGGATACAAACATAGTGATACATAGGGGTACATGCACCCCAATGTTTATAGCAGCAATGTCCACAATAGCCAAAATATGGAAAGAACCCAGATGTCCATCAACAGATGAATGGATAAAGAAGATGTGGTATATATATATATACACAATGGGATATGACTCAGCCATCAAAGAGAATGAAATCTTGCCATTTGCAACAGCATGGATGGAACTAGAGGGTATTAGGCTAGCAAAATAAGTCAGTCAGAGAAAGACAAATATATGATTTCACTCACATGTGGAATTTAAGAAACAAGACAGATGACCATAGGGGAAGGGAAGGAAAAATAAAGCAAAAACAGAGAGGGAGACAAACCATAAGAGACTCTTAATGATAGGAAACAAACTGAGGATTGCTGGAGGGGAGGTGGGTAGTTACCCCATCATAACTAGGTGATGGGCATTAAGGAGGGCACTTGATGGAATGAGCATTGGGTGTTATATGCAACTGATGAATCACTAAATTCTACCTCTGAAACTAATAATACACTATGTTAATTAAGTTGAATTTAAATTTTAAAAAAAGGAAAAGCTCTACATCTTCCTCCTGGGTTTCTTGGAACTTGTTATTGCAAGTCTTGCACTGGGAGAATATCATCTGCTATGTATGAAATCTGATTGTCCTGAGAATGTCATGTGCAGAAGGAGGAAGATTCACCCAGCTCTGGCTATTCTAACCCAGGCAACATATGACATGTGAGTGAAGCTGCCATTTGGGGAATTATAGTCCCAGCAGATACCATGGACATAAGAACAAACATCCCATACGTATATCCTCAGTCAAGCCACCCCAGCCATCCTCATCCTTTTGAGCTACCTTAGCTGAGGCCCCAGCCATGGTGGAGTAGAAATGAACCATCCCTGTTATACCTCACATGAATTTCTGACCTACAGAATCATGAGCATAATAAATGTTGGTCATTTTATAGCAGTTTAAAAAATTACAGTGATGGTTACTAGTGATTTTTAACTCCTTCCTTCCTTACATATTGATTGACACTCTACTGTAAATAGGGGTTTTTCCTTCTCCATTATTATACACTTATTTATATAAACTCAAGAACCTTATTTTATTCTATAGATTATATTATTATCATTATTTATTTTGATGCTTAAATTATCCCAAATTTGATCAATGGGCCCCTTTCACTTGTTCCTGTCTCCTTTTGGCATGTTCCCATGATTCTGAGCATTCAAAATTTTGGGCATAAAATGATATCCCAGGCTCATTTTGTAGTTTCTCTCATCCAGCCTGTGTTTATTTTCCAAGGAGCACTGGTTCCTTTTAGCGAAGATGTTATCTAGAACTCATATAGCAACTCAGCAATGTGGCGGGATATAAAATCAGTGTACAGAAATCAGTTGCATTTCTTTTTTTTTTCAAGATTTTTATTTATTTATTTGAGAGAGAGAGCACATGAGAGGGGGAAAAGTCAGAGGGAGAAGCAGACTCCCTGCCGAGCAGGGAGCCTGATGTGGGACTGGATCCAGGGATTCCAGGATCATGACCTGAGCCGAAGCCAGTCACTTAACCAACTGAGCCACCCAGGCGCCCCTCAGTTGCATTTCTATACACTGACAATGTGACTGAAGAAAGGGAAATTAAGGAGTCAATCCCATTTACAACTGCGCCCAAAACCATAAGATACCTAGGAATAAACCTAACCAAAGAGGCAAAGGATCTGTACTCAGAAAACTATAGAACACTCACAAAAGAAATCGAGGAAGACACAAAGAAATGGAAAAACATTCCATGTTCACGGATTGGAAAAACAAATATTGTTAAAATGTTACCCAGAGAAATCTACACATTCAGTGCAATTCCTATCAAAATACCACCAACTTTTTTTCACAGAGTTGGAATGAATAATCCTAAAATTTGTATGGAACCAGAAAAGACCCCAAATAGCCAAAGGAATGTTGAAAAAGAAAACCAAAGTTGGTGGCATCACAATCTTGGACTTCAAGTTTTATTACAAAGCTGTAATCATCAAAACGGTATGGTACTAGCACAAAAACAGACACAGAGATCAATGGAACAGAATAGAGAACCCAGAAATAGAATAGAAAAGAGAACCTCAGCTCTATGGTCAACTAATCTTCAACAAAGCAGGGAAGAAAATCGAATGGAAAAAAGATAGCCTCTTCAACAAATGGAGTTGGGAAAATTAGACAGCCACATGCAGAAGAATGAAACTGGACCATTTCCTTACACCATACACAAAAATAGACTCAAAATGGATGAAAGACCTCAATGTGAGACAGGAAGCCATCAAAATCCTAGAGGAGAACACAGGCAGCAATCTCTTCAACCTTGGCCACAACAACTGCTTGCTAACCATGTCTCCAAAGGCAAGAAGAAACAAAGGCAAAAATGAACTATTGAGACTTCATCAAGATAAAAAGCTTTTGCACAGCAAAGGAAACAGCTGACAAAACCAAAAGACAACCGACAGAATGGGAGAAGATATTCGCGAATGTTTTATCAGATAAAGGGCTAGTATTCAAAATCTATAAAGAACTTATCAAACTCAACACCCAAAGAACAAATAATCCAATCAAGAAATGGGCAGAAGACATGAGCAGACATTTCTCCAAGGAAGACATCCAAATGGCTGACACATGGAAAAATGCTCCACATCACTTGGCATCAGGGAAATACAAATCAAAACCACAATGGGATACCACCTCACACCAGTCAGAATGGCTCAAATTAACAAAACAGGGAACAACAAATGTTGGCAAGGATGTGGAGAAAGGGGAACTCTCTTACACTGTTGGTGGGAATGCAAGCTGGTACAGCCACTCTGGAAAACAGTATGAGGGTTCCTCAAGAAGTTAAAAATAGAGCTACCCTATGACCCAGCAACTTTACTACTGGGTATTTACCCCAAAGATACAGATGTAGTGATCCGAAGGGACACCTGCATCCCAATGTTCATAGCAGCAAATTCCGCAATAGCTGAACTGTGGAAGGAGCTGAGATGCCCATCAACAGATGAATGGATAAAGAAGATGTGGTTCATATATACAATGGAATATAACTTAGCCCTCTGAAAGGATGAATACCTCCCATTTACATCAGTATGGATGGAACTGGTGGGTATTATGCTAAGTGAAATAAGTCAATCAAAGAAAGACAATTATCATATGGCTTCACTCATGTGTGGAATACAAGGAATAGTCCAGAGGATCATAGTGAAACAGAGGGAAAACTGAATGGAAAGTCATTAGAGAGGGAGACAATGAGAGACCCTGGACACTGGGAAACAAACTGAGGGTTGCAGAAAGGGAAGTGCATGGGGGTAGAGGTAACAGGGTGATGGCATTGAGGGCACGTGATGTGATGAGCACTGGGTGTTATACACAACTAATGAATCATTATTGAAAATTACATCAAAAACTGGCCGGGTGGAGCAAGATGGCAGAGAAATAGGAGACCTGGATTTCATCTGGTCTCAGGAATTCAGCTGGATAGGGATCAAAGCATTCTGAACACCTAGGAACTCAACAGGAGATCGAAGACAAGAATAGCAACAACTCTCCGAACAAAAAAGCGACCATTTTCTGGAAGGTAGGACGTGCGGGGAAGCGAATCCGAGGCGATATTCCGGAGGATAGACGGCGGGGGAGGGGGCCTCCGTCGGCCGCTCTGGCAAGTAAGTGATAGAGCCGCAGAGCACAAAATCGGAACCTTTAGAAGTTGGCTCCGCTGAGGGACGTCGCTCCAGTGGCTAAGCGGGCGGTGGAACCCTCGCGGGACAGTGTGGTCTCAGGACCCTCAGGGTCACAGAAAGACCGGGGGTGCCTGAGTGCAGCAGAGCTCCCAGGTATCGGAGTGGGGAAGCCGGCTGCAGAGACGGAGCTGAGGCAGGGCTCTCACCTCGGGGTTGCCATAAACTGTGATCAGCGACACAGTTGGGCCACTACTCCTCCAGCAGGGACCCAACAAGCAGCAGATCGGGGAGACTCCCCTTCCTTCCCCGAGAGGAGCGGTGCAGGAGCGCACCGCAGGGATCTGCTGGGTTTGGAGACTCCACATGGGGTCGGGTGCCAGAGATAGAAATGCTCAGTCACAGGCAGGGTGAGCATGGAGTGCGGCCGGAGACCGGGGAGACGGGAGTGACTGACTGCTTTTCTCTGGGGGCGCAATGAGGAGCGGGCCCCGAGTTCTTGGCTCCTCTGGGGTGGAGATTGGGAGGCCGCCATTTTCACTGTCATCCTCCAACACTGTACGGAAAGTTTGCAGGGAACAAAACCTCCTGAGAGCAAACCCGAGCAGATTGCTTAGCCAGGATCCAACAAAGGCGGGGCAATTCCACCTCCGGCAAAGACATTTGGCAACCACGGCAACAGACCCCTCCCCCAGAAGATCAGCACGAACAGCCAGCCAAGACCAAGTTTACCGATCAATGAGAATGGCAGAACTCCAGCGCTAGGGGAATACTGCACATAGAATTCATGGCTTTTTTTTACCATGATTCATTAGTCTTTCAAAGTTAATTTTTTTAACTGTTTTTTTTTTTTTATTTTTCTTTTTCCCTTTTTCAACCGACATCTTATCAATCCCTTTTTTTAAAAAAACATTTTTATTTTTCATTTTTAGAGTCATATTCTATCCCTTCATAGTAGTTACCCTTATTTTTGGCATATATATATATATAAGTTGTTCTCTCTTTAAAATTTTGAGATACAGTTTCATCTAACATATCAAAATATTACCCTAAATCTCTAGTGTATGGCTTTGTTCTAGTCTCCTGCCTGATCACATTCTCTCCTCCTTTTTTTCTCTTTCTTTCTTTCCTTTTTTTTAATCCTCTTCTTTCTTTTTTCAAACATCTTCTTATCAATTCCTTTTTTAAAATTTTTTATTTTCATCTTTACAGTCATATTCCATCCCTTCATCGTCTCAAACCTTATTTTATACATACATGTCTTTCTTTTTTTAAAACTTTAGTGGGCACTTTCTTCTAACAGACAAAATACACCCAAAATCTAGTGTGTGGCACTGATCTATGTACCAGCCTGATCATATTTGATCATATTCTGTTTTTTTTGTTGTTCTTGCTGTTCTGTTTTTGTTTGTTTTTATGTTTTTCTTTAATTTTTCTCTTTCTTTTTTGTTTCTTTCCCTTTCTTTTCCCCTGGTTTCAGGTCTTTTCTGATTTGATCAGAGTATATTTTCTGGGGACATTGTTAACCTATTAGCATTTTGTTCTCTCATTCATCTATTCTCCTCTGGACAAAATGACAAGACAAAAAAAATCACCTCAGCAAAAAGAACAAGAGGTAGTACCGTCTGCCAGGGACCGACTCAATACGGACATTAGTGCGATGTCAGACCTAGAGTTCAGAATCATGACTTTAAAGATACTGGCTGGGCTTGAAAAAAGCATGGAAATTATTAGAGAAACCCCTCCTGGAGAAATAAAATAACTAAAATCTAACCAAGTCGAAATCAAAAAGACTATTAATGAGGTGCAATCAAAAATGGGGGCACTACCTGCTAGGATAAATGAGGCAGAAGAGAGAGTCAGCAATATAGAAGACCAAATGATGGAAATTAAAGAAGCTGAGAAAAAAAGAGATAAACAACTACTGGATCACGAGGGCAGAATTTGACAGATAAGTGATACAATAAGATGAAACAACATTAGAATAATTGGGATCCCAGAAGAAGAAGAAACAGAGAGGGGGGCAGAAGGTATATTGGAGCAAATTATAGCAGAGAACTTCCCTAATGTGGGGAAGGAAACAGGCATCAAAATCCAGGAGGCACAGAGAATCCCTCTCAAAATCAATAAAAATAGGTCAACACCCTGACATCTAATAGTAAAACTTACGAGTCTCAGAGACAAAGAGAAAATCCTGAAAGCAGCTTGGGAGAAGAGATATGTAACCTATAATGGTAGAAACATTAAATTAGCAACAGACCTATCCACAGAGACCTGGCAGGCCAGAAAGGACTGGCATGATATCTTCAGAGCACTAAACTAGACAAATATGCAGCCAAGAATACTATATCCAGCTAGGCTGTCATTGAAAATAGAAGGAGAGATAAAAAGCTTCCAGGACAAACAAAAACTAAAGGAATTTGCAAACACGAAACCAGCCCTCCAAGAAATATTGAAAGGGGTCCTCTAAGCAAAGAGAGAGCCTAAAAGTGGCATAGACCAGAAAGGAATACAGACAATATACAGTAAAAGTCACCTTACAGGCAATAAAATGGCACTAACTTCATATCTTTCAATAGTTACCCTGAATGTAAATGGGCTAAATGTCCCAATCAAAAGACACAGGCTATCAGATTGGATTAAAAAACAAGACCCATCAATATGCTGTCAGCAAGAGACTCATTTAAGACCCAAAGATACCCCCACATTGAAAGTGAAGGAATAGAAAACCATTTACCATGCTAATGGACACCAAAAGAAAGCTGGGGTGGCAATCCTTATATCAGACAAATTAGATTTTAAAACAAAGACTGTAATAAGAGATGAGGAAGGACACTCTATCCTACTTAAAGGGTCTATCCAACAACAAGATCTAACAATTGTAAATATCTATGCCCCGAACAAGGGAGCAGCCAATCATACAAGCCAATTAATAACAAAAGCAAAGAAACACATCAATGATACAATAATAGTGGGGGACTTTAACACCCCCCTGACTGAAATGGACAGATCATCTAAGCAAAACATCAACAAGGAAATAAAGACTTTAAATGACACACTGGACCAAATGGACTTCACAGACATATTCAGAACATTCCATCCCAAAGCAACGGAATACACATTCTTCTCTAGTGCCCATGGAACATTCTCCAGAAGAGATCACATCCTAGCTCACAAATCAGGTCTCAACTGGTACCAAAAGATTGGGATTATTCCCTGCATCTTTTCAGACCACAATGCTTTGAAACTAGAACTCAATCACAAGAGGAAAGTCAGAAAGAACTCAAATACATGGAGGCTAAAGAGCATCCTACTAAAGAATGAATGGGTCAACCAGGAAATTAAAGAAAAATTTTAAAAGTTCATGGAAATCAATGAAAATGAAAACACAACTGTTCAAAATCTTTGGGATGCAGCAAAGGCAGTCCTAAGAGGAAAGTATATAGCAATACAAGCCTTTCTCAAGAAACAAGAAAGGTCTCAAATACACAACCTAACCCTACACCTAAAGGAGCTAGAGAAAAAACAGCAAATAAAGCCTAAACCCAGCAGGAGAAGAGAAATAATAAAAATCAGAGCAGAAATCAATGAAATAGAAACCAAAAGAACAGTAGAACAGATCAATGAAAGTAGGAGCTGGTTCTTTGAAAGAATTAACAAGATTGAAAAACCCCTGGCCATACTTATCACAAAGAAAAGAGAAATGACCCAAATCAACGAAATCATGAATGAAAGAGGAGAGATCACAACCAATACCAAAGAAATACAAAGAATTATAAGAACATATTATGAGCAACTCTATGCCAGCAAATTAGATAACCTGGAAGAAACGGATGCATTCCTAGAGATGTATCAACTACCAAAATTGAACCAGGAGGAAATAGAAAACCTGAACAGACCTATAACCACTAAAGAAATTGAAGCAGTCATCAAAAATCTCCCAACAATCAAAAGCCCAGGGCCAGATGGCTTCCCAGGGGAATTCTACCAAACATTTAAAGAAGAATTAATACCTATTCTCCTGAAACTGTTCCAAAAAATAGAAATGGAAGGAAAACTTCCAAACTCATTTTATGAGGCCACCATTAACTTGACCCCCAAACCAAAGACCCCATCACAAAGGAGAATAACAGACCAATATCCTTGATGAACATGGATGAAAAAATTCTGACCAAAATACTAGCCAATAGGGTCCAACAGTACATTAAAAGGATTATTCACCATGACCAAGTGGGATTTATCCCTGGGCTGCAAGGTTGGTTCAATAACCACAAATCAATCAATGTGATACAATATATTAACAAAAGAACGAACAAGAATCCTATGATCCTCTCAATAGATGCAGAGAAAGCATTTGACAAAGTACAGCATCCTTTCTTGATTAAAACTCTTCAGAGTATAGGGATAGAGGGTACATACCTCAATATCATAAAAGCCATCTATGAAAAATATACAGCGATTATCATTCTCAATGGGGAAAAACTGAGAGCTTTCCCCCCTAAGGTCAGGAACGTGGCAGGAATGTCCACTATCACCACTGCTATTCAACATAGTATTAGAAGTCCTAGCCACAGCAATCAGACAACAAAAACAAATCAAAGGCATCCAAATCAGCAAGGAGGAAGTCAAACTCTCACTCTTTGCAGATGATATGATACTTTATGTGGAAAACCAAAAGACTCCACCCCAAAACTGCTAGAACTCATACAGGAATTCAGTAAAGTGGCAGGATATAAAATCAATTCCCAGAAATCAGTGGCATTCCTATACACCAACAAGACAGAAGAGAGAGAAATTAAGGAGTGGATCCTATTTACAATTCACCCAAAACCATAAGATATCTAGGAATAAATCTAACCAAAGAGGCAAAGGATCTGTACTCAGAAAACTATAGAATACTCATGAAAGAAATTGACGAAGACACAAAGAAATGGAGAAACGTTCCATGCTCATGGATTGGAAGAAAAAATATTGTGAAGATGTCAATTCTACCTAGAGTAATCTACACATTCAAAGCAATCCCCATCAAAATACCATCCACTTTTTTCAAAGAAATGGAACAAATAATCCTAAAATTTGTATGGAACCAGAAGAGACCCCGAATAGCCAGAGGAATGTTGAAAAAGAAAAGCAAAGCTGGTGGCATCACAATTCCGGACTTCCAGCTCTATTACAAAGCTGTCATCATCAATACAGTATGACACTGGCACAAAAACAGACACATAGATCAATGGAACAGAATAGAGAGCCCAGAAATGGACCCTCAACTCTATGGTCAACTCATCTTTGACAAAGCAGGAAATAATGTCCAATGGAAAAAAGACAGTCTCGTCAACAAATGGTGTTGAGAAAATTGGACAGCCACATGCAGAAGAATGAAACTGGACCATTTCCTTACACCACACACAAAAATAGACTCCAAATGGTTGAAAGACCTAAACGTGAGACAGGAGTCCATCAAAATCCTAAAGGAGAACACAGGTAGCAACCTCTTCGACCTCAGCCACAGCAACTTCTTCCTAGAAACACTGCCAAAGGCAAGGGAAGCAAGGGCAAAAATGAACTATTGGGATTTCATCAAGATAAAAAGCTTTTGCACAGCAAAAGAAACAGTCCACAAAACCAAAAGACAACCGACAGAATAGGAGAAAATATTTGCAAATGACATATCAGATAAAGGGCTAGTATCTAAAATCTATAGAGAACTTCTCAAACTCAACACCCAAAGAACAAATAATCCAATCAAGAAATGGGCAGAAGACATGAACAGACATTTTTCCAAAGAAGAAATCCAAATGGCCAACAGACACATGAAAAAGTACTCAACATCACTCGGCATCAGGGAAATCCAAATCAAAACCTCAATGAGATACCACCCCACACCAGTCAGAATGGCTAAAATTAACAAGTCAGGAAATGACAGATGTTGGCGGGGATGTGGAGAAAGGGGAACCCTCCTACACTGTTGGTGGGAATGCAAGCTGGTGCGACCACTCTGGAAAACAGTATGGAGGTTCCTCAAACAGTTGAAAATAGAGCTACCATACGATCCAGCAATTGCACTACTGGGTATTTACCCCAAAGATACAAATGTAGGGATCCGAAGGGGTACGTGCACCCCAATGTTTATAGCAGCAATGTCCACAATAGCCAAACTGTGGCAAGAGCCAAGATGTCCATCGACAGATGAATGGATAAAGAAGAGGTGGTATATATACACAATGGAATATTATGCAGCCATCAAAAGGAATGAGATCTTGCCATTTGCAATGACGTGGATGGAACTGGAGGGTGTTATGCTGAGTGAAATAAGTCAATCAGAGAAAGACATGTATCATATGACCTCACTGATATGAGGAATTCTTAATCTCAGGAAACAAACTGAGGTTTGCTGGAATGGCGGGGGTTGGGAGGGAGGGGGTGGCTGGGTGATAGACATTGGGGAGGGTATGTGCTATGGTGAGCCCTGTGAATTGTGCAAGACTGTTGAATCACAGATCTGTACCTCTGAAACAAATAATGAAATATATATTAAGAAAAAAAAAAGAAGAGGATAGCAGGAGATGAAGAATGAAGGGGGGTAAATTGGAGGGGGAGATGAACCATGTAAGATGTTGGACTCTGAGAAACAGACTGGGGGTTCTGGAGGGGAGTGGGGGTGGGGGGATGGGTTAGCCTGGTGATGGGTATTAAAGAGGGCACGTTCTGCATGGAGCACTGGGTGTTATGCACAAACAATGAATCATGGAACACTACATCAAAAACTAATGATGTAATGTATGGTGATTAACATAACAATAAAAAATTTAAAGAGAAAAAAAGAAAATTACATCAAAAACTAATGATGTATTATATGTTGGCTAATTGAATTGAAATTAAATAAAAACACAAAAAAAGAAAAAAATAAGTAACCAAGATTTGGGTACTAAGTGTACTCACTGCTACTAGAGTGCCATTTCTATGTCTTCAGTACACACAGCTAGGAAATGTATGTATGTGCATTTATGTATACACACATACACTTATATAGATTATAGATAGATAAATGATAGATGATAGATGATAGATACACACACACATACATACATACATACATACATACATACATATATAAATGATCCCTAACTCATGACGGCTCAACTTAACAATATTTTTTTCACTTTATAATGTTCCAAAAGTAATATGCATTCAGTAGAAACTGTACTTTAAATTTGAATTTTGATCTTTTCCTGGGCTATAGATATGCTGTGTGATACTCTCTCATGATGCTGGGCAGTGGCAGCCAGCTACAGTTCCCAGTCAGCAACAGAATCACAAGGTGATTCATCCCATTTTCACAGCAACAGAATCACAATCACATTAACAACCATTCTGTGCCTGTACAACTTTCTGCTTTTTCATTTTCAGTAAACTATTCAATAAGTTACATGAGGCTTTGTGTTGGATGATTTTGCCCAATGGCAGGCTAATATAAGTGTTCTGAGCATGTTTGAGTTAGCTAAGCTAACCTATAACGCTGGGTAGGTTAAATGTATTAAATACATTTTTTACTTACAATATTTTCAACTTAACAATGGGCTTATCAGGACATAACCCTGATCTGGGGTTATGTAAGCCAAGAAAGATCTGTACTTATTTGCCCAATCCTTAAACACACATAAAGTAGTAACAGACTGCTAACCTGCAACACTGCAGTAAACAATCCTACTGACTAGAGTTCAATATTTGTGTACAGTTCTTTCAGTCTTTATTCTAAGGTTAAATTTTCAGAATATTGTATCTAAAATTACTTGGTCTCATTGCTTCCCACCTTCAACATGGCTGTAGTTTTTCATTTGAAATACTTAGTTTCACTTGTTTATATTTGTATTCCATTTTAGATTCCCCTCATTCTTACACCTATCTTTACTTTGTGGATTTAATTTGAGTATGTAAAGTATCAATATGATTAGGAAACTCAAAACTGTATGAAAAATTAGAGAGGATTCACTCCCTCATACCTAATTCTTCATTTCTACTAATTCCCAGTAGATAGCCAATCTTACTGGTTTCTGAGCTTTTCCTTTCTGTGTTCTGTGTTTTTTGTTTTGTTTTGTTTTTGCAAAAATAAACAGATGCTTGTATATTTTCTTGTATCTCCTTTCTTACACAAGACAGCATACTATATGCTACATGCAACTTTTAATTTGCTTTTCTCACTAAAAAATATATCCTGCAAATCACTCCATAGCAGCCTCAGAGATCTTTCTCTTATAAACTTCCAAAGAACTTCGTTGTATAAATATGCCATAGTTTGTTTAACCAATCTCCTGTAGATGGACACATATTGTTTACAATATTGTGCAGCTAAAAAAAATTCTTCAATGAATAAATTTTTGCATATTAATTTTCATATAGAGATATATTTTCAGGGTAAATACCTAGAAGTGGAATTTCTAAGTCAAAAGATCACAGTTTATGTAGTTTTGTTATGTATCGCCAAATATGCCTCTTGTAAGTTTTATACCAATTTGCATTCCTATCAGTAATGTATAAAAGTTCCTGTAACTCCCATAGAATATGTTGCCAAGCTTTTAAAATTTCTGCTTATCTGATAAGTAAGAAATGGTATCTTACTGTAATTTTAATTTCTCATATTATGAGTAAAGTGAACATTCTTTTTATGTTTAAGAGACATTTATATATGTATATCTTTTATATACATAATATACCTATATATTATAAATATAAAATCTACGTGTTGGAAGTCAGGATAATGGTTACTCTTGGAGAAGGGCAAGTGGTGACTATTGGCAAAATGTGGAAAATTCACTGAGCTTATGATATGTGTGCCTTTTAATTATATTTCAGTAAAAGATATTTTTTTAAAGATTTTATTTATTCATTTGAGACAGAAAGATACAGAGAGAGAAAGAGCACATGAGCAGGGGGAGAGGTCGGGGGAGAGGCAGAGGGAGAGGGAGAAGAAGACTCCCTGCTGAGCCAGGAGCCTGATGTGGGGCTTGAAGTGGGGCTCAATTCCAGGACCCATGGAGATCATACCGTGAGCCAAAGGCAGATGCTTAACCATCTGAGCCACCCAGGTGCCCAAGTAAAAGATATTTTTAATAATGAATGTCATATATATATATAGAATACGGAATTATAGTGGTTTAGAGAAAACAATCAACTGAAAGGAAGTTTGGAAATGGGTGAGAAAGGCAAATAAGTATTACAAAAATGTCATTAAAAAGCAAAACACATGAAAAGCATGAAGATGATAAGTATTAAATATATCAGTAATCACAGTAAACGTGCATGAATTCTCTAATCAAAAAAGAAGCATAAGTAAATTGGATCAAAAGATAGTGTATACTTTTATCCTGTTTACAAAAGACATGCATAAAGCATGAGGATATTAATAGTAAAAAATACGAGAAAAGACATCTCAGGCAAAAACAACCGATAGATGTTAAGACAGAAAAGAGTTGTTATATTTAAGATTGTTACTACATATGATAAATGACAACTGAATGGGAAGATTTAACAATTTTAAATTTATGTACACCTAAAAAATGAAGACTCAAAATAATATTGATTGAAGTATAGAGATAAAATATTACACTTGTAATTACAGTTGTGATAATAAAAGATTAAACTGACATAAAGTATATAGGAAATATGAACAACTAGAAAAAAACAAACAAACTTGATCTCATATATGAAATGTAGCAATCAACAGTTACAGGAAATAGTGTTTTCCAGCATAGGGAAAACATTTACCAGATCATAAGCCGAGTCTCAACAGATTTTAAAATTTTATCGTAAAGACTACATCCTCTGACTCAAAGCAACACAGAGATAAATTTTTAAAAATCCCCTATGTTTGAACATGAAAAAGATTGACTTATAGATACCATAAAGCTAGAGTATTTCAGTACAAATTGAGATATGAGATACAGCCCAAGGGGTTAAGCACATGGCATCATTAGAACTGAGATGCAGATTTAGATGACCAGACTGACAGTGTCATAGTCTATCAAACTTATCAAATAAAGAAAAAACTCTCTGAAACAATTAAAGTCCCTTTTGGCAAAAGCTTTTTTTTTTAAATAAATTCATTTCAATACATTTTTACTAAAATAATGCAGAAAATATGTATTCCATATAGTGGTCAGAAACAAGGCAAGAGACTGTCATTGGCTTAGTACTTTAACATCTATCTATTGGCCAGTTCAACAAACTTTCTATTTTACTAATACTTGAGATGAAGAGATGCAAAAATAGTCTCTTTTAGATATTATAATAGTGGTCCTTAAACTTGGAAGTAATTTAGAATCACCTGGGAAATTCTTTTATAAATGCAGGTGTCTGGGTCCTACGCAGGACTCACTGAATCAGAATCTCCAAAAGGGCCAGCAATGAGTATTTCCAAACTCTCCATGGGTAATTCCATACTCAACAAGGGTTGAGTACTACCAAAAAATACTTTAGAATCATCTTACAGAAAAAGTAAATAGAAGAAATAGTAAAAAAGAATATAAATATTATATACTTTGATAAAATTTTAAAGTTGCCATTAAAAATATTATGACCTATTTCAGGAATGAGACCACAAAAAATGGCCCATTTCAAGTTACTTTTTAAAAAATATTCAGGAATCACTTTTTTGGTACCCTCTAAGAAAATGAATGCCCAGAAACAAGCAAATGGAATAAAGCAAGAACAAAAGATGAGAAATGACAGTGAGAAAAAGTTTGTCATTAATTTTTCTCCTCTTTGCTCCTAAATTTTATGTTTAATACCTTAGAGGACAAACAGGCGACTTCCCTTAACAAGACTGAATACAGAGCTTTAGGAGAAAAAAGTAGTCCTTAGGAGATCATATCTTATCTTTTGATTTGTTGACATTCTTTTAAAGTTACTGTTAATATGGTAAGAACACTTAACATGAGCTATATCCTCTTAACAAATGTTTAAGTGTATAATACAGTGTTGTTAACTATAGACACAATGTTATACAACAGATCTCCAGAACTTAATCATTTTGCATAACTGAAACTTTACATCCTGTGAATAGCAGCCCCCTATTTCTCCCTTCCCCAGCCCCCAACAACCACCATTCTGCTTCTATGCATTTGATTATTTTGACACTTCCTATAAGTGGAATCATGAAGTATTTGTCCTTCTGTTGCTGGCTAATTTCACTTAGCACAATGTCCTCAAGATTCACTCATGTTGTCATATATTACAGAATTTCCTTTTTATAAGGCTGATATTCCATTGTGTGTATATACATTTTCTTATCCATTCGTTCACTGAGGGACTTTTAGGTTGTTTTCACATCTCTTATTGTAAATAATGCTGCAATGAACATGAGAGTACAAATAATTCTTTGAGATTCTGACTTCAATTCTTTTGTATAGATACCCACAAATGGGATTGCTAGATCATAAGGTATTTCCATTTTCAATATTTTGAGGAACCTCCATCCTGTGTTCCACAGCAGCTGCACCATTCAACATTCCCACCAACAGTGCACAAGGGTTCCAATTTCTCTATAACCTCAATAACACTTATCTTTTGTTGTTGATGTTGTTATTTTTAAGTAATATCCATCCTAACAAGTGTGAGGTAATATCTCATTATGGTTTGAATTTGCAGTGCCCTTATGATTAGTGACATTAACATCTTTTCATTCACCTGTTGACCATTTCTGTCTTCTTTGGAAAAATATCTATTCAAGTTATTTGCCCATTTTAAAAATCGAGCTATTTCCTTTTTGCTATTAAGTTGAAGGAATTCCTTCTGTCTTAGATATTAACACTTTAACAGATACATGGATTGCAAATATTTCCCCCATTCCACATGTTGTCTTTTAACTCCATTAATTTTTTCCTTTGCTCTGCAGAAATGTTTTAGTTTGATGTAGTCCCACTTGGCTATTTTTGCTTTTGTTGCCTATGTTTTCAAAGGCATAGCCATGAAATCATCAGGACAATGCCATGAAGATTTTCGCCTATCTTTTCTTCTAGGAGTTTTACAGTCTCAGGTCTACTTTTGAGTTCGTTTTTGTGTATGATGTGAGCTAAAGGTCTATTATCATTAGACCTTTTGCAAGTGGATGTTCAGTTTTCCCAGCATGATTTGTTGATGAGACTATATTTTCCCTATATAATGTATATAATGAATATAATGTATTCATGGCACCCTTGTTGAACTTTAGTTGACCACATACACAAGGCTTTATTTCTAGACTCTACATTCTGTTCCATTGGTCTGTATATCTGTCTTTTACCAATGTGATAGTTTTTGTTTCCTTTTGTGTTTTGTTTTGTTTTCTGTTTTTGTTTTTTAATTGAGGTATAATTGATGTATATTAGTTTCAGGCATACAACATAGTGACTTGACAATTACATACATTACAAAATGCTCACCATTGTTGTGTAGTTACCGTCTGGCGCTATAGTGCCTATAGTTAACTATACTGTATTATACACTTAAACATTTGATAAGAGGATAGGTCTCATGTTAAGTGTTCTTATCATATTAATAATAACTTTAAAAGAATGTCAACAAATCAAAACATACAAAGTTATTACAATATTTATTATTGACTATATTCTCAATGCTGTATTTTTCATCTTCATGACTTGTTATTTTACAACTGGAAGTTTGTACTTCTTAATCCCCTTCTATTTCCCCTGTCCCCCCACCTCTGGCAACCACCACTTTGTTGTTGTTGTTGTTGATTTTTATTTAAATTCAATAGCCAACATATAGTACGTCACTAGTTTCAGATACAGTGTTCAATAATTCATCAGTTTCATATAATACCCAGTGCTCAAAGTATCACGTGCACTCCTTAATGCCCATCACACCTAATTACCCCATCCCCCTACTCACCTCCTCTTCAGCAACCCTCAGTTTGTTTTCTATAGTTAAGAGTCTCCCATGATTTTTCTCCCTCTCTGATGAGTTTCCATTCAGTTTTCCCTCCCTTCCCCTATGATCTTTGTGCTGTTTCTTATATTTCACATATGAGTGAAACCATAAGATAATTGCCTCTCTCTGATTGACCTTTTTCCACTCAGCATATCTTCCAGTTCCATCCACATCAATGTAAATGGTAAGTATTTATCATTTCTGATGGCTGAGTAATATTCCATTGACTATATGAACCACATCTTCTTTATCCATTCATCTGTTGATGGACAGCTTGGCTCTTTCCACAGTTTGGCTACTGTTGACATTGCTGATATGAACATTGGGGTGCAAATGACCTATCAGATCACTACATTTGTATCTTTGGGGTAAATACCCAGTAGTGAAGTTCTGGGTCATAGAGTAGCTCTATTTTTAACTTCTTGAGGAACCTCCATATTGTTTTCCAGAGTGGCTGCACCAGCTTGTATTCCCACCAACAGTGTAAGAGAGTTCCCCTTTCTCCACATCCTTGTCAACATTTGTTGTTCCCTGTTTTGTTAATTTTAGCTATTCTGACTGGTGTGAGGTGGTATCCCATTGTGGTTTTGATTTGTATTTCCCTGATGCCAAGTGATGTGGAGCATTTTTCCATGTGTCAGCCATTTGAATGTCTTCCTTGGAGAAATGTCTGTTCATGTCTTCTGCCCATTTCTTGATTGGATTATTTGTTCTTTGGGTGTTGAGTTTGATAAGTTCTTTATAGATTTTGGTTGCTAGCCCTTTATCTGATAAAACATTTGCAAATATCCTCTTCCATCCTGTCGGTTGTCTTTTGGTTTTGTCAGCTGTTTCCTTTGCTGTGCAAAAGCTTTTTATCTTGATGAAGTCTCAATAGTTCATTTTTGCCTTTGTTTCTTCTTGCCTTTGGAGACATGGTTAGCAAGCAGTTGTTGTGGCCAAGGTCGAAGAGGTTGCTTCCTGCGTTCTCCTCTAGGATTTTGATGGCTTCCTGTCTCACATTGAGGTCTTTCATCCATTTTGAGTCTATTTTTGTGTATGGTGTAAGGAAATGGTCCAGTTTCATTCTTCTACATGTGGCTATCCAATTTTCCCAGCACCATTTATTGAAAAGACTATCCTTTTTCCATTGGATATTCTTTCCTGCTTTGTCGAAGATTAGTTGACCAGAGTTGAGGGTCCATTTCTGAGTTCTCTATTCTGTTCCATTGATCTCTGTGTCTGTTTTTGTGCCAGTACCATACTGTCTTGATGATTACAGCTTTGTAATAATTGAGCTTGAAGTCCAAGATTGTGATGCCACCAACTTTGGTTTTCTTTTTCAACATTCCTTTGGCTATTTGGGGTCTTTTCTGGTTCCATACAAATTTTAGGATTATTCGTTCCAGCTCTGTGAAAAATGCCAATGTTATTTTGATAGAGATTACATTGAACTTGTAGATTGTTCTGGGTAGCATAGACATTTTAACAATATTTGTTCTTCTAATCCATGAGCATGGAATATTTTTCCATTTCTTTGTGTTTTCCTCAATTTCTTTCATGAGTGTTCTATTGTTTTCTGAGTACAGATCCTTTGCCTCTTTGGTTAGGTGTACTCCTAGGTATCTTATGGTTTGGGGTGCAATTGTAAATGGGATCAATTCCTTAATTTCTCTTTCTGTCTCATTGTTAATGTACAGAAATGCTACCAATTTGTATGCATTGATTTTATATCCTCTCACTTTGCTGAATTCCTGTATGAGTTCTACCAATTTGGGGATAGTCTTTTGGGTTTTCCACATAAAGTATCATGTCCTCTGTGAAGAGTGAGAGTTTGACTTCTTCTTTGCCAATTCAGGTGCCTTTATTTCTTTTTGTTGTCTGATTGCTGAAGCTAGGACTTCTAGTAGTATGTTGAACAATAGTGGTGAGAGTGGGCATCCCTGTCGTGTTCCTGACCACAGGGGAAAAGCTCTCAGTTTTTCCCCATTGAGAATGATATTCGCTGTGGGCTTTTCACAGATGGCTTTTATTATATTAAAGTATGTTCCCTCTATCTCTACACTGTGAAGAGTTTTAATCGAGAAAAGATGCTGTACTATGTCAAATGCTTTTTCTGCATCTATTAAGAGAGTCATATGGTTCTTGTCCTTCCTTTTATTAATGTAGTGTATCACACTGATTGACTTGCAGATGTTGAACCACTCTTGCAGCCCAGGAATAAATCCCACTTGGTCCTGGTGAATAATCCTTTTAATGTACTATTGGGTCCTATTGGCTTGTATCTTGGTGAGAATTTTGGCATCCATGTTCATCAGGGATATTCATCTATAATTCTCCTTTTTGGTGGGGTCTTAGTCTGGTTTTGGAATCAAGATGATGCTGGCCTCATAGAAAGAGTTTGGAAGTTTTCCGTCCCTTTTCAGTTTTTGAAACAGCTTCAGAATAGGTATTAGTTCTTCTTTAAATGCTTGGTAGAATTCCCCTGGGAAACCATTCAGCCCTAGACTCTTATTTGTTGGGAGATTTTTGATTACTGCTTCAATTTCCTTGGTGGTTATGGGTCTGTTCAGGCTTTCCATTTTTTCCTGAATCAGTTTTGGTAGTTTATATGTCTCTACGAATGCATCTATTTCTTCTAGATTGCCTAATTTCTAGGCGTATAGTTGCTCATAATATGTTCTTATAATTGTTTGCATTTCTTTGGTCTTGGTTGTGATCTCTCCTCTTTCATTCATAATTTTACTTATTTGGGTCCTTTCTCTTTTCTTTTTGATAAGTCTGGCCAGGGGTTTATCAATCTTTTTTTTTTTTTTAAGATTTATTTATTTATTTTGAGAGAGTGAGAATGAGAGAGAGAGAGAGTACATGAGAAGGGGGAGGGTTAGAGGGAGAAGCAGGCCCCTCGCTGAGCAGGGAGCCTGATGCGGGACTCAATCCTGGGACTCCAGGATCATGACCTGAGCCGAAGGCATTTGCTTAACCGACTGAGCCACCCAGGCGCCCGGGGTTTATCAATCTTATTATCCATTCAAAGAACCAGCTCCTAGTTTCATTGATCTGTTCTACTGTTCTTTTGGTTTCTATTTCATTGATTTCTGCTCTAATATTTATTAATTCTCTTTTCCTGCTGGGTTTAGGCTTTATTTGTTGTTCTTTCTCCAGCTCCTTTAGGTGTAAGGTTAGTATTTGAGACCTTCCTTGTTTTTTTTTGAGAAAGGCTTGTAGTGCTATATTCTTCCCTCTTAGGACTGCCTTTGCTTCATCCCAAAGGTTTGAACAGTTGTGTTTTCATTTTCATTTGTTTCCATGAATTTTTTAAATTATTCTTTAATTTCCTGGTTGACCCATTCATTGTTTAGTGGGATGCTCTTTAGCCTCCATGGAGTTGAGTTCTTTCCAAATTTCCTCTTGTGATTGAGTTCCAGTTTCAAAGCACTGTGGTCTGAAAATATACAGGGAATAATCCCAATCTTTTGGTACTGGTTGAGACATGATTTGTGAACCAATGTGATCTATTCTGGAGAATGTTCCATGTGCCTCGAGAAGAAAGTGTGTTCTGTTGCTTTGGGATGGAATGCTCTGAATATATCTGTGAAGTCCATCTGGTTCAGTGTATCATTCAGAGCCCTTGCTTCCTTGTTGATCTTCTGCTTAGATGATCTATCCATTTCCGTGAGTGGGGTGTTGAAGTCCTTACTATTATTGTATTATTATCAATGTGTTTCCTTAATTTTGTTATTAATTGGTTTTTATAATTGGTTGCTCCAATGTTAGGAGCATAAATATTTATAATTGTTAGATACTCTTATTGGATAGACCCTTTAAGTATGATACAGTGTCCTTCATCCCTTACTACAGTCTTTGGTTTAAAATCTAATTTGTCTGATATAAGAACTGCTACACCAGCTTTCTTTTGAGGTCCGTTGGTATGATAAATGGTTCTCCACCCCCTCACTTTCAATCTGGAGGTGTCTTTAGGTCTAAAATGAGTCTCTTGCATTCAGTATACTGATGAGCCTTGCTTTTTTATCCACTCTGATCACCTGTGTCTTTTGCTTGGAGTGTTTCACCCATTTACATTGAGTAACTATTGAAACATATGATTTAGTGCTACTGTTATACCTGTAGAGTTCCTGTTTCTATAGATTGACTCTCTTCCTTTCTGGCCTATGTTACTTTTGGGCTCTCTCTTTGTTTACAGGATACCCTTTAATATTTCTTGCAGGGCTGATTTAGTGATCACAAGTTCTTTTAGTTTCTGTTTGTCCTGGAAGCTCTTTATCTCTCCTTCCATTCTGAATGACATCCTAGCTGGATAAACTATTCTTGGCTGCCTGTTTTTCTCATTTTGTACCCCAAATATATAATGCCAGCCCTTTCTGGCCTGCCACATCTCTGTGGATAGGTGCTGCCAGTCTAATGTTTCCACCATTGCGGGTTAAGGAGCTCTTGCCTTGATCCACTTTCAGGATTTTCTCTTTATCTCTGAAATTTGTAAGCTTCACTATTATATGTTGGGGTGTTGGCCTATTTTTATTGAGAGGGTTCTCTCTACCTCTTGGACTTGAATACCTGTTTCCTTCCACAGATTAGGGAAGTTCTCAGTTATAATTTGCTCAAATATATGTTCTGTCCCTCTCTTTCTCTTTCATCTTCCTCTGGGACCCCAATAATTCTATTATTTCACTTTATGGTATCGCTGATTTCTCGAAGCCTCCCCTCATGGTCTGTTATTTGGTTTTCTCTCTTTTCCTCAGCTTCTTTCCTTTCCATCATCTTGTCTTCTATGTCACTGACTCTCTCTTCTGTCTCATTTACCCTAGCTGTTAGAGCAACCAATTTAGACTGCATTTCAGTTAAAGCATTTTTAATCTGGCCTGATTAGATTTTATTTCTGCACTACGAGATTCTCTAGTGTCTTTTATGCTTTTTTCATGGCCAGCTAGTAACTTTATAATCATTGTCCAGAATTCCAGCTCTGATATTTTACTTATATCCATATTGATTAGATCTTTGGCGGAAAGTATTTCCTCTGGTTCTTTCCTTTGTTGTGAATTCCTCCTTCTAGTCATTTTGTCCATAGAAGAATGGATGAACAAGAACAAGATCAAAAATATCAACCATGACCCAAGTGAAATACACTCTAGGCAAATCTTAAGAGGTCAGAAATCAAAAAATAAAATTAAAAGGTAAAGAAGAGAGAATATAATCTCCCAGGTGGACAAAACTGGGTGATACCTTTAATCCTGGGTGTATTTTGGTCTGTTTGTTAGAAGACATTAAATCCCAAAATTGTAAAGAAAGCAAAACATATATATATATAAATAAAATTGAATACAGTAAAAGAAACCAAAAATGAAGAATACGTCTATACTCTACACATCTATAAAATATAAATGTAAAAATCAAAGTTAAAAAAAAGACAAAAACAAAGAGTTGATAAAATAAGAAACTAGTTGAAAAGGAAAAAAAGAAAAAAGAGAAGGAAAATTTTAAACTGAAAGATAAAAGAATCATGAGAAAAAACCTTGAATTCTATATAGTATTTTCCCCTAGGGCTAGAGCAGAGTTTTTGCAGTTCTGTGTGCTTGGTAAACTCGGTATTCCCTTGATGTTACAGCTCGTCTTCTGGGGGAGGGGCCTACTGTGCTGATTTTTAGGTGTCTTTCCCTGGGCAGAGTTGCCCTTTGTCAGGGGGGCCAGGCTCAGTGTAATCTGCTTTGGGTTCTTCTATGTGGCTTTTATTCCCTGAAGACTTTCCGCACCACTTTAGAGGATGAAAATAAAAATGGCCGCAGTGGATCTCCAGCCCCAGAGCTGAAAGATCATGGCTCCCTCTCTTCAGTAAACCCCTAGGGAAAAGCATTCTTCACTTTTGTGTGCACCAAACCCTGCGGACTCCTATATGTGCACTGCATTGATCCTGTCAGGGATCAGAGGAAGTGTCACCACAGGTCTACCACTTGCAGGGTCCCCGCACAGAAAGCGATCCCTGATTGTGCACGCACCCACGTTGCCCCTCCTGGAAGAAGGCAGAGGGTCACCATGTTTCTGCTCTTTGCAGGGTCCCCGCCTGGACAGTGGTGACCTGATCATGCTGCGGTTTGTGATTTATGGCAAATTGAACTGACAGCCCATTCTCAGGCTCACTGACCATGGCTGATTTTTCCGTTCCAATGCTTGGGAACTCTGATAGCTCAGGCATCGACATTCTTTCTGTGACCCTGAGGATCCTGTGACCACATTGTCCCACCTAGTGTTCTGCCCCACTTCGTCACCTGAGCACCTTTCAGGTAGGGATGTCTCTCATTGGAACAGACTTCTAGAAGTTCATATTTGTGCTCCAGGGCTGTATCACTTTCCAGTAGCTGGCTTACAGAGGCTACCTCTGCCCACCATTTATCTTCAGATCTATCCCCTCTGATTCACTTTTCCTCACCTCCTACCTTGCAAAAAGTGGTCACTTTTCTATTTGTAGAATTCCAGCAATTCTTCTCTTACATCTCAGGTTGAATTCATAGGTGTTCAGAATGACTAGATTTGAAGGATCACCAATTTGTTCTCTGTATTTATTATTTTGTTCCTGTTTTGATTTCATTTTAAAAAATTGTTTTTAGATTCCACATATAAGTGAAATCATATGGTATTTGTTATCCTCTCACTTATTTCAGTTAGCATAATACCCTCTAGGTCTATTCATGTTGTCCCAAAAGGCAAATCTCATCCTTTTTAATAACTGAGTAATATTCCATTCTATATATACCACCACATTTTCCCTACCCATTCATGTATCTATCAATAGATACCTATGTTGTTTCCATATCTTGGCTATTACAAACAATGATGCCATAAACATAGGAGTGCATATATCTTTTCAAATTGGTGTTTTCATTTTCTTTGGCTAAATACCCAGAGGTGAAATTACTGGATTGTATGGTATTTTTATTTTTAATTTTATGAGGAAACTCCATACTGTTTTCTAGAGTGGCTATATCAATTTACATTCCCACCAGCAGTGCACAAGGGCTCCCTTTTCTCTATATCATTGCCAACACTTGTTATTTCTAGTCTTTTTAGTACCAGTCCTTTGACTTGTATGAAGTGATATCTCATTGTAGTTTGTTTTTTTTTTTTCATTGTAGTTTTGATTTGCATTTCCCTGATGATTACTGATGCTGAGCATCTTTTTGTATGTCTATTGGCTATCTGTATGTCTTCTTGGGAAAAATCTGTATTCAGGCCCTTTGTCCATTTTTTAAATCAGATTATTTTGTTCTTTTGTTATTGAGTTATATAATTCCTTACATATTTTGGATACTAACCTCTTATCAGATGGGTGATTTGTAAATATTTTCTCCCACTCCATAGGTTGCCTTTTCATTTTTTTGATAATTTCCTTTGCTTTGCAGAAGATTTATAGTTTGATGCAGTCCCATTTTTTTATTTTTTATTTTGTTACTTGTGCTTCAGATGTCATATCCAAAAAATCATTGCCAAGACCCATGACAAGAAGCTTTTTCCCTATTTTTTCTTTTAGCGGTTTTATGGTTTTGGGTCTTACATATGTTTTTAATCCATTTTGAATTAATTTTTGTGGGTCGTGTAAGATAGGGGTCTGGTTTCCTTCTTTTGCATGTGAATATCCAATTTTTGAAACACCATTTTTTGAAGATACTGTCTTTTGAACAATAAAGTGACTTGAAGCAAAATGGTTTGAGCTAAGCCAATCAGAATACCTCATAATATTATTTTAGAAGCACCAAAACAACCAGGAGGTTATTGGTTATATCAATAGGTGTTAAAACTTAAAGAATTGTTATGGACAGGAGTTTGGAAGTAGAATCAAGGCCATGAGGGAGTCATGGCAAACTGAACAATATCAGCAGAATATCAGTAGACCTTGGCTGCGAAGGTGTTTAGAGAAGAATTGAAACCCCCAATCTTCTGAACAACCATTCCATTCTCCCCGGGCCAGGATATATATAGCTACCCTTAATTTCCTAAGGAATCCATACTTTTTAAATTCTTTTTTTTTTAATTCCAGTATAGTTAACATACAGTATTACATTAGTTTCAGGTATACAATATAGTGATTCAACAATTCTATACATTACTCAGTGCTCATCATGATAAGTGTACTCTTAATCCCCTTTACCTATTTCACCCATCCTCCCACCCACCTACTCTCTGGTGACCCATCAGTTTGTTCTCTATAGTTAAGAGTATTTTTTTTTTTTGGTTTGTCTCTCTCTCTCTTTTTTCCTTGTTAATTTTGTTTTATTTCTTAAATGCCACATATTTGTAAAATCATATGATATTTGTCTTTCTATGACTGGCTTATTTTGCTTAGCATTATACCCTCTAGATCCATCCATGTTGCTGCAAATGGCAACATTTCATTCTTTTTTATGGCTGAATAATATTCATTTTATATATATATATATATATACCACACCTTCTTTATCCATTCATCTATTGATGGATACTTGGGCTGTTTCCATAGTTCCATAGTTTAGCTATTTTAAATAATGTTGCAATAAACATAGCAGTGCATGTATCCCTTCGAATTAGAGTTTTCTTATCTTTTGGGCAAATACCCAGTGGTGTAATTACTGGATTGTAAAGTAGTTCTATTTTTAATTTTTTGAGGAAACTCCATACTGTTTTTCACATTGGTTACACCAATTTGTATTCCCACCAACAGTGCAAGAGGGTTTCTTTTTCCCATATCTTCACCAAACTTGTTGTTTCTTAAGTTTTTGATTTTCGTCATTCTGACAGGTGTGAGGTGATATCTCATTGTAGTTTTGATTTTCATTTCCCTGATGAGTGATGTTGAGCATCTTTCCATGTGTTTGTTGGCCATCTGTATGTCCTCTTAGGAGAAATGTCTGTTCATTTCTTCTGCCCATTTCTTAAATGGATTATTTGTGGGTTTTTTGGTGATGAGTTGTATAAGTTCTTTATATATTTTTGATACTAACCCTTTATCAGGGATGTCACTTGCAAATATCTCCTTCCATTCAGTAGGTTGTCTTTTAGTTTTGTTGGTTGTTTCTTTTGTTGTGCAGAAACTTTTTATTTTGATATAGTCCTAATAGTTTATTTTTGCTTTTGCTTTCCTTGCCTCAGGATACATATCTAGAAAGATGTTGCTATGACCAATGTCAGAGAAATTACTGCCTGTGCTCTCTTCTAGGTTTTTATGGTTTCAAGTCTCATATTTAGATCCTTAATCCATTTTTAGTTTATTTTTGTGTATGGTGTAAGAATGTGGTCCAGTTTCATTCTTTCACAGGTAGCTGTCCAGTTTTCCCAACACTATTTGTTGAAGAGACTTTTTTCCATTGCATATTCATTCTTCCTTTGTCAAAGATTAATTGACCATATAATTGAGGGTTTATTTCTGGACTTTCTATTCTGTTCCATTGATTTATGTGTCTATTTTTGTTCCAGTTCCGTACTGTTTTGATTACTACAGCTTTGTAGTATATCTTGAAATCTGGAATTGTGATATTTCCAGCTTTTTCTTTTTCAAGATTGCTATGGCTATTCAGGGTCTTTTGTGGTTCCATATAAATTTTATAGTTGTCCTAGTTCTGTGAAAAATGCTGTTGTTATTTTGATAGGGATTTCATTAAATGTGTAGATTGCTTTGGGTAGTGTAGACATTTTAACAATATTTTCTTTCAATCCATGAACATAGAATGTCTTTTCCATTTCTTTGTGTCAGCTTCAATTTCTTTCATCAGTGTTCTATAGTTTTCAGAGTACAGATTTTTACCTCTTTGGTTAGGTTTACTCTTAGGTATCTTATGGTTTTCAGTGCAATTGTAAGTGGGATTGTTTTCTTAATTTCTCTTTCTGTTGCTTCATTATTAGTGTATAGAATTGCAACATATTTCTGTACATTGATTTTTGTATCCTGCAAACTTACTCAATTCATTTATCAGTTCTACTAGTTTTTTGGTGGAGTCTTTAATGGTTTTCAATATATGATATCATGTCATCTGCAAATAGAGAAAGTTTTACTTTTTCCTAACTAATTTGGATACCTTTTATTTCTTTTTGTCATTTGATTGCTGTGGCTAGGATTTCCAGTATTATGTTGAATAAAAGTGGTGAGAGTGAAAATCCTTGCCTTGTTCCTGACCTTACGGGAAAGCTCTCAGTTTTTCCCTATTGAATATGATGTTAGCTTTTTAAATTTTTTCAGTAAAACTCATCCTCAAAAAAATGAGGGAGGTAGATATGCATGACAGCTCTGGAACCAGAAAACTTTTCAATGGAGACTGTTTAGGATTTAAAAGGGATCCTATATTTTCCTCTTTTTAAAGGATGTTTAATCTGCCCTAGGCAAGAGAGTTTACTGGTTAATAGTGTGAGCCCTGGAATTAAGTCATATCTGAATTCCAAACCTGGATTCTTCATAGACATACTGTTAATGTTTTGAACACAAAAACTTTGTTCTCTTTGCTATTGTATACCTTGTCCACAGAAGAGTGTTTATCAAATAGTAGGCATTCCACAAATACCTGGGAATAAATTCATGAAATTGAGTAAGTTACAAAACCTACTTAAGCCTGTTTCTTCATCTGTAAAATTATACTTCACCTACTTCAGAGGACTGTTGTGAAGATTAAATGAAATAAATGTTTAATACCTCAGCTGGCAAGGTGAATACTCAGAGAATATGCTAACTATTAATATTTTTCCTGTTTTATAAGACATTTTCAGCTAGTTTATAATGTTTTTCCTTTGTAAATTGACAGTATTTCAGTATACTTAAAATTGGATATAAAATCTCATCATATAATTCCACTACTTTTAAATATTTCTACATAAATCAGGAATCATATATGTGAAATAATGAACCTTGTGAGCTTTGACTCTTTTTTTTTTTAAGATTTATTTTATTTATTTGAGGGCACCTGGTGGCTCAGTGGTTAAGTGTCTGCATTCAGCTCAGGTCATGATCACAGGGTCCTGGGATCAAGCCCCACATTGGGCTCCCTGCTCAGTGGGAAGCCTGCTTCTCCCTCTCTCACTGCCCCTGCTTGTGTTCCCTCTCTCGCTGTCTCTCTCTCTGTCAAATAAATAAAATCTTAAATAAAAGATTTTATTTTATTTATTTGGGGGGAGGGGCAAAGGGAGAGGGAGAGAAAGTCTTAAGCTGATCATGGAGCCTGATGTGGGGCTTGATGTGGAACCCAATAGTGACCCTGGTGGAGAGCCTGATGGGGAGCTCAGTGGGGAGCTTGATGGGGAGCTCAACGTGGGGCTCAGTCTCATGACCCTGAGATTACAACATGAACTGAAACCAAGAGTTGGACACTTAACTGTCTGAGTCACCCAGGTCCCCCAAGCTTTGACTCTTTTTGACAAGTTTTCATGATCTAGCTCAATCTATGATTGGTGCAATTGAACTGAATGTCTCAAAATTGGAACAACTATTTGATATCCATTAAGCTTCCAAAATCCCGCCAGTAAACAAATGCCAGAATTAGCACAAAGTAGAAAGAAAATTATGGAAATATATGTGTTTGGCAGGTGGGAATAGGAATTACTGTAGTGATTTTTTTACCACATGCCTCTATAATTGTGCAAATGTTACATATTTGAATATAAGTGTTCCTAGTTATATCTGACAGAAACTTAAACATCTACTCTGAATGTAAGAGCTATTAATTATGACATTTTTATCAAACTGAAACAAAATTTCTGTACACTTTCCATCAGAAGGCATATTTTAAATATACATTGGTGTTGCATATGATTATATTCTAGATTCTTTAGCTAGAGAGAAAACACTTAGTTCATACAACTGAATGTGAATTGTCCTGAAAAACTGTTGAAAATCTATATATGGAGGTCAATATACAGCCTACATGAAATACACAAATTAACAAAGTTCTGAAATGTGTTATTTTCATCCTGCTACAAAGAGTACATAAATGCTAAATTAATTTAGAATAATAAGATATAAATATTCAAGAGTGTTTAGACACTATCACTGTTAAAATTGCACAAAGATCCATTTATTAGATAAAGCTACATACAATTAAACCTTATAATTAATTAATTTAGATGTTTTCATTTTAATTGCCTCATATATTTGTCCTCTTGCTAATTACAAATTTCCAGTGTTAAGCTTGAAATAAGTTAAATTCCCTACTTTGGTAATGTTGGATGAGCAATTTGACCATGAGGATGAAAGATGTTAGGAAAAGGCAAATTGAACACATCTGTCTACTTTCCCCATGTACTTATATTCCATTAAAAATAGCAGGACAGGATTTGTAATGGTAAAAACCAGCAATAATGGGGAAAATGAAAAGTAAAAAAAAACACCATTCAAACTTTAAAATGCAGAAAGGAAATAGACCCAGAAATTATTTAGCCAACCTGATGTTTTATTAAAAACCTGTAGAAAAAGTTGAAAACCAATTCTATTTGTATCATAGAATATTTCTTGTATACTCCCAATTTTGTAGTAATTATAGCATCTTGTTGTGATTTTTATTTTCATATCTCCTTTACTGAACCATGAGCCCCATGACATAGGGAATATGGTTTAATTTTCTTTGTATCCTCAGTGTCTAGTCATTGCTAGTTGACACAAAGTAGGTGCTTAATACATATTTATGGGACTGATAAATACATACTCATTTAATTGTAATAAATAAATATTCATGTAATTATTGCCTCTTGCCCATTAATGTATCTTGTAAACTATAGGCTAACTACTCTTAGATCATAGAATATACATTCGAGGGGGTAGATATGAACCAATAGTTTCACTGCAAAAGTCTAATTTCCAAAGACTTCAATAACACTTCTGATGAGCATCCCTTAACAAAAGGTAGGCAGTCTATAAGTTGTTGTTGAATGAAAGTTCCTTGTTCTGTTTTGTTTTGTTTGGGGGGGTGGTAAAGGGAAAGGGAGAGAAAGTAATAAGCAGGCTCTATGCCTAGCACAGAGTCTGATGCAGGGCTCAGTCTCACCATCCTGAGATCATGACCTGAGCTGAAATCAAGAGTTGGACACTCAACTAAGCCACCCAGGTGCCTGAAAGTTCCTTGTTTTGAATAACACATGGAAGAAAAGTAAAATAACCAACATAATAAAACAAAGAAGAACTAGGAAAGATACAATAAAGTAGAGGGGAGATATAATAAGGTAGAACTCATTAACATTATAAAGACTGTATTAAAACTTCTCCAGGATTTTTTTTTTTTTTTTGCCAAAAGGAACCAAATAAGGAAAGAATAGTAAAGATTCTAATACACAAGGCATTTCAGGGCACTAAAATTTAGAAGAAAATAGTTGTTTAGTGAATTTAAGAGGAAAATGGACCATGCCAAATGCAATTGTTGAGAAGGATAGTTCCTACAGTTGGATCAAGAAAACTTTTTTTTATCTGTAATTTTGTTTTTAATTATCTTAAGCCTTATCACATAATTTACAAATTTGTGCTGATGATAGATCTCCTTATTTTAACCCTTCAAACGAGTTGGCAAAAGCACCCCTACCAATTATTCACATATGGTATTTCCACAGCTGTGTCTTTGAATAGCTGTTTGGAAGACAAATCCTGAATTATAACTTAGTCTGACTTAGTAGAGAATTCACAAGCCAAGTCTGCTGCTATATGTTGTCACACTGAATTTTAAAAGCATCTGACTTTACAGATCATCTATAAAATGTGAGAAGTGTTAAATATTCTTTATTTAAGATTAAACATAAACCACAGTAAAATGCCTTTCATTAAGCAAAAGGCAACATTTTAGATGCAGGGAATTTTAATTAAATTGGCATACTTAAGACCAAAAAGATAAAGTGGACACTGCCAGCTTATCTTCAACTCTTGCCTTCAACAGGCTAACAAACACAACTTGAAATACAGCTAAGTCTTGCCGGTTCTGAGACAGTGAAGGGATTTCTTCAGTATTTAAATATATTAATATAACCAGTTATATAAATCTAAATATAAAACCAATCTCCATAAGTTTAGAGATGGCATTTACCATCTCTGTGAAAAGCTGAACATTACTAATCAATTCCAATCATATTTTTAGAAGGGGAAAACAGTGACAGCACTTGCTGAAGCAGAATTACTATCAAAGTTCAAAAAGCCGATCATATTCATTTAACCACAAGCCAATCTTATTTGAATCAGGACTGTCCAAAATAAATATTCTGTCAGTCATTCATGATCTGAATTCTGGTGTATGAGATCAATTTAAATATGTTACACATAAAAAAAGTCATGAGACATTTTTATTTTGCAATAAATAAGGCAATTATTGATGAGAAAAACTAATTTTTTCTTTCAGAAAATGACAAGTGAATTTCTGAGAACAAATATCAGTCCATGCTGGAAAGAGGTAATGTGTGTTTTTTTTTTTTTTTCCTCAAATAACATAAACTAGGTGGACAAAGGTTGTATTTACCACAGGACTTGAAGTTCTTTGTTGTTTTAGTTTGTCTTTGCCTTACTATTAATGAACAGGCTTCGTAATTCTCTTATGTCAATCCTATTACTTGGTTAGAGCTATTTCTGCGAGGGTCATCAATATTCAAGGATCTTAAATCTGACCTTAAACCTATCCAAGTTCAAGTGGATTTCAGTAAACAGGCTTCTCCTCCACTGAACATAATCAAGGATACCAGACACAGAGAACCAAACTGTGAGTCTGCACGTAGTCTTCTTGATGTAATTTTTAAAATTTTACCTTAGGGGAAAGAATAATTTCACTGTTCATGTATATGGTGTGTTCTTTTGAAATATTTCAAAGTAACATTAAGTAATGACTTATCTAACTATAAGGACAAATTCTGGGTATCTTTTCCTCTTAAAGAGATTTGCACTAGTCATCTTCAATAATGTAAATTCAGAGTAAAAACATCATTTTGAGTCTGATATTCTAGACAATTAAAATAAAACCGTGAATAGGGAATTAATTGTGAAATTTAAAATTCTCCAGTCCTCCCTTTGAGTGAAGAGAGAATTGAAGGAAAGAAAGGATGAGTCCTTGCACTTTGTATTTGAAGATTTGACTCCGAGTACTACATTCAGTGCTAAAGCACTCTCAGACTTGGAACCAGGCACTTAACCAGTTGTGTGTTCTTGTTTTTTTATTTAATATTACTTTTTTTTTGGTGTTTTTTTTTATTTTAAAAGTGGGGATAATAATGTCTGTTTCAGGTTACTTCAAAAATTTAATGGCACAGAAATAATATTTTTAAAAGAAAAGTACAGGGAGTTTGTTGATATTTAATAAATTAAATGAAAATTTTCTTTTGATTGATTTTATATTTCTTCTATTTTTGCCTTCCTGTGGAGGTGATTATGATTACTAATAAACTTTACAGTTTGCATCATGAAAATGAATGAAGTAAAATTTTCCCACTATTTTGCCATGAATATTTTTATTAACTGCAAAAATAGCTTTTAACTACAGCATTCATTTTAAATTATATATATTTTTGGCCATTATACATCCTACTTAGAATCACCTAACATTAAAGCTAGAAAAAATCTGAGAGATCACCTAATTAATCATGGCAATATTTTGCCTAAATATTCTGTTTATAAACTGCATTTGACATTATATAAGTTGCCAAAATATGTATGAGCCATTCATGAAAATGTCTATAATGAAATTATAACAATAGTTGCTAAAATAAGTGTATTTAGAAGATACAGAGATATTCAAAATAAGATATCTGCTCTGAATTTCCAGCAAGATTCTGACATTTCTATTTGCTTCAAAACAATTAAGAAAATGTCTGTATGTAGTAAGAGTAAACCTGAATAGGTTAATGTCTTTTTCTTTTCTTTTTTTAAAAGATTTTATTTATTTATTTGAGAGAGAGAGAATGAGAGATAGAGAGCACGAGAGGGAAGAGGGTCAGAGGGAGAAGCAGACTCCCTGCTGAGCAGGGAGCCTGATGTGGGACTTGATCCTGGGACTCCAGGATCATGACCTGAGCCGAAGGCAGTCGCTTAACCAACTGAGCCACCCAGGCTTCCTGTCTTTTTCTTTTATTAGGAACAAGGATTCAGTTATACTTTGGTAGCTTATCTTTTCCCAGAATATTTGTAACTGATGATACTGGTAGACAAATAGAAGACTGCTATCTGTTATGCATTCCTGATATACAAATCATTTAAAAGGCTCCTAACATCTTCCACCTGTCCAGTCTCATTTGTTGAAAAAAGCAAAACTACTTGAGAAGAGTAGGAGCCAAGAAAACATTCTATATGCTCTGCAGTGTCTTATATCAAGGTTTCTATCACAGTTCTTCTATACAAGTTGTTATGAACTTTAGATACTAGGGAGGGTAAAGGTAATAAAGGGATGTTTTCAACAGTATCAAGGGGTGTGTTTTATATGTAAAGGAAAGAAAACTAACATTTGCTTAATGTCAACCACTTGCTCTGCATTAATTTGTTACAGCCATTCTGAGGATGGTGTGTCCTATAATTCATTCATAATTCTGGGGATTTACTTTTAAAGAAAATTCTCATGATGATAAAAAAAATGTAAAAATTGACCTAACCCAAAATTAATAACTAAAGGTGGCAACAGAAATCCCGAATTTTGTAACTATCTCTGTAAAATTAAACAACTGAGATTCAGAAAATATATATAAACCACTATGACATAAATACTAAATGGAAAATCAAATTTAAATCACCACCTGCCATTTCCCACTTATGCACATATTTTCAGAAAACCTTCTTACTATTGTTTTCAAGCAATTTCATGTACATTTTATTAGCCTGTATTTCATAACTCCAAATTAATTTCCCCTTTAGTAATAAATCTCCCCATTCTTAAATGTCTTGTGGCAAACAGACCTTACTAGAAGCAAATCGAAGTATTATGATAAAGGACCTTAGTCAGTAATAAGATAGGAAAATATAAAACAATTTTGAGATAAATGTACAATATATGTGTGACCATGTACACACACCCATACATACACACATAGATATTCTTTCTGTGGAAGAGATAATTAGGCATAAGCAGTGCATATAAGCATGGATTCCTAAATAAAACTTATATTAATTTGACTGCATCTATTATTAATTTTAAATATTTTATTCCAGTATTTTAAATTTTTAATTATTTACTAATTATCATTTTTGCTCAACATCTATTAAGTTCCTACAACTAAATACTATACATTTTACATAATACATTTCATATCACTTAATTCTCACACAGTCTTTTGAAGTAGACACTATTATTACTCCAATTTTACAAATAAGAAAACTAAAGCACAGAGAGTTTTGTGATTTGCTCAAGGTCACACAGCCAATAAATGGCAGAGCAAGATTTGAAGCCAAGTGTTTATGTGTTAATCATTGTGCTATAATGTCACTTGGAAGCATTGTAATGCATGGTTCCTGCCCACCAGATGCTCAGCTACTCCTTGGAGGAGAAGACATATATAAAAAATCAACTGGAGAGTAATTCAAGAAATTAACTGATCTAGTATGAGGTATAAAATTCCCTCTACATTGATGTTGAACCTAAGATCATATGTCACTCTTAGTAAAAATCTCCAGCTCTCAAAATCAATAAATAAAATAAAGGAGTGGGATAGAGAAAGAAGAAATTATGTTTTGGTGAAATCATTGGAGATGTCTTTATGATTTGAGAGGTAATAGAGGTCTCCACAAACCTAGTAATAACTCCTATGATCTGACATGGGTCTGTCAGACCTATTTGATGTGAAATTCCCACCACTTTTTTTTAATAATAAGGGAAAAGCAGAACTGCTTTTCCAGGAGTCCAATATGACATTGGGAAGACAGTCATGGCAAGGGTTAAAACATCTGACATCAATATATTAGCACTGGTGAGAACATTAGCCTGGCTTAGCTGGTCAGATTTGTTCATAGTCACCTTGGAAAGCACAGGAGAGCACAGACCTAGGGAGATGTATGGTTAGAGGTAGAAAAGGGTAGGACATGAAGCCCTGCAAGGTTGAGCAGCATACAGTGTGATACCCTTAATAAAGCACAGATCAAGATACAGAATCTTGGTTTCTATCAAAGTCAGTTAGAAAGAGAAAAATAACATATGATTTCACTCATATGTGGAATTTAAGAAACAAAATAAACAATCATGGGGGAAAAAAGAAATAGGCAAACCAAGAGATGAACTCTTTTTATTTTTTTTAAGTTTTTTTTTTTTTTTTTGAGAGAGAGAGGATGTGCACGCACGCAGAGGATGGGGGGGCAAAGAGAGAGAGAGAGAGAGAACTCTTCAGCAGGTTCCACGCCCAGTGCAGAGCCCACTAAGGGGCTCGATCTCACAACCTTGAGATCCTGACCTGAGTCGCAATCAAGAGTCAGATGCTTAACTGACTGAGCCACCCAGGCGCTCCAGAAAATAAATTTCTGCCTCAAAAGTCCATAGTATTTTGTTAAAAGAGCCTGAGAAGACTAAGATACCAGGAAGCTATGTTTACACGTGATTTTTGACAAATAGAAAAATGGCAGACAGTTTGAAAGACTGAAGTGTTAGTTTTCAAATACATGCCACACATTGAAAAGATTTTTATACAAAACTTGGGCTACATAATAATAGCACTAAGAAGCAAACAGACTTAATTTTAGAAATTGATCTTAAAGATTGCTGAAACCATAGAACTGTTGCTTCAATTCCATTTAAAAATTCAAATACCATTCTTTGAAGTATATAATTATTATGTTTTTTCTATTTACGTATTTGACAGAGAGACACAGCGAGAGAGGGAACACAAGCGGGGGGGGGGTGGGAAAGGGAGAAGCAGGCCTCCCGCTGAGCATGGAGCCCAATGCAGGGCTCAATCCCAGGACCCTGGGACCAAGACCTGAGCCACGGGGCTCAATCCCAGGATCCTGGGACCACGACCTGAGCCAAAGGCAGACATCTAATGACTGAGCCACTCAGGTGCCCCTATAATTAATTTTTAAGTGGTTGCTATGAGTCTATGAGTGAAATATCTTACTTTGCTGCACAAATCTCCATACAAAACTAAGTAAAATGTTTCCATAATTTTGCATTTTTAGTTTCAGTTTGATACATAATTGACACATTATTGCATATAAATAATGCAGAGACATAGGACTGATGATAATTTCTCAATCCACATGTATGACTGTCAAGAATTAACAGTAGACAAATCCATTTTGTCTTTTGTATCAACTTTCCAGAGTCATTATCAGTCATTTAGAATCTATTCAGATAACTAGAAATAAACAGACTCTTCTATTACATTCAGTATAAACTAATGGGGTTTAATCCAAAACAAGAGAAATTTATCATTCAAATAATTATTATGTCAAGGACTTTGGGGACATGGTACCTTATTGATCTGTTATTTTTCATATTCTCTTCTTGGTTTTAATGCTTATACAAAAAATTAGGTTGGTTTATTTGGTTACTTTATTCATTCATTACACATTTTATTGAGGTGATGACAGAGTAGAAAAAAATAAGAATTTTTGAGATCTGAGAGTCAGAGAAATCCAGATTTAAACCCTGGCTCTATCTACTCCATAGTAGTTCTGTGAGCTTTGGCAAGTCACTGAATCTCCTGAAGCCTAAGAATCCATGTCTGAAAAATGAAGATACTAATTTTGTGAGAATTATAAATAGTATGTATAAAGTACCTAGCACACAGTAAGTTCTTTAAAAATGGCTGCTGTCATTTATGGAGTAGTTACAACATGTGAAATAATTATAAGAAGACAATGATAAGTAAAAACTTGTTTCTGCCTCAGAAAAACTTACAGTAGTGGGGAAAAAGGAATGTAAAAATAAGTCCTATAAAATTGTTGTGGATGCTAGGAGAAAAGTTAGTCTAAGGCACAGTGATGAGATGACCCCAGTCTTTGCAAAACTACCAGTAAACTACAACAGTTAGTATTGAAAGCAAAGCTCTTCTTCAGAGCACTGAGAATGTACAAGTCCATTTTAAACTAGATATTCTGATTAGATCAGATCAACATATTTAAGATGATTAACAGACGTCATCATCACAGTATCATGTGAACAAGGATAATAGTGATAATGAAATATTCTAGGGGTGGATTGGTTTTTTTTTGTTGTTGTTGTTTTTAAGATTTTATTTACCTGACAGAGAAAGACACAGCAAGAGAGGGAACACAAGCAGGGGGAGTGGGAGAGGGAGAGGCAGTCTTCCCACTGAGCAGGGAGCAGGATGCGATGCAGGGCTCGATCCCAGGACCCCAGGATCATGACTTGAGTCAAAGGCAGATGCTTAATGACTGAGCCACCCAGGCACCCCAGACTTGAGGTTTTTAAAGAGTATTTTAAAAAACTAATGTTTAAGAATTAGTCTAATGTTAATGTAGTTAACTAATGTTGTTAATGTAGTTAACTAATGGTTTTGTTATAACTAACGTTAAACCAGTGTTTAAGAATTTTACTCACTTCCTATTCTAGATCATCACTATTATGTTTGAAACAGAAACTACAAGTAGGATCATTTAAAATTGTCTCATTTTATTTCTTAGTAAGTAAAAACCATGGTTGGGAGGTGTTAGAGTTTTAAGGGCAAAGTTTGAGGAATGTTATCCCATATCAGCCATTATTTTAAATTACTATTAAAACCCAACATTAAGAGGAAAATAAAACCCTAACCTAGTAGAATTATGTTTTATTTTATTATTTTTTAATTTTTTAAACTATATGTCTCATCAAGAGTAACTTTTTTGCTTTTAAAAGAGTTTTTTAGTAACCTTTTAAATGAATGATATTCTGTCAAAATCATCTAAATATAATTTTTACTTAACACAGATCTTATTAACTGAAACAGTATTATAACTGTCTAAAATCAAGAAGGGGCAACAACACTGATTTTTATAATATATAAGATGGAAAATGCAATAACTGCTGAACCACAGTAAATCTTAGGTGGAGTTTTCTGTCTTCTTGTCCTTCTTTATCACCAATTTTTAAGCACACACAGATATGTTTACTATCACCCAAAGTCTTTAATAATCTTATTGTTATTTTAAATCCTTTAACCTAAAGCAGACATGGAATTTTTTAACCACTAATAATACCATTGCAAACCAAATGTTGATCATATTTTTTAAATGACTGTTAACACTATATGTACAAACATAAAAGATATATTTTTTATTTTATTTTAGACTCAACATAGCATTTACCATGTGTCTGGATCTAAGCACCTTCCAAATACTGATTCAATTAATTTTAGGATACTAATGCTAATTTTTTAAAAGATAAAAGATTTGAGAAAATCCAAAAACACCAAAGTGAGGTGATGACGGGATATTAACATCAAAAACACCAATAGCTAATTACACTCAAGTTGTGTCTTCCTCAGCAGAATCTTCAAGCAGTGCCAGCAAATATGTTTCAATGTGTATCTTCCAATTTGTTTTTCTGTTGACTGGTTCCTCTAGTAGTAAACAGTAGTAAATTTCACCAGTCTTTTTACTCTAACTCAAATGAAGGCATTAGGTAAAAATGGATTTTGTTTTTCACTAAATAGACAACCCAGCTGACTTAAGTCTTAGTATTCGTAAGTGCCATACTAGAAGAGTTTTGTTCTTCATGTAATTCATAGCCCAGGAAAATACTTGGCACATAGTCTAAATCTTTTTTTAATTTATTTTATTCTATTTATAATTTATTTAAATTATTTTTTTAATTTAATTTAATTTTATTATGTTATGTTAGTCACCATACAATACTTCATTAGTTTTTAATGGGATGACCCATGATTCCTTGTTTTCGTATAACACCCAGTGCTCCATGCAGTACGTGCCCTCCTTAATGCCCACCACTGGGCCAGCCCATCCCCCCACCTCCCTTCCCTCCAAAACCCTCAGTCTGTTTCTCAGAGTCGATAGTCTCTCATGGCTCATGTCCCCCTCCGATTTCACTCCCCTTCATTTTTCCCTTCCTTCTCCTAATGTCCTCCATGCTTATGTTCCACAAATAAGTGAAACCATATAATTGACTTTCTCTGCTTGACTTATTTCACTTAGCATAATCTCCTCTAGTCCCATCCATGTTGATGTAAAAGTTGGGTATTCATCCTTTCTGATGGCTGATTAATATTCCATTGTATATATGGACCACAACTTCTTTATCCATTCATCTGTTGAAGGGCATCTCAGCTCTTTCCACAGTTTGGCTATTGCGGACATTGCTGCTATGTACATTTGGGGTGCATATGGCTCTTCTTTTCACTACATCTGTGTGTTTGGGGTAAATACTTAAGATATATTAATTGAATCAATGAATCAGGTTTTTCCCAAGTAATGGGAATGTCTTTTCTGTAAAGGGATTCTTTGAAATTAGCAAAACTCTTTTTGAAAAATGGAATTTTTTTTTAATTTGAGAGAGAGAGAATGAGAGCCAGAGAGCACGAGAGGGAAGAGCGTCAGAGGGAGAAGCAGACTCCCTGCTGAGCAGGGAGCCCGATGTGGGACTCGATCCTGGGACTCCAGGATCATGACCTGAGCCGAAGGCAGTTGCTTAACCAACTGAGCCACCCAGGAATTTTTTTCTACTAGATTGCTAACTAGGGTGGCAAGAAGCAAGCTATGCTTCTTTTTCTTCAACATTTAAAATAAAATTAGATATTCTTAATGTACTTATTGTGTATTTATTATATTTATTGTGAATAGTAGCTACTCCAAATTAACTCTCTACTCTTACAAAAAGAGAAAAAAGACTGGCTTGTGTCTCTACTTTTCTGGGGACTAAACAGCTACCAAAGTTACCAGAAAGTTTCCATTACTTTTTTCTGTAGTGTTCTTTTGGAGCAAACTAATAATATTCATTTTTCTTAGATACAAAAATTATTTTTAAGTAATTACAATAATTAATTAAGTAGCTTTTTTAAAAATATAATGTTTGTTTATTTATTTTAAAGTAAGCTCTATACCCAGTGTGGGGCTTGAACTCATGACCCTGAGATCAAGAGTCACATGCTTGAGGCACCTGGGTGGCAGAGTTGGTTAAGTGTCTGACTCTTGGTTTCAATCCAGGTCTGATTTCAGGGTCATGAGATCAAGCCCCACGTTGGGCTCATGCTCATTGAAGAGTCTGCTTAAGATTCTCTCTCCCTTTCCTTCTTCCCCTTCCCCCACCCCCCTAAAAAGAGAAAGTTGCATGTTCTACTGACTGAGCCAGGCAGGCACCCCTTAAGTAGATTTTTTTTAAAGATTTTATTTATTTGAGAGAGAGAGTGCGTGAGAGAGAGAGCGAGAGAGAGCATGAGCATTTGGAGAGTCAGAGGGAGAGGGAGAAGCAGACTCCTTGCTGAGCAGGGAGCTCAACACAGGGCTGGATCCCAGAGCCCTGGGACCATGATCTGAGCTGAAGGCAGATGCCCAACTGCCTGTGCCACCCAGGTGACCCTTAAGTAGCTTGTTTTAACCAACATTTACTTATTTCTATTTTCCTTTATTTTCATTTTCCTTTATTCTTTTTCATTACTAAATCCATTCAACTTTAATATTCTTTATTACATTTATAGTTACATAAATATTGTGTAATAAATTGGTACTCCCTTGACAGCTTTTTTTAAATGGCTCAAACCATTTATTTTGTTTATATTCCTTCTTTTACATGAACATGAGAAAGATACATGATTTAAAATCTATATCTACAGTCTCCAAGAGCTCTTGACAGTCTTTTCTTTAAAGCTTTTTCTTGAGGGGGGGAGGAGCAAGATGGCAGAAGAGTAAGAGACCTAAATTTCATCTGGTCCCAGGAATTCAGCTAAATAGGGATCAAACAATTCTGAACACCTACAAACTCAACAGGAGATTGAAGAAAAGAATCACAGCAACTCTGAACAGAAAAGTGACCACTTTCTGGAAGGTAGGACGTGTGGAGAAGTGAATCTGAGGTGATATTCGGGAAGATAGATGGCGGGGGAGGGGGCGTCCATCAGCCGCTACCGGCAAGTGATAGAGCAGCAGAGCACAAAATTGGAACTTTTAAGAAGTCGGTTCTGCTGAGGGACGTCGCTCCAGTGGCTAAGCGCAGGGGGGGTGGGGGAGGAGAGGGACCCTTGCTGGGACAGTGTGGTCTCAGGACCCTCGGGGTCACAGAAAGGCCGGGGGTGCCTGAGTGCAGCAGAGCTCCCAGGTATCAGAGCAGGGAAGCTGGCTGCAGAGAAGGAGCTGGGGAGTGGGCTCTCTGCTCAGGGTTGCCATAAACTGATCTGCGGCACAGTCAGGCCACTGCTCCTCCAGCAGGGACCCAACAGGCAGCAGATCCAGGGAGACTCCCCTTCCTCCCCCAGGAGGAGCAGCGTGGGAGCACACCGCAGGAATCTGCTGGGTTTGGAGACTCCACACGGGGTCATGTGCCAGAGTTAGAAATGCTCAGTCACAGGCCGGGTGAGCATGAAGTGAGGCTGGAGACCAGGGAGATGGGAGTGATTTACTGCTTCTTTCTGGGGGCTCACTGAAGAGTGGGGCCCCGCTTCTTGGCTTCTCTGGGGCGGAGATTGAGAGGCCTCCATTTTCACTTTCATCCTCCAAAGCTGTACAGAAAGCTTGCAGGGAACAAAAGCTCCTGAGAGCAAACCTGAGCATATTACTTAGCCCGGACCTGGCAAGGGCAGGGCAATTCCACTTCTGGCAAAGACTTTTGAGAATCACTGTGACAGGCCCTTCCCCAACTCCCCCAGAAGATCAGCAAGAACAGCCAGCCAAGACCAAGTTTACCAATCAATGATAATGGCAGAACGCCAGCACTAGGAGAATACTGCACATAGAATTCATGGCTTTTTTCCCACAATTCTTTAGTCTTTTAAAGTTAATTTTTTTAATTTTCTTTTTTCTTTTTTTTTGAATTTTTCTTTTTCCCTTTTTCAACCAATATCTTATCAATCCCTTTTTTAAAAAATCTTTTTTATTTTTCATTTTTAGAGTCATATCCTATCCCTTCACAGTAGTTAACCTTATTTTTGGTATATATATATATATATATATATATATATATATATATATATATATATATATAAGTTCTCTCTTTAAAATTTTAGGATACAGTTTTTTCTAACAGACCAAAATATACCCTAAATCTCCAGTGTATGGCTTTGTTCTAGTCTCCTGCCTGATCACATTCTCTCCCTTTTTCTTTTTTTTAAATCCTTTTCTTTCTTTTTTCAACCAACTTCTTATCTTATCAATTCCTTTTATAAAATCTTTTATAATTTTCATCTTTAAGTCATATTCCATCCCTTCATCATATTTACCCTTATTTTTGTATATATATAAGCTTTTCTTTCTTTAAACTTTTGGGAAGCACTTTCTTCTAACAGACCAAAATATGCCCAAAATCTAGTGTGTGGCACTGATCTATGCACCAGCCTGATCATATTTGATCATATTCTGTTTTGTTTGCTTGTTTCTTTCTTTTTTATCTTTTTCTTTTTTCTTTCTTTCCCTTTCTTTTCCCCCAGTTTCAGGTCTCTTCTGATTTCTTTAGTGTATATTTTTCAGGGTCATTGTTACCCTGTTAGCATTTTGTTCTCTCATTCATCTATTCTCCTCTGGACAAAATGACAAGACAGAAAAAAATCACCTCAAAACAAAGAACAAGAGGCAATACCGACTGCCAGGGACCTAATCAATACAGACATTAGTAAGATGTCGGAACTAGAGTTCAGAATGACGATTTTAAAGATATTAGCTGGGCTTGATAAAAGCATGGAAGATATTAGAGAAACCCTTTCTGGAGAAATAAAAGAACTAAAATCTAACCAAGTCGAAATCAAAAAGGCTATTGAGGTGCGATCAAAAATGGAGGCTCTAACTGCTAGGATAAATGAGGCAGAAGCGAGAATCAGTGATATAGAAGACAAAATGATGGAAAATAAAGAAGCTAAGAAAAAGAGAGATAAACAACTACTGGATCACGAGGGCAGAATTCGAGAGATAAATGATACCATAAGATGAAACAATATTAGAATAATTGGGATCCCAGAAGAAGAAAAGAGAGAGGGGCAGAAGGTATATTGGAGCAAATTATAGCAGAGAACTTCCCTAATTTGGGGAAGGCATCAAAATCCTGGAGGCACAGAGAAACCCGCTCAAAATCAATAAAAATAGGTCAACACCCCGAGATCTAATAGTAAAACTTATGAGTCTAAGAGACAAAGAGAAAATCCTGAAAGCAGCTTGGGACAAGAGATCTGTAACCTACAATGGTAGAAACATTAGATTGGCAACAGACCTATCCACAGAGACCTGGCAGGCCAGAAGGGACTGGCATGATATATTCAGAGCACTAAATGAGAAAAAGATGCAGCCAAGAATACTATATCCAGCTAGGCTGACATTGAAAATTGAAGGAGAGATAAAAAGCTTCCAGGACAAACAAAAACTAAAGGAATTTGCAATCACGAAATCAGCCCTCCAAGAAATATTGAAAGGGGTCCTCTAAGCAAAGAGAGAGCCTAAAAGTAACAGAGACCAGAAAGGAACACAGACAATATACAGTAACAGTAACCTCGCACTAAATAACAGCACTAAATTCATATCTTTCAATAGTTACTCTGAATGTAAATGAGCTAAATGCCCCAATCAAAAGACACAGGGTATCAGATTGGATAAAAAACACAAGACCCATCGATATGCTGTCTGCAACAGACACGTTTTAGAACCAAAGATACCCCAAGATTGAAAGTGAGGGGGTGTAAAACAATTTACCATGCTAATGGACACCAAAAGAAAGCTGGGGTGGCAATCCTTATATCACATAAATTAGATTTTAAACCAAAGACTATAATAAGAGATGAGGAAGGACACTATATCCCACTTAAAGGGTCTATCCAACAAGAAGATCTAACAATTGTAAATATCTCTGCCCCTAACATGGGAGCAGCCAATTATATAAGCCAATTAATAACAAAAGCAAAGAAACACATCGACAGGGCACCTGGGTGGCTCAGTTGGTTGAGCGACTGTCTTCGGCTCAGGTCATGATCCTGGAGTCCCAGGATCGAGTCCCACATCAGGCTCCCTGCTCAGCAGGGAGTCTGCTTCTCCCTCTGACCCTCTCCCCTCTCATGCTCTCTCTACCTCATTCTCTCTCTCAAATAAATAAATAAATAAAATCTTTAAAAATAAAACACATCGACAACAATACAATAATAGTAGGGGAATTTAACACCTCCCTCACCGAAATGGACAGATCATCTAAGCAAAAGATCAACAAGGAAATAAAGATTTTAAATGAAACACTGAACCAAATGGACTTCACAGATATATTCAGAACATTCCATCCCAAAGCAACAGAATACACATTCTTCTCTAGTGCCCATGGAACATTCTCCAGAATAGATCCCATCCTAGGTCACAAATCAGGTCTCAACAGGTACCAAAAGATTGGGATCATTCCCTACATATTTTCAGACGACAATGCTTTGAAACTGGAACTCAGTCACAAGAGGAAAGTCAGAAAGAACTCAAATACATGGAGGCTAAAGAGCATCCAACTAAAGAATGAATGGGTCAACCAGGAAATTAAAGAAGAATTTAAAAAATTCATGGAAACAAATGAAAATGAAAACACAACTGTTCAAAACCTTTGGGATGCAGCAAAGGTCATCCTAAGAAGAAAGTATATAGCAATACAAGTCTTTCTCAAGAAACAAGAAAGGTCTCAAATACACAACCTAACCCTACACCTAAAGGAGCTGGAGAAAGAGCAACACAGAAAGCCTAAACCCGCAGGAGAAGAGAAATAATAAAAATCAGAGCAGAAATCAATGAAATAGAAACCAAAAGAACAGTAGAACAGATCAATGAAACTAGGAGCTGGTTCTTTGAATGGATAATAAGATTGATAAACCCCTGGCCAGACTTATCAAAAAGAAAAGAGAAAAGACCCAAATTAATAAAATTATGAATGAAAGAGGAGAGATCACAGCCAACACCAAAGAAATGCAAACAATTATAAGAACATATTTTGAGCAACTATATGCCAGCAAATTAGATAATCTGGAAAAAATGGATGCATTCCTAAGATTTATCAACTACCAAAACTGAACCAGGAGGAAATAGAAAACCTGAACAGACCTATAACCACTAAGGAAATTGAAGCAGTCATCAAAGATCTCCCAACAGGGCGCCTGGGTGGCTCAGTTGGTTAAGCGACTGCCTTCAACTCAGGTCATGATCCTGGAGTCCCGGGATCGAGTCCCGCATCGGGCTTCCTGCTCAGCAGAGAGTCTGCTTCTCCCTTTGACCCTCCCCCCTCTCATGCTCGCTCGCTCTCTCTCATTCTCGCTCTCAAATAAATAAATAAATAAAATCTTAAAAAAAAAAAAAAAAAGATCTCCCAACAAACAAAAGCCCAGGGCCAGATGGCTTCCCAGGGGAATTCTACCAAACATTTCAAGAAGAATTAACACCTATTCTTCTGAAACTGTTCCAAAAAATAGAAATGGAAGGAAAACTTCCAAACTCATTTTATAAGGCCACCATTACCTTGATCCCAAAACCAGACAAAGACCCATCAAAAAGGAGAATTACAGATCAATCAATATCCTTGATGAACATGGATGCAATAATTCTCACCAAAATACTAGCCAATAGGATGCAACAGTACGTTAAAAGGATTATTCACCACGACAAAGTGGAATTTATTCCTGGGCTGCAAGGTTGGTTCAACATCCGCAAATCAATCAATGTGATACAATACATTAATAAAAGAAAGAACAAGAACCATATAATCCTCTCAATCGATACAGAAAAAGCATCTGACAAAGTACAGCATCCTTTCTTGATCAAAACTCTTCAGAGTATAGGGATAGAGGGTACATATCTCAATATCATAAAAGCTATCTAAAAAAAACTCACAGCGAATATCATTCTCCATGGGGAAAAACTGAGAGCTTTCCCCTAAGGTCAGGAACACGGCAGGCATGTCCACTATGACCACTGCTATACAACATAGTATTAGAAGTCCTAGCCACACGGGCACCAGGGTGGCTCAGTTGGTTAAGCAACTGCCTTCGGCTCAGGTCATGATCCTGGAGTCCCGGGATCGAGTCCCGCATTGGGCTCCCTGCTCAGCGGGGAGTCTGCTTCTCCCTCTGACCCTCTTCCCTCTCGTGCTCTCTATCTCTCATTCTCTCTCTCTCTCTAATAAATAAATAAATTCTTTAAAAAAAAAAAAGAAGTCCTAGCCACAGCAATTAGACAACAAAAAGAAATAAAAGGCATCTGAATCGGTAAAGAAGTTAAACTCTCACTCTTTGCAGATGATATGATGCTTTATGTGGAAAACCCAAAAGACTCCACCCCAAAACTGCTAGAACTCATACAGGAATTCAGTCAAGTGGCAGGATATGAAATCAATTCCCAGAAATCAGTGGCATTCCTATACACCAACAAGAAGACAGAAGAAAGAGAAATTAAGGAGTCGATCCCATTTACAATTGCACTCAAAACCATAAGATACCTAGGAATAAATCTAACCAAAGAGGCAAAGTATCTGTACTCAGAAAACTATAGAATACTCATGAAAGAAATTGAAGAAGACACAAAGAAATGGAGAAACATTCCATACTCATGGATTGGAGGAACAAATATTATGAAAATGTCAATGCTACCTAGAGCAATCTACACATTTAATGCAATCCTTATCAAAATACCATCCACTTTTTTCAAAGAAATGGAACAAATAATCCTAAAAATTGTATGGAACAAGAAAAGATCCCGAATAGCCAGAGGGATATTGAAAAAGAAAAGCAAAGCTGGTGGCATCACAATTCCGGACTTCAAGCTCTATTACAAAGCTGTCATCATCAAGACAGTATGGTACTGGCACAAAAATAGACACATAGATCAATGGAACAGAATAGAGAGCCCAGAAATGGACCCTCAACTCTATGGTCAACTCATCTTTGACAAAGCAGGAAAGAATGTCCAATGGAAAAAAGACAGTCTCTTCAACAAATGGTGTTGGGAAAATTGGACAGCCACATGCAGAAGAATGAAACTGGACCATTTCCTTATACCACACACAAAAATAGATTCAACATGGGTGAAAGACCTCAATGTGAGACAGGAGTCCATCAAAATCCTAAAGGAGAACACAGGCAGCAACCTCTTCGACCTCAGCTGCAGCAAATTCTTCCTAGAAACATCACCAAAGGCAAGGGAAGCAAGGGCACAAATGAACTATTGGGACTCCATCAAGATAAAAAGCTTTTGCACAGCAAAAGAAATAATCCACAAAACCAAAAGACAACCGACAGAATGGGAGAAGGTATTTGCAAATGACATATCAGATAAAGGGCTAGTATCCAAAATCTATAAAGAACTTCTCAAACTCAACACCCAAAGAACAAATAATCCAATCAAGAAATGGGCAGAAGACATGAACAGACATTTTTCCACAGCAAAAGAAATAATCAACAAAACCAAAAGACAACCGACAGAATGGGAGAAGGTATTTGCAAATAACATATCAGATAAAGGGCTAGTATCCAAAATCTATAAAGAACTTATCAAACTCAACACCCAAAGAACAAATAATCCAATCAAGAAATGGGCAGAAGACATGAACAGACATTTTTCCAAAGAAGATAGCCAAATGGCCAACAGACACATGAAAAAGTGCTCAACATCTCTTGGCATCAGGGAAATTCAAATCAAAACCTCAATGAGATACCACCTCACACCAGTCAGAATGGCTAAAATTAAGAAATCAGGAAATGACAGGGGGAAACGTCCCCCCCCGTTGGCGGGGACGCGGAGAAAGGGGAACCCTCCTACACGTTTGGTGGGAATGCAAGCTGGTGCAGTCACTCTGGAAAACAATATGGGTGTTCCTCAAAAAGTTGAAAATAGAGCTACCATACAACCCAGCAATTGCACTACTGGGTATTTATCCCAAAGATACAAATGTAGGGATCTGAAGGGGTAGGTGCACCCCGATGTTTATAGCAGCAATGTCCACAATAGCCAAACTATGGAAAGAGCCAAGATGTCCATTGACAGATGAGTGGATAAAGAAGATGTGGTACACACACACACACACACACACACACACACACACACACACACACAATGGAATATTATGCAGCCATCAAAGGAATGAAATCTTGCCATTTGCAATGATGTGGATAGAACTGGAGGGTATTATCCTAAGCAAAATAAGTCAATCAGAGAAAGACATGTATCATATGATCTCACTGATATGAGGAATTCTTAATGTCAGAAAACAAACTGAGTGTAGCTGGAGTGGTGGGGGGGTGGGAGGGATGGGGTGGCTGGGTGATAGACATTCGGGAGGGTATGTGCTATGGTGAGTGCTGTGAATTGTGTAAGACTATTGAATCAGAGATCTGTACCTCTGAAACAAATAATACATTATATGTTAAAAAAAGGGATAAAAAAGAAGCTAGTAGGAGGGGAAAAATGAAGCGGGGGAAATCAGAGGGGGAGACGAACCATGAGAGACTATGGACTCTGAGAAACAAACTGAGGGTTCTAGAGGGGAGGGGGCTGGGGAGATGGGTTAGCCTGGTGATGGGTATTAAAGAGGGCACATACTGAATGGAGCACTGGATATTATATGCAAACAATGAATCATGGAACACTACATCAAAAACTAATGATGTAATATATGGTGATTAACATAACATAATAAACAAACAAAAAAGCCTTTTCTTGTTCAAGTGGGTAAAATCAAATTGCCAAAGATCTTTGACAACCAGTGATTCTGAGTAGAGACTATATGATGGAAACAATAAAATTATGAGACCATAAAATTATGCTGGGAGCAGATGTCAAAGCAAAAAAGGAATCAAGACAGAGAATTCTGGTCTACCATTTCATGCCTTGGGAAATCACCAGACAAACCAAGTCCAAGCACAAATCAATCAAAAACTAAGATGGGACTAAAAGCATAGTTGGATGACATCATTACCTAAAACTGACTTTGAAAGAAAGAGGCAAAGGGGAGAAGGTAGAGGAAGAAAGAATAAAAAGATGGTATATCTCTGTTAGTATAGCCTCCCTGACTCGGAAATTTAAAAATTTAAAAAAAAAAATCACAAGTATATAGTATGTATAATAATAGAGTTTTCCAGATGATGGAAAGATAATTAAGTAAACAAGTTAGATTTATGTGAATGAAGAATAAATAGGTTCTATATCATGGCTTCAAGGAACTTCCTATGAATAAAATTCCATGTGCTTTTGGTAGATATTGTGACATATTTTAGTCAAAATTCTATAGGCATAGTTACTAATTGTTATCATTTCCTTGGTGGGTAACATCATCAAAACTTGCTTTATGGTATGGAGAGATGTTCTGGTGTTAGTTTTTGAATAGCATTGTTCCTTAGATCATTATTCTTTAATGCCAATTCAGAAGTAGGATTTGTCAAACCTTACTGACAAAAATGACTCTATTACAGTATGTTAACTTTCATCTAGGCTCAAATCCTTGCTCTACCACTTACTATGTGATCATGGATAGATAACTTAAACTCTGTCCTTCAGCTTCCTCAATTGTAAAATGGCATTAACAATTGTCCCTGCCAATATGGCTATGTGAGAATTAAATGATTTTTGACACATAAAGTAATTGGAACAATGTCTGGTACAAAGTAAGTATTAACAGTAAGTATATAATTATTATTAATTTTTAAAATTATGTTATACAAAATATTGTATACACAAACATTAAAGTAATATCCTTTTATGAGGAGGCAGAAACATCCTAAACATTTCATCATTTAGTGAGAACTCTTAGCCTAGCATGGAACTTGGCAGCAAGAGAATAATAGGATATAATTATATATATTCTAGCATTCATCATTACTTCTTCGTTTATGCTATAGATTATATCAGATCTAAACCTAAAATGGAAGAAGCCAAAAGCCAAAGTTTGGAGGAAGACTTTGAAGGACAGGCCACACATACAGGTAAGCAAATCCAAAGAAAAAAAATTATTAAGTTAAAATTAAATGTGGATATCTCTAATGTTCTTACTGCCATTATTCAGTGTGAAATTTAAGTAATATCTTTGAATGGTTTGATGGAATCATCTAAGAAATATTTGAGTGGGAAAAGTAATGTGAAATCAAATACTCTTAAAGTAGTTTTATTTAGATGTCAAAGAATGAGAAAAACACTAATTATTGAGAAATTCTTAATACCCAACTATCATAAGCCCTCTTCTACACTATAGTTAAGCTCTTTCCTCTCTAATTTCCCCCACTATGAACTTTCCTTGAAATTGTAAACAATAGTAGACCAAAAGGTAAATAGTTTTTAATTTTAATTTTTTGAATCTGAAGAAAATAAATGATAAACCATTCTTAACTCAAATGGATTTCAATATTCCTCTAGAAACCCTAAGACTGCAATTCATTTCATCCAGAGCCTGTTTTCCTAATCTGTTAAATTGTATGGGACTGTATATATGCCACTACTAAGAGTTTAAAAATCAAATAGTATGTCAGTTTAAAAGTTTAGTTTGTACCTCTTAAGCTTCTTCACTTATTTTGTATACCTGCAACTAGAATAATATTGTATATCAACTATACTTTAGTTAAAAAATAAATAACATTAAAAAAATAAATAAAAATAACAGTTTAGGGTTTTTAACTCTATTGAATCTTATTAAACTAATATTTCCCCCTCTCTTTTAATAATACAAAATGAACTCTTTAAATTTAGCCAGAGAGTTGAATGAATTCACATGAGTACTAGACAAAATGCATGGGAATTCATTTTATTATTCTAATCTATTCTATTCTATTCTATTCTATTCTATTCTATTCTATTCAAGAGAGAGAACAAACACGAGCAGGGGTAGGGGCAGAGGGAGAGGGACAAGCAGATTTCCCGCTGAGCAGGGAGCCCCACCTGAGCTTGATTCCAGGACCTGAAGATCATGACCTGATGCTTAACCAACTGAGCCACCCAGGTGCCCCAGGAATTCATTTTATAACAACAGTGTGAAGAGTACCTTTCTAAGTATGACAGAACCAAGAAACCATAGAGGAAGATTGATAAATTCAGCTATAAAAATGAGGGACGGAGGGAAGGAAGGAAAGAAATGTCTGTTGATAGGTCATCAGTAGCAAATTTCAAAAAACATTTGACAAACTGGAGGAAACCAGCTGCAATTCAATTGACAAAGGGTTAATGTCCTAATAAATACTGAAAGTTCCTACAAATCAATTAGAAAAACAACAACAATCAAATGGAGAAATGAGCAAAAGATAGGTCAGAAAAAAATAGCACTTATGAAGTTAGTACTATTGTGAGATACCTTTTTTTCACACTGTTTGTAAAAGTAAAAAGTTTAATAAGACACTTTGAAAAGAGGCATACTCATACATTACTGGTAGGAGTGTAAACTAGTACAACCTCCTTAAGAGTAGTTTAGCAATATCAAAATTAGAAATATATATGCTTTTTGACCAAGCGATTCTAATACAATAACATATAGATAGACCTGCATGGATAGAAAAAAATGTATGTGCAAGGTTCTTCACTCAGGATTATATATTATAGAAAAAATGAGGAAGCAACAATATACATCAACAAGAAATTTTTTTAAGTAAATGAATATCTACACAATGTAATGCCATGCCTCCATTTTTTTTAAAAAGGAAGAAACTCTTTATGCATGTATATGAAAAAAATCTCTGAGATATATTATGAATTAAGAAAAGCAAGGTGAGAAAAAGCGTAAAAAAAAACTTGTAAAAAAAACAGGAGAAAAAAGATTCTCTTTTCTACACATATAAACACATGCAATACACATGCATATTTTGTAAAAACAGAAAACATATCTGGAAGATGAAGACAATACAAGTAAACAGAAAACAATGAATATAATTTTAATATAAGTAAATTTATATTAAAAAGTATATATTAGATATTAGATAAATTAAGAAATTATTAAGAAATATGTGGGAGAAAGAGAATACATCCACACATATAACATTAAAGGTATAGATATGGCTAATCTTTAGTGAAGGATATTTAAAACTCCATATTTCCAAGGATTTAGGCCTTCCAAGCACTTTTATTATTTATCAGGACAACTGAACATCTGAATTCCAGTTGGATCATCCTTGACTTAATTCGTTTTTCCTAATCTGCAAATCCCATCCTCTCTCCATTTGTAAAAGGTTCTTAGAATCTTTTTTTTTTTTTTTTGACAGAGAGAGACAGCAAGAGAAGGAACACAAGCAGGGGGAGTGGGAGAGGGAGAAGCAGGCTTCCCACCAAGCAGGGAGTCTGACGCGGGACTGGATCCCAGGACCTTGGGATCATGACCTGAGCCAAAGACAGATGCTTAACAACTGAGCCACCCAGGCATCCCAAAGATTCTTAAAAGGAATTGGATGATTATGTAATAATTTTCTTAAAGCCATTTTAGTTCTGTTATTTGAGGTCAGGTCTTCTCTAACTGGTTGTCTTGTATGTGATATTGTTGTTTTCTGGATCTTGATATCACTTCAATTTGTTTCCCCAATAATCCTAGTGTCCCTGTTAATAGTGTGGTACCAATTCTAGATTATTGCTGAAGCTTCCTTCTTATTTAATAAAAGTGCTATTTTTCTAAAATTCTAGTTCCCCTCTTTGTAATTTGTATTTTCATTAATGTAGATGTTTCAGAGAAATCCTTAGCCAAAACCCATTTAACAAGATTAGTGTGGGAAAATATTTTTATGAGCAGGGCAGTCAGACATTTCTAGCCCAAACAAGATTTTTTTTATGATACAGAGATGGCAAGTCTATTCCAGCAATGATACTTATGCAAACCTCAATTGTATAAATAGTTGTTTTGAAAATAGAGAGGGAAATGATTTGTTTTTTCTTTTATTCCAGGACCCAAAGGAGTAATAAATGATTGGAGAAAGTTTAAATTAGAGAGTGAAGATGATGATTCAGTTCCACCTAGAAAGAAGGAGATTCTCAGACAGATGTCTTCTCCTCAGAGTAGAGATGACAAAGACTCAAAAGAAAGATTCAGCAGAAAGGTAAGGAAAAAATCAATAGTAAATAACTTACAATGTGTTTTTAGTCTACAGGACTCTAAAGAATCACTTTAGAGATATAAAATAGATATATTTCAAAAATATTTATTATAATATTGTTTATGTTGGCAAAAAAAAAAACCCCAGGAAATGAAGTAAATACCTGTGAAGGTATTCCATGTTAAAAAATGTATAGCAGCTATTAAAAGAATGAGTTATAAATACATGAGCTGACTTAAGGGCAGTTCCGTAAAGTGAGAAAGCAAGATACGGAGTATTTTAAGTTATATGATGACCCCATTCTCTAGAGCAAAGGGAAAAAAAATACACATCACTGTATATGTTTTTACACTTATATAATTATATGAACAATATGTAGAAGTTTGGAAAGACACTCACCAACTTCACAATATTTGTTATTTAGAAGGGTGGGATTGATTGAGAGATCTCAATTTCCTTTTTCCAAATAGGAAAAAGAAGGTAAGTAGAATAAGCCACATATTTTTAAAGGTATCATGATTTTTTTAAAGCAGAATTTTAAAAAAAGTCACTTATTTACTTGTTATATAATGCATATGTCCATGTGCTATGTCAAAATATGTTAATGGAGATTATCTCAGAGTATTAGAGTGGTGAAATTTCACTATTTATTACTTTCTCCCTTTAGCTTTTAACTCATTTTTGAATCTTTATAATTAGCATGCATTATTTATATAACAATAATAACAACAACAATCATATTAATTTAAAACCCATTAAGTGACTTCCATTGTGGAGTAAATCACTTTAGTGGGTTATTTATCTCCAAACCAATGCATATGAGTTGTATATTGATTCTCGACAGACAGACTACATCAGAAACGTCAAGTCTAAGATCTTGTTTCCAGATTTGGGTTCCTTCACTGAGACACTATGTGATATAGATGAGACAATTAAGTTTTCCCACCTGAAGAATTGCAACAACACATCCTCTCTTTGTTTTAAAGAGATGTGAAGAGAAAATAAATGTAAAAATGTTTGAAACATGTAAACTGCCATACAAATGAGAGACATTATGATTATTAAAGGTGTTGCACAGGTTAAGCTTGAGAAGTGTATCTGAATGCCTAAATGCCTGAATATATGAATGGAACAAATTCTCACAAATGCATATGTAAATCAATAATATAATATTGATACAATATTTGTATGGTTCAGTCTGTTAAGTTAACAGAACTATGCTAGCAATTTAAAAATTATAGAAAACATTTAACATTTTTTAGGGTTAAAACAAATAAAATTGAAATTATCTTAAAGCAAAAAAGTAATATGACAGGAAAAAGAATGAAGACATTAGAAAAACAAATATAACAAATATATGCAAAACAAATAAAATAAATGAAAGCACCAGATATTTCTACTTAACCTGAATCTTAGTATCATCTGTAAAATGAGAGTAATAATACCTACCTCATAGGTTTATTGTGAGGATTCAGTAAAATAATCTATGCAAAGTGCCTAAGACATAATAGATTTTCCATAAGTACTAGTTTCTTGCCTTCTTAATTCTCCTCCACTTTAAAAATTATTAGCAGTTGCTGTTTGAGAGGCTACTTGATGGCAAAGCAGCAGCGAATCCAACTTCTGGGATTCTGGGTGGCTCCACGTCTCTCAATCATACTATGTCCCACATTGTTCCTTCATATATATGTACATACACATGTATATATACATACATACGTATATATGTATTTTGGTGGAGGAGGAGAGTGTTTAGCATTCTATGGAATAAGTTAATAATGGTGTAGCTATTAAAAAAGGCTCTGTAGGTACTTTTATACTCTAGCTGCAGTGGAAAGTAGCTGTCTTGGAAGATGGAAGTAAGTCTTTTCTAACTTTAGCCTAAACCAGTAGCTAACAATCACCTGAAGGGCTCATTTGAAGATGGCTCACTCAGCCTCACACATACAAGTTCTAATTCAGTAGATCTGGAGTGGTGCTCCAAAATTTGCCTTTCCCAGAATTTCTCAGGTGCTGCTGTTGCTGCTGACCCAGCATTAACCTCCTGAATGATCTTATGAACAGCAAATAATAGTAAAAGCTGTCTTGCTTGAATTCTATCTCATATATTCCAAAAAGTCAGTAAGTGATAAGATATAATCTTTTTTTTTCTTTTTAAAGATATAATCTTTTAAAGAACTTTTGTGGAGGAGACACTAATATTTAAAGGCATTTATTGGGGACACATTTAAATTATGTGTGTATACCCTTTTTATTTTTTAGGAAAGCCACTCCAGAGTAGACCCTGCTGGGATTTTTTTCACCCAATGTGATGGGTAGCTAAGTGGCACATTTTTTACTGAGATTGTGACCATCTCGTGGCTCACCTATATTCAACAATATTTAGGCATGCATTTAATCATGCAATAATTACTGAGCTCCCATTTTATGCCAGATACTACAGCAGATAGTGAAGAGAGATGAATGATACAAAATTCCTGCCCCATGGGGCATATCAGTTATAAAAACTATTACAAAATAAATAAATATATAACACAATGTCAGTAGTGTTTGTTGTTATGAAGAAAAATAAACCAATATAAGGAATAGAAAGCATGGTATGGGGATTCTTTTAGGTAGTATAATTGAAGAAGGTAACACTTGAACAAAGGCTTGAATGTGGTGAAGAAGGAAAAGGTCTTCACATCAGGAGTGATGTAGGATGGTGGGGAGAAAACAGTAAATGCAAACTTTTTGAGTTGACAATAGGTTTGGTATGTCTAAAGATTATAAATTACTGGGGGTGCCTAGGTGGCTCAGGTGGTTAAGCATCTGCCTTCAGCTCAGGTCATCATCCCAGGGTCCTGGGATGGAGTCCTGCATAGGACTCCTGCTCAGTGGAAAACCTGCTTCTCCCTCTCCCTCTGCCCCTCCTCCCTGCTTGTGCATGTGTGTGCTCCCTCTCTCAAATAAATAAATAAAATCTTTAAAAAAATTTTTAAAAAAATATAAATTTCTGACCAAATTATCGCTACCATTTCTTTTGTTTATTTCTAGATGAGCATTCAAGAATATGAATTAATTCACCAAGATAAAGAAGATGAAAATTCCCTTCGTAAATACCGTAGACAATGCATGCAGGATATGCACCAGAAGCTGAGTTTTGGGCCTAGATATGGGTTTGTGTATGAGCTGGAAACTGGGGAGCAATTCCTGGAAACCATTGAAAAGGAGCAGAAAATCACCACAATTGTTGTTCATATTTATGAAGATGGCATTAAGGGTTGTGATGCTCTAAACAGTAGCTTTACATGCCTTGCAGCTGAATACCCTATAGTCAAGTTTTGTAAAATAAAAGCTTCTAATACAGGTGCGGGGGACCGCTTTTCCTCAGATGTACTCCCCACACTGCTCGTCTACAAAGGTGGGGAACTCATAAGCAATTTTATTAGTGTTACAGAACAGTTTGCCGAAGAATTTTTTGCTGGGGATGTGGAGTCTTTCCTAAATGAATATGGGTTACTACCTGAAAGAGAGACACATGCCCTAGATCAGACCAACATGGAAGAAGATACTGAATAAACAGTCATTATGTCAACATTTCATATTTCTCCTTTACAAGTTGAATATTGATTTTGGTAGTATCCATATTCCTTTAGAGAACACCAAGTATGGCCATGGCTATTTTAATTTGTGAGAAAAAAAGATTGATGCTAAAATTATTTGATTAGCATTACTTAAATGAATAGAAGGCTTTACTACAAAATATTGTAGTCTTTAGCAACATGTTAGTAGACAAAGAGGCTATGAATAATATTGTGACAGTTTTCAAAAATTCCTTTCAGGTTATGTGTTGGCTTTCTTACTCCTTGTTTTTTCCTCAGTGGTATTATTTGGACTTTTCAAATTACATTATCAATCATAATTTTGCTTGTGTGATAAGAATAAAGTCTCATGAGGAAATAAGTTTGCTATTTGAAATCTATTTTTTCTCAAGTACTACATTATCAAGGCCCTAAAAACATTACATAACCCAAAATACAAAAAAAAATCATTCAGTAAGATATCTTACATTATATATATATATATATATATATATCTTATAAGAAACTTAGAAACCTTGTGTCACATTAAAGATTTTAAAAAAAGGTAGCTTTTTTTTAAAATACAACCTCAGAAGCTAACCTTATTTAGGAAAAAAATTTTATTCTATGGACAAAATATTTAATAGTGATAATAATTACAACAATCATTTTTTAATTACCAATTATGGGCCTGCATTTTATACATATAATGTGTAATTTTTAACCACAGTTCCACAAGTAGATATCCACAAGTGGATAGCACTTTATAAATGATGAAACTGAAATTCATAGAAGTTCTATTTCTATTTCCCTTGAAAACACTGGGAAAATTTTCCTCCTACACAAACAAATGGAAATGCAAAACAAAATATAATTTGAAAAATGTTTTTAAATGCCTCACAAATGAGCTGTAGAGCAAGATAAAAGAAACTTTTAGGGATCTGAATCAGAGTAAGAGATAATGGTGAGTGAGAGCTGAAGCACCATGGCCTATATTTGAAGACATGGTGCTTGATAAATCCCCCAATACTGGCTCCCTGTGGGAAGTCTGCTTAAAACAGACTTTCTTGGGGTGTCTGGGTGGCTCAGTTAGTTAAGCGACTGCTTTCAGCTCAGGTGATGATCCCGGAGTCCTGGATTGAGTCCTGCATCAGGCTCCCTGCTCAGCAGGGGAGTCTGCTTCTCCTCTCCCTCTGCTCATTCCCCCTCTCCCTCACTCTCTTTTTCAATAAATAAATAAAATCTTTTAAAAAACACAACAACAGATTTTTTCATTTTCCCCCTGGGAGACGAATGTTTAAATCAGACATTTTTCACAAGTTCTAGTCTCCACTATCCTAAATGAAGATTTTGTATCTTCTCTTTCCTTAAATCTTTCATACCCTTTTCCCCCAGTCCAAGCACTTCACCTTCCTCATACTTAATTGAGAAAATAGAAGTTATCAAACAGGCCCTACCTCACCTTTCCATCACCAGTCTAAAATGTGCACCAGCATAGTCCAAGATGGCAGAGGAGTAGGAGACCTTAGTTTTGTCTGGTCTCAGGAATTCAGCTAGATAGTTGTCAAATCATTTTGACACCCGTGAACTCAACTGGAGATCTAAGAAAAGAATTGCTGCAATTCTACAAATAGATAAGCGCCCAAGGTAAGAAGCGTGGAGAAGTGAATTCAAGGTGATATATCATCAGAAGATAAACCATGGGGAGAGGGAGCCTCCAAAAGCTGGCACCAGAAAGTGATAGAGCAGCAGAGCACAAAATCAGAACTTTTAGAAGTCTGCTCTGATGAGGGACGTCCCTGCCTGAAAGGTGCTCAGGTGGCAAAGCAGGCATAATCCTAGGTGGGATGGTGTGGTCTCAGGATCCCTGAGGCAGAGTTCCCAGGCATTGAAGCAGGAAAGCTGGCTGCAATCAGCAAGCCCAGGAGTGGGATCTCAGCTTAGGGTTGCCATATAATGCAAATTAGGGCACAGTTGGGTGACTGCTTTCCAAGCAGGGGCCCAGGGAGCAGCAGAACAGCAGTAAGACGCCCACCCCCATACCTCCCTGGGAGGAGAGGTGTGGGTGTGCACCTCAGGAGTCTGCAGGGTTTGGAGACTTGAAATGCAGTTGTGTGCCTGAGATAGAAATGCCTCATCACAGGTTGGGTGAATGCAGAGTGTGGACGGAGGCAAAGGAGACAGGAGTGACTGACTGCTTTTCTCTGTGGGTGCATTGAGGAGTGGGGCCCCAAGCTCTGGGCTCTGGGTCTGGAGATTGGGAGGCCACCATTTTCATTCTCATCCTCTAAAGTGGCACCAAAAGCCTTCAGGGAACAAAGGCCACATAGAGCAATCCAGAGCTGCTTACTTAGCCTGGCCTCCTGGCAAAGGTGGTGCAATTCCATCCAGGTAAAGACACTTGAGAATCAATGCAACAGGCCCCTCCCCCAGAAGATCAGCAAGAACATCCAGCTAAGACCAAGTTTACCAATCATAGACAACTGCAAAACTCCAGCAACAGGGAAAAATAGTATATAGAATTCATGTTTTTTTCCCCACGATTCTTTAGTCTTTCAATTTTAATTATTTTTTTCTCTTTCCTTTTTCAACCATTTTCTTATTTCATCAGCTCTTTTTTAAAAATCTCTTAATTTTCATTTTTACAGTTACATTCTATCCTTTCTATTTAATTTTATTTTTGTGTATGTATGAGTTTTTCTTTCTTTATAATTTTGGGATGCAATTTCTTCTAACAAACAGAATCTAGTGTATGGCTCTCTTCTCTTTACTTGTCTGATCATATTTTCTCTTTTTTTCTTCTTCTTTTTTGTTGTTAAAGTCTTTTTAAATTTTCATCTTTACAATTACAATCTATCCTTTCAATATTTAATTTTATTTTTGTATATATGTAAGTTTTTCTTTCTTTACAAATTTGAGATGCAGTTTCTTCTAATAAACAGACCACAATACACTCAGGATATAGTGTATTGTTCTGTTCTGTTCACCTATCTCTTTATATTCCTTTTCTTTCTTTCTCTTTCTTTCTTTCTTTCTTTCTTTCTTTCTTTCTTTCTTTCTTTCTTTCTTTCTTTCTTTCTTTCTTTCTTCCTGTCTTTTAATTTTCACTTTTATAGTTACATTCTATCCTTTCATTGTATTTAATTTTATTTTTGTACATATATGTTTTTCTATCTTTACAATTTTGGGATCTAATTTTCTAACAAACAGACCAAAATACACACAGAATCAAGTGCATTGCTCTGTTCTGTTCACCTGTCTGATTATATTCTAACTTTAAAAAGAATTTTTTTTCAGTTTCGGGTCTCTTCTGATTTCTTTAGTTATATTTCTCTGGGGTCATTGTTATCCTTTTAGTGTTTTGTTCTCTTTTTCATCTATTCTTCTCCAGACAGAATGACAAGACAGAAAAACTCACCTCAAAAAAGAGAACAAGAGGTAGTACTGACTGCCAGGGACCTAACCAGTATGGATATGAGTAAGGTGTCAGAACTGGAGTTCAAAATAACAATTATAAAGATACTAGCTGGACTTGAAAAAAGCATAGAAGACACTAAAGAATCCCTTTCTGGAGAAATAAAAGAACTAAAACCTAATCAAGTTGAAATCAAAAAGGCTATTAATGAGATGCAATAAAAAAAATGGAGGCTCTAACTGCTAGGATAAATGAGGCAGAAGAAAGAATTAATGATATAAAAGACCAAATGATGGAGAATAAAGAAACTGAGAAAAAGAGAGATAAGCAACTACTGGATCACAAGGGGAGAATTGAAGAGATAAGTGATACCATAAAGTGAAACAATATTGGAATATTTGGGATCCCAGAAGAAGAGAAAAGAGAAAGAGGGGAGAAGGTATATTGGAACAAATTATAACACAGAACATCCCTAATCTGGAGAAGGAAACAGGCATTCAAGTCCAGGAGGCACAGAGAACCCCCCTCAAAATCAATAAAAATAGGTCAACAGCCCATCATATAATGGTGAAACTTGCAAATCTCAGAGACAAAGAGAAAATCCTGAAAGCAATTCAGGACAAGAGGTCCATAACCTACGATGGTAGAAACATTAAACTGGCAGAAGACCTAGCCACAGAGACCTGGCAGGCCAGAAAGGACTGGAATGATATATTCAGGTGCTAAATGAGAAAAATGTGCAGCCAAAATACTTTACCCAGCTAGGATGTCATTCAAAATAGGAGAGATAAAAACCTTCCAGGACAAACAGAAACTAAAAGAAATTATGATCACTAAACCAGCCCGGCAAGAAATATTAAAAGGGATCTTTTAAGCGAAGACAGAGCCCAAAAGTAACACAGACCAGAAAGGAACAGAAACAATAAACAGAAACAGTGACTTTACGGGTAATACAATAGCATTAAATTCATATCTTTCAATAGTTACTCTGAATGTAAATGGGCTAAAATCTCCAATCAAAAGACACAGGGTATCAGGTTGGATAAAAAAGGAAGACCCATCAATATGCTGTTGGCAAGAGATTCATTTTAGACCCAAAGACACCTCCAGATTTAAAGTGAGGGGGTGGAGAACCATTTATCATGCTAATGGACGCCAAAAGAAAACTGGGGTGTCAATCCTTATATCACACAAATTAGATGTTAAACCAAAGACTGTAATAAGAGATGAGGAAGGACACTATATCATACTTAAAGGGTCTTTCCAAAAAGAAGATCTAACAATTATAAATATTTATGCTCCTAACATGGGAGCAGCCAATTATATAAACCAATTAATAACAAAATTAAAGAAACACATTGATAATAACACAATAATAGTATGGGACTTTAACACCTCATTCACAGCAACGGACAGATCATCTAAGCAGAAGATCAACAAGGAAGCAAGGGCTCCGAATGACACACCGTACCAGATGGACTTCAAAGATATATTCAGAGCATTCCATCCTAAAGCAACAAAATACACATTCTTCTGGAGTGCACATGGAACGTTCTCCAGAATAGATCATGTACTGGGTCACAAATCATGTCTCAACCAGTACCAAAAGATTGGGATAATTCCCTGTATATTTTCAGATCACAATGCTTTGAAACTGGAACTCAATCACAAGAGGAAATTTGGAAAGAACTCAACTCCATGAAGGCTATAGAGCATCTCACTAAACAATGAATGGGTCAATCAGGAAATTAAAGAATAATTTAAAAAATTCATGGAAACAAATGAAAATGAAAACACAACCGTTCAAACCTTTGGGATGAAGCAAAGACAGTCCTAAGAGGGAAGTATATAACATTACAAGCCTTTCTCAAAACAACAAGAAGGGTCTCAAATACACAACCTAACCCTTCACCTAAAGGAGCTGGAGAAAGAATGACAAATAGAGCCTAAACCCAGCAGGAGAAGAGAATTAATAAAGATTAGAGCAGAAATCAATGAAATAGAAACCAAAAGAACAGTAGAACAGATCAATGAAACTAGGAGCTTGTTTTTTGAATGGACAATAAGATTGACAAAACCCTGGCCAGACTTATCAAAAAGAAAAGAGAAAGGACCCAAATAAGTAAAATCATGAATGAAAGAGGAGAGATCACAGCCAACACCAAAGAAAAGCAAACAATTATAAGAACATATTTTGAGCAACTATATGCCAAGAAATTAGGCAATCTAGAAGAAATAGATGCATTCGTAGAGACATATAAACTACCAAAACTGATTCAGGAAAAATGGAAAGCCTGAACAGACCCATAACCACCAAGGAAATTGAAGCAGTAATCAAAAATCTCCCAACAAGTAAGAGTCTAGGGCTGAATGGTTTCCCAAGGTAATTCTACCAAGCATTTAAAGAAGAACTAATACCCATTCTTCTGAAGCTATTTCAAAAACTAGAAAGGGAAGAAAAACTTCCAAACTCTTTCTATGAGGCCAGGATTACCTTGATCCCAAAACTAGACAAAGACCCCACCAAAAAGGAGAATTATAGACCAAAATCCCTGATGTACATGGATGTCAAAATTCTCACCAAGATACAAGCCAATAGGATCCAACAGTACATTAAAAGGATTATTCACCAGGACCAAGTGGGATTTATTCCTGGGCTGCAAGAGTGGTTCAACATCTGCAAGTCAATCAGTGTGATACACTACATTAATAAAAGAAAGGACAAGAACCATATGACCCTCTCAATAGATGCAGAAAAAGCATTTGACATAGTACAGCATCCTTTCTTGATTAAAACTCTTCACAGTATAGGGATACAGGGAACACACTTCAAAATCATAAAAAGCCCTCTATGAAAAGCCCACAGTGAGTATTCTCAGAGAACTTTTCCCCTGTGGTCAGGAACACGACAGGGATGCCCAATCTCACCACTGTTGTTCAACATAGTACTAGAAGTCCTAGCTTCAGCAATCAGACAACAAAAAGAAATAAAAGGCATCTAAATCAGCAAAGAAGAAGTCAAACTCTCACTCTTTGCAGAAGACATGATACTTTATGTGGAAAACCCAAAGACTTCATCCCAAAATTATTAGAACTCATACAGGAATTCAGCAAAGTGGCAGGATATAAAATCAATGCACAGAAATCAGTTGCATTTCTATACACTAACAATGAGACCAAAAAAAAAAAAAAAGAGAGAGAGAGAGACAGAAATTAAGGAGTAATCCCATTTACGATTGCACCAAAAACCAAAGGATACCTAGGAATAAACCTAACCAAAGAGGTAAAGGATCTGTACTCAGAAAACTATAGAACACTCATAAAAGAAATTGAGGAAGACACAAGGAAATGGAAAAGCATTCCATGCTCATGGATTGGAAGAACAAATATTGTTAAAGTGTTTATGCTACCTGTAGCAAACTACACATTCAATGCAATCCCTATCAAAATACCACTAACTTTTTTCACAGAGTTGGAATGAATAAAATTGAATAAAAAATGAATAAAATCCTAAAATTTGTATGGAACCAGAAAAGACCCCGAATAGCCAAAGGAATGTTGAAAAAGAAAATCAAAGCTGGTGGCATCATAATTCCAGACTTCAAGCTCTATTACAAAGCTTTAATCATCAAGACAGTATGATACTGGCATAAAAACAGGCACAGAGATCAATGGAACAGAATGGAGAACCCAGGAATGGACCTTCGACTCTATGATCAACTAATCTTCAATAAAACAGGAAAGAATATCCAGTGGAAAAAGGACAGTCTCTTCAATAAATGGTGCTGGGAAAATTGGACAGCCACATGTAGAAGAATGAAACCAGACAACCTCACACCAGTCAGAATGGCTAAAATTAGTAAGTCAGGAAAGACAGATGTTGGCGAGGATGTGGAGAAAGGGGAACTCTCTTACACTGTTGGTAGGAATGCAAGCTGGTGCAGCCACTCTAGAAAACAGTATGGATGTTCCTTAAAATGTTGAAAATAAAGCTTCCCTATGACCCAGCAATTGCACTACTGGATATTTACCCCAAAGATACAAATATAGTGATCCAAAGGGGCACCTACACTCCAATGTTTATAGCAGCAATGTCCAGAATAGCCAAACTATGGGAAGAGCCCAGATGTCCATTGACAGATAAATGGATAAAAAAAGATACATACACACACACACACACACACACACACACACACACACACACACAATGGAATACTACTAGCCATCACAAAAATGAAATCTTGCCATTTGCAACAACACTGATGGAACTCCAGGGTATTATGCTAAGCAAAATAAGTCAATTAGAGAAAGACAATATTATCATATGTTCTCATTCACATGTCGAATTTAGGAAACAAAACAGAGGATCATAGGGGAAGAGAGGAAAAAATAAAACAAGACAAAATCAGAGAGGGAAACAAACCATAAAAGGCTCTTAATCATAGGCAATAAACTGAGGGTTGCTGGAGGGGAAAGGGGTGGGGGATGGGGTAACTGGGTGAGGGATATTAAGGAGGGCACATGATATAATTAGCACTGGGTGTTATATAACACTGATGAATCACTGACCTCTACTTCTGAAACTAATAATATATGTTAATCAATTGATTTTAAATAAAAATTAAAAAAATAAAATAAAATGTGTACCTGCACGTAAACACTGTTTCTACTGACACTATGATGAACGAAGCATCCATGCAGCTATGAGCCATGACCAAACTGTGCAGTAGAGCTAACCCTCTCACCCACAGTCATTTTTCTCCTGCAATTATTTTCCCTCTTCTGCATCATGTTTCTCCCTTCCTCTATGTCATACTATTCATATTGGCTTATAAATGAGTTTTAAAATTGTCCACTTTTAAAAAATGCCCAAGTAGGGGGGCGGAGTAAGATGGCAGAGGAGTGGGAGACCTGGATTTCGTCTGGTTTCAGGAATTCAGCTGAATAGGGATCAAACCATTCTGAACACCTACGAACTCAACAGGAGATCGAAGACAAGAATAGCAACAACTCTCTGAACAGAAAAGCGACCACTTACTGGAAGGTAGGACGTGTGGAGAAGTGAATCTGAGGTGATATTTGGGAGGATAGATGGTGGGGGAGGGGGCCTCCGTCGGCTGCTTCTGGCAAGTGATAGAGCCGCAGAGCACAAAATTGGAACTTTTAGAAGCTGGCTCCGCTGAGGGACGTCGCTCCAGTGGCTAAGCTGAGGGTGGAACCCTCGCGGGACAGTGTGGTCTCAGGACCCTTGGGGTCACAGAAAGACCGGGGGTGCCTGAGTGCGACAGAGCTCCCAGGTATCGGAGAAGGGAATCTGGCTGCAGAGGCGGAGCCGAGGCGCGGGCTTTCAGCTCGGGGTTGCCATAAACTGTGATCCACAGCCCAGTTGGGCCACTGCTCCTCCAGCAGGGACCCAACAAGTGGCAGATCCGGGGAGACTCCCCTTCCTCCCCCTGGAGGAGCGGCGCGGGAGCGCACCACAGGGATCTGCTGGGTTTGGAGACTCCACACGCGGTTGGGTGCCAGAGATAGAAACACTTTGTCACAGGCCGGGTGAGCACGGAGTGCGGCCAGAGACCGGGGAGACGGGAGTGACTGCTTTTCTCTGGGGGTGTATTGAGGAGCGGGGCCCCAAGTTCTCGGCTCCTCCGGGCGGAGATTGGGAGGCCACCACTTTCACTCTAGTCCTCCAAAGCTGTACCGAGAGCTTGCAGGGAACAAAAGCTCCTGAGAGCAAACCCAAGCAGCTTGCTTAGCCCGGACAAAAAAGGGCGGGGCAATTCCGCCTCCGGCAAAGACATTTGGGAACCATGGCAACAGGTCCCTCCCCCAGAAGATCAGCACGAACAGCCAGCAAGCCAAGACCAAGTTTACCAATCAATGAGAATGGGAGAACTCCAGCGCTAGGAGAATACTGTACATAGAATTCATGGCTTTTTTACCATGATTCATTAGTTTTTCAAAGTTAATATTTTTTATCTTTTTTTTGAATTTTTCTTTTCCCCTTTTTCAACCAACATCTTATCAATCCCTTTTTTTAAAAAAATATTTTTTATTTTTCATTTTTAGAGTCATACTTTATCCCTTCATGGTAGTTACCCTTATTTTTGGCATATATATATATAAGTTGTTCTCTCTTTAAAATTTTGAGATACAGTTTCTACTAACGGATCAAAATATACCCTAAATCACTAGTATACGGCTTTGTTCTAGTCTCCTGCCTGATCACATTCTCTCCCTTTTTTTTTCTTTTCTTTTTTTTAAATCTTCTTCTTTCTTTTTTCAAACAACTCCTTATCTTATCAATTCCTTTTATAAAATCTTTTATAATTTTCATCTTTACAGTCATCTTCCATCACTTCATTGTATCAACCCTTATTTTGTACATATATAAGTCTTTCTTCCTTTAAAATTTTAGGAGGCACTTTCTTCTAACAGACCAAAATACGCCCAAAATCTAGTGTGTGGCACTGATCTATGCACTAGCCTGATCACATTTGATCATATTCTGTTTTTTTTTGTTTTGTTCTGTTTTTGTTTGTTTTTATCTTTTTCTTTTTCTTTTTTTTCTCTTTCTTTTTTCTTTCTTTCTCTTTCTTTTCCCCTGGTTTCAGGTCTTTTATGATTTGTATAGAGTATATTTGTTGGGAACATTGTTAACCTGTTAGCATTTTGTTCTCTCATTCATCTATTCTCCTCTGGACAAAATGACAAGACGAAAAAAATCACCTCAACAAAAAGAACAAGAGGTAGTACCGTCTGCCAGGGACCTACTCAATATGGACATTAGTACGATGTCGGACCTAGAGTTCAGAATCATGACTTTAAAGATACTAGCTGGGCTTGAAAAAAGGGTGGAAGTTATTAGAGAAACCCTTTCTGGAGAAATAAAAGAACTAAAATCTAACCAAGTCAAAATCAAAAAGGCTATTAATGAGGTGCAATCAAAAATCGGGACACTACCTGCTAGGGTAATTGAGGCAGAAGAGAGAATCAGTGATATAGAAGACCAAATGACGGAAAATAAAGAGGCTGAGAAAAAGAAAGATAAACAACTACAGGATCACGAGGGCAGAATTCGAGAGATAAGCGATACGGTAAGACAAAACAACATTAGAATAATTGGGATCCCAGAAGAAGAAGAAAGAGAGAGAGGGGCAGAAGGTATATTGGAGCAAATGATAGCAGAGAACTTCCCCAATGTGGGGAAGGAAACAGGCATCAAAATCCAGGAGGCACAGAGAATCCCTCTCAAAATCAATAAAAATAGGTCAACAACCCGACATCTAATAGTAAAACTTACGAGTCTCAGAGACAAAGCGAAAATCCTGAAAGCAGCTCGGGAGAAGAGATATGTAACCTACAATGGTAGAAACATTAGATTAGCAACAGACCTATCCACAGAGACCTGGCAGGCCAGAAAGGACTGGCATGATATCTTCAGAGCACTAAACTAGACAAATATGCAGCCAAGAATACTATATCCAGCTAGGCTGTCATTGAAAATTGAAGGAGAGATAAAAAGCTTCCATGACAAACAAAAACTAAAGGAATTTGCAAACACAAAACCAGCCCTCCAAGAAATATTGAAAGCGGTCCTCTAAGCAAAGAGAGAGCCTAAAAGCAGCATAGATCAGAAAGGAACACAGACAATATACAGTAACAGTCACCTTACAGGCAGTACAATGGCACTAAATTCATATCTTTCAATAGTTACCCTGAATGTAAATGGGCTCAATGCCCCAGTCAAAAGACACAGGTTATCAGATTGGATTAAAAAACAAGACCCATCAATATGCTCTCTGCAAGAGACTCATTTTAGACCCAAAGACAGATTTCAAAGACCCAGATTGAAAGTGAGGGGGTAGAAAACCATTTACCATGCTAATGGACACCAAAAGAAAGCTGGGGTGTCCTTATATCAGACAAATTAGATTTTAAAACAAAGACTGTAATAAGAGATGAGGAAGGACACTCTATCCTACTTAAAGGGTCTATCCAACAACAAGATCTAACAATTGTAAATATCTATGCCCCGAACATGGGAGCAGCCAATCATATAAGCCAATTAATAACAAAAGCAAAGAAACACATCAACAATACAATAATAGTGGGGGACTTTAACACCCCCCCTGACTGAAATGGACAGATCATCTAAGCAAAAGATCAACAAGGAAATAAAGACTTTAAATGACACACTGGACCAAATGGACTTCACAGACATATTCAGAACATTCCATCCCAAAGCAACGGAATACACATTCTTCTCTAGTGCCCATGGAACATTCTCCAGAATTGATCACATCCTAGGTCACAAATCAGATCTCAACCGGTACCAAAAGATTGGGATTATTCCCTGCATCTTTTCAGACCACAATGCTTTGAAACTAGAACTCAATCACAAGAGGAAAGTCGGAAAGAACTCAAATACATGGAGGCTAAAGAGCATCCTACTAAAGAATGAATGGGTCAACCAGGAAATTAAAGAAGAATTTAAAAAGTTCATGGAAACCAATGAAACTGAAAAACAACTGTTCAAAATCTTTGGGATACAGCAAAGGCAGTCCTGAGAGGAAAGTATATAGCAATACAAGCCTTTCTCAAGAAACAAGAAAGGTCTCAAATACACAACCTAACCTAAAGAAGCTGGAGAAAGAACAGCAAATAAAGCCTAAACCCAGCAGGAGAAGAGAAATCATAAAGATCAGGGCAGAAATCAATGAAATAGAAACCAAAAGAACAGTAGAACAGATCAACGAAACTAGGAGCTGGTTCTTTGAAAGAATTAAAGGATTGATAAACCCCTGGCCAGACTTATCAAAAAGAAAAGAGAAATGACCCAAATCAACGAAATCATGAATGAAAGAGGAGAGATCACAACCAACACGAAAGAAATACAAACAATTGTAAGAACATATTATGAGCAACTCTATGCCAGCAATTTAGATAACCTGAAAGAAATGGGTGCATTCCTAGAGATGTATCAACTACCAAAATTGAACCAGGAGGAAATAGAAAACCCGAACAGACCTATAACCCCTAAGAAAATTGAAGCAGTCATCAAAAATCTCCCAACAAACAAAAGCCCAGGGCCAGATGGCTTCCGAGGGGAATTCCACCAAACATTTAAAGAAGAATTAATACCTATTCTCCTGAAACTATTCCAAAAAATAGAAATGGAAGGAAAACTTCCAAACTCATTTTATGAGGCCACCATTACCTTGATCCCAAAGCCAGACAAAGACCCATCAAAAAGGAGAATTACAGACCAATATCCTTGATGAACATGGATGCAAAAATTCTTACCAAAGTACTAGCCAATAGGATCCAACAGTACATTAAAAGGATTATTCACCATGACCAAGTGGGATTGATCCCTGGGCTGCAAGGTTGGTTCAACATCTGCAAATCAACCAATGTGATACAATACATTAACAAAAGAAAGAACAAGAATCCTATGATCCTCTCAATAGATGCAGAAAAAGCATTTGACAAAGTACAGCATCCTTTCTTGATCAAAACTCTTCAGAGTATAGGGATAGAGGGTACATACCTCAATATCATAAAAGCCATTTATGAAAAACCTACAGCGAATATCTTTCTCAATGGGGAAAAGCTGAGAGCTTTCCCCCTAAGGTCAGGAACGCAGCAGGGATGTCCCACTATCACCACTGCTATTCAACATAGTATTAGAAGTCCTAGCCACAGCAATCAGACAACAAAAAGAAATCAAAGGCATCCAAATCGCCAAAGAGGAAGTCAAACTCTCACTCTTTGCAGATGATATGATGCTTTATGTGGAAAACCCAAAAGACTCCACCCCAAAACTGCTAGAACTCATACAGGAATTCAGTAAAGTGGCAGGATATAAAATCAATGCACAGAAATCAGTGTCATTCCTATACACCAACAACAAGACAGAAGAGAGACAAATCAAGGAGTCAATCGCATTTACAATTGCACCCAAAACCATAAGATACCTAGGAATAAATTTAACCAAAGAGGCAAAAGATCTGTACTCAGAAAAGTATAAAATACTCATGAAAGAAATTGAAGAAGACACAAAGAAATGGAGAAACGTTCCATGCTTATGGATTGGAAGAACAAACATTGTGAAGATGTCAATGCTACCTAGAGCAATCTACACATTCAATGCAATCCCCATCAAAATACCATCCACTTTTTTCAAAGAAATGGAACAAATAATCCTAAAATTTGTATGGAACCAGAAGAGACTCCGAATAGCCAGAGGAATATTGAAAAAGAAAAGCAAAGCTGGCGGCATCACAATTCCGGACTTCCAGCTCTATTACAAAGCTGTCATCATCAAGACAGTATGGTACTGGCACAAAAACAGACACATCGATCAATGAAACAGAATAGAGAGCCCAGAAATGGACCCTCAACTCTATGGTCAACTCATCTTTGACAAAGCAGGAAAGAATGTCCAATGGAAAAAAGACAGTCTCGTCAACAAATGGTGTTGAGAAAATTGGACAGCCACATGCAGAAGAATGAAACTGGACCATTTCCTTACACCACACACAAAAATAGACTCCAAATGGTTGAAAGACCTAAACGTGAGACAGGAGTCCATCAAAATCCTAAAGGAGAACACAGGTAGCAACCTCTTCGACCTCAGCCACAGCAACTTCTTCCTAGAAACACTGCCAAAGGCAACGGAAGCAAGGGCAAAAATGAACTATTGGGATTTCATCAAGATAAAAAGCTTTTGCACAGCAAAAGAAACAGTCCACAAAACCAAAAGACAACCGACAGAATGGGAGAAAATATTTGCAAATGACATATCAGATAAAGGGCTAGTACCCAAAATCTATAGAGAACTTCTCAAACTCAACACCCAAAGAACAAATAATCCAATCAAGAAATGGGCAGAAGACATGAACAGACATTTTTCCAAAGAAGACATCCAAATGGCCAACAGACAGATGAAAAAGTGCTGAACATCACTCGGCATCAGGGAAATCCAAATCAAAACCTCAATGAGATACCACCTCACACCAGTCAGAATGGCGAAAATTAACAAGTCAGGAAACGACAGATGTTGGCAGGGATGCGGAGAAAGGGGAACCCTCCTACACTGTTGGTGGGAATGCAAGCTGGTGAAACCACTCTGGAAAACAGTATGGAGGTTCCTCAAAAAGTTGAAAATAGAGCTACCATACAATCCAGCAATTGCACTACTGGGTATTTACCCCAAAGATACAAATGTAGGGATCCAAAGGGGTACGTGCACCCCAATGTTTATAGCAGCAATGTCCACAATAGCCAAACTGTGGAAGGAGCCAAGATGTCCATCAACAGATGAATGGATAAAGAAGAGGTGGTATATATACACAATGGAATATTATGCAGCCATCAAAAGGAATGAGATCTTACTATTTGCAACGACGTGGATGGAACTGGAGGGTGTTATGTTGAGTAAAATAAGTCAATCAGAGAAAGACATGTATCATATGACCTCACTGATATGAGGAATTCTTAATCTCAGGAAACAAACTGAGGGTTGCTGGAGTGGTGGGGGGTGGGAGGGATGGGGTGGCTGGGTGATAGACACTGGGGAGGGTATGTGCTATGGTGAGCACTGTGAATTGTGCAAGACTGTTGAATCACAGATCTGTACTTCTGAAACAAATAATGCAATATATGTTAAGAAATAAAAAGAAGAAGAAGATAGCAGGAGGGCAAGAATGAAGGGGAGTAAGTTGGAGGGGGAGACGAACCATGAGAGACGATGGACTCTGAAAAACAAACTGAGGGTTCTAGAGGGGAGGGGTGGGGGGATGGGTTAGCCTGGCGATGAGTATTAAAGAGGGCACATTTTGCGTAGAGCACTGGGTGTTATGCACAAACAATGAATCATGGAACACTACATCAAAAACTAATGATGTAATGTATGATGATTAACATAACAATAAAAAATTTTTTAAAAAATGCCCAAGTATAATTTAAAATTTCCAGCTATCACTCACCTCTCTGGTTTCCTATACAATCATGTCTCTCAAAAGAACTATCTAAAGTCACCATCTTTATTCTTCATTCCTATTTTTTTTTTCAGCTGACTCCAATCAGGCTTTTGTCTCAAGCACTCTAATTACAGTTGTAGTCATCTTGTTAAACTTAGTGGCCAATTCTTATTCATTATTTTATTCTATCTTCTATAAGCATATGTCAGAACTGACCACCTCTGCTCTTTTTGAGTCACTTCTTTTGGCTTCTTCGAAAACACACTCTGCTTGTTTACCTTCTATCATACTGACAATTTCTTCAAAGTAGAAATAATCTTCTCTAAACATTCATTCTAGGTAACAGCCTTCTGTTCATAATCTTAACACTTACATTCAGATCACTTTCAAATTTACATTTCTATTTTCACCTCTCTCTTAGACTGCAAAATTCTGTGTCTCAACTGGAGAAAGGGAATAGAGGAGGAAAAGAATGGGAAAGAAAAAGTTTTCTGTAATTGTAGTATATATTGATGATACAAAGATGAGTAATATAGAATTCCTAACTATGGCCAGCTTACACTGACCAGTCCCTAACATACAGTCATTACAATAGGTATTGTTTCTTTTAATGAACCTAAAATTCCATCTTCTCTTCCACTTTATAAATTGGGAAAGATATTTTAAATACCCTATGGCCTATTTCTAAGTTGATAAATTCTAGACATATCACAAGGAGGAAAAGTGCTAGGAGAGAATTATGCAGGGTAATTATATATAAAATAAGAAACTTTAAAAACAGTTCAACATGTTTTCTCCTATCAAACAATTGCTAATAAATGTATTAATCCTTTACAGAGTTCTCTGTTAAGGAATTACTGGACTCCAAAAGTCTTAGCAAAAAAACAGGATCCTTATATGAGATATTTATAATGAAAACACTCCCTAGTGGAACGACTCTTTAGATTGATATTAATTCCATGAGCTGGAAGTAAATACTTTAAAGTTGAGGGCAAGACAGTGAGGGGTGATAGTGAAATGGGTATCTCTAAAGAGAACAATATTTTAAGAATAAAATATAAGTTCTTCTCAATCAAAAGTCATTATTAACTATAAGGTAGTACAGCTTTGTAGGACAGGGGTAGAAAAGCATAACTAACCAGTGAAAGAAGATTCACCTATGGAAAAGAAGAATAAAAATGAGTGCTTTGAAAGATTCCTTCAATGAAAGCTTTACTCTTATATTAACCATGCATTAATTTAAAATAGAGAGCTAGCAAGCTTAAGCAGGACTAATCCCAGGAATGTATTTAACCCATAATTGCCAAAACAAAAGTAACTAGGTGGCACCTGTGTAGAGAGCAAGTGATGATAGCAACCATTCTCAAAATAAGCACTTGGTGACTAATGGATGCCAGAATGGAGCTTTGATGGTAACACTCATCAGGAGAGTCGGACAAAAGGCAGGATTTGACTAGAATATTTGAAACCCGCTGCTGCAGAAATCCTGGATTACAAACTCCCCTCATGTAAACACTCATTCTGCTATTATATTTGGCAGGAGGAGAGGAAGAGATCATTTTTGTCTGGGCAAAAGAATGAAGTTTTAAATGTAAAGGTCTAAAATGTCATAACATGTCTCATAACAAACCACCCAAATAATAACTGGAATAGACTTGAAAGAAGACAACAGTGTCAGTTGTAAAGTAATATTAAAATAATAGGAAAATTTTAGGGAACAGTAAAATTATCTTGATAAATGCGAAGCTCGTTCATTCATTTGTTCCTGAAATATTTATGGATAAGCTGCAATGTGCCATATAATGTTCTTGACCTTAAGGAGCTTAAGCTAAAGAAAACAGACATCTAAACAAGCAATAGATAATACCTGCATCTATGTTTATATCTATATTCATGTCTACATTAGTAGTGGTGGTTAGTATCCTGAGCACTGGTACCAGACTTCTGGGGTTAATTTTGTGATCTTGGGTAAGTTAGTTCACATTTCTATACCTGTTTCCTCATCTGTTAAATAAGGATAATAATAGCACATTCTCATAGGGCTATGAGGAAAAAATGAGTAAATCATGTAAACTACTTAGAACAGTGTCTATCCTATAAGTATTACTCAAATGTTAGTTATTATTGTTATTATTACTAGTAGGTACTTATTAAGTAAAATGGTGCATACAGTACACAGATACAAGATCTTTTTTTTTAAGATTTTATTTATTTATTTGACAGAGAGAGACACAGCAAGAGAGGGAATACGAGCAGGGGGAGTGGGAGAGGGAGAAGCAGGCTTCCCTCTGAGCAGGGAGCCCGATGCGGGGCTCGATCCCAGGACCCTGGGATCATGACCTAAGCCAAAGGCAGATGCTTAAAGACTGAGCCACCCAGGCACCCCACCGATACAAGATCTTAAAGACATGCTCCTGTAAACAGAAGCTAATTTATGAAGAAGGTGGGATGCAATTCATCTACCCCAAATACACCACTCACATTCCTGGATATAAGGACCTTATTAAAAATTATATATATTTGAATTGAATGAAAGAGATCCCAAAAAACTGTCATTTCAGATTGACTGTAGATATCACAATAAATATAAATTAAATCAGTTCTAAAAACAGATGTGTGAAATAAACATTAACACAAAAATGAGAAAGAAATCTACAGAATTTTGAGGACTTTTATACTGAATTGTTTTGTACAATATAATCATGATCATATACTTAGCTGTTCAAATATATCTAGTAAACTTTTATCTCATGATGAAAATTTGATTTCTCTTTGTTTTCTTTTGGTACATTTGTTTTCTACAAGTTTTGAGTGTCTAATACATACAAGGAATTGTATGTTAGATAATAGAGGGTGATAAAAATGAGTAAGATACAGTCATTCTTTCTTCTCAAAAGATTTACAATCTAGGAGAGCACACATTCCTGAAGTTGAAAGACCTGGGGACTTATTTTTATTTTGTTTATTTATTACTGTTTGAGGTCTTATATTCTGGAACCCAGCTGATACTGGATTTCAGTGAAGAAATTATTATCCATTCATGCCCCTCTAGTTAGCTAACACACACTGTCATCTCTGTTCAGTTCTTCCTCTTACTTTCACTACCAACTCCCTTTTTGAAATCTTCAATCTCAATAAACCATTCTCTGATGAAGGGTAGCCATCTACCCTTCCAGCTCTCTCAATCCTTTACTCTGAAGACTTCCAGTTTTTCAACCCAACCTCTTTAACACTTTGTCCATTTTCATGGTTTATATTATATATAGTATAGTGTTGTATAATATACATTATCTCATTTGATTCTCACAGTTGCTCTATGAGGTAGCCAGAGCAATGGTTTAAATATGTCATGTTCAAGAGGGAGACAATTTTTTTTCAGCTTTATTGAAATGTAACTGACAAAATTGTAAGATGTCTAAGGTATACAACATGATGACTGGATATACATATATATCATGAAAGGATTTGCCCCCCCCGACAAATACACTAAATGAGTTAATTAACCTAGATGGAGAAATTAAGGTGTTTATGGTTAGTTGACTTGTCCAGGTTCACATAGTTAGTAAGATGTAGAGTCAGAACCTAGCCTTGGGCCTCCCAATCCTAGTGCCTATGCTCTTCTCATCATATTATATGTCTTACTTACCAGTCACCAATACAAAGAATACATTAGCAACCAAATTTTGGATTCTCCAAAATTAGAAGATCTGTCTTAACATATTTCATGTCCATATGTTAATTCTTCAGAAGAAAAAAATTACCTGGCATCCAGATAAAGCTTCAGTAAGTCTCACAACTCCAAAATTAATATAGTGGCCATGGTTCTGGTAGAGAGAACAGGTCTAAGCATATAGTACATAAACTCAATTTTCAATTATGGATTTTCCTTATTTGGGCAATAGTATTTAAAGAAAACATTAAATTTTATCTTTACTTGAGGTTCTCAACTATAACAAGTATCAAAGTCTTTTTTCTTAATCTTTCAGGGCTTTTTTTTTTCATAGTATATAAGACAATGCTTCTAAAAAATCATTTTCATAAAACCAAGTGTTTTACCCTAGGCTATTTTATTTCTCAGAATGTCCACTCGCCACTCCAATCCCTGAGCACACACTAGCTTGATTTAATCATGCTATCTTAAAAACAATAATTCATTTTTAAGGCTGACATTTATTCATTGCTGACAAGACATAATTATCTCCTCTACAGGGTTCCTGTTCTAACAAATCAATGTACTTTCAACAGGCAATGATAATAACACATGAAATAGAAGCTAGGTAACTTGAATTACAGAGACGTAATACTAATAAATTGTGTAAGACCTACAGAAGTTTAGAAGCAGAAAATCAGGGCTGTACATTTACATTTATTAAAAATAAATGCAGATGTCATTTTGCCCATCATTTTTCATACTTTGAGCATTTAAAGAGAAAAGGGATTTACAAATTTTATTTTGTTGTTTTCACTTTGGTGGGGGAATGGAGAAAACTTTTAAACCATCATCTGTCTTTTCCTAAGGAGAAATAGCACTGAATTGCTATCCATTTGAAACTAGAGTTATTTTACTACTGTCCTCAGTTCCACAGTGAAAATTTAAAGTAGAAATAGTTCCAAATAAAGCAATAGTAACAAGAAACATAAATGATTTAAGTTCACTAATTAAAAGGCACATATTATCAATTTAGACTTTTAAAAAACCCAGGTACTTGTTGTTCAGAATGGATACATTTAAAGTGTAAGGACACAGAAAAGTTAGAAGTAAAATGATAGACATATACAGATAACTGAGGTTAAAAAGATATGAAACATTATGAACAATTAATGCCAACCAATGTGAAAACGCACAAAATGTGAAATTTTCTAGAAAAATATAACTTACCAGAATTGACTTAAGAAAAACAGAAGTCTGGGGTGCCTGGGTGGCTCAGTTGGTTGAGCGACGGCCTTCGGCTCAGGTCATGATCCTAGAGTCCCAGGATTGAGTCCCGCATTGGGCTCCCTGCTCGGCGGGGAGTCTGCTTCTCCCTCTGACCCTCTTCCCTCTCGTGCTCTCTCTCTTTCATTCTCTCTCTCTCAGATAAATAAATAAAATCTTTAAAAAAAAAAAAAGAAAAACAGAAGTCTGAATAATCCTGCAGAAGCAAAGAAACCAGAGAAGTAGTTACAAAATATTAGCCAGATCCAGATGTATTTATAAGTTAACCCTATCAAACTGACAAGAAACAGATCATTTTATATAGGCTTTTCTAGACAGCAGAAACAGAGAGAATAATCATCAACTGATTTTATTAAACTAAGGTAATCTTGATAGTGTAATCTTCCAAAATTAGAAAAACAATAAATGAGAAAGGGAAGTCATAAGCTAATGTCACTTATTCATTTGGATGCAAAAATTCTAAATAAGGCATTAGCAAATTGAATCCAACAGTGTATGTAAAAGATAAAATATGACCAAGTTGTATTTATCCCTGGGATGTCAGGCTGAATGTTTAAAGTTCATAACTGTAGACTATGCTCCTATCCTGGCCTTGCTGTCTTTAGTTGCTCACATCACTGTCTGGGCTGCTTCCCACCTCTGAGCCATATAGGTGCAGCTACCAAAATTTGTTGCAGCAGCAATAACTACTCACTTAGTCTGAGTGAGTCCTCTCATCAATGGACCCAGAATCCAACCTCCTCAAAATCACTGAGATTAAATCTTAAAGGATACTTAACCGTACATTCATTACAAGCAACATCTAAAGGGGGAGCGCCCCACACCTCTGCCGCCTCACTAGTACCTGCCCACTCCCAACTTGCCATTGTCATAATACTCTACTGCACCCACTTCCCTTCCCATTCCTCTCTAAAAGCAACATACTTCCCTTTACTTCTTCCCAGACGTTCTTTCCATATCTTCCATAACTAAAAACCTCATTCTTTAAAGAAGACATACCTTCCCTTTATCACTTTCAAGTGATTATTCTTTCAAAAATCCAAATATCATTCTCAACACTCTCCTTTACTCCAGATCATTATGACTAGTTGCTTCTGTAAAAAATCAGGTATTTTTAAAGCCCCATGCTATCACTTTTCCTCCACTCTTATAAATGTCAACTGACCTAATCATTCTCCCTCATTTATCAAAAATTAGATATTCTACTCACACAGCCTTCCTTTATGCTTCAAATTTTATCATGTTGGGTGTTATCATTATTTTAGCAGACCATCCTCCCATAATCTGGACTCTCTTTTCATTGACTTCCTCTTCTCTTGACCTTCAATAATACTTCACCTCAGCCACTCATGTCATTTGCTATCATCTATGTGTTATTTCTTCCCAGATCACTATTCCAGGCATTCTTACTTACGATCACAATCATGTCTCCTTATTTACTTGTAAACTACTGTAAAAATTTGGGTCTTTGATTTCTTCTAGATCTCTACTCCATTGGTCTTTTTACATTACATTTCCAAATCATCAAAGCATTCTCTCTCTCTTTCCATTACATTTCTAACTCATTAAAGCATTCTCGTTCTCTCCCCACCCCAACTCCCCATTTCCATCTCTTCACTTTTATATTCAGCTTAGATTTCATGGTTCATAATTTAAATAATATTTTTAAATAATATTCTTGCCAATCCTAAATTTTCTAGTCCTTCTTTGGTTTCAACTTATCTTTTAGACAAGACCTACAATTCGCTTTTTTTTTTTTTAAATCTGAGAGAGTACTGAGGGAAAATCACACAATTTCATTCATTTATTATTACTAATCTCAAATGAGGCTGTACTGGTAACACTGCCTGGTAATCCCACTGTTTCTTTGGTCAACTCACTCTCCCACTCTTGACAACAATTCTTTGAAATCTTTATTCTCTTTCTTTCCTCTCAGCAGATGACCTTTCCAACTTCATAGAAATATGAAGGCATCAAATAAGATCATCTTCAACTTTCCACTACCAAACCTATAAGCTCATATGCACTTGCACCAATTTTCTTCATTTTCTGAGCTATTATATTAATGTTCCTTCTCTCAAGGCTAATAGCTACCTATGCTTTAGAGACTATCCTCAGGAATCTTAACCTTGTTTTCTTCCTTCTGTACAATCATCCTCTTGCTTCTACATACTCAATCACTTCCTTTCATTAATATCTTCCCCCATAATTTGTATATGCCCCACTAACTACTAGGTTTAGCATGTCACTTTCCTGAACCTCACCTCAGTCTCTGAATTGTTAAAATGAAAATATTGTTTAAATTGTAAAACACTATATGAGAGTTAATTTATTTATTTTTATTTTTTTTAAAGATTTTATTTATTTATTTGAGAGAGAGAGAGAGAATGAGAGATAGAGTGCACGAGAGGGAAGAGGGTCAGAGGGAGAAGCAGACTCCCCGCTGAGCAGGGAGTGGGATGTGGGACTCGATCCCGGGACTCCAGGATCATGACCTGAGCCGAAGGCAGTCACCCAACCAACTGAGCCACCCAGGCGCCCTATGAGAGTTAATTTAATGTTACAATTTATTCCAACCTAAAGGTCAAAGGGATTAAGTGACTTCCCAAGGTGTTGTTTCTTAATTAGAAGATCTAGGCATACAAGTCAACTCTCCATAATCATTAGCTATTATTTCAGTTATAATTTAGAATTAAAATTTAGAAAATGTTTTCAATAGTGCTAACTTGAAAGCATAGGATTATTATTTTTTAAATGTTGTTATTTTTGTTTAGATATAAATATTGCAGTCCAGTGTCTTAGCTTACTGACATTCAGAATTTTAATCACGGGGCCAGGCATTTGATGTATCTACAACTAAATTGGATTTCACTAAAATAGAACCTAAGAGCTGATTAAACTACCTTCATCCATTCCATTAAGTTCCTCTTCACAATTCTATAATAAACAAAGGGTCTCCTTAACAAACTGAACAAATTGAGTGAAAGATCTTTTCTTTAAAGAACAATGCTTTTTCTACAGGGCTCTTCAGGATCAGAATTTCATAAATTCCACAGAACGGCATAAAGTCTAGCTTCATTTGATGGTGCTAAGTATGTAAAATATTTACAGAATATTTTTACAAAGATGAAAAAAGAAGGAATAATCTATTTCTGATATTGAGACAGGTAATAGTTACTTACTCAAATGTCTATTCTTCCTATGTGTCATTGGATACAATAAATAATAATGTGCACTTCATTTATATCCACCAAATTTGGGTCCATTAAACAAATCTCTAACCTGTTTACACACAAGAGTGTTGTAAAAATCCACTGAGATAATGTATGTGAAAACACATTAGAAAAGGCAAAAGCAGAGACAAACAAGTATCATTTCTAACTCTGCTTTTATCACTTGTCCTTAACCAATAAATCAAAACCTATTAAAGTATTAATTTAACTTTCAATAGGTTATGAAGTATATGAGAACTCACTGACTACCTTTAGTTACTATTCATTAACATACTTCATATTTCCAATATAATTATTAGGTTAAAGTCAGAAATCAAGAATAATTTACTAGATATTTATTGTACATTGGCTAGTTTATACTTAGGCAAATATCTAAGGTAAAAGCCAAAAAACAAATATGCATTGTAATAGAGCTTGATTGTTCCCAACTATTTGGGTAAGATGGTTTTGAGCCTATTGATCTTGGAAAATTATAGGAGTAGGTAAAAGGGAAAGACATTTATTTACCCACAAAAATGTCAAAACAGAAAAGAGGGAGACAGGGGTGCTATTGGAAAGGCAGATTGTGGTAAGATAATATATGAATCACATTTTTAGAGTAATAATAGTTAACTATCTCCCTAGGGAACTTCTTTAATTCTCTCCTTTCTCATGTATTTAAGATTTGACATATACTAAAGAATATATGTGTAATAAGTCTCCTGTGGTGAATGCCATTAATTCTTTCCCTCCCTGTATGCATATGCCATTGAGAGGTGAGCCTCTTTTCCTTCTCCTATAGGATCTACTCTAGGCCTGTTTGCTTTGACCAATAGAATACAGAGGAATGACATTCTGGGATTTCTGAGCCCAGTCCTTTAAGGAGTAACAATTTCCCACTTCCTTCCTTTTTGAACACTGATTCTTGGGGCTCTTCCTTTTTGAATTCAACCACCATGCTTTGAGAAGCCGAAGTCCTATGGAGAGGTTATATGGAGAAGCAGCAGATAAATTGCCAACCATGTGGATGAACTATCTTGGATGTCACAGCCCTTAGGTAATTGAAGCCCCAGCCAACATCAGCTTTCAGCTGATCCCAGTCTATCCACAGAATCATAAATAAATAAATGATTAATAAATGATTAATGGAACCATTAATAAAATGGTTAATGCCAATATGTTTTGAGATTGTTATGAACAGATAACCAAAATAGAAACTGGTACATAGAAATAAGAGTAGTACTGGGCCAAAATCAAAACATGTAGCCTTAACTTTGGAACTGAGAAGGAGATGAAGGCTTTAGGGACTTCAGGAAACAGGGGTGGCTAGAACAATGAGGAAATCGTTATTGAAAGGCAACCCTTGTTATGAAAGACACTTTCACCTTGCATTAATGTGAAAGGTAGAACTAATGAACTCATGGAAATCACTAAGGGGAAGAAGTAACTGAATAAACCTGTGTATCTGGCCAAGGATATTTCCAGGCAGAATACTGAAAATGCCAAGTGACTTTTAGCTGGCAATGATCAAATACAGAAAAAGAGAGATGAACTAAAAAGGAAACTGTTCAGTTTTGGAGGAAATGCTGTGAGAAATATGAAGGCCTTGAACACCTTTTTCCAGCCAACAAGAAATTCTCAAGGAGGAAATGACCTCTGGGCAATGGTCAACTCCAGAGAACGGCAAGTAAAACATATAACATCAGGGTAAGTTATGATCAAGTTCCAGCTGTAATAATAACCTTTAAGACTTCGGAAATATTTAAGCCCGTGCCTCATAGATCTCTCAGCTGACAAAAAAGACTTCTAAGAATCTTATCAGCATGTATGATAGTCCATCCACTCAGCAAGGCAATTAGTACCTAAGATTCTTAAGGATGTGGTCCTTCAGCACCCTGACATTTAGCTCAAAGTAGAGGGAGAGGCCGGTCTCAGATTTGTGGGTGTGTCTTTTATTGAATGGAGTGGATTATAATTTGATTCATAGAAAATATGCAATATTTTTATTATTTATTTATTTATTTATTTATTTATTAAGATTTTATTTATTTGACAGAGAGAAACAGCGAGAGAAGGAACACAAGGGGGAGTGAGAGGGAGAAGCAGGCTTCCCGACGAGCAGGGAGCCTGATACAGGGCTCTATCCCAGGACCCTGGGATCATGACCTGAGCCGAAGGCAGACGTTTAACAACTGAGCCACCCAAGTGCCCCCAAAATATGCAGTATTTTTAAAGGAATTACATAAGTTTGGTCTAAAAGGAAGAGACAGTTCAAAAATAAAAAAAGGCTCCTGGACCTTCAACCTTCGAAAATTAGGAAGCAAGCGGAGAAAGCTATTCAACTTGAAACAAGCCATTCTCATGGAAAAGAACAACTCAGAGTTGAGTCAAAATCTCATAGGGAAGGTCCAAGGGCTAAGAATTAGGCCCTAATTATCATAAACTCCCTGCTCCCAGAATCATGATGCATGAGAGACACGTGCCCAGTTGGAATTGCTGTGGACCATTTCCTGTTTTGCATTTCCCATTTTCCCTTTTCAAACAAGAAATCTATTGCCTGTCTTGCCATTGTATTCTAGATGAGTATGGGGAAGAAAACTTGTTTCTTTAGTTCACGCATCTTCATATTTAGAACTGCAGTAAAGGTGGCTCATATATACCTGAAACTGATTTAAATGATGAGATTATGGGCCTTGAACCTGAATCTGATGACATATTTAGATGCAACTTTAAGGTGTCTCTTGAGGTGGTGAATGCATTTTCCACACGTCAAAAACATGAATTGCTATTTGCAGAGGGTATAATGATAATCTCCAAAGATGGTTGCCATCAAGCCCTTTCCTTCTCATATATGCATACCCATTGAGAGGTAAAGGCTTTTTTCCCCTTCATCTTTAATCTAGGCTGGTCCTATAGATTACTTTGACCAATACAATGTAGTGATGTTCTGAGATTTCTAAGCCAGGGCCTCAAGAGGACTCAAAGTTCCTATTTCTCTCTTCTTGGAATGCTCACACTTGGGATGTTACTTCTTGAATCCCCATTATCATGACAGGAAGAAGCCCAGCCACCCTGATGGAAGAACCCCAAGCCACATGGAGAGGCCACATAGAGGAGAATTGAGGTGTGATAGCCAGGTTCCCAGCTGACAGCATCCACTGCCAACCTTGTGAATGAGCTATTTTGGAGGTTTCAAACCCAGTCAAGCTCTTAGAAAATTGTAGCTGTAGCCAACACCATGTGGAGAACAAGACAACTGATTCCTGTCAATTCAGAATTGTGGGGGGAAAAAATTAAATGGTTGCCTTTTTTTTTTTAAGATTTTACTTATTTATTTTGAGACGGAGAGCACGTGAGAGACAGACAGCACGAGTAGAGGGTAGGGGAGAAGTAGACTCCCAGCTGAGCAGGGAGCCCAATGCGGGACTCGATCCCAGTACCCTGGGATCATGACCTGAGCTGAAGGCAGACGCTTAACTGACTGAGCCACCCAGACACCCTAAATGTTGTTGTTTTAAGTCAATTAAGTTTGGGGTGGTTTGTTAGTAGTAGACAACCAAAATAATATATATGTTGATACCATTAAGTAAATAAAATGAAGATCAAGTAACCCATTTCAACTTAAGAACTAAAACATCCCTAATAATGTTTCATCTATTCATTTGTTCCTTCTTGCCTTCCTGCTCTGCCATCAGTCCCACCAGAAATGGTAATACCATTCTGAATTTGGGTATCACTCCTTCACATTAAAAGTTTTATCATAAATGTGTTCCCGTGTAATATAGTTTAGATGTGCTTGTTTTTAAACTTACTATCAAACTGCATGTGAGCTTCTGAGACTTGCTTTCTCAGGTCATTCTCCCTATTAAATAAAAGTACAAAACCCGCAATTTGTCATTCTCTTGACAATGAACATTTGGGTGGTTACAAACAGGGCTGCTTTGAACATTCTCATAGATGTGCTCTTGGGCACCTATAGAAAAATTTCTCTAAGGTATGTATGTAGAAGCAGAATGGTCAGGTATTAATGTAAATGGTTAACTTCACAAGATAATGCCAAATTGCTTTCTATGGCAAACTGTGTATCAATTTACAACCCCACCTGTAAATGTCTTCTCGATGCACATCTTAATTGATAGTCATATTTCTTAATTTTTCGATCTATTGGATGTAAAATGATATTCACTGTGGTCTTAGTTGATCATTTATGAGATTAAACATCTTTTTGTATGCTCAGTCACTTTCTCTTAAAATACCTGATTTGTCTTTCGCTTATTTCTACAGTACAACGATGAATAGAAGTGGTGATAAAATATGCATCCTTATTGAGTTTCTGATTTTTAATGTATATATACAACTTAGTCATGCTGCATTATCCTTTTTTATATAATGTTGAATTTAGCTTATCAATAGTGTTTTTGGTTTTCACATCTGTTAATATGTGTGATGAGTCTTTAACTTACTCAATGTGTCTGATTCTAGTATCAGAAGTTATACTGGCTTCATTAGAGCTGACAATGACCTAATCCTTGGGAGAGTTTATATGAAATGTTGAAAAAAGTATGGTCCTTGAAAGAGAAACATCTGTAGATGTGGACTAGATGTTCTGTCAAAAAAAATTATCTACTATTCAACACTATTGAATAAGTCTATGTAGCTTGTCTATTTCTTCTCTGGACCATTTAAGGAAATTGCATTTTTCTAGACCTTGATCTATTTTGTCTAAGTTTTCAAATATATTAAGATGCTCACTATTTTCATCTCTGCTATATCTGTGGGTTAGGACTCCTTTTCAATCTTTATTTCATCTACTTATGCCCTGTTTTCTTGTTTAATTATGCCAATTTTATTGTTGTCATGAAAACCACTTTGACATTGTGACTTTTTTTCTAATTCATTGATTTCTTCCCTCGCCTGTATCTCCTTGCTTCAATATTGTTTGTTCTGTTGCTCTTAAGTTATATACTTAGGCTTTTTAATTTATGCATTTAATTTCCTTTAGTACTGTTTCTGCTGCATCACCCAATTTTTCCAAATGTGATACTTATAATTAGGTTCTAAGTATTTGTTTTCTTCTTTCATCTACAAGTTTTAAAACTTGTAAATGTATGATTTTAAAAATTTTAACCTTTATTACTAAACTCTTATTTCTGATTATACATTTAACACTGATTTTTAAAACTTTATTGTGATTTATTTCATACCTAGTACATGGTCAGTTTTTGCTAATATAAAATGCTTAAGAATATTCTAATTGCTGATTATTTTAAATTTGTCAATTGAAATCAATGTTAATTGCATTATCCAAATCTGTGTTTTCATTCATTGTTTGGCTTGGTCTATTTATCAATAACTGAGAGCTGTTGAAATCTCTATGTTGGGGGCACCTGGGTGGCTCAGTTGTTAAGCGTCTGCCTTCGGCTCAGGTCCTGATCCCAGGGTCCTGGGATCGAGCCCCACATCGGGCTCCCTGCTCCGCGGGAAGCCTGCTTCTCCCTCTCCCACTCCCCCTGCTTGTGTTCCTTCTTTCGCTGTGTCTCCGTCAAATAAATAAATAAAATCTTAAAAAAAAAAAAAAGAAATCTCTATGTTGTTCAGTTTTTTGGTTTAGTCCTACACATTTCGAGGCCATCTAATGAAGTATGTACATATTTAAAATTGTTACATATTTCTAGTGAATTGATCCTTTTATCATTATTAGTGGCCTTCTCCATTTAATACTACTACCATAAAACTAATTTTGATTTAGTATCACTAAAGCTACACAAATTTTATTTCCCTCTGCGTTTTCATCTTTTAAAAAAATCCAGCCTATATATAGCTGGATTTTAAAAAACCTAATCAATCTGTTGTTGAACTGGGTTTAGTTTATTCATGTCTATTTTAATTAGTATTACTTCACTTATTATTATCTTACTAATTTTGTTCCTCCCCCACCCCTAATTTGTTCCTTTTGGGCTAAGTCATTGTCTTCCTGTTTCACTATTTTAAACTTTTTTTTTAAGATTATTTATTTATTTATTTATTTAAGAGAGAGAGAATGAGATAGAGAGCACGAGAGGGAAGAGGGTCAGAGGGAGAAGCAGACTCCCTGCCAAGCAGGGAGCCCGATGTGGGACTCGATCCTGGGACTCCAGGATCATGACCTGAGCCTAAGGCAATTGCTTAACCAATTGAGCCTCCCAGGCGCCCACTATTTTAAACTTCTTTTCCTTTGCAATGATTCATTCTATATCTATTATTTTAGCAGTATCTTAACCCACTTTCTGAATAATGAAAGCACCTCAGAACACTTTAATTCTAATCACCCTCCTCCCATCTTAAATATCATTCAGTTTTTTAATTATATCCTATTTTAGAAGTCCACATTCATGTTGCACAGAATGTTTATTTAGTTTTACAATTGTTTACAATTTTACTTCTTATAAACACTTCTTCAATTACGACTGTTTTATATTAGCAACACTTTTGATTTACATGTTTATCATTATATTTGCTCACCAGATCTTCAATTTCAGATCATCCTTGTGGAAACGTTTTCCTTCTGAAGATCAACCTTTGGCAGTTTCTTTATTGAAGTGCCGTTGATGGTAAAAATCTGTTTTTCATCTGAACATTTCAGTTTTGCTTGGCACAAATTCTAAGTTGATAATAGTTTTTCTCAGAATTTTGAAGGCATTATTCCACCATCTTTTGGGTACATTGTTGCTATTGAGAAGCCTACTAAGTATGTTAGTATGTATGTTGCCTTCATTGATCTTTTTGTTCTTTTGAATGCTTTTAAAATCTTGTGTTTGGTATCTTGTAGTTACACTACTTTGGGTTTAGGCATGGATTTGATCCATGTATGCTTGGGATATATTGTGCTGTGCTTCCTCAAATTATGAATTCATGTTTCTCCAACAACAAAAAAAGAAAATAGTTATCTTCAAATACTGTACTCCTCCACCCTCTCTATTCCTCCCTCCTAATACTTCTAGTCTTTGTAACCATCTTCCCTTCATATCTCTATACTTTTCTTTAATATTTGTATTTTCTAGCTCCTTGTTTCTCTTCGCTGCGCACTGGGTAATTCCTTTAGATCTCACTTCCACTTTACTGTCTCTTCAGTTGAGTCTAATATGATATTCAACATGTCTGAGGTTTTTTTTTTAATTTCAAGTAACATATTTTTCATTTTTAGCATTGTTTTCTTTTTTAGATCTGCTTGCGGTTCCATCTTTCATAGATGTCAGTGATGAGACCATGGAGAATTGAATCCAAAGTTTCTTATTTCTATAGTTTTTTCTCATGCTAGCTAGTTTCAGTTTGCACCTGGTAATCTCTAGTCATATTTTTTTTATCTTAATCTATGGAAATCTTGAGCCTGTATCTTGCTTCTGCCAGGAGTTACAGGATACTACAAACTAAGTAGCCACTTCAACTGTCCTGGCTAGGACAACATCTCAGATTCAGATTCATCTCCTTGTTTCTAGTCCAAGGCAAACTGTATATGGCTATGTTGCACTTGGTATTTGCTATCTGTGCAACCACTGCCCACTTGCACGCTTAATACAGTATTCGCAATTCCCAACTCAAAATGTGTTCATCTGTGGGCAAGTAAAAATAGAGGTATGATTCACAGAAACTTCCCCTACTTTCTTTGAGCCGATTAATGCATTCAAAAATAGATTTTATTCAGGATTTAGTTGTTTTGCAGTACCCAGTCTAACGTACTGTTAGAAGTAAAAGTCTTACTAAATATATTAAAGCAGGTATAATATACTAACCCAAGAAAGCACATGATTTATGGCAATCCTTAATAATTCAAACCTTTCTGGAAAGGTTTCCTACCCCTTGACCAGAACTTGGTCAGTATTTTGGAACTGAGTATACATTAGAAAGGTCCTAATCTCAGGAAACAAACTGAGGGTTGCTGGAGTGGTGGGGGGGTGGGAGAAATGGGGTGGCTGGGTGATAGGACACTGGGGAGGGTATGTGTTATGGTGAGTGCTGTGAATTGTGTAAGACTGATGAGTCACAGATCTGTACCTCTGAAACAAATAATACATTATATGTAAAAAAAAAGATGGTAGGAAGGGAAAAATGAAGGGGGGGATTTGGAGGGGGAGACGAACCATGAGACACCTATGGACTCTGAGAAACAAATTGAGGGTTCTAGAGGGGAGGGGGGTGAGGGAATGGGTTAGCCTGGTGATGGGTATTAAAGAGGGCACATATTGAATGGAGCACTGGGTGTTATACGCAAACAATGAATCATGGAACATTACAACAAAAACTAATGATGTAATGTACTGTGATTAACATAAAATAATAAAATAAAATTTAAAAAAATGCAGAGCATTTTTCCTTCTAATGTTTTAAAAGAGACATTTCTTTTTACATGCTGTTAATTGCTGTGGTAGAACTATTAATTGCAGGTTATTTTTTTTCTATCAATAGAATAAAACTTCTTGTTGTGCCATCAAAAATATAAAGAAAGGTCCTAGAGTATGAACTTACCCAACAGACTGTTGCCCCACCTTGTAGAAATTTCTCCAGTTATTCTATTACTAAGATATTGTCAACTCTGACTATTCAAATTTTCAATATCCTGATCAATATGTGATCCAGATCAACAGGACTAAAATCTATGAAAATAAACCATCATTTTGAACATTTTTAAAAATAGATAATAAGGATTTGTTACATGCAACTTCCATCTACATACACAACTTTATTTTTGGAAGCCTGAGCCATCTATAACATAAGCAAGGCTAAACAAGGCAGCCGGTGATTTCATTTTAGTCAGAAACATAATAGGCATAATGGCAGCAGAGATGGCTGCTCTGGTCTTAAATGCAGATGGACTGTTTGCGTCTTTTATTCATAATGGTTGCTCAGTGTTCTCTGGAAGATCAGGAAGCTGTGTCTCACCCTAATCACTGAAGTAATGAAAGGAGATACCCGCAGCAAGGACTGCAACCGCAACTGCTGCAATCACACCTACAAGTAAAATAAACACAAAACAAATGGAAATGGAATGAGTGAAAGAAAGGCTTAACTGGTCCTAGGCTCTGAAATGTAGGCAACGACAAGATGCACCTGCACAAACATATATGCTTACACACACATGTATATGTATTAAAAGCCAGCCAAGTCTTAGGAGGAAAACACAGCAATAAGTTGAATAGATGGCAAAGGCTGGACTGGTAATTGTGTACTTCACCACTTAGCAAAACCTTCAAAAAAAAAACAAAACAGTGTCTCTCTTACACACATGTGCACTCACACACATTTGAGAGAAAAACTCACATATACTTTAAAAAAGTTTCTATAAATATGCACACTGACATTCCAGCCATCTTATGGTACCTAGCTTAAACCAAAAGACAGCTCCAATGGGCAGTGGGTCTCAAACATGACAAGGCAAAGTCATCTGTGTAACTATTCAAACTAAAAAACTCAAGATTCTACCATTATAAAATCTAAGAATTAGTAAGTTTGTCTTGGCAACTTTTAGTTTTACTTATTTTTTCCTGATAACTGTAAGTTAACCAAAACAAAACCGACCAGAGCAGTCTAGACACAGAAACACACATACACACACACTTCGGTACAAAGAATTTAGGTAATTATCTAATGAGTAAGTGCCTAGAAAAATCTTCTGGCTTCTAACAGTCAAAAGTCTTAATGCTTATAAAGCATTTTTCAAATCGGCATTCCACTTAACAACAGTCTACATGGTCTTTAATCAATACGTCTGAACAATGTTGAAGTGAATGCCACTCTTCTTGGAGCCTTTAAAATTCTAAAGTTCATTACGAATTTCCAGACTTGAATTTGACTTTTTTCATAGAACAGGTATCAAAATCTTCTACAATAGCAGTTTTTCAAAGAACACCAGTCTGAAAAGCATTGGCCCAACTATAATAACTGATTCCCGAAACTCAACAAGTTTTTCTTGTAAAAACACAGAAAGTGGGGTGCCTGGGTGGTTAAGTCATTAAGCATCCAAATCTTGATTTCAGCTGAGGTCATAATCTCAAGGTTGTGAGATCGAGCTCCACATCAGGCTCTGCACCGGGTGTGGAGCCTGCTTAAGATTTTCTCTCTCTCTGTCTGCCTCTCCCACCCCTTCTAAAAACAAAACAAACAGGCCAAAAAAATTAATAGAAAGTGTCACGTTTGAGAGCAATTGCGATAATGCATTATTTATAAATCTTTCCATCTCTTCCATCTCCAGGGTCTAGCACTTTCCATAATACTCAATAAATACAGGCTTAATCTAGCACCTCTAAGAAAGCAAAATGCAATGGAAACAATTTTAAAATAATGAGAAAACTCAAATCCAAAATACCATCTTTTCAATGTTATAAAAGAAATTATATACCTATGTTTTGCTGAATTTTCAATATTACTGTAGTTTTAATTGGTTGCTTTGGTTGTTCATCATCTGTGTTGTCCAATGAAGCTTCAGTATTCATAAAGTAACTCATACAAGCTGCAAGAGGATAATAACAATCAATCCTAAATAAAATGGGAATAATTCCCATTTTAAAATGAGTTTTAAAGAACATTATAAGGAACACATTATCAAAAAAAAAATTCAGTCTTCTATAAGTTTCTAGTTTTCTCAAGGACTATAACACCTCAGTTCTAGATTACATTAGCCTACCAACTTCATTTTTCCCCTAACTTCATCTATAGATCAAAAAGTTGAATGAATAGTACAGTTTTATTCATGTTAACACAAACAATTTTGGTTTTTCTATTAGTAAATATCAGTACTAAAAAACTTTTTTTGGGGGGCCACTAAAGTCCTTATTTCAGATAACAAATACAAATAAAAATAATGGATGAAGGATGAATTACACTTATTTGCTATAGGATTTTTTTTTACTTGAGTACGTGCATTTAAAGAGTACAAGAATTAACAAATAATACATTATACATTAATAAAAAAATTAAAGAGCATAAAAATGGTTTTTCATGATATATTACTTATACATTTAATATTGAATTGTTATATGCTAAAGTCATGCTCTAGTATGTCAAATCTTCTGCACAAGTAATTTACTTCTATAAAAAAAATTTCATTGCTCTATTTTCATTTTTAATCTATCATACAAAATCATACTGATTTGATACAAATCTGAGATAATTTTACTGAAGCAGAGTATTTTTCAAGGATGAGTAAGATGTTGTCATAACAATTTATTTATGTTTGTTTTTGGTGGGAGCTTCTGGGATTTTAATTCAAATCTCAGACACTATGTTTTTACTAGTATCTGAAATTTAAATGCAAATAACATGATTCGATAGGAAATTAGATCTTAAGCATTCCTTAAAATCAGGTAATTTTAACTTCAGATAAGCCCCAAATTAATCATGTAAGAATCTTTTTGAGCAACTGTCAACAAAAGAGAAAACAAGGTCAGTAATGAATGCATGCTAAGTTGTAAATGTGTTCAATTTCATTCCAAGCTGTTGATAGTTAGGCAGGACTATTTTGATGCTTAAAATAAAATGTTACAACTTAAACTCCTTAGTTGTCTTCTTCCACATCTCCGAATACTGAAGTAATGAGGTTTCACTATACTCAGTGATTTAGTCATAAAAACACATGTTCATTATTATTTCTCTTTCCTTTATAATTAAATTATCAATGTTTAACCAAACAACAAAAATTAATTAGTTCTGATATCAAGACAGAATTGGCAAAGATGAGTTTCACCAGATTTTAAAGGTGTGGCTTCACATTTTTAGCTGATACTGTAGATAAAGTGCATCTGAATTACTAACTTAATATCTAGTAGATGACTAATGCACCTAAGAAATTTTAAAGCCATAGTTATCCCTCACCTTAAATGAATCATTTTGACAAACAAATTGTTCTTCAACCCTTAAGTCATTTAAAAGTATGTTATTTTAAGGTATTTACCTGGCAAAATATGTATTTCAAACATAGCAACTACTTGGCAAGTATATTATAGAATAAAAATAATTAATATTTTCTAATAGTTAGAAAATAAAGCCAGATTCTTATAACAAGTTTAACACCCCTATAGTAATTGATTTCATTTTTTTTTTTTTAATATCTTATTTGACTGAGAGTGAGACAGCGAGAGGGAACACAAGCAGGGGGAGTGGGAGAGGGAGAAGCAGGCTTCCCGCTAAGCAGGGAGCCCGATGTGGGGCTCGATCCCAGGACCCTGGGATCATGACCTGAGTTGAAGGCAGATACTTAATGACTGAGCCACCCAGGTGCCCCTCAATTTTTGAACTTTAACATTTAAACTCACCTTTTATGGTTTATTATATATGAAAACTCTAATTTCAAATATATAGGAAAATTTATACATACTACAAAATATTACTTTTATACTTTAATGTTAATATTCTTTATTATAATTCAGAAAGCTCATGATTTAAATGTCTTATAATACTAGTTAATATCACCTTACAGTTATGTATCTCTTTTTGTTTAGAAAGTATTTTCCCTAATGTTTGTACTAAATTCTCTTAACACCAAGAGAATCTGGGATTCAGAGGGGGATTATTTAAAGTTACACAGATGTAAGTGGCATACCTGGACTCAGTTAAAATACTATCTTCATAAAATTATGCATCTAATATTTTTAGTAAATTAATGAATAAATATTAATAATCCATTATTTTTATTATTAATAAAACAATATATTTTTGAGTAATTAATGAATGAGTTAGGGAGTAAATGAGTAAGTGAATATAATTCTAAATGAATAGGATGTTATGAAAAATCACTTAATTTTTCTATTAAAATGTTTATGTTTTTACCCTAACCTATAATTTGGGAATATGTTATTTTGCTATTAAAAATATGCTAATTACCAAATAATTTCTTCTAATTCAACAAATATTTGAAACAACAAAACTAATATAATTCTAGACAAGTCATATTCTTGGTCACAATACATCTGATGCCAGTGTTCAATTCCTGAAAAGCCTAGGGTTACTTTTATCACATTCATCCTTCAAAATGAACTCAAATGTCACTTGCTTTCAGAAGCTTTCTCTAACCCCATAAAAGGATAACCCCTGTGCTAAATGTTCTGATAATTCTGTTCATCCTTCTATTATAGAACTAATCACCTTATTCAGAGTAATCCATTTCTCTGTATTTCCCTCTAGACTATGAACTTCTTCAGAGTCAGGACTGTATATTTGATCTCTAGAACCCTAATGCTTAAAATAGAGTAGTCAATCAATCACTCAGTTGGGATTTATATAAGTTTCAAAAACAGGGAAGAGTCCTTAAAGAACCATATTTAACATAATGAAGCAGTATCTTCAATGCATTATATTAGAAAAATATATAATCTAGAGATCATGAGTTTGATACAGCATACATTCAAGTATATACACCTAACTTTCCAGAAATTGCTGTTTTGTTTCCTTTGTGTAATATTAAACTCTTCCTATTCAGTTTATCTATCTCTATACTAGATTACCAGCATAAAAAAATATAGACAGAAAATAATTTTAAAATACAGTGTGAAATATACAACTAAGTACCAATATTAAAAGCTTATAAAAAATCAAAATCCACAAGACTAATGAACATTTATATATCATCTAAGATTAAAAAGTGGATTTTTAAATACTTCAGTACTAGCTCATACTAATATTTAACATGGTACAGTGCTAATGATAAAGCTTACCGAAGGAAAGTTCAAAAACAGGATTAAAATATATTTAGTATACATATAAATGATAAAAACAATTCATTAGCGAATAGCATTTAAATTTGATAAATAGCTAAGAAGTATATTATCTTGATGCTATAAATAAGTCTTTTAATTATTTGCAAGGATATTTCAAAGAATTCTAAGAATCATTCAAAACTAGGGAGCTTTTAATATATTTGGGATTATCCACTGAATACTATAGAGCATCAATTTATACAATAGATGTATGCTTTTAATTAAAGTGAAACATAAAGCAGTAATAATAAACAATGAAAAAATGGAAACAGTTTACTAAAATCGAAAATACTAATGTCAAAACTTGGTTACTGTATATTGTTATCGCTAACCTACAGTCAAAATATTTTCTTCTCATTGAATAACAAAATCACTGGAAACTCTAAAATTTTAATCATTAATGGTAAGTTCTTACTCTTATGACCTTACTACATGTTCTGCATAATTAACAGTGCACACATATTATATCTTCCAAATCAGGCTTTTTAAGGAAAGGAATCTCGTCTTTGATGTTTTATCTATCACACTGCCTTGAACAGAGCAAATGCTTAATAAATATCTGATAATTAGACATACTAAATGCTGTAAACTAGAATTAAAATGTCTAGTGCTACATAATGTCATATGTTTTAAATGTTCTATACCCCTTAAAATGTTCTGAATTATATCACCATAGAGCTATGACTATCATACCCTTTTTAAATGTTCATGTTCAGTTGTAAGTGCCCTACACAAACCTTAAAAACCTTGTATCTGGCTAGATGTAAACTTTACAATTTTTCAAGCATAAAATAAGTGAAAAAAAGATGTGCAATAATTTCCAAAAAATGGCCTATATAGTATATATCAGTCAGTTATTAACAAATATTTAGGAATACCTATCATGTTTGAGGCATAGAGCTCAGTACACAGAGAAACATTCTAGGTACTTACTCTCAAAAATCTGACAGTTGGGGCACCTGAGTGGCTCGGGCAGTTAAGCGTCTGCCTTCAGCTCAGGTAATGGTCACAGGGTCCTGAGATGGAGCCCTGCATTGAGCTCCCTGCTCAACAGGGAGCCTGCTTCTCCCCCCACTCCTGCTCTCTCTTGCTATCTCTGTCACTATTTCTGTCTCTTTCTCTCAAATAAATAAATAAAATCTTTAAAAAAATAATCTAAATGAAATCTCTCTCTCCCTAAGCTTTTATATCTGATTTTTAAAGTAAGTTGTAAAAATAATTAGTCAAAAAATAAAAAAATAATAAAGTAAGTTGTGATTGGGTCAAATTTTGCATACAGTGCTACCCTTTAATCTTTCATGAATGTAATACACACTAAAAGTGTGACAAGTAATTCAAAAAGAATATGAAAACCATCTACTATAACAGATCCAAGATTCTAGCCAACAAGTGAGAAATGATACTGACAGAAGATGAAATTAAACCAGAATAATGTAACATCATTCATTTAAGTCAAAAAAATTTTTGAATGATTCAATGAAGATGGCCATGCTAAAATAAGAATCTAGACCATGGAAAGTAGTAGTTCTAGAGTCTGTGTTGGTTAGGTCCCATGGAAAGGAATTGTTAGAAAAAAGCACAGACTCCAGAACCAAATTGCTTAAGTTTAAATTCTAGCTCCACCATTTACTAGTTGTGTAACCCTGGAAAAATTATCTGACCTCTGAGCTTCAATTCTCTCATCTGGAAAATGGGACTAAGAATAGTATCTACATCATAGGGCTATTGTAAGAATTAAATGATTTAGTATTTGTAAGGCTCTTAAAACAGTGCCCATACATAGTAGGTTCTATATAAGTAATAGCTAATAATATTATTAGAATATTAGGTTGAATTCAGGGTAATTTATTTAAAGAAAGGCAAACCAAAGTATATTTAAAGAAGTAGTTTTTAATCTTTCTTAGGTCACCAACTCTTTAATAGATCTTTTTCCAGAAAAAAATTATACAATTACTTTTAAGTGGTTTGTGGACCTCCTGAAAGCCAGCTATGACCCCAAAGGTTATGGGTACCACAGGTTAAAAATTCCTAATCTATAAAAAGACAAACAAGGTGGTAAGAAAGAATGAGATCTGGAAACTATAATAAAGAGACCAGTTAAAGGACTGTGCAAATATTTGGCTTCAACATACTTAGAGCATGATAGTTGACTTCAAATTTAAAAGCATGGCCTCAGTAAAAAAGTACTCATGTTTTACTGCTCCAGATTACTGAATAAGGTGTTAGTTATAGGAAGACAGAGTGGTATTTGGAATAAGGAAGAATACAGTCTAAATCCCCATCTCCTAGGAATATAAATTTCAATATTAAAAGAAAGAGGGTAAACTAGGTCAACTCTAGTGATCCCACATAAAATTCATTCAGATTATCAACAACAGAATGGGTCAAGAACTACTGTCAGGCAATAGAAACAAAAGTGAACAAAACAATCAAAAATCCCTACCCTGATGACTCTAAATCTGGTTGGCAGAGATAGTGCAGCCACTAATCTGGGAAAACATATTTCAGAAAGCAGCAAACATGTTTACCAGTTTACTTTCAAAGTACCCATCAGTTAGGGAATATACTATAGCTATCCCTTAAAAAATAATAGTTTTCAAAGGATCAGATACTGAGCAATTTGAAGTATTTTTTTTCTTTAGAACAAGCTTACTGTTCCAGATCATAATTAATACTAACCTGGAGTTGTTGAGAAAAAAAAAAGAAAACAAAACAACAAACTCACTGGTCTCCAACTAATCTAAAACTTTACTGACAGATTTGATATTCACCAATGAAATACTTACTTGACTCATCATTGTAACAAGAGTACTCTGAATCAAATACTCTTACGGTGGGGGCAGGAATTAGTTAAGTCACAGAAAAATAATTAAGAAGTTAGAATTAGAAAAAAGACTTAAAAATTGTTATATTCAAATTTTATAAACATCCACATTCAAAAGTAACCTAAAGACTTTCTACTATTATATCAGAAATTTGAAGTTTGATAAATAGCTACATACTCAATATTTATTGATATTTGCAAATAATTACTTTTATCACATATTTTTTATTTTTATTTTTTTTTAAAGATTTTACTTATTTATTTGAGAGAGAGAATGAGAGAGAGAGAGAGCATGAGAGGGGGGGAGGGTCAGAGGGAGAAGCAGACTCCCCGCCAAGCAGGGAGCCCGATGCGGGACTCGATCCCAGGACTCCAGGATCATGACCTGAGCCGAAGGAAGTCGCCCAACCAACCGAGCCACCCAGGAGCCCTTATCACATATTTTTAAATGTTTCAGGAAGCCTGTCATAAACTTATACACTATTTATCGATATGTTTTCATATCTTTCTCTCACTAGACACAAAACAAAAGCAAAGCAAAGCAAAGCAAAACAAAACAGCCTTCTAGATAAATAATATATTGTATGTTAAAAAAAAGAAGATAGTAGGAAGGGAAAAATGAAGGGGAGAAAATCGGAGGGGGGGAGACGAACCATGAGAGACGATGGACTCTGAGAAACAAACTGAGAGTTCTAGAGGGGAGGGGAGTGGGGGGATGGGTTAAAGAGGGCACGTACTGAATGGAGCACTGGGTGTTATACGCAAACAATGAATCATGGAACACTACATCAAAAACCAATGATGTAACGTATGGTGATTAACATAAAATAATGAAATAAAATTTTTTAAAAAGTCACAATTAAGAATTAAAAAAAAAAATGACTCAAGTGTAGTTATCAAAGACCACAAAGGTAACAAGCACACCAGAGACCAGTTCCTCACCTTACTTTCATTGTGACTGAACGTTACCCACCTAAACTCAACAGCCAGAGACCCAAAAAGGAGATTAATTAAAGAAGTGGAAAAGGGAAGTCAGATCACAAAATGGCACCTTGAAACATCTGTGCTTCAAGTGTTTTGCAAGTTGGCCCTAATGTCAATAAAAATATATTTTGATGGAATCAGTGTTTTGTGATAAAAATTGGGACAAGAATTAACTGTGCAATATTAAAAAAAACAAACAACAACAACAAAAAGAATGTAAGGTCAAATGTGAAAGGGACATTTAGGAGGAGAAACTGATAGATAATTCGATAGTATGGCAAATCTATGTTCCATAAAAATAATCTTGATCTAATGTTTGGAACTGCCCATTTTACCTTAGTATCCCAATTACATAAAGGGGTAAGAAAATAAAGCCCACTAGTATTGAAAACATGTATAATAAACTGTTTAAAAATGCTTAACCAGGGCACCTGGGTGGCTCAGTCGTTAAGCGTCTGCCTTCGGCTCAGGTCATGATCCCAGGGTCCTGGGATCAATCCCCGCATTGAGCTCCCTGCTCAGAGGAGAGCCTGCTTCTCCCTCTCCCACTCCCCCTGCTTGTGTTCCCTCTCTCGCTGGTCTCTGTGTACAAAAAAAAAAAAAAAATCTTTTAAAAAAATAAATAAAAAATTAAAAAAATGCTTAACCAAATAAGTGAATTTTAAGAAAACTTTTCTTATAATAAAAGAAACACCTAAAAGCTATGTATTTCCACTTATTTAAAGCTGAACTTGTTTTATGAAGATCTACTTGCTAGGCTTAGAAAAACCTTAAGTAACTTAAATTTTGGTAGAATTTTCCAGGAAAACACTGACTGCATGTTTCTATCTGTAGAAATTAAACAGACACATTTTTAAATGCCTCAAAAATATCAAACAGAACTACTGTTAAAGAAATCTAAAGACATACTTAAACCAGATGCCTTATAGGTCATCTTAGCAAAAGTCTAATCAGGTTCTTAAGTAACATCATATAATTACCTGTGTTTATTTCCTCTGCAATTTCCAAATCTTCTATTTGAATCATATGATCTAACATCTCTATAAAATGGTCTCTTATTTCTTCAGCTGACTCATCACCAAATTTATAATCACATAACATTACAGTGGATCCCGGAATGGGGACGAAAACTCGGTGAGGGAGGATATGAAACTCTTTTTCAGAATCTAAAAGGAGATAGAACATTATCAATATTTAGATTGGTCTGTCACTAGCATCAGTGATATATTTGTATGAGTATATGAAATATACGCTAATAAAAATAAAATCTAAAAGGCTTTTCATGTCTTAATTGATCCGACACAGAATTGCTCTTATTGAATTCTGCTTCACCTCAATACCCCTGGCCTCTGCAAGGGACTAAATGATACTCCTATGAAATGTAAACTTAACCACTGCCTTCAAATGTGAAGATAATGTTAGTCACACATTCTTTCTTTTTTTTTTAAGTTATATATTCTTGTATTATCCACTGTCCTATGAAGGAATACCCAGGAGAATTTTGTCCCTGGTCTCAGAAATTGTTTTTCTTGTTTAACCATACAAGCACCGCATTTTATGAATATTTCTCTTCTTCATGCAAGTTTAGAGTCAAATTAATGGCCCACCTACATCAAATGTATAGGAAAATTGAATAGCATTCATTTTGCACTAATCTTACCACTGACGTCATCTTACCAGATCCAGCCCCCTATACCCAACATGTGTAGGACATCAAGATACATGCTTTGTATACTAATTTTTTTTAATTATGTTATGTATACTACTCTTACTACCAACTCCATCCTGCTTTTTCATTTTCCTCTTGCCTCATTCTTATTGCTAATCATTTTTATCTTGTTAAATTGTAATACCTTTTTGTAAAGAGCTTTAAATTATCTTTAGAAAAAATAATCTGGATCTAAATAATAAATGTTTCATTCTTTGAATCCTCACAAAGTAAAATACAGTATTTCCCCCAATTTCTAACATTGTCACTGTTCTACATGAACACATAATTACTGTTTGGTTCAACACCATCATTCTATTGAACTATTAACAAAGATAGAGATTTTGTGTAAAGAATCACCTCTTTCAGCAATGGATATGATTAAGCAGCCAATGTACAGATCAAGTAGAAAACTAGGGTTCACTTTAAAAGCAATCTACATTTCCTTATCAAGAAACTAGTGGTAGCTTTATACAATTACAATCAAAAGATGATGAAGAATGCCTTAAGTGTCACAGAAAATGCTATGACTTAAATTATGTGTTCCTGCAGATTCTGCTTATATTGTTGTCCTATGAGAACTGGGAGAAGAATTTTAACTCTTTGACCAGACTGCCTCCTAGCTGTAAAATTATATTACTGCAATTCTTACTGTAGCATATATATTGTCCACACTGAAATTAGGAATGCATTATTTTATTTTGGGCTACAGTTTCTTAAAACAGGTTAAGTTCAAAACTTTCAAAGACGGCTACAATATATATGTGTAATTGGCATGCAAAATTTTAAAACTATTTCAAGGTGCATTAATACTAGTTTTCCTGAAAAAGAAATAAATTTCTTTGATGTAAAATCAAATGTGAAAGCAGTAGTTGTGATAATTTTAAATTACTCATTTAAAAAAGAACTTATAATTTTCAAATTAAAAAGTTAAATTAGGGGCGCCTGAGTGGCTCAGTCGGTTAAGCGGCTGCCTTCGGCTCAGGTCATGATCCCAGGGTCCTGGGATCAAGCCCCACATAGGGCTCCCTGCTCAGCGGAGAGCCTGCTTCTCCCTCTCCCTCTGTCTGCTGCTCTGCCTACTTGTGCTCTCTATCTCTGTTAAATAAATAAAAATCTTGAAAAAAAAAGTTAAATTAGCCATTTAGTATCTAAATAAAACAAAGCTTTCTGGTTGGTCTGAGGTTAAAAATGGGATGATCTTTTAAAAAAACATTTCTCACCAAGTATTCTAAGAATCCTTTAGGAATATTCCCACAGCAGAGCATCTAGTTAAACGTTATTTGAAGTAAGTTCAAAATAGAGAAAAAAATTCAAGGCAATATAAGAATTGGTTTTTTACTGGTTAAGAACAGAATCCTAACTCATACTAGAGTATTATAGAAAATTGTGTAGAATAGTTGAGATCTGAGTTGATTCTTGAAGGATAAGTAGACATCTGTATGAAGCAAAGAGAAGTGCCATCTAGAGAGCAAAACCACGACCAAAGGCAAAGAGGAATACAAATATGTTCTCAGAGGACAAGTGATATGGATGGATGTGAATATAGGAATGGAAGAAGGTAAGAGTCTTCAATTTTCACAATGAGTAGGTCATCTACTGAGAGTAAGTTGGGCAAGACTGAATGTAGGCTGAGAGAAGCTCTGGAATTCTTAAGGGGAATCTGAGAAGGGGAAGACCATAATAAGTTAAAGGAATGATTGGACTTATATTTTTTATTGTCATTCAACTACAACCAGTTCTTTCATCTGGATAGCCAGAATTCAGAGACTATGTTTATTTTAAAGATCAGGCATGTAAAGCTAATATGCCCTTTGCAGACTTCCTTAAGCATGCAAAAAAACCGTCTAGTTCAGGTTAATTTCACAGCATACATTCTACATTTTACCAAATTACAAATACATAAAATCTTACCAGTAGAGAAGAAAGATAAGCTAAGTAAAATGAAGACTAAATCTAAAATCTAACAATTTGGTGTATATATGTTCAACTTCAAATTTTACTTTTGTTTGTATTATTATACTTGCAAGTTATTCTTCTATTGTGGTATCTTAAGATCAACTAACATGTTGCTGAAATAATTCTGTTACTAAAGTTTAAAAATATATATATTTATACTTGCTTTCTTTTTGAAATATAATGATACACTTCCCAAAAATTAAAGTTAGGAAATTTTAAAGACAATTATTAAGTAATTCTCTTTATCATCTCCAATATAATAGTAACTACCAGTTACTGAACATATAGTTTACCAATTTGTATTAGGGGCTTTACAAACATCATCTTTTTTAATCTCACAACCTCAAAAATTATCTACTACTGTTTTCTAGATAAGACAATGGACGCTTGTATAGAGACTAAATCATTGGTCCAAAGTGACTCAGCTAGTGGTAGAGTAGACACAGAACCCAACCAAATATGTTAGTCACTGCTTTTTTTCCAACAAACTACAGTGACCATTCTCTTCACACAGGCCTCAAAGGCCACTCAACTACCAGTGAAAATTTTTATTTTTAAAAAATTTAGGAAGAGACAACATTAGATGATAACGTTAACTTCTAATACATCAAATTTAATGTATAAATATCACAACTGCTGTGGGAAGTAATTGTGCTGCTTAAACATCAGCAAAAATTTAAAAATACTAGCTCACTCAATATAAAATAATACCAAGGCAGTCATATAATACCAGTCTACAAAGCACTGTTAAATGGAATAGAGTATTGAACTAATGTGTATAATAGGGTAGATTTTGGCACTAATGGTGAATGCATCCCCATGTCCCTGAAAATCCTAAAATTCACAGTTCAGTTGTAGCACATTCTGTTGCTCAAAAAGTGAAGTAATGTTTAGCACCACGAGAGTTATCACATACACAAAGTAGTAAAAACAAGGCCACCCTAACACGAGGCTGATAGGCTGACTGGGTGACTGACTGATCAGGTTTTACATACTTTCCAAAACAAAAATCTCAATCCAATTGCTGCATGTAATATTCAAATTCATGTCTCAGAAAAACTATACATTATTAGTAAATGGAGCTTCAGGGTTATTTGTGAGTATAGGAAGGACAAATGTTAAATCTGGCAATTCTGCTAATCTATCATATCAGGAATATAAAAAAGATTATGACTAGTCCACCAAACCTAATATACTACCTATCAGTAGTACTACAAGAAGTTTATTATATAATTACATAGTTTTTCCTATTAACATAAAAATATTCCCTTAACTAGCTAATGTATATGTTTCAATTATGTACATACGCAACTGTGAATTGCAAGTGCAATTGCACCTGAATGGTAGGAAGGTAGAGAAAAATGTGTAACTTCAAAAAGCATACTCAGTATTATAATTTTCTTTTGGAGTAAAAATATTATTATTAACACAAATTATGGAAATGGCATAGTTTATAATTCTCAAAACGGAATAATATAAAAGGTTAAGACACCATGACCCAGGCTTTTTAAAATCTAATAAAGTGTTAGAGTAATAATGAGTATATAAATTGGTATTCAAAAAAATTTAGTATTAATAGATCAATTGCATATATGCCATAAATACCTATTAAAATTTATTATATAATATTTAACACTAATATTTTTATTTTGAATAATTTTTTTTTAATCTCAGATTTAATTTAAAAACATTAGCTTTAAAATGTTAACAAAAGGGCACCTGGGTGGCTCAGTTTGTTAAGTGGCTGCCTTCAGCTCAGGTCATGATCTCAAGGTCCTGAGATCAAGCCTCACGTCAGGCTCCATGCTCAGTGGGGAGCCTGTTTCTCTCCCTCTGCTGCTTTCCCACTTGTGCTCTCTCTCTCAAATAAAATCTTAAAAATAAAATAAAATAAAATAAAATAAAGTTAATACAGTTTATCCATTCTGGCAGAAATTCATGCAGAATTTTTTTTAAAAATCCTCCCTGAGACTGTTAAAAGTTGACAGATTTGTTATTATAAGGTGTTCCAAACATCTTTTTTTGGGTGGCAACTGAAAAACTGTCATTCACTAAGAAAAGTAGAAGATGCCATATTGTTATAAAAGATAGATCTGGGTAGTTACAAAAGATGATCTATTACATTTTGACATCCTATTATGGTATCAATTGAACACACACAAAAAATGTTCTTAATTTTATACTCATAACTTTTTTTTCTGGAATTTCATTCAAAAGCAGATCTTCAAATAGCATTTCACAACGATCTGCAACTGTATTCAATATATCTCTCTTCATTGCCTATGAAAAAACAAAACAAATTACAGTAAGAAATAAAACCCATTACTTTAGATTTGCACTATTTTATTACCACCCTCCCCCAACATAATTGACTTTCCTATATAATCATGTCCACTAAAATAACTGGTACATCATTCCATTTTTTAATGTCCATTTATTTAACATGCTTATTAACACATTAACAGTTTAATAGCAAATTTGCCTAATCATCATTTAAATAATTAAAACCAAATAAATGAATGAAATTTTCCATCTAAAGAAATAATGCTAGTGTTCCAAATTAGGAAATGTATAACTATGACAAAGTGCCAGTCATCATTTTTAAAATTTCTCAATAGAAATTTTACGGATTACAGAATATTACCTAATAACACTTCCAATGAAGTATTAAAATTAAATTATTAATTATTAAAAAGTTTAATTTCCCTCCAAAGAAATGATTTCAAATGCACTAATATATCACAACTGTGGAGCACTGAATAAATTTGTATAATCATCAGTTCAAAAAAGGCATTTTGAAACAGACATCCTACATATAGAAATCTTAGGACCAATTACATGGTATACTTGGACTAGCCAATAGATTGGGACTTGATTATCAGTTAAAATCAAATTCATATTATGAAATCTGAGAATGAGAAAAATTTTAGGATTTTTGAATAGTTATGTCAACATGCTTCTGTTTTTCATATACCAGTTATTCCTTTTGTACCTGCACAGCATCTTTAACCTTGGGTTTATTGCTATGAATATAGGCTCTGCATTTCACAGCACCCTTAAGGTTTACAGAGCCACTGCAGATCTGGACTGTGGCTGTGGATCTGCGGTCCGAATTCAGAAGCTGAAAGACAAAATCTCTTTAAGTTCTAATAGCCAGCAATTAACTATATGAAACACTTAAACATTATATAAGCCATTTCATGCAGCAAGATAGAATTTTTGAGTGAACCAAGTGTTTGAAAATATTTCCCATAATTAAAAGGCCTTCATATTCCTCCTTACTAAGTGATATATTATTTTCTGAGTTTTTTAAATGTACTCTAATGTTAAACACAACTACATCTAAATTTTTTCTTACTAACATGACCATCTAAAAATACCATTATTTATTTAACATATTCACTAAAAATATATTATTGGCAGATTACTCGGTTAAATACTGTTAAGATGAAAAGATGTGTAAAGATGACATATATATATATATATTTAGTATATCATCTATGTAGTAGGAGATATAAGGTATGCCATATAAGATTTGCACAAAAATAACTGGAATAACAGAGGTTGTGATAAATTTGGTAAAATGATAAGCAGTGTAAAGACACTTATTTATACATTTTGACTTAACTTCCATAGACTAAAAGTAATGCTACATGCTCCCCAGCAGCAAAAAGGCAAGTCAACTGCGGTTGTCACCAGAAAATGACATGAGTGGTTGTAAGCAGTCACTTCCATTTACAAGCTCATTCTTCTGTAATCTAAGGAGTGTTAATTCATGCTTGGTTTTAAGATGTTTCACAGATATTTTTAACCTTATTATTTTAATAAATGCCAAAACAAGGAGAACATTAAAACAGTGAAAATACATCTGGAAGCCTATAAATCACAATGGAAACAAAAATTGTGATTTTAAAAAAGGATACCCCATAAATGAGACATGGTAAAAATAAAAATTCTAAGTATACCTAGAATAAATAGGGTCAATTCTGAAGAACAAAAACAAATCATGCAACTTATGAATAGTGCTGTATGTGCCTCTGCAAAAAGAATTAATCAGGAATTGAGGAGGAAAAATGGTGAAGAAAATGAAAGACAATATGTAGCTACTGAACAGTCAATGTCTAATGTAATTCAAGCAAAGCTAGTTTGTTTTTTGTGTTTTTTTTTTTTTTTTTTTTTTTTTAAGAATTCAAACTTAGCAGCTCCCCAGCCTCGCACTGGTGTCAGATGCGAGAGCCTGTGCTTAAGTAAGAAATCAGTCATTAGAAACATTCAAGCAAAGGTTGGACAACTAATTTTCTGGAACAAAAGGAAACTCATGCATCAGAAAAGGTGACTAATAAACATACCAATAAGAATATGGCTGCACAAATACCAGAATCTGATCAGATAAAACAGTTTAAGGAATTTCTTGGAACATACAATAAACTTACAGAAACCTGCTTTTTGGATTGCCTTAAAGACTTCACAACAAGAGAAGTAAAACCTGAAGAGACCACCTGTTCCGAACATTGCTTACAGAAATATTTAAAAATGACACAAAGAATATCCATGAGATTTCAGGAATATCATATTCAGCAGAATGAAGCCCTGGCAACCAAAGCAGGACTTCTTGGCCAACCACGATAGAGAAGTCCTAATGGATGGACTTTTGATGAAAGATTGCCAGCAGCGATTGTGATGGAAATGAGGATTCATCTGATAGAATCCCCTGAAAGCAGTAGCCACCATATTAAACTGTCTGTCCTAACTTTGGCAAATGGAAACAACGGAGAAACAAAATTGCTATTTACCGAGAATAATCAAAATAGAAGGTCTTATTGTTGAATGAAAATATTAAGATGCAACATTTGTTGAGGCCTTAAGATTTAGCAGCTTGGTAATTTCATTAGAAAAATAAACCATTGTTTCTTCAATTGTGACTGTTAATTTTAAAGCAAAATATGTGTTCAATCATGTATGAGATAGAAAGAACTTTTTATTACTAAAAGTAAAATAAATGGAAATATCACTGAGCAGTTGTTTATACTATATATATATAGTACCATAGTATTCTGACTGGACTGTGGATATGCTGAAATGTTTTTCAATCGCGATCATCCTCCAAGTATTCCTGTTCATTCATGTCTGCCTCAAATTGTTGGTAAATACATAAAATAGTTACTTGCTAATCATTTCAATGCACGATCGTTTCTTGCCTCCCTTCTTGTGTCAGGGTGGCCATTATACATTCGTATACTAGCCATATTTTTCATATGTCTACAGGAAACATCCCATCTGAGACTACCTTGTGAATGTGTAAGAGTTGACTAGTACGCTCTAGTGGAGACTGTGTTTTGTGTTTTGTTCAAAAGCTGAGTCCAACATGAATGATTCTCAGTCCAACATTATACAGTGTATTCTCATCCATGACGTGTGATCAGTGCAATAAAAAGTGAACTGAAGTTAAAAAAAAAAAAAAGAATTTAAACTTAAACACAGTCAGGTTCTTATTGGTAAGAAATTTGTCACAGACTTAATAGTTTAAAAGGTTTCAAGTCTGTTTAAAAAAATGTCTTTCATCAGACCAAACAGCAGGGTGATAATGCTCATATTGTATCTGGAATAAGTTTCCTATGAGACTCGTAGAGATCATCAATATATCAATAAGGTGAGGATGGAGGGAGAGTACTGGGCTTCCCTTATCCACTATGTGGAACTTTACTATTGATGAAACTATTCCATTCTGGAACATAATGCCCTATTTTATATATCTAATATCTAACATATGCTTTATAGTATATGACACACTTATAATAATATATAACATAATAAATCTAACACTATCTAATATTCTATGACATATAATAGTGCCCTTATAAATTAGGGCACTATTTTCCAAAAAGGACTAGACTATATATTACACACTACATACACACATGGAGAATTTTTTAAAAGATGTAAGGATTAACTCACTCCTTTCCAGTAGAAATGTACTTGCATTCTACAAATGTCAACTCCTCCTGGTTTCTTTGGACTTAGGAACAGAGTAGCTTACAAAGAGACTATGGGAACCTAACTTGGTCATAAGTGGAAGAATTTCTGTGACAATGATATGGTATTTTGGAAAAGAAAAGATTCCTCTGGTTATGATGACCAAAAGAAACTTTACATAAGTGGTAGCATTTGGGGTAGATCTTAAAGTACAGACAGGATTCTGATTGTCTGAATGACAGAGAAAAGATGGTACTGGCAAGACACATGGCTCAGAAAATAAATATGATTTTAAAGGCATAGAAAGCAAAGCTCTGAAACGGTAAGTATGAAATTAATGAATAGGTATGCTGAGGCTTGAATTAGACTTTTCTAAGTAGTCAGTGTAGAGCACCTAAGGAATTTTAAACAAGGAGATTAACACAATCAGTGCCTAACCCTTATACATACTCAACAAATACTTTCTAAAAAAACTAATAAGTAAATAACAAGTGAATGAATGCAAACTGTGATTCAGATAGGATAATCTGAGGTTTATATGTAGGATAGACTGGAAATATAGAAGATACTCCAAGAGACGTACAAACAAAGGTATCAGGATTTTCAGAAAAAGAATCACTCTGGACAAGAATGAATAGAGACCAGTTAAGAGTTATATGTAATAATATAGGTAAATTAATAACATTGTAAGACTGGTGGCAGTTAAGACCATAAGGAAAATAGAAGATGAACTTAACACTGCAAAGGAAAAATCAACAAGACTTGATGGAGGTTAAGTAGGAGGAAAGTGACATCAAGTATTTATTGACTACTTATTACATATTAGTCATTCTAAAGTTTCAAGCTGGCTGACCAGTGGAATGATTGATAAAAAGATATTATACTGTATAATAATAAATATTATAATAAATTATCTCATAATATTCTCTCTCCTTTCTGTTTTCCCATAGTCTACACATCTACCAACTCCAATTTTATCACTAAAATAATTTTAAGTAAATTATTTAAAAAACCAAAAGGTCATGTAAGCATATCTAGTAAAAAGCATATAGGTACAGGAATAGCTTTAAAATAAAGGACACATCTAAAAGTACTAAGGACACTCAAAAGTACCAAGAAGAGAAATTGAGAACTCATGTTGAGTGCCATTAAGTCCAATGACAATTTAGTAAATACTCTATTGCCAAATACAGAGAAGGAAGAAAAGAAATTAAAACGTCCTCCTATGCAAATTACTTTTAAGTCTATTTTACTCAGCCAAAAAAAAAAAATACAATATTTGTATTTGTACAAAATATACAATAAAAATATCCTGTTCTGCATGTGTTCTTTTAGGAATAATTAGTGGCTTTAACTTTTTATTCTTCAAGATATCTGACTTTCAATTCTGAAGAGATGTGTAATTTAAAACAACTATATAAAAATATAAAAATTGCTAATAATGTGTGATTTTTACCAAATCAGAGGAGGTATAAATAAACTTCAAAATTAAGTATATGACAACTCTTGGCACATCTGTGCACACATCTTAAGTTGTTAAGAACTACAACTTTGCTCATAAAAACCTACAACCCAAAATATCACACATACACACACGTATGTACGTATATGTTATTTATATATGTTATATATATAAAAAATATATATTTTTAAATTGCTCTCTACTTGATGCTAAAATTTTAATAGCCTTGAGGCAAAAGACCAAAATAGGTTTTATTAAAATAATGCTTCTTGGAAATAAATTTCCTAGAACTAGACACTTTTTACACTTCACATCTCTAAAATTCTTTGACTCTCTAATTATAAATATAAAAACCAAAACAATTTCATTATGATTACTCTAAAAAATAAAGTATTTTAGGTAAGTAGTATTTTAAAATATTTACCAACTGTGTTAGCACTTTGACATCAAAAGAATGACTAGTTGCTTGAACATTTCCTCTAGAAGATTTTTTCTGAAAAAACACAAAAGTTAAAAAACTAGATTACTGAGACTGGAGTGGAATACAAAAGACAATTTAGGAACTATCCTACATATTATTAGGTAACTTAGAGGAAAAGAAAGTCTTATTATTTGTTTTATATTGGCTTTTCCTATAAATATGTTACTTTGTGTATTGTCTATCAATCAGTGTATACTCTTAAAAACCATTACTTCCCTACTTTTATTCCTCTAAAGTAAGGATTGGCAAACTATGGCTATAGGTCAAATCCAGACCACTTCTAGTCTTTGTAAATAAAGTTTTACAGAACACAATCAAAATCATTCATGTACATGTTATCTGTGGCTGCTTGTTGAATAGTTGCCAGAGACCATGTGGCCCACCAAGTCTAAAATATTTACTATTTGGTTTTTTACATAAAGTTCACTGACCCTTGCACTAAAGGGAGAGATTAACAAAGTTCCTCTTCAGATAGATCCAAGCTATTTTAGAAACCTGTATAGATTCCTTCTATAAAATGGTCAAACAGTCTTTTAAACTGCTATCAAAGTAGAACATGTACCTTTAGTTTTAAGCAAGCAGTTTACAATTGGGAAATTAGATAGAATTTAGATGACACTCCCTTCTTCAGATTTCAGAATTCCAATTAATTCAGAAATAATCTCAATCATTTTCTGAAAAAAACATTTATTTGCCCTTTACTTTAAAAGACCTTAGAAATAAAAAAAAAAAAAAACCTTAGAAATAAGTAGATGGAAACTGTTTTCAGGAAGGCAAGAACTAAAGAAAAGTCATCTTTTATTTTTCCTTAAGCACAAATAATTTCATAAGTAAGATGATTTTCTCTCAACTCACCTGTCCTTCTAATAGATCACAATCTTCATCTTTAACTTGTCCATTAATCAAATAAATGCCATTTTCTATTTGCTTAGCCCAGCGTGCAAGTCCATTCTTAAAAGGAACACAACATGGATATCTTTCAGATATATGTCACCTCAATTAAACTCCCTAGGGCCCACTTTTTTTCCACCTAATATACTGAAATATTAATGTGGTAATCAGTCATGGTATTTTATTTTTTGAGTTAACATTTTGCCATTTTTTTCTTCATATATTTTTAAAAAATTTTTGCATATAGTTGACACACAATACTACATTAGTTTCAGGTATACAACATAGTGACCCAATTTATTTATACTTATGCTATGCTCACAAGTGTAGCTCCCATCTGTCACCACACAACACTATTACAATATCACTGACTATATTCCCTATGCTTGCTTTTATTCAGTCTCATAAACAACAAAAAAAAGTATATCCCCAAATTTTGGCAACTTAGCCATATTTAATAATAGTTTTTCTAATCTTTATCCCAAACTAACATTCATATCACACAGTTAGGAGGCTTAATAACTACATGATCACAGTCATAAAATTCAATAATTCCCATTATATTAAAAGTGAGAAAAGAGAAAGAACCTCAAGAACAAATATATAAAGCCGTACTAAAGAGGAAAAAATAAGCAAGCTCCATTTGCTTCCTTCAATAGGAAAAAAGAAGAGAACTGAGATAAGAACAAAAGAATGGTACAGAAATACAAAAGAGGACTGTATACCTTTTTATATAATTATATTTTATGTAACTATATTTTACAATGTACTTAACTGTATGTTAATCAAGAAATATTTATAGAGCACCTATTATGCTAAATACATTAGTATTATAATGCTGTCCTATCTCTAAATTTTTAATGTGGCTGGAGTAATAAATTAGTCACCCATAACAATACTATCATAATTAGCATGTAATTTTTGAGGATTACAAAATGAATGGCATAGACAACCAAAATAAAAGCAGATTATCTGTTCAGCAATCACTAAAGAAAATTCATTTTGCCCTGATACCTTTGTATTTTTCTCCAGAGTATAGCTGACAGAAGTGGTAGACAGTGGGATGTGAATATTAATATGAACTGTGCACTCTAATGAAAGCCATGAAGTTGATAGTCCATTTTGATACTTCCAATCTGCTGGTTTTGCTGAACTCTTTAGCAGTGGTGAAGGTGGAAAAACATAAAATATGTGATTTAGGTAAAATACATGGATCAATAAAATATAAAATGTACAACCTAATAGATCATACAAGCTGATAGCTAACATATTTGGCCAACTTCTTTCATTAAAGGGCAACAGGTTAAACCTAAATAGAAATAAAGCATGCATTAAATCCACTGTCCTTCAATACATTCCAGACAGCCTTGGCAACTCCATCCCCCAGTGCTAGGTTAAAAAGAATCAGTTCTCTGGTTCTCAAATGTAACTTCAACAGTGTCAATTCAGAAGCTTCTGTGTGGAGCAAATAATCACTGAATGACTATCAGGTGCCAGATGTTCTCCTTTCTGTCCTATCTTCTCTCAACACAATACTGCGAAGTTACTTTTTCATATTGCTTTTAGACACCTTAGCAAAATGTCAGTCTGGATTCTGCTAGTCGGTAGCTTGCTTACTAGGCAACGTAACTACCAAAAGCCCAGATGCTTTTACTACCAACCTCTCAAATATAATACTGAATGCATAAATAGGTAGGGGGAGCTTAAGAAAAATATCTGAACAACAAAAAAATTTTTTTACTTGCTTGTAATGAAATTAATCGTATTTCAAAACAAAAAGTGCAGGTGGTTGTGGACATCGATAAGAAGTGAAAGCACTGAAAATTATTAAAACTAAATAATTGAATTTTATTTTAAAAATACTTTGTAATACAAAAATCTTTAAAAAGCAATTTTTCTTACCTTTGGATCATGGATATCATAAGTTCGACAAAATATTCTTTACTGATTAAGGATAGAAATAAAAAGAGAATTCCTGATAATCAAAAGAAAATAAACTATCAAAAAATAAAAATAAAGTACATGCATCCAAGAGTTTTTATAAAATCATACCACTTCATATAAAGATATATAGACATATATACTTATATGTATGTTTGCACAAATACATATATAACTTGTAAATAAACATATACATATTCATATTTTGTATAAACTAATATATATGTACACAAAAACTGTTCTGACTATAATACTTGTGGTGCTTTAAACTATTCCCTATTGCTTAAAATCCTGCTAATCACAATGAATAGAATGGAAGCACTTGCAGAATTTTCCTCAAATACATACCCTCTATAACAAATAGGAGTGCTGTTTTGAATGGAGTCAAGTCTGAAAATGTTTATTGGGTCAAAGGGTCTGTAAATGAGTTACAAGCTCAGCTTCTGCAGTAATGATGAGTTTTTGAATTTTGTCTTTTCCAAGTCTTAATTTACTGGTCCCCTGCAGTGCTTCGCTCCCTTGGTGTGGCTGCCTCTGCTACTCTTGCCCTGGCAAGATGTAGAGGAAAGAAGCTAAGGAGGCCCTAAGGAGGCTTTTAGTGTCACTTGATCTTGGCTAAAGAGATAAACATTTCCTGGATGTCCTACACTGTCCAGCTCAGTAAAATCTGTGCTCTGAATTGGACATTTTGAATTGGAGGTGAAAATTTAACATGATACAAGCCATTACTTTGCCTAAGCTGTCAGATGGGCATCGACCTCTCTTGTAGAGGACCTACTGAGCATCAAAAAATGGGGTAGTTGGCTGGTAAAGAGCTCAGAATCCCCAGCCCTTGCCACCTTTCTTAAACTCTTTAACAATCCTAAGACATGATTAACAACCATTATCTCTATTATTATTACTGGCAGTCCTAATTATGTGTTATTTGAAGGAAAAACTTCCAAATTATGCCTGTTTTTAAAATACAATTTAAATAAATGTTTCGGGAAAAAACTGCAGGAACATTATTTTGATATCATATACTTTAATATAAACACCTAAATAAAAGATACTTTTTTGTAGAAGAACAAATGTGAAGTGTCACTCGTTCTGAGATCTCCTCTTCTGTGAAATTCCACAATCTCCTTTTATTCATAGATTTTTCCATAGCAAATACTAGCTGAAAGAGAGCAAAACACACAACTTAATGCAAAGTAAGAGAACAAAAGTGAGTGCAGAAAAAAGATAATTATAATGTCTCTAAGCTCCTAATTAGCTTTAAAATTCCATGATTCTATCATTAAATTTTATTTTTTCAAAAGAAAGAGTAAAACTGATTATTAACTTTTTGGATTCCATTTTCAGGGATCTATAAAATTTGGATTCTAAATGTAAAAATATAAATCACAGTCATTAATCAACTGGACATAAGAAATTAATTCTGGGTAATTAGGATTTAAGTTTAGAAGTATAGAATAAAGACTATTTTAATTAAAATGAGAAATGACAAGTGACTTTTAAACTACAAAAATGAAGCAGGTCACCCTTTTGGGATTTCTTCCTAAATATCACAAAAGATGTAAGGCACTATACAAGAACACATAAAATAGAGTGGTAACAAACTAAAGTGAAAGAAAATCAGAAATAGTGACATACATTTATGCCAGAAATAAGAATTATAAAAATGCATACCTGATATGAGCAAAGGGGTCATAAATTTGACTCTAAACCTCCTAATAATAATATGCACAGACAAACCTAATCTGTTACCTAATTCACATGGTCCATAAACTGAACACAATTGATGAGAAGAGGCACAACTTTCTTAATAATGATACCAAAAGAAATTTTTTCAAAGGTGATAGTATGTAATAAAACAAAGTTCTCAACAATGACCTGATGGGAGACACTAGTTTTATAAGGTTACTTCTTACAGAGTTCCTCACTACAGGCAATGGAAGTAAAGTCAGAAAATGGAAACTTGGGGCGCCTGGGTGGCTCAGTTGTTAGGCGTCTGCCTTTGGCTCAGGTCATGATCCCGGGGTCCTGGGATCGAGCCCCACGTCGGGCCCCCTGCTCCGTGGGAGGCCTGCTTCTCCCTCTCCCACTCCCCCTGCTTGTGTTCCTTCTCTCACTGTGTCTCTCTCTCTGTCAAATAAATAAAAAATCTTAAAAAAAAAAAAGAAAGAGGACCAACTATTTCTCTCTAGCACCGAGCCCACATTCACCCTATGCAATCCAGTGCCAACCAGAAAAGGATGCACAACCAATGCGATTAAAAACACATACATTTAGATTACATTTCAAAATGTCAAGAGGATGAACAACTGTGAAAGGTATACATTTATTTAAAAGGGAAAAAACAGCAGAAAGTTGAGTAACTTTCCAGGGGGGAGGAATATCTCCATTTTCTTCCCTTTCTCCCTTAGGTAAAATTGCAAAGATTTAATGTGGGACATTAGACAGGAAAGGTTACAAAACTGGAAGAATCTGTACCAACTGTGATTCTTACTAGCTGCACGCTTTTTTACTAGAAAATGTTTTTTGGAGATTCTGTGGGGTTTTGCACGTCTCAGGATTATAAGGGCCCCCCCTCTCTTGGGGTGGGAAAGAACTTTTTGAAAGCTGCCTGCACAAAATTTGCTTTAGATTTGGGCTTAAGGGGAAACAGCTTGTAAGACCTTCGTATTTATTTATAGACTATGTTACCCAATTTACTGATATGGGAATAAAAAAAGGAGAGGACTAATGATAGATACTCTGTCCAGGAATAAAGAATCTGATTATGTTTTACTCTCAGGATGTTGAGAATATTGAACAGGTGAAGAATCACAAAATCTATCAACTTCACATTATAGCAATCACTTGGAACTAAAAGGAAGCTCTAGCAGAATATTGCTATTGTATAAGAAAAATTCTTAAACCATTATAATTTGTCTCATAATAGTAAAAAATTATCTTTAAACTTAAAGCTATTTAAAAATATATAGCTTTGATTGAAAATAGAAATATTGACATTTTTTTTTTACACTCAAAATACCAAGCAGTTGGATGGAAAAAGCGGTTTCAACATAATCCCAGCATAAAGAATTATGGAATGCTAATCTAAATATGCCTAGGATCATTATTTATAAGTATAATCAATTAAAATATGACATAACTTTGGGGCGCCTGGGTGATGCAGTTGGTTAAGCATCTGACTCCTAATCTCAGCTCAGATCTTAATCTTAAGGTTCTGAGTTCAAGCCCCATGTTGGACTCCATGCTGGGTGTGGAGCTTGCTTAAAAAAAAAAAAAAGTAACTTTGATCATATTAAGAATTTTGGTATTTCAGACTTACTCTATGCAGGGCATTCTGAAAATCATTTCCCATTTCTAAAGTTGTAATGATAAATACTCCAAGAACTAAAAGTCCCCCTGGTAGCATTCTGGACACCTAAAAATAAAAATATAGTATTAGTTAACATAAGCATTTGCCCTTATATGCAATCTTTTGTGTTTGATAAGCTAAATATTAAATCAGCCAAATACTCTTGAGTACCAACTATATGCATAGCATTGAGGTGGGAGCTTTGAAAAAATGGGTTAAAATATTGAGAAATATTTGGTAACCATGACGAATGGGCCGTCGTTATATACACCATCTTCCTAGAGTGTCCTTACTTTTTTGCCTTTATAACTAAAGCTATTTAATACCATTAGTAATGACACCCTTTAGCTACATCAATTAGCAAACCCCTTTCTCACAAGATCACAGACTGAAATACCTTCTAAAATTTTTTCAATGGCTTCTACTGTCACCTAAATAATATATAAATTTATCTACTACTGGTATTTCAGACCCTTTAAAATCTAGGTAATCTGATATTCAGAGCCTCACTTGATAATACTTTCCCTGAAATACCATACATATATCTGGCTAACTCTATACCTTCATTCAGACTGCTCCCTCAGCCTAAACTGACTTTCCCTTACCTTCTATGTGTCTGAACTCTACTGAATACTTCAAAGTCAGCTTGAGGAAGCTGCCTTCCCTGATACTTTGATCTCCCAACTCCCACAAGACTTTGGTGTAGTTTTCCCATGGAACTTATCAGACAAGGCTGTGTTATAATTACTTGTATTCAATGGTCTGGAAGTTCTTTAAGGGAAGAAGTGATTCTCAACTAACTCTGTATACCTATTAATATTCAGAAGATTACTAAAGTTTGGGATTTGAAGAGAGGGAATCTGACTTGAAAATCCATTGTTTCCTATTTTTTACATCTCTTTATTATATTGCATATGAATGTTATTTCCAATTTTTCTTTAAAAATAATATTGTAAAAATTCTAGCAAGGCTTTCTGTGTTCATGAATTATTTGCTTAGAATAAATTTCTTGAAGTGGATTACTAGTTTATGAAGTTATGCATATTTTTAAGGTTTCTGATCCACACTACCAATTTGTTCTCCATAATATGTTATTTCCCTTCACGTGATTGTGGCTAGTTCTTAATACACATGGACTTCTTTCTACCATCTAAACTCAGAGATCAAAGTGCTTTTTTAATGTGTACTCAGTACATAAGAAAACTGATCAGAAAGTTCAATCTTCTTAGATAGCATAGTGTATTCCTGAATATATTTACATTGTGTCTGCTGGTGGTTCCCTATGATTTCATAAATTCTATTCATTATAGTAGCGCAAGCCTGACATATAAATAAAAAAAAAGTTTTCATATTTGGCATGGAAATATGCATATTTTCAAAATCACGAACACATAAAAGTAGCTGTTTCTTCCTAGAGGCAAAAAGGTTAACTTATTTTGCTATCAAAATTTTATGTTTGTATGCGTATGTATATGATACACATCTCTCTCTATATATAGGTAGGTATGTGCTATATACATATGGATAAGTATATAATTTTACAAGAAACCAAAAACAAAATTGGAGTCTAAAATTATTTAGAAACCATTGGGAATTTAAGTTTAAAATATTTAATATTTTCATTAGATGATATTAAAAATTTCTTAGATTCTTTTACTACACACAGCCCCCATCACAAACACATGCACACATACAGATAAATGTGCATCTCTGAAAATTTTAAAGTTGATGGGAGATGGAAATGATTACTTTTACCTTACTCTAAAATTTCCTATTAGTTGACATAATCCATTCAATGACTACTTTCAAGTGTATTTACTCACCATTCCCTCTCACCCACTCCCAAATCTGTTTCCTTCTATGAAATTGCAACACCATCTTCCTAAACATCCAGGTTAGAAATTTCTGTCATCTTTAGCTACTTTCTCAAATGCTCTTCATTCCCAGTCTACTTGGTCACTATATCATCTTGCTACTAGCTCTGTGACTGGAGTGTTTTGGCAGTGAAGTTTTAGCTCACTGCATTAGTTAATTCATGCATTCATCTATTCAATATTTTGGAGTTCTTGTAAACCATGGAAATACTATGCTTAGCATTGAGGATATACCATAAACAAAACAGATGTGATCCGTCTTCACAAAGCTTAGTCTAGAATGGGCTCACATCATCTTTTTTTCAACTATGACACTAACTGATGTTCAGTCTTTCTACCCTCCATTTACACTATATCAAGGTATTGAAATTATTTTCTAAATTACTGATCAATCATATCAACTCCTTCTCAAGATAGGGAGCTCTGAAAGTTTACCACAGAGCTACTATCTATCAAACAAACTCCTTCTTAAGATGGCACTCCAAAACCATCTATAAACTGGCCCCTTCCAACCTTCTGTCTAAATACATTCTTTTAAATACCCATGTTTCAGTTATACCCAATTGTTTGCTCCACCCCTACCTCTTCCCCTGCCTTTAACTTTCATGCCTTTGGGTCATGTATTCATACAGTCCTTTGTGTGTTCAATGTGTTCTCCGACTTCTACTGGCAGTCCTATTCATCTTACAAGTTCAGAACCTTCTGTGAAGCCATGGGCAAGTATTTAATTATTCACCATTCTATATTCTTATAGCACTTTTCTACTTTTATCCCATTTCTCTTGTGGTAATAATGTCTTTCACTTTGGTTACAACATACATTCTAAGGACATTAAAAAGAAGCTAACTAAACCATCATTTTATTCTCTCAGTACCTATGTTAAGTCTTTAAAACAATCTGACCAGCAACTTTATTATCAATAACTAGTATTATTTTAAAGAATACTTGGAAATAAGCTAAAGGACCAATAACAAAGAGAAGTTAAAAAACAGTGCATAAAGGTTAACAATCTAAAAGCACAGTATATAAAGTCAAAGGCTTCCAAATCAGACTGCCTGGGTTCAAATCCCAGTTCCATCACTTATTATTGTAATCTTGAGTGGGTTATTTAAACTTAAGTAAAAAATACTTTTTAAAATTCGACACAAGTAATCAAAAAATGAAAAATACAATCATTAATCATGGATGAAACAGAACAGAAAATACTTCTATCATTGATATACTATACAAGTTTTGAAAACTTAAAAATGAGCACTCTGAAATCCTAGTCTAGTAACCTGAGGATGAAGTGCTTTTATTTTGTTAGTCAATAAGCACAACTTAACTATATAAAAAGACAAATATGATGACCTGGTTGGCATGTTCTGTGGCCCATTCTTCATCCAAGTTATTCAACTTAGCTTTTTGTTGATGTGTGAGGTTCTCGTTTTGTTCCTCTTTGGGTGGTGTTCTAGTGGCAAGAATGACATAATCCTTTTGTGAAGAACACTTAAAAACAAATTAGAAAAGCTTATTAGAGTGACATCTGATTGAAGAATATAAAGCTCTTGTGACATGCAAAAACAGTAATATTCATAGCAGCTTAAACTGTTAATACTTACATTATAATGGAAGATATGGGGAAACCAATTTTCATGAATAGCCTTACAGTGTTTCCCTCACACATCATTTATTTATATACTTAATATCAGCCTCTTATTTGTTTGGGCATTCTGAATGTGAATCATATAATGGTCTTTAAAAACAGCTTACTGGATGAGTGAATATACTGTACTTTAACTTAAATATGCTTGATCAATTTTCTAGTTATTACATTTATCTTCTAAATAATCTGAACAGATGGAATGGTTCAGCAGATATAAAAACTCAGTAAAATAAAGCAACAAATGACCTTGTCTTTCTTACTTCCACTGAAACAGTGATAGTAGGGAACTTGTAGATGTGTATCCACAGAAAAGCAAAGGGGATGTGGGATACATAATTGAAGCTGTATCAGATTTGTGTTCCTCAGTTTTAAGAGCACTTAAATGGTAAACCAAGGTGGGATATCTGAAGATAAATTCAGGGAAGTTTTAATAGCTCAGTCTCACTACAGTGAAAGTTTGCTGTAAAGAAAAAGTAAAAATAAGGCAGATAAAACCAGTTAGCATGGTGTCATTCTTATACATGACCTGAAACTGCCATTATGAGTATCATCCTGGAATAGAAAATAAAGGAAGAGAAATTATTTCTACAAAAGTTATTTCCTGAAAGTTACATTCAAATGCACAAAGGAAAAGGTAGGTGCTGATTAAGAAAGCATGACTTTAAAAAGAAAAAGAAACTGACCCAGAGAGTAGGAAACAGGCAAGCTTGAGGGAAAGAAGAAAAAAGTGATGAGCCCTGGAATAAAGAAAAAGAAACATACTGGAAAGGATGAAAAGACAGCATAAGGAAAGATGGGAAGGAAAATCCTAAACTGTGGGAGACTTATTTGTAAGATGGTGGTTTTGCCAAGCTCTCTAGAAACAGCCTATGTAAGGCAAGTTTGGAAGAGGATTATTTCTCCCTGACCTTTTATCTCTACTGAGGATGCCTTTCTCTGAGACTCTTATTCCCTTAAACTTTCTTAAATATAGGGAAGTAGAAAATCTTAAATAAAAAGTTCCTAACAAAAAGAGCCCCATACTGGATGCAAGTAACCTCAATCAAAAAGTATTCAGTGCTGAGCCCAAGTGGCTCAGTCAGTTGGATGGCTGCCTTCGGCTCAGGTCATGATCTCGGGGGTCCTGGGATCAAGTCCCGCATTGGGCTACTTCCTCAGCAGGGAGTTTCCTTCTCCCTCTCCCTCTTCTCCTCTCCCCCTCCCCGCTTGTGCTCTGTCTGTCTCTCTCTCTCTCTCAAATAAATAAAAAAAAACTTAAAAAAAAAAGTAGTTCAGATTATTACCAAGAAGGGTAGTTTGGTTGTCTAAGGAGAGGCCTCATAGGGTAGTGTTACCTGGGTGAATAGTACAAGGTCTACTCTCTGTCTTACAAGTTAAGAAATCAGATTTGTGAAAAAGCTGAGAATGACCTGGTCTCTCAGGGCTAGACTGACATTAACTAAGCTCATTCAGAATGATGCTAAAAACAAGAATACCATGAAGGAGTGTGAACACATTACTCTTCTTGACAGTACAGTCTTTGTAAGTAGATAACATGGGGCTCAAATTACAGGAGGAAGTAGCTTCAAAATCTGGATAGAATCGGAAAAAGAGAAGTTAATTATGCAATTTGAAGGTTTTAAGGCATTATGATAAAATATTCAGAAAGAAAATTGTCACAATAAAACTCTTTTTGCTTCTAGGTATCAAAATCAAGTCCTTGGGCCACAGTGCACTCTCCCCTAAATAGTGTTTAGGTAGAGTAGCCAGTTTGTCCCTGACTCTCCTTTTTTTGTTGCTTTCTACTGCTGGCCTGTCCTCCCTGCTGATTAACATATTTTTTCTTCAATTATAATAAATCAGCAGATGCTTATGCTTTTTAAAGTAACTGCCCAAATCTCTGTTCCATTTTGTGTTGATTTTTAAGGCTTAACTCCAAAAGGGAAATAAAATTTGTCTTATTTGCAAATTTCTCCTATTCCCTTTCCCTCTCTCCACTGAATCAACGTTAAAAAAAAATTCAGTAAGATGAGTACCATAGCATGTAACAAAAGACATGACCACTATTGCCATAAGACTGAGATAAAACAAACAATGGGAATAAAGTTGTCAGAAGCTACTTTTGCAAAGAATTAGACAACCAGGAATTAATAAAGATTAGAAGAGAGTAAAAAACACCTGGAAAGACAATAAAATACGTATAATTTGATTAGTGAAATTCTAATTTTAGAGTTTCTACATTATGAGTTACTTTTACATTGTCAAAAGGGAATGCGTTCTGACTTAAGCAAACCTGGGCTAGGTTTGTCCTGCTTCTCCACATTTTTCCTCAAAGACCATTTTAAGTTCTTCTACATTCCATTCCTCCATTCCCTAACCTTGAGCTTACCGTTAAATGGCACATTTTAACTTTAAATAAAGAGGTAATTTGTTTTATCAATAAATGCACTAAAAGATACATACCTGCCCAATTAAAAGACCAGAGACAAAAGCCTTTCCTTGAAGATTTATGTTTGAAAGATACTGGCCAACAGTCTCTTCTACAATGTAGGTTCTTCCCATTATTAGGAACTAATTCACTCTCCTAAATTACAAGAAAAAAAATATACACCATTTTTAGGTAAAAATATAATTTGCTATGTTTTTGTCATGGGGTTGTATAGAGACAGAAGTGGTACCATCTTGACACTATCCCATGCCTTACAGAGATTGCTTCTTAAGTAGGGTATTCTTTCCTGCAAAGTTCAAATTTAGCTTCAAAATTCTCAACACAGTACTGCTGGAAATGACTACCAGTCACCTAGAGTTGACATAAAAGATAAAAACCCACTTCCATATCTAAGATAGGGGAGAGAACACTAACCTACTAGTCAACACACCTGATTTTTTATTTAATTTGCTACTCCTTAGTTGTATCATCTTTGATAGCCTCTTGCTGAACCTCAATGTGCTCATTTCTAAAACAGGAAAGAGGACAATTTCTGAGCTGCTCTTAGGAGGTAGAGAGAACCAAATTCACTTACTCAATAAGCATACTATGAAGAATTACTATGCGCTAGAAATTATGCCAAGTGGGATGGCACAAAGATGAAGAATACTTGACCTATGCCCTTGAGTAACTCATAGTATAATTAGAATTATGGAATTCATTAAGTAGCAATGCAATAATAATGAACATCTACATAGTTTCGATTTTGTATAAGGCATTATTCTAAGTACTTTATATATGGTAACATCTGTAATATTCACAAAAACTCCAGGAGATAGGTACTATTATTATAACCCTTGTTTTATAGATTAAGAAACCAAAAGGAAGAAAAGAAATGTAACTTCCCCAAGCAACAAAGCTGGTAAATGGCAAAGGTGGGATTTAAACTCAGGCAGTCTAGCCCTAGAATCCATGCCCTTAAATGCTATGTTCATACTGTGGAATCATACCTCGTCTCTCAATTAAACCTTTACAAAGGGTGGTTCCTGTTCTGTGCGCTCTCTCACTCTCTCTCCAGTTTGTAAAGGACAGTTGCAGCATTTTGAATAGAAATAACAGTCACTTGAGCTGTGTAAAAAGTTTCAATCTTATTTAGTACAACAAAGTCAAAGCAACTGCAGATGAGCTGGGGTGGTATATCTGCCATCAGCAAAGTAAACTGCCAATCACAATGACTTTGCATTACTCTAAAAGTAAAGCCCAAAGAATTGATTCCAGTTTGAAATTGCCTACTGGATGCTGTTTTTTTCAAAGAGCCTGTTCAGTTTTGTCTCAAAATGCATTAAATTTCTCCCCAACTCTTTTCCAACAACTGTGCAAGTAAATTGGGTTTGCACAAGAGTTATTTTTAGACTAAGTCTAGAACTGCCCATCTAAATCATTAATACTGCTATAAATTTAAAGGCTTTCCACTTTTAATAGTGCCTTAATGTATTAAACTTTCCTCTTCCTCATCATGCTATCTTAATAATTCTCAATTATTGCAAGAAAAAGCAGTGACAGTGACTCCAAAGTTACATGTAACTTCCCAATCTTATTTTTTCCAAGGTGTGACCCAGCAATCATATTACTTTAATGCTTCTTCAAAACTTCAAAATATAGTTGACCATACCTTACTAAAGGTACATTACTAAAAACATAGATCTTGCCTAAAACAGTTCAATTTATCCTGAAGTGTTGTGTGACAACACAAGCTATGCAAGTTGTCCAAGCACTGTGACTTGAGACAATTCAATCTCTTTGGATGCTGGTTTCCTAGTTTATAAAATAAAGAATTTGGATCAGGCAACTCTGAAGATCTATCTAGTTTTAGGATTGTGATTCCGAGTACAGAATATCTGCATTTTCCAAATAGTAGATCATTAATAGTGAGCCAAGGGCATAGCACAGTACTACGCATACCAGCAACCTTAATTAAAGTGCTTATATAAAATATTTTGGGGGAAAATTAATTTATCCTTAATAATATTCACAAAAGGGCTGCTGCTGTGGGAACTGAGGGGGGGAATGAATTGGGAATGCTTTATTTTCAATGAAGAAGCTAAGAAGTTCTTTCGGAAGAATAATTAAACATGAAATAATCTACGGATTCAGCATAGAAATCACAGAATTACAATCTGGAAACAAGTAGTTCTATTATGGAGGCAAGGTGATAAGCGGTTTTTAAGAACGTGTTTTAAAACTTTTGTTCTAACAGTTTTTCCATCTTAAAAACACAAACATATGGTAGCACTTTCTACAATATTACCTTAAAATAAAAACAAAGGCTACACTCAAAGTCCTCCTGCTTTACTTTAAATCCTCTTCCTGAAAAATGAAACGGGCTCCCTAAATTCCTGTTGGCTCGTTGTTACCCACCCCGCCACATACACACAAAAGGCATTAAGTACTCCATCTTAAAGTAAATTTTGTCATAGGGCGCCTGGGTGGCTCAGATAGTTAAGCATCTGCCTTCGGCTCAGGTCATGGTCCCAGGGTCCTGGGATCGAGTCCCACATCGGGCTCCCTGCGGGGAGCCTGCTTCTCTCTCTGTCTCTCATGAATAAATAAATAAAATCTTTTAAAAAAAAAGTAAATTTTGTCATAAATGGACTTGAGTGTGGTACCGGAGTGTCTGCCCATACGTTTCCTACACTCGGTCCCTTTCCATCTTCCTTCAGAAGGAGGCTCTCTGAGCCCGAATGCACACACTCAACCCTCACACAGAAGTATTACACCCGTAGGCTGACTCACCTGCACTCAGAATGTGCCCGCCTGACAAATCTGTCGAACTGTCAGTCCTCCTGAGAAGGAGCTTTAAGGTGCAAGTTTAAGCCTCCGAGGGCCAGATTCCCCTCGGGTCCAAATTCCACAGCCAATGAATTCATCAGAAAGCGACAGACTTCCCACACCTCACTTCCCACTGCAAACCGAGGGTCTCTGGAGTCAGGTGACGCGGTCTGATGACGCACGCTGCCCCCCTTCCTTCACCGCAGCGCCTCAGCCAAAGCGACTGCGGTCGCCACCCCGCCCCCTTCCGGGCGCCATTGAGAGCGTGGCGGTAGCCCGGCGCCTGCCGTCCAGCCCGCCCGGACCGATGCCCTCTAGTGGCTCAGTGTCTAGAAGCCGCCAAAGAGGACGACCCATGGCATCCCGGAGCTTTGACGGTAAGGTCGCCTTGCTTTTCAGGGTGGGACGTAAGTTGAATACTCTGTGGCGCCACCTCGCGGACAGCGGTCATGCTGCCGGGGGAAGGAGAGCCGGGGGGCGGGGAGAAAAAAAAGGAAGCGGAATGGGCGGTGCGCAGTCAGGCTCACCGAAGGGATTGAGGAAAACACTACGTTTCCCACAGGCCCGCGCGGCTTGAGGCGGGTGGACTGGGAAGCCGGAAATCAGACAGGGTCAGAGGCCGCGGCCGAACTCGGATTCCCAGGGTGCCCAGCTTCCGGCGGCTGCGCGCGCACTTCGGGCGCGAGCGCTGTGGCGCGTCTGGTGCCGGCCCTAAGGCAGGACTCTATTTCCCAGGGTCCCGCCGCGGGAGTCTCCGGCGGGCAGGCGCACGCGAGCCACGGAGCGAGGTGGCCGAGGCGGCCGCCCAGGCTTGTGGGTCCTCCTGGTCTTCGCCTTTCTTCTCGGTTTCTGCTCCACCGGCTGCTGGCCCCGCCGCCTCCGGCCCGATCGACATGGCGGCGGTGTTGCAGCAAGTCCTGGAGCGCACGGAGCTGAACAAGCTGCCTAAGTCCGTCCAGAACAAACTCGAAAAGTTCCTTGCTGACCAGCAATCCGAGATCGATGGCCTGAAGGGGCGGCATGAGAAATTTAAGGTGGAGAGTGGTAAGTGGTGACGCTCTTCCCGCCCTTGATTCTGGGCCCGACTCCGTAGCTATGGCTGGTCTTCTCCCCTTGCAAGCTCGCTTTCTGTCTACGGCTTCACTGGTGGCATCGCTTCCCCGGCTCCTTACACCCCACTAGGCCTTCTCTAACCCGTTCCCACAGTTTGAAATGGAGCTCTTTTGTTTGTTTTAAACTGAATTTACACTTCGTTCCGTCCTTGTAATTAGTGTGGTCTCACGTAGGGACACTTAATGTTCGGCGCACAGAAATTGTGAAGATCGGGACATGTTTACTCCGGCCTAGCGAGAGTCTGCGACCCCTATCTCTAAGCTTAGAGTACCCTTTCTTTATGTTGCTTTGCTAGTAATTTCCTCTCACGATTCTGGTCACCTGGATTCAGAGGTCTTTGTCTAATTGACTACTTCGTGCTTCTGTTTTTTAGTCTTTCGCGCTGGTCAGGTAACGAACTAGTTGGTCGCATAAATGAGTAGGTGCATAAGACAGCGTTGGAAACACAACGAACGTAAATAAGTTTGATATATCGGATTTCTCTCTAAAAGTTGGAGTTTAAAGACCTGTTTATAGTTACTTACAGTAGACCCTCAAATAAGTTACCGGTAATAGTAAGTTGAATATCCGTGAAGAAAGATTGAGACCGTAGTAATTACCGTTAGTGAAATACAAACTGTTATTTGTCCTGGTTTACTTGGGGGCGTGGGGGGTACGTGCTGTTTTTGCTAAATTGAAAATTCTGAATACATTATCACTTCAAAAAATGTAATTATCCAGCAGAATTGGTGTCGAAAAGTAATTCTCTGAATCCCAACTCTGAAAATACACTGCGTCTGTTCATTAATTTACACATAAGTATCGATTAGTCTTCTGTGTGCTTGATACTGTGCTGAACAGTACACACTTTTAACACAACCTTTTAAAACAAAGCAGTTTTTAATTTTTTTGTACGTGGTGTCTGCTTTATACTAAAATGTCTACTAATGTGTGGGGAAGGTACTAAGATAAGTAAGACGTGTTGCCTACCTTGAAGAATTTCAGTCATGTGGAATAGACAGAAATTGGAAAACCCCCTGTAGGTCTTACTTTCTTTTGTCATTTGGAAGTTGGAAATGTTAAAGTCCTTTCAGTGATCTAATTATCTTTACTCAAATTCTGTTATTTGGAGTGCAGTTCGAATACTATGTCTTAAATATTAAAATCAACATTGTTAAAAATAAGTAGTATTGACAGTGTGTATACATGTGTGTTTGATTTTAATTTTTTTCTCTGCTTCTGAAGAACAACAGTACTTTGAGATAGAGAAGAGGCTGTCCCACAGTCAGGAGAGACTTGTGAATGAAACCCGAGAGTGCCAAAGCTTGAGGCTTGACCTAGAGAAGCTGAGTAAGTATTTTTACATCCTTATTTTATTCTTGTAGTATGGAGATCTTTAGGCACTCTTTTGTATGCTCTTGAAACATTGACTTACTGTTTACGAAAATACTGATTGTCATTGTTTCCATTTATGGTGGTATTTTGAGTTTTCACTTGATGGTAGACTTCACTGAGAATATAAGGCATAATTAATGGTCAGGAGACCTGGGTTCTAATTCTGACTGCTATTAAAAACTCTTTTGCCTTATGTAAATCATAACATATAAAATGGCTAGAACCACCTGTCCATCTGCTTACATAACTGTACAGATCAAATGAGAGATTTTCGAAAGCATTTTTTAAAGTCATAAAGCACTATGCAATTGAAAACATAATTAAGGAGAGAGAATTATTTTTAATTTGTTGAAGATTAAAGTTTATTGGTTTCATTATTATATTTTAACTGTTACATTTCTTGTAAGTGTTTATGAATCCCAGGATATTTCCTCTTTAAGACCTGTTTCTTGGAAAAGATGAGTAATTTCCTTTTTTTTTTTTTTTAAGTTGTATTTATTTTTAGAGAGAAAGTACAAAGGGTGGGGGAGAGGATCTTAAGCAGACTCTGCGCTGAGCATGGACCCCCACATGGGGCTCGATCTCATGACCCTGAGATCATGACCTGAGCTGAAACCAAGAGTCAGACACTTAACAGACTGTTCTACTCAGGTGCCCCACATAATTTACTTTTTAATAAGTTTACATATATCATTAAGTTCTAGAAGGTACACAAGATCTTAGTTAAAGGTCCTGGTATTTCTTGGGAAAATGATGTATATTCTGTGCTATGCTTATAATAGGAGAAAGCAAATGTCAGAAAAGATCTTTATAGAATGGGGGCATCATATGTTATTAGATATAGCTGGATTTTCAATTTGGGAACACAGGAAGCTAATAAGAGAATGGTTAACACCTAAGCCTTTTTTCTTAACCAGGTCTGTACCTATCAACTATTTAGGTCATAATTTTTTTCTAGCTAATTTTGAAGCACTTAATTTTTAAAATATGTGGCATATATGTACAGTGGTATTTATACACATGTAATGAGGGCATAAAATTTAAATTTATCGAGTAGCTAGATCTGGTTCATCATCTGTATATGGTTCTGCCTTGGTGTAGTAACTAGGTCTGTAGAGCTGAGGTGCTAAAGAATTTCAGGAAAATTACTGTGATTATAGCTTCTTTTATATGATCTGGAAGTGGGAGGAGGAGGAGAATATCAGGATAAACCTAGACACACATCTAGTATGCCTCTCTGGGGTATATACAGTTAAGTTTGTGTTTTTTTGGTTTATCATTCCATATCTGTAAGTTTGGAAAACAGTAAGTAATATTAATGCAAAATAGAAAATTCAGGTTAATTTAACAGGGTTTTCCCCTATAATAAGCCAGTTTAAATAGAACTAAAGATTGGAAGTAGTAATAATGTATTTATTTATTAAATTGCTAGCACATAATGTAGATGTGTTTTAGCGGAAGAAAGTTTCAGAAAGTGTATTCTTCCTAGTTATCTGCATGCTTTTAGAGAAGAAACTATACGAGGGGAGCTAGACCATTTTAAGTGGAGATTGTTGGGATTGATAATTCAGTTTCAAGCATAATTTCGTTTCCTCCATGTTGAAGGCTCTTTTTAGAGTGATGAACAAGCTGAATCATAATTATCCATAGTTGTTATTTACTCTGTGTACGTTTTATATAGTTTAAATGTTATTTATTTTCTTGATCTTGTTTTTTTAACTCAAATTTTCTGATTTGTAAGTTTAATTCATTGTTATGATTGACTTAGAAGAGTCACTGAAAAATGGTTAAAGTGATGATTATATATACTTTTTCCTATAAATGTTGGTTAGAATGATCACAAATAAGATTTTGGAGACAGGATAGCATATTTAAAAATTTGGTCTTGGGGCACTTGGGTGGCTCAGTCGGTTGGGTGTCTGACTCTTGGTTTCAGTTCAGGGCTTGATCTCAGGGTCTTGAGTTCTATCCCCGTGTTGGGCTCCACACTGGGCGTGATGCCTAGTTAAAAAAAGGGGGGTGGGCCTGGGTGGCTCAGTCGGTTAAGCGTCTGCCTTCAGCTCAGTCATGATCCCAGGGTCCTGGGATCAAACCCCGCATCGGTCTCCCAGCTCAGCAGGGAGCCTGCTTCTCCCTCGTCCTCTGCTGCTCTCCCTGCTTTGGCGTGCGTGCTTGCTCTCTCTCAAATAAAATCTTTAAAAAAAAAAAAAAGTTTGGTTTAGAAGTAGAGTAAATTTGGGGTATTCATGAATTTGGAATGCTGTGTTCTATAATTCAGCCTTTCTGAGACTTAGTTTCTTCATTTTAAAGAGTGTATATGGGTGGCAGATGGATGAAAACTGTCATTGCAGTTTTTAAGTTTATGTGTGTATGTTCATAAAATTCCTTTTATCCAGACAATCAACTGAAGGCGCTAACTGAGAAAAATAAAGAACTTGAAGTTGCTCAGGATCGCAATATTGCCATTCAGGTACAAGTTATTCCTGTGAATAAAGCTAACTATAAACATGATACTTGAGGAAGTATTCTCTTTTGTGTTACTTAATGGGAAGGTGAAACATGTTCTATTAGGAGAAACTACTGAAAGAAATGCACATGCATAAATTCCTTAATTGGACCTTCATATGTTTTATTGATTCTTTTACTCATCAGAATATATTGATAATATAAAAGGAAACTTGCTTATAATGCCATAGTTCTTAAGGTTGTAATTTTTTAAAAAAAGTAAAGTGTTATAGAACTGTAAGGAGGAGAAATATTCATAGATTCATTTATTTGTCCCCCACTCACCCACTTACCTATCATTCTTCTTTCCTTTTAGAAATTCTGTATTTAATACTTACTGTTGCTCAGGCATTATTTCAACTATTGTGATACATTTGGGGCTATGGGTGAATCCATTATCAGAAATCATTTCCTTAGAGTAGTGATAAGAGTAACAGATTGAATATGATCACAAGGAATGTTTACCCATTGGTTTAATAAAGTGGTCATAATCAGTGATTCTCTAACTGGATAGAACTTCAGACTCTTGCCATTGCTTTTTAAAAACTTGTGTTTAGAAAAACAAAACCAAAAAATCTTGTGTTTGATTTGGGATTAAAAGGTACTTGGTGTATAAAAGGTACTTATAATGGGAAAGTGGTAGACTTAATCCAATAGAAATTTAAAATTCTCTGCATAAAAATAACTAAAACACAAATAAAGCACTAATGAGTATTTTTTCAATTAAAATATGACTATTTGGATCCTTAATATATGACTACTTTCATACTTTAAGAAAAATCATTCAAGGGGGAAATGGGCAAAGGAATTAAAAAAAACAGGAAGCTGCACAAATGGTCGGTGGCAATATGAAATGTTGCTCTACTTCACTTGTGATCAGAAAAATGTAGATAAAACAATAAGGTAATTATTTTTGATCTCCCCATGTTACTGATTTCTTTCTCTTTTTTAAGAATGATCTTCAGTCCTGACATGAGTGACTTGAAATTGGCACTTATGAATCAAAACATATCGATTGCCATTGTCTTGCTGCAAAGCAGTTTGAGAAAATATATTAAAGGTTTTAAATAATTCCATTTCTAGGGCTCTTTCTTGAAAAATAATTTGAACCAACCTGTAAATGCAGTGACCCATCAAAATTGCATTTTATGGCAGCAAAAAATTAGAAGTAAATTAAATGTCTTTTCTACAAAGGCATGTTTAAGTAACAAGGACACTTCCAAGTGATGGTGACGGAAATTTTTTCATAAGCCTATGAAAAATAATTTTTAAAAATGTAAAATACAGGGCGCCTGGGTGGCTCAGATGGTTAAGCGTCTGCCTTTGGCTCAGGTCATGATCCCAGGGTCCTGGGATCGAGTCCCGCATTGGGCTCCCTGCTCCTTGGGAGCCTGCTTCTCCCTCTGCTTCTCTCTCTCTCTCTCTCTCTCCCTGCCCCCGTCTCTTATGAATAAATAAATAAAATCTTTAAAAAAAAAAAGTAAAATACAGTGTTGAGATTAGGTAATTTTTAAACTTTTGACGTATTAAGTTATAAGAGAAAACCAACCATTCTTAAACTACAGCTAATGTTAAAGTGACATTTCTGAGTTGGAACTTGAACACAGTTTTTTAATTTAAACATATTCTGCTTCTCCTTTATATGATAGAGCCAGTTTACAAGGACGAAAGAAGAATTAGAAGCTGAGAAAAGAGACCTAGTTAGAACCAATGAGAGACTATCTCAGGAACTTGAATATTTAACAGGTATGAAGAAATACTTTAACCTCTAACTCCACTCTCTCCTCTCTCTTCTAATAGTGCTAGGAATTAATCCTCAGTCCATTTCTGTTGCTGGTGTTTGTCGTAGCTCAGAATATAGTTCAATTAATAGCCTGCTGTTTCTCCCACTCATTTATCTCTAGATCATTATCAAGGTTTTAAAGAAGCGTCTGGAAAAGTATACACAAATGAAAAACATCTAAGCAGTTGTAATTTGGACCAAGGTTTACATGCTAAGATACTTCCTTCAGTGTTATCTATAATATCAAATTGGAAGCAGTTTAAGTGTTCAGTTGTAGAGGCTGGACTCCTTCTTCTAACACAGACATACTTGCTGGTGTATAACCTGTCCATAAACATTCAATATGTATAGGAGGAACCTGAAAGGAAATTTTATATTTAAAAATATGGACTGAAGGAGTTAGGCAGGAATATAAGCTAAGTAATACATATAAGTAAGATAGATACATAGAATATAGTATATGATGTAGTTGATATATTAAGGTAAACCTGACTCTTAAGCAGTATAATAGTATCAAGTTCCCTTTGGTTCCTTTTATAAAATTTTTTAAGATTTTTATTTTTATTAATAGAATTTTCAATTGTTATTTTGCTTTACAATAATATTCAATTAGGTAACTATACTTTTCCAGTCTCAGTTAAGTTACTTCAGAGTATTTACTGGTGATGTTGATCAGCTAAGTGATTAGATAAAATTAAAAGAATTTTTTTTAATAAGAACTTTGGTGTAAGGAATCTAAAGAAAATTAAGCATGTATTATTCTGGCTGTTTTGAGTAGATTTTGATATGTATTACTGCTTTTTTAACTTAACAAATGGTTATTTACGAAATTTTAGTAGATCTACAGGTATATATCAGGAAAATTAATGTGAATTTGTATATTTAGCTTAAGATACTGCATTTAAAAATAAAATAACCAGTATAATTTACATGTTGGGTTAGGTGCACAAATTTGGCTTATCATTTGTGAAAATTAAATTTGTAACTAAGTATGACAAAAACAAATTAAGGAGTTGAGAACTACGTATCTTGCGTTAAATGCTTGTATTTCTGGAGATGCATCTTCGATGTTTGTTTCCTCTGAGCATTAATTAGTCATTATTTTCAAATTCTCTTCTTACCTTTCTAGAGGATTTTAAACGTCTAAATGAAAAACTTAAAGAAAGCAATGCCACAAAGGGTGATCTGCAGTTAAAACTGGATGAACTTCAAGCTTCTGATGTTTCTGTTAAAGCAAGTAACAAATAATTTCTAATGCACAAAATACAATTTTTGCTTAAAATGTACTTAAATTTTAAGTATAAGCAAGTGATCTGTAACGTGATTAAAAGCTGTGTTTTTGTTTAATGTCAGGAAAAGAATTAAACATTAGGACAATTTTAATTGAACTATTTGTTTATGTGATATTTAAGTTTCTTAATAGTTCTTATCTGACCATCTTTTTCTGTTAAGAATGCATGCAAATACTTATTTTTTTTGTTAAGATTCTGCTTGTGTTCTTTAGCTACAGACAAAATCTTTTAACTAGCCATATATTGTCTTTAACTGTAAATGTTATTTTCTTGGATATCTTTAGTATCGAGAAAAACGCTTGGAGCAAGAAAAGGAGTTGTTACATAATCAGAATACATGGCTGAATACAGAGTTAAAAACTAAAACTGATGAACTTCTGGCTCTTGGCAGAGAAAAAGGAAATGAGATTCTAGAGCTTAAATGTAATCTTGAAAACAAAAAAGAGGAGGTAAGTTAGTAAAATTTTATTTTCATTTTGGTTAAAACTTATATTTGTGTGCCAGCTTATTACAAATGTATTCCATGGTGAGGGGTACCTGGGTGGCTCAGTCAGTTAAGCATCTGAGTTCAGCTCAGGTCATGATCTCGGGGTCCTGGGATCGAGCCTCAAGTCAGGCTCTGCGCTGCTCAGAGGGGAGTTTGCTTGTCCCTCTCTCTTTCCCTCTGCCCCTCCCCCAGCTCATGCTCTCTCTCTCTCTCAAATAAGTAAATAAAAATCTTTAAAAAAAAAAATGTACTCCATGGTGTACCAAAGTAAATATTGTAATATTAGTAACGTGGAAGACATAATTCATAAACATTTGGCCTAGGAAATGAACCAGTTGCATTTAAATAAATACTTTAAGATATTCTTTGATGAATTTTGATACTATACTCTCTTTTGATGTATCTTTAAGTTACATTTAGAAGTGGTGGTAAATTTTGTGAGCTAAATCCAAATGTGTTGTTCCGTGAACTATTATTTTTCATTTTCTTAAATAGACATGTTTTGTGTGAAGCCCTTTTTTGGGTGTAGGGCATTATTTTGCTTTCACTTGGCAGGTGAACTTCATATCAAATTAATTTTAGTTAACGCAACATTCTCTCTCTACGCAACTCTTCTATTTCTAGGTTTCTAGAATGGAAGAACAGATGAATGGCCTGAAAACATCAAATGAAAATCTCCAAAAACATGTAGAAGAGCTGTTGACCAAACTGAAAGAGGTGGAGATGACCACTTTAAAATTTCTCTTTTCCAAAAATATTAAAGCACTTACGAGGCTATTACTTTTTACATAATTTCATGTTTTAAACTGTTTATGATACCATAAAATGGCCAGGACACTTTCATATGCTGTAGCTAAGCTGAAATAGCTGGATTCAAAAATGGCAATCACACGCTATATCCAAAGTACTGTCTGAAAATGAGTATGGTTAATTTTAATATCATTGAAGTATTACACTTTAAGATAAAAATATCAGCAGTATTTTATCTTTAATTGACCTTTATCCTGAAACTGATGTTAATTTTTATCTCTTTACAAATTTTTTTTTTTTATCTTAACGTTCGATAAGCATTCTAAATTCAGTTCAAACGAGACTGCTATAATTGGGTCTTTTTTGTAGGCCAAGGAACAGCAGGCCAGTATGGAAGAGAAATTCCACAGTGAATTAAATGCTCACATAAAGCTCTCCAATCTATACAAGGTAAATGCCCAACCACACATTTTAGTGTCCTAATGTTGCATTTTTGGGTGTTCAGTAACTTTTTAAGATTAAATTTTAGAGTGCTGCTGATGACTCAGAGGCAAAGAGCAGTGAACTGACCCGAGCAGTGGATGAACTACACAAACTTTTGAAAGAAGCTGGAGAAGGTAAGATTTTTTAATTATGGGAAGATTATTTTGTTTTTAGATAAAAGGTATTTTTTTTCTTTACCTTTGTGTAGATTATTGGATTTAGAAGTTACATTAATCTTATTAGAGACAAAATTTGGTATAGAAGAAAGAATCTTGGAGTAAGAAACTTTGAATTATATTTTCAACAGATAAGATATTTGAAAATACAGAAAGCTACTATTTTTCTGAGTTTTTTCATCTTAAATCTTATATACGGTCTGGTTTCTAACAGGAAATTTTTCTTCCGTTTATGAAACATTTACTTTGATAAGTACATATGGGTTTATAGTTTGGGTATTCTCTTAATCCATAAATAAGCCTCACTTTTTAGGTTAAAAACTGTATATTTTAAAGTCTGATTTTCATGTATTCTTGCTTTTTAAATGCAAGTTTTTGGTTTTGGTTTTGGTTTTTGGGGGTTTTTTTTGCTAATGTAATATAAGTTATTTATATGATCTTTTCTAGTTATTTTCTGTGTCCTAGACTAAAGATCTGATTAAAACCAAGGAGATACTTAGAGCCACTTTTTTACTTTGAGTTCCCTTATTTTCCCCACAGATAAGAGATATCAAAAGGAGAAGTAGATTCAGCAGGCCAGGACATTTCAGGAATTAAAAGTAGAGCAAGAGCTTTCAGAGGATAATTGGCAACCATAGCCTGTCTAGACTTTAATGTCTGCTGAAGGGAAAAGTAACGACTATGCTGTTACATTTTATAAACTCTAAGATTTTAATTTTATGTTTGGATATGCTGTCTTTAAAAATGTTTTTAGCCAATAAAGCAATACAAGATCATCTTTTAGAAGTGGAGGAATCTAAAGATCAAATGGAAAAAGAAATGCTTGAGAAAATAGGAAAATTGGAGAAGGAATTAGAGAATGCAAATGACCTGCTTTCAGCCACAAAGCGTAAAGGTATGGATTAATAGATGCTTATTAATGACTTGAATGAAATATTAGGACTTCCTATATAGTTCTCACTAATTTCCACTAATAGTTATTTCTCTATCTTGTTGTGATGTAGGAAACTCCATGACGTTTTTTTAGTATAAAATTAATACCTATTTGTATCTTTATTATATTGCCAAATATAAGTACCATTTGAGCACACATAATTGTGTGTCAATTTCCAGAACATTTTTAACTATTCTTACTACATGATTTTTAGAGTTGGATTATGTTATGTGACAATTCGATGTCATATTTAAAAATCTGCATAGGAATTTGTAATATTTAGTAGGTGTCACATTTACTCGTCTTGGAAAAAATATTGCTGCCTTTAGTGTGAAATATTACAGAAATACACTAGATTTCTGTGTGTTGGCACAGGAGCCATATTATCTGAAGAAGAGCTTGCAGCTATGTCTCCTACTGCAGCAGCTGTAGCTAAGATAGTGAAACCCGGCATGAAATTAACTGAGGTAAGAATGGTATTAAATCTTACTTTCTCCTTCAGCAAAAGGAAATTTGGTAAACTTTAATGCTTGGGAAAATTATTCTTAAAATCATCTAATACGTAGTGGATCATTCTAAGAAAAGCTTTCTTGGTTCCTGATTCTTGCAACATGTAGGAAGCATTTCCATTTTATGTAAGTGCTAATGCATATTTATTATGAAGCTAGATTGATTCTACACTTCTGTTATTATGCTTAGATTTGAAACAAGCCTTTTTCTCCTTTCAGCTGTATAATGCTTATGTGGAAACTCAGGATCAATTGCTTTTGGAGAAACTAGAGAATAAAAGAATTAATAAGTATCTAGATGAAATAGTGAAAGAAGTTGAAGCCAAAGCACCAATTTTGAAACGCCAGCGTGAGGAGTATGAGCGTGCACAGAAGGCTGTGGCAAGTTTATCTGTTAAGCTTGAACAAGCTATGAAGGTTGGTTCCGTTCTTAAATTTTAACTGTGGGAAAAATATATATGAGAAATGATTTAAGAGGTAATTCTTTCTTAGAATTAAGGTATTTAATGGGGCGCCTGGGTGGCTCAGTTAAATGTCCAAACTCTTGATTTTATCTGAGGTCATGGTCCCAGAGTTGTGAGATCGAGTCCTGCATTGGGCTCCAGCTGGTGTGGAGCCTGCTTAAGATTCTCTTTCTCCCTATCTCCCTCCCCCTGCTTTTACCTGCTTGCTCTCCCTCTCTGTCTCACCTTCTCTCTCTCTCTTCTCTGTCTCTTAAAAAATAAAGTATTTTGAGTCAGAAAAGGCTAATTATGCTTTTCAGTGATAGGGTAATTCTACATTATTAAACACCTATAATCATGAAATGTTCTTATTCAGCTAAAATTATGGGAGCCTCTTCTATTTTTTTAAAACATTAGAGATGTTTTCTGTAGGAATCTGTAGTGGATGATGAATAGCCTGAATTTAAATTATATTTTTAATTATTAAAAATATTTAATATTTTTAAATTTAAAATTAAAATAATAATTAAAATAATCTTATTTATTAAATAAATATTTAATAAATTTATTAAAATAATAATCTCTCTTTGTAATAGAACTGTTGTAAATTTGTTATAGTCATTCTTTGTCAGTTCTGATATTCTGTCTAGAAATGGTAATGTTGGTTGACCATAGGGAAGAACTCCTTTTTTATAACATTTTACAACTTGGCAAACTTTTATATACATTGTTTTGTTACTCTTCCTTTGCAAATTTGAAGTACCAAGGAAATTCATAAATATCTTATCTTTTAAGATTCCTTTTTACTAGATAATTAAAAAAGAATATATTGACATAATTTTGCTTTTAGGGTACAGCTTAATACTACTGAGAAGAACTCAAGATTTATTAAACAAATTTTATTGAGAAAATTCAGTAACCTTTTGTATCTATCCTAAACTGATAAATTTTATTTCCCTTGGGAAAAAATAGTATAAATAAGTTGTATCCTTAATTCAAACTTAAAATTTTGTTGCTGTTGCTATTACAATTTAGATGTCAGTTTAAATCTGGGTATATCTAATGTTCTTTTTCTCCTGAGTCATATGACATCTAACAGACTATCGGCTTTTTAATAGCTGCACCACCCCACCGTGGTTTGAAAAGAAGTCCCTTGAGTATAATTAGATCTTCTCAAGTTTCTCAGTGTTGAGAGTGTTTTTCCTGGAGCTTATTGTCTGAAGAGAATAGTGAGGTACAAGGGCTTTCAGGCTCAAATAATAGCAGATGTTCATTCTGGAAAAAACCTATTTGTTCCTTTTTCACTAATGTATGGGTATAATAATAAAAATCCCTTACAAAAAAAAAAAATCCCTTACATACTTTTTTCAAAACCAGCAAAGAATTTATTTTTTTTTTTGTCTCAAAGGTTTTATTTATTTATTCATGAGAGACAGAGAGAGAGAGAGGCAGAGGGAGAAGCAGGCTCCCAAGGAGTGGGAGCCCGATGCGGGACTCGATCCCAGCAACCTAGGATCATGACCTGAGCCAAAGGCAGACGCTTAGCTATCTGAGCCCCCCAGGCACCCAAAACTAGCAAAGAATTTAAAGATAATTTCTGTAACTTCTTTATAACAGAATTTTCTGTCCATAACATACATCGTGTGTCCTCTAGTCTAGATTCTTTGATGTGCATTTGTTAGATACTTAGAGTTTTATAACCAAGTTATTTCTTCCTTAGCAGTTCAGTGAATCCCATTTTGAACTCAGCAGATTTGTATAATTGCCATCTCTCATGAATATTTGCCTCCTTCATTTTGTCACATACTTGTTTCTACTGAAATTGGCGTATGCATACCTTTAGGGCAATGTACTCAAGTACTTGAAACACCAGCATAAATATGAGCCATCTTTCACTTGGATAGTATTTAAGACATTATAATGTAAAAGCCGCTCATTAAGAAGCAAAATTTGTATGAATTTGAAATAAAACATAAGATTTCAAACATATTTTGTGCTTTTTATCAGGCTTCTTAAAACTGTGCTCCTAAATCCTTAGTGATACTGGGATGCAGAACTCAATTAACAAAGCACTGCATATAATGGGTCTTTTTAACAGCCTTGTACCATTGGCTGCTGCTTTAGAAGTAATTTCTGATGCCTTTTTTATACAAGCAAGTCTTACACATCTTACTCAACATTTTTACTTCGTTTGATGTTTATTTCTCTGTAAATAGTGTAGAAATGATTGGCATTGTAATATAGTCCTTTATTTTCCTAACAACACAGCTTTTGAGAATATGTCTGTGACCTCATTTGATATACAGTATTAATTTGGTGTGGCTGTAAGATGGTAGTTTACAGTTAATTGGGAGGGAAGTGGCAGATTCTCCAGTTTGCACATAGTTATAAACATGATGAGCAGTACTTGAGATATTAAGAAATATATGTGTTCATATTTGTAGAGAATTATTCTTTAATAACTACTATATCATAAATAGAATGTTTTTAGTTTATCAGTTGACTATGGTATTTGAGCACTGTATATTTTTGTTATTCATATAACTGCTTCATTTGTAAAGATCTTAGAAGGTCATGCAGAATTTTCACTTTAATTTACATTTTAAAGGAGATTCAGCGATTGCAGGAGGACACTGATAAAGCTAACAAACATTCATCTGTGCTTGAAAGAGACAATCAAAGGATGGAAATACAAATAAAAGATCTTTCACAACAGGTTAGGATTTTTTTCTTTTCCTATTTTTTTTTCTAAACAGACTGCCCAATAATGTTTAAATCTGTTTGCAGGTATCTAAGATAGGACTACTGCATATGAAATTCTCATCAGTTAGGAATATGACTCTAGCAGAATTGTAGCCTAGTCATTGTTTTTTGCTTTTTCATAGCCCTTCCTTTTTTTTTTTTAAGTGATAAACTTTCAGATTGTAACTACTGGTTGTAATAAATGGAATAATTCAAGGATAAATAAGTCTTCTGTCCCCTGCCCAAGTCCCAGAGTATAACCAGTGTTAACAGACTGGTGTATATTCTCTCATGTCTTTCTTCACGTGTGTGTGTATACACACACACACACACACACACACACACACACGTAAGCATTCACGAACATATGTAAGCATCCTTTGTTTTTACTGAAATAAAAACATGCATATAGATTGCCACTTTTTTTTTCTTCAACTGAACAAGTAAGGAAATGTAGAACTATTTTGTTCATATATTTTATCCTCATTTTTGTGTGTGGATTTACACATATATAAACACATAAAAACTTCATGTGAGTGGAATTAAAATCTATTTCTCATTTTGTCCTTCTGCCCCCTCATATGCTATATACATAAGCATGCAAGTGCAAGCATATGCCCACACAGGTATATATTTCTTTGTTTTATTTGGTCATTGTTTTTACAAAAATGGAGCCATACTTGTAGAATCAAGAATTGGTAGTTTTTAAAAAAATACTAGCCTTCATTACATACTTTTATAGAAATGAAAAATAATTTTTCCCATTAAAATTTTTGTAAGTGTTAATATCTAAACAATAATCTTAATATTTTTAAAATAATTTGATACTAACTGATGGTGTTCATAAAGTAATACTTTTACTTGCAGATTTCTATTCTAAACATTTCCAGAATCAAAGTCAATACTATTTGGTAACAAACTAAAACTTTGTTTTTAGATTAGAGTGCTTTTGATGGAACTTGAAGAAGCAAGGGGTAATCATGTAATTCGTGATGAGGAAGTAAGCTCTGCTGATATAAGTAGTTCATCTGAAGTAATATCACAGCATCTAGTATCTTATAGAAATATTGAAGAACTTCAACAGCAAAATCAACGTCTCTTAGTGGCCCTTAGAGAACTTGGGGAAACCAGAGAAAGAGAGGAACAAGAAACAACTTCATCCAAGTAAGCAATTAACTACCTTGGTTTGTTTAGCAAATGTTTATTGAAAATTTCTTATGTGTCCCTAATCGTGCTGTATATTTAAGAAAAATTGAGTGACAGTCCAAAAAAAAATTTTTATTCTCCGGGATCTCAGTTTATGAATGAGATTGATCATAAGAGTAAAATAGATAAGTAGATAATTTTAGTTCAGTGTGATTAGTGCTGTAATGGATAGAAGCCTATCATTGGGAGTGTAGAGATGAGGACCTAGCCTGGGTTTAAGGGAACAGACCAGGCTTTGTGGAGAAGAGAATGTAGAATTTTTCAAGCAGAGTAACGAATTTTTTCCGAAAAAGCGTTTGGTGCTAAAGAAAGAGCAATGGCTATAAAAGTAAGAAGTTTGGGGTTTGGACTGAGTGGAACTGGTTTGATTTTTGCAAATAGGTTTCTCGGATGACTTTGGTGAGTACCTGAGTCCTGTATGGTGAAGGTTTTAAAAGTGGTTCTTAAAATGCCAGCAGAAGAAAGAAAGGGTAAGAGAGACAAAAATATTATGCTTAATATGATAGATGGTAAAATGCTTATTAGTTTATAGTTTGAAATTATAACTGCCTCTCAATCTCAGTCATGTGCAATAGACTGATTTCTTTTTCTGCAGAATTGCTGAGCTTCAGCTAAAACTTGAGAATGCCCTCACTGAATTAGAACAACTCCGTGAGTCACGACAACATCAAATGCAGCTCGTTGATTCCATAGTTCGTCAGCGTGACATGTACCGCATTTTGTTGTCACAAACAACAGGAGTTGCCATTCCTTTACAAGGTAGGTTTTTATATATTATCCTAAAAAATGTTAAATAATTTTGGGAAATATTTTTTAAATGTATATTATAGAGTAGATTTTGCAACATCATAAGCACTGTCCACTCCAATGAATGGTAACTACCAATTTAATTACCATATATGATTGATTGTAACATCACCAATTCTAAAATATATAGTTATTTAGGTATGACTAAGAAAGAAGAAATGCTAGCCATTGTTGAAAAATGTGTATCTTAGAGTCCATGAATTACTGTATTTGTGTATTTTTAAGTATAATTGACATACAGTATGCTATTAGTTTCAGGTGTATGTCATAACGATTTGACATTTCCATACAATATGAAATGACTCCCACGATAGGTCTGGTTGCCCTCTGTCACCATACAGAGTTATCACAGTATCACTGATCATGCTCCCATGCTGTACATATATCTCCATGACCTTTTAGTTAAGTTTTGTTTTAACATTTCATATGCAAATATTGTCTCTAACCAGAAACCAAAAATAATTTTAATAGGTTATTTAGTAGATTTCTTCTCATATAATCGCTATAATCTTATCATTTCATTTAAATAAGTCTAACTTGTTTATTTTGGTAGTGATACTTGTGATAAGAAATGTTATATCATTCTTTTTACATTTCTGAAGCTTCAAGCTTAGATGATATTTCTCTTGCGTCAACTCCAAAACGTTCAAGTACATCCCAGACTGCTTCCACTCCTGCTCCAGTACCTGTAATTGAGTCTGCAGAGGCCATAGAAGCCAAGGCTGCCCTTAAACAGGTGAAACCACATCATTACACCTTTATCTTGGGTTAGGTTCTTTGAGAACACAGGTTGTCATCTTTTAATAATTTCTCCAATATTTAGTTGCAGGAAATTTTTGAGAATTACAAAAAAGAAAAGGCAGATAATGAAAAAATACAAAATGAGCAGCTTGAGAAACTTCAGGATCAAATTACAGATTTGCGATCACAAAACACCAAAATTTCTACACAACTAGACTTTGCTTCTAAACGGTAAATTTTCTGTTGTTCAAAAATTAATAGTCTAAATAGTCTAAACTTCAGTATTCAAATGAATCAAATTCAAGGATTAATTTGCAAGAGTGTTACTTATTTGTGGTCAGTACTCTAGGGTGAGAAGCTGTGAGGGTTCATTTTTTTAATACTGGTTTATGATTCTCTTGGGCATTCCTGAGGAATCCAGATATTTATTTAGAAAGTTGAAGTTGATGTGAGGAATGTTGCTAGTTTTCCTTCCTGAGATTGAAGGATGTGTTGTTTATGTAGGACTTAATTATTTATAAATGCATCAGAGAATGAGAGGTATATGAACAAATTTCATTCAGCCTTCTCTAGAAGAGAAGCAAGTGCTAGATTATTTTGGGAAAATTCACTTTCTTGGTCATTTATAAAGGAATAACAGTAAATCTCATTTTATAGTTATGAGTAAATCCATTGAATACTTGTTAGTTTAGCAGGTTGGGACAAAATTTATTCCTGTGTATAGTATGTGATAAAAAACTGTTTTTATAAGGATATGGCAGGTAGTTTTCCTCCATACAGTCCAACAATTTGATACCCCACGTAAAAGCACTTTTTTTTTTCCCTATGCTGATAGCTGTAGCCAACCATTTTGTAAGCTTTCAAGCACATAAGAAATTAGGAAGAATTATAGAGGCTAAAGGATCTGGAAAACTCCCTCTCTAACCATGCATAAATACCTTAAATTGCATACCATATCATGGTGGATGTTTGATATATCAACATTATATTGGCATTGTTTTGAATGTGATTAAAGTTCTTATAAATGAATTAGCTTAAAAAGTTAATTCAACATGAAAGTAGAATTTAAAGCTTATTTAGAATTTAAATTTAACTATTAAATTTGGAGTTGAAGATTTTACATTATTATACAAACTTTTTTTCACATTGGCTTTTTAAAAATTTTTTCTTTAAAGATTTTATTTATTAGAGAAAGTGAGAGACCAAGCATGAATGGAGGGAGAGGGATGAAGGGAGAGGGAAAAGCAGACTCCCTGCTGAGGAGGGAGCCCTATGTGGGGCTTAATCCCAGGACCCTGGGATCATGACCTGAGCCGAAGGCAGACGCTTAACAGACTGAGCCACACAGGCGCTCCTCATATTATTATTCATGTGAAATTAAGCTGTTGTGAAGTTCCTTAAGGCACTGACCTAGAATATAGTATTTCAGTTGCTTATAGAATTATTTTTCTCTTGTAAGTTATGAAATGTTACAAGATAATGTTGAAGGATATCGTCGAGAAATCACATCCCTACATGAGAGAAATCAGAAACTCACTGCAACAACTCAAAAGCAGGAACAGATCATCAATACAATGACGCAGGATTTGAGAGGAGCAAATGAAAAGCTAGCTGTTGCGGAAGTGAGACCAATTTCCTTCCTCTGACTTGCATTATAAATTGCATTTGACATTGGTTTTTTAGTTATTACTTTGATTTTACTGGTTGACATGATACAGATGTTTGAGAGGTTTGTGGATTTGAAGTCCTTATTACATAGTTTCCAAATATCCAGTTGTGCATCAATCGAGTGGTGGTTTCTGTCCAAACTAAACTGGGAAAAGTTTGTTTTTTTTGGATTAAGATTTCCTTACAAGTCTTCCATTTCATATTAAATTTGTAAGTCACTGTTTCTCCAGTTACAACAAAGACAAATGAATATTTCATTCATTCTTGCTCATTTCTGAAAAAAGTATAAAAATTTAGCATTAAATTGTATTTCTGAATTTCAACATGAATACAAATGCCTGTTAGAAATTGACAGTACTTTCAATTAAATACTGGATTCTTGATGAATTTTATATAATGTTTTACTTTTTTATAAAGTTACAACTTTTTGATCATTACTTGTGAACAAGGTGCAGTTGTCCCCCATTTTATCTTGGAGAAACACTCAAAAGTTAAGTGATTTCCTGTTTAGGATAGTCATGAAAGATTTGGTTGGTTGGGACTTAAACCTAGGTTTTCTAATTCTATTGGCTACATTCTTTCATTGTTACATACTCGCACTCATTTGTGGGGAATGGAGGCATCATGTTTTTCAAACTGGGAGTAAGTTTTATGATTGCTTATTTATGATTTATTATATAAATGTGAATACTTTGAGGATACTGATTTTCAGAGCAGCCTCCCAAATCTGAGGATCAGATTGTACTCTTTATGAGGAAAAAAAAAAGTTGAGATAAATCATTCGGCACTCTCAGATACTTGGAAACCAAGCTTGGATTCTAAAACTTGTGTAATTTAGTAGTAAGGAGGTATGACTGTAGCAAAATTTTGCTTCCCAAAACAAAATTTTGCTTCCCAAAACAAAAGTTTTGTTTCTTTTACTCTGATGTTTTAGATTTTTTATTTTTGCTTGTTCTAAAATCTGATTTGTTAAGAGCAGAGAAATCACAAATGTGGTAATTGCAAGATTTTTTCCTTTGATCTGTTGATACTTCCAATAACTTTTGCTTCATATTTCAACACATGAAACTTCAAAGAGTTCTAAATCCTTGTATGATGAAGAGATGTCCTCGTCTCTAATAAGCATTAAGAAATACATAGTAATGAAGTGTCATTTTAATTTTATAATGGTATTACTGCATTTGACACATTAGTTTGCTGCATTTTTTTCTTTTACTTGTATTTGCCTCAAGGTAAGAGCAGAAAACTTGAAAAAGGAAAAGGAAATGCTTAAATTGTCAGAAGTCCGTCTTTCTCAGCAAAGAGAGTCTTTATTAGCTGAACAAAGAGGGCAAAACTTGCTGCTGACTAATCTGCAGACAATTCAGGTAAACAAAAACACCTGTAGAAAAAAATTTTCGAAGTTAAATTTAAGTAAATTTAAATTTTAACATTGTATCCTCTTGGGTTCTTAATTAGAAAATTTTTCTGTCACTTTTGTCACACATTATGATGATAATTGAGTTTTGAGGTTTATTTTAGGACATGTCAGTATTCTAAATAAAACCTTGAAACAGAAATGATTGAAACTGTGCATTTGGCAGTTTTCATCCTCAGATCTATATTTACAGAGTCCTGTGCAGTTTAATTGTTTATAAGATTAATTCTTTTAAAATTTCAGGAAATTTGAATGACTATTGTAATATGTTTCTTTTTGTTTATTAAATAGATATATATTTTTAAAGATTTTATTTATTTATTTGAGAGAGAGAGAGTGGGGGAGCACAAGAGCAGGGTGAGGAGCAGAGGGAGAAGCAGACTTCCTCCTGAGCAGGGAGTCCAGTGCGGGGCTCAATCCCAGGACTCTGGGATCATGACCTGAGCCGAAGGCAGATGCTTAACTGACTGAACCACCCAGGACCCCTAAATAGATATTGTAATACAAAAAATGTCAAAAGACTCTTGGTAAATATTCTAGATTTTGACTTCTTTATGTAGAAGTAGGTTGTAATCTTATAATCCTCTGTAGCCTTTAATTTTTTTTGTATTGCTTTTTTAACTTTTTTCTTAAGCATAACCAAAAATCTTTTTTTACCTTAGGGAATATTAGAGCGATCTGAAACAGAAACCAGACAAAGGCTTAGTAGCCAGATAGAAAAACTGGAACATGAGATATCTCATCTAAAGAAGAAGCTGGAAAATGAGGTGGAACAAAGGCATACACTCACTAGAAATCTAGATGTGAGTCTGCTTAGTATTATGAATTTCTGTAAATTGTTTATTTCCAGAAATGAAGCTGGTATGTAGGTACACCGCCTTCTCCTGTTGAAGCATGGTTTTGAAGAGACTTCTTTCAAGCTGTTAAGTTTTTCTTGCCTCTTTGTGTGCCTAGTAATTTTGGGTTGGGTACCATACATTGTGAATTTTATCCTATTAGGTGCTATTTTTATATTCCTGTAAATCCTGGGTTTTGTTCTGGGATGCAATAATTGAAAATAGTTCGATTTTCTTGCTTTTTATGATTTATTAGCTTCCCAAAACAATGCTCAGTCTATAACTTAATTATTCCCCACTATTAAGATGAGACCTTCCTGAATACTAATCGCAGTGTCCAATGAATTGTGTTTTCAGTCTGGCTGCTGGGCATTATTCCTGACTCTCTGTGAGCACCAGATGCTTCACTCCAGTCTCTTTGGATGATTCTTAACCCTGCCTAGGGTAATGTCACATGTATGCACTGATGACTTTTTTTTTTTTTTTCAGTTATTTCAGATCTGGTTTCCGTTACTCTATCTGGGCCAGAGTTTAAAGTATTATAAAAAGATAATGTGAACCTCTACTTAAGAACCTAAAGATAGCCTTTGCAGGATTAATGTATTTTTCTTTTTAGGTTCAACTTTTAGATACAAAGAGACAGCTGGATACTGAGACAAATCTCCATCTTAACACAAAAGAACTACTAAAAAATGCTCAAAAGGAAATTGGTACATTGAAACAGCACCTCAGTAACATGGAAGTCCAGCTTGCTTCTCAGTCCTCACAGAGAACTGGTAAAGGTAAATCAGTAATTAAGTAGACTGATAGTAAAGTACTTATTTTCCTTTTTTTTTTTTAAGATTTTATTTATTTGAGAGAGAGCAAGTTAGAGAGCGAGCAAGCAAGCATGAGCAGGGGGGAGAGGGAGAGGGAGAAGCAGACTGTTGAGCAGGGAGCATGACTCGGGGCTTCATCCCAGGACCCTGGGATCATGACCTGAGCCAAAGGAGACGCTCAACCGATAGCTACCCAGGTGCCCCAGTAAATTACTTCTTTAGGCTGATAACATATCTTGTAAATAAATAGCCTGTTCTTTGTGGATAATAGCAAAAGAGAAAAACTTTTTATTCTTCATATAGTAAAGCTTAGTTTTAGGCTTAAATTAATAAATTTGCAGACTCAGAAGATTCAGAATAGTTCTGTACGGCACCTGACCAAGGTATGCTCTAGTTTTCCAGTTGTTGAAACCACTTATTGATACTTTAAAATGTTTCCTTTGAGGAGAGTTAATACTTGAATTTTCAACTCTCCCTTGGTACAACTCTGCTCACTTACGGAAATAATTGATTTGTTTGGTCTCTTTTAGAGTAGTATTCGTAATCATTGTTCATTGATAGCCTTAGGTAAAAGATTTGTTTCATTATGCTTCTCTATGAATACGCCATTTCAAATGCAAAGCCTTCAGTCCAGATAATCTTTAAAAAAATGGTAAAATAGGTATGTATGTGGCTATGTGTATATGTGTATATGATACATAAAGATATACTGGATATATAGTTTTTCAATAGTCAATAGTGCTTTCATACAGATATATGATAAGAAGACATCCTTTTCAATATGCAATTTCTTCCTTTCCCATGGATTTTAGGCTGAAAATTGAATTGAATGATTTAAGATTTAGTGTTTTAGAGTAAGCAGTGTTTAAATAATAAATTAAGAACCTGGTAGTATCTTCAAGTAGCTCCTTCAGTTTAGTGCAAATATTTAGTATTCTTCTCTTTTAGAGATCTTTGTAATATTTGTAATAGCAGATTTCAAATATTTGATATTTTGAAGAAATAACAATATCTGGCAAAATACCTGTTTTTAATTTGTCATTTAGCATGGGATGAAATATACTTTTTAGGTAAGAACTTCTACCTTAATCCTTATTTCACAAATTCTTAGATAACAGTTATCTCTAATGTCATTTAAAATGTTAATTTTAAGAAAGCTTTTAAATCTTTTAGGTCAGCCTACCAACAAAGAAGATGTGGATGATCTTCTGAGTCAGCTAAGGCAGGCAGAAGAGCAGGTTAATGATTTGAAGGAGAGACTCAAAACAAGTACTAGTAATGTGGAACAGTATCGAGCAATGGTTACTAGTTTAGAAGAATCTCTTAACAAGGAAAAACAGGTATATACAATTTTAAATTCAATCTGAAGGCACTTAACTTTTTTTTAATTAGGAGCTTGATGTGTGTAAGCACTCTAGTAATTGTGAGTTCAAGTGACATCATTGTGTTTACCTCTTACACCTTAAAAGTACTTAAGTCTAATAAGCCAGATAAAACCCATAAAATTCATAAAACAAAGGAGAGTATAATTGCTGTAAGAAAGGTACAGATCAAATGTTGGTGTGAATGGGAAGGAAGTAAGGTTATTTATCTCCTGCATGACTTCACGAGAGAGATGGCATTTTTTCACAGTCTTCGAAGAAAAGTATCATTTGGATAGTCAAAGGTAGAAGGTTATTCCATATAGTAAGAACCCTCAGCCAAGTAAAAAAAGACTTCAGATGAGAACAGGTTGGCTAATGTATTGACTTTGTGAAATGAAATAATGAGAAATAGAATTACAAATGTACCAAGAACCAAATGTGAAAGGTTTTTAAATGTCTATATTAAATTATATTCTGTTAGATTATTAGAGAGCTCTTGATTTTTTTCCAACATGTTATAATCAGAATTTGTTTTAATTAGATTAAAGTGTAGTAGATTGGAGGATAGAGTCTTTTTTAGTGACTATAGCAATAGTCTAGGGCCACAGTTTTAAAAGATTTTTTTGTGCTTGGCGTCATGAAAATCAAGATATGTGGGGGAAAAACCTTTCAGTGATAGAATGGACAGATTTGGCAGCAAGTAAATATGAGGATTGAGAGAGAAATGGGGAACTGGAAATTTCACTTCATAAGAAAAATGGCTAGTAGCCAAGTTAGGAGGTAGCTTAAGATTTTCAATGTTTTTAAACTCTTTGATCAGCATTGATGGATTTTTTTTTAATACAGGCAAATGTTAATTTTTTATTACTTCTCAAATTTAGTTTAGACCTAGAGAAACTAATTCTATAATTTTAAATGTATATAATTTTTATATCCTATTATTTGGATGATGGTAAAGGTCACAGAAGAAGTACGTAAGAATATTGAAGTTCGTTTAAAAGAGTCAGCTGAGTTTCAGACACAGTTGGAAAAGAAGTTGATGGAAGTAGAGAAGGAAAAACAGGAACTTCAGGATGACAAGAGAAAAGCCATAGAGAGCATGGAACAACAGGTAAATTGGTTTATTAACCTTATCAGTCTTCTGTGTGTGTAAAGATTTGAATAGCTCATTAATATCAGCAGATACTGCTTGAACACAAATTTAACATAGTTTCGTGTGTTACTCTGCTCTTTAGGTCTGTAGATGTTTTCTTTTGAGAATTTTAGACTACTTTATGGTAGTAGGTATCAGTGCTGCTTTTTAGAAGCCTCTGCCCGAGCATTGACTGGTATTTTAGTGAATATAGACCTTCAAAGTGTGGGCAGATAACATCAAGTTATCTTTTAAATTAGTAAGAAGTCCCTTTGGGCTAGTTGGATATTTAAAATCTGTCTTTACTATAAAATAAGTTTGCAATTAACTCTGGTTTTAATGTTGTTCTTCTGGTTTAGTTATCTGAGTTAAAGAAAACACTCAACAGCGTTCAGAATGAAGTACAAGAAGCTCTTCAGAGAGCAAGCACAGCTTTGAGTAATGAACAGCAAGCCAGACGTGACTGTCAGGAACAGGTAAGTGTTGATCTTGTAGCCAGTTATTAAGAAATGAGATTTGATCCTAGGGAACAGTTCTTGGAGTATATTAATATTTTTGGGGGATGGGTGAACCTTAGAGAAATGCAAAGTTATTTGAGCTATTGTGGATCTTGGACTAAGATCAGCTGAAAAGTGTATGTGAAGGCTAAAAGTAAATAGTGCGATAACCATTTACAAATCAATCTTCACAAATGGGGGAAAAAATACAAAAATACCAGTGAGAATAAAACTGAAGTAGAATGGAAAAGGAATACAAGTAAGTAGATTAATAATGTTTTCATTTTTAAGTTGGGTAATATATGAATAACCATTTCGTGACAGTTTTTTTTTTTTTTTTTGGTGCAAAATGGTGGTCCCGACATTTATTGATTACTTGTACATAGTACGTATGTGTACGGAGATTACTTTAAAAATTGAATACAGGAGAAGGTACTTCAAAGTAATTAGACAAAAATGAATTATCCTTGGCATATTGCCAAATATAATATTGGGAATTAAAATGAATATATCCATAATACAATATTAAAATAAATTATTCTCATTTCCTTTTGTTGACTTTAAGTTTGTATGCATGTGTACACATATATTTTAGCATACCTGAGTTATACTTAGCCTTTATTTCATAAAGCCTCCTCCAAATTGCTATAGTCTTCATAAGTTTCATTTTGAATAGTTCTTTAATATTTCTTCTTTGTTTTGGGATTGAGGGTTGTTTTTCTCCAATTTTTTTAAAATTTGTTAGTTAACATACAATGTAATACTATTTTCAGGTGTAGAATTTAGTGGTTTATCATTTATATACAACACCCAGTGCTCTTCACAAGTGCCCTCCTTCAACCCCATCACCTATTTAACCTATCCCCCCACCCACCTTCCCTCCAGTAACCCTCAGTTTGTTCTCTATAGTTAAGAGTCTGTTTCTTGGTTTGCCTCTCTCTTTTGCCCCATGTTCATTTGTTTCTTCCTTAAATTCCACGCATGAGTGAGATCATATGGTATTTGTCTTTTCTCTGACTTGTTTTGCTTAGCACAATACTTTGTAGCTCCATCCACGTCATTGCAAATAGTGAGATCTCCTTCTTTTTTATGGCTGAGTAATATTCCATTGTATATATACACAACACCTTCTTTATCCCTTCATCAGTCAGTGGACATTTGGGCTCTTTCCATAATTTGGGTATTATTGATAATGTTGCTATAAACATTGGGGTGCAAGTGTCCCTTTGAATCAGTATTTTTTTATCTTTTGGATAAATACCTAGTAGTACAATTGCTGGATGGTAGGGTAGTTCTATTTTTAACCTTTTTTTTTTTTTTTTAATTTTATTTACTTATTTGACAGAGAGAGACAGCAAGAGAGGGAACACAAGCAAGGGGGAGTGGGAGAAGGAGAAGCAGGCTTCCTGCTGAGCAGGGAGCCCGATGCTGGGCTTGATCCCAGGACCCTGGGATCATGACCTGAGCCGAAGGTGGATGCTTAACCACTGAGCCACCCAGGCGCCCCTCTATTTTTAACTTTTTCAGGAACCTCCATACTGTTTTCCAGAGTAGGTGCACCAGCTTGCATTCCCACCAACAGTATAAGAGGGTTCCCCTTTCTCCACATCCTTGCCAACATCTGTTCTTTCATGTATTGTTCGTTTTAGCCATTCTGACAAGAGTGAGGTGATATCTTCGTTGTAATTTTGATTTGTATTTCCCTGATAATGAGTGAGGTTGAGAATCTTTTCATGTGTCTGTTAGCCATCTGTATGTCTTGGAAAAATATCTGTTATGTCTTAAGCCCATTTTTAACTGGATTAATTGGTTTTGGGGTGTTGAATTTGGTATGTTCTTTACATATTTTGTATGCTAATCTTTATCAGATACGTCATTTGCAAATATCTTTTCCCATTCCGTAGATTGCCTTTTAGTTTTGTTGTTTGTTTTTCTGTGCAGAAGCTTTTTATTTTGATAAAGTCACAAAAGTTTATTTTTGCTTTTGTTTCTGTTGTCTCAGGGGACGTATCTAGTAAGAAGTTGCTACAGCCAATGTCAGAGAGGTTACTGCCTATGTTCTCCTTGAGGATTTTGATGGCTCCTGTCTCATATTTAGGTCTTTAAACCATTTTGAGTTTATTTTTGTGTATGGTGTAGGAAAGTGGTCCAGTTGCATTCTTCTGCGTGTGTGGCTGTCCAATTTTCCCAAAATCATTTGTTAAAAAGACTTTTTCCATAACATATTCTTTCCTGCTTTGTTGAAGATTAATTGACCATATAGTAGTTGTGGGTTCATGCCTGGGTTCTCTGTTCTGTTTCATTGACCTATGTGTCTGTTTTTATGCCAGTATCATACTGTCTTGGTGACTACAACTTGTAATATAACTTGAAATCTGGAATTGTGATGCATCTAGCTTTGCTTTTCTTTTTCAAGATTGCTTTGGCTATTCGGGATCTTTTGTGGTTCCATACAAATTTTAGGGTTGGTTGTTCTAGCTCTCTGAAAAATGGTTCTAGCTCTCTGTAAAATAGGGATTGCATTAAATGGGTACATTGCTTTGGGTAGGATAGACATTTTAACAGTATTTGTTCTTCCAATCCATGAGCATGAAATGTCTTCCTATTTTTTTGTGTCATCTTTAATTTCTTTCATCAGTATTGTATAGTTTTTAGAGTACAGATCTTTTACCTCATTGGTTAGGTTTATTCCTAGGTGTCTTACGGTTTTTGGTGCAGTTGTAAATGAGATTGATTCCTTGATTTCTCTTTCTGTTGCTTCATTGTTGGTGTATAGAAATGCAACAGATTTCTGTACATTGATTTTGTGTCCTGTGACTTTACTGAATTCATGTATCATTTCTAGCAATTTCTTGATGGAGTCTTTTGGGTTTTCTGTTAAGTATCATGTCATCTGCAGGGGCGCCTGGGTGGCTCAGTTGGTTAAGCGACTGCCTTCGGCTCAGGTCATGATCCTGGAGTCCCGGGATCGAGTCCCGCATTGGGCTCCCTGCTCAGCGGGGAATCTGCTTCTCCCTCTGACCCTCTTCCCTCTCGTGCTCTCTCTCATTCTCTCTCTCTCAAATAAATAAATAAAATCTTAAAAAAAAAGTATCATGTCATCTGCAAATAGTTGAAATTTTGACTTCTTTGCCTCTTTGGATGCCTTTTATTCCTTTTTGTTGTCTAATTGCTGAGGCTAGGACTTCCAGTACTGTGTTAAATAACAGTGGTGAGAGTGGACATCCTTGTCTTGTTCCTGATCATAGAGGAAAAGCTGTCAGTTTTTCCTATTGAGGATGATATTAGCTGTTGGTTTTTCATATATGGCCTTTATTATATTGAGGTATGTTCCCTCCATCCCTACTTTGTTGAGGGTTTTTATGAATGGATGTCGTACTTTATCAAATGTTTTTTCCACATCTATTGAGAGGTTCATATGGTTCTTATCCTTTCTTTTATTGTGTGTATCATGTTGATTGATTTGCAAAATTGAACCACCACTGCCGCCCAGGAATAAATCCCACTTGATCGTGGTGAATGGTTCTTTTTGTTGTTATTGTTAAGTTTTATTTTATTATGTTAATCACCGTACATTACATCATTAATTTTTGATGTAGTGTTCCATGATTCATTGTTTGCGTATAACACCCAGTGCTCCATTCAGTACGTGCCCTCTTTAATACCCATCATCAGGGTAACCCATCCCCCCACCGCCCTCCTCTCTATGTATTTGTGGTCTTTCCTCATTTTTTCTGGTGGTAAACTTCAAGTTTCATAGTGTTGTGGTCGGAAAATATGCATGGTTCGTCTCCCCATGCAATTTCCCCCCCTTCGGTTTTCCCTTCCTACTTTTTTTTTTTTTTTTACATACAATGTACTCTTTGTTTTAGAGGTACAGGTCTGTGATTCAACAATCTTAGATAATTCACAGCGTTCACCATAGCACATACCCTCCCCAATGTCTATCACCCAGCCACCCCATCCCTCCCACCCCCCACCACCCCAGCAACCCTCAGTTTGTTTCCTGAGATTAAGAGTGAATAGCTCTTTTAATGTACTGTTGGATTCAATTTGCTAAGATTTTGTTGAGAATTTTTGCATCCATGTTCATCAGGGTGTTGGCCTGTAATTCTCCTTTTTAGTGGGATCTTTGGTTTTGGAATGAGGGTAATGCTGGCCTCATAGAATGAATTTGGATGTTTTCCTTCCATTTCTTTTTTTTTTTTTTTTTTTGGAATAGTTTGAGAATAGGTATTCACTCTTCTTTAAATGTGTGGTAGAATTCTCCTGGAAGCCATCTGGCCCTGGACTTTTGTTTGTTCAGAGATTTTTGATTACTCATTCAATTTCTTTGGTGGTTATCGGTCTGTTCAACTCTTCTATTTCTTCCTATTTTCAGTTTTGGTAGTTTATATGTCTCTAGGAATGCATCCATTTCTTCCTCATTACCCAGTTTGTTGGCATATAATTTTTCATAATATTCTCTTACAGTTTGTATTTCTGTGGTGTAGGTTATGATCTCTCCTCTCACATTCATGATTTTATTTATTTGGGTCCTTTCTCTTTTCTTTTTGATAAATCTGGCTAGGGGTTTATTAATTTTATTAATTTTTTTAAAGAACCAGTTCTTGGTTCCATTGATCTGTTCTACTGGGGTTTTTTTGTTTTTATGTGATTTATTTCTGCTCTAATCTTTATTATTTCCCTTCTGCTGGCTTTAGGCTTCATTTGTTGTTCTTTTTCTAGCTCCTTTAGGTATAAGATTAGATTGCATATTTGAGATTTTTCTTGCTTCTTGAGGTAGGTCTGTATTGCTATATACTTCCCTTTTAGGACCGCTTTTGTGGCCTCCCAAAGGTTTTGGACCATCGTATTTTCATTTTTACTTGTTTCCATGTATTTTTAAATTTCTTTAATTTCCTGGTTGACCCATTCATTCTTTAGTAGTATGCTCTTTAACCTCTATGTATTTGTGGTCTTTCCTCATTTTTTCTGGTGGTAAATTTCAAGTTTCATAGTGTTGTGGTCGGAAAATATGCATGGTATGATTTCAGTCTATTTGTACTTGTCTAGGCCTGACTTGTGACCTAGCATGTGATCTGTTCTGTAGAATGTCCCATGTGCACTCAAAAAGAATGTGTATTCTGCTGCTGTAGAATGAAATGTTCCGAATATATCTGTTAAGTCATCTGGTCCAGTGTTTTTTTCGAAACCATTGTTTCCTTACTGATTTTCTGCTTCGATGATCTGTCCATTGATGAAAGTGGGGTGTTAAAGTTCCCTACTATTATTGCATTATCATCAATGTGTTCCTTTATGTTTGTTATTGTTTTATATATTTGGGTGCTCCCATGTTGGGGCATAAATATTTACAATTGTTAGATTTTCTTGTTGGATAATCCCCTTTATTATGATACAGTGCCCATCTTTTTTTTTTTTAAAGAATTTATTTATTTATTTAAGAGAGAGAGAATGAGAGACAGAGCACAAAAGGGAAGAGGGTCAGAGGGAGAAGCAGACTCCCCGCTGAGCAGGGAGCCCAATATGGGACTCGATCCCGGGACTCCAGGATCATGACCTGAGCCTAAGGCAGTCGCTTAACCAACTGAGCCACCCAGGCACCCCGAGTGCCCATCTTTATCTCTTGCTATAGTCTTTGTTTTAAAATCTATTTTGTCTGATATAAGTATTGCTACTTCGGTTTTCTTTTGACTTCCATGTGCATGATAAATGTTTCTCCATCCCCTCCCTTTAATCTGCAGGTGTTTTTAGGTCTAAAATGGGTCTCTTGTAAGCAGCATATATTTTGTTAAATAGATACAACATAACTTGTAATTATTCTCCTATTTTGGTACATTTAGGTTGTCTTTTGTTATAAATAATATAACGTGCATCTTTTCAGAAAATACTGACTAGCCTTATGAGTTTTTAATCTTGTATCAATGGGGGAATAATTTCTTACAGGCTAAAATAGCTGTGGAAGCTCAGAATAAGTATGAGAGAGAATTGATGCTACATGCTGCTGATGTTGAAGCTCTACAAGCTGCCAAGGAACAGGTTTCCAAAATGGCATCAGTCCGTCAGCATTTGGAAGAAACAACCCAGAAAGCAGAATCACAGTTATTGGAGTGTAAAGCATCTTGGGAGGAAAGAGAGAGAATGTTAAAGGTATTATTGTACATCATGATAGAATGTTCTAGAGAATTTAAAGGTTTGGGGTTTTTAAATGTACATTGGAAAGTCTGCTATTATGATAGATTGTTGTTTACAGGATGAAGTTTCCAAGTGTATGTCTCGCTGTGAAGATCTAGAGAAACAAAACAGATTACTTCATGATCAGATTGAAAAATTAAGTGACAAGGTTGTTGCCTCTGTAAAGGAAGGTGTACAAGGTCCCTTGAATGTATCTCTCAGTGAGGAAGGAAAATCTCAAGAACAAATTTTAGAAATTCTCAGGTAAATCCAATAATATTCTTAATGCTTCATTTCTGTGGTATACCAACAACTGTGTAAGGCAACTATAAACGCATAAATTAGGGAAGTGGGGGTTATGTGCTATTTACTTATAAAGCTCATTCCATCCCTTAGTGGTCACTTTTGACATTGAGACATATGCCAAGTTAAAGAAATGACTAAGTTGAATCTGATGGTAAGAACTTGAGTAGATTCTTTGAAAAACTAAATGCCTTTTGATTATTTTAAAGATGTGCATTTTTAAAGCCACTGTTTATAATCTTAAAAAGCCTCATTATTATTTATTAATTAAAAGATAAAGAAGTTATTGAAGTCAGTGGTTTTTGTCATCTTAAAAATATCCAAGTTTTGAAATGTTATGTTGGCATTTTTTTTATTCAAATAAAATCTTACATATTCTTGTAGATTTATACGACGAGAAAAAGAAATTGCTGAAACCAGGTTTGAGGTGGCTCAGGTTGAGAGTCTGCGTTACCGACAAAGAGTTGAACTTTTAGAAAGAGAGCTGCAGGAACTGCAGGATAGTCTAAATGCTGAAAGAGAGAAAGTCCAGGTATGTATCCTAAACTTTAAGAAAGAAGTTGTTAAAAGAGAGCTCATTTTTGTTTCTTAGGACATAAAGTTTAATTTGAAATAAGCATTTTTCCTAAACTCATAAACTATTAAAACATTATTATTATAGCAGTGATATAGCATAATGGTAAAAGACTAGTGGTAATCAGACTGCCTGGTTTTAAATTCTAGCTTCATACCATTAGATGTGTGTCTTGGGTATATTAATTTCCCTGCTCTTAAATTTCCTCATCTGTAATACTGGGATGATAATAATAAGGATTAAGTGAGTTAAAGTACATGAAGCATTTAGAAACTGTCTGGTGCATAGTGAGTACTTAATAAATTTCAGTTATCTTTATTATTATAGTTGTCACATATACGTTTGAGTAGTTATTCTTGGATAGAGTTATAGATAGAAACTGCTACAGAATACTTCTTCCTCAGCAAGGGGGTAAAAAATAGTCAAAACTATCAACCAGAAAAGGAAAAGAAGATGCTCTAATGAATGGATGGTCACAGCACAAGCTCAACTCCTTAACCCACACACCACCCAAAAGCTTATAATTGCAATGCCCTCATTCTGAGGCTCTGCAGTAATATAACTTAACATCTGGAAGGAAGGAAATTAAGACTTGAATCATTTATCGTCTTTTAACTGATAGGTAGTTGGAATGGCTGCTAGAGAAAAACCATTGAAACCCAGGGGAAAGTGAGTAGATTTATGGGATTTATGTTTCATACAGAAATGAAAAGTTTCAGAATTACATCTTGAGAAAATAATCCAATTCAAACATCTCATCATGGAAATAAACAGACCCTCCAATTCTGTGCCATTAACATTTGGAAGAAAAAGAGCAGAATCTCCATTTTTAAAAAGATTGCATATTCTCTCAATGTTCCTTCAGGCAAATAATACTTTATAGAAAATGCCCAACTGACAAAGTCAGAGGGGAAAACCAACTCCTACCTAAAATCAGAAGAGGCAAAAAGTAACACACATTATATCAAAAGTAATACCCAAGCAAAAGGTGCCTGGGTGGTTCAGTCAGTTAAGTGACCCACTCTTGATTTCAGCTCAGGTCATGATCTCAGGGTCCTGGGATCGAGCCCTATGTCAGGCTCAGTGGGGAGTCTGCTTCTCTCTCTCCCTCCCCCTCCCACCCCTCCCGCCACTTACACATGCATGCTCTTTATCTCTAAAAATCTTTGGAAAAAAAAAAAACATAATACCTAAGCATGAACAGTGTAGATTGGCAATGCTGAGCCATAACTTTTTTTAACACATACTTTTTTTTTATTATTACATTAAAAGGCAGTAGTCTGTCAATAAAAAGGCTGCTTATGCAATTCTGTTATGTTCAGCTTTACTTACAGGATGTTAAATCCTTAGAACTAAGGTTCTAAGATTAATGGAAAAGATTAATGGAAAAGAAAAAGATTAATGGAAACATCGATTGCTTTTCAGACTTGATAGTTGCTGCTTTAAAAGGTGGTCTTAATAAACATTAAGTTAAAAAGAAAAAAAAAAACCTTAGAACACAATGAATCACTTTTATTTCAGTATGCATCCTCATCTCGGCATTTACTTGTCCTGAACAGAAAAATGGAAAAAAGCACCAATTTGCCAGGCCCACCAATTTTAGGGATGTGCTGTGTGCACTGAGTTCTTTCTTAATCCCTGCTGAGGACCATGAGAAGCAGCAGCACCAAAACCAAAGTATGCACCAAACTCAAGGTTCTTTTTGTTCTAATTGTCAGATTCCAAACTAGATTCAAATGGATTACAAGGATGACCAAATGAGAACTCTGACTCTGTTAAAAACTTCAATTTTTAAAAGCAAAAGCAATTATAGGAAAAGAAAACGGTTCATTCAGAGGGCACATGTGTGCTTACAGGTTTCTTCTGTGGCCTTTTTCCAAGTTTAACCACCAAGAACTTTGAAAGCTGGCAGGTCTGAGTACCCCTGGTGACTGTTCTTTTCACTTTATCAAAAGTGAAGCTAAAAAACCACTTTATCAAAAGTTTGAGCTAAAGAACCACATCAGCTGACGATGACAGCAGAGGGTGGCAGGGCTGAGAACCTATTATTCATTCCCAGGCTGGTGGAGAGGGAGTAAATGTGGTTCTAAAACTAAACAAGGGAAGTCAGAGACTTTCCTACCTTACCTGATGGCTTCTGGCCAAAGCAAGGAAGTGTCATGGAAAGTGTTGAGTAGTGATGGCACACAAAGGCATTTGAGGAGGAGGAAGGAAAAAGCAGCACCCCTCGATCAAGGTGGGGGGAGAAGATATAGGCAAAGTCCTGAATTCCTCACCAAAGGCTAATTTCAGAGGGGTTTACAATCTATGCTTCGGCCAAGGGTGGTAGTGGAAAGTGAAGAAAGGACAGTGGCGTTGTGGGGGAGGGCATTATTTAAGACCTAAAAAAAGAAATCACGCACACACACCCAGCAGTAGTCCCACAGTCTGTGACCTGAAACCTTCATACCTACCCTGGCAAGCCACCCCAAGCTAGAAGGCTATTGTAGGGAGAGAGAGAGGCAGGGAAGCAAGGGAAGGAAGAGGGAACGAGGCAGAGACCCTAGGCCGTATAATCAGCAGCAAGGTGATTGTGCCATGTGTCTTTTCACAGTTGAGTTAGATGTGCCCCACTGGTTATGATGGGACTCAATTTAAATATACTTTCCTGATCCCAGAAATTTGGCTTTGTGGACAGTGGTTACACTTGACAGGGTGATTTGTTACAGCATAGCATATATTTCAAATGGACAAAAAATTAATATTATTTACAGTATCTTAAGTTAAATTGCCTTTGAATGGGAACTTCCTTTCTAGTACTTTGAGGTCTACAAGACTTACCTAGAAAATTTACTACTGTGGAAAATGAAGACTGCTTCAGTCGAATGGTGAGGAGGGCCTTTGGTTTCTTTTTTTGATTCATTGCTGTAACTTTGGCCTGAGCCATAGCTTTGAAAAGGGTGAGGGAATAAAGTAATGTGTAAACAATGGATAATTACACCCAGTGAGAACAGAAAAGAAGTTCCTCACAATTGAACAAATATTCAGTAAAATTGCTCACAACCAAAGTGATGAAACAACTGAATGAAATGAAGAATTTCTGAACAAGGGGGGAGGGGACCGAGGACAAAATAACATCATTTTAAAACTATTAATTCAGTATACCAAGAAAAAGAATAGATAAAGATTAATAGAGATCTGGATTAATGTTTTTACCAAGTGTTAGTACTGATTATTTGTTGGTGGGATTTGTAGTATCTTTTCACTTTCATCTCTATAATTTCTTGGATTTGTTTAAACTCTTTGTAGTTAGCTTGCATCATAGAAAAAGAAACATGTAAAACTTCCAAAAATTTCCATTTTAAAAGCTGACATTCAAATCCTTTTTACTTTTTGTAGGGAAGATTAGGACTGGTAGGAAAAGATAGGTCTTCACCTAATGTTGGATGTTGGTGTACACATGTGTTTGAAATCTTTAGGTAACTGCAAAAACAATGGCCCAGCATGAAGAACTGATGAAGAAAACTGAAACAATGAATGTAGTGATGGAGACCAATAAGATGCTAAGAGAAGAGAAAGAGAGGCTGGAACAGGATCTACAGCAGATGCAAGCAAAGGTTTGGAACTTACTAATCAAGAATAGAGTCATATTTAATAATAATAGAGTTTTTACATCAGATGTTAAAAAAATACTGACACTATTTTCAGGTAAGGAAACTGGAGTTAGATATTTTACCCTTACAAGAAGCAAATGCTGAGCTGAGTGAGAAAAGTGGTATGTTGCAAGCAGAGAAGAAGTTACTAGAAGAAGATGTCAAACGCTGGAAAGCACGGAACCAGGTATAAATGCAATTAAACATGGAAACCTTGATTATTAAATAATAGGGCAACATTTAAGAAGATAAAAATATTTGATTTTTTTTTAAGAAATGGCTAATTTCCTTAAATTCCAAATTTGTGCTTTTCCTTTATTTCTAAAATATTTTTGTGCATAATAAAATGGATTTGTCTAGTCTGTTGAAGCACTTTAAAAAGACTTGTTCACTGGAAACTTTGGGGAGACAAAACCATTTAACATGGTTAAAAACTCCAGCTCTAGTTTGAAACAAAAGCTTGGAAATCTGCCTTGCCAGCTGTTAGTTACATGATTTGTGAGAGCTCCTTAATCTTTCTGAACCTATTTTTCTCATTTGTAAAAATGAAGACATAATGCCACTTTTCATTTTACAAAAAAATTTAATGTAAAACAGTCACCTGGCATCTAGAAAATGGTCTAGAATGGTAACTGTTATTATCTGTATAGGATTGTCGAATTTTAGAGCCCATTTATTCCTATTTTTGTTACATAGGCAATCTGAAAAATCAAGAAAGTAGGGTGATCTTCCCAAATCTAGATATATTTCCTAAATTTTGCTGCTCTCTTTCCTGGCTAATGGAACTGTTACATTTAGAATTATCTTCATATTTTTGTTTCAATTGTAATTATTTATAGGCATTTTTTTCCTTATAAATGTCACTTTAATGAAAGATATTTAATATTAAAAGCTTATAATTTCTTTGGATTCTTTTATTTGGCTCCTTTGTAACTATTTTGAAATATTTGTTTGCAGTTGTGAAAAAATAATGCATAATGACATTTACTTTATTTCCCTTTTCCATTTTGGCTAGGCTTTTTAGCTAAACAAACCAAAGCTTCAATCTTATTTTGTAGTTTGGTGCTTGATCACCATGCATATAAGACATTTTATGTAAACGTAATTAGATAATGGTGTTGTTTTATTAGCACATTAGTTTTATAGCACATTAGTTTCATAAAACCTATAAAACCATATTATGCATTTTTGCTACTCTAGCATCTAGTAAGTCAACAGAAAGATCCAGATACAGAAGAATATCGGAAGCTCCTTTCTGAAAAGGAAGTTCATACTAAGCGAATTCAACAGTTGACTGAAGAAATTGGGAGGCTTAAAGCTGAAATTGCAAGGTAAATGGAAAGAAGCCTTAAATTGTATATTAGTATAGGAATTCTTAAGCAAGTTTATTTCTACTCTTTACGTATTGACTCTCCAAGGAGTGCTTCCTGAGTTTAGAAAGAATGAAACATGCTGGAGCCCTTTCCCAATTTAATTTTATGTGGCTTTCCCAATTTAATTTTATGCCTTTATATATGATTATTACTTTTTAAAAATCTATACCTTTGGTTTTAAACTGTTTCTAAGTCAAAATAACTTTTGCAAGTAGGTTTCTCTTCTTTTGGTTAGTGTATATTTATGAGTATTTTGAAAGTGTTTAACAGAGGTTTTTAAATTAGAAATTTTTTTAAATGGGGGCGTCTGGGTGGCTCGGTCAGGGTGTCTGCCTTTGCCTCAGGTCATGATCTCAGGGTCCTGGGATCAAGCCCCTCATCAGGCTCCCTGCTTACCTACTCAGCCGGGAGTCTACTTCCCCTCTTGCCCCTCCTCCCTGCTCTCTCTCTCTCTCTCTCTCTCTCTCTCTCAAATAAATAAATATCTTAAAAAAAAAAAAGGAATTTCTTTAAATGAACTTACAGTGAACTCTTACCCTTTGAGAGTTAAGAAATTTAGGGGTGCCTGGATGGCTCAGTTGGTTAAGCATCTGACTCTTGATTTCAGCTCAGGTCACAATCTCAGGGTCATGGTCCCAGGGTCATGAGATTGAGCCCTGCATCGGGCTCCACACTCAGCCAGGAGTCTGCTTGCTTTAAAAAATAAAGTTAAGAAATTTAATATTAAAATTAATGTTTCTGATTTACCTTCTTAAAGTTTTTATGTCATTTGTTTATGTCCGTCCCTACTTCTATAAAGCTTGACAGCTTACAGATTTTTCTCATCTATATTCTCTTTTTTTTTATAACAGTCTGGCATTTTGAGTAGGAGAGATAATACCTAATTTCAAAGATGAGGAAACTAAGATTCAGAAAGGTACCCAAGGTCACAGTTAGTAGATGTTAAACCCATACTCTTAATTCAGGTCATCTGACCTCAAATTCAGTTTATGATAAAATACAGGGGTTGGCAGACTATAACCTACATGCCTGTTTTTGCACAGCCTGTAAACTAAGAAATATTTTCACATTTTTAAATTGCAAAAAAGGAAGAACATTGTAAAAAAAGGAAGAACATGTGATAAAGACTACATGTGGACTACAAAGCCTCACTTAACTTACTCAACACCCAGTATGGTAGAAAGAGTGTAGATTTTGATATCAGGCAGAAGTAGATTAAAATCTGTGTACTAACATTTGATTACTGTGTAAAGTTGTGCATGTCACTTAGCCACTGGTAGCTCAGGTTTTCTCTTCTCTAAAATGGGCATGTATGCCTTTATAATAAGCAAATAAAGTTTTCTAAAGGACCACAGATTCATAATTTAAGGAATTATCTTTTGGAGTGTGTGTTTTAGGATTTCAAAACACCAAACATAGGGGCGCCTGGGTGGCTCAGTCGGTTAAGCATCTGCCTTCGGCTCAGGTCATGATCCCAGGGTCCTGGGATAGAGCCCCGCATCGGGCTCGCTGCTCCACGGGAAGCCTGCTTCTCCCTTTCCCACTCCCCCTGCTTGTGTTCCCTCTCTTGCTGTGTCTCTCTCTGTCAAATAAATAAAATCTTTAAAAAATAATAAATAAATAAAAAATAAAATACCAAACATACTAAAGCATACAGTAATATAAAGGATTTTAAAATTTTAAAAAGTCTCATTTATCTTTCTCTTTTACCCCATTTTTTGTTTGTTTAGATCAAATGCATCTTTGACCAACAACCAGAACTTAATCCAGAGTCTAAAGGAAGACTTAAATAAAGTAAGAACTGAAAAGGAAAACATTCAAAAAGACTTAGATGCCAAAATAATTGATATCCAAGAGAAAGTAAAAACCATTACTCAAGTCAAGAAGATTGGGCGTAGATACAAGACTCAATATGAAGAACTTAAAGCACAACAGGATAAGGTATTTTGAAGTAATTTTCCCTCTCTCTCTATATATATGTTCATATATGTGTATATATATATGTAATTTTTGGCATACAAAATTTTGTTTTATATACATAAACATTTATATACATATTTATAAACATATATAATGATTCCTCAAAGTCTTATTTCTTTATAATTTTTATTATTGGTCTTTAAAATGTGAACATGAGTGTAAGCTTACATTGATATCTTTATTTGGTTTTAAAGATTTTCTCTTTAATATGCCTCAAATTACACTCTAAGTTCATAAAGAAATTTAGTAAATGCTAGGTATTTTTAGTTCAGTTTTCCAGTCTTAGATATTGTCCCTTTTCAAACCTGTTCTTGGAACTCACTGCTGATTAAAATTGTGTATATCAAAAAATGATAGTTCTTTATAATCAGGCTTTATTTATAGTGTTACATCAATAGTGTACGTTAACCACCTATCAAAGAGAATTTTTTAGTTCTTACTACATTTTGAATCTGAATAAATTCCCAGAAGTAAAAAGCTTGTATGTTGACTTAATTTTACATATTTAGCACGTGTTAGATTAGAAAATATATTTTAAAAATCCAAAATTCTTACCCCTTGGTGTTTACTGCTATTAGCACTTCATTAGTGCTAATAGTATGCTTTTCTTAACATATGTGTAATGTGTTTTTCCAAAGAAATAAGATCATTTGTGTATTTTTGTATCCTGCTTTTTCACCTTACTCATTACTGTGAAAATAATTACTATGTCAAACATCCATCTACAATGCAGCATCATTTTGATTAGATGGTTAATATCCAATTGTATGGAAAACCCTGACTTATTTAACTAATACCTTACCTTCAGGCAGTAGAGTTACTCCATAGAAAATTGATTTATGAATACCCTTTAAGATAAATTTCTTCGCATAGTTGTAATTATTTCCTTAGATGAACTTTTAGATGTGGAATTACTAAGTATAAATGTGAAAGTACATTATTACTGCTTGTCATCTTAGGTCATGGAGACCTCCGCTCAGTCTTCTGGAGACCACCAGGAACAGCATGTCTCAGTCCAGGAAATGCAGGAGCTCAAAGAAACCCTCAATCAAGCTGAAACAAAGGCAAAATCACTAGAGAATCAAGTAGAAAATCTGCAGAAGGTATAAGTGTGAGAGTAGTGAAGACTGTATGTCCCTAATTCCTTGCTTGTCAAATACTTGAAGAAGTATATGTTAAACACTAACTCTTTCTCTTGTCATATGGAAATATATAATCTTTTTTATGTATATTTATCCTTTATACATGAATGACTCATGTATATAAGTAGTATCCAATCATCAAGTATCCACTTTAATGGTGGTTTGACCACCATTTTACATTTATACTTCCATTTAATCTAAATAAATTAATAAGTTACATTTTAATTCTGTCTGACATACAGTTTATATTGATTGGATTGAATTACATGGTGAATACTTTGCTTTTCTTTAAAAGACATTATCTGAAAAAGAGGCAGAAACCAGAAATCTGCAGGAACAAACTGTGCAGCTTCAGTCTGAGCTTTCACGACTTCGTCAGGATCTTCAAGATAGAACCACACAAGAGGAGCAGCTCCGACAGCAGATAACTGAAAAGGAAGAAAAAACAAGAAAGGCCATAGTAGCAGCAAAGTCAAAGATTGCACATTTAGCTGGTAAATTTCTGTATATGCTAAAGTTTGAACTTTGATAGTGAAAGTTGGCTATTTGATGCAGGCTTAAAATTAAATGGGAAAGAAATAAGTAAATACTGTAAAGTGATTTCTGTGTGTGTGCTTTAAATATTAGGGTGGGATGCCTGGGTGGCTTAGTTGGTTGAGCAACTCTTGATCTCGGCTCAGCTCTTGATCTCACAATTGTGAGTTCAAGCCCTGTATTGGGCTCCACACTGGGCGTGGACCCTACTTAAAATATATATATAAGGCTTATTTAATTAGACACAAAATTAAAGCAGTCTGAATTTTCAAATGATGAGGATGTCTCTCATCTATTTATGAAGTCTTTCCTAATTGTTGGTTAGTAATAGGAAGTACTGCTGCCCTGCTTTGTTGTATAACTGTTAGTACCTTCTGTTGGTGATCCTTTGGGTCTACAGTGTGTTGTTCAGAGGCCTACTGTAAACTCCTGCATATCATTGGATATTACCAGCCCAGTGATTTTTATTTGCCTCAATTCTCTGAGGGGCCCTCAAGCCCTTCAGGGAGAATATCATGCCCAGTTTGTTAAGGGCCCAGAGCTGCAATGTTCTGGACCTTACTGCACCTTGCTTGCTGTTCTGCTTAGTGAGTAGGTAGATAAAATGCCCAATCAGCTAGGTTTTATTGTAAGCAATTTTTAATGATCTGTAATACAGTGTTTCAGCAATTTCATTAAAAAAAAAGTTACCTAATTATTTTTTAGTATGTGCTTTAGATTATATGGAATGAAAATTTGGCAGTTTTGGCAATTTATAATATCTTTGTATTTTTAATAATATATTGAAATACTAAAGGCCATGTAAAAGGACTTCGGACTGCAGTTTATGGATGTCCTTTATGAAATCTTAGAGAAATTTACATATTTTTATGTTGTAGTAATAAGTACATTTTATATTGGAGTAATACAGATATATTTAGAATTTTGCTTATTCAGATATATTGTGTATCAGGATTAATTGTAGATATTAAAGCTCAGGAATAGAATCTGATAACGACCTTAGTGTACCTATTGAAATGCACAAATGTTCTTTACATTCCAGTGTTTGATTATAATATTAATAGAATCACATGGTTACTTCTTTAGGTGTAAAAGATCAGCTAACTAAAGAAAATGAGGAGCTTAAACAAAGGAATGGAGCCTTAGATCAGCAGAAAGATGAATTGGATGTTCGAATGACTGCTCTTAAATCCCAGTATGAAGGTCGAATTAGTCGCTTGGAAAGAGAACTCCGAGAGCATCAAGAGAGACACCTTGAGCAGAGAGATGAGCCTCAAGAACCTACTAATAAGGTGGTCAGCTAATTCTGTGTGTAGATAACAAATCATTCTGTCCTTGTACATATTACTTGAAGGTATCTGGTGACTTAGAAGCCTTTGTCAGTGAATTGGCTAAACACAGTATACAGAGAGAATTAATAAAAGTAAAATATTTTGATAGCATTGTTTAGTGACTTTTGTAGGGCAGGCAAAGTAATCCATAGTTTTCTTTTTACAGGTCCCAGAACAGCAGAGACAGATCACATTGAAAACAACTCCAGCTTCTGGTGAAAGAGGAATGTGAGTTTTAGTTCTTTTACAGTTTATTAATCTATTTTTTCTTTTAAAGTCAGGCAAGAGTTAGTGATCTTTGGGGAGAAAACAAATCTATATTATAAAAATATGTACTAAAGAGCTGTTTATCTGTGCAAAGCTTCACCATGTAGTTGCCAACCCTTTTTTCCAGAACTCTTGTTTCTAGCATACTTTCAGTCCTATCAGGTAGAGCTTTATGACAAAAAACAAGGTATCTTTCATCTTTTCGACTTCTAAGAGGCTACTGATTTTCTCTGTGATATTATGTGATAACAAATTTGAGAGGCTAGGCTAAGACTTGAGTTCAGTGATCAACAGTTGAATACATTTTACATTGTCAGGAAGAACCATTACAGAGCATTTCTTACGTAGTTTTTAATGCTTAAATTCAAAACTTCTTCAATAAGAGTTTTAAAATATTTAGTGAACGAAAAATAAAAAACTATATAATTTTTTTTTTTTACTTTGTCTAAAGTGCCCAAAGCAGCGTTTGGAAAAATAGAATTAATAGGGTCTGAGTTCATAAGTCGATCATACTTGCTGAACACTTATTGAAGAAACACGTGGTACGTTTTTTTTAAGTTTTATTGAGATAAATTAATAACCCCCACAATTCACCTACTTAAAGAGTACAACTCACTGTTTTTGGGTTTTTTTATTTATTTTTTTAATTCCAGTATAATTAAAATACAGCATCATATTAAAATGTTTTAGGTGTACAATATAGTGATTCAGTGATACTATATGTTACTTAGTTGCTCATCACAATTAGTGTACCTTTTTTTTTTAAGACTTATTCAGCGTCATGATCAAACTATTACATTCAGCAATCAACAGCATGGGTGCAAAAAAAAAAAAAAATCTACATCAAAACTCTTTGTTGGAATGCTTTACACTTTCCACAGAATAGAAACTAAAATAACCTGTTATACAACTAGTCACAAATACAGTCCTCGAGTTTTTTGCCCATACACATGAGTATTGTCTAAAACATGTCTTCTTTGTAGCAGCTAGGCCCTGCCACCACTGTGCTTGGCCGAGTTCACAAATCTTTTGTAACCTGTAGCTTCCCTGTCACTTCTCTGGCTCTCCCCTCCTGCTAAGCCTTGTTGCCTGGCAGTAATTAAAACCTTCTGCCGCTGCCGTAGCTACTGCTGCTGCTGGAGCCACCATAGCCACCTTGGTTTTGTGGTTTGGCAAAGTATTGGTGCCTACCACCATAGGGGCCAGAGCTTCTGCCTCCAAAATTTCCTCCTTTCATGGGTCCAAAATTTGAGGATTGATTGTTGTAATTGCCAACATCATTATAGCTTCTGCCACCTCCAAAGTTGCTTCCATCATTACCAAATCCACCATATCCACCACCACCTCGACTGCCACCAAAGCCACCTTGACGACTGAAGTTCCCTCCACGACCAAAGTTGTCATTCCCACCAAAACCACCTCCATGACCACCACCAAAGTTTCCAGAACAACTTTGACCTCTTTGGCTGGATGAAGCACTAGCCATCTCTTGCTTAGATAGGGCTTTCCTTACTTCACAGTTGTGGCCATTCACAGTATGGTATTTTTGAATGACAGTCTTGTCTACAGAGTCATGGTCATCAAATGTTGCAAAAGCAAAACCTCTCTTTTTGCCACTGCCTCCATCAGTCATGATCTCGATCACTTCAGTTTTCCCATATTGTTCAAAATAATCTTTTAGATGATGTTCTTCAGTGTCTTCTTTAATGCACACCAACAAAAATCTTTTTCACAGTTAAGTGGGCACCAGGTCTTTGAGAATCTTCTCTTGAGACAGCCCTCTTCGTTCTTTTATTTTTTTTTTTAAGATTTTATTTATTCATTTGACAGAGAGATAGTGAGAGAGGGAACACAAGCAGGGGGAGTGGGAGAAGGAGCAGCAGGCTTCCCGCAGAGCAGGGAGCCCGATGCGGGGCTTGATCCCAGGATCCTGGGATCATGACCTGTGCTGAAGGCAGACTTCTAACGACTGAGCCACCCAGGCGCCCCCCGCCCTCTTTGGTTCCACAACTCTTCCATCCACCATCCACCTTGTGTGGCCTTGCATTCATGCTGCATCCACCTCCTCCACAGTGGCATACGTGACAAACCCAAAGCCTCTGGAGCACTTGGTGTTTGGATCTCTCATTACCACACAGTCCGCAAGCGTTCCCCATTGCTCAGAATGGCTCCTCAGACGCTCATCGGTTGTTTCCAAAGCTCAGACCTCCAATGAAGAGCTTCCACAGCTGTTTAGGCTCTTTGGGAGACTCCGACTTAGACATGACAGCAGTGGGAGGGGAGACTTTAACGATGCTTACTCGGCCGCGTCCATAGGCAGAAAGGCACAATTACAATTAGTGTACTCTTAATCTCCTTCAGCTGTTTCATCCCCTTCCCCCACCTCCCCTGTGGTAACCACCAGTTTGTTCTCTATATTTCAGAGTCTGTTTTTTGTCTTTTTTTTCTGTTTTGTTCCTTAAATTCCACATATAAGTGAAATCATACGGTATTTATCTTTCTCTGACTTATTTCCCTTACCCTCTAAATCCATCCATGTTGCAAATGGTAAGATTTCAGTCTTTTTATGACTAATATTCCATTGTGTATATATACCATATTTTCTTTATCCATTCATCTATTGATGGACACTTGGGCTGCTTCCATTGTTTGGCTAATGTCAGTAATGCTGCAGTAAACACAAGGGTGCATATATTCTTTCAAATTAGTGTTTTTGTATTCTTTGTGTAAATACCCAGTAGTGGAATTACTGGATCATATGTTAATTCTATTTTTAATTTTTTAAGGACCCTCCATACTATTTTCCAGAGTGGCTGCATGAATTTACGTTCCCATCCACAGTGCACAAGGCTCCCTTTTCTCCACATCCTTGCCAACACTTGTTATTTTTTGCCTTTTTAATACTAGCCCTCAGAATCATATGTGGTGATATCTCATTGTGGTTTTGATTTCCATTTCCCTGGTGATTAGTGATGTTGAGCATTTTTTCATGTGTCTGTTAACCATCTGTATTTTTTTTTTTTTTTGGAGAAAAGTCTCTTCATGTCTTCTGCCCATTTTTTAGTTAGATTATTTGGGGTTTTTTGGTGTTGAATTGTGTGAATTTTTTTTTTTTTGCATGAATTCTTTATATAATTTGTATGTTAACTCATCAGATACATCATTTACTAATATCTTCTCCCATTCAGTATGGCGTCTTTTTCTTTTGTTGCTTGTTTCCTTTGCTGTGTAGAAGCTTTTTATTTTGCTATAGTCCCAATTGTTTACTTTTGTTTTCCTTGCCTCAGGAGACGTAATCTAGAAAAATGTTGCTATAGCCAGTGTCAGAGAAATTACCGCCTGTGCTCTTCTTCTAGGCTTTTTCTGGTTCCAGGTCTCATATTTAGGTCTTTAATCCATTTTGAGTTTATTTTTGTGTATGGTAAGAATGTGGTCCACTTTCATTCTTTTGCATGTAGCTGTCCAGTTTTCCCAACACCATTTACTGAAGAAACTTCCCATTGTTTATTCTTGCTTCTTTTGTTACAGATTAATTGACCATGTAATCATGGGTCTATTTCTGGGCTCTCTATTCTGTTCCATTGATCTTGTGTCTATTTGTGTGCTAGTACCGTACTGTTTTGATTACTATAGTATATCTTGAAATCTGGGATTGCAATACCTCCAATTTTATTCTTTTTTAAGATTATGTGGTGCTTTTTTTTTGATAGAGTATATGTACTTTATAAGGGATATTTATAGTAATTTTTTATGAATCGTTATTCTTGCATTTTCCCCTCTGTAAGTGCCAGCACATCAGACCCACCAACAGCCAATATCAAGCCAACTCCTGTTGTGTCTACTCCAAGTAAAGTGACAGCTGCAGCTATGGCTGGGAATAAGTCAACACCCAGGGCTAGTATACGCCCAATGGTCACACCCGCAACGGTTACAAATCCTACTACTACCCCAACAGCTACAGTGATGCCCACTACACAAGTAGAATCACAGGAAGGTAAGTAAAATAGTAACAGATCTGACTGGACTGACGGTTTATTTAGATTTATTATGACAAGATTACAGTAACTTCAAGGATAAATGAGGCTTCCCCTAAAGCTAAAGTCAAACATATAATAGAAATGGGCAGTTAATATTTTCAAGGGTATGCCTCCTAGGATACTCATTAATGCAGCGCATTTCCTCCCTCCTTCCATTCCCTTCCTTTCTGCTTTGTTTTGTTTTGAAGCTGAAGAAGGAGGAAAATAACACACCTATAAGTATGTAGCATGTTTTTTAAGGCCAACATTTTTACTTTTGGTGGCTAGGAAGATGATATGAAATCCACCTTGGAAAACCATACTAAATCACTGGTTCAATCTGACACCACTTATTCACTGAAACTGTCTTTTTCATTACTTTATCCACTTTGTTCCCCTGGGTAGCTTCTTATTACTGATGCTTAATAAAAATTTATAATTTGTCTTTGAGCTTCCTCGGTTCATTTATCTTATTTGGTTGTAATTTTAATAAAATCGTAGATAGAAAGAGTTTTAGATATTTATTTAATTATGCCACCGTACTACAGACTACCATAGCAGTCACATAGGCATCACCAAAAAATGTATAATACATTACATTTACCCATACTGTTTTTGCTTGGTGGTGGTAAGAGATGTACACAAATAACTATGCAGAACATTACCAGTAGCACAGTAGGGAGGGAAAATCCAGCTTTGCTAAGAATAAAAGACTTAATATATTAAGTATTTGTAATTATTTTTCAGCTATGCAGTCAGAAGGGCCTGTGGAACATGTTCCAGTTTTTGGAAGCACAAGTGGTTCTGTCCGTTCTACTAGTCCTAATATTCAGCCGACTATCCCTCAACCCATTTTAACTGTTCAGCAACAAACACAGGCTACAGCTTTTGTGCAGCCCACCCAACAGAGTCTTCCTCAGATTGAGCCTGCAAATCAAGAGCTGTCCCCCAACATAGTAGAAGTTGTACAGAGTTCGCCAGTTGAGCGGCCTTCTACTTCCACGGCAGTATTTGGCACTGGTAAGCTTGATTTTATTGATTTATTTTTAATTTTTTAATTTTTATTTTTTGGTATGCTTAATTTTAAAATGAAGTTAGAGTAGACCTGTACATTTGTAGTTTCTTGGATATAAAATACACATTTTGAGTATTCTTTGTACATACTTGTTTTCTAACAGGTGTTAGAAAGGACGAATGGATTCCTAACACTTGATTTCATGTTTACTACTAGATCACTCGTTTTTGTCATTCAGAACTTTCTTCTCCTCCAGTTATTTTGACTGATTTTAAAAGTGATACAACCCCATAACATTATATGTAACTTAATACAGGTCTTGAGAAAAAAGACATGTAAGAGAAGACCATATAAGGATTTTCAAATCTAAACATACAGTATAAATTTTGTTACCATAGGAGTCCTGGGTTTTATAACTATAGAAGGCCTTATGTAAACTTCTCAATTCTGTATCACTACACAGTGAATTGAATGCATTGCTGTAAAAGTTGATGGGGTTTATTAACCACAGGTGAGATTTATACCATAAGACCATTGATTTAGAGCATAGGTTGCCCTTTGTTTATAGATATTAGCAGGAATAAATTATGTTGAACTGTTCAGTTAAATGTTTCCTATGTCTTTCTTTAGTTAAATGGCCAAAATATTTCAAAAATTAACTTCATTTAAAAAAAAATTAACTTTATTTCATTGAGTTCATTATCATCCTCTGATTAAAGATTTAAATTATGTCATTTCAAAGTGTCAGCTACCCCAAGTTCTTCTTTGCCTAAGCGGACACGTGAAGAGGAAGAGGATAGCACCATAGAAGCATCAGACCAAGTCTCTGATGACACAGTGGAAATGCCTCTTCCAAAGAAGCTGAAAAGTGTTACCCCTGTAGGAACTGAGGTAAGATAATCTTGCAGTTAGACAACATGATTAGGTGAATGGACCTGTTGGGGCCAGAATCCATTGCCTAAAAAACTCTTGTTGAACTTACTACAAAGTTTCAACTGACAGCTCAGGTATTGTTGCTGCTGCAAACATTTTTTTCTAATTCTTAGTATATCTTTGATTGAATTATTTGTCATTTCAGTAAAAAACAGTTATGGAGCACCTGGGTGGCTCAGTCGGTTAAGCATCCGACTCTTGATTCAGCTCAGGTCATGATCTCAGGGTCGTGAAATCGAGCCCTGCTTTGGGCTCTGTGCTGAGCGCAGAGCCTGCTGCTCTCCCTCTCTCCCTCTGTCCCTTCTCCCCGACCCCCGTCTCTCTCTCTCTTAAAAAACAACAACAACAACAAAAGAAACGCACAGTTACAAAAACTTAAGTTGTATTCCATTTCAAAGTCAGGTGTTTTTTTAATTCAAAGAATAAAGAGTTTAAGTTTCATGGACATTGTAAACTGTTGTCTGCCATCTTTTTCTCAGATTAACCAAAACTATATTCCTTTATTTTCTTTCATTGAAGCTAAAATTGTATTGAATTTTTACTCTGAAACATTAAGACTACTCAGTTAATTTAATTAGCATGTATTAGTGTTTGTAAGTCTTACTTATACTGAAGAGGAATGTGATTTATATCATATAAATGTAAGAATATTTATATTGTACTGCTTCATAAAATTATAGATTTAAGCTTTATTTTATTTGAGAGAATTAGCTGAGCAGGTGATTCTTCATCTAGTGAATTGATCTGGTTAACACACTTGTGTGTTATGATTCAGGAAGAAGTTATGGCAGAAGAAAGTACTGACGGAGAGGTAGAAACTCAAGTGTACAACCAAGATTCTCAAGATTCCATTGGAGAAGTAAGTTTAAACATTTAAAGTAGCAAATTATTGCTTTTAGTGAGTGAAATTGGCTTTGACAAATGAAACATTATTTGGACTTCTTTTTAACTTGATGCTTTTATATTTAATGAAATATTAGAATTACCATTGTTAATTTCTGCTTTGCTTTACTCCTAATTAGTATACTGCCTTATAAATTTTGTTAAAGAAATGTTTCTATGGGGTGCCTGGGTCATTCAGTCGGTTAGGCATCTGACTCTTGATTTCGGCTCAGGGCATGATCCTCAGGGTCATGAGAATTGAGCCCTGGGTCAGACTCTGTGCTCAGCATGGAGTCGGCTTGTCCCTCTCCCTGTGTCTCACACCCCCAACCCCCCCCCACCCCATGCATGCATGTGCACACACAGTGTCTCTCTAGTAAGTAAATAAATAGAATCTTAAAAAAAAAAAAAAAAAAAAATTTTTTTTTGTTCATACTTCGCACAGATTTTTGCAAGCAAAAGTTGTCATGGATAAAGATTGTTTATTATTTGGAAGTATGAGTGCTGGCTGAATCTTGAGTTAATCCATAGTGCCCCTTTGGTGGTCCTCTGGTGCTCTCCCCTCTCTTGCTTCTCTTATTGAATTAAAATAACCTATGAAAGGAAATGCATTTGTGTATTTTTTTTCATTTTCTGAACTCTAAGTGAGGCTTCTCCAGAGGCAGCCTCACTAGGGGAAATGTGTAGACTGTGAAGCTACAAACCATTAGGTTCCTTCCTGACTATACCACTTAGAAGCTATGTGACTATGGAAAGTCATTAATTCTCTCTAAGCTTTGGTCTTCTCATCTGTTGGAATAATATAACATGATTTTTAGTATTGTAAAGTACCTAAAATAGTACCTGCCACACATTAGGTACTCAAAATATTATTTACTTTTCTTCCATCTGCTCTGCCATGCTAATTGAGAATTCATAGTATAGTAATATTAATAATTTACTACTAATAAACACAATTCATTACTATGTATGTCAAGTGTTCTAAGAAGTTAGCATTTATTAACAAACTTAATCCTTAACGGCCCTATTGTATGGGTGAAGAAACTGATAGTCAGATTAAGTAACATACCCAAGTTCTGATAGCGTTGGAGCTGGGACTTGAACTCAGGCTGTCTAGTTTCCAGTTATACTCTTCAGCTTGAAAGAGTTTTTGTCTGAATAAATTTTCAGGATCATTTATTCTAAAATTATCTATATAAAATTAAGTAATTATCTCAAGCTAATTAAAAGCAACCATAGATTGCAGGTGAATTTTGGTTTCTTAGATGCGTTAATTTTTAATTTTCCCTATTTTCCTTGACTAATAACAGAAAACTAAATGTTAAAGATGAATGCATAGTATTCTAAATGATCTCTATTTCATGTATCTTTCAGTGTCATCTCTGAAGAGCGTAGTAACAGTTTTGAAACAATATGTGAATTTCTAAATTATTGCCAGACTTGGTTAACTTATACTAAAATCTTCTGTGCAAAGCTTTTTCTTGAGATTTGCAAAATTGTCTATGACTCAGAAGTACCATTTGGTTTCCAGTCCACTTTTAGCACTATCCTACTGTAACAGTTCGTTTTTCTGATTTTCTGACGATGAAGCAGATGTTCTTTATAAGTGTTTGCTTTTCTTGAAATAAGCATGTCACTTGGAAGCCCATTTTTAATTATATCATGAATTACTCATTTTTTTCCATTACAGCAAATATAATCTTTATGAATGAGTTCACAAGACATTTTTTCAGGCTTGTATAAAAAGTAGATTGCCACGTGCTTAACTAAAAAGTAGACATTTAATTTTCTTAGAGTAACAAAAGTAAAGTTTTAAATTACAGTTTAGTTCAGTAGCTAACAAGATGGAATTGTGAGGATGAATTAAGCAAAGAATTATTTTTGTTTCTGATGTCTTTAATGTGGTTTGAAGGCTTAGAATAATGAGTTTCTAGGAGGAGAGGTGCCTTTGTAAAATGACAATAATAATAGCTTATTTTGTTTAGGGTGTTTCCTAGACTATTTCTGGTTTGGGGAGTAAACTTTTTTAATAATAGTATTATTAATATTATAATAGTAATATTCTTTTTTCTGACTTTGTTTGCAACTACACTGTTCACCACATTGGCTGTTGAACACTTCAAATATAGCTAGTCTGAATTGAGATAGCTGTGAGTATAAAATATACATTGGGCTTTAAAGACTTATTACAAATTTTAAAAGGTAGAATTTCTGATTAGTAATTCTTAGTTTGATAACTTATTGAAATATTTTATATATATTAATATCATTAAGCTAATTTTACTTGTTTCCTTTTTTTAATTTTAAGTGACTACTAGAAAAATTAAAATTATGTATGTGACTGACATTGTGGATAACAATATATTTCTCTTGAACAACACTGATCTACAATATCACACTGGTAGTTTTGAATATACATGTATTTATATATGTGCATTTTTTTCTTTTTTAGTGGAATATTAGCCAATGAGGTTTTTAATAATTCTTCTATAGGAAGACAGTAAAGAAACCCAATGATATATTTTCTTTAGCATGTGCTTCAAATTAATTCTGCTCTTTTTTTTTTTAAGATTTTTTATTTAGGGAGCCTGGGTGGCTCAGTTGGTTAAGCAACTGCTTTTGGCCCAGGTCATGATCCTGGAGTCCCGGGATCGAGTCCCACATCAGGCTCCCTGCTTGGTGGGGAGTCTGCTTCTCCCTCTGACCCTCTTCCTTCTCGTGCTCTCTATCTCTCATTCTCTCTCTCTCTCAAATAAATAAATAAAATCTTAAAAAAAAAAAAAGATTTTTTATTTATTTGTTTTTAGAAAGAGCATGTGAGTGAGGGGAGGGTCGAGGGAGAGGGGGAAGGAATCTCAAGCTGACTCTATGCTGAGTGTGGAGCCCAAGGTGGGGCTTGATGCTGGGTCAATCTCATGACCCTGAGATTATGACCTGAGCTGAAATCAAGAGTTGACCGCTTAACCAACTGAGCCACCCAGGTGCCTCAAATTAATTCTATCATTCTTTTTTTTTTATTTTTTTAAAAGACTTTATTTACTTCAGAGAGAGAGCATGAGTGGGGGGAGGGGCAGAGAGAGAGAGAAACAGACCACCTCTGAGCAGGGAGCCCAACGTGGGGCTCAGTCCCAGGACACCGGGACCATGAGCTGAGCCAAAGACACTCAATCGACTGAGCCACCCAGGCACCCTAATGCTGCTTTTAATAACCATATTTTAAAAATAAAATGCTACTAGTCCACAAGTATTTTTTTGTATTAGGTATACAGTATCTTACTGATAGTTTTAGGTATATTTGACATTCTAAATTTTTTAAGTTTTCATTTTTTTACTCTTAAAGGGAGTTACCCAGGGAGATTATACTCCAATGGAAGACAGTGAGGAAACCTCTCAGTCTCTACAAATAGACCTTGGACCCCTTCAGTCAGATCAGCAGACAACAACTTCATCCCAAGATGGTCAGGGCAAAGGAGATGATGTCATTGTGATTGACAGTGATGATGAAGAAGAGGATGATGATGAAAATGATGGAGAACATGAGGTAAATCATCCATTGTTTGAAACTGCTGAATGAAATGCTCGAATCCTTATGACTGCTAATTCATCAACCAGTAACATCTGCTTCCCTGTCAGTTTAACTAGATTATTTTGCTTTTTTTATCTGAATAGTTCTGAAATTAACATTTTATAATGAAATTGAGCATAGAACAGGTAATGAAAAATCCATCTTTTTTTATTGCTAAGCCCTTTAGGACTTGCTAAATTTGTTAATTAAACTTAATTTTAAATCTTATTGATAAGAGACTGGATTTAATTATAAGCTCTGTCATTTCTGGAGATAAGAAAGTAGGGTATTTATTTTTTTCTTGTATAGTCCCATAATTTTTTTCAAAAATAGTAGAGGTTTTTTGCTAATTGAAGCATATTTTAAGTGAAACTATATTTTATTTTGGGAATTAATCCTATATAGACAACCACTCATTTTAGATCCTTTCATTAATCAGTGTTTTTTAAAAGCTCATAGTGTAGTATAATCTCATGATTTGTTTTCTTCAATGCCACCCTTTAAATTTAGAAATAAAGTGGCTTCTGACACCTTATGGACATCTAGGAGCTTTGATCTTTGAACTGATCTCATATGAACAGTTAGAATACAGAACTGATTATTGTTTACTCATTCCAGTAAGCCTCACAATTTTGATATTTGCTGCCACTGAACTAATTCCGTACAACTCTCAGGACAGCTCCTATGTCCTGATCAGTGGTGTGTCATTGAAATGTTTAAATATGCTATCAAGAAGTGCAGAATATGTGTGCTGCACCTTAGATCTTTGTTTTTACTTGGGCACTTGTCTACTAGGATTATGAGGAAGATGAGGAAGATGATGACGATGATGAAGATGACACAGGGATGGGAGATGAGGGTGAGGACAGTAACGAAGGCACTGGTAGCGCCGATGGCAATGATGGATATGAAGCTGATGATGCTGAGGTAACTGGCTAGAATTTTGACCATCCACTTTCTTCAAGAACTTGCTAGAAAACATACTGTTTTCCAAGGATATTCACAGGCCTGTATTCTCAGAATACTGAAACTTTTTATACCATTGGGGTTTTTTGTTTGTTGTTACTGTGATTTAGTTTGGTTATTATGTTTTAAGATAATTGTTTGGTTTATTTGCTCTTAGTCATCATATTTTGTTTATAGGGTGGTGATGGGACTGATCCAGGTACAGAAACAGAAGAAAGTATGGGTGGAGGTGAAAGTAATCAGAGAGCTGCTGATTCTCAAAACAGTGGTGAGACCTTCCTTCGTCTCTTTTTAATTCAGTACTTTTAGTAATATCTTCTAAACTAGGATTGCATTTAATTATCATGTAGGAAATAAAACTTTAGTGAATTGGCAAGCAGGAGATTGGCTTCTTTCTAGCTTTGTTACTATTCTCTTATAAAGTCTACTATATTTATCACTCTAAAGTCATACTGTCTTTTCTAATACACCAGGCTTCTTTAAGATTCCAGCATTCTGAAATCTGTAAAGTATTACAAATACAATGTGTTGCTGCTATTTTTATTAAGTGGAAAAGTTAAGTCAGGGACCTCTAACAGCAGTCTTAGCAGTTCACAGCCACAAGAGGTTGTCTAAATCAAGCCCCACATTTGAAGGTTTGTGGGTATTGGAGCTTTACTGGTTGACTGGTTTTCCATTGAATAAAAGATATTTTGGTCATTCTGGCATACTTTTTGTTAAATATTTGAAAAGCTGAGTCCAGACCTCACTGAAATGAAGGTATTAAAGGATTATGGAAATATAGAAAATAATTTTATTTTAGAATCCTTTTTAAATGCGTTTTAAGGAATTGGTGATCATCTGATATATTATTCTGATTTTACAGATAATACTGAGCGAAAATCGTAAATGGTAATATAGTAAAACCTTATGTAGTTAGACTATTGGGAAAACAGTGTGTCTGAGTTTCCATATAAGCCTGTGTATTTAAAAATGCAATGTATATGCTCATTTGAATTAAGATAAAGCAAGGGCATAAGCAACCTTTCAACTTTTAGATTTTTTTTTATAAGCAATATGAATTTATTTTTTTGGAAACAAAACCCCCCAAATAATGCCTGAATCCAAAAGGTACATAAAAATGGCCAAAAATATTTTAAAATAATAGATTTGAAGATCATTTGTAGCTTTTTCCTCATAACATGAATGCTTTCATCAGGACAGTAAATTAAAAACCATATCAAATCATGTTATGACAGATGATCAGTCTGGTTGCATTTGTACTATTCCTGGGAAAGTAATCGTGTTGAAGCTGTTTCTCCCAGCTATTTGGTCAGTTGGTCCAGGAAAGGGCAGTCCTGGAGTCAGCAGGTGGGGAGCTGGGCCTTGCCTGTCTTGTCACTGCTCGTTCTGCTGGCCCTTTGTGACAGAAGCAGACACAGAACCCTGGCCCTTGTTGACATCACTGATGCACACCCACTGCCCATCAACGGACTCCTTCCACAGGGTCACCTTACTGTCTCCGCCTGAGACAGCCAGGATGTTGGCTGTGATGGACCAGCTCACATGCCACACAACATCATTGAACTTGTGCAATAGTTTGGGTGACCACGTATTGCCTGAGGTGTCATCACAAGTCCAGATGAACACACAACCGCCTTGGGAGCAACTGGCGTTGGTGCTGGTGGGCAGGCCGATGGAGGGGGCCCAGGCCACATCTCGAACCCGGTCACTGTGCGCTTCTAGCTTCTGTTCCTCCTTCCACTGGCCGTCCTCCTCCTCCTTCCACAGTTTGATGAGGTTGTCACAGACGCCCAATGCAAACTTCTTGATGTAGTTGGGCTTCTGCCCCGATGGCTGGTCTATGAGGCTTCCAGGTACAATAGCAGGGGCCCAACTGACAGCATTGCAGCCAATAGTGTGAGCATTGTTGATCTTCTTCACTTCCCATTGGCCCTGTCCGTTGTGTGTCAGCAGGAAGATGGCCCCATCCGAGCTCCCACAGGCCAGTATTAGGCCATAGTCATGGGGGGCCCAGCACACAGAGTTTACTGAGGAGTTGTGTCCTATGTGCTCGTGCGTCTTCTCCCGGGTGCCATTCTCCTCCTTCCAGGTAATGACTTTCCAGTCATAGAAGCAGGATGCCAGGATGTTGCCATACATGGGGTGGGCCCAGGCCACTTGCCACACAGGACCCTCATGACCCCTGAGGTCGGCAATGAGGATCTGTCCTCCATTTCACACATTGAAGATTTTGGCAGAGCTGTCTGATGAACAGGTTGCTAGGCAGGTGCCATAATAGTCCGTCTGGGCATTGTGAATCATGTCCTCATGGGAGGTGTCCACAGGTCCCCCCAACCCACTGACACCATGGCTGCGATGGCAGCAGCTCCCAGTCCTGGATGCAGCAGCTCCGGCGGCAGCCCCCTCAACTTTTAAATTTTTTAAGAAAAAATAATAATCCATATACTAAAAAATAGTACTACCTCCTAAGGGACATAAGGAGAGAGATTAATGATACTTTGGTCCATAATGTACATTTTATAAAACATTTTGTAGATTTAAGAAACATCTTGTGTGTGTCATATAGTTGGGATACAGGAGAAAGTATTTTTTGCCTCTTTAGGGCTAACGTTCATAGCCATTTTTCCCAGATACAAAGTATACAATAGATGCTCATTGGAGACTTTGTTTTTTACAGTCAAGCAAAAATAGGCCTAGTGATCTGGATATAATTAAGTTAGCGGATAGATTTGGTATATTGCCAGAAAATTACAAAAAGAATGCTTTTCCTGAGCAACTGTACTTGTATTAAATTACAGTTGACCCTTGAGCAGTGCCAGGGTTAGGGATGTCAAACCCCCTGCATAGTCAAAAATTTACATAAAACTTTTGACTTCCCAAAAACTTGACTACTAATAGCCAACTATTGACCCAGAAGCCTTACTGATACCATAAAACAGTCGATTAACATGTTTTTGTAGTGTATTGTACTGTAATTTTACAATAAAGGAAGCTAGAGAAAAGAAAATATTATTAAGACAATCATAAGGAGGAAAAAATACATTTATAGTGCTACATTGTAAAAAATCTCCTGAAAGTGAACCTGTGCTGTTCAAAACTTACAACAAGCTTATCAGTTTAGGTACCAGTTAATATCTAATCTGAGAGGGGGTGCCTGGCTGGCTCATTCAGTAGAGCACGTGACTCTTGATCTCCAAGTCTTGAATTTAAGCCCTGTGTTGGGCGTAGAGTTTGCTTAAAAAAAAAAAAAAAAAAAAAGGATGCCTGGGTGGCTCAGTTGGTTAAGCGACTGCCTTCAGCTTAGGTCATGATCCTGGAGTCCCAGGATCGAGTCCCGCATTGGGCTCCCTGCTCAGCGGAGAGTCTGCTTCTCCCTCTGACCCTCCCCCCTCTCATGCTCTATCTCATTCTCTCTCTCAAATACATAAATAAATAAATAAATAAGTAATCTAAAAAAAAAAAAAAGGTCACATAGCTATTAAATGTTATAGCTAGAATCCGATTCCAGAACTCAGACTTTTTTTTCCCCAGACCTCAGAGTTGTAAAACCGCTAAATTCTGATAGCCTACTTTCACAGGGAGAGACAGCTTCTGTTGTTTCTACCATGTATGTAGAAGACCTAGACAGGTGAAGAACCATTGAAATTCAAAGTTTAAGAAATCCGAAATATAAAAGTATCTTTTAGTTGGTTCCATTAACCAACCTAAGAAATAGACTCAAAGAGGTTAGGGGACTTGTCTTAGGCCACACAGCTGATAATCGCACTCCCATTCTCCACACCTCACTTCTTTCCTTCTGAAAGTATTGGTGAGGTGAACATTCCTAGTGGTGAGATTTATACCTCTAGGAAATTGTCCCAGTTATTCTCTGGTAAATTTAATAGTTAAAAATCAGCTTTTCTCTTCCTATAGGTGAAGGTAGTACAGCTACTGCAGAGTCCTCTTTCTCCCAGGACATTTCTAGAGAACAGCAGCCATCATCAGCATCTGAAAGACAGACTCCTCGAGCGCCTCAGTCTCCAAGACGCCCCCCACACCCTCTTCCCCCACGACTGACCATTCATGCTCCACCTCAAGAATTGGGACCACCTGTTCAGGTAGTAAAAGTACTGGTCAGTCTGAAAACTCTTGGCTTTATCTCTCCTTCTCTCCATTAGATACTACTTTTTCCAGAAATTAAGTGAACTTTTTAATGTTTTAGCCTATTTTTATAAAGTTTTTTGAACTGAAATGAATCTCTTTCTTTTCCTTGAAATATGGCAGTAGTTTACTTCATAAATAAAGTGAACTTTGGAAAGGCAAGGCTTACTAAAAGTTGTGTATAAATTGAAATGGTTACAATTCTAGCAAATAAAGATCACTTTTTCTACAGATTAAAAAAAAGTGTCTTGGATTTTAATTAAAGTAAATTTTATTTTAGCAGCTAACCACCACCACCACCATGTATTTTAAAGGTTTCCTTCTCTAAGGTGCATCTGTGTGTGGTGGTGTTGGTTTTTTTTTTTTTTTTTCAAGAAGAAATTTCTGTTCTGCTTAAGAGACTTTTTTTTCAATAATACATCTTAATTTCCACTTTTATAATTAATGAAAGGATGCATGACCCTTAACATGTAGCACTCTTTGTAATAGAGTTGGACATCTCTTAATCAGAAACTCTTGCAGAGCAGGAAAACATCAAATGCTCTTAGTAATCTAGCTTGAGTCTTACCCTATAATATAGTGTACTGAAAACTGCCAAGTGAGATTCTACTAAAAATACAACAGATGAAAATAACCTCATTCTATAAAAATATAAAGTCTTAATGGATTCTGCAAAATACATCAAATCTACCAATTTAGAATTGTCTAAATTGGGAAACAATTTATATGAAGACATATTGCTGTTTGAACTCCAAAAGAGAATTAAGCTTTAAGATCCAAAGGCATACTTACTAATGTTTTAGGTTAAGGAAATAGAAACTACATTAGTTACATACAAATAAAATAGGATCAGAGATTGGTTTTAAATATTGGTTAATATTTTATCTATTGGTTAATAAAATATTTGCTGGTTAATATAATCTATACAATTAAAAATTTATCACTATTTAAAATGGAATTTTTTAGTGCAATATGGCAAATTTTCCTGAGAAGATATCCTGATGGTTGTATTATCTGCTAACATTTCAGTTATCTTGTTACCATTGTAATAAGCTATATCTATTGGTACTTAGTTCTTGTTTGATTGCCTGATTCTTGAAAACAAATGTAATTCCTTTCTTGACACAGAGAATTCAGATGACTCGGAGGCAGTCTGTTGGACGGGGGCTTCAGTTGACTCCAGGAATCGGTGGCATGGTAACTATCTACCCATTATGTAGAAGTGACTCATTTGTTCAGCAAATATGTATATAGTCCATATGTATGTTTCTGTCATACCTGTTTATTCCCCATTTTCTTTGTTTTAGCAGCAGCATTTTTTTGATGATGAGGATAGAACAGTTCCAAGTACTCCAACTCTTGTGGTGCCACATCGTACTGATGGATTTGCTGAAGCAATTCAGTAAGTTAATGAAAGAGAAACTTATTTTGTGACTAATCATTTTCTTCCTCTTTCCCTGTCAGTTTGTTTACATTTGGTGGATTCATTACTTGTTGAGTCCTCTGTTATGTACTAAGCACTTGTGATAGGGTTGAGGATATAGTTTGGGGAAAATTATATAAAGGTGAATGAAGGGGGTGGCGCCTGGGTGGCTTAGTGCGTTAAATGTCCAACTCTTGTTGGTTATGATCTCAGGGTCGTGAGATTGAGCCCCGTGTCAGGCTCCAAGCTCAGCATGGAGCCTCCTTAAGATTCTCTCTCCCTCTCCTTCTGCCCCTCCACCTTTCCCCTTCCCCCCCCAAATCACACACTGTGCACTCTTTCTCTCTCTTAAAAAAAGTGAATGAAATATATGAAATATAGTTGCTTCCATCAGGAATTTGAGATCTTAAAGGCAAAATAACGATGGTGAAGAACACAGACTGGGTGGCTTAGTCGGTTGAGTGTCTGCCTTCAGCTCAGGTCGAGCCCCACATTGGGCTCCCTGGCTAGTCTGCTTCTCCCTCTGCCCCTCCCCCCATGCTTGCACTCTCTTTCTCTCTCTCTCTCTCTCTCTATCTTAAATAAATAGTCTTTAAAAAGAAAGAAATACAAAGACTTCAGAGTCAGAATGCCCAGGTTTGAAATCTAGCTGTACTGCTTACTAGTATTTCAGGTTATTTAGGTTTCTATTCCTGAGTATCCTCATTTTACTAATGGGAATAGTAAAATAATTCCTACCATATAAGTTGTGAGAATTAAGTGAACTGAATTTATGCTAACGTGTTTAGAATATTGCCTGGCACATAGTAAATGCTTGCAGATGTTAAAGTGTTGGTAATGACAGTGATCGTGATGGGATGGTATTATTTCGAAAGCCAAGTATATGAGGAACTAATTGTCACCTAAACAATCTAGAAGAATAAAAGCATAAGCAGTAGGCTTAATACAAAAGAAGTGATTTATTCCAGCAGTTAGGGGGAAAGAATCTGAGACAGCTTAATGGAGACAGCATTGAATTGAGTCTTGGAAAAGAACACCTGACACTTAACATTTCTATGAATCAGTTTATTTGATCTTTCTAGCTATGAGAGAAGACACCATTATTGTTCCTATTTTACAGATAAGCACAGAGATGTTAACATATTTGTCAACATCAGACAGCCAGAAAGTGGCAGTTTTTGGTTTCTAAACAGTCTGGCTCTAGAACCTATGTTAACTTGTGCTATACCACTACTCTTAAAGGACAAAAAAGATTTCCGTGTGAAGTATACATTTAATTGTGGCTGAAGTATTAGCTGCATAGCAGGATGTAATTGAATATCAGAATGAAAAAGTTTCCACAAACTTGGAAAAACATTGACTGTTCTGTAGCATGTGGTAAGATATAGCCAGCAGTCAAAACCTTTTTTTTAAGATTATTTATTGATTAATTGATTTGAGAGAGAGAGAGAGAGAGCACTTGCATGTGCGCATGTAGAAGCAGGGGGAGCAGGGAAAGGGCAGAGGAGAAGGGAGAAGAACAAGCAGACTCCATGCTGAGAACTGAGAACAGAGCCTGAGGCAAAGCTCAATCCCACGACCCTGAGGTCACGACCTGAGCCAAAACCAAGAGGCTGACACTCAACTGACAGCCACCCAGGCGCCCCTATCAAGACCTGTTTTAAACTTGTGCAGTTAACCATAACTCATCTTGATTAACACAGTTTTATAAGCCAACTAATCACTGTCTGTGTCTCCCTTCTGGAAGTCAGCCTGTCAGAAACAGACTCCAATAAACAGGTTCTGAATGACAGCCAGTCAACAGATTCTTGCATAGCTCAGAATGTAAGATTCTTCTGTAGTAGAGTAATTGTATGAAAATAAATTTTAAAATCCACCCGAAAGAGAATGTCCTTAACTAAAGTAATAATGTTGATGTGGAAAAGAAAATGAAGAGTTTTATAGACATAAAATCTGTAAACATCAATGGCTGGCTAGTGAAGGAAGGTAGGGTCAGGAGTGGGCAAAGAGAGATAATGCTGTTTTATATCCTGGAAGATGGATGATAGTGTTACTAGAACAAGGGGAAAACAAGTGTTTAGCCATCTAATACTAGAATTGTTCTAGACCTTGGGAGCCATCTTAGTGAGCTCTTTCAGATAGGAAATGGGCTAGAGGTGACTTGATTTATCTGACTCAGCAGTAAAAACTAAGACAAAATTTTGTCTTGTGACTTCATTCTCTTATTTTGTTACATCTCATTTTAGATTTGTGTTGTTTTTAGTGTATTTGCATGGAGATAGATATCCAGCATATTCAGGAAATGTGAGGCATAGTTCAGGAGACCTGAAAGTTACATGTAAATTGTGTATGTATGAGTCATGTATAATATTAAATTCATTCACAGCTGATATTTTGAGAATATTATTATAAGGATTTCTGTATCAACTTAACTTCCAATCTGGTTTTTTTCTTGCTTTGTGATTATTCTTCCTTCTCCTGTATTGTTTTCCATCATTGTGGTTTAAACAAGGTAACTTTAAAATTTATCTTAAGTTCATTTTTGTCTGTTTAGTTCCCCACAGGTTGCTGGTGTTCCTAGATTCCGGTTTGGGCCGCCTGAAGATATGCCACAAACAAGTTCAAGTCACTCTGATCTTGGCCAGCTTGCTTCTCAAGGAGGTAAATAGATAAATAAATGCTTAGATCTCCTGGGTTCACACATGTTCAGTAATAAGCTATTCTGATGTGATTTTTTTTTTAAGTGAGCAAATACAAATATTTTTAAGTTGATATCTAATTCCTGTGCAAATTTATGGGAAAAGCTATGTTAAACATTGCTTTACATATAAATCTTAACCTTTATGTTTAGTTTGATAACATTCCTAGTAAATAAACTAGTTAGATACTTTCCACTAACATTAAAATTAAGAAAGATAAAATATTTAAAGTATGTGGAATAAAATGACCCCTAAATTAAGTAATAGTAGTTGGTTGTTGAACATGAATTGTGCTCTTTGTGGAATTAATTACCTTTTAATCCCCAGTCAGCATCCATATAACTAAGTTTGTGAGAGGCTGTATGACATTTTGTGAGTAAGGAAAGCATACTACTTTTATAATAAGCTCAAAATAAAAGATTAATCTGCAGCCCTCATATAAGTCATATAATATACCTTTTATATAAATTTAAATTTTTATATGATTTTTTATTTTATAGGACAGTTTAGGCTTGCAAGACAGATCTAGGCTTAAATTGGAATGCTACCATTTACTAGCTTTGTAACTTTGGGAAAATTAACCCCGTAGAAATTCTATTTCTTTAGCAAAAAGGGGAAGAGTAGTATCTTGTAGTTTTGGTGAGTAGATTCTACCATAGTACCTGGTTCATAGTTGGGTACTCAATAAAGTTGGCTTATATCAAACCATAAGAGCAGCATTTTAGATATTTTTTCAGAGGATACTGAATGTTTGTGAACTTAAAGTATGTGTTTCAATTATATTTATATTTTTGAACAATTGATTTTTGCCTGATGGGCTAATTAGTGGGCTTCAGCAAAGTTGTGTATCTCTACTGATTCATGTTTTTCTTTCAGATACCTGGCATATTGACAGTTCTGTGTTCTTTCCATCATCCATTAATATTTAGAATTGTCTTTAGGTTTAGGAATGTATGAAACACCCCTCTTCCTAGCTCATGAAGAAGAGTCAGGTGGCCGAAGTGTTCCCACTACCCCTCTACAAGTAGCAGCCCCGGGTAGGTATCACAGGCAGACTAATAGATTATGTGCTTTATTGGTAAAATGGAAAACTGTGTGACATCTTCTGGCTAAAAATTAGGTAAACCACCAAGTTAAAGTTTTCATTTCTTTTATTTTGAAGTGACCGTGTTTACTGAGAGTACCACCTCTGATGCTTCAGAGCATGCCTCTCAATCTGTTCCAATGGTAACAACATCCACTGGCACTTTATCCACAACAAATGAAACAGCAGCAGGTGATGATGGAGATGAAGTATTTGTGGAGGCAGAATCTGAAGGGTAAATATTTACTTTATAATTTCTGCTTGCTTTAGACTTTTACACTTGTTTTCCTTTAGCCAGGAAATAGTTTGTTGAGCTGTATTTTTAGTAGCATCCCATTACAAAAATAAAACAAGCCATACATTTTGGAAGACTAACTTTTGCACATAGTAATATATCTTAGAATTTGGATATTATTATAGCAGACAAGTAATTTCTTAAATGTTTATCTCCCTGAAAATTATATGATGTATTCTAGAAAAATGATTTATTTAAAATTACTGATAGCTTTCAATTCATGTAGTTGCTTGAACTTTCCCTAAGAAAGAAGTCATTCTGTGAAAATTAGGAAATGACTCACTTTCCATTTTGTAGTGGGCTCTCAAGTGAACTTCATTTATTCTTTATGTGCATTTAGAACTTGATGTCTGAAATACTGACTTCTTAAAAATTAGAAATTTTGTAGCAGTTTTTAAGACCTAGCTACATTTTAACACATCAGTTATAAACAAAGTTTAACAAAAGAAATATGACACAGCATCTGGATTTTTTTTTTTTTTTATGTCAAAGGAGTAATTTAATGCAAAGAACCCCTGGACAGTGGTCTTGGAGAAGTGTTTAGCTTTCAAGGCAGAACCTAATTCTTTACAAAATAAAAAAGTTGGACTACTTCAAAGAAGCATAGCTAGAAGTAGAACACAGATTTCCTAGGTGGAGCTCAAAGATTTTGTTGTATTGAGCAATATTTTCTTAGTGTAATTATAGACCAATTCTAGTATATGAGGAAAAAAGCAAGCCTACTATTATGCTCTAACACAGTGCTGCTTAATTTGGGGGAGATAACAGATCCTGCTGAGAATACTAGCTGCCATTAATTTCATATCATGTATGCAAGTCACTTTAGATATGTCATTTCTAACCCACACAAAATCTCTACTATTTTCTCCATTTTACAGTGAGAAAGCTGAGACTCAGAACATGTTAAAGTAACTTGCTTAGGCCACTGGTAACTGGCTTAGACTGGATTTGACCTGTGACTTGAGCCCCATACACTTTACCCTTCACTAGTACTTCTCTACTTGGGCAGGTAGTCATGAGAGAGATCTTTCAGATACATTGTTACTAATGACTGCACTGAAGTTTGCAGATGATAAAACTGGAGCAGATTCAACTTATTTTTGGGCTGTTTTCTCCCTTAATTGTGTTTTGATGTGCTTTATTGAATGGGAGAGAGAGTGTTGGAGTTACAGCCATTGAGCCAGGGAATTCACGTACCCGCAGCGTGTCTCATCTGGGCTAGAGCTCATGGTGAGTTAGTGGTACATTGTTTAGTTGGGACTTGTGAATTATTTTAGTACTCTGCCTTCCTAGAAAAGTGTTTTGAGATTTCAAAATCTGTATAGTATATCTCTTACAAATGTTTTCAAGAATGTGAACATCCTTTGCAGAAAAGAAAAAAAAATAACAGAGGGGAAATAAAAACTAAAGTTGGAACATGTGAGAAGAGGAATAAGGAAAAAGCAACTTGAGCTGTCTTTCCCCCAGCTCCTTTAAAAAAAATACACAGTTACCAATATCAAGAGTCTACAGTTTTGAGTTAGAGGGAAGTGCGGGGTTATTGAAGTGATAAACTATGTCAGAAAGAGTTTGGGAACAATTTAGGATACCTCAAGGACCAGTTTTGCATTTTCTTATCAATTTTTGTTTTCCTTTCTTAGTATTAGTTCAGAAGCAGGCCTAGAAATTGATAGCCAGCAGGAAGAAGAACCTGTTCAGGCATCTGATGAGTCAGATCTTCCTTCTACCAGCCAGGATCCTCCATCCAGCTCTTCTGTAGGTAAGTTCCTGCTCTTGAGTACAACACAACTGATACACCAAACTTGTTTGCAAAAGATGATTTTATTGTAACAAATAGATCATTATTTTTCCCCCTTAATTAAAAATGGTTTATTTAAAAGGGAAATTGTATTTTATTAAAGGAAATGTAGTTTTAAGACTAGAGGTGCCACAGGGCTGTGAGGGATGGGTCACTGGGAGCGCTGCTAAGGATCGGTACTTCAGTCTCCTGCCTCTTTAAACCAAAGGAGCTTCTTGTTACTTGTTCTACATATTAAGATTCTTACATGTGATTTGATTTGGAGAGTTGAAAGGTAGGAGGTCTGTTACTCAAAAAATACTTGAAATTTACTGATGTAAACAGTTTCAAAGTTTGGCTTTCAAGTCTTTGAAGTTATTTTATGTATTTTTCCTGCAATAAAAATTATTTCTGTGGTACTTACAAAAAAATAATTAACATTTATTGAGCACTTACTGTGTGTCAGATAGCATTCTAAGCCCTTTACATATATTACCTTACTTAATTCTCACATCAACCCAATGTGGTAATCACCCATATGGAAACTGAGTCACAGAAATGTTGAATAACTTTTCCAAAGTACATAACTAATAAATAATGGGCAGGCCAGGGTACAGACTCAAGAAGTTTGGCTTCAGAGACTCCACTCTTAAACAATACACTATACTAACTTATCTGTCTCAAAATGTTTAGGTAGGGAATTACTTTTATTAAAATTGAAGAAATACAGTACCCAGTCATCCACAAAGATTATTTTTATTTTGAATTGTTTATAGCAGTAATTCTCAAATTCTGCCATGGAACCTTCACATTCTATGGAAGACCTGCTCGGTTATCTTTTTTCAGTCATGGGACTGCTATCTCAAGATCTCTCCTGCCTATCTGCTTTTCCCTGACACAGCAGCCTGTAAGCCAACATCCCTAGGTTCAGATCCCACATCTCCCTTGGAACAGCTAGTAACTTTAAATGTCTGCGCAAATATTTTATTATGAAATCTGGATAATCATAACTAATCTTGCAGTCAAGATTAGAAATAATTATGTAAATTACATAACTCAATGCATAACACTCAGCAAGACTCAAAAATTATCATTATCATAGTTATTAATAATACAGTTGCTGAAGAGCTCTTCTCCCGTTTATATTTCTGATATCCTATGAAAATGATCTTTGACAGGAGAATGGGCACTTTTATCTTATCAGGGCTTGCACAAGAAAATACGGTTTTTGTTCCCTTTTACAATATACTATAAAATTAGGGTGTCTTTAAGTTTATTTGGTAATATAAAACAGTAAGCCTCCTCATCTGAGCAGTTTATTTGGTCAGTAAATATTTGAGTGCCTACCATGTGCCAGGCGATTTGATAGAAAGCATTACTAAGAAAATGACTTTTAAGTAAAGACCTGGAAAGGGCAAGGGAGCAAAGCTGTGCAGTTTTGGGGGGAAGGAGTGTTCCAGATGAGATCTATAAGGCAGCAGTGTGGCATATTCAAGATCAACAAAGGGGCCAGTATGGTTAGAGCACCGTAAGGCCAGAGGGAGGCTAGCAGGAGGTAGGAGGGTAGGGAAGAGAAGCCCAGTAGATCATTGTAATTGCTTTGGCTTTTGTGGATTTAGGAAGCTTTTAGAGGGCTTCCAACAGAGTGGTGATAAGTTCTGACTTAAAGATTTAACAGTATCAGTTTGGTTGCTCTGTAAACAAGAGACTGAAAATGTGTAATGGGCAGAAACGAGAAATTTCAGAGGATATTGTAAATTCAAGGTAAAGACAAGGATGTTTCAGACAGAATGGTAGAGTGAAGTTTGTGAGAAGAGGTCAGATTTGGGGATATGTATTTAAATTCGAGCTGGCAGGATTTGCTAATGATTGAATTTGGGGTGTCTGGAAAAGAGGATTCAGATTTGACTCACATTGTATGTCGGGATCTGTTGTTTCCTGAGGGAGCTGATACGTGGTTTTTTATTGTAGTCCCCACCCCCTAGCACAGTGATACATGGATAGGCACCAAGTGAATATATATTTTATGAGTGGAGTGAGTGAGTGAAAAAGAACTGTGCACTTTTTTTAATAAGAAAATTTTTTTTTACTTCCTACCCTTTTTTTGTTTGTTAAATGTCCCTTGTTAAAAATCAAACCACTTTTAAATATTGAAAGCAAATGGACACCTCTGCATTTTATCCATGCATCATTTAGTGACTAGATTTTACCATTATAAATGCTTTTCTTATTTTTTAATTTGCTTTCTTATATTTTAATGTTTGGGGTTTTTTTCCTTAGATACTAGCAGTAGTCAACCAAAGCCTTTCAGACGAGTAAGACTTCAGACAACATTGAGACAAGGTGTCCGTGGTCGTCAGTTTAACAGACAGAGAGGTAAATTTCTGACATATTGATTACATGATAGGATGTAGGATAGTAATAAATGGAACAAGTTTTCTAATTCTTAAGCTTCTAACTTGTATCTAGTTTTTTTTAATGTTCCTAGGATTGATTAAATAATTACACATTGAGCATGTAATGTTTACTAATCTGTAAGCTTCTTGTAGAAAGATTTGTAAACTATAGGTATATAATGAATATGTGCTTATATTTCATATGTATTCATTTCTTCCTTGAATTCAAAATTAGATTTGAGGAAGCCAAAGTGTTACAGTACTAGATAGTCATTTGTTACATCTCTTCCTGTTGTTATACTTTTTACACAACAGAATCAAGCTTTGTGACTTTAGTTAAAAAAATTAAGAATTTTAATATCTGTGTTTTCTAATGTAACCCTTAGAGATTGTATTCATGCCATGAAAACATTAATCTAATTGTAATAATTTTCAACTGAAGATGTGTGAAATGTCTAACAGTTTTATATCTATATACCTAGATATTTGATATTGAAAGCAATTTTATAGTGACCTAGGGTAAGTGAATACTCCACTTTTGAGCTAACTTCTTAAAAGATGCATTCAGTTTGGTTATTTTTTTCTCTTATAGGTGTGAGCCATGCAATGGGAGGGAGAGGAGGAATAAATAGAGGCAATATTAATTAAATGTCCTGTAAACTGTAATAATTGTGAATAAGATTCTCAAGCCTGTTTTAGTGTAATGATTGTCGAGATTAAAAACATTTTTGTATTTAAATTGGTATGCTTCTCTCAACATTCTTTATTAATAAAATTTATTTCAGTGTCAAAATTTTTCATTCTTCATTTAATTAGTTGACTCTTCCTTTGCCCGTGGGTCTAAGGACAGTTGTACCAGACATTGGATAAGCTCCGCCCAGAACGAGTAGTAATGACTCTTGCTGTTCTGCTGGGTTCATCGACATTATAGTATTGATCTAAATAGAAGAGAAATCATTTTTTAATTAAAAAGAAAACAAAATACCTCAACTTAAAAATAGTTTGTGTTGACTATTATACTCAAAGATAGTATTTATCATTTTAATATCAGAAATGTTTGTATTAATTTGAACTTTATGACAAAAACAGTTGCCTCGAGAGATTGACCTTTCACCAGCTTTCTGTAAAATTAGGTTTGACTCTCCTTTTTCAGAGTAAGAGTTTGAGGAAAACCTAAGTTTAAAAAATAATAATTCACTTCAGTTTTACCCTTTAAAAATCTTTTTGACATCATTTTTATAGGTAGAATAATTTAGATTTCTGTATTTTTCAAAGTGTCCCAGGTAACATAATTTAATTTTTATTAATTAAAAATAATTAATTTCTCAAGAACCTCTTTGTGGCCTTTGGGACTTGTGTAATGATGCAAATCAGTAATATTTTGTGTCACCCAAGACCTCCGTTAAATGCCACAGGTAATGTAGAATATTGTTCTTAGTAGCAGTTTTACTCAAGTAATTGGATAATTTATCATAAGTCTTTAACCTCATGAAGGATAGTGCAGAATAGAATTGTAGCCTATTCAGTTTAATTGAAAGTAAAGTGAAAATCTAAACTTTCTCTTCTTCAGAGCAATTAGAATTAAGTATTAGAGTTTAACTTCACACCTTTAGTCACCACTGAACACTGGTTTTTGCTCTGATTATATTCATATTTTAGAGATTAGAGCACATCCGTAAGAAGCTAAGAAGTTGCTTAATAACTTACTCCTAGAAAAGGCGTAGTAATCATAGCCTTCCGGTTTTCTGATGTTGGGCAGTGCGATAGCTGAAGTCACCACACTTGGAAATCCTCTCCACTGTAAACTCATTTTAACTTCATTATGGAGGAAACCTGTAGATTTAAAGATACCAGCCTGAAAGCAAAGTACTGTAGGGAAGAGCAGCCGCTAGAGTCTGACGGACCTGGGTTTGAATCCCAGTTTGGTCACTGAGTAGCTCTGTTATGGTGGGTGAGCTATTAACTTAGGTGCCTCAGTTTTTGCCCCCCTCTGACATGGTGCAAATACCTACCTGTTAGGACTCTGCTGAGGTTTATAGATTTGTGTGTAATGTTCTTGGTAAGAGGTACTTGATAAATGGTATTTATTCCAAATAACAAACCTGAATAAATTGCATTCTTTACTCACAAAAAAAAAAAACTATATAGATAGATCTGGTCATTCACTGAGGCAAATTGATGTTTTGAATCAAAGAGCTTTAAGTTATTGGGGCTATTTAGTCACTATATTCAATAAGCTTCATTCTGTAAGATAAACTGTATTACATCTACTTCATGTGTAAGAATTTTTAACACAGTAAGAAATATTACCTTTGTCTTGGTAAGAGACTCTGACGGGTGAGTAGTGAATTCTGATGGTGTGTGTTTGAGAAGGTCCTATGGCATGTTCAAAGCGACGTCTCCTAACCTGTGTTGTTTCTCTGTACACTGAATAATTGATAGCAGGCCTTCTTCCAGGGCACTTTTTGATGGGTTCCTGTTTATAAATATACTGCTGAATGCCGCCACCTATTATGTATTAGAAAATCACATGTGATAAGAAAATTAAGCGTAAACCCCCAGAAAGGTGGAAAAGAGCTTTTACAAGGTAGAGGAAAAGATCAGTGTTTCTCATATATGTCCAGACATTAATAATGGCTATTAGTCAAGGGTATTATAAAATAATGGCCAAGTGCTGAAATACATGTTGAATGAATAAAACCAACAAATTGCCTAGTTATATATTTAACTTTGTTTGAAATTAAATGACCTCTATATTAATGACCTGAAAATTCAGGTGAAATTGTAATTTGCATGCTGAGAGCTCTAAATACTTTTTACTGTCCTCAGTTTTTTCATTAAAAATAATTTCACTCCAGCCATTAAACATCTTTGACAGTAAACCCAGTAATAAATGAAAATATTAAATAAAATTAGGCAGATCAGTTCTTAGAAGTTTTGTAATTTATCAATTATTGTAACACATACCTCTCTTGAAAAAATACACAGATTCAGGTCTGTTCTTGTATTTGGCTATTGAGAGAGCTGCCACTATTTTTCCATTTAGTCCTCCAAATCCTTTTACAATTTGTTTGGGGTACCCTGGATCTTTTATATCATTGGTGAAACGCCAGTACTGGGAATCCTGATGATTTAACAGAGGAAATGGTGTTAACAGCTTCGGAATAAAAAAGTTTGGGATTCATTCCTAGATGTATATATAGGGAGAAGGTTTTAACTTTGTTAAGTGAATAAATTGGCCTTTAATGTTACCAAATTGTTAGCTTTTTATTAAATTTTGATGATAGAATAGTTTAATAAAATATAGAGACCCTTCTGAAGTGGAGGGTAAGCTGATTTATGCTCTTAGGATCAAGAATAGCTAGTTGCTGATTTCTCTCAGAAAGATATTTTTCTTACCTTAAAGAAGAAAGTTTTTCCTTCACAGTTGCATCTAGTAAAAACAGTATCAATGGGGGAGGGAATACCCCAAACTTCAGTAATTTTACGAGGTGGAGATGGTGGATTGAATGGACTCAGCATCCAGAAATAATGACCTAAAATTGAAAGTGATAGATCAGCCTCCAAACTGAATGAATACTATAACTTACTCCAAAAGAAACCAAAATGAAAAATATGTTAACACACATTACATGACAAGTTTAGTCAACACTGTGAGGATTAGTACAGAAGTTAGTATTTGAATATTTCTGAGAGTAGGTATTTCTCAGGTCTGAAGTTCAGCATAGCCTTTGAAATATTTTAGTTTTCCAGTTTCTCTAGAAAGATCCTTCTGGCTCTGTGACTTACAGCAGGGCACTTACCTCCGTTTCTTTATCTTTTAAAATTAAGGACTTATAATTCAGTGACTGCTAATATCTCTTTAGCCTCTACCATGGTAGTGTATGATTTGTTTCCTTTCAGATTTAATCTAAATATAAGAGGACTGGACCAGCAGATGGTACAGCAGAGAAGTAACATGAAGTAACTGCTGTTCTCCTGTTAGGTTACCACGGGATGTAACACTGTTGAATGCATTGCAATCAAGATGTTATTTTCACGTAAAATAGAGCAGGGAATACAAATACAAATCTGGGTGTCATATCATTTGATAGGAAATTAAAATTTGAACTACCTTTTAATTACTAATGGAAAGAAAAAATTTAGTATCAGTTCAAGCTCTCTCTTTTTTTTTTAAATTTTATTTTATTATGTTAGTCACCACATAAGCTCTCTGTTTTATTTGTTACTCTAATGTGTTTAATTCTGTTAATCCTGTATTTTGGTAATTACTTTCAGGTTCCCATAATATTGTGTGAAGAAAGTTCAGTCAGGCTCCCCTTCGGAAAGCTCAACCCAAACTTCCACTCTCCTTTGGTTCTCATAAATGCCAAGAATAAAATGATGGGCAGAAGAAATATGTGCATAGCTCACCTCGAAATGCAACCAGTGTTCCATTGCGCAAAGTAGTCAGTCCATCTACTGGCTTACCGTTGCATAAATTAGTCTCATCTAAAACAAAAAATTAAGCCGATACAAAAGAAAATGAGAAAAGTGTTCATGTTTTCAAATCCTCCCACAGGGCTGTTTCCTCTGTTCACCTTTTCCTAAGCTCTTGAAGGGGCTAGTGGGATGTATGCATATTTCAGAAATGAAAAAGAAGAGCTATATTTCCTAATTGTTTTACTTAAAGGTGATATTTTTCAAAAGGTAATCTATAAAATTTGGAATGGGCCAGGTTACCTGATCTTCATGTAAATTAGATAATTATTGGATGTTTGATCCCAACACAAAAGTCCATTTTTCAGTTCTGATTGCCCTTTGAAATTGGTTTGGAAAAGAGAATAATATTGCAGATTTTTGCTTTGCATTGTACTCTTGTAAGGATACACTCCCAACTAAATTTTTTTGACATTCTGTACACCATCTCTGCATATAGACACAAATGCACTAAATTCCTTATTATTCGATTTTCCGAAGACCAAATAATCTTACTGTGATTACTCGTCTGCTTCCCTACGGAGAAGCTGTAAAACCCCACAAGTTAACAAGTTCAGGGTTCTAGATAATATATCAATAGTGTGATACTAACTCAGGACATTCTGGCTCAGATAAATTTAAGTTAACATTACCAATTTTAAAACTGGAAGTAACATGCTTATTACCTGAAAGCATGGGATTGATGGCGAGGTCTTGATTGGATCCTCTCACCAATATATCAGGGGGCCTGGGGATCATGTGAGGTTTTTCTCCAGCAATATCTGCATCTTTATTTGGATTTACTTCAACTTTTTCTGAGTTAAGTCTTTGGCTGGGGCTGGTGGTAGTTTGGGGCATGGCTTCCGCCGAAGAGGTAGGGTGTAATTTTGGCATTGTCGATGTAGTCATCTTTGGGGGAGTTGCTGTAGTCTTTGGTTTTCTCACTTTAGGTATTGTGTTTGGCTTTTTGGTAGAAGTGGGCCTTTTTGGTGCTTTGGTTGGCTTTCGGGGTTTAGAAGTTGACACTTTAGGATTCGTGGTTGTATCTTTTGGCACAGCTGTGGTTTCTTTGGGTTTATTCACAGCCTTTGGCGTGGGTTCTGCAGGAAACTCAGGAATTGATTCAGCAGGGTTCTTGGGAGTAGTGGGAGGCTCCATGGTGGTAGTTGTAATAGAGGCCTCTGAGATGGTTGGAGCAGGTGTCTCAAGAGAAGCTGGAGCAGGCTCCTTGGGGACCTTCGGGGTGGGGTCTTTGGGAGCAGTGAGTGCAGGCTCCTTGGGGGCAGTGGGTGCAGGCTCCTTGGGGGCTGTGGGTACAGGCTCCTTGGGGGTGGTGGGAGCAGGCTTCTTAGGGGTGGTGGGTGTGGGCTCTTTGGGAGTGGTGGGTTCAAGCTCCTTGGGGGTGGTGGGTGCAGGCTCTTTGGGAGTGGTGGGTTCAGGCTCCTTGGGAGTGGTGGGTGTAGGCTCCTTGGGAGTGGTGGGTGTAGGCTCCTTGGGGGTTGTGGGGGCAGGCTTTTTGGTGGTAGTGGGTATAGGCTCCCTAGGAGTGGTAGGAGCAGGCTTCCTAGGGGTGGTGGGTGCAGGCTCTTTGGGAGTGGTGGGTTCAAGCTCCTTGGGGGTGGTGGGAGCAGGCTTCTTAGGGGTGGTGGGTGCGGGCTCTTTGGGAGTGGTGGGTTCAAGCTCCTTGGGGGTGGTGGGTGCAGGCTCTTTGGGAGTGGTGGGTTCAGGCTCCTTGGGAGTGGTGGGTGTAGGCTCCTTGGGAGTGGTGGGTGTAGGCTCCTTGGGGGTTGTGGGGGCAGGCTTTTTGGTGGTAGTGGGTATAGGCTCCCTAGGAGTGGTAGGAGCAGGCTTCCTAGGGGTGGTGGGTGCAGGCTCTTTGGGAGTGGTGGGTTCAAGCTCCTTGGGGGTGGTGGGAGCAGGCTTCTTAGGGGTGGTGGGTGCGGGCTCTTTGGGAGTGGTGGGTTCAAGCTCCTTGGGGGTGGTGGGTGCAGGCTCTTTGGGAGTGGTGGGTTCAGGCTCCTTGGGAGTGGTGGGTGTAGGCTCCTTGGGGGTGGTGGGTACAGACTCCTTGGGGGTGGTAGGTGTAGGCTCCTTGGGGACTGTGGGTGCAGGTTCTTTGGTCATAGTGGGTGCAGGCTCCTTGGGGACTGTGGGTGCAGGCTCCTTGGGGATGGTGGGTGTAGGCTCCTTGGGGGTGGTGGGTGTAGGCTCCTTTGGGGTGGTGGGTGTAGGTTCCTTTGGGGTGGTGGGTGTAGGATCCTTTGGGGTGGTGGGTGCAGGCTCCTTGGGAGTGGTAGGTGCAGGCTTCTTGGGGGTGGTGGGTACAGGCTCCTTGGGAGTGGTGGGTGTAGGCTTCTTGGGCGTAGTAGGAACAGGCTTGAGGGTGGTGGGAGTGGTCTCCTTGGTGGTGGTGGAAGCAGGGGATTTGGTTGTAGTTTCAGCTTCGGGTGTAGATTTAACAGGAGCTTTGGATGTGGGTAAAAAATCTTTAGGAGGTTTTTTCTCTGCATTTCTTGTCTCTTTAGTTGAAGTAGTCTTCTCTTTTGTTCCACTTGAAGTCTCTTTGTTTGTTAAAGAAGTCTCTTTAGTTTCAACTGTTGCCTCCTTATTAGGTGTTGAAGGTGTCTCTTTGGATATATCAGAATTAGGTGGAAGACTGGGTTTAGGATTTATTGGTTTGCCGGTTGTAATCTTGGGAGATGTGGTAACTTTATTGCGTTGGGTAGTAGGAATGTCAGGAGTTGGGGTCAGCTTGATGTCACCATTGTCCAGTCCACTTCCAGCTTCATCTACAACTGGTGGTTCTGGAGTAGGTTTCTTTTTGGGTGTTCTTTCCTTGTTATCTGTTACTAGAAAAAAATACACACCTCTTTTATTTTTGAGTAGTTTTCAATAGTGACCTAAAGATCCCATCCTTATCAACTAGCTATGTATCCCAAGCAAATTGCTAACCTGTGATATGTCTATTAACTTGTTATAAAATGGTAAATACTGAACTTATCTGATTGGCCTATTTTAGGGAATTAATGAGAAGGGGTGAAAAGCACAAGTTAAAGTCTATACAATTAATGTATAGAAACAAGTGGCAGCTTTGAAATGACCAACATGATCAACAACACTAATTCATCTCTATGTGAATGCTCTTTGGCCCTCACTCTCTCCCTTCCTCTTATTTCACATTGCTCAGTGACCCGTCATCCCCTCTGGAAACCTAGTTCCAACATCTTGTAGATTCACTGCACCAGTTGCCTCAGAGACCTCTACAACTACAACCCCAGAAATCTGTCCAGTCACCCCAATGGTCCCTACTGAGCTCTGTTTCCATACACATGGCTGTTAGCTGCTCTCTTTCCTCGGTGCACCTAAACTCAGCAGCCCCGGCGATACAGAGATTAGGATGCCATGGCAGCAAAAGACCCTGTTCAACAGGATTTCTCATAGCAGCTACCCCATAGGTGAATTTCAGAGCCCAAAGAGCATATCAAGAGCTCATCACTGAGATGAGTTCCATTTAGTAAACATGTACTGCACTTCTATGGTGTGCAAGACTCTTTGGATGAATCAAAGACTATGTATTTGGCTATTCAGCCAGAGAAAAGCCTTCAGGGGAAATAACAACCACCCCGGAAATAGAGTTCTTCAAAACTCCAGTATCCAAAATTCAGTATTTCCTGGAGAAAGAGAATATATTTTAGAATTTCAGGAAATAAAAGCAGAACAAAGGGAATCTCTTTTCAGAAAGTAAAAGCATGATCTGTAGTGCATTCTCTACTACAAAAAAAAAAAAAAAAAATCAGCCAGATATGACATAGAATTTATTAGAAAAATAGTAAAAAGGAGCTGTAAAGTGTGGGTAATAATACCACCTTTCCCAGAGATGTGTATGAGACTTTAATGGATTAACATTTTAAAGCACTTAAAGCAGCACATAAGTGTTTGCAAAATAAAATAAGTAAAAATTAAAAGAAAAATAACACAAGGAACCTAAAGGAGAAGAAAAAAATGTATCAGGTGGACAGGAATTAAACTTGAAAACCATAAATGAGCATCTCGTGTCGTCCTGTGGTTCCAGAGCTGCTGCTCTAGCATCTTCTTATCCTTTGCTTTAAAGAATGGTTTCTTAGCTGCTTTGCACTAGTTTCCTATGGGAAGCTAGTATCTTCCACAATAATTTTTACAAATCTATACACGCCCCAAGTACTGAAATGTCCTCAAATCATTCTACCAACACGCATTGCTTTCAGACAATTATTATTAATATGGCATTGATACAGTCTTTGATCTTTATCAATGCTCAAACCTTTGGGTTTCTTCTTTAATTCTTTATTAGCAGCTGAATTTTTGGAAGACTTGATTTTCCGAATAGTTGAAGAGGAAGAGGAAGAGGAAGAAGACTCTTGATTTTCAGAAACAGAATGTTCTATAAATCAAATAAAAAGGTTGATCACATCAACTGTAATTTAAAGCAAAAAACCACCAGTCCAAATGCAACAAGAAATAATGTTTACTGAGGTACAGATGTCTGTGTTTTGCTTTTATTTTATCAGTAATATGATCAACTGTTCTTTTAATTTGTCAGTTAAAAGTAAGGTAGCTAAGCTTCTCACAGGTACTAGCAATATATTACTTTCTCTCAACTTTCCCCTCTCTCACAGAATCTAATTATTCTGCAGAAAATCACCTGAGATTTTTTTTTTCCAATGAGATGTGTTTCTTCTGATTATTTTAACCTACACCCATGCTGGGTTCAGTTATAAGAAAAACAAATAGCTGATGGTTTATAATTTGGCTAAAGAAAAATAACAGCTGAGGGTTTATAATTTGGCTTAAACTTTGACTTTAAACACATTTTAAAAAGTGTAATGAGCCTTTCAAGACTCACATGATTCCCCTACTCTATGAAGAGTCTTACAAAAGTAGTCCACCTACAGCTTAGTCCCTCTCAAAACCTTTTATTACATCTGTCATCTTCCTACCTTCTGTTATTTCCTCTGATTCTATCACTTTCTTAGTCATCTTCTTGTTTGGTGCTTTGGGTGAACGTTTGGTTGTTGATTTGATGGTTTGAGATGCTCCTGGAGGTGGAGGTGCAGTCTTTGAAGATGGTGGTGATGTGGGATTATGCACTGAGGCCAAGCAAGACAGGTGGATTAACATCTTGTTGACATTCATCAGCAACTCTTAACTGTGAAAGGCATGGATGCATCTGGCTTCAAGAATCGATGCTGGTGAAAACCAGCGTAGGCATGCTCTTAGCCTAACACTAGTTACTCCAATTCTAAAGATGCATTGCTATAAAATATTGGTTCTGAGATTGTTATAAGTTATGACAAGGGGCAAAGGCTCAGGGATCAGAAAACCTGAATTCCAGTCCTTGACCTGCAAGGTGCTATCCTTGTGACCTTGAGCAAATGAGCTAACCCTGTCTTGAACTTTGTTTTCTTGTCTGCAAATTGAGATGTTTATTCTAGATGATTTCTGAAGGTATTTCCTGGCCTAAACCATACTTGCCTCTATCAGCTCCGTCCCTTATGCCAATCTTCTGTGATGATAGAAATAATTACTGCATGTGAGCGAAAGGTATTTGTGCTCTCAGGAAGAGAAATATAATAATTACATTTGTCCTGTTTTTATATTCATTTAAATCAAATGATGCCAATTCACCTTTTTTTTAAATTACAAAATTTCTGCATGAATATTTACTCTTATAAAAAGTTCACACCTTCACGTTATGCTTTTCTGAAAATGTGTGGCCCTTCCCCAGGTTAAACAACTGTTAATGGTTTGGTGTGTATCTTTGAAACCTTTTCTGTCCTACCCTTTCTATGTCTAGAAGGGAAGGCATGGGACATGTTTTGATCATTAGGAACCAGAAGAAAAGGAGAGGGACTTCTGAAAGATAAGAAAGCAGAGAACAGTGGGGAGGCTTTGAGTAGAGAGAGTTGTGATAAATCCTGCTGCTCTCACCGCACACCCCCTAGGAACTCTGGCCAGCACAGTCTCCATGAGCTGACGACCACACTCCTTCCTCTGTATCTCCCACCAAATAGCTCAATTTGAGAAACAGTTCTGCCATACTAGCTAGTGATCTTGAGCCAAACAACCTCCTGGACTGTTTTCTCACCCACATTTCTTCAGTTCTCGAAATGTTATAATTTTGAGATACATAGATGCTTACAACAGTATCTATACGTCAATCCCGAAACAACCTAAGAGGTGACTGGTAAGATAGTTTGGTGGTTATTTTTTAAAAATGAAGTAGTGAAGCTCTGGGTGGTTCCATTCTTTTCAGTGGAAACCCCAACTGTCCTTGTGAATTCTGTAAATGAAGCATGACCTTCATCAATTTTTTTCATTTAGCATAAGCCTCAGGTAATCTGACCTACCACCTAGTAGCATAAAGCATTGTCTTTATTAACATGTTCTTGCAATGCTTCATCACTCTCTAACTATCCTCCCTCCCCACCCATCCTCTGCCCAAAATAAAGTCTTAATTTTTGTCTCACAGCCAAAACAATTATCAGGGCACTGAATAAATATGTATCCTTCATCCTGACATCCTTCTGAGAGCTGCAGGAACTCGGCAGAGTTTTTGATTATATGGGTGTTGTCTCCATCATTTCTGGAATGCTGTCCAATGAAAACATTGAACAGTTAAGAAATAGCCCTCAACTATGCTGATTAACAGTTTTTTACCCTATTTCTCCACTGTTCCAAAGAAGCAGGGGACGTACAGCCTTGTTTAAATGAAATGATAAGATTATGCAAGCAATGCTTATTTTCACCTTTACCTCCACAAATATTGTTGTTTTAAAAGTAGAATTTAAGAGGAAACATTTGGTAAAAGAAAGGAATTCGTTATTTTTTAATTTTTTTTTTTTTTGGAAAATCTGAAGAGTTTTATTGTACTCTCAGAGTACTACTTCAGGACCTATAACCAGAGAAGAGGATTTTAAAATGGGACAATATCCCTTTTTATCGATTCTATCACACACAGGGATTTAGATAGAGATGACCATGGACTGCAGAGATGGGAAGAGACATACAACAGACGGTTAACAACTTCTTGGTAGGTTTGCCTATAAATGTAATGTCTTTAAGTCCTAAGTTGACTAGTTTAGAGAAGCTGAAAGTGTCATTCTCTCCTTCAATATACAATCAAAAACACTGAAGCCAAAAACACAGCTAGCCCAAAGGACCACCGACTTTGTGGGGTCAGCACCATTAGGATGAGACAAGAAATCCCTGAGTGAGCTGGTTACTGTTGACTTCACCTGAAATTGAACCACACCTGAGGAAAAAGCACATACACTTAGCCCCTATCCTCTCTGTTCCTCAACCAGCAATCACTGATACTCCTGGAGCCTGGCGGAGCCCGTCAGTCCTGTTGGAAGAGGCTTTCCTTCTTTAATTCATTCTTGGTGAAGCAAAATTAATACAAAGTGGCTTGTGTTAGTAAAATCAAGTCCCTAGATGCATATTAGACATTATCAGCGAAGCTGAGGTAGGTGCGCAGGTCTGGCCGCACTTGAGAGGTGCTGATTGGCATCGTGATGCTTACCTTTTCCACAAAAATTCTCATAATCAGGACAGCACTTGCCATACTTCTTACAATCTGAGTCACAGTCACACGCCCTCCCTCTTGCAAAGGACTCGAAGCAGCGGCCTTTACAGGAAAGCTCTACCCAGAGCAAAACAAAACATTACAGATTATTGATTATGCAGTCACACCCATGTACTGATAGCCATTTCCCACCTGATACTGACTGGAGTTCCATAAGTTCATTTCTGAGTCTTTCATTTGGGATTTGGAAAATAGGTGGTTTTCCAAGTGGAGAAGTCAAGAAAGAAATATGATGACTCAGAGAAGGTTTTCTTGCCCTTCGAGGCTCCAAGAGACACCCCAGTGCTGAGTCGTTTCACATATGTACAGTGGAAAGGTGGGAACCCTTCATATGAAATCCTCCATCCTCTTCACCTTGCACCCACTGTTTTGTAATTGATGTTTATTAAATGAACGTTCAGACCTCACAACAATATTCCAAAGAGCTGGCTTAATATAGATGGGTCCCTGTTTAGGCTCAAAAATCACTTATAATGCAGAGACTTTTATTATGACGAACTGAGCAAGGTGTAGAGTTGGAAGATTTCAGCCTAATCCCATAGCCTGGATTATGCCTGCTCATGTCAAAACCAGCCTCGGCTAGAGGCACAGTAACTTACCAAGGCCTATTTGAAATGATCACCTTGTACGACACATAACTGTACAGCAATATATTTATCAACTTCACCTACAAATTCTAAAGTGAGCATAACTCTGAACCACTTTGAATTATAATTTTCAAAAGTTGGAGATTGAAATGTCCCTGTGTTAAGAAAATGATCCAAAAGTGTTCAAGGGAAATACCACTCATAATTTGAAATTCAGACCCTTTGGGTTTTAACTGAAATTCCTCATGAAACACTAATGCTTCATATTTAAATTGCCTTTTTTTGGGTACTTTAGAAACATATCCAAAAGTCCAACAGTCGATAAGATTATTTTATATCCATGGATTCTTTTGATGAAACTATTGAAGGACCCCAACACTAAGCAATTACATCTCTGATTTACTTAATGACTCCCGAGTCACAGTATTCTCTACATTTTACTTGGGACTAGTCACCCACCTTGTGCACCTGACAGATCTCCAGGCTCCCCTCCCCACCCTCCTCCCCCCACCCCGCCAGGCCCGAGTTCTGACACCATCCTTAGGTACAGCACACTGCAACACGTATGCGAGGAAGGGAAGGCACTTGAGCAAAGAGAAAAGCAAGAGTGGAAACAGGTGCAAGGGGACCCACAGAACAGTGTCGCGGGACAGGGGAGACACTAGCTGTCAGGACTTACCTATGGTGCAGGCTTTCTTGAAATCAGGGCAGCACTCCATGTAGTGTTGACAGTTATAATCACAGTTGCAGGTGGCATCTCTAGAATACCCTTCCCCACATCTCCCTGCACAGCTTGGTAAATCTAAAATTATACAATACTGTCGTAAACAGGGCCAAACCGCTTCACGGAAAGGAAGAGATCTAATGAGAAGGATAAAGCCACTTGGCGAGGGAGAATTTTATCAATCGGAAAAGGTCGGGAATGATGGGTAGCAATGGGTCCTGCTGAACTTAGCCTGATGGCGTATGTGACCTTGATCGTGCCACTTTATTCTTCACTAGACTGAGAAGACAAATACACTTTTGAAAATCAGGCAAAGTTAAGGGCTTTGCAAAAAGCCGGTAACATTCCTGGGGGAAGGGTAGTAGCTAGGGCTCTCCTGAGGCTGCTGCTAATGAGGACCAGCTGACATTTCTTCAGCGTCTCTGCTGGGCACTGAGTCATACGTTATCTCTAATGTTTATGAAAATGTTGCCAGGAGAGTATCAGTAGCCCCTTTTGAGAGAGGAGGAAGCTGAAACACAGAGACTTTAGGGACACCCAGTGAATAGTTCCAGGATATATGTATTACAGGTCAATTAGTACCTATTAATTATTCATACTGACCTCTTTCACCCTCAGAAGTGTCCTGATTTGCATAATATATTATATGGTCACTCTGAAATCTCTGATTCTAAAGCCCACACTTTTCCCACCCAATCACACTGCGTCTCATCTCTCATGTTGAGTTTAAAGCAAGCTGGTTATGCCAGCAAAAACTTCCCTCGGCTTCCTCTTCTTTTTATTCATGAGGATAACCGCGTTCTTTAAATGTTGAGGAAGTCAGATGCTTGCAACCACAGTTACGGTGAACCCAATAGGTAACTGTTCAAATAGCATCTGGGCATGAATATAAAGGTCAGAGTTATTCTGGGTAAAACAAAACAAAAATACAAACAAAAGTGGGATGATCCTCAAATGTATTTTGAAGAATCACTTGGAAAACACCTTCCTCAGAGAATAACCACAAAAATGTAACAGTGGAATACGTCTCTGGAATAGAAACTGTCAGGTGCAGTGTCCTAAAGCCAAACAGGGAAGTTGAAACACATTGGAAAAATCTCAAAATAATGAGTCCGGGAAAGTGAAAGTCTTCATGTGCAAAGAAAAGAGTAAATATTAGGACAATCTTCACAACCTTTGCGTACATATGTGCACAATACACACAAAAATGCATATATAGTGTATGTATATAAATACATATATTATATATAAAGGAAAAAGAATGAGAAGAAGTTGAGAAGGCAAGACAAGCAGACAACACAACATTAAAGGCTATTCTTTTCTAGTTAGCAGATTTCTGAAATAGGAAATCAGTTATCTTTATAGGAAGAGCAATTATTTTCATAGATTAAATGGCTGTCCTCCTCTTATTGCTGTTAATTTTAACAACTAATTTTAAATTCATTCATTTAAAGGAAAGTAAAACCTTTTTAGAGAACAACTGATCTTATTACAGAGGAAAGGTAGCTTAGGAAATGCTCTCAGTGTTGTGAGCCTTATAATACTCTCACCAGAGAGCAGAGGAGTCTAGAGATGGTGTGGTGGCCATCATTCCTTATTAAATATTCACATTTGCTTTCACGTGTTTTTCCATCTTATCTAAGTGATTCTGAAACTATGTCCATGGCAGGCAGTTATCTCTCATGCTAGGCTGGTGAGAATTTTAACTATTTTCCTGGAAGTGTCTATTTTATAAATATAATTTCACCATAACAATCATGCACTTAGATTTTTCTTCTCTCCAGTTTTGCTTGTCAAAGAAACAAAAAAGGAAACGAAAATCCAACACTTGGTATTATTGTCACTCATCAACCTTGATCGCATGCTAGAGACCTCGGATAAGGTGATTGCATTGAATGTATCTTAACATTCTCTAAAATGAATAACAAGAACCGTTCATTCAGGACTGCCTGTTTTTGGAAAACTGGAATAGTTCATTATCATAATATATGACATGTGTGCAAATGTAAGTCATATCTGGATGACTAGTCCTTGTAAGAAAGACAGAAATTTCAAGATTAACACAAGGCCGTTTGAAATTTTGTAAATGTTCATTGTAATATGATACCTAGTTCTCCATGATGGCAAAATAAGTCCTCAATAATGTATGTGATGTAAAAGACTAGTTAAACTTATTGTAAACATGGAAGCAAAAATTACATGTTATTTCAACATTGTTCTTTTCAGTTTGTCTGATGATGCTCCATCACACTAGCATAGTTTTATCCCGTGTCTGTATTTTGTTGAACTTTTGAAGAACCATAAAAATAAGGAGAACAAAAATTATTCTATAGAAAAACTCATAACTTGAAAGATTTCATAAGACATGAGAAAAATGTGAGAATTCCAAAATGCTTATAAATATGCCATATCTGCTTCACGTAACTTTAAAATTACACATTAAACTCAAACAAATATATGTCTTTAGAAATCTCTTTCTTTTGTTGTAGTAATAGTCAACACAGAATGATTAGCAACAGCTGTTAAATAAAAGTCTTTTGGACGGTTAAGATACCTTGAGAAGAAACTTGCTGAATCAAGAAAACAGAAAGTAGCAGTAAGTATGTGGGAAGTATTTCCCACTCCATGGCTGTTTCCAGGTACTGAGCCCTCACTGCAAAGAAAAGAAAAGTATCAAAAAACTGCTCTTTAGTCTCACTAGTTTATGACTGTGTCACTTACCATGTTTCAGTAACTTTTAAAAGGCGATTTAATGATAAAACCACCCCACTCTTGAAACAAGACTTTTAAAGATAATCAGCCTTAATTCTATCATAAATATTTCACCATTAGATTTAATCTTATGCAGAAGAAATCATCAAGTCACCATCTCAATCATGTTACTGTTCATTTTAATACTTTTGAATTCCCCCCAAAAGGAAAACAACCTTATCTCAACACTATTTAAATTATAGCATATACTTACAGGGTAAGGTTTAAATTCCAGCTTGGGGAAAAAAAATAAATAAATAACCAACTTCAGTAAAATGTAGTTTAACAAACACAGAAGTGACCATTCCCACTTTCCCTTAACTCTCCGTATAAATTTGTGAGCTTCCAACAGGTGTAATGCATAGCTGTGGTCCTTCTCAAAACTTTCCTACTACTATCCTTATAAATCTTTTTCAAACTCCTTGACTAAAGCATATCCCTATTGAATTGAAAACACATTTAATTCCACGAAGCAAGTTAACTTTGACACTTACCCGTAAAAGCAATAATGAGTTTTTCCAGTGTCCTGGAAGCCTTATATATCAGTGCAAATATATTGGGATGAACCAATTAGTCCAAAGGTTAGACAGAATCAACAGTGACAACCTATGAAATCAAACTTTCCTCATTTGTTGGAAGAGGGCCCAGACAGCTAGTCTTAGGCAACATCTGGAAAACACTTCCATTAAGAAAAATGACTACTACAAAATAAATTTAGGATTATTAGCCAAAACACACTTCTAATTTCTGAGTGAAGTGAACAAATTGTTCTGAGATGGTAAATAGTTCTGACAAGTCTTGACAAGCATATCAAAGCAGCAGTGTCCAAACAGTCAAATGTTGGTATCACTTCCTGCTTTTATTTCCCCCCACCAGCTAAATCTAGCAAAAAGTGATTTTGAAACTTATCTACTGTCAGTTTGTGGCGTAAATTTTCTTAACTTACACAATTAAATCAAATGTCCATTTCTTGAGTGCATTTTCACTGAGCACAGAAAAAATGCTCTACATTGGCACAGGGTGGACGGTCTACACTGTGTATTTTCTAGCTTCCTTTACCCGGTAAAACCTTGCTTTGAAAGTGTAGATTTCTCCCTTAGTCCCTTTATTTAAGCACAGCAGTGTTTGGGAATGGTCTTTTAAATTACTAATTCAGCTTCGTTACCCCAGAAAATGTGAACTGTCATCTTGCAGAGCTACGTCAGCTCTGCTCAAGGTTTTACCTCAGTTTGATATGAAATGTTCCTGTTAAAATCCTATCTCCCGGGGCCCTGACCATGGATTTGGCTCAGGTTATGATCTCAGTGTCATGGTATAGGGCCCCTAATCAGGCTCTGCGCTCAGTATGGAGTCTACTTGAGATTCTCTCTCTTTGCCCTCTGCCTCTCATGCATGTGCTCTCTCTCTAGAATAAATAAATGAATCTTTAAAGAAAAAAAAAAATCCTATCTACCTGCGTAAGGCCTAGCTTGTGTCCTGCTACCTCCCTGAAACCTTCCCAGATCAACCCCAGCCACATCCAGAATCACAGTCAACAAAGGAACTGCCTTTTACGGCAATTATCTGTTTATCTGTCTCCTGCCCACTCCCCCAGGCCACAGACTGTGGTTTCCCCAAGGACAACCAATACCTGTTCCTTCCTTCTGTTGCCAACATGTAGTCCAGTGGTTTACTGAGGTTGTGCGTTTACTGCGTGCTCGTCCAACCAAATGGTCGTATTCCATGGTGTAGTAGGTATTTGGTAGGTACTGCGTTTAAGTAGCACAAAATACCTTTAAGTTATATATAATCCTCCACATTTTACAAATAAAATGAAAACCCACAAATAAAAAAATCTCTTGACCCATTGAGGATACATAAGGAGTAGGGGCCAGAGCCAAGATTTGAACCCGTGTCTTTTCATTTCAAGTTCTCCCATGTTTCTACAAACTGAGGGTTGCTTGAGGGGAGGTGGGTGGGAGGATGGGGTAACTGGGTGATGGGCAGTAAGGAGGGCACTGGGTGTTGTATGCAACTGATGAATCACTGAATTCTATCTCTGAAACTAATAGTATATGTTAATTAAATCGAATTTAAATAAATAAATAAATAAATAAAGTCACCTCATGTCTCTGCTATATCCAGCTCCTTCTGGTCAAAGCCATTACTTAGTCCTTAATCATAGTACTAACTTTTACTCCTTTATGTGTATATGTGGGTTTATGAGATTGTGACCTTTGTTAAGACGGATTATAACATAAGCATCTCTTTTGTTACCACAGTGCTTATTCTGGGCTAAATCTATCATGTAATAGGAAAAGTTTAGAGACTGTCTGCTCACCTCTAAATAATCTCCTTCCTCTGGGAACCACCCCTCCATCATTAGGGGAATTTCCCTTGTAGCCATTCGAACACGTGTGATTTCGCCACACCCACCATAGCTGATAGGATTAGGGATAGAAACCTCAAATAAATTGGGCCAATATGTTTTCCTACAGAAATTTTGGAATTGTGATTCAGACATGACAAGATGCCTCCTTGCTCTGTATTGTTACAGCAGACTCCCCCTTTGAGGCTGAAGCTGGCTAAAGATGCTTTCTGCTACTTAAAATCACTAATCAATACAGAGAAGAGGTACAAAAGATCCTGTTGGATGGAACTGAACCAAATTCTATTCATTCTTAGCTTTCCTGAGGCCAAGAGGGGGAAGCTAGCTTTGTAACTTTTTCAAGTCAGACCTTTACAGAGTTCCCTTGTTATTTGTTCAAAATGCTGGGGATGCTATGAATATCAGCAATACATATACACACAGACACATATTCTTAAAATATAAATTGCTTTCTGATTATTGCCTTTTAGAGCTATCTGCACTATCACTTTTCTTCTTTGGACAAATTCTTGTAATGATGGCAAACGACATTCTTAACTTGACCGAAAAATCTACTCCAGAAACACTTGTTCTTAAGCCCAGGTTTTATTCTAAAGTTGAAAACTGACAAATAAAGCAAACCACACACGCACAATGATGACCAATCATAACTCTAAACATATCCGTTAACACATTCTCATTTTCATCAACTACGTTTTCTCTGCATAATAAAGCATGGAAAAGAAAGAAAACCCTCATTAAATGCCAAATTCCTGAGGTTTAATTTATCAATATCTGGTTTGCATAATTCTATTGGGTAATGAGGCTATCTGAGGAAGTAAAGTTTGCCCTTAGGGCATGGAAGCATTTTAATTTTATCTCCTAACTATATCTTCATAAACTGTACTAAATGCATCCTTCTGTGAATATTGAGCCATTTAACCTTCCTTACTAATCACATAACAATCATTCCATTAGGTTATAGGTACCCCCTTTGAGATTTCTTTTCTCATTGAAGGTTTTTTTTGTTTGTTTGTTTGTTTGTTTAGCATTCACTTAAACCTCATTTAACTGAGACAAAAATTATCCTAGGATTGTTTTCTGGTAGGGGGAGTTGGGGAGAGGTGAGGACAGAGAGATGGAGAGGACTTAAGTAATACTGGATCCCATACTCATCTTCTAGAGAGTACCTCCACACAGTTCGTCCTCACAAACATCAGTTTCGGTACCTGGCAGCCACACAGCGAGGCCTTCAGGAAACACTCAAGGGTGCTTAGGGGTATTTGCTCGGCATTAAATGATCCCAGACTGTTATGCCTTCTCCTTGCTGTGTTCTGTCTCCATCCCTGCCGTTAGCTGTCACTTCGCCCTGTAGCCAGTGCTTCTGTTCCTAATGGCTTCTCTCCATCTTTCCACTTTTTTAGGTGTTTCATTTCCTTCCAGCAGCAGCCTAGGAAAAACTGAAGCATGCCAGGGGCAAACCACAGATGCAAGCTTGCTCTTTATTGCCCTAATTTTGTTCACAATGCTGTTAGAGCACTCTGGAAGTGGAATACCTGGTTCTCCTCTCCTATGGAATAGTCCCCAGGATTTGGAGACTCATTCTGTCTGTTCTGCTTATGGCATTGTCACATACTGGGAAGGGGTGTGGCTTTCTTTCTGGATGTTGATCCAAAGTCTGACATTAGATAAGAAAAGTATTATTGCATTTGCTCTTGAAGAGTGCAGCCGTCTGATAATTGCTTCTGATTTTTTCTAGCCTTTTCTACCTGCCCAGCCAGAGATTACATGACCCATCTTCCTTTTCAGTGATGTGTGGCCCGGTGACTGCATTTTCTCCTATGAAAAGTGACTAGAAGAGATAGGTGCAACTTCCCCTCCTACTTTCCTAACAGAAAATCGCTTCCTCTGGACTTCCTGTTTTCCTCGGTTCTTCCCAGACTGGAAGGCAGACTTCAGAGACCAGACTTGATCATGCAGACGAGGATGGTAGCCTAGGGAATAGTACCATTTATGGAACACACAGGCACTCCCTTTCCTGGGACTAGTCAAGAAAGTTTCAGGGACACCTGAGTGGCTCAGTCAGTTAAGTGTCTGCCTTCGGCTCAGGTCATGATCCCAGGGTCTAGGGATCGAGTCCCGCATCGGGCTCCCTGCTTGGTGGGGAGCCTGTTTCTACCTCTGCCTGCAGCTCCCCCTACTTGTGCAGTCTCCCTCTCTGACAAATAAATAAATAGAATCTTAAAAAAAAAAGAGAGAGAGAGTTGTATACAAGGAAATAAATCTCCATTTTATTTGGACAACTCTAATTTGGGGTCTTTTCATTACACCAATTTAGATATTACCCTAACATAGAAATCTTATGAAATTCCCAAATATTTAAGGGAGTGTATTCTAAAAGTTGATTTGGATACTGTACAACAATGTAAAGAATGAACTACTGGTAATAAACTATTGGTATGGGAAAGAGAGGTGAACTCTTTTTACTTGCAGATGACATAATTGTGTATGCAGAAAATCCTAAGGAATCCACAAAAAGCTGTAAAAATTAATGAATTTAGCAAGATCACAGGATAGAAGATGAATGTTGAGCCATGCATGAACTTAGATACACTGCCTCTACTGAATGTTTTGGGAATAGGAGTTCATTTATTTGTTCATTCATCCAATGCTTTTGATGAGCAAGAAGTGCTCACTACATATCGGCTCTATGTAAATTGCTGGAGATACATAGATTACATCGATGTGCAAGGTAGAGCGCCTGGTCCCTAAGAGATTTTGGTCAGGGAGCCAGACATTTAAACCAATTGTTTAAATAATATATGGAAATGAGGAGGCAATGTGGCGAACAGCTAAAATTGGGCTTTGGCATCAGTCAGACCATTGTTCAAATCTTAGCTTCATCTTCTGCAGGTGGGCTTATACAACTCTCTTGACTTATCTAGTCCTTGGTTTCCTTATCTGCAAAGTGGGAGCAATCATTCCCGTTATTATTTGGCATTGCAGAGATGCATCAGAGATAAGAGAGAATTACACTGAACAGTAGTGACATGTGCTCAATAAATTGTAGGTATTATGATTGTGGTTCTGGTTATGATTCAAGAGCTGTACCCCAACTGCTATGGAAACCTGGATGAGCAAGTGTTAACTCCACCCAAGGAATTCTTCACAGAAGGATGACATGTAATCTGGAGTCTGAAGGCTCCTATGTCTGGGACCAGGGGCAGTAGACAAAGACGGTAACAGTACGCAAAATGATATAGCTTCTCTTTTTCATTCTTCTTGCCTATTTTGCTTTTTAGCCCGTGGTAATCTGACTTATTGCATGGAACTGAACTGTAGAAGATAAAACAATGACCATATAATCATCCTAATATAGGCTTTTTCCAATGGACCATTTTAGTAACTTACTAACAATAGAGAATGTGTGGAGAATTTACAGTGTTACATGGTGCATATGTGTGAGTGTATTGAGTCTCACAGTGTTCTTATGAGATAATTATTAGTATTAAACCCATTCTACTTTTGAGATAGTAATTTGCATAAGATCACAAAACTAGACAACCAATAGATGGTAAAGTAAGGATTTTAACTCAGGCCTGTCTGACTACAAAGCCCATGACTTTAACCAGTTCCATGCCCCACATGCTATAATATGCAGGGTTAATCAGTCTTTTCTTTGTGCCTCTACCTAACTATATTTGTATTTCTCAATGGGCATTTCACACTTAATATCCATCTTTCTCACTAGGTCATAAACTTCTTCAGGTTCCAGAGGGCTTACATCTTATTCATTTTGTAGCCTTTTTCACAGGTGGTATAGCTTCTTTTTGTACATGATTTGTATCTATATCCGCTTGTTCAAATCAACTTCAGTTTACCATTTTTCTTCTCATGGCCACTTTGCCCTCCTTTCTGTTTTCTAGCTCTTATCACTATAGCATTTTGATCATTCCAGTCTACCTTACCTGCATTCCGGGATTCAAGGCAGCATACTCTGTGATAGTTCAGACAAAATCATTACAAATTTATTTTCCAATAGCTAACAACATGACTAATTTTCCCATAACTATTTAAGTGTGTGAAAGTGAATTGGGGTGCTATAATAACTCAGGGTGACAAATATACTCGAGAATTGGGAAATTCGGAGAGTGGAAGCAATGTCTGGGTGTGGTTGAAGAACCACAGAGAGGTGGGACAGGAGGGAAGTCTCCCAAGAGACCATGTGGAGGACATTTCGTGAGTCATTCCAAAGCAGGAACACCAGGCTCTTCAAAGATATTGAATATCACGCAGTTTTGGCCGATCCATACAACATTGCATAATCATCCTTGTAAAATCCCTTTCCCTGCCCTGGTGGCTAGTTTCTGTCAAAAGGATTAAGAAGCAGGATATTTGCAATGACTTGCTCCATTGAAACTTTATTAAACCTGATTGGAAAACCCAATCAGAAACTTAAAATAAGACAACATGTCTCCCCTCTCTTGATCCTTTTTGCTAATCCCTTATGAACTTTGACACTGGAGGATCTTTACACCTCTGGGGGCTCCAGAGATGTTGGCTGAATGAATTAATGAATACATGCGACTTGTAATGTTAGCCCTTGTTCTGCCTTTCCGCAGGACTACGAAGGGAGGCTTTGGTATTTTACAAACCCCAGGGTTCTTTGTGTGTCAATTAGAACTCAAGAGTAAAGGGATAGAGAAAGGAGGTGAAACACATGGTTATTTACTTGTCCTTTCATCTGTACTCTGCTCTTTCTCCAAAGGAAACATTTATGGCAGGGGCATCGATGGAGACCAGATCTTCTGTTTCCCCAAATCCTCCTTGAAGTAGGGTAGTGAAGAGCTGTGTCCTTTATGGAGGTGAACTCAAGGCCACAGCTGTGCACCCCCCCCAAGACTCTTATCAGGCTTTGGACAACACTCCCACCAAACCGTGCACATTTATTGAGTATTGACTAGGTACCAGGCACTTAGTTTCATTAGAGCTAAACAAACATAAATAAAAACAAAACCAGACAAAATAGCAAAGTAGGTTTTATAATTATTCTCTTTATAAATAAAGACAGTTTGCTAACTTTTCCTGTGGAAATGGTGGGAGCAATTTACACAATCTACAGAAGTAGATTTCTTTTTTTTTTAAGATTTTATTTATTTATTTGAGAGAGAGAATGAGATAGAGAGAGAGAGCATGAGAGGGGGGAGGGTCTGAGGGAGAAGCAGACTCCCCGCTGAGCAGGGAGCCTGATGTGGGACTCGATCCCGGGACTCCAGGATCATGACCTGAGCCGAAGGCAGTCGCTTAACCAACTGAGCCACCCAGGCGCCCCAGAAGTAGATTTCTTTTAATATTACATTCCAAGTTCTAACACTGCATGACTCTGGATCTTTAAAACATTTCCCCCCTTATAAGATAGAGGTGTCTTCCTCCTTCATAGATGGGCTGTCATAATGAATTCAGCAGAATATGACAAGTACTCTAAGCCCCTAGTTTTCTTTTTTATCTAATTATAAAAATATGTTAATTGATGAAAGAAAAAAACTTTAGCTATAATTTTCTACCTTAACACAACTATTTACATTCCTATGTACTCTTCTTGAATTTGTCCCTATGCAACTAAAATCTTATAAATAAATATGTTCAAGATCAATAATTTATAGTTTTAATTATTTTTTTACTTATCAAATTAGCAAACATACTTACAGAATTATCCTGTTAATTCTTGTGTAATACTCTATATACCATAATTTAATTTCATTCAGCTGTTTGTCTTTGTAAGACTATTTTTTGGCTGTTTTTTAATAAAAATGTGCATTTAGCTTTTTTCTCCATTAAAGAAAATTGGGGGCTCTATGCAGAAAATATAGGTCACTTGTACTTTTTTGTATTTTTGGAGTTTAGAAGAGGAAGTCATAGAAACAGTCTGAGCTTCAGCTGCATAAATTTAAACTTTGGGTTCCAAAGAAAATTTTTATATCATGCAGCTTGTAATTAGCTGTTCCCCCAAAACTTTGTGTATTACATTATGGAGTCTCCTGTCTTGATGGCCAGTGTGTAATTCCAGTCTGTTTAAAAGAAACAACTTCTCCTTCTCCTAATTTCTATACACTCGGTGGCTCTATATAGTTGTATATACTACACTTCTTCGGGTGTATTTGTCCTTAAATCTGTCTGATTAACTCTACAAATGAGATTGAGCATGCTTTCATAATGAAATTGAATTTAGTAAATATCAGTAGAATATCCTTAGGGTCAATCTTTCTATTTTGTCTTCACAATTATTATTTTAAATGATATTTCATTTCAATCTTTATTTAACTATAGTCTACTATTGACTTCTATACAAATGGTTCCAGTTCTTTTGCTCATGATTAATGCTACAATAGAGTCCTTTTTTCCATGCAGTTTCTACTGAATTTTACCTTTAAAATAAATGGCTGTGGGAACATCTTTATGACTCTTGATGATTATTGGCGAATTATCTGGCTGTCTGTATCACAAATTCATCAAAGGCAAAGAAATTGTCTCATATGCATTTGTATCCCCAGCACCTAGCATAGACCTTGCACACGAGAAGTGTTTGATAAAATATCAAGTTGAATTTAATGAAAATGTAAAATTGTCGTTATTAGAACAGACAGTTTTTAAATTCTTTTTTTTTTTCCTATCCCAACATTGGAAATGAGTTAGTACTTAGACACACACTACTCGTTTATTCTGCAGTATGCATTTGTAGAAAAGAGACTTAACTGATGGGTATGATCCCCGGCCTTGGAAAGCAGGTTGTAAAAACCCAATAAGGTAAGGAACAGTGCTGGGAAACAGGTGACTTCTGAAGGAACCTTCCATCAAATGACCCCAGAACTCAAAAAACAATCAGCCTCCTTAGCATTGAAACAAACACTGCTGTCTGCTTTGGTTCTCCTTTTTTTTTTTTTCTTACAGAGTTTATAGCTAGATATGCAGTGAGCAGATGAACACAGAAAGTCAAGCTGAGGCAAGTAGCCAAAAACTAATTTCTTGTCCGCCACCCTTTATCTCTTTCATGCTTCTTGTAGAAGAGGAATGTGGGGGACTTACGGTGAAAAAAAGTGAAAGGCCAAAAACAGATAAGTCTTGATGTAAATAGATGACATAGTCTTGCACAGAATCATCTATCTCACCTCTGGGGGGTGGCAGGTAGGCATACCAGAGCAGAAAAGAGCCCAGTAATCCATACGAATGCCAGTAAAACTAAAATTGGAATTGCTGAAAACTTTTGCAAAACCAATTGAACTATTTTATGGTTCTGTTTTGGGATCTAAATAATTAGTTTCACATGGGAAAGTAAAGAAGCTAGTGTGCAATATAATTATCTGGAAAAGTTACTATTTTTTTATGCAATGACTCATTTTGCATCCCCCTTCTTGCCTTCCTGAGAGAGACTGGTTTGTTGAAATAAGACTTAATAGGCGCTGGGTGGCTCAGTAGGTTAAGCGTCTGCCTTCGGCTCAGGTCATGTTCCCGGGGTCCTGGGATCGGGTCCTGCATCAAGCTCCCTGCTCAGTGGGGAGTCTGCTTCTCCCTCTGCCTGATGCTCCCCTTTCTTGTGCTCTCTCTCTAACAAATAAATAAAATCTTAAAAAAAAAAAAAAAAGATTGAATAGGCCCTTAGCAAAGTAAAAGCTGGCCAGCACTCAGGTACTCTGCATAAAAATAAATAAATAAATAAATAAATAAATAAATAAATAAAGGAAGGAAGGAAGGAAGGAAGCAGAGGGAATGAGCACTGTGTTGGAGGGAAGAGGGAGAGAGAAGAGACCTCTGATGGGATGAAGGTGGGGCGGAGGGCGGTATTGAGATAAACAGCAATTGGCTAATGGAGATTTATTAAGTCGGGTGCTATGCATGTGCATTGCAACTCCTCTTTTCCCTGTTCCTTACATAAACTGTAATAAATCCTGCTATGTCCACAAAAACTTTCGATATCAATGAATTTGTTAAGCAGATTTTTTAAAAATCATATATATATATATATTATACATATATAGCCCTTGAACAACATGGGCTTGAACTGTGCAGATCCACTTATTTGCAGACTTTTTTCAAGACTATAAATGTATTTTCTCTTCCTCATGATTTTCTTTATAACATTTTCTTTTCACTAGCTTACTTTATTGTAAGAATATAGTATATGACACATATAATATACAAAATATGCACTAATCAACTTTATGTTATCGGTATGGCTTCTGGTCAACACTAGGCTATTAGTAGTTAAGGTCTGGGGACTAAAAGTTATACATTGATTTTTGACTGTACTAGGGGTCAGTGCCCTAAACCCTTGCATTGTTTGAAGGTCAACCGTATGTGTGTGTGTGTGTGTGTGTGTGTGTGTGTGTGTGTGTGTGTGTATGGTCAAGGTTGGCTCTCAGCAAAACCAGAAGCTGCATACGGACTACTTAATACTTCACTTTTTTTAGTAAAGATTTTATTTATTTGAGAGAGAGAGTGAGTGAGAGAGAGAGCACAAGCAGGGGCAGAGGGAGAAGCAGGCTCCCCACTGAGCAGGGAGTCCAACTCAGGACTCGATCCCAGGACCTTGGGATCATGACCTGAGCCAAAGGCAGATGCTTAACTAACTGAGCCACGCAGGTGTCCCTCTAATACTTTACTTCTAAGGAAGCTGAATAATGAGATGACATTACAACCCAGAGTCCCGGGTTGAGGTATCTAAGGACTGGAGAGATAACAGTGTGGGTTTTTTTGTTGTTGTTTATACTTTATTTATCATTGAACAAAACAATAATTAATCATGATATAAAGAAAACAATTCTAACAAGTGAAAATTTTGAAATATAAAGGAAAAAGTAAGAATGGCTGTTTGTTGTTCATGGATTATGGCCAGTTCCTTCTTTCTTGATGGTGATTCTTATAAGTGATGCACTGTTACAAACCGGAATGAAGTCGGACAGCCAGAGTGACTCACCAAAGGGATAATGAGAAATTGGTCGACAAACTACAGCAACTTTTGGGTAATAGGTCACTTTATATCATCTGGCTGAAGCTACTATGCCTCTCCCTTTGCTCTTGGAATTTCACCTGAACATCCCTTTTCTGTTTCATTGTATCAAGGAAAGTTGGGTTCAACTTGCATTTTTTTTATTAAGATAAAATTGGTATATGACCTTATGTAAGTTTCAGGTGTACAACATTGTAATTCAGCATCTGTATGCACTACAAAGAGATCACCACTAAAAATTACCATCCATCACCATACAATTGACCCCCTTCACCCATTTCACCTTCCCCCCATCCCGCTTTCCTCTCTGATAACCACCAATCTGTTCTCTGTGTCTATGTATTTTATTTGTTTTTCTCTGGTTTTAGATCTTTTTTTAAAGGTTTTATTTATTTATTTGTCAGAGAGAAAGAGAGAGAGAGCACAAACAGGGGGAGCAGCAGAAGGAAAAGCAGGCTCCCTGCTGAGCAAGGAACCCAATGCGGGACTCCATCCCAGGATGAATGTAAAATACCCTGGAATCATGACCTGAGCCAAAGGCAGACACTTAACTGAGGACCCACTCAGGGGTCCTGAGATCGTTTTGTTTTTTATGAGTAAAATCATATGGCATTTGTCTTTATCTACCTTACTTCACAGCATAATGCCTTCAGGGTCCATCCATGTTGTTGCAAATGGCAAGATTTCATTCCTTTTTGTGGCTGAGTAGTATTCCATTATAGATACATCTTTTTTATCCACTCATCCACTGATGGACATTTAAGCTGTTTTCATTTTTTGGCTATTCTAAATATTGCTGTAATGAACACAAAGGTGCATTTATCTTTTCAAATCAGTGTTTTTGTATGCTTCAGATAAATACCCAGAAGTGGAATTGCTGGATCATATTATTGTTCCAGTCCTAGTTTTTTTGAAGAATCTCCAGCTTGTTTTCCATAGCAGCTGCACTAATTTATATTCTTACCAATAGTGCACAAGCATTATCTTTTCTCCACATTCTCTCCAACATTTGTTATTTCTTGTCTTTTTGATAGTAGTCCTTCTAACTGGTGTGAGGTGGTATCTCATTGTGGTTTTGATTTGCATTTCCCTAATCGTTTGTGATGTTGAACATCTTTTCATGTGCCTGTTACCCATCTATACGTCTTCTTTGGAGAATTGTCAATTCAGATCCTCTGCTCATTTTTTAATTGGGTTTTTTGTTGTTGAATTGTAGGAGTTCTTTACAGATTTTAGATATTAATCCTTTGTTGGATATATGAGTTGTGAAAATCTCCCATTCAGTAGGTTGCATTTTTGTTTTAACAATGGTTTCTTTCATTGTACAAGGGCTTTTTAGTTTGGTGTGATCTTGTTTATTTTTTGCTTTTGTTTCCCTTGCCTTTGGAGTTGGATCTACAGAAGTATCCCTAAGACTGATGCTGAGGAGCTTACCACCTATGTTTTCTTCTAGGAATTTTATGATTTCAGGTCTTACATTCAAATCTTTAATCTATTTGGGGTTAATTTTTGTATATGGTGTGGTCTAGTTTCATTCTTTTGCCTGTGGTTGCCCACATTTCATATAACACTTACTAAAGAGTTTTTTTTTTTTAATTGTATGTTCTTGGCTCTTTTGTTGTAAATCAGTTGTCCATATGTGTGTGGGCTTATTCAGGGCTGTCAGTTCTGTTCCATTGATCTGTGTGTCTGTTTTTATGCCAATACTATACTGGCTTGATTATCATAGCTTTGTAGTATAGTTTGAAATCAAGGAGTGTGATACCTCCAGTTTTGTTCTTCTTTCTCAGAATTGCTTTGACTATTCAGGATCTTTTGTGGTTCCATACAAATTTTTAGGATTATTTGTTCTGTGAAAAATACCACTGGGATTCTGATAAGGATTGCCTTGAATCTGTAGATTGCTTTGCATCATATGAACATTTTGACAATATTAATTCTTTTAATCTGTGAGCATGAAATATCTTTCCATTTATTTGTGTCTTCTTCAATTTCTTTCATTGGTGTCTCAGTTTTCAATGTACAGGTCTTTCACCTCCTTGGTTAAATTTATTCCTAGATATTTTATTTTTTTTGATAAAGTTATAAATGGATTGTTTTCTTATTTCTCTTTCTGGTAATTCATTCTTAGTGTATAGAAGCACCACAGATTTCTAACTATTGATTTTGTACCCTACTACTTTACTGAATTCATTTATTAGTTCTAACGGGTTATTTTTGTGTGTGTGAAGTTTTTGGGTTTTCTATATATAGTATCATGTCATCTGCCATTAATGACCGTTTTATGTCTTCCTTTCCAATTTAGATGTCTTTTTTTTTCTGCCTAATTACTCTGACTAGGACTTCCAGTAGTTTGTGAATAAAAGTGGTGAGAGTGGGCATCCTTGTCTTGTTCCTGATCTTAGAGGAAAAGCTTTCAGCTTTTTACCATTAGGAATGATGTTAACTGTAGGTTTGTCATATACGGCCTTTATTATGTTTAGGTACATTCCCTTCTTACCCACTTTTTTGAGAGCTTTTATCATAAATGGATGCTGAATTTTGCCAAATGCTTTTTCTTTATTTATTGAGATAATCACATGACTTTAATTCTTCATTTTGTTGATGTGGTATATCACATTAATAGATTTGCCAAGGTTGAACGATCCTTGCATCCCTGGAGTAAGTCCCACTTGATCAAGGTACATGATCCTTTTAATGTACTGGTGAAATTGATTTGCTAATATTTTGTTGGGTGTTTTTGCATTAATGTTCATGTAATTTTCTTTTTGAGGGGAGACCTTGTCTGGTTTTAGTATCAAGGTAATGCTGGCCTCATAAAATGTAACTCTAATTTTTTAAAGCCTCTAACAGAAAGCAAATATATGAATCAAAGGCTTAATGGGTTGACTTAGTCAATAGTACAGAGTTCCTGCCATTGGCAACACACCAAATCATTCACTCCTGCTAGTGTTAATTATTTGCAGCTGTTGCTGAGCTTTCTATGACAACCAAAGAGCTCACAGTCTGACAAGACTGTCCAGCACATACAGAGTTATTGACTGAGTCTTTTGAAAACCAACAGCAGTCAGAATATAAAAGTTATATGGGGGGAATCCTAAGAGAAATCTCAAAAAAGAAATCTCAGGAGAAAAGTATATTTTGCTTTACAGCAGTCAACTCCAGAACTGCTGGAGTAAGTGAGAAAGTACCAGCAGGGAATTGTAGAATGTGTTAAAAAGTAATGATCAGGGCTGGGGGTTAAGGAAGGAAAAAATGAGTCACCCTCTGACACTTGGATCTCTCCATGGTGGCAGGTTGGAGGTGGGGGGCCAACCAACCCCTTTGATAGTCCACGAACAAGAGTAGTGAGTGGACATTTTAGATGTGGTAGCAGTCTTGGGGTAGAAATGGGACAGGAGCAAGGGAAGGAGGTAAGGACACTTGCAGACCTGACTAGGTGCAGTGCCATCTGGTGGACATTTGACCACACCCCTCTGGAAATAATATATCACATACAGCCTTTCTCTACAGACAAAATGCTTGTGTTTGGAAAACCAGGAAGTCAGGAGAGATTTTTTTTTTTACTTACTACTTTTTGAATCAAAGCTATTTGACTGACAGTGCTTCAAAGGATTGTTATAATTAATAGCTTATAATTATAATAAATATAAATATAAATATAATAATTTATAATGAAATAATTATAATTAATACATTTTTGTGACAATGAGTTTTCTTGTATTTAAAAAAAATCTATGTAGCGGTGCCTGGGTGGCTGAGTTGTTAAGTGTCTGCCTTCGGCTCAGGTCATGATCCCCGGGTCCTGGGATTGAGCCCCACATCGGGCTCCCTGCTCAGCGGGAAGCCTGCTTCTCCCTCTCCCACTCCCCCTGCTTGTGTTCCCTCTCTTGCTGTGTCTCTCTCTGTCAAATAAATAAACAAAATCTTAAAAAAAATAAAAATAAAAAAATAAAATCTATGTATTTTCAAAAATATACATTTTATAGTTCATGTCAAGATAGATTAGGGCAACTCTATTCCAGTCATTCAGAGAGCCAACGTTAGAGTTAAATCATTCTTCTTAGTTCTCGTACAGTACATAGGGAGTTAGCAAATAATATCCTGAAATAAATGATGCACAGGAAAATCTAGGTTTTTTTTTTTTTTTTAAGTTAAGTTGCATTAAATAAGTAATCTTCCATAAACTGGAACCTTCCATAACTCACCCTTGACTTTTAGGGTTTATAGTCATAGTTGGAGAGAGCTACTTCATATCAAACTGTGTTCCATGTCTCTTGGTTTCCTAATTATGCTGACTTTCGAATCTAATACTTTCTTCCCTTAGGCACCCCCCCCTTTTCCTCCCCTCAGACATCAATACCCTGAGGCTCTGGTCTCCTAATCAAAGCCATCTTATCAAAAGCTAGTCTTTGGAAAGGAAAGGAGTAAATTCAACAATGCAGCTAATAAAATTTAAGTGTTACCTCCGTCATTTCAACTTGAATTTTTTTTTAAGATTTTATTTATTTATTTATTTGAAGAGAGAGACACAGAGAGAGAGATCCCAGGACTCTGGGATCATGACCTGAGCTGAAGGCAGACGCTTAATGACCGAGCCACCCAGGCGCCCCTCAACTTGAATTTTAATAAAAACCACAAAGTCCCATTAAAAATATCTCCAAAGCAACATCCCAGACAAAGTCATTCTAAGGAGTCAAAATTTTATTTCAAGCTTGCTGCCAGGAAAATGTTCCCTGAGAAAACTGAATGATGCATCTCCTGGTAGAGCTGTTTAATAGGAAAGCAGTGAGGTTAAACTCAGAGTTAGATTAGATTAGCCTAAACTCATTAGACTCTTTGAGGAACTAAAGATTACAGGTTATTAGGTTTCTCTCAGGGCTGAGAGACAAGGGGTGGGGTTCACAGAAGTGGCTCTTCAACTCATTAAAATTTATCAAGTACACTTCCAATTTATTTCTCGGAAGAAGTGGCTCATCACATTAGATCATAAACTTCTGCCCAGCTCAGGACTAGGACTATTTTCTTTCTCATATTTTAACCTGAGTATTTTTTCACAGTTTTCCTTAACTCTCTTTTTCAGATGTTAAGAAATGTCTAATTCAAGTAAAGAAAACCCTATTTTTTTTAAAAAAGCATGGAAACTCATAACTGCAATTACAGCGTCAGCCTCCGCCTACATGAATTTAAATAAGCTAGGCTTCACACCTCAGTTTTAAACTATGGGAAAAGGAACCTGGCTCGCTTGTGCCCAATTCAACATCAAGCAGGAAGTTAGGAGCAGACACAAGTAAAGTTTCTGACTATTAGGAATGTTAACTTGTATAATCATAAAATAGGGCACAGGAATGGAAGTTTGGAGGCAAATCCAGATAGAACACTTTGTAAATTTAAATAAATTTAAATAAATTTAAATATACGACACTGTACCTAATAGGTAGGCATAGTTAGTAGGAATTGGGTAAGCAAAATGATAACACAGAGACGAGGTAAAATAGGTACTTGTTTTGTTCCACATATGTTTTAAAAAGGTATTCTGTTACACTGTGAACTAACAGGGAAATGTCAATTTGTAATCTAATTGGTGCTCTATAATAAACTTTTTGAAAAGCTGTTGAAAACTGCCCGCGTGGATAGGAAGAATATTATATGAAAATTCCTATAAAAAAGTAACTCAAAATCTAGACTCTGGCAATCACTCGCTGTGTGAACTTGGGTAAATTTTTTTTAACTTCTCTGTGCCAATAGTACTTATTTTAGAAGGATGTTGTAGTGATCCATATGGAACATTTGAACAATACTAGTCAGATAGTGAACACCCAGGGAAAGTTACTTCTCATTATCACTGTTGTTTTTATTGCATGACTTTTAAGAGTTACTTGATGCGATACCAAATTCCATAGTAAAAAAGACTGTCTTCAGAGATTTAACAGATGATCATGTGAAAAAGGATGACATTTTCCAATAGAAAATGAGTTTCAAGAAAAGAAGGAAAAATGTAGGTTGGAATCAGAAGAGTTCACTGGTACTTTGTACATTTTCATCTTAGAATCTCACTGGGCTTCTCTCCACTCCTGAACCCCATCCAATCCTCACCTGGGTCAAATTTTAATATGAAGCTCCTCTCCTTCATTTTTTTTTCACAAAAAAATGTAATCAGTACATACAACATTTGTATAAGTTGTGCACTTTTGGGACAATTTCCCAAGAAGTAGAAAAGAGATTCCTTTGTGTTCAGTAACTCCTGCCAACTCACTAGTTCTCTCCTCCATTTTCCATAGCCATTTGAAAAATGATTTTGATGATAAATAATTAGGATCTGTATATGATCAAATAACATTTAACTACTCATATTGGTTGCTAGAAAGTTTAAGGCTAAATTTATGGCTTAACAATATCAATAGTATTTTGAGTCACATTAAGTATTCTTATAAAGTAGCATGTAACTCAAACACTTCAACAAATCAGTAAAATTAATTCTTTGCTAAGAAATAAAAAAGACAGGAGATATCTTTGAAAGGTTTTAATAGACACCACTCATTTCCTTGTCCACCATATCAAAATAATATAAGCAGTAAAGACTTTATGAGAAAGCAAATATATTAAAATGTTTATGATATGAATGTAAAAGTCATGACAATGTCCAGTCAATATCCAAATGATAACATACAACCAGAACCGGGAAGGAAAGACTCTCACAACATCTCATGAAAGCATTACTGGAATAAATCAGAAATGTGGGGCCAGTTAAGGCAAGTCTTCACATGGAAATTAAGGAAGAGATACTGGGCATACAGCTGGATTGCCTTCACTAGCATTCTTTACCATTAGGTGCGTCCACATGACTGTAATGGATCATGGGCCGAAGTAATACATAACCCTTTCATTTGGCCCTTCAAAGCAGAGGGCTCCAAAGCCCTTGGTGATGGCAAGCCACCACATGGAAGAAGCCCGAATCCCTGAATGTGTATGGATTGGAGGCTCCTCTCCTAGTCTCTGCATCTGATTGTGCAATTAACAAGAGAAACACTTTAATTGTGTGACAGAGATTTGGGAGGTTGTGATGGTGGTTGACTAGCAGTTAGCATAGCCCGACTACTGTTACACCACTGGTAGGTAAAATGTAAACGGATTTTTCTTCCAGTGAAGTGGAGCACACCCTTGAGATAAAATTGAAAACCACTCTCAGCTCTGGTGAGTAATTTTATGAGGTATCTGTGGCAACTGATAAAAAGACTGAATGGAAAGACCCCTTGCATCAAGCTGTGAGAAGTGTTATGCCTTTTCAGTTCAGCCGCTCAGAATTGATCCTGAACTTCACCAGTTTGGAAACCTTGAAATATGACGGTGAGGAGTTTAAATTACACCATTCCACAGTGCATTACATTGTTGTCTCTCCACCCTCGAAAACGCTTTCATTCCACTCTCTTGTTTGCGTCGTTCCTAAGAAGTCAGACAGAATTCTTATCTTTGTTCCTCTGTAGGTAAGGTTTTCTGCTTCTCTGGCTTCTCTCAGGATTTTTTAAAATACAATATGCCTAGGTGTAGTGAGTTTGTTTTGTTTTGTTTTGACCTTTATCCTTTCTTGGTATTCTCTGAGCTTCCTGGATCTGCAATTTAGTTTCTGACGTTAATTTGGAGTAATTCTCAAACATTGTTATCTAAAATATTTTTTCTGTTCCTTTCTCCCTTTCTTCTCTTCCTGTTCCTATTATAGGAATATTATATCTTTTGTTGTTGCCCCAAAATGGTGCAAGTTAGCAGGGTTCTTGTCTCTCAGAGTCGAAGAATGATTCTTGCAGTTACAAAAGGGTGAAGTGATAATTTATTAAGTCAAGGTGAGAACAGAAAGAAATCTCTCTAAAGTGAGAGGGATCCCAAATGGGTTGCCACTGAGGGCTTTAGGAGCAGTCTTTTATAGAAAACTGACCAGGGGCTTAAATCTTCTTGATGTCGCCTCTGATAGCATCATGATTACTTCTCCTTTGAATAAGACAAACACGAGGTGGTTTGGTTGTGTTCCCTTATCTCTGGTTTCATTATGCCTCAACATTTCTGGGATTTTTGGTGAATCTAATCATGTAGCCCCTACTTATCTTTCCCTACCTAGCCCCACCTGTCCCTTACTCAATACTTCTGGATATTCTGTATTTTTTTCAGTCTTTGTTCTCTGCTTTACAATTTTGAAGGATTCTATTGATATCCCCAATATATGTATATTAATATATAAAAGAGTCTTTCCTCAGCAATGTCCAGTCTACTAATAAGCCCATCCAAGGCATTCTTCATTTCTGTTACAGTGTTTTCGATCTCTAAGCATTTCTTTTTGGTTCTTTCTTCAAATTTCCCGTTCTCTGCTTACTTTGCTATCTATTTTATCTCTGGATTCAGAGGTAGAGCCAGTTTCTAACACAGAAGGAAAGAAGCCTGGGGAGAGTCTTTGAGTGCTGGTGTTCTAAGTGGAAGAATCCTCCTTAGCCAAGACAATCACCTTTGGTCTTCATGTTTGATTATATCATCTAATCATCATAGTTTTCCAGAAGGCCCAGCAAATTGGGAGGATCGCTGTTATGGGTGGGGTGGGGGAGGGCAGGCAGCATTTGTCAGAAGGAAGTTGCTCTGACAGAGAGAGGGTCCATGAACCAAACTGCAAACTACTGAAGACTTATACATTGAAATAAAATAATTCTCTGTAAAGAGCCATTCCCCTGTGTCCTCAGAATAATGTCCAACAGCTCAGTATGGAACGTAAGGTCCTTCGTGTTCTAGCATCTCTTCACCTTACAGCCTTATCCCTTCCCACTCACTCCTATGAGTCTGCACCGGCCATACCGAGCCTTTCCTGTTTTCTATGATTGTCCGTGTTCTCACTCAATTCCATTTTTCCTTGGATATGTTATTTCCCTTCTCAGGGCTGGTAAAGATTTATCCTACCTTCACCATGACTGGTAAGCGGAACAGAGACTCAGGGAGGCAACTGGTCACCATGAAGGAAATGACAAGCGGAGAAGATTCAAATAAGGTTAGGAATTCTGACCTTTATAGTTTCCACTTAGATGTCCTTTCCACCTGCAGGACATTTGGCTAGTTGTGTCCTCCAATAGCCCTGTGTATGCCAACCTCTTTTAGTGACTGCATTTCCCTCCTTCTTTACCCCCTCTCCCAACAACACCCAACACCCCCGCACACCTGTGCCCACGCATGTGTGAGCTTCTTGAAAACAGTGCTCATGTCTAGTCTATCCTGGTTCTCTCCTAGGCCTCAGTGCCTAGAAATTTGTTGAATGATTAGGTGAATGCACAAACCACGATCACCAAAATAAATAGCTGAAACGGCCCCACCCTTCTACTTTTCCTACACCAAGCTACATCTTACTTTTTTTGTGGCTTCTTTTCTCTTTCAGACTGTCATTGACAATCACTTAACATTTATATCTTCTGTGTTAAAATACATTAAGGAAAAAGAAATATATGCTGTATTTTATCCACAGAATTCTCTTCTGGCCTGTGGGCCTTTACATTTATTACTCATTGTCTTTAACAATACAAACTTTCTTTCTTTCTTTCTCTTTTTCTTTCTTTCTTTCTTTTCTTTCAATGTGGGCAATTAGGAAAAATTAAAATGGTTATGATTTGCATTTTTGCATTTTGCATTTTATTTTTACAAAAGGCTTTAGGGGTGCCTGGGTGGCTCAGTCAGTTAAACATCTGACTCTTGATTTCAGCTCAGGTCATGATCTCAGGGTTGTGAGATGGAGCCCCATGTCGGGCTCCATACTGGATATGGAGTCTGCTTAAGATTCCCTCTCCCTCTCCCTCTGCTCCACCCAACCCGCTCTCTCTCTCTCTGAAAAATAAAATAAAATAAAAAGCTTTTTTGAAGAAAAAAGTGTATATTGATATAACTCCAACATATTATTGAAAGAAAATTATCAATAAAAAAACACTACTCTGAAAATATTTTTAACTTTTCATGGGAAATAATTTCAGACCTATAAAAAAAAGGTGCAAAATAATACAAAGATTTCCCATATATCTTTCACTCCAGATTTCCTAAATGTAAACATCTTATACCACTACAATTTCAAAATTAAGAAATATTATTATTTTGTATTGTTATCTAACTTACAGATTTATTTCTGCTTATTTCATTGTTCCACTAATGTCCTTTTTCTGGCCCAGGATCCAATCTAGCATCATACATTGCATTTATCTATCTGTCTATCTATCTATCTATCTATCTATCTATCTATCTATCTATCTACCTATCATCTATCTATCTGAGAGAGAGAGAGCGAGTGCATGAGAGCAAGGCAGGGAGGGGCAGAGGGTGAGAGAAACTTTAGCAGACTCTGCACTCAGCAGAGACCCCACGGGGGTTCCAATCTCATGATTCTGAGATCAGACCGGATCGGAAGCCAAGTGGGATGCCCAACCACTGTGTCACCCAGGCACCCAAGTGTCATACATTGCATTTAGGTATCATGTATCCATATTCTCCTTTGCTTTGGAAAAGTTCCTCAATTTTTTTTAATATAGTGACATTGACAATTTTGAAGAGTACTGGTCAGTTATCTTGTTGAATTCCTCTAGATTTGAGTCAGTTTGATTTTTTTCTCATGATTATGTTCAGATTATGCATTTTTGTCAAGAATACCACAGAAGTAATATAGTCTTCTCCATTAATCAGACCAAGGGGTATTTGGTTAAGGCCAGATTTCTCCAGTGTAAAATTCTTTTTTTAAAAAAAGCTTTGCAATTAATAAATATCTCATGAGGAAATAATTTAAGACCACATGTTGTGTTTTTCGTTAGACTGTCATTCACCTGTGTTAGCATCCATTGGTGATCTCTGCCTAAAACAATTATTATAGGGGTGCTCAGCAAATAGTAATGCTCAATTTCTTTATTCCTTCTACATTTATTAGTTGAGATTCTACTGAAAGGAGGAGTTTTCCTATTTATTCAGGATGGACTCATGGATTCTTATTTGATTAAATGGGTTATAATCTATTACATCATTATATAATTGTTCAAATCATTCCAGATTTGGCCATTGGGGGTCCTTCCAAGTTGGTCCCCATGTCCTTTAGACCTATCCCCATCATTTCTTTGATTACTTCCTACTTTCTGGCATTACAAGATGTTTCAGTATTGTATTTTTCCTGCAGGCTTGAAATCAACCACTTCTTTAAGGAGACTTGGTTTCTTTTCTCATCTCTTCTTTTTCCTCCTTTTTTTTTTAAGATTTTATTTATTTATTTGAGAGAGAGAATGAGATAGAGAGAGCATGAGAGGGGGAAGGTCAGAGGGAGAAGCAGACTCCCTGGCTCAGCAGGGAGCCTGACGCAGGACTCGATCCCGAGACTCCAGGATCATGACCTGAGCTGAAGGCAGTCGCTTAACCAACTGAGCCACCCAGGCGCCCTCCTTTTTTTTTTTTTTTTTTTTTTTTTTTTGGAGAGTGTTGTTTAGAAACCAAAGTCTGAGCACTGGGTGTGCTCTTGGTGCTGGGATGTCCTTGCTCCTAGGCCCTCTCAGAGGACAGAACCAGAGAAAAAAAGCACACACACTCACACATGAAGTCTCTTTTTCTATCTATCCATCTGCATTATGTTACAACCAAGTCGGAGGGGCAGACGAACCATGAGAGACGATGGACTCTGAAAAACAAACTGAGGGTTCTAGAGGGGAGGAGGGTGGGGGGATGGGTTAGCCTGGTGATGGGTATTAAAGAGGGCACGTTCTGAGTGGAGCACTGGGTGTTATGCACAAACAATGAATCATGGAACCCTACATCAAAAACTAATGATGTAATGTATGGTGATTAACATAACAATAAAAAAATTTAAAAAAAGAGATCATGCTGATACCTTCAACTTCAATCCACCACCACACTGTTCGTTCTATTCTTTACCCTCTCTTTATTTGTCACCCCTCTCTCCAACAGTAGACTCTTGTCTCTCGTTATCCACAATATATTTGCTTATTAGCTTACTCCTAGAATACACATAAAGTAGTTTGAAGTGCTCACCCACATCCTTACAAAAAAGGATGTGGGTGAGCACTTCCCCTCTGAATGCTATGTTTCTGTGTAGTTCTTTTTGTCTTTAACTTTGGAGCATATTCTCTATTTCTTTTTTAAAGATTTTTATTTATTTACTTGAGAGAGAGAAAGAGTCAAAAGCAGAGGGAGAAGCAGACTCCCCGCTGAGCAGGGAGCCTAAAGCAGGACAATCCCAGGACCCTGGGATCATGACCTGAGGCAAAGGCAGACGCTTAACCAACTGAGCCACCCAGACACCCTGGAATATATTCTTTAAATATACTATTATCCAAAGTTATTAGGTTACTTTGGTTTGTTTTTCATCCCACTTCAGTGGGGTTCTGCTTTTCCTTATGTCATTTCCCTCATCCCTTTCCCTTTCCCACCATGTTTATCTTTGTTCCTTACAGGCAACCAATCTTGGGAGTTTCAGAGTTATCCCTCTTATGTTTTTGTTTATTTGCACAATGCAGCACAAACATGTATTTTCTTATTTCTCCTCCCTTCATATTACAAATACTTATTTACACTTTGATTTTTTTTAGATTTTATTTATTTATTTATTTATTTATTTATTTATTTAGAGAAGGAGAGAGAGCATGAGCAGGGGGAGTGGCAGGCAGAGGCAGAAGGAGAAGCAGATTCCCTGCTGAGCAGGGAACCCGATGTGGGACACGATCCCAGGACCCTGAGATCATGACCTGAGCAGATGGCAGACCTTCAACTGACTGAGCCACCCAGGTGTCCCTGCGCTTTGATTTTTTATTTAACAATTATTTTGGAAAATAGTCTGGAATGTTCATAGAGATCTTACTTCTTATTCTTATAGTTGGGTAATACTCCATTGTACAGGTGTACCATCACTTATCCAACCACTGTTCTCTAGATAAGCATTTCTCAAGTATGGGCAATGCTGCCGTGAATAACCTTATGAATAATTCTTTTGTATTGTTGGATGTATATTTTCAGGGTAAGTTGCCAGAATTGGGATTAACTAGATCAAATTACTAGATAAAAAATTAAGTGCTTGAGACACCTGGCAGGCTCGTTGGTAGAGCATGAGACTCTTGATCTCAAGATGGTGAGTTGAAGCCCCAGGCTGGCTGTGGAGCCTACTCAAAAAAATAAAAATTAAATTAAAAAAATTAAGTGCTTATGTTGTTTTGTTAGAATTTGCCACATTTCCCTCAAAACATTCCACCAACAATATATGAAAGCTTATTTCCTCACTGCCCGCCACCAGAATATATTGCCATGCTTTTCAATTTTTTGCCAGTATATAGAAGACAGATAGTATTTAAGTGTAGTTTTAATTTGCATTTCTCTAATTATAAGTAAGGTTGAACATCATTCCCTATGTTTAAAGCCATTATTATATCTTTGCGTATGTGTGTGTGTGAATTATGTGTTCATGTATTTAAAATTTTTTTTCAATCAGGTTTTTTATTCTTTTCTCCTTGAATTTTAAAGTGCTACTTACATATTATAAATACTACATCTTTATATGGGTGGCACTAATTTTGAGCCACTAAATATTAAATTTAAACAAAGCATCTCTCCATCTTTCATTTTGCTTCCAATTTATATCTTAAGTCAAGAAGAAACAATGTAGGCAGCTTTCTATGAAAACTTTGTCTTTGTCTATGAAATCTGATTGCAAATCATTTCGATAATGTCGTTCATCACATTCTTTTCTTCATATCACCATTGTTTTACTTATTTTAATTTTTCCATAATTGCATAGTTTATCTGTCTAATTGTTCTATTAGTACTTAGGATAAAAGTGATATAATTTTGTATATCTCGGATGCCTGCCACAAGGCAGATACAGTGGATTCTCAAAACTACGGGGCGCCCGGGTGGTTAAGCGACTGATTCTTGGTTTCAGCTCAAGTCATGATCTCGGGGTCGTCAGGTCGAGCCCCACATTGGGCTCCGTGTGAGATTCTCTCTCCTTCCGCCCCTCCTGCTTGTGCTCTCTCTCTCTCTCTCTCTCAATCAAGCAATCAATAAAATATTTGCTAAGGTATAAAGGATGTTGAAAGAAAAAACAGAACTTGGTTATTCTTTATCTATAAGAATGAAGAAGAGAATATAAATTAACCTTATGGATTATTTCTAGAAATTTGAAGCAACGTGGTAAAAACACATGATAAGTATAATATAAGTTAGAAGAGAGAATGTCAGTGCAAAGAAACAGCTAAGGTAAGAGTAAACACTGGAGATAAGAAAGGGGTTAGGGCAGGATGTCTGGGTGGCTCAGTCTGTTAAGTGTCAGCCTTTGGCTCAAGTCATGATCCCAAGGTCCTGGGATTGAGTGTCGCATTGGCTCCTTGCTCAGCGGGCAGCCTGCTGCTCCCCCTGCTTGTTCTCTTTCTCTCTGACAAATAAATAAAATCTTTAAAAAATAATAAAAGAAAAGAAAGAGGCTAAAGCACAAATGTATAACTTGTTCTCTACATTCACTAAGAATGGAAAGTAACTTTTTTGCTTAATAGAACACAGTCAGGGTTACATTTGTGAAGCCGGGATAGTTTACTTTTTCAACATCAGTTTGAAACTGAGGTTTCAAGCCTAAGTGTGAAGTAATAGGGGTTTTTTGGTTTTGTTTTAGAGACGGCAGCATGACTACCAGATTCTTCAATAATAAATTGCTTCCTTAATTGTAAACAGATGTTTAAAGGGCAACAGGTGAATTTGAGATACCACAAAAGAATATCATACAAAGAATGAGTGAACAAGAGGGAGAATGTTCCACTCTTGGCTTTCTTTGATGTCTTTTGAATATTGCTAATGAACCCCATCTGTACCAGCTTCTGAGTCTTTGCACCTTGTCTCCGGTTGGACTCATATCCCTGCTTTTCTTTTATGGAAAATAGCAGTCTAAAATCAAGCCTTCCCATAGGAAGAGGTTGCCAAGCCATGTGGGGTCCCTCGGGACCAGAGCAGTTTACCATACCCCATTACAGGGCAGGCAGGCAGATGTGCCCTACGTAAAGGCCAGTAACTGCCCAGCAAGGCAAGAAAAGAACACAAATTATCATTAAAAATAATTTTTACTACAGTGCTTAAAGGAAAAACAGATTTAGTCTCTGCACATTGAAGTTATATCTCCAGGAAAGCAACAAACTGCCCCTGAGGGCACTGTAATGCCTTGCTTTAGTCCTCTGGGTTCTTGTGCTTGTTTCATTTACTGCAGGCCTACTCAGAACCTTTAATATGCAGTTAATGTGCAACCTGATTTTCTAAAAGGGGAATGTTATAAAAAGCATTTTCCCAGTGTATCTTGGAATATGCTGGGACAGTTGCACAGGCCAATAGTTTTCAAACTTCAGCATGCATCAGAATTGCCTGAATGGCTTCTTAAAACATAATGCTCCCCGACCCTGAGTGGAGCTTCTGATTCAGTAAGACTACGGTGGGGCCCAAGAATTTGCATTTCTAACAAGCGTGCATGTGATGCTGATGCTTCTGGTCCAGGGACCATTCGGGGGACCACTGGCCTTAGTATATGGTACCCAAACCATTTTGGTTTAAATATATTTTCAGGGGTCCTTTGTATCTTTCAACTCCCAATAAGAGGCAAACTAAAAAATAGGTCTCACCTCGTTGAAATTTTTGTTATTTTCATTAAACTTTAATCTAGTGTTTTGGTTTTTTTTCCCTCAATGTAGTATTTTTAAAAATTGAAGACAAAGAGCTACTAAGACTCTCTTGAGAGTCTCCAGAGGCCCATGGTTTGTTTTATGATAGCATTGATATGAATAATATGACAATGTCTGTTTTCTAACAGGAAAAAAAATATTGACTTGATGATGATATCCCATTATTTCAGGTTTCATCCCACTGGTTTCTCATTAAGAGAAACCTTAGGCTTTTTACAAGCAATGGTGGAGATTTTGGCATCAAAAAATACTCATTGTACACGTGTGTATTTGGGTTTGTTTATTTTTGTTTTTCTTTTAAATTTTGATCCCATTAAAAAAATGCTTAGGAAAAAATAGCACATCTAAGCACTTCTTGGAGGCAAAAAAGTTTCTCTGTGGTCATGATTAAAGATGGGAGTTGGCAGAAGTGTCAGCCGGGAGCTGTGATTCCTGTGAATAAAGCACCAAACTTAGTTTACAAACCAACTTTATTTATTGATTTATTTATTTAATTTTAAATATTTTATTTATTTATTTGTCACAACGAGAGAGAGAATGCACAAGCAGGCAAAGGGAGAGGGAGAAGCAGGCTCCCCGCTGAGCAGGGGAGCCTGGTGCCGGACTCGATCCCAGGACTCTGAGATCATGACCTGAGCCGAAGGCAGACGCTTAAACAAAGGAGCCATACAGGCGTCCCACAAACCAACTGTAGATAAAGGTAACTGCATAGATCATCCATTAGTCCCTTTTGGTTCTGGGTGTCTAGAGTGCTTTCAGGCCAGGTAACGCCATCTTAACCTCTTTATAAAACACACATCTCTGCCCTGGTCCTGAGCTGCTGGAAGGGAACCGCATTTGAAGTTCAGTATTTATCATTATGCGAACGATTATCAGTCATTATCCAGGTTCATGTTGCTCTTCAAAAACTTCAGAAACCTGATGCATTTCAGATTAAGAGTTCAGAATTTCTAGCACCTTAGAATGGTCAACAGTGACCACATTTTGTAACGGGTAACACCTCTAGCAGGGTCCCAGACAGCATCTGATAAAGAAGCACATTAATATTTCTGCAGGAAAATGTATAAATAGTCATACTAAGTGACAAAAATGAAGATGTCATTAAAGTCATAAGGAAGGGGAGCCTGGGTGGCTCAGTTGGTTAAGCGTCTGCCTTCAGCTCAGGTCATGATCTCAGGGTTCTGGGATCGAACCCCACATCAGGCTCTCCACTCAGTGGGGGGCCTATTCTCCCTCTCCCCCCTGTTTGTGCTCTCTCTCTGACAAATAAATAAATAAAATCTTTAAAAAAAAATAAAGTCATAAGGAAGAGAAAATACTTACTGTAGTCATTGAAACAATCTGCAAGTGGGCCCATGCAGTTCAAACCGGAGTTGTTCAAGGGTCAACTGTATTCACAGAGGCGTGCAACCATCACCACTATCTGATTTTAGAATTTATCCATTATTCCCCATTTCTCCCTCCCCCTGCCCCGGGCAACCATAAATCTACTTTCTATCTCTATGGATTTGTCTATTCTGGACACTTGATATAATTGCAGTTATACAACATGTGGCCTTTTGTGTCTGCCTTCTGTAATTTAGCATGGTGTTTTCAGAACTTTCTTGAATTGTAGAATTGTGAGTAAGGTTTGTCTAATAATATAAATCATGCTCTCCTTCCCCCCACTTTTTTTTTTTTAGCTAACTCACTTTTTCAGTGTACATACGACTTGACTAAAAGAGATAACAAAATTGTATGATTGAAAATATAATTTTCTCGGGGCACCTGGGTGGCTCAGTGGTTAAGCCTTCAGCTCAGGTCATGATCCCAGGGTGCTGGGATCGAGCCCTGCATTGGGCTCCCTGCTCAAGTGGGAAGCCTGTTTCTCCCTCTCCCATTCCCCCTTCTTGTGTTCTCTCTTTCCCTGTCTCTCTTTCTGCCAAATAAATAAATAAATAAATCTTAAAAAAAAAAGAAAATATAATTTTCTCCGCATATAGTAAGAAAATATTGATGAAGCAGTGGTAGTTAAGCATGAGTATTAAATTTTTATGTCGATATTTATGGAGTATCATTGTGATAATATTACCTGTGTGAGAAGAAAAGAGCAATATTAGTGCTGATTTATACCTATTTTATATTAAGAAAGACTTGTATGTTTTTCATAAGAACAAGACAAACCCAACTGTTTTGGTTTTTACTGGCAGAAAGTCAATATAAAAATTTAATTAAAGTTTTTACTGGCAGAAATTCAATATAAAAATTTAATTAAAGTTGTAACTCTTTTATAAATTTACAAGTCTCACTGACACCTAGTTACTCTGTTTTGATATTCTTTGCCCTTTAAAAATATGGCTTAATTATACTCACTGAAAAGCCTGATTTTAAATACTAAGCTATTAAGAATTTCAAAAGCCATGTTTTGCTGATAGATTTTTATTTTATTATTTTTTAAAAGATTTATTTATTTGAAAGAAAGCATGTGTGCACGAGTGTCTGCACACGAGAAGGGAAGGGACAGAGGGAAAGAATCTCAAGCAGACTCCCCACTGAGCATGAAGCCCGACATGGGGTTTGATCCCATAACCCTGAGATAATGACCTGAGTCGAAACCAAGAGTTGGACAGTCAACCGACTGAGCTATCCAGGTGGCCCTGCTGATAGATATTTAAATGTCAGAAAAAGATGGCAGGAACAGGCTTACTGGGAATGTAAACTAGTATTTATTCAGTGTGTACTATGTACCCGTATCACATGTATCTCCCTTAATTTACCATTTATCTCATTAACATGTGCTTATACTGATCTAGGTAGATGGGAGTGGTGAATAAAATAGACAAAATTCCTACGCTGGGAAAAAAGTATGCCAAAGTATTAGTACTAGTAACTAAAAAACTCAGATAGCATGGGTAGAGAAATATGGTGCACGTGTGTGAGGGGGGCATGTTATATATGATAGGGTGCCTCGGGGAAGACATCTCTGAGGTAGGTGATATTTTAAAGACTTGTGTAAAGTGAAGAGGTGGACCATATGGGACATCTGGTGAGAGATCATTCCAGGGACACCTGGGTGGCTCATTCATTAAGTGTCTGCCTTCGGCTCAGGTCACGATCCCAGGGTCCTGGGATCGAACCCCACGTCGGGCTCCCTGCTCGGTGGGAAGCCTGCTTCCCCCTCTCCCACTCCCCCTGCTTGTGTTCCCTCTCTCGCTGTGTCTCTCTCTGTCAAATAAATAAATAAAATCTTTTTAAAAAAAAGAGATCATTCGAGAAAAAGGTAGCAAGAACAAAGTTCTGGGGTTGGAATGTATTTGTCACCTCACATAATACCTCTTGTACTTCAAGACCAGGGAAAACAGATGTACCTTCAAGAAAAAGGTGGGTATGGAGTTACTTGTCCTGGCAGTACTTCTAGACTCTTAGAGCAAATTGAGGAGACCCATGCAGATCCCTTGGATCTAAGGCTGTTTTGTAACTTAACTCACAGGATTCACATCTCTCGGAGTTCTTTAGTGGTATTTTGCCATCCCTCATCTTTAATTATAGCCACAGAGTAACTAGCACCTCCAAGGAAGTGCATAAACATTTTATTATTATTACTAAAAACATTTTTTGGTTGGACCAAAAATCTAAAAACAGAAAAAATTTATAAAGTTCAATACATAATTAAAGTGCGATTTAAGATCAACAGAGAAGAGGCATCTGGCTGGCTTAGTAGAACATGGGACTCTTGATCTCAGGGTTGTTAGTTTAAGCCCTGTGTTGGGTGTGGAGATGACTTAAAAATAAAATCTTAAAAAAAAAAGATTAACAGAGAGTAAAATTTTGTCTGATTATGAATCCCATATTTTAAATTCTAAAATAATTATATAGTTAAAAATAATAGGAGCTTAAATAAATTTCAAACCTTAGGGAAGATTCTGATGGTTTGGTTATGCAACCTATGGTGTCATCTAGTGGTAATTCATTCAAATTTCACAAATGTCCCAGAGGGCTATGCTAAATTGTTAGATAACATGACTAAGCAAAGCTCCCCCAAATTAAATGGCTGTCAAGTTACAGTCACCATTTTTTAAAAAATAATTATAGATTCAGAGGAAGTTGCAAAGATTATACAGAGAGAACAGTGTATTTTACATCTGGTGACCCTTATGGTTACGTTTTTTTAAAAGAGTTTATTTATTTGAGAGAGAGAGAGAGAGAGCACGAGAGAGAGCACACGTGGTGGAGAGGGAGAAGCGGGCTTCCCGTTGAGCAAGGAGCCTGATTTGGGACTCAATCCCAGGACCCTGGGATCATGACCTGAGCCAAAGGTAGACACTTAACAGACTGAGCCACCCAGGGACCCTATAATTTGTATTTTTTTAATATCTAATGATATTGGACATCTTTCCATGTGCTTACTTGCCATATGTACATTCTTTTTAACAAAATATTGTTTTATGTGTTAGAAGGTGGGGGAGGGACAAAAAAGTATCCCCCAAACTTAGAAGGCATTTTGAGACCAGAAAACAAAGCAGGAGACTCCATTCAGCTTACACAGTGTTTTATTCAGAGTAACTTATGTAGCTGTATAGCTATTTTCCACAAAGTCTAGTCCACAGATTTTATAGAGCAAGGGGTGGAGAAGAAGGGGGACTGCAGTGACATGGAAGGGTTGGCTGCGCCTAACTGATGACTAGCCTTTAATTAGATCTGCTCTGCATCAGGAAGGGAAAAATCTATGCTATCTCTAACAGATTCATGGGAGGCCAATCTTACCCCATCCCTACCTGTGGGCATTTCTAAGGCATGTGTATTAATCTCCCAGAGGCCCAGAACAAATAGCCCTGAGAGAAGTCACTGAGTGAACATGAACAAGATGGAAGGCCAAAGACGGAGTCAGTATTGTCATCATGTCTTTTGTCCATTTTCTAATGGATTGCTTTTTTTTTTTTACTGTTGTATTTTGAGAGTTTTTTATACATTCTAGATATGTCTTTTGTAGTATATGTGGTTTGCAGATATTTTCTCTCAGTGGTTAGCTTGCCTTTTTATCCTCTTAACAGGATCTTTCACTGAGCGAATATTTTAAATTTTGATGAAATTCAATTTATTAATCATTTCTTTTATAGATTATGCTTTTGGTATCATGTCTAATAACTCTTTACCAAGCCTATACCCGGAAGATATTCTACTATGTTTTCTTTTATCTTGTTCGGGGTCCCCTCAGTTTCTTGAAACTGTAGGTTTCTGGGTTTTTTTGCCAAATTTGGGGAATTTTCAGCCAGTATTTCTTCAAATGCCTTCTCTTTGTATTCTCCCTCTGGGACTGTGATGACATGAATGTTAGATCTTTTGTAGTTTATATCACACAGGCCCCTAAGGCCCTCTTCCCTTTTTGTCAACCTGTTTTCTCTGTTGTCATATTGGATAATTTCTATTGTTCTATCTTCACATTTGCTGAATCTTTCCTCTGCCCCTTGATTCTGTTGTTGAGCATATCCATTAGGTTTTTTATTGAAGTTACTGTATTTTTTCAGTTCTAAAATTGCCTTACTATCCCTTCAGAGAATTCTAACATCTCTGTCATCTTGGTTTTGGTGTCTGTTGATTCTTGAGTTGAGATTTTTCTGGTTCTTAGTATAACAAGGGATCTTTGTTTGAATCTGGACATTTTGATTCTGTTATGAGACTCTGAATCTTACTTACATCTTCTGTTTCAGCAGGTTTTCTTTGACACCACTCTGGTGAGGGAAGAGGGTGCAGCTCCACTACTGCTAAGTGGATGTGGAGGTCCAGATTCCATTGCTGTACAGGGTGAGGAAGTGCTCTGCTTTACAGCTGGGTGTGGATGGGTGTTCCTGCTACTCCGGACTTAAACTGATCTCACCTTGCCTGGGAAGGGCAGGAGTGTCTCATTCCTGTTCCCCACATGACCTACTGACGCTGCGGGGGGTGACCATGTTACCGCCACACAGTAGAGACAGTCCTGACTCTCCATTAGACCTCCTCTGACACCACTCAACAGAGGGGGAGGAGCTTCTCTGGAAGGTGGAAATCCAAGCTCCCCTTTCTTGGTCCTTTGGCTGGAAAGAGGAGACTTTTCTTTGTTTGGTTGGTTGGTTGGTTGGGGTTTTTTGTCTGTTCTGTTGGGATTTCCAAGTTTCTGGCTTCTCCATTGCTTAGTTTAAAATATATGAAGAAAAAGAAAACTCAAGGACCATACTGCTATGTTGCTTCTGAAATCCAGAGTTCCCTGCATGGTCTGGCATTTTCTCTGTACCTTTCAGAGTCTCATTATATTTGTTTTCTATATAACATCCAGGGGTTTTAACTGCATTTAGTGGGAGGAATGGACAATGTATGTCTACTCCATCTAGTCCAGAAATGGAAGTGGAAAATCAGTCACTGCTTTAAAAATGTTATTTGTTGAGGTGTATTTCACTTAACATAAATCAACCATTTGAAAGTGAAAAATTCAGTGACATTTATTTAGTATCGTCACAATGTTGTATAACTACCACTTCTATATAATTTCAAAACATTCCCATTTGTCCAAAATAAAACTTCCTGGGGCACCTTGGTGGCTTAGTCGATTAAGGGTCTGACTCTTGGTTTTGGCTCAAGTCATGATCTCAGGGTTGTGAGATGGAGCTGGGCATGGAGTCTGCTTAAGATTCTCTCTCTCCCTCTCCTTCTGCACTCCTCTCCTCTGCTTGCATGCTCTCTCTCTCTCTCTCTAAAAGAAAAAAAATCATAATTAATTAATTTAAAAAAATAAATTGGGGCGCCTGGGTGGCTCAGTTGGTTAAACATTTGCCTTCAGCTCAGGTCATGATCCCAGGGTCCTGGGATTGAGCCCCACGTCAGGCTCCCTGCTCAGTAAGGAGCTTGTTTCTCCCTCTCCTCCTGGCTTCTGCTCTCTCTTGCCATTTCAGTCTTCTCTCTCAAATAAATAAATAAAATCTTAAAAAAAAAATAGCCATGGGCCCTAGCTGACCAATGGGCTATTATAGCCAGGCACAGTTACCAAAAAAGGAAAATTCCATACTTCCTGGTACCTCCACATTTCCTCCTTTAAAGCTAGCCCCCCATCACTGACTCCTGGCAGACAGTGTCTCCTCTGCTGTCCTGCTCACTGCTCCCTTGCAGTGTATTCAGTAAACATCTATGTCTTTTGTTTTGCCTTGAGTGAATTCTTTCATTGCCTGCACCTCCAGCCTACACCTGATCAGAACATGCCACAATTTGTACATCTTCTATGGAGAAATAACCAGTCAAGTCTTTTGTCCATTTTTAAACTGAGTTATTTATCTTTCTCTTGTTGAGTTATAGGAGTTCTTTATAAAGTCTGGATAATAAGATACATGATTTGCAAATATTGTTCCCATTGTGCAAGATTGTCTTTTTACTTCCTTGATAGTGACTTCTGGTGCACAAAAATCTTCCATTTTGGTGAAGTCTAATTTATCTATTTCTTATTTTGTTGCTCATGCTTTAGGTGTCATATCTATAAATCCATAGCTAAGTCCAATTTAATTAAGATTTACTCCTGCATTTTCTTCTAAGAATTTTATGATTTTAGCCCTTATATTTAGGTCACTGATCCACTTTGAGTTAATTTTTGTATGTTGTGTAAAGTACGGTTCTTTTCTTTTTTAAGATTTTATTTATTTATTTGAGAGAGAGAGAGAATGAGAGATAGAGAGCACGAGAGGGAAGAGGGTCAGAGAGAGAAGCAGACTCCCTGCTGACTGGGGAGCCCGATGTGGGACTCGATTCCGGGACTCCAGGATCATGACCTGAGCCGAAGGCAGTCGCTTAACCAACTGAGCCACCCAGGCGCCTGTAAAGTAGGGTTCTAACTTCATTTTTTTTCATGTGGTTATCCAGTTGCCTCAGCACTATAGGTTGTGCTGTTCTTTTCCTATTAAATGATCTTGGAACCCTTGTCAAAAATCAATTGTTTATAAATATATATGTCTATTTTTGGATTGTCAATTCCATTCCATCTGTCTATACATCTATTCTTATCCATGTACCATGTGATGAGTAACCACTTTTTCTACATAGTGTATTGTTACCCTGTTTAAGAAACACAAAAATAAAATGTTAATGTCAAATAATTAATTATGAAGTTGGTTTAAAGGTCATAGATGGAATATATGGTACATCTCCCTCTTATCAAAATCTCTGAGAATGACAAATAAATTATTAATAGATAACTAAACTCAAAAATGAAAAGGGGAAGGGTGAATCAGAAAGTGTGAAGAATGACCGAGAAAGGAAAAATCTGAAATGTAATTGTAAATCCACCCCGCTGTGGTCGCAAGACGGATGGGACTGCCAGCAAAGTGAGTGCAAACCACACTTCTTCCTAAGCAGGCTGCCCACGGAGATACAACAAACAGTCTAGGAAAGATTTTCAAATGCAAAGAAGAGCACATGTATCATTAAATATTTGAGAAAATGTAATCAGACTAATTTGAGTTTGCTCCTCCGTGAGTTACAGATAGAGACTATCCCAAGGGGACTGGTCACACAAAGTAATTTTTATTTGCAGCAAATTAAGGAGATCACAAGGAATAACTTCCAAAGCTGTGACTGCCCAGCCAACAAAATTGGGGAAGTTTTAAGCTAAGGGTGCATGCATATTCACGAAGGGGCTTGGCAAAGACACCTCCGGACAGAAATGGGGCAAAAGTCGTTCTAAGCTGACAGAGTACATGTCCTAGTTGATCAAAGTCACAAAGGCCAGCGAAGGTCAGTATCATCAATTCTCTGGCTCCCGTCAGTCCTGTCTTGGAGTACTCACGGGGTTTAAATCCTGCAGAACGACTCAAGAATGTGTGTTAAGTCAATCTTTACTATTAAAAAAAAGAAAGAAAGAAAGAAAGAAAAAGCACTGGGAGTTTTACCACTGATTTACAGTCTGATACAGTTAGGCTAGTTCCTGGCCTATAGACTGTTAGGTTTTGCAATTTTTTTTGTTTCCTTAAAAATCCTTTAGTACTGAGGTTTTTACATTCCTTTGTAATTCCCAACCCCTCTTAGGAACTTCTGCAAGTACTGTGTTTGGGCATAGATCACAAAAATAGCTGGGGGCCTAAAATGACTTCTGTGTCTTGAAATCTTTGTCTCCTCTTTCTTTTTCTTTTTCAGGGGACCCCTGGCTCTTTCTGCTTATAAAAAAACCACACCATGAAAAAAAAATGGCAGAATGTATACTTGAATAAAGAAGTTAATAAGGCAATTAGAACAGAATTTAGAACAATACAATTAATGATGTCTTTGGAGTTATGTAGTTTTTCTAAAAATGAATCAGCTTGAGTTCATACAAATAAAGATCTGATCGGTAAAACTAAAGGTCAATTAGTGGCATCTTTGGACCCAGTAGAAAAAAAATTGTCATGTTTATAATTTATATGAAGGATTTCTCTAAACTACAATACAAAAGGACAAAATATAGACCATATAAAAGCAAGGATCATGAAAGACAAAATTTCCATTGTCTACAGAGACAGAAAAATATACAGGGAAGAAAAGATATAATGAAGTGGACATAATTCTTTTTTTTTTTTGAAGACTTATTTATTTATTTTAGAGAGTGTGCGGGTGGGGAGGGGCAATGGGAGAGGGAGAGGAAGCAGACTCCTTGCTGAGTGCAGAGCCCAACTCCTCACAACCCTGAGATCATGACCTGAGTCAGATGCTAACCGACTGAGCCATCCAGGTGCCCCTGAAGTGGACATAATTCTTAAATAATGGGAAAAACATTCCAGTATTTAAGAAAAACATGATTTATCTCATTAAAAGGACCCATTAACTGCTAAGCAGAGTCCATTAATTAAAATCTCTTACATAACAATATGGAAAAAAAAGTTTACTGAAAGTTTTTGAGAGATTCCCAATGAGACAGGGAAACTAAAGGGATCCCATGAAAAACTGCTTTTTGTTTGTTTGTTTGCTTTTTTCCTGCTTCTGTTCTTGCTAGGACCTGCACCCCTGCCTTACACACAGCCTTATAGAGGAGATAATGAATGTCTTCTTTGTTTTTTGGCTGTTTTTTTTAAAAAAAGATTTTATTTATTTGACAGAGAGAGACAGAGCAAGAGAGGGAACACAAGCAGGGGGAGTGGGAGAGGGAGAAGCAGGCTCCCAAGGGGCAGGGAGCCTGATGCAGGACTCGATCCCAGGACCCTGGGATCATGACCCGAGCAGAAGGTAGACGCTTAACGACTGAGCCACCCAGGCGCCCCATGAATGTCCTCTTTGTAAAGGTCAAGGATTTAATGATTTCTTTGGAGTCTTCTAGCACAACAGATAACACCTGAGGAGTAACCAGGTAGATGTTTTCCAAGACCACTAATTCATCAAGACCCCGGGCTCCAGGGCATAAGTGATTTATGGAAAACCCCTAAACACTTGCCTTTGTTCCTGGGTTACTGAGAAGACGGTGCACCAGACCACTGTCCTCAATAAAGGCCCCAGGCCCCAACAAAAGACAAGACTCACTCTCCTTTCCTTTCCAAGTCTCCCGGATGCTCTGTCTGGACCTACACTCTCTCTGTGTCTTTAATAAACTCTGCTCTCACTTCCTCTCAGCTCACATTTGATTTCTATCTTGTATGAAGCCAAGACCTTCTTGGTTGGGCCTGCGGGAACCCCCTCTGGGTCCTCGGACCCAGTCATTCTGCATCATCAATAAAGAAATGAAGAAGGTTAAAATAGCAATATCTAAGATCACAATAGATAATCTCAAAATTTTGTAGAAAAAGACCTTTGAACATAAGATTCTATACCTTAGCCAGTTATCCAACAACTGTGAGTGCAAAATAAAGAGGTTTTCATTTAAGCTAAGACTTAGACATTTTATATCTCAGAGATCGTCTCTAAATCAATTACTACTTGGATATGCAGTAATAACAAAAATTCCAGAAGAATATGTGAGATATGAAGAACAACATAAGCGAAGAAATCAGGAAACAGAACATTAGTTCTAAACAAATTATATAAGTAAAAATTTAAAGAATATGGGGGAAATGGAAGTATCAATATGGGAGGTTTGTGGCTTTAAGTGGAAGTGAATGAAGGAGACTCATAAGGTTCTTAAGCTGCTTCAGGGCAAGATGTGAATATAGTTACCTTTAGATATTAATTTCCAACTGAATAATGGCCCCATCAATAAAGACATCTGCATCAAATCCCCCCAATCTATAAATATGTGACGTTACATGGCAAGAAGAATTTTGCAGATGTGATTAAGTTGAGAATCTTTTTTTAAAAAATATTTTATTTATTTACTTATTTGAGAGAGATAATGAGATAGAGAGAGCATGAGATGGGGGAGGGTCAGAGAGAGAAGCAGACTCCCTGCTCAGCAGTGAGCCCGATGCGGGACTCCATCCCGGGACTCCAGGATCATGACCTGAGCCGAAGGCAGTTGTCCAACCAACTGAGCCACCCAGGCACCTGATTAAGTTGAGAATCTTGACATAGATTATTTTAGATGATCCAGTGGGGCAAAATGTAATCACAAGGTCCATATAAGAGGGATTGAGGAGGATCAGGAAGAGAGAGGGAGACGTGCCAACAGAAGCAGAGTTTAGAGTGACGTGGGGCCTTGAACCAAGAACTGTAAGAAAGGCTTTGGGAAGTTGAAAAAGGTGAGGAAATAAATTTTTCCCAAGAACCTCCAGAAGTAACATAGCTCTGCCAACCCATTTGGACTTCTGGCTTACAGAACTGTAAGATAATAACTCTGTGTTGTTTTAAGCAAGTAAATTTTGTTTTTTGTTTTTTGTAGTTTGTTATAATATGAAACTAATACAATAGCTTTAAATATTTGCGTTAGAGGAACACCTGGGTGGCTCAGTCTGTTAAGCTTCTGCCTTCGGCTCAGGTCATGATCCCAGGGTCCTGGGAGCGAGTCCCGCACTGCGCTCCTTGCTCAGCGGGGAGCCCACTTCTCCCTCTGCCTCCCCCCACTTGTGCTTTTTCTCTCTCTTTCTGAGAAATAAATAAAATCTTAAAAAAAATAAATATTTGCATTAGAATTTAAAGGTGACTCATGGAGAAATCAGAATAGAATGTATAATTGCTAAGCCATTTAAAAAAAATGGAATAAGAAAAATTTGAACAATTCAACAAATGACAAAAAATAGAAAAACAGAAAAAAGTGGAAAAAATACAATCAGTAGAAAGCCAAAAATTAAAATGTCAAGAGTAAATCCAATTACTTCAGTAAAAACAGTGGCTATAAATGGATGACATTCACCAGTTACAAAACAGATTCCAGATGACTGTTAAAAAACAAAAGCAAAAGACAAGCCCAATCCCTCTCTGTGCTAAATAAAGATTCTCCTAAAACAAAATGGTAGTGGGACTTTCATGTTTGGCCAGCATGGAGTATTTGTTGTTTTGCAATCCTTGTTGTCTTCCCTAAATATTCTTCACATTATTCAGTGTGCTAAGATGTAGCAATAAATGTTCTGTATGTAGCCTGGTTCCTTAAGAAAAATGACAGGAAGCCTGAAAAAAGAGAAGAGAGGGTAAGGGTGAGGGAGAATGAGGGAGAGCGTAAGAGGAAAATAATAGCAACATGATGGCGGATTAAAGAGGAAACGAAACATAAGTACGGTAAAGACGGGATAATGGGAGGGAATCTTAACAGGAGATGGAATAATCTACCAAGGATGTTATAAATCACAACATCACCTCAAAATATGTTAAATGAGAACTAGCAGAAATATAACGAAATACTGACAAGTCACACAGGGAAAATTTTACACACTTTTCGCAGAAATCTCAAGTCAGGTAGACAAAGCATATAAAAGATACTGCGATTTGAGTAAAAAGGTTATGGAATCTGATTAAATAATTTGAACATGAATTCGATCTCAACCTCCATAACATAAAGATAACATAAAGATGTGCACTATATTCATTTCTCTCAATGCAATAAATATTGAAATTGTCAGGTTAAAAAAAAAGAATACATTTAGAAAGTAGAAACAATTTGCTAAACAACTTTGATGCTGAAAATATCCAGAGTGTAAATTAAAAATACCTCAGGACTGGAAGACTCTTGTTCAGTATAGCCCATTATTCGGACAGTAACCAGAGAGGTACTTTAAAAACATGAGTCAGGGATCCTGTCACTTCCCTGTTCAAACCATGTCACTATTAGAATAAAACGTCAAAATTTTAACCATGGCCTTCCAGGTCCTCCCTCTCCTTTGTCCTTCCTCTTCACTCACTGCTTCCACACTCGCCTCCCCTGTTACAAAACAAGTCAAGCAAGTTTTTACCTCAAGGTCTTTGTACTCACTGTTCTCTGTGCTTACTATGATTTCCTTCCAGTTTTTTTTTAAAGATTATTTATTTACTTATTTATTTGACAGAGAGAGAGAGCGAGCACAAGTGGGGGGAGCTGCAGGCAGAGGGAGAGGGAGAAGCAGACTCCCCGCCGAGCAGGGGAAGCCCCATGTAGGACTCGATCCCAGAACCCTGGGATCATGATCCGAGCCAAAGGCAGTTGTGTAACCAACTGAGCCACCCAGACGCCCCTCCTTCCAGATTAAAAAAAGAAAAAAAAAAAGAATGAGGCTATTTTCCTCATTCTTGTTCAACTTTACCTCCTGAGAGGGGCATTTGCTGTTCAGCTTATCTCCAATAAGAGTTGAATGGAAGCGCCAAGAGGGAAAGAACTAACTATCTGCTTCACTTACTGTCGTATTCCCAGCAGTGAGAACAGTCCTTGGAATGCTGTAGGTGCTCAATGAATATTTGTTGAATGAATACATTGAAAAAAAAAAAAGCACTACATAATAAAACCCGTGGAATATGGCTAAAGTAATGTTTAGAGGAAATATGTAGTATAGAGCATTTATTTGCAAACAGTGAAGACCAAAATCTTTCAACTCAAGAAATGAGAGTAAAACAAACAAATCCAAAGAAAGCAGAAAGCAAGAAATGAAAAAAATTAATTAAATAGGAAACAAAAACTAAAGAAAGAAGAAGAGTTTCTCAATACAACCAAACCTAATATTAAGACCAGAAAAGTAGAAGACCAGAAAAGTAGAAAATAGTTTCAAGATAATTAAATCAAAAGAAGCCACAAATAAGTAACATCAAGAAAGAACTGAATAATGGTACATGGGACTTACCTTGGGTACTCAATAGATTTTTTAAAAAATATGAGAATATTATACATAACATTATGCCAACAGTTTTATGAGATATGAATTACTAACATCAGTTTGTCAAGTAGTAAAAAACTGGAACAGACCAAGATTCATATAAGAAACATCTATGGTAGTAAAAGATGCAACCCTAAAGGACCTGATCCCAACAGTACTATGGGCAAGATTTGCCCATCTTCCAGAAATAAATAATTCTCATTTCTAGAAGTGCCTCAGAATCTAGGTAAAGATAGGAAGCTACTCAATTCATTTTGTGAAGCTAGGATAAAGTTAGTCCTCAAACTGAACAAGAATGGCACATTAAAACTTTAAGCCAATTTTATCTATAAACACAAATTCAGATAAAGCACGAGTAACTTGAATACTGCGGTGAGTTAAATGAATAGTATTTTATGGCCTACTTAGATTTTTCTCAGAAATGTAAAGATGGTTCTAGAAAAATTATCATTCTAATTTATTAAATTAGATTGAGAGGGGAAGACCATTTGCTATCTTAATAGATGTTGAAAATCGTTCAATAAAATCCAACACCTATTCACAAGTAAGCACACACACACATTTAAAAGACAAGGAAAAGAAGGAATTTGCCTTACCTTGAAAAAGTGTATAAAATAAGGACTAAGCAAACATACTTACTGGTGAAATTTTAGAAGCACCCCCATTAAAATCGAGGAGAAGAAAAGAATGGCACTCTTTTTTCAACTAACATTGCACTGGAGGTCGTAAGAAATGCAATAAAATAAATTATATTGGAAAGATTGGAAAAGAAGAGAAAAACACCTGCTAATTCTAGACAGTGATCATCAGTATAGAAAAACCAAGGGAGGGGGCACCTGGGTGGCTCAGTCATTAAGCATCTGCCTTCGGCTCAGGTCATGATCCCAGGGTCCTGGGATTGAGCCCCGCATCGGGCTCGGTGCTCCATGGGGGGGCCTGCTTCTCCCTCTCCCACTCCCCCTACTGGTGTTCCCTCTCTCGCTGTGTCTCTCTCTGTCAAATAAATAAAAAATAAAGAATCTTTAAAAAAAAACCAAGGGAATTGAATGGCAAACTGTTAGAAGTCAGTGAGATTTGTGGCCCTGCACTATGATGTGACACCAGCCTCTTTTCTCCCTGAGTCTCTGTGGTCCAGTCACCCCAAAGGTAACTCAGCTTCTCGAATGCCCATCTCTTGACACTTGAAGTGTGGACTGTGGACCAGCGGCATCAGTATCACCTGTGCACCTGTGAGGGATAAAAACACCAGGCTGCACTTCAGACCCATTATCTTTTAATAAGAAGCCCCAGACAATTCATATGCATATTCAAGTTTGAGAAACATTACCCTACACTCTTCTTAGGGACATCGCACACGCTTTTTCCTTTTCCTGGGAGACTCTTGCCCACCTTATTAATCCTCCAACTCAAACATTTTAACTCAAACTCAAACTTCCCTGAAATTTCAGCCCAGAACAAGTACCCCCTAGGTGTTTCCTCAAAGTACTCTGTACTGTTTCCTTATAGCATTTGTCACAGATCACTCTTAAATACTTATGTGTATGACTATTTGGTTAATGTCTGGCTCTTCCTCTAAATCATAAGGTCCTTGAGAGAACATGTCTATTTTGTTTACTCTTATTTCCATGGCACAAGGCCTGGCTTACAGTAGGCACACAATAAATCTTTGTTGAATGAAAACAAAAATAGTGGAAAGTCTGACCTACATGGCACCTTTCTCTTGGTTATGAAAAGGACTTTTATTGTCATTGTGACTTAAACCTTGCTTCAGTTATTTGGTTAATTCACACAGCAGGATAATTTAACCTGAAAAAAATGTTCTTCATTTTCCTAAACAAGGTTTTCTATTTTTGTTTTAGGTTATAGACATGTAAACTAGTGATTCTCAATCCTAGATGAACTTAAAATCACCTAGAACTTTAAAATCACGCCAGAGATTTTTTCATTGGTGCAAGCACTGATGAGAATGTTATCTCTGGCGTTCAACTGGACGAGCCCCCAAAAGTTAAATAAATGGAAATCAAATAATATTACCTTTCAGCATTCATATAGGTAAACAACTATAAGCTGATGATCAAGGCAAAACTTATCTTAACCTACAGTTGATAAATTACAACTTAAAAACATGAAGTAAAAAAGATTTATATATAATTTGAAGGACTGCACCATTTGAGTTAGATGCACTAAGATCATGATGTCTATGTCATATTATTTTGATTCTTTCCATGACCTGATTGCCATATACAGCTTTAAGAATCCCTGAATTATAGGGGCGCCTGGGTGGCTCAGTTGGTTAAGCAGCTGACTCTTGATTTCTGCTCAGGTCATGATCTCAGGGTTGTGGAATTGAGCCCTGTGCTGGGCTCCCCACTTGGTGGGGAGTCTGCTTCAGGATTCTCTCTCTCTTTGCCCCTCCCCCCGCTGGCTCATGCTCTCTCTCTCTCTCTCTCTCTCTAAAATAAATAAATAACTCTTTAAAAAAAGAATCCCTGAATTATACAGTTATTTTTAGCTTATTCAGATATATAAGTAGGCCCAATGTTTCCAGAACTTTCCTGGATCATTTAGATGACCCACACTTCTCAAAAAAATCAGATGTCATGTTCTTATTCTTAAGTTATTGTGTCTACAATTGCTGGAAAACCATCTCAACTTTCTCATCATATATGGAGATGATCCTAACTCTTTTGCTGAATTCTGTCAAAGCCACCAGCCAAAGATGACAAGAAATACACTTTTAAAGTTAGGTTTATTTATTTAGTTCAGCAGCAAGGAGAATGACTTGGAAGGAACCACAGGGTATACCAGCAAGGAGTAGAGAGGAGTTTCCCATAGGTTTGGGCTTGTGTTGACTTGTTCTGAGGAGGGATTAGGGTTGAGGGGACATGTTCTGGATTGGCTAATCTGGAAGCAAAGATGCATTAACAATTCGGTGTTTCAAGGGACACCTGGGTGGCTCAGTCAGTGAAGCATCTGCCTTCAGCTCAGGTCATGATCTTGGGGTCTTGGGATTGAGTCCCACATCGGGCTCCTTGCTCAGCAGGGAGCCTGTTTCTCCCTCTGCCTGCCGCTCCTCTGCTTGTGTCTGTCTGTTTCTCAAATAAATAAATAAAATCTTTAAAAAATCAAAAACCAAAAACCAAAAACAATTTGGTATTTCAGAAATCCTTTCCCTTTCTCACCTGAATAACGCAGAGATGAAAACCTGTCCTTCTTTTTTCCCCAGCATTTAGGAGTTCACATCTGTTAACTCCACTATGTGAAGATCCCATTGGTTTGTTTGTTTTGCTTCTAGTTTTATTCATTTCATGAGTCTTTATGTGTCTGGTTACTTTTGATGATGCCAGACTTTGCATCTGCAAAGTTCTTGAAATAATAAGAGTCCTAGGAAGATGTAATATTCCTCCAGGATAGATTTACATTGCTTCTGTCTGGTTCCTTCGTATTATTCCAACTTTAGGCATTGAGATAATTCAAAGTTGAACTTCAGTTTCTCTAAGGGCCATTTACTTCTGGTTCACCCCAATCTTAGGGAGCAACTCTTTCATTCTAAAAACGAAGAAAGAAGTTCATACAACACTTCTGGTGGACTCTGGACCTCTCTCTGTTTCCCCAGCCCTGTGAGGCTGTGAAATGTACCATTCAACCTCAGCCTCCTTCTCTAGGATTGGTAAATGAGCCCTCCAGGATTGGCAAACATCCCCAGGGGCAGAGTGACCCCAAACTTCAGCTCCCAGTTTTGGCTCAGTAACTCTTCACTATTTTATTAACTTTGAGATTCCATCAAGTCATTTTTACAAGAAGATTTTGTCCAGATTTTCTAATTGTCTTTGGTGGAAGTCTTTGTCTGTCATTTCTAGAAACACAAGTCCATATCATATAATTTTAAAAAATTAACTATATTTTATTATCCTTAAAGTTCTTTCAGAAAATTAGCAAACTAGCTCTGACATATTTACAAACTCTTTCTTAGCAAGAATAAGTTTTATCCAGTGCTTCACTCTCCCAAACATGGTGGGTAACTGAATTAACTTGACTTTCTAGAAGGGGAGTTTGCATTTATTTAAAGGCAGAGACAGTTTTATGAAATTTTACTTTTAGAGACTTGTTACATCTCAAGCCTTCATAATTAAGTTCGCCAGCTCGATGTTTCTCCTACAGGGTCCTCTTTAATTAATTTAGAATGCAGCCCTTAATTAAAGAAACATTAAGGCACTCATGAGGGGAAGTACCTGTTATAAACCTTGCACAAGTTGAAGTAACTGATTTATTCATTTAGCTGTTGCTTTTGCAAAACTTGCCACCAAAGAAGGTAGAATGTCAATGGTAATTTTAGAGACATTACTTCATTACAAATGGATTGCAGACTATAATTGGTTTCCTTCCTAAACCATGTGTATCATGCACATCTGTTAAAAGAAGGGTTGTTTGCAGTCAATGCAATTTTGCCATTACAAAATTCTCAAAGGGACACAACAACAGAATCCCTTCCAAACTTACAGCTTAAACATAATATTTTTCTTTACTCACTTGCTTGCTGAAGTTAATTGAAATGTAAAATAAGCTAAAGAAAGTTTATAGTTTGAAGGAAAATGTGCAGTTGGAGCCACAGGGCCGATGTGGCGGAGATGGATTCTTTCCAATCTGAAACCATTTCACGGTATGATTTAATGGTGACAACATAGAAGTTCCCAGAAAAATATAATTTCCATTTCCCTTCCCGCAAGCGTTCATCCAGTTTGAATTGTTAATATCCCTGAACTTAGACTAATACCAGGAAGAGTCAGGAAAATAAGTGATTTTTAAGTGATTTTCCCCTAGATATGGCTGGCAAGAGTGGAGCAGAATAGAAATGGGCACAATCTGTATTATAAGTGTATCTTGGGAAAATTGCTTTGTGAGAGGCCAGAAGTATTAGAGATTGTAAAGTATACATTTAAGAGTATTAGAGAAATATGATATCAATGGGAATGTGAATGGCCATTTGAAAGACTGGGCGAACTTAGGCCAGATATTTATTCTGAATAATATTAACTAAGAAAGACATTCACTATGGAAATGTATCAGATCAGCGAGTAGAAAACAGAAAAGGAACTGATATTGGCATTTGGTAATGTAGTTGCCTCTCAGGATTAACCACAAACAAAAACACCTCAAAATACAACAAAAGTTTAATCACTCTAAACTCAAGAGAGGGGGGCACCCGGGTGGCTCAGTCAATTAAGCATCTGCCTTTGGCTCAGGTCATGATCCCAGGATCCTGGGATTGGGCCCCACATCGGAATCCCTGCTCAGCGGGGAGCCTTCTGCCCCTCCCTGCTGCTTGTGCTCTCTCTCAAATAAATAAATTTAAAAATCTTAAAAAAAAATAAATAGGAAAAATAAACTTGAGAGAGGGAAAATGACTTACCAAATTGAAATCACATCTGGCCTCCAGCATTGAGGCAACACGCAATTCCTGGTTGGTTGTTGCCTGCCTGGTCTCTCTATGCCGTCTGGGAGAAGAGTCCATTATTCTTTCTCTTCTATAGGCCAGCACACCAAGCAAACACAAGCAGCCCTTTAAAGATTCTATAAGAAGGCTGGTGTTGGGTCGACAGTGTATCATTTTATTATATTACACCTAAGAGCCAAGCTAATTAAGAGTGCATTATACATTAGAATTTTCCTTAGCAATTGTGAAGTGATCAGTTTCCGTAAAGATGAATCAGCCTTGGGGTGCCTGGTTTCAGCTCAGGTCATGATCTCATGGATTGTGGGATCAAGCCCCATGTCAGGCTCTGTGCTCAGTGGGGAATCTGCTTGAAGATTCTTTCCCTCTGCCCCTTCCCTTATTTTTGCACTCTCTCTCTCAAATAAATAAACAAATAAATCTTTTAAAAAAAATGAATCAGCCTTGTTAAAAGTGCTGAAGAAAATGATCATGGCTTAACGCTTGTATGTTTGGCAAGAAGTTGCACTCGGTCTTATGCAAGTTCTCTGGTATCCAGTATGTATTGCATGTCCCCGAAGAAAGATACACAATTTTGAATCACAGACCTACTTGAAGATATATTCCTTAGAAATGTATTGATGTCAGCCTGCTACAAGTTCATGATGGTCCATGGTCACAAAAATCCATACAGGTGGCTGTTTTAATACTATCTCTGGTGGTTATATGATATTAACACACTTTTGTTGGGCTGATCTTATAGCATGGATGGCTTGTTAGTTTCCTATTGCTGTTAACATAATAAATCACCACAAACTTAGTGTCTTAAAATAATACAAATTTGTTATCTTACAGTTTTGGAGGTCAGAGGTCTGAGAAGGGTCTTATGGGGCTAAAATCGAGCTGTCATCAGGGTTGTATTCCTTCTCAAGGCCTTGGGGAAAAAATCTTTCCTGGCTTTTTCCAGTTTGTAGAGACTGAGTACACTCCTTGGTTCACGGCTGCATCATCACCTCTGGTTAGGTTGCCTCATCTTCTGATCTCTGATCTTCTCACCTTCTTCTTATAAGGACCCTTGTGATTTTATATTGGGCCCACTGTCAAAGATAAAAGCAGTCAGACATTAGTTAAAGCAGTGAAACCAGATTTTATTCAGTGACTACTGATGGTAGGAGAAAGAGCCGAGTTCCATTTCAATCTGTGCAGAGATGGTTGGGGGTTTTCAAGGGAGAATGAGGGAGGAGAGTTGGGGAATGGCTTAGGCACAGTCAGGGAAATGAAAATTATAAGAAGCAGGACGTGGGGGTTGGTCTAAGTGAATCTATCTGGGTTTGTTACCTGGCACTCTGCAAAGTTAGGCTTCTCCCCTCCCACCGAGACTGGGAGACAGGGGGCTCTATCTTCAAGAGTTGGCTGGAACCAACAATAAATTCTTTTGACAGACTTGAGTTTTCTCAGGTAGGCACTTTAAATGGGGGCTAGAGGCATCCTAGGGATGTTCCCTCAAGCTGTTAGAAACTATGTTAACATTTGTTCAAGTTTTTAAAGACCATGGTTGAGGCCTAGTTGGGAAGAGGGCTCACAGGAAACTAGCTAGAGTTTGATCAAGAAAATCCTTGTCACCACCTGGACAATCTCTCTATCTCAAGATCCGTAACTTAATCAGATCTGCAAAAATCCTTTTGCCCTGGAAGATAACATATTCTCAGGTTCTGGGAATTAAGACTTGTACATCTTTGGGAGCCCATTATTCTGCCTACCACAGATAACAATGATAGAACTCTATCTCCAGCAAAGTATGTTTCTTTAGTCAATTTTAAGTTTTGATGGATTTCTATACCTATTTTTGGTCAACCAAACTTCATCACATTCTTTTCAGACAAAAGGACAAATATCTTTAACCCATTTGCTGCATAAGGGAACTTAAACCAGGAGATATTAAGAGCCTCACTCAAGGGTCTGAAATGATGGTGACTACGCTAAAACCTGTTTTTGGTTTCTTAGTTACAAGTTTTTTATACCATATGGCACTGACTTTAAAAGCATTGCACACACACATAAACACAAAAAAGTGAAAAGAAAACAAAACAAAACACACTTATGGCCTGAAAAAAGGACTATTTCTGTGCTTTGAAAAGCACAATTTTTATGAAAATCTCATTTTCTTATATTCTGATTGCTTTTTGTTTCTTTTGATTGAAAATGTGGTTAATTTCTTCAAGATTCTAGGTCAATGGACGTGGAAATTTTCTCAACTTTTGGAGCCTTCTTCATGCTTTGCTGACCTAGTCATGGAGGATAATTACACTTACCAAAGTAAATTTTTTATGACCAACTCTGTGATGGCAGTGATTTTTTTCATTTCCAAATTAATTTATTTATTCATGTAATTAAAAAACAGTGAGTATGAACTATAAAAGCTTTCTTTCCTTAAGAGTTTTGTACATAGGGACTATTTTCTTTATGGCTGTATCTGTAGCCCCTAGCAGTGCCTTGGACTTTGGTAATCAGTAATCGTTGCAGAGAGGTAAACAAGTTTGATGTAGCTAGGAGAGAGATGAAGAAAAAGAGAGCACTTAGGGATAAGGCAGCACCTGACTGAATCAGGGAGGAAAGGGGTTAACAAAGGCCAGTAGGTGAGGGGATCCCCTAAAATGTATATGAAAGTGGAGTAACAATACAAAGAGTAACAGCTATAGACCAGATGGGGACGGGGAAGGGATGAAGGGAGACCATGTTGTGGATGAAATTGTAGAGACACTCCTGTGACTTTAGTTGTCACATAAAATGATATAAAAATTTTCTCTATTTGAATGTAAGGAGTGCAGGTTATTTCCTCAGGTGTGACCATGTGTAAAAATGATTTGATCATTTGATGCTTAATAAGCCATAGTCACCTATGTTACCATTTAATAATGTCCTATGAATCTACTAGTAATTGACAAGGTATGAGGTGTGTGTGATATTAAAACGTTTGGGGATGATCTCATAATTCTTAGATTGAAGTACTCCCTTGCTTTTGAAACAAAAAGGAGATTGATTAATCTGCATCATTGAGGTGCAGAGAATAATTGTAATTAGAGGAAGCTTGGAACTTTTGAAAAAATTTAGGTAGTAAAATGAGTTTGGTTAAGGGACGCTATATAAAATGCCTCTCAAAAGCTTCCACACCCAATTCTCTCAACATCTCAGGCAAGTTAAAAAATTTAAAGCTGCAAAGAACTATAGAATTTAGAAATCCTTTAGTTTTCAAAATTTTTTCCTCTGATAAATAGTGCTTAACTCATTAGACTGAAAAATTTTTATTTTATTTGAGAGAAGAGAGAGACCAAGAGCAGGAGCAGGGGAAGGGGTGGAGGGAAAGGGAGATGCAGATTCCCTGCTGAGCAGGGAGCCTGACATGGGGCTCGATCCCAGGACTCCAAGATGGTGACCTGAGCCAAAGGCAGACACTTACCTGACTGAGCCACCCAGGTACCCCTAGACTGAAATTTTTATAATAAAAACATATTTTTTCATGATGTGGAGAGATATAGGGAATTAAATAATATTTTAATGTCCTCAGCCAAGTATCAATCCCAATGACACTTGTCTTTCATGTGTATATTTCACATTTATTACTTGATTAATAACCTCTCAATGAGTTGACACGCTTGAAACATTTTCTTCCCCTCTTCATAAATGACACCATGGTCTCAGTTGTTCAGACCATCTTGACTCCTCTCTTCCAGTCCCACCCCACATCCAAGCCAGCAGGGTTTTCTTTCGTGTTTATTTTCTGTCTCCTCTCCTTGAATGTAAGCTCTGAGGCAATAGGGATAGTGTCAGTCCTGTTCATAAACAAATCATCAGTGTCTAGACAGAGCAGATATTAAATGCATATTTATTGAATGAATTAATAAAAACATTAATAACATCTTTTTGTATAAGATACGTATTCTCTTAGGTGAGATTTTTTGAAAGGTACAAAAGAGTGTAAAGAATAAAACAGGAGCCCTTGTAATTTTGTATCCAGAAGTAATAACTATTATTATTCAAACATATTCCCTCCAAGAATCTAAGAGTAAATATTTTCAGTCACTTTGCAATAGATGCCTAAAAGATGAATTAAAATATCAGAGAAAAATAATCGGTTTTGGCAATGATTTTTTTAATCTGACACCAAAAGCAAAAGCAATAGAAGTAAAAATCAACCAGTGGGACTTCATCAAACTAAAAAACTTCTGGACAGCAAAGAAAACCATCAGCAAAATGGAAAGGCAACCTATTGAATGAAGGAAAATATTTGTGAATCATATATCTGATAAGGGGCTAATATCCAAAACATATAAAGAATTCATACAACTCAGCAAAACCCCCCAAAAATTCCAATTAAAAAATGGGCAGAAGATCTGAATACATTTCTCCAAAGAAGACATACAGGTGGCTAAAAGGTACACTAAAAGATTCTTTACATCATTAATCATCAGGCAAGAGCAAATCAAAACCATAATGAGATATCATTTCACACCTGTTAGAATTTATATTAGAATTTATAATAATTTTTAAAGATTTTATTTATTTGACAGAGAGAGAGGTAGAGCACAAGCAAGGGGAGTGGCAGGCAGATGGAGAACCCCTGATGTGGGGGTTGATCCCGGGATCCTGGGATCATGACCTGAACTGAAGGCAGATGCTTAACCGACTGAGCCACCCAGGTGCCCCAAATAAATTGAATTTTAAAAGCCACAAAAAAAGGAAGTAGGGAATAGCTCCCATATATCTTATACCTTGTTTCCTTTATTGATAACATTTTGTATTACTGTGTCATAACTAATGAATCAGTATTGATACAGTGTTAAGTAAACTCCATATTTTATTCAGATTCTATTAGTTTTTTCCTAATATCCTTTTTCTGATGTGGGATCCCTTCCAGGATACTTTACATTTAATCATCATGTTTGTTTGTTTGTTTGTTTAAGATTTTATTTATTTATTTGAGAGAGAGAGAGAGAGAGAGAGAGTGCGTGCACAAGTGGGGGGAGGGGCAGAAGGAGATGGAGAAGCAGACTCCCCACTGAGCAGGGAGCCGGATGTGGGGCTCTATCCCAGGACCCCATATCATGACCTGAGCCGAAGACAGACACTTAACTGACTGAGCCACCCAGGCATCCCTAGTAATCTGTTTTAGATTCCTCTGTGGGTTTAACTATGACATTTTCTCAAAGTTTCCTTATTTTGATGACCTAGATAGTTTTGGAGAGCATTGGTCAGGCATTTTGTAGAAGGTTCTTAATTTAGCTTTGTTTGATATTTTTCTCATGTTTCGACTGAGGTTATTGGTTTGGGGAGGAAAATCACAGAGGTGAAATCATATCAAGAGTATATGCTATCAGGACGCCTGGGTGGCTCAGTTGGTTAAGTGTCTGCCTTTGGCTCCTCCTGGGATCGAGCCCTGCATCAGGTTCCTTGCTTTGCAGGGAGCCTGCTTCTCCCTCTTCCTCTGCCCTTCCCCCTGCTTGTGCTCTGTCTCTCTCTCTCTCTCTGACAAATAAATAAATAAAATATTAAAAAAAATAGTATAGGCTATCAACATGACTTATCATTGATAATATCAACCTTGATCATCCGGCTAAAGGTAGTGTTTGCCAAGTTGCTCCACTGTAGAGTTACTTTTTTCTTCTTTTCCATACTCTATGGAAATAAGTCACTAAGCAGAACCTGCGCTAAAGGGGTGAGAAGTTATATTCCACCTTCTTGAGGGGGGTGTATCCATGTAAATTATTTTGAACTTATTCTGAATGAAAAATTTGTCTCGTTTCCTCCATTTATCTGTTTATTCAATCATGTAATTATGGATAGTATGTATTCATGAATATTTATTTATTTAAATTATATTTACTTATTGTAGTTAATTATATATATTTATGTAATTATATTTATCTATTGCACTTAATTAATTGTATTGCCTGTAATTATATTGAATCCATAGATTATTTGGGAAAAATTGGTGATATACTGAATCTTTATATCCATGAGCATGGTATGTCTCTCTTCATTTATTTTTTTGGTCTTATTGTCTTTGAATAAAGTTGTTTTTCTTTCCCTTCCAGAAAGATCTTACACATCTTTTATTGAATTAGTTGCTGGATTTTATTTTATTTGTGTTGCCATCTGTATCAGTCAGGATTCATGCTGAAGATAGAAATCAGAACTGTAAGTAAAAAAAGAAAATTTAATATAAAGATTTATTAACTAGTAAAAGGTGATTAACTTCTAAAAATGGCAAAAGAGAACTCTAAACAATACAAAAATAGCAAATATAGGTAGCAGTTATTACCTTTAGCACTTAGGGAAATCTTCAAAAGGAAGAATACATTCAGAAGAGCTCTCCTCCCAAGGCTGAGATTAGATCTCATTGGAGGGAGAGTCTGTGGCTCGCTGAATGGTGGAGAAGTTCAAAGAGAAGCTAAAGACTGAGCTAGGTGAGCAGGCCATTAGGGTGCTAGTGCCTGGCAAAGAGGAATCTATCTGTTGAGGTGCCAAAGAAACCAGTTGGTGGGTGTGTTAAACTGCTTCTCCCACACAGCTCTCACAAAAAGTCGCTCCCTTGAGTACCAGCAGAACATGTTGAAATGTGGGCATAACTGGGTCTTTTGCATACCACTAATGTCCAAACTGTAGAGAAACAAGGAAGCTACACCAAAACCAGGAAGATACACTCTTCTTCAGGTGTCTTATAGTGTCCCACTAGTGCCCCCTATTGACAAATCCTAACACTGTGCCAGTTGGCAAGGGAGAAAGTTTACAGGATTCAGATCTAGAATAACAAAGACAAGGAAGGGTAGATGAGGCATACTATAAAACAGTATTTTTTTAAAAAGAATAATCTCATTATAACTGCTACATAACATTATCTTGAATTTTTGTCTATTGATACTATATTTGACAACTTTTATATAGAATTTTCTCATTATTATCGGTACATAGAATTGCCATGAATTTTTGCCTATTGGTATACTTGGAAACTTTGATAAGCTCCCTTATTAATTCTAATTTCTCTGTATATTCTTCTGGTTTTCTATGTTGACTATTATATTACTTGTGAATAATGACCCTTTGTTTTCTTCTTTAGAATCCTTAGTTTGGTTTTTTGTTTTTGTTTTGTTTTGTTTGTTTGTTTTGCTTTTTCTTGTCTAATTGAGCTAGTTAGGACTTACAGGACAATGTTAAGCATAATTGGTGATAGTTGCATTCTTACCATACTTCTGAATTTGAAGGGAATGACTTTAATGTTTCACCACTGAATATTATATTTATCATAGTTTTCTTTTTGTATAGATATACTTTATAGGTTTTAGAAAATTCCTCTGTATTCCAAAATCTAGGAAATTCTCATCAATGGAGTCATTCTTTTAAAGGCATACTTTCAAGAAGAACTTTATTGAAATTATAGGAAGCCTTTATTTAATTTTAGTTTCCCTAAACTTATTAGTGTTTATTAGAAGCGGAGTATAGCTAATGTTATTAATATTTCACATTTAACACCTTATAGTTTATGAATAACCTTCATTTTGCTGGTTATTTGAATCACATAACAACCAATTGAGGCAGGAGGAGAAGGTGTAACGGAAATTGCTACTTGCTTTCTAAAATCCTCTCTCCCTTTCTTCCTTTTTCTTTAGCTGGGGTACACGGCCACTCGAAATAGAGGTGGCTATCTTACTTTGTTCTGACCAATAAGATGGAAGTTGAAGCGTCATGTAGCACTTCCATGGGAATCTTTTTAAAGAGATAGTTGACTTTGAAGAAAGCGTCCGCAACCTAGAGACCGACTGGAAAGCCAGGGCTTTGGGTGAGCATATAACCTCTGCCTCTAGACTTCTTCCAGCCTCCTCCTACCTATAGGTCCTGGGCCTGAGATGTGGCCGCCAGTCCAGCTGCAGACTGGCTGCCCCCTCAGCCCACGTCCTTCTATCCTGCCCATTTCTCCTGCCTAATGGGGTTTTGTGCAATACGGAGTTTTTCCATAAACTGATGCTTGTATTGGTAGAGACTTTAGGAGATTCTTGTGAGAAACCAAGGACCTCCCTTCAGCTCTGAACAGGGTTTTCCCTTGATTCCAACCCAAAGAATTATGTACCTTTCTAGTCGACTCAAATTTGTGGATGACTTCTCCCCCTTTCCTATTCTACATTCTTTTTTTTTTAAGATTTTATTTATTTATTTGAGAGAGAGAGAATGAGAGAGAGAGAGCACATGAGAAGGGGGAGGGTCAGAGGGCGAAGCAGACTCCCTGCCGAGCAGGGAGCCCGATGTGGGACTCAATCCAAGGACTCCAGGATTATGACCTGAGCCGAAGGCAGTCGCTTAACCAACTGAGCCACTCAGGCACCCCCTATTCTACATTCTTGGTCCTATGTTAGCTTTACATCTCAGAAATGGTGAGATGTACATCAGTCCAATAAAATATGAAATAACCATGAAAAACATAAAAAAATAAGGAGATAGTTGATGTGCACCCTTTGCCTCTTTCCTCCACCTTGCTGCTTGGAACATAGATAATACCATTTTGGACCATGAGAATGAAGGCTGCCCCTTCATGATGTGAGAGGAATGAGCTGGAAGGAACTGGATTTCTGAGGACTCTGTTGGAGCAGAGCCACTGTGCCGAATCATTAATGTACTTTTATATGAGAGAGAGAAATCAGTTTTGTATCTTGTTCAAGCTACTTTTACTTGTGCTTTCTTCTTCTTCTTCTTCTTTTTTTTTTAAAGATTATTTGACAGAGAAAGAGAGCACAAGCAAGAGGAGAGGGAGAAGCAGCCTTCCCGCTGAGTAGGGAGCCGGGCGCAGGGCTCGATCCCAGGACCCTGAGATCATGACCTGAGCTGAAGGCAAACACTTAACTGACTGAGCCACCCAGGCGCCCTTTACTTGTGCTTTTCATATTTGCTTCTTTTATTCAAGAAAGAGAAGAAATACAAATGTATGTATATATATTTGCTAATGTTATATATATGGTAGGATAAACCATTACATTTAAAAAAAATGTAGTGGGCGCGTGGGTGGCTCAGATGGGTAAGCGTCTGCCTTCGGCTCAGGTCATGATCCCAGGGTCCTGGGATCGAGTCCTGCATCAGGCTCCCTGCTCCTTGGGAGCCTGCTTCTCCCTCTGCCTCTCTCTCTCTCTCTCTGTCTCTCATGAATAAATAAATAAAAAGTTTAAAAAAAATAAATAAAAAAAATTAAAAAAAATGTAGTTACCAATAAGGAGCTGGAGGGAATAGGGTGGATGGAAGAGAAATAAAATCTAGGCTTATGATATTTAGGCTTAATATATTTTTCTGTGTAGATTTACCCCCTGGAACCACGTAAATATTTGATATACTTGTAAACATAAATTAAAATATCAATCTCTAATATAAAAACAAAGGAAAAAATTGAGTGTTAAGTATTGAGTTAGTGGTCTAACCAACAAGGAAGGACTATTTCAGATGAGTTTGTAATACAGCAATGTGTCTGGGGATCCCTAGTGTAATGTATCCTAGTAACAAAAAGAATTGTAAAAATATTTTAAAATGTATTCAATAATCATACTATTATTGGCTGTGTTGGTATTGCTATGGGATAAACCTAATGGGTTATTTATGTTGGTGTTGCTTAGAATAAGGATTTTTTTTCATAAGGGAAAGAAGATATAAATTAAGGTTGATGAAGTTGAATAAATACCATATAGTTCTAATTTGAAATGGAGTTAGAGGTATGAATTCATTGTGTGTTTTACCTTAAAAAGAAGTGTTATCTAGTTCTGAAACAAAGGCCAGCCCAGTAGTATTGAATGCCCACAGTGTCAAAAGTCTTCTAATGTCCCTATAAAAGTTACCAAGGCTTCTTGATAAAAATGGCTGATTCCAAATCGTGGGCAGAAACTGTACAAAATGAGACTGTCCTATTCTTACTGTAAAAAGCAAGATAACACTATTCATGAAAAAATTAAAAAAAAAAAGCATGAACCAACCCGTAGATGGTACAGTTTCTCAACAAGGATAATATTTGTAATGTATTCAAGCACATCAAATATGTTTACACCACAGGCTAATAATGATGCCAAAAGACAACACAAAACAAAACTCTTTTTTTTTAAGATTTTATTTATTTATTCATGAGAGACAGAGAGAGAGGCAGAGGCAGAGGGAGAAGTAGGCTCCCCGCGGAGCAGGGAGCCCGATGCGGGGCTCGACCCCAGGACCCCGGGATCATGACCTGAGCCGAAGGCAGACACTTAACCAACTGAGCCACCCAGGCGTCCCCAAAATAAAACTCTTAATGGTCACCTTAGGAAGTTGTTGGTGAAACAACTTTTTATTTTGAAGGAAGAAAATAAAGGGAAAGAAGCATTTTCTTGCTTTTCCTGTATGAAATATTCCTTAAGGTCACTACAGAGCTAATGAAGGGAAATTTTCTTTATGAAAGTACTTCTGCTAATGATCATGGAGGGAATGATAAGATTACATACCACCATTTTGCAACCCCAAGTGAATTAACGGGTCTAAGCAATGGGTGTTAGTAACTAGCATCACAAAAAGAGACAACCAGGAGCGCCTGGGTGGCTCAGATCGTTAAGCATCTGCCTTCGGCTCAGGTCATGATCCCGGGGTCCTGGGGTCGAGCCCTGCATTGGGCTCCTGCTCGGCGGGGAGACTGCTTCTCCCTCTGCCTCTTCCTCTGTGATCTCTCTAGCTCTCACTCTCTCTCAAATAAATACATAAAATCTTAAAAAACAAAAACAAACAAACCAGACATCCAAACATTATATATGCATCACTCCCTATGAAGCATCCTTGCAAAAAATTGAAGCTGGGGCCAAATAAAATGATTTATCTAATTTCTGATGAAGAGAAAATGCAAAGGACAGAGAGATGTGGTAGAGGATATTATAGGAATGAAATCAGCAAAATACAGACTATGGGAAAATCTACCAAAAAACAACCTGGTTCTTCAAATAAAGAATGAAAAGAAGAGATTGATGGAGGAAGAACCGGTAAATTAGGAGTGGCTAAAAAATTATGTTCACTAATCACAAGATATAGATTTTGTTTGGATCCTGTTTAAAGATTTTATTTATTTATTTATTTATTTATTTATTTATTTATTTGAGAGAGAAAGCATGTGCAAGTGGAGGGAGGGGCAGAGGAGGAGGGAGAGAGAGAAGGAAAGAATCCAAAGCAGACCATGAACCAGCGGGGAACCCAGTAGGCGCTCTATGTCACAACTCTGAGATCATGACCAAAGCCAAACCAGGAGTCCCCACTTAACTGACTGAGCCACCCAGGAGCCCCTGGATCCTGTTTAAAACATTAGTGAAATAATCAGGAAAATTTTAACTATGACTGGGTATCTGCCAGTATTGAGGAATTAGGGTTAATATTTTTAGATGTGATAATGATATTGTGGTTTAGCTTTTTAAGAGTCCTTAGATACATCCTGTAATATTTATGGTTGAAATAACATGATGTGTGGAATTTGCTTCAAAGCCAACCAGAGGGTGTGGAAGAAGGGAGCTCACATACAGATGAAGCAAGATGGCTAATTAATGAAACTGGGTGATTTTCTTCTATTAAACTAGATTCCACTTTCGTATATGCTTGACGTGTTCTTTAAAAATATATAAAAGCAACTCTTTTTCACCGCCATCCTGCTCTGCGTGGCTGACTGCTTCTCGCCATGTCTTCTCTCAAGACTTTCAGAATCAAGTGATTCCTGGCCAAGAAACAAAAGCAGAATCGTCCCATTCTCCAGTGGGTTCGGATGAAAACTGGTATTAAGATCAGGTACAACTCCAAGAGGAGGCACTGGAGAAGAACCAAGCTGGGTCTATAATGCGTCACACATCATGAGATGACACACTTAATTGGCATACATATTTAATTAAGCTGCGTGAAGATCATGTGTTCTATCATTCTGTAAACATCCTTCCTACCTGGCCATTGACTTGTCTTATCATGGAAATGATTTTTCTCTGTGACTATGCCTCTGCACCAGTAGGTTGGTTCAGTAATAAATGTGAGACCTTTCGGCTCTTGAAAAAAAAAAAAGTATAAAAACAAATACCAATAACTGATCCTACTCAAGATTCCAGTTTCAATGGTCTGGGTGGCAGTAGATTGGTGACAAGATAAAATAATGAAATCTTTAATCTACGTTAAACAGGAAACCAGGAGCTGCCTGGTTTCACGTAGGCAAAGTAGACTGGAAAGTAGCTTTGTGATATAACAGGAAGGCCCTAGTGGGAGGTCAGGGGGGTTGGTTTCTACACCTGGTTTTATCACTAGCCAGTTGGTGAAACTAGACAAGTCTCTTCACTTCAATGGGCCAAGGTTTCTACATCTGTCAAAGGTGAGTTTAAGTTATTGAATTTCTAACATTCTTTCCAGCTTCAGTGGGGTAGGAGAGGACTGGTGCCGTTGAGTATGTGATACGCCCAGTCTCATATATTTCTTGCATTTTCTTAACTATTTGTTTTTCCAACCATACAATCCTTTTGGCCTTTGGAATAAATGTACTTGTTCCTCACTGGAACCTAATTGAACTCCCTATGCTCTTAGATGGTTTGCACCCAACTGTTCACCCCCACCACCCCCTGCCGTGGGGCTCCGCAGTGCCGGCCTCTTCTTCCCCTGCATTTCACAAGTCCTAGCACAGTCAAGGAAGGCTGTTAGAAATGGGGGCAAAAAGTTAAATAGTAATCAACTGTGGTTTTTGTCCTTGAGAATCTGTGATTTTTAAGTGAGAGTTACACAAGTGTAAATGCCATACGGGGAGCTGAAGGTGGTAAATGTATAACACACGGACATTTGGATCAGTGGGGACATATCCGAGGTTCGTCAACAGAGAAATGTCAAGATCATGTCTGTATATTTGAAATTTTTACAGTGGTGTCAAGTGATACAAGTTTAGAGAGGCAGCCTGGTGTGGTGGTAAAGAAAAAAAAAACCCAAATGCTAAGCTATTTTCATGCTTGAGGGGCGCCTGGGTGGCTCAGTCGGTTAAGCATCTGCCCTCGGCTCAGGTCATGATCCCAGGGTCTTGGGATCGAGTCCCACACAGGAAGTCTGCTTCTCCCTCTCCCTTTGCCCCTGCCCCCTGTTTGTGCTTTCTCCCACGCTCTCTCTCTCAAATAAATAAATAAAATCTTTAAAAAAATAAACTACTTTTGTGATTGAAATTCAGCTCTGCTGCGATGAGCTGGTGACTGGGGCAGTTACTCAGCCTCTCTCTGCTCCAGACCCCTCATCTGTAAAGTGGAGATTATTTTATTTATTTATTTATTTATTTATTTATTTATAAAGTTTTATTTATTTATTTGACAGAGAGAGACACAGCGAGAGAGGGAACACAAGAAGGGGGAGCGGGAGAGGGAGAAGCAGGCTCCCCGCGGAGCAGGGAGCCTGATGCGGGGCTTGATCCCAGGACCCTGGGGTCATGACCTGAGCCGAAGGCAGACACTATGACTGAGCCACCCAGGCACCCTAAAGTGGAGATTATTACCCTACCTTTTTCAAGAGGGACGTTTTCAGGATCAACTGAGCTAATAAAGGTAAAGCATTTACAGTGCAGATCAGATCAAACACTGTATAGTGCTGGATATGAAGGTAAACACTGTACTTTATACAATATATAATAATTTACTCCGATTATTCACCTGCTGAATGGCAAAAAAATACTTTAAAGAGTGTTGATTTTGAAGAGACTCACATTCCTGAAGATGATAATCAGGTTGTAGTAATTCTGCTACACAGGACACAAAATTAAAGAAGGGGGCATAAACTATACCTCCCTCACTTATGAAGAAGTGTAAAACAGGGAGACTGTGCACAGCAAATCTTTCTGAGGGGAAAAATATGAAACAAATGTAGACAATTATAAAAATGTGTCTGGAGGGAATTCACATTAGCTTGAAAATTATGGTGAGTAATTTAATTTGACATATTTTAATCAAATGTCCCGAATTAGAAGTCGCAGCTAAATATGCTCTTGAAGAAAGCTTGTCAGCTGCGAACCCTCAGAAATATATTATAATACAGAAACATTCATTTTTCTTTATTTTAAAAACAGATGTCTTGAGGTTTTGAAATTTTTATTTGTGCCCCTATATCACTTGAGAATATTAAAATCACCCCTTCCTTACATGAATGGAAATCTGTTTCACTAGAAAAATCATGGTTTCACTGGTTTATGTTTGGAAGGGTATTCTCAGATGGCCAGATCTTGAAAACATGAGCCACATCTTCTTTTAAGAGGTTTTGAGATGGAGAGAAGACCTATTTCTGGGTGGGGGGGATGGAATTCTTGAGGTCACAGAGGAAGCCTTTTAGAGGAAAGAAAATGTTCTTTGGCTCTTATGGGATGACTGAAGCCTTAACTATATTACATAAATCAGTGGCTGGGTTGGTGGTGGTGGTGAAAACTGTTAGTGTCTTTGGTCTTAGACTTAGAGGTTGCTTTTCTTTTAGGGCAACATCTCAGTGATGTACTTAACTAACTTCTTAAAGGATGATGATAAAAAAAACATGCAGCCCCCTGTTCGTGGAGGTAAAGTGAACGTAAAGGAAAAGGCCATTTCCCTGGCCCATACTTGGTTGCTTTACTGACCCATTCTTGAAACCGTATGCTTCTTTTCCCTCTTCTCTTCTTTCTCTTCTCTTTCTCTCTATTTTTCTTTCACGAAGCATAGGGAATATAAAGTCAGGATTTTATTGACTATTTGGAATGGAGACTTTGATCACCAAGGGTTTTCTTATTCATATATGGTTTCTTAGTTTAAAGATTGGAATTTTAATGGCTTGTTTTGTGAAAATTCAGGATCCCTCCCCTCACTCCCTCTCTGATCTGTAGAGTCATCCAGCAGAATTTGGCACATCTTATACTTTATTACTGAGGAGGAAGATGATTTAAAGATTACACATGAACTTGTACCCTGTGATGTCTTTTGCCAAACAGCGAGAACCCTGCAGGAGCCCATAGAACGTGGTGTGATTGAGGGGTGCAAGGGAAGTGCCTGGGTCACGGAGGAGGTTCAGTCCTTTAATAGAATTCCCCATTAAAATGCGTACACTGCACAAGGAATGAATAGAATTACTGACTGGCCCTGTATTTGGGATCAGTGTGCAACAAATTAGTTATGCACACATAACTAATGTGGAGGGGATGTGGAGGAGGAAGACGTTAAAAATGTAAGTGGAATGTCATAGTTTAGTCAAGAGCCCGACTGATTTTCTATGTGTATTCTTTTCTACTTCTTGTGTGCCTCCTTTTTACCTTCTCCATGTGGATGGCAACCCACTTATTGTTCGATCCATCACACATATTGACCCACCTGAGCCTTTCAATGTGAATCAGGGTTGGGGGGCTTCTGTTCATTCATCTGGTGTCCACATCCTCCTCTGGCTGGGATTGTGCAGTCCACGCTAACGACACCTGAGCACATCCCCGTCTTCTAGGAATTAATCAGTTCCTCTGATTTCTTCTTTTTCTTTAAATTTGTTTATTTATTTTAGAGAGAGAGAGAGAGAGCAAGTGTGCACAGAGGCAGTGGGAGAGGGAGAGGGAAACTTTAGCAGACTCCACGCTGAGCACAGAGCACGACACAGGGCTCGATCCCATGGACCCCAAGATTATGACTTGAGCCAAAATCAAGAGTCAGATGCTTAACTGATTGCACCACCCAGGGGCCCCCTTCTGATTTCTTCTTAAGCCATTTGGGCTCCCTGACCCAGAAACCTGGAAGATAGATTAACATGGCACAGAGACGCTCATTAATGATGATGATGGGAGCGCCTGGGTGGCTCAGTTATTAAGCGTCTGCCTTCGGCTTAGGTCATGATCCCAGGGTCCTGGGATCGAGCCCCCACATCAGGCTCCCTGCTCAGTGGGGAGTCTGCTTCTCTCCCCCCCACTCCCCCTGCTTGTATTCCTCTCTCATTGTCTCTCTCTTTCTCTGTCAAATAAATAAAATCTTTAAAAAAATGATGATAATTAACTGATTGCTAATGAGGACTTTGTGTCAGGTATTCTATGAAGTGATTTAGATGTACCAATGTTTAGATCTCACTATTGGTCTTATGACCTTAGGAACTATGATTATTCCCATTTTACAGATCAGGGAATTGAGACCCATGGAGTGCAAGTAACTTGCCCAGCACAACTCAGGAGGTAACTCAGGCTATATGGCACTGGAACTCATACTTCTAATTCATTCCCTTGAATTAGTATGACTTTCACTTACAGACTCAGCTCAAATAATTAAACAATTTCAATATCACAGGTTACCGGCTGTTTTGTGCAACTGAGATGAGAATAGCCCATTTCTGCCTTTTCATCTGTTTGCCTTCCTTGGGAAATCCTCCAAATCATTTGCAGGTCATCAGTGTCCCTTAATGAGGACCTGGTTTTCTGTTGGCAATAAGCATCCATACATTCTTCTGCTCTTGTGTGTACCTCTGGCCTGAGGAGTTGTTTCCCTGAAGATCCCTGTGGATCTCCTCATTAGGGATGGCCCAGCCAACCCTAAAGTGAGAGTTTGTCAGAGATCAGAGATGTGATGTCTCCCCAGTGAGTCACACCCCCCTCTCCCTCTGAGCTCCTCTTGTCCACGTCTGCCTGCTCATCATCAACCCTGTTTCTCCACCTGAGTCACCAGGAGTGACTCAGCTCTGTTGTCCTTTCAGGTGACTCAAAAATGGGTGGCTGTCTTCTTCCAATAGAACGGTTTGGCCACCTTGAATCTTCTTTAATTCGCTTCCATGAAGTGCTGAGGTACTTTTTACAAACCAATAACACACATATACAGCAAACATGCCCTTCCTTATAATTGTCATGGATTATCCATGCACTCACCACACGCTTTCAGCCCAGGCAGATCTGTGTACGTGTTTCTTTTTTTTTTTTTTAAAGATTTTATTTATTTATTTGACAGAGAGAGAGCACAAGTAGGCAGAGTGGCAGGCAGATGGAGAGGGAGAAACAGACTCTCTGCTGAGCAGGGAGCTGGATGTGGGGCTCGATCACAAGACCCCAGGATCATGACCTGAGCCAAAGGCAGCCGCTTAGCGGACTGAGCCAACCAGGCGCCCCTGTGTACATGTTTCTATTTCTCTAAGTGTAGCAGCAGGTTCTGGGCACCAGAGAGATCTCTACCACTAGAATAGGGCAGGACGGAACTCACCTTGGAATGGTTGAGGATAGCCCTCTTCATTCTGAGGACAGGGCAGAATTAACCCTGTTGTACTATGAGGGCTTAAAAAATTAGTAGTTCAACTCTGAAAGTAGCAGACATTAGACGTAATGCCGAGCAGTTCTGCTGGAGTGAAGTGTTCGGGGAGATGGCTGTGTAGGTGAGCTGTCTAAGTAAACATATCGATAGGGGCTATATCAATAGTTGGTATTCAGATCCAGTATAGAGAGACAGTCTGTGATACTAGAGATTGTCTTTTTTTTAAAGATTTATTTATTTTTAGAGAGAGAGAAGGAGAGAGAGAAAGAGTGGGGGGGGGCAGAGGGAGAGAGAGAGTCTTAAGCAGACTCCACACCCAGCATGGAGCCCGATGTGGCGCTCGATCTCACGACCTTGAGATCATGACCTGAGCGGAAACCAAGAGTCCAATGCTCGACTGACTGTGCCACCCAGGTGCCCATTAGAGATTATCTTTTTCTAAAGCATTGTTGGTACCCATAGGAGCAACTGTAGCAGAGGATTTTGTCTTTACCCCTAAGATCTAGATCCAAAGTGTGAATGGCCGTCTGGGCATGTAGAATGTTTTTCTTCCCACCATCTTCCATCCTGAGACTCATTCTGGATTACCTTGTGTTCTGCCAAAGTGGCTTCACTACTGTTATGTAGCCTGGTTCTACCACAGCCCAAATTTCCACAATGTCACACCAGCAAACTTCCATCATTGGGAACCTGGCCATCTTGGCTGGGTGGTCCTCCATTGAGCATAGCACTGGGGTGTGGGTAGCCTACCATAAACAGATTGGCTTGTATAGAGAACTATGCTCTTCTGCTGGCTGTGACTTTTATCAGGATTGGGGCTTGTGTATAACTTTCTAAACTTTAAGACATGATTTGCTAAGGCTAATTTCTAATCAGAAGCAGAGACTATCTGCCATAATTTCACAATTCAAGAGAGGTCTGGGATGGACTGGTCTCTCTTTTCCAGACCCTTTGAAGCATAAGGAGAATCTCTGGGGGTAGGAGACTAGAGGATGATAGGCTTGACTTCTAGATAATCTGTTATTGCCTCAGGCCCTAGTAATGGCATTTTGGGAGTATATAAGGAGAAGCTAGTACGAACAGACACCCCAGATATCATATGTTTACAGCCACACGTATGTATGTAGCTGTGTATGTATTTATGCATAAGGTGGGGGAGGGAAGGGGAATGTGTACCTTGGCTATTAATATATATCACTGGGAAAATAATACTAGATGAAGTTAAAAAGTGTATATATGATTTCTTTTCTATAAATACAGGATGGCTATCTGTCCTGCAGATAAATTCAAACTACTAGTTAAACTATAACTCATAAATCATCTTGTATAGACATATCAGTATCATGATTTAGTAAAAAAACAAAAAGTGGAGCTAAATTGTAGACATACCAAGCAGTTATAAGGATTTTACATGTCTTTGTCCTCACTTTTTTCCAAATTACTAAATACAGAACACCACCAACCATCCTGACATGTTGGTATCAAAGTGAAAGCCTTAAAACTGGGCAAGTTCTGAGCAAACCAGAACAAGTTGGTCACCCTACTGGTGACCAGCTCTTCCTGAAAGGGGTGATCAGGGTTCCTGGGCTTCTTTCACGTTATGGCTTCTGTATCTTCATCACTTGACTGCCAAGGTTGCCCTGAGTGCTATCTCCATTCCCATCCAGCCAGAAAAGGGAAAGAACATGGAAGATGCCATGGGAGCTTTGTGAGCCATTTCCGGAAGTGGCATACCTATCTTCTGCTCTCATCCCATTGGCAAGACTCAGTCATGCGGCAATACCTAACTATAAGGGCAACTGGGAAATGGAGTCTATCTGTTTCCAGAAAGATCTTATTTAGCGATCAACTGGCAGTCTCTGGCACGTCAGCATACCTAGGTTGTGATGAGTATGTAAGTATGTGTATAGATCTCAGCCAGTCATGTGGTAACATATAATATATTTCCTCCAAAGCTATTGTTTTCTCTGATCATTCCTTTAAATATTTGCTTGGATGATCTTAAGAATTCTCTTTATTCCCATTTAAACTTTTATTTTTCTGTTTCTTTTATTGAGTCTGCCCCATCAGAAATAATTTTTTTTAATCAGTCTGTATTAGGCAGTAGTGTTCTGACCCAGTGATTGGCAGAGAAGAAATTCAGCATAATGTAGCTTTCCACTTGTCGAGGGTACCCCATCAGAAAGGTCAGGGAGCCTGTTCTGGGGACATGTGCGACAGTTTCCAGCCAAGGGGTAGACTTTAGTCCTTCAACCCAGACCAGAACAGGAAGATGGAATGCCCCTGGGAAGGTGTCTCTCAGAAAAAGGATCAGAACAGAATACCGCAGATGATGGAACTTTTGAAAGAATTGAAGATTACTCTGAGGAACATATTACAAGGAAAATAAGACAATGAACAGCTCAAAAAAAAAGTTGTATAAAAAATAAATGTGATCATAAGATGCTTCTTGGTTCTTAGATGGACCACATGTCGATAATATAAACATACACTGATAATATAAACATCGATAATTTCAGTGATGATATTACATTAGAATAAGTGTCAAGAGGACGTTGGGTTTGATGTAAAAAGGGTTATCTCCTCATCTTATCATAACAGAAAGAGTGTACAGATAGTATCTAAATTGATTAATCAGGATAAAGCCAGATAGGCTTATCATTTAGCTATATGAATTAGTTACTGTACATTTAGTCAAGAGTTAAAAGTATTTCAAATGGGAGATGTACAAAGGGTAGGGAAGGTAGGACCGGGGACAACTGTTTCTTATTATAATCCCTTTGATGCTTTAAAAAAATAACTATATATGTATATGGCACTGTTAAGATCAGGACCCTGGGATCATGACCTGAGCTGAAATCAGACGCTTAACCAACTGGGCCACCCAGACGCCCCAAGATAAAAGATTTATTTTTTAAAAAACAGTGCATTGTCGTGTTGGTCTCAGCCTACTGATAGTGATGTCCTCAGCTAGGAATGCCTGAGGCATTCACTGGGGCCAATGTTGTGGCTGGACTGGCCACTGTGGTTCTTATTCTGATTGCAGGATGCACCTCAGCAAAACCGTCAGGAACTTTGAAGAACAAGATTTATTACTTACCAGTCCCGGAAGGTACAGGGCGGAACAATGGATAGAAAGAAAGGGAGGGAGCTTTGACTTGAGGCTCTGCCTTTATTTGAATTGAGGGTGGGGTGCCTTGGGTCTCACGGGTTCACCCTTTTTGGGGAATGATAAAGCATAAGAGCAGGAATTAGGGTGTGGGGAGGGAAAAACAGGGTCACTCAAGTGGTGACCCTTTCCAAAAGGAGAACTTCCTGGGTGGGGGCAGCCTGGCTCTTTATTTCTTTGTTTTACTAGCTGCTATGTCAAGTAGCTGGTAATACGTTATTCCAGATGGATTTCTTTGAAATGGGTGCCTCAGCAGTCAAGAGCTGAATGTCAGGCACTCACATTACAATAAAAAACTTAAATGTCAGGCATTTACACTCTAGTCCAAAAGCTTATTGTGAGGTACTTACACAATATACGCATCGTTGTGGATTCTTATAAGTATCATGCCAAAGGACAGAGAATATTATCGAGGTGCTGTGATATTATTATTAGACATAGCTGTTCTTCTTTTAACACAGGAATGAAACGAAACAAAAGGCAGAGATCATTAAGAATGTTTCTGGATGTTACACAGAGTAAGTAGATTAGGTTGCTTAGTATTGGGGGCATATAGGAGATTGTATATATTACAAATCAGTACGTGTAACATGAAATCTATAGATTCTGAGCTCAACCAAGGTGTTTTTCTTTTTTCTGCATTACTAAGTACTGAGTTGTAGAGACAAACGGTAGGAAAATGCTACAGACATATAATTATATAATTAGATAAAAAGTAGAAAGTGGAATTAATGTGGACAAAACTCAAGATAATGCAGTGAGAGAAAAATGAAAAGATGTCTATTTTAGACTAGTGAAAGTAAGCTACTCAAATATATTTTAAAGGAAAACTGCCAAGTCTCTCTTGTACTTGGGTTCTTTCAGGTTTTAAGGAAAAGACATGGTAAAATTAATCTGGGTGATGGAGGTTGATGTCAGTGAGGTAGGAGAATTCACTGTAAATTTTTTTTGTCTGTTAGTTTTTCCTGATGGTGTTCTCCTCACTGTCTCTCCCAAGAAAGTAAACTTAGCCATTTTAGGATAAAATGCAGCAGTTGCTACACTTCAGGAAGTTAACTCTTCTTTCCCTTCCTAGTTTTGCCTCATAAAGCTTAGATTTGGGGTTCCAGGGTCCTTCCATCCCTTGGCTCTGCTGTCTTCAAAATGTGGCTTCTAAGGTAGCCTAGCCATCCACATCTGGCCAGTATGAGGGGAAAGAACGTGGAGGGTAATGTGGAGATGGGTTGCATCAGCGAATCCTGAAGGTGATCTATATTACTTCCACTTAGCTATGATGTGGTCTCCTGAAGGTGATCTATATTACTTCCACTTAGCTGTGATGTGGTCATACGGCTATTTTAACAGGGTCAGGAGGAAAATAATCTATTCGTTGTTCCCAGGACAAAAAAAAAGAACAGCTAGCCAATCTTTGTCTAAGGAGGCTGGACCCCAGGAGCCAGGGTTTCAACCTTGATAAAAATCCCAGTGCATACGAGTGAAATAAGTCAATCAGAGAAAGACATGTATCATATGACCTCACTGATATGAGGAATTCTTAATCTCAGGAAACAAACTGAGGGTTGCTGGAGTGGGGGTGGGTTGGGAGGGATGCAGTGGCTGGGTGATAGACACTGGGGAGGGTATGTGCTATGGTGAGCGCTGTGAATTGTGCAAGACTGTTGAATCACAGATCTGTACCTCTGAAACAAATAATGCAACATATGTTAAGAAAAAAAAAAGAGAAGAAGATAGCAGGAGGGGAAGAATGAAGTGGGGGGGGAAATTGGAGGGGGAGATGAACCATGAGAGACTATGGACTCTGAAAAACAAACTGAGGGTTCTAGGGGGGAGGGGGGCGGGGGGATGGGTTAGCCTGGTGATGGGTATTAAGGAGGGCACATTCCGCATGGAGTACTGGGTGTTATGCACAAACAATGAATCATGGAACACTACATCAAAAACTAACGATGTAATGTATGGTGATTAACATAACAATAAAAAATTTAAAGAAAAAAAATCCCAGTGCATAAATATGGCATTGGAGCAGAGAAATCACCTCCCTTTGGGGGACCATGCTTTCATGGACAATTATTTACTAGCAGTGGCTTGTGTGGACTAATAACCAGAGGCGTTCCCTTAATGCTCTGTGCCTTATGTGATCTTCATGAAAGTAACATCAATAATGAATTGTTTGACTTTTCCTCTATTCAGGGAGAAGGAAGAATATATGTTTTTTAAAGATTTTATTTATTTATTTATTTGACAGAGAGAGACGCTGCGAGAGAAGGAACACAAGCAGGGGGAGTGGGAGAGGGAGAAGCAGGCTTCCCGCCGAGCAGGGAGCCCGATGCAGGGCTGCATGTGGGGCTCAATCCCAGGACCCTGGGATCATGACCTGAGCCGAAGGCAGATGTTTAACGACTGAGCCACCTGGACGCCCTGAGAAGGAAGATTAAATCTCATTCAAAGGATGTTTTAGCTATGGCTTCATAGCAAACAACCACAGAATGTCAGTGGCTTACTGCAACTAGCCTTTTCTACTACACATTGGTGGGTGGGCTGAAATGTATCTGATTTAAGCTGGGCTCAGCCCTATGCTGCGGGTTGTGCACAGGTCTGCTCCATGTGTCTCTCATTGTACTTGGACCGGCAGCATGTTTTCCTCATGGAAAAAGGCAGAAATGCAAAAGGAGAAACAAACAGAAACTCAGGATTCTGCTTAAGTCCTAAATTCAAAACTGGCCCACTGTCACTTCTCTCATATTTCCCTCATATTTCATTGGTCACAGCAAGTCATAGGACCAGTCTCAACATGCACCGAGTAAGGAAATATACTCCACCCATGGAGATGGGGAAAGGAAAGAGTGACAACCTACTTATTAATAACTTAATCTATGACAGAGAAATGAAGTAAAGTTTGTATATTATCTGGAGTTAAGATTATATCTACTACTTAAGGGAAAATCAAGTGAGAAAGACTGGGAACCCACACAAGAAGCAGCACAAACTTTTGGTGTCTCTTTCTTCACAATAAGGATGGAATAGACAGTGCGCCTCAGGAAGACCTGGAACAATGGCCCATGGCCATTCAAGATAAAATGGCGTGTCTACTGAATGGGCCTCTTCTGTTCTCCTGATGAGCGCGTGTCTGTTGTCCGTGGTGCTTTCTCTGAATGCCCTGAAAGAAAGGGTCTCTCTGAGTCGTCAATATTGTTGCCATCCAGTATTGGCCACGTAGGCGGTGTCTCCTCCTCATCCATTTCATGACTTATTGAACTTCCTTGGATATAAGCTCCTATCACAAACCCTGCCAGTTAACAGGATATACAACAGTCTGTATAAAGAATTGTCCTTGGATGATTTCCTCAAAGGGAAATGTTGGATGTAGCCGAGATTAAAAGGTTATGGCTTTTCTGGACATTCTCATCCATTCATTCCTTTTCGAAACATTCATCAGACATCTGAAAATATAAAGGCATAGAAACTGTACTGTAGGAAAATATAGTTTAATGGGAGAGAGAGAAATATAAATAAAACTGTGTTTCTTCAGTCTGTAATATGAATCTTTTTTCACATTTTAATGTTTCTAAAAATATGGAAGCATCTTATAATTGATATCAATGCAACTTTCTAGGCATTAAGCAATAAGGTATGATGTTGTGCATGTATATGTAGCTTTTTATCAAAGCTATCAGTTTACTGCATTGTAATCTTGGCCAAATTGTTTATATTGCTAGCACAATCTGTGGTTTGAATTTTAATTTTTAAACCATTTTTAAAAAGATTTTTTTTTATTTATTTGACAGAGAGAAAGAGAGCACAAGCAAGGGGAGTGGCAGGCAGAGGGCGAGGAAGAAGCAGGCTCCCTGCTGAGCAAGGAGCCTGATGTGGGGCTTGATCTCAGGACCCTGGGATCACGACCCGAGCCAAAGGCAGACACTTAACTGACTGAGCCACCCAGGTGCCCCGTGAATTTTAATTTAAATCCGGTTTTTTACTTGAAATAAAAAAAAAAAACCTTACCTATGATGAATATTAAGATAAGAAAGTATATATCAAAATATTTAATTATTGAAAGAGGGAACTGCCAAATCTCCCAGAATATATTACGGATTATACGAAATTAGGAAGATTTGGTGTGACCCACTGATAGTATAGTGAAGAACCATCCTTTAGTGCTCATATTTGTCGAAATCTTCCAACTTACTTTCAATAGGAATTTTTAAATTCATGTGATATTTAATTCATTAAAAAAAGAGAAAATTATGAATTTAGCCAGTAGGAAATGCACATAACAGCATGTTCTTTGATAAGCCTTAAATTTATACTGTCGGGCGCCTGGGTGGCTCAGATGGTTAAGCATCTGCCTTCAGCTCAGGTCATGATCTCAGGGTCCTAGGATCGAGTCCCACATCGGGCTCCCTGCTCCTTGGGAGCCTGCTTCTCCCTCTGCCTCTCTCTCTCTCTGTCTCTCATGAATAAATAAATAAAATAAAAAAATAAAATAAATTTATACTGTCATCCCTAAATATACTGGTAAAGTAGAGATCATGAGCACAAACTATGGAAACAGTGTCACTGATGAGATGCCTGACTACCGATTATCAAGGGTGATTCATTTATTTTTAAAAAACATGTATTTATTCATTTTAGAGAGAGAGGGGGAGAGAGAGCGTGTGTGCACAAGCAGGGTGAAGAGCAGAGGGAGACGGAGAATCTTAAGCAGGCTCCACGCCCAGCATGGAGCCCCACTTGGGGCTCAGTCTCAACCCTGAGATCATGACCTGAGCTGAAATCAAGAGTCAGAGGCTCAACCGACTGAGCTGCCCAGGTGCTTTTATCAAGGGTGACTTAGAAGAAATCTTAAACTTTTGAGTAAAGAAGTTTTAAACTCAAAATTGAGAGAAGACTCAGAAAAGGCTAGTAGGAAGGGATGAAACCTGAATGAACGTTGAGGATGAACAGCAGTTAGCTAAAGAAATACATAGAGCAAGCGCATTCTCTGCAGGGGTGATAAAATATGTGAAGAAGGGAAGATGTGGTGGAGGGAACCTGCGGGGTCACTAAGGTAGTTCTGTTTAACTCAAATATATGCAAATGAAATGGTGGAGAGAGCTGGAAAGAGGGAAGGGGTCAGAGCAAGAAAGATCGTTCCTCCCATGTTTAGGGCTTGGAATTTATAAGGAAAGTACTGGGGAACCATTTAAAGCTTTATATCAGCGAGTAAAGTGATCAGATCTGGTTTCCGAAAGGTCACTCAGGAAAGACTGTGGATAATGGATCAGGCTAGACCTCTCACGCTCTAGAGGGGGACTGGCAGTAAAAGGCCCAGTTAGGAAATTGTACATGAAGGCCTACCCCAGGGCAATGATGGGACTGGAATGGAAGGTGCACATCTGAGGAATATGAGGAAGACAGTGTAACCAACATGTGCCAATGAGATGGAAGGATAGAGAAGGCTCCAGAATCGCTTGGGTAAATGGGTGGATGGTGATGACATTCACCCAAAATAGGGAGAAAAGGAGATACAGATGATGAGCTTGGGTGTTGACCTATTCGAGGTACCTAGGAGACATCCAAGGGGTGTCAGCCCCAGTAACAAGAACATAAGAGAGTGCGTTATTCCCGTGTGTTATAAAACCACAGCCACACTTGGCATATTTCAATTCTAGTTGCCTTCTCCCATATGCACCTCATACCAAAAATATGTGCTTTTCTGAGGGGGTCTAGAGACAGGCCATGACAAAAAGATCAGGTGTTAGGCACCCAGAATTTTCCATGTGAACATAATTGGAACTTCATTATGAAAATATGGAAAAACTGATAGCCCAAACCTAGAGTATTTTAATGAAACTAGATGAGGTGAAATTTGACTCTCTAATCAAAATTCCATATGATAGTTCTAGGGGAACTGAGACCTCAAAAATTGCAAAAAGTAGGCTTAAGATGAAAACACAAAAGTATTCTTGCCCTCAGAGATAGTCAATTTATAGACCTAGGGTTGCAAAGATAAAATACAGGATGTTAAGTGAATTTCAGATATTAAAAAAATATATGAATGTCTTTAGTATGTCCCAAATATTGCACAGGACATACTTAACATTAAAAAATTACATGTGGTTGATCTGAAATTTAAATTTAATGGTGTGTTCTCTATTTTTATTTGCTAAATTTGGCAACCCTATAATAGGCATTCATTTTATTATGAAAATACAAAATCTAGGGGCACCTGGGTGGCTCAGATGGTTAAGCGTCTGCCTTCGGCTTGGGTCATGATCCCGGGGTCCTGGGATCGAACCCCACGTCCGGCTCCTGGCTTGGCGGGGAGCCTGCTTCTCCCTCTGCTTCTCCCCCTACTCGTGCTCTCTCTCTGTATCTGTGTCTCGAATGAATAAATAAAATCTTAAAAAAAAAAACAAGAAGAAAATCTAGTAGCTGTATTAGCTTCCTATTGGTGCTGTAACAAATTGCCATAATTTGTAGTGCTTACAACAACACAAATTTATTATCTTACAGTTCTGGAAGTCAGATTTATGAAATGGGTTTCACTGGTCTAAAATCAAGGTGTCTTCAGGCTTACAGTGGTTCTGGAGGCTAAGGGAGAATTCATTCCCTTGTCTTTTCAAGCTTCTAGAAGCTTCCTACCTTCTTTGGCTTTCAGGCCCTTCCTCCATCTTCAAAATCATCAATGTCTCATGTTCCCATCTCTATTTCTGACTTTTCTGCCTTTCTTTTATAAAGACTCTGTGTTTACAGTAAACCCACTTGGATAATCCAGGATCATCTCCCCATTTTGTGATCCTTAAATTAATTGCATCTGCAAAGTTCCTTTTGCCATATAAGTCAATATTTTCACAAATTCCAGGGATTAGGACATGGGCGTCGTTAGGGCTATTATTCTGCCTAAAACAGCAGCTTTCCAAAAATATTAGACTCATGGATGTCAATTCTACAATGGGATAACTTTTTATATCCTGTGTGATATGCCATCTCCAGTTTTCTGAGATTTTTCATTGGTTTTGTCTGCCAGCTCTAGGATAGGAGTCTATAAAGTAGCAAGCACAGCGGTAACATACTTCAATTCCTCCTGGGCTGAGTGTGAGCAAATCCAACTCTGCTAGGGTAGAGGATGGTCTTGAGTTATAATGGAGGGGATGAGATGAGGGGTGGGGTTGACGGAGAACACATTATTTTAAAGATGCCCTGGAGCTCCCTTTTGGATGTTGCCAAAGCTATGACATTAGAAGGCAGAGGGTTGTTACTGGAAGGAATTTTGATGACTAATTCTCTTGGTTTTGCTTAACCTTTTCTTTAAAGAAGTATCAAAGAAGAATGTGGATAAAGTAACTAAAAGGCTGGTGACTTAGTCCATGTGGACTGCTATAACAAAATACCAGACTGGTGGGCTTATAAACAACAGACATTTAGTTCTCACTGTTCAGGAGGCTAGAAGTCCAAGGTCAGGGTGCCACCTTGACTGAGTGAGGGTCCTTTTCTAGGTGTCAGACTTCTCACTGTGTCCTCACATGGTGGGAGGGGCTAGGGCTCGGTGGTGGTGGGAGGGAGGTCCCTTTTATAAGGCACTAATCCCATTCATGAGGGCTCCAATCTTACAACCTACTCACCTCCCATGGGCCCCATCTCCTAATACCATCACACTGGGGACCAAGATTTCAACAGAAGAATTTGGGTGGGGTGGGGTGGGACACTGATATCCAAACCATCGCAGCTGTGGCAGAAGGATGCCAAAGTAACGGAGGAATCTGATCACTTTAACCAACTGGACAGTTTCCCCAGCTAGCTGAAAATATGTCCAACATCATCTGGTGTCAGATAGATAGAAAAAGAAAAAAAATAGTTATTTGCTCTTGCTTTATCGTTGATTATGACCACATACTGGTTCTATTAAATCCCTGTGATATGATAGGTATTACGCCAGATAAATTTCACCTACATTATTTTCTAGTTGTCATAACTGTCTTTCAAGGTAGATAGTACATTCACCAGTTAAGCAGATGCTGAGGAGCAGAGAGATTAGCCTGCTTGTCCAGGGTGCTAACAAGCTTAATGTCAGAGTCAGATTTAGCCGCTGGTATGTTCATACCCCAAGCCACTTTTATCCACTGTGTCATGTTTCTGGGATGTTGTCACACATTGTTTAAGAGCTGTTAAAAGGAGCAAAGAAGGGGGCGCCTTGGTGGCTCAGTTGATTAAGCGTCTGCCTCTGGCTCAGGTCATGATCCCAGAGTCTTGGGTTGAGCCCTGTGTTGGGCTCCCTGCTTCAGCGGGGAGTCTGCTTGTCCCTCTCCCTCTGCCCTCCCACCACCCCCAACTCATTCTCTCTCTTTCTTGCTCTCTCCAATTAAAAAAAAAAAAAAGGAACAAAGAAACACCAATTAGGGGTGTTGTAACTGGGAGAAAGTCCCCTTGGTCACTTACCAATTTCTTTAAGCTACATGAAAACAGCCACATAGCATTTACTTAACAAGAATAATTATGTCCCTTTCTAGAAGGGTAAGCACCTTGTTTTCCGTTTTCTTCGTAGCCCATCCTCTCTTTTCCCCATGTAGCTTGATATCTGTTTCACAAGAAGATTATACTGAAGAAATACATTGTAAATGTTAAGGCATATTTCGGTTTTCTCTGGAAGAGACATGAATTCCTGGATCTCCTTCATGTTTCTCTTTTGTTCTTTGTACAGTGAAGCTCCAGGGGAGCTTTCTTTTTTTTCCACTAGGATTTCACTGTCCTGAGGCACTCAGGGTTTGGAAATCCCGAATGCCAGTGAGCCATGAAAGGCGTTGGCCCATGGTCAGACCCAACCCAATGACATCAACTGAGACAATCTCTCTCTGCTGCAAATATGTTTTTCTGAACACACCCAAATCCCAAAGATTTTCATCTTCTCTGAGCTCCCTAACATCTGCTTTGTCAAAAAAACAAGCTATTACAGAGAAACGAACCCAGTCTAAACGATTCCCAGAGACTCCTCTTGGGGACAGTGTTCTTCCTTCTAACAGAATATCAAGAGGCGATGGGTCTCAAGATCATTCTTGGACATTCTATTTGTTAAAGATTTTCAAAGTCATTGGTTTCTCTTGAAGAATCCAGAGAAGGAGAACCAGGTACCATGCTCTCCTAGTTTGGCACATGAAGGATCTTTTAGACGCAAATGACCCAGAAATAACATGAAGTGTTTCAGAAGAAACTCAGTGCCTAGGTGGCTCAGTCGGTTAAGCGTCTGCCTTCAGCTCAGGCCGTGATCCTGGGGTCCTGAGATTGAGCCCTGAGTCGGGCTCCCTGCTCATTGGGGAGTCTGCTTCTCCCTCTCCCCATCCTCGCCTGCCCTTCCCCCCGGCTTGTGCTCTCTCTTGCTATCCCCCTCTCTCAAATAAATAAAAATAAAGTCTTAAGAAAAAAAGAAACAAACTCAGTGATTTCCATTCTTGACTTTCAGTTTTCTTTTCTAAGTAGCTGCATCATCTGCAGGCAGCGAGGGATCGCAGGTTGAACCTCGGCACCCTAGGCACGCAAAATATATAGCAGTAGCTACTCATTTGTTTTCCTTTTTCCTCCTCAGCACCTAGAACGTAGTTGGCCTTTTATTTATTTATTTATTTATTTTTGAAAGATTATTTATTTATTTATTTGAGAGAGAGAGAATGAGAGACAGAGAGCACAAGAGGGAAGAGGGTCAGAGGGAGAAGCAGACTCCCCGCTGAGCAGGGAGCCCGATGCGGACTCGATCCCGGGACTCCAGGATCATGACCTGAGCCGAAGGCAGTAGCTTAACCAACTGAGCCACCCAGGCGCCCCATGTAGTTGGCCTTTTAATCAATTTTGGACGTAAGGAAGGAAAGAAGGGAAGAAGGAAGACGATGCCTAGAGTGACTGAAGCTTCTTTCTCTTCCTCAAAGAGCCTTCTTCCTCCCAAGCAATCACTGAACTCTTCACTTTCTCTGCCTTGCTTTGCCCATGCTGATCCTGTTTGCTGTCCACCAGATTTTTTCCCTCTTGATCACGAGGAATTCACAAACGTTCCTTGAACTCCTATGCCCCAACCGCTCAGCCAGGTATTGCAGAGAATATAAAAATAAATAGGAATGAAATCCCTCTCTTCAAATCACTTACTGCTTACTGCTCAAGAGAAGGTACAAGACATAGAACTGTAATATAAGGGAGGGAAAAAACCATGTAATATAAGAATCTGCTCAAGTACGGGAGAGAGAGAGGGAAGGGCTTTATACAGGCCGCAGTGTTTGTGCTGATCTTAAGTGGCAGTAAAAAAATATTTTATTTATTCATTTGAGAGAGAGCACAGAGAGGCAGAGGGAGAAGCAGGCTTCCCGCTGAGCAGGGAGCCCGATGCGAGACTCAATCCCAGGACCATGGGATCACAACCTGAGCTAAGGCAGATGCTTAACTGACTGAGCCACCCAGATGCCCCATTAAGTGGCACTTGAATTTGTAGAAAAGAAGCCTAATGATATCCAGGAAAGGAATCAGTAAAAGCAGATGCATGCTGAATGAAGAGGCTAACACAATCACAGTGACATACCAACTACTAGCAATCTAGCACTCACTATGCATCAGACAGAGCGATTCTAAGTGCATTACATGGATGATTTCATTTCATTATGAAAACGAACTGTGGTGATAAATGTTTATAGGCTCAAAATATCTTTGTTTCCATCTTGATTGAAATTTTTTTTAATTTTTATTGTTATGTTAATCACCATATATTACATCATTAGTTTTTGGTGCAGTGTTCCATGATTCATTGTTTGTTCATAACACCCAGTGCTCCATGCAGAACGTGCCCTCCTCAATACCCATCACCAGGCTAACCCATCCCCCTACCCCCCTCCCCTCTAGAACCCTCAGTTTGTTTTTCAGAGTCCATCATCTCTCATGGTTCGTCTCCCCCTCTGACATACTCCCCTTTTCTTCCTCTCCTGTTATCTTCTTCTTTTTCTTTTTTCTTAAAATATGTTGCGTTATTTGTTTCAGAAGTACAGATCTGTGATTCAACAGTCTTGCACAATTCACAGTGCTCACCGTAGCACATACCCTCCCCAATGTCTATCACCCAGCCACCCCATCCCTCCCACCACCAACCACTCCAGTAACACTCAGTTTGTTTCCTGAGATTAAGAATTCCTCATATCAGTGAGGTCATGTGATACATGTCTTTCTCTGATTGACCCATTTCACGCAGCACAACACCCTCCAGTCCCATCCATGTCGTTGCAAATGGCAAGATCTCATTCCTTTTGATGGCTGCATAATATTCCATTGTGTATATATACCACTTCTTCTTTATCCATTCATCTGTTGATGGGCATCTTGGCTCTTTCCACAGTTTGGCTATTGTGGACATCGCCGCCATAAACATTGGGGTACATGTACCCCTTCGGGTCCCTACATTTGTATCTTTGTGGTAAATACCCAGTAGTGCAACTGCTGGATCGAACGGTAGCTCTAATTTCAACTGTTTGAGGAACCTCCATACTGTTTTCCAGAGTGGCCGCACCAGCCTGCACTCCCACCAACAGTGCAGGAGGGTTCCCCCTTCTCCACATCCCCGCCAACATCTGTCGTTCCCTGACTTGTTAATTTTAGCCATTCTGACGGGTGTGAAGTGGCATCTCATTGAGGTTTTGATTTGGATTTCCCTGATGCCGAGCGATGTTGAGCACTTTTTCATGTGCCTGTTGGCCATTTGGATGTCTTCTTTGGAGAAATGTCTGCTCATGTCCTCTGCCCATTTCTTGATTGGACTATTTGTTCTTTGGGTGTTGAGTTTGATAAGTTCTTTATAGATTTTGGATACTAGCCCTTTATCTGATATGTCATTTGCAAATATTTTCTCCCATTCTGTCGGTTGTCTTTTGGTTTTGTGGACTGTTTCTTTTGCTGTGCAAAAGCTTTTTATCTTGATGAAATCCCAATAGTTCATTTTTGCCCTGGCTTCCCGTGCCTTTGGCGATGTTTCTAGGAAGAAGTTGCTGCGGCTAAGGTCGAAAAGGTTGCTACCTGTGTTTTCCTTTAGGATTTGGATGGACTCCTGTCTCACGTTTAGGTCTTTCAACCATTTGGAGTCTATTTTTGTGTGTGGTGTAAGGAAATGGTCCAGTTTCATTCTTCTGCATGTGGCTGTCCAATTTTCCCAACACCATTTGTTGAAGAGACTGTCTTTTTGCCATTGGACATTCTTTCCTGCTTTGTCAAAAATAAGTTGACCATAGAGTTGAGGGTCCATTTCTGGGCTCTCGATTCTGTTCCATTGATCTATGTGTCTGTTTTTGTGCCAGTACCATACTGTCTTGATGATGACAGCTTTGTAACAGAGCTGGAAGTCCGGAATTGTGATGCCGCCAGCTTTGCTTTTCTTTTTCAGTATTCCTCTGGCTATTCTGGGTCTCTTCTGGTTCCATACAAATTTTAGGATTATTTGTTCCATTTCTTTGAAAAAAGTGGATGGTATTTTGATGGGGATTGCATTGAATGTGTAGATTGCTCTAGGTAGCATTGACATCTTCACAATGTTGGTTCTCCCAATCCATGAGCATGGAACGTTTTTCCATTTCTTTGTGTCTTCTTCAATTTCTTTCCTGAGTATTTTATAGTTTTCTGAGTACAGATCTTTGCCTCTTTGGTTAGATTTATTCCTAGGTATCTAATGGTTTTGGGTGCAATTGTAAATGGGATAGACTCCTTGATTTGTCTCTCTTCTGTCTTGTTGTTGGTGTATAGGAATGCCACTGATTTCTGTGCATTGATTTTATATCCTGCTACTTTACTGAATTCCTGTATGAGTTCTAGCAGTTTTGGGGTGGAGTCTTTTGGGTTTTCCACATACAGTATCATATCATCTGCAAAGAGTGAGAGTTTGATTTCCTCTTTGCCGATTTGGATGCCTTTGATTTCTTTTTGTTGTCTGATTGCTGTGGCTAGGACTTCTAATACTATGTTGAATAGCAGTGGTGAGAGTGGACATCCCTGCCGTGTTCCTGACCTTAGGGGAAAAGCTCTCAGCCTTTCCCCATTGAGAATGATATTCGCTGTAGGTTTTTCATAGATGGCTTTTATGATATTGAGGTATGTACCCTCTATCCCTATACTCTGAAGAGTTTTGATCAAGAAAGGATGTTGTATTTTGTCAAATGCTTTTTCTGCATCTATTGAGAGGATCATATGATTCTTGCTCTTTCTTTTGTTAATGTATTGTATCACGTTGATTGATTTGCGGATGTTGAACCAGCCTTGCAGCCCAGGAATAAATCCCACTTGGTCATGGTGAATAATCCTTTTAATGTACTGTTGGATCCTATTGGCTAGTATTTTGGTGAGAATTTTTGCATCCATGTTCATCAAGGATATTGGTCTGTAATTCTCTTTTTTGATGGGGTCTTTGTCTGGTTTTGGGATCAAGGTAATGCTGGCCTCATAAAATGAGTTTGGAAGTTTCCCTTCCGTTTCTATTTTTTGGAACAGTTTCAGGAGAATAGGTATTAATTCTTCTTGAAATGTCTGATAGAATTCCCCTGGGAAGCCATCTGGCCCTGGGCTTTTGTTTCTTGGGAGATTTTTGATGACTGTTTCAATTTCCTTAGTGGTTATAGGTCTGTTCAGGTTTTCTATTTCTTCCTGGTTCAATTTTGGTAGTTGATACATCTCTAGGAATGCATCCATTTCTTCCAGGTTATCTAATTTGCTGGCATAGAGTTGCTCATAATATGTTCTTATAATTGTTTGTATTTCTTTGGTGTTGGTTGTGATCTCTCCTCTTTCATTCATGATTTTGTTGATTTGGGTCATTTCTCTTTTCTTTTTGATCAGTCTGGCCAGGGGTTTATCAATCTTGTTAATTCTTTCAAAGAACCAGCTCCTAGTTTCGTTGATCTGTTCTACTGTTCTTTTGGTTTCTAGTTCATTGATTTCTGCTCTGATCTTTATGATTTCTCTTCTCCTGCTGGGTTTAGGCTTTATTTGCTGTTCTTTCTCCAGCTCCTTTAGGTGTAGGGTTAGGTTGTGTATTTGAGACCTTTCTTGTTTCTTGAGAAAGGCTTGTATTGCTATATACTTTCCTCTCAGGACTGCCTTTGCTGTATCCCAAAGATTTTGAACAGTTGTGTTTTCATTTTCATTGGTTTCCATGAATTTTTTTAATTCTTCTTTAATTTCTTGGTTGACCCATTCATTCTTTAGTAGGGTGCTCTTTAGCCTCCATGTATTTGAGTTCTTTCCGACTTTCCTCTTGTGGTTGAGTTCTAGTTTCAAAGCATTGTGGTCTGAAAATATGCAGGGAATGATCCCAATCTTTTGGTACTGATTGAGACCTGATTTGTGACCTAGGATGTGATCAATTCTGGAGAATGTTCCATGGGCACTAGAGAAGAATGTGTATTCCGTTGCTTTGGGATGGAATGTTCTGAATATGTCTGTGAAGTCCATTTGGTCCAGTGTGTCATTTAAAGTCTTTATTTCCTTGTTGATCTTTTGCTTAGATGATCTGTCCATTTCAGTCAGGGGGGGTGTTAAAGTCCCCCACTATTATTGTATTGTTGTCAATGTGTTTCTTTGCTTTTGTTATTAATTGCCTTATATAATTGGCTGCTCCCATGTTCGGGGCATAGATATTTACAATTGTTAGATCTTCTTGTTGGATAGACCCTTTAAGTAGGATATAGTGTCATTCCTCATCTCTTATTACAGTCTTTGTTTTAAAATCTAGTTTGTCTGATATAAGGATTGCCACCCCAGCTTTCTTTTGGTGTCCATTAGCATGGTAAATGGTTTTCCACCCCCTCACTTTCAATCTGGGGGTGTCTTTGGGTCTAAAATGAGTCTCTTGCAGACAGCATATCGATGGGTCTTGTTTTTTAATCCAATCTGATAGCCTGTGTCTTTTGATTCGGGCATTTAGCCCATTTACATTCAGGGTAACTATTGAAAGGTATGAATTTAGTGCCATTGTATTACCTGTAAGGTGACTGTTAACTGTCTGTTGTCTGTGTTCGTTTCTGCTCTTTGCTGCTTTTAGGTTCTCTGTTTGCTTAGAGGACCCCTCTCAATATTTCTTGGAGGGCTGGTTTCGTGTTTGCAAATTCCTTTAGTTTTTGTTTGTTCTGGAAGCTTTTTATCTCTCCTTCTATTTTCAGTGATAGCCTAGCTGGATATAGTATTCTTGGCTGCATATTTTTCTCGTTTAGTGCTCTGAAGATATCTTGCCAGTCCTTTCTGGCCTGCCAGGTCTCTGTGGATAGGTCTGTTGCCATTCTAATGTTTCTACCATTGTAGGTTACATATCTCTTCTCCCGAGCTGCTTTCAGGATTTTCTCTTTGTCTCTGAGACTCGTAAGTTTTACTATTAGATGTCGGGGTGTTGACCTATTATTATTGATTTTGAGGGGGGTTCTCTGTGCCTCCTGGATTTTAATGCCTGTTTCCTTCCTCACATTAGGGAAGTTCTTTGCTATAATTTGCTCCAATATACCTTCTGCCCCTCTCTCTCTCTCTCTTCTTCTTCTGGGATCCCAATTATTCTAATGTTGTTTCGTCTTATCGTATCACTTATCTCTCGAATTCTGCCCTCGTGATCCTGTAGTTGTTTATCTCTCTTTTTCTCAGCCTCTTTATTTTCCATCATTTGGTCTTCTATATCGCTGATTCTCTCTTCTGCCTCATTTATCCTAGCATTTAGTGCCCCCATTTTTGATTGCACCTCATCAATAGCCTTTTTGATTTCAATTTGGTTAGATTTTAGTTCTTTTATTTGTCCAGAAAGGGTTTCTCTAATAACTTCCACGCTTTTTTCAAGCCCAGCTAGTATCTTTAAAGTCATGATTCTGAACTCCCGGTCCAACATCGTACTAATGTCCATATTGAGTAGGTCCCTGGCTGACGGTACTACCTCTTGTTCTTTTTGCTGAGGTGATTTCTTTCGTCTTGTCATTTTGTCCGGAGGAGAATAGATGAATGAGAGAACAAAATGCTAACAGGTTTATAACGTCCCCAGCAAATATACTGTATACAAATCAGAAAAGACCTGAAACCAGGGGGAAAGAAAGGGAAAGAAAGAAAAAAGAAAGAGAAAAAGAAAAAAAAAGAAAAAAAGATAAAAACAAAAACAAAACAATACAAAAAAAGCAGAATATGATCAGATATGATCAGGCTAGTGCATAGATCAGTGCCACACACTAGTTTTTGGGCGTATTTTGGTCTGTTAGAAAAAAGTGCCTCCTAAAATTTTAAAGGAAGAAAGACATATATGTACAAAATAAGGTTTGATACAATGAAGGGATGGAAGATGACTGTAAAGATGAAAATTATAAAAGATTTTATAAAAGGACTTGGTAAGATAAGTTGTTTGAAAAAAGAAAGAAGATTTAAGAAAAAAAAGGAAAAAAAAAGGAAAAAGGGAGAGAATGTGATCAGGCAGGAGACTAGAACAAAGCCATACACTAGTGATTTAGGGTATATTTTGATCTGTTAGAAGAAACTGTACCTCAAAATTTTAAAGAGAGAACAACTTATATATATATGCCAAAAATAAGGGTAACTACTATGAAGGGATAAAATATGACTCTAAAAATGAAAAATAGAAAATGTTTTTTTTTTTTTTTTAAAGGGATTGATAAGATGTTGGTTGAAAAAGGGAAAAAGAAAAATAAAAAAAACAGTCAACAAAAATTAACTTTGATGAAATAATGAATCATGGTAAAAAAAAAAAAAAAGCCATGAATCTATGTGCAGTATTCCCCTAGCGCTGGAGCTCTCCCATTCTCCTTGATCGATCAACTTGGTCTTGGCTTGCTGGCTGTTCGTGCTGATCTTCTGGGGGAGGGGCCTGTTGCTGTGGTTTCCAAATGTCTTTGCAGGAGGCGGAATTGCCCCGCCCTTGTCTGTCCGGGCTAAGGAAGCTGCTCCGGTTTGCTCTCAGGAGCTTTTGTTCCTTGCAAGCTCTCAGTGCAGCTTTGGAGGACCAGGGCAGAAATGGTGGCCTCCCAATCTCCACTCGGAGGAGCTGAGAACTCGGGGCCCCGCTCCTCAGTGCGCCCCCAGAGAAAAGCAGTCACTTCCATGTCCCCGGTCTCCGGCCGCACTCCGTGCTCACTCGGCCTGTGACCGAGCGTTGCTATCTCTGGCACCCGACCCCGCACAGAGTCTCCAAACCCAGCAGATCCCTGCAGTGCACTCCCGCACCGCTCCTCCCCGGGAAGGAAGGGGAGTCTCCCCGGATCTGCTGCTTGTTGGGTCCCTGCTGGGGGAGCCGTGCCCCGACTGGGCCGCAGATCACAATTTATGGCAACTCCGAGCTGAGAGCCCGCGCCTCGGCTCCGTCTCTGCAGCCGGCTTCCCGGCTCTGATACCTGGGAGCTCTAGCGCACTCAGGAACCCCCGGTCTCTCTGTGACCCCAAGGGTCCTGAGACCACACTGTCCCGGGAGGATTCCACCCCCCGCTTAGCCACTGCGGCGACGTCCCTCCGCCGAGCCAACTTCTAAAAGGTCCGATTTTGTGCTCCGCGGCTCTATCACTTGCCAGAAGTGGCCGGCGGAGACCCCTCCCCCGCCGTCTATCCTCCCGAATATCGCCTCGAATTCACTTCTCCGCACGCCCTACCTTCCAGAAAGTGCTCGCTTCTCTGTTCAGAGAGTTGTTGCTACTCTCCTGTTCGATCTCCTGTTGAGTTCGTAGGTGTTCAGAATGGTTTGATCCCTATTCAGCTGAATTCCTGAGACCAGACGAAATCTAGGTCTCCTACTCCTCTGCCATCTTGCTCCGCCCCCTCTTGATTGAAATTAATATGCACCCATAGGGCACAGGCTCCAACAGAAGGGAACTGGAGCCAATGTGTTAGAACATCGGAGCTGTTAACCCAGGGATTTGAGAATACAGAGCGCTAAAAATCTTACCTTCTTTTATTTTCATATGATAAACATAAAAAAGAAAACAAGAATATCGACCAATCAGGTAGTTTAAATATATAAACACAGGGCCTGAAGAGACGGAAAAAAATCTCTTATCAAATCTATACTCATCCTGTATCTCGTCATTATAAAATTAGGTGGCTTATTTATAAGAAGCTCCCGGTAGGAATCATCTGCTCTAACTGTAATAATCCTGACCTTCGAGTCTATGATGCTCATTCTAATTAAGAAATTATATTCATTGTTAGAGAACCCTGACTTTACTTACGAATTTTGTAATAACAACTGATTTTCTCACACTTAACCTGTGTAAAAGGGTGTCATATTCTCTCGGGTTTAGGAAAAAATTTTTTTTTTCCTTGCAAAATTATACAAGTGAAAACTCAATGGTGATTATGGTAGAATTATCTTCAAGAGGCAAGGCGGCTATCTGGGCATTTCACCTGCGTGTGATTTCAGTAGTACCTTAGCCCCATGTTAAGGATGAAGGACTGAGATTGAGGTTCAAGGTGGGAGCCCTAAGAATATGTCTGGTCGAACTCCAACCAACTCCAGCTTTGCTTTAAAACCCGCTTCTGCCTTTGCTAGCACCGAGGCCGGGCTTCGCAGCAGCTGCTCCCAGCTGGGACCGAGCGCCGCAGGGGTCATTGGGCAGACCCATTCCTGGGGGACACAAGGCTCCTCTGGCAGCCGGCTTTCCCTTGAGGAGGCTTGGTGGCCTTGCGGAACTTTCCTTACATTCTCTGTCACCCTTCCCTCCGTCTATCGGTCACTGAGGGTCGGGTTTGCCTTGTGGTCTAATGGCTCTTCCAGTCTTCCCCACCTTCTCTTGCAGAAGTTTCCATGATTTAATCTTTGCTTATTGAGTTCTTTGGTGGTATCTGCTGCTCCGGGGACCTGGGCTGACACCTTGAGTGATTTATCCATAGTCACGCGGCGATAAAGTGGCAAATTGTGGGGGACTCATGCCCAGGTTGGTGCCAGAACGGGGGAGGGAGCAGGGGAACACAAAGCCAGAAGAGTGATTACTAATAACACACATTCTATATAAATCTTGGTGGAGAAATTGGTCAGATTGCAGTCAGAAATTCTTAAAGGACCTTCTTTTAGAGACAGGATAGAGAAACACTATTTTGGATATTCTGTCTTTATGAGTTTCCTTTCGGAAGGTAAATGCCAGTACTGTAGTTCTTTATTTTCTCACACCATTTAGCAAACACTATAGCTGATGAGTAGGTATGATTGAACCTCTGCTGCAATTGGTCAGAGAACGGACTCGCGGGAGTTGCAAGTTTGGATACCCAGAGGGTAAGGATCAGGCCTGCTAGGGGTGGGAAGAACTTTTCAAAAAGGTGGGGAGAGGTTCTTCCTTTCACCTTTGTGCCTCAGGCGAGTCAGATGAGCTTTCATTCACCTTTGTGCCTCAAGTAAGTCAGACGAGCCTTCCCAATCTACGGGAACTGAGTCCTGCCAAGCACTAAGGGTTTGGGAGCGGGAAGTTCTTTTATAAAGTGTTGAGCCCCTTAAAATAGGCTTAGAACCTAAAAATGGAGACCAAGAGCCCAAGTCAGAGTTAAATGTCAAGGCATGCTGGTTACCCTGAGAATTTACAAGACTGACACCAGTCTGCTTTGGGCAAGAACATGAGGTTGGCACTTAAGCAGGCTCTTTGTGACTTTCTGGGTTCCTTCTAACTGGTGCTGATAACACTGACTTGCAATCAGAAGCTGTGTCACCCTAAGAAATATGCTAAACCTTTCTGAATCTCAGGTTTCTTCCCCCACATAAAGTGGGTAATTGTGAGGATTAAAAGAAATAAGGCAGAGGGGCGCCTGGGTGGCTCAGTCGGTTAAGGGTCTGGCTCTTAATTTCAGTTCAGGTCATGATCTCAGGGTCGTGAGATCGAGCCCTGTGCTGGGCTTCTCTCTCTCCCTTTGCCCCCCTCCACCCCCGCTTGTATGCACGTGCTTTCTCTCTCAAAACAAACAAACAAATAAGGCACAAATACAAAAAAAGAAAAGAGAAAAGAAAAGCTTTTGTTCTACTGACCCCTCTTTCCCCATTCCCTCCCCCCCTGCTCCAGCCCACACTGGTCTTCCTGCTCTTCCTCAAATTGCTCAGCCCATTGGTGCCACAGGGCCTTTACACATGCCTGTTACTTTGCATGAAATATTCTTCTCTGTATGTTTGCATGGCTTCCTCCTTCCCACCAGGCAGTTCTCTTTTAAAATTTCTCCTTGGAGTAGTCTGCTTGGAGTTTACTATCTAAAATAGGAATCATTCACTCACCACTGTCTCTTTCTTTAGCTTAATTTCATTTTCTTCATAACTGTCATCATGAAAAGAAATTTATATAATTTATGTATTTATATACTTAACTTGGCTAGCTCTTCCATTAGCTGGAACCTCCAAGGGGTAGGGTGTTTTTTGTTGTTTCTGCAGTTGTTGTTCATGGCTGAATCCCCCTGGCATAAGAGAGCGCCTGGCACAGGGGAGACATCATTAAAAATTGTTGCATGAATGAACAAATGAATGAGTAAAATGAACATGTTTAACTCCAAGTAGATCTTGTGAAAATACTAGCTCTTTCCAGTCTGCTGTCCCATTAAAGAGTAGCAAGAGTTATTAATTCAGCAGTTTTCCAGGCATATGTGCATTTCAAAGGGGGTGTCTAAGAGGCAATGTCAAATGTCATAACCCCGTAGGATGACTGTTAAATGCTAGAGATCAGAGCCGGTGCCAAATAGACATTTTTGAACAGGGGTATTAACCCTTGTCTTTACGCACCAGCTAATGGCTTAGGAAACATGATACAAGATGACAATTTGAATTTTAACTGACCCTAGAAAACAGTGAAGGTTCAGAAATCTCCCTTCCCTTCGTGTTCTGGAAAATGGCTTACCGCAAAAACCATCCTTCCTCATGTGACTTAGATAAGACTCACGGATGTCCCCCAGTTTACCCATGACAAGGCCAGACACAGTCCCTTCAAATTCCCATTCTTGACCTCATAAATAATTAGCTGAACAGCTGGTCCCCATCGATCAATAGACACAAAATGCTTATTACTTTGATCGTGTGCTTCTCTCCTTTCCCCAAGTGCCTGAGCTTTGTCCCTCATTGTATCCTTCCGAGAATCAGCTGGGCTCTGGGAAAAACTTTCTGTGACCTGCTATTAGATCCTGCTACCCTTTCATCCCATGTTCCCACATTCGGTTCTCTCCAGCCCTGTTCCTGACTCTCTGTAGTAAGCCCCCCTCAGCCTTGTTCCTGAGACTTCCACAGGTCTCAGGATCACAGGGCTCTCCTTATTGCAATATTCTCCCCTTCCCCCTCGGGAAGAGTGCCGCCCCCCTCCCCGGCAATAATCCTTTCTGAATGAAGTCTCTCCTTACTGAATCTGGATTTGTCGTTATTTAACAGAAGAATAAAAATATTGTTTTTTGATACTGGGTTATGGGGAGAAGGGCTTGGGTCAAACACAAATTAGCTCAGACAATACAGTGCCTTATTATGACACCGCTCCTACACTTTAGATTCTTTAGCTACTTTTTTTTTTTTAAATACCAGCTTCCACCAGTCTCCACACCAGACCATTTTTACTTTTTTTCAAGATTTATTTATTTATTTGAGAGAGAAAGCGAGCAGGGGGTGGGAGAGAGGGAGAGAGAATCCTGAAGCAGACTCCCTGCTGAGGAGGGAGCTGCACATGGGACTCGATCCCAGGACCCCGGGATCATGTCCTGAGCCAAAATCAAGTCGAGCGCTTAACCAAGTGAGCCACCCAGGTGCCCTGAGATTCTTTAGTTATTTTAATAGTCTCTATATCCCAGGGTTGCTGTGACAATTCAAGATCTAAGCAAGGAGCATCATTGACACTTTCCTTCTCTGACCCCCCCCCGCCCCCCCGCCCCCCCGCCCCCCCGCCCAGTCCATAATGACGTCCTTGGATTTGACCTTTGGAGTATGTTCACTACCCCTCGTCTCTGCAGCCGCTGCTCTAGTCCGCGTTACTCTGCTCCCCAACCCCCTCACGTGTGTTTTTGCCCCACTCTAGTCCGCAGGCTGCCCTGAGAGCAACTGTCCTAAACGGCAAATCCGAGCAGGTCACTGTACTGTACTCAGTACTATGGGGCAGTATAAATTTTTGTGAGTATAATTTAGATGTTTTTCCCCTTAGAATTTTTTCCTTTTCTCCATTTGAAGAAAGAGGTAACACTGGGCTTCTTGGCTTAAGGAGATGTTTGTGGCATGGCTCCCTGTATTTTTGTTTTTGTTTTTCCAAACTCCCATAGAAGAGATCCTGTGACATATTCTGGCAGCTCTGAGGACAGAGGGAGTGTCTGTGAGGAAAACTTGGTGAAGGATCCCCTCCCACTCCCACCTTGGACAAAGGAATATATAATAAAAGACTCTAGAAGTGGGGTGCCTGGGTGGCTCAGTCGGTTAAGCGTCTGCCTTCGGCTCAGGTCATGATCCCAGGGTCCTGGGATCGAGCCCCGCATCAGGCTCCTACTCAGCGGAGAGCCTGCTTCTCCCTCTCCCACTCCCCCTGCTTGTGTTCCCTCTCTTGCTCTGCTCTCTCTCTCACTCTCCAGAAAAGAAAAGGCCCTGGAAGAGGTGATAGAAGTTTAGGGATTCCAAAATCCCCAGGGTACCTGAGCTGGGCTCTACAGCAGAGAGCTGGTGCCCAAGGGCTCATGCCAAAGGAGTACCTGAGCAAAGCCAAGGCCAGTGGATGGTGAGGCGTTACTGTCAAGAACAAAATGGTGCCCTGCAAGGAGTATATGGATCTGGAGTCAGAACGACTTGGATTCCAGGGAAGCTCTTCCACGTATCACCTCTAAAATATTATTTCGCCTCTATGAACTTCAACTTCTTCACAGGTAAATAGAAATCATGGTAAAAAAGAAAGTAATATTGTTATAGGAGATTTATCAGAAAAATACACAACTTAGTGTGTGGCATAGACTAGGCACATAATAAATATGAATTTCTATTCCTCTCTCAAGAATATAAAATGTGGTTTAAATCAATGTGAACATGACTGTGTTCCACTGAGCATATCAGAGGAAAGTGCTGTTGGTATAAATCTTTCTTAGCAGAGAAAAGTGGTAAGGCCTTATTAGATCTGTGTCATCTACGAGCAATTTTGCATTCGGTCTTTCAAGTGGGGATGAAGACACCCACCAGTTAAATGAATCCACAAGGACACCTGCACCATCCATGCATTGACTCTTCTTGATGTGGAATCTCCCACAGTTTCTCTCTCATATCACCCAGTCTTTGGGATTGGGTGCCCATTTGTGTTAAGCCTTTATTATTCTCTAAATTCCGGCATTTTTAATGCCTTTTAGACATGGAGGCATGAGTTTTGAGTGATGCTTTAGCATTATTCATGCAATATGGTTTCTTTTTATTCTGATTTCAATTGGAAGGCTGCTCTATTTGTTTGTCATGCAAGCACAGACTGGCTGCACAGAAATTTCTGTTGGCCAAATGCAGCAATGCCTTGTATTTTTGTGCTCAGCGTTTTGGTATTTAATAATCCCTTCATACTCAACTTCTTATGCTATATAATGATTTTACTTTTAAGAATTCATTTTCTACCAGTAGTGGTTTTCAATATGGAATGCAAAATATTGATTTATTTAATCTCATACATTGTGTGTATATTCTATACTTGTAGTCTAAAAATAATTTAAAGTCAGTGCTTTGATCAGATCCCAAAGTAATCATGATTAGCTCATAAGTGTTGAATGTCCAGAGTGTCTCAACTTGGAGTATGCAAAAGGCAACTATACCCTCAGCCTAATTAAATCATGATGATTCACCAACATAGGGCAGGTTTTAATATATATGATGAAATTTAGTAAAGCTTTTCCATGGCTGCTCATAGGTCTCCTATCCACTTAAGTATAGACTACTGAAGAGTATGATATCTGGCTGCCTTAAATAGTCACATGGAGACAGTATTTTTTGATCTGTCATGTGCTTTATTCTGAAAGGTGATATTACAAATGGAATATAATTGAGAGAATAGACTAGAATTAAGCAAACCCAGATTTTTAAAGTCTACTGAGAGACCAGAAAACTAACTAGTAGTTAATTCTATGCTAACATGACATTCAAGTTGTACGTGGATTATTTTCATAAGAATTAAGCTGCTTTTGGGGGCACCTGGGTGGCTCAGTTGGTCAAGTGTCCGACTCTTGATTTCAGCTCAAGTCATGATCTCAGGGTCGTGAAATCGAGCCCCGTGTCAGGCTCCGCACTCAGTGGGGAGTCTGCTTGAGATTCTCCCTCCCTGTCCAAATGCAGAAATAAATAAATAAATAAATAAAAGATAGAAATATTTAAAATATTTTTTAAAAAATAACTAAACTGCTTTGGATCAATTATGAGTTGCCGTTCAATCCACCACATCTATGAAAAGCTTTTAGAAATAGTTGAATGTGAAAGAATCCATTCCACTGCTGTTGGGGTCCTGGCCTAAATGAAATGTTGTGGAGGAGTGTCTCCTTGAAGAACTTCGGAAGCCTCCAGGATTACTCGCTCTGGTTGCTACTTCAGTAATGCCAAAGAGGGTTGGGAGGGAAGGCCTGTGTGTGGCCACTGTGTGTACAGAATCATGCTATGCATAATGGGATGGTGTAGCCTTGGATTCCAGCTTCATAAGGTCATGAGCAGATGGAATCTCATGATGTAAATGGTTGTGTTCAAAAAGCCTAGGCATCCAGCCGGCCTAACTTAAATAATACATGTTTCCTGGGATGAGCACATAGAAGGAAGTGAGGTGGATTTGTGATTATTATTATTATTATTAAAGATTTATTTATTCATTTGAGAGAGAGAGAGAAAGAGAGAGAACATGGGCATGGAGGGAGGGGCAGAAGGAGAGGGAGAGAAAGAGAAGCAGACTCCACTGAACTCAGAGGAGGCGCGGGGCTTGATCTCCCGACCCTGAGATCATGACCTGAGCCAAAATCAGGAGTTGGACACTCAACCAACTGAACCACTCAGGTGCCTGTCAGGTGGATTTGAGATTATTGAAGAATTTTTGGTTTTCTCAGAAGGCATATGGCTTTTGTGTCCATTTCCTATTTCCCTTATTCCCTACAAGACACCTTCATTAGGTGAAACCAAGTGTTCATTCTGTTTCTTCCTCATGAGGGGGAGCCTATTCTCTTAGGTATTATCTGGCCCTTGGGTCAGAATTGACATGAATTCAGCTAAATAAGCCACAGATTGGCCTTAGCAATGATTTAGAGAGAGATAAATAACGCATATTTAAATAAAACATCGTGCAAAGTAATTCTGCTCGTGTACCATATTTTGCTTTATCTTATGTCAACATATCTAAGCTGGAACTGTGTTTCCCAGAATTTCCTTCACTGCGTGGTTCCAGGCTAGTGTGGGTCGCAGAGACACGTTGCACATGATTCGGAAGATGGAAATAACAACAGTGTATTATTGTTACGCTCAGATGATTGGTGCAGCTTCCACCCATGTTCCTGGATCTGCCGGCTGTTTTCTCTGCATGGGACCACCGAGGACATCTCCACTTCCTGCCAGACTCATGCTCAGACTCATCCTTTAGCGTCTACTCCTGGACCAAGTGCATGTTTAACTCCGTAGGGAAGAGTGCCGGCTCCTTCTATAGGGTCACTCGCATCATTGAAGTTGGTGGCTTTACACCTGGAAAAGATCAACATGGGTCCCAGCTCTTCCTATGGGTTCTGATGTGTCAGTGTTCTCCCTCTCCCTCACTTTACAATTCTCTTTCCTTGCTGTCTGTCTGTCCTGCTGACCACAGATCCAGCAAGAGCTGTGGAATAACAGCAGAAAGTTTGCCCAATGCCCATAGTAGTAAGGTCAAATCTCTCCAATAATTTCCGATTATATGCATAACGTCCCAGTGGTTTTGCTTGTCTGATCAAACTAGGACAAAGTTGGGGTTTGTTTTGGTGACCACGAGTGTGCAAGGCAGAATTTCTTTTCCTAGGAAAGTTTAGGTCACAAGAAGTTACAAACAAGAAACTATATTGTTGCGACAAGTCTGCTAATAGGGAAGCTGGTAGGAAATTTCACAAGATTCCCGCGTTGGGCTCCCTGCTCCTTGGGAGCCTGCTTCTCCCTCTGCCTCTCTCTCTCTCTCTCTCTCTCTCTCTCTGTCTTTCATGAATAAATAAATAAAATCTTTAAGAAAAAGAAGATGAATATAAAGAAGAACATGGTTTACCAATTTTGATGACTTTCAAGATTTCTTTTTCTATATATTTACAATCTTGCTATGTCTGCTAGTCGGTTCATAGGGGAATGATTCTGTAGGAATGGAAATTCTTGACTGAATCTGTGATAGGTATATCCTTTTCAAACACAAGACACAGGCTAGAGAACAACATGCATCAACTTTGATCTACGAGTGAAACTGAAGGATTGAATTGGGTGGTGTTGGAAGCTTGGACTTCGGAATCAAGCCGGATTATAATTAAACATTTATTGTTGTGCAACTGGAGCAGGTCGCTTGACCTCTCAGAGCCTTAGGTTTGCTATATGTAACATTCTGCTTATTCTGGAATTGTCGTGAGAGCTAAAGGAAATAATGTATCAAGTCCAAGCAAGTGCACAGATGACAGCAGGATTTGCCATGTCCTATTATCCGTGTACATGTCTCATCTCTCTCTTTTTTAAAGATTTATTTATTTTGGAGAGAGGGAGAGTGAGACAGCAAGTGAGCGCATTAGCAGGGGGAGGGGCAGAGGGAAAGAATCTCAAGCAGACTTCCCAATGAGCCCGGAGCCTGATGTGGGGCTGATCTCACAACCCCGAGATCAAGACCTGAGCTGAAATCAAGAGTTGGACGCTTAACCCACTGAGCCACCCAGGCGCCCCTCTCATCTCTTTTTTTACTTGAAAATATCCTTGAGGCATGACTGTGACTTTTTCTTTTCTTTCTTTCTTAATTTTTTAATTTATTTTTTTCATTACGTTCAGTTAGCCACCATGTAGTACATCATTAGTTTGTGATGTAGTGTTCAATGATTCATTAGTTACGTATAACACCCAGTGCTCACTGTTCCTAGTACTGTGTGAGGCACTCGAGAACGGGTGTGTAGTTCACGCTTGATCTTATTTGTGCTACAAGTGAATGCATACCCAGAGGCACATCTCTTTGTAGAGGCAGCATAACTAGACCTGGTGTTTATTAGGTCTTCTTCTCTAAGGTTCAAAGTAGGTGAGACTGGTCACTATGTTTAGAAATTCAGGAGTATTGCATGGGTGGATGTCTGACAATCACGACGCCTGGTTTAACATCTAAGTTAAGGATTTCCCGTTTGCAGATCGTAGGCCTGACACATGCAGTTTTGATCACGCACCAGTGGATGTCACCCTTGGAACACACAAATGTGCTCTCGGGCCCTCTTTGGAAAGGCAAGACAGATGCTCCACAGATAAACGTTTGTTTCTTTCTCCTGAGTGTGGGAGGTGATGTTGGTCTCCAGATGTCATCCATCATCATGGAGCCCTGCAAGCTGAATCTTCATCCAAGGGTAGAAAGAGGAATTGTGGAATGTTCTGCGACGCATGCTTTTATCTATAGGAATGGTGTTCATTGATTGATGGAATTTGGGGAATGCTTCTTAGTGAATTGATATCGTTTAAAAATGTTTGGCTGTAATGGTAGTTGCCTCTTGGAAGGAAAGTAGGCAATTCAGGCACAGAAATGGGAAAGAGATTTACTTTTCATTTTTGTATCTGATGTTTGTGGTTTTGTTTGTACTTTGTTAATAAAGATGAAAGAGTAATAATATTTGGCAAAATCTTGGTAGTGTCCTCTCGGAATTGTTTGTCTTATTACTGACTAAAGAAATTTCTATTTTGAGGGGTGCCTGGGTGGCTCAATTGGTTAAGTGACTGCCTTCGGCTCAGGTCATGATCCTGGAGTCTCGGGATCGAGTCCCGTATTGGGCTCCCTGCTCAGCAGGGAGTCTGCTTCTACCTCTGACCCTCTTCCCTCTCATGCTCTCTATCTCTCATTCTCTCTCTCTCTCAAATAAATAAATAAAATCTTAAAAAAAAAAAGAAATTTCTATTTTGAAAAAAAAAAAAACCCTGATAATGTTCCCTGTTATTGATTTCTATTCAAATTGGTTTCTCATTTGGACATTAATTCATATTCATTCATTTACATTTTTATTATGCATTACCTATCTGTTGTTTGTTAACAGGTGCTGGGGTATACTGACAAATAAAAAAGCATAAATTTTTAGGGGCGCCTGGGTGGCTCAGTCGGTTAAGTGTCTGACTTCGGCTCAGGTCACGATCCCGGGGTCCTGGGATCGAGCCCCGCATCAGGCTCCCTGCTCAGCCGGGAGCCTGCTTCTCCCTTTCTCTATGCACCACCTTCTTCCCCCCGCTCTCTCTCTCACTCTGCTCTCTCTCTCTCAGATAAATAAATAAAAATCTTAAAAAAAACATAAGTTTTTAAAACAGGACTCTAATAAAGATTAAAGAAACATGTCACCTTCAAAATGATCCTTAACAGATCTATACTTTATAGGTAGATTTGCAAATAGTTAAGTTTACTATAAAATGAGCATATTTTGTAATTTTATAAGAGTACAGTGTAGTGTGAACTTGACAAAATCAAGTGTTTTCTACTTGGGAGTGCAAATTGATACAACCTGTTGTCAGAGGAATTTAGAGATCTGTCTCAGAAATGTCAGGAGTTATCATAATTTTTGACCCAGGAATTCTGTTTCTAGAAATCTTTTTTTTTTTTTACTTATTTATTTGCGAGAGAGCTGATGAGCAAGTGCAAGCGGGAGGAGGGGCAGAGGAACAGGGAGAGAATCCTCAAGCAGACTCCCCACTGAGAGGGGATACAACAAGGGGCTTAATCCCAGGACCCTGAGATCATGACCCGAGTGGAAATCAAGAGTTGGCCGCTGAGCCGAGTCACCCAGGCACCCCTAGAAATAATTCTTAAGTGACAAAGATGTACTTTTTAAAAAAAAAAATTTTTTTATTTGTTTATTTGACAGACACAGCGAGAGAGGGAACACAAGCAGGGGGACTGGGAGAGGGAGAAGCAGGCCTCCCGCGGAGCAAGGAGCCCGATGTGGGGCTCGATTCCAGGACCCTGGGATCATGACCAGAGCCGAAGGCAGACGCTTAACAACTGAGCCACCCAGGCGCCCCAAAGATGTACTTTAGAAGTATGTACAATAAACAACTATTTATGTTGAAGAAAAATAAGAAGAAAGAAGTAATCACCCCTTAAGCAAAACAATGTGGCCAGGACGTGGCAGTTGACAGCGCATAAGTACAGAGTTGCCTTGAATACTCCAAGCATCCCTTCCTCTTTGGGTTGCTTTGTATCACTTGTGCCACATGCAGAGTCGCAGGCAGGAGGATGTTAAAAGGTGAGTTCTCTTTGCTTTGTTGTGGGTGGGGGCGACTAGATAAGGCACTGTGAGGCCCAGCAGTACGACACACAGTGCACAATGCCCCACCATGTAGGCAGAGAGGTGTATCTTAGGTAAAAACCTGACCCACTCTAATGACCTCATCTTAACTTCGTTGTGCTTGGAAAGACCCTATTTCCAAATAAGGTCATTTCCACAGCTACTAGGGGTTAGGACTTCAACACATCTTTTGGGGGACAAAAGTCTATCTATAACTAATACTCTCTTCTTTTTCTTTATCCTTTCATTATCTTACTCTGTTTCGTATTCTATAGTCTATTCCTTATTCCACTCTATACCGTAATGTCCACATCCACCACTCTCACCACCTCCAAATTCTTTCCTATACTTATTTCATTGGGATTATTTCCATTATCCATACTCAGGTGACCAAGGTAAAATTTGAAATTTATAAGTATGATGAAAAAGGAAGAGATTGTGAAATGCACTACTGAGTGGCATCAGCCTGAGGTGGGACCCAAACACTTGATTTGACCTTACTTACACCATTCGTCCTTTCTGGATCTCAGCTTCCTCATGGGTAAAATGACCTTCAACTTCTCAGCCTGAAAATTAATAATATGTGTGAACAAACTAGCATTTCTGAAACAGAGGTCTTTGATTAGGGGCAGAGATTAAGACAGCCTAAAACAACCCTACTGTTTGGCACACTGGGGTCTCCAGATAAACTGTGGTGCGTCCTCAATTCTCTATTGGAGCAGACATACCAACAATCTCTCTCTCTCTCTCTCTCTCTCTCTGAGTTTGGCTCACACTTCAAGGTTTCCTCCAACCCAGCATCTGAAAAAACCTCTAAAGAACAGAGGAACTCTGGAAGCCGCAGTTTGAAAGAGCCTACCAGGCCAACAGTCAGGTTCAATCTGTAGGTCTGGTCATTGTTTGTTGCATATCAAAGGATGCCTATTTTTCATCTCCGTACCATGTTGCCAAAGAGGTAATCATGACGAAGTGTTATGCTGTAAAGGAACAGCCCTACATCAAATGCATGTCCTTCTTTGATCCAGCTGAGCCAGATGATAGTTATTTTACTGTCAAGAGAGCAATGACAAAAGGCCAGCCAATGCTGCAGCATTTGAGCTGGGTGTGTGTCAATTGAGGACAGATGCATGTGTCTGTTCTAACTGGAGGGGAAGAGAACTCAGTTTCATTTGTTTGGAATCCAGATGTAGCAACGGGGATTCAAAAATCAGTTTATGGGAATGAAGCACCCGAGGTGTGAGAAAGATTAAAGTGTCTCCATTTTTTTTTTTTAACCTTTAGTCTGTGGGATAGTACTCTGAAGACAGGAAGCTGAAGGATGGATAGGGGCATTATATCTTATTCATTCTCATCTGCTTTGAATGAAAGCTAGTTTTGGTGTTGCTACCTGGGGAAAAGCTCATGTGTTCTCTTTCTCTTTGTGTGTGTCTATATATGTATATATTTCCTTTATATATAATGTATAAATATATATTTCTTCTCTTAAGGAACATTTTCCTAGAGTGCAATCAGATAATTTGAACTGTGGTGTTTCTTTCAAAGGGAAATACAAAATTGCAAACAAGATGGCTTGATGAGGTCAGTTTAGTAAATTTCATCCTTGCATTTACTCTTGCCTGATAACAAGTAGTTAGGAATTTTACCGCCTATTGTAATGGCTTTGCAAATGCTGCTAGGTGCTCTATTTCCTTCTGCAATTCTTCTATGATTATTGGTAACTTTGCCCTCAGCCCAGGAATAAAAATTAACACAAAGACAAAACACCCCATGTATCAGCTGCAGTAAGGGTGCTGTTTGCCTTTTAATGGAGACTTGGGCTTTGTGGGAGAATCAACGGTTGGCAACTTCAAATTTTTGAGGCAGTCACATTTCTGAGACAGATAGTCCTGGTTTTCTGGTGCCAGGAAGTCCACCTCTAAATTCCTGGACTCTTTGCCAACTGTCTGGTACATTCTTATTTAAGACAGATGAGACTAAAACTCATTTGACTTCACCACCTAGAATAAGAGCCTTCACTCATTTTGCTTTATAAAAGATAAACGAACGTTAGCAAACTACAAAACAATCCATTCCTAAATTTCCTATAACATTCCTCAGTTTGGGATGAGGACCAACTTCCCAGAGTTGTTCTCATGAAGCCTAGCCCTTCTGGGTCTCTCAAAACAAATTCTGTTTCACATTATTCTGGAGATAAAGCCGAAACTCCTTAAAAGGATTTATGGGACACTTCATACTTTGGCATTGGCTTGCTTCTCCAGCCTCTCAGCTGCACTGAACTACTAACTCACCTCTGGCTTCTATAAAACCGATGACCTCTTTAGAGAACGGCTTTTATCTACTGATTCTTTGTCCCTGCCCTTCTCTTTCCTTGCTACCTGGGGAACTCTTGGTCATCCCTTGCACGGTGAAGCACAGAGAAGCCAAAGATTGCCTGGTTTTACATCCTCGCTCTGCCACTTATTAACTTCATTAGGTTTGGGCAGGTTACCTCACTTTTTATGCCTTTGTTTCTTCACTATAAGCTAGGGATAAATTAAGGTGTCTCCCTCAGGGGATTGTTGAAGTGTTCATTAACGAATTTAGGTAATACATGTAAAGTGTGTAGAGCTGTTTCTGGCTTAATAAGGGTTAACTAAGATTATTGTGATTCAGATTTTAGTTTAGCTGTGACATTCCTTGGGGACCCCTTTGTGCTGGTTTAGGGACCCTACCTGTGCCCTAATTGTACCTTGTGCTTGTCCTTATCATATCACTTACCACGCAGTGTTGTAACACCGGAAAGAAGTCTACACCAAGATGAGCCACCACAGCCTTGTTTATAGGTATTTAATACTGTCACCACACAGTGATTAGACTTTGTCTTTTTTCACTCTCTCCTATATTGAATATTCAAGTCACTTAAAGAATGCCCCTTAAATTCCCAAGCCAATGACCCTCAAAGATACCACATGAGAAAGTTTAGTTTTCAAAAGCGGAGAAGATGAAAACCATGTCTGTGAACCATCCCTCCTTTCCCTACTGGACCCACAGAACTTCTTTTCACATGCTAATTCAGGACAGTGAGTCTGGAAAGCTGTTTCCCTCCTTGGGCACATTACATATTCTTTCTACCATGTTTGTCTGTCCTGAGAGGAGGAGGCCTTGCGGAGTACGTTACAGCGGAATACTACCTCTGTCTTCCAGCTCGACCTCACGCATGGTAGTAAATATTCAGATGTATGCAGTGCCCAGATGGGCACAAATGTCCACCACACATCTTTTACTACTGCTTCTAATACTATTGCCCACATCCTGGAATGCCAGAGGATACACACAAAATCTTGCCCAGCTATGATCATTAGGTGCTAGTAAATTGCTGTGTTTTAGGCCCCGAACATACTGGGAGTCAAGAGTAGGAGAAACTTGACTGCCTGAACACATAAGAGAATCTCAGGGGGAAGATGAAGCACTGAGCCACTCTTCTGAATGCTTTCAGATATTGGGGAATGTGTGGACCAAACATCAGGGAAAATGGACTGAATTTTTCATTTGCCGTCCAGATGTTTCTATGTATTGCCCCCAATTTCTTTAATCTCCTTTTGTCTCGACATCAAAACAGCTGATCCATTTAGTAACCACTCTTCTCGGCCTCTCACTAAATTTTTCATTTGGTCTTATCCTGTACTGCCAAGCTTTCGCCTGTGTTCCGCTTAACTGTTAACTCCTTTAACAGTTCGGATACCATGGTCCACAGGCAGGTGAGCCTGAGCATTGCCTGAAGACAACACAGCATGGCAGAAAATTGCACTTTTAAAATCTCATTAGCCATAACGTCAGGGATCTTTATGTTAGAGACAAAGATGCCACCAAGAAGAGCTTCTGAGAAACTTTCAAGGGCCTTGAAGTTAATACTCAACAGAGGAGGCTTTTTCCTTCCACCTAAAGTGAGGTACGTCCATAAAACTCTCCCCATCAACCACAACTATGTTAGGCATATGTATAGTCACCCATACATTAATCAAACATTCATTCAATCCCACTGTATGCTGGGCACTGTGCTAAGTGCAGAAGATAGCTTATTAACAAATGCATTGGTATGGACTTAGAAAAAGAATCATATAAACAGATAATTACCACATCCTGTTATTATGGCTGAATTGTGTCCCTTCCCATAGCTCATCTATTGAAGCACTAGCCCCTAATACCTCAGAATATGACTGGATTTGGAGAGATGGCCTTTAAAAAGTGTTTAAGTTGAAATGAGGTCATTAGGGCAGGCCTTACTCTGATCTGATTGGTATTCTTGTAAGAAGAGGAATTTTGGACACACAAAGGGACACCAAGGCCATGTGTGCCCAAGAAGCATGACCATGTGAAGAAGTTAAGATGTTAATTTTTTAACATTAAAAAATGTATACTGTAATAAGTATAAAGTATATAAACAACTCGGTAGGTTTGTGGAGAAGCTGACCAAGACACATTAAGAGATACAAGTGTCCATCTAAATTTTCGATATTTCATTTTTTTTACAGAACGTTTATTAAAGTTGTTTCATGTACAATTTCTCATTCGTCATTGTGGAAATTCTTTATTGCAAAGACAATTCTTTTGCCTGATGGCAAGCAGCAATCTTACTGTCACTCATTCTGAACCTCCCGTTGGTGCTAAGACATGAAGCCGTTAATGGAATGAACAGAAGGGTTAAAAGCTGGGGATTCTATTTGGTGTTTCCTCTTTCTTTAAGCTTCCTTCCTTGAGTTCCACAGTCTCTCCTGAATTCTATAATCCATCTCTCATGCAACTATGGAAGTCCCAGGAAAAAGAAGCCAAAAATGTCCCTTCGTCTGATTTTGGTGAGGTCCTTGGCCCTACTCATAGTGCAAGCCAAAGGTGTCCCAGCTCAAACCAGCCTGTATTGTTGTCTTAACTTTGTTTCTCTATCTATGCAAACAAATTGTGATTGGGTGGCAGACGGTTGGTTGAGGATCTTGGTTGCTGGCTTAATATCATCTCTACTTCACTTGCGAGTATTACTGTAGGTCCCAAGATAGAGACAAATCCTGATAGAACGTGAGTCTGCTCAGGAGTGCAGGTGGACATGAAATGAGGGAGAACTGACAAGGATGGGAGGTGATGCAACCGAGATGCGTCATGGCCAGCATGAGGGTCGAGGTGGTACAAATGGGGAGGGAAGAGCTCATCCAGAAACCACTGTGAGGAACTTCCAAATTCCCAGGCGGTTCCTCTGAGAGTAGAGAATTTGAAACAGAATCTTGGCAGAGGACGAAGATTGGGAAACTACGATCTTTCTGACCAGTTACATGTTCTACTGCTGCTCCAGCTTGGCGGTGAGCTTTCTGACTCAGTGCAGAGAGAAGTGATTACATACTGAAAACTTGGCCTCAGCTTGTCCCCTCCGAGGACCCCTGGGACACTGCAGTTAATCAGCAGACCGGTCATCAAGGGTCACTTGACATTTTGAAAATGTGTTTTAGATACCTGGGCAAGTCTGTTGATACATTCTTTCAGTCTCCCTACGGAGCTGGAACAACCTGTGGCCAACGGGACATGTCAGGCACTGCTTCCACACATGGAACCACTTTATTTGGGAGCCTGGGCCAGAGCATGATGAACTGGTCTCTACCCTGCTGTCTGACTCAGAGGTGGAGGAAACTGGAAACATCAGGACAATGTGGATTACAAGTCTGAGAATCAGACATGCTGGGAACCTGAAAACCAGAAGGACAACAACAATGTGGCTCAGTGCACAAGGACAACCTCTTAGTGCCAGAAAAATCATGTAACAACTAAAGACTTTGTTTGTCCCATTGGGTCAGAGTGCATTATTGTCATTAGGAACATTCTTAGGGTAGCTAGAACACAGGACTTCTCCCTGGGCTTGAGTCAAATAATACTTGTCCCCCTAACACACACACACACACACACACACACACACACACACACACACACACACACACCTATGGGCACATTACTCTGTGAAATCAATTAAAAATGGACATAAGCTTGGAAGAGAAAAACAGAGCTCAACAGGAGAGGAAGATAAAAGAATAAGGCTTTATCAATTTTTCATGGTGCATAGTAAGTAGGGGTTTGTGTTGGTTGAATGAATGTAAAACCATGGGACTGTAAAACCATTTTTCTTTTTTAAAGGCTGCTGGTGGAGCTAATATTTTTTTTCCCTTTCACACATCTTCCTTGTAAGAGTCATCCTCCCTGTTCCCCATCAACACCAATGCTATCTTCTTATCCCCCATCCACCCAAAGCAACAAAAACACAGAACCCAGGGTAATCCCACTCTTTCAGAGACTTCTTCAACTTATAACTCTTTATCTCTAGTGCCTACATAGTTCCTGGCAAAATAAGAAATGACAATATGGTAACAACAGCTAACAAGAAGCACTGTGCTAAGGGTTCCAGAGAAAAATGTATCTTTTGGTTCTGAAGAAATAGAAGGAGGTATAGTTAATATCCCTATTTTAAAGATAGGGAAACTGAGGTTTAAAGATTAACTTGTCCAAGATTATGATGTAGGAAATGAAACTGTTCATCTGACTCCAGAATCTATGTTTGCAATGATTTTTCTACGATTCAGGAATAGTTTTTAACCCCCCCCCACTTGATCTACAGATTCAAGTACAATCTCCATTGAAATCTCAAGGCTCTTTTGCAGAAATTGACAAACGGATCCTGGAATTTATGTGGAAATGTAAGAAACCCAACATAGTCAAAATAATCTTGAAAAGCAAAAAAGAAATAGAGGACTTCTATTCCTAGTTTACAAAACTTACTATAAAGTTGTAGTAATCACTTTTTAGTCAACTGATATTTGGTAATGATGCCAAGACAATTCGATGAGAAGGTTAGCCTTTTCAAAAATGGTGCTAGGACAACTTGATATCCATAGGCAACACAATGAATTTAGACCTTTATCTCCTATCATACACAAAAATTAAATCAATGTATCATAAATCTAAATAGAAGAGCTAAAACTCTAAAGCTTTTAGAAGAATATAGGAGAAAATTTTTGTGACCTTAAAGTAGACAAAGACTTCTTAGCTACAACATCAAATGCATAATCCATTAAAAAATCGATAAACTGGACTTAGTAAAAACCAAAATTTTTGTATTTCAAAAGAAACTATTAAGAAAATGAAAAGATAAGCCACAGACTGGGAAGAATATTTGGAAATAAGCTATCTGACAAAGAACTTGTATCTAGAACATATAAAAAACTCATACAACACAACAATAAGAAGGCAAATAACCCAATTCAAAATGGGTAACATATTTGAATAGATATCTTGCCAAAAATGATATCCAGATGGCCAATGAGCTCATGAAAAAACAAAACGCTCAACATCATTAGTCAGTAGGGAAATGCAAATTAGAATGCTCACTAGAATAGATAATAATGTGTGTTGGTGAGGAGATGGAGAAATTAGAATCCTCATATATTACTAATGAGAATATAAATAGTACAATCACTTTGAAAAATAGCCTGACAATTTCTTTCAAATTTAAACATAAATTTACATCTAAGTCTTATGTGGATATCTCTTGGATAGACCCCCAGGTGTAAAATTACTAGGTTCTTGGGAATCCAAGGTATCTATGCAAGGGAAATGCAAACCTATGTCCACACAAAGGCGTACATGTAAATTCTCACAGCATTATGATTCATAATAGTCTCGAACTGGAAACTGAGGAATAGATAAATAAAAGTGGTGCATTCACACAATGGAATACTATTCAGCAATAGAGAGGAATGAAATACTGGTAATATGTATGAACTTCAAGAAGATTATGCTAAGTGGAAAGAGCCAAATGTAAAAGACCACATATTATATAATTCCATTTATATGAACAATCTAGAAAAGGTAAGTCTATAGAGACAGAAAATAAATGGTTGTCTAGGGCCAATTGCACTTTGAACAGAATTTTATTATACTTATCATATTGAATTATAGTTCTTTTTTTTAAAGATTTTATTTATTTATTTGACAGAGAGAGACACAGTGAGAGAGGGAACACAAGCAGGGGGAGTGGGAGAGGGAGAAGCAGGCTTCCCAGTGAGCAGGGAGCACGATGCAGGTCTTGATCCCAGGACCCTGGGATCATGACCTGAGCAGAAGGCAGACGCTTAACGACTGAGCCACCCAGGTGCCCTGAATTATAGTTCATTTTTGCATATGAATTCTCACTGGGCTATATGTATCTTCGAATTTTTTGTATTCCTCATGTTTATCAGCAAGCCCAGTACATAACAAGCATTTGACATATACCTTTTGGGTTTTTTTTTTAAGACTTTATTTATTTATTTGAGAGAGAGAGCATGAGCAGGGGAGGGGCAGAGGGAGACGCAGGCTCCCGCTGAGCAGGGAGCCCAATGCGGGACTTGATCCCAGGCCCTGGGATCATGACCTGGGCCAAAGGCAGACGCTTAACTGACGAGCCACCCAGGCGCCCCAGCAACATATACCTTTTGAATGAATAAATAAATATATGAATGAATGGACAGTTTTGAATTTAATTATAAACCTTGGGCCTATTTTATATAAATTTAGCCAATCTGTCAGTCATCCTTGTATATTGTGAGAACAAAAATATTTCGGTTCTTGAGAACTTTCAGATAAATAACCAGTTGAATTTTCAGTCTTTTTGATTTTAGTTGACCTAATCATGATTTTAAAACCTCAGTCTCCAGGGCAGGAAACGTAGAGTGCTAAATTCTTAAAGTGGCATTAAATCTCATCTTCCTGGTTCATGGGGGGAGGCCAACTGGTATTACTTAAATGTCAAGTCAGAACCCTGGAATGCTAATAGCTGTATTCCCATTGATGATTTTCAAGGATGAATGATAACTGCAGGTACACTGATGTCCAGAGATGAGATCCCAGTTTAGTGGTAGATGTGAAGATACTTTGTCAAAGCAGCAACCCAGGGAGTTGTGGTTCATGTTCACGCTGCAATGATAATGCTTGGATGTAAGCCGATGTTTCTGAAGAAGCTGAGGGGAGTTTCCTTATTGAAAATATTGACTAGTGGTATGGCTTTGTAGTTAGTGGACCTGGATCCAAACACAGCTCTCCATTCCCCACCAGTGATTGACTTTGCAGCAAGTTATTTAATTTCTTTGAACTTCAACATTCTTCTCTGTAAACAGTAGGTTATAATTTTTGTTCTTGGTATCTTGCAGTGTTTCTCAAACTACTGTGGTAAAGGACTAGATGTAAAAAAAATCTGTTGTAGATGGTTACTTTAAAAAATATAGAAAATATGAATTATTAAAAAAAACCCAAATTACAATCTTCATTTTTTTGTTTTGTTATTTGAATTCTAAAGACATAAATCTGGTTATAGGTATAGAAGCAATTAAAAGTAAGAAGGGTTGGTCCTGAGAAGTCTCAAAATCTCCTGCGAGGGCTTCAAAAGAGGCCGTTACAGGTTGTTTAGACAAGACTAACTTCCTCAGACAGAGAGGAAGGGCTGTTTCTGTTGGCAGAGAAAACATATCATTTGGAGTTGAAGGTTTCCAGCTTCATCAAAATCTGCTCCTATGTCTCTATCCCAAGTTGCGGGGTCATACTTCCTTTTCTTTTTCTTTTTTTTTTTAAGATTTTATTTATTTATTTGGCAGAGAGAGAGAGATCACAAACACGGGGGAGGGGTAGAGGGAGAAGCAGACTCCTGCTGAGCAGGGAGCCCGATGCGGGACTCGATTCTGGGACTCCAGGATCATGACCTGAGCCGAAGGCAGACGATTAATTGACTGAGCCACCAAGGCACCCCATCATACTTCCTTATCAATCAGTGCTCTAACTTTAACACCAGAGAATCTGTGAGATTAGGAACTAAATTTGTATTGTAATTCAGTCACTGTTGGAATTAGACAGACCTTTGGTTTGGTTTTCAGAAAACTTGGCGCTGCAGTTCTAGGAAATAAGGGTTTCCTTCAGATCATCATTCACTGTATATCCTTTTTGCAGAACTTCAGTTGAGAATTTAAAGCCCTCAACTCATTTTTTTCTTTCTCCATGTTCTTTAGTGTACTTACAAGCAAGCAACCGTTTCTTGATTAGAAATGCCTACTGGTGAGAATTTAAGCACTATTTTGGCACTGTATCCCATGAACAATCAGAGTTCACTTTACCATTTGAGACAGGTTATTAATTCCATTAAATGTGACTGTATCACAGAACCAATTAAAGTTAACTCAGATCCAGTTCAGAGAATCCATTTAAAATCTGTTTCAGTCAGGCTATGTATGATATACACAGATAGGTGTGTGTTTGTGTGACTATAAACCTTAACACCTAGGATACCTATAAGGAAACAAATTTTAAGCTTTCAAAAAGGTTAAGAAAAGGGATGTGAAAATTTTATTCAGGCTGGTTTGACTGTAACATTGTTTTTTGTTTTATAAAATAATTTTATAAAAGAGTCCATCAAGATACTATATAGAAAATACACCAAGGTAATATATATACATTTCATAAAAATAGAATACATCTTGGCAATTGCTTCCAGAGTCTGTTACCACCATGTACAGTGTATTGACGTTCAACATTTATGCTAATTTGAACATATAAGATTTTTAAGAAAAACAAAGAAAACTGTCCCATTGGTATTTGTAAAAGTTGTTTCCACTTGACTGGAAAATAAAATACTGGAATGTACAAGTTATGGAACTAACTGGAAGGAAGGTTACATCAAAGATCCATGCATGAACAATTATCTGAGGATGAAGCAATATTTTTTTTTCTATTATCTATTTCTATTTTCTATTATCATGGTTCAGCTCATTTCACAAAATCACTGAAAATAATATCCTTATTTTGGATGCTCAGTCCATGTGAACACTATTTGGTATCAAAGAAACATTCTAGAAGCTGTACTGTATTTCTAAAATGAGTGGTGTTTCTTTTTTCCCTTAAGGTGAAAATAGGTGTAGAAGTCCCATTATAAAGTATCAATACTTAAAAAAAAAAAAGCATCTTTATAAGTTACTTTATAAGCTTTGATCAAAACACATAGAAACCAGTTTTATTATTCTAAAAATGGCCAAATGCTCAAAAATTCACTTGGCTTCGAGTGAGTTATTTTTGTTTTCTTTTTTCTTTCTTTTAAGGAAAATGATCTTAGCTACTATGCTACTCTAAAACATCACTGTTAGGTCCTCCTGTGAGATGTTCAGAATAATCTTTGGAAAATAACTGCTCCAGTGTAATAAATAAAGAAAAATAACGAGGGACCTTTCTAGACCTTGCCAAAAGATATGACCATGGTGGGATCATGAAAATACCTCACCAGTACCAAAGAAGGCACACAAAAGAGAGCATAGCACCATTTTCAAGTTGCCAAGATTGCAACTGTGCAGGAGATGGTAATCTGGAAGGGGACTGGATTCCCATAATTAATGCAGTTTAAGGATGTGGATTAGGCTCTGGAGAGCTTCTTAGTATGGATAGGCAGACACAGCTATATATACTATGAATGTGGTCTGATACTCAATGGTCCCATTGGCACTGTAGGAAGAGGCTCGAACCCTCATGCGGTAGGTCTCTGGTTCTCGCAATGGTCGTGTTGTGTACACCACTCCTTTCAGGTTTTCATCCCTTAAGGCAAAAGGAACAGTCTGTTCCTCATCTACCATGAGGAAAGTTGTCCTGGGATGCATCACTCCATCCTGCGTGTATGCTACCAGCCGGATTAAATCTTGATTGGCAGCTATTCCAAATGGGAGGGAGACAAGTTTGTATTCCAAGGCATATGGGCTCAAGGCACATTCCAAATCATTGGGTGGACAGTTCTTGAGGCAGAACCTAAGGACAAAAAAACGCACAGAGTGCATATTGTTATCCGGCTTGGAAGCAGGAGAGGGCATGCGGCAGGTGACCATGATCCATGACAACTTTTAGGCATTAAAGGCTGTAGACAGTCTGACTGCGAGAGCAATAGGCCCACCCCATGTGCTATGCCACTAACTCAAACCAGATGCCAGATGCCTATGAGAGAATGCTGGTCTAGAGTCAAATATCTACCTCTCAGTTTCAGTAAAATCAGAAGTTTTTTTTTTCTTTTTTAAAGATTTTATTTATTTGACAGAGAGACAGAGAAAGAGGGAACACAAGCAGGGGGAGTGGGAGAGGGAGAAGCAGGCTTTCTGCTGAGCAGGGAGCCCAATGTGGGACTTGATCCCAGGACCCCGGGATCATGACCTGAGCCGAAGGCAGACACTTAACCGACTGAGCCAGCCAGGCACCCCAGAAGTTTTTGAACCACTTAAGTAAGTATGAGTACCAAAAGAGTGTCTCTAAAATGAAAAATTAGTTTTGGAAATAGAGGGATCTGTACATATACTGGAAACAAGTAGTTTTAAAAGAGAGGAATACAAGCTATTTTTAAATTGTAACATCTGTCCTGAGACTGAAAGCTGAAGTAGAATTTATTGATATTTGGTTTGTTTTCCTAAAAATAATAAAAGGTCAACTAAGATTCCTGGGGGGGGGGGGAAGCTGTTCCTTTTGTATTTGTTTTCCACATTATTTTAGATTAAAAATACTATATTTTCTTTTTTCAGAGCCCACACTGCCTGTTTTTGAGGCATCATGACTTTTAAATTGCCAGAAATCACTGGTAATGGAGAGTAAAATTTTTAAAAAAATGCACAAAGGACCATTTTCTGCAGATATGGATTCTTCAGTCATAGTATTTTTGGATGTTTCTTAAGTCAATATTTTTAATTTTCTCCCTCCCCTTCCTATTCCCCCTAAAGCAATTATGAATAGGTTTTTGCTGGATCTGGGGCAGTCCACACTTGATCATGTTACAGTAACTTGGTAGTCACTGCTGAGAGGAAAAGCAAAGTGTGAGCTCCAACCAGCACTTGGTTTCAGAACCACCTTCTTATTAGCAGGTCCTATTCATGATGATCATTATCTCTGTTTTCAAGCACCTCATTGACTTGGTACCTGAACAGAGTATGACATTTCTGTAAGAGGAGGGAGAAAATAGAAGAGTAGTTTATTCAGAACCCAGAAAAGATAGTGTTTCAGACAGCAGGGAATGTAAGCAAGACCATCTATGAGCGGGCAGACTGTTGACTCATCCTTGCTCATCTCCATTCTCTCATGGAGTCATGGTGAGTCATCATGATTACCGCCAAGGTTACTTCTTGGAATGCTCTAAGTGCTGAGAGCCCTTAAAACCCTGAGGCAACACAAATGGAAACTAGGAAATTTCAAAGGAGGTCAGGTTCTATCACCCCACAAAATGCTCGCTGCTGAGGCAGAATTCTAGATGTGGCATGGCGGATTACCTACTGGGGAGATGCTCCGGGAAAACACTGGCAGCCAACAGTGATAGTTTAGGTTACAGTAGCTGCTTCAGGATGAGCTCATTTCATACCCATTCATTGACTCCATATACCCCTGGGGTTATTGACTTCCTGTGAGTTACATGTGACTACAGACAGTGTATGTTGGTTGAGGAGAGAACGCTTTTCAAAAGTATTTCTGAGAAGAGAAGCCAAGACATACCCTGAAACAGGATCCCGTTGGTAGTTGGGTGGACAGGGGGTATCGATGCACTGGTAGCTTCCTCTCATGTTGAAGCACATGCGATTTGGCCCACAGCGCACACTCTGCTCCAGACACTCATCAACATCTAGCAACAGTACGAGGAACACAAGCGTCAGCAACTCGGGTCAGAGCAGGCCATGAGAGCAGGCGGTGTGGATATTTGACGGTAATGGCAAATCTCCATGAGTGAATCTGGTAGCCATACCTAAGCTTCTTCAACCACAAAATGGGATCCGGATACCTGGTGTGCTATTTCCCATATTGCTTTGAGTATAATTTTTAACATTTGTGAAAGGACATCGAAAAATAAAAGCTATAAAAGTAGAAGGGAAGCTATTAAGAACTCTGGTGTTTTTTGTATTTGGAAAATAGAGTGCATTTGAGTTTTGGAAAGCAAATAATACTTTAAATTCATGAGAAACAAGCTAAAAATTTAAAGGACGCTTGTGAACCTTTCTGTAAAGTGAAGAACCTCTTTAAAATGTGAGTGATCCTTCCTGATATTTTGTTTTATAAGTTCAAATTGTTGAGTGGGAGGTAGGGTAGTGGAAATTAAAGGAGTCAAGTTATAAACTCAAGTCAGTCATTTCTTGTGGACAGAGAGAATCTAGAAAAAAAAAAAAAAAAAGAAACCCAGGATCAAATGAATGACCCAAGAACCATAATCCAAGTTTAATCAAATCTGAACTGTGGAGAATCCATCCTCAGGGGTTATGGGCATGGGATAAGCTCTCTAAGGTAATAGCTCCCCCTTGGGTAGTGGGGAAAAATGCAAATGAAATGCTGTTTATTTTGTTGTTTTCTATACAAAGTTGTTAAATAAAAACACACTTAAATCACTATAATTAAAGAAACATCAAGATGGAGCTAAAGGAAACTTTTTCTGAGCTTTCTGAAAATGAATGTTTTGGAGCCATGATTTTTAACTTAGGGTCCATATTCGAGCATCAGGGGATTTGTGAATGAAAATCTTTTTGTGTGTGGGTATATGAGTGTGTGCGTGTGAGAGAGAGCGAGAGACAGGGACAAAGACAGATGGAGAGACAGAGAGCACAACATTGCGACTGATGGATTTTCTGGGAAGAGGGTCCATAGAGTTCTACAAAATTTTTAAGGGATTTTGAGATCCTAATGTTAAGAACCATATTTTACAGCAATCATTTCCAACGGTGGTACCTGCATTCCCCTGGTGGTGCATGGAAGCTTTCCAGCAGTAGGAGAGCAGGCAAATATTTCAGGCAATCATTTTCATCCAGAAACTTATTTCCCTAAGTTCTACTTTCTAAAAGCACTCTACCTGAGAACTTCCTGTGGCCTGGAATTCTCCTGTCCCCATTCCCATTTTATATCCTTCTGCTTTAGTGGAAAGCTTTAGTGGAAAGCTTTCCACTAATCCCTAGTCTCTTTATGATACCCGGGTGTAAAATGCTTCAAGGCACATATGGAGGGTGAGAAAACTGGTTATTTGTATTGATGGTGGCAGGCCTTATTTTATCATGGCTACAAACCAGTGGTCTTAGCTCTCTATTTTAAATTAGATTTCAGAAGTGAGCTGGTTGTCATGGGAACACCTACTAGCACTTTTACTTGAACAGAAAAATGACCTTAGACTTTTTCTGACAGTCAAGCTGGTTGGTTTAACAAAGACTACAGGCTTTTAAATTATATAGTGATCATTCCCCATTAACAGGGTTATCTATAGCTCCAAAGTATTGATGAAAATATATTTAAAGCACATGTACATCAAAGCCAGAATTCACATCCTATACAACAATTTAAATGATAAGAAACTTTAGAAGTCAGTTTTAAAACGTATGAATGAAGTATAAGGTTTCAAATTTTTTTGGAGTAGGCAAGCAAAAAATTGAAGACTACTTATTTTAAAGTCTTAAGTCAATTGGCTGCATACAGGCACTTATAATACTCCTCTTTTAGTATTTTAATAAACATAGATTCTGATGTACGGGAGGGAACAATTACAATTAATTGGGCCCAAAGCAGTTCTCTGCAGAGGTAGGAACTAAAGGTCAAATGCACTTTCATCATGGAATCAGTGCCAAGACAAATGGGCATGTGAAACTATTGTTATCATTTCATAGTAGTAGGTGACTTGGTATCTGCATAATGGTATGTATGTTGGGTTGGGTTAAAGTTGTAAGTTCTTTTGTGAATTCTTAATAACTTGAAATCTTGCTATCAAAAAAATAGAAAGGAGAGAAGCAGTTCCAAGAGACAGTATATTAATTATGGACAATAAATGTTAAATTTTATTTCTGAATTATTTACCATTTCTGTCTCAAAAGTGAGAATTTTAGATTTGGTTCCAAATATATTGTTTCCTAAGGAAATGACAGACAGTGTGATGATTTACTTTAAACTTGCTAGTAGTTTGCATAAAGTAAAAAGACATTGAGCTAGAGTGATATGGAGTAAGTCACTTACTTGACTTTTTAGTTACTTAGATGTGCTGATAATAACATAATGTGCTTTCTATGACTAATTTTATATTAGGACTAATTATCCTACAGGAATACAACACAGTGTGAAATTTATATTTCAGTTAAATCTTGCCTATGGTCTCTGTGAACAAAGTTCTAATTATGATTTTATCTGTCAGAAGGGCATTATCTCCTTGGCAAAATGAGACTGTCTCAGAATGAAGTGAAAAGCCCTTTAGGAAAATGTGAAAGAAATTTAATTAGCCTTATCTTCTTTTTTTCTCTTAAAAAACATTCCCTTCACACTTATCCACCAAATTTCATTTTAGCTCTAATTTTTATGGTGAATTCCTGCAGGCACATGGAAGCCGGTGAGCTGCAGGGGCCCATGGAAATGGTGGCGCGGAGACCAGAATCTGGACACATGCCCGTATGCACAGTAAGAGTAGCTATCTTATCACAGATTTCCAATGGTTGAATATGAATCTACAAAAAGATATCAAAATCTAATATTCAAAGTGTTTGCCTTTAGCTCCATAACAATGAACACTTCCCATTGAAAAACTTTCTTAAGTATTTGAACTTCTGGAAGGTGGATTTCTTTGTCTTCTGTCTACAGCTATCTCCTCAGGCTTAAGCACCCTATAAGCATTCACTCTACTCATTTAGTCTACTGCCTGGTCCTAAAAAGAGAAGCCAGAAAAGATGTAGAAATCATGCTGTCTTCTGTTAGCTGACAATGTGAGGATGTCTAGTTTTTATTAAATATTATGAGAAAATTACTACGGTAGAAATTAAAGGACAGGCATTTTATAATCTAAATATTATATAAGAAAAGATTACCAAGATGAGCTGAAAAAACTTTTATATTAATAGTTTTAGAACATATGAATGTATTTAACCAAGTGCTTCTGGATACATTAAACAACAATTCAGGATAAACAGACTTGAAACATTTGTCTTATAGAAAGAATAATTTGGATTCTTGATAACATTATGGATTACTTTTTAAAAACTTGGATAGATTAGAACACTCATTTCAAATGCAAGGCCAATAAAGTGTTTCTAAATGTTCAGAATTTGATTAGTGGGGCTTAAAATTAACAGAAAGATCTTTTGTTTCTCCTCTCCGCTTCTTGGGCAAATCATGATCAATCATGTTTTTTGTTTTTCATTTTGTAGTCTGCTGACTTCCACTTTTGACTAGAGTTTCTGTCCTTGTTCAATGTCAAATTCACTTTAATTTCCTTTTTGTCACTGACATTTTAATCACTAATGTACAAAGCTTCAAAAATGCACATGTAAATGAAAATCAACTTTTTTTCCCTCTCATAAATGCCCAAAACACTTCCTAAAGCTATAAAAAGACTCCAAGTTATTCTTCAGATTAAAGACTGCTTTAAAAGATGTAATTGTTTTCTCTCAAGTTTTTTCTAAAAACCACAAAAATATGTAACCCATTTAAATCGCAAACATTTCAAGTGACACCTGTTTCTGATTTGTTCACATTATTTTCCACTCTCTGAAGCACAACTGAAAGCTGAAAAATGTTTTGAACCGAATGAGCAGCTAGGACAATTAAGGAACAAACTGGCATAATTTAGAAAAAAAAATCCTTTAATGAGGATATGACATAATATAGCATTTAAAAATCTGGCCAAGGGGTTTTGTAGTTTGGTTGGTTGTTCCAAATGCTTCCTTCCTTGGTGCCTGGTGCACTCACAGGAAGTGTAGTGTTAATGTTGGGTATTGCCACCTCTTCAGAGGATTCTTGGCATGACAATCTGGGGAAAGTTATAAAGCATGGACAGTGTAAATGCTCTCACCTCACCCTGCTGCCACAGTAAAATGACCCTGGTGTTCATAGCATGACAGGAGAGACAAAGGACCACTCTAGACATTATGAAATCTGTGATCAAGTCCTACCCTTGTGCTTGATTATTCTAGAACATTCATGCTCACATCATCACTCTGAGAATTAGTTTTATTATCTGGAGGATGGGTACAAATTATTGCCCTTGACATAGCCGTACTGTTGATTAAAGTGAGTTAATAATTGCTTTGGGAAAACATGACTTTAATATCAATGTGTGATTCTCATACTTCAAGTCTCAGTAGAAAGTTCTGCATAGGGTAAGTTCTTAACAAGCATTTGTGACAGATGGCTGGGAGCAAAGGTTATTATGGTGTTTACTTTACTTCTCCAGTCCACATGGTCCAGTGGGGGCTCTCAGGGAGGGAATGGGCAAAGGGGTGTGAGATTGGTGGAAGCTCATGGAACTCAGGTGACCCTCTTGCCCTTCCAGGGTCTTGCTTCCTGGAGCACCCTTTCCATGACCTGCATCCTAGCAAGTCTTCTGTGAATCTTCCAGAGAGGGCAAATTTAATCTAAATTCGATTGCTACTGATAATGCACTCTTTTGGAGATTTTATTTGATATGCTTTAGAAAAGGATATAGGTTGTAAGTGACAGAAATTAATAAAATTCAGAGGCTTGTTAATACTTATATAATACTTTTGATTTTGACCACAAAATTGAAGGGATTTCTTAGAAGATTTTTAAGATTTATATAAGTTTTTATTTCTTTTTGATCTGAGTATGCATTGCAACATAATATACCTTATCAAAGCAAAATGTCCTTTTCACATTTTTGTGTAAAGAGGGTAATATTGAGATTGATAGTTTTTTTCTTTCTACCGTCACTACACATTGTCCCAAACTCTGTTGTAGTACCTACAACCCTGTATATTACCGCTTTTATTTACATGTCTGTTTCCACTGGACTAAGATATCAAAGGGAAGAGACTATATTATTCATTTGTTTAAACCTTTTGCATTCTGCAATGCTAGCTCATGACTGTTCCACATCATTTGCAGACTCAAAGAATAGATCATTTAATCAATTACCCACGGTTGGCCAAGACAAAAAAATAATGCTTAATACTGGAGTAAATTTACTGAGCTCTCTTTCTATTTCTTCTTTCATCTTGGTTGAACTTTTGAAAAGACATTTGAAGAGGTCTATTCCCACTTAGTTTTAAAAATATATAACATATCAAAAACTAATGATGTAATGTATGGTGATTAACATAACATAATAAAAAACATAGTAAAAAATATGTATATACAACATGAACTGGTTTAGAAATTCTTGCTCCTTCTATAAGACTACACCAAAAATGATTCTCAACTATTTTCCTCTACCTAACTGCTTTCTCTCCAGTTCTCCTACTTACAAAAGCAATGATAAATATGACCAATGGAATGAGAAGGAAGAGAAAGCAACCAGGAGAATAATTATTCAAAAAAAAAAAAAGAAGACATTTAATTTCTCACACTCTCCTATGTTGGTTTTAAGTCAAGTAGCAGCAATAAACATCCCAACATTTTCTCACCTTGACAAGTCTTTCCATTGAGCATGAGTTGATAGCCAGGCGGACAGATACAGTGATAGCTCCCAAAGGTATTTTTACACTCGTGCTGGCAAATGTCTCTATTTTCACATTCATCAATATCTGTGCAGAAAGAAAGCAGAGTGTATAACCGTGCAAAGCAAAGGCAGAAACTACGACAGAACCAATTACACGCAAGTTGTTGATAGACAATAGAAAAACTTCTTGGTGATTTTACACTCATGTGTTTAAACATGCTCAGAGCTGTTTTATATCAGAATCTGTTTTTAATGGAATCCAGTGTCAACTGTACTATTTCATAAAATAGGAATATCTCTTCTGTGTAGAATTGTATATGAGCTGAGGGAATTGGCCAGTTTGGGAACTGGCCAATTTCTATATTAGTTAAGCAAGGCTGGGATGGCAGATGAAACAGATTTGTACAAGATCCTAAACCACCAAAGTACTAAACTCTTGACAGAATAGTAGAACTTATCGAAAAGACAGTTTCTATTGAGGTTAATTGGAACAAGGAATTTTATTTTATTTAAACTTTAGCCACCTCTCTCTCTCCCTGCACGTGCTCCCACCATCCATGCATTACTTTCCCATAAAGAGATACCAAGTGGAGGTGTTTTTAATTTTGTGATAAGAATATTCATTAAACTTCATACAACTGTAAAGTACGAATGGCAACAACATATCTATAGTTGGGCAGGCCGCTTTATTTCTCAAGATCTCAGTCATTTCTTTTGTCAAAAGGACTCACTGATACGATCTCTCTACTGCACAGAATTGTTTGAAGGTTCATATATCATAATATATGGGGAAGCATCTTATAATAAAGAGCTATCTATCTGCTATTATTAAACAAAGCCAGGAAAGTAGCAATAACAAGGAGAGGGGAATGGGTGATGATTAAAAATTCATTGCTATTTGCTTTCAGGATAAGGGAGGTAATTTGGGGTGCCTCAGATTTCTTATCCCAGTTGTGTTTTGCTCAGACCAATGTTAGAATTTGTTCAGAGTCCCACCGACCAGTGGAAGAATGAAGAGAGAACATGATGTGAAGTGGGAGCAGGAGTGCTGTAGGGTGGAAGCAGAGAGAAGACAAGGTGAAAATTGGTGGGTGACTCAGAGCAAAGGGATGTGTTCAACGTACATGTTTTGCATATGCTCAGAACATAATTGCAAAGGTTCAAAATCTGTTCATGATGAAATCTCATCAAATATTTGTTACTGTTTTTGCCCCACTGTGAACCAAAGCATTTATTCCACAACTTGTGTGTTATTTTTACTTTTTCCCTTTACAATCTGCTTCCACCCAAAATCATCACAGAAATGTCAATGATGTGGAACTCCAAGAAGTCAGTTGACTCTTCCCAGAGTATGAATTTCAAAGTGGCCCCAAATGTGATTTCTGCATTCAGAGGCAACACAATGTTCATTTCTCCTGTTAAGCATTGGAATCATTTCCTTAAAAAGCTAAATTTTAGCCTGAGTCTAACAAGATTGCATAGTGTTAATCTGTATCTTTTGTGAGGTGTCTATCCCAGATGGTTAATTAAAGGCATTTGGTGTTTATTTCAAGTTGCTTGTTACATAATTCCAAAGCCGCCTGCAGTCTTAGTGTAAATTTCTTTATTAGTATGTACACTATAAAATAGTCACCATATTTTAAGAAATATTTCTAAATGTCTATTAACTGCCCCCAAATAAAACTCAAACATACAGTAATTGATTCGATATGGAAGTTTACTTCAGATTTTCCAAGACTGGTCCTCTGAAATAGTAGCTGCCTCAGCCAATGGTTTGGGAAGATAATTCTTATAAACATAGTATTAGTGTAATATAAACACAAAGACACAGAAAACATTTATGAGACTCTACTGTGAAACTGCAGAGTTTAGATAGTGATGAAGAAATAGAGAAGGGGGTTATTAATCAGGGATGCTTTCTTAAAATGACTGGGACATTCAGATGATTTAAAAGAAATCAGCTGGATGGTGTACGGTGTGGGGAATATGGTTTAATTCATGTGTCACAGCCTAGACAAGGGTTTGGGGCAGGAGGGTATATGCAGAAGAGAAGAGCTTGTCTACGATGAAGTCAGAGAGTGGGAGGATAACTGGAGATGAAACCCCTTAGTGGGAATGACTATTTGGAAGAAACTTTGAAAGACAACATGTCAAATTTTAATTCTATCAATTAAAAAATGGTGAAAAGTTTTAACTAACAAAGAGTCAGGTCAAAATCGTGGACATGAAAAATTACCAATGCTCAGAATGGTTTGGAGCAGGTTGAGAGTGGTGTTTGACATCCTCACAAGGATTGTGGAGTCCACACGGTTAGGAATTAAGTAGCATTTGACCATATGGACTAAAGGGAGAGAACTGGTAATGAACGCATTAATGTTTGAAGTTCAAAGAGTAAAAAGAACTAGCATTGTCGACAGTTTAAGACACTGATCACAGGGAGAAGGTTTCATGTGCATCATATTAACCTTCAGGTCCATCAAGACATCTAGACAGAAAAGTTCTGGGAAAATATAGACTTAAAGAGAAAAGTTTAAAGTTTAAGTATCCAGTGGGTCGGGGGTCCAGCTGATAGAGGTGATATGGGAGGCTGGGTCCACAGAAGAGTGATTAAGGAAGCATGTCTGAGAAGATAATGATGCAGGAACAGGGCTTGGGGTGAAGGGTAGGAAAAAAATGATGAAAACTGAAGTCAGAAAAAGATATTTTAAAAATGTTTATAAGAAATGTGTAACAGAAAGGATATTTAGGCAAGAATAAGTGAAGTGTAGAATACTTAAGAATAAGTGCAAGAAAATGAAGTTGGCATGGGGGGGTCTTTAAATTTAAACAAAATTTCTTTCTTCCAGCCTTCCTCTCTAGCTTCCTTGCTTTCTTCTGTCATCTAACTGAGAGTGGGGCTAATTGGTGTTTGCTAATTTCTCTTGGCACATAGCTCAATGGCATGCAAACTGTGGATACTCACAGAAAATTGAATTAAATGAATGACAGATGGTAATGTTTGCAACCTAACTGAAAACAAAGTCTCAATTATTGAGTTGGAAATTACACTTCACTTTTGTAAACAAATTAAATTGTAGATGAGTTTAGATAAAGATACTGAAAGCACATATTTTAGAGCAATGAAAGCAACCTAATTTTGTCCTGGCTCACATTATCTTTTCAGTGATTTACATATATACAAAACGTCAAACTGACAAATTCCACGGGGAGTGTGGGTCAACAGTCAACACCGTTTTGGTTGTCATATAGAACAAGCAGTTGACTGAGTCGTTGAAAGTTTCACTTTTAACCCACTGCTTTGGCATTGACCAGGTACATCCATAATCTGATGGTATTATATTTGTGGCAATACTCATATTCTCTTTAAAAAAATGTATTCTGAATGCCACTGAAATTTATTTCTACATAGCATTAAATTTAATTACACTTTCAGGAGTGGTCAAAGAGAGAAACTGTCAATATAGAACAATTAATTATCAGAATGTACACATGTAAATACATCATTTACTTGAATAAATTTTGTAGTAGTTTTAGGTGCCAGAGGAAATGTCTTGGAACTTTGAGTCATCCCAGAGTTGAGATCAGATGTAGTTCACTGCACCCAAATGACCACCGGTGCTGTGCATATGTTTAGACTCTGGCCCATAAGTGAGCCCACCGAAAGGAAATGTAATATGGCCGACATTTACCTACACATGTGTCACGGCTCGCCTCGGAGCCTTCAGGGCAAGTTTTCCTAATAGTCCTTCTAGTCCTGGAGAGAGATGTTCTGCTGTTTCTATACTCTGAGTAGGAGCTGTAGAGATGTGAGTACTGTCTGTAATGCTGTTGAGGTTGATAGTTGTTTCTCACAGGGGAGAACCGTGCAAGGTTATAGCTACTGTACTGAGTGCCATAATGAGGCAGCCTCTCCAATCCAGCGCAAGATTTCCCGTCCCCTAATAAATGTTGTCCTGGTGGACAGATACACTTGAAGCTGCCGGGGGTGTTGGAGCACTGATATGCACAAGGCTTAAGCACCTGTTCACATTCATTAATGTCTGCTCGTGTGCCATGATACATAAAAAAGAGAAAAAAAAAACAAACAAACACATACACACACACAAAACACAGGAATCAAGAATCAGTCTCTGGAACAAACTGAAGACATTATGTTACCCTCCAAAGCTACGGATACAGTAATTTCTCAATTGTTGTGAACTTTAGAGAAAGCTTTAATCATTCACTTATGAATACACTGAAGCGTTCTAGGACTTCTCCTAAAGATTGCTTCATGTGTACAGTAGAAACATAAAGGGTCATATGGGAAAATGTGGTCTTGAATCCAGAAAAACTAGAGTTCAAAGCTAATGCAGATCTTAATTCTGTTGGTGGAGGGAAGGACTCAATCACATTTCTAGTTTGCTTTTTATTATAACATTCTCACTGGTACTTCCAATCTTCCATGCAATTACAAGCTTCAGATGTGATAATATTGGTACAACTACTAACATTTTTTCTTTTATTTCTTTTGAATCAATAAATATTATTTAATAATCAAGCCAATCACATTTTTTACAAAAATTTAAAAAGAAAGGAATTAAGACAGAATTATTTCTTACTAAGATATAAACTCACAAAGTACATAAAATTAAAAAAAGGTTATTTTTCTTCCTTCCTAGGTCACCATATAGTATGCACTCCCAACTTTTCCTGTAAATTGGAAAAGCAAATGAAAACCAGAGAACAAAACCAAATTCTTTAATTCATTACCACAGCGGCATGAAAGACAGCAACATGAATAAGCAGAATAAAAGTAGTAAATTTTGCTTTAAAAATTATTTTGGTAGGCAAAAGTTAAAATTAACATTTTAAATCTCTTTAAGGCAATGGCTCTGCCTTCTTCATTGATTTATTTCCCAGTCCAAGGCCTGACATTCAAGTTCAGGTCAAATTAGTGAACAAATAAACATATTTCATTCTGCTAGGTCACTGCTATGACTAATCAAGTTGTTAAGTTATATATAAATTACAATATCTAAACAGAAGACTAAAATGATATGTTATGTACTTCTGCTATTAGAGAATGTTTATTTTAAAAGTGTTTCTATTAATTGTATTACTTTCAACATTTGCTCTGTGCAAAGTACCAGGCTAGGATTGCATAAAGACAGAACTAAGTCTTTATGAAAGAATTTGCTATAAATCATTGTTAAGTAGACAACCAAGGCAACCAATTTTAAAAGCATAGTATGCAAACCAGAAGCCAGTATTTAAAGCCCACACCTTTTTTTTTTTTTTTTTGCTGTACTTAAATATTCCGGGAGGAATATAATTTCATAGGTCAGTTTTCAGTTTTTGATTATAAGTACATTAATTAAAAAGAAGCATATGGTTACCTTCTTACAGATCTCTTCTACTGTCTGTTACCTGACTTATTTACATTCAGTTATAACTAAGATAGAAATAAATAGGCAATTGGGAGAATTGAGTGAGATTCTTAGCACAGGAAATGGCACACAGTAAGCACTAAATATATGGTAAAGTAATAATTATCAACTTACTTAAAACTGTGTATTCACATTTTAATCCCTCATGCTTAAACCTTCGTATTACACTCAATTATGCTTCATATTCAACTAGAATGCATCTGTGCAAATATTTACGCCATGTGCATAGAAAGATCATCAATGAGATAACCTTCATAATTAAGTCGCCATGGTAACTATATTGGAACCTCACTCTGTTACGTGTAGTGTATAGTAAGCACTCTGTAAATGGCGATTATTATCACTTTAAATGTCAGTGCAAACTGAACTCAATGAAAAATCTTTAAGAAGTAATTCAAATTATGTTATAAATTACTTACACCAACTTAACACATTTTCCAATTGTCCCAAGAAAACATTTGAGATTAGAGAGTGGTCCTGATCAAGTTGGTAAGGCTAAGAAATTATGTTAGGAGCTTTATTACTCAGTAAGAGTTCCTGGGAACTTACCCATACAGGGTCTTCCAACTCCTTGAGACCGGAAACCTCTGGGACACACACAGCGATAGCTGCCTCTCGTATTCTCACATATCTGGTTATATCTGCACTGATGGGTCCCATCCTTACATTCATCAATATCTACAGACACAGAGGCAATAAAAAGTAATAACACTTCCTCTTTGAAAGCCTAAAGTCATTATATTTAAAACGAAAACTCTTTAGAATTGTCAACGGTCGCATTTCTCACCACGTGGCTGAGACCTGGGTTCAAGTTCAAGCTCTGACACTTATTAATTGGCTCCTTTTCCTTCTCTTGCTGCCGATTGTGGTTCTGAGCTTTGTAGCCCTCTTCTCTCCACCCCCTCCACCTTCGGCTGTCTTGTTTATACCAGTGACTCTAGTAAGCTTGTTGATGGAGACTTACGGCAATAGTACCACACTGTGTCTTATCTACAACCCCGTATTTCTAGCTGCTGGCTGGTCCTCTCCATGTCCATCTTTTACCAGTACTCAAACCCCACATGTCCTCAGTGTCTTTTTTTTTTAAGATTTTTATTTATTTATTTGAGAAAGAGAGTGCAGAGCGAGAAAGAGAGAGAAAGAAAGAGAAAGAACGAGCAGGGAGAGGGAGAGGGAGAGACAGACAGAAGCAGACTCCTTGCTGAGCAGGGAGCCCAATGCAAGGCTTGATCCTGGGGCCCTGGGATCATGACCTGAGCCAAAGACAAACACTTAACCCACTGAGCCACCCAAGCACCCAAGAAGGATGAATTTTAACCTGTTTTCTCCAAGCCCAGCCCTTTTCCCCTTCTATGGGACTCTCCTTCCTTTTTCCACCACGTCCACCTATTATTACCCTTCCATTCAAGGCGATATTTAAATGTGATCACTGCCATGACATCTATTAGATAGATCACTCTTTTTTTTTTGATGTTTGTTTTATTTTTTTAAAATTTTTTATTGTTATGTTAATCACCATATATTATATCATTTGTTTTTGATGTAGTGTTCCATGATTCATTGTTTGTTCATAACACCCAGTGCTCCATGCAGAATGTGCCCTCTTTAATACCCATCACCAGGCTAACCCATCCCCCCCCACCCTCCTCCCCTCTAGAACCCTCAGTTTGTTTTTCAGAGTCCATCATCTCTCATGGTTCGTCTCCCCCTCTGACTTACTCCCCTTCATTCTTCCTCTCCTGCTATCTTCTTCTTTTTCTTTTTTCTTAAAATATGTTGCATTATTTGTTTCAGAAGTACAGATCTGTGATTCAACAGTCTTGCACAATTCACAGTGCTCACCGTAGCACATACCCTCCCCAATGTCTTTCAAGTACTCTCGTACAATTTTATTTGTACCTCTTCTATGGCATTTCATTCTCCCTTGTACTACAGTATTTTTTTTCTTTTGGTGAGGAAAGTGGAATTAGCCAATCTATTCCAGTAGATTGTAGGGGCATGAGAGGAGGAATGCTATCTGTTTCATTTTTATTTTATAGTTGTGTTAATTAAGGCAGACTGGCACAGAAAGAACGAACTTAGGGGGAGAATATAATTTATTTGTCTGGTCATTCATTTGACACTGAAAGAATATTCAGTTCTAAAATAAAATATTATGAACTTTTAATAAATCTGTATAAGCTTTTCTTAACCACCTGTGAAATTCTAAACATACAAACACTGAATTTCATAGACATAATGTGAAATAATATTAATTTGTGTAGACATTAAACTGTGTAAAGCAAACGTGTAATTGATGGGAGCTCAAAATGGTAATAAGCTTCCATGGTGAGCTTCCATTTCTTGGTATAGCCATGAGCCTGGGACCCCACAGTTCAAACATACTAGAAGTGGGAGTAAAAAACCTGTGATAAAATAAAAATTTCCTTGTGAGATTAAATTTACTTTAATCATTAGTCTTACAAACAGATGCCTTACTTGGGGTGTCAATGGCAGGTGGATCTCAGTCATTGAAATAGCCATACACTCACCAATGCAGGTTCCATTTTCGGCCTTGGTCATTCCGTTGGGACAAAGATCAATGCACTTATAGCCCCCACGGGTGTTCTTGCAGTGTTGATCTGGTCTGCATACATTCTGTCGACATTCATTCACGTCTTGATAAAAGAACAAAGGTAATGAAGATTGAGAAAATGATTTCTTCTACTTCGGAAATCATACCTTCGGATTTTAAGGATAAAGATGTTAATTATATAATTATTGTTTAAGGGTAAAGTGTTTAAATCCATCAAGGTAAGTAACACTATTTTAAAACAGAAGGATAAAAATTAAAAAAATAATTAGTCCACATACTTGGTAGCCATACCAACCACTACCTCCTCTTAGAAAAATAAACAAATAATATATATATATATATAACTTTATATATGTAACCATATATATTATGCTTTTGTGAAAAAAATTTAGTAAATCCAATAGGGAAATGCTAAAAAAAATTGTTATGTAATTAGAAAATGAAACCTGTAAAGGATAGCATTTGCTTCCACTTTGTTTTTGCATGGATTCCATACATGATGGAAAGAGGTATCCTACGTATGAATCCAGCCCAGGACACAGAATATGGATTAGATTGAATACCTAGAAATTACAAAGATGTCATTGCTTTGAATTTAAAGACATTTTCTTACCTATGCATTTTCTACCTTTGAGCTGATACCCAGGTTCACATCCACAGTGAAAACTTCCTATGGCATTGAAACAGCGGTGGTGACAGGGGCTTGATTCTTGACATTCATTAATGTCTGTTAAATAAAACAAAACTTTCATTATATGCTGTTAGGAAACTGAGTTAATTTATTTCAGATGTCTAACATTTTAATGATCTTTTATCATTATCATGTTTAAGATCTTTCCTAAAATGAATCCAATAAAATTGCTCTCATATGATCTGCCAGATAATTGACTGGATTAATTGCTGGAGGCCATATCTCTCTTCAAAGGTAGACATTTCCCAGTGATTTGGAACTATTTGGATGCAAGACTCCTCTACTTTAACTACCCTACCAGATGGCTCCCATGTCTGTTTCTAGGAAGTTTCAGCCCTGGAATGTTGCTGACAGACTGAAGATGGGGGTGGGGGTGGGGGTGGGGGTGGGGGTGGGGGTGGGGGGGGTAAAGCCAAGGTCTTCTGCAGTATCTTTTGCAATTGGCCTTTCTTTCCCATTTTCGCTGCTGTTAGCCTGATGCAGATCTTGACCACCTTGTGCCTGACGGCAGCAACTTTAGCATTTTTCCTCGTCTACAGTCATTGCCAAATTAATCTTCCCAACACCATGTGGGGCATGGTATAATAAAAAATGCAGGCATGAATTCCCCCAATTCATGTGCATTTGCCTGTTTTATGTACCTTTTCCAAAACTCTTCTTCTAGTTCCAGAAGAAAAGAGTGTTTGAGTGTTTGAGCTCTATAGCCCATCTCCTCCTTCCTCACCAAGATGAGGACTGTGGTCCATTGATCATTCACTCCTTGTGTGCATTTTTAAAGTTCTTCCTCCTTATGGTCATCTTTCCCATAACCCTACGGACATAATAAAATCTTTTCTACCCTAACAGTCCCTCTCTCAGGACTGTACTCATCTCAAGTTCCTTCTACTTCTCTACTGTTCTATTCCAAATCCTTCAAAGGAACAATAGCCATACTTAAGCTCTTTATGTCCCCATCTTACATTCTCAAACTCAAGGTTGCCTGTGTCTTATTTTGTACTTGTTTTCTATTTGAGCGCTTTTATTTATTTTTTTATTTTGGAAAAATTCTTAAAGTTTTTATTTAAATTCCAGTTAGTTAACAAACTGCATAATATTAGTTTCAGGTGTATGAGCTCTTTTACTCTTTCAAAATCTGCATGTTAATATAAATGCATAAATATGATCATGTGCTTCAAAAATATTTTCTTGGTGTAGTTTTTTCTTCTTCTTTTTTCTTGGCTTCCTTTATCCCTTTTTACCTTCTTGTCCACTAAAGCCAATCTGCACTGACAATCTAGTATAAATAATAACATATCTCTTCTGTGTACACATATATATCTCTATGTAAATATATAAATCCATTTCCTTTATCTTTGGTTATTGTTTGTTTTCTAGGCACATAATCTTTTCTATACAAGTTACGTATACTTTTCTACATTTTGGTGTTCTCACTCAACAACTCAACATGGAAACAGTTGAGCTGCATTTCATTCTTTATAATGGCTGCACAATGACTCATGGTGTGGATGTACCATAATTCATTCACTCTTTCTACTATTGATAGGCATTCCATTTTGTATCCACTATTTCTGCCTCCATGAAAAAACCCTGATAGCAGCTTTATTCAGAATTAAAGTTAAAACCTGGAAGCACCAGGATATCCTTCAGTAGCTGAATGGATTAATAAACTATAGTACATTAATACAATGGAATATTATTCAACACTGAAAAGAAAAGAGCTATCAACCCATGAAAAGACATGGAGGAAACTTAAATGCATATTATTAAGTAAAAAAAGACAATCTGAATAGGCTACATGCTATATGACATTCTGGAAAAAGTAAAACTACGGAAACAATAAAAAGCTCAATGGTTGCCAGAGGTTGAGGGAAGTGAGGGATGAATAGGCAAAGCACAGAGGATTTTTAGGGTAGGGAAACTATTCTTTATGATACTATAATATAGGATACATGTTATTATTTGTCAAAATCCATAGAGTGTACAACACCAAGAGTGCATCCTAATATAAATGATGAACTTTGGGTGATAATGATGTATCAGTGTGGGTTCATCTTTGGTAAGAATTTTGCCACTCTGGGTCAGGATGTTGATAGTAGGAGATGCTATGCAGGATTTGGGTCAGAGAGTACATGAGAAATTTCTTTACCTTCCACTCCGTTTTGCTGTGAACCTAAAACTTCTCTAAAAAATAAAGTCTATTAAAAATCCTGCAATAGGGCACCTGGGTGGCTCAGGTCCTGATCTCTGGGTCTTGGGATGGAGCCCCATATTGGGTTCCCGGCTCAGCAGGGAGTCTGCTTCTCCCTCTCCCTCTGCCTCTCCCTGCCACTCGTGCTCGGCCTCTCTCTCAAATGAATAAATAAAATCTTTAAAAAAATCCTGCAATAAATATCTGGTAGTCTTATGCAATGAAGTTTTATGAAATAGAATCTATTAAGATCGTGCTATATAATCTCTTCTCTCAAATATAATAGGCAAATGTAATCATTCAAAACCACTGTGCTATAAATCCATATAAAATAGCCATGGAATATTACATCTGAAAACCTTATCAAGGAACTCAATCTATAAAATGGAGTTTACATTAAATGATTCAAAAGGCAGAGGGTTTTAATTCTTAGTATAATGAAGATAAAGCAAGGAACTCTATTTTTATACCTTGGCAACTAAGCCCATCGGCAGTTCTTCGAAAGCCAATTCCACAACGGACCACACAGCGATAGGATCCAATGGTATTGTCACAGTCCTGACCAGCATGGCAGGTGTGTCCACCTAAAGCACACTCATCAATATCTGCAACAAAATGAGTCATTAAACTAAGGCAGGTTGACGAAAACCAACCCAAGAACCTGCTATGAAATGGGGATAAGAAAAGCAATAAATGATACTTGAAAATATATGAGAGCAAGAATGCTGAACAATTTGGTTGAGTCATTTCAGGTGGGTTAAGTTGATGACAAGCTCATAGGAGCATAGTGTGGTATCTTTGCAGACTAACCCATCCATTAAACCACTGACAGATTACGTGGCTTTATTTTTATTTTTTTTATAACTTAAAGAAATAAAACATTTTATTTTAAAAATTCCAAGTATGCTTCAAATGAAAACTGCCCATTTATTAAGCACCCACAAAGTTCCAAGCATTGTACAAAACATTAAAACATTTGTTCATACTCTTTTAGAGCAAAATTGCCTATTTTGTTGCACTCATTTTTGCATGGCGTTGACATTTTAGTCCCACTGTCAGAAAATGACCAGTTCTTCAACACTTCCTCAAGAAACAAGTTTCTGTTCCACAGAAGTAGATCATGCAGGAAGTTTCTCTGTCAACTGTTACACTTAATGTCCTCTCTCTCTCTGAAACCACCACCACCCCTTCCTCCTCTGAACCCTCCACCTCCACCTCCTCTTCTACCTGTGAAACCACCACCTCTACCACCTCGGCCACCTCCGCCTCTTCCTCCTCCTTGACCTCCCCTGCCACCACCTCTTGGAGGTCCCTTCTCACCTGGAGGTCGAGGTAAAAACCTCTGCAATGGTAGCAGTTTATATGGGTCTATATAAAACTTCTGCAGTTTTTTAAAGGAAGATGCCTTCATATTTTCGGACAATTTAACAGAAAAATAAAAATCTCTTCGTCCAAATATTTCATCCACTTTACCAATTGGTTCTTTGTTCTCTAAATAAACTGGAGCATTGAAATAAGGCACCTTATTTTCCTCTGTAGGACATTTACAAACTATGTCATCTTCACAGGGATGCAAGAACTCTCCCAATACGGCGCCACGTGCACGTCCGGCCTGGCTGCCAAATTACGTGGCTTTAAAAAAGCTACTTCTCCTATCTGACATCTCAGTTTTCTCATCTGTAAAGTGAGGATAATATCTGTCTCTTGGCATTGCTTTGAAAATTAAAGGAAATAATGTATATATGGTGCTCAATCCATACTGGAAATTCCATGAACGTTATTCCTCTCCCCTCCTAAACCCTTACTCTCTGTCTCTCTTTTGCATTTGGAAGGATGTCTCCTCGGACGTAGAGGAGAAATCCTTTCCTCTTTTCATCATTTTAAAATTTCCTTATAAACCAGATTCTCACACAATTCTAATTTTGAACTATATGTAGAGTCTGATAAAAACTGTTTTTTGGGGTGAGGGAATGGGCAAAATGGCTGAAATGGAGTGGGAGGTACAGACTTTCAGTTATGGAATGAATAAGTCATGGGAATAAGAGGTACAGCATGAGGAACACAATCAATGATACTGTAATAGTGGTGACTTGGGACAGATGGTAGCTGTACTTGTGGTGAACACAGCACAGTGTATAAATTTGTCAAATCCCTAAGTTGTACACCTGAAAATAACGTAACATTGTGTGTCAACTATATTCAAAAATAAAGCATTTTTTTAATGTTCCCAGAGTGCTACCAGGATTGTGCACTTTATTTAAGTTCTTTATAACGTCTTTATTTCTTAGTTTTGTCACTGTAAAATGAACACAATACTAGTCCTTCCTGTCTCTCCTCGTGTTGTGGGGAGGAAGTGAGAGGCTACAGTTTCCTTGCCTGTGCAGCGCCCCACGTGAAGGCAGTGTGGGAGCAGTGTTCCCTGTTCCTTTCTCAACCTGTCTGGAGATCTCTGTTTATTGTGAACATGGGGGCAGAAAGAGTAGGAAAGAGCATTGCTCTACCACCCTTTTCCCAGGCCAGAGCTTTCTGTGACCTTTGCTTGACTGTGTCTATTAGACTTAGCTTTGTGACTACCTTGACAAGTCCTTCCATCTGCAGCTATGGTGAGGCCTTTTGAGCAGGAGCAATAATAGGTTCCCACAGTATTGTGGCAGATCTGGGAGCAGGGACTCCCAGCTGCACATTCGTCTTCATCTGAAACAAGAAACAAAAAGGTCCAGTTCATATGTAAACCCCCTGCTTTCTAGGAGTTATTAAAGTCCATGAAAATAGTTGTTCATTAAACAGTTGCTTACAGAGGACAATGCATTGAATCAAATGTAACAGAAAATTCTCTAAGAGCCACAAAATAGAAACGCTACATAAAAATTAACTTTGGGTCCCCAAATTATCTTTGACAGTGACTAGATGTTTAGATTAATTCTAAAACAACAAGAAGACAGCTAAGATACAATGACCATTTCCTGTGACCTAAATGTTTTTTTACCTACCTTAACTCATTCCTCATAACATTCCTAGGAGACAGATATTTTTATTACTCTCCTCATTTTGCATGATACAGTTGAGGGACAAGGAGGTTAAGTAAATTGCCCAAGGTCACACAGGTCATTATTGGCAGAGCTGAAATTTGAACCTGGACAGTGTAGTTTCTAAAGACCACTTTTCTACCACTATCTACTATACTATATTGCCTACCGGTGAGAGAAAGGCACAGTGCATGCAAACTTGAGCTACTCCAGCCATTTACACAGCTGTTTACTTATCTGTGACCCTCTTGTACTAGAACTTGGATTGGATGAGCCTGGCTTAGTCAGTGGTCCTGCACAGTCCTGCCCTATCCTCTAAGCAAGTCTAGGATTAGGTGACTTAGAGTTGGATTATTATTATGTTTCACATCCAAGGCAATCAAATAACCAGACAGCGTCCAGTGTTTTGTCCCTATGCTCACTCCACCTCTGTACTTGATCATGATCCCTGACACACTTGATTGTGGTCAAATTGAAAGAGTACAGGTTTGCAGCTACCTTAAATTCAAATCTAGCTCTGACACTTGATAGCTGAGTGATCTTAGGCACCCCCCTTAACTTCACATCTCAACTTCCTTGCCTGTAAAATGGGACACTTACAACACTGTTGTGATAATTAAATGTCTAGCAAAATGGCAATAGATGTCCATTAAATGGATTCCATTACTAATATTTTTTATAAAAATAAAAATGTATTATTCCCGTTCTTACCAGCACAAAAGGGTCCAACTGAGTCTAAGGCAAATCCCAAGGGGCATTGATTACTGCGATCTCCTACCACAGAGAGAAAAGCCAAATTAACCGGCTTGTTAGAATGTAGAATGTTAGCACCTTGTTTCTTTCCAGGACACTCTTCCCTGGGAACATATGCCAAAGATGGAATACTTCACACAACAAATGCAATAGTTGAAAACAAGCAGGAATGGAAAACTTTTCCTGTTCCCCAACCAAGGACTAAATGAATCATAGTCCAGAGATTGTTGGCAAGCAGCCATTGGAAACAGATTTTCTGTTTGTTTACACTAATAAAAAAATGAAATAAAACAATTTTCTGATAATGAAAAGGATCCAAGATCAACGTGTATGCCAGGCATAACCACAGGTAAAGTCCTATTCCTCTAGCCATTACTTACTCTGTCTGTTTTAGAATTAGGAGCACTATTTTTAAGTCACTTAAAATAATTTATACCAGTGAAAACCAGAAGCTCTAATGAAGAAAACCTCTCCTTTTGTGGATCTTCTCCATTTCCAATGTGAAGCATCTGGGTCAAAGTCCCCTATGTGTGACCAAGTGTTTTCCTTTCCCATGTAGTCCAAGAAAGGGAAATAGGTATATTGTGATAGAACAGGTTTAAGGTAGATGTCAGAAACAAACATATTAACAAGAATAAATAAGCTATATAGGAATCTCTTTCCTTAGAAAGTAATTCTGCCTTGACTGGTTTAAGCAATTTAGCTAATATTTTTCAAACATTATTGACCTGTAGAAACTTAAATAAAACACCTTTTGAGTTACCAAAGTAATATGTGTGTGCATATGAGCGCACACACACAAACTAAAAGATAATCATTAAAATTATAAATTTCTTTTGAAGGAAATTTTATTTAAATCACATCGTATATTCAGTTCATTTTCAAGCTCTTAGAAATTATCTTTGATCTTCTTTCAATTCTAAATGCATAAAACCGTGCTTGTTTTTATTATTGTTTTAGGTACTTTTCATAAAGGGAGTCCAGGCATTAATTTTTCAAATTCATTTTACTTTGGAGAGTTTCTGATAACAATATTGTTTGAGCTTTGCTGTTCAAAACTGTTCTATATATCTATGTATCTGGAGAGTGTAAGAAACACTACTCCAATGAAAATTTCTTTGACTAAAAAGGAGAGTCCAATTTGCTATTTCTAGGTAACCAAACTGCTTAAAACCTTGATAAGAAAGCAGAGGTTCCTGATCCATTTCTACCGTGAGTATAAAAACGACCCTGACAGCAACTATTTTCCTGTATCTGGAGGAAAATGGGAAGAAGATGGATGAGACAGAAATGTCCAGCGCATCTCGCTATCTGGTTATTAAATGGTTGCTGTGTGTCACACAGTGCTGTGAGCTTCCTGCACTTTATTTCATTCAAACCTTACAACTCAGATGAGGAATTTGAGACAGAGATCATGTAAATTGCCTAAAGTCAAAGAGCTAATATAAACAAGAGCAAGGATTCAGATGTAAGTCTGTTTCAACCACTGAACTCAAGAATACAACCAGGTGGTCATTGTAATTCATGCTTCATTTTTATTTATTCACCGATTCATAAATTCCTTACTACAACCAGTATATTGTGTGGGGCACTGTGTTGGAGGTTATAATTGTAGAAAAGATGTGTCATATAAGTTATTATCTGATAGTAGCTTTAGATTTTAGGTTTTCAATGGGGGAGATATCTTCTATTAGGTAACATTTGGGATGTTTTGTGGAGATTCTTTGGTTGTTTTGATGATAGAGAGGCCTATTAAAATTTAGTGAGTGGGGCAGACCCTGGGGCAAGTTTTATAATACTGCAATGTTTGAGATAATGATGCAAGATGAAGATTTGTCCCTTGCCTTGAAAGATTTTCATGGAAGTGAGAAAGTTGTATGTAATTTTTGAAGACTAGAACGTATCTTCCACATATTAAACATTTTTTGTGTGATTAAAATATACAATGAATTTTCCAGGAATGCAACTATCCTATAAATTGATGGTTGACTGTACACTGTTTTATTCAATACATTACCAAGAATTATTAAATGTTAAAAAAAAATCACATCAGCGATCTATATATAGTTTCAGCCATTATGAATACTTCTCTTATATCTTCTAGTATAGTAATGTCTAAAGATTTTCATATTGAAATACAATGCTGAGTGGTTATCTTATTTTCAAATCTCTAACAATGCTAATTGGAAAATGGTACCTCATTGTTTTAGTTTGTATTTCTTTGCTTATTGGTGAGGTTAGACAGTTTTTCACATTCATTTGTCATTATTATTTCTTCCTTTGTGAATTTCCTGTTCACAGCCTTTATGTATTTTTTATTGGGGTGTTGTCTTTTTCTTATTAATTTTTTACAGTGCTTTTTATTTTAATTTTTTTTAAAGCAGGATCTACACCCATGTGGGGCTTGAACTTATGACCCCAAGATCAAGAGTCACATGCTCTACTGACTGAGCTAGCCAGGTGCCTTTTCTTATTGGTTTTTAAGAGACTTGTACATATTAAAGTTAATCATAGTTGTCTATAATATGTAAAGCAGATATTCTTTCTTGGTGTATATTTTAGCTTCTCAATTTTGTCATTTTCTCCCATCAAAAACTTAAAAAACTTATTTGTAGTTAAATTTATCTTTTCTTCATTGTTTCTGATGCCTTCTGATTAATTTGTAAAATATAAATATATTTTATAATTATATTTAAAAAATAAATCCATTTTATTTTAAAGATATAAAATTTAAAAAATTATATTGGTTTATGTTTGTGAGTTGACTTGACCAGCAGTTTCCAAATGCCAGTGTGCAGATCAGATACATTAGAATCATTTAGGGGTTGTGTTAAAAATACAGACTTCCAGGCCCTACCTTAGACTAGCTAAGCCAAAGCCTCTGTGCCTAGAAATATGAACTTTCATCAAGCTCTTCAGGTGATTCTAACTGCATTGTAATCATAGCTCTAGTCTAGACCCAATATAGAGGAAAAAACAAGGTGGTTAAGCAACCAAGAATGCAAGCTTGCCCCCTGGTGGTTACTTAAAAAGAAATTTTAAGTACCCAATTCTTGTAATTCACAGGAACCTCAACAAACAAATGTGCACAGATATCAGATGTAATTCATAAAATCATAGTATCTAAGAATAGTAAGGGGTTATAAATGTCCTATAGTGTGTTTTATTCTATTGTGAGATCCAGATTCTCCAACTACACCGTTACAGATCTTCAAGCAGTTCAGGCTTAGAGAATTTACATGATTGAGTAAAAAGTATACATGACTTTTAAAAATAATTTTAATTCTTCTTGTCCCAGATGCTGTAAATTCATTTTTAACCAAAGTCTCATGCAAAGTTGTCTTCTTTTAATTATATGGAGTAGTGGAAAAAGTAGAAACAGAAGTTATACCTGAAAAGTGGGCATTACTGAGGAAGAGAAACATAACTCTTCATTCCAGTGGCTCTTTTCCTTTGTCCCAGTGACCTGAACATGCATGACAACAGTAAAATGAGGTGGTGGTGGCAACATGGGAGTGGAGGTGGTGGGGGGCTAGGGGCTTCACTGCCTCTGAGGCTTCATGAATCTGTGATCATCTCAAAAAAATGTGAACATGTTCTCCTAGATTACTATGATCTCAAATTCAATGACACAGTTGATAGGTGTTGATGAAGAAAACAGTCACGTGCACAAGTGATGAAAATAAGAGTAAATTGAGAAAATGAGTGTTTAGTGTATCTGTTGAGCACGATAAAACAAAATGATATTTAAAATCTACCTGGATCTATTTTAGGAAAGCCAGCTCATAGCAAAGGCCAATATGAATCATTTTAACTGTACTCATAGGAGCAGAGAGTTCAGAGTTAAAGTCATTTAAATACTTAGTGTCTATAACATAACCACATGCAAGTATCTCCTAGCATCAAAACTTCATGAAACATGGGATGCTGATTGTTTGGGTGCCTATTATGACCAGAAAGAGATCTCAGTGCATAGACACATCAAAGAACTAGACAGCGTAGGAAGACCACTGATATCAAAGGTCATAGAACTATGCTTAGAGGGGTGCCTGGGTGGCTCAGTCATTAAGCGTCTGCCTTCGGCTCAGGTCATGATCCCAGGGTCTTGCGATTGAGCCCTGCATCGGGCTCCCTGCTCAGCGGGAAGCCTGCTTCTCCCTCTCCCACTCCCCCTGCTTGTGTTCCCTCTCTCACTGTCTCTCTCTCTTTCAAATAAATAAATAAAATCTTTAGAAAAAAAACCTATACTTAGAAAATGAAAAGCAGTTGAAAAATTGTAATGTCCAGGAGTAAGAAATGACAGATGGAATCCTGATTATTGCTGCATAATTTTTAAAAGCTGCTTTTAAAATATGGAAACTTTTTCTTTTCTTTTCTTTTTTTTCTTGTTTACTAATTTAGGTTGAGATATACCTTTACATTATATTTCAGGAATTAAAAAAAATTCCTTGACAAATATGAGTCAGAACAAGAACAATGGGCTCGAGCACCTGAAAAAAAACATCATTCTGACAAGGATATATTTTTTAAACCTTTCTGCATATCTAGAATAGAACAATAACTCCACCATGCTATATAGAGAAGCATATTAATTAGTAATCCAAATGTACTAGAACTCCCATGGGACTGGGTTTATCACAGGGCTTTACCTCCCACAAAACAGAGACAACATACATGAAAACCTGATATCATTAGGTTTAGTCTGTGCCCTAATATCCTTATTCTGAATGACATTGATGCAATTCTTTCACACACCCCCCCTTTCTTTAGGAACTAAATACTTTTCCCCCCCTATGTTTTGTTTTTAAGTAATCACTACATCCAATGTGGGGCTTGAACTCACAACCCTGAGATCAAGAGCCATAGGCTGTACCTACTGAGCCAGCCAGGCACTCCTCTTTTACCCTTTTAGAAAGGACTGGATGGAAAAATGATCTGGACTTTCCTTTACCCAAGGTACCTTTGGAAATTGAAGCATGGATTTTAAAACCCAGTGTCTCTTCTAACTGGTTGTAGTCAGATTCCACAGAGGAAGCATGAAGTGTTTCTACCAAGAAAGGCATTCTTCCCTGTGCCTCATCATAGAAAACGGTGTGGTTCCATGTGTATGGGATGCTGACGCCATCAATGGTGAACAGGCGGGTTGAGTAGGCATACAGCTGCCCGGGACCTGTCTGAATGTAGTCCTCTGTGTAATCCTAAGGAAGACAGTATAGATTTGAGGATCAGCATGGCTCATCTTATTATTTTTTCTGAGGGTACGGTGAGATCCAGAATGAGAAAAATAAAGGCTAAGGGGCTAAACATATATACAGTTGATCCTTGATCAACATGATTCGAGCTGTGTGGATCATTGTATATGATTTTTTTTATACAGTACAGTACTGTAAGTGTATTTTCTCTTCCTTATGATTTTCTTATTAACATTTTCTTTTCCCTAGCTTACTTTATTGTAAGGATACAGTACATAATACATATAACATACAAAATATGTGTTGACTGTTTATGTTATTGGTAAGACTTCTAGTCAACAGTAGGCTATTAGTAGTTAAGTTTTTGGAGTCAAAAGTCATATGTGATTTTTTGAAGGCCCAGGGGAGTTGGCACCCCATCCCCATGTTGTTCAAGGGTCAACTATAGCTCTAAATAAAATAGTAATCATACAGTTGTGCTCAGGAAATAAAAAGTTTGAAGCTTTTAATTGTAACTACACTGATTTCATCATTTTATTGTCATAAATTATAGTTTAATCAAGGGACTCAAAGTTGTAGGTAAAGAGTAAAGAAAGGATGTGAAAGGGTGATTATCATTCTTTAGTTTCTGAATTACTTTATGGGTAATATACAAAACCTTTTATATAAGTTAGTATTCTTTTTATCTGCAGAATATTAAACAAATGACTTAAATCCACATAGCAGTGATTCTGGTCCTGGTAAACAGGACCAGTAATAAACCAGTAAGTATTACTGGTAATAAAACCAGTAAGAGTGTGTAAAGACTTATTCCTGAAGATTTCTATACAAAGACAGGCTAGGCATTTCTAACCTTAGTGGTTTATTTATTCCCCTGAGCAAACAAGGGAAATTACAAAAGGTCTCTGTGCTCTTTCTATGAATCTTTGATTCCTACTCTTACCATTACTCCAAAAAAACAGTGAAGGCAAGTTATCCTGGCATTTTACCTTTACAGTGACTTCAGCAGGTGACTGAAGCTGCAGGACATAGCCACTCACAACAATATCTAGGAGCAAAGCACCATCAGAATCCAAGCCCCGGGCAATATGAGTCATCCGCAAGATTTCCCCTGGGAATTACAATTCATTCGTTTTAACAGCAAAAAATATATGGTTTGTATAAGCACAGAGCAGATTTACCTTACATATCAGTTCAGCTGTTATTTTCCTTCAAACTTGAATAAGCATAGACCATAAAGGATTAAATTCACACTTAGTCCCTGAATGAATGAGGTAGGCTTATTGAGTGGTAGGTTCTAAACCTTCTTTTTCTGTGGCAAGAACGTGGCATATAGTTATGTGAAGGTTCTATACTTTTATTTTATTATTATTTTATTTGTTAGGTGGGCTCTATGTTCAATATGGGGCTTAAACTCATGACTCTGAGATCAAGAGTCACATGCTCTACTGATTGAGCCAGCCAGGTGACCCAGAGTCCACACTTTAAATTCATAAGCAATAGCAAGATAGTTCTGCAAAAATAGGGTATGAGAAGAGACAGACAGCTTCACCAGGTGGACTGGCAATGACCACAAGTCTGGCTATAGGGCTTTGTTCTTTCCAATGCTTCAAGAAGTAGCAAAGGGGCATCTTAGTAAGCGGATGACCATGAAAAGACCCACTTGTCTTCCGGGCTGATTAAAGCTCCTTCCTCAGCCCTTCTTCCTTACAGAGCACTACCATAGAGGCTGTTCACCTTTGAAGAGGCTTGTAATGGAGTCTATAAAAATATGTATGCACTTGGAAAGTGCCATGAATAGCTCATCCATATTCATTAAGACTAAGAGTAAAGTGAAAAGCCCATAGATTTGCTTATTTTTACTTCCACCTTTTTGATAAAAAATCCCTATAGAGTATCCTAATTGAACCTCAGGTTCATAAATAAAAGTCTTTACTTAATAGCAATGACTCATTTTCCTGCTCTGTTTTGGCCTTTAAAACCCTCTCTGAGGATTTAAAGAGAAAAGATGCAGAAAAGATGAGAAAAAAACTTTTGGGGTATAAAAAAATCACTATACTGTTTGAAAACACATGGCCTCTTATAGATCCAAGTAAGTAAAAGTTTACAGAGAAATATGAAATTGCTTTTATATCACTTGTGATAAGACTACATCAAAAACTTTAAAATTATTCTCTGGGGGAATATATATATAAACTATTTTTCTTAAACAGCAACTTTTAAAGCAATCGTATTTTTTTATAGTAATAAAATATTCAGTTCAGCTGACACTAACCAGTTGCAAATTCCACCTGGGTTTCTCTCTTGAAGACTGCATTGGTGAGGGTAAAGCCATTGACTGCTTCTCCTATTTCCTTTGCTGTTGTCCAATAAATGGGATTTAGAATAGAAACTATTTTTCTCATTGCTGGACCTAAAGAAGAAAGGATAAATAAGGTGACAAAGAAAGATATACAATCCATTGTTATTATTATCTTCAGGACCTGTTACTTACAAGGATGAATCCTAAATAATGAATAATAGCAAAGTAAGCATCAGGATCTCACCTGTCTTTAAGAATTTGCCATTGGGATAGAACTAAGGACTATTATAGAGATCATTGAGTAGTAGCATTGTCTAGACGTTTTAAGCAGAAATAAGTGAAGAATAACATATAAATTTAAAAAAAGAGGCTATTAACAACTTTTATAAGCAAAGAGACTTACCAAGGCTGCGAGGTATGTTGGTAATTTTGGCGTGTATTATTCTAGTGTCAGAGGTAGGACTATCTGTTACTGTGGCATTAAGGAAAGCAATTCCAAATTCAACATCATTAATATTTCCAATAACACTTCCTCTGGCTCGCTGGGGCCCACCTATTGGGGGAAGAAAAAACAGTCTTGGATAAGGAAACAATTTCATCAATGTTACAGGGGAGAAAAGAAGGCCAGTATTCAAAGATGCTACAAATCTTCTTTCAAACATTTAAAATATCATATGACATCTGAATTTAGGAGTGAAATAAATAAGCTTTCAAAACATTCTACTTTCATGTAACACTCATCCTCCCACATAAATCTAGGGTCCTTCCAATCTATGTATATCATGGCATTATTTCACAATCCAAAGAATACAATCAGTACCCAGTCCCAAAGCCAAAATAAAGGTGTTTGTTGATGGTGATGAAATGATGATAATAATGAGAGTTTATTGAGCATGTCATGCACTATACTAAGCACTTAGTATGAGGTAACTCTTTTAATCCAGTCAAAAATCCTATAAAGTCATTTTAAATGTCCACAGTTTACGGACTAGGAAAATAAAGTTCAGAGACATAAGTGGTGGAATGAAGATCTGAACACAGATGTGCTTGGCATCAAAACCCATGTTCCTTTATCTACTGCCACCTTTGTGAGGAGGATCACCTCAAAACAGTTCCTGAGCCTCGTTACAGGTCACTGTCAACATAGGTGTGGAGCATTTAATAGGTATTATTCAGTCTTGGGTTTCAGATGGAAGGCTTACCAAGTTTTCTTTAATACCTATATATACTGGAAAATAGTTAACTTGAGAAAAAATTGAGAAGGGTGTTTTACTTTTAACAGTGCTGCAAAATTCATACAATTAGGTTGAAAACAACTACACACTTTTAAAAAAGCATCTCTACAGTAATTTTATGCCTTCTTTCCATTGTTCAACAAAATTATTAGTTACTGACACAGAATAGGTGGTTAATGAATGCTTTTTAAGTGAACTGCATGCTTTAGCAAGAGCAGGAAACATACTGGGAAGAAGCTGATAGAAAAGTTCATAAATATTCATTACTTGATGACTTTTAACTGAATATATTTTTAAAAAGTCACTAGGTTTTTCAGATATTGTTATATATTATATACCAGGGAGAAATACAATTGTATTTAATTTCAGAAAAATCAGTAAGTATAGTATTTTACCATTTTAATTTGCATTACTTTGATTATTTGTGACAGAATACATTTTTTTTCACATTGGTTCAGCCTTCATGTTCTGGATTACATTCATTTGTTCATTTATACATAGGCAATATACAGGATATAATAATAAGAAAGAAAAAGGCATGAGGCCTGCCTTCATAGAACTTATATCTGAAAGAGGGAGACAGACATTAATTAGAATTCCACAAACAAATGTAAAATTGAAATGTACTAATGTATGAGATATCTACTACCTAGGGAAGTCTGAGAAGAAAGTAAAAATAGAGTGGAGGTCTGAAGAAAGTTAGGTCTTAACTAGGCCAGAAACGGCAGGACAAGGGCTTTCTGGGTAGAGCAAATAGCATGTGTCACCCTTTTGGGAGGTGGTGGCTTGCCATATCTGAGAAACCAAAAGGAGCAAAGGGTGGAGAGTGGTGGGAGAGTCGTGGGAACCATACTGCAAGATGATACAGGAAAGTAGACAGTAGGGCCAATCAGGACCTTGGAGGCCATTTTGGTTCTTATCTTCAGTCTTAAGCAGGAGAGAGGGGTAGAAGGATCACTAATTCATTTAGTTCTCTGGGTCATTTGATCTGGGTCATTTGACCATTTTGACCTTGGTTCTCTAGTCTCCAGAGGATCTTGTGTCCCAGCACTCAACAGATTATCTCCTAGGTCCGGGTAGCTAATTGGGATCGTTGAAACTCTCTGCCAGACTCAGTAATCCAAATTGTTCACCTGTTTGGACTTCCTTCTGCTCCTGGGGTTCTTGTATCCATGACAGAATAATAACCCTTAGATGAACAATACCCCTTGACAGTGACCTGTAACAAGGCTCAGGAGCTACAAAATGCCTCAATTAAAACTAGAACTGTCACCATGCCTACATGTCAGAACCTCAAAATCCTTGGTAATCAGTTGATATGTTGACAAGATATGTTGAACAGTTGACTGATGAGACACTTGTCCTTTTAGCTTGTCTAGTTCTTAGAAATCTCTTCATGTAACTCCTCTCTCTCACTCTGCCAAATGAGCCTTTCTGATTTTCAGGGACATTTTATTTCTAAAGCACCCTTAAGGCTTTGGAAAGTTCAGTGGTATCTTAGCACTTTAACAATGTGAAACTGTTCTTTTTAATTTTCTTATAGTCCTTAGAAAGTCCTCTGAGACAAGCAACCTTAACATTATCCACCATTTCTTGGGACTCCAACAAACTTTCTAAGGTCCATAGGTTTAGAATTCTGGCTTCATTCTTTCTGAATTTTTTTTAAAGATTATTTATTTATTTAAGAGAGAAAGTGTACACCAGCGGGGGTAGGGATAGATGGAGAGGGAGAAAGAATCTCAAGCAGACTCCATACTGAGCGCAGAGCCCAATGGGGGCTCCATCTCACAACCCTGAGATCATGACAAAATCAACAGTTGGACGCTTAACCAACTGAGCCACCCAGGTGCCCCACCTTCTGAAATTTTACATCATTTACAATATCCAGCCATGTTGTATGACTTGGGTTATCATACCTGAGCTCCCCCTACGTTTTTTCCTAGAACTGAACTGGTCCCTATTTTACTTTCCACATTCATGTTCTCCATATTTCCTTCCATGAAAAAATAGCCCCCAACTGTGTATTTCTGTTAAGTATTCAGTTTCTGTTTCACTCTCATTTTCAGCCTGGAATCTCAGCCTGGCTTTCTCTAGTGTTCCAAACCCTTGTATTCCTCAAGCCTAGGACTACTATTTATAGCTGTGCAGACCATATCCTTTTACAAGAGGGCCTGGATGGGGGTGAGCAGCAGCTAAAATCCAGCCGTAAGATTTGGTGTAGACCAACTTGAAGGGGGAAAAAATACATTTTTCCTAATTCTTCCTTCTGAAGTTGGCACCATTTTGCAATTTGTGGGCTCAGAGGGATATCCTTTTCTAATCTGCAAGAAGGCTGTAGATAAATTAGCAATGGTTCCACCAAAGTCTAACTTAGTTGCTTACCTGGACATGCTTGCATATTGCATCTGGACACCTGAGTAGCATCTCCTGGACAGGGGCGCCCGCTTTTAGATGGCACTGGATTGTTGCACAGCCGTTTTCGAATCTTTTCACCTCCTCCGCAAGAGGCAGAGCACTGGCCCCAATTATGCCAGTTTCCCCAACTTCCATCCACTGTGAACAAGAATAGAATGGCCAATATTAACCCATGGGTTTTAAAATCTACAGTTCAGGTGACCCTACCTATACAACTCTCATTTTAAGATCTGAAATGATGGGGCTAGCTACAATGAGCACTAAGTGAAATGCTTTACTTATTCTACTGCCAGGAGTCGGGGGGCTCACCAGGACACATGTCAGTGTTGCACCTCTGGATCTGGGAGTCTGGCCCCCCACAAGCTCTTCCACCGTTGGAGGGATGAGGGTTATCACATGTGCGGTACCGCCGCATCTGCCCCCCATTGCACGTCCGGCTGCACATTCCCCAGCCGCTCCAAGGACTCCAGTTACCATGAACTACAACAGAGAACCATTGGAACAGGTGCTAAACAGTGACATTCATCCAAAAAGTATGGTAAGACTCTCCCCAGGAACTGAAAAGAAATATACGAATCGATGAATAGGAAACTTCCAAAGGCAGATGGTTTAGCTGTTATTCTGACTAGAAACTGGGTATACATTCCCATCATTGAGAAATTCCATTTAATATACACTTACTGAGTCTTACAGTATTCCAGGAGATGAAGGATATGAACGAGACAAGAGCTCTGCTCTTGATGAGTCAAGACTATAAAATCCAGATACAGTGGATTCAGATGCGGTTAGGGTCTTAAAATCTAGCTGGGTGGACTGAATTAAGGAAAAGAGCCACCGCTCGCCTCTGTAAAGATATCATCAACACCGTAAGAGTGGCCTTGTCCTTGCATTCTGCAGCCGGTCCTAGAGAGGCAATGACATAGGACACAGCCCTTGCCTATATATAAATAAGTTACACCTATGGTATTACACAGGCACAGCAGCGACTATACAACACTTGGATATTCTACACCAAAGGTAGATGCATCAAGTAACAGTATATTATGACTTTTTAAAAATTCTTATTTTTTTTTATTTTTAAAGATTTTATTTATTTGAGAGAGAGAGCATATGAGCGTAGGGGAGGGGCAGAGGGAGAGGGAGAAGCAGACTCCCCACTGAGCAGGGAGTGCCATCGGGACTTGATCCCAGGACCTTGGGATCATGACCTGAGCTGAAGGCAGATGCTTAACCAACTGAGCCACCCAGCTGTGCCAGTATATTATAACTTTAAGGACTTAAGGCCATAACAAAACTTTAAGAAAGTATAATGTTGACTCACTATTTCCAACACTCACTTGGACAAGGGTCATTATTGCAAAAATCGCTCTGGACATCACTCCCTTCACATCTGCTTCCTCCATACTGGGGGACAGGATCAGAGCACTCCCTTGTTCTCTGTCTGGCACCTCCTCCACAGGACACAGTACAGGTATTCCAACTGGTCCAAGCTGCCCACTTGCCATCAACTGGGTTAAGGAAAAACATATGTGCTCTGTTACTACAATACCCTGAGCATTGTTACGTTGGGTGATGTTCTTATTGACATTGATTCTTACTGACATGCTACTCAAATAAGAGGTAGATGTCAATTTATTATGGGTAAAAACACTGTATTTCTCTTACCTGGACAGTGTCTTTCATTACAAACTTGCATCTGTGTTTCTGCCCCATCACAATAGGATCCATCAAATGATGGTGGTGGATTATTGCACAGTCTGGTCCTTATCTGGGCACCTTTACCACAACTTTCACTGCATGCGCTCCAAGGCTGCCAAGTGCCCCATGCTCCATGAACTACAAATATCCCATGAGACAAGTTGCAAGTTGCAAGGCACAGAACCACATTTGTTAAATAAACAAAATTATACAAGTAAATTAACTCAGTAATGAGTTAAATTAGCCTGGAATCTAAAATAACTGAAATTGAACCAAAGGAAACATAAATAATGTTCTCCTTTCTCCTTCTGGTTAGATTTTCATGGGAATTAGTGTTTATAGGAAAATTCAGAAGGCTACCTAATGCCAAAATGAATGCTTACAATTATCCAAAGGGACTATTTTATTAAAATAGAATGTAACCAAACTACCATATGTAAACCCAATCTAAGTTTAAAAAATCCTAGATAAGCATTTGTTTGTGCTTTATGCTCTGGGAAAAGTGGAAGGAACCAGAAGCTTAGGAGCAAGGCTGTATAACAGATCTAGATGCAATTATAAACAATACAATCATTTCCATAATGATAACTTGGACTCTAGACTCAAGACCACATCTTTAAGCCTGATTCATCTTCATGTTTAAAAATACACTTAGATCGTTCAACAACATGATGATTTGCACAGTTGTAGCTCCTTAAAAAATTGTCTCCATTACATAATGTTCATGAATTAAAAATTCTGAATAACATACTCACCTGCTTCCTAAACACCAAAAATTTGACCAGTAGTTTCCACGAGTGATATTAAGGCCTTCCTTTTGGTAACTAACATATTGTACCATGTAACCGCAAGACTGAAACAACCTCGTGTTTCCTACCAGGTGCATGGGCTAAGAATCAACATTATGGTTTCTCTCATGTATAAGTCAGTATCAAGTGATATTTTTGCTTTAAGGGTATTTTCTAGAAATGGGGCTCATAAAATATGTTTTTGTGGTCACCCAATTGAACCAAGATATGAACCAAAATAGGGCCTTAAGGTCAGTGTCTAAATATTCTCTTAACACAACCTATCAGACACCAAAAGAATTAGTTGAAAACCAAGTAATGACATTAAATTATCATCTGCCTGCTTTGTTTAGAAAATAGTTTAAAACACACCTTAGATTTTCTTTCAATTAACTATTTTCTAGTTGTGTTTATTACATATCCGTGTACTTAGTAGACACAGACAAGCATAGTCATACACATGTGTTTTAGCCAATGAGAATCTGGACTAAAAAGTATTTGATTAACCCTAAAAAAAAAAAGGAAAGAAAAGAAAAGAAAAAGAGAAAGAACAAAGCCTTTAAATATAAGGCAGATATTACTCAAAACTACTTCTTTATTAATTTGGATTACTGATGTATGGACTGTGTGATTGAAAAAAGTCAGCTATTCCAATTATTTTAATATGTTCAATTTTCAAGGCTGTTGGTTAACAAAAAGCCACTGATGCATTTTTTTAAATTGGAGGATTACAATTGGGTGATGCTTATTCATTTATTATCTGTGAAGTTTCTATTACATATAAGTAGAGGTGTTTGTCTGAAGAACTTTTATTTTTTTAAATCAGTACAGAACACCCCAACCAGAATTTAATTTAATGACATAATATGTGGCAGAGTTAAAATGTTTCTTTTATATGAATGAAATGAAAAGAAAAAATTTAGAATGATAATATAAACCAGATAAAGTATAAAACACTGTGGTATATAAATAATACAAAAGAAAGCAGCTATGGAGGAATTAGTATGTAAGAAAAATCCGAATTGTAATAGATGAATTTGTGCTACACTAGGTCGCAGTTCTGATTCTGGAAAAGCAATAGAGCATGGTGCTTAGGTGCAAGGACTCTGGACCTAAGCAAGAATCTTACTATTGTACTGTACTATTCTTGCAAGTTTCTGTAATTTTGACAGTATTAAGAATAAGTTCTTACTAAAAAGAGTCAAACTCTGTGAAGCAAAAATTAACAGAATTACAAAAAAACCCCAACAAACCCAGATGAAACCACTATCATAGTTGGAGACTATGACACCCCTCTATCACAAATGCACAGATGTAGCAGGCAGAAAACCAGTAAGGAAATTGCTGAATTCAACATTACCATTGATCAAATGGACATAATTAAACATTTACAGGCTATACCATCCAACAACAGCAGAATACACATTCTTCTCAAGCTCACCAGCAACATTCACCCAGACACAACACATTCTGGGTATAGAACACATCTTTAAAAAATTTAATAAAAGAATAGAAATCATATAATATCTGCTGTCAGACCACAGTAGAATTAAGAGAATCAATAACAGAAAGATAACTGGAAAACCCTCATATATGTGGAGATTAAACAACACACTTCAAAATGATACATAGTTCAAAGAAGAAATCTCAACAGAAGTTAAAAATATTTTGAACTAAATGGAGATGAAAGCACAACTTATCAAAATTTGTGGGATGCAGCAAAAGCAGTGCTAGGAGGGAAATTTATAGCATTGAATGCATATGATAGAAAAGAAAGATCTAAATCAATCATCTAAGTTTCCACCTCAGGAAATTAGAAGAAGAGAAAGTTAATTCCAAAGTAGGCAGAAGAAAAAAAAATTAGAGCAGAAATCAGTGAAACTGACAAAAGGAAATCAATAGATAAAATCAATGAAACCAAATGCTGGATATTTGAAATTATCAATAAAGTCAATAAGCATCTAGCCAGAGGAAGAAAAAGAGAGATTGGGACACAAATTACTAGTATCAGAAATGAAAGAGGGGCATTACTATGGATCCTATGAACATTAAAAGGTTAATAAAGTGATACTATGACTATACTTAAATTTGACAACCTACATGAAATGGACCAATTTCTTGAAAGACACAATTTGCCAAAACCTGCACAAGAAGAAACAGACATCTGAATAAGCCTATATCTACTAAAGAAATTGAATCAAAATTAATAACTTTCCAAAACAGAAAGCACTGTGCCAATGGGTTCAACCTGAATTTTCCCAAACATTTAAGGAAGAAATTATACCAATTCTTTACTATCTCTTCCAGAGGACAGAAGCAGAAGGATTACATTCTAACTTATTCTATGAGGCCAGCATTGCCCTAATACCAAAACCAGACAAAGACATTACAAGAAAAGAAAACTATGCGTCAATTTCTCTCATGAACATAGATGAAAAAATCCTCAACGAAATATTAGCAAGTTGATTACAACAATGTATAAAAAGAAAATCCCTTCTATCCCTAAGAATCTGACAAACCCCCAGATGAAAAGGGTTTTCTTAGGCTACCTGCTCAGTTTGCAATGGTATGATGATAAATTTAATAACCACCTCTCAGGAAATAGAGAAACTGATTTGTAGCATCATGGTGTAAATGCTTCCAAAGGTGTGAATGCTCCCACTATGGTCTGTGCCCAGCTAGTAATATGATGTCACTAAACTTTCAACTGGAAAGAGATACATGTTTTCATTTGCTGGTCTCAGGATACCACTGATATTTTGCCAAAACAATAGTTAAATTCAATTAATTTAGGGACTGGGGAATAACCAGAGAAAGTCTCAAAAATAGTAAGCCAGTAGAACAGTGAGCAAATATCAGTAAACCGATAGTTACTCAACATGAAGAGAAAAAAACCTGACTTTTATTTTCAGACATCTACAAATATTTTGCTTTTCATTGTATCAGTATCATAACTGACAATCTGTACAAAGACTGCTCTAATCAGGTGTTCTGGCTCTTTTGACTTTGATATATTATGCTATTATAATCAGCTTTCTAATTCTTTAAGATTAAAAGAACAGTTTTGGCTTTGGCTTATTTTTTTTTAAGATTTCATGACAGTATTTTACTTATATTTACTAGTGCAATGTAAGTTCTGAGCTGCAAATCCAGATACCCAGGATCTAAGCACAAAGGCTTAGGAATCAGACAGACCTGGATTCAAATCCTGGATTCACTTTTTACTAGCTATGTAACGTCAGTGAATTATCATCTATTTTCTGAATTTTGGTTTCCTCATTTATACAATAGGACGCAATACCCAGTGTAGTCAGCATCTATTACATTTTGGTTGTCCTCATCCCGCCACTTCCTTCATTTAAATCATCTCAGCTAAGGTGTCTCTCCAGGTTTGCTTTCTCCCTGCAACTCTTGGCATTTGTTCGGTAGGCTTATAAATATCTGAATGATATTATCTATTTACCATTCTAACTGGAGCAGTGAAAACAATGCCTTGAGCACAGAGTGGGTGCTCAATAAATATTTGTTGGATAAATGAATGAATAATGAATGAATAAATGAATGACCATACACTTCTATCCCATATGATTTCTTTCTGGCTGTCAAACCAGGAGCCTGACCCTCCTGACACATGCTAGGTAGGCAGCTCAAGCTGGTTATCCAAGTATCTGGACTTAGCTGAGTTCAGAGGTGAGCATGAGACCCAAACAAAATCAAACAGGGCTCCTTTTCAGAGGTTGATAGGAATTCTGAGAGAGAGAGCAAGACTCTTTTTTTTTCTGAGGCCTTACATTATAAGGCCCCTGTGAGCCAGGAGCTGCCAGCAGTCATTTTTTCCACTGCTTGGAAAGAGTTTAATGGACAATAAAGCCAGAGAGGAAAGCAGAGACGAGAGATGGAAAACATGCTAGTAAAAACACTGGCCAAATCCTTGAATTCAATCATACCTGAAAGTAGAATCCTCTACTTAAGCTTATTTAGGTTTGGTTTCTGTCGCTTTAATCTGAAAGAACCCTAAAATACTAGGGTTGTTTTATAAAGTAAAAAACAACATGTACATAAAGCACCTAGCATGGTTCCTAGAACATGACAGGTGTTTAGTGAATGGTTGCTATTATTATCTCAACCCTCTCTAATTGTGTGTTTCTGGGAAAGTCTTTAAATACCCTAGACTTCATTTTTCTTACCTGAAAATGAATGGCTGCATTAGATGTTAAGGTCCTAATTACTTTTAAATTCTATGATTTTGTAAATACTATGTTTTCTCTACATGATTAAAAATACACCACAGTTGGTGGAACATAAAGGTATTCAATTAAATCAGGGATTTTACTTAACATTGATTAATGTCATACCTTTCATAACTTTATTAATGAGACAGAATTAATAACACAGAGAATAAATATATTCCAGGGTAGAGGCTATAACATCTTTTTAGAACAAAGGAGAAAAGGTCATTATAACCCCTTTACTGGAGTTAAAAATAGCCAAGTTTTGCTCATCAGTGGATTCTCACCTGGGCAGGGCCTAATGTTGCACATGATTATTTCTACTGCATTTCCTTCACATGGCCTCCCACCATATTGAGCTGATGGATTATTGCAAGTTCTGGTCCTGGTTCGGTTGCCACGTCCACAACTCCTTGTGCATTCTTCCCAAGGGTTCCATTCTGACCAGCTACCATCCACTATACAAAGGTGAAACATTACACTGTCAGATAATTTGCAATTTAAAGCATTAACACTGAGATAATCCATAGTTAGGGAACAGAGATGAGTATCTATTAAACATGTGCCTATCCGTTGAATAAAGAGATGTACCTGGACACAGTTTACGTTGACAGTTTCGCATTTCTGAATCTGACCCTTGGCAAGGCTTCCCACCATTGGCTGGAAAGGGGTTGTTGCAAAGACGACTTCTCTTTTGGATGCCTTTTCCGCAGGTGACACTGCAGGCTCTCCAAGTAGACCACTGGGAATATCCACCATGAACTGCAAATAAAACATTGTACTTTGTCTCTGTGTTTGTAAACAACAAAACATAAATTGAATTTCATTTATGCACTGGGTCTAGAGCTGAATCTATAATTGCTGAGCAACTGCTTATGGGTGCTGTCCTTGATGGTAAAATAAAATCTATATGGGAAAGAAGAATTTCAAACAGTTAACTAGAGTTTGTTCCCAGCTCTAATACTGACTCATGAAGACATGGCTGCCAAAAGAGTGAGAGACCAAGAAGTTCAAATACTGTTTACCTTTTGGTTATGTCATTCTTTAAAGAAAAATAAATGCATGGATTTCTGAGAAGAAATTTGACTTAGTTTTGAATCAAAACTTCAGTTTGGGATTTTGAATTATTAGAGCTTGGTATTTTACTACTCTAATCTGCATTGTTTTATTCCCTCCAATCTAGAAATTATGTGATTTTTGTTCTAGCACCACAATCTAGAAGTATCTTAAGGGTAAAAGGAGACTTAGACTAAGATGCTTAATAATTTTTATGATTTGGATTGCCCCAGGTGCTATATATTTATTTATTTTTAAAGTTTATTTATTTTTTTAAATAATCTCTACACCCAACACAGGGCTCAAACTCACAGCCCTGAAATCAAAAGTTGCATGCTCTTCCAACTGAGCCAGCCAGGGTAACAGTACCTCCTGGTGCTATTTTATGTAAATATCCCTCTGATCACACTCACCCTGGACTGTGACCGGCACTCTGACAAGGACAGAACCCATCAAGTTTCGAGCAACACATTCATATTCAGACGTATCTTCTTTCTGAGCAGCAGCAATATGTAATGAGTTGTTTGACAACACATTAACTCGGTCATCCCAGGGGACAGAGTGCCCTTGACGGGACCATGTAATGGTTGGATGAGGCTCTCCAGTTGCCTGACAATTCAACATGACTTTGTCACCAGCATTAATAACAGTTTCTACTGGCTCAAGAGTGATAATAGGAGGACCTACAGAAAAAAGAACATAGTGCTTCTTAGTTTTTGTAAAGTAATATTAACATTTTTATTAATATTATAGAGTAACATCATTTGAAAAAAAATAGGCTGATTTGTTTGTAAAACACACTGTAGTTTCTCAACTACTAAGGTTGCAATGGCCATTGGCATATTTGCCTATAGCATGGGCTCTACAGTCATACTTTCTGGGCTCCAACTCTGCTTCTGTTCCTTAGGACCTCTCTGAGCCTTTGAGCCTTTGTATCCTTCAGAGAATTCTTGTTAAGGCTCCACTAAGATGATGTAAGCCTAGCTCTTTGACAGGGGAAGCACATAATATTATTAGTACTATTGTTGTTATCATTGTTTTTGTGTTTTACATAGTGAACATTCATGTCTTTCCCTTACATAACTTTTTGAGGGAGAGTCATCATTAACTTTTTCTTTCATAACTGGTCACCATTCATGTATTCAATAAACACGTACCGAGAGCCTACTATTTGCCAGGCACTGTGTTAGGTGCTCAGGGTACAGAGATAACAGTTATAACTTCTAGTCTCAAGGAGTTCACAGGCCACTGATAAGACAGGTGAGTGGCTCTAATTATTTAGTTGTTCTATAACACAGCTACAGAATTTACTAATGGAATAGGTAGAATAATATTTAGTACAGAATAAGTAAATATGTGGTAATACAGAAGCATAACTATAGTGACTTAATCGATCAGAGGCATTCACTGAAAACGGAGAGGAAAGGAAGATATTCAAGAACTATTAAGAAAGAAATAACAGAATTTTGTCATTGAATTGAGAGGAACTGACAACTACAGGATTTGACATGGACAATATAGTGTGGTTTGGGCAGTTCAGTAGAACATAGGAGGAAGAACATATTTGTTTGGAGGTTGTAAGGAATGATGATTTGTATCCATTTGGAACTACTGAGCTTGAGGTATCTGTGGGGACATTCACGCAGCGATGTCTAGATGATGAGAGAATATTCCTATCTGCAGCTCAGAAGAGATACGGGCTAGAAATACAGATCTGTGAGTCATTCACGAGTGGATAAGATTGTTTTGGAAGTGATTCTAAAATGTGAGGGAGAGGGCCAAAGACAGAAACTATTACAACATTATTATTTAAGAGATGAACAGAAGACAAGCCCATACAATGATCCTAAGAACTGATCACTGAGGTAGGAAGAAAATCAAGAGAGAATGGTATCCTGGCAATCAAAGGAAGGAGCTCTAAGAAGGGGGGAGAGGTTGACAGTATCTCTAGTAGATCAAGTGAAGTCAGAAAAAAATGTCAAAGTAGCTGTATATAGCTACTGGCAGAATGTTTATACTGGTCTACAGTGTCAAGAAAGAATACAAGATTTCATGGAAAAGAAGAAGCTTGAACTGGATTTTCAAAAAGAGGTAAGATTATACATAAAAGAGGGGAGTCTACTTGGAGAGAAGGAAATAGCATGGAGATGGATTTAGCTTTGAAAGGATGATTCACTTCAGACAGCAGCAGCATACAAGGTTTTAAACATTTATTTAATCAGAAGGGTTCACATTTAAATAGGTAAGCAAAGAGGAGCCTGTGTATTCTTGAAAGGTGAAAGCTGTGATGTAGTGGGCTTGAACTGAATGGTGGAATGATTTGCTCAATGAGAAGTAATGAATATCAGATAATTCAGGGTCATGGCTTTATTTTAGATGGAGAAGTATATCTGGAATAATAGAACATAAAACAAAAGTAGAAGTAAAATGTGTTTTATTGTGACATTAATATGCCAGGATTTTATGTAAAGGTATTACTGACATGTTGTCTTTTACAAAAGTAATTATTTCACATGAGGTTTGAATCTCTCAGTATCATTAATGCATTATTCATGTATATGTCCACATCATCCTACACAATACCTTCTTACTTGATGTTTATATTAACTTTATTCAAGGAGCTTTCAGGGCTGGGGCTTCTATTTCTCTCCCAGTGTTCAGATTACATTATGTGTTCAATAAACTGCTGCTGAATAAATTAAATGCCTCAGATTAATCATTCAACACTAAATGATAACATTATGACTAAATGAGCTCATGTGCTCCTTCTACTATGGTCAAAGAAAGTGTCAAATAAAGCTCAGAATCTTAATTTCAATACCATATTTGAACATTTCCAATTTCCTATAAGCCTATAAATTAACTCAACAATAAAATTCCATATGTACATCTTTCATGGTTGAATTAATTCTACCAGTCACATAATGATCAGTTAAATATGAGTACTTCATCTAAATGAAAACATTCCTTCTGGTACTTTAATTTTAAACAAATTATATTTTGGTTTCTATATGCCTCATTTACTTAAATCAACTTATTGTCAGTACACATAAATAAGCTAATCTAATGCTTGCTTTCATAAACTGATCAGTGGAACACTCTTCCAGGAGAGATTAATCATTGTGACACCCTACCCACATTCACCCAACAAAGAGGGGAGGAAGGTTTCGTGGAAATAACATTTATTTGGGAAACATGGCATATTATACCTTTCTCTTGCTGTTATAACACATCAACATATTAACATTTCAGGAAAGATCTGCAGTAAAGAAACCTGGCAACTAAGCAGGGCTTGGCATGTAGTAGGGGCTCTTTATATGTTTGATAAATGAATGAACTTTATTTAATCGATTTTCTCTCAGCCTTGTTTGACCATGGAACTCTAGTTTTTTCCTAATAACATCCCACAAGGCTATTGTTTGATAAATATGTACTTTAATAAAACATTGTCTTAGCAAGATATGGAAACAGCTTAAATGTCTGGTGATGGATGAATGGATAAAGAAAATGAGTATACATATGTATAATGGAATGTTGTCTAGCAATAAAAAGAAGGAAATCCTGCCATTTGCAACTACATGGATGGACCTGGAGGGCAAGATAGTAAACTAATTAAGTTAGACAGAGATATATAGTGTATGATATATCACTTGTATGTGGAATCTAAAAAAGAAAAAAAAGTTGAATTCATAGAAACAGAGTAGATTGGGGTAAATGGGTGATGTTGGTCAAAGGATACAAACTTTCACTTGTAAGATGAATAAGTTCTAAAGATCTAAGGTATAGCATGGTGACTGTAAATAATACTGCACGGTATCCTTGAAATTTGTAAAGTGAGTAGACCTTAAGTGTTCTCACCAAAACAATCAAAACCAAAAAATGGTAACCGTGAAGTGATGGATGTGTTAATAAACTTGACTGGTGCAATCATTTCACAGTGTATGTAAAAAAAAAAAAATATATATATATATATATATAAAATTTTCACTTTGTACAGTTTAATTATATACAGTTTTATTTATTAATTATACCTCAATAAAGCTGGGGAGAAAACACTGTCTTAGATATTTACTAAATATCTATTATTAAATGCTAAATTCTGAAAATGATTTTAAAAAGTTAAAGTCTTAGATAATAGTAGTTTAGCAAATAACTTTTAGTAAATGCTAGCCTACAGCATCTCTCAAAAGTGAATGAAGAAAACATAAATTTATCCCATTAAATACTGAGCCTATTCACAAAATAAGTTTGTTCACTTAAATTCTCAACCCAGTGATGCTATCCTCAGGTCAATCCTGAAGTGGTTCTGGAGACTGTCCTTCTGATGGCTTATACTGAAGAGCTTCATGATGAGCACGATAGTCCTGCCCAGAATATATAATTATTTCATGGAAGATTGATAGCAGTCAACCTAGAGCACTTTTGAATTCATTTATATTAGTCTTTACTTTTTTCAAATTTTTTTATTATGTTATGTTAATCACCATACTTTTAATACACATTTTAAAGTGCCACAAAATGACATTTTTGTAAGCACATTATCAGAACCATGGTAAACTACATGAAGGGTACCTGGCTGAATATATTGCAAACCAAAAGAAAGCTCTGCTGCTCAGCAACCACAGTCTTGAACTGCAGGTGTTAGATAAAATAGAAAAAGTATCTATTCAAAACTGTATCAATCTTATGCTTGATAACAAATTGCTCCATCAGCAGCAGCAAACTAAATTACACATGCTCTGAAAGCTACTGATAATATACTTGCTATAAACTTTAAAAACAGGAACATTCTTTATTAGGCAACATTCCTCCAATCAGGTGTTCATGTAGAGTTGAATAAAGCAGCTTACTCTGCAGAGTCAGACTCATGCTGCGCTCCACCACCCCAGCGTCATTGGTAGCTACGCATGTATAATCACCAGCATCTTCATTCTACGGAAATAAGCAGTGCTTTACAAAAATGTGAGCCTACAGAGCAGGACAAATAACTTTTTTCACCATGAGGCTACTATAAAATTTCATTTTTGAGAAGGGATTTTTCATGGAAGTAGACAAAACTACATATATTTACCTTCATAAATAGATTTAAAAATGAGAAAAAGAAGGAGAAAAAAATTCCCAGCCTAAATGGTTTCAAAACAGCTGATTATTGCTCTCTGGGAATAATAATTGCTAGGAAACTGAGGCAAAAATAATATTTTTTATAATCTCCTATACAAAATTATCTCACTGAAGAAAAATGCCTATACTATCTTTCCATATATCTTTTTTTCTTTCTTTTTCCTTTTTTTTTTAGGGAGAGAGAGAGAAAGAGAAGGAGGAGCAGAGGGAGAGAGAGAATCTTAAGCAGATTCCATGCTCAACATGGAGCCCAACGCGGGGCTCGATCTCAAGAGTCGGATGCTTAACTGACTGAGCCACCCAGGTGCCCCTCTTGTTCCAGATACCTTAAAAAGCATTAAAGTAATGAGGACAAATTAACAAATATTGAGACCTTTCTAATGGGGGTTATTTAAAAATTAAGGGTGGTCTCTATCTAGAGAGCATGAACTTCAGGAGAGAAAGGAAAAACTAATTTACTGATAATGATAAATCACAGAATATAATTCACAAATTTATAGATATATGGTATACAAAATAAGTACTCCATGAATTTAGGTTTGGTGACTAATTAGAGTCACAGATTTTGCTAAAAGTCTTGTGAATAGGAGAATTTGTTAATAGAAAGTCAATAAAGGAGAACTGAATTGCAGGAAGTAGAGGAGGTTGGGAGAAGGAAGACAGATGTTTAATTGGGGGTGTCAATGTATTATCCAAATAGAAATTTTCAATAAGAAACTTGGAATGGAACTTGGAAGAGTTGCAAGGTTGGAGATAAATATTTAAAAATCTGAAATTGTATGGTAAAAATAATTAGTATCAGTATTAACATTGGTAGTATTAGAAGAAGTACCAAGGACTTCAGAAGTAGTAATACTTGTGTAGAGGAAAAGGGGGAATGTGGTAATGAAGAAATCTAAGTCTCACTAGTGTTATAGCAGCTAAAGGTAGAAATCATCTCAAAATTGAAAGGACAAGGAACAACATCCGATGTTGAAATAAAACCCAGGAGAATGAGAGACGAAGAGTGGTTCATTGGATTAGGTCATTAAATATTATATTTTAATTATTATTTCAATTAATTCAACAATGTGATAGAAAATTACCCATATGTAGTCTAGTTGAGAAATTTTTAGATAAAATAGCTCACTCACTTGACCCCAAAATTAGAATAACTTAAAGCAACACTCATTTTCTGAATTACTGAAGCTTTTGGAAAGCCTAAAATAGTTATCAGCTTAGTGATGAAAGTTACCCTATAATTTATTTGTCATTTTGTTTGTAAAACTTCAATTTCCTTGCTCTAATACAGATTTGAGGAAGTTATCTAATGATGCTAAATAATAATAGATCAATGATTGGGAACAAAGCAGCAGAATTATTTTGTTGCTTGTATTTCTTTGAAAAGGCTAAAAATAATCAATTTGAACCACTGTTTCAGTTTTTTATAAAAGTCCATTGATTAAGATTTTATGATTTAATTAGAAATGCAAGAGAAATTTTCCAATTCATGGCACCTATAGAGAGGCATTAATTGTGGCGGTTAAAGTGCCCATCAACAATTTCAGTGTGACTTACTACAGTGCCATAAATGGCCAGAGAGCCATTGACCAGTTGACGGATTCTGTGGTTAATTTCAACATCCACCCCCTTTCTGTTCCAATGGATGGTTGGGGCAGGATCTCCTTTGACTTCACAATTCAAGACTGCATTACCACCAAGTGGTTCAATCCAGTTAGAAGGGTAATCACCTTTGAAGACTGGAGGTTCTGGGAAATAACAACAGATAATTGTAAGTAAAAGGAAGCTCTGATCATTTCTTTGTGATTTTGACCTATTTAGAGATAATTTAGTGAAGAAGGGAGAAGCCACTTTTGAACCCCATGAATTTTCAGAATCACTGCTCATGCTAATCAACCGGATAATTTGGTTAGTTTCAATAATCTAAGCAGATGATTCCATTTTGTACCAAATGATCTCTTTGCTTACCTACTTTTGAGTTGAACGTTGATAATGTATTATTTCTTATGAATTTGCACATCTGTGAAACAGGACTAGATGGATTAATAAACTGAAGTTATAGTGTATTACTACATAATAAGGAAGCAAAATGCAAATTATTCATTATAAATAAATGATAAATTAAAAATAGAGCATGTTTACCTACCTTTCACATAAACAAATCCAATTGCCTTCACAAAACCAACGCTGTTCTCTGCGGTGCACACGTAAGTACCTGAATCCTCTTTTGACACTCTTTTAATAACAAGTTCACTATGTCCATTAACACTGTCAAAGTGGGCTGAAAGAAACAAGTCAGGAAACTACTAAATGCTTCTCAGTAACCTAAGAAAATAATCACAACAGCTCAATATTTTGCAGGTTGGATTTATGAGTTGGTCTGAAATTGAACTAGAGATCTCATCATGACATTGGAGAAGAGAGCCTTTTCCACAAATTTCTTCCCCTGAGCTATTTGCTATGTCTCTAGACACTTGTTTGAAGGATGAAAAACAGCAGAAGGAACAGGAAAAGAGAATGAAAATAAACATCTTTTAAAATTATTTTAGATTTAAAGTACACCTTTTAAGTGTTGCCTAAATCTGGCTCCTAGTCTCTCTGGGTTTCAAAAATCTTTCATTCAGACCTATGACATTTTCCACTTTATTTATCTCACCACCCCTTTTCCTCCCAAACAATTTACATCAAAAACATGAAAACCTTTCCAGCTGTAATTCAACGGACTTGGCAGGTCAGAGGGGAAATCATGAAAACATATGCTAGTTAGGTAATAATGACATGATTAAATTTGTAATAATTTAAACTTCTCCATAAATGATTGCTGATATAAATATTTATAAAGGTAGTTATAATATGTGGAATAGAGAATAAGGTAAACATGCTAATCCTCAAACAACATATACTAAATAAGATTCTGATTAGACCAGCAAATATCTAATTATGTTGGTATGTTTACCTTGCATGCTTTCCCCCATTCAAATTATTTCAAAAGATTTCATACTGCTGAATATGAAGTGGAAAGTCAAGCTTTAAAAATTTAAATAGCTGAATTAGTATTATACTGTCAGAAAACAGTACTGCTTAGATTTTTTTAGACTATTTTTCCTTAATGAGGTATACTATCATTATTAAGGTAACACAGTCGATGAATTTCAGTCATTAACATAAATCTTTAGAACAAAAGAATTTAAGCTTATTACTTCTTTTCTAGGAAGACATTTATTAAATGCAATAGTGCAGTATTTCAGAACTCAATTTTGGGTATGAAAACTTCTTATTAACTGATAACATCTTTGCGCTGATGACATGGTCTGACAAATAAGGAGATACGTGTCCTCCCAGAGATGAGTGCTTCTGGGTTCCAGGCACTACTTTAACTTGTAGTGCACATAGTGACCAAAAATTTTCTATATAATTGATTTACATTATAAGAGAGGTTAATTGATGTTAATTCATGCAGTGAGAACAGAGCTCTCCTCTGTCAAATTAGGCGAATCTTCAGGACTCCAACAGTAGCCACCTTAATCCATTTATCAGGGAGGATAAGTTTAGGTACCTGTGTATACAATATTGTCTTCTCCTGGGGGAGGGAGATTATTTTTTATATTTTTTCAAAGATTTCATTTATTTATTTGACAGAGAGAGACACAGCGAGAGAGGGAACACAAGCAGTGGGAGTGGGAGAGGGAGAAGCAGGCTTCCCGCGGAGCAGGGAGCCCGATGCGGGGCTCGATCCCAGGACCTGGAATCATGACCTGAGTCGAAGGCAGACACTTAACGACTGAGCCACCCAGGTGCCCCAAGGGAGTTTATTTTTAGGTAAAAACATCTACTAATATCCTGTCATATATGGTCCTGTGATTAACTTATCCTTCGAAAGAATGAAAAAAAGAACATATATACTGGGTATAAGGTAAAATCCAGGCAAAGGTATATATTTTATAGAAGTTAAAGCAATCAACTCTTCATGTAACTTTTTATTTTTAGGTTTTATTTATTTATTTATTTGAGAGAGAGAGAGAAAGCACAGGGGGAGGGGCTGAGGGGGAGGGAGAGGGAGAGAGAGAATCTCTCAAAGACTTCTTGCTGTGCCCAGAGCCCGGAGGTGGGGCTCGATCTTACACCCTGAGATCATGTCCTGAGCTGAAACCAACAGTCAGATGCTCAACTGATGAGCCACCCAGGTGCCCCATCTCTTCATGTAACTTTTCAATCAATTCCCGCAGCTAAAGGAAATGGAGATTGGTTTAGAGTTCTTTATGGGTGTATTTATTTACTTAAGAATTAAATGACCAACCTGGGATAATATTGTTGTTGAAGGTCCATGTTAACTTGGGCAATGGAATCCCAGTGGCTTTACAGCTTAATCGTAGCTGTTCTCCTTTATTTAATGACACATCTCCGGGAAGTTCAGTAAAAGTGGGGAGAACATGTACAGTCAGGCTGACCATATGTGTGTCTTCACCTGCAGCGTTGTTAGCAACACAGGTATACGTGCCAGAATCCTCTGGCTTAAATAAAGAAAAATTATAGTGTTAAAATTACATAGTCTTAGATCATATTCCATAAAACACATAAAATTGCATAGCTTGGTTCCCAAAGGAGCACTCTTATTTAAAGATAGTTTAAATTTCCACCTTGTGGTCTGAACTATCTGGCTAGCTTTTGCATAACATAATTTAAAATGTATAGGAGTTGAAACAAAAGCCCATATCCTACAGAACTATAGCAATTTATAGTAATAAGATCTCAGGAAACTCTACAAAAGTTCTCAAGTTTACTAAACATCAAGTGTACTGCAGCTCTACAATGTACAGATAAAGAACACATAATTTCAAAGTTTGGTAGCATCTTAGCTGGTAGCTGGCTTTCTTGGTAATGTGGCACCAAAGAGAAATTATCAAAGGAGATGGAAAGGGTATGGGCAACACTACCTGCAATTCTTAAGTTTCACTTGCTAAATGCAACAGCCAGTCTTGGCACTCATCTTACTAGATGTACTGGAATGGCATCATTTGACACCCTGTCTCTGTGAAACCATGTCTTCACTTGGCTTCCAGGCTATGCCCCCTTCTCTTAGTTTCCTTCCTACCTCACTGGTTGCTCCATTTCCACCTCTTTTTCCTGGCTTCCCTTCAATATTAACATCTTGATGTTGGCATGTGAGAGGGCTCAGTCTTCGGTCCTCTTCTCTATCTGACTTGGTTCCTTAGTGATGTCATCCAGTCTCATATACTATCATCAGCATATAGATAGCAAATACTATCTGAAAATACCAGTATTTGCAGCCCAGATCTTTCTTCCACACTCCAATTACACTGAACTTCCCATTTCACCTCTCTGCTTGTATGCCCAAAAGACATCTCAAACTCATGTCCATAACTGAACCCCCAATTTCCCTTTCACCATCCTGTTTCATCGGTAGCCTTCACCATATCAGTTGATGGCTATTTTGTCCTTCCAGTTATTAATGCCTTTTGTTCTCAGGCATCTGAGTCATCTGTACTCTTTTCTTTTTCATACTGCAGTGGCAATCTAGCTAGGAAATCCTAGCTTCAGAGTATATGCAGAATCCAGCCACTTCCCACCCCTTCTCTGTTAACATAATCTCTCCTCAGACTCCAAATCATCTTCACAACAGGTCTTTCTGCTTCTACCCTTGCCTCTGCTCATTACAATGGTCAATGTAGTACTGCAAAAACGTAAGACAGATAACATTGATCCCAGGCTCAAAACCTGCAATGCATTCTAATTTTTTTTAGAGTAAAAAGCAAAATTGTTATAATCTACAAGACACTACATGATCTGGCCTTCATTTTCTTTTCTTTCTTCTTTGTTTTTGTTTTTTTTTTCTTCTGGGCCCCTGTTCTTCCAATATATTAGGCATGATCCCACCTTAAGTTCTTTCCTCTAGATATCTGAGAGAGGAACATCCCAGCTTTACCTGCCTATCATGCTCTTCCCCCAGATATTTGCTTGGCTAACTCACGTCCTTTAAATTTTACTCAAATGTCCCCTTCCCAAAGGAGACTTACCCTGACTATCCTATTAAAAAATGTAACTGGCACCCCTCCAAATTCCAATCCTTTTTACTCTGTTATTTTTCATACTACTTATTTTCTTCTGACTTATTGTATACATTATTTATTATTATTTTTTTATTGTCTATCTCCCTCCTCTAGAAATAAACTGCATGAAGGCAAGGATCTTTGAGTTCTTTGTTACCTCATGTATTACTACTGCATAAATCAGCGCTGGTCACACAGAAAGTATTCAATAAATATTTGTTGAATTAATGATTGAATGCTTCTGAGTGCATTACTTTTCCTTCACTTTAAAAAGTTTAAGAATATTTTTTTTTTTGCATTGAAACATTAAAGAGTTGCTTGGAAATGTAGCATAAAACTTGTAATCACTAACAGTAGATACAATCTAAATTTGGTTGGCTGCATACTTTTTTTAAAAGGGGAAACAGGAATAAATCATATTCTCTGTAAACGTCTCCCCACCTCCATATCACTTAGCTGTACTTAAAATTCTCAGGTTATAACAATTCAAGCTTAAAATCAAGGATTTTATGAAAGTGAAGCACTTAAAAATCTGGATTGTACATACTATTCACAAGTAGATTTCTACTCATCATTTGAGTCCTTCATCTAGTATTTATAAACTACTTTATTGTTATTTTTTTAAACATATCTGAGTCACTGTCCTGCTAAAAGTCTAAACTTTTCTTGCTCATTTAATTCCTTCTGGTCTATAAGTGTAATAGAGGGCCCAAATTCAACATTCCTGAGCCTGGGGGTAATCCCCCTAAAGATATTTACTAGATTAAACAAACAAATTTATCCTTATTTTATCAATTCTAAAATTCATATTTTTAACTTTTAATATCCATGAACCTCAATACAACTTAAAAATTGATGGCCTTCTCTACTTTACTTAACTGTACTTTCTCTTTCTTAGTGGTACATAAAATAATGGCACATTTTACAACTGATTTGAATAAATACGATATTTGTTGGCACATGTGGTTGAGTTAGGGTCCCAGTGACACAGCCAATCACTAGGGTTATTTACCTGATAATCTCAGGAGTCTAGCTAATGGCCAAAATTATACTACAAAGTGAATGTAATCAATTTTATTATTTTAATCTGTACAAATTTAATTCCACAAAAATTTTGTAATGAAGTTTAGGTATTTTGAAGGGCAAGGAATAGGAATAAGATATTTGCACAAAAGCTCAGAAAGTGATTCACATTTTAATCATGTTTCATATTCGGGGCCAAGTATTGATACTCTCCAACCACACAGTAAATTTTTTTAAAAGTCATGTAGTATGCATATATATTGATTCTTCTTCAAGTGGGCTACCACTGAAAACCTGAGATGCTTCTGATAGCTACTATTCTGTAGACTCGGTAAGTACCACCTAAGAATATTAAAAAACCTTAGCTTGTATAGATCCCTAAGACTTTAGTTTCCTTGTCAATGATTAGAAAGGGTTATTCAAAATCCTGAAAAGAACAGAAAAACTGCTTTTCATATCTGCTTAATAATGCATCGTTCTTTTTTTTCCCAGTTATTTTTCCTTTAAGTTTTTATTGTTATGTTAATTACCATACATCACATCATTATTTTTTTTCTTTGCACAATTTATTGACTTTTACCAGATGATAATACATTTAATTCACCCAATTTTCCTGCCAAACATATGCACATGAAGAGTCAACTCTACCCTTTTTAGCTAGGTGTCATATCAAACTTAGAGGGTTTTTTTTTTTTTTAATGTATCTTTTTTTAAGATTTTATTTATTTATTTTTCTCCTTAAATTTTTTATTGTTATGTTAATCACCATACATTACATCATTAGTTTTTAAATTTTTTTGTTGTTATGTTAATCACCATACATTACATCATTAGTTTTTTAAAATTTTTTATTGTTATGTTAATCACCATACATTACATCATTAGTTTTTGATGTAGTGTTCCATGATTAATTGTTTTTGCATAACACCCAGTGCTCCATGCAGAACGTGCCCTCTTTAATACCCATCACCAGGCTAACCCATCCCCCCCACCCCCCTCCCCTCTAGAACCCTCAGTTTGTTTTTCAGAGTCCATCGTCTCTCATGGTTCATCTCCTCCTCCAGTTTCCCCCCCTTCATTCTTCCCCTCCTGCTATCTTCTTCTTCTTACATTCTTCTATCTCCACTCTTCTAATCATTCCCATATATGGTTACATGCATGGAATATAACAGAGGTACTTAGAATTTTTCCTGATAAAGAGATTTCCACAAAAATAAAATAATTTTAGAAGGAGGCCATTTATGAGTTCCTACTATCCATTAAATATTATTCTTAGACCTGGGCCATAAAATGAAATATGTGTGAAATTCATTTTTTGGCCTGAATTTATAAGACTATTTTTCTTTCATTATTAAAGAATATATTTCCAGGCTAAGTTACTAAAAGTAAAAGGGTGAATTACCAATCTGGTTTAAAGCATCTATTCACATCTATTAAACTTACCACAACATTTTCCAGAATAAGTTCTCCATAGGGTTCAATAGTATATTTTCCTATCAAGTTAGCTAAAAGAACATTGTCTTTTTTCCAGTTAATTGCTGGTGTGGGGATTCCATCAGCCATGCATGGAAAAATGGCTTGTGAATTCTCATTGACCGTGTAGTGTATTTCTGTACTTCGGATTCTAGGAGGTACTAAGAAAAGTTTAAAAAAGATAGTCATTCAGGATGTTTAATAATATCCTTATTCACACAGAATATTGACACACAAAAGACTCTTCTAAGGATAATTTTGCTGGAAATAGTAAAATAAAATGTATTAAGATATTGATTTGTTTGTTACCATGAAAGATGCCTATAGCAAGAACCTCAATGGATTTCAACTTGTTGAATATATTCACAATCAGTTTCTAAGCAAATGACATAGAACTAGATTAGAAATCCTTAGATTTTATTTGGCTTCCTAACTTTCTCTCTCTTTTTTTAAAAATATTTTTAAAATTTATTTATTTGACACAGAGAGAGAAAGCACAAGCAGGGAGAGCAGCAGGGAGAGGGAGAAGGAGAAGCAGGCTCCCCACTGAGCAGGGACCCTGACGCAGGGCTTGATCCTAGGACCCTGGGATCATGACCGGAGCTGAAGGCAGACACTTACCCGACTGAGCCACCCTTCCTAACTTTCTTTTACTTAAGTTTCTTATGCTTATTGCAGTGAAGTAAAACAAACAAACTAGAGCAACAAAATCCAAAAATGCTTCTGTGGTTTTATAATCACTGGATTTGTATCACAGATATACTGTGAGAACAAACTAATAAAAGTCACCAGTTTAAAACACTGTAAAACACTTACCCCATATTGAATGTCACAAAGTGTTATGGAAAAAAAATTTATTGCAGTATTTCACGTGTTACAACAAATGCAAGTAAAACCAGGTCAAGACATTTAATTCAGCTTTTATACTGCTGCAGAAGAAATTTTTATAGTGATTTCAGAACACTGCAAATACTTCCTATGCCTCAAATTTTTTTGGACTGGAATTTAGGCAATATAGAAAGATCAACTGACTATTTTAATATACTAACAAATACCTTAGTGGATTGGAACTAAGCTATTTACTTCTAAAGGAAAGGCTTGAAAAGCATTAAGAATACTTGGCTTAAAAAGTAAAAATATACTCCCCTCCAAAAACTATGACTTTTGGAATTATTCAAACATACCAGTAAGAAACAGAACAATTTTAATGACGTTCTGAAAAGTGACAGGACAAAAGCTGTATTCAGCAAAAAATATTTTTTTGATTATATGAGTAAATACATAAACCATTTACGAATGATTATACACACAAACATAGATAATAGGGAAAACACAAAAATCTATTTTGTTGAATGGTACACTGTAAATATTTGATTCATTTTTAATTAATTTATACTGTATTTTTATCATTTTCTTTATCTTTGGGGTTGATATTTCAATTTTACCAGGGTGACAAATTTGTAACATTAGTACATTTGCTTCCTTATTTTCAAGATGAAAATTTTAAGGTTATGACTTTACATTTGATTTTAACACTGGCCCACACACCATACATTTTGATATGTAGTGTCGTTATTTTTATTATTTTCTAAATAGTATGAAAATGAAAACATATTCTTTGACCTACTTGTTAACTAGATGGTATTTTTAAATTTGCCTGGGGTTGGGGTTTTGGCATTAAAAGTTTATTACATGTTTCAAGCTTTATTGCATTGTGGGCAGGAACTGTGGCCTTATTTTAAAATCGTATTAATGATTATTTTTTTGTTTAGTATATGGTTAATTTTGGTAAACTTTATACAAATTTGAGAAAGAGGAGTATTATTTATTTGAAGCTAAAGAACTAATGTGTGTTGATTAATTCAATTATATGAACTAAAAGCAGGTATAAACCAGGGAAAGTATTTAAAAAACTCATAAATGGTGATTTAAAATTTGGATTATTATTTCTTTATTCAATTAAAATTGTGTCTGCTTGAAATCATCACTTTAACTATGAAGCCATAGGAAATTCAAACATACCTGGAGGATAAAAAATGGCTTTCACAAATTTTTTAGAAAGCGAAAAAGCAGAGACTCATCTTTACAAGAGTTACCTCTGAAAACAGTAGTTGGAAAGAGTTTAATTTACTTATTGTGTCCTCACACTGATATTAATGGGTATTTTATATTTAAAATACACATTAACAATGAAAATATTTCAGTGTTGATCCTTAGATATTTTGTTAGTTGTTTGAATACAAAGAAAAAAAGATTTTTTTTCTGTTATAAAAATATACTTGTAAATATTTTGCTACTTTAAAATAATGAATCGAATAGATTCCCAACTCTCATTAGGTTCACACTATATAATGTAGCTCATATAGAGATTAGTTTTGAGTGAAGATCATTTGCAAGTTGAGAAATAAGCAGAATAGTCACAAAACACAAATGGATCCCATAAATGGGATCTATAGCCAAAGTATAAATACTAATAATCACAATATGAGGGGATTATTGGAAACACATTAGGTATTTTGGCTATCTTAATAAAATCTCTCTTTCTTTCTCACACATGCATAATCATAACCTTACTTTTGCCCACACAAATAATCAGAGCCTACATATTAGAAGGGTAAGTATACCTACACACCACACACACACACATCCCACTTTGGATTGCTGGTTTTGCATGACTTTGATTTTCATCATATTTTTTCTCAGTGGTCTTTTCTCTTTGCCATGGCAATGTAGCAGATTGAAACAATTAGTGTTAAATAACCTACCATGGACATTGAGCTTGGTGCTCATGCTGCTTGATCCTGCCACGTTAGTTGCCATGCACGTGTACTGGCCAGCATCATCAGGCTGAGCAAATGCTATTTGCAGAGCCCCAGAGCTGAGGATGCGCTGGCGGATTGATTCCACAATTGCATGCCCATCTTTATGCCAGGTAATGTCAGGTGGTGGGAAGCCATCTGCCTCACACGGTAGGGAGATGGGCTTATCCACAGCAGTAATATATTCCTTTGGATGGGGGCTAATGCCTGGAGGAACTGAAAGATACAAAGTGTAAACTTCATCTTAAAAGCATAAATGTATCATGTACACACCACAGTATCACTCTAGCAAAGGGAAGTCACACAGAAAAGAAATGAAATCCTGACTTTACCATATTATCATCAAAGTATCACTATACTTTGTTTTCACTGGAAAAGAAAATTCTTTGAGCTATTTTCAGAAAATTATTCTCTGCATAGTTAACAAATGTAAATGCTATTCAATTTTAAATGAGGGCATAAACATATATTCCTGAGGTACTGCATGTCTAGAAAATTTAGGTTGTGTCAACAGAGGCATTTTCTTTAACATACTGTGTTATGTGATTCATTTCAGCTACTTAAACTTTCAGAAGAGACCCCTTCAAGGTTTCGAAATTATTCAACTGCTCTATCTTAATAAAATCTTTCTATTTTATACTTTTACTCAAGTGTTTCCTACAGTGCTTAGTGTCTCAAATACAGTGGCCATATTTAACACAGTATTGTTTGAATGACTAAGTAAATAAATGAATAGATCATGGAAAAGAATTATATATGTAAAACTCTTCCCACTTCTTCCGAAAGCTGTGGAAGGGCTTACGATAAGGCATTCTCTTCCTATTGTTTTCAGTAGGTTGATTACCACTTAGGTATTGGCCTGGATATTTTATTGAGCTTCAAAGAAATATTAAATAATTATCAGAGAAGAACCAAGGACAAACAAGGAACAACTGACCACAAGCACACGGGAAAGAAACGAGAGGATGATCCACCTGTGTCAATGCAAGTCCAGAGACAGTGACAAGGTGCAGAGGACAACAGTGACAGTAAAAATAATCCCTTTAAATATGTGCCGGCAAAACCCACAAAAAACAAAAAAACTACCACCCACTCAAGAAAGCTTAAGAAACAAGGCAAATGTTGTTTTCACATTGTTATCACACATGCAAACTGAGAAATGGAATCAGAAATGAGAGCTCTGAGAGTTCCACTGATCCATGTAATGCCCTGTGCATAGCAAGTCCTGGGGACCTAGATTTAACTGCCACATCTCCAGAGGATATGGAGAAATGGTCAACCACATGGAGACCAAATTTTATTTTATTTTATTTATTTTATTATTTATTTTCAAAGATTTTATTTATTTGAGAGAGAGAGAGAAAGCATGCGCACGTGCAAGAGTGGGGGAAGGGGGAGAGGGAGAAACAGACAAGGGGCTTGATCCCAGGACCCTGAGCTGAAGTCAGATGCTTAACTCACTGAGCCACCCAGGCACCCCGAGACCAAATTTAAAGTACACTAATAGTGATAAGTAAAATAAAATCAAGTTGTGAAAAAATATGAATAATCATGTGAAAATTACTTATATCAGCCAACATTATTTGGTTGGGTTTGTGCTTTCCATTACATACTGTTTCTGCAAGGAGAGAGATTTGGTTCAGAATCTTCATGCCTCTAGAGCATGCAATTATCTCTGGTTGCTTTTGGAATCTTGAAATGCCATTAATCATTTAATGTGTTTCTTTGTCCCAGAATTGCCCATACCAATAATTTTAATCAATTAGCGAAGGAAAAACCCCTCCTAAATGGAAGTGTTCTTTCCATGACCTCCATGTTGCCAAAGCCAATGAATATTTATTGGTCCTTACCCAACTGATCTCTCACTTGCATTCAACAAATCGTCCACTCCCTTCTTCTTGAAACACTCTCCTCTCCTAGCCTCCATTGGCTTTCCTCTAACATGTCTGCCTGCTCCTTCGTATTCTTCTCCAGCATCCTCTCTTTTCTCAGGCCTTTAAACAATGCAGAGTTCTGGGTCTTTGTCCTTAGCTCTTTTTCTGTCCAAATTCTGATCCAGTCTTGTGGACTGAAATACGCTGATTACTTCCAAATTTATATCTTACACTATACTTCTCCCTTGAGCTCTGAATCCATATTCAACTCAATTTGATATCTCCACTAGGATTTCTAATAGTTTCCCACATCTCATAGGATCAATCGGAAGTTATGTTTTCTTTCCTCCAAAGCCAGTTCCTCCCCCTTGCACTATCATCCCCTCCATGGCACTATCATCCATTCACTAGCTCAAGCCCAAAGCCCAGGAAACATCATTAATTCCCCTTTTTTCCTAACCTCCCAAATCTGATTCATCAGTCATCCTGGAAGTTACACCTCCAGAAGTATCTTAAATCCATCACTTTTTCCATTTACCCCTGCAACTTACACAGCCACTCTCACTTCCAGCCAGGCTGTAACACCCTCCTTAGAGGACCTGAATAGTTCCTCCAGCTATAGTCTTGCACCTTCTCTAAACCATTATCTACATAGCAGCAAATGAGATCTTCCTAAAACCAAATAAGCATCTTGGTTAAACCCTTAAAAGGTCTCCCACTGCATAGAGAAGAAACTATAACCTTTGTGTGGTCCTTCTGACCCTCCATGCATTGGCCCACCTTCTTTTCTGATTTCCTTCACATTGTGCCAGCCTTCTTCTTCTCCACCACTCTCTACCACACTGCCATGCTTCTTTCCTGCCGTGGGGCCACTGCACGTGCTATCCTCTCTCCCTTGGATACTCTGCCACTTTTGCATGGCTCATCCTAGCTTATCATTCAGGTCTAAGCCTAAATGGTACTCCTTTAGAGAAGCCTACTTCTTAAAACCTACTTTAACCACTAATGTGAAGTGGTGCCCACATTTCCCCATTATTCCCCATCTCAGCCTTTTTTTCTGCTTAGCATATGTCAGAATTTATAATTATTTCATTTATTTGGTAGTTTAGTTTTTTTCCTTCTGTACACCATAAGGGAAGGATCATGTCTGTAATGTTCAATGTATTTCCACTTATTATTGCAATAAATATTTGTTGAGAAAAATAGTAACAATATAAAGAGATTTATAATGCATAGTTAAGTAAGCTTTACTATAGTCAGTAATTTACCACAGGAAAACACCCTATAAGGAAATTCAAAATCAGCTAATGCGAATTCAGAAGCTCAGAATCTACTTCCAGGTCACAAAAACAATGCATGCAAGATATGAATATTATGTCAAGAAAATAAGAGTTAAATGTGAAAAGACCCTGCTTTGTCTACAGAATAATTTTTTCCCATCAAGTTGGTTAACTGCAATTACATTTTTTGTTTTATGATTTTTTATTTATGATTTTAAAAAATATATGCTTTGTTTTTTAAGTGGATATTAGAATCTAGTGTTTCATAATGTATCCAATGTGGTATTATGGGGAGGAGGGTTTTAAAATTTACCTTAAATATGTGCTACAATGAAATAGAGTACCATATGGAAGTTCATAGAAATCCAAGATATCGTGAGATGCCTTAGTTTTCTTATATAAACAATGACCAAAAACACCCCAACCATTAAATTTTCTTCTTCATAAGGGTAAGAGAAACACGCATTGTATAACGTAAACTACGAATGTTCAGAGCTATGGCAGCCTGGTTATTTTAGACAGATGAACTTTGGTATACATTGTTACAAGCATCTTTGCAATGAAGACATAGAAATTTACTCTTTAGGTACCTTGAACATTTAACTTGATTTTGCCTAAGGCTGTACCAGCTGGATTCTGAGCCACGCACATGTAAGTACCAGCATCTTCTCTGACAGCTCTGGAGATCTGCAAGCCGCCACTAGGAAGAACTGCATGGCTTTTGCCTACATCGGTTATGAAAGCACAGTGGGAAGAATTTTTATTAAAATTTTTTTCATTAAAAAAATCATACTGACTTCTGAATTATGAAACACTGATTTGCTGTAATTTTCTTGATAGAAACAGTGGTAGGTACCTGCAGTCATGACATTGATGCCTTCTTTTTGCCAAGTAATGAAAGGACTGGGTGTCCCTGTTGCTTCACATGGTAATAAAATGGGATTGTTCACAATGACATCTAGTTCACTTGGCTGAGGCTGAATGACTGGAGGCTCTATAAGAACCAACAGAAAAAGCAATGGCACCAGTTAGTGGCAGAAATGTCTAAAAGTAGCCATGAGGTTAAACATGCCTGGATTCATAGTTCCACATTATTAGTGATTTGATTGTCCAGGGGAAAAGAGAATATTGGCCATATTCCATTTTTTTTGAGTCTTGCTACTGTAGGCAGTTTCCATTAGAACTCCGTTAGAAGACTAGAAGCAGGAACAGATTATAGAAACTCAAGAAAAAAAAGAATTTGGGGTTGTTCTGTGTGATTTTTCATTTGTATGTTTTTCTTAGTTTATTGAAAAATATGTCAGTCTTTCATACCCCCAAGGTATTTCTAGACAGTACATCCTTTCAAGAATAAACATGGCTTGAAGAAAAAACAAGGTTTTAATGAGTTAAATGAGCTTCCATACCCTGGACATAAAGGGTCACGTGTCGATGTGCAGAACCAGCTGCGTTCCTGGCGACACAAGTGTATCTTCCAGCATGGTTTAACTGAGTGGCAAATATTTCAATTGCTCCTAAAAAGGAAAAAGTTTTTATGCATAGGGCGTCCATTTTTCTGCAACCATTCTTCTGGTTCAATAAACTCTCTCTCTGATTTTGTGTTTTCATCCCCATAGCACAGTGGTGCTTGGCTTATACTCATACTTGTATTCCCTGAAGGGTCTAGCACAGTGCCTTTTAATCATTATTAATAGCTTTATTTAGGCAAAATTTACATGCCATAAAATTCACCCATTTAAATGTACAATTTTATGATTTTTACTATCTTTACAGAGTTGTGCAACTCTTACAATCTAATTTTGAGGACATTTCTATTACCCTAAAAAGAAATCTCATCCCCCCTCCAAAAAAAGAAAGAAATCTCATTCCATTTACAGTCACCTCTCATTCCCAGCCCCAGCCCCATGCAATTACTAATTTCTTCTTATTCTTCGTATATTTGCCTTTTCTGAACATTTCATGCACATGCAATCATACAGCTGTCCTTTGTGTCTGATTTCTTTCACTGTGAGCACAGTTTTTGAGTTTCATCTGTTGTAGCATGTGCCAATATTTTTGTTCCATTTTATTGACAGAATTTCATTGTGTGGATTATCCACATTTTATTTATTCTTTCATCAGTTGATGGACATTTGGATTGCTTCTACTTTCTCTATTGTGAATAATGGTGTATGAACATTTGCATACAAGTCCTTGTGTAGACATATGTTTTCATTTTTCTGGATAGATGCCTAGGAATGGAGCTGCTGGGTCATATGGTAACTCTTGTTTAATATTTTGAGAAAGTTCCAAACTGTTCTCTTAATACAATACCTTGTGCTGAAGGGCAGTTAATTTCTATTTTATGATTTTAATTGTTACCAATCTATACACATTTTAGACGCAGCCAAAATACTTGGCTTTGAAAGTCAAGTTTTACCCTGAGAACAATCTTCCATCATTTCCCTTCTTTGAAAAAATGAACAAATTACCTTAGAATAACATGCACAAATGCAGAAAGCCCCAGGATGTTAGTTGCTACTTTAGTTTATCTCTAGTGTACCTTCACAATACAAAACACCAGTGTGAATTACCAATATTTTCATTTAGGTGGTGAATTATTTTTTTCTCTTTCAATACATAAATTTTATAAATGATGGCTACTACTACTCTCAAAAATTATCCGTGCAGCACTTATACCCAGCCTTCCCTGCTCAGTTATAAAAACCTTGAAAACAAGAACCCTCCTAGTTTTATATCCTCAGAAACTCAGTGGAGTATTATAACTTATTTTAGGCACTAAATCTTTGTTAAATGAATGGAGATTCTTTTTGGCTAATGGAGAGAGTGTGGTTCACTCAAAGGCAACCAGTGAATTTGTGAAGCTTCAGGGTTAGTAAATATGCACATAAAATCCAGTGATCATGCTCTTTATATTCAGTTACTGTGATTTTGTTTCCAGATTTTTTTCTCTCCCTTTGCCGAGTTACCCTGCCCAACTGAATTTTTTATTTCCAGATGCATAAGTCTAGGAATGAAAATGTATTTTATTTTTTTATTTTCGTGCAACAAAAGGCCAGGTAAGGCCATCCATTAATCATTAGTCTAATCTTAGGTGTGTAATTACTGAGCTTGGTCTTACCTGAGGACAGAATTCTATAACCGTCTCCCCTGGGAAGTAGTCTTATCCCATTTTTTGTCCAGTGAATTGAGGGAAAGGGAACTCCTGAAGCAGTGCAGGTAATAACCGCTGGGGCACGTTTGGTTACTAGAAAGTCCGTAGGCTCATCAGCTATGGAAGGTGGGACTAAAACAGTAACAACAATAAGAAAGTACACATTTCAAACCCTTACAGGTTTCCAAAGCCTTATCATACATCTTTCTCTTTCTACACAGAAAGTGAATGTTAGTAAGTGGAAAAGGAAGCCCTCTTGTGAAGTAGTGTGATAATGAAACATATCATTATAATAACTATTAATCCATGTACTAAGCCAGTTCTACCTTGGACAGTGAGATCCACAGTTCTCTTATCCTCCCCGGCATCATTTGTCACAGTGCACTCATAGGTTGCAGTGTCATCCACAGAAGGGGAAATAATTACTAGTGAACCTGAAGAAAGGAGCCTAGAAGAAAGATTTCAAAGCAATGATGTACTGTAGGTCAGTTTTCATAAATGCTGGTTCAGCATGGCACGATGTTGTGAATTGAGGGAAATGGAATTCTTTCCTTGTATTAAAATGAGGAATCCCTCTGATACTTCAAGTATCAGACTTTTTTTTTTTATATGGGCAATGGGTTAATAGAGACTCAACTTGGAGATTTAGATGAAGCAATTGGGTAGAAGGATTGTTTGAAGAGGGAATCTTGCATTTTCCGATTGCTTATATCATGATCAACCATGCTCTCCTAACTGAAATACAGTGGCTGATGACAGCCACTGTTTATAGAGCACTGAATACATTCTGGTACTTTCTCAACTGCTTCACATAAACTACCTCTAAATCTCACAATAACTTTGCAGACTGGTATTTGATTATTTCCATTGACAGACGGGTAATTACAAGTTTGTCTGTCTTACGTGTTGCCCTAGTTCACATGTCTCCTTACATGTGTTGGACACTTTTGCGATGCATAGTACATATATCAATAAGTCTTTTCCCTAACTTTTAACCAATTCAAAACTAAAGCGACCTGGATCACTTCAAATGTTTAAGAGGTCTAGTAAATATACATACGTTATTCAAAGTAAATCTAAATAAAATATCTATTTTCTTATTTCAAAGTGTGCACTGATAGAATAAAAGTGATTGGATTCAATGGGAATACGTTTGACATGCTTTTTTATTCGATGGTATTGCACATTTTCTACATAGTATATATCTTCAAATCACTAGACTCCCAGTACCCAAAGATTAAAAGGGTGAGAAAGAGAGAAAAAACAGAATTTCAAGTGAAACACTCCTCGTTTCATATTTCCTAATGTATAAGAATTGATCATTGTCAAAGTAGATCTACAAGAACATTTGTTTTAGTATTATAGCAATTCCTTTGACAAGATACCTATCTGTTAACTTAATTGAGATACAAGAAATGATGCTCATTTACAACATCAGAAATTCCTAGTAATCAAAAGGTTAGCTTTTCAAAAACATGTTTTTCCTCCCTACACATGCTACCAAATACCTAAGTTGTATTTCAAGGTTCAGAATTCTATTTTTATTCTATAGCTAAAGGTGGTATTATTTTTACAGAATCGTTTTTCCCTTATGCCAAATATTTTCATTCTTTGTTTTTATAAAATTCCAAAAGGTGCTAAGAAAAATAAAGCAGAATAGGAATCTAATCTTGTAGATCTCTCTAATCATCATCCACAGGGCTTATGGATAGAAAAGTTGAACCTATAATTCAGAAAAAGCTTTTAGGTTGAAAAACTAATTCCACATTAAGAAAAGTACATATTCTCTACATACTAGCTAATTCTTCATACTTTATATATATGCTGTCCCCATTGATAGAGATGAAATGTTAATTCTTTTTAAAATTAGTTTCTAAATAGTAGGTGGGGTTTTTCAGTTAAATTATTACTTACCTATATGAATTCTGATTTTGATCCACACTAAGAAGATGCCCATTTTTCCTCCACCTGATTGATGGTTTTGGTATCCCAGCAGCCTCACAAGCCAGAGTAGTTTGAACGTTTACTGTTACAGTTATGTTGGTAGGACCCAGAGCAATGGATGGAGGAACTAAAACAAAGTCAGCAAGTAAGAGGGAAACACATTCAGCAAACAGTATGCCATCTGAAGTATTTCTGCCAGACTGAAATTAATCATTGGTAACTTGTTCCATAGTTAAAACACCAGAAGGCTCTGTGAATTTAGTGTTGTGATGGTGCTAGCCACAATGAGGAGAAAACACGGGTCTTAACTGTTCACAACAGAGTGTGGTACTTTCACATAGCCCCAGTTATCAAGGTCTTTATGATCTCACAGGTTTAGGCTATCAGAGAACATTTAACCCAAACATTAGATGCTGTTCATATTTACCATGGACTTGTAAATCTATTCGCCTGCGGTCTGTTCCAGCAGCATTGGTAGCCATACACAAATATCGCCCAGTATCTGTGACATGTGCTGACTGAATATGAAGGAATCCATTTTCCAAGATGGAGTATCTACAAGAAAGATCACAAGTGAAGTCCCCGGAATCAGTGTTTTCTGATTATTTACATTTTGACTGAGAGTATTCTACAAGACTTAGTTACATTTTTAGTCTTTTTCCTGCTATAGAAATTTGTAATACCCTTGGTGGAAAAAAAAAGATATTCCACAGTGGTGCATAGCAGATGAACTTGTGATCTTGGATGAATTATAATCATTATGTTTTGGCCATAAGCCTTAGGATTATGCTTTTAAAATAATATATTTCGATTCTCATATTAAGATGAAGAACTAATATTAAATATTAGTTTAACAAACAAGACCAAAATAATACATTGGAAAAAAAAATTTAGGGAATTATCCTTCAGTTCTTGCAGTATTTTTCATTCTTTTCCAGAACTGTTACCTTGCATGACTTGCAGTTAGAACAGCACCATCCTTTCTCCATGTTATCCTTGGGGTTGGCACACCCTCAGCAAGGCATTCCAATACAGTTGACGTATTTAAGTGAATGATAAGACTCTGGGGGCCAGTCTTTATGTTTGGAGGAACTGCACAAGAGATGCACATGGAAAACCTCATTCATATCAATAATATAGCCTGAACTAAGACTCTGAAGAGGTAATACAAGGTTAGCTTTGAGTCAAATGTATAGCTTTGTCTACAGCTAATTCAGGTTAGTATGAACAGAATTGGGGTTTAATTCCTAAAGTCTTACTCAAGATACTTAGTGTTTAAAAATAAAGCACAGATGGGGGAAGGAGGTTTTTAAATCCCTGATACAGTGTGTGAAATCTGGCTTTTTAGGAGACACTTGAATAAAAATCAGCTCTGGTCTGATGCAAATTAAAGATGATATTTCTTATTTCTCTTTGGCCAAATAATGGTCTGAGAATGTTAACACTGGAACAACTTCACTTTAAATAAAGAACAGAAAGTGGGCTGCTCTAATGAAAAGCACATCTGTGATTAATCATGCAAGTCTCAGAGCATGTATTTTATTAATCATTGAGTTCATATGGGAATAGAAAACTTGAATTTTAATTTTACTCTTAGAGATATTAGTTGTGTGGGTCACCCAATATCGTGTAAAATTTCATATATTAAAAAACCAAAGAGACTGTGATGGGGAGAAGTCTGTATTATCTTCCCAAATATTGACAAATTTTAATGTTTAGATTTTAGATTTGAGAGAATCACAGTCCTATGGCAGTCTCGGTCTAGTACATATATACTCAAACACCAACATGAATAAAGGTGAACTAAATAATGAACCGCATGTCATCCAAAGCCTTAGTGTGCCTTTCTCAACAGTTCTGATCTGAATGACACAAAATGTCAGGATATGTTAATAACAACTGGACATACATTATCCTCTAAGATAATGTATCTTTAATTATTTTTTTTGAAATATGGTTTGAATATAGCCATAATACAAATACTACATGTTGTCTTTTTCAAAAAATAAGATAACCACAAGAATTCATTGAGTGTGCCCATAAGAAACAAAAAATTTATCATTTCTTTGAATGCCCTTGGCTAAATTTTTAAAATGTCACAAAAAATTATTAATTTTTCTTACCATTTACAGTGAGAATAAATTCTCTTGTAGTCTTTCCTGCAATGTTGCTGGCCACACAAGTATAATTGGCTGTATCACTTAGATCTGCATTATTAATTTGCAAGTATCTTCCTCCAGATAGAATTCGTACTCGAGGTGTTGCCTAGATTCAGCAAGTAAAATTTACCATTGAGATGTCAGGAAAAGAGAATAAAATACTATTTATAACATCAAAAATAACTATAGTGAGCTATGGATTGCCTGTCTTCTAGTATGCTTTGTCTGCTCCCCCTACCATTATCCTGGGATCAAAACCCCTCAGGAACTATTTCTATGAGTGCTTAAGGCAAAGACACAATCAATATTCCCAGTTCTCCTGGCCACAATGATCTGGATACTCAAGCATGAGCAGGTGACTCAAGCTGGGCCCCTGAGAGTCCTCTGCAGGACTTTGTTGGAAGTGTTGGGGAATGACAGTCTTTTTTTATTGGTGTCTGGTAGTAAGGATGACATAGCCTGGTGGCAGTCTCTCCATGTGTGGACAGCTCTAAATCTAAAACAAAGCAAGCAGAGTTGCGACTCAGAGAAAAAAAACATAGATGCTTGATTACATGAGGAGAACCTCTGGATCTAGTAATACCTAAAACCTAAGTTCACCAATCACTATAGGTAATAAATGCCTTTAAAAAAAATTTAAGTTGGTTTGAGTTTGAATTCTGTCACTTACAACTGAAAGCTCCATGACTAATAAATTAACTTTGTTTATAGGAAATAATGATCCTTTAGCATTTTAAAAATAAGTAAATAAATGATTTTAGTCTACAAATATTTGTTAAGCATTTATTTCGTGCCCAGGCATGGGACCAAGAATTATGAAAATACAGAGACAATGAAACCTAACCTTTGCTATTAAGTCCAATTGGGAAAATAGGTGTAAACAAGTAGTTTTGTACAAATCAAGATGCATGATGTTCATAATCATTAAAAAATGCCAGGTAGCATCAAAGACTGATATTTTCTGGTTGAACCAAAGAAGGAACTACTTCAGGAAGAGCCTAAATAAGATTTTTCTGCCATATGGGCTCTTTCCCAGATAGGTATATAGTTGACCTTCGAACTGTATGGGTCCACTTATATGTGGATCTTTGCAGCTTGTAATGTATTTTCTCTTCCTTATGATTCTGTTAATAATATTTTCTTTTCTCTAGCTTACTTTATTGTAAAAATAGAGTATATAATATATATAACATACAAAATATGTGTTGATAGACTGTTTATGTTACTGGTGAAGCTTTGGGTCAACAATAGATTATTAGTAAAATTTTGGGGAGTCCAAAGTTATATGTAGACTTCTGACTGTCTGTGTGTGTGTGGGGGGGTCAGTGCCTCTAACCTCCATGTTATTCAAGCGCCAACTGTCTATTTCTAATGAAAAAAGTTGTTCATACTAAAATATGCAGTTCAGCTCAATTTATTTTATGAGATCATGTATTTTCTCTAGGCTTTCTTTTTTTTTTTAAGATTTTGTTTATTTATTTGAGAGAGAGAGTGTACAAGCAGGAGGAAGGGCAGAGGGAGAGGGAGAAGCAGGCCCCCTGCCAAGCAGGGAGCCTGATGTGGGGCCCGATCCCAGGACCCCAGGATCATGACCTGAGCCTAAGACAGATGCTTAACCAACTGAGCTACTTAGGCGCTCCTCTCTCGGCCTTTCATTGCTATAGGGGCTATTAGTGAAAAAATCTTATTACCTCTGATGAGAATAAGTGATTTCTTAAATATATATGTTAAGTTCTATAAAACATATATTTGTATTTTTTTTATGTGGGAATCGCAGGGTTGTAGGCTAATAAAAAATTTCAGAGTTGATTCTTATGTTTTTGTTCCATGAACATCAGTAAGTTCTGCTAAGTCATCAAGTCTCACTACAGTTTTCTCTGGTTCTCTACCCACTGGCCACCAGTGATTCTTCCAAATCTGACTTCTTTCTTCAGATAGAATCTCATTCTCAACTGATGCTCTTCCTTCCTACTCCATGCAGAAAACCAAAGTCCTGTGCCTGCAGTTCTCTCCTCCTCGCACCTTACATGTGAATGCAACCTTCCTATCTTTCCATCTCTGTGGAAAAAGGTCAGTCCTTTTGTCCAAGGCTAATCTCCTCACCTGTGAACAGGGTCCCATTCCTTCTCTGTTCAACACATGTCATCCTATAAACTTCTCTTTCTCTCTCCTATATCTTTAGTCTCTTTCTTTTTTTTTAAGATTTTATTTATTTATTTGACAGAGAGAGACACAGCAAGAGAGGGAACACAAGCAGGGGGAGTGGGAGAGGGAGAAGCAGGCCTTCGGTGGAGCAGGGAGCCCAATGTGGGGCTCAATCCCAGGACCCTGGGATCATGACCTGAGCCAAAGGCAGATGCTTAACGACTGAGCCCAGGTGCCCCTTTAGTCTCTTTCTTTCAGTAAATAAACACATAAAATCTCTTTTATATTTCAAGAATAGGCCATAATTATTTCCATTTCCTCTTCTTCCTTAACTCTCCCAACAATTGTAACCTATCTTTTCCTTTGATCACTTTATTGAAGAAACATTGTTCTGATCTTTAATCACTTCTGTGTTATTGCCAAAACCATGCATGCAATTTAATTTGTATCTTAATGGACTCTGTCAACCACTCCCTCTCTTTTCCTTGGCTTTTAGTACACCAATGTATCCTATACTTAATCCTATCTCTCTGAGTCCTCCTTCTCTGTTCTGATCTTCTTTTCTTCTTTCTTTGTTCACCTTATAATTATTAGTGTTGCCTTACACTCTATTCTCATTTACAGGTTATCTCACACTGTATTCTCTCTGGTCAACTTCATACAAACCCATGGCTTTAACAACTGGTCATACCATGGAGGACTACCAAGTCAAAGATGTTTTTGATGAAATAGGGACCCATATTTCTTAGTACTTTTAAGAATTTCCACTTGGATAATATATTGGTAATTCAAACTCAAAATATCTGAAACTGAATCATCTCTTTTTTCATAACTGTTGAACTCACCCTGTCCCAGTACTAACATCACTTGATCATAGCAGGGATTAGCCTAAACTTCTCCATCATCAACATTCACTCAGTCTCTATCTGAACACCTAATAGCTGTTGTTTGTTTGTTTGTTTGTTTTTTAAGAAAGAGTGGGGGTCGGGAACGGGGAGAGGGGCAGAGAGAGATAACCTTAAGCAGACTCCGCAATGAGTGCGCAGCCCATCACGGGGCTCAGTCTCATGACCCTTAGATCATGACCTGAGCCAAAACCAAGAGCCAGATGCTTAACTGACTATGCCACGCAGGTGCCTCACTATTTTCACTCAAAACTGAGTGAAATGCACACACTGGAGATAAAACTGTGGAGAAAAAGTCAGAATGTGAAAGGTCTTGTGAGCTAACTGGGGTAGTTTAACCTGAATCCTGAAATCTGTGGGGAATCATCAAAGGATTTTAATCAAGGCCTCCTTCAGCTACACCAAGTTACTTTGCAATTCCTGCAAGAGCAGCATTCCTTTCCCTGTAATGGCTTTGTAGATGTCATTACCTGTGATTAGAATACCTTTCTTCTTTTTCACCCAGGATCTACCCATCATTTAAAACTGAACTCGCCCTTTCCAAGAGCCTCCCCTGAGCTGCTCCTTACGCTGCAGTCTGAGTTACTTGCTTCTTCTCTGTTTTCATTAAATGCTACATACATCACCCTAACATATGAGTCATGTCCATGCTGTATGTAATCTTTGATTTAATTCTACGTCTTTTCAAGTAGTCTGTGAGCTCCTTGGGGGTCACGACTACTCTCAGTAGCAATTACAGTGCCCACCGTTATAGCAGGAGCACAATAAATAGAGAAACTGAGACACAGGAAGGTTAAGTGATACCCACAATAATTTAGCATGTAAGTAACTCTCAGTATCCAGTCTGGTTTTGGTCCTTTGGTTTGGTGGTGGAAGAAGTCTTTCTGCCTTAAGTGTTAGGGGACTTCATCTTTTATAATTAGGCACAATGTAACACAGTAGGTTATATTAAAAGGATGAGTGGAAACAAAAGGAGGAAAAAAAAGCAGAAGTAACTACTAGGATAAGAACAATTAGAGCATTCAAAGTCAAGGCTTTGCACCAACCTAAAAGGCTATTTAGGATCCTGGGCTGTGACACTCTGAGAGCAGACAGATATCACGTGAGCATGGGAAGCTTTAGAGAGCCAGTAAGTGTGTTCTTCAAGGATTCCAGTCCTGTGTTCCTGGTATCCAAGGAAGGGCCCTCCTCAGGTCCCAGTTTATTCCAGAAAAATTCAGTAAGAAATTTGCCCATGACACTTGGCAGGACAGGTCAGCTCCTTTGAGACTTGGATGACTTCTTACCTCTCAAGTAAAGAAATAGCTGAGTGTTTCAAATCCAATTTTAATTCCCGGGCTCCAGGAGATACATACTTGCACCAATTTACAGAGTGTCTGAAACAAAATACCTGTCTTTTGATCCATAACTAGTTAATAGCTACCCAAGCACAGGTTGAGAAAAGAAGGCTGATTAAAAGATCCTGTGCCCACACCTCCAATGTCAAATAATAGTAGCCTGATGTTGTTTGGTTTTGTCTACCTACCAAAGACGCTACAGCTGATTTTTTTTTTCCTCAAAATGGATTTGTGGAACTTAGCAAGATTTACCTGTAACCGTTCTCCATTTTTAAGCCAAGTGATTACAGGGGGAGGCACTGCATCTGATTTGCATTCCAATGTCACTTGTCTGTTCCGTAACACAGTGAAATCCTGGGACTCCTCAGTTCCAGCAATATTAGGGGGTACTGGGTGTGAGAACAAACATGTCAGAGGCTTTCAGTAAACAAGATATAAAAATGATCTGAATTATATTAGGTTTTCAATAAATTTTGCTTCTGTTATATAAAATAAGAGGCATAAACTTAAAACATTACTCATTCAATTTGTGGTACAAATGACTACCTGTAGTGGACTTTTTTTTTTTTAAGTCTTACTCTGTACTTTCACATATATAAAGTAATGAAATTCTTCCAAAAGTCACATGAATGACAGGATAAGTAATATAATCACAATATTATCACCATTTAACAGGTAAAGAAACTAAGGCACAATGAAAGGATTTCTTGTCCAGGTCTCACACTTGGTAAGAATTTTCTCTCAACATCAGATTTCCAAACTAACTCAGGGTCTGTTCCATCATAATATAGAGAAATGTATACACTTTCATAATATTCAGAAATATATTTTTTAATGTGACTTTTATATGCAGAACTTACATGTCAATTAACGGCAGGTCTAATTTGTGTGTAGGGCTGGTGGGGGGGCACCTAAATTACGGATAATTTGCACTGCCTAGTCATCTCGACTAAGACAATGAAATAGGTATCTTCTGTTTGGTTTTTTAAATGTTCCTTTCCAAAAAGAGTAATTCTTATCTCTATGTTGAAATAATATTGACCTGAGTCTAAATGGCCCAACTTTTCTAGAAGGTAATTTGGCAATAAATTTCAGAGCTTTAAATGTGTACGTGTGTATGTGTAATCAAGCAAGTGTACTTACAGAAATTTATCAAAATAAAAGAATTAAGGAAACAGGCTAATATGTGTGCACAAAGATATCTATAACAGTATTCCTTATACTGATGAAAATTCAAGAACAGCTTAAAAATCCAAAAATAGGGAATTAAATTATTAATTTGTTAAATAAATGACAGTGTATTCATAAAATGGGACACTATGCCATCACTACAAACTGTTATAAAAATATGTTTTTTGACATGAAAACATGTTCATCAAACCATTAGAAGATATGAAAAACAAGTTGGATACTGTATGTTGTAGGGTACATTTCTGTGACAAAACATCTGTATGCAGAAAAGCCTTTGTGTAATGAGACTGGATGATATTTTCTTTTTTATTGTAATTTATAGTCTATGATTTTAAATAAAGAACTATGAATTATTTGTGCAGAAACAAAATGAATGAGTCAAAAAGTCCACTGAAGTATTTCTAAAAAGCACTTGATCAGCCAAATATAAGAATCAGATTTGCAAAATACATATTTCCTTATACATAAACATATCTTATGATGTGCTACAGAGTTGCTCCATGTTCCATGAATTACGGCTTCTAATTAGGTATTAGTATATGACAGATTGCAGGACATTTTGCCAAATTTACCATGCACTCTCACTAAATATTCTTTATCATCATCTCCTGCAGTACTGGATGCCAGACACGTATATCTTCCTGTATCCTCCACCTGCAAAATCCAAATAAGTGAATTACACAATGTTAACATGTCAGTTTTCGTGATGAGAATAAGCATTCATTCACTAGAATGAATATAAAGTCTCACACAAAACAAGATATCATTAAGATAGCACAACAAATAAAATTTAATAAACTGTTTTAATATTAGATCTCTGTAACATAGCTCTCTGTAAAACTATGTTTTAAGAGGTTTTCAATATCTGATCTCAACATGTTTGCACGTTAGGTATATTTAGTGATCTCAGAGAAGGCAGATATATATAGGACCTAGCACCAGAGGTCACAGACGAGACACACAATATTTATTGAACAAATATTTATGGACTTAAATGGTAGATTTAAAAGTTCAATTGGCATCTTCCTGAAGAAAATGCAATACAGTTTATTAGGTAAACAAATAAGGTATCAGGTTCTTTAAATAAAGTACATTAATTCCACATTTTGAATGTACCTTTGGTAAACATGGTGAAACAAAAGAGCTATATTATATAATCTGGCTGCAAACAGTGTCAGACTGACAACATAATCTACTATTATCTGACTAAAACCAGAAACATTTCTTTAAAAACCCCGTGCATAGTTTCCACTGGAAGTGTTAGTCTTCCTTCATATGTTTGACATTGTGTAGACACAGCCCATGCTTACGTACGCATAAAATACACTCTGTAAAACAGACTATCTTATTTCTGTGAAAAATGTATTTTGGAAAAGCAGAAAAATCCTGTTTTCATTTATTTTACTACTTGAACATTCCTAGAATATTGTGAATTTTTAAATTCTTGCATTCAAAACTGACTGTATAGGTTATGGAAAAACTTTTTGGTAGGCCGCAGAAACTCCTTCGAAAAAAATTTAAGACTAGTCTGTTTGCAAAAATACTTAAATACAACTTTAAGAAGAACAGCACTCACACAGTCCTTCAATTAAGAATTTAAAATGACGTACCGAGGCCTAGAGAATAACTTCGCATTTCCCATCATATGTTGAAAGTCGTTTAAAACTCAACTTTTCTCTATCAACTCACTTTATTCCCAATTAATAGTGGCCCTCTCCACTTGTTTTGACTTACCCAAACTTGAACCATCACTCATGTCTACTCCTAAATCTTACCTCCTCCAATAAATATTTCCTGACAGTTTGTGCCCTTCTGGATGCCTACAGTCATCATTTGTAGCTATATTTTCTAAACTGTGTTCTGTTTATAGGGTGTCAGAAACGTGACAGTTAATCATATTTCTCTAGAGTAGTATTTTTCAGGATTGTTGACATGCACTATGGCTCACAAAGGAGAGGAAGGTATAGTATATAAAGTTTTCCAATTCTATTTGGTCTCAGAATTTCCTCCATTGGAATAATTCACAGAACTAGTGTTTGATGGAAGATATTTTAGGAAACTCCTGTCTTTACCACACAATTTGGAATTTGCAAAGCTTCCAATATGTATCAGGCATAACTGTGTTACAGATACATACACGAAAAGACAAAATTCAGATAAGTGAAATATAATGTGATAGCTGAAATATAATATATAATGTACAAAATGCTCTGAAAACACAGAGGAGCAGAGGAACCAAGATCAGTCTTGGGAGTTGATAATATTTAATTTTCTACTTCTAAAATATCTTGAATGGTTTTCTTATTGTTTCTTTTCCTAATTTTATCATGTGTGTAGTTTTATATCCCCTAGACAACTGGAAACTTCTTGAAGGCTGAGACAGGTTTTATGTATTATGTTTGTATTCTCCACAATAGCTAGCTCATGTGGGTCCCAACTAATACTCAATGGGACCTCTGTCTCCTTTTGTTAAACCAAACTCTATAATGTTTCCATTTATGACCTACTGTGATGTGGCCTTAATCTTCCTTATAAGCTTTATCATTATTCCTTTGTATTTATAATTTTATTCCACACAGTTCCCTGTCTCCTTATGTTACAAAATTCTTTTGGCTCCTTTTTTATCTGTTGAAATTATATCATTCAAGGATTTTCATTCAGTAAGTGGTTTGAAAGTTTAACTCGAGTTTTCTCTGAGTTATTGCAATGTTTGATGGAGAGAAAAGAGGGGGATGGAAGGCGTGTTTTCCTTGATATTAGAAACAAGGAATGTGCTGAGTTCCACTGGGTAGGCTTTTGAAGCGGATATAGGATTGAGACCCAGCTCTATCACTGAACAGTGTTGAGTACTTGGCAGGCAAGTACTTGATCTCTTTGTGCCTGTTTCTGGTGGTGTAGAATGGAGATAAAGACTGGCTCACAGAGTTGTTATGATAGTCACCGGTGTGATTGAGCCCAGAGCTGAACTCAGGACTGACACAGTAGACAATTCGTAGCCCTTTGCTCTCTTTCTCCAGCTCCCTTTCCTTCCTCTTTCCTCAGTAAAAATGTACGCAGAATATAATTAAATAATTTGTTATTCCACGTTTAAAGGGATGATGATTATCACAACAATAGCAGCAGGAAAAACAATTCTAACTCTATTTAACATTACTACATGCCTGTGGCACTAGGCTAAGCATGTTAGGTGATCTTTTAAATCCTCAAGTGTAGGAGTTAGGTATCATTACTATTTTTATCCCAATGTTATGGACGGGGGTATTAGGGCACAGATAGAGAATATCTGTAATATAAGGTTTGTCTTTGTTAGTAAAACAGAAGACTGTTATGGTAAGGCATCCCAGACATACTTCTCTTTAATATATTTATGTTTCTGATGAATTTCCTTAAACACAAACTAAAAGAACAATTTTACTGAATTGGTTGTTTGAAAAATTGTGTCTCTTCAGATTTTTATGTCTGCTAGTTCATCTGGGAGACCAAAATTGCTCTTTGAGGCCTCATATGTATATATGTTGAACTACTTTTTGCCAGATCTGTAAAGGGCTACATGGCACAAGTTAAGAGCTCTGTGTAATACTCACTTACAGCACTGTGAACAAACATGAAAAATTAAAGTATCTTGCTTTCTTCCAAGTTTAATATGATACTTCTACTGCTCTTTTTTAGTCATGTTACCCTGTGTCTACCCAAGCATGCATACCATAGAACCAATCTACCTTTGTGAAGGTTACTGAGAGGGATCTGTGATCCATTTGGATGCAAAAACAATAATTTCTCCATTTTGCCTATATTAGCAAGTGAGAAGTACAGTCCAGGATAAAATAACTTTTTTGACTTTGACACTTACCTGAGCACTAGATATTCGAAGGATCTCTCCACCTCCAAGAGTTTGTACCTGACCTGTCTGTGGGAGGGGCCGTCCATCCTTCATCCAGGTAATTTTAGGAGTTGGGATTCCAGAAGCAAAGCAGGTAAGTTCAAGCGGATTATTAACAATCACTGATATTTCTACAGGTTCTTCTGATCCATTGATATGAGGTGGTTCTATTTAAAGGGAATTAAAAAGAACAACAAAATAAACTTGCTGTTTGATAAAATATTGCTGATTAGAAAAACTTTAAAAGGAAATTCATCTCAAATTTATGTTCATATACTACAAATTGGTTAAATACCAAAATGATAATTCCTACATGTTATTACCATTTGTCACTGGCACTATTTTAAAAGGGATGGCTCATGTCTATCAGAGATCATGAAGTAAATGGCAAGCCTGTCCAAGTCAAGACAGCTCAGCAACTGGGATTCAGATACATAGAGCAATCTCACCTAACTGAGAAGACTGGAGAACCATAAAAACGAAACTCACCTCATACCATTTTTTAAAGAGAGGTACTTCCACAGAGTAGTGTGTTTTCGTACCTTCTAAATAGCTATTGTTTCTACAAAAGTAACAGGCAAATGCAGTGGAATTCTGCTCTCATCTTTTCCCTACAGAACTTTAAGAGGAAACAATGACTAAGCAGAAGAAAAAAATAGTTACATTTGGAGACTATTTCTGCATAGAACACATTTGTTATGTCTGGGCAGAAATAATTTCCTTTTTTGTTATTTATATTTCTAAATTACCTTTCTCAAGAGGATGTTAAAAATCTAAACACTTGGAAGAAACATTAAGGTTCCTTAGTCCAACTATTCTCAAGTTTAGGAATCCCTTTAAAGCAGTCTTTACATAGAATGATCATTCAAGTTTTTTATGAACGTTTCCGGCTTACTATTTCACAAGGCAGCCAAAATAGCTGTTGGACAGCTCCAAGGATTAGACTTTTTTTTTTTTTTTTTAATCAGGCACATAGTTTAGAACAGAGGTTCACAGAAGAGCATCTGGAGTCAAAGAGCCTGAGTTTGAATCCTGGCTCCAATAATTATTAGCTTAGTGGATTTGGGCAAACCTCTAAAATAAGAATAGCACTATTATTTAACTAGTAGGATCATTGTGAGCGTCCAATGAGATAATCTATAAACTACACATTTCTTTTGTGTTTCTGAGTATGTTTTATTTTATAATTAAAGGTTTTTAAAAAATTATTGCTACTACAATGTCTACTACAGCTGTTGGTATTATTATTAAAACCTGTTTACTAAAAAAAAAAAAAAAATCCACCCATGGTCCTTGTTTTCCTTTGTGGAGAAAGACAATATATTAAATCTATATACCTTTTCAGACTACAATTAAGAAGTCAAGAGTTTCTTAACCACTGACCCACATGACTTCTTTTTTTACTTTCATTCATCTTATGTATTGCTGTCAAAATCCATTTTCTTAAGTGAATTTTAGAATGATCCAAGATTTCAGAATGCTTAAGGATTTCAGTGTTTCCGTGTTGCTTACTGAATTAAATAAAAACACTTCATCATGGCTTCCAAAGCTTCTGCAATAGGTCTTTATCTTTATAAAATTATGTACTTTTAATATACTTAAATGTAACCTAGGCTTCAAATTTGACTACTTTTTTCTCTCAACAAATCCAGTCTTTTCTTGCTCTGTGACTTTACTAATGCTATTCCTTCTACTGTTACATCCTCCAATAGTCCCATCCACTAACTGAGCATGTTCAAATACTATCAGGGTCACATTAATGTAATTAAATTCATTTGTAAAAACCATAAATCCTTTCTTGATTCTAACACCAACAATAAAATTTCTCTCCCTTTAAATTTCCAAAGCATGTTATTTATATTACTCAAAAGCACTTATCTGATTCTCTATTTGACTACAGTCAATTCTTTATTCCTTTCATTTATTAGTTATTTACTATGCTTCAGTCACTGTGGATACAAAGATTAATTAGGCATGGCCTTTATCTTCAAAGCTTATAGTCACTAGATTTAAAACAACATCAACAATAATAGAAACAGCATATTCCCCCCTGATTCAAACCCCTAGTCATCAGATCTTACAGATAGATGTTAAGTGACTATGAACTATTTTATTCTGTGTTTTGCCCATATGTCTTATACTTTGGACAGAGTAGGAGGTATACATACTCTGATGACTCCAGAACTTATGTTTTTAACTTATATCTCTCTTCTGAGCTTAAGAGCCACAAATCCAGTTATCAGATAAACATCTCCAGTGGAATATTTGGACACTACTTCAATTAAACATGTACTCAGACAGAACCTTATTCCTCAAAACCTGGTCTTTTTCCATCATTTTCTGCATTTATGAGATGGATTTACCAATCATCCAGTCATATAAACCAGATACTCGGAGTCATCCTTGGTATCTTCTTCATCACTTTCCTATATCCAAATCCTCAAGTAAGTCCTAACACTTCTACCTGCAATTATTTCTAAATACATTTTTTCCTCTCACCTCCATTACTAATCTGAGCTACAATACTATTTACTTGGACTAACATCACTTATTTCCTGCCTTTAGGTACCCAACCAGTATTATCTATTTGTTTCTTTCACATTAACAGACCCCAATTTTGTTGGGGCTGTCAGTGTGCTAAAAACTCCATTTCCTAGCCTCTGCCGTAGATGGTAGATGGAGTGGTATGTGAAGATTCTGATCAATGAGATGTAAATGGAAGTGGTTCTGTATGGCTTTTAAGAAAGTCCCTAGAGGGGCAACTCTTCACCTTTCCTCTTTTTCCTGCTCTGTTGTTGCATCTAGTGATGCTGGGGGTGACCAGACAATGCATGATCACTGACCAACTGCTAAGAATAGCAGTTCCCCAGGTTAGGATGGTTACTTTCACATTTGGAATGTAGCATTGATCCAAGTGAAGACTTTTTCAGGTTTTAACGGAATTAGCTTTCAACAGATGCTGAAATGCTGAATCTTCTCATCTTTCTGCTGAGCCAGTTTTCAAATCTGTTTTAAGAAAAAATTATCCTTATAAACCCTGTAACTAGGAAGGCTGTTCTTTGTACATGACACTAACAATATCGTTGTTATTTTCTGGCTCACTTTTCTACATCCAGAAATGCTCTGGGCTGTGATTCTGCTGCTGGGTTCTTGAATTCCTAGAGGAGCATGCTTTCTCCCTTTCCCACTGCCACATGTTGGACCAAGCCATATGTCACATACATTGTAGGTGTACAGGAATTATTTGTTACATGATGACTGGAAACATGCCTGGCCCATAATGTATAGCCAATAGTTAATACTTAATATGTGAATAATGTACAAGAGCACATTTGTGTCATCTCCTGTTATTCCTGAGACTCTGTGAATTGGTGTACAGGAATTTATTATTCCAGCCTTCCTTATCAACACACACTTTCTTCTGTCTTTTGTCTCTAACTACCCTGGAGTACCTCCTCCACTACCACCCTTCATTCTAAGGAACACTCATCTATACCACAGTCTCTTCTTTGTTTATTTAGATAGCATTCTATCTCACTCTACAGTTAAAACTCCCTTTAATCCAGCTAGCAAATTCTAATTCCATTCAATTTAATCCAATGGGTAAATATCATGTGTCAAATGCCATGCTAAATCCTGGGAATACATCAATAGGTAAGATGGGTACTGCCTATCACAGAGCTTAGCTAAGAATGAAGCAGACTTTTAAAGTTACATAAATGATTAAATTGGTATAGGTACTATGAGGAAGATTACAGAGCATTCTGAAAACATGCTAACCTCATGCCAAAATTATTCTTTTTTTTTTGGCCAAAATTATTCTTAATTGTTCCTTGTGAGGTATATTTTGTTCTGGAAGAGCCTGAGGTTTTACTTACGTTGTAGTGAAAAAACAAACAAAACTCCCCCAAAATAATTATGGAAATAGTTAATCTCATTCATCTTCATTTCTCTCCCAAAGTCAAAATTTTTTACTTCAAGTAAAAGATGTGTTTTCTCTTTATATTATTTGTCTGCATATAGAACATTGTAATACACATTTCAAATATTTGCTTTAATGTACACAATAGTAAATGGAACTAGACTATTTGAAATTACTATTATAACTACAATCTAGAGATTGGATCATTTGAAAAGATTGTTTGAAATAACATAAAATAGTACAAATATCATGCTTTTTTATTAAATTAGTACTTATCAATAGCTTTAATTCTTGAAAAAGCTTAAAAATCTACTTATCAAATGGTTGTATGATTTTGTTAATGAATAATGTTTTATAAGTAGGAGTTTTCATCTTTTAGACAAATAAGAAACAAAATAATTTAAATTTAACATTCTTCAGGTAAGAGTAAACCTAGGTAAATTACAAAACAGAAATATGAAATACAATGAAGTTTTCACAAGTTTTGTCCCGATAGCAAGTGATTCTAAGAATTACACTTACTTACTAAATCTGTATTGTCACTTATTTCCCAAATATTGAATGTTTACGTACCCAGGACCTTCAGGATAAAGTGTTTGCTGACTTCTCCAGCTTCATTTGAGGCAATGCAGATGTACCTTCCCGAATCTTCAGTCTCTGCTTTGTTGAGCTGAAGAACCATTCCTTGAGTGCTTACTGTTAGACGGGTATTAGGACCCAGAGGCTGGCCATCTCTAAGCCAGGACATCCTGGGGGTTGGGGTTCCATCTGTAAAGCATGTCATGGAGGTAGAACTACCCTTGACTATTGTGATCTCCTCTGTTCCCATTGGATTGTCCAGATTTGGTGGCACTATACAGAAAACAAAACAGGTAAAATTTACACATCTATTATAATTTGAGACCAACTTAGATAAAAATTTTTTTTAATGGTTCAGTTAGTTCTGCAGTGTTTCTATGATCTATTAAAATATAGAATTTAAGAGAGCATATAAATAATGCTATTATAAAAACAGGTATTAGGCTAATTGTTAACCTTCCAAGATATTAGCAATGAAACTTCAGGATTGTTTTCTTGTAGAACACACAAAATTTAAATGTGCTTTAAGTTTTGGCCATTTTTTAACATCTTAGGTTTGTCTCTTTAACTTGTTACGATGTATATTATAGTTTCAGAAGTATATTTTGAACTGCTGTATGGGAATAAATAAAATAATACCAGTTTCTAGAGTAAATTTTATATAATCCAACAAAATTAATTTGTAGGCTATAGTAAATAGTTACTTAACTGTTCTGAGATGTTCTTGGGGATTTAGAAATTTGGACCAGTAAACCTTAGTATTTCAGAAATGGAATATTTGCAGTTCTCTCTCTGTCTACACACACACACACACACACACACACACACACACACACACACACACTCACGAAGACATATATCTGCACATACTCATTCATATTTTAAATACTCAAAATGAGCCACTAATATTATTAGAAAACAGTCTGAACTTTCTCTTTGTATGAAAAGATGGGTCCTTGTGTCTGGATTGAAATGCTATTTTTAAAAATTTAGATTTGACTTAAGGCAAAATCCCAGATTAGAAGAGTATTTTTTTTTTTTAAAGATTTTATTTATTTATCTGACAGAGAGAGACACAGCGAGAGAGGGAACACAAGCAGGGGGAGTGGAAGGGGGAGAAGCAGGCTTCCTGCCGAGCAGGGAGCCCGATGTGGGGCTCGATCCCATGGGATCATGATCTGAGCTGAAGGCAGACACTTAACCGACCGAGCCACCCAGGTGCCCCTAGAAGAGTAATTTGACAGTTATGTCAAATACATTATGTTCCAATACATATGGACCCCTTGGGAGAAAACACATTCTTTCCTAGTTAGCAAGATCCTATTTTACCAATTCTTTCTGACATGTCAATATCTAAATATAAGCTTGTTGCTTAATATTGTAAAGTACTAGGGTCATCTCTGAGACATACCAAGAACTCGAAGACTATAATGTTTATTATCCACCCCAGCTCTGTTGGAAGCCACACACGTGTACACAGCAACATCAGACACCTGAGCTCTCACAATCCTGAAAAACAATTTGACCCAATAATTCATAATTTAATCCCATTCAATGTACACAGAGAAAATATTTCTGATTTATACACAGATTATGACTAATGTTGGGAAATGTTAGTTAGGAAGCTTATAACGATCCACCACAAAATACAGATGCCTCAAATGCAATTTGTTCCACAAAGTTGATTAGGCACTGACAGTAAGCCATTAAAAATATAACATAATTTAAGAGTGAATATTTTTCTAATATACATTAAGAAAGAACAATGCTAACATGAAAATCACAAGATTGTAGTACACATCTTTCTATTATTTTGCCACAGAAAGTTTTCTCTACAATAGCAGTTCTTGGAAATACATATGCGATAGATAACGTCTGTCTACGAAAGAGCTATTTTATACAAATTTACTAAAACATGAGCATTTAAATAAGAATAAAAACATTTTAATTTTATAGTTGTTTATCCTCCCTCTTCTAAAAAGATACTGAAAGGGAAAAATAAACAAACAATAGTAAAAATTTAGGAAAAAAATTTCTTAAACACCATTTAGATAAAGTTAAAGCCTACCATCGTAGTGACTTTACCCGTCTAGCAAATTACACATAATAAAAGCTGACCTGATAACCTGCCCTCCTGATAGCAACCGGATATGGGAGGAGAGAGGCAGAGGAAGTCCATTCTTTAGCCAGTTTATCTGTGGTGGGGGTGTCCCTGTGGCTCTGCATTCAATATTTATTGAAGTATCCACCAAAGTCATTAGTTTCTCTGCTTCTTCTTTATTACCCCTAATTGCAGGTGGAACTATGTCATGCGGAAAATGAGAGAGAGAGAGAAAGGGTGGGGTGTGCATTACTAGTTCAAATCAGTTCAACTACAATTGCCCATGCTGCTGCTTTTTATCCCAAAAGGAAACGGCAATGATCAGATTTTAAAACTAGATGCTTCAGGCACCTACTGCTGGACCTTCATTTCTACTGATAGATTCCGAAGGTAGCAGAGTCAAAAGAGAGTGAAATTTCATATTTACCATAGACATTCAAGTTAAAAATTCGGTCTTCTTCTCCAGCAGGGTTAGAAGCGACACATGTGTATTTCCCCACGTCAGATGGGAGAGCTCCATAAATGTTTAATGTACTGCCATCTGCAGTCACCCTATAAGGAAATATCACGGTAAAGGCACTGAGATGATTCATGTGAAGCTAAGAGCTGGAAAACTCACTCTGGGTTATTGTGTTCTTTAAAGAAATACCACCATAAAATGCATCTTCATCTTAGATATATAATGGTTCATATCTTTTTCACGAAGTACATGGAAGTCTATGAAAGTCAGAGCTAGTAAAACTGATGGGGATTTCATGCAATCAACTAAAATTCTACAGAACCAGATAAAATTCATGTCTTCCATCCACCACTTCCTTATGAGAAAAATGGGAACTGAATGAAATCAGGTTGGGAACTTCTCTATCCAAATCAAAGACGTGTTTTCCTCAGAGTTAGAATACTTTTTCCTTAGTTACTAAAATAAGGTTTGGATTAAATGAAAATTATCAAAAATTCTGGTATGAAATCTGAAGAATGTTATAATAAGAAACTAAAAGAAATGATATACTGAAAACTAACTATAAATGACTTAGTAATATTTTTAATGAGAATAAGATAACTTATTTAAACTGTGACAACAACTCAGTATTATGTATATGTATATTTTGCAAAAATTTTTCCACAAATTGCTAGAGTTTTACCCTTGAATTACATAATAGTAAATAACTGTACGGTTAGATGATCAAAGATATTTAAGTTAATATTATTGCATTACTGATTCCCTTCACAAGCCATTAATTATCAAACAAATTTCCTGTTTTAGAAAGAGATTAAATGGCTTTCTATAGTTATTCCTACAACAGTGATTTTATTAGAATCTTCCAATGTCAAAAGTAAACACTCCATTTCTACCATATAATGTTATTAAATATGATTATTGAAAATTACAAAAAAAGAAAATTACATTATTATGAATCTATGATATTTTTTCATTTTCAAAATATGAATTTTAAAATTCCATGGGTTTAATCATATGAATAAACAAAAAAGGAGGTTGCCATAACCAAAGGAAAGTAGTAAGTTGATTGGCAAATTGTTCCATTTGCAAACCTATACATATTGCGGGGATGTGAACAAATAATCAGTAAGTGAGATATAGAAAAAGTGCATTTGGAGCTGGTGCAACCCCTCTGGAAAACAGTATGGAAGTTCCTCAAACAGTTGAAATTAGAGCTACCATTTGATCCAGCAATTGCACTACTGGGTATTTACCCCAAAGATACAAATGTAGGGACCCGAAGGGGTACGTGCACCCCAATGTTTATAGCAGCAATGTCCACAATAGCCAAACTGTGGAAAGAGCCAAGATGTCCATCGACAGATGAATGGATAAAGAAGATGTGGTATATATACACAATGGAATATTATGCAGCCATCAAAAGGAATGAGATCTTGCCATTTGCAACGACGTGGATGGAACTGGAAGGTGTTATGCTTAGTGAAATAAGTCAATCAGAGAAAGACATGTATCATATGACCTCACTGATATGAGGAATTCTTAATCTCAGGAACAAACTGAGGGTTGCTGGAGTGGTCGGGGGTGGGAAGGATGGGGTGGCTGGGTGATAGACGTTGGGGAGGGTATGTGCTACGGTGAGCGCTGCGAATTGTGTAAGACTGTTGAATCACAGATCTATACTTCTAAAACAAATAACGCAATATATTTTAAGAAAAAAGAAAAAGAAGAAGATAGCAGGAGAGGAAGAATGAAGGGGAGTAAGTCAGAGGGAGAGACGAACCAGGAGAGATGATGGACTCTGAAAAACAAACTGAGGGTTCTAGAGGGGAGGAGGGTAGGGGGATGGGTTAGCCTGGTGATGGGTATTAAAGAGGGCACATTCTGCATGGAGCACTGGGTGTTATGAACAAACAACGAATCATGGAACACTACACCAAAACAAATGATGTAATATATGGTGATTAACATAACAATAAAAAATTTTAAAAAAAGTGCATTTGGGACCTTATTGTAAGAGAGGAATGACAGATCATAAATTCCTGGGTATCAGTATTATCCTATAAGATCTTTAGGTCCCACCACCTATCTAGTACTTGGCTTGCAATATGGTTGATACCATCTGATTTAATAAAAATAATTAAATATTTGTTAACTATTGAAATATGTGCACACCAAAGAAATAAAACTTAAAACATCTCTAAAATATTATTTGGCAATTTACCCAATCTTCTAATGGGAACAAATATCTAAATTTTAATATAAAATGACTTCAAAGAAAATAACATTTACTTATCTTTCTTTAAATTATGTATATTCAATTCATTGACTAGAAAACAGTCCAAACCCTAAATTTAAAATATTGGTTTAAAATGATAAAGCTTGTAATACATTTAATTAATGCCTACATATGCATGTATGGTTCTTCAAATAATATAATTACTCTGATATGTGTATACAATGGGGCTTTGTGATGAAGTAATCTAGCAGAGAGTAGAATTCTGGACTGTTCTTCTAAAGGCATTTATTGTTGAAAGTAACAGGAAGCCCTTACCATATTGTTATTCATCTCTATGTAATTTGTTGTATGGGTAACAAGTATCAGCAGAAAATGGGATTTGGACAAATCACTACAAGGAATGAACGAGGTTACGATGATATTGTCTCTTTTTTCAAAATGAGCCAAGCACTCCTTCACTCATTGATGTTGATGGATACGGAAAACTTACACACATGCATGCAGCACACACACACACACACACACACACTTTTGAGCAATTGTCTAAGGAGAATTTCTGTGTCCAGCTCTTTAAAATGTTATCTTTTTTCTTTCTGAATACAAAATGATAGCCAAGTTCCCATTAAGACTGAATTTGGTATTATTCATGTGAAATTTGAAACATAAAGCATTGTAGAATACCTTATAATTAATGATGCAAAGATTCTTTTAAAACATACCGGATTCTTTCTGTTTCACTGTTATTTATGGGCTTTCCATCTTTAAGCCACTGAATAAGTGGGGTGGGAATACCATTTGCATTGCAGGCCAGCTCAATGTTTTGCCCCTGAAGAATGTTGACTCCACTTGGAATTTCAGCACCAGCAATACTTGGAGGAACTTTGGGGAAATGATAAAAATTTTCATTAACAAGGCACAAGGTTATAAATTCTAACAAATACAACAGAATCATAGAACAATATGCCATTTTTTCATGTTTTTCCTAGATTGTGGTTCAAGATCCAACTATTATTGTCCTCATAAATTACTTCTAAATGAGGAATAGGTCAAGGAATCGTTTCAATATTCTTGTTATATATTTCTAAGTTGATACAATTATTTAGTCATATGGGCTAGTGACAAATCTACCTCATGGGTGTCCTTCCTGGACAAATGAATCACTTTTAGATTAAATCCTCAATATAGTTCAGAATTAGTATAGTTCAGGAGAACGTTTTACAAAAGCTTGCCATCAATGTCTGAGAAAAGTATCTAAGTTGGTTGTTTCTCTCTTCATAATGCAATTTAAAAATCATACTGAATGGAGCACTGGGTGTTATAGGCAAACAATGAATCATGGAACACTACATCAAAAACTAATGATATAATGTATGGTGATTAATATAACATCATAAAATAAAAATTATTCTAAACAATGGATAGGCTTGTTGTACATTTCAAAATCCAATCATTTCTATACTCTTTCTGGCCATCTTTGCTTTTCACTTTAATTATATGATTGAGAGGTAATGTATTATAAAAATATTGACAATCGTTTCAAGCAGAAACACATTTGAATTCCTCTTATAAATAATTATGGTAGTGTGCTGGAGGTAGCTCACACCAGCTCACAAAAGCAAATTTTACACATCTTCCCTGCTCCTCTTGTTCACTGACATCATGTTGGGAACTTGAAGTGGGCCACAGTGGGGATATTTACACCATAGAAACTGGCAAATGATTGGCTACAAATCAGGACCTTTTTGTCTGCAGAGTCAGTTGTTAAATATTTACCAGCACATCACTTTATAGCCTCTCCAAATCTCATTTTAGTTGTCCAGAAGACAATAATAACTGTACCAAATCTGTAGAATTTAGAGTTACTAAATTAGTCAAATCAATGAGAGTTTTAATGAGCCATGCTGTAATAAGTATCTAATATAGGACAAGTGCTGGACTAGGCCCTATACACATCTCTCTAGTCCTGAGACATGATAAAATATACAGTCATGTAAGATGTTTGGTCATACCACATTCTCCATGACTAGTACTTATTATTTTATTAATGTATTAAACAAAATTAAACATAATTTCTGATGCTGAATCTCTGAATAGTTATTTTTTCCTTTTTTGCTTTTGAAATCTCAAAGTATCACTAATCAGAGAAAACACCAATACTCAAATTTATTTCAATTTTTCTTTAATTTTAATTTTTAGGTGATGGATTTTAATCTTATTTTGCAATACATGCATTTATCAAATCATTACATTATGCACCTTAAACTTATACAATGTTATATGTCAATTACATCTCGATAAAACTAAAAAAATTAATATCTTTGAATTTAACTTTAGCAGAGTACAACAGGGAGATAATAAATATTCACAGTTACTTCTATAATATATGAGAAATTCTTTTCATAGTACCTGTAATAACAGGAAAAAACTAGCAAAAAACTTAACGAGAAAAAAACTAGCATTCAACTTAGTTTCAAGTTAGACTTCCATTTCAATTTAAACATTAGGAGAAAAGTAATAATCAGAGTTTTACTGAAAATCAAAAGTATGCAAGTTCTCCCTCCAGTGCTCAATATAATGCTGGAACATAGTAGGTGTTAATTAAGTTAATTAAGTGTTGGATGAACTAATGCTCCTTACTCTTACCCCAAAATAGTATAAGATTCATGCTTACTTGAAATTTACCCAATCCCTGACTTGTAGTTAGAACACACTACAATCTCTTCATGAGTTAAATCTTACTTACCTACATAAACATGAAGAGATTTATAGGCTTAGCTCAAAATAAGTTATACCAGATTAAAATAAATAAGTAATTCAATAGAATAAATACTATTAAAAGTAATTTCAGTAGACATGAAAAAATAGATTATGAAATTTCTATTATTCTTTTTTCCACAGTTATGACCATTTTCACGAAAATACAAATCTACTGATAAATGTAGGACAGGAAATTGACAATATTTTTTGTGAATCTAAAGGTATTTTGTAAGTCACATCATTAGGCTGTATACCTTAAGCTTAGACAGTGTTTGTATCTCAACAAAACTGGAAAAAATAAAATATCCAAAAAATATGAAACTAAGGTATTTTGAATCAATTATAAATGATCTCCTTTTTTTCCCTAAGATTTTATTTATTCATTTGAGAGAGACAGTAATAGCGAGAGAGAGCAGAGCAGGGGAGAGGGGCAGAGAGAGAAGCAGGCTCCCTGCTCAGGGACACGGGGCTGGGTCCCTGGACCCTGGGATCATGACTGGAGTTGAAGGCAGATGCCTAACTGACTGAGCCACCCAGGTGCCCCTATAAATGATCTCTTTAGATGTAGCTTTATTTTGTACTATAGATAGTATATAATAAAGAACTGAAGGTAGGTCAGAGTGTACCCCACATACCTTGTTGCGTTTTAAAAAACTAATGAATCATTGAACACTATATTAAAAACTAATGATGTACTATATATTGGTTAACTGAACATAATAAAAAAATAAAATAAAATAATTTTTTTTTAAGTAAATCTATGCCCATTGTGGGGCTGAACTCATGACCCTGATATCAAGAGTCATACATGCTTTACTGGATTAGCCAGCCAGGCCTACCCCATACCTCACTTACCTTGAATTGAAAGAATGTAATTTTTCTGTGCTTTTCCCTCTGTATTTGATGCAATGCATGTATAGTTTCCACTGTCTGAATGCTGAGACCGAGCAATTTGGAGTTTGCTACCTCCAGACAAAATATGTACTTCAAGCGAGTCAGAATTTTCTAGAGGTGAAAACAAAGCAAAACAAAACATAAAAAGCTTTTATTTTTAATATCTCTATAATTCACCATAATATATATTATTTTTTTAAAGATTCATTTATCTGAGAGAGAGAGAGCATGCACTGGTGAGTGGGGGGAGGGGCAGACGATGAGGGAGAGCTGAGCAGGGAGCCCCACATGGGGCTCAATCTCAGGACCCTGAGATCGTGACCTTAGCTTAAATCAAGGGTCAGCCACTCAATCAACTGAGCCACCCAGGTGCCCTAATACATCTTATTTTATGTCATAAATATGTTTCTTAAAAGTTTGTCCTTTGTACTTTCATTTTAAATGAGAGCTTTCTTTGAAAAAGGAAATAAGAAAAATCTCTATGTAATGAATAACCATCTTACATGTCTATTCTGTAAGTTTATATTTCAGTCCATTAGGCTTTTTGGATTAAACACAGCTATAAGCATAATACTAAAAATGTGCTAGTTTATTAATCTAGTGAGTTAAGAGCAAAAGAAAACAAAAATGAAAAATGCACAACTATATTACCTATGGGCTTGTGGTTTTTTAACCATGCTATTGTGGGAGGTGGGATTCCAGTGGCATCGCATGTTAAGGTCACAGGATTGCTGATTGTCTCAACAACCACTTCATTTTCAGGCCCTTCGATACCGGGTAGTACTGTGAAAAGACAGAAGAAAATCATGTGTCCTCATTAAGCTAATCCAGGACACTTTTTCATTTGCATATCTGGGGGAAAAAGAGTTGTATTAGAGGCAGATGCTCACCATATACATTGAGGTGGAAATTTTTATCATCCCGTCCTGCTACATTTATAGCTCTACATACATACTGGCCTGTGTCAGATACCTAAAAGAAAAAGATACTATTGTATGTGCTCCATTAAGTTACAGATGACCAATCACACTGTTCCAGTGTAGATTAAATCATCAGTCATCTTTATGCTCCAATGCCCCATTCTAATTGCCTTCTACAATCCTGCCTTTTTTTTAATATAAAAAATAAAAATAAGGTCAATAGCATTGATGATGCCGTTTTTAAATAAAACTCGTTTCTCACTGTAGTAAAGAGAATATGCAACTACCAATTCTTTCTTCCATCATCCCACCAACAAGTCATGACACACAAACAAGAATAAAAGATGCACCTCAGCTTTCTTGATGTGCAGCATTTGTCCATCTGCTAAAATCTCCAAATGAGTAGACTCTGTTATCATCTGCCCATTCTTATACCAGGTGATGACTGGAGGGGGGACAGCATTTGACTCACACTCCAATGACACTGAGGTCCCCTCTCTTACATTAACTACAGAAAGAGATTCACTGCCACGATCTTTAATGCTTGGGGGCACTGAGGGAGAGAAACAAGAACAAAAGGATTTATTTTTTTCTTCATTAAGATGCTCAGATAGAAAGTATTAGATACCAATTTAAAAAGGAAAGAATTTTATGAGGAGAGTGAAGACAAACCATAAACAGTCAGGAAAACTTTTTTCTTGCTTTCACCAGCTTGGCTGATAGCTATACAAGTGTATTCTCCACCATCAGATACCTTTGCCCGAATAATTTGTAGAGTTCGACCACCTGTGGGCAAATACAATGCAAATTGAAGAGTGGCATAGAGGTTGTTTTAATAACTTTTTTATCAATAAGATAAATAGCAAAATGTATCCTTTCTCTTACAGTAAAATTTCCTATTCAAAATGAAAGAACTGAATTAAATTGAGTGTCTTTGATCCTTCCTTTTCCTTTGATCTCAGTATTAATTCTACCTCCTTAAAAGGAAGAAGTTCATAAAATTTTTCTCTCCGGTAACCAAACGTAGACAGTAGAACTGTTTGATACAGGTTCTAGTGAGCAAACAGTAATTGTACTGTAGTCAAAATATGTTAATAAGTATTTTCTGGGTTTAAATCTCCCACCGTGTAGAAATGATTATTGGTCTATTTATCTATCCTCAAGGAGCTTTAGGATTAATTAAAAACAACCAGTGATTTTATCCAATGAAAGCACTGTTGGCTAGTCTATCACCCCCAAGGAATTACTAAGAAGTTTGTTCCTAAATGTCATAATTTCTTGAAAGTAGACCTTGTTACTGTACATTCCCACTGAAATAAATCTATACAATCTTATCCTAATGGCCCCAAACAGATAAAGAGAGGCATTTAATGTGAACAAATAAAAGGAGCAAGACAAAAGTTTGGAAAGAGAGTTAAGTTGATGCCATTTGTATTGAGAAAAGTGGGAAAGTTTTGCCCACCAGTTAAGAGCAATAAATTCCTTACCAGGCACAATAAGAGCATTTGTATTTAGCTTGATAGGCTGTTCATTCTTGAGCCAGCTGAGATCCGGAGGTGGAAAACCAGAGACCTCACAGGTCAAAGAGATGAAATTGTTCACCACAACAGTGAGATTTTCAGGGTTAGGACCAATGACACTTGGAGGAACTATAATAGCAAATATATTAAAAGAAAATCTGATATTATCAGTAATACATATTCCAATTTGTTAATATAAACCTGACCACCATAGTCTGCTAAAGCACTGAGTTAATGATAATTATTTAGCTGTCCTTCTTAGAATTCCCTAATGCCTTCATCAAACTCATTTCCATCAGTTTTTTTCCCTTGAAAGAGAATACTAGAATTTTCAAAGACAGAATTATTGTGCATTTTATTTGTATAATGTAGCTGGCAATTCTTAAGATGGTTTTGTCAATGTATAAAGAAAGACTTAATAGCACAAGGTTAGGAGAGATGGACAGAGAATTCAAGGACCAGCAAAGGTAAGATCTTATAAGGTCTCTGGGACCCATTCATTAAGAATGCTAAAATATGGCCTCAGCTGAAGAGTGGTCCAATCAAAAATTAAAGAGTTAATAGTACATTTGAATATTCTTGTATTTAACATTATATCTTTATTTAAGGTTTTATCTTACTGCTTATAGCAACAGTAAAATAGAAATTTAATTTTAGGGTATCTGTCTAGCAACAAATTATACAGGTTATTTTGACAATGTAAAAAAATAATATTCAAGATGAGCAGAAAATTTAAGAAATAAACAATGCTATGGCTTACTGTTGAAAACAAAAAAGAATTCCAAAAGCAAAAGCAGTACAGAGAAAAAGTGGAGTAAGAAAGAGATTAACAATGCAATGCCATTTATGCATATTAAAACATATGCATGTGGAACAACAGATTTTTATAAGAACACATAGACATAGAAGGTATAATATCATACACAACTGAATGGTTTCCTATGAAAGGAGAGGGGAAATGGGAGCAAGAAATGGGCATAAAAATGAACAAATGAATATTTTAACAAATAAAAGTAAAGATGGGGTTTGTTCAGGCCAAAGATGACAGTGAGACATGAACTAAGGAATGCAATTAATATAACATTCTATTATATTAAGACTGAGGTCTTAAAACAACATCAAAAACAAAAGCAAAACTTCAAAAAGGCAAAATTTCTTTTACTATCACATGGTTATTTTTCACCCACTAATTAATTTTAATATTCATTCATTTATCAAACATTTATTATTTACTGTATTCTGGACATTGTGCTAAGTGCTGATACAGTGTGAAAATGTAATAGACATAGAGTTAATAGTTTGACAGTAATGACAGACATTGAACCAAAAATAACAGTTAACATTTTTTTGAATGGGTATGTTGTGCCAGGCAATGTTCTGAACACTTTGCATATACTATCACACATACACTTCACATATACTATTGAATCCCCGTACAACCTCATGTGTTAAATACAGTTCTTATTCTCATATTATAGATGAGGAAGCTGAGACATAGAAAAGTTGGCATCTTGCCTAAGGTTTCACAAGTAGTTACTGAAAGAAGAGACCCAAAACTGTTGTCTGGCTCTAGAGCCCTTATTCTTGCTACTGTTCTATACTGCCTCATAATTACAAGTATGATGAGTGTCAATCAACAGGGAACCAACCTAACTGGGGATCAGGAGGAGGAAGTGACGTTGAAGAAGATACTGAAATATGAGCAGGAATAAGTTAAGTGGAAGACAGAAAATGGGTGTCCTTCCAAAAAGAAGGCATAACATATACAAAGTCCCAAATGGAGAAAGAACATAGTAGCTAAAAGGCCTGCATGACTAGAATTTGAAGAACAAGGTTAGGAGAGATGGACAGAGAATTAAAGGACCAGCAAAGGTAAGATCTTATAAGGTCTCTGGGACCCATTCATTAAGAATGCTGAAATATGGCCTCAAGCTGAAGAGTGGTTTAATCAAAAATTAATTTCAGAGATCTCAATCTGGCTACAGTGGAGAGAACTAATTAGAAGGTTAGAAGGGATTCAGAAAGTCCAGGGAGACAACTGCTGTAATCTGTATAACAGATTATGGTAACTCTGCCTGGGATGGTGTCAAAAAGGATCAAGTAAATGGATCCCAGGACATTTTGGAGATAGAATCTTTAGGACTTGATGTTTTGGGGGTAAAACTTAAGGAGGAGGAGAAGGAATCAGGGATGACATCCATTTTTTCTGACTTGAACAACAGGTAGATGGTGATTCCTTTTACTGAGATAGAGATTATTGGAGGAGGAAGACATTTTTGGGAAAAGATAATGAACTCAGTTATATACACATTGTCATAGAGTGACTGCTAGACATTTGTGTCAGCAAGAAGTAGATACTTGGATAGAAGGGCCTGGAGTTCTTGATGGGGGGCCCTGACTAAAAATAAAAACTTGGAAACTATTTGTACATAGATAGTATCTGAGATTTGGAAATGCATAAGATCACCTAAGATGTGCATGGGAACAGAACAAAGCCTAGAGCTTGAAAAACTAAAATGTAATAATCAAGTAGAGAAGGAGGAACCAGCAAAGTCAACCAGGAGTGAGAGACCAGGAAGGCAAGATATAAATAAGGGGTGTGGGTGTCACAAAAGCCAAAGGAAGAGAATTTTTAAAAATTATCATGGCCAAGATGTCAAATGCACAGAAGTAAGAAAGATAAAGCCTAGAAAGTGCCTCTTGGACTTCATAAAGATGCCATTTGGTGAATTCAGTGAGTAGTTTCATTGGTGTTGTGGAGGTGAAATTTGGAACACAGTGGCAGAAGGAGTGAGTGGGAGTGAAGAAATCAGATATTAAATATATAAAGGGAAGAGAGGAGATTATAAGACATTTTTGAGGAGGCAGTGAGCAGGGATCTAGAGTCAAATTATTGGCCTTTGGAAGGTAGAAGAATGCTTCCATCCTCTGTTGTAACAATGGGAAGGAAGTGAAAGTGAGAGGTGGCTGTGATGGACTGAATATCCCTCCTTGTCCCCCTCCCCAATTTGTATACCAAAGCCCTGACCCACACTGTGGCTATATTGGAGATGGCACCCTTAAGGAAGTAATTAAGGCTCAATGAGGTTGTAAGGGTAGGGCCCTGATCTTATAGGATCATTGTCCTTGTAAGAAGAGATACAAGAGAGCATCCTTGCTTTTCTGGCCAGGTGTGCTCAGTGAGGCCTTATGAGGACAAAGTAGCTGGAATACAAGCCAGCAGGAGCCTTCACCAGAAACCAGACCCTGCTGGAACCTTGATTTTGGACTTTCCAGCCTCCAGACAGTGAAAAAATACATTTCTGTTGCTTAAGTCATGCACCCTCTGGCATTTTGTTATGGCAGCCTGAGCCCACTAAGCCAAGGGTCATCTGACATCTGAGGAGAGGGATGAAGGTGTAAAAGAGTCACTAGGGAACAGAGACAAGAGGAGGAACCCCAGGCAGTATGGAGAGCCCAGTTCAAGATGGTACCTATGAATTTATAATGATACTGATGTTCCTGACTCCATGAGTTCCTCCAGGCATGGTTAGCCACCTAGGTGCAGGTATGGTCAGAAATGGAATTTAGTGAGAAGGAATACAGCAAAACAGCTAAGTTCAAAACCTCTAGAATCAGACTACCTAAGTTATAATCCTGGTATGTATTTGCGAGATCTGTAACTGTGGGCATGCAAATTAATCTCACTAGGCCTCAGCCTTTTCATCTGTAAAAGAGGTATCAAGTGGTACCAACACCTGGGGTTATTGAGATAATTAAGTGAAATTGCATACGTAAAAACTTGATGCCTACTAGGGTTAGGGTATCAAGTGGACAATACGTTGTGTCGTTAGATGCAGTTGAGCTTTTACTGAGCAAGAGCAGTAAGAAGACTAAGAGAGGTGATTGAAATGTTGTTCCACGAGAAGTTAAGCTGGATGTGAAGGAGAGTGAAGACAAGAGAGCTGAAAACCCACAGGCCGGCAGAATGAAGGTCAAAGTCCAAAAGAAGCAGGCACTGTTGTAGTGGGAGATAACAAACAGTATGGTTTTAAAGTGAAAACAATTTAAATTATTTCTCCCCAAAATGAATTTTCTAATATCTAAGTATGGGTTCCTGACCACAATTGGGAGTTCAAGGTATCATTAACCTGTGAATGAGGAAACACCTTTCTGAACTCCAGTCCTTAAGGGTAAACTCTAGTGGTTGCTGCTTCTACCTTGAGAGGTAGAGGTATTTTTGCTGTGCATTAGGAAGAAGCAACTGATGAAAAAGCACCAAATTTTATTTAGTGACTACCATGACTATAGATGGGTCCAGGGAGACCAAGATCTATAAGAAATGACTGTTTCCCTACAACATCTATAATAAATTTATAGGATGGGGTGAAGAGAGAGACATATAAAGATAACTAATACAAGACAACTTACGGACTTGCTATAATTGGGGCTTTTGATCACATAAAGGAGAAAAAATTAAGTCTGCCTTGGGAATCAGAAAAAATAATCAACACTTTTATTTTCAACATTTATTTTACTGCACTTTACAGATTAGATTGTGTGCTCTCACCATCATCATACTCGTTTATTTCTTCCTGAGAATTCATAAAACACTGTTTCTGTTTTGGTCAGACTTACTCGTTAAAAAAAACTTTAAGATGTACCATTTGAATGGTTTCCTACGAAAGGCGAGGGGAAACAGGAGCAAGAAATGGGCATAAAAATGAATGAATACATGAATGAATATTTTAATAAATAAAAGTAAAGATGGGTCTTGTTCAGGCCAATGATGATAGTGAGACATGAACTAATGAATGCAATTAATATAACACTCAATTATATTAAGACTGAGGTCTTAAAACATCAAAAACAAAAGCAAAACATCAAAAAGGCAAAATCTCTTTTACTATCACATGTTACTCATTGTGCTAAGCACTAGGAATACAAAGATAAAAACGTTTCAAATGTCTGTTCCACAAACACCAAACTTTGCTGGACGCCAATACTCCTTACATATCACACCAAAAAAGGATATTCATGATCTAAATAAAAGTCTTGAAGGGAGAAATTTTTCATGAAATGTCAAATTTCAGCTATTTCCAAAATGAGCTAAAATTTTGTATGTGTATCTCACATGTAAAGGAAATCTTTTATAATGATTGTTCACCATTTCCAATTTAATATTCTCAAAACAGATGTGTGTCACAAAACTAAAACTCATCATGTGTGGTAGACATCCAATGGCTTTTTTCTCTCCTATACTTGCCTAAATAGTATCTCAACAGCATTTTAGCAAAAAATTAGTATTCATGCAGTGTCTAGCATATATCAAGAACTTAGTCTGATGAATGAATTAGGTGTAGTGATGGTTTTTAGGAATTATTAAACTCCAAAAATGACTTTTTCTTCTTCAGGGAGTATACCTAATGGTACTGGAGGATGTAACTCAACATGAATTCTACCTCTGAGGACAGAAACTGGTTCCAATCAAGATTACTGGGTAAATTTTTATGAGTAAAAGAGCTATATTTGGTTCTAACTGTATATAAACATAATTTTGGGGATTTAGAATTTTGATTTTTTTTCACTTTCAAATATGTAGCAGTTAAGTACTTTCTCCTGAGGAACTGAAATAATATAAAAACAGGCTTCCTAGAAGATTTGTACTTTATAATCCTACTTTGTGATGGGAAGAAAGACAGGAGATTGAAAAAAATGCAGTCTCCACACATTGTTCAAGTTAAAAGTACAAAATAAGTCTACATAATCTAAAACACAGTTTTCCTGCTTTTTCAAGCATACCCTAAGAAATGTTATTGGAACTGAGCTCTTACCATGAACGTTGAGGTTAAAATATTTTTTGGCACTTCCAGCTGTGTTCTCAGCAATACACACATATCTGCCGATATCTGTTATTTGAGTGTTTAGAATCTAAGGGAAAAAAATGAAGACATTCCAACTGAAATTTTTAATAAAGCACTTTTCATAATGATCATTGTATTTCAGAATAAACAACACATATTCTTTCTGGTTAATACCAGATGAACACAAGACAAATAAATTTTTGTATATAATAGTGCTGATGCTAGCTTTTTTTAGTCGCGTTAATCAAATATTTATTTATAAAGATTTCCAATCAGAAAAGGCAATTTTAAACATAGTTGTTATATGCTGACTACAAAAATTCCCCCAATTATTATTTCTCTTCCCTATCACACCCCTGGCAATGTAACTTTGAAGTTCCTGTCATTAACAGGTGGAGTAAGATGCGGAATTTATGTTGGCCTTGTGAATAGATTTGACCAACACAGTGTGATGAAAAGTGACAATGTGCCATTTCAAACCTAGGCCTAGAGAGATCCAGTGCCTTTCCCCACTCTTTCGGAACTAGGCTACCACTATGTGAGAAAGCCAGGACTAGCCTGCTGGAGGGTAAGATAATCACAGGGGGTCAGAATCAGTTATTACAACTGAGGCCCTGGATTTGTGCTAAGAGCCCAGCCAAGACCAGCAGACCACTTACTCAGTTCACAGCATCCAGACACTTGAGACTGGAAGAATTACCCAACCAGCTAGAAGGCTTATGAACTAAATAAATGCTTATTGTTTTGGAGTACTTTGTTTTATGCGGCAATAATTAGCTAATAATAGCATTTATACTTATGTTATTAGGCATAATAACATAATTTCATTTCATAATAATGAAATTTCTATCCATCTATATATCTTTTGGCCTGAGACAGAGAAACACTTAAATATTTTGATAGAGGTTGTAGGACATCAAATAAGATACAGTCACAATGTTTAGAAGATAATTTGAGAATTCAAGGGCATTTCCAGGCACTGGATCTGGTTCGTGTGTGTGTGTGTGTGTCTGTGTGTGTGTGTGTGTTTAAAGACAAGAACTCCATAAGATATGTCCTGTGTTGGAAACATTGATAGTTATGCTTAGATTCTTGGGCCCATAGAATATCATTTATGTGGTCAAAAATGTTATTAAGTTGTATCCTAACAAAAGAATTGGTGTTATTTCTATAAATACGTAACTTTCTTTTAAGACAACTGAAAAGAAAAATATAGACATGGCCATTAGTGAACAACAATTTGGGATATTTATGTGCTTTCCATTGTTTATTATCAATTCTTTACTAATACAGGGGACATTTTAATCTACAGAGAACTTAATACCACCTAGGAGTTTACCATCAGAAATATGCAGTGGCAAGGATCATACTAATTATAATGTGGCTTTTATCACAAAGGCCATCTTGTAGCAAATTTAGGAGTGTGCATGTGTTGAATGTATAATTTTTGTAAGAATTCACACAAAAGTGCTAGTAGTGGTCACCTCTGAAAGACAAATACCATATGATTTCACTCATATATAGAATTTAAGAAACAAAACAAATGGTCACAGAGGAAAAAAAGACAGGCAAACCAAGAAACAGACTCTTAACTAACTATAGAGAACAAACTGATGGTTACCAGAAGGAAGGGTGGTGGGGGGATGGGTGAAACAGATCATGGGGATGCGTGCACTTGTGATGAGCACTGGGTGATGTATGGAAGTTTTGAATCACTATATTGTACGCCCAAAACTAATATAACACTGTTAACCAACCGGAATTTAAATAAAAACTTAAAAAAAAAAAACTTAAATAAAAACTTAAAAAAAAAAACAGTGGTCACCTCTGGTAGGGGGTATAGAATAAAGAATTTTATTTTCTATTTTTCTTATGGTTAGTTATTTTTACAAATATAATAATTATAAACCAATAAAAATTACTTTCAAAAGTAAAAAAGACTTAGGAAATACAAAGTCAAATAGCTATTTGAAAATACGATTTTTTACTTTTACCTGCATAATTCTTCCATTAGATAGAAACTTATGATGTCCATCTTCTAGCAAAGGCTGCCCATCCTTCTGCCAGGAATTCCTTGGTGCTGGGCTGCCACTGGATAAACACTCCATCAGTGTGCTCTTATTCACCAGCACGGTGACCTCTTCAGGGAGATCACTATTTGCTCCCTTAATAACTGGAGGCACTAATAGATGATTGCAACAAAGAGATAATGACAGGAAATGAGGTATTTTCTCAGTTACTCTAGTTTTCTGACAGCTTTAAAAAGCATGGGATGATAATAGAAAAGTTGAAGGAGAAACCAAGATTGTTGAATAACATTTTACACTAATAAATTAGGGTGGTGATAAAAATTGTGTGAACTTGGGTTTACCTTCCCTGGACTCACCCCTTCCACAATCTCAAACCTTCCCCAATTTATCTGACCTCGCTTCTCTCTCATGGTTTGAACTATGCCTTCTGGGTTTTCAAGCATACATGTAAGTAGCATCTGCATGCATGAATATTTGTCTATTTGGTCATCTAGAGAAGCCGGAAAAATTACATCTTTAAAGTATATTTGGATGGGCAGATTTGGTCTCATTTGCAAGGGAATTGTCTGGGCTACTTAAATGTGTTTCCCCAGCCCCAGTATCAGTGGTATCAGCATCACCTGGGAGCTTGGTTAGAGATGCAAATTTTGGGTCCCATTTGGATCTCCTCAGTGGGCATCTCTAGAGGGCCCAAGAAATTTGTGTTTTAACAAGTGATCCTTATGTACACTAAAGTTTGAGGAGTCACATTCTAGATTTTCCTACATATATTCACTTTCATTTAAAATGATACCATAGAATCCAGGTACATATCTATCTTATGTTAGACTAGTCAGTTACGAAAAAATCACGTTACCCATAAAATTTTTTAAAATGGAAATGTTATATAAACTAGAAACATGTGTTGGCTGCTGTTATAAATGTAGAAATTCATTTTCAAAGTAAATAATCATTTTACTTTATTTGGAAAGCTTAGCTATTCTGTTTCACTCTCTTAAAATGTACCATATCTTTAGCAATCAGCAAAGATTATATATTTAATGTAGATGTAGTCCTGTGGTATTTGGGTCTTTCAAAAACTAAACTGGAATTCTGTAAAGAAAATAATCAAGGCTACAAGGTACATAATAGAATTTCAATGTTATTTTGGATGCAAATTTTCACAAAGTTATATGATTTTTTACTATACTCTAGGTAACACAAAATATAACTTGAACTGCAGATTAGTAAATAATAAACTTGAACTTCGGACTAAATGAGCCCATCACTAACCTCAATACCATGAAAACTAATTAAAGATGAAATGTTTGGACATAAAGATTTGATGTTTTCCTCAACTTCTGCCTGGAGCTGAACCATTAGGAGGGACCAAGAGGTGGTCTACAGGTGGTCTACAGGTCCAAGGTTTGACCTGTACAGACCTCTACCAAAGCTCTTTGGTCTGACCTGCCCTCCAGCTGTCATGCCCCATCAGCTAGCTTACACCACTCAGAATTATTCTCAGTACAGAACCATGGAGTGGCACATAGGAGGTGAGCATCAAACACTGTGAAACATCCCTAATGTAGACAGATTTCTGGGTCCAGTTCATTTTTCTTGTTTTGTTCCAACTCTCTAAACTCATCTCCAACATGCTTTCCAACTTCCTCTTAATTAACACAGCCTGAAGGGATGAACATCTGCCTTTAACTACCCGATCCTTAAGTTCCATTTCAATTTAATTGACTCCCAGTCCTTCCCAAACCATATTATCTTGCTTCTTTATCAGATCCTTCTACTCTGTCCTAAACTAAATAAGTCAAATTAAGTCATGCGGTCTAGGATGTTGTTGGTGATGATAGCACTGATTTTAATTAATCATCTTCTCTTCCCTTTTTCTTTTCCTTATCACTATCTTATAGACTTTAAAATCTATGTTGATGATCCATCCCACTCTAATTTTAGTTTCATCTCTACTCCATGTCAGTCAGCCCTAGACAGGGACCTTTGGACCTTGGACCATTGGACCATTCAACCATTCAATATTAACACCTCTTTCTTCTGGAAGTTATAAGCTCCCTGAAGAAGGACTGATGTTTACACTGTATTCGCTGCTGTATCCCCCTCAGTGCCTAGCACAAGTTCCTGCATATAGTTTAGTAATCAATAGATATATGTCAAATATATGATTTTTGAACTCTACTGTTTTCTCTCTTTTACCTCTTTTCAGGTTTCCTTCATAAGCTGCTCTTTGTTTGCACTGAAAACTCTAGCCCTTCTACTCCTTCCCCACTTACAATCAGCCCATCAGCCTCCTTTCATCATTTTTCCTCTTGCCCTGCCCAAACCTCACAGGGGTCATTTTGGTGATGCTCTTTCTTGCTGCACATTCTATGGTCTTTCACCCTCCAGCGCTTCCACAATATATACCTGGTTACCTTGTGGCACTACCCCCACCCCACCCAGATAGAGCACACTATTTTTTCTACCTCTGCCTCCTGGTTACTGGGAATGCTGTAGAAGGAAGGGTGGCTTCAGAAAGGAGTAACTGAGCCAAATGGCTCCAACTTCAACAGCTGACTGTTTATCACATCCTCCATGGTGGTAATCACTAAACTTTTCTGTTTTCCACAGGCCCAACCACCCCTATCACCGTTTGTCTTGCTCTTATACTTAATGAAAAGGACTAGATACATTTGATATACATTTCCACATTTCCCTCCTAACCATTTTGATGAATGGCAATTCATTACCATGAAAAGCTAATTACCCCTCTTGGTTCCTTGATTGCATTTTTCACCTGTTCTAGGACCTTGATCCATGAATTCCTGTACCTCCCCTGTTTCCCTCCTCCCCGCTTGAAAATTTAATCTGTCCCCTTCTGTTGGATCATTTTCTTTGGTCTGTAAGCAAGCTCAAATCTTTCTTAAATATGTTTCCTCAAGCTGTCTATCCTAAAACTCTACTCCATCTCTTCTGTCCTCTGCAAAATATCTTAAGAGTTTCCTTTTCTTCCTGATTAGTTGCTCCAGATTTATCCTTTTGTCCTGTGGCTTTGTGCCACACCACAGTATCTAAACTGAGCTTCTGAATTTTACCAATGATTTCTCAGTTTAAAGCCAATGGACTTTTTCAGTTTTTATTTTCTTAAATTTCCTTTAGCATCCAATACTAGGTCCACTTCTTTTATTTTTTTAAAGAAATGCTAATATTTTATTGCTTCTCCTTCAGCAATAAATTAATTTTTTTAAATTTTATGATGTTATGTTAATCACCATACATTACATCATTAGTTTTTTTTCAATTTTTTGTTATGTTAATCACCATACATTATATCATTCGTTTTGGATGTAGTGTTCCATGATTCATTGTTTGCGCATAACACCCAGTGCTCCACGCAGAACGTGCCCTCCTTAATACCCATCACCAGGCTAACCCCTCCCCCCAGTCCCCTCCCCTCAGCTATTTCCAAAATGAGCTAGAATTTTGTATGTGTATCCCACATGTAAAGGAAATCTTTTATAATGATTGTTCACCATTTCCAATTTAATATTCTCAAAACAGATGTGTGTCACAAAACTAAAACTCATCATGTGTGGTAGACATCCAATGGCTTTTTTCTCCCCTATACTTGCCTAAATAGTATCTCAACAGCATTTTAGCAAAAAATTAGTATTCATGCAGTGTCTAGCATATATCAAGAACTTAGTTTGATGAATGAATTAGGTGTAGTGATGGTTTTTAGGAATTATTAAACTCCAAAAATGACTTTTTTCTAACCCCTCCCCCCAGCGCCCTCCCCTCAAGAACCCTCAGTTTGTTTCTCAGAGTCCATCATCTCTTATGGTTCATCTCCCCCTCCGATTTCCCCCCCCATCCTTCCCCTCCTGCTATCTTCTTCTTTTTTTTAACATATAATGTATTATTTGTTTCAGAGGTACAGGTCTGTGATTCATCAGTCTTTAGAACCACTTCTTGATAGCCTTTTCCATGCTTTGGATTCTGTGACATATAATAGTATGTAGTTTACTGCTTCTCATGAACCTCTCAGATTGTTTCTCTTCTAACTCTTTTCTTTTCCTTTCTCCTACTTGTTAACAATCCCACCATGAACTTTTGTCCTACTTTATCTATAATCCTTGCTGTTGGAAATCTCATGCCCTTGAATATCACCTATTTGTGGATAACTCTCAAATCTACATTCTTAGTTCAGCCTCTCTCCTGTGTTGAAGTTCCTGATTTTCCATGGCCCCTCCAATATTATACCTAAGTATCTTGTAACATGCTGAATTCAACATGTCCGGAACAAAACTGACTTCTTTTTTCCCAAATAATGTTTTCCTAGGTCTTCTATTTTTATTATTCTTGCCACTATTTTCTTAATCACTCAGAAAAAAAATCTCAGTGTCATCTCATGCTCTGAGACAAGTGCCTAATAGTTCATATTACTTCATAACTTCCTCTGGAAACTCTTTCATGCTGACTGCTTCCTATACATTCCCACTGCTACTTCTCTAGATCAATCTCTTTTAATGGAGGCAACTATTTGTTTCAACTTCCAGCAACATCACCTCTCTTTGCCCTTCAAGGTACAATACTTCTTCCACTCTCAGTCCATGCATTCAGGTGGAGAACAATGTGGTCTAAGTGTAGGCACAGAAATTAGGCCTTAAACAGGCCACTTAGCTTCTATAATTGGTTCAGGGATAGAACTGTGGTTCATGCTTGGCCAATTAAAGCCATGAAAATCCAATTCTAGGACTTCAGTTGTAAACACTAAGAAAAGCTTTCATTTGGATATGAAATTATAAGGATGTAAGACTAGAGCCGCTGGGGGCCAACTTGTCATTCAAGGGGATCCCCCACCTGAGAGTGATGCTAATAACAGAGAAAAAAACAAGAGAAAGAGGAAGGTTAAGTCTGCTTGGCCTCTTTGAGCCACAGAAGTCAGGTATGACTGTAGCCAGCTCTACCCTGGGACTCTTCAGGTTCATGAGTCAATGGATTCTCTTTTTTTTAAGTTTAAGCCAGTTTGTTATCTGATATTTCAAGAGTCCTAAGTCATGAGTTCTCAATTTGCATAAGATGATTAATTCCTCAGTAGAACTATCACTTTCTGATTATCCTTATAGCCTTTAAAGTCCTTGATGCAACATCTTGCAAACATTAGTTCCTCAAAAAAATTTTTTTGAGTGAAAAAATGCATGACAAACAAAATAAGAACTCACAGAGTACACGAAGGTCATACTGAAGAGCATCTTCTCCTGCTTCATTCACAGCCACACACGTGTATCTCCCCGCATCTTCTACTTTGGCCCGGGGAATCTGCAACACTCGCCCTCCTGAAAACATAGCCCCATATGTTCACTTCTCTAAATCCTACTGGTCATAAACAGAGATGAATTTTTCAGGTCTAATGATTTCCTTACATTTTCTTTCAGGGTTCTTTTTCATCTAACGGTTCAGTTTTAATCCCACAAACCATTTGTATAACAAACACTGCATTATTGAAATGATCCAATATATGAATCAGATCTCCTGAGAGATAAGTAGCTCATGTAGATTTTTCACAAGAGGGTAAGGTTGCTCCATGCCCTTCATCATATTCCACAGGGAAATGTTATTATGCAGTGACTTCTTGATTTTACAGTTTTGAATACATGTAAAAGAAGCTTACAATGTTTGATGCAGGTATAGGTTTGAGAAAGCAATAGCCAGGGATGCAAAAGGTATAAAGTATATTATTATACATATACTTTTAAAAGAATAACTGAATATTTTTAAAACTTTTCATGTTGATATAATTTCAAACTCAAAGAAAAGTTTCAATAACTGTATAAAAAATTTTCACCTATGTTTACCAATTGTTTATATTTCACTCCACTTGTTTTATCTCTTATATATATATTCACTTGTTTTACCTCATATATAAATTTACATATTTATTTATTTATATATAAAATCTTTTTCTGAACTATTTGAGAGTAAGTTGAAACACAGTGCCCCTTTACTCCTAAATATTCATAAATCTGTAATTATATAAGGACAAAAATAATCCCTTATATAACTATAGTACAGTGATCAAAATCAGGAAATTTAAAATCAACACAAAATTACTAATGAATTCATAGTCCATATTCAAATTTCATTATTGTCACAATCTTTTATAAATATTTTCCCCCAAGCCTAGATCCAATTTTGGATCACATATCACAACATTTAGCTGTCATTTGTATTTAGTCACTTTAAAAAATTTTTTTTCAAGATATCTTGTATTTAATTGAAATCAAATTTACACACCATGAAATATGCTGACCTTAGGTGTGTAGAACTTGGTAAATTTTGACAAGCCCATTTTATATTTGTTCAAATTAAATAGAAGCCTTGAAAAGATTATGATTCCACAATAATTTAAACATCTCCTTTTCTACCAATAAACCATGTGACAACTAAAATATTTGAAACCAATAATCATAACTATTGATTTATGATAAATGTATTTAATAAAGTGAATAGTAACTATTTGCAAATATATTTTAGAATCTATCAATAATGTGTAAAAACCAAACTGATGATCTCATCACACTATTAGAGAAATGGAGCCTCATGGAAGCCAAAGGACTTCTTTTTTTTTTTAAGATTTTATTTATTTATTTGAGAGAGAGCATGAGAGGGGAGAGGGTCTGAGGGAGAAGCAGGCTCCCCGCTAGGGGAACCCGATGTGGGACTCGATCCTGGGACTCAGGGATCATGAGCTGAGCTGAAGGCAGACGCTTAACCGACTGAGCCATCCAGTCACCCAGCCAAGGGGCTTCTTAAGCTGACAGAATGATCCTGTAGTAGAACTGAAAATTACCTAAGGTATTCCAGCCTATTGTCAAATTCTCAACCTAAACTCTTCTGGCTCGAAGCTACACAGATACCAGTGGCATTTGGCAGCCTGTGTCAGTTAAATTACATGGCCAGAAAACTGATCAATTCAACTCGTCTAATAAATGAGGAGAAACACATTTGGCAGAGACTCTGATTTTCATGCTGTTCATAGCGATCTTTACCTGGCAGAATCAACACCCTATCACTGGAGGTCAGAGGACGGCCATCTTTGTACCATGTCAGGGTAGGAGGAGGTGCAGCGTTTGTTTCACAGTAAAGAGAAATGGGATTGTTGATGATCACATCCTTAGCTTCACCACTCCTGCCAGTATCCAGCATGTTTCCCATTTCCCAGAGTTTCTGAAAACTTGGAGGAACTATGGAGGAAAGACACGACGTTTTAGACACATGTAAATGCTAGGATTAATTAAACAAAGATCTTGGCTGTATTTTCACAAGAATGATTAGTAAATGTAATAAATTAGATACTGTGAAAATATTTTCAAGTACTTATATACCTACTAACTCTAGCCCTGAGCCAAACAATGTAGTAGACAGAAGTCAGCATTGGTTTTCATATAGAAGAACAAGAAATATGGGGCTCAAAATGCCATGTTCATGCTTTGCTCTCCCTGTTAAAGGTCTCTAGCACTTATAAGATAAAGGGGTCTATTCTCAGGGATGAACCTACTCTAATATGCGTGGCTAAGAAATATGATCATAGCAGGAAAAACTAAATTTTGAGGAACCTTTCAAAAAATCGGGCTCAACAGAAAGCATCTGCCAAAGATTTGTCTTGAGCCTCTAAGAAGGCTAAAGAAGTTATGCAATCAGGATTAATAAGTCCATTTGCAAAAATAATAGGACATTCTCAAACATTTCTAAGGGACAAACATGAACTTCCAAGAAGGCAATTTTCCTGCACATCAAAAACATTAAAAAAGTATGACACTTGACCTAAAATTTCCACTATTAGCAAGTTATGAAAAACCACAGATGTGTGAAAATTTTATATATAAAGATGTTCAATGAAGCATTACAGGAGTAGTGAAAATTTGGAAACAACCTAGACATTCAACAATAGGAGTCTAGTTAAATATATCTTTTAATACTCAATTGATAAAACAAATACAGTTATCAAAAAGCATGTTTTAAAAAGCATATATAAAAGCATGAAAGCAACAGTATCAACAATATTAATACCAGGTACCACTTCTTAAAAAGTTTGCTAAGAGTTTTACATACTTTATGTTATTTAGTACTTACCACAATTTTATAAGGCATTAATTTTAAAAGCAAGGAAACCAAGGGTTAAAATATTTAGGTAACTTGTCCAATTCAAAAAGTTTGTAGGAGCTAAATCATCATTTAATTTCAAGTCTGACCACTTTAAATTCTGTACATTACTATACTTTTTGCCTTCCAGGTAAACAATATCAAAAGAATCTTCGTGATAAAATGTTAGGGGAAAGCTAATGTAATAGAAAAGTCTGTATCATGTGAACCCAACTTGTAAATGAAGTACACTTTACAAAAATATATCAGAAGGAAACAAAAATAGCAGAAGTAACCCTGAATGATGGATTATTTTCTTCCTTGTGAATTTCTTAAACCCAAGTTTTCAATAATGAATTTTTATTATTGTCAACAGAAAAAAAGGTATTTAAAATAAACCAAATCTCTTTTTTATTGTTTTGATAGATAATATATGCTGAATTACACACAATAAGCATATTACTTTACCTTGTATATTCACATCAAAATCCAGCTCATCTTCACCTGCAATATTAGATGCTACACAAGTATACCGTCCAGTATCTGATATCTGAGCCTCCTTTATTCGAAGTGTATGTCCACTTGCAGCAATATTGACATGATCATCTGATTTAAGGGGCTGTGATTCAATTAAATAATGTTACCTTGAAGTACACTAATAAATCCTCTAAAACATCATACAGTTTATACTTTTTAGGATTTTTTAATAAATAAAAAATTATATTTGAAATACTCAAGACAACATTAATTGAATTAATTTACTTTGATTAAACTTTTTTGAGTAATCATTTTTATTTATTGAAAATATTGCTCAGCTGTGAATTGTGCAAGACTGTTGAACCACAGATCTGTACTTCTGAAACAAATAATGCAATTTATGTTAAGAAAAAAAAAAGAAGAAGATAGCAGGAGGGGAAGAATGAAGGGGAGTAAGTCGGAGAGGGAGACGAACCCTGAGAGAGGATGGACTGTGAAAAACAAACTGAGGGTTCTAGAGGGGAGGGGGTGGGGGGATGGGTTAGCCTGGTGATGGGTATTAAAGAGGGCACATTCTGCGTGGAGCACTGGGTGTTATGCACAAACAATGAATCATGGAACACTACATCAAAAACTAATGATGTAATGTATGGTGATTAACATAACAATAAAAAATAAAGAAAAAGAAAATATTGCTCATATACTTTACATCTGTGCCAGGTACTTCTGGGTGGTACATTTATATACCAAATATGTAAATGCATATTTTATGATAAAAAACATTCTTAGGTACCATATCTATTTATCCATGTTGGAAAAAATTATTTTCCTCTGATCCCATTGTGTACTATCATTCTGTAGAAAATACTAGAGTTTCTTAATGAAAGACTGAGGGCATTAACAGTCTGATTTGATCTAAATATCACTATTGTTCATTCAGAAATATCATTACTTCATAAATGGAAAATTTTAACCTATATTTATATTTATATTAATTCATATTACAATGTTTGATTTATAGTATTACTATACTTAATGGCACATTAACTTATGGATATTTGTATTATGATGTTTTATTAATAATATCACCTTCACTTAATAGGGCATTTCTCATCTTCTAAACATTTCCGTTTACACTAAGTTCCCTCTTATTCCTTGAAGATTTTAGCTCCTGGCTCACTGTCATTCCTTCTAATGATACTTTTCTCATAATTCTTGGTGATTTCAACACCCACACAGACATTCATCCGATGCTGTATGCTCTCAGTTCCTTGACCTCATCTCTTCTAATTTTTTGTCCCCAGTCCTCAATCAGCCACTAAACCAGTCATCCTAGGCTTTATAATTACCAAGAACTACATCTCTTTATAATCTCACTTTCAGGTTCTCACTCTCTGACTATCACCTCCTAACTCTCTAACACTTCCTCTAGCAACCCAATTCCAGTAATTTTTTGGTCCTGTGGAAGGACCCATAATCCACAGACCCTGCAATCTGTTCACCGCCACTCACTCTCCTCCTAACCCAGAGGTCTATTATGACAATTGCTCCTTGCATAAACCCTCAACTCCTCTTGCCCTCTTTCCCTTTATTTTATTCTTCTGGCAAAACTCCCACCCTGGTTAATACCAGTCTGTCCATTCTGAGCATCTTCTGGTCTATTCAAGGACATCCTTCCAGCAACTATGTCCTCTTACACCTGTATCATCATCAGTTGATTTCTTTCCACTGGATGATTTCAATCCGCATACAACATACTATAATTTTCCCCATTAAAAAGAAAACTCTTTAGAATGCAGACTACCTCCATATTTTTCTACTTTCCTTTATAGCTGATGGCTTTAAAATATTTGCTACATTTGCTGTTTCTGTTTTCTTCCATTTTTTTTCTTGAATCTACTCCAAAAAGACTTTTACCATCTCTACTTGACCAAATGCCACTGTCAAAGACACCAACGATATCCATGTTGCTATATTTACTGGTCAATTCTCAGTTTTTATTTTCTTGATCAGTGGCATTAAACACAGTTTAACTTGTCTTCATTTTGAAAAACTTTCCCCCCTATCTTTTGGGACACTTCACTCTCTGCCCCACAACCTCTAAATGTAGGAGTCCCCCAGGGCTTAATCCTCAGACCTCTTGTCTTTTTATCTAAACTCACGCTCCTATTGCTCTCATGCAAAATCTTGGACTCATCTTTGTCTCACAGTTTTCCCTCACATCCTGCTACCACCTTTGTCCAAGCAACTACCATCTCTTTTCCAGACCACTGAAATAAATTCATATCTGGACCCTCTCTAACTTCTCTCAATACAGAAGCTAATGGAATCCTTTTAAAATCCTAAGTCAGATCATATCACTCTTGTGTTCAAAAATTTCCAGTAGCTTCCTATCAGAATAAAGGCCAATTGGTCTACAAGGCAGTGTGATCTGCCTCCTCACTAAGCTTTTGCTCACAACTTCTGTGTTCCATGGATCACCAGCCAAAGTGCCTTGGAGCCTTTGTCCTTGCTATACTCTCTACTTTGGAATATCTTCCCCTCAGGTATTCTGTGTCTGCTTTCTTCATTTTGTTTGAGTTTCTGCTCAGATATCACCTTATCAGTGAGGCCTTCCCTACATAAAAAAGAGATCATACTCCCATGCTTACTATTCTTCTTCCCAAGTTTTCTCCATAACATTTACCCCATCTGGCACATTATATGTTCCACTGGTTTGTTTAGTTTTTGTCTCCCCAAACTTCACACAAGGAGAGATACTTGTCTGTTTCCTTCACGGCTGTATCCCCTGCACCTAAAATAGTGTCCAGCAAATAGTATGTGCTTAATAAATAACTTGGTAATTAATAAATCATTATTAACATTATATCACATATAAAATAATATAAATATTCTATGCTAAAAGAAAAACTTCAGGGCATGCATGAATAAATAAAACTCAAAGATTCCATTAAAACTTATTGTGGCTAACATGACCAATATGTTTGGTGGATTTTCTCAAAAAACACTGTTTCTCTGGAGTAGTGCTGCTTATCTGAAGAATGAAATAACAGAAGAAAGGATATGGAAAATAAACCAAAACTAGTTTGTTTTTTCTTTTTTTTGGTACTCATTTTAGAGAACCAATCCTAAACCCTGAAAAATTTAGTAGTTTAACTAAAGCATTATAATTGGATTGATTTCAGAGTCTGGATTTGAAACTGTAATATAACCATTCATTATGATATTTAAAAAACTAAACTGTCTCATTCCTAGCACAATTCTAGTCTTTAGCCAATTTTTATGTGTGTATGTGTTTGTGTGTATGTGTGTATGTGTGTAGATGTGTAGTAACTAAAAGGAATAAAATAGGTTCTAGGTAGTTAAAAATAAAATAATAAGATTTCAGAAAAGAACAGAATTAGCTGTTTCCAAGCAAACCCATATAGAATTGATACTGTACAGTGAAGTGTACTTGTAGTCAGAAAAGAAACTATAAACAGAACATGGTGGGAGTTCTGTATTTTTCCTTTTGCAATGGCTTCCAGATGAAACTTGCTTACTTTATAAGAGATGATTTTTTTTTCTAGCTGCCAGTGTTGCAAAATCTCTATGATCTGAAAAAATAAAGCTATATCTTTCTGCATCTGAAATCATAACTCTGACCTGAACTTCTACAGCTGGAATTTAACTAGCCATTTGGTTGATTATGTGTATAACAGGAAAAATAGCAGCTTAGTTATGCCACGTCTGTATCAAGCACAGTGTTAACAGCAGCCAAAAAAAAAAAAAAAAAGCTTATTTTGGTATAAAAACACCAGCACATATATCTTTAAAATATGAATGGAAGAAAATAAGTTGAGATGAGAAATAAGGATGTATGGTCTGAAATTCAGATCACATAATTGAAGGATGTGCCTTTTATTTAAAGTTTCTTGTTGCCCCCAGTTAATTGAATTGGGCACTTAATTACCACATTTAGCTATTTTTCTTCCTCTTGGAATATAAAACATGTTACCTTTTATAAAAGAATTAAAGGTGTTTAGAGAAGATTCTGAATAAACTCAGTACCCATGTTATACCTACCATTTTAATCTGGCTTAGCACTGTTTTGTGTTTCTTCTCTACAAAGTTTGCTTACTCTATAAAGCCACAGAATGCAAAAACTGTTCCCCAAGGGGGAAGGTGGCTGGATTTTCATACATGATTGCTAATGTCCACAAAAACAATCCTTCAAACTTTACAGTGATGGAATAATGCTAAGATTGTTGAACATCGTTCAAGTTTCTTTGCAGTTTTCTATTCTAGGAGCATGGTTTTGTGCTAGTTATAAGGAGACATTGATTCTCTGAGTTACTTGTGTGTTTTTTCTTTCTTTTTTTAATTTATTGACTATGCTTGTTTTTCAGAAACTATTAGCAAAGGAGAAAATGTGTGACTGGCCTGTCCATCCTTGTACCAGCTGAGAGAGGCAGAAGGAATGGCATAAGCTTCACATTCCAAAGTCAGAGTATTGTTGACTTTGATCTTCACTTCTTTAGGGGAAAGACCTGGCCCTAGTAGGTCCCCTTTATTGATGATGGGTGGAACTGCATAAAAAAAAAATATTTGTAGAGTTAAACATTGGTTCTTTTCAATACATGGAATATCATGGAAATCACACTAAGGATTACTTAAGAAAACAAGGAAATAACTGAGGTGTTTGCTATGCTCCCCTTTCACCATGGACCGAAGTTAGCATCTTGTGAAATGGTAATGTTCTGATACAGAATGTGAAGGAAAACAGCTTTCTCCCTTCATCATTTTAATACTGCCAGTGAGGCTTTGTCCTTCACAGATCAGCTACTTTCATTTTTCCAGGTCCTCAGAAACAGTCCAAGCATGACCTATAAAATGCATTTTCTCAGTCATTAAAGGAACTGATTCAAAGAACAAAAGATAATCAGAAGGATGCTCTTCCTTTTTAAAAACAAAGCCAAAATGAAAATCCTGAAATATAGGTCCTATTAATGATAGTATTCACTTGCTTTTTATCTATAGGTCAATGTACAGTGGATCAGCTCAAAGTCACTGATGAATCCATCTTAGGCTGTTCAGTAGAACATATATACTTAAATAACAATTTTGTGCATGGAAGTATTTTAACTCAGCCCAGGGAGTTTCCAGAAGGAAAAACAGAGAAAAGTAAGGAAATGCCACTGACAAGTTCTCCAATAAGAGGTTACTGAGCAGATTGAATGGGCTCTTCACATCTTTAAGCAATTGAAGACATAGGTACAATGCTTAATATGACTTCCATCTTAATGAAGCAAGCTACATAAACAACAAACTTAAATGATGTATTGTATGGTGACTAACATAACATAATAAAATCAAATTAAATTTAAAAAAACTTAAATGATGAGTATAAATAATTATGAACCTATAAGAAAAAACAAGATTGAAAAAGTTAGAAAACTTGAGGAAAATATGAAATGTAGTGTTCTTTTAGGACTTACTGTAGACCTTTACTTCATAGTGCTTTATCATTTCCCCCGCCTCATTAGTGGCTATACAAGAGTATCTTCCAGCATTGTCCTCCTGTGCATTTAGGATCTGCAGAGTCCTACCTCCTGAAAAATCATGGAACACCAAAGAATCTCTGAAGTCACAGTGGCAACAGAGTATGCAAAAAACACCAGGGTTTTTAGTTCTCACTATTAACATATTTCTTTTTCTATGTGCCAATTCTATAATAGACATTTGACACAAGACAAACTATAATATAGATGGGCACTGCATGGTGGGCAAGGAGTCAGTAAGTCCTCGATGATCCTCTATGATAATGACTTTCATGCTCATCGTGACCCTCCCATACCTCTGTACACACTCTGGCTCAGGTTTTTATTTCACTCTCTTCATAAATAGATCTTCTGCCTTAGTCATCTTATTTTCATCTACTTGGGCTATCAGTAGAGATTGATCTCGCTAAAACTCAGTTTGTATTATGGTACATTTCTCCTTAAAAACCTTCATTGGTTCTCAATTGAATAAAATATAAAGCTAAAACTCTTTAGTCCAGGCATTCAAAATATGATTCCAATGTTCCTTCCTGATCTTTTCTCCCACCTACCTCCCTCTCTGCCATTCACACACACACACACACTCAACTGGGAGGTCTACATATTATTACTTGCAACTAGATAGGCCTTTGTACATCTATGTGCCTTTCTCACTTTGTACCTTTCCCACACTAGTTATCCTGATGGATCTGAAATCACTCATTTCCAACCAACAAAATTCAATACCTTTCTTTAAGGGCTGGTTCAAGTTTCAACTGCAACAAAGCATTTCCTGACCACTTCAGCACACAGTGGTCATTCCATCTTTTGAATTTTTATAAAAATTGTCCCTATCTCATTTACCAAATGCCATGACTAGTCCTAATTCATATTGTTAATTAACTTTTACACATATTATTTCCTTTCCAAATAAAACTGTAAATTTCTTAAAGCCAGGGATAATACTTTTTAATTCTTTCTGTTTTCATACATTTTTCCAAGTATTAAAGAGAAATAAATACGCTCTCTCAATCTAAATACCAATTCTCTTATGGTTCAATTCAAGAAATGAATTTCTACTATTTTTGGTATTCCACATTGTATTTTATCAATTAATAGCATTGTGATATTTATTAATTTGCCTTTTATTTAGATATTTTATTGGTCTTTCAAAAAAGTAATTTTACTTTAGATTATAAGATATATATATAAATAATTAAAAAATTAAAATGGCAGTAGAACAACATAACTAAGACATAAGTACTTTTATAAAAAATAACCAATGATTCTTTTTCTACAATAGTAGATGGCACAAATGTATCTTGTGCATTTAAAGTAAACTAGTTACCTGGAAGAATACGAATATTTCGGTTGGATTCTAAAGGTGTTCCATCCTTAAACCAGGTGATGGTGGCTGGAGGATATGAATAGGCTTCACAGACCAAAGATGTGGGGCTGTTAAGGATAACGGTGACATCTTCAGGGCCCCCATCACTATCAACGCCAGCAATTGTAGGAGATACTGAAATAGATTTAAAATGTGATTAAAGAAATATGTTTAGAAATTTCCTTATTTGTGAATTTCTAAATTTCACTATGCTTATTTGTGTAATTCTATTTCCTAACAATTCCAGAAATAATTGGTTCTTATTCTACATAAAAGGAATGAGAACTTCAAAATGGAAGTAATGGAGGAGACAACACACAAAAAGGAATTATAATGCAGCATAGTAGGGCAAAAATGAGAATTCTGGTGCAGGATATATGGAAGCATAGCATTCAATCCAATCTGAGGTGTGTGGTGTGAGGACTCTCATCAGGGAAGGCCTCCTAAAGGAAAAGATTTCAAAGTGAGCCTTAAAGGATTAGTGGTGGTTAGTAAGTGAAAGAAGGGAGAAGTAGGAAGTACGAAGAAGGAGCATATTGGGTGCAGAATAGTATAAACAATGAGGGGCAAGCAGGGAATATATTGAGGGTAGATTCAAGGGGGTCAGTGTTGGAAGTGAGGGTAATGGAGACAGGTCCATTTGTTTCCACATAAGATAATGAGGGACTGAACTAAAGGAAGGCATAAAGTGGAAGGAGTGACTACAGAAAAATTTAGAAAGTCAATTGGTGGCACTTGATGATAGAATTTGAGGGCTAAATAAAACCAAAGTCAAAGATGACTCCTAGCTTTCTTGCTTGGGAATGTAGGTAAACTGCAGTGAAACAATATAAATAGGAAATATGGAAAGATTTGCTCATTTTGGAGGGAAGATGATTCATTCAGTTCTGAATATCTTGAATTTAAAGTGCTCATGAGGTTTCCAGTGAGAAATGTCCAACAAGCAATTGTATATAGAAATCCAAACTTGGGAGAAAGATCTGGGTTGCAGGTATGGATTTAAAAAGAAACCAGTCTACAGAAGATAATAATTAAACTCTGGGAATTAAGCTTATTATTTGAAGATAATATCTAGAGTAAAATGAGCAGTGAAGTAAGGACAAATGTTAAGGTACCTAATGTTTGAGAGATGGGTTACAGAGAAGTCCATAAAGGAGGGAGAAAAGTATTTTGATATTAGTAATCAAATATAATACATTTAGATGGTGCATTTTAAATTTCAAGACATGAGCAGAAATTAAAAATCTATTTTAATGTCATGGCTGAGACATAAGCATAACTTTGATGCTGCAAGAACTGAATGTACAGTTATTTCATAATTCCTAGTCCACAAAGACTATAATATGGACTATTACCAATAACTGTCCCATAAAGAAAGGATAAAATGCACCAGATTGAACCCCTTGTACTGTTGACCTGTTTCTCTTTGACCAGCACACATTTACCTTTTACTACTGTGTTTTTAACATCTGTCTTATTCACAGTTGTGTCTCTAGCACTAAACACAGTTCCTGGAATGTAGGTGGTATTCCAAATGTAACAAATAAATTTATAAATAAATGTATTAATTAAAGAAAAACAGCAAATGTACATAAGCACTAGTCCTCCTTAAATAATGAAATTCTATGGCAGAAACATTAAAAAGAAAAAGAAAAGAAGGTAATTCAGCAGACAGTCATGTCTGACTCTTCAAGATTTGAGGCAATGCTTGTACCTACCCAACACATTAAGACTGAAACTTTTGCTCTTGTCACCAGCTGTATTAGAAGCCACACATGCATATCTTCCAGTATGTGACACTTGGGCATTGGTAATTTTAAGAAAACGGCCACCAGACATAATGTGATGGGTATCATCTTCTTGGAGGGGCTGTCCATCTTTGTGCCATGTAATTTCTGGCACTGGATTCCCTGTAACAAAAAGCCATTTCTGAGAGATGGGTAATAAGTACATGCCTACAACTGACAATGAAAAGAAGGCATTTTTCACTCATTTTCCTTTTAAATATCACACTTATAAACAATGCAGTAATCATTCATTTTAAAATAAATTTGTAAACATAATTTATAATAACAATCATGTCATAATTTTTAAAATTTACAGATTACAAGCCATTTTCAAAAGAAGATTAGTTTGATCTATAAGTGAAATAATTCCAAATTAGTCTTTGTGTTTAAATAGTAAAATATACTTTAAAAAAATGGGACATGCATTTTTATTAAAATTGTTATCACAAATACTTTTTCATTCATATTAAATTTTTAAAGGTTTTATATTTTTTGAAAGCAAGCTACAAAAAAAAAGAAAAACCTTGCATGAAATAATTCAATAAACAGATATTTTCAGTTTATACCAGGATTCTAGCACACATACATAGTAAGTAGATAGAGATATAAATATATTAATTATTCCTTTAATGGAATAATTCACCTATGGAGAAGATCTTTTATTTTAACATGAGACTTATGTTAAATATTAATTTTTAAGTTGCTCAAATAATTAAAAAAATTTAAAACCATAAAAGCAAGTTCTGTTAGGAAAAAGTGCTAGCATAATATATTAAAATTGGAAGGCTTGCCCATACCAACCATGGAGTCTGTTCTATAGCCCTACCCAGGCAGGGAAGCAAATTTGCAGGCCTGCCCAACTGCTGAAATATAGCACCCAGTCCCTGATGAGGAAGCCTAACCAGAGAATCCAGGCAACCACAGAGCCTATCCCATAGCTGCACTCAGTCAAGAAACCCAATGAGCAGTACTTTCCAACTGTTTCTAGTCAACATTAATCCCTACCTTCTAACCTCAGAGCTCAGGCAGTGGCCTTAACCAAACAGAGACCCTAGGAGCAAGCCCTATCTGCAAGGATGCTACCAGATGACCCATGAAGAACACCAGGCTGCGATTACTGGTGAATGACTGTTTTTGCTAAAGTGAACCTATAAAGACTAGAAGAGGACATCCCTTACTCCAATGTGCAGATACCAATGCAAGGAATCAGGTAAAAAAGACACCATCAAAGGAAACTACTTAAATCCCAATAATGACCTTAAAGAAATGGAAATCTGTGAACTAACTGTCTGACAAAGAATTCAGAATAATCCTCTCAAAGAAATTTAGTGAACTACAAGAACACAGACAACTAAACAAAATTAAGAAAATGGTGCATGAACAAAGAAATAGAAACAATCAAAACAAACAAACAGAATTCCTAGAGCTGAAGAATACAGTGACTGACCTAAAGAATTCAATAGAGAGCTTTAATACCAGACTCAACCAAGAAGAAAAAAGAATTAGTGAACTAGAGGATAGGTCATTAAAATTATCCAGTCAGAAGAGAAAGAAAAAAAGAAGGAAAGAAAGAAAGAAAGAAAGAAAGAAAGAAAGAAAGAAAGAAAGAAAGAAAGAAAAGAAAAGAAAAGAAAAGAAAAGTGAAGTGAAGAGAAGAGAAGGGAAAAAAGAAAAAGAAAAAAAACAGTGAAGAAAGCCTATAAGACTTATGGAAGACTATCAACAGAAACAATATACATACACGTTATGGGAATCCCAGAAGGACAAGAGATAGGGAAAAGGACAGAAAGTATATTTATAGTAATAATGGCTGAAAACTTCCCAAACATAGGGAGAGAAATGGACATCCAGATTCATGAGGCCCAAAGGACCCCAAATTGGTTGAACTTGAAAAGGGCTACACTGAGACACATTATAATCATATTTTCAAAAGTCAAAGACAAAGACAGAATTTGAAAGCAGCAAAAGTATATTACATACAAGGGAAACCCCCTAAGATTTTAGGCTGATTTTTCAAAAATAAGGACTACTTTGTATGCCAGGAAAGAACAGGATAATATATTCAAAATATTAAAAGAAAAGGGACCTGTCAATCAGGAATACTACAGCTGGCAAATAGGAGGGAAAGATAAAGATTTTCCTAAACAAACAAAAGCTGAGGGAGTTCATCCTCACTAGACCTGCCTTATAAGAAGTGCTAAGGACAGGGCGCCTGAGTGGCTCAGTTGGTTAAGTGACTGCCTTCGGCTCAGGTCATGATCCTGGAGTCCCTGGATTGAGTCCCGCATCAGGCTCCCTGCTTGGCAGGGAGTCTGCTTCTCCCTCTGACCCTCCCCCCATCTCATGTGCTCTCTTTCTCTCATTCTCTCTCTCTCAAATAAATAAATAAAAATCTTAAAAAAAAAAAAAAAGAAATGCTAAGGACATTCTCAAGTGGAAATACAAGGATGATAATTAATGTTGTAAAACATATGAATGTGTGTATAAAACTCACTGGTAATGGTAAATATGTAGTTAAAGTCATATTCTCTATGACTGTAATGGTGGTGTGTAATTCACTTACAACTCTAAAAGTTAGAAAATGAATGTATTTAAAATAACCATAACTGCAATAATTTGTTACTAGATACATGTAAAAAATATAAAAACTGCCACATCAATGACCTAAAATGTGAGGGGTAGAGAAGTAAAAGAATAAAGGTTATGTATATTATCAAAATAAAGTTGTTATCAGCCTAAAATAAAACATATTTTATGTAAGCCCCACGGTAAAGAAAAACCTATACTAGTTGCACAAAAGATGATGATAAAGGAGTCAACAAAACAATTAGAAAACAATGAACAAATGTCAATAGTAAGTCCTTACTTATCAATACTTACTTTAACATAAATGTATTAAATTCTACAATCAAAAGACAGAGAATGACTGAATGCATTTAAAAAAACAAGATTCACTAAAATGGGGCCTATAAGAGACTCACTTTAGCTTCAAAGATACACATAGACTGAGAGTGAAGGGATGTAAAAAGATATTTCAAGCAAATGGCACCCCCAAAAAAGCAGGAATAGCTGCATTTATTTCAGATAAAATAAACTTTAAGCTAAAAATGGTCATAAGAGACAAAGAAGGTCATTATGCAATTTTAAAAGGGTCAATTCTCAAGAAGATAATAAATGTAAATATTTATGCACCCAACATTGGAGCAACTAAATACATAAAACAAATACTAATAGAACTAAAGGGAGAAATAAACAGCAATACAATAGCAGCTGGGGACCTTAAAACCCACTCCCAACAATGGAAAAATCATCCAGACAAGAATCTATTAGGAATAAATCTAACCAAGGAGGTGAAAAGTTATCTACACTGAAAACTGTAAGACACTGATGAAAGAAGCTGAAAAAGACATGAATAAATGCAAATATATCCTATATTCAGATTGGAGGAACTAGTATTGCTAAAATGTCCATACCACTCAAAGCCATTTATAGATTCAATGCACTTACTATGAAGATTCCAATGGCTTTTTTATAGAAATAGAAAAAACAGTCCTAAAATTCATTTGTCCCCAAAAGACCCAAACAGCCAAAGCAATTCTGAGAAAGAACAAAGCTGGAGGCATCAAACGTCCTGATTCCAAACTATATTACAAAGCTAAGGTAATCCAAACAGTATGGCATTGGCATTAAAAAAAGAAACAAATCAAGAACTATGAGCAAAGAAATAAACCCAGGCATATATGGTCAACTAATATTTGGATAAGGGATTTAAGAATAGTCGATGGAAAAAGGTAGTCTCTTCAATTAATGGCATTGGAAAAATTAGATATTCATATGCAAAAGAATAAAACTAGACTCCTGTCTTACACCACCCACAAAAATTAACTTGAAATGGAGTAAAGACTTAAACATAAGACTGGAATCATAAAGCTCCTAGAAGAAAGCATAGTGACAAAACTCTTTGACATCAGCCTGAGAAATGATTTCTTGGATGTGACTAAAAGCACAAGCAAAAATAGTAAAAATAAACAAGTGGGAGTACACGAAACTAAAAAGCTTCTGCCTAGCAAAAGAAATCATTGACAAAATAAAAAGGCAACCTACGGCAGGGAAGAAACTATTTGCATACCACATATCTGATAAAGGATTAATATCCAAAATATATAAGGAACTTAATAGCAAAAAATCAAATAATATAATTTAAAAATTGGCAAAGGACCAGAATAGACATTTTTCCAAAGAAGACATACATACAGATGGCAAACAGGTACAGGAAAAGATGCTCAACATCACTAATCATTGGGAAATTCAAATAAAAACTACAATGAGATATCACCTCACCCTTGTTAAGAATGGCTATTCTCAAAAAGACGAGATGATAAGTATTGGTGAAAATCTGGAGAAAAGGGAACACTTGTACACAGTTAGTGGAAATGTAAATTAACATAGCTCCTATGGAAAACAGTATGGAGATCTCAAAAACTTAAAAATAGAATTACCACATGATCCAGTGATTCCCCTTCTGGGCATATATTTGAAAATACTGAAATCACTATCTTGCATTATTCACAATAATTTAAATATGAAAGCAACCTAAGTGTCCATTGACAAGTAAATGGATAAAGAAAATGCAGTGTGTGTATGCATGTGTGTGTGTGTTTGTGTATACACACACATATATACATACAGAATGGAATGTCATTCAGCCATAAAGAAGAAGGAGATTCTGCCATTTGCAATGGCAAGGATGGATCTTGAGGGCATTAAGCTAAGTGAAAAAGTCAGGCAGAGAAAACAAATACTGTATGATCTCACTTATATGTGTGACTTGATAAAATCAAAACTCATAGCAACCAAGAAAAGACTGGTGCTTGCCAGAGAGAGAAGAGGGGTGGGGGGAATAGTTGAAGGTGCTCAGAAGGTACAAACTTCCAGTCACAAGATAAGCTCTGGGGCTGTAATGCACAGCATGGTTACTACAGCTAACAATACAGTATTATATATTTGAAAGCTGCTAAGAGAATCGATCTTAAAAGTTCTCATCGCAAGGAAAAAAAATTGTAACTATGTGAGATGATGAATGTTTAAACTTATTGTGGTGCTCATTTTGAAGTTTATATACTTATATATATAATATATATGTTGTACACCTTAGACTTACACAATGTTGTATGTCAATTATATCTCAAGAAAACTAAGAGAAAAAATAAAGAGTAACTGCAAACCAAATGCCAATGTTAAAAACAAACAAACAAACAAACTGGAAGCCTCAAGGAGAGGATGCTATAAAATGTAGGCAGCTGGTCCGTATGCAACAGTTGTTACGTACCATATCATTTCTAGGGGAAAAAAATAGCAGGCTAAGTAATAGTATATAGCACATTCTTTATATCTGCCTTGCTTAAAATAGAAACATTTCCTTGCTTACTTAAATTTATTGCTCATGCAAGGCATGTAAACTATGAAATAAGAAACTAATCAAATCTTCCCTAAAACACTGGCTTTCTATAAGATGTTATGTGCTACTCCCAGTGTTATTTTAAAACTCCAAGACCATCTTTACTAAAAACAAACAAATAAAAAAACTAAAAAAAAAAAAGCCAAACAGACTTGAAAATGTCCTCTTAGAGATTTATTTACTTTCGTTACAATAACACACTGCCTCACTGGTAAGGACGGTAAAATTTGTCAGTGTAGGAGTATTCTTATTTCCACAGAATCGGAGAAGTTTCCTTCTATACTTCCGCTGGCTCTCCTCAACTACAGTTCAATTTCAAATGCTTATTATAGTAGTTTGACTTTTTCTCAACTAATTAAGATACATAGTGGAGGCAATAAATAATCAGTGAGTGGAGGACAGCAGAAGCTCAAGAGCTAAGTCCCTTACCTGTCACTTCACAAGTCAGTGTAACACTCTGTTTCTCTTTTACCTTCACATCTTCCAATGTATTTTCACCCACAATGCGAGGTGGCACTAAAGAAAAAAAAAATTAAATGAAGAAAAAAACAGAAAAAGGAAGCAACAATTCTCACAGCAGGGTTGTTATGCCAAAGGCATCTATGTTTACATTTTTATTAAGCTATATAACCTTTAAAACAAACCTCCCAAAATATCATTATTTGTTTACTAGAATAATGTCATAAAATTATTTTGATCAATTTTAATTTTAAGATATAAAGTTATATGTCATGGATTCAATTTTAATGAATTTTATTATAACAGAAGTTATAAAGTCTGGATAAAAATGTCAACAAGTTAATAAGAACATTTATTACACATTTATTTCTTCCACTGTAACTCTGATAAGCATTCATGTTAAACAAGTTATCAGAGTCTGAACAATTGTGACCTGAAAAGACACAGCATTTCAGCCATTTTAATCCAACTGATTACATCCAAATTATTCTAACATTGAATTATTGCCAAGAGTGTCAGTCCAGAGGCCAAAGAATACATAAATGTGAGATCAAGCCGTAGATAAATTTTAACTACATTCAGAATATATTAAGCCAATTAGATTATTTATCTAGATATTGAAAATTATAAAAATACCTAATACTGAAAGCCCAAAGATTTTTCTTTCTTCACCAGCTGCATTCCTTACAACGCAAGTATACTGGACAGCATCTTCTATTCTGGTCTGCATCAACCGCAGAGTCCTGCCTCCTGGGGAAGCAAACCACCAGATGACTCAAAAAGAAATCTGCAACTTTGCAAGTTGGCCAAGTAATGCTCAATTTAGGTAAAATTCGGTCAATATGCTTCAAAGGCCTTTAACATTCATGAATATCAATTTTTAAATTTTTTAAAAATTTTTTTAATTTTAAAAAAATCATATGCTTTAAGCCTATATGAAGCAGAAAAGATAATTCAGAAGAATTTTATGGTCCAATGGCTAAAAAAGTAAATACAATGCTAGGTGACAACAAGCAAGAAATGGAGTTTTAGAGACATGATGTTTGAACATAATCTTAAGAGGCAAGCATGTATAAAGATTTATCTATTTATTTGAAAGAGAGAGAGAGAGAGCACATGAGCAGAAGGGGCAGGGGGAGAGAGAGAATCTCAAGTAGACTTCGCACTCAGCGCAGAGCCTGACATGAGGCTTGATCTCATGACCCTGAGATCACGACCTGGGCCAAAACTAAGAGTCCGATGCTTAACCGACTGCTCCACCCAGGTGCCCCAAAGGCAAGTTTATTTTAATACAGAGAAGAGCTGAGAGACACCATTATAGGTAGAGTATGAACGTGGATATGGAGTAGAAAGTAGATGTGAGTTTGGTACTTAAAGGAGAGCAGGTGGAGCAAACAGAGAGAGATGAGGCTAGCTGGAGTAATGGCTGGCAGATGGCCAGATTCTGTGGGCCCTTGAATGCTATGCTAAGGAACCTGGACTTTATTGTGTTCACTTAAACCTATGGAAGTGTGTAAACAAAAAACAAACAAACAAAAAAAGGAGATTTGTGCTTTAGAAAGACAACTGTGACAGGATGTTTAGGAAAAGATTCCCAGTTTGCCACTGGGTTTGTGAAATGGGAATGTGAGAAAGAGGTCTACACCAGCAACCCGGATTGGGATGACACCTTCTCTACTAGAAGGAATGGGAGAAACCCTGAAGACTGACTACTGGTTTTCAATGGAGTATCATGGAATGCTAGAATTACTTCGATCAAAGTCTATGGGGGGGGTCCCTTGATTTGCTCGTGCAACTCTGCCTTTTTACTTTTTATATTTTGAACTTCTATGTAATAAAGTTTACACTTCTTCATCCAAGAAATGCTTGTAGACTGAGAGGGCAACTCTGATATACGAAAGGGTAGGATTTGGAAAGAGACTCCACTGAACGACAAAGGAAGAGGAGCCAGCAAATGGGACTGAAACAAAGCCTGCAGAGACGAACAGCCACTGAGAGAGGAGACTCCTTGAAACCATTTGAGAAGTAAATTTTCAGGGAAAAAAAAAAAGGAAATCACGTCTTAGATTTCATAATACTTTTCTACCTGGTGTATTTTTGCTTGGTACCCTGAATTTGGAACTAAAACAACTGAAATGGTTAAACATGAAATTTTCATGTGAATATTCACCTGGCTCTGGATTCGTCAGGAGTGTCCATCCGTTTTCTGTTTTTATAAACACAACAAGCTGTCACTGAGCTTTTCCTAGAAGCAACCTCCCCATCTTCAACTGGTTGAAAGGTAAACTTAGTAGTAACTTATTTACATAAACAAGGCTGATGACCAGAATTCAATCTTTTTTCCCCAGAGCTGAATTTAAATAAGGGAAGTTAAATACAGAAATTATCTAAACATGTCAAAAACCTCATGTTGATTAGGCAAGGATTCAAGCACTCACTGCTACTTCAGGTTAGTGAGACCATACTATGATTCCAGTTGAGAGATATTAGATCAGTACAGCTGTTATGAGTTACTGTTAGCCCTGCAAACCTCAGCCTCCTGCCTCATGATCTTTCTCGTGTTTCCTGGTCCTCTCACTTAATCCAGTGAAAAACAACAACAAAAAGAAAGAAGGCATCCAAATGGCCAACAGACACATGAAAAAGTGCTCAACATCACTCGGCATCAGGGAAATCCAAATCAAAACCTCAATGAGATACCACCTCACACCAGTCAGAATGGCTAAAATTAACAAGTCAGGAAAGACAGATGTTGGCGGGGATGCGGAGAAAGGGGAACCCTCCTACACTGTTGGTGGGAATGCAAGCTGGTGCAACCACTCTGGAAAACAGTATAGAGGTTCCTCAAAAAGTTGAAAATAGAGCTACCATACGATCCAGGAATTGCACTCCTGGATATTTACCACAAAGATACAAATGTAGGGACCCAAATGGGTACGTGCACCCCAATGTTTATAGCAGCAATGTCCACGATAGTCAAACTGTGGCAAGAGCCAAGATGTCCATCGACAGATGAATGGATAAAGAAGAGGTGGTATATATACACAATGGAATATTATGCAGCCATCAAAAGGAATGAGATCTTGCCATTTGCAATGATGTGGATGGAACTGGAGGCTGTTATGCTGAGTGAAATAAGTCAATCAGAGGAAGACATGTATCATATGACCTCACTGATATGAGGAATTCTTAATCTCAGGAAACAAACTGAGGGTTGCTGGAGTGGTGGGGGGGTGGGAGGGATGGGGTGGCTGGGTGATAGACATTGGGGAGGGTATGTGCTATGGTGAGTGCTGTGAATTGTGCAAGGCTGCTGAATCACAGATCTGTACCTCTGAAACAAATAATGCAATATAAGTTAAGAAAAAAAAAAAGAAGAGGAAGACAGCAGGAGGGGAAGAATGAAGGGGAGTAAATCGGAGGGGGGAGACGAACCATGAGAGACGATGGACTCTGAAAAACAAACTGAGGGTTCTAGAGGGGAGGGGGTGGGGGGATGGGTTAGCCTGGTGATGGGTATTAAAGAGGGCACGTTCTGCGTGGAGCACTGGGTGTCATGCACAAACAATGAATCATGGAACACTACATCAAAAACTAATGATGTAATGTATGGTGATTAACATAACAATAAAAAATTTAAAGAAAAAAAAAACCTCAATGAGATACCACCTCACACCAGTCAGAATGGCTAAAATTAACAAGCCAGGAAATGACAGATGTTGGCAAGGATGTGGAGAAAGGGGAACCCTCCTACACTGATGGTAGGAATGCAAGCTGGTGCAGTCACTCTGGAAAACAGTATGGAAGTTCCTCAAAAAGTTGAAAATAGAGCTACCCTACGACCCAGCAAATGCACTACTAGGTATTTACCCTAAAGATATAAATGTAGTGATCCAAAGGGGCACACGCATCACAATGTTTATAGCAGCAATGTCCACAATAGCCAAACTATGGAAAGAGCCTAGATGTCCATCAACAGTGAATGGATAAAGAAGATGTGGTGTGTGTGTGTGTGTGCGTGTGTGTGTGTGTATACATATATACACAATGGAATATTATGCAGCCATCAAAAAAATGAAATCTTGCCATTTGTGACAACGTGGATGGAACTAGAGGGTATTATGCTAAGCGAAATAAGTCAAGTATTATATGATCTCACTGATATGAGGAATTTGAGAAACAAGACAGAGGAGCATAGGGAAAGGGAGGGAAAAATGAAACAAGATGAAACCAGAGAGGGAGACAAACCATTAAGAGACTCCTAAGCTCAGGAAACAAACTGAAGGTTGCTGGAGGGGAGGGGGGGTAGGGGGATGGGTTAGTTGGGTGATGGACACTGGGGAGGGTATGTGCTATGGTGAGCGCTGTGAATTGTGTAAGACTGATGAATCACAGACCTGTACCCCTGAAACAAATAATACATTATATGTTAATAAAAAAAAAGAAACTGCAAAAAAAAAAAAGATCTGACAGTAAGTGATACTTAAATGGAGATGTATCTTGTATCTATTAAATCCTTACAGCAGCTATCTGTTCTTGGCAGATAACTTTATAACAATGACAGGGCCTTCACAAAAATACTGCTTTCAGAAAATCTGTACTTAAAGTCTCTGGAGAACTAATCTTAATGGAACAGAAGTGTGCAGCAGACCAATGACCAAGCAAGTCATATGCCATTCATCTGATTCTCATTCATCTATTGCACAATACACATGTTCAGACTGTAAAACTGAATGAGTCCTCTGGCAGCATCACAAGGTCAAATACTTTTAATGTGTTCACTCAGGGATCTCCAGCTGCTAGTCAAGCAAAACAAAACTAAATAAAACCAACACACCACTCCCACAAATGTATAATAAGCCAGAGTTCATCACTCTTTGTGATAGTGGTACATCACAACTATCTTGCCTTTTTCGTTTCCAGGAGCCCTGATGTAGCTATTATATTTAAAAAGAGTCCTACTTTTTCAGCGATTAAAAATAAAAAAAAAAAGCCAAAAATAATGAGGATAATTTCAAGACAGGAAGATAATGGGTTCAGGTCTTTGGTAACCGAATTGTAATAAAACTTTTGCCATTATATTCATTTCCTAAGATCATCGGAGACTGGGACACCTGCACAAAGGAAAACAATGTAGTAAGGAAATAGGAAAATTTCCCAGGACAGGGACACCTAAACCTTTTACCCGGCAATGGCAAACATGTATTGTTTGCTTACCATATAAGCAGGTGCTGTATTAACTGCTTTACATACATACATGGACCCATTTCATCTTTACAAAAACCCTAAGAGGCAAATACTATTAATACCTTCACTTTATAAGTGAAGAGATGGAAGTTAGCAAAGTTAAGTAACTTGCTTGAGATCATGACTCTAGTGAGAATTATAGGAAATAAGTATAACAATTATAGCAATATATATTCTTCATCGAGCTCTTATCATTTATAGACGAACATCTTGAAAAAAGAGAGGGACTTTACGATATTTAGACCTAATTCAAACATGAGGAAAGGATCTTTTCAGAAAAAGCCTTCAAAAGTGGGAATTTAAACTTTGAACAATTTTAGAGGGAGGTCACTTACTCTTAAAAATAGTTCATCTTGACTTTAAACAGTATAAATATTTTTTAAGTTGCTTATATTGAGACCCAAATCTGTCCCTAGAATCTTTCATACACTGGCATTTTTTAACCTCTGGAACAAGACAGAACCAATGTAATACTTTTCTGTGCCCTGGTTCTTCAAGTATTTAAATTTAATTTTCACTATGTAACCATAAGGTTACATAGAGTTTATTTTTCCAGGTTAAATATAATCAGAAATGTAAATTATTTTGCAATAATTTACCATCATGGTTATCCTTCTTTGAAAATATTGTCAATAAATCCTTCCTCTAGTCTTCCTAATGAGTAAGTTGGTCTCAATTGGTCTCTTCCTTTTTTTATTCATGAAAATATATTTTATTAATGTGGTGAAATATTGCATTTATTTTCTTGATAACCACATTACACTGTTAATGCATACTGAATAACAAACACAATTCCGAGATCTTCTTATATGAAGAATTCTGAAGCTATAAGTTGCCCAAATTTTCATCATTTTTTTAAGATTTATTTATTTTAGAGAGAGAAAGAGAGAGAGTGCAAGCAGGGGGAGGGGCAGAGGGAGACAGAGTGGGAGAGAAGCAGACACCCTGCTCAGCGCTAGCCCGATGCAGGACTCGATCTCACAACAATGAGATCATGACCTGAGAGGAAATCAAGAGTGGGAGGCTTAGCCCACTGAGCCACCCAGGCACCCCTCATCATTTTTTTTTTAAATGTAAGTGCAGTAGTTTATTTAACTTTCATTTTGTTAGGTTTAACTCAAACGTTCCAGGGTGAGGTGTGTCTGAATTCAGATGCCTTCACTTAACACATTAGATATTCTTCTAAGTGTCCAAGCCTTTTGTTAACCACAGCTTGGCAAGATTGTTTTCTCGGTCTGTATCCAAATCATTACTAAAGGGGCAAATCACAGACTCCTGTGGCATGGCCCCAAGATCCCTCTCTTCATGCTTGCACTGGTCCATAACTGACAAGCTAATAGATTTTCTTACCTAATCAGATGAGGAATAAGCTGAATATCCTTTTTACAATAATGATAAAGTCCTAGCTCACAGGAAACTAACCCATCCTGGAAATACAAAACTCACTCAGATGAAATACTTGGTTAATGGTGATTTGTTACATAACATGATTCATTCTAGACCCTGGCTTTAATTTCAGCACTTCTTTTCATCCTCACTTTTCAAATGGGTTGGTACTCATTGCAGCATGAATGCTCTGACATCCCCATGATTTAAGTAATAAGCAAGTGCCAAGATTTCTTTTTAAAGAGGATCTAGAGGTATCTCGAGATCCCCCGCTCCTTTTCATGTAGCTTTTCATACCTTTCTAAATATTTTTTTCTTAACGTGATCAGCATTATAGTAAGCAACTAGATCAAAAGGAAAAAAATAAAATACAGAGAAATTAAGGGGGAACTGTGGCCATATGAGGCTAACCAGATTATCAGTGTATGAAAATTTCTAATACCTGAGAGAATTCTCACAGAACTGCTAAGGTTGACAGGCCAGCCATCTTTAAGCCAGGTAATCGAAGGCAGGGGGATTCCTGAAGCTTCACAAGTCAGAGACACCGAGTTCTTTTCCACGACACTGATATTTTCAGGTATCCCATGGTTTCCTATGATGCTTGGAGGGGCTGTATGGTAGAACAAATAAGAAAAGGAAAAGAAATTAGCTAATATATATCAAACACCAAATCCTCAACAGCCTATGGTTAATAAGATGACCTCCATTTCCTGGTCAACAATAAGCAAAATAAGCAATTATAACAATAAGCTTATTAGAAGTAGCAATATTTTAATGTGACATTCCCGGAAGTAAAAACGTCGCTTCTTCCCCACTCATAGCAGTAAATGATTTTCACATTATTACTCTATTGGTGGTGAATGATTTTCTTTTTTTTTTTTTAATATTTTATTTATTTATTCATGAGAGACAGAGGGAGAGAGAGAGGGACAGAGAGAGAGAGAGAAGCAGAGGGAGAAGCAGGCTCCCAAGGAGCAGGGAGCCCGATGTGGGACTTGATCCCAGGACCCTGGGATCATGACCCGAGCCGAAGGCAGATGCCCAACCATCTGAGCCACCCAGGTGCCCAATTCATGACCTTCTTATAGGCAGAATTTTCTAACAAATAAATCTAATCCTAAAAATTAAAATATTCTAACAAAAAAGATGCTTAATATTGAAACTTCTTCTCTTTTACATTCTGATTATGTTCGTTTTGGCTCACATATTTGCTGCAAACTACAGGATATTAATACTGGACTTTGTGTATGTCCTAATTGAAGTTGTAAGATTGTGTCTTATAAATTTATCATTGTTTCTGTAGATTTAAAAATTGCAAGGGCACCTGGGTGGTTCAGTCAGTTAAGCATCTGACTCTTGATTTCAGCTCAGGTCTTGATCTCAGGGTTGTGAGTTCAAGCCCCTGTGGGTTAAAAAAAAAAAATGCAATTCCTAGAGACTCTATCCAAAAACTGTTAGAACTAATGAATGAATTCATTAAAGTTGCAGGATACAAAATCAATACATAAAATCTACTGCATTTTTATACATTAATAATGAAATATATAAAGTGAAAGTAAGAAAACAATCCTATTTACAATTCCATCAAAAAGAATAAAATACATGGAATAAATTAACCATAGAAGAAAAAGACCTGTGTGTTGAATACTACAAAAATGAAAGAAACTGAACAAGGCACAGATAAAAGGACTGAGGAATAATATTGTCAAAATGTCCATACTACCCAAAGTAATGCAATCTCTATTAAAATTCCAATGGCATTTTCCACAGAAATAGAATAAACAATCCTAAAATTTATATGGAACCACAAAGGACCCCAAATATCAAAGCAATCTTGAGAAAGAACAGAGCTGGAGGCATCACACTCCCTAATTTCAAACTATTCTACAAAGCTCTAGTAATTAAAACAGTATGGTATTGACATAAAAACAGACACATAAATCAATGGTACAGAATGGAGAGCCCAGAAATAAACCCACTCATATATTGTCAATCATTTTACAACAAAGGAGCCAGGAATATCTGATGGGGGAAAAGACAGTCTCTTCATTGAATGGTGCTGGGAAAAATTGGATAGCCAAATGCAAAAGAATGAAACTGGACCACTATCTTACACCATACATAAAAATGAACTCAAATGGATTAAACACTTGAACATAAGACCTGAAACCATAAAACTCCTAGAAGAAAACATAAACCTCTTGACACAGGTCTTGGAGATGGTTTTTCGAGTGTGACACCAAAAACAAAAAGCAACAAAAACAAAAATAAACCACTGGGACTACATCAAAGTAAAAAGCTTCTGCACAGCAAAGGAAACAATCAACAAAATGAAAAGGCAATCTACTGAATGGGAGAAAATACTTGTAAATCATATATCTGATAGGGGGCTAATATCAAAAATATATAAAGTATCCATACAATTCAACAGCCCAAAACAATCAATTAAACATGGGCAAAGGATATGAATAACGATTTTTCCAAAAAAGACATACAGATGGTTAAAAGGTGCAATGAAAAGGTACTCAACATTATTAATCAACAGGGAATGCAAATCAAAAGCACAATGTGATAACACCTCACACCTGTTAGAATGGCTATTATCAAAAAGATAAAAAATAACAAAGAGAGGATGAAGAGAAAAGAGAATCACCCTGTTGGTGGAACTGTAAATTCATGCAGCCATGGGGGTGAACAGGTTTTTTGAGGTTCCTCAAAAAATTAAAATTAGAACCACCATATGATTCAGCAATTTTACTTCTAGGTATTTATATGAAGAAAATGAAAACACTACCTTGAAAAGACTCATGCACCCCCATGTTCATTGCAGCATTATTTACAACAGCCAAGCAATGGAAACAACCCATGTCCATTGATGGATGAATAGATAAAGAAATTAAAGGATATCTATACAATGGGTTATTTTCAGCCATAAAAAAGAACAAAATCTTGCCATTCTAACAACATGGAAGTACCTCAAAGCATTATGCTAAGTGAAATAAGTCAGACAAAAAGATAGATACTGTATGATCTCTCTTAGATGTGGAATCTAAAAATAGGTATTGAGGGCACTTGTGATAAGCACTGGGTGTTATACACAACTAATGAATCCTTGAACACTACATCAAAAACTAATAATGTACTATATGTTGGCTAATTGAACATAATAAAAAAATACTGATAATAGCTTCAAAAAAACAAAAAAATTTTAAAAAATTAAAAAAAAACAAATATACCAAGTTCATAGGTACAGAGAACAGTCGGGGGAGGGGCAAACTATTTTTGTTTTTAGTTTAAATAAACTGAAAAAAAAGAAAAAATTAAAATTGCAATTTAACTTATATGCATACAAATAACTGTCCCTGAGTACATGTATGCTTGGTCTACTCCTATTGACATTTATGACTCATTAATTAGGATATTAAAGCTAACTTCAGAACAACTCATGAGCAACTGATGTTTAGTCAGTAAATTCTAAGGAACCAAGCCTTATACTAACCAAAACAGCAAATCTGGAAAACAGAGGATCAAGGAATATTACTTAGGATAGCATTGGTTCAAAAGTACTTGAAGAAGACAGAGAATTAGATCTACTTTACTATGTGCTTTTCTAAGAGAATTTCCAATATATGCCTGTTAGACGCAACACTTAAGGCTTATGTTTCCCATCCAGGATGCTATAGATTATAATGGCCAGTGAATAGACTTACTGAGCTTCTTTATACTTACTATGTACACTTAAGTCATATTTTCTGTCAGTCATTCCCGCTACATTTACAGCAACACACACATAACGGCCTGTGTCAGATACATGAATGTTCTTCAGCTGAAGGATGCGACCTTCATCCAATATTTCCATTCCCCTTCCCTTGGTCAAAGGGCGGCCATCTTTCATCCAGGTCACTTTTGGTTGAGGAATACCCTGCACCTCACACTCCAAGGAAATACTCTTCCCTCGAGTAACAGTGATTTCAGTAGGGTGGCTGCCACTATTGGATATAGTTGGTCGAACTGGAAAAAAAAAAAAAAGAAAGAAAGAGAAAATAGTAAAGTAGGAAATGTCTGCTTCAAGTCTTGCATAAGAATTCGTATCAGCCAAAGTTAAACTCATTTTTGATGTCAAAATATTAACTACTAAATAAAAGACCCAGGGCTAACAGACAAAGCATTGCTATATTGAGAGGTAGAATTCCTCTCCAATGTTTCTAAATGTGTTCATGCTTAGAATAAAGCTTTAAACACAGTAAGAAAAGAATTCTGTGTTAATTTCCCTGATTTTTAACAAGTTATACAAATACTTGAACTTATCTTTCATAGCCCTAATTTACAGAAGCTTTCCTACTACTAACATTAAAATAGATAACAGTAGCCTCGCTCACAATCAATTCCTTTCTTCCTTCTACATTCCACTTCAGGAGTTGGAAAGCTGAGACTGTTTTTCATTCTCTGAAAATTGAGGTGGCCACATGAATCAATTCAGGCCTATAAAATCTAAATAAAGGTCTGCCTGGTGGGTATGGGAGATGAGGGGAATGGGTTGGGAATTTTTTTGCTGTCCCAAAGAAAGGAAAACATACCACTCCTTACCCTTATTTTTGCCTTCAATGTAGACTTGATACCACAGTTGAAGCAATGATCTTGAGACCACATAGGTAGGAGCAGGAGAATCCTAGCTCTCCTGGTTTATATGAATAAGGTTCTGACCAACTCCAGGGACTGCCAACCTCAGGCTTCTCATTATGTGAGAAAATAAGTCTCTAATTGGTTAAGCCACTGATTACTAGTTATTCTGTAGTTTTGTAGCTGAATTTACCTAATTGATACTTATTCTAAGAAAAAAAAATTAGACCAATTCTAATACATAGGTGTGTGGGGGAAGAAACATGGGCCAGCATTAGTAATCTTGGGTTTTAGTGCCAGTTCTACTACAATCAATTCAGGTGACCTTGGTCAGTCATGGAAACCTCTCTGAACTTAGATGACTACATATGCAAAATGGAGGCAATAATTTTGTTTCATATCATAGTTCATGTAAAGGTTAAATGAGATAATGTGAATATTTAAAACAGTTTCAAATCTTATACAAATTAAATATTCTTTAAGATATTTTTCCATTTTGCAAATATACCCTATGATACAACACCATCTCTCCCCATTCCACATAGCCACTATCCTGCCCCCAATACATTACAACCACATTGATGTGTCTTCTATTAGCATGCTGATGTAGAGTGCACAGCTGTATTGCTAAATGAATAACAGGCAGAAATAAGCAATTGCTCTTTGTTTATGTCAGCACAGTTTAAATTTGTGAGTCTTATGATAGGTATATTATAACCATACTACCTTGAATGTATCTTAAAAGATATAAAGAAAAAGCAAAAAGGAGAGACAGATTAAAAGAAAGTCTGGCTAATCAATAACTTACTATAAACTTGCAGACTGTAGTCTTTCTTTGCAGTTCCAGCAACATTTGATGCTACACACGTATATAGCCCTGCATCAGATTTTTCCGCAACTGAGATCTGTAACTGTCTGCCTCCAGATAAAGTTCTGACTCGCCCTGCAGCATCAGCCAGCACTGGGGAGCCTACAAAGAAAACAAAATGCCAGAATGTGAAGCAAAAATATATAACATTTTGTGTACATACTTTGATAAGTACGTTTATTTACAACTTAGTTCAAGAACCTAAAAGGCAGATGACACTGTAAAATAATCCTATGCAAAAAGAAGGAGGAGAAGGCAGGAGAGGAGAGGCAGGAGGAAGAGACATTTATCAAGATTATCTTCTGCAGGGCGCCTGGGTGGCTCAGTCAAGTGTCTGCCTTTGGCTCAGGTCATGATCCCAGGGTCCTGGGATTGAGTCCCACATTGGGGTCCCTGCTCAGTGGGAAGCCTGCTTCTCCCTCTCCCACTCCTCCTGCTTGTGTTCCCTCTCTTGCTGTCTCTCTGTCAAATAAATAAATAAAATCTTTAAAAAAAAAAAAGATTATCTTCTGTAAATTTTTTTCAATCAGTATTACATTTGAAAGCATACTTAGAAAAATAAAGTAAAATCTTAAAACAATAAAACAAAATGATTTTAAAAATCAACTAAAAATATTGGGCACCTGGGTGGGTCAGTGGATTAAAGGTCTGCCTTTGCCTCAGGTCATGATCCCAGTGTCCTGGGATGGAGCCCCGAGTCGGGGTCCCTGCTCAGCGGCGAGTCTCATTCTCCCTCTCCCTCTCCCATCTCTCTTGCTCTCGCTCTCAAATAAATAAATAAAATCTTAAAAAAAATCAACTAAAAATATAGATTATCTGTCTGATACTTAATGGATACAAATAAATATTAATGAATAAATTGAAAATTTGTTTAACTCAGCATACATTGTAAAACTGTAACAAATACAGCAAAAATGTTATAGAAAATATTTTTTAAAGCTTACATTAAAGAAGATAAAAGAATTCTTTGAATGGCGGATTCTTGACCATTATAGCCACCCTATAATGCATTAGATTATAAAGTAATCAACTAATACAGAAAGTTAATTTTTTTCTGGAGAACAGTTCCAAATTAAAGATTTTCAGCTATATAGTGTAGAAGTTATCAAATGCTACACATTTAATATAAAGCAATCATACTATCTAGTATTTCTGTATGAAAACCCCAGGAAAGTTTGTTAATAAAATGATATGTTTGTCAAACAAAATATAGATTCATTTAACATTTATTTTAATCTTATAAATGTTGAGGATGAAAACTGACCTTTTTTCTTCCAAATGAGATTTGGGGGTGGAATACCACTTGATTCACACAATAAACTAATGAGATTCCCTTCAATGACTGTAAGTTGAGCAAGTTCATCAGAACCATAAATATTTGGTGGCACTGAAAGATGAAAAATTATTATATTTACATTAACTTTACATTAAATTTCCTTAATATTTTACATTTTAAAAAAAGGTTCCCACTCAAATGACATAAGGAAAAAATTAGCCCTTGAGGTTGACATATTGATACCACATTAAAAGTCAACTATAAGACAGAAAAATACCTATTAGCAGACTTCTCGTTTTCACAGATAGAAACTTAATTAACAAAATATTCAGAAGCTAATGTATTGTAGATAATTAGACTTTTTGCATCAGAAAACTAAAGCACCTACCAAATTTACACTTAATTGTCTTTTCTGCTCAGACAGTTTTGATGTCTTAGCTCCTGAACAGAACTGGAAAACAGGCTTACAACATTATGGTAAAGGACAGACACAGGGGTTTGATCCAAGAAATGGATATGTTATTAGAATGCACAGCCTGCCTCCCCACTGTTCTCTAGTTTCTCTTTGGAACATTTAAGTGAACCCTGACTACCCACGCTCCTCTCAAGAAGGCCAAGCCTGCCTTTGCTGGCTGAACTCTCCTCTCAAGATGCTTCTCTGGCTGCAATATTATCAGGTGGCAGATGCTTGCTCTTCCAAGCTCCTGGGAGTTGAGGAATGGGAAAATCCTCCCCTCTCAATGTAGCTTCCAGTCATTGTTCAACTTCAACTGCCCCCATGTGAAAACCTCCTTCTTTGAGGCTCATGCCACCAATTTACTTCTCTTTCTACCTCACCATCATCTGTGAACCTGCCATTCTTTTTCTATTCATTGAACAATTTGGTATTTGTTTTTATCTTTCTCCTTCACATGGAGACCTGGCATTCTTCTGTATGAACACAACATCTGCAACATCCAGTCTGACCACCGTGGCTACTCACTTCCTTGATCTGCTCATTTCTTTCTCCACCATGTTCATCATCTAGAACATTTCTCATACTGCTCCATCCTTATAGCTTTCACTCAATTATTCCCAATTCTCACTTCATCGACCCAATTGAATCTCAAGTCTTTTCATCTCTCAGAAACTTCCCAATCCAGCTGCCTACTCTTGTTTACTGACTTTTCTATCCAGCTTAGATTTCATGATCAATAATTTCAACTACTCCTTTGCCAATAATCTCAACTGCCTTGCACTCTTGCCCTTCCTGTTTTGCAACACTCTTCTTCTGGATGAATCCTACAGTTAGTTTACTCTGTCATCTCCCATACCACAGATGGAAAGTTCTGCCGAAGAAAATGACAATTACATAGATTGCCATTACTATAAGTACACCATCTCCAACCTCAATTCCACCCTCCTCTATTCCCATGGCTTCCATTGACACAAATACTTGCAAATCTGTATCTGTAATGCAGACCCCATCTGAGGTCTAGATTTTTGTCTGACTACTAAACATCTCAACCTGGATATATCAGAGACACTTTCAAATTTGACTTGCCCACAACTGAACCCAGACACCTTTGTTCCTTTTCTGAGGGAAGGACACTGCTGTCCACATGGCCCAGCTGGCCAACCCACAACAACATCCATCCTCTACTCTTCTTCTTTTCACACCTACCCATGTAATCAATTAATCCTGTTAATTCAGTTTCTTAAATACTACTAGAGTTTATCTGTTTTATTCCCCAAATACAGATCTGAACATCCCAGTCCTTCTTTAAATCCCTTTAACAGTAACCTATCTATAATTGATCTTCAGTTAATTACATATAATCACACTTACCCCAAATGTTGACATTATAGTTTTTCTCAGTTTTTCCAGCAACATTTGTTGCCTCACAAGTGTAACGACCAGTGTCTTGAACTTGAGCCTCTTCAATCTAAAAATAAAACCATGCTTTGAAACCTGTTTCTATTTCATAATTGGAGTTTTTCTATTAATGTTATTTGTGACTTCTTATTTTTCATGAGTATTCTAAAGGTTTTCAAACATATAGAAAGGAAAGAGAATAGTAGAGCATATGACTATATGCCCATCACCCACATTCAACACTTAAATCAAAATTCAACAATTAAATTAAAATTCAACAATTTTCATCTATATCATACTTTGTTTTAATCTAATTAATAGTGACTGAAGGTCTAGAAAGACCTTTTAAATATAATTAAATAAAATTCAGATAAAATAACAAAACACAATTTCTGAATAAGTTATTTAGGCCTTTAATATAGATAACCTTTATATATCTAGGCTATCGTTCAGTAAAATACCACCTTTATTATTGGTTTATTACATGTCTTCTCCCTATACTGGGTTTGTAAGCTTCTTTTTTTAAAATTTTTATTTAAATTCTAGTTAATGTACAGTGCAATATTGGTTTTAGGAGTAGAATTCAGTGATTTATCACCTACATACAACACCCAGTGCTCATTATAACAAGTGCCCTCCTTAACACCCATCACCCATCTAGCCCATTCCCCACTCACTTCCCTCCATCAACACTCAGTTTATTCTCTATCTTTCAGAGTCTCTTGTGGTTTCTTTCTCTCTCTTTTTCCCCCTCTCATATGTTCATCTATTTTGTTTCTTAAATTCTACATATGAGCGAAATAATGATATTTGTCTTTCTCTGACTGACTTGTTTCACTTAGCATAATACATTCTAGCTCCAGCCACATTGCTGTGAATGGCAAGACTGCATTCTTTTTGATGGCTGAGTAATATACCATTGTGTGTGTATATATATATATATATATATATATATATACTACATCTTCCTTATCCATTCATCAGTCGATGGACATTTGGGCTCTCTCCACAGTCTAGGTCTTGTTGATAGTGCTGCTATAAACAGCGGAGTGCATGTACCCCCTTGAATCTATATTTTTGTATCCTTTGGGTAAATACCTAGTAGTGTAATTGCTGGATTATAGGGTGGTTCTATTTTTAACTTTTTGGGGAACCTCCATACTGTTTTCCAGAGTGGCTGCATCAGTTTGCATTCCCACCTACAGTATAAGAGGGTTCCCCTTTCTCCACATCCTTGCCAATACTTTTTGTTTCCTGTGTTGTTAATTTTAGCCATTCTCACAGGCATGAGGTGATACCTCACTGTAGTTTTGATTTGTATTTCCTTGATGATGAGTGATATTGAGCATTTTTTTCATGTGTCTGTTAGCCATCTGGATGTCTTCTTTGGAAAAATGTCTATTCATGTCTTCTGCCCATATCTTAACTGGATTACTTGTTTTTTGGGTGTTGAGTTATTTTTTTAAAGATTTTTTTTATCTGTCAGAGACAGAGAAAGCACAAGCAGGGGGAACGGCAGGCAGAGGGAGAAGCAGGGTCCCTGCTGAGTAGAGAGCGCGATGTGGGACTTGATCCCAGGACCCTGGGATCATGACCTGAGCTGAAGGCATACATTTAACCGACTGAGGCGCCCAGACATCCCTGGGTGTTGAGTTATAACAGTTCTTTATGTACTTTGGATACTAACCCTTTATCAGATATGTCATTTGCAAATATCTTCTCCCATTCCATAAGCTACCTTTTAATTTTGTCGATGGTTTCCTTTGCTGTGCAGAAGCTTTTTATCTTGAAGAAGTCCCAATAGTTCATTTTTGCTTTTGTTTCCCCTGCCTCCAGTGACTTGTATAGTAAGAAGTTGCTATGGGGGCACCTGGGTGGCTCAGTTGGTTGAGTGTCTGACTCTTGGTTTCAGCTCATGTCATGATATCAGGGTCATGGGATTGAGCCCCACATCGGGTTTTGTGCTCAGTGGGGAGTCTGCTTGGGATCCTCTCCCTGTCCATCTTCCTCTGCTGCTCTCCCCACACCTCAAATAAATATAAATCTTGAAAAAAAAAAAAAAGAAGTTGCTATGGCCGAGGTCACAGAGGTTGCTGCCTGTGTTCTCCTCAAGATTTTGATGGTTTTCTGTCTCACACTTAGGTCTTTCATCCATTTTGAATTTACTTGGGTGTATGATGTAAGAAAATGGTCCCAGTCTCATTCTTCATGTTGCTGTCCAGTTTCCCAACACCATTTGTTGAAGAGATTGTCTTTTTTCCATTGAGTATTCTGTCCTGTTTTGTTGAAGATTAGTTGATCATATAGTTCTGGGTCCATTTCTGGGTTTTCTATTCTGTTCCATTGATCTCTGTGTCTGTTTCTGTGCCAGCACCATAAGTCTTGATGACTACAGATTTGTAATACAGCTTGAAGTCCAGAATTGTGATGCCTCCAGCTTTGCTTTTCTTTTTCAGGACTTTGGTTACTCAGGGTCTTTTGTGGTTCCATACAAATTTTAGGATTGTTTATTCAAGCTCTGTGAAAAATGCTGGTGGTATTTTGATAGGGATTGCATTAAATGTGTAGATAGCTTTGGGTAGTAGAGACATTTTAACAATGGTTGTTCTTCCAATCAATGAGCAAGGAATGGATTGGAAGAACAAATCCAATGCTCCAAGAATGGAGCATGAGCATTTTCTTTCTGTCCTCTTCAATTTCCTTCATAAGTGTTCTATACTTTTCAGAGTACAGATCTTTTACCTCTTTGATTAGGTTTATTCCTAGGTATCTTATGATTTTTGGTGCAATTGCAAATGCGACTGATTCCCTGATTGCTTTTTGTGCTGTTTCATTATTGATGTATAGAAACGCAACAGATTTCTGCACATTGATTTTATATCTTGTAACTTTGTTGAATTCATGCATTAGTTCTAGCAATTTTTTCGTGGAGTCTTTCAGGTTTTCTACATAGAGTATATCACATCATCTGTAAATAGTGAAAGTTTGACTTCTTCCTTGCCTATTTGGATGTCTTTTATTTCTTTTTGTTGTTTGATTGAGGCTAAAAATTCCAGTACTATGTTAAGTAGTAATGGCAAGAGTGGACATCCTTGTCTTGTTCTTGACCATAGGGGAAATGTTCTCAGTTTTTCCCATTGAGGATGATATTAGCTGTGGGTCTTTTATATATGGCCTCTACGATGTTAAGGTGTTTTATCTAGCCCCACTTTGTTGAGGGTTTTTTTTTTTTTTAATCAAGAAAGAATGCTGGGGCGCCTGGGTGGCTCAGTCGTTAAGTGTCTGCCTTTGGCTCAGGTCATGATCCCAGGGTCCTGGGATCGAGCCCTGCATCGGGCTCTCTGCTCTGTGGGAAGCCTGCTTCTTCCTCTCCCACTCCTCCTGCTTCTGTTCCCTCTCTTGCTGTGTCTCTCTCTGTCAAATAAATAGATAATATAAAAAAAAAAAGAATGCTGTATTTTATCAAATGCTTTTTCTGTATCTATTGACAGGATATTATCCTTTCTTTTATTGATGTGGTAAATCACATTGATTTGTGATTCTTTTCATTGATTCATTTCATTTCATTTCATTTGTGATTCATTCATTCATCAATTCATTCATTCATCAATTCTTTTCATTGATTTGTGAATACTGAACCACCTCTGAAGCCCAGAAATAAATCCCACTTGGTCATGGTGAATAATTCTTTTAAAGTACTGTTGAATTCCATTTGCTAGTATTTTATCAAGAATTTTTGCATTTATGTTCATCAGGGATATTGGCCTGTAAATCTCCTTTTTTAAAAAGTTTAAATTCAATTACTTAACATATATTATTTGTTTCAGGGGTACAGGTCTGTGATTCATCAGTCTTATATAATACCCAGTGCTTATTACAACATATACCCTCCCCAATATCCATCACCCAGGTACACCATCCCTCCATCCCCCACCCCTCCAGCAACCCTCAGTTTGTTTCCTATGATTAGGAGTCTCTCATGGTTTGTCTCCCTCTCTGGTTTCATCTTGTTTCATTTTTTTCTCTCTTCCCCTATGATCCTCTACCTTCTTTCTTAAATTCCATATATCAGTGAGATCATAGGATACTTACCTTTCTCTGATTGATTCATTTTGCTTAGCATAATACCCTCTAGTTCCAGCCATGTCATTGCAAATGGCAAGATTTCATTTTTGATGGCTGCGTAATATTCCATTACACACACACACACACACACACACACACACACACACACACACACACACACACATCTTTATCCATTCATCTGTCAATGGACATCTGGGCTCTTTCCATAGTTTGGCTATTGTGGACATTGCTGCTATAAATACTGGGATGCATGTGCCCCTTTGGATCATTACATTTATATCTTGGGGGTAAATACTTAGTAGTGCAATTGCTGGGCTGTAGGATAGCTCTATTTTCAATTTTTGAGGAACTTCCATACTGTTTTCCAGAGTGGCTGCACCAGCTTGCATTCCCACCAACAGTATAAGCAGATTCCCCTTTCTCTGCATCCTTGCCATCTTTCGTTACCTGACTTGTTAATTTTAGCCATTCTAACTGGTGTGAGGTGGTATCTCATTGTGGTTTTGATTTGTATTTCCCTGATGCTGAGTAATGTTGAGCATTTTTTCATGTGTCTGTTGGCCATTTGGATGTCTTCTTTGGAGAAATGTCTGTTCGTGTCTTCTGCCCATTTCTTCATTAGATTATTTGTTGTTTGGGTGTTGAGTTTGATAAGTTCTTTATAGATATAGGATACTAGCCCTTTATCTGATATGTCATTTGCAAATATCTTCTCCCATTCTGTGGGTTGTCTTTTGGTTTTGTCGACTGTTTCCTTTGCTGGCTGCACAAAAGCTTTTTAACTTGAGAAGTCCCAATAGTTCATTTTTGGTTTTGTTTCCCTTGCCTTTGGAGATGTGTCTAGCATGCAATTCTCCTTTTTAGTAGGATTTTTGTCTAGTTTTGGAATCAAAGTAATGCTGGCCGCATTGAGGGAGTTTGGAAGTTTTCCTTCCATTTCTATTTTTTGAAACAGTTTGAGAAGGATAGGTATTAACTTTTCTTTAAATGTCTGGTAGAATTCCCTGGGGAAGCCATCTGGCTTTGGACTTTTGTTTGTTGGAAGATTTTTGAATACTGATTCAATTTTCTTTGCTGGTTATGGGTCTGTTCAAATTTTCTGTTTTGTCCTGTTTCAGTTTTGGTAGTTTGTATGTTTACAATCTAGGAATCTAGGAATTTATCCATTTCTTCCAGATTGCCCAATTTGTTGGCATATAATTTTTCATAATATTCTCTTATGATTACTTGTATTTCTGTGGTGTTGGTTGTGTTCTCTCCTCTTTCATTAGTGATTTTATTTACTTGGGGACTTTCTCTTTTCTTTTTGATAAGTCTTGGCCATAGCAATGTTTTTCTAGATATGTCTCCTGAGGCAAGGGAAATAAAAGCAAAAATAAACTGGTGGGCCTTCATCAAGATAAAAAGCTCTGCACAGCAAAAGAAACAATAAACAAAACTAAAAGGCAACCTACAGAATGGGAAAAGATATTTGCAAATGACATATATGATAAAGCATTAGTATCCAAAATATATAAAGAACTGATACAACTCAACACCCAAAAAATAAATAATCCAGTTAAAAAATGGGCAGAAGACATGAACAGACATTTCTCCAAAGAAGACATACAGACGGCCAACAGACACATGACTCATTCATCATCAAAGAAATACAAATCAAAACTACAATGAGGTATCACCTCACACCTGTCAGAATGGCTAAAATAAAAAACACAAAGAACAAGTGTTGGCAAGGTTGTGGAAAAAGCAAAACTCTTGTACTGTTGATGGGAATGCAAGCTGGTGCAGCTATTCTGGAAAACAGTATGGAGCTTCCTCAGAAAGTTAAAAATAGAACTACCCTATGATCCAATCATCACACTACTGGATACCTACCCCCAAAATACAGAAACACTAATTCAAAGTGACACATGCACCCCTATGTTTATAGCAGCATTATTTATAATAGCCAAATTATGGAAGCAGTCCAAGTGTCCACTGATAAATGGATAAAGGAGATTATATATATATATGTATATATATATATACACATACACATATAATATATATATGAGATATATATATATCTCACATATGTGATCACATATCATATATAGGTAGGAATGGAATGTTATTCAGCCATAAACAAGAATGAAATCTGGCCATTTATAACAACATGGATGTAGCTAGAGGGTGTAACATTAAATTAAATAAGTCCATCAGAGAAAGACAAATACCAAATGATTTCACTTACATGTGAAATTTTAAAACAAAACAAATGAACAAAGGGAAAAGGAGAGAAAGAGAAACAAACCAGGAAAAAAGATTCTTAACTATAGAGATCAAACTGATGGTCACCAGAGGAGAGGTGGGTGGAGGGATGGGTGAAATAGGTGAAGGGGATTAAGGAGGGCACTTGTTGTGATGAGCACTGGGTGTTGTATGTAAATGATGAATCACTATTTTGTACACCTGAAACTAATAAAACACTGTATGTTAACTATACTGGAATTAAAATACAAACTTAATAAAAAAGATATACTGATTTCCTAGTGTGTTCCAGGCAAAATAACATGGTAAGAATCTATTACTTTACCTGGTTGGGGATGTGCATGAATTGTTTTGGGAAATACACAGGTTCGATAGTCTTAACCGACCAATTTTGTTTGAGTTCTGTAGTAGCTTTTATTTCCATGAGGTCCTCTCTGTACACCCCTCAGTGGGACCTGCACATTTCAGGGTGCCTGGCCAGCCTCTGTGGTAGGGATTCAATAGATCCCAGGATTTCTTCACCCTCACCTTTCTTTTGGCTTCCCAAACTTATTGAGATCTGTGCCCCGAAGAAATCAACGTCTATATTCTGAAATTTGCCAAGACATTTCTAATCACACATAGCTCTCCCCGCCCAGTGCTGGGACTTGTCTTCATACAACTGTCTCCCTCTGTCATTTGGTCAGAGCAGGGGTTTGAGAATACTACCAGCTGATTTCTAGAGCTCTGGGTCTGCCTCTGAGCATGGCCAGTGCTTTTTTCTTTTCTCCCCTATATAGCTCAATTGACCTATCCTACCTTCCTCCACCAGTTATTCCAGCTTTTCCTTCTTTACCCAGCTCCACTATTACAGATCATAATTCCTAAAATCTCTACTTGGTTGCCTCTAACACAGAACTTCATACTCCCTCCCATTCTCTCCCATGTTTCTGCTCTCCTTATATAAGCTTCTCAGTTTCCTGAGAATGTGCTGATCCCATCATCCATTTCTCAAGGCTCCCTTTGTTTGCCAGCAATAACCTTCCTTTACCAAGAGGCTATGTGGTATAGTGGTTAGTAGCATGAGTTTTAAAGCTATACTCCCTGTATTCAAATCCCATTTCTGACACTTAGTAACTGTGGGCAGATTACTTAGCCATTCTTTCAGTTTCTCAATAGGGTTATTATGAGGACTTTATAAACATTCCAATGGCTTATTACTTCCTGAATACTAATTCCTTTGTATTTTTTTAAGATTATCTATTTATTTATTTGAGAGGGAGGGAGAGAGAGAGAGAGAGAGAGAGAGAAAGCGAGAACACAAGAGCAGGGGAAGAAGCAGCAGACTCACCGCTGAGCAGGGAGCCTGACTCAGGGCTTGATCCCAGAACCCTGAGATCAAGACCTGAGCCGAATGCAGATGCTTAACCTACTGAGCCACCCAGATGTCTCATGTCTCCTGAATCCCAGTTCCTTAAATTGATTTTCAGTGTTAGCTCTTATTTCACTCAAATCAATGTTGTCAATATTATTTCCAAATATTCACTTGGTTTAAATTCTCTGTTTCAGGCACACTAGCTTACTTGCTTTCTTTAATCAGGCCTTTTGTCCCATCTATGCATAAAAAGCCAAGTAGCCTTCCAAGATTTCCAGGCAATCACAGCCTCACCTTTCACTATCCTCCCAAAATGTATTACCTGTACCATCCAAATAGTAATTAACTCACACTTACAGTTCTTACTGCATTTTCAATGGAACTGTTAATTTTCTTTCTTTTTTTAAAGATTTTATTTATTTATTCATGAGAGACAGAGAGATAGAGGCAGAGGGAGAAGCAGGCTCCCAAGGAGCAGGGAGCCCAATGCGGAACTCGATCCCAGGACCCTGGGATCATGACCCGAGCCAAAGGCAGACGCTCAACCATCTGAGCCACCCAGGCGCCCCTTGGAACCGTTAATTTTCATATATTTATGCAAACTTGGAAGAAACTGAGGGTAGGAAATGTGTCTATTTTTCACATCGTATGCAGAGCATCTAGAATGGGTATTTATTTGCTGAGTGGTTGAATGACTAAAAATGAAGCACTCGTTAGAATGGTTCTGTATTTTCCCAGAAGCATTTTTGGATGGCTTCTGGCTACAAATATGGATAGACAAATATCTAAATCTTACTAAGCATAAAGTTTTAAAATATTACAAACCTCATTAATAAAAGGGTACCTATAATTTTACAAGATGAAATTAGTAGAACATTTGTAGACAGGCATGTTTACAACCAAAGCCATGAGCTTAGGAATAAAATAAGAAGAAGTAAATGAATCTCTAGGCTTACCTTTAACACAGTTCCATTTTCAGAGGTACTGAGGCCTGGTTTCTTCAGCAACGGGCGGCCATCCTTTAACCAAGTCAAAGTAGGTGGGGGGATAGCGTCACTCTGACAGAGTAACTCCACAGCTTGGTTAATGAGGACAGAGATGTTCTGTTCTTCTCCCATGATATTTGGTGGAACTAAGTGAAAGAAGGGTTTTCCCTCAGGATAGAACAGGCCAACACACTGCTTATCTTTTTTAAGCATCAGGACATATACCAAATAACTTTATTAGTTCTTTTAAGATGTAGGATCACAATAATTCTAACATATCCTCGTTGCATCATTTGGTTCAGAATCAAATACTAAGAAATCACTGATTAATATGTTCCTATTGAACAGAAATACTTTTCACTTTAAGAAGTTTTAGAACTGGAAGTTCTCACCAAGTGCCTATTTCAGAAACTTTTTGAACTAGATGTTACTGCTTAAGATTTCCAAAGTAATAAATTACTCATGAAGCATTTTGGAAATAAATAACAATAATTAAAAGCATATATACTTTTGATATTTCTTTATATCTTTTGCAAAAGAAAATAAGTTTTATAGACACAGAGGCAAAATTAAAAAATAGAGTCGAAAGAGACCACCTAGTTCCACCTCATGGTATGTAAAACATGAAGTAGGTGACAGACAATAACTTATTTGAAATAACGTGACTAATCTGTGGCAAAGCTAGGAGTCAAGTCTTCTTATTGCAGTTTAGAGCTCTTTTTGGTTTTCCATGATGCCTTGTCAGTTTTCTATGGAATAAAGACCATGTGGGATAAATGACACAGTAAAGAACAAAATGAAAGCAGTGACCAGCTGTACAACATATAATTACATAAAAAGAGGAAATAAGTTGAAATTTTAATGAGATTAAAATTAGAACCCCCTGGCTATCAAGCTTGTCAGATGTTGAAATGTGTTCTTGGAGAAGTCTAAGGAATCTCCTTCCTTTGGGTGTATTAAAATATAGAGTAAACAATCATTTGTCTCAGATGGTTTAGGTACAGTCCTGCCAAGAATGAGAGGGTGGGCTCCATAACCTCTCAAGGACTCTTTCAGGACTGTATTTATAATAATTCAAAAAACACAAACTAACGATGAAATCAGGCCTGTTATAAAAGGGCCACTGAAAAAACACAGAGAGGAATTTCCTTGGCCATTTCTCACTAAATCCTATTCAGGATTGTAGGACATGTACCATATTTGTAGTATTTTTTTTTTCTTTTAATAAGAAAGGTTAAGCTGCACTGAAATGAATCCTAAGGGACTTTCCAAATGCTTTGATATAAATAAGATTTTTGTGGTAAGGATTGTTATTATAGTTCATTAGCCATTGTTTCAGGCTGGATCCTGAAGCATGTGGCAAAATGACAATGAATGCAATAGCTTTTGATGAGTAACACTGCAGTTCTGTAACCATGAGTTTTCTCTGCTACCATGTCTCCTCAGAGGGAAAGGCATATAAACTAAAGGCCATTTTCTTGTACTGTTTCTGGATGCAGGATCTGTGCTAAATCCAAAGGAACTGATGTCATGATGCAAAGAAATGCCATGCACAATAGTTGGAATAGACTAATAGAGCTTTTGTGCAGAGATTCCTGATTCTGCTCAGTTTAATAGCACATAGACATCTGGCTCTCACAATAAGCTTAAAGTAATCTATGGGGACTAGAAAATAGTGGAATTGTTTTAATATGTGAGACATTAGATAAAAGATATACAAATTGTCTGAGATTAAAGCTGCTATAATATTAGCAAAATCAGCACAATTAGTGCCATTTTCTAAGATATTATGAAAACAGATACATTCACCAGTCTTAGCACAGGAAGCCCTAAATAAAATAGCCAATTCAAAAGCTTGAAAGTAATTTCAGGTAAAGTCTGGTCTCAGTGGACAAAAAAGTACCAGAACTGCATAAAAATATGTTTATCTTAGAGTATTTATAGAATTTACAAAAAAGCATGAATTCTTTACAACTACTTGTAGAAGTAAAAGTCAGAAATAATTCAAGAAAGCAGAATGTTAATTTATTTCTAAATATTTTTCCTCCAATTATTTTTCTTTATGGCTAAATGAGTTGAATCAAGTTCAAAAAGAAACCAGACTTTTTTTTTAAATTGAGAGGAAAAATGCAAAAACAATAGAGTATTTGTTTCTTAAGGAACATAAATAAAAGCAAATCTAATTATAGCTGAGGATATATATTACTGAAGTGCCTCTATGTTTTCTGTCCTTTCATTTTCAACTTTTTGTTTAGTCTGAGAAGAGAACAAGTCTCTACGCTTTAGATCTCGGCTTCCTTAGATGTTATCCTTACTTAGCTTTGTGGTTATATTGCTTAGGAAGGAGGGTATCATGTCTGTTTCTCATCCTATGCATTATCCTTGTTAAATTTAATTATCAAAATCAGCACGGCTGTAGGGTTACACTTGTTGAGATGCTGGAGCACGTGTGATCTCTAACAAAGTTCTCTGAGCTTAGGTTTAAGTAAAGGTACAGGAATCTCAATCATTTAAAAACCCAATTCTCTTGTTTTAGCACCTCAGAATATATAGTAAAATATACCCTGAATTCATACCAAGGGGAAATATTTTAATGAACTACTCTTGCAATTGTAAGGAAAGCTATTTTATCCACTGTCTACTCCTCTTATCACCCCCATACTCTACAATGTAAATCTAAAGAGATTGGTCACTGGAGATGAACATTCATTAGGCTACAATGAGACACGAGATTGTCAAGGTTATTCCTACAAATATAGGAATATAATATATGGAAATAATACTAATAGGGGAGCACAGATTGGAAACTAATTTCAGATTAAGAGTCTGAAATTTTACATTTCTTTAACTGCTTGCTGTGCACCTATATTCAAATGCTAAGCATATGTAAATGTTAGCTAACCATCTGACTTTTATAACAGAGGAAAGATCCCAGTTTTCAGACCAAAAGGGTTGTATGGAAATGGCTTGGCAAATGACAAAAAATAGTGAGTTTTTATGACTCCTGGAAAATATCAACTCTCTGTCACCTCTCTGGTATACTTTTGACACCAACCCACGTAGAAACAGAAGGAGCCAATCCCAGATTTTCAGTCCTAACTAAAACCCAGCAAATACTCATGTCACCTCTCTGCTTGCTTGCTAATTATTGAAGGAGCTTTTGTATCACATACTTAGATTGACTGATGAATCATTCTCTAAGGATATTTCACATTGTGAGCATTCCAATTCTCCATAAAACATAAAAATGACCCAGTTAGATTTAAGGGAAGGAGTAGATTCCCTGGGGTTGGACATTTTAGTCCCATCTGTTATCTGTGACACAGAGCACCAGCAAAGCTGGAGGCTGGATGCAGACCCATGTCTACTGCAGAAGCAATAGAAAAGAGGGAGCATAGAGAGCCCTTTGGTAGTTTACTAATGTCAATTGGGACTTCCAAGATCCATTAGATATGTAATTTAGCCATGTTGTAACAAGGTTTCTTTTTTTAATTAAAAAACTATGATTTATAAGTTACTTGTGATTGTTACATTTACTTTTGGCAAACTTATAAAGAGGAGTCAACGGACATGGTCTGGAGGTAAAAAAAAAAAAAGATATATTTTGAATAGGAGTGAACTACTTGGAAGTGAGGTGGGGCTTAGAGAGGACTGTATACCTGAATGAAGCTAACATAACACTGTATGTTAATTATACTGGAATTAAAATAGAAAAAACCCAGATACTCTTTGAGGGGCCATGGAGAAACAATTCCATTATTCCAGGACCAAGGAATATAATGCAAATAAGACATTGAAAAAAGCCTAAAACAGCCCTAAATGCAAAGGTAAACTAAAATGTGTAATGAAAAACACATCCTATGAATGGAGGTCATTTAGGACTGAACTTTGTTGAGGAGGACTTCTGCTGTGATAGAATTAGACATTTCCTTTTGTACTTACGGTGGCATCATAGGTAGGAAAAAACCTGAATTTTCTCTAAATTTATGCTTAACTTTTGCTTCTCAAATAGCCTTTAATTCATAGACATCATATTGACTACAAAATATGCTGATTATAAATATAAAAGTAATAAAATCAAGGCTTTGAGTAGAACAGATCATGAGAATTACTTGAACAGATGCTCCCTTTAGTGAGAAGATTACATCTTCCAAATTGCTAAGCTGCTCTCCATAGTCATGCTCTTTAGAGTACTCTAAACACCTAGCATTTTAATTTCTCAGAACTTTGAGAAAGGGAAAATCAGACAAAGTCAAATATAAAGCAGAAAGTTAGAATGTGATTTGAATTGATACTATAAAATCATTTCTATTGCTCATGGTTCTTTATTGTCAACAACTTCCTTTAACTTCTTCAATGATTTTAGGAATTAAACACATCTATATTAGAACAGAAATAATTATTAAAATATTTCACCATATACTCTGAGGTCAATGTCCCTTTGTTTCTCTCCAGCAGCATTCACTGCCACGCAGGTATATCTCCCAGTATCACTGATTTGAGCGCTGGTCAGTGCTAGGATGCGGCCTCCAGACAGAACCTTTCAATGATAAGAAAGATAAATAGCCAACATGCCCCTCTGAGAAACAGCCTTTTTTTTCTCCTATTTTCTGAGGTTAATCAGTTGACATTTGCCTCCAGAAAGATTTCCACTTGGACGTTTTATTTTATTTATTTTACCACTTGGATATTTTAAAATGGGCAAGCTTTGTATAATCTACTTCTTATCCTCTCTTTGAAAGAAGCCTGTGAAAAGCTAGAACCAAACTTGGAAACAACCACTGAAAACAAGTCCCTATGTACAAAATCAAGTGAAGGTCCAATCTCATCCATCCTTACTGCAGAGAGAGAAAAAGCCCACCAGGGGAGAAAGATGAGAAGAAGTGGGAATAAGAGCAGCTAATCTTCCTTCTAATTTTCTTGGTCAGGATAAATAAGAAGCTATAATTAATAGCAAAGTAGCAGCCAAATAAATTAATTAGTCACATTCATGGCTCTTTTATCCCAATGGTCTAGTTGTACTTCTAAAATACTGACATTAACTCTGGATCTTCTATAGGGTCCCAAATTCTGCAAGCAGTGGATTTTTGAGAAAAGCTAAAGTAGAATGGTGGGAAAACTAAGTTCTCTACTAGGCAAAATAAAATTAAAGTACACTTTAAAGGAGATATGTGTGCTTCTATAATTTTAATTTTGAGTCAATGTGAAGCACTTAAACAGCCTTCTCAGATTCAAATTTCATTTCTATAATGTCGCCTTTCTAATTTTTCTTACTTTATTACTTGATGTTTTTGTAAAATTAAATATACCCTATATGGTTCTCTAATTCACGAATGTTTCCAAACATTTTAATATAAATTTTAGGAGGAAATTCCTGTTTTTGTTGTTGATGAACACTTCTTTGTGCAAGGTATCTTTTGTGTTGGTGGCAGGGAATGGGGATGGGGAGGAAGGTAGAAAGTAAAACAAATGGTCAAAATATAGTATCTACATATGAAATAAAAGATTTCTTAGATGTACTGAGCTTTTAAAGAATTGTTTAGAAATCCTAATTGTGTGGCTATGGTAATTATGGATATAAATGTGTATGTTTTTGGATAAACTTTGCTAATTCTTATTCTCCAAATCTTGTTAACAGCTTTACCTGTTCATACTGTATTTAATAATCAGGTGGTAGATTACCCTTAAGACACAACAGAGAGTACCTGTAACCCATTAGCAAAACTAGAGACAGGGCTCCCATCCTTCAACCAGGTCAGACTTGGGGCAGGGATTCCTCTGGCTTCACATTCTAACCTCACCAGGTTATTAACCACCACTGCCACCATGTTATTGCTGCCAGAAATCGATGGGGGCACTGAAAAGAAATAAAAAAGTAAATAAAAGTAAGATATATTAATATCACAGAATATTTCACTCAAAATAATGAATAGTATATATAACGTCTACAATTGTGTTTCCACATGTGGGTTTTTCATGGTTTTGTTTTGAGTTCTTTCACATCATTTATTTGAGATTCTAATCACAGCTATCCAATTATCAATAATTTCCATTTTACAGATGAGGAAAAGGAGGTTCTGCTACTTTGTTTAGGAAATCCAGTTTTTAATGCCAGAGTGCATTTTTATTTCTTGATTTCCAGGTGTGTTTGTGCGTGTGTGTGTGTGTGTGTGTGTGTGTGTGTGTGTGTCTTCCTCCACTGTATCCCTGACAACTACATTGGCTTAAAAGCATTATTAGAGGTAATAACTTAAAATCTTTGTTTGACCAAAATCTATGATTTTGATAGATAATATTTGCAAAGAGGGTTATTGTCATTAACTGATAAGATTGTTGATAACTATTTCAACAGTTCATCTAAAGCAAATTGAAGTTCAACAGCATGGGAAACTAGAGCATTTTAATAGGAATCAGGAAATAAAAACAGTCATCAGTTTTAGAACACTGCACCTTTAAATAAAGATGACAAAACACTATTCACAACTAAAATTTTATAGAAGCACTTAATCATTTTGAATGCATTTTTACCCCAGGATGAATCTAGGAGAAGTGCCACTAACCATGGACCTGCAGACTATAAAATAACTCCGTAGCTCCAGCTGAGTTGATGGCTACACATTTATATATACCAGCATCCGTGATCTGGGCACTCTCTATATCAATGATCTGTCCTCTGTTCAAGAAAGTCACACCGGTGGAACCTGAGAGTGCACGATTATCTTTGTACCATGTAATAACTGCAGGGGGAAGAAGAAAGAAGTCCAACTATTTAAATTTTTTCTTTTAAAGCTCAATGCCTCCAAATTGGAGGTTAACTAGAATAATAAGAACTGCTTTATTCTTAGGCTTATCATTCAAGCTTAATCAGTTTAAATACCTCTTTAGGATTGGTTTTGAGGAGGAGGTAAGCTTAAGAAAAACATGAAAAGCCAAGCCAATATAACAGTCCTGAAAATGAAATTATAAAGCAAATATTCTTTATATTATCTCTAATGTATCAATATTGTTTGACTGCAAACTTTTAACCAATTCTATTTCTTTTTGTTGTATATATTCCTGTTAACTATAAAAATTTTGTCTATGCATTTGATCAAGACCAAAGACTATACACACTATTAGCCTAAAAAATTATATTGTTATTGATTCATATTAATAACTTACCAGTGACGAGAATCAACAAAAAGAATAATATTCTCATTAAATGACTGATTTATAAAGATAATCAATTTGAACTAGAGAAAAAAATGTTTTTCAACATAAACGTATAAAAAACTACCATTGTGGGTTCTGTGGCCACAGTAAGGACCATAAGACAATTAGTTATCCACGTATTTCTACCTTGTTTAAATGGGTAAATTATTTCATGCAGCTAGAAGCAATGAAAATTCAAAAATATCATCCATCTAATTATATCCTCCTTATCACTGCTTTACCCTTGGAATGTATTCCATAATCCTTCCTTTATTAGTAATTATTATATTGTGCTCATAAACAGATTTAGCTTTTCCCAGAAATCTTAAAACGTCACCAAGTTAGGGAGTCCACAAGTAAACCTACCGGGTAAGGGATTTCCAGCTGCCTTACACTCCAACTGAATGGGGTTGTTCACCACCACAGTCTCATTCAGCATCTTTCCTGCATCCTCCAGACTAGGTGGTTCTACAAGAGGCCCAAACATAATTAATTCACATAAGTAGGATATTTAAACTGATACTATATGCTCAGTGGAAATTATCGTTCCTTTCTGTCTTTCACATATCTACACTGATATACTTGGAACAAAAGTATTCTATTAAGTAGAACGGAAGAACAGGATTAAAAAAAGATCTTGGGGCACCTGGGTGACTCAGTCTGTTGGGAATCTGCCTTTGGCTCAGGTCATGATCTCTGGGTCCTGGGATTGAGCCCTGCATTGGGTTTCCTGCTTAGCGGGGAATCTACTTCTTCTCTCTCTCTTCTTCTGCCCATACCCCACGGCTCATTCTCTCTCACACAAATAAATAAATAAAATCTCTTAAAAAATAGAATAAATACATATAAGTTTATCTTTAAAAAGATCTTAATAAGTTTTCAGGATCATTCATTCTTTTGTCCCCAGTAGGAAAATCCTCAGAATTATAGATTAGCAGGATGGTAAGAAAGTTAAAGGACTATTTTTTTATTCCAATTAATCTGATTGGTCTGATGATGAATTGCCTTTAACAAGAAGTAAGCTATCCCGGCGGGCGGAGCAAGATGGCAGAGGACTAGAAGACCTGGGTTTTGTCTGGTCTCAGGAATTCAGCTGAATAGGGATCAAACCATTCTGAACACCTACGAACTCAACAGGAGATCGAAGAAGAGAGTAGCAACAACTCTGAACAGAGAAGTGACCACTTACTGGAAGGCAGGACGTGCGGAGAAGTGAATCCGAGGCGATATTCGGGAGGATAGATGGCGGGGGAGGGGGCCTCCGTCGGCCACTTCTGGCAAGTGATAGAGCCACGGAGCACAAAATCGGAACTTTTAAAAGTCGGCTCTGCTGAGGGACATCGCTCCAGTGGCTAAGCGGGGAATGGAACCCTCGCGGGACAGTGTGGTCTCTGGACCCTCGGGGTCACAGAAAAACCGGGGGTGCCTGAGTGCAGCAGAGCTCCCAGGTTTCGGAGCGGGGAAGCTGGCTGCAGAGACAAAGCCGAGGCGCGGGCTCTCAGCTCGGGGTTGCCATAAACTGTGAGCCGCGGCCAAGTCGGGCCATTGCTCCTCCAGCAGGGACCCAACAAGCGGCAGAACTGGAGAGACTCCCCTTCCTCCCTGGGGAGGAGTGGCGCGGGAGCGCACTGCAGGGATCTGCTGGGTTTGGAGACTCCACACGGGGTCGGGGGCCAGAGAGAAATGCTCGGTCACAGGCCGGGTGAGCACGGACTGTGGCCAGAGACCAGGGAGACGGGAGTGATTGCTTTTCTCTGGGGGCGCACTGAGGAGCGGGGCCCCGAGTTCTCAGCTCCTCCGGATGGAGATTGGGAGGCCACCATTTTCACCCTGGTCCTCTAAAACTGTACTGAGAGCTTGCAGGGAACAAAAGCTCCTGAGAGCAAAACTGAGCAGCTTGCTTAGCCCGGACCGACAAGGGCGGGGCAAAGACATTTGGGAACCACAGCAACAGGCCCCTCCCCCAGAAGATCAGCACGAACAGCCACAAGCCAAGACCAAGTTTACCGATCAAGGAGAATGGGAGAACTCCAGCGCTAGGGGAATACTGCACAGAGAATTCATGGCTTTTTTTTTTTAACCATGATTCATTAGTTTTTCAAAGTTAATTTTTTTAACTTTTTTTTAATTTTCTTTTTCCCTTTTTCAACCAACATCTTATCAATCCCTTTTTAAAAAAAACATTTTTTATTTTTCATTTTTAGAGTCATATTTTATCCCTTCATTATAGTTACCCTTATTTTTGGCATATATATATATATAAGTTGTTCTCTCTTTAAAATTTTGAGATACAGTTTCTCCTAATAGATCAAAATATACCCTAAAACAGATCAAAATATACCCTAAATCACTAGTGTATGGCTTTGTTCTAGTCTCCTGCCTGATCACATTCTCTGCCTTCTCTTTTTCATCTTTTTTTTTTAATCTTCTTTCTTTTTTCAAACAACTTCTTATCTTATCAATTCCTTTTATAAAATTTTTTATAATTTTCATCTTTACAGTCATCTTCCATCCCTTCATTCTATCAACCCTTATTTTGTACATATGTCTTTCTTCCTTTAAAATTTTAGGAGGAACTTTTTTCTGACAGACCAAAATACGCCCAAAATCTAGTGTGTGGCACTGATCTATGCACTAGCCTGATCATATTTGATCATATTCTGGTTTTTTTTTGTATTGTTCTGTTTTTGTTTTTATCTTTTTCTTTTTGTTTTTTTTTTTCCTCTTTCTTTTTTCTTTCTTTCCCTTTCTTTTCCCCTGGTTTCAGGTCTTTTCTGATTTGTATAGAGTATATTTCATGGGGACATTGTTAACCTGTTAGCATTTTGTTCTTTCATTCATCTATTCTCCTCTGGACAAAATGACAAGACGAAAAAAATCACCTCAGCAAAAAGAACAAGAGGTAGTACCATCTGCTAGGGACCTACTCAATACGGATATTAGTACGATGTTGGACCTAGAGTTCAGAATTATGAATTTAAAGATACTAGCTGGGCTTGAAAAAAGCATGGAAGTTATTAGAGAAACCCTTTCTGGAGAAATAAAAGAACTAAAATCTAACCAAGTCGAAATCAAAAAGGCTATTACTGAGGTGCAATCAAAAATGGGGGCACTAACTGGTAGGATAAATGAGGCAGAAGAGAGAATCAGCGATATAGAACACCAAATGATGGAAAATAAAGAGGCTGAGAAAAAGAGAGAAACAACTACAGGATCACGAGGGCAGAATTCGAGAGATAAGCGATATGATAAGACGAAACAATATTAGAATAATTGGGATCCCAGAAGAAGAAGAAAGAGAGAGAGGGGCAGAAGGTATATTGGAGCAAATAATAGCAGAGAACTTCCCTAATGTGAGGAAGGAAACAGGCATTAAAATCCAGGAGGCACAGAGAACCCTTCTCAAAATCAATAATAATAGGTCAACACCCCGACATCTAATGGTAAAACTTACGAGTCTCAGAGACAAAGAGAAAATCCTGAAAGCAGCTCCGGAGAAGAAGATATGTAACCTACAATGGTAGAAATATTAGATTGGCAACAGACCTATCCACAGAGACCTGGCAGGCCAGAAAGGACTGGCGTGATATCTTCAGAGCACTAAACGAGAAAAATATGCAGCCAAGAATACTATATCCAGCTAGGCTGTCATTGAAAATAGAAGGAGAGATAAAAAGCTTCCAGGACAAACAAAAACTAAAGGAATTTGCAAACACGAAACCAGCCCTCTAAGAAATATTGAAAGGGGTCCTCTAAGCAAAGAGAGAGACTAAAAGCAGCATAGATCAGAAAGGAACACAGACAATCTACAGTAACAGTCACCTTACAGGCAATACAATGGCTCTAAATTCATATCTTTCAATAGTTACCCTGAATGTAAATGGGCTAAATGCCCCAATCAAAAGATACAGGCTATCAGATTGGATTAAAAAACAAGACCCATCGATATGTTGTCTGCAAGAGACTCATTTTAGATCCAAAGACACCCCCAGATTGAAAGTGAGGGGGTGGAAAACCATTTATCATGTAATGGACACCAAAAGAAAGCTGGGGTGGCAATCCTTATATTAGACAAATTAGATTTTAAAACAAAGACTGTAATAAGAGATGAAGAAGGACACTATAGCCTACTTAAAGGGTCTATCCAACAAGAAGATCTAACAATTGTAAATATCTATGCCCCTAACATGGGAGCAGCCAATTATATAAGGCAATTAACAACAAAAGCAAAGAAACACATTGACAACAGTACAATAATAGTGGGGGACTTTAACACCCCCCTCACTGAAATGGACAGATCATCTAAGCAAAACATCAACAAGGAAATAAAGACTTTAAATGACACACTGGACCAAATGGACTTCACAGACATATTCAGAACATTCCATCCCAAAGCAACGGAATACACATTCTTCTCTAGGGCCCATAGAACATTCTCCAGAATTGATCACATCCTAGGTCACAAATCAGGTCTCAATTGGTACCAAAAGACTGGATTATTCCCTGCATATTTTCAGACCACAATGCTTTGAAACTAGAACTCAATCACAAGAGGAAAGTCGGAAAGAACTCAAATACGTGGAGGCTAAAGAGCATCCTACTAAAGAATGAATGGGTCAACCAGGAAATTAAAGAAGAATTAAAAAAATTCATGGAAACAAATGAAAATGAAAACACAACTGTTCAAAATCTTTGGGATACAGCAAAGCCAGTCCTAATACAAGCCTTTCTCAAGAAACAAAAAAGGTCTCAAATACACAACCTAACCCTACACCTAAAGGAGCTGGAGAAAGAACAGCAAATAAAGCCTAAACCCAGCAGGAGAAGAGAAATAATAAAGATTGGAGCAGAAATCAATGAAATAGAAACCAAAAGAACAGTAGAACAGATCAACGAAACTAGGAGCTGGTTCTTTGAAAGAATTAACAAGATTGATAAACCCCTGGCCAGACTGATCAAAAAGAAAAGAGAAATGACCCAAATCAACAAAATCATGAATGAAAGAAGAGAGATCACAACCAACACCAAAGAAATACAAACAATTGTAAGAACATATTATGAGCAACTCTATGACAGCAAATTAGATAACCTGGAAGAAATGGATGCATTCCTAGAGATGTATCAACTACCAAAATTGAACCAGGAAGAAATAGAAAACCTGAACAGACCTATAACCCCTAAGGAAATTGAAGCAGTCATCAAAAATCTCCCAACAAACCAAAGCCCAGGGCCAGATGGCTTCCCAGGGGAATTCTATCAGACATTTAAAGAAGAATTAATACCTATTCTCCTGAAACTGTTCCAAAAAATAGAAATGGAAGGAAAACTTCCAAACTCGTTTTATGAGGCCACCTTTACCTTGATCCCCAAACCAGACAAAGACCCCATCAAAAAGGGAGGGTATATACCTCAATATCATAAAAACCATCTATGAGAAACCTACAGCGAATATCATTCTCAATGGGGAAAAGGTGAGAACTTTTCCCCTAAGGTCGGGATTGCGGCAGGGATGCCCACTATCACCACTGCTATTCAACATAGTATTAGAAGTCCTAGCCACAGCAATCAGACAACAAAAAGAAATCAAAGGCATCCAAATCGGCAAAGAGGAAGTCAAACTCTCACTCTTTGCAGATGATATGATACTTTATGTGGAAAACCCAAAAGACTCCACCCCAAAACTGCTAGAACTCATACCGGAATTCAGTAAAGTAGCAGGATATAAAATCAATGCACAGAAATCAGTGGCATTCCTATACACCAACAACAAGACAGAAGAGAGACAAATCAAGGAGTCGATCCCATTTACAATTGCACCCAAAACCATAAGATACCTAGGAATAAATTTAACCAAAGAGGCAAAGGATCTGTACTCAGAAAAGTATAAAATACTCCTGAAAGAAATTGAAGAAGACACAAAGAAATGGAAAAACATTCCATGCTCATGGATTGGAAGAACAAACATTGTGAAGATGTCAATGCTACCTAGAGCAATCTACACATTCAATGCAATCCCCATCAAAATACCATCCACTTTTTTCAAAGAAATGGAACAAATAATCCTAAAATTTGTATGGAACCAGAAGAGACCCCGAATAGCCAGAGGAATATTGAAAAAGAAAAGCAAAGCTGGCGGCATCACAATTCCGGACTTCCAGCTCTATTACAAACCTGTCATCATCAAGACAGAATGGTACTGGCACAAAAACAGACACATAGATCAATGGAACAGAATAGAGAGCCCAGAAATGGACCCTCAACTCTATGGTCAACTCATCTTTGACAAAGCAGGAAAGAATGTCCAATGGAAAAAGACAGTCTCTTCAACAAATGGTGTTGGGAAAATTGGACAGCCACATGCAGAAGAATGAAACTGGATCGTTTCCTTACACCACACACAAAAATAGACTTGAAATGGTTGAAAGACCTAAACGTGAGACAGGAGTCCATCAAAATCCTAAAGGAGAACACAGGTAGCAACCTCTTCGACCTCAGCTGCAGCAACGTCTTCCTAGAAACATCGCCAAAGGCAAGGGAAGCAAGGGCAAAAATGAACTATTGGAATTTCATGAAGATAAAAAGCTTTTGCACAGCAAAAGAAACAGTCCACAAAACCAAAAGACAACCGACAGAATGGGAGAAGATATTTGCAAATGACATATTAGATAAAGGGCTAGTATCCAGGGTGCCTGGGTGGCTCAGTTGGTTGGGCGACTGCCTTCGGCTCAGGTCATTATCCTGGGGTCCCGGGATCGAGTCCCGCATCAGGCTCCCTGCTCAGCAGGGAGTCTGCTTCTCCCTCTGACCCTCTTCCCTCTTGTGCTCTCTATCTCTTATTCCCTCTCTCTCAAATAAATAAATAAAATCTTTAAAAAAAAAAAGGGGCTAGGATCCAAAATCTATAAAGAACGTATCAAACTCAACACCCAAAGAACAAATAATCCAATCAAGAAATGGGCAGAAGACATGAACAGACATTTTTCCAAAGAAGACATCCAAATGGCCAACAGACACATGAAAAAGTGCTCAACATCGCTCGGCATCAGGGAAATCCAAATCAAAACCTGAACGAGATATCACCTCACACCAGTCAGAACGGCTAAAATTAACAAGTTAGGAAACGACAGATGTTGGTGGGGATGTGGAGAAAGGGGAACCCTCCTCCACGGTTGGTGGGAATGCAAGCTGGTGCAGCCACTCTGGAAAACAGTATGGAGGTTCCTCAAAAAGTTGAAAATAGAGCTACCATACGATCCAGGAATTGCACTACTGGGTATTTACCCCAAAGATACAAATGTAGGGATCCAAAGGGGTACGTGCACCCTGATGTTTATAGCAGCAATGTCCACAATAGCCAAACTGTGGAAAGAGCCAAGATGTCCAACGACAGATGAATGGATAAAGAAGAAGTGGTATATATACACAATGGAATATTATGCAGCCATCAAAAGGAATGAGATCTTGCCATTTGCAACGATGTGGATAGAACTGGAGGCTGTTATGCTGAGTGAAATAAGTCAATCAGAGAAAGACATGTATCATATGACCTCACTGATATGAGGAATTCTTAATCTCAGGAAACAAACTGAGGGTTGCTGGAGTGGTGGGGGGTGGGAGGGATGGGTTGGCTGGGTGATAGGCATTGGGGAGGGTATGTGCTATGGTGAGCGCTGTGAATTGTGCAATACTGTTGAATCACAGATCTGTACCTCTGAAACAAATAATGCAACATATGTTAAGAAAGAAGAAAAAGAAGAAGATAGCAGGAGGAGAAGAATGAAGGGGAGTAAGTCAGAGGGGGAGACGAACCATGAGAGACGATGGACTCTGAAAAACAAACTGAGGGTTCTAGAGGGGAGAGGGTGGGAGGATGGGTTAGCCTGGTGATGAGTATTAAAGAGGGCATGTTCTGCGCGGAGCACTGGGTGTTAGGCACAAACAATGAATCATGGAACACTACATCAAAAACTAATGATGTAATGTATGGTGATTAACATAACAAAAAATATAAAAAAGAAAAGAAATAAGCTATCCCATTTGAACTCTTCCAGTAAAAGAGAAATCAATATTTCTCATAATATCTGACTTTATCTTCAGATAGTACTATCTTTTTTTTTCTTTTTTTAAATTTTTATTGTTATGTTAATCACCATATATTACATAATTTGTTTTGGTGTAGTGTTCCATGATTCATTGTTTGTTCATCAGATAGTACTATCTTAAACCATTTCAGAAAAATTAGAATCTTTTTTTTTGTTTAGTAGCAGTTTTTTCTTTTGATATAAAAGTTATAATTAAATTGTTAGTAAAATAAAATAGAAATTATTTTAAATAAATTTATTAAATAATTTTAAATAAATTAAATTTATTTAATGTGCATATAATAAAGTAGGAATTTGGAAAGTCTGAGAGGCATACAGGAATAAAAGGAATAACAACATAGAATAGCAATGCGCTATGTTTCTAACACTATCTCAAGGAGTATAGGAAGAATGCCAGGATGAAAAACTCACAAGTAACCTAGAGGCCTTATCATACTGTGAGAAGATGCTGTAGATGTAAGTTAGTATTTGAAGTTTATAGAAAAACTACATTTTAAATTTGACTCATTTAATGCAGTGGAGCCCTTCAACCCCAACCCATATACAATCAAGCAATCAATCTATTCATTAATCTAGTAAAAACAGACGAGGAAAGGAGAAAGGAGAACTAAATAAGAAATAAAATCAACTATGTAAATCAAGAGCATAAATGTGAATGAGCTTAGTTTTTTACTCAATAGACAAAGAGCCAACATATCTGTGCGTTAACACTATTTTCTTTATTTTTTATTTTTAACGATTTATTTATTGGGGGGAGGGGCAGAGGGAGAGAGAGAATCCTAAGCAGACTCCCTGCTAAGCAAAGACCCCAATGCAGGCTCTATCCCTTGACCCAGAGACCATGACCTGAACTGAAATCAAGAGTCAGACGCTCAACTGACTGAGCCACCCAGGCACCCCAACACTATTTTTTTAAAGATTTTATCTATTTATTTTGAGATAGAGGGAGAGTGAGAGTAAGAGCACAAGCTGGGAGATTGAGGGAGAGGGAGAAGCAGGCTCCCCACTGAGTAGGGAGCCAGAAGTAAGGCTCGATCCCAGGACCCTGGGATCAGGACCTGAGCTAAAAGCAGATGCTTAACCAACTGAGACACTCAGGTGCCCCCAACACTATTTTATTTAATAAAAAAGTCCAAGTGGATATAGAGCATAAATTAAAAAACTCACAAAAATACTGACAATAAAGAGCTGGGCAAAGATATGCCAGGACAACAGGGTGACATCAATTTCTGACACACTGGTATACTAAGCAAAAATCATTAAACATGCCAAAGCAACGTGCTTTCTATTGCCTAAAATGTCACGATTCATGAAAAATCCATTATAAATGTTTTATGCATTGAATAATAAAGCAAAATTGTTAAAGAGCAGGAAAATTTTGAAAAATCTAAAAGTAGTATATTTTAGTGCACCTTTCTCAGGAATTGATTATAGTGAAACAAAAATTAGGTTTTAAAGAATTTGAAAGATAAAATTACCCATCCAGACTGTGAGTGTGTATGTACACTTATAGTTAACAAGGAATATACATTTTTGCAAATGCCAATAGAATATGTTCAAAACTGACTATATATTAGGCCACAAAATCATTTATAGCCACAATTTAATAAAACTATAATAAAAATGAGTAGAAATCAAAAACAAAAATATAAAGCTCTTTACAAGGGGAAAACATTAAAGAGGAAATCAAGATAAAAGTATAAAGAAAAAAATAAAATAGAGATTGATTAAAATTAAAACATATAGTATGTCACATAGTTGTATAGTATAGTACTCAAAGGAAATCGTAGAGCCCTAATTAACATATTAAAAACTAGAAACAATGAGAATAAGTGTTCTAAGCATTCAACTCAGCATCCAGAAAAAGAACAATAAAATAAACCAAAAGAAGTTAGGAATAAAGAAATAATAAAAACAAAAGCAGAAGACAATACCAAAGAAAACAAACAAGCATAAACAACAACAAAAGGCAATGAAACTCAAAGCTGGTTTTCAACAAGTTTAAAATTAAAATCTGTCCGCAGGGTAAATGTCTTTGTGGGTCAGATCTCTGTATGTCTGGAGGTTGTCCTGAACACAAAGCCTAGAACCTAATCCTCCTTCATATCTGTGTCCATTTAATTCAGTGTGTTAACCCTTCCTGCTTGAAAAGACTAGAATGTTTCTGTTTTCTGCACTGAATTCAGATGAATGATATGGCATTTAAACACAAAAGACCTTTAAATATGGCTATCTGACGTTTTCAACTGAAAAGGAAAAATGTCCATGGCACATTCCTTCTAAAAAGTTATTTAAATACTCACTTGAAGCCTTCTGGACTGAAGTGATCACTGAAGGCTTTGACAGACTATGTAACTGCTGCAATAAAATATTATGGTAAGAATAAGAAATGCAAGAGCTATGGAGTGGGTTCGCTATTTTTCACTCCTCTAGAGAACTTAAAGAAAAAAGATTAGACGTCAGCAAGAATGGCAGAGTAAGTACTCCAAAAATCCATTCCTCCATAAAAGAAACAAGAACACGGGAAAATTTGTCAAAATCAACTTTTTCAGAACTCTGGAAATTAACCAAAGACTTGCAACAATCCAAGAAGTGCTTATTCAAGAAAAACAGCTAAATCTCATTAAGAACAGTGAGTTTTATGGCATTTTATCTCCCTCTATTCCCACCAGTCTCTCCACAGATCAGCAGTAACCTTGAAAACAGATAGCCTAGCAACCACAGTGAAAAAAGCAGCCTAGCAGATACTGAAAGAAGCAGAATGGGTTTGGAGCTACCTAAGAGCATCATTCCTAGAAAACTGTCACTATTTGACCTGTCTGGCCCTTCCCTGGAAATCCACACTCAAAAGACTTGTCTTTATTTAATCGGCTTCAGAGTTTGCTTAGTGCAAACAGCCTTTTCCCCAGGGGCATGTTAAAAAATCTGTAAAAACAGACTTCACAGAAATTGTTCAGAAACCTCACCATATTAGTTTCCTCTTGCTTTTGCAACAAATTGCCTCAAACTTGACAGTTTAAACAATACAAATTTATTATCTTACAGTTTTATGGGTAAGAAGTCCAACACAGTCTCACTGGGTTAAAATAAATGTCTCAGAAGGGCTCAGTTCCTTTCTGTAGGCTGCAGAGGAGAATCTATTTCCTTGCCTTTTCCAATTTACAGGGGTCACTTATATTTCTTAGCTTGTGGCCTCCCTTCCTCCGCCTTCAAAACCAGTAATGGAGATGTGTGGAGGACTCATAAGACCTTCTCACATCCAATCACTCTGAAGTCCTGCATCCTTCTTCCACTTTTAATGTCCCTATGATTACACTGGGTCTACCTGGATAATGCTGGGTAATCTCCGTATGTTAAGGTCAGTTGATTAACAACCTTAATTCCGTCTGTATTCTTAATTCCTCTTTGACATGTAATCTAATATATTCACAGATTCTAGAAGTAGGATGTGAACATTTTGGGGAGGAACAGTATTCTACCTACTCATTAAATAAATACACAGAAGACAAAAACCAAAAACCCCATCAATAGTAGTGACCACTACCACAACAATAACAATGGAAAGAAGAGAATATGGTTTCCAGAATGGCCACATTATATTATTATTTTTGAATTTTTATTTTTTAATTCTAGTATAGTTACAGTGTTATATCAGTTTCAGGTGTAAAATATAGCGATTCAACAATTATATACCTCACTCAGTGGTCATCATGGTAAGTGTGCTCTTAATCTCCTTCACCTATTTCATCCATCCCCTCAACCACCTCCCTTCTGGTGGTAACCATCAGTTTGTTCTCCATAGCTAAGAGTCTGGTTTTTTGGCTTGTCTCTTTTTCTTTGTTCTTTTGTTTTGTTTCTTAAATTCCACATGTGAGTGAAATCATGATATTTGTCTTTCTCTGACTGACTTATTTCACTTAGCATTATACTCTCAAGATGCAGCCATGTTGTTGCAGATGGAAAGACTTCATTCTTTTTTATGGCTAAGTAATATCCCATTATATCTATCTATCTATCTATATCTATCATCTATCTATCTCACAATATCACATCTTTATCCACTCATCTATTGATGGACACTTGGGTTGCTTCCATAATTTGGCTATTATAAGTAATGCCGCAATAAATATAGGGGTGCATATATCTTTTCGAATTAGTGTTTTTGTATTCTTTGGGTAAATACCCAATAGTGGAATTACTGTATCATAAGGTAATTCTATTTTTATTTTTTTGAGGAAGCTCTATACTGTTTTCCACAGTGGTTGCACCACTTTGCATTCCCACCAACAGTGCACGAGTGTTCCTTTTCCCCCACATCTTTGCCAATATTTGTTGTTTCTTGTGTTTTTCATTTTAGCCATTCTGACATGTGTGAGGTGATATCTCCTTGTAGTTTCGATTTGCAATCCTCTGCTGATTCTTGATGTTGAGCATCATTTCATGCCATATTATATTATTTAAAATATCTACTTTTCAACAAAAGTTATGAGACATGCAAAGAAATAAGAAAGCATGGTCCATGCACAGGAAAAGAAACAGTCAAGAGAAAATGTCCAGGAGGAAACCAAGATATTGAACTTATTAGACAAAGACTTTAAATCAGCTATTTTAAGGGATGCTTGGGTGTCTCAGTCAGTTAAGTGTCTAACTCTTGATTTCAGCTCAGGTCATGACCTCAGGGTTGTGAGACTGAGCCTCCTGTCAGGCTCCCTGCTGGGTGTGGAGCCTGCTTAAGATATTCTCTCTCTCTCTCCCCCTCTGTCTCTAAAAATAAAATAAAATAAAACAATCAGGGCGCCTGGGTGGCTCAGTCGGTTAAGCGTCTGCCTTTGGCTCAGGTCATGATCCTAGGATCCTGGGATCGAGTGCCACATTAGACTCCCTGCTCAGCAGAGAGCCTGCTCCTCCCTCTCTCTCTGCCTGCTGCTCTGCCTACTTGTGCTCTCTCTCTCTCTCTGTGTCAAATAAATAAATAAAAATCTTTTAAAAAATTTAAAAAATAAAATAAAATAAATCAGCTATTTTATTACATTCCAAGAGTTAAAAGAAACCATGTTTAAAGATCTAAAGGAAAGTAGGAGAATGATGTTTCACTAAATAGAGTATTGATCAAGAACTGGAAATTGCAGAAAGAACCAAATAGAAAGTCTGAAATTTAAAAGTGCAATATTTGAGTTGGAAGAAGAAAGAATCAGTAATTTAAAGATAGGTTACTAGAAATGATCCAAGTTTAGGAGCAGAAAGAAAAAAGAACAAAGAAAAATTAACAGAACAGAGACTCTGAGGCTTGTGGGACACCATCAAGCATTATGCATAATGAAAGTTCCAAAGGAGAGGAGAGAGAGAAAAGTGTAGAGAGAATACTTGAAGATATATGAATGAAAGCTTCCCAAAGATGAGGGAAAACATTAATGCACACATTTAAGAAGTTTAACAAATCCAACTTGGGTAAACTCAAAGGAACCCACACCTAGATATATCATGAAAAAGAGAGAATCTTAAAAGCAGCAAGGAAAAGAAGGGACTTATCATGTACAGGAATCCTCAATAAGTCTAATAGTTGATTTTTCATCAAAAACCATGGAGGCCACAAGGCATTGGGAGACTTATTAAGAGTGCTGAAAGAAAAAGACTATCAACAAAGAATTCTATCTCTAGCAAAACTATCCTTTAGAAGGAGAAATTAAAACATTCATGGAAAATAAAATTTAAAAAACCCAGAAAATTCATTGTTAGCCTCCAGCCTTACACATAATACTAAAGGTCCTCCAGGCTGCAAAAAAAATAGTAACTCTAATACACATGAAGGAATAAAGAGCACTAGTAGAAGTAACTAATAGTAGAGACAGTAAAACTATATTTCAGGCATAACTTTTTTTCTCCTCTCTGATTTAAAAGACAACAGCATAAATCAGTAATTACAAGTCTATACTGATGGGATCATGATGAATAAAGGTGTAATTTGTATGGCAATAATAGGACAAAGAAAGGAAAAGAGAAGAGAGTTGTAAAGGAACAAAGCTCTTTATACTATTGAAATTAAATTAATCCAAAGTATAACATTATTAGATGCTAATTGTGATCCTCAAGGCAACCACAAAAAATAAACTAAAAAAATATAGTAAAAGAAACAAGAGAAATAAAATGGTATACAAGAAAATAGCTATTTAATATAAAAAGGCAGTAATGGAGAAACATAAAAACCAAAATGACATAATACATATCAAAAATTTTTTTTAAATTAAAAAAACATAGCACGGTAGACCATAAACTCTATCATGTCAGTAATTACATTAAATGTAAATGGATTAAACACTACTCAAAGGCACAGACTAGCAAATAGATTTAAAAAATAAAAAATAAAAACATGACCCAATTATATGTTGTCTACAAGAGACACACTCCAGAGTCAAAGACAAAAATAGGTTGAAAGTGAAAGGTTATAAGAAGATATACCATAAAAATAGTAACCAAACAAAAACCAGAGAGGCTACACCAATACCAAATAAGATAGACTTTAAAACAAAAATTACTAGCAACAAAGTAGGGCAATTTTAAATGATACTCTCAACACATAAAAGATATAACAACTATAATCATACATTTACATAATATCGGAGTCTCAAGATGCATGGAATAAAAACTGACAGAATCAAAAGGAGAAAAGGATAATTCAACAATAATAGCTGAAGACATCAATATTCCAGTTTCAATAAAGGGCAGAACAACTAAACAGAAAATCATCAAGAAAACAGAAGACTTGAACAACAGTATAAACCACACGTACACATAAAACACTCCATCTAAGAACAGTAGAATACACATTCTTCTCAAATGTACATGTAACATTCTCAAGGACAGACAATAAGGCATAAAACAAGTCTCAATATATTTAAAAGGATACACAATGTGTTCTCTAACCACAGTGGAATAAAATTATGAATCAATGACAAGAGAAGATTTGGGAAATTCACAAATATGTGGAAATTAAGTAACACACTCTTAAGTAACTATGTGGTCAGAGAAATCACATGAGATATTAGATAATACTCTGAGATAAATTAAAATAAAAAGACAACATACCAAAACTTATGGAATACACATAAAGCAATGATTAGAGTAAAATGTGTAACTATAAACAACTATATTAAAAATAAATCTCGAATCAGTAATCTAACATTCCACCTTAAGAAGCCAGAAAAGAGTAAAGTAAATCCAAGACAAGCAGAAGGAAGGAAATAATAAACATTAGAGCATAAATAAATTAAACAGACAATAGAAAAATGAAAGAGAAAATCAATAAGACCAAAACCTGATATTTTGAAAAGATCAACAAAATGGACAAAATTTTAGATAAGCAGACCAAGACAAAACAAAAGAGAGAAGACCAAATTACTACAATTAGAAATGAAAGAGCAGTCATTACTATCAACCTTACAGAATTAAAAAGGGCTATGAGGGAATATTATAAACAAGTGTGTGCCAATAAATTAGATAATCTAGATGAAATAGACAATTTCTAGAAAGTCATAAATTACTAAAACTGACTCAAGAAAAAATGGAAAGTCTGAATAGTTGTATGCAAATTTTAAAATTACATTAGTAATAAAAAACATCCCACAAAGAAAATCCGAGGCTCAAATGGCTTTACTGGGAATGCTATAAAACATTAAAGAAAAATTAATGTGAATCCTTCACAAACCTCTTTCAAAATAGAGCAGCACTCTAAGAGGCTAGTTTTACCATGATAATAAAACCAGATAGAGACAGCCAATAAAAGGACACTATAGTCCAATATCCCTTATGAGGACAGATACAAAAATAATCAAGAAAATTCTAATAAGGTGAATCCAGCAACATATAAAACAAATTAAGCACCATGACCAAGAGGGTCTAATCCTAGGAAAGCAGGGTTGGTTTAACATATGAGAATCAATCAGTGTAATCAAGAGAGTGTGATACTCAAAAATTAACTTGAAATGGATTAAAGCCTTAAATGTAAGACCTGAAACCACAAAACTCCTAGAAGAAAACATAGGGGGAAAGGTATTTAACATTAGTTTTAGCAATGATTTCTGGGCTATGTCACCAAAGGCACAAACAACAAAAGCAAAATAAACAAGTGGGACTATAGCAAACTAAAAACCTTCTTTATAGCAAAGAAAAAAATAGACAAAATGAAAATGGCAATGTACTAAATGGAAGAAAAATTTGCAAACCATATATTGGAAATACTTAAGAAACTTACAAACTCAATAGTAAAAAAACAAATAAATAATGGGCAAAGGACGTGAATAGGCATTTTTATAAAAAAGACTAAGAAGTGACCAACAGATTCATGAAAAGGTGCTTAACATCACTTATCATCAGAGAAATGCAAATCAAACCCACAATAAGATATCATCTCACATGTGTTAGAATGATTATTATAAAAAAACACAAGAGACAATGAGTGTTGGTGAGGATGTGGAGAAAAAGGATCCCTTGTACACTGTTGGTGGGAATGTAAATTGGTATAGCCATATGGAAAACAGTATGGAGGCTTTTCAAAAAATTACAAATAGAACTACCATACGATCCAGCAATCCCACTTCTGGGCATATAATTGAAGGAAATGAAAGAGTATCTCAAAGAGACATATCTACTCCCATGTTCACTAGAGCATTATTCACAATAGCCAAGATATGGAAACAATCTAAGTGTCCAACAACAGATGAGTGGATAAAGAAGTTGTGATATACATATATATTCCCTTCTAGCATTTAAAAGAATCATCTTGCAATTTTGAATTTAGATGAGCACTGTTTTAGACAGAAACATTAGTAAGGTAACAATATCTTATGTTAACCATAAATGTCTACATACTCCAAGGAGACTGGATTCCATTCAACTTGTTGGTTTTTTTCTTTATTCTCCTTCTTCCAAAAGCTGCATGAGCATTACCATGCCAAAACCACAGTACCTGCTTCTGAACATAACATGGGCTAGACTTTACCTATGAATTTAATTATTCACAGGCGTAAGTTGACTTTTTCAAATCCTGGTTAAATTCAATTAAATATATAACTGATCTAAAAGTGAGTTAATCCCACCCAACCACCAAAACTATGACATAATGAGTAATAAATTTATTTATACTAAAACAATATTAGAGTCCTGAACTGAAGTTATCCATTAAAAAAAAAAAATTTCCCCACAACATTCCCAAGTCTCCTTTAGGTCACAAGTGAGCTATTAAGCAAAACACAGAAATGATAGAGGAACCTTTTTTAAGTGGGTGTTAGCAGATGTTAGCCAAGCAAATACTTCAGAATAATAAAATTAAATTAAGGGGTGCTCTACTAATGTTTTCACCAGACAACTAATACAGACCCAAGACGGTTCCTAGCCAACAGTAAAGGCACCAGAACTTCAGATATATTTGTTAAAATGTTGGTGCTGTGAGAAGGGCCAAAAGCCAAATATGCATTTGGCCAAAACAGTTGTCAAGCTACCATTTACAGATGATAACTAGAACCTAGGCATCAGGCTAAGCTTATAGTTGTAAGCACACGTAGTCTTTCAATCAATCCTCACAAAAACCTTCTGATTATATTATCATTATTTTCCCATTTTACAGATGAAAAAACAGATTTAAAAACTATTGTCCTCATGCTATAACTTGGCAGTATAGGGACACAAATTCAAAGCCCATGCTTTTAACCACAACATGCCACTTCTGGGCGCTTCACCTTGGTTAATCTTTCCTAGGATATAATTAAGAGCAGATGTAATGAATGCTTGAGCCATTAGACCCCAAGTAATCATCTGTTTGTGGAAACATCTGTCTTACTTGGCAAATATCCGAGGTTTAGATAAAATTTCATAGTTTGGTCTAGAGAATCAGAACTTTCAGAATTATGAAACTTTGATGATCAAAAAGGACCACCTACTGAGAGTCCCTGCCTTCTATAATGGACAGAACTCCCCCTAAGAAACCTAGGGGATCACAAGAATGTTCCTCTCCTCATGATCATGACTTAGTCTTCTATGTCTTCCAGGAGAAACAATCCACCCTTACTTAGCCTTTTGAAAACACTTTTTTTCCACACTTGAGAAGAATGGAAGCATCTACAATCTTTTTTATAAGAAAGGAAAATATCAAACAATTGGAAAGCTGAATTTCTTAGGATTGAATACATTGGATGCCAATTATAGTAAATGCTCATTTGCCGAATGTGTTACCCCATCAATAAAGACTGGGATTAAACCCTCAGAAAGCAACTATAAGAGTGGCTAAATAAATTAATAAAAAAACTAAATTAAATGATAGTTGCTTCTCTATAGATTTTTCAATGTCCCTCTTAATATATAGCACCAGGATTGGATATAATACTTCAGAGGAATTCAGAGAGTGAGACTATAACAGGGCTAATTCCTTTCTTGTTGTTTATACTGTAAGTTTCTATTACTGACTTCTAAGGCTAATTAGCTTTATTATGAAATTGAATGATTGTATCTATATAATTGCAGAAAGCCATTGATATCTCCAGTATTTCAATGTGTGGTGTCTTTACGTCACTCTTCTCCAACCCTATTCTTACATAGTGTTTCACAGCAGGTTAACCTGTCATTTTAACTTCTGATGTCTTTTTGAAATCTATGGTCAACTAATCCCTTAGAAATTCCTACACTTTTTGTTAACATCTCCAATTCTCACTGAAGTTATTAATACAAATATTGAAGGAGACAGAATCAAGTTGGGAGCCATTTACATCCAATGTGACATCGCTTGTCAAGAGTACTTTCTGTCTAGATTCCTGTACAGTAGCCAATCACTTCCTTTCAGGTTGATCATAATTAGATTAGAAGTTCACTTCATCATTTATCCTCCTTTCAGTCTGATGAACTGTTATCTGGACAAGACAAGGTCATATTAGTAAAACATTTTCAGGTACTATAATGTATTTTACCTCTACTGTATTTGTGATTTGTATCAAGAAGATTGTTTTATATTCCCCAGCCAATTTGGTAGCATTTAATAAATCCTCACAATGACTAACCTTCTGTTTCTTTCTTTTTACATTAACTCAGATGTCTTCCAGCTTGTTGCCCCACTCTCTGATGATTTTCTGTGTAGGTGTGTACCCTAATTCAATCCCTGCTAACATATATTTTGTTACCATGTTCAGATTGTAGGTTTATAGACTTATGTTTTCTTAGGTCTTGACTCTGTTTTTTTGTTTGTTTGTTTCTGTTGTTGCTTTGTTGCTTTGTATTTGATGGGATCCTTAATTTCTTTCATGAACTCTGGTTTTCAATCATTCTTGACTACATTAGTAAGTCTCTAAGCCAGGTTTTAGAGTCTGGGCCAATGTTCCTCTGAGTAATGACATACAGACCATTTGCATCAGAGAAACTGTTTCAGGAGATTTGGAACTGGCCCAGGAAGCTGTATTTTTAACATGTTTAATACATATGATTTTTATGAACACTGAAGTCTGGGAGCCCCAGACACTGAAGTTTGGTTCTTCCCAGCTCTAGAGACATACACTCTGTTCTTCAAGATACAATCTTCATTTAATATTTTAATCCAGTCTAGAGAACAAAAACACCCTTCTTTTTGATAAGACCTGAGAGAGTAAAAGTGGGAGATATTTTACATCTAATACCTCAAAACCTCAAAAGCACTCTGCAAGTCAGATACTCAAAGAAATTAAATAGTTTGGTCAAGGTTACATAGATGGTGGTTAGCATAGAATTTAAACCACAATTGATCTGACTCTGGTGCCTGAGATGATTGCAGCATATCATACTATCCCACTTAACTGTTTCCTTTTAGACAACAATGGAGACTAGATAAGGACTGAAATTATTGTAAAGGAAAAGATAAATAGCCTGTACAATGAGGAGAAAAGGAGCCTCAGTGTAGGGAAAGGGGGAAAGGAGAGCAAGCACCACCCACAGCACACTCTTAAATGGATGTGGAGATCTCAGTATGTGCTGGAGACAGCTGCCAAAGAGCACTAGGTAAATTCAAGGCAATCAAGTCACTTTCAAGATCATTATAATCAGATATTGGTCTTTAAGTTAATTACTAAATGAAAAAGTAAAAGTCCTCTTAAGGAACATGGTCTGTGTGTATGACATCCATAAATTAGGTGTACATATTTGGGGAAAGGGGGAAAATAAATTATTTTATTGAAAACATTTAGGGAACTGATAATATGAATCTTTTAACTAGTTGATTTAAATAAAATAAAATATGTAAAGAAGCAGATGAGAAGAATTCAATGTCCAATTCAAATATTTTCATTCACTTACTATTTACTTTTTCATTTGTTCATACTTATTGATTGCCTTTTGATAATGTAACTGGAATCAAGCTAGATGCTGGAGCATCTTTCTAGGTTAAATTGCTCAGTAAATGTAGAGTGAATATATGAATTAATGAATGAAGAATAAATGAAGTAAATGAATAAAGGGTTTAACAAGCAATCACAAGGATTAGAGAAAATGAAGAAGGTATCACATGGAAATCTTGGAGAGCTCTCCGCAAATATATTTGGCTGAATCAGGAAAGGCCAAGCCTACCATTCTTGACCCTTTCTGATGAGACTCCAGAGATCTGAAGTCTCACATTCAAGGTCAAATCTTCTTTTAAGTTTTTTGTGAAGCTGTAATATTCATGAGCTATTCCATGGCCACCCAGACTATTAAAGCACATGAGAGAAGATCCTGAGTCAAGGATAGCTTCTACTTACAAAATCCCTCTTATAGCCAGCAAAGAACATCACAGAAAATGTTAAGGAACAATCCTGCAACTCTGTCTTGACAACAAAAGTTATCTGTACAAAGTTATTAGTTAACAGAATTCAAATAATTAAAAACATAGGGTAGTATGTTTATTTATTTATGAGCTCTAGCACATCCTATTTGACAACCTAAATATCTTAACGGATATCTTGACAAACCAATACCTTAATATGAGCAATTATAATTACAAATAACGTAAAAAAAAACTAGTTTTTTTCATATAGACAAAAATAAACACTTGTTTCTTTTACACTGTAATTGAATAAAAATGAGTCATCATGTTCAAAAAAGGCCACAGAAATGTTCTTTTGTTAAGACAGGGGAATGACATTACCATGCACATGTAGCTGAAGGTGCTGCTGGGTTTCTCCAGCTGCATTGGTCGCCACACATGTGTATTTGCCGGCATCTTCCATCAGGGCTTTGGCAATTTGTAAAACTCGACCAGAAGACTGTATCTAATTGGGAGCAGAAAGCATGGCAGCACTTTGTACTTTACACTGGGACTTGAAAGCATTTGCTGAGATAGACAAACTCATTTAAATTTATGCTATTTAATTTAGTTTTATGCCAATATCTTAATTATCTCTTCATAGATTAGAACCAGATCTCACTTCATCACACACAAAAAAACTGATTTGATTGAAAAACTTTCCTTATTCATTGGAAAACACAAAATAAAATAACCTAAGGCCTGCTGGTACAGTCATAAAACCTCACTGAACAAAAGACTTTAGCACTGAACGATGAGGTATATGATGAAAATTTAAGCTACTTAAAAAAAATACAGTCACATTTATTTAATACTTCATAAATACTTTTAAGACAACAATCTTTTTTGATTAAATGGTCATGGGGGCCAGAAAAACAATAAAAATTATAAAATATGAGTAATGGAAATGCAGATAAATTTCTTCCTGTTTTTCCTCATTTCTCTGTTAAACCTATTGCAACTAGCCTCCACCATTTTGGAACTAGTGATTCAGTGGTTATTCTTTGAAACTTATCATTCAGAGGTTATCAGTAACTTCTCTTTTTTTCCTTTTTTAATTTTTTTTATTATGTTAGTCACCATATAATACATCATTAGTTTTTGATGTAGTGATCCACGATTCATTGTTTTCGTATAACACCCAGTGCTCCATGCAGTGTTAAGGAGGTTATCAGTAACTTCTAATCACAATATCCAGCAGCTTACATAGTAAACTCATATTCTCTTTTACCATCTACAGTATTTCGCATTACTGACCACCTACTCCTGAATCACTCTACTCTCTGGGTGTTGAAGATACAAAAATGTCCTCAGTTCTCAATCTCTGACTTTCTTAGATTACAGAATCTGCTTCTTCCTCCTGTCTCATAAACATAAAGCTCAGCTTTCTGATAGTTTTCACCCAAATTCATGGCTTTAGCAAAGAATTCTGTGCAGACTCTGAAATTTATAGTACTGGCCTCAATTTCTCTCCTGAGCTCCACGCTTGCTGTTCCAGCTAATCTGCTGGATGGGTTAGCACATGAAATTTAACACATCCAAAACAAAGCTTATAAAACAAAGCTTATAACTGTTTCCTTGTATCTCCAGACCTACTTTTCATTGCATGTTTCCAATCTTGTTTAATGGCACTACTATTCTCCAAGTCATCCTGATTTCAGAACCCACTCTGACTCTCCTACTAGTTATACAACTATGTTTTTCCGATCTCTACTTTCCATTCTCACAACCACTGTGGGATTATAATACTTTCTTATTTATATTCCAGTGTCTCCAACCTCCCAAACTGTTAATCTATCTTATATACCATTGCCAGAATAATTTGTCTAAAGTACAAATTTGATCCTTTTACCAGTTCCCCTTCAAAGCTCACTCAGCTCCCCACTTTGCCCAGAATGAAATCTGAACTCAGTATAGCCCTCCAGGCTTACATTATTCTGATCCCAAATGATCTGCTCTCCATACACTCCCAAGTAAACTCCCACTTGACTTATTCTTCAGCCAGACTGTACTAAACTCATTAAGCAGCACATTCATACATTAAATTCACTTCTAGACATTCACATGGCCTTTAAATGCCATAATTTTTTAAGACTCTGAACGAGGTCAGTTCTCTCTTCTATTTTTTCATACTCTTTACTCTCCCTTAGATTAACTCATTCATTCTATGCTTTCAAATATCATCTATGTGTCAGTATCTCCAGCCAGAACTCTTTGAGCTTCAGGAGCATATATTCCATGGTCTACCTGATCTCCACTTTATTTCAAAGTCAACTTAACCTCCCCAAATATAAAACTTACATCCAGTTTTTTGCCCCTAAATGGGTTGTCCTCCAAAGTCTCCTGTCTTACTGGATGGCATCATAAGATACGCATCTGTGTAGGTTAAATTCCCCAAGTTTTCCTTGATATTTCCTGCTCCCTCAACTTTCATATGCAATTTATCACTGAGTCCTAATGATTGAAACAATTCTCAAATATATCCATATATCCTCATCTTCATGGCCAGAATATGAGTTCAAATTTCAATCTTCTCTCTCTCCTAGATGAATAAGTCCTAATTGATTTCCACATGTCTACTCTTTGTCTTTTTCAATTTATTTTTGGAGGTAAAATTGGCATATATTATATTAGTTTCAAGTATGCAACATAATAATTCAATTTCTGTACACACTGCAAAGTGGATCATCACAAGTCTAGTCTTCATACAAAGTTACAGATTTTTTTCTTGTGATGAGAACTTTTAAGATTTACTCTCCTGTTAACTTTCAAGTATGTAATACAACATTATTGAGTATAGTCACTATGCTGTACTTACATCCCCATGACTTATTTACTTAATATCTGGGAGTTTGTACCTCTTGACCACCTTCACCTATTTTGCCCACCTCTCAACCCCCTTCACCTCTGGCAACCACCAAACTGTTCTATGTGTATCTATGAGTTTTGTTTCTTTTATTTTATAGATTCTATATATAAGTGAAATCACATGGTATTTATCTTTCTCTGTCTGACTTATATCAATTAGCATAATGCCCTGAAGGTCCATCTATTTTGTCACAAATGCAAGACTTCATTCTTCTTTTTTATAATTGAATAGTATTCCATTGTGTGTGTGTGTGTGTGTGTGCGTGTGTGTGTGTATCACATCTTCTTTATCCATTCATCTACTGATGAACACTTTGGTTGTTTCCATGTCCTGACTATTATAAATAATGCTGTAGTGAGCATGTGGGTGCATATATCTTTTCAAGTTAGGGTTTTCGTATTCTTTGGATAAATACCCAGAAATGGAATTGCTGAATCATATGGTGGCTCTGATTTTTATTTTTTGAGGCATCTCCATATTGTTTTCCATAGTGGTTGCAATAGTGTACATTCCCACCAACAATGCACAAGGGTTCCCTTTTCTCCACATCCTCAACAACGTTTATTTCTTGTCTTTTTGGTAATAGCCTTGAAACAGGTGTGATGTGATACCTCATGGTTTTGATATGCATATCCCTGATAATTATTGATGTTAAACATTTTTCCATGTGCCTGTTGGACATCTATATGACTTTGGAAAATGTCTAGTTATATATTGTGCCCATTTTTTAATCACATTGCTTGTTTTTTTGCTATTTAGTTGAGCTCTTTATATACTTTGGGCATTAACCCGTTATTGGATATATGACTTACAATTTTTCCCTCATTTAATTTATATTCCAGTATCTCCAACCATGCAGAAGCTTTTTGGATTGATGTAGTCCCACTTGTTTATTTTTGCCTTTGTTGCCTTTGATTTGGGAGTCAGATCTAAAAATTCAATGTCAGGAAACTTACTACCTATGTTTTCTTCTAGGAGTTTTGTGTTTTCAGGTTCTACATTCAAGTCTTTAATCCATTTGGAGCTGATTTTTGTGTATGGTTTAAGATAGCATTCTGGTTTCATTCTTTTGCATGTGACTGTCAAATATTTCCAACATCATTTATTGAAGAGAACATCGTTTCCTCATTGTATATTCTTGACTTCTTTGTCATAAATTAACCAACCATATATGTGTAGGTTTATTTCTTGGCTCTCTATTCTGTTCTGTTGATCCATGTGTTGGTTTTTGTGCCAATACCAAACTGTTTTTGATTACTACAGCTTTGTAGTATAGTTTAAAAACAGCAGGATGCCTCCAGATTTGTTTTTCTTTCTCAAGATCATTTTGGCTAGTTGGGGTCTTTTGTGGTTCCATACACATTTTAGGATTGTTTGTTCTATTTCTGTGGAAAATGCCATTGGAATTTTGATAGGAATTGCACTGAATCTATAGATTGCTTTGGGTAGTAGGAACATTATAACAAGATTAATTCTTCCAATCCATGGGCATGGGATACCTTTCCATTTATTTGTGTCTTCAGTTTCTTTCATCACTGTCTTGTATTTTCTAGTGCACAGGACATTCACTTCCTTTCACCTCCTTGGTTAAATTTCTTTTTATTCTTTATTATGCAATTTTAAATGGGGCTGTTTTCTTAGTTTCTCTTTCTGATAGTCTGTTAGTGTATAGAAATGAAACCAATTTTTGTATATCGATTTTGTACCCTGCAACTTTGCTGACTTCGTTTATTAGTTCTAACACTTTTTTGGTGAAGTCTTAGGATTTTTTAATATATATTTTTCAATTTGGATGCCTTTTATTTCTTTTTCTTACCTAGTTGCTCTTGATAGGACTTCCAATACTATGTTCAATAAAAGTGGTGAGAGTGGGAACACTTGTCTTGCACTTGATCTCAGAGAAAAAACTTTCAGCTTTTCACCACTGAGTATGATGTTAGCTGTGGGCTTGTCATATATGGCCTTAATTATGTTGAGGTATGTTTCCTCTATATCCATTTTGTTGAGGGTTTTTACCATAAATGGATGTTGACTTTTGTCAAATGCTTTTTCCATTGAGATGATCATATAATTTTTATCCTTCATTTCATTAATGTGGTGTATTACGTTAGTTGATTTGTGAATGTTGAAACATGCTTACATCCCTGGAGTAAATTCCACTTAATCATGGTGGATGATCATTTTAATGTTGATAGCAACTTAAGTTTGGATGCATTCTAAAACTCTACATTTTTACTCCCCCACAATGTTTTATGTTTTTGATGTCACATTTTACATTCTTTTATTTTGTGTTTCCCTTAACTGTTTATTGTGGTTATAGTTAATTTTACTACTTTTGATTTTTATCTTCATACTAGCTTTATAAGTAATTAACCCACTACCTTTACTATATATTTACCTTTACTAGTGACATTTTTACTTTCATATATTTTCTTGTTACTAGTTAGTGCCTTTTTTTCCAGCTTAAAGAAGTCCCTTTAACATTTCTTGTAGGGCCAGTTTAGTGATGAATTCTTCTACCTTTTGTTTGTCTAAAAATCTCTTTATTCTCCTTCAATTCTGAATAATAACCTTGCTGGGTAGTGTATTCTTGGTTGGAAGTTTTATTTTCCTTTCAGCACTTCAAATAAACCATGCCACTTCTGGCTTTCAAGATTTCTGCTGAAAAATCACCTGACAATCTTATGGGGGCAGGCTTCCCTTGCACCTAACAAATGGCTTTTCTCTTGCTGCTTTTAAGATTTTCTTCTTATCTTTAACTTTTTACATTTTAATTATAATGTCTCTTCCTGTGGATCTCTTTGGGTTCATCTTATTTAGAATTCTCTGTGCTTCCTGGACCTGGATGTCTGTTTCCTTCCCCACTTTAAGGAGGTTTTCACCCATTATTTCTTGAAATGTGTTTTCTGCCCCTTTCTCTCTCTCTTCCCCTTCTGGAATCCATATAATATGAAAGCTATTCCACTTCAGGTTGCCCCAAAGGTCCCTTAAGCTATCTTCATTTCTTAAAAATTCTTTTTTCTTTTTGCTGTTCTGTTTGGGTGAATTCCACTGCTGTCTTCCAGGTTACTGATCTTTCTGCTTCATCTAATCAGCTGTTGAACCCCCTAGTGTATTTTTCAGTTTAATTATTGTATTCTTCAGCTCTGTGACTTCTGTTTGGTATCTTCTTATATTTTCTATCTTTTGTTGCAGTTCTCACTATGTTCATCCATTCTTTTCCTGAGTTTAGTGAGCATCTTTATGACCATTACTTTGAACTCTTTATCAGGTAGATTACTTATTTCTATTTCATGAAGGCCATTTTCTGAGGTTTTGTTCTGTTCTTCCATTTGAAACATTTTGTTTGTTTCTAAGTATTAGGCAAAATAGCTATCTTCCCAGTCTTACAGGAGTGGCCTTGTATAGATTAACCTCATTGTTCAACCCTGCCCTGGTTCTTGGTTGTCTCTCAGACCTTGTGACTGCCTCAGTAGCCTGATTTATTCTTGATAGGTCCCAGTTATTAAGGGTATTCCAAGACCTATCAGTGTTCCAAAGAGAGGGATCTCAGTCAGCACCTGGTTTCAGGCTGACTAGAAGCCAAATCCTTAGGCAGCAGTTTTAAAGTACACAACTATATACAGTCCCATAGGACTGCAGTTGTAAACCCTGCTGGCCTTCAGACCAGGGGATCTGGAAGTGTCCCCTGGGTGACAGTTGCAAAAATCAGGGCTTCAGGTGTGTGTATATACTCCTTGCTGGGAGGCACCAGGAGCTATAGCAAGGCCAAGGGAGAACACAAAGGTGGTGTCTCCCTGCCTATGTTCCCTGAGAGTGCCTTCATAGCCTCTACATGTGTGGCAAACCTGAAGCCTGTCCCTCACGTTGAAGCTCCAGGACCAGTGGGTGGGCCTTTTTCACCAGCAGACCAGGAGTGTATTCCAGTTTACTGTGTGCAGTGGCTTGGGTGTGGTAGCCTGCCAAGAATGGCTTTTCTGATTATTGTTATAGTCCCATAGGGCCCTGGAACACAAGCCCCTCTGACCACTGGGTCCAGGCATTCAAGGGGTGTCCTTTGTGTGGACTGTGCTTGCCCTTCAGCCTTAATGGGGCAGTGGGAGAGTACTTGGGGTGGGGCAAGCCTGCAGCTTTAGCAAGGCAGGTGAAGAGTGCTGGGGGACAGAGCACCCCCCTCCCCACCTCCACTTCAGCAAGGCAGTGGGAGATTGCTGTGTCTGCACACATCTGCTTTTACTAGCAAGGTGGAGGGAGAGTGCAAAACTGGTGCCTGACAGCAGCTCTGTCCCTGGAGAAAGTCCCTACAGGTCCCTGTCCCTCCGGCAGATGCTTTAAAATTAGCAAATGAATCTCCTTCACATATAGTTTAGTCTAGGCACTTTTCAAATTTTTGCACTAGGCCCCAGGGCAAGTAAGTCTGCATGTGAGTCATTTAAAAGAAGTATCTCAAATCCCTTTGACTTATTTCTACAGTCCTTTGGGTCTCTTGGATGTAAGCTTCATTGGTTTTCAAAGCCAGACATTTTATGGCTTGTCTCTTCAGTACAGGTCCCAAGGGTTGGAATGCCCAATATAGGGCACAAATCCCATACTCCTCAGGGAGAAGCTGCAGACTTGTGAGATCCCTCCCTATTGTGAGTTGGTATGCTATGGTTTTGGCAAGATTGTGTCTCTGCCTCTCCTACCCATCTTGATGTTGCCCTTTTATCCTTTGTTGTAGAACTGTTCTGTATGTGGCAGTAGATTTGGTGTGTCTGTGGGGGGAGGTGAGTTCAGGATCTTCCTATACTACTGTTTTGGACCACCTCTGCCCACATATTTATTTTAAACTCCTTCAATTCATTATCTTATAGGGGCCAGTAACTATTTAAAATGAAAATCTGATTATGTCACTACTCTCTTAAAACTCTTCAAAGATCTCCCATCGAGTTAAAGTAAAAATGAAATCATTAATATTACTTAAATGCCTTCTACTCCCTGGTCTCCTCCAATAACACCTCATCTTGCTCTGTGTTCTTCAGTCTACTGGCTTGCTATCAGGTCCTCAGGAGGTGTCATGTGCCTTTACTTTAAGTTGTTTGCCCACACACATCTTCTCTGAAATACTCTACTCTGTTCTCTTCCATTAATTCACTCATTTAACTCCTATGTATTCTTCATATCTCTGCTCAAAGGCTTTCTCTATGAATTACCTAATGCCTAAAACCTTTCCACATTATCTGTTCTTATACTTCTCCATATTGTCTCTTAAAGTTACTCATTACAGTTTACAATTAAACTTTTATATGATTATGTGATAAATGCCTATCTCCCTGCAGTATGTTTTAAGGCTTCATAATGAACCTCTCAGTAGCATAAATGTATAAGATTAGTTCCATTGGATTTGGAATAGGAATAATAAATGAGCAGATACCCATCATTTGTACTGGGAAAAGAACTCAATACATCCTTCATTACTGAAAACTTAATACAAGCAAAGTTCAAGCCCATAGTAGTCAACTAACTTGATCCTAGTAACAAAATCTATTGATTCAGATTTTTAAATGAATCATTTAGATTATCTAAGTTCGAAATCAATCAATCAATCAATCTATCTATCCAGAAATACCTAATGAGGTACATTTATATGCCAGGGATTATACTCAGATTGAAGGATATAGAAGTGAATTTATTCAGACTGAGTCTCTGCCATCTTGAAGCTTATAAACTAGTTAAAATAGTTTTTTCAAGACTTATTGTACTTAGGTTTATGTAGATATGATTTTACCTTAATCTTAGTCTATGGTATATTGGGGCTACTGTGAGTCAGTAATGATGAACACCATTCATTCATCCATGAGACACCAGTTTTTCAATAGTTAAAACAGGTATAAATCGAAATAATAAAAATACCAACCAATACGTTAAAATTATCATTGTTAAGGTTATTAGTCTTTAATTAATTCTATTCTTCAAATCAAATATTAAGATAAATTCCAAAAACTCTAAGGAAAACACATATTATTTTGATAAATTTTCTGTAAAATCTGTCCAACAGGAAAATCTACAATTAGGAAAGAAGAACATGATAGCTCTGGGAAGATCAATGTAGATTTCACATTTGGGGCTCAGCAATATTTATACTTACTTTAAGGTTTCCTTGGGCAGTATTTACAGGTTGGCCATCTTTTAACCATGTAATAGATGGATTTGGAATGCCATTGGCAATGCACTGCAAGGTGATAGGCTTGTGCTTCACTATGGCTCTCTCAGAAAGGCCTGAGGATTTGATTGTTGGAGGAACTAGATTTAAGAAAGGAAGGAAGGAAGGAAAGCAGGAAGAGATGGAAGGACAGAGTGAGGGAGGGAGGGAACACAAACCATAATCAGTGGGGTCAAGTACTTAAAAATCTGGATGTAAGAATCTGAAACTTTAAAATTTAGAAAAGGGAAAATTCCTATTTTAAGAAATAATGAAATAATTTTATCCCATGCGTTTAATTTATGGTTTTCAGCAATTTTAGATGACTTATTTCTTAAGTATGGATCTCTAGTTCTCCAAAGAATAAGATGTATTTATAGCAACTACAATCCACATGTTTGGCTTACACCTGTTGGTATGTTTTCCCAATCTATTATGATCCTCCCTTTCTCTAGAACAATCTCGTTAAATCAGGGTGGGTTTCCTCTACCTGTATTTATACTGCATGACTCTGACCCCAGCAAGACTGACTGAATACAGAATGGGAACTTGATTTAAGCTGGGCCTGCCAGATTCCCTCCCTCAGGAGTTGGAATTGAGACTGAGAAACAGGGTTAGCTATATTTCATCACAGGATTGAAAAAGCAGGGGGAAAAAGTCTGCATGGACAGATGGAAAAATGTTGATGTTCACAGAAACCTCCACTAGAGCTTCTAAATGGTTCCCCAGATTCTCATTGCAGTCCCTCACTTCCCAAGGTTGGCAGGCAAGTGAGACAAATAATACCCTGGCCAAGGGTTGTCTCTGTCATTACACTAATGGTTCTGATTCTTCTGCGCTAGTTCTGTGAATACCTCTATCTACCCTGGATTCTGCATAATATCCTTAGCCTCCATTTCTGGAAATGACTTTATTCACACTCCCTCCTGTTCTGGCTAAACCCTGAAGAGCTGACACAACCTCTTTACTTGGAATTTGCTGCCTGCCTTTTCTGTCTTATTTGATCTCATTCCTCAGGCCCTGGCATTCTATGTAGAATACACTTCCTAACATCTGAAGTGTTTATATTAATTTACATAGGCCTCTTGGTTAAGTCTCTGTGTTAGTAAAGTGCCTTAAGATTAATCTGCCATTTTTTAACTCAAATTCACATCCTTTATATTACTTTCCACAACTCAAGATTTATCCAGATTACTGAGCTACCATCTGAATTAAATAATGACACAATGCATAAATTAATTTTAAATATAATGATAAATTATATTAAATAAGCTGAAGAAGTTCAGCTTACCATGAACAGTAACTTCAAATTCCTTCTCGTGGTCACCAGCAATATTTGTTGCCACACAGCGATAAAGGCCTGTATCTGACACTTGAGCTTGAGCAATAATCAATTTGCGTCCATTTAGTAAAATCTTGAATCCATCCCTTTCATCAATTAGCTGGCCATCCTTTAGCCACCTATAGGAACAAGGCAAAAAGAAGCCTGGAGATGTATTTGAAGTAACTTAGTTCCTAAAATATATGTGTGTGTGTATATATATCTTAGAGGAACTAGATTTATCTATATATTGAATGTTTCTACACATACATACATATGTAAATTCTCAATTGCGTATTTGCCTAATTCCCTATTTGCCCAATCTGTAAAATGAACTATAATGGGTAAAAGAAAAAAAGCAAACCTGGCCCAACACAGAAGTTGGCATAGTGTTGGAACCCCAGTAGCTATACGGTTTCTTCATTCTCTTTATGTTGAGGAAACAAAGACGCAAGTGCCCCTAAATAGTATTCACTTCAAATGTTTAAATAACAAAGTGAATAACAAATGTTTAAATAACAAAGCAAAGTGAATACATTCCTAAAATATCTGTAAAATAAAACCCTGATATTGCATTATATTTTTTCATTTCTTATGAGTTATCATTTTCCATTTTACTTTGTAATCATATGTGAACATATTTTATTTTCTTAATTGACTAACTGTTCCTTTGCATATCCTGCACCTTGGAAATGAAGGTTAAGTATTCACGAAATGCTTTGTGAATGAAGGAATGAGAAAAAAGAATTGGTAAACATATTTGCACGGTAACTATTTCCCTAATATGTCCAGTACATTTCTTTTTATTTAGTTATTCATTAAACAGTTCAGTGCCTCAAGAAGATGTGACAGATACTGCTTACTAGTCTGTCTCTCTGAACTGAAAATGTCATTTCTAGGAGCATAAATGGAATTCCTCTAATTGAACAGATTTAAGGGCCATGTGATTATTAAGCAAAAGTTGCCTTGTATATAGAGTATGTCTTTTAAAAGAGGAACACAAAGAATATAATTTTACATGGCCACCTTTTAATGACACAGAAATTTTTTCAAGATAGCCTTAAAACACTCAAATAAAGAAGTGGGAGGTATTTAGAAGACATACCAAAACCCTTACATGATAGTTGGCGTGGGAGAGCCTGTCACTTGACAATCTAGCTCCAGTAAGTTATTAACCATCACAATGAAGTAAGATGTTTCATCTCCTCCTTCTATAGCTGGTGGCACTAGAAAACAACAGAGATGTAACATACAAAGAAATGTACACCAGAAAAAATACACCACCATTTTAAGCACTACTAAGTTGCAATTCAGAAGGCTGACAAGTATCATAGACATTTGATACTTGAAGGGGATTTGAAATGTAAAATATATTTTATCATACACACTTGATAGGATCAATAAATGTATTTTTGACATGCTGTGGATTTTTCTCAATTAATCGAGCCCTCTGGTGCTGCTGATGCCATATGAATATAAAGCTGGTTCATATTTTATGTCGCTTATTTTCATAATAATAAGAGAAGGAAACCTCAAAAATTGGACCTCTGCTCAAAAAGCCTTCAATTTATAGAGAAACAGAGACCAAAAACATTGCAAGATGACTTTCCAAGGCCCAGAGACTGTTTCCTGCACTAGACATAGCATAGTGCTCATGACAGAGGACCATGATATCACTCACTGCAATCAGATATTGTCATAGATGTAAAATGCATCAATGCACTTACAAATACAGTGTACCTATCAAAATCAGTGGAAGATTTATGTGGGTTCTTAGATCTTGGGACTCTGGTAATAAAGCCACCACTTAGTCATGTGCGGTCCAGAGCTGAACAGATAACTGAACCTTCTCTAAAATTGTTTTATTGGGGCGCCTGGGTGGCTCAGTCGTTAAGCGTCTGCCTTCGGCTCAGGTCATGATCCCAGGGTCCTGGGATCGAATCCCACATCAGGCTTCCTGCTTGGCAGGAAGCCTGCTTCTCCCTCTCCCACTCCCCCTGCTTGTGTTCCTGCTCTCGCTATCTCTCTCTCTGTCAAATAAATAAATAAAATCTTAAAATAAAATAAAATAAAATAAAATTGTTTTATTGTTCTATGACCAAAAAAGCATTTCATAAAATGGTCAGGTTTTGCTATGAATCTGGAATCCAGATGGTGGCATCCTTATTTACCTAAGACATCAACTTCGTATTTGATTTCCTTTTCTCCAGCCACACTGGTAGCCACACATACATACTGTCCCCGATCAACTTCTAGGGCACTCATGATTTCTAGTTTCTTCCCACCAGCTTCTGTACGGATGTTGTCATTGGCTTTCACAGGTACACCATCTTTTAACCAGGTGAGAACTGGAGGAGGGTTGCCAGTAGCTTTACACTCTAGTGTCAGCGAATGAGCAATAACCACTTGCTTATTCAGAGGGACGGCCAAGTCACCTTCAATCATTGGAGGAACTAGGCAGAAAAAAGTAGTATTTCAGGCATCTTTGAAATTCTATTGAAATAAGGATTTTGTTTTCACATAGTTTGACCATAGAAACTACCTACATGTCTGTCTCTTTCTAAGCTATTAAGGAAAGAATTTCTTGGGTTAGCTGATCCACAGCTATCCTAAATATTGTGGGATACTTTGTACTGTGTCTCGTTTATAAAGGGTAAATAGTAGAGAATGATCTTAGTCCTAACAACTACTTTACCTTCTCCATAAAAACCGAATAGTCTAGATGCCCCATGTGAAACGGGCAAATGGTTGGGCAAATGAATGGACCACTTTTCCCAACTGTAGCTTTTAAAAATGTTTTTTTAAATCACGGGACAATTCTGTCAGTTCCTATCCATGCATTTTGAAAATGATCAAACCCACCAGGAATTTATTAGTGAATGAATTAGATGTCGGCATATTAAAAAAGAATAGACAGAAAGGTATGTGATTAAAGCACGTATTTTTTCCTTACCATAGACGTCCACATGAAATGACTTTTCAGCAGTTCCAGCAACATTGGTTGCATGACACGTATATGTTGCTGAATCAGAAACCTGTGCTCGAGGGATATGAAGAAATTGTCCTTTATTAATATAAAGTGCTTGTGAGCTGGATATGACTGGTTGGCCATCCTTATACCAAGTAATAGCAGGCATCGGCAGTCCCCTTGTTTCACATTCCAGTTTAATTATGCTCTTGATCAATGCTGATACTTCTGTGGTGACATTCCCTCCTTTAATAGTAGGTGGAACTATAAAGGATTTCAGAACAGAAACAAGTTTTCTAAGCTTTAGCATCTGCATCAAATTCTTAAATGTTGTAGATGTTTAAATAATGCATTTAAAGTATTTAGGAGGGGCGCCTGGGTGGGTCAGTCATTAAGCGTCTGCCTTTGGCTCAGGTCATGATCCCAGGGTCCTGGGATCAAGCCCCACATCAGGCTCCCTGCTCAGCGGGAAGCCTGCTTCTCCCTCTCCCACTTCCCCCTGCTTGTGTTCCCTCTCTCGCTGTCTCTCTCTGTCAAATAAATAAATAAAACCTTTAAAAAAAATAAAGGATTTAGGAATTAAAGACAATTAGGAAGTCTATGATTTATCTACTGATTATAAATTGCCTGTCTTTTCAATCTTTATCACCCTCTTCTTGGGTTTCAGATTTCAGTAAAAGCAAAAAGTCACAGTTTCAGTTTCAGGGGTTCATTTAAGTCCAATAGATCATATTACAGTAACTAAGAAAGTTATGTTTAACAAACAAAGCAAAACAAAATAAAAGCCCACTTAAAGTAGATAGAATACATTTGACAGCAGGCCAAGGGAACAAAAATGTCAGATGTACATTTGTACAGATGTACATTTGTACAGATGTACAGGTACAACTGCATGCCCTCTCCCCGCAAAATACTAAAGGTCTAAGTGCCTTCAGAACCAGCTACTGGGGGGCGCCTGGGTGGCTCAGTCATTAAGCATTTGCCTTCAGCTCCGGTCATGATCCCAGGGTACTGGGATCGAGGCCCACATTGGGCTCCCTGCTCGCCTGGAAGCCTCCTTCTCCCTCTTCCACTCCCCCTGCTTGTATTGTATTCCCTCTCGCTGTCTCTCTCTCTGTCAAAAAAAAAAAAAAAAAAAGAAAAAAGAAAAGAAAAGAAAAAAAGAACCAGCTACTGGAAATAGCCGTGGAAGCTTTAACTTCTGCTTCTTACTGGTTTTTGTTTCGTTGTTTTTGGGTTTTGGGGGGGGGGGTTTGTTTGTTGGTTTATTTGTTTTAGCTGCCAAGAGTTTATTCAGAATACTTAACTTTACTCATCTAATTGGCTACATGTGTATCTTCCATAATTCAGCAACCACATTCCTGGCCACTCACACCACATGAGAACTCTGGTGTTGGAAAAACAACTCAAGTGGCTCAATCCCTGCTACATCCTTTGACTGTGGTCATTCCAGGATTGTGCTATAACTGCAACAAGTTAAAAGAAATCAAATGGCATGTGCCTGAACTGGGAGTGCCTTAATATTATTTCATTAAACTTTTATTTTAGAATAGGATATGTTATAGAATGTTTTTCTTATGGCTGGACTAGGATTATTTGTTTTAGGAGGAAGATCCCAGAGGTAAAATAACTTTCTCACCAGATCATATCAAAGGTACAAATTATCAGCATGACTTATCATGATCATGTTAACCTCAATAATCTGGTTACAGTAGCTTTTCCTAGGTTTCTCCACTGTAAAGTTGCTCTCCTTTTCCCCTTTTTTGGGAAAGGAATCACTCTTTCCAGCCCATACATACGGGGTGGGGAGTTATGTTCGACTTTTTTTTTTTTAAGATTTTAATTTTTATTTATTTGACAGAGAGAGACACAGCAGAAGAGGGAACACAAGCAGGGAGAGTGGGAGAGGGAGAAGCAGGCTTCCTGCCGAGCAGGGAGCCCGTGGGGGGCTTGATCCCAGGACACTGGGATCATGACATGAGCCGAAGGCAGACGCTTAACAACTGAGCCACCCAGGTGCCCCTATGTTCGACTTCTTGAGAGAAGAATACCTACATAATCTATTTGGAATTATTCTCTATAATTTTGTTTCTCCTCCCCAGTTTGTTCACTTATTTAACAACTTATTTTTATCAGTATGAATTCATGGAAACTTCTTTTATACTTTGGGTTATAATCTAATACTATAGTATTTAATTTGTTGTTCAAATTTTTCCAGTTTTGACCACTGGAAGCTATTTCATTTGGTTCCTATGTTTCTTTGACATATCCATGTCATTTTACTATCTTGATACTTTCTTATTTTCTGGCTCTACTACATGCTGCAGGCTCATCTTATATACTCCCTGCCCCAGTCTTAGAATTAACCATTTCTCTAGGAAAGTTCTGTCTTCTTTTAGTGGAAAAGGATTTTAGAAAACAAGAGCTGGGTGCTGAATAGAGTACCTTAATATTTTCTAATAATCATTCTTAGAACCAGCTCACAGCGACAAACATTCACCTACACATTTTTTTGTCACACATAATTTAAGGAAAGATCTACTACACTGTGAGGTAAATGTGGTGGTAGAGTAATTTTCTTATCAAGTGGTTTAATATATAGCTCAGGGAAACCAACTATGGTTCACAGGCCAGGCATGGAGATGCTGAGTTAAGAATAGTTTTTACATTTTTAAATGGGTGGAAAAAAATCAAAATAATACTAACAATATTTTGTGACGTGTAAAAATTATATGAAATTCAAACGTGGGTGTCCGTAAAATTTTATTGGGATATAGTCACACCCATTTGTTTACATATTGTCTATGGTTACTTTCTCTCTCTAATAACTGAATTAGGTAGTTACAAAAATAGCAAATATGTATTCTCATTGCTTCTCACTGCTGCTCAGCTCACCATAAATTTAAGTGACACAATTATAACTCAATAGCATTTCAAGTTGCCATGCATATCACCATACCATGATATTTTATTTTATTTTTATTATCAGTAAGTACCTCTCACATCAAAAGAAGAAAAGAAAAGAAGACTTTAAAATTCACATTTTTAAAGCATAACGCAGTGTGGATTATTTTGTTATAAATCAAATGGCAAAGCATTGTTTTTTTTTTAAATCATTCTATAGCTGTTCTGAAAGATTACAATATACACTAATACTACTAGACTAAGCACTTGTCACATTACTTCCAATTCAAAACAACAGTTGGAAAAATTAGAAAATGTAAAATGGACTGACTCATAACAGAACTTCTTCACAAAAATAAAAAGTCAAAATGAGGCTACAATCAAAATAAGTTTCTCAGTGGTCATATGTTCGCCAAGCAAGAAAAGCCATTTACCAACAGTAATTTAATTAAAATCAGGGATGATTAGTCTGTAGTCACAGAAATGTGTCCAGAGAAATTTTAAATCTTTGTTTAAGATTATGAGCCTTTCCATGAGAACAATTGCTTGAAGAGTAGGGAACACTGGGAGCAACATTAATAGTTAATTTTTTTTATTTTTTTATTTTTTAAAGATTTTATTTATTTATTTGACAGAGACAGAGATAGCAAGAGCAGGAACACAAGCAGGGGGACAGAGAGAGGGAGAGCAGGCTTCCTGCCAAGGAGGGAGCCCGATGTGGGACTCGATCCCAGAACCCTGGGACCATGACCTGAGCCGAAGGCAGACGCCTAATGACTGAGCCACCCAGGCGCCCAGTTAATTTTTTTTTAAAGATTTTATTTATTTATTTGACAGAGAGAGAGACACAGCAAGAGAGAGAACACAAGCAGGGGGAGTGGGAGTGGGGGAACCAGGCTTCCCGCCGAGCAGGGAGCCCGATGTGGGGCTCGATCCCAGGACCCTGAGATCACGACCTGAGCCGAAGGAAGATGCTTAACGACTAAGCCATCCAGGCGCCCCCAGTTAATTTTTTTTTTTTAAAGGCAACTTTTCTGAATAGTATTCTTGGCCCCTGACAAATTAACAGATGTTACTGATACTGCTTTTTGTTTGAGGAATCAATGCCAAATTTGAAGAAACTGAAGAATTAGCCTCTAAGAATAGTCTGCATGGAACGACTAGAGACAAAAATATTTTCAAAGAAGTTAAAAAACAAACAAACAAACAAAAACACGAATTCATTACAACCTGAAGTGGAATCTGCTAAGATACAGTGCAAGTGATGGTGATAAAAATATATGTGGGGCAGGAAAAGGCTTAGACAAATTCATAAAGCTTATTAAAATGTAAGGTTTAAAAGTCTATATTCCTTGCATTATTTGTCAGCAAGCCCTCCGTGTAAAATATTCATATGTTAACAACCAGAAGTGTCCATGGTATCTTTTATCTGCCCTTATGGACTTGAAAATCATCAATTTCATGAATTTTTGCTACGTGTAGAAACTGAATATAAAGACTTGTCCTACCATAGAGCAGTTCAGTGCTTTAATGGTGGTAAAGTTGTATTTTTTAATTTTTTGAGCTCAGGGCTGAGACTATTTTTTCTGAATGAAAAGAATTGTCCTCAAACACTATTACTGAATACCATTGAGTGATTTTGGAAACTAGTTTTGCTATAAGCTTGATAATGTTTCTTAATGAATTCAACCTAAAATTACCAGACCAAAACAGCACTTAAATGCAAAACTTATACTATGGTAGTCATTTTGTTTGAATCACAATTAATGTCAAACTGCTTCATAAATTTCCCATGCTGTCAAACAAAATTGAGATCTCCATTCCCTACAGATTTGCTGTGGATATATTTTCTGAGCTCAAATTTCAGTTTCAGCAATGTTTGTCAGACCTTGATACAAATACAAAGGAAATTTCTACATTCGAAGTTCAGTTATCTCTGAGAATGAGGACCTTCCAACCAACTTTCAATTGGAATTGTTTAATCTGTGGTATGGCATGCTAAAAGTCAATTTATCAAAAGAATATAAGGGAATTCTATAAATGCTTTCTAAGCAATGAATATGGTCAATTAAAGTAACATGTTCACAAACTGATATTGGTATTTGACAGTACATATCTGCATGAAAAGACATTTTCCAAGAGGAAATACATAAGATCTCATTATAGGTCAACATTAACAGATGAACATTTGCAATCAATTTTGGTGAGAGGGATCACTAACTTTGACCTTCAATTAATAAAATTTTATCCCCCCAAAAGAATTCCATTCTTCTCATTAGTAGATTTGTAATTATAAAAAAACTTATAATTTTTAAAATTACTAGAAAAAGGAATTTCATCAATAGACAATTGGTAGAAATTTATTTCTACTTTGATATATAAGTACCTACATAATAGCCTTGATTTTGTCTCATGGTCTGCAAAATCCAAAATATTTACTATCTTGCCCTTTATAAAAAAAGGTTTGCCAAGTCCAAGATAAGTAATTAATACAAATTTAAGCTACCATTTTGAAATCTTAAGGAAGAGCATTTAATTCAGATTTAAAATTTTAATTTTGTTTTAAGGCTATTTATGTCATATGTTAATCTATAAATGCATATCAAACTTCTGGTTCAAATTGCCTAAATCAGCTGGCAATTAGTTAGATGATACATTAATGAAAGCAAGAACATAGGTTCAAATAAATCCTTATTCTTCATGAATGTTTTACAAAGGCATATCATTTGCACTGAAAAGGAGCTATTTAAAAATTTTGCATTTATGAATTTGACAAAAATTACTCAAAGAACATTTCTGATTGACATCTACTGCTTAAATTTGCCAATAAATAAATGTCACTTCCTATTTCAGTTTAATTCATATATACTTTTTTGAGACCTTCTATTTGAGGGAGGTTGTTACGGATAAAGGTTATGAACACACTGCACATTAATATGCACCGCACATATATACTCAAAGACTTTTGTACACTCTGGGCAGGCTCTCAGACTTCCTAAACTCAAACACAAACCTCAGGTTAAAAATCTTTGCCTCTGAACTAATAGCTGTCAGTTTACACGATCTCCCCATAGGATATTAAAAGCTCTTTTATTTCCTTCCTTCTTTCACATCTTTCCCCTCCCTCTTCCCCCACCTCTTATTTTTTCACTCTTAGTTCATCTCCATTTCTTTCCTTATTCAGGTACAACATGCATTTCTGCCTTTCGAGGGCATCACCTGTTTTGTCCTCGTGTTAGTACGTAAATAAGGAAAACAAATGAATCAACTGTGGTGTGAAACACATTATCAATCTGAAATCTACATAAATATTCCTCACAGTTAGCCCAAATATGGCATCTGTTTCATTCATTCTTAGGAATAAAAGCTTTTTCATAAGTGAAATAAAATAAGCTTAAGATTACCCACTTAAGATTACTAAAAAAAAAGAAGCACAGACAAGCTTGCTAGAAAGGAAATGCACTATTTCCTGAATTATAATACTCAAAACCTCACAATGTTGTAATGTCTTTCAACTCAGACAATCCTAGAAAATTTAATCACTATAGATACCTTTCTTCTGGGTGCCTTAGGGCATCATACAGAGTGAACAAGAGGATCTGAAATAAAAGAACCCAAGTTCTATGGAAATAAGTGTCTTACTGAATCACCAAAATGTATTCATCATAGACCCTGGCAACAATACAACAATGTAGAGAAGACTACTCAAAAGCTTAGGGGAAAATTTGCACCTATTATTTAAATGTCTGGTTCTGGTAGGAGGCCAATGGTAGCAATAACACTGTTTAACTTGGATTCATGATTGCCAATCTTTCAGTAATGTTACTCTTTTTTGGAGGGTGTGTCTTTTTATGACTGAATTCTTCCAAGGCTTCTATTTATAGATAGAAATGATTTAAAAGCATGCATTAAATAAAATCTCTTTGATTCAAGAGAGCTATTCAAATTTTATATAAAGACACTAACATTAAAAAAGGGAAATTTCAAATCCAATGAAGTTATATAGAAATCAGGCTAGTAAGACAATGCAATGACCAAGTAAATAATGAAAAACGAGTAACATTTATTAAACTCTTACTTTAAGCCAGGTAACCCAGTAAGTATCTAGCTTTTGATCCTCACAATGACACTATTTTTTTAAAAGATTTTTTATTTATTTATTTGAGACAGAGAGAGAGAGAGAGAGAGCACATGAGCAGGGGGAAAGGCAGAGGGAGAGGGAGAAGCAGGCTTCCCGTGGAGCAGGGAGCCCGATGTGGGGCTCGATCCCGGGACCCTGGCATCATGACCTGAGCCGAAGGGAGATGCTTAACCATCTGAGCCACCCAGGTGCCCATCACAATAACACTATTAAGTAGGTGCTATTATTATCCCCATTTTACAGATGAGGAAACTGAAGATCAAAGGGTTGTGAAACGTGTCCAAAGTCATAAAGCTAGTGAGTGGCAAAAGCTGGATCTCAACTCATCTACCTGTCTCAGAAGCACAAGTTCTTATTACTGACTAGACCAGTGCTGTCCAATAGAAACACAATGCTAACCATATATATAATACAAATTTTTCGAGTAGCCATGCTAAAAAATTTGAAAATAAACAGAGGAAATAAGTTTTCATAATATATTTTATTTAGCCCATTATATACAAAATACCATCATTTCCAGTTTTATTCAATGTAAAATTATTAATTAGATATATTTTCATATTAAGTCTTTGATATCTGGTCTATATTTTATACTTACAGCTTGTGTCAATGTGGACTAGCCACATTTCCAGTGCTCAACAGCCTCCTGTGGCTAGTGGTTACAGTACTGGACAGTGTATCACTAGACCATTCATTCATTCATTTAGCAAACATTTCTTGAGAGCTACCGTGTATCAAAGTAGGGAACCAGCAAAATAAGGCCCTGCTCTTGTGAAGTTTAGCTTCCTTGGAGACAAACAGCAAATAGGTAAATAAACCCATAACTGAGCAGTAACTTATCAGACAGTGATATGTGTTATGACTGGGTGACTGACTGCTTGGATTGGGAAGATCCTGTCAAAAGGTGATATTCCTGAAGTAACTAAAATTTCTTGAGTATCATACACAGTGGAGGGACCGAAATTAGTGCAGTAAGTAAAACCACAATAAGCATGACTGGCCTATTGAGTTCTGTTCCTTTCTATTGGGTAATTCTTTGTGCCTGCACATAATGTTCATGTGCCTTCCTATGACTCTGAGTACTAAAAAAAAATGACTTTGGAATTCACCTTCCTCAGGTGGTATTGAGACTTTTAGTGAAATGAGGGCTAACTCCTGTGGTGGGAACTTAACTGGAAGGGAAGGGCGTCACAAATATAAGGCATTTAAAATATCACCATGCAGGGGCACCTGGGTGGTTCAGTCGTTAAGTGTCTGCCTTCGGCTCATGTCATGATCCCGGGGTCCTGGGATCGAGCCCCACATTGGGTTCCCTGCTCCACGGGAAGCCTGCTTCTCCCTCTCCCACTCCCCCTGCTTGTGTTCCCTCTGTCGCTTTGTCTCTCGCTGTCAAATAAATAAATAAAATCTTAAATAAATAAATAAATAAAAAATAAAATATCACCATGTGGTCAGAATAAAGGCCAAGATGGTATGAAAAGAGAACAATTGAAAGGTCTGCATGCCACTGACTTCATTCAATTCATGCATTTCAACTCTTTTTAGAGGGTTTTTTTTTTTAACCCTTTTAAGGAGATAAACATTTGGTTTATTATATAGTAATCAAATAGGAAATACCAGCCCTCTTGAGTGACATCAACTGAAAATCACTACAATTCTCAAAGAAATCCTTACTTCATGACAAAATGCATTAAAACTGGATGCAATGTCCTACTCTAAAACACATAAGATAGGCTCTTGCTTCTAAAATAAGTAGCATTCCAGGGGCTCCTGGGTGGCTCAGTCGTAAAGCATCTGTCTTCGGCTCATGTCATGATCCCAGGGTCTTGGGATCAAGCCCCGCATCGGGCTCCCTGCTCAGCGAGAAGCCTGTTTCTCCCTCTCCCACCTCCCCTTGTTTGTGTTCCTTCTCTCACTGTGTCTCTCTCTGTCAAATAAATAAATAAAATCTTTAAAAATAAATAATTAAATAAAATAAGTAGCATTCCAAATTATTCAGTATTGAATAAAAGAACAGTTAATATTAAACCCTTCTTTTCAAGTTTTTTTTTTTTTTTTTTTTTAGGGATCGAGAGAGCACATGCGTACATACAATCTCACAAACCTGAGATCATGATCTGAGCTGAAATCAAGAATCAGACGCTTAAGCGACTGAGCCATCCAGGAGCTCCTTCTTTTCAATTTATAGTGAGGATTGATAATAACAAAAAGCATAAGAAAATCACACTTACTGTAGATAGTCAGTTTTATGTCCTTGGCTTGTTTGCCAACTGCATTGGACACAGCACACTGGTAGCGCCCCTTGTCACTTCTTCGTGCATCCTTTAAATGCAAAACTTGTCCCCTGTCTAGAAGTTCAATGTTAGGATCCTCTAAAAATAAAGGCCTAGAAAAAAATAAATTTTATTCTGTGGTTCCATTTTTATTTTCCTATGTTTCCTCTCTTATTGGGCACAACAAAAATCGTTAATCATAGGAGTTTAAAAATATGAATCAAAGTTGTTTTTTTCTGTATGAATCTAAAAGAAATGCAATGATGTGATTAGTACTCCTATTTAGAAAAATGGAATTATTAAAGCACTTTACTAACGAAAGTTAGATAATTATTACTTTGAGATGAAAATTCCCTTCATGTCAAACTTAATTGTTGAATATTAATAGAAACCTGGTAGTGTCATTATTTGTTTCAGTCTTCCTTCTCCGTATTTTCCTTCTTTTTTGTTTGCATAGCTAAAATTTCTATCATCAGTTAGTAAAGTAAAACTAAGAGTATAGGAGCTTGAGGCAAAGCAATATTATTGTTAAGCCAATATCATCATGTACCTGGAAAAGTATTCACAATAGAATGAATAGTTACTACTTCCTAAAGGCAATGATCATGCCAACTTTTCTAAAAAGCAGATATTGTAACAAATATAAATGCTTTCATATATAATCATAAATACTCAAAGATATTTATGCCAGAAGCAGCTCCTCTCTAGTTGTCAAGGAAGTCTTTTTCTACTATGTAGAGTCATTTATTGACTCACTTTACATAACTGGCAGCAGCTTTATGTGATACTTGAAACATGGTTATTAAAGTCTACAATATCCTATGGTTCATACCTTTAAAATCCACTGATCTTCTTTCAGGAAGACCCATAGCTAGTTTTTAAAAATTTGCAGTGACTTAGCCATGATAAATAATTAGATGCACTGGTCTATTAAAAGCCATGAGTCAGACTACACGATTAAATGGAAGCACATTTAATCATCTACAGAAGCACCCTTCACTATTTCTTGGTATGACACTTTGTAGGAAGTTCTCAAAAGCTAAGAGAATAAAGTACCTTAGTTTAATGCATCTTAACTGTTTAAAGGAAGTGAATACTTGATAATGTTACTCAAATTTAAGTAACTTTAAAACTTGTATTGATTGTTAATTATGCAAGTAACATAAAAATTTAAACAAAAAAGTATTATAATAAGAAAAGGTCCTCTTGATTTATTACCCCTAATGTGAGTCTTCTATCTAGACATCTCACCATTGTAAGTTTGGTTTGTATTCTTCAACATGTTTTTTTCTAAACATTTTCACTCTTAAACGTCTTCCCAAAAGAATCTAGTTTGTAAATGGTATTGCTTTCTTCTACTTCTCTTTTCACTTAGCAATAGCTGTAGAGATATTTTTGGTACCTACAGCTTGATCTTACTCTTTTTAATTGCTGCACAGTATTTCACAATATGACTATGCTGTAAGTTTTCTACCCATCTCCTAATGTTGGGTATTAGGCAGTTTTCACTTTTCTGCCACCACAGTGTTTTAGGAATATTACCTACTGTGGTACAAGCCCTCCTGTGGATCCGCGTGAATTCTTACTTCTCTCTCCTAAATCCTGAAAGTGTATTTGCTGCATTACAGCATAAGGGCATTCAAATTTTAATAGATATCAACAAATAGCCTTACAGAGTACTAATTTACATTCTCTGCAACATAGTATTACATCCTGATTTCCCACACTCTAGCCAACCCTTGACATTGTTCAAACCTTTATATATTTATTTATACACTTATTTATTTGCCAATCTGACCTGATTTTTGTTTATATTCTCCAAATTATTGAGAGTGAGCCTCTTTTTCTTTTTTCTTCCAAGTTTTATTTAAATCCCAGTTAGTTAACATACAGTGTAATATTTGTGTCACATGTAAGATTAAGTGATTCATCACTTACATACAACACCCAGTCCTCATTATAACAAGTGTCCCCCTTAATACCCATCATCCATTTAACCCATCTCCTGGCCCACCTCCCCTCCAGCAACCTTGTTTGTTCTCTATAGTTAAGAGTCAGCTTTATTGTTAGCCTCTCTTTCTTCCCCCTCTATGTTCATCAGTTTTGTTTCCTAAGTTCTACATATGAGTGAAATCATATAGTATTTGTCTTTCTCTGACTGACTTATTTCATTAGCATAATACTCTCTAGAGCATCTTTTAATACATTTATTGCTTAACTACAAATTTTTAAATTGCCAGTTTATATCCTCCATTCATTTTTCTCTTGTCTTTTTTATTGATTTATAAAGAAGTTTGCATACTTTACTTATACATAGTTGCATACTTTATTCTATACAATGCAAATCTTTACTCTTAAGTCTTAGACACCTGCTCTCAAAAACCATAATAATACTTGAACTGTGACCATGCTGTGAAAAATAAGCTCTCAAGAACAATATGAATCACTGCAGCTGTATCAGTGTGGGCAAACCTCAGTAGCCCTTGAACATGAAGTCTGGGAAGTATCTATTGCTCTTCTGTGACTGTTCCTTTTTCTACATTTATAGAACTAGCTTAAGTATTCATCTTGTCATAAAAATTTTCTTTTTTCGTAAGTCAAATAGTTCCATGTAAAGGCAAAATTATCTGCATTTGAAGCTTACATTTTTCATTTTTTATTCCAAGCCTTTGGGCAGAGTATTTAGTGTACAGTAAATTTGAGTGCCTCTATGTTTCTAAAATAAGTTTCTGGCATTTATAAAGTTCTTATAATTCATAAGAATAAAAGGTATTACAAGACTTTGAGACAAGTTTTTGAATAATATTGTTTTTCCTTCATGTTCATTTAATAATATTTGTGTTTAAAATAATTGAAAGGGAGAAAATCCATAAGCATTTACACATGTATTTCCTATCAGTTGGACCCTTGCAACAAATAGAGAAAGGGTACTCACTTGCCATCTTTGAACCAGTGAATAATGGGGAAAGGGGTGCCTTTGACTTGGCATTCGAGGGTGATGTCATGGTTGAGGACAACAGAGACTTCATTTGGGGAGCTGGCACCTATTATGGTGGGTGGGACTTGAACAAAACATTTTATCATGAAAATCTATGACTTCACAAAAAAGTGGGGGGTAGGAAGAGCAGATTATTATTGACTTCTACAGTATTTCAATAAGATTTTAATATTACAAATAAAATAACACACAACAATACTTTTCATATTGCATCTGTGGACCCACCCAAATGCTAAATTTAAATATAGGAACACATTCATGAAAGATTCACTAGCAGGACAATTACCTGCAAAAACTAACTCATTTTGAGGAGTGCAAAAGGAGTTGAGAATATAAATGAGCAGTGAAGCTCATATAATGCAATTTATTACTGTTATACATTTTAGATAACAAATGGCATCAACATTAATTTTATAATGTTCAAATTCTACATATTATAACATAGTGCTGTTTGAAGTATATTACCCTTATTTCTTTTAAAGGGCCTCTATGCTACAATTGGATAGAAGACCTGTGGAAATGACTATGCTAGTTTTTCTTCTCAGAATTACTAAAATATTGAAGAATTCTTGTACGCTTCCCTGACTTTGAAATCCTCTCCCTTCATATCATGTTAAGATGTTTGGCCTTCATCTTCAGGGCAATGACCAACAACCAAAGTAGCTCCCTCAGTAGAGGAGGGGTGTGATCAGATTTTTGTTTTAAGACCACATTGGCTGGGGGATGAAGAATGGATTTGAGTGGCAAAGAGTGGATGAAGGGGAGCAGTTCAGAGGTTACTACATTAATTTGGCTTATAAATGATGATACTTTCACAGTTAGAAATGAAAGGAAGTAGATAGTTCAACATTGGATTAGGAAGTAGACTTGACAGGATGTAGATACATTTAAGGAGTTGGGGAGAGGTAGATGGAAAGAATGAGTGCTAGGTTCTAGCAGAAGCAAGTGGGTGGATGGACATGTTTTGCACTGTGATGGGGATCACTGAAGATGACCCCAGATGAACAGATGTTCACTGAGACCTTTCTGTTTGATATGCCCCGAAGACATTGAGTTAAGACACTGTGGAAAAGATGAGATATATATTCTTAGAGCTCAGGGAAGAAGTCTGAGCTGGAAATAAAAATTTGGGAGTCATCAGCACACAGAATTCAAAGTAAATGAATGCCAAGAGAAATAATGCCAGTGTGACTAATGATAGAAAAAGATTACTTAGTTTGTTTTTTATAGCCTGTACTTAAATATTATAAGAATAATTTTGGTAGAGGAAATGCAAAGTATTTCAGGCTCTGAGAAGACTAATGAGAGGGATTATTTTTATGCTGAAGCAGCTTAAAAATGGTTATTTGAATGCAGCATCATTCCCAGACTTAGAAACATATGCCCATATGGATGAACAAAATATTGAAAAGGGTGGAAGTCATTTTATCACAAAGTAAACTTTAATTGGCAAATATAATTTCATAAACTAAAATTATAAAATTTTAAATTTATGAGTACTATTAAAATTTTCTAAATGTCTTATATCTCAATTCCTCTACCCACACTCAGAATTTTCCCCTCTTAATTAGGATCAGGGCAGAGGTGATTTAGTTATGAGTTAATTAGAATTGCAGGGAAAGGTGCATTTGCTACTTTTCTCCAGTTCAAGTTACAATCTAGCAGCTTCATGTGTCAAGAGCATTAATGAGTTTTACTCTGCATCATCCTGTATAATTACTTCCCAGAGAATTTCCTGCCTACCTAATGGGAGAAATCAACAAGAGTAGTAATTTATTATTTTATGCATAAGATAGTACCAAATATCCACAGACATCTCTATGATAAATAATAAAAAACTTAAAATATTCTATAACATATGATTCCGGTTAACCAATATTAAAGACAAAAATAATGAAAGAGTGAAACAAATGATATTTCTCTTTTCAATTTTTTAATCTCTTTGCTCTTTCATAACTGTCAGCTCCATCCTATTATAAGAAACGCATCTGAAAATTGTAGCATTTTTAAAAGACTGTTTCCCTTACCTAACACATCGATGTTAAAATACTTCTGAGAAGTGCCTGCAATATTAACTGCTTTGCAGGAATATCTTCCTGCATCCTCTGGAGTGACTTTGAAGAGCTTTAATATCTTCCCATTGTTCACAATCTGAGTAGTGCTGCTTTCAGTCACCTTCAAAGGCCAAAATGGTCAGTGTTATTTCCAATCCCAATACAAATGCACAATTAGGAATTGACGCAGAAGTTTTATATCATTATTAATAAGAAAGTCACATTTGAATGATTTATTTCAGAGGCAGAGGCAAGGAATTATACATATTCTGATGTCTTCATTTACCTGGATGTCATCTTTGTACCACATAATGATGGGAGAAGGAGTACCTTCAACTTCACAAAAGAGATTGGTCAGCTGATTGACCAACACAGATACGTTTGTTATTTGTTCTTTATCTTTAATTACTGGAGGAACTGCAAAAAGAGGAGTCATGGCTAGATAATTTTGTAATAAATGTTACTTATGACGTTTCTTTACACAGGCCTTTAGAAAGCAAATTCTAAGATATCTGATAGCTAGAAAGGCTGGTCATATTTAAGCACATGCCTTAACATAAAAGGAAAAATCTTGACCAATATATGTATAAATAACTCTTATTAAAGTTTTACTTTAATTAACAGTTCAGAGTTTTGAAGTGAGGATAAAACTTAGGATAAATTTAAGGGAGAAACTAGTTATTCTGCATACCACTCAAAATGTAAACTGCTAGGGTCTTAATGAAGTCACGAGAGGGACTCACTACTTTGCTGATGGAAGTGCATATTGACCAGTGTCTATGGAAGTCAATAACCATGAAATTTTAAAATGAACATAACCTGTGACTGATGCAAAATGACCAATGTACAAATATTTCATTAAAGTGTTACTTATAATAACAAATAATTGGTAACATCTAAATGTTCACCATTAATAGATGAAGGTTAAGGAAATCATGGCATAGCCATACAGTGGGATGCTATATAGGTATAAATAAGAGTTAGGAATAATGAATAATCCCCAAGATAGATATTTTAGTAAAATAGACAAGGTGTAGAGTAATGGATACAATGTTCTTCTATATATATATGTACCTTTTTATACACAAAAAGAGGATAAAATATATATTCATATTTCCTTGTTACATATAAAATATCTCTGGGAAAATACACGTACACACACACACACACACACACACACACAAAGTTAAATTTCTTTGCCATTAGGGAGGGTAAGTAGATAGCTTAGCTTAGGTCATAAAACTTTTTGACTATTCTACTACTGAATTTTAAATAAAGTCACAATAAAAAATTACATGAAATTTTAAATCAATCAATTAACCAATGCAATCAGATTATCAATTTCCTTTTGATAACATTCTATTCACATTAATATTAAATAATACTACATTGAAAGAATAACTTACAAATATTAAGACAGAAAATGTCACATATTCAAGTATATGATTTTGGTATTTTATCTATGTTTACCATGGACTTTGAGGTTATATTTTTTTTCTGTGGTTCCAGCTTCATTGACTGCCACACAGATGTAGTCCCCATTGTCAGAGGGTGTAACAGAAGCAATAACCAACAATGTGCCATCTTCCAAAACAGAAATACCAGGCTCTCTGCCCGTCAGCTCCCTACCATTCCATATCCATTTGATGGTTGGTTTGGGGGTCCCTAAACAAGAAATCAGAGTTTTGTGGTATTTTATAATAAAATTAGTAATCATTATTAAATACATTGAGAAGAAACAAAAACTTTGTTATGACTATAATTTGTACTCTAAGGTACTATGCTACTCTCAAGATATTTCTCCTGGCATGAAATTTCAAAGAGATTATGGTATTTAATGCCTCTAATTTCTGATCAGTCTCAAGAGACCTGTGATCTCTACTGTAGACTTCGAGCAAGTTGTCTTTATCAAGACTTTCAGAAGACAGTAAGCAAACCAAAGCATTTTCTTGTGTGAGTTCATGGTAATTAGTGGGGAAAAAACTATATTGATCAAAATGAAGAGAGTTTGGGGGTAAAAATAAATGAAGAACAAAAAGCAAGAGGCTATCACAGGAATACAACATAAAGATTGCCCAACCAAGTAGGGTCATAAGTGCAGAAGCGATGCTTTATATAGTAGAGATGAGGAAATTTTACTACTAACACATTTGGTGATCTCATGCTGTTAAACAAAGGACAATAGGAACAATTCTTGACTTTTTATACTGAAAAGAAAATTGGGAAAGCAGAGAGCAAGACTGATTTCCTAGATTTATTTATGAATAAGTGGAAATGATGTGCTGATGAGTGGAAGTGATAAAACCATCTTGAAGTATGTAATAGAGCCAAAAGCACATACTGGAAATAAACAAACATTAATTCTATATTAAGAATGTATTTATTTAGCAAACGATGTGTCAGGCACTAGTCTAAGTACTTTCAAAATTTAATTAATACCTATAAAAATAAAAAGAAAGGATATCAAATTAATGTGGTTGCCTGACATTGTTAATAATCTTATATTAAAGGACAATAAAAAATATTAAAGTACTGGCATCCAAGTACTTTAATCCAAGACAATTACAAAAGAATGGCAGAATATATAAAACATGTGGCTAAGGCTAAACTGAAATTGAGTTAAGGACTTATCAAAGTGACTATGAAAGTTGTATTTATGAGGAAAAAAAATAAAACAAAAAGATTGGCCTATTTCATTGTGCTAACAGTAAAAAGCTGACTGATGAGAAAGAGAAGGTGAACAGATGGACTACAGTTTTCTATGTTGTCAAAGAAAAGAAAGGGGTATAATCATTGCTTCATTTCTTCACATGCCACTCATTCCTTTATGCATTTCAATCAGACTTCTCAATGAATGCTTGTTGAGTGAGTAAATGAAAAATTAAACAAGTGAGCAAAAGAAGTTGTATTATCTTTAACTTATAAATGGTGGAACCATCATGTACAAGATGAAATTTGTTGCACAAGACAATGAAAAGGCATGTAGCTACTTTAAATGAACCTAAGAATTATAACCCAGGTGACAATGGAGAACCTAAGAGGTGGTTTTTCAGAGTGTAAAAGGCAAGTCAAAACAGCTGGGAAAAGGGAAGTCTAAGCCAGCGCTGGAGTCTGGGATCCAACAGAGAGCAAAGAGCAACAGTGCTACTGGTAGCGATCCAGAGGCATCGAATACTCATTGCAAATACCTGAACTTAAACCCTCGAAGGGTCTCCTCTCCAGGCCTTGCCTCCCCCCTCACTGCTATGGGGATAGTTACTGATAATTATCTTGATACGTGAAAAGCTTGTTTAAGTTCTCTTGTAATGCTGGTAGAAAAAAACCATTGGTGAGAGCCACTGTGGAGAGATGCAAAATCTTGCTACAGAAGCAGGAACAGCCATGAGACCCTTCATCTGCTGCTGCCTCCAGGAACAATCGCTAAGAGGCCTTTGTGGGAGCACTGATGGTACCAGCTGCATGGAGGTGATGGAAAGAATACTGTCTGGAATTTGCCAGAACTGCTGTAGACCTGTTGAGTCACTGTGGATGAAAGCAAACATGAAAAAGAGGACGTTCTGAACCACCTACTTACTTCTGAACTTACTCTGGCATCCAGAGTAAGGCTGATAGTGACAATGCCTCTTTCACATCCCCCTGAGGGAAAATAGTAACAGTTTCCTGCCCGTAAACATGGGGGGATAGAAAGCCCAGAAATTCAGGGAGGTAAAAGGGGTCTGGATAAGCCCCAGAGTGTCAAGTTAGAACCTGAGCTTTAGGATTACCAGTAGAGGGTAAATCCAAGAAAAAGGGTTTCTAGAAGAGCAGTATCCAGAACAAACAGGGGGTTAGTCCTAAATCATACCTCTGAGTGAGATAAATGCAGAAAATTCTGAATAGCTCTAGCTATCACATTTTAAAGAGAAATCCTATCAAAACCGAATGAACTAAGAAGTGACAGGAAGGAGCCTGAATGACTTGGGAAACACAGTAGATAGGGCAAGCTTGGAAGAACAGAAGGCTTTTCCACTGAAGTAAATAAAACACCTGTGAGGCAAAAACACCTATTCAAAGAGCTGTTATTTAAAAGAAGGATTAATGCCCAAATGTTATAACAAGGACTGACAAGTGGATCTTTTCAAAAAGATACTTTGGGTTCAACAGAGAATTCTGGAATAATATAACATTATGCTAATGCCCATACGTCCAAGGACTACACACCTTTTGCAGGACATGGAAATGCAATGCGTTCATTGGCCACTCTTTCTTGGAATGGAGTGTTATATGGAGGTTCTAGGTCTTCTAGTGTAGGTAGTTCTATTAGAAAAATAAATGCATTATCATAGGCTTTCCTTAAGCAATATCAAACTCTCTTGAAGCATCATCCACCAGCTACACTGGTGAACTGCTATCTTTCCTGATTCTTCTCCTAAATATGACACATATTTATAGCTGCCAGACACTTTACTGCAGTACATGTATCAAACTGCTAAAAATATCCGGTCAAATATTTCGCTAGAAAAGACAAGTTATAGGGTGCCTGGGTGGCCCAGTCAGTTAAGAGACCGACTCTTGATTTGGGCTCAAGTCATAATCTCAGGGTCATGAGATCAAGCCCTGCCTTGGGCTCTGTGCTCCGCTCAGAGTCTGTTTGGGATTCTCTCTCTCTCTTCTCTCTCTCTCTCTCAAGTAAATAAAATCTTTGAAGTAGACAACTGCAGGGAGCATTACCCGATTTTAATTTTCTACATAGTATTTCTCATGACCTGTATTTCTTACTTATCTGCTTACTTTCTGCCTACTCAAAGTAGAACAGCTTATGCCAGCAGGTTGTATAATATACCCCCACCATACACATATTTTTCTGTGCCAAAAATCACCTTGGACTTGTAGTGTTATTTCCGTTTCATCACTGCCGGCTATGTTAGTAGCGACACATGTATATAGGCCGGCATCAGAGAGCATGGCTTGGTCGATGCTTAATGTTCCATCTAAATTGCTAACATGCTGCACTCCGTCAACCAGCAAGGCACTTCCGCCCTTAAACCACGTGATTACAGGAAGAGGCGTCCCTTGAGTGTTGCACGGAACGTCCACTCTTTGACCAACTTGGACTTTCATAAGTTTAGGGCCACGCTGTATCTTTGGAGGAACTAGACACAATTTTGAGTATTAATAATTCAATTTAAAAAATTCCTTTCTCTTCTCACTTTTAATGCGAACTCCTTACCAAGAGGCAGCATGAGAAAGTGGAACAATCTCAGGATTTGGACCCAGGCTCAGGGGTCCACTTACTAGCTGTGTGATCTAGGGCAAGTCAGTAAATTTCCTGAGGCCTGTTTCCTTGATAATCCAGGCAAAAATAACCTCTTCAATATCAGTACACTGCAAGGATTATGGGCAATAATAAATATAAAATCCCTCATGCCAAACTTGAGGAAAAGGCAAGTGTTTAAAAATGTTAGGTTTCCTTTAATTTATAAATAATTTTAAAGTTTAAAACCCTCTTAAAAGGCAATGATTTCTATAATATAAGGGAGTAAAAGAAAAAGCATTTCTCTTCAGGTACTCCTAGTTTTTGTGGTCTTTGTAGAAGGTTTAGCCAGACAGTAAGAAAAGTTTCTCATAAAAACCTTTGCTAATTTCAGAGAAGAAAATCAAAATCAAGTCTCTATTACTTCTCTTTATCTACCTTCCTTTAGAAATTTAAATGAGATAATTAATCAAAACATTGGCAAGTATTATTCGTTTCCACATACATGCTTTAACACTACAGAATCAATTTGACTCATAAGGATATCATTAGAATTTATGTACCTTACATTGCTAAAAAGCCCCATCCCTCTGTCCATTTTTTAAAACTTAATATTTAACCAATACATTCTAAAGGTTGTAACAACCTTATAATTTTGAGAGGATTGTTATTATCATTTTATGAAAGAGAAAACTAAAGGTAAGAGAGATTAGGTAATATGCCCAAGATACCCTAGAGCTAGGAAATGATGGAATTCTCACTGGATCCCAAATCCCATGGTAAATAGGACACTATTATAGTGATTGATCTGAGAGTGAAATCAGGTCAATGTTATCTGAGAAAATCTTTTCCTGAAATTTGAATATCTGGCACCTACACAATGCCTGACAGAGTATGTACTCACTAAGCATGTGTTGAATAAATAAATATTTGGACAGACTATGGTAAAATTGAGGGAATAAAACAGATTAACTAGAAAGTTTTTAAAAAAGTTAAACAGTTCCAGGAAGCAGAATGTTTTCAGTTGCTGAATTCTCTGAATATTGAAAATGACCATTCAAATACTAGTAAATTCTTCTTTGAGAACCCACATTCACTTCCACAAAAAGCCATCAGTCTAAACATATTTTCTTTTTTTTACATTGTATCAATAGTTGTCATAAGTGACTGTAGACATTTAGTAAAATGGAGAGCCAAAATTTTAATACTGTTCATTTGAGGAAAAGGGGAAAAGTTGTCTACAGATGGCAAATAAACTTTCCAGAGCAAAGGAAAGAAAAATCACAAGTCTCCAATTTTAGAAAATTTTTCTCTAATTACTCTATATACAATTTAGAGATTAACTATCAAAGAAACTGGTATGACGGATTTTCCTGTGGCCAGTACACAGATATCATATGTCTTCATTTCAAAACTCACCATGGACATTTAATTTAACAGACTGAGTCACGTTCCCAGCTATATTTGTGGCAACGCAAAGATACATCCCACTATCTGAAACGCGGGTCTCAATGATCTTCATTGAACCAGAAGGGAGGAATGTGTGTCTAAAAGAAAGAAACCACATAGTAGACCATAGAACATGAGAATTTAAATATCTCCAATGCAGCTGCACTTCAGTGTGAAATTACTACTCTGCAAGCAGTTTTTGAAACCATTCTCCCATCTATATTATTTATATACACTTTAAAAGTCAGGAATTTTCATAATTATATTGTGTATTTGTATATATTTTGTATTGTGTATATATTCTGTATGACGTTCTGACAACTATAAAATCAGTTTTCTTTTACTTTTAGATCTAACTTAATGACCTGAAATTATCAAAAAATTATATATCTCTCTGCCTTGTTAAGTTGTGACTACACAAAGCAAATATATATTTTAGTAAGTTTTGAACATATTTTGAATACTGTATTGCTTTTTTTGCAATGCTTCATTAAAAAATTTAGTGTGTTAAAATAAAGGCAAAAGAAGGTACATACGTAATTCTCAAAAATTTATTGAATATATTCTTCCTACAGGACAATAATGTAGTTGAGTGAGCCAGATCTACATATAAAAATGTTATTATGTTAATTGTATTGAAATAGCTTTAAGGCGGAGAGGGCCAGAGAGACCTGTTTAATATCGAGATTTCTTATAAGCCTAGGAAAAAGAAAGTTGTTCTACTGGCCCTGAGACAGAAAAATGAATAAATAGTTAAGGACAGAATTCCCCCCAAAAGAAATAAGCATATAGGAGAATCCAACATATAATACGCAATAACAGAGGTGATATTACAAAGAGCAAGGAAAGGGGTGATTATTCCAAAAATGATGTTGGGCAACAGGTTCTCCACATGGGAAAAATAAATAAATAACTAAAAATAGAGCACTACCCATACTAGACACAACATAAAAATTCAGATGGATTAAGGTCCGTAATGTGAAAAACAAACTTAAAATAGTAGAATAGAACACTGGTGGCCATGTTAATATCTTTCATAAAGTACAAGTTTTAAAAACAGATTAATACACCGAGCTACAAAAAAAAATGTAAAATTCTGTATAATCAGACATCACACATTAAAAGCCTTGCAGTGGTCTGAGAAAAGATATTTTCAACACATACAACAAAAGACTGTTATTAAGAATACAGACCCAATTTCTATATTCAACTAGAAAAAGACAAGCAAGTCACCAGAAATCTGTGCAGCAGGCTTAAAGAGAGGCAAGTCACAGATGACACAAATGCCAACAAACAAGTAAAAGCATTCTGGGCTCCCTGGAAGTCAGTCACATGAAAACTCAGATAGTTGCAAGATACCATTTCACACCCATCTGAACAACAAAAATGTTTAAGTCCATCAACATCATGCATTGATGATAACGGGGAAGTAGGTACACCTATATTGTAATGGGAGAAAGGTAAACCAGTAGTGCCTCTTTGGACAGCAATTTAGCATTTTCTACAAAGCTGAAAGTAGGAATTCATCCTGACCAGAAACTGTAGCTCTAGGTACCAGTCCTAAAGAAATTCATGCATGTGTATATAGAGAGACATACATAACGATATTCACTAAAAAGCCTTGTTTGTAAAACTAAAAATCCAAAACCAAACCAAAGAGAAACAAACAAAACCCTGAATGTCCATACACTGGGAAATGTACACACAAAATGTAGAATATGTATATGGTAGTTAAAAATGAATAAATGAAAAAATGTGGACTTAAAAAAACAAGCAGAATAATAAGAATATTTAATATGTTACACAGCAAATTGAAAACAGACACAAAAAGCAAAAGTAAAAACACAGAAAACAAGAGCCCTCTACAGTTTTAGAATGGATGCATAGAAAGCACATGAATTCTGTGGCAGTATTTGGCCCTGGGAAGGGAGAAAAGAGAACGGGGAGGAAAACAAGGAAACTTCAACTGTATCTGTAATACGGTATTTCTTTCATTCAAAATATCCAAAGCAAATATTTTTCAAAGAAATAGTAAGCTTATGTAGTTCTTAATTGTCTTTCTTACCCTCACCAGGGGTGGGACACTACAGTAGCATGAACATATAGCTTCATAACTATACATCAGTAAGTTTAACAGAGCTGGAAACTATAATTCTTATTCCACCATTTACTTCTGGCATGATATTGAGTTAAAATAGTAATTGTTACTATTCCTTGAGAACTAGAGACAGGGGGTGTGGAATATACATTATCTTATATAATCCTTTTGCGCAAATATGAACTCCATTTTATAAACAAGAAATCTAAGGTTTGGAGGGCCACTGAAAAAAATTGCCAAAAGTTTCAGGCAAGCTTTAAGTGGTGGAGGTAAATTTAACCTTGTACCTGCATGGCAACAAAGGTGGTACCTTAAAGGCTCTGGCATTCTGCTTTCTGTGTCACTTAGCCTATCAAATGTATTGTCTCAGTGGGCCTTTAGAAGTCTAAGGGTTTAATCAAGAAAATTTTTACAAAACCATCTAACGGAAGTCAAGTCTTAGACATTAGAGTACTTACTGTGTTTTACTGCTCCTGTGGGATTAATGAGATTCTATGTGTCCTATACACACAAATATGCTCCATTTCAATAACTACCTTGTATATGCACCCGTGGGAATTTATGTCAAAGTTGGGTGTTGGCATTCCCGATATTAAAGAGTGATTTAGAAAGTATACATATATTTTCTGTAGGCTCAGATATATGTGTGAATTATCCCAAATTTAAAAGTTATTTTTTGAAATATCTGAAAACCTGAATAGGTACACCCTCCTGCCCTAAGAGATTCTGTTTTCGCATGTTGCAGTTCATCCCAGATCCCCTACCTTGGAGAGAATGGAGAGATGAGCTGGGTCTCTTTGGCCCAGGTAATGATGGGTGGGGGTAAGCTCTTTACTTCACATGGGAGTGTCACCTCTTCCCCTGCAAGGACGGAGATCTCAACAGGCTTATCCTGGGACAGTCCTCGTTGATCTCCAAACACTCTGGGCTTTACTAAAATAAACACATGTTTTGGAAGGGAAATAGTACATTGAAAACACTTAACTTACATTCAAATGTGGACTATTAATATTCTTTAAAAATGTACAAAAAGATGCTGCTGTCTATTCCAAAGTTTCAGGGCATATCGAATACTTTCCATTGATACATTTATAGCGAGAGCTGAAAGGAAAATGACCAGAAAGTTTCCCTTTTTAGTTCTTCCTTTTGTAATATAATGAAGAGGTCAGCTGAAATGCCCTTTCAGAGTCTGCCATTTGTACAAGGAACCCCTCAAGGCAGAGTGCTCACCAAGACATAGCTGAGGTTTGGCTTTGCTAGGGGTTTTAACTAACTGGTGTTTCTGAAGCTGGTTGGGTGCAATAAGTATACTCCTCAGGAAAACACCACAAAATTTTTCCGAATAGCTATACAATTACTCTCCCTTTAAATAAGAATCTCAGTAGAGGAGATGTTGGTTGGCAGTAAAAAGGCGTTTTTGCAAAATGCAGTTCACATTAGGAGAACAGCCCCTTGTAATATGATTTGGGAGAGAAATGTGAGTTTTGGCGCTGGCAGACAGTGTCAAAGAAAAACATTCCTCCGGGGGCTCTCACCGTAGACGGTCAGCTGCACTTTCCTTTTGGCGTAGCCAGCTGCATTGGTGGCAGTGCAGACATACTCCCCGCTCTCTTCACCCCCAGGTGACACCACATACAAACTTCCGTCAGCCCCTGCGGAAAACTTAGCACTGCTGGTGGAAATCAGCTCCCCTTTCTGCAAAACACAACAAAGAGTGTTTTTTAAGATAATAAAGGAGTGACTTCACGTCTGGAAAAGGAAGAGAGGAAGAAAAAGATCTCCATGGGGGGAACATACGAGATTAAAAAAAATGCTAATTTGAAGTAAGTTATTTACACGAAAAATTAAGCAAATAAAGCAAAGGCGGTATTTCTTCATACTGAACCATGTCCCCTTTGTTCCAGAGCTACTTAAAAATGGAGGGAATAATGGTAATAGTAATGAATGGGACAGTTGATTATGTTAGGCACGCACTGTTGTTTTGAGCACTTCACATGAATTAACTATTTTCACATTCAAAACAATTATATGAGTAGGAACTACCATAATCACCATTTTATAGATGAAAATATTAAAGCTTGGGGATGACGTGGAGTAACAGTCAGTCTGTGGTAGAGCTGGGACTTGAACCCTGGCAGTCAGGCTCTGGACCCCAAACTCTTTTTTTTTTTTTAAAGATTTTATTTATTTATTTGAGAGAGAGAGAGAGAATGAGAGATAGAGAGCACGAGGAAGAGAGGTCAGAGGGAGAAGCAGACTCCCCGCTGAGCAGGGAGCCCGACGTGGGACTCGATCCCGGGACCCCAGGATCATGACCTGAGCCGAAGGCAGTCGCTTAACCAACTGAGCCACCCAGGCGCCCTGGACCCCAAACTCTTAACCTCTGTGCTTTATCACAGCACAAAGGCCACTCTGGCCTTTCATTTTTACATTTTCCTGAAATGCATTAAACTTCTATACAGTACCAGACGCTACAGCACTGGATTTTTGTGTCCAGAATGCAGAAATCTTAACCTTTTTATTTAACTTACAGATGTCAGGACCAATTTTATATTTCAGAGCTTTTTAGATATATAAACTTAAATGGTATTTACCATACATACATACATACATGTATTTACCATACATACTTGGGATGTAGTACTAATTATACAAATGCCATATTTTGTTATTATGCCATCATTTCATATTACTTACAGCTGCCAGATTTAAATTAATTTACAGAAAATATATGCTGTTTTCATGACTGTTCAAAGATGAAAAGGACTTCCTTAGGAAATGGGTTTTTCCTCACTGCAAGAATACAAGTAGAAGCCAGACAACTTCACGATAGGGACACAGAGGGAAATAAATGAGTTCTGTGTATGTCTTATTTTGGCTTCCTAAGAGAACAGGGTCTTAGACAAAGATTTGGGGGCAAGAAGTTTAGTGGGGAAAGTAATCCCCAGAGGCTCAAGCAGGTGGGTGGGAGAGTGAGGCACAGAAGGAAGGAAAGTTAAAAAGGATTTCAGTGCTCTTGTTTCCTCTGTGGCTGGGCTGATGAGCTTCCATGTGCTGAGGATCCTTTGAGAAACCATGTAGAAGCAACTCAGAAAGACATATTCTTCTGATGGATGAGAAGCAGGTCATTTACATAGGATACCTGCCCCCCACAGGCGTTACTGCCCCTACACTTCCTGGCTACCCAAGAACAGGCTGAGTGGCCTTATGGGACTTTGGAGACAAAGTCCTGAGTCCAAAAAACCCGGGAGGCACACACATGAAGTGGGAGGGACTCTGGCAGAGTGCATGGAGCTGTCCACCGGAGCTGCGCTGAAATCACAAGGGCTGCAGGGATGTGGCAAGGGTAAAAAAGGATCTGCTACAAACATGCAAAGTATTTAGAAAAGCTCCTGGTGTGCAGAAGGTGTTATGTTGTGTTCACTGTTGTGTTGCTAATGTTAACTCCAGCATCAGGTAGGTGACTGCACTAGGGACATTTTAAGGCCCCTTCCACGTGGTATGACTGCATGGGTTTTCCTTTTTATAAAATTCTGTGGTATAGTCACAAGTCCCATGTAGGATTAAAAATATTCAAACATTGTTGTGATAACATGTAACATTAACAAACACCACTTGGTAGGTCATTTACCTTGGACCAGATAATAGATGGCTTGGGAATTCCACTTGCTTTGCATGGTAGAGTTACTGGAATGCCTTCAATTGTGCTGAGTACCTGCTGCCCATGCTGAATGGTTGGCAGAACTGAAAAAAGGATGCAATACTCAGAATCTGAGCATCTGTTGTTCCGTTTAGCCTCGTATGTTTTAAAGTTGCACGTTTTTAGGATAGACTATGTATTTGTAAAAACTAGCTAAGACAATATTTTCTGATAGAAATGTAGGGTAACATGTAAGTAACTGTAATAAAGTAAAAACAGTAACTATAATCTGAAGAATTTAATAAAACTTTAAGTTAAGTAGTACATTATGCATAGCAAGTTAACTTTCCTAACAAAAATAAGACTGAAGAAAATCCATGTTTTCCTGGAAACTCGAGGTAGAATTACATCCTGACAGTTACACATTTAACCAGACCTTTCATCATTGTCCCTTACCCATTAAGCTGCAGTGAGCTGACGCAAGCCCACTGTCACAGAAATGGACTGTTTAACCGCTACACATTTAATATCTACCTATTATTCACAGGAACTACTTAACAAGTTACTAAATTTAACCTAGAAATAAGGATATGTTTTCTTAAAAGAAATTCAACAATAAAATTTGCAAGGCCTTAGGTGTTTACATTTAAAAGACTAAAATACCAGAATCTAAGTCAGTAGTTTTCACTAAGAAGAATAACATACCTTTTGACTTTAGAAAGCAACTGAAGAATTAACATTATATGAGCAGAAGCAAAAGGAAAAGGAAGACTTAATGATTACATTCTGTGCATATCTCAATGAATCATAGGCAACTAGCATATGAAAAATTATCAATACTCAATGTTCTCAAAATAATGAATTTGATTAACAAAGTTCCCAACATGAAAGTTCTTAACATAGTGCAAGGAACACAATACAAGCCCGATATATACCAGGCGTTTCTTTTCCCTCCCCTGGAAAGATGACTGGAATGGCTTCCTAGGGTTCATGCACTCACTGAGTCTCTTGCTTTGGAGACAAATTTCTCTAGAATTATCACAGCTACCTGGGAGGAGAAGTTTGCCAGAACAAGAGATACCAGAGACTTCCATTTATAAGCTTCCCTGGAAAGCTTAGCTTTGCTATACCCTGGTATTTTCCTAAGGCTAGGTTTACTCTTTAGATAATTTTTCTTAAAAAAAAAAAATTGGCCAAAAATCCCAGATACTCTACATCAGGCTACTCTCTAAAGCAACATATTTAATTTCCAGAATCATCATGGAAGAGTCAACTCTCAACTCTACTGTAATTTTGTGGCTACATTCAATAAGCCATTTTCTTAAATGCATATTGAGTTTGACAGCTATTCGGGAAAGTGGCAAGTTTAGGCATTTTCAAATCTGATGACATCTGTCTGTGGAAAAGCTGTTTCTTTCCAGATTGTCCACCTACATAAATCAAGATGACAAGTGAGTGGTTTGCCATTTTAATTTACATTTTTATTTGCATGCATTAATTCATCCTTTTAAAAACTGGTCATTGAGAGCTTTTAATGAGTATCCTTAAAAGTGGAGAGGCAGGGGGCCCCTGGGGGGGCTCAGTCATTAAGCGTCTGCCTTCGGCTCAGGTCATGATCTCAGGGTCCTGGGATCGATCCCCGCATTGGGCTCCCTGCTCCGTGGGAGGCCTGCTTCTCCCTCTCCCACTCCCCCTGCTTGTATTCCCTCTCTTGCTGTGTCTCTCTCTCTCTCAAATAAATAAAATCTTAAAAAAAAAAAGTGGCAAGGCAGAGTCATGAAGCAATGGCAGCGCTAATTAACGTGCATACGGAGGTACAGAAAACCTGTGATACTGGATCATATCATATCCAACTCAAAAACTCATCTGTCAGCTGAATGGTTGCTCGATTTAGTTCCTGTCAAACGTCTGGGTTGATTTTTTTAACCTTAGTAACTAAATCAGTTACTCATTTTGGACTAAGATGGATGAAACGATGTCTTTTTAGCTTTTAATTGTCAACATTTAGTGCATCATGATAAACCGCATCACCAGTTCATCTCCTCGCCCCTCTGATCTGGCTAACATCCCAGCTAATCACATCACCCTTTCACTCAAGTAAAAATTAGCCTCAGAAACTTTCTCAACACAATATTCTATGGAGGTGACATGATTATATTTCTATACTAGATTCTCAAGCCAGTCCATAAGCACCCTCCAGGAAATCAATGGACTGATTTTTTCTAAAAGTAAACACAACTGTATTCAATCTGGCATTATGCATTTATTCTTTTAGGCAATAATTTAGTATTACTTTAATATATCTTTAAAATAGTATTTCTTCAAGAATATTCATGCGATGTTGGTGGGGCTGGTGTAAGATTGAGAGAGGCAGAAGAGACTATTTACAATGAGACACAGACATTAAAAAAAAGAAGATGGTCTGCAACCACTGACAATTTCAACAGACCAAGCAAAATGTGGAAATTACTGGATTCTCCAACTCATGTCCTAAAAAAAGGATGAATTTACTAAAAACAAATGTTCTGTGTTACTTTCATCTCTGTACACAGAACTATTTTTTAATACCACACTTAAAACAATGTTGCAAAGTCTTTAAAGAAAATATACAAAAAAAACTTGTGACAATTTCTTAAACTATGAAGGTGTCACTTGTTTATTGAGATGTAAAAAGTTCGTGACTGTTAGTCACGAATGGAAAAAGATAGCTTTTGGATTTTCTTATTTGTGACCTTTTAAGTTATCTAACATGCAAAAAGATTGTTTGGAGCACATGAGGTGGCCTTTAGAAAAGTTTAGGTCATTTCTAGCTAACACACAAAGGGGTCATTAGTAGAATATGCTTGTTGCACAATCCAAAAAGAAAAGGCAATTTGGATGGAATAATAAGTTCAGCTTGCCTGAAATTAAAATGTATTTTTAAAACTAACTCTTTGAGAACTGAGTTCACTTTTATCAATTAAGAAATCACTTACAAAAGCCCTTGGCCAGACTCAGCTGGTGACTCCCAATAAAGCCTTTTTATGTATGTAGGAAAGGGAATTCTGGAAACAGCCTTAACAATGTAAACAGTGTTCAAGAAATAAGGCTTTTTGTTAAGAATAACAATTAGGAAAAAAGTCTATTTCTTACAACTAGAAGACAGAGTGATTTGATTTAGAGACATAAACCTAGCTTTGAACATGGTTTGGAAAGAATTACAATGGGTGTGTCTCTTACCATGCACATCCAGAGTGGTAGTTTTGTTAATGGTTCCAGCAACATTACTGGCCACACAAGTATATTTGCCTCCATCCTGAAGGCGAACTCTTTCAATATGGAGACTCCCATCACTGCGTACAGTGATGTAAGGATTTTGGACCAACTTAAAGAAAAAAAAAGTCATATTTAATTTAAAAGGTAATCTTTCCTAAGCCAAAACCAGATTTGTTTTTTTTTTTTTCCCAACTGGGTTATTAAATGTCTTATAACAAAATATTTTAACAACCTTAAGGGAAAAATGATGAGCACAAAATGTTACCAAGAGTAGAATCAATTATATGTCATCCTGATATACCACCAAAAATTACACCTACTAACATCTGTTGGAGTTATGCACATGCTGGAAAAAGGATGTTTCATGTCAAGTGATGTCTCTGTTTCGTGTCTCTGTGCTTTTTGTTATCACTCAGGACTCAAATTCCACTAGTCATTTTTACTTGTTACTAATTTGTTATTTTCCAAGAAGACTATATTACCACTTGCAAGCTATTTGATATTTTTATTTTGGCAAATAGACATTCATTCAAGTTGAGAGAATGTGATTCATCTCAACACTCACCCTTTTCAGTGAAAGATACAAATATTAGAGGCAATATATGATATAGGAACTGTGTCAGAGAAGGTTGGCAATATTTTCTGTTAAAAATGATACTCTAATTGTGCCATTTATGCATTTTGTTCAATCACAGAATACCTTAGTGCTCAAACAGTATCATCCTTTGTTATAAGGGCATTTAATTATTGAGTGAGGTCTACTAATTTTCCTCAGGATTTTATGCAAATATGTACAATTTTACATTTTATTCCATGGAGTCAATTCACTTCTAATTGGCACTTCAAAAAGAAAGCAAGTCTAACTACCCTGGAAAATGGAAGGAAAAGTGCTCTTAACTAGATAAAAATTTATTGCCAGGGATAGCATGTTTGCAAAAAATTCCATAGAACTGTGAAAATTTTTTCACATCCTTTCATAATCCAAAGTTATATACTGAAAAACAATGACACAAAATAGATCCACATTTTTAAATAGTTCATGATAAAAGATACAATGTTTGAAATTAATAATAAAGATTAATAAATGGAAGAATTTTATGAAATAATATTTATTACATCCTACAAAGAGGATATAAAAATATTTAAATGCTATAAAAATAATTTTCTATTTGCTTCAGTTTTTACATATTCTGAAGAGTTTATTAGTTGCACTGAATTTAATGCAAAACTATAAAAATCACCTATTTCTCCATCTTATTAATTCTGAAATAATATAAACAGCATAAACATGTTAATACTGAAAAAAAGTTTTTCTTTTGTATTTTTGTATATTTATTAAATTGAAATTTTAATGGTTGGAATAAATTGCCTCTTATGCAAGAAAATTAGAAATGTGAATGCATGGATTTAAAATGTTCTTACCATGGCTGAATTCTTAAGCCACCGACGTTCTGGAATGGGATTTCCAGCCAACAGAGCACAAGGCAAAGTAAGCTGCTGTCCTTCAATGACACTGGTCACTGAAGGGCTGATTCCAATGAGTGGAGCAACTAAGTCAGAGAGAACCAGGTATTATCAACTCTATCTTCCCCAAAAGGAAGACAAACATCCTTATAGGTCAAGATTATGCTCTTTAAAAAATTGAATTTTCAAGAACAAGATTTTTAAATATAAATGGGTTTGAATTGGAAGACAGAGATAAAAGACCCTTCTAAGCAGAGGGAATGGCAAGAGGGCAGATAATAGTTTGGAGCAGAGAAAGTAAAAAAGAATTCATCTACGGCATGGAAGGCCAGAGATATCAAGCCAAGAGATGTGCAATGTATGCAATGGACAAATGGAAAGGGACTAAGAGCACTTATCAATTAAAAAAGTGGGATCATCAGAACCATTCTCAGGAAATATTAATCTGGAAACTGTGACTAAGACTTACTGGAGAAGGGAAAAACCAGAAGGGATAAGATCAATTTGGAGGCTATCAGAACAGCTCAAGCAAATAAAATGAGGTGAACTCTCTTAGACGGAAAAATGTTCTTTTCTAGGAATTAATTAATAAATTTAACACAAATCAAGGCAAAATCCCTAGATATCCGGTTTGGAAAATTTAAATATATGTAGATGAATAAAGGGAGATATAGAAAGAAAATTTTATAAATGCATATTAATGAGAAACAGGCACTGACAGATCTAAAAATCACATTAAATGCTGTAATAATTCAGACAATGTAATACTAATGCATAAATAGAATTCCAAGGAATAGACATAGGAATATAAATTTAACATGTGACCAAATGGGTATTTTAATAAGTGGGAAGAGAATATTCAATAAAAGATATTGAAACATATGTCCTACCACTTGGAAATAAATGATATTGTATCCTTACCTCTTACTATATCCAAAAATAATTTCATGTGCCATGACTCTAATATGTGTATGTATGTATTTAGATTTAGATTTAAATCAATTTATTCAAGTTGACCTTCATTTCTTCAAATGGAAGATAAGGAACTTAGAGCAGATGATCTGTTAGGTTATTTCCAGTTCTAATATCCCATGAAATATGAAATAGGGTGGGAGACAGAAGGCTAATTTAGTAGTCAAATATTTACCTGTTGTTTTTTTGTTTAAAGTGGCAAAGGCAAGAGATGATGTAGTAAAAGAAGTCTGATGACTTGGAAGAGCATGATATGTAAGCACCTAATTGATCTTACCAAGTCCTGTCACTGTTATTGTTGCCTGGGACTGGATCTTTCCAAACTGGTTTTCAGCTTCACAAATATAGGTTCCTTTATCATTTGCCCATAAATCTAAACAGAAGAGATCGTTTACTCATTTAATACCATCGATGAAGCTTAACTACGTTCCAGGCACTGTGTTGAGATTTGTGGGTGGAAAATGAGTGGGTACTGTCTTCTGGTAGTTCCCATTCTATGGGAGGAGACATACGTAAAAACCAACAATCATACCACAGTGTGATAAATGCTGTAATATGCATTTCAAACAAAGCTGTGGGAGCACAGAGACAGAAGAGACTGACAGCATGTAGAGGACTTAGGGGAGGAGTCGCAGAGCAGGTAGGATACAAGCTGTACCTTAAATAGCAGGTAGAATAGGGGAAGGGCAGTCCAAGCCCAACAGGCTGCAAAGACAAAAGCATAACTTGAAAAATCAAGGTCTGTTCAAAGAATGGAAAGCTGCACTACCAATGTATCTTGCAGTACCCCCTGGGGGCATTTTGAAGGTTTGCAAGAGAGATTTTTTTTTTTTTTTTAGTTGGCCCAATGACTGGGGGAGTATATCGGCACTCAGTGGGCAAAAACTGGGGAGGCCATGCAGGGGGCAGATTCATGAAAGGAACAATTAGCCCAAGTCCAGTAAGACTTTTGAAGACTCCACTAGAAATTCATGGATTTGATGACTTTGTTTATAATTACATGGTAATTATATTTATCAGTCCACATTTGAGCTGTCAAATTCATGGTAATGTACCTAAACATGTATGTACATTATGTAGACATTGCCAGGGTATTTGCCTATTGAAATACCTGTTGTTTCAATAAAAATTACTTTATTTTCCTTTGTACTACATTTTAGGTATTAAAATAGTTTTTACTATGTAGGTAGATCAAAAATATAGACTTTGTTTCAGGATAGTAAAAAGGGTATTACAAAATATTTTTAATTAAGGAGGGCATTAGGGGGATCAGGACGAAGACTACTAGGTTAAAGGTTGCGTGGATACAGTCAGGAGACAAGCTAAAGACATAGTCTGGTGCCTTGCAAAGAGTGTGGCTTGTCTTGTGAGCAATAGGGGAGGCAACAGAAGATTTTAAATAGGGAAATGACTGTAATCTTTGCAAATATCTTAACTAAATAAGCACAGTGTTATCTACTGACAAGATTTGACAGAGAAAAACGTAGCTTTCCATTTTAAACAGTTCCATATTCTCTCAGATAAAGAGCAGTGACAAAGCTTCTACTCCTCTGTTAACCTTTTGCATGTAACTGCAGGACTGCATCTGGTAAACTCAGGCAGTGTCCGCTCTCAACGACAGCAAACTCTCACTTGCAAAGGAAAATTCAGCAAATCATCTGGTTAATAAAGCACACACTGTCTCAAGATATTTTTCATATTATCAACTCTTGGACTAATTTGTGTAGACGTACATAACACAACAGAGAACTGTTTCTAATCACTATTTTCCTTCTAGAGAGTTTAATTCGGACACTTGGGCAACCACTTGTCAATACATCATTTTATTCTTCCCTTTTTACATCTGATTTGTTTCAGGTCCAATTTGTTTCCTGTTGGGCTTTTCTCATCACTACTATCACCCCACCTGCATAACTCTGTGAGCCTCCCCATTTTCCTTCTCATCTTCCCATCTTGCAGAGGGGTTATTCTGAAATAGTATTTCATGTGCCTTTTCCCCCGCAGTGACGCTTGGAGGGTTATTTTCTACCTCATCAAAAGCATTTCTTCACCTGCATATTCCAAGTCCTGCACAATCTGACCCAGCAGGTACCTTTGTGGCCACTTCTTAGATGGTGGGTTGTAAAATGCCTGAGTGAGGGACCCCACGTATGACTTCTGTCTTCACCACAGAGTCTGGCCCTGAGCTGAATGCTAAAGCACTTATAATTACTTTAATTTGTATTTGGAAGTTTAAGTGGCTAATGGATGTTTAATATTTAGTAAACATGGAAATCAGTTATTGGAGACTTGCTACAAAATAACCCCAAAGATGCAATTACTCTTTAAAAACCAGTTAATCGGCTAAATGATTTTATCACTCTAGTGCCATTATTCAAACATTCTAAACATTATCTTTAAAAAGTACGAAGTGTTTACAAATATCTGAATGCTTAATAGATTACAGGCAAAATTTTTGGATGCTGGAGTGTTTGACTTTTTTTCCCAATCTTCTGCTCCAGGTAGAGATCACTTTTAATCGAGGAGCTTCCATATAGAGTCCCTATGCGTATGGTTATGTATGGTTGGTCAAAAAAAAAATTTCATTAAAGTTAACTAACTACTAGTAATATTTTACCTTTCAATACAGCAGTTGGTACAAAAGTCAATAAAATGTGATCACTTATCCACCTAGAGGCCCAGGTGACTCTATTTGCAATAAGAAACAGTGAGATATGAAGAAGTCACATTGCTTCATAAGCCTTTATGATATGACATATGACATCTGAATAAAATATAACTTATTTATGACAATTCCAAAATATAAGAATTCAATACTCTTTTAAAGGGAAATGCAAAAAACACAAAATGTTGGCAAGATCAATTCACAATTTTAAACAGACTAATCCCTATGTATAGAACATGAATGTATATATGTACATACTTGTATAAAATATATTTCCTTTAACCTACTTGAAATAAAGAGAGCTCCTGTTCTTAGTTGGCTGATGGAACTCACTGAAAAGGGTCTTGAGAAGATCGGCATGCTGTCTGATCTCTGCCATTTAATCTTTGGTTCTGGATAACCCTGAACATAGCAAGGTAATGTCACATTTGAGCCAATTTCCACAGAAACATCAGCAGGTTCTTGTATGAAAACTGGAGGTGCTAGAAGATATTTAAAGCAAACAAACAAAAAAAGGTCATTGGGGTAGTATATAGGCACATTAAATATAAACTTAATTATTAAACTGTCAGCAGACTGAATCTGAATCAAGGTATTATTCACATAATATTGTAAGTTTACCCTTTAAGTATTCCTGGCTACCACTGAAATAGCAGGTATTTCTTTTCTGCTTTATAAATGAATAGAGGCACAAAGTAGTTCAACTATTTCCTTAAAGTGATAAATGATGAAGAGAATGGAATTTAAGAGTGGGAATTTAAATCAAGATTACTTTAAATAAAGAGAATCTTTCATTTTAGAAATTTGTTTTCAACTTCAGTTTATGTCATACTGCTCAAATCTTTGAACTTTCTTATAAATAAGTTTGCCTTGCAATGAAATATTTTTTACACTTTCCAAAACCTAACTCCTTTTGGTCAAATTTTTAAAGAACTTAATTTATACCAGAGCTCATTCTTTAATCGATCACTGTATAACCAGCTAAGAGTATTTAATCCTAAATTATATCCCTGTTCTAGATCACATTCTTGCTTCTCAATACTTTTCACCTTTTTTTGTTACATTTTTGAGTTAAACAAATATGAGCTTGAGAATCAATAATAAATTAAGTAACAGAATATAGTATCTGATAAAAGAGAATAATGAGACCTTAATATTTTACAGTTAAAATCTGATTCAGAAATTACAAAATTATAGATCAAAAGGCTACAGTTATCCACATAATTTAGATAAACACAGAAGCCAGGAGGAAGAATTAGAAATGTGTCATAGGCACAACTTGGAAAACATGGGAAGGCAACACTGGAGAAAGCTGTCAGCAAGACCAAATAGATGAGGCTCTCAATATGTCTATCACCCAGAACTTAAAAGTAATGATGTATGAGATATAAGACAAGGAGAAATATATAGGATGCTAGTAGAGGTAATTCATGAAACCTGCTCATGTAGGATTCTTTTTTTAAAAATTTTATTTATTTATTTGAGAGAGAAAGAGAGACAGAAAGAGCATGTGTGGGAGTGAGGGGAGGAGCAGAGGGAGAGAGACAAGCAGACTCAGGCTGAGTGTGGGGCTTGATCTCACAATCCCGATATCATGACCTGAGCCAAAACCAAGAGCTGGTTGCTTAACCAACTGAGCTACCCAGGTGCTCCCTACTTATATAGGATACTAAGAGGAGGAGTCAAGAGAGGGCTCCTTGATAATGTCAAGGTTAAATATTGCTTAGAAATTCAACTATCACTTACAAAGACAAGGACTGTTGTTGAGTGCTTTCCACTAATTTTCTCATTTAATCTTCACAATATCCCTATGGGGTAAGTACTATCATTACTCCAATTTCATAGATGAAGAAACTGAGACAAGATAGTTAATTTGCTAAGTGTCACATGGAATTGAAGGGTGAAGGTAGGATTGAAAACTAGATTGATCCTGGTAACAATTCTTTGTCATTTTATTAGCCTCCCTTTTTCTATAGGTTCTTACAACTGCTCAAAGTCAAGTTGTTTAGCAGGCTAATAAAAATGGGTGCAGAGATCACTTCTTTCCTTCTCATTGGGAATTCTGGGACTCGGATGTACAGTTGACTCCCGAGCAGCCTTGGTGCTTTATTAGCCTGGCTAAAGGACATCCTCTAACTTTGCAGCCTCATCTCCCATTCCCCCACAAAAATCTTATTTTCTGGACAATTCGAACTCTTCATTCTTCTCCAAACAAGGATTGACCATTTTCATATCAGTATCTGCATGTTATTGCCATCCCTTTCAAATGCAACGTTGGCTCTTGATCTCTGGCTATTGAAATACTGACAATTCTTTAATCCAGTTCAAAAGGTCCCTCCTCAATACTATCTCTCATCCTCCCAGATAGACATGATTTCTTCCCTATGTGAGGTTTCTGAGAACTCATTCTTTATCACTCTCATGGCAATGGCCCACATGCTGCCTTTTATTAGACTAATGTTTGATTTTCCCAGAGAGTTCATGTTTGCAACCATATTTTATCTGTTTTGGCAACTAACATAGTACTCTGTGCATTATTCAAGGCGGCTATATATCTGTGAATGATTGAATCAATATTGTAACATTTCAACAATAATCTAGTGTGTGCATTTGTATATGTGTGTAAGTGTATGGTGATGATAACACCCTTGATCCCACACATTTGAACTTGCACTTTTGAAGAAAACATGGCAATTTCAGAAGCCCTATTGTTTGTTTATTAAACCTAAATGAAATTAAATTAAACCCACAATTGAGTACCATGTTTTTTTTTTGTTTTTGTTTTTGTTTTTTTTAAAGATTTTATTTATTTATTCATGAGAGACAGAGAGAGAGAGAGAGAGAGAGAGAGGCAGAGGGAGAAGCAGGCTCCCAAGGAGCAGGGAGCCCGATGCGGGACCCGATCCCAGGACTCTGGGATCATGACCTGAGCTGAAGGCAGACGCTTAACCATCTGAGCCACCCAGGCGCCCTGAGTACCATGTTTTTAAAAAGAAGTAGTGAGGCCGTGTTTAGATTTCTCTTAATCCACCTCTATGGGAATTTGGTTTATAAAAATAATAGGCAAAATAAGTATATTTAGAAAATGATTTATAAAGCAGCTCATTGTTTGCCTATCTTAGGTGTAAAGGACTAGTTACTTTTCTCTAGAGTGATTAGTAATCATTTATTCCAGAGCCGGTTGCTTTTCTGAAAAATAGACGTGAAGTATAAAAGTCTCAGGATGTATTAGGTGCAGAGTGTGGGCAGGTGGATGTGAAAATGGGGCAGAAAATAAATTCCAGAAGAACAAAAAGACATGCAGAAGCCTGGGATTGACCAAGTACTTGGGAAGAACCCAAGCTTACCGACACAACAGAACATAGCCATCAGTGAAAATGGAGACAAATTAGAATTTTCAGAAGTAAGAAAGCCAAGAACAAACTGGACTAAAAAAGGATAAGCAGAGTTCAGATTGTGCCCATAAAACTCAATTAAGACAGAAGAAGTCATCTGTGGTGAAGAAGCTTTGGGAACAGCGTCAGGCACAAGACAAGCAAAAGGTTAGGGAATATACATACTGGTACCAGAAAACAAAGCAAATGAGAGGACCAGGCACTAGGTAAGCAGCCAAAGCAGCATCAATGACAAGCAAACCTCAAACATGAAGCAACTCCTAACTCAGGCCAAGAAACATTTTAAATACTTCCTACTCCTGAGTGTGGCCAGTTCGGACTCCAAGAGAATTACATTGGGTTGATGGTAAACAGATTAAAGGGACCAGGGAAGGGGCAGCAGTGATTGTAGTACAAAACACGGGACTTGTACAGGGGAGGCTGTGTTGTTTAGAGACATTACAGTCCATTAGGTGGTTTTGAAGGGCAGTTCCATTATTTCTTAGTCTGTAAAATGGGAAAATTATTTTGCCTCCCCCAGTCTAAATCTCTCCATGAACAAAAAGGAGGTAATAATATTTCTTATCTTGCATTGTTAAAAGAGGTAGTCTTCATTAATCATTTAGGCATGTAGTATTCATCCAAATATTAACTATCGTTGGTTATAAATATTGTTAATTTTTTAAATCTTAGCTCCGAAATTTAATATATCTATTATTAATTTCAATTTGTTTGTGCATACAGTCTGTCAGGATTATGCTGGGCTCACTGGGATCCCCTAAATATTTGTGTGCAAATCCCTTAAGAACTCAGGGTATGGCTTTGTGGTCACCGACAGATATCTTCACTTTGAAAATAGAAAAGTTACAAACTTTTCTGCTCTAAAAGCTATTCCATAAAATTATTCTAGTTCCTTTAGTGATAATTAAATATATATCCACTAAGGCAACTCTTGCATTATATTAGTCAAACGGAGATTATCTTTCCTAAAATGGCTGAACACACTGTTTTGGTTCTACCAAAGCACAAAACACAAAACCACAGTCTAAGACTCAAATCCTGAGTGGTGTGGAATACTGCAAATAAAATCGCTGCCAGGCCAACTTTTTGTTTAATGTAGCCAATCTTCTTCTCTTCCAAATGACTTCACAATTCACTACCTCTTTTTAAAAAAGGATGAAAAGCACTGGTAACTTTCCCTGCTGACCTGAAATATCCATAACTCAGAGCCATGATAATGAGAAACAGGAAAGAGGAGACTCACTACAAGAAGCTATAACTCAACAATAATATTGAACAGCTTTTTTATCATTGTTTTTTTGATCTAGTATTGATGTAAGGTAATACGCCCACAGCTACAATGATAGGGATAAAGGCATGTTTTTCGTTTTAAGTCATAAGCTACTTAAATTTATGCCCAATGGTTTTGGAACGCAAATGATTAATTTTACGCACTACTACTAAAAGTAGCACTTGAATTATCTCAGGCCCTTTTTAAAAAAAATCAACTTGAAACAGTGACTTTCATATTAAAAGCCCAATGCTTAATCTTAAATACTATGCCATTATTATATGTGTATTTCTATATTATTTTTCAGGACTCAAAGAATCAAAATGACAATTCAATTTATGAAGTTCATGTATTTGATACATGTGCCATTCGTGAGGCAGATGGGACAGCAGCAACCACTGACATGCTGCATGCATGTGGGTGGGTAATGATGTCTCATTTCATCTTTACAACTAACTTATCAGGTGGGTACTATTAAAAGTCAGGCAGAAAACCCAGTCTCTCTCCAAAGGCCATTCTCTTAACCACTGTGTAAATTCTGAGGAAACTTTTGGGTTTTTTTTGTTTGTTTGTTTGCTTTTAATTCTAATAGTGACAACCACAACCATCACTCCAACTGTGATTTGCACAGGCCTTGGCAGTGACACCCTGTATCTGCTAGGATATTTAACCATAGTTTTATGTGGACAGACAAGGTCTAACCAAACTTCGTGAGCTAAGGTAATCAGAATTCTAATGGTGAATAAGGAGATTGTTAAGGCATAACAGATGCATGCATGGTACTAATGTCAGTATTAAGTTATTTGGCAACTTAATGATCAAAGTTATAGTAAGGAAACAATTGAGTTTATGTTAATGGCTCCATCAGAATGATGACTAGGATAAAAGTTGAGAGAGCCATTGTTTTAGAAAAGGTCATAGAGAGTGAAGATCTTGAATAGGAGTGAAGATAACACAAAATTCAGTTCAAAGAATGAAGGATTAAATACAAAACATTTGTTAGGATGTTTCCTATTTCAATGCAAGTCACTCCAGGACAGATAGCCCTAACCTTTACATGGTTTTTCACTAGTCAAAAGAGAGAACCTGGAAAATCCAGAAGCTAAAAAGATTATCAAGAAAGCAGTAAATAAGCAAAGAAATGTGTACACTGTTTAGATTTTCTACAGTCTTGGAGAGGGGTGAGGGTGTCATTCCGCTTTTGCTGGGAAAAATTACTCAGGCTAATTCGTTCTTCCTCTAGAGCTAGACAACTCTAGAAGAATGTTGGGTAAATATAAAATATCTGGGCAGGGAAGAGGGAGAAGCAGAGCTAGAAAATGTTGGGAATTTGAAACACTGTACTTGTATATTTCTTAGAAACAAGAATTCTGCATCAAGTGATCCTCTTCATTTGGGCCCTACTTTTCTAAAAGGTTTCCTTGTGTTTTAACTCTGCTGGTAGATTCAGATATCCTCCACCCAGAGATTCCAATCTTATTTCCAAGGCACTTCTCTTAATAACCTCAGAGCTTAGTCACGGTCAAATACATTTTGCTCTGCCCTAGTCAGATTCTACTGTGGTCTTTGTGGCCATTTCTAGCTTTGTCGATTCTACCCCAAGGGCATAATCACCAAGAATGCACAGTGTTCAGACAACCCAGGGGCAAGGAGATCATAAAAAGATCCTAAGAGGAAAAAAATTAGTTTATATGAAACAAAATATTAAGTTTACAGGGCCATTATATTCATTTAAAGAATTAAGATAGAGCTAAAATGTTTTGTATTACTTTATTCTAAAAAAAATATGCATTTTCTTATAGTTCTTAACTTTTGTTTAAAAAAACAGCTGAGGCATGAAAATCATCATACATAAATGAAAATGCAATTTAACAAAATGTCGTATTTTATAAGTTTAACTGATGTAAACGTTTGAATTATCTGTTAAAATTAAGCTGCCAGGTTCCTTTTCATACAAAGCAAGCTCTGTTTTATATCATGTGTTACCACACTATGTAGAAAAATATTTTTTTTTTTTTTTTAAGAAACAGGAGATGGAGAGACAAAGGAGGGAGAACCAAACTTCTTGAGTAATCTGATGATAGTTGCCATGCATATGCTGTATCCTTCACGATATGATTGACATTTATTTGTAATTAGTACATTATTTTATACACTGAGGAATCATTGCTAGTAAATTTTTTTTTTTTTTAAAGCAAAAGCACAATCTGCTACCTTTGCTATCATCAACATCTCCAAATTATGGTTTAGGGCCAAAGTCTAATTTCTGGCCTCCAGATGTTGATACTTAGGAATTTTGTGTCATCCAACTCCTGTTAGGAAAGTGTTTGGCAACAGATGATATACCAGTGAAGCCTATAGTCTCTGACGTGAGATAACCTGGGTTCAAATATCCAGGCTCGGCCCTTCCATAGATCTGTGATCCTGGTCAAGTTACTTAGATTTGCTACACCTTCATTTCCTTATCTATCTAATGGAGATAATTATAATACCTTCCTCTTAGGATTGTTCTGAGGGTTTAATGAGATAATGCACATACAAGGTCTTAGCACAGTGCATGGCACATAGAAAGTGCTTGGTAAATACTACCGTTATTATATTAATAATCTGAAACACTAACTCTAATTTGTCCATTCTGACAGATATTTCCACTCAGTTGTTTCAAAGTTCTTAGCATGGAAAAAAAATGAACATGTCTATCAGAGCTGGGATGCTTACAGCCAACATCCAGAGTTATCTTGCCAGCAGCTCTTCCAGCATCATTGACAGCTACACACATATAATCACCAGCATCCAGGTCTTGAGTTTCTTGAATCTTCAAAAGCCCCAAAAGAGGGTCAATAAGGAGGAATGCTGAGGGCCTCAGCTCAAGATCCCCTACGTCAAAACAAAGGGAGAGCATTAACTAAAGTATTTACATAGTTTACTCTGGTATTGGTTTGATTTCAAAACTGCTGAAGAAAACGGACTGTGAAGTTCTCAAAATACAACACAGACACTTAAACAATGTTTATGCAAAGAAAGAATGAAGTGTTTCTTGGCACTAAGCTGATTTATTAGTCTGAATAATTCTATGGGCTGACCGATGGCCAAAAATCTGGCCCCAAATATTTTCTACCGTATATGTACCTAAATAAGAATGAACTCTTCAAAGACGCACCAGGGCTCTGGGAAAGGATGGTAGCTGCCACCATGGCTGTGTTAGGTAAGACAGGAATGGGAAGATGAAGGTTGAAGAAAGGTTTCTACCATCTTTGTGGCAGGATGAATTCCAGTTACCCAGGAAGTGCTTTAGGAGACTATGGTGTTCTTAGTTCGGTCAATGACCAGTGTTTTGGTTTGCTGAATGCTATCAGTTAGATGGTATCTTGGGAGAGGTACAGGCTACCCGAGAGGCTTCTGAGGATGTCTAGCGAAGAAGCAACCGCAACTATCTGGAGAGGATGGGGAAGAGCTTGTTGGTAGAAGGGGAAAAATGGATGAGAAATTTCTTGACAATGGCCAGAGAGAAGTGTTTTATATCAATCTCTCAGGATACCTTTACTAAATCTGTATTATTCAACCAAGTTCTTTAAGTTGTTATGAGTTTCTGGAAGAGGCAGGTAGGGAATAAATGTGTGGAGGATGAAACCATGCACTGAGTTTGACCTTAGTGTGAGGCTAGAATGATGCTAGAAAAATTAGTGTCTGAGTTACCTGTGTACGCTGTGTGTCCCCGCAGCACCTCAAATCTCCTGGGGACCATTTCTCTCTGAAGGCAGGCAATGCCTCAACTAATCTGTAAGTTACACTTAGCCTCTCCTTATGTTTCTCCTCCTTCAGGGTGACGCCTCTCTTAAGAATGAAATTAACCATGATGGCCAATTTCATAAAAAAATACCCAGTGTCCATAGCTTTTTTTGTTTTTGTTAAAGGGTAATATTGAACTTTTTGTGGGGGGGTCCTAAAATCTTCCTGGAAGTTTGAAGGTCATTGCTCTTTAGGGGTTCATAGCATGCCCAGATGTCAAGTCTTAAAAAATTGCTCTCCAAAATGTCATGTACTAGCCTAGCCATGTGCCCTGAAGACCACAGTGGTAATTCTCTTAGCTTATAACAAAAAAAAAAAAAAAAAAAAAAAAGAGAGAGAACTCCAGAACTAGTAATTCTCTAGTATACTATAAAAATCACCAATCAACAGACTCAGGGCAACAAACAGACAATTCTCTTTTTGTTTTTATAATTTTTGGGAGCAGAAGGGGTCAAAGGAGCCATAAATTTGAAAACAAAACAAAAAAAAATTACATTAGCAACCGTCAGTGCCAAAAATAAAGTATTTTTTCAGTATTCCAATATTTAAAACCCAAATCATCCTTTTAAGCTTGCTACTACATACCAAGTGAGAATAAGAGAAACAACCAAAGCTGTGTCTATGTGCCTCTGGGAAATTTTCATAAATAAAAGCAGATGATGTTGACATAAACTTTCCTCCCACTAAGGGAGAATGCGATGTGACCTAGCTGTTCATCAAGTATTAGAATGTTTGGACTAAAATGCATTTAGAATTTTGGAATTTACTTCTCTCCTATTTCTTTTGTGTATGTCAAAGGACACAAGAGGATAAAATCAAAACCTTTTAGCTAGTAGCTTTTTTCAAAATAAAAATGTTTAAAGAATAGCAGCAATGAAACAAAATATAAATTGGGAAACACTGGTTTAGTCAAGTTTGCATTCTGATCACATTTTGATAATCTCTCCTTTCTTCATTTCGACTGAAAAATTAGTCACCAAATTATTTAGAAACCATAGAGAAATATAGAATTTTGAGATGGAAGTGAAATAGGGATTATTTAGTTTTAATATTAGATAAGATTAAAAGAATGGTATAAATAGTAAAATATACAAACTTTCCTGACAATCTATGCTAGAATTTAACATCATTACCACTAAAGAGGGTTCTCTTTATGCTGTAGTTTAAATTCTATTCTGGTCTCTGTGGATGTAAGATGAACAAACAGAGAGATCATTATCCCTGGCATGATATCCTTTCAAATAGCTGATGGTAATTAGTGGTTCTCAAAAATGTTTGTCTCAAGACCCTTTTATACTTTTAGAAATTACTGCGGACTTTAATGAGGTTTTGTTTATATGAACTATATTTATTTGTATTTAGCATTTTAGAAATGAAACTGAAAAATTTTAAATGTATGCATTTATTTTATAATAACAAACTCATGATATTTTAACATAACATATTTTATGAGGAAATAATTATATTTCCAAAAACAAGAGAAATTTAGTGAGAAGAGTGGCGTTTCACATTTTTGCAAATTTCTAGAATGTCTAGCTTAATAGAAGACAGCTGAGTGCTCATCTTTGCTTCCACATTATGTAGCCTCCAAAAACTCCACTATATTCTCATGTGACAATGAATGTGATAAAGACAAATAATATCTTGGTATAATTAGGAAAATAATTTTGATCTCTTAGATTCCCTGAAAAGAATTATGAAGAACCCCCAGGGATTCCTGACTACACTTTAAGAAACACCAATCTAAATTTAAAAATCCAATTTATTTTACCAGAAATATCCTCTATGCAACATTTTAATAGTGTCCCCAATTCTTTTTGAACCCACTGTATGTTGCTTATTTCTAAAAATGAAAAATCCAAAATTTTGACGGGTATTTGTACTTATGGAATTCCTTTTCTCTGATGGTCTGAACGGAATACAATTTATTAATGGATAGTGGTTGCCTGGGGTTTGGAGCAAAGGAAATGAGGAACTGTTGTTTAAATTGCACAAGATGAGTAAATTCCAGAGATCTGCTGTGCAACAAAGTGCCTATAGTTAACAATACTGTATTGTACACTTAAACATTTGTTAAGAAGATAGATTCCATGTGTTCTTACAATCAATCAAGGAATCAATCACCACCTACTTCATTCAATCAGAACTGTCAAAAAAGGGCGCCTGGGTGGCTCAGTTGGTTAAGTGACTGCCTTCGGCTCAGAATTGTCAAAAAAAAGGGTATGAGGAAAAAGTTATTTTTCTGGTTAAGGTGAGGTCTCTTCTTTACCCCTTGGTTTCCATAGGTAGAATTTTCATAACCTTCCTATCGTCTCATCCCTAGCAGAGGTGGAAAAGGAAAAACCAGCTGCCTCCTCCCCCTTTCTTTCTGGAGCCAATCTGCATGTAGAAGCGATTATCCTCTAGTTCTCTTCTTGATGGTCCAGACTCTGCATATGTAATAAATTGCTTGCCTGGGATAGGTAGGGCAGTAGGTTGGCCTGATTGTGGGGTTTATGACTGCATATTGTTGATGAACATTGGAGCATGTCCTCCAATATGGTCTGTCGGTGTTTAATGCCTACATTCTAGCTCTGTGGCTTCATAACTTGGACAGAGAAATGGGATATTATTTACTGGGTCTGTTGAACCCCAACATCTATGTTTGAGAGAACTAATAGGTAGTCAATTCTAGAATCTTCCATATGGTGGTTACATGGCTCCCTAACTCCTCCTTACCTTCCAAGCCATTTATGAGACCCAGGCTAACATGAAGACTACATTTAATTCAGAAAAGCAGACTCAGTTTTAAAAATAAGAGACTTTCTGTGTGACTCTGCTAGCTATGGGCAGAGAAGTCAGCAAGTTATATTACTTTTTTTAATTTTTATTTTTAACATAAACTACTGACTTTTAAAAAAGAGAAATACTGCTTCTAAAACACATTTTTTCTGGATTTATTCATGATGTGAGTTTGACATTGATTATTTCATTTGTAATTCAAAGATTTAAGTATTTTAAATAAGTAAAATTAGTGTATGTTACCTGAAATAAACCTAATTAAGAAGCAAATCCAGAAATGCTTTTCTTATCACAGAAAACATGAAGACTCAAAATCATTTAACATGGAAAACCATGAAAATGGCATTCTCTCCTAGTTTTCCTGTTTTTGATTTGTATTATTTAAGTGTTTGTTTTCTACATAAAGCCTTTCTTTTTCACCTCATGTTCCCCAAGAGTTTGAACCCGAGGTGAATTCATAATTTTGTGATTATGACATCAACCTGTTGCTATGGGGATGTCTGTGATTTAACAAACAGAATCATAACAATAGTTCTTTGTACTGTTTAGCATTTTTCATCTGAAGATTAAAAAGTATTTTGCAAACAGCATCTCAATAATCCTAGCAACCTCCCTTTTAGAGTGTTTGCGGGAATTTTTCTTGCTCATAGATTGGAAGAACTGAGACAGAAACAGAAGCGGGATGTTTTACACAGATATCTACTATCAGCATCTGAGCCTAGACCAGGACCCAAGTGTATTCTCACTAAGACAAATAGCACAGTAATTACTGTTATTTTATTATAGAATCACATAGGTGTAATCTTTATGTTACAAATGCAGGCAGACAATTTCCATGCTTGATAAAAGCATCTACCATGCACGATGAAGCCAACCACACAACACATTTGTCTTTCATTTACCTGTAAGTTTTAATGTTATATCTTTTTTGAGGACTTTATACAAAGTGTCCTTGAGAATCTAGAAAACTTTCTAATAGTGACAGCCATTATCTCTAAGAAAAGTGAACCGAAATCAGGAAAGTCATCTTAAACATTAACAGAGTATTCTTGGACCCTTTTCTACAGGAAACAATCCTAAACTAACAAAGAGAATGTTCAGCTGGATTAGCAAAGGCGAACTTTTCCTGCTTTGATTTTCATGGTCCTATAATCCACACCAGATGTCAAATCCTGAAATTTAGAGTTCAGAATTTTGAACTATTGTCTCCAGTGAGATCATAAACACATTTTATGGGGCTGCTAAGTCACACATCAAAACAAAATTTTAACAAATCATCATTTTAAAAGAGAAAACAAAACTAAGTGAACCAGACATGAACATACTTAAGAAATGTACCTTTGAACCATTTAACTTGGGGCGGAGGAATACCAGAGGTTTTACATTCCATAACTGTTGTATCCCCAAGAGCAACCAAGAGCTCACTCTGAACTACAATCAACTTTGGGGCTTCTGAAAAAAAACAAACAAGCAAATGGTTAATGTCTGGTCCAATGCGACATGCACCTTGTTTATAATTACACTAAATGAACCAGTTTAACAAAATCCACCAGTATTTATGTGCTTGTAGCTATTTCAGTGTTTAAAAACAGAAAGAGACTCTTACAATGCAAGTGTACATGGATGTATGTGATGAGAAGATCATTTATTAAGGTCAAATATATATATATTAGGCAAAAATAATTCTGATAAAAGAGTAAAAATTTAGGATATTAACAGAAAGGTCCTTATAAAAAAAGATAAAGAAAGAAAAATCTTAGAAATCTGAACACATCTTATAGAAGTAACAAGTAATATAAAGGAACAGAGAGAAGACTGATAGTAATAAAAATATCAAAAGAGCTATGATGGTAAGACTGATTTGGCTAGATTAAGACTTGAGGATAATGTAATTACAGGTTAATTTGTTGTAACATTTTCTGCATGATTTTAAGGATATTCATGTTTAACTACAGAGAGAGTTGCAGTCTAAGGCTAAAAGTTTTATCTATAAAAAGTAGAGTCGCCATTCCCTTTTTCCCTTTGATGCTAAATACAAACATTCTCTGTTTCTTTCCTCCCTTGCTTAATGCTTCATTCACTCATACATACATTCTTCTCTGAACTGTGCATGTTAGGACTTTCCAATTTTAATTGAGGTAGTTTTAAACAAAGCTAAGAGTTAACTTCTCAAAGATCATGTTAATCCTCTGCTAGAAAAATTTTGGTGATTTTATTTCATGATTCTCTAGTTTGGCTTTCAGAAATCATAAACTGGTGCAGAGCTCTCTTTTTTAACTTATCCTCCATAATGTTTCCTTTCCTATCACAAGGTATGAAGCTATGCTGATAGTTCTATACAGCCCCTACTCTCTCCTATCTTCCTGCTTTTGCAAAAGCCTAAAATGCCCTTTGCCCCAGTTCTTCGAATCCCACTCATTCCTCCAGATTGAGTTTAAATCCGGTCTCCTTTGAGAAATCTTTACAAATTCCCCAGTCAGAATTAATCTTCCTCTCTGCCAACCCTCACTGTAGTACTTGTCTGTCTGCTGTCTTACATTTCTCTATGTATAGCCACTCCCATTACACAAGCTCTCAAAAAGTAAGGACTTCATAACATACATTTTTTTATTTTATATTCCACAATCTTTAGTATTTTTAGATACTCTGGGGGATTAATAAGGTAAATAAGTGGGTCAACTATTTTGGCCTGTGATGAACCAAAATTCATTTTACAATTCAGAATCTCTTTCCACCCCCTTTTCTGCATTCCCACTGCCTATTTCCTCTCCAATCTTCCAAACTTACTTGCCATGTGCCTTCACTTCTGTCAATGAGACCATTTCTTTCCAGGCTTTCAGATTCAATATTTATGACACTTTTGCTACCTCCCTCATATGTACACACCAACTACAATTCTCAATTTTTATTTTAGCTTTCTTCCTTTCTTCCACTTCCAGTTTCACTACCTTACCATGAATGGCAGGGTGGATTGCTAGCCATTAATTATTCACAATTTACAAACTAACATTGAGCATGTAATGCCCTTGTCCTTTATTTGCTTAGAAAAAAAAACAAATTAAAAGAAATATTCTATTATATTGGAATATATGATTATATTAAAATAGATTACAATCCTATTTTACAATATATTACAATCATTATGTTATGGAATATTATAGAATGATTATCATGAAATGCATCTTCAATAAATGTTTACGTTTGGAGGTGAAAAACTAAAAATGAAAAGTGAAAATAATATGTAGACAGGATAAGTGACAGAAATGTTATAAACATTTAATCATAATAGAAATATTATAAAGTTTTGAATATAAGTGAAAAATATAAAATGGAAGTTGAGGTAAACTAGAAAGGACATAGAATTTATTAATATGTAAGCAAAATATTGCAAACAACAGAAAAACCATGGAAGGATAGAACTCTGTGGACCATCTGGGACTCTACCACAACCTGTAAGCCTCCTGGAGTTCTGTTGACTAAAGAAGCTATCTACTCCCTGAACTTTTAACTTAAATTAGTTACGGTATTTCCTTTAATCAATGTGTGAAATGAATAATAAATTATAAGACTGGGTAAAATTCATTCCTAATATTAATTTTCAGAAAAGTACTTTTAAATTGCTTGATATGATACTCATCCTATTTTCATTGCCTTTTTAAACTGATTATACTTGCCAATGTATTTGAGGGTAGAAGTCTGTTTGTCTGTTCCAGCTGAATTACTTGCCAGGCAACCATAGATCCCTGCATCTTTGGGAACTGCATTTTTGATAATTAAGGTACCTTCTGAGGTCATCCTATACCTAGGGATGAAAAGAAAATAAAATTGAAAATACCCTAATAATAGTATGAGGAAACTATAGCATCTTCCTTACAAATATCTTAGACATATTTTTGGTGCTGACTGTAGAAATTATTAATGTTGTCAATTTATAAACAGAAATGTAGTAGTGGTAGTAGTAGTAGCAGTAGTAATAATAGTAATAGTAGTAGTAGTAATAATAATAGTAATAGTAGTAGTAGTAGTAATAATAGATCCCATGTATCCAGTACTTGCTCTGTGCCAAGGACTGCTCCAGAAATTTTACATATTTTATTTTATTTTTATTTTTTTTAAGATTATTTATTTATTTATTTAATTGACAGAGAGAGGGAGAGACAGCGAGAGAGGGAACACAAGCAGGGGGAGTGGGAGAGGGAGAAGCAGGCTTCCCGCCGAGCAGGAAGCCCGATGCTGGGCTCGATCCCAGGACCCTGGGTTCATAACCTGAGCTGAAGGCAGTTGCTTAACCAACTGAGCCACCCAGGTGCCCCAGAAATTTTACATATTTTAAATACTCATAACAACCCAATGAGTTAGATACTATTATTATCTCTGTTGTACGGATGAGCAAAGGGATTATATAACTTGCCCAAAGGCAGTTAGTAAATGGAAGGAGTGGAATTTGCAACCAGGCAATCACACTCTGTGTGAATTGTTATGCTAAATAGTTCCTCCAAATGCAAACCTGAGAGATGGCAATACCTCCTGTCACGCAGAAAGTCAGTGGTGAGTCTAGGAATAGAATCTGGCCCTAAGCCCTCGTCCTCCTCAAAACCCAGAGAAATGGAAGTTCAATAGCTGGAAACTTCCTTACTTGTGTTCCACATGTTCATTACACTCTTTGCGCATGAGAGGATTCACTGTCTTTTGAAGTCATCCAGCAGATAAAATACATCTCAATGTAGTATGGCAAAAGTGAATAGGAATTGCAAAGAATGCCTGCACACATTTTAATTAGAGCTACTGTTCTGTCCTTTGCCTCTTCTCTCTCCTGTTAAATCCCAGGACCATATTTTTAATAGATTCATGAAAACTACACATTACCCCACAGAAAGTTTGCTATCCTCATTTAAATTATTCAAGGTAAACCAAGTGTTGTGGTGTCAGGTTTGCGACGCCAAGTATTGTGAAGCTCTTAGGCCCAGCTATTAAATGCAAGATTGAAGAACATCAAACTCTGTCAATTCATCATTTATTATTTTATGGCCATTTCCTGCCCTATTTAGAAGATCTAAAGCTGTGGATTTTGGTCAAAGCTCCCTTAACCTTAGGGATTTAGTCACATTAGTTTTGTCCAACTTTTGATTGGTTTTTCATCAATACTTCACTCAGTAAAAACAAAGAACATGATACAAACCCAGTACCTGTGTGAACCCATGATAAACATATCATTAATGGTCCAGGTGATCTTTGGTTTGGGATAACCTGTTGCAGAACACCTGATGGAGACCTCATATCCTCCTGTGAATGACTGATTCTTGGGCATCACAGTGACTTTGGGTGGTTCTGCAAACAGAAAGAAACATATATAGTGAAGCGGCAACTTACCTTGATGTTAGGAGCTTTCTGCATTAGCATATTTGTAGGCTTCTTGCCACACCATTATTTTATTTTATTATTATTTTATTTTATTTTGTACTTCCAGGAATTCGTTTATAAAAACAACCAAGTTGCAGTACGGCTCAGGAGATTTCTTCCCCAAAGCTGACAGGAGTTGCAGACTCTGCTCCCCTGTTCCTTATGGCCCAGGCTGCACAAGACTGGGAGTCTTGGTCCCTCCAGAGCCCCTCTTTTCCCTGAGAGCCTGATGCATGCTGTGGCCAGGACCCAGGAGCCTGCCTCTACCCTGCAGGTTCAGGGTGGAGGGCCTTAACTTCTGGCCATTTACCCTGATACCTTGCAGCTCAGATCAGCCCTGTCAGCCCATCTGAGCCCCAGGCCTACTCCTACTTCCAGAACCTGGATGCATGAGAGTGGATGAGGCCCTGCGCTCAGGGCTTGGGAAGGGTCTGGCTAACTCTCCTCTGGGGGACATCAGGGGACTGGATCTGAGGCCAGTCCCAGGAGGGGCCTGAATGAAAGCCAGGGGAGCTACAGGAGCAAGACACAGTGGTATTTGGCAGCTGGGGCAGGGGAATGGGGGAAGGGGTTTCCTCTGTCCATTCTCTAGCCAGGTCCTGCCTCCCAGCCATCCAGCCCCCCAGTCCTGCTCTGCCCCATGGCCTTGGTTACTAGACTGGCCTTGCAGTAACTCCATTCTCCTGGGGTGTCTTGGACATGTGGAAGAAGGTGGTCCTCATGGCCTGGGGACATCAGTCATAGTGAGGCCACTGGTGGTGATGGCATCCACCATCTCCACTTTGAATGTTCCTGAGAGGAAAAACTCCCTTTTGGGGTCACAGAAAGAGAAGAAGGTAGGGTACACCACAGAAATGATGGGCACCTAGACCTGAATTGCCAAGTAAAAGCATCTTTCTTGAAAGGTAGCAGGTCCCAACTGTCCTTCTGCAAATCCTCAGGGTAGATCCACATTTTGAGGTTCTCGCTGACCATGTGCTGGCCCATGTCAGACATCGCAGTCACAGTTTGTCCTGGAGCACTGCCAGTTGATAAAGATGTCCCCAAGACACATGATCAGGTCTACAGACCCCATGAAGAGAACTCCTGCTTGGTGATCTACACCCAGCGCTTGTAAAGAGGCCCATCATGTTCAGGACGCTCTGGTGGTTAGAAATGATGACACAAGGATGGTTCACTTCCAGCTTCTGGTGGCCCTCTGTCTCAAAGTGAAGGCCCCATATGTACTTGAAGCACTGGACAAAACAACTGACAATATTCATGTTCTCCACCATCTGAGTGTGTTGCTACAATAGGTCTTAGTGGAGACAGTGAAACAGAGCACTCAGTACAAGGTGATATTAGCTTAGAACTTGGCCATGCAGTTCAGCCAAATGAGCAGCAGCATGGTGGTCAATCACAGCAAGAGCTCCATGGCCAGGGCAGCACTAGGACCACAGACCTGCAGAAGTACCCTGGTAGACCCAACTGTGCTGGCCTCAAGCCCCCTCCCTGGACTCTGGCCCAGAAAGAGCTCTTTAGATGACTGTTATCGGGGATCTAGCCCAATTAGTACAGGGAAGGAACCAAAGGAATTTTATTTATTTTTTTAGCATTTTATTTTTATTTATTTTTAATTTAAATTCAATTAATTACATATCATGTATTATTAGCTTCAGAGGTAGAGTTCAGTGATTCATCAGTCTTATATAACACCCAGTGCTCATTACATCCTGTGCCCTCCTTAATGTCCCCCACCCAGTTACCCCTTCCCCCCACCCCAATCCCCTCCAGCAACCCTCAGTTTATTTCCCATGATTAAGAGTCTCTTATGGTTTGTCTCTCTCTCTGATTTCATCTTGTTTTATTTTTCCTTCCCTTCCCCTAAGCTCCTCTGTTTTGTTTCTTAAATTCCACATATGAATGATATCATACGATAATTGTCTTTCTCTGATTGACTTATTTCACTTAGCATCATACTCTCTAGTTCTATCCACCTCGCTGCAAATGGCAAGATTTCATTTTTTGATGACTAATATTCCATTGTGTGTGTGTGTGTCACATCTTCTTTATCCATCTACTTTATCTAAGTAATATTCCATTGTGTGTGTGTGTGTATATATATATATGTATATGTATATACACATACATAAAACATCTTCTTTATCCATCCATCTATGGACATCTGGGTTCTTTCTATAGTTTGGCTATTGTGGACATTGCTGCTATAAATATTGGGGTGCACGTACCCCTTTGGATCACTACATTTGTATCTTTGGGGTAAATACCTAGTAGTGCAAATTGCTGGGTCATAGGGTAGCTCTATTTTCAACTTTTTGAGGAACCTCCATACTGTTTTCCAGAGTGGCTGTACCAGCTTGCATTCCCACCAACAGTGTGGGAGGGTTCCCCTTTCTCTGCATCCTCGCCAACATCTGTCATTTCTTGACGTGCTAATTTTAGCCATTCTGACTGGTGTGCAGTGGTATCTCATTGTGGTTTTGATTTGGATTTCCCTGATGCCAAGTAATATGGAGCATTTTTTCATGTGTCTGTTGGCCATTTGGATGTCTTCTTTGGAGAAATGTCTGTTCATGTCTTCTGCCCATTTCTTGATTGGATTATTTGTTCTTTGGGTGTTGAGTTTGATAAGTTCTTTATAGAGTTTGGATACTAACCCTTTATCTGATAAGACATTTGCAAATATCTTCTCCCATTCTGTCAGCTGTCTTTTGATTTTGTCGACTGTTTCCTTTGCTGTGCAAAAGCTTTTTATCTTGATGAAGTCCCAATAGTTCATTTTTGCCTTTGTTACTCTTGCCTTTGGAGACGTGTCTAGCAAGAAGTTGCTGCAGCTGAGATCACAGAGGTTGCTGCCTGTGTTCTCCTCTAGGATTTTGATGAATTCTTGTCTCACATTTAGACCTTTCATCCATTTTAAGACTATTTTTGTATATGGTGTAAGAAGATGGTCCAGTTTCATTCTTCTGCATGTGGCTGTCCAATTTTCCCAACACCATTTGTTGAAGAGACTGTCTTTTTTCCATTGGATATTCTTTCCTGCTTTGTCAAAGACTAGTTGACCATAGAGTTGAGGGTCCATCTCTGGGTTCTCTATTCTCTTCCATTGATCTATGTGTCTGTTTTTGTGCTAGTACCATACTGTCTTGATGATTACAGCTTTGTAATACAGCTTGAAGTCTGGAATTGTGATGCCACCAACTTTGGTTTTCTTTGGATCCAAAGGAATGTTAAAGCAGGGGAAGTAACTCCTCTTTGAGAATAAAATGAATTTGATCTCAATGTCATGTTTCTGTGCTCCACTGGTTACCAAGTAACCCCTTCCTATTTTGCTCCCACCAGCTGACCATTGGCTTCTGTCTGCTAAGCTGGAACTCCGGTGTAAACCTGTTTTCCAGAAAAGTCTCTAGATAGGGTCTTTTGCATCTTTCTTTATAATGAACACAGGTTTGGAGCCACAACTTGTCCTGACTGCTGCCTGCTTTGTTTGAACTGCTCTTTCTTTTCTTTTCTTTTTCTTTCTTTTCTTTTTTCTTTTTTCTCTCTTTCTCTTCCTTTCTTTCTTAGATTATAAATTTGTTGAGGTAAAAACAATGTCTTTCATATTATTCTGTATTCATTACTTCCTACAGTACTTAACATCCCTTACATTTTATACAGTGACTTGTAAATAATAGACACTTAAAACTGTTGATGGAATACAGTTCATTCCTACACTGTAACCTGGCTCTAAGAATTTTTATCCTGGCACCACTCAAGGTCCTGCTATATTGATCATTTGTCTCAGCCCATGGATTCACAGAACACAACTTAACAGGAAATATCAATTATTCAAAGTTCCTATTGCATGCATTTCACTTCTTTGGTAAAAAAAAATAGACTTTTGAAAATGAAATATTAAATCAGGAAGGTATTGTCCAAAAGGATACAAAAATTTGCTGGGGTAACTGGAATGTTGATATATCTGGTCTTATCAATTCCACATTTTACATCTAGATTACTACAGAGTATTAATCTTCAAAGAAAGTACTATCAAAGAAATAATTTTCCTAGTGTAAATATTCCCCACTCAAAAAGAAATGAAAATAAATTCACTTCCACAGTGTTTGAAATAGATGTCATAAGTATTAACAAAAATAAGTAAATTTAATAATGTGGTTCTTACACAATTATGATGTTCCAGGCTCAGTGCTAACTTGTAGGGATACAATGATGAACCAAACAGACATAGTGTCAACTTTCCATCTAACTGGGTTTTTAATACAAATGAAATCCAGAAATTCAGTTAGTTAGTTCTGTATATATTTATTATATATCTTTACTATGTTAGTTTCCAAATTGTGGCTTAATTTCACTAAGAAAAATTAGTCCGAGGAATCCTAATACATTTGAAGGAGATACAAGTGGTACTGCTGGACCGGGCAGCTACACAACTGAACAAAACTAATTAATGCCTAATTGCTAGCAGCTTACGATCACCTCCCCTTTTTTCCTGTTTACATTGTGTTTTTCAAATTATGATTGTCTTTGAAGTTAATGTTTAAAGGGTTTTTCCTGCCTGTGGACTTGGTTGATAGTTTCATTATTCCATGGATTCTTGGTGAACATAGGGCTACAGAAATGCAGGGGGTCAAGGGCAGACTGGCCATGGCCAACAGTTCAATATGTGATTGCATCTGGAGTCCATCAATTCTGAAATGCCAGAGGACTACACATGCTGTGGGAGTGTGCAGATAATCTTCAGGGGATGAGGAAAAAAGGAACACTTTTTCTCTTTGGAATTTATTGAATACCCACATTTATTCAGTCCCACTTTCTGAAAATAAAATGTTTCTTATGTCTAGTTCATTTTAACCCAGGATTGCTGCAAAGATTCAGCAGTTCTTGGGATTTTTTTGTCTAAACATGGTGCTTTCCAATGAAGTCTGACAGAATTGGCCTGGCATCTTGCCCAGCAATAATTCCACTGGTAGGCTCTGTAGTTTACGTATCAATGTAAAAATAAATGGCAGTTACTCTAACCAGGATGCAGAGAGCTAAGAGGTCATTTCTCAGATAAAGCCTGGATATAGGGTGCTGCTCAGGGTCATGAAATCAGTCTGTGTACATACACACAGATGGGATGACATCATCTCACAGAAGGTGAGAAATTTGCCATTGTTCTGGAAAGAATATTTCCACTGACAGTAAGAAAATCAGAAAGGACATGAACAAATATGGAAGCAAAATTAGATTTCTGCCAAATAACAGTTGAATAAAGATGGTCAGAATGATTCGGGCTTCACTTGATTAGGTTAAATAAGGATGCAATAGACCTCACTATAATTATCTCAAGGGTTAGAATTTTTAATTTCCTAGAAAAAAAAGCTCCTTTTGTTTTGATAAAGTGGTTTTAATGGAGCAAGAACAAGTTTAAAAACCTTAGTTCAACTCCATCAAAGTCTAGAGGCAAATTTTAGGATCTGGGGAGAAGTAATCCATTCTTATTTGGTTTTTAATCTCATTTCACCACCATGACCCATCACCATTATTACCATCACCACCACCATCATCAACCATCATCATAATCATAAATAACAATTGCTTTTCATTAACCAAAGCAATGGAAACATGGCACTCCATTAGTATCAAGGCATTAATTCATTCTTTATATTTTAATCATAACAAAAGCAAAATATGTGAGTTTTTATAATTTCTCACCAATGATTTAAAGAGTTACATATAGATTATGATACTAAAAATAAAAAATAAACACTACTTTAAAATTTAGGTGTCTTAACACACTATGAATGGTAAGGCTGGCAAAATGAATTTTAAGTGGCTATGAAAACAGCCGTTGCTCTGTCTGCAAAGACTGTAGAAGATAAAATCTTGCCTAACTCTTGCAAATCTTGCAAATGTCATCTTCATACTCACAGGCATATTTCCTGTTAGTCATCAGCTGGGTCTGATTTGTTGCTATTATGCCTCTGGTAGGACATTCTCAAAAAGACCTATAGGACTTGCTCTTCAGGATGATTTAATTATTATCAATAAATTAATCAGATAATGGTAATGCTTTGAATTATCTAAGCAAAAATGTAAAATATTTTTTCACCACTGGTATATTTAGAGTACACGGGCAAATTTGTGTTTTCATCCTTTCACATAACAAACATTTATTGAGTACCTAAGATTTTCAGATACTTTATAACCACAAAGAACTCAAAGAATGTTGTATACAAAACCAAATTATGTACAATTAGGGACTAAATCTCTTTCTGGTAGTTAGTTCTTAAAATAGGAAGGTAGGTAAAATTATTGAGTGCCTGTTATATGCTAGGTATCTAACTCTAGACCTATCATTTATTTCCCACAAAAAGCTCTATGAAGGTGTCACTGCCATTTTACAGAGAAAGCACTTAATAAGCCTTAAAATGGTTAAATAATCGATGGTGTCTGGTCTATACCTTAATAGGGATGATAACTCACAGGGTTATTGCAGATTAGCTATATATGTATTATCTAGGCATTTACAAATGAAACTTGATCACAGTTCTCATACTTGCATATTTAGATTACACATCCTACTAATAAATAATACTAAATATATCTTATTTGATTCTTCTGAAATTTGAGATGTTTCTAGATATTCAAAATTTATCAGAAATTTCAATAAAAATAGATAAATTTAGTTTTTCCACATTTGACTGATTAAAAAAAAACATGCTAATACCTATGTCACCTGGCACTTGTTAAAAAGTAGTTATGATGATGTAATGAGCATATGGTTATGATAATATCAATTTCATACTTAGTGAAGTAATTCTGGTCATTAGAGACTTAACTTCATCAATCATCTTGAAAAAGATTTCCTTTTTTACTGCAATACTCTCCCTGGTGACGTGAACTAATTAGTGACAGACATCCACCCTTTCCTGACACCATAGAAAACAAATTAATACTTCTTATGTTGATACAGACATAACATGGCAAAGAAAAGGAAACCTTGTCTGGCCCTTTGATTTCCATGCGGCAGCATGAAATTGCAGAGAGAATGTCAGTTATACATGGAATATGCTAAAATATTTAACCAGGACATTCATATTCATCTTCAGCTTTAAAAGTCTTCCTCATAAAGGAGCAGCTAATAAAATCAATAGATTTGTTTCTTGTCCCCAGATAAACAGGAAGATAGTATGTTTTAAACAAAACTTTAAACTCATACTGTGTAATAAATATCACCCCACTTATCCTAACTTCTACTCCTAAGCCTGGCTAGTACAAGAATTTGGAAATTTATCAGCCACTGCCAACTTAAAATTGATATATTGCTTTAGACTGTGCCAAAAAATTTTGCCAAACTCACCCATGATATAATCTTTAAGTAGGGTAAACTAAACAATACTTAAAAAAAACTCTATAAATTTTTCATAATTCTCAGACTGTTATAAAACATGGTTTTAAATGTAAGCAGTAATATGCTGGCAGGTGTTACAACTGGAAAGGAAAGTACTTATATAATGAAATCTAAAATTGTTGGGGCATCTGGGTGGCTCAGTTGGTTAAGCATCCAACTCTTGATTTCGGCTCAGGTCAGGATCTCAAGGGGGATCCTGGGATCCTTAATCGTGGGGGTTAAGCCCCACGTCCAGCTCAGCGCAGAGCATGGAGCCTGCTTAGGATTCTCTCTCTTCCTCTCCTTTTGCCCCTCCCTTGCCGTGTTCACTCTTGCTCTCTCTCTCGCAAAAAATAAATAAATAAATAAAATTATTGATGTGACCCAAATAAGCCATTGAAATTAACATGGAAACATGAAACATAAGGTTAGTGACCCAAATCTTCCCTGTAGTGTTATTATTCCTTTGAGGTCCATTTAGCAATTAAGGAACAGACACCTATCGGGTGCAATTGTGTTTTTCCCTTTGTGCAAGATACTATGGATAAAAAGGGGGAGTCAAGAAGTACCTCAGTAATAATACTGGGGAAAAACTAGACACATGGAATTGACGGTGATTAAGTGCAAAACTGTGTGGCATTAAAAAAAAAAAAAAGTTCTACAGAAACCAGAACAAAGAGACCAACCAATATTCAGAAAGGTGATTTAGTCTATGGCCAGATCTCCCTGAACACACCTGATCTCATCTGATCTCAGAAGCAAAGTAGGGTCAGGCCTCATTACTACTTGGATGGGAGAAAGAAGGTGGTTTATGAGAGGAAATTCACATCACAGGTAGGATTTAGATAGGAAACATTAAAGTCAAAACAGCTCTGTGAGCTAGGTCATAGAACCAGAATGAGAATGATATAATTTGAAACTAGTTGGGATGCCTCTGTGACTCAAGCAATGGGAAGTGGAATTGGGTGAACCATGGAAAGAGGGAAGTAACAGAACAGAGGCTGGGGCCAAAGCAGTAGAAAACAGGAATCCACTGAAAGTATAATAGACATGGAGCCTGGCAGAGGAAACATTCAGTGGCCACCAGAAAATCAGTTCTGGAGACTGCAGATGAGACAAGAGTAGTACCTAGCCATCCTTTTGAGAAATTCAATACCAAGAAAATTCAAAACTCATACACAGACTCCAAAAATTATCTGCCTGATACTGCTCTGACATATAAAATCTGGCAGCATCAGTAATATTTTATGGCAGGAAATAATAAATCTGAAAGTTCCTCTACTTTCAATTCATAATTAGAGATGAATCCTTAATAACAAGTTCAAATATTAGTTACCCAGATTAAAGAAATAGGAATAAGGGAAAAGACATATGAATATCTAATTCCCTTAAATAGTATCCATATATTGAAAGGAAACATTTTTTTTGCACCCTACAGTGTTTTATGAGGGATAAATGTTGAAGATAAAGTGTTAAAAGTATTATGTAGGAGTCAGTTTGTGGAGGGCTGAGGTTTGTAAATTTTATTCTGGGGTAATTAGGAAACAACACAAAGGTTCTGAATGCATGGACATTTAAAGCAGTATTTAGGGAAAGTCTGCCTGGTTATACTATGGATTAAAGTGAGGGAACAAAACTGAAAGGAAGGAAGTCCACAAAATGAGGATTTTAATAGTTTAGGCATGTGACATTTGAGATGGGTGAGGGTGTTACCACTGGAAGTAAGAGAGGGAGCGATTTAAAAACAGGGAAAACTGAACTAACCATGTATAGGGAAAGTGGAAGGTACGTAGGCCTAAACATATCACTATACCTAGGATAATTCCATCTGAACTCTAAATTTCACAGTAGCCCATTCACACCGATCCCAATCAGCATTCCCAAGCATCCACTGATTCTAGCATCCTCCCATAGAAAATGTGTCCCAATATGTCCATAAATAAAAAGGCATTTGAAATTCAATTTTAAAAATGGGTACACTGTGTTTGTGTGGTCTGGGGGAAGGAGGGCAAAGGGTGAAAGAGAGAAAGAGGTCAGGCATGATTCCTTAAAACAGATCCCAAGTACCCTGACTCCTGGTCTAGTGCTTTCACTACCCCAGAAAGCAATTAGATTAACAGACTCAGGCAAGAAAGGATTTTTAGCTCAGTAACTTTCAGTGTCCAAAAGAAATAGGGTTAAAAAGTTTTAGAAGCTTTTCTTAGCCTCCCCCAAAAGGGTATGTGTCCAAAAGTTACCTAGTGGAGCAACCAATTGCCAATTGTTGTTGTTTAAAAACGCATTGAATTACATTTTGGAAAAAAAAAAAAAAAGTATTTCAGGGCTGTCAATTGATCCCTGTGATGGAAGATTCCCAAGCTTCTAAATGTTCCTCGTGATAATTTCGTGTAACGAGGAACTAAGACCCTGATGAGAAGATACTCCAGTAAGTAGTTTTTAGTATTAAGTTTCTTTTTTTTACTTCAGTTCTTACAATAAAATCTAAGTAAATATCCTTGTTTTGGGGATAGTTAAAAACCTACATTCAGCCCAACCACTTAATTGATTCATATTTTTGAAAACATAACAGAACAGGTTTACAACTGTTCCCAATACTTTTTTTTGTCATTGTGGATAAGATATTGAATGATCTGACATCAAGCAATGCTACATGAGAAATTGGGAAAGAATTAGTCTTTAATTACCAAACCTAATTTCTATTGAATTGTGCAGACTGTAAAACATATTTTACAGGATCTCCGACTCTTCTAAATATCTGTGTTTACTGTAGAAAAAGCTAACGTCAAAAAGTTACATAATGACTATCATTGAGCCTGCTGAGAATTGTAATTAGTAGCCATGTCCTATCCCAAAAGATGTGTACCTAGTGATTTAGTTCAATCAGTGTATTTAAAACATACTGACATTGTTTGAAAATGCATTACTTCCGTTTCTGATTAGGGAGGTGACCCCAGCTAGTTCTGGTGGTAACCAACTGTTAAACATGAGGCTTGCCCAAAGAGATTAACAGAATTTCACTAAGAATGTAAGAATGTAAGAATGATTTACAATAGACAGATGTGTTTGCTCATTTAACTTTTCCTTAATTTTCAATGAGTGGAAATGTTAATGGAATACATTTTAACATTTTTAAAGCTTTTCCATGCCTACTAGAAAGCTCACATAAAAATGGTCAGGGATTCCTTCCAAAGAGCAATGGATGAAAACTAAAAGTCAACCAATCAACCAAACAAAAACAACAAAAACAGAGATCAACTGCCTGGAGAAAGAGGCATAGGCCACTGAAATCCCAAAGATTTGGAATCAAACGCATATTTCCAAATGATATCTCATCAGTGGAAATATGAAGAACTGGCTACAACTTTTCCAAAGCAGAATTATTCCTGAATGGCAATAATCCCAATGAATTATGATAGTGGTTAATCTACATGGCAGCAGCAATAAGTTTCCTAAGACTTCTGCTCTTGATATTTCTGCTTTTCTTTTTTCTCTGGAAAAGACTAGAGTTGTGCTGTCCAATAGAGTAGCCACTAGCCATATGTCTATTTATTTTTATTTTTACTTTATTTTTTTTAGAGAGGGAGGGGTGGGGCAGAGAGAGTGGGAATGAGAGAATTTTAAGCAGACTCCACATGACCCTGAGATCATGATCTAAGCCAAAATCAAGAGTTGGACACTTAACCGACTGAGCCACCCAGGCGCCCTCCACATGTCTATTTCAATTAAAATTTAAATTGCCTAAAACTAGATCAAATTTCAAAACAAGTTCCTTTAGGAGCATTAGCCATATTTCAAGTGCTCAAGTGCCACATACACATGGAACAGCACTGATATACAACACTTCTATCATTGTAGAAATTTCTACTAGACAGTGCTGGACTAGACAAGTTCTGTTAAATCTGAGAGGTCATTTATTCATTGATTTACCAGTAGGTGGTGCATTGGCAATAAAACACACAGGCAAGGACTAAATCTTGAGAGTTATATGCTGGATTTGTAAAAAACCCCACACCTACAAACCAATATGCTTAGGAAATTCAGTTAATAAAAGAACGGCAATAATGTCAGACATAGACAATGATAAATTTAGGTTGAATTCTATTTTAGCGAGAAAATACTACTGGCAAATATGCATGAAGATTTCCTAAAAATTTATCATTTTTATTTTCCCAATATAAGATGTAAGAATATGTAGCAAATGTTTGCTGCCTTGATATCCATTTGAAGTAATTCCTAGTATAAAATTATTTACACATTAACATTGTTTCCATACAATATTTTTTCTTTCCATAACAATAACAAAAATTCATGAATTCAGGAGCTTCGTTGGGTGATTAGCCAAAACAGATTAAGACAGTAGACAAGATTGGTAAGAATGACAGAATTTTAAAAATCTTATTCTTTCTTACTTAGAAAATCTTCAATTAAATGATGACTAGCATTACCTTTTCTTTACTGGGATCTCTTTATAACAATTTTCTAAAATCACAGAATTTCCAAATAAGAGAGGAAGGCCATTCTTATTTGACTTGGGGGAAAAAAAGGCACCATCTCCTGTGTGAAGCCCTCCTCAACATCTACTCATCACTGACACAGAATTAAATGCTCCTGGGTGTAGTACCCTGGTGAAGTTCTTACCACTCTGTGTTATAAATATTTATTCATTTAATCTACTTATTTCCTTTCTGATATTATAAACTTATTGAGGGAAGGATGCTATTTTATTCTCATTTATATCCTCAGCAAGGAGCACAATATCTGACACTTAAAGTTTTGGTGAATACATGAATGAATGAATAAAAGTATAAACAAATGAACAAACAAGACACCAGCCCGGACACTTGGTAGACCTGTTTAGTCAAGGCATTTCATGTGTTTCAGTATTTGTTTCATTATTATGGGGAAAAGTATACCTGTGGCTAAGCAGTATTACATAGATAGTGCTGTAAGATGTAGCATAAATGAAGATTCCAGCATCATAGTGATTATTCATCAGTTCTGCACTCTCAACCAAATGCTCCTAAGCTAAACCTTTCTGCAGATGAAGTAGTTAAGGACTAAGAGCTAATTCAACTTTTATTCATAATAGTCAAATATCATAGCCCTTTCCTCACACCTATAAAATAGCAAGTTACTACATTTTCCCTGTATTAAAAATCTAATCTGTAGAAACAGAACTTATTTTTTAATTGGATAATTAACTCATAAAATAATAACTCAAACATTAAACAATGTTCAGGGGAATTTAAATCAAATAATTCCGGGGCACTGTGCTCCGCGGGAAGCCTGCTCCCTCTCCCACTCCCCCTGGTTGTATTCCCTCTCTCGCTGTGTCTCTCTCTGTCAAATAAATAAAAAAAAAAATCTTTAAAAAAAATAAATCAAATCATTTCTTAGTATGTGCTATTACATAAATATTTTTCAGACTTGGCCAAAGTTGCCTTGCCTAAATACTCTACTTGTCATTCAAACTTCCCACAGATAGGCATGCATGCAATACTATGTGCTAAATATTGTGTCAGGCACCAAAGAAACAAAACTAAAGAAAGTTGGGTCTTGCCTTCATGGAGCTTATTATCTAGTCATCTCATATTTTCTCTGTGTGCTTCTTTTGGAGCCTATTTATTGTTCTCTCTCTCCTCTAGACTGCTCCTTAACAGCTACTCTACCAGAACTTAGGTCAAAGGATTTACCAAACTGTTGTGATCTACCTGGTCTACTCTATAAAGCACCAGAGAAGGAGGGAGTAAGAAGGGAGGGCTAGGGAATTAAAATCGAGCAGTGATTTCTCTAAATCATCGTTACACACAATGCTGAGATTTCCAGAGATTTTTAACCCATGCCACAGAAACCTACAGACATTTGTAACTTTCTTATTAAAAAAAAAAAAAATCAGTACTCTCACTTTTCTATCCATACCAAGAACCCTTTATTTAATCTTTTTACACTTGCACCTGAAGCCTGCTAATAGCATGCATAGGCATTTCTGAATACAATGCAGAACAATGGAAAGACACAGATCTGGGCTGTGTCTCTTGCTGGCTTTGTAACCTAGAGCAAGCCAGTAGGGGTTACATAATAACCCCATCATAAGTCAAGGAAGATCTATATATTTTATTGAGTAGAATTGGGTTGCGTTATAACAGAAGTTGGCCCCTAACCACGGAGTCATTAGAATACATTCATCAGATAAAGTAATTAAACATGAAACTTTTCATAAAATTTACAGTCATCATAGGAAGAAGTAGGAAAGCAAATATTTCTATGGAAAACTGCACATTCCTTGGATACCACTGCAGTGAATACTTGAGGCAAAACTTCACTAGATTATTCTTCATCAAATCTAAAGGCCTCCAACTCACTCCTTATTAGATCCATTTACAGAAGGCAGTATTTTATTTATTTATTTGACAGAGAGAGAGAGAGAGAGAGAGAGTGCATGAGCAGGGAGAGGCGCAGCGGCAGAGGGAGAAGCAGACTCCCTGCTGAGCAGGGAGCCCAGGACCCTGGGATCATGACCTGAGCTGAAGCCAGATGCTTAACCAACTGAGCCACCCAGGAGCCCTAGAAGGCAGTATTTTAACAAAGCATTTTGTTCATTTGTGCTGATTCATACTGGGACATCAAACAACCAAGGCAATGAATACAATTCACTTTTGACAACAAGTAATGATTTGGGGGTTTTCATTTTAAGTAGATGGTTTCATCTCATCTAAATGAAATACACAAAGATGGCACTAGTATTTAAAACAGACATATACATGTCTCAGGTCAACTTTCAAAAACAAAAAGCTTGACTAGCAAGACTCCAATGTATCAAAACGTTTAGGAAAAGAGATGAGCTAATAAAAAGCAGTTTTCATTATTCCAACATAGATACAGACTTCTATAAATCACAATTTACTTCTGTGAAAATCTTGCAAAGGGAAAAACTGAAGAGATCATCATGGCTCTTTTACTGGACTATTCAGTATAGGAAACCTAATGTAATTATTAACTGAAATTCTGCATTTATTCTTTTTGCTTGACCTCACTTTGCTTCAGAAAGGATTATTTTATTTTATTTTTGAGAGAGAGAGAGAGCATGTGTGCATGCACAGGGGGGCGGGGGCAGCAGACAGAGGGAGAGAGACAGACTCCACACCCAGCCCCAAGCCTGACACGGGGCTTGATCTCACGATCCTGAGATCATGACCTGAGCTGAAATCGAGTCAGATGCTTAACCCACTGAGCCACCCAGGTGCCCCTGCTTCAGAAAGGATTTAAAACAGCTTATTCTGTAATATAGTTCTATAAAATTCCAGACCCTTAAGCTTTCAAATATGAATTTTCATATTGATAGAAGTCCTAACATGACACTTTGAGAGGCATTGTTTCTTAATTTATTTTAATTATTCTTTATTTTTATACTCATATTAACTTTCTTATTATATCTTAATATTTTAAATATAAAAGTGATAAAGAAAATTTAGGGAAAATTTAGCAAAGAAAGAAAATACATTACCCATACATAATTCAAACTCCCAATAAAAGTAATGTGAGCACTCTCAAAAATTTTTAAATCCTATTTACACAAAGTTTTAAAATAATAGATTCCTATTAAATACCTTTTTTTAAGTACAGAAAAAAGGAAGTAAGTAGGTCATTTATAATTCCATTGCCTCCAAACAAGCAGTGGTCAATCTCATATTCACATTTTCATCTATATCAATCTAATTGGTTTTTTCCCCCCTTCCTGGCTTAACTGTGGGTGGCTTCAATTTGTTTGTTTATATGTTTGACTAGCTGGACTTCTGAGTCTTGTAAACCCCGCTTGAGGGAATCCCCTTTCCAAAGAATTTCCTGTGTCTAATTATACCATTATCTCCACAGTGAGGAATTCTCATAATGAAAGAAGAGCATCAACCCGGTCACATTCTCTCATGCTCATTATGTGACTGATTCAAACAGCCATAGTTTCTAGGACCAGTGTTTCTTCTCAAGGCTCTTCTGGTAAATTGATAATGAGTCTAATGTCACTAAGGGAAATGAGAATGATGGAAAAGGGCCAGTAGGACACTTGCTTCTGCTACTGCTGTGCTCAAAATTTCATGATACTGCCAAAATTGAAGGCTTTTAAGTGCCCGTGGTCTAAGCAAGAGTTAAAGTTCCACTGGGAGCATTGGAATGGCTGATTCTAGGATGGGGAAAGGAATTATCTGATTTCATCTGCCTTTCTGCTTCCCACTAAGAAAATAGAGAATTTCTTCCTAAATTAGAGGACACATTCAGACCCTAAGAACCAAAATACGACAAATATTCATTGCAATTATGTTCTAGCCTTTAACATAGCTGAGAAGTCTGACACCAGTCTGATTTTATCCCTCAGCTTACAACATATTGGTTTAGTCTGAACATATGCTTGTGGAGTTTTTTCTCTTATACTAATAATTTGAAATTGCAGCCAGGATGTGTCTAGATGAAGTTCTCTCTTCATTGACCTTGCTTGATTTGCTCACCCAGGACTATTTTTGTTTTCCTCCCTAGGATAATTTTCTTCCACTGTATCTTTTTCTATTTCTTTTGTTTCACTTGTCTTTGTTATATACATACATATGCCATATACCTAGAAATCTTGAAGTTCCAAGTTCCTGTCTCTGGTTTTTATTTCTGCTTAAAATATATATATATATTATTCACTCTTAATTCTTTTCCTCAACGTTCTGAAAGAACTTCTCAAATTTATGTACCACATCCCTGATTTTATTTTTATGTAATATAAATCCTGCTTTTTAGTGCCTCTAATTCAAATTTGCATTATATTATACCATTTTAATAACAAATCCTTTCTTATTCCATCACACCTGTAGTTGTCCTATCACCTCAGCCAGTTCCTCCTTTACCTATATATACTCCTGCTGAAAGGAGGATAGGTCTTTTAGAAAGACATTGGTGACACTAAACATTTTTTTCGTCTTCAGAATAAACTGCCTTCAGAAGCAACCATTTCTTCTAAGGCTATTCCCCCTTATTTTGTTCCCCAGTATCTTTTTCTTAGGTCCAATGCTTTATTTTTTTTTCCTGTTGTTTTGTTTTGTTTTGATAATTTTCTGTTTATTCATCCTCAAATTAGGTGACATCAAATCCAGACCCAGTGTCTATCAACAAAGTGTTTGGATAGACCTAGCTTGATTATTTGGCTACTTCTGTTCTAGCTGAACTGCCTTTGCAGCTCTGCAGCTGAGTTAGTCTGATGTGCATAGCTCCTTGCACAATTCTCATCTATGATGCTCTTCGGGCTGAGATTGGGATGCTCCCATCTGCTACCAGCTCTCTCTAAAATCCCTAGTTGACACCCCTATCAATGTCTCTCCTGTTTCCAAATATTTTCATTTGGAGAGAAACATATATCCAAGTTACAATTCTCTACGTGGGTCCCAGCTTACCTTTCTACTTTTTTTCCTCTCTCTCTCTCTGTATTTACATTTTATTTTATTTTATTTTATTTTAATTATTTTGTTCAATTAGCCTGTCTACTTCTTGTCCTACATTTTCCTTACTGGATGGTTATCACTATTAATATGTATGAGGAGACAGGATTATGGCTGTAATATTTTCTTTTTGGAGCAAAGTATGAAAGAGAAGGACAAAGAGACATCCTCCCAGCTTTCATGTGAACATAAAAAGGATGGACCATTGGTTGAGATTTTCATTCCACTGACCTTAAAATATGAACATCACATATACATATTTACACTATATATACATATATATATATAAATAAAAATCTTTATACGTAATAGCTATAAAATTCCTCCCAGAATTTTTGCTACTATCCATTGCCAGCGGGTTTGGGCATTCTTCAGTTTTGTCTTTTTGAGGTCTTTATTGATATTTTACTGTTAGATGAGGAGAGGTTGCAGCAGCTACAGATATGCTATTTAAAACCAAAATATTCTTGCTAGTTATATATTTTATTTTATTATTTTTTTTAAAACTACTACCCAAACTTTGTAAAGTATGTATGTGTAACTCTTAAGATTATTCCCGATAGCAGCAGTTTCCGAACAGACATGTGGAGGTAAAGAACTGTAAATGAGGCTATGAATTAAGCTATTGATTCCCATATAAGCAAGAATATTATTCGTAAAGTATGTATTCAAAGCAAGTAACTATTATACCTTTATGTTTTCTGAAACTGTTTTCTATTTCTGCTTTTAAAAACATTTTACTGCATATAAATGAAATTAATTTATAATTTTAGATCCAATGTCAGAAGTTGATTGACAAGCATCTTTTATTCTTATAAATTATAACCCTGGGTACAACAGTTTATTTCATCAAATATCCATAGCTTTGCAATAGTACATTCAATAGTAAAATAATGCATTCAGATGGCTACAGTTAGCTAGAGCTCTCATTTCTTATTAAACAAGTGTCATTAATACTAGTCTATAGTTTTGTTAGATTTTTAAAATATCCTTTTTCATCACATTTCATCCCTCAAACTCAAGACCAACTAGACAGGCCATAAAATAACAACTCTAAACAGATTTATACCACTTGAGATGATACATACTAGCCAGTAATCAGGTAATAGTGTATGTCTTTTGTATTTATGTTTTGTGAATACACAAAATACATAAAAATATCTTACCTCAGCACTTATTTAAATCATTGGCTAATAATGACTCTATTTTGCCAGAAAGAAAAGAGTCAAGGGCTTCTTTTAAAGATATACCTTTCTAAATCATAGGGTTCATTCTGTAGAATAGATTCAAATGCTATTTCATAAAATGTTATCCATTATAAAGAAGATGTGGTATATATAGACAATGGAATATTATGAAGCCATCAAAAGGAATGAAATCTTGCCATTTGCAACGACATGGATGGAACTGGAGGGTATTATGCTGAGCAAAATAAGTCAATCAGAGAAAGACATGTATCATATGACCTCACTGATATGAGGAATTCTTAATCTCAGGAAACAAACTGAGGGTTGCTGGAGTGGTGGGGGTGGGAGGGATGGGGTGGCTGGGTGATAGACATTGGGGAGGGTATGTGCTATGGTGAGCGCTGTGAATTGTGTAAGACTGTTGAATCACAGACCTGTACCTCTGAAACAAATAATACATTATATGTTAAAAAAAAAAAAAAGAAGAAGAAGATAGCAGGGGGCGAAGAATGAAGGGGGTAAATCGGAGGGGGAGATGAACCGCGAGAGATGATGGACTCTGAGAAACAAACTGAGGGTTCTAGAGGGGAGGGGGTGGGGGGATGGGTTAGCCTGGTGATGGTTATTAAAGAGGGCACGTTCTGAGTGGAGCACTGGGTGTTATGCACAAACAATGAATCATGGAACACTACATCAAAACTAATGTAATGTAGGGTGATTAACATAACATAATAATAAAAAATAAACAAACAAATAAAATTTTTTAAAAAAATAAATAAATAAAACTAGAATGAGCTTTCGTGTGGCACTACCAATGGTTTCCTGAAATATAGGTATATCTTTAAACATTAACATTTAGTTACAGTGCTGAAGGCTTTCTGGAGATTTTTTAGGTCTCTCCCTGCTCCACCTCTGAATAAACAGGGCTTTCCTTTTATTTCGGAGCATGCAATCTCTCTGTTCAAGAGGGGAAATGCATTAAAATAGCTCCATACTGGGTTAATCAAACAGCTATATATATTTTCAGTCCATCCTCACAGGATTTTCCAAATGAGGTAGAGGGGCCACTTCAGAAATGATCCAGAAATTCAAAGTGGTACCCCTGGAGCTTCTGTTCTTTGGGATGCTAGCAAAATTCTAGGGAGTTTAACGTTCTCCTTCAAACCCCTAGGCCAGTCTACATTGTCATTATTTTATCCATATCCTATTTGTCTTACTATTTTGGGATAAAAACATAGCAGTGTATGAAGAAAAAAAAATGTTATCCATGAAACTACCCGAGAGGTCTTTTGTAAATGCAGATTCTCAGGCTAGAACAACAGGCCTAGGGAATCAGAATCTCTAGATATGGGGTTGGAAATCTGCTTTTTTAAAAAAATAAGTTCCTTGGATAATTCCTTATCCAGGAAAAGTTTGAGAGTTTGAGAATCACTGCTCTAATTGACTAAATTCAATACTAACGCACTGAAAAGTTAACCTGGGGAAACTAGGAAGACTCTGATTTTATTTTACAATCCCATTCTAAGGGACTTCAAGTAAAGAACAAAGATCAAATATCACAAGTCCATTAGCATTTTATTCTATCTGTAAAAACAGTCTCAAAATTCTGGTAACTCAAGTTACCACCTGGATAGACTCTAATTATCTAGGCAGTTTACCATGTGGAAATGCAGTTAGCCATTTACAAAAGCAATGTCTCCCTAGAGGATTCACCAGATCAACTAACAAAAGACACACGTTCGGATTACAGAACATATCTCAACTACCAGTGAGAAAACTAGAATCAGATGTCAACCATTTTGTTAATTCTCATGGTAGTTTCACTTTTCTGCCATTAATAACAATCTCAGCACTAGCATTGAGATGCAATGCTCATTCTGTTAGACAACCTTGTTAAAAAATCATCTGAGAGTGTTACTTCAGGCATGTTATAAAATTGTTTCTAATACCATAACCAAATAGCCAGACACAATCCTGATGCAATCAGTCTCCCACATCAAGGATTTGAAATGAAATATTCTGTTGAGGCAGCAACTGAATCTTTCAGCTTAAGAGCTTAAAACTGCCAAGAGTAATTTGTTCATTACATTAAGGCTCTCAGCTGGTCTATAGACATTTAGGAGCCAAATGTGATTCTACTGAAAGAGATACTCTGGAACACTTTCTGATCTTCATTTAATCATCCTGAAGAATATATATACTTGTAGCCAGTAAACCACATTGTTAACATACTGTTTGCGGCTATCTAGACATAGTCTATAAAGACGTAATTAAAGATTGGGTTACCATTAGTTTAGTGTCAGTAAGCACTTTTGTGTATAAGATAAAAAAGATAAAAACAACCCTGCTAAAATTTAATAAAATTTCACCAAGATGAAAAACATCTTAAACTTTAATTAAAAAAATAAAAGTAGGGGGCGCCTGAGTGACTCAGTCAGTTAAGCGTCCCACTCTTGATTTTGCCTTGGGTCATGATCTCAGGGTTGTGAAATTGAGCCTTGCATCAGGTTCTGTGCTCAGTGAGGAGACTGCTTAAGATTCTCTCTCCCTTTGCTCCTCCTCCCACTTGCTGGCACCCTCTCTCTAAAATAAATAAGATCTTTAAGCAAATAAATAAGTAAAAGTAAATTAGTTACATTGGAAATAATATAATACTCAAATTGGGAAGAATTTTTTAAACAAATTATTAAAACAAACTGAGGGTTCTAGAGGGGAGGGCGGTGGGGGGATGGGTTAGCCTGGTGATGGGTATTAAAGAGGGCACATACTGAATGGAGCACTGGGTGTTATACACAAACAATGAATCATGGAACACTACACCAAAAACTAATGATGTAATGTATGGTGATTAACATAACATAATAAAATAAAAAAAAACAATTAGAATTTTTAAAAAATCCACATGATAGACTGGAGAATTTAAAACTATTAAATCACCCAGAAACAATTTCTATTTATAGTCTCAAAATAAAAGTCTCTTAAAAGGACTAGCTGTGTTTATCTTAAAAAGCCACCTATTTGTTAGTGATGTTTTAGTTTCCAGTTTAGTCAGCGTTAGACTACTTAAGATCCATAAGGCCTTTATCATTCAAAACAGTAATTGTTTGGGTAGATACTCTCATTCTCAGATAGCCAATTTAAGGGAATAAAGTTCAAAGAAAGAAGAGAGGAAGACATCATAACTCTGAAGTTACCATATGCACATACCTTGCACTGTGAGGAAAACTGAAGCAGCTGATGATCCTCCTTCATTGGAAACCACACAGTGATACTCCCCAGCATCGTTGAACTTCACACTCCTTAGCTCCAGAGACAGGTTAGCCAAGATCCTCATTCTTGCTGGGTCTGCCTGTCTGGCATCTCGGTCATTCCTCTGCCAGGTTAGATTGTAATCCACGGCACTGATGACGAGACATGTCAAAACTGCTCTTTCTCCAGGAGTGACTGTAACATTATCAGGCACTTGGATGACTGGAGGGGGCTCTGTGTAAAATGAAAATATTCAAATCAAGAGACCTAACAGCCATTTTGCTCACTTACTGATGTGGTTTAAATATTTAATGAGTATGTATTGAAAATCTTGTAGGGAAGATGCAGCACAAGAGAACTTATTCATTAATACATATGTCTATGACCCAAAGAAAATTATCATTTAATTAAAAGATTCTTACAAAGTAGTGTATATTCTAAAAAAAAAAAAATCCATCTAATTTTTATCACATTTGCCAAACTCTGTAGTTTTAAATGTATGTCTTTAATTGAAGATTTGAATGTTCTCTAATTTAAATTTTAAATTTTAAATTAAATTTTAAAACATCTTACCGTAAAAGTGAATAATAGCACAGGGTACTTGTAACCTGAAGACACCATGCAAAGGATTAGTTCCTTTAATCCTCAATGTAAAAAAAAAAAAATAGTAGTGCTTGTTTATATACCAAAGCATACACAAGTCTAAATTTATAAATTATAGATGTGAGAATCAAAAAGGCATGGCAAAAGGATAGGATTAGACTAATTTAGGATTGTGGAGTGAAGCAAATTTTTATTTGAGTTTTGAAAAAAGTAGCAATTATGGATTTTTTTAATTTAAAAATACTTATTTAGTGTTTAAAAGAAAAGAGGACACAAAGTATGGTAGACAATAGTATACTAAGTATGATAGTATCAGTTTTAAGGAGTTACAATCTCATTAAGACACAGTACAAGAGCAGTGTATGACAAATATTCCCCAGAGGCATGAGGAATGTTTTGATTTAAGAAGGTTAAGAGTAGGCATAGACCTTTAAGAAAATTGTACATATAAAGCCATGCCCACAAAAGGTATTGAGTAATGCATGCACGTTTCAGATGTGGTTAAAAGCCACTTACTTGTTAAATATTTAGCCAACATTCTAGAGAGAATCACATATTACTCTAGTTAATTTGAGAATAAATACAAATGCTCCTCTAAAGTATACTCTGCCCAAGTGCTTTAAAATGATCTTCTGTAGCAAGCCATTATTCAGCAATAGTACAGCAATAAAAACTGTGGTGAGTTATGCTAGCTAGAAACCCATGTGCCTGTTTTAGTTTAAATACGAAAGAGTATCAGATATTCAAGATCAAATTTTATTCTCCTTTATTCAAAACCATTTGTAAGTGCAGATGAATCATAAGCCTAGAGAAAACCTGGAAGCAATATGCCAAAACCATAGTGGTAATCTCCAAGGGATAGAAATGTGTATATTTTCCATATTTTTCTTTATATTTATCCTAGTTTTCCAAACATTTTTAGACGAATAGATGCTATTTTAAATTATTTAAAAAACAAAATTTTATCATTTTACTTTGTTTTTTAAAATCTCTTATAAAAATGGCTAGTGAATCAAGTAGAAAGAGTACATGACAAAGTTAGAAATTTCTGGAGTCTGGCTAGGCTTGACAGAAAATACAAGGTGCTTTGTTAAATTTGAATTTCAGAGAAACATCAAATAATATTTCAGTATACATATGTCTCATGAAATTACCTCAGACACACTTATATGAAATTCAAATTTAACTGGGCATTCTATGTTTTTATTTGCTGAATCTGGCAACTCTACGCTGCCTAGTTCTATCCCTAGGTGTGTGACCTTAGAGAAGTCGACGATTAACTTAGGTATCTTTTTTTTTTTTCAGAGGGAAAGAGAGCCAGGGTGGGGGATGGGGCAGAGAGAAAATCCTAAACAGGCTCCACACCCAGTGCAGAGCCCAATGCAGGGCTCGATGAGGGGCTTAGTCTCACAACCCTGAGATCATGACCTAAGCCAAAATCAAAAGTTGGATGCTTAACTAACTGAGCCACCCAGGCACCCAATTAAATGAGGTTATCTTAAAGACCCTTTTTAGTTCTAATGTTTTATGACTCTAATATACAAGATGGCACAGACCACCAAAGACCTGAAAGTGATAGTACATGCTTGTGTTCACATCTTATCAAGATTTTCTGAGGGCCATATGACATTTTGTATGGCTTTCTTTTCTTTGTTCTTTTGAAACAAACTTCTTCAACTAGACTAGGTATTTTTTTGAGATTTTTAGAAAATGGGAAATCTCAATTAGGTATGTAGGGAATACTGGGCACATGCCTAGATCCCTCTTAAGGACCAAGGCACTCATTTCTCTAGCTGCTATGCTTGTTGGCTACATAAAGCTAATAGCCAAGGGTGTTAACCTGCTCAGGGTAAGAGCCCCTGTCCAGGGTAGCCCACATCCAGTGACCACTTCATGAGGAAGCAAAGGACCAGCTCTCTTGCCTCAATTCAGGGCCATGACAGCTCTGGAATTCCCTGTGGGATCAGCTAAGGTCCTAGTAGTGACTACACAACAATTTAACTTCTTCCACTTATGTTACTCCCTTATAGGTGCTTTTTCCTAGAAAATTCCCCAGTAACCCTCTTGTATACAAACCCTGCCTCAGAGTCTATTCCCTCTGCAGACATAAATTCAAATACGTAAAATGCCAACTTTCTAATAACATAACCGGTAAGATTTGAAATGACATACAATATCATTGCTGCATAAATAACTAGAGATAATAAATATTATACACATGGAAATATTTATTCATGCATAAATAAACTTGCCGAGGTTGGAGGAAATGATGAGGGAGGCCAAGATAATGGAATACCTAGCCTGGTGCTGGAAGTTAGCTCTTCCTAAGTGAAAGAACAACTGAGGCTAGAATAAGGGAACCAGCGATGGAATCTCAAAGCCTCAAAACTGAAAGAAGAATGACAAGTATAGGTCTTGTGGCATCAGGTAAAGACTGCTGGAAGAGAGTGCAGAGATCGTCTCACTCCCTATCCTTGTAACCATAATGGGTCACTTGCTTGCTCTGGGCTTCAGTTTCTTTACCTACAAAATGATGAGGTGGTGCAAGATTATTTCCAAGTCTTATCCTATCCTAAAACAATATCCTATAATTATAATTTAAGACTCCCTGTCACTGACATGCCCCTGACAAGTCTTCTTTATTCTTGGTATTTTACTTAAACCTAAAATTATAGTACTCTACGTGTGTGCATTGGGGGAGGGGCATTGTATTAATAAAGAAATTCAGTAAATTAATATAATTTGTAACAGTACTAAACTAAATTACTAAATGTCACTTGAAAAGAATGAGTTTTCATGCTTCTGCAACCCTATTCATTTGTTTCTATGTGTTTATATTCACTAAAATTACAATGCTTTTTACACCCATTTTGCATTTAAAACATTCAATAATCAACATTTCACATGAACCAAAAATCCTTAAACATGTGAACTAGAAGAAAATGCTGGAAAAATTGAGGTAACATATTAGTAGAACTTTAGCTTTTCTTTAGACTGCTCTTGGGTGCCTTTTGACTTTACAAAATAAATTAGTGTCCATAGTGACACAAGAACATCACTATCCCATAATGCCTTCATTATTAACACTCCTTTCCAAAATATAAGATCTAACTATCCTGTGAATTTGCACCTGATGCCAGTGGGCTGGTTAGGTAACTGCTGGGATCTCAGCCTAGGCTAAGAGAGATTCAGAAGTGGGTGGAGGTTTCAGGCAACGGTAAGCCCAGAAATAAATATCTACTCTTCCAAGTCCAAAGGGGCACTTGCTTGTTACTTCTGTGGTTATAATCATTGCCATTACCATCAGTGTTTCCGCTCCTTCTTTCCTAATTGACCGAATGGGACACAATTCCTGAAATCTGGCTTGAGCACAGTATAATTTCCTGCTGATACCACTGCCTGGCTGGTACAAATTATAGTAGAGGGGCATGTGTACAACATGCATATGGAAGTTACTGACACCCCAGAGCCAAATTCTTAATAGTTCACAAATTCATACTGGCACTTCCCAGTTGTTTATGCAAGATGTTTAAATCCACTCACTCAAATTTCTTTCCTTGTTGTCTTTCCCTTAATTAATATTGCTGGGGGGGGGATAAAAAAAAAAAACCTCAAGTGCTCGTTTGTTTTCCCAGAAGCTGAGGAACGTTGACACAATTCCAATGCCTTTCATAATTACTGGAGATGAAAAAATGAATAGTTTATGATGCATGTCAACAAAATTGTTTCAGGAGACAAACTTTATTTTTCTAAGAATAAGAGAATACAAATAAATTTACTCCAAGAAGAACATGCTTGCATGCCTCTGTTTTAAAGTTCAGCTTGGACTTATTGATAACAAACATAAATCCTAGACTTCTAAGCAGTTCTACAATTCTATAGTTTCTTTTGTCTTTAATTGGCTCAAGAAAATGCACACTATTACTAAAAGCAGATACAGATATTGTTATAAAACTGAGCAGCTACATTTAGGTCAGAATAGGGTTACTGTTAAACACACAGCAACACTAATCTACAAGGTAGGTAGAAAATAAATCAACTGAAACAAACTTTCCAATAAATTCTAGATTTATGCTGAGTAAGCGGCTTAAATCATGATCATTGGTTAAAAATGACAGTCTTTTTGTGTCCTGAGAATTCTGGGAGATTAGAGGAAAAAGTGATTTTTTTCACTAAAATATATTCTGCCTTATAAAGCAATGAGTTTTGCCTCTCATTTATTCATTGGAAACATACTATCTAAAAGCAAAATAATTAGCATTTCTTCCACTCTTCTTAATACCAATATTGTAGGGACGCCTGGGTGGCTCAGTTGGTTAAGTGGCTGCCTTCAGCTCAGGTCATGATCCCAGGGTCCTGGGATCGAGTTCCGCATCAGGCTCCCTGCTCAGCGGGGAGCCTGCTTCTCCCTCTGCCTGCAGCTCCCCCTGCTTGTACTCTCGCTCCCTCTCTCTCGCCTATGCTCTCTTCTCTAGCAAATAAATAAAATCTTAAAAAAAAATACCAATATAGTAGCCACTAAGGCCCTGTGTTTCTTGAACATGATCACTTTCATTATTGTCTTCAATTTAATGTCAGAATCCACTCATAAAAGCACTCTGCTTATTATGAATATGGGGGAGGAAAAGGGAAAGTTTTAACTCTGTTATTCTCAGAATAGAACTCTTCCTTTTCTTAAATTCTATCCCTTCCTTTCTCTAAATTTCTTTAAATTTTAATAAAAATGCTATATGGTCATTTCCAAAAATATTTATTGAGCCCCTACAATAATAATGATAATAGTACAACCACCACCACAATAATACCTAAGGTCTATCAAGTGTTTCCATGTGCCAGGCTCTCTTCTATGTGCTTTACACATACTCTCTCGTTTATCCTCATAGTTTCTCCATGAGATAGAGACTGTTACAGACATCCTCATTTAACAGTTTGGGAACCCAAGGCCCTGAGTCCTTCAGTGATTGGCCCAAGAAGGTCACACAGCTAAGAGGTGGTGAAACCAGGATTAGCAAACATCCCATTTCCATAGATGCGTTAATATGCAGGCAACGGCAAAGCAATTAGTGATAATTACCTGACACATCAAAAAATGTCTGCGCCCGTCCGGTCCCTGCGCTGCTGAGAGCAATGCATTCGTAGGCGCCTTCATCAGACAAAGTGACATTTTCAATCTCCCAGTTCACACTGGCAGATTCTCTGGGGTAACAAAAGAGAAATCTTTTCAGTTATAACAAAAACAAGGCAAAGCTGAAAGTGGTGACTCCACTATTTTTTTCTGAAATATTCATTATTAACACATTAACATGAAGAACAATGTAAAAATAAATGGATTAAACTGCAGAGTTCTTTATAGCTTAGAAGGACAAACCTTTTAATTAGAACATTAAGCTTTCTGAGCAAAAGGCACAACAAAGGCAATAAGATATGGAGTTTGTGAATTTCTTTAGGGAAACATTTTCTGGCTGCGTCAAAATATAAGATAATGAGTTAACAGAGAAACACTCCTTAAATCCTCTCTCCTTCCATATTATTTCCAGTTTGGGGTCATGTTCGGTGGGGGTTCTTAGTCAAAGCAAGTCAACCAGGTAATTCATAAGTTTGAAAGTAGAAAATAGACTTTTGGATTCCAAAAAGATAAGTTCTCTTTAACTTTCTTATGTGTAAGCTCCACATAAGGTTATAGAAACTATCTGGTTCAACCTGTGTATACATTGAGAAAAGAAAAGAAAATTATCAGTTTTATTATCAAACCTGTCGTTTAGGTTAAAAAAATCCCTTTGCTATAATATTTATCCATTCATTTAATAAATACTATTCTTTGTCCTTTAACACTCTTCAAATTGTTTCTCATTCTCTGGAGGTGTCTTAGTAATAGATATATTTAATCCTAATAGATATTTAATATCTAATTAATAGATAATAGATAGTTATAAGATTCTAGTAATCTACAAAACAGGCATTATCTTATTTTAAAATATAATTGAAAATCATAACTATTTTCATAATTTTTTTCTTACATTCACCCATAGCTATTTATAACCTTAAACATTCAAGACATAGATGAGATGAAAAGCCCATTGCAGAGTCAAGACACCTTCCACTGGAGTCTGAAAGTGGTGTGAGATATAATATCAGTAATGACTCCAGATCTCTTGCCATCCAGACAAACCATAACTGTCATCAAAAACCATGAAGAACTTACTGCGCTCTTAATGTGTATTTAGCACATTAGACTTTGTAAGAGAAAGTGAAGTCATAAGTTCCTGTCATCAGAAAAGTGAGAGAATGAGCAAAGTCACTGTTCCATATATTTTAGTAACTGAGAATATTCATCTTAGTTAGTTTCTTTTCAGTTGTGTATGCATTAGATGTCAGTGGTCCTGTCACATTCAGAAGGAAAGGGATTATCAGTTGACTCTAACCCCTAGTGATCACCTAAGCTATATCTTTTGTGCTTAATAGCAGTAAGCTGAGTCCAGGTTTATAATTGTCATTGTCTAGGAGGTACTGGTAAGTTCCGGGAAGGCAGGAGTTTGAAATACATACAGTCATTTGTGTTTTCTGCAATGCCTACTTCACAGCCAAGCATGTATTAGGATTCATCAAAAACTTAGACACATGGAAATTTTAGACAGATAGTGGCAGTTCTTCCAGTCCCAAGTCCTCTGTTTTAGCAACAACTAAGTTGAGATTCAGGAAGAAGGATAAGTGATTTGTTCAAAGGCACAAGGCCAGTGTTGGATTGCTTGAAGAATATTCTTTACAGTGATACTTGCTCCTCTCTTATTTATGAAATATTACATGAAATAATTCTCTTGTATCATATCGTCTTCTCAGTTAACATTAAAATTATACGGCCACAATAAGAAGTTTTGAAGTCATGGCCTTTGGAATAAGGAAAGAACATGTCAAATACAAATGTGTCCTGTTGCTCATGCAAACTAATTCTCTCTTACATCCCCTAGTGACCATAGCGACTCACATAACAAAGATTAAGTCACATGTCCCAAGTTAGGAAATCTAGGGCAGGGACGTGTGAGTGAATCGGGGTGAGAGTATCAATCCATCACCACCCATGCCAAATTCTGTCTTTAGCCTCTCACAACCAAAGAGCTTAATATATGTCAGCAAGGCTTGTCAGATCTCTGAGCCACAGAGCTGGAAAAATGAGAGAAAGAATTCTTGTGGCTTACCTCCCAGGAATTGTGTGGAATTAATGAATTAATGTTTATAAAGAATCTCAAGTGTCTTTGAAATATGTTACTATTTAAACATGAAGCAGAATGATTTGATTTCATCAGGAAGTTATGTAGCTTCAACATTTGATACCCTGGTCAGTTACATTGCTGGTTATTAAACATGGAGCTAAGGGAATCATCAAGATATACAATATAAAAAAAAAATAGCAGGAAATAATACAGTTCAATCTTTAAATAGTGGAATTTTTTTCTAAAGCTTTACTGAAGATTCCTGCCATAGTTTTTGTTTAAAATGACCCATAAAGAGATTAATGCTGTCAAATATTTAGCATCTTATGGAAGTTATTTATATTAATTAACAGCATATAAGTTTTATAAAATAATTCCTAGAGTTTTTGCCAAATGCAGTTTGTTTCATTAGTAAGTTAAAAAAACAAACATTTTCCAGAAATCATCTCCCAGTTTTCAAGGTCTACTTAATTTTATCATAGATTATATTTATCTAAAAACAATCACCCATCTTCATAAGAAAGTCAGTGCCTTCTTGTCCACTCCCATTGATTGCTAAATGCAGTAGCCACACATACTCCCACTCCACCCGTTTCCCCCAGCACACTCCCCTCCCTTAACCCCTCCCCTTCCCTTCTCCTCCAGCAGTGCTGGCTTCCTTCCTATCTTTCTTTCCCACATGCCAGTCAGCTCCAGCCTTTGTGCATCTGCATTTACTGTTCCTGTTGTGCAAATGCTTTTCCCTAGATATCTGCATGACCATCTCTCACCATGTTTAGGTCTTTGCTCAAATATCCCTTATTTGAATTTTCAAATTGCAACTAAGCCAAAACCACATGCACCCCATCTACCAGAATTAATCTCATCTCAATTAATCTGCTCTACATTTTGCCACAGCACTTAATTGGATTCACTTATCATAACACTTTAAATTATGTTCAGAGACTTGCTTGCCCCAAGACCAACAAAGCTTAAACTTTTCTCTTTTGCAAGGACCCTTCCAAGATTTGGTACTTAACTTTATATTCATAATTTTGTATTGTTCATCTTAACAAGAGATCCTCAAGGGGCACCTGGGTAGCTCAGTCAGTTAAACGTCTGCCTTTGGCTCAGAACATGATCCCAGGGCCCTGGGATCAATCCTACACGGGCTCCCTGCTCAGCGGGGAGTCTGCTTCTCCCTCTCCCACTGCCACTGCTCCCCTTGCTTACACTCTCTGTCAAATAAATTTTTTTAAAAAACAAACAAGAGACCCTCAAGTTATATACAATTCAGATTCTATAAAACCTGAATCAACCCTTGAATGAATTCTAGCATTTATTAAATTAACATATTATATATGTTTTCTGTCTTTCTCCATTACAATGTAAGCTCCGTAAGGGCACAGACAGTGTCTGTTTTGTTCACTGCCATATTCTAAGACTATGAAACAAATGAGAATTTCCAATGAAAAAGCACATTGAAATAAGTATCTATTTGTATTTAGATGTTTAATTTTGTCTACAATTGGTAATAAAAACATGTACGCACTTTAAATACTGGTCTACTCCAAGTGTAAGTCCATTTCTGACAAAGCTCAGGGTAAAGGGTAAAAGACTCTCAACAGAGCAGGGAATTCGACCTGGCTGCAGATAGTATCCTGGGGTTTTCTTGGGCATTGTAACTTTGGGAGCATCTAGGAAGAAAAAGAACATGGGCAACAAGATCACAATGATATTGGGTACCTTCCTGTTAATGCATTCAAAAGCTTCATACTTTAATTATTCCAGTAAATCCTCTGCATTTCAATTAATCTAAATCACTAAAACCCACTTTAATTATCTTTCTTTGTTCAAACTTATTAATTTCTGGATCTCTCCATGGACCCCTTGCTAAAGTATTCATTAAATCTAAGACTCTATTTTTAAGACACATTATTTTGGGGGCCACCAAGATAGAAAAGAAAAAGCTACCAAATTAGTTACCATACTTCATCAATTGTAGAACCTATTTTTATTTCAAAAATGTAAATATATGAAAAGAACCCACATGCCTTAGAATTGAATGGGAAATAATGGGAAAAGTTGATTTTTAAGAATCCAATAGGTTTTACAGCATTCAGTTTAGGGGCTAAGACAACTAAACTTCGAATACTGTATATAAGGAAATACTGACAGTTCTATTCTCACCATTTGACAACGATTAAAGACTAGCTACACAGTTGTTTCTGAATTTCCCAAATTACAATCTTATGTATAAATGATAAATTGTTGTCCCTCAATCCAGTACTACAATATTAGAAACCATAAAGATTTGTGTATCCACAGCTCTAGCTATAGCTCTAAATTTTGATCAGAGTTGTCATTAGCCTTGAGAAATAGCACAAATATAAAAATTGAAATGCTATCTCATGTCTCTAAATAATCCCTAATCTGTGATCTTATCTCTATATCATAGCAAATATATGAGTAACTAGCTTACCAATTGACTAACTGCCAACTTATCACATAAAGATAGAACCATCACCAGTTGTTTACAATGAATTACTGTTCACGAAGTAGGTTTCTGACAATCATATATAAATATTTAACCCATTTGGCCCATTTAGATAGCTTGATCAAATATTACACATGTGTGCCAGGCTTTTTGGGGGGGGTGGGGGAGTAAGAGCACCAGAATTTCCCAGCTCCAGTTCTCACACTGAGTGAAGCAATCAAAATTTTCAGATCTGCAATCAGTGAGACTTAACATGAAACTTTGAATGTGCTTTTTATGATTAAAAAAATTGTGTTACCTAAATATAAATGCCCATCAATTCAATAACTCAGTAATAATGTTAAGATATTATTTTTTTACTTTATATTTCATTATTTTAGGACCACATCACTCCCTTAAACTATCAATACTCCAGCGTTCAATAAAATGATGTCTCACCTGGGATGATATTAGAGAAGGAAACACTCGATACCCTCTGGAAAAGATAATCATCCTTATCATAGCCTGTTACTTTGAGAAAGAAAGCTTCATTTGGTGGTATAAAGTCAGAAATATTCCACAAACCATAAGGTTTTCGGTCTGGGTAGTATTTAACAGGAATGGTCTTAAGAGAACTGCCTGAGATACTTAGAAGTTCAAGACGATCTACTCTGGCTGGGACGGAAATTCCAGAAGTATTCAGCAGCACATAGGTAGGTATTCCTACGGGAGAAAGGCTTTGTTATTGTTTACAAGTAACATGCAACTGAGGTCATATATCAAATAAATTTTTGCATTATAATAATAGATAAGTATCATAAGTATGAGTACTACAAACTGTCTTACAAATTGTGGCTTAAACATTTACAGAAACTTTGGAAATCCTAATAATTATTTTTATGGTATTTTAACAGTATTTATACATGGAAAAACTAGAATTGTGAATACTGTGTTACATGATGTTTAATAACATGAATATTTCATTTTTAAAGACTCACTATTTGTATCTTCCTAGTAACTGAAGCAATAAAATAAATGAACAACCAAAAAAAAAAAAAAAAAGAAATTTGAAGAGTCACACTAAGATTAAGCATTTCTTAGCTATAAAACTATAATCTTGCATGAATAAAATAAGAACAAGCTATAAGAAGTGGCAATAATTTTATCTTTGAATGTACAATACTACATGATGTCCAATTTTTTTAGCTATTACACACATAAAATCCACATTTTTCACTTTAACAACAAGGCAATTTATAGATGTTAGTAAAAAGCCTCAATATCTAGATCAGTAGTTTTAAAAGTTCAGTAAGTTTAGGAATCAACCGGGGTGCTTGCTACAGTGCATATTCCTGGGTCTAACATAATTCAGTTCTAATTCAGGAGATCTGGGGTGGGTCCTGGGAATTCTAATTTTTAACAAGCTCTCTGAGTAATTTCAATATCACTGGTCTTGGGACTAGACATTGAGAAAAAATGACTAGGCCAAGAATACAATCATGTTTAAAGTAAAGATGCTATGTTTCCCAATTTTGTTAAATACTACAAAATTATAAAATCACAGAGTTCGAGAAATATTTTGCAGTTGGATATCTACCATGTCCATTTTGGTAATATGTACATACAAACCTTGCACCGGTCTGCTGACTGTTTTTTTGAAGTCCAGGGTGGGCTTTCTAGAAAAACCAGCTCGGAAATCAATGGTACTAAGGCCAGTGATGCGAACAGAGTGCCTTCCACTGCTAGAAGTCTGAAAAATGTTTAAAGAGAAATCCCATCAGTTGATCCAGGTTACCAGTCACAATAAACACTAACCAGTAGGGGAAACTACAGAGTGTTTAATTAGGACTGATGTCCAATAATTGAAGTTCTGATCTGGGTGTTCTAAACTTAACTGGGATTCTACATCTTAAATGCAAGTTTTATAATACTTTTCCCAAGGGACCGCCCTAAAATAAAATTCAGTAATACACTGCAGGCCAATGTTAAAAGATATAGGTGTTTAGTCACCAGTGAATAGCCCTTAAGTTAATCTGTAAAAACTCCGTGAGGATACAGATCTTTGTTTTGTTCATAGTGATTTACACAGTAGATGTTTAGCAGTATCGATGAAATGAATGAATGACTAAATCTTCTCCCCTAAACACCAACCAGGTTTGATTCTGGAAAATATTTCCTTTTTTTTTTTGCCTCTGGGAAGAAACAGCTAGGACAAGCACAAGAGCTGACCACTATCCAGATTTGAGCCAACCAACATCCCCAGCTCAGCAGTGTCCTTGCCAAGGCACTGGGTGCTCGAGACACAAATGTGAATAAAACATGGTCCCTTTCCTCTAAGAGCTCATGGCTGGTGAGGAAGACATGGAGAAATAGAAATCTTTAATATTATGCAGTATTAGAAATACATAAAAGGTACATATAAATACATAAAAGGAACAGACTAGCCTATAGTTACTAGGATGATGACTGAACTAAATATTGAATGATAACTCAGCACTGAAGTGACTCACATGTGCATAAATAATAAATAATTTGGATGAGGGCCACAGGATAAAATAATAACACTAATGTTTATTGGGCACTTCCTCTATGTCCAGACTCTTTAAATATATTGGCTTATTTAATTCTCATTACAATCCTATCAGATATATATCATCATTATCACCATTGCACAGATAAGGCGATGGGGCACTGAGTCATTAAGTAGCTTCCCAAGTTCACGAGGCTTCTTAACTACAGAGGTGGGGTTTTATAATGGAAAGGTCAGGCTCCACGGTCTTCACCACAGTGCTACATTGTCTTTCAAGGGCAAGATAAGTCAGAGTTAGGAATGCCTGGGTGGCTCAGTTGGTTAAGGATCTGCCTTTGGTTCAGGTCAGGATCCCAGGGTCCTGGGATCGAGTCCCGCATCAGGCTCCTTGCTCAGTGGGGAGCCTGCTTCCTCTGCCTGCCGCTCCCCCTGCTTGTGCTCTCTCTCTCTCTCCCTCTGACAGAGATAAAATCTCTAAAAAAAAAAAAAGATAAGTCATAGTTAAGTCAGAGTTAGCCTCTACCTCAGTATCTTTCAAAATATAACCTGAGGAGCACCTACATCTACAGCTACACAAAATCACTCAGGTTTTCTCTTGAAAATGTAGACTTCTGAGCTCCAGCCCAGATTTATTGGATCAGAATCTTTGGTGAGTGGAGTCTAGGAATCTACATTTCAAAAACCCACCCAACATTTATGAATAAGAGTTCGCCATTATTTTATTACATTTATCACCAAGATTTTCTCTCAAAGTAAAATGACCACATGATAGTAGCATTAATAGAATGCATTGGGAATATACGTGCCTATATTATATATAATTATACATAAAATTTTAATCTGGTGAACAGCCAGATTAAGCCACACCATGATTAAAAACATGCCACCTCCAGGGTTCTGCAAACTACACAGCTTTCCTGAAATCACTGTGGTTCCTTATTATTTAGCAATGAGGAGAGGAAAGATGAAGAGATATGTCCCTTTTGCTACCATATTTTTTTCTCATTAAACAGAACATGCAAAAACCCCAAAAGAAAAAAAAAAAGGAAAAGGAAAGTGAAGGGAAAGAAAAGACCCATATCTCCATAAAAATAGGTTTGTTGTATTCTTAGTGTAAAGGATGCTGCTATTACTGCAGCCCATTTTCCTAAGGGTTACAAAGGACTGTATGTGCAATTGTAGGGGTCTCAGTACCACCACTTATTCTATTATTTCTAAAGAAAAATGTGTCATGAATTCCATATAATAAAGCAAAAAAAGGGATGGGGAGGGGATATGGACCATGATCCAATTTTATCTTTTTTTTTTTTTTTTTTTTTTAAACTAGGCTCCATGCCCAATGCGGGACTTGAATTCACAACTCTGAGATCAAGACCCGAGCTGAGACCAAGAGTCAAATGCTCAACCAAATGAGCCACCTAGGGGCCCCCCATGATCCAATTTTAAAATCAGGATTTCCTAAGGGTTATATGAAACCTTACTAAGTCTAATTTCAACTGTTTTAGATCACATAGTGCTTTATTGAAGACAGTATTGCCTATTGATTTCATGCGAAGACAGTCAGGAGGGTCAATATTATGATGACTTGATTTATATTTGTTCACTGACATCATATATCATTACTTGCCTTGCTGCTCAGAAAGTCCCCTATGATAAAATGGCTGTTGAGGTTACCAAGGGTACATATGACCCATAATTTGCCAAATGACTGCCATCAAGTGTTAATTATCTGGCAAATGTTCTGTGCACATATCAACTGACAATGAGTCTGTTTTAAGAGTGATGCTTTATAGTTAAGTGAGAGGGACGCCTGGGTGGCTCAGTCGGTTAAGCGGCTGCCTTCGGCCCAGGTCATGATCCCAGGGTCCTGGGATCGAGTCCCACATTGGGCTCCTTGCTCAGCAGGGAGCCTGCTTCTCCCTCTCTCTCCCTCTGCTTGTGCTCTCTCTGTCAAATAAATAATAAAATCTTAAAAAAAAATCTAAGTGAGAAAATTAGAAATTACCCATGCTTGAAAATATTGCATTTTCCATTACTAACCAATACATTAAAAATAAAGCAGAGTTGATGAATAGGGAGCTCCTTATAGCCTCTATAAAATTATTGTAAAATAAATTAATTTTGATATTTAAAATATACTAATTAACAAAGTATGTTGAAATAAGGATGTAGTTTTCCTATTCTCCGAGCAATGCCAAAAATATGAAGGGTAAAATATTTTAACTTCATGTTTCTATATTATATTATAAACAGTAGGAATATCTGCATAGAATTTAAAAGGGTTTGTAAATAAAAGATATTTCTGAGTAAGTTTTCATGCAAAATTATATCCAACTCTGTATTAATCAGGGTAATGGGAGCAAAGAACATCACAAATAAACCAAAATTATGGTTTCAAAAAAATAATAAAAATAAGAAATTTAAACTGTTAGTTAAAAATGGCCTCTGACACTCATGCATGCATTTATCATTCTTCAATCATTCTCTTAAAAGAATTACAATAATACTTGGATAATATTTTGGGAACACAAAACATCACATTAAAATGTCTTTATAAGAAAGTGCCATAGGGGCACATGGGTGGCTCAGTTACTTAAGCAGCCGACTCTTGATTTCAGCTCAGGTCGTGACCTCAGGGTCTTGGGATCAGCCCCACACAGGGCACTGTGCTGAGTGCAGAGTCTGCTTCTTTCCCTCTCCCTCTGCCTCTGCCTCTTCCCCTGAATCACAGGTTTTCTCTCTCTCTTTCTCTAAAATAAATGAACAAATCTTAAAAAAAAAGAAAGTGCCATAGTTTACTTTATAATTTTAGTCCATTTTCTTAAGGTAAATTATTATTTTAGTCTGTTTCTTAGCTGAGCTCCCTTTTTCAAATATTAGTGTTAATAAGAACAAAAAGGTCCTATTAATGATGGTAAAATGAACCAGGAAATGGACAAAGGGGAAGAAAGAAAATTAACATATACAAAATGCATGCTGTACAAGGCTATCTTTTATATAAATAATCACTTTTGATCTTTACAAAAGCCCCTGTATGGGAGTATATTATCCTAATTTCACAGATCAGGGAGATTAAGTAATTTGCTTAAAGTCACAGATACAGCAGGTGCCAGAGCTGTGGTATGAACTCAGTGAGGCTCCAGGAACCAATTTCAATAGCCACCCCATGCTTTCTCATGATTATTGCAGTGGGTTTGATTATGCTGGTTTTAGGGAATACACTAAAATAGGCTGAACTGCTCTACCTAGTAGGAGAGTAATGTGGAACTTCTGAGACTATTCAGAGGAGAGAAGCAGGGGCATAATGGGAGGAAAGGAAGGATGGGGGTAAGGAGAGAGCAGAAGGGGACAAGGTGCTTCAACACATAACACCAAACCTACATATAGTTAAATCTACTAAACGCACAAAAGTCTTATTATTAGTGGATTTCCTGTGATATTTTTGATGAGGCTGAGCTTTGCCCTGCATCAAAGTACAGAAGTTATAATCAACACACAAATAATCAGGAGACAAGGAGACCATAAAAAAGTAAGCTTTCAGGAAACTCCAGAAATGCTGGGAGAAGGCTCTGGACTCTCATATGTTATGGACATAGTGGGGTTGGAGAAGAACCAATCGTATGAAGGTCCTGGAGGGACAAAGAATATTCAGCTAATTCTGCAGTTGAGTCAGAGAAGTAGTCCAGCTGTATATTCCTTCCCTTTCTTTTCCCCTTCAAATTAGTCTAGCTATTTTAGTATCATTTTTCTTTATATATAATAAAATCAGTAAGACCATAATTACTGATTTAGTGTTTTTCTATGTGGTCTTTATATCATGTAGATTTATATCATGTGGGTTATTTGAATTTGACTCCAAAAAGCATCTACCCACCACAGAATATCTTGAAGTATCATTTCTGCACAGAGCCACCCTAACCTCATGGCTTCCGCAGTTAAGAAGAGGGAAATCTAGCAGCAGCATGATAGCTCCAACCATAACAGGAAAATTTCTAGACACTAGACACTACATGGTATTTGTATGGGCTAGAAACTCTGAGAACTGTATTTCATACAGTATATTTATTCATGCAATTTTTTAAAGTTCATAATAATTTGTTATGAACTTTATTCTGAATTACTGTCTGAATTCAATGTCATGATTTCAAAATTACTCTGAATTCATTATTACTCTGAATTGCAAACATCATGTTCGTTAAGTTGTGGAAGGGTCTGAGTCAGGGATACACAAGCTGCTGCAGTGTGAGTAGGGCGGAGGCAAAGATAAAATTATACTAGATATCTACTGGCATCCTAAAATTGGTCAACAGGTAACCTTGATCCACAAAGGAGTAAGAGAAAAGAAGGAGCAGAGTAGACCAGAGTCTAGGTTTCTGAACTGGAGTGAGTCTATGAGGAGTCAAAGAAGACAGACTCAAGTACCGTGAAACAAGCACCATGGAGAGCTCCAGGAAAAATGAGTTACTCTTCTGATATCTTCCTGGTCAGCTCTATTGCAGACGGATCTACTTAGTTTAAGCATGAAGGCCTATTAAATACCTCTCTTTATGGAAAGTCCCTTAAGGGAATAACTACATCATATTCATCATCTACAAAATATTACTCAAGAGGTACTTAACAAGTGTAGGTTTAACAAATGATATTAAAGCATTCTAAATGCCTAATGATGGTACTTTTTCTTAGATTCCTTAAGAACCAGTGAATGCCAGGTTCATCAAGAATCTATTGAATTTTTCTAGAAGCACTGTGCTAAGTACGTTCACATGTTATTTCATATAATCCTACTGCATCCAAAGATGATTTTATAGCACCATAATGAAATTGAGGGTTGCAGAAAGGGAGGTGGGTGGGGGGATGGGGTAACTGTGTGATGGGCATTAAGGAGGGCATGTGATACGATGAGCACTGGGTGTTATATGCAACTAATGAATCATTGAACACTACATCAAAAATTATATGTTGGCTGATTGAATTTAAATTTTAAAAAAGAAAAAAAAAAGAAACTGATGTTCAAATAAATGATTACTTGCCTAGGTTTAGATAGCAAGTTCAATGGCAACCATTTGAAGTTCAGTGTTCTTTCCATAGGATCTAAGTCTATGCACAGCATTTTAGGATAACAATCTCTGGGTTGATCTGGACACTATGGTGTAGTAGACAATAATACCCTTCAACTATTCATTTACCACTGTTACATTTCTAAATATGTTTTCATTTAGGAGAGGTCAGGTTAATGGAGTGTTAGTAAACTGCTTTCTGGGGAGAAAAAGCTTTAATTTTTGGCATTTGCCAATTTCTGTGGTATAAATACTACCACCATAGCTGATTTCAAGCTCCTCACATGACGTTACTGAATACAGAGGTGGAAAGAGAAAGTGTGTAATTTTCTCTCTATGAGCCATTACGAGCTAGATCCAGTATACCACTAGGCCATGATAATAGGGAATACAGTGTGTCTATCCCTCACAGAGATGTCTGTGTCATCCCGGAAGTGATACAAATTCCTTTTTCTAAAAATTCAATGCACATCCTCCAGTCTTTTCCCCCACTATAACAACTGAAGAGGCTGAAAGTTCTAAATTATGGTGGAGCCTCCATCAGCTTGGGTTCCTGAGTGTCTGTGTAAAGTAGAACATCTTGTCAACACTGAAAGGGCATGTAACATTAGTAAAGAATTAGCTTTCTTGTATTAAGCCAGTGAGAATTCCTACTACTACTAAATGTGAAACCTGTCCTAAGTTGAATTAAAATCTGATTGATAGAGCTGGCCTTGATTCCTCTTTCCTAAAGAGTTTCAATGTTTTATTAAAAAAAAAAACAGCCCAAAGTAGAAAAAAAAACTTCATGTGTAATTTGCATTAATAGAAAGTATAGAGATAATTTTCAATTAACACATATTCAAGAGTAGAAGAAAAACTAATTTTACCATTAATATGTTAGTAAGTAGGTATTATTTTCCCCATTTTTCTCAGACTCATGAAATTAGGTAATTTCTTTAAGGTCAAAAAGATATTAAGTAGTGGATCTTGAATTAAAAAAGATACCCAGTTCTCATGGTTCACCTCCAAACAATGAATCATGGAACACTACATCAAAAACTAATGATGTAATGTATGGTGATTAACATAATATAAAAAAAAAAGATACCCAACTCTTTTCAAAGTATTTGTTCCTGAATGACATACTATTATTCTTTAGAAATTAAAGAAATCTGGTGGTTTCATGGGATGTCTGGTGGCTCAGTCGGTTAAGTGACTGCCTTCAGCTCAGGTCATGATCCCAGGGTCCTGGGATCGAGTCCCACATCGGGCTCCCTGCTCAGCCGGGAGCCTGCTTCTCCCTCTGCATTCTCTGCCTACCACTCACCCTGCTTGTGCTCTCTCTCTCTCTCTCTCTCTCTGACAAATAAATAAATAAATAAAATCTTTAAAAAAAGAAATATGGTGGGTTCAAATATTTACTGAGAACCTACTATGGGCTAGGTATCATGCCAGGCACAAAGACATAATAATCCTAGCTAGGTTTAAATACTATCATTTTATTAGGCATTGTATGTTTAGAGAAATGTGATACAAGGAGAGAAATGTACCCAAAGCACATAATAAATTCTATTTAAATACATATATATAGATATACATATGCATTTATGTATAACACAAGTATATAGATATCTTTTCTTTTTTAAAGGAAACATTCCATTTGGTTGATAATCTGATATTAGCACACTAAAACAACTGGGAAATTTTCCAGGAAAAATCTACTATAAAGCATTCCATTGACCCAAAACATCTGAATAAGGCTGCACTTAATCCATTTAAATAACACACCTGGTATAGTCTTCAGGCTTATTCAAAAGAGTCACCAGGCAAGAATAATTGGAGGCCAGCATAATAATCTTCTTGTGTGGTCCTTCGTAGGTTTGAAGTTTATTTAATTATGATTCCTAAACAAGTTTATGCCACCTGAGTATGATTTCTAAATAGTCTTATCTTTAGAAAATCCATTAGTAGTCTCTGGCAACCAGCATAGCTATCTAAAACCAAAATATTTTCTACTAGTCTCAGAATCCCAATATGATCATGTGGTTGCATATACTCCTTTCTCTATTTGGAAGATTACCTAAGAAAAGTTTATCCAAATTTACTTAATGGAAACGTGCCTCAGAGTGTGCGTTAGATTACATGATCACATTGATAATCCTAGACTAATAGAAACAGTTTGTGCCATGTAAAAACCCAAAGGTTGCTGACAATTATTTAATGTCTTTGTAGGAAGTTTTCCTTAAGGAACATAGGACAAAATTTGGCCTGAGAGTTTCTGTGGTTATCTATATATAGATATAGCTGCCTGAATGGAAAATTTGTATTGCACAGAAATAAGATCCAGGATTTGTAGTTTCCCTACAATGGAAATTTAGGTACATAAAACAACCTTCTCTTTTGCTTTTAATACAACTTTAAATTCTTTTTACTTATCTCTTTTTGACATGTTTTTACCTGCATATGAGGCAGCCTAAAACATTTGAGTCATTTATACGAACTATATGGATGAGTTGACTCATTGTGTCTGTTTGGTAAGAGTGTCCTAATAAGTTACAGAAAAGTAATTACCAAGGTTTTAGAGGAAAACCACAGAGGAAAAGAAACTACCACTCTCATAGCATTTTAAATCATAGACAAATTAAAGTGTTCCACGCCAGCACATCAACTATAGGCTAACTAAATCAACTCCTCTGCCTGCTTCCTTGGGTATTATCAGAATAAATGCATTAATTTTCATGAATTTTTATACAGTTCTTTCCCAGGCATTGTATATGCATATGCCAAGTGATAAAATCTGGTCTAGAGTAAAACAGAAAGAGAAAATCTGTACAGAAATAAATATAAGGGGGAAAATCACAGGGCACCTGGGTGACTCAGTCAGTTAAGCGTCTGACTCGTGATTTCCACTCAGGTCATGATCTCATGAGTCATGGGGTTGAGCACCTCATTGGGCTCCACGCTCAGCGCAGAGTCTGCTTGAGATTCTCTCCCTCTGCCCCTCCCCCACTGGTACGCACGCGCGCGCTCTCTCTCTCTCTCAAATAAATAAATAAATCTTTAAAAAACATATAAGGGGGAAATCATCAAAAAAGGAGGTGCAGAAAAACTGCAGTAGAAAGCCAGAGGGAAAAGAGAGCCTTTTAGATAGAAAAAAATCAGAAAAAGCTTAATGAAAGTGTTATCTTTTGCCATGAAAATTATAAGTCAGATAGAAAGCAAGGGCATTCTAGGAGAAGGAACAACTTAAGAGAAAATATGGGGCAAGAGAATGTGACAGGAGATGGGGTGAGGGACAGTATAAAGTTATATTTGACTATAGTATAAAGGCAAGTGAGGGACAAGAGCTAGAAGGCTTGGTTGAGGCTCAGCTGGTAGCCTTTGACTACCATGCTAAGGTCAAATAATAGATTGGCTGTTCTCCATACTTGGGATAAAAACTGCTATGGAAAACACTCAAAAAGCCATTATTAATTCTACTGATAGAGCAGACATTTTCCAGATAGCAGAGAGCATGAGAGATAGCACCAGGGATATACTATCTAATCTCAGACATATTTCTTCGGGAGAAAGTGCACATGTAAAACATTATCACTCATTAGCCATCTGAAAGGGAGATCCAAAGTCAGCAGGTTCGGCTCAATTTCCTTTGCATCAACCTGACACTTTATTTTGGCACTTCACATAGGAGCAAAATAAGTTTATTATCTTTAAAATGCATTGCAATGTGTGTCCTTTGTTTAGTTGCCACTAATTGTACTCCAGAAACAGTGTACTAGCAGAACCAGAGGCTTTTTGGGTGAGAACTAGATACAAATTTAAGATAATATGATAATAGATACTGTGTCTTTTTATTGTATTCTTAATTATAGGAGACTGAGCTTAGAGACTTGTCTAAACAGAGTCCACATCACCTCATCCCCTTAGCGTCTCCCTCCTCACTCACAGAGTAATCCTCAGTGCTCCTCTGTTCTTAATTATCAATTAAAACATGCTTAGTGCCCATTAAGTATCAGGGAATATGGCCAAGGGCAGAAACTCCATAAATGTTTATTGAATAGATGACTGAACAGGTAGGTGCGTTAGGCACGAGATAAAGCAACAGCCATGCAATATTCCTCTTCTTCTAGGCAAGAGTTTTACTAAAGGAAATACCACTGGTAGCAATCCAAATCACCTGTAGAAGTGGTTCAAATACTTCACAATAAGTTGCTAATAATGCAAAAGAAATGTCGTCACTTGTACATATTTCACAATCAATAACTAATGTCTTATTCAGAAAGCAAGAACAAATTGCCTCAGTGAACTTGCTAGCTCAAGACACCGCTGGCTTAGGTCCTGCTTAAAGTATTTGAGGAAAGAAGAGCCTCAGAACCTCCTATAGTCCTTCCTAGTGTGGTCACAGAAAGTCAGACTCAACACTAGTCATATATTGGGCAAGTTGGTTAAAATAATTATAACACCAAATTTGGCCATATTTATTTAAAATATAGCAGTAAAACTCTTCAACATTATCAATCTACTGCACCCAATAAATACTGAGCAACTAATATGGGCAGGGAAGTGGGTGAATCAAACAGGCAGACAGGACTGTTACATTTCCCACTGCCTTTTCACCTCTACCCTTATCCCATGTTATCCACCTTCAAAAAAAAAAAAATCCATATTACAATTTCTACTTTTTCTACAAGGCTGAGAGTTCTGAGAATAAAGAACTGATATTCTAGAGCTTGAATGGAGTTACAATGGAAACTTTCATTCTTTAAGCTGGGAGAGTTAATATAGGTATTCTTTTAAAAAGAAAAACAAAAAACAAAAAACAAAAACTGGCATTCCAAAATGGCGCCTCAAATTGCTATGGTAAAAACACCTCCGTGCACTTTCACAGCAGCTCTACCCCTTCAACCAGGAGCCCATGAATCCCATTTTTTTTTTTTTTTAATGTAGAGAAGCTGAGACAGCAAGAGTAAATGATGCAAGGGGTATCTTCATTTGAGTTATCCCAGAAGGATTCTAGAGCAAGTTGTTTATTTGGGAGGTACAAAGGATGCTAATAGGAAGAGGGGAAGTGATACAGGAAAAGGAATGCAGCCCCCAAAGTGTGTGCTTTTAATCTTGCTCCCATGTGGACAACTGGAGCTTATTCCTACAGAGGCTGAAAGCTGCCCCTAAGGGGTTTCATTCTCTGGCAGAACAGCCTTCTTCTGTTCTAGGAAAAAAAACCCTCTTGGGCACAGTAATGCAGATACGGGAGTTGGAAGTAGGCCAGAGCACTCTGAAAACCCTGGGAAATATGGACAAGTCACTCAGAACATCCACTACAGGGGGTCACATATATAATATGCAGTAGAACTGGATTTCAATGTATGGTATCCTTAATTCTGGATGTATGTTCGCTCCTCTGTATCACAACACAATGCTTAGAGCGAACATACACTACTTAATATAATTCTAGGATCCAAATACCATTTGGTGTTAAACAATGAATGCAGATCCACCAAATGACAATAGCCAACAGAACTTGAGTGCTCACTTTGTAACAGGAACTATGTTAAGTATTTCATTTGTATCATCTTAATTTTATTCTCAGCACAATTCTACAAAGTAAAGAAATATTACTGCCTTCTCTACATTGTGAGGAGGAAAGCAAGGCACAGAGAACTTACAGTCTCAAGGAAATATGGCTTTTAAGTGGCAGGGCTCAGAATCCAACCCAGGCACCCCATACTAGAGCCTATGCCCCTAACCATTATTCTCTACAGGCTCCTCTCTGACTAGTTTTGGAGGCAGGAGTGGATAATAAAATCAGCCTACAGGTTTGATTATTGGAAAACTATCTGAGAAATTTAATGTATTCTGTGGTGACATCAATGCCTTTCAGTCACCAAAACTTAATGCTATCAAATTCACGTGATCAAGACACCTTTACAAATGCACTACATATACTGCTTTTTGGTAAAAGCATTCTCCATGATTGCAAGAGAAGATACAAATAAACCTGTATACACTTTATAAAACATGCCAACAACAAAGTAAAATACACAGACTTTGTAAAAGAATCATACCTTCACTGTCCACATTCCAGCCTCTGGCTCTTTAACATTTACCACCTTGGCAGAGTTATGGATATTTAATAGCTCATTCAGGCCAAATCCCTTTTTTATCAGCTTCCCTAAAAGACAGACATAAAGGTAACAAGCACAATCTTTATTTCAGCTATGTGAATTAGCTGTATACACTTCCAGTATAAATTACCTGAGGGACTATTGTACCTTTAGCTGAAAACATTACTTTATTTATATCTAATATAGGTTTAATTTTATGGTTTCTGGACATTGGAACTGAACTATCAGATTCCCATTTGCCATGTGGATTTGGTCTAAAAATAAGAATAACAACTGGCAGACTGTAATCATATATCCAAAGCCAAACTAGATAACAATTATTATGGCTACTGAGAAGTTCCGTGCAGTCACTAGAGACATTTAGATTTAATAGATGGCAAGAACAGTAAACCGGAATAAATGCCTTTTTGGAGATCACTCAAGGTATTACTAACATGAGAGCCTTGGGCATATTTGTGCACAAGACACAAAATGTTAAGCTGTTTTCCATGAAGCACAGGAGGCTTTTGTGGTCATATTTAAAGGAAGCAGTGGAATGAAGTAGCATGATACCATCTCCTATTGACCTGAGATTTATCTAAAGTATCTAACAGTTGGAACCTAGAGAATAAGAAAAGCAAATTTGGAAGTAAGCCATAGTTTAGTTATTGACTTCACTCTTGGCTCTCCTATGGACTACTTCTGCAGTTAAAAAAACAAATCAATTATAAGAATCCCATGTTTGCATCAAAAGATTTACACTCACTGTAAATAACTTTTAAAATACTGATGTCACTGTCAATGACTTTTTAAAGTAGTAGAACCATCATGCAATGGATATGGGTATTTTTAATTAACCAGGTGGTGAAAACTACAAATCTTTCCTGGGTAGCATAGGTATTAGAAGGGAATGCTACCTCAATGGACAAATTCATTTATCTGTAGGAGTCTTGAAAAAGAGGTTTTCCTTGTTTTGTACATTTCAATTTAATTGGTAGTATGAATGTGACCTTCAAGGACAATTTCCTATGCTATATTCTTTTAGGGATTAACTATTCTCTAAGATTCAAACTGAATAAATAAGAAAGCTAGTTACTCTCTTTCCATTTATAAATCCTCACAAATAGGTTAAAAAAACACACTAAAGCCACAATGGAAATAATAATATTTTGCAAACATCAACAGGTAAAAAAAAAATTCTAAATGCAAACAGTAGGGAAAATGAGGTTTCTGTTTTTACTAGATTACTTTTCAATGTAAGTCTTATAATACTCAACTAGGAATGGAATCAGGCCAATTCTTAGGGTTGTAACATATGATTGGGAAAACAAAGTAAATTTCTTTAAAGATTTTATTTATTTATCCGATAGAGAAAAAGAGAGAGACCAAGCAGGAGGAGCGCTGAGAGCCCAATGCGGGGCTCTATCCCAGGACCCTGGGATCATGACCTGAGCCAAAGGCAGACGCTTAACCGACTGAGCCACCCAGGTGCCCCAAGGAAACAAAGTAAATTAAAACATTATTTTTTCTTAAGATTTTATTCATTTGAGAGAGAGAGAGAGAACATGAACAGTGGGGAGAGGCAGTGGAAGAGGAAGAAGCAGACTCTCTGCCGAGCAGGGAGCCCGATGTGGGGCTCCATCCCAGGATGTGGAGATCATTACCTGAACCGAAGGTGGATGCTTAACCATCTGAGCCACCCAGGCACGCCAAAACATTATTCTAATAAGAACATGAATGTGGTCTTTAACTGTGTTCTGTAAAATTAAATCTTATCAAGAATATGATATGGTAAAAAACTAGGCAGTTTGGGCGCCTGGGTGGCTCAGTGGGTTAAGCGGCTGCTCAGGTCACGATCTCAGGGTCCTGGGTCTGAGCCCCATGTCTGGCTCCCCAGGGAGCCTGCTTCTCCCTCTCCCTCTGCCCCTCCCCCTGTTCGTGCTTTCTATCTTGCTTGCTTTCTCTCTTTCTGTCAAATAAATAAATAAAATCTTAAAAAAAAAAACTAGGCAGTTGTTTTAAAAGGAGGCTTTTCACATTATTCATTAAAAATACATAAAATACTGAATTTTACAAACTATGTTACTGTGAAATATTTCCTCATACATAAATTAGGAAAATATAATTTCAGGCTCAAATTAAATTTTTTTCTTTTGAGTAGTTTAGCTACAATTAAGTTACTAAATATCTGTTTAAATTATTAGGAGTTTCAGTTTTTTGAATCTCATGTTAATTCAATTAATAATTATGACTAAAACAGTTTTATTTTTTTAAACATCTTTCCTAGTCACTTTTGAATTTACTGAATTATTCATAAAGTTAGCATTAACCTGACATAAATAAGTGTACAAAAACCTTTTACCTTTCATGGTTTTTGTATTTTATTATATGATGTTTGATATATCTCACCTAAAGGATTGCGAATTTCAATCCCTGGAGAAGGGCCACTGAGAGACACAGTAACCTCTTTTAGGCTGGGATCAAAAGGAATTTTCCAAGTGTTTACAGCTTGTTCCAAATGATCTGTTGATAAGAGATGGACTTTAGAGGACTGCACTGCCTCCTCTACCCATTTTAACACCTATAAGAGAAAAGAAGAAGTGTGAGTGATATCAGACACATTTATAGTTTTATACAGCCACGACTTCGAGATGCAGTATTTCGCTTTGGTGAATCACATGAATCAGGTACTTCCTGTACTGGTGTGAGGTTTATTTTCATCACAGTGAAGAGCAACCTTTTCCTACATCCAGCTATTGTAGTAGATTCAGAATAAAATGCTACTTTAACCCATGCTCAAATGTCAAGTTATCTACTTGAAATAATATATTCAAAATCAGATTGTGGTGTCCAAAAGCCAGTTAAGTGAAATATGCAGAGATATTACAGACAGCTTTATATTTTTCCAAAAAAATGAAAAAAACCTATAAAAAAACATGGTATTGCCAATATTGTTAGATCCCTTTTCCCTCCATTCTCTCTGGATTTCTTTCAATATCCAATTTTAAAAGATAATTAGCAAATTATCTAATCCAATTTCAATATATTGGGTCTCTGAATTATTGGGAATATAGTATATTGTAATTATATATAGAATATTATAATATATATTGTAGTATATTAAATATTGAAAAATAATTGCAATGCCAGCAAAATATTCATTTTTATGATAAAATAAATAAGTACCAAAAACAATGGAAAAAATGGCCACTGCATTTTTTAAATCATAGAAAAATATTTCAGATTAGAACCAATTTAAGTAGTGTATTTTGAAAACTACTCTTTGGGAAAATATTAAGAAATTGGGTTATAAAAATGTGTTAATGCCTCATGGTGAACAAAGAAGACTTCCAATTCTCAGAAGTGTTCTGCAACAGCAAATGCAATTTCTCACTAAACAAACAGTGCATGTCTGTATTGAACTTACTACAATTAATTCAAAATCATGATAATCTTTAATCTACCTCTGATCTTTCTCTGATACATCTTTCAAGATTATATTCTATTATGAATAATTTCCCTTGTAATTATTCATAAAACACTAAACAGACCTGAATATTAAGCTACAGCCTAACTTTTCAAAATAAAAACATTTTTTAAATTACAATAATGGTAGTTACAAATCAATTAATCAAACAACAAATACTGTGCAATAACTTCACTCTCCATAAAAACTATCCCTTGATGTTTGTTCCCAAGGATGAAGAAAGTGGCTAACACATATTATCATACAAGTAACAATGGTAAGGCAATTATATTCATTCATAAAACAAATGTTTATGGTTCAAGGTACTTTTCCAGGTACTGAGCAACTATTTTAGTCAATATTTAGTAAACACTCTTCTTCTCTAAACTAGTATTCATGAAGTTATTTGCATGTTTTATACATTATTTCATTTTTAATAAATCTTTCTGTCTTTTCTTTAGTGTCAAAACCATCCACAACTCTTTCATCTTGGTATACCCAATACCAAGTGTAATGCCCTATACATGATAAAACTGGGATATGCACTAATGTGTATGAAGTTGGTCATGATGATGATCATAATAATGTCTTCTTAAATAAAAGAATATTATAGGAATTCATGAAACAGGGACCCCTGTTGAAATAACATATGTAAAGTGCCCATCATATAGTTGCCAAATAGCACATATTCATATTTCTTTCCCACATATCTCAATTCCCTTCTCTTCCCCTGAAAGAATATTTCAACAAATGGCTTCATAGGCCAAGTGAAAAAAAAATCATGCATGAAAGTCAAATAATATTTCTTTAAATGAAAAAAATAAGGCAAAGTCATTCCAGATAGAAGACAGGATCTGAAAAAATACACGAAGACAGAAGTATTCCAAATATGTTGGGAACATGATTGAAGCCAAGCAGCTAGTTAAGTGTTCAGAAGAAGGAGAAGCAGAAGATGAAGTTGGAAGCTTGTGTTAAGGGCAGACCATGTATTGTCACGAAGTCAGGATATGATCTTTGGATTTTATCCTAAACACCCCAGTGAAAAATTACTGAAGGGATGTAAGCAGAGGACTAATACACCAGAAGTGGTATTTTACCAAAAAACACCTTATAGTGGTGCTATAGACAAATTGAATAGAAAAACCAAATTCATTATAATTAATCACCCCTAAAATGAAATTATATATTCCCTCAAATTTTAACCTTATAAGGTACATGGAATTTTACATATGAAATGAAGCATATATCAACAAAATTGTCTGAAGAAGCAGATGTCGTATTTGAAAAATGGGCTCTCACTGTTCATGCTTGAAGAGAAATGCTCATCAAATCTGTCCATATGGCTACAGAAATCAGACTTGTGAGTAATATTTCACCACAAATAAAACACATTTTAATCATCAGAATGTTGACATTTTTATTTCTTATACATAGAACATGGCTGCCTAACTCAAAGAAATGGAAAAGATTGGCTTATTGTCTCAGAAAGCAAATGATAAATTTGACTGATAATAAACAACTCTGAGGATAATGTCTGGCATAGAGACAGAAGAGGGAAGAGGGCAAGAAAAAAATTGGATAAATGAACAGAAGACTTGTTTTAAGGGCAAGACACATAATGTGTCTGTAAATAATTCTCCATTGAAAAGGAGACAAAGAATTAGAAAACAGGAATTGCATAGTACCTCAGGTTCAACTATGAAATGCAAGAAATGGAAGAAATTTTTTACACATCCTTCTTTAAATGTATAGTGTATCTCTGGGTGGCTCCTCAAATATATCTTTCCTTCAAACTCAGTGCAGAGAGGTTATAATGTATCACTGGATACCTATCCATTGTCTATTAGGTATGCATAGAAATCACTAAGTCTTAGGCATGCTTATAAAAATGGAAGACTTTCTAATTGAGTTGCATTTTCATACGGCAAGTGTGTTCAAACGGTATGGAATATAAGCACTTTTGGGTTTACTCAATACCATTTCCAATTCATCAACATTTATGAGGCTTTCACAAAGGGATTACTATGTATCATAACATTACTTGTGAAAGATACAGTACAGACTTCTGAAAAGTCACTTTTTTATCCTCCTATAAGAAAAAATCAAATCGAAAACAGATGCAATCCATTTTGTTAGAAAATATAGATTTTACCATCATATGAATAAAAGTAGATCACTGCAAGCTACAGAATCACCATTAGTGAGGTTTCTGGCCTCTTATATTGTCATATATAAGAACAAATCTTTGTCTAACCATGAGAAATGTCCTCCTGAGATGGGAAATGATCTTCTGTTTTAGTGACAAATGGAACAGAACTAGAATAATGTGAGAATCTTTGCATTGGTGCATTTTTACTAACATAAAAACAGTTTCAAACCACTAGGGAACCATTAGTTATACATTAAAAATTTTAATGCAAAAATGTTTCTCTAACAATTTGTCCCAGTTTATATATCAAAGGGGGTTTGAGACCATCTAATACAGCTCCTTTATTGTACATATGAGGAAACTGATATTTGAAAGAGTTCTTGTACCATTTAAACACTAACCAGACTGATTCTAGCTCAATAATTATATTTTACATAAGTCCCTATTCCTAAAGATACTCTCTTACTTTAAATATTTTGCATCCTATGTAATGATCAGTATTTAAAAGTAAGTTCATGTCTATTCCACTCTGGAATAAGATGCAAGTATTGTTTCAAGGCACAAAACCAGGATACATTGTTATGTATTATGAAATATAATAGTATTAAGCAAGAATGGAAGTAAAATCATTTTGCATAGCCTTCAAGAACAAAATTTGAAGAGCTTTGTTTAGCTGTTTGCAAGAACATTTTTTTCCTTCTGTACTGAAATATAACTGACATATAATGCTATATTAGTTTCATTCATTATTTAAATACATTGCAAAATAATCACAATAAGTTTAGTTAATATCCATTGTCACACAGTTACAATTTTTTCTCTCTCTTTTTTTAAGATTTTATTTATTTATGAGTGAGAGAGAGCACAAGCAGGGGGAGGGGCAGTGGGAGAGGGAGAAGCAGGCTCCCCGCTGAGCAGGGAACCTGTTGCAGGGCTTGATCCCAGGACCCTCGGATCATGACCTGAGCTGAAGGCAGACGCTTAACCAACTGAGCCACCCAGGTGCCCCAATTTTTTTCTCTTGTGATGAGAACTTTTAAGATTTACTGTTTTAGCAACTCTCAAATATACACTACAGTATTATTAATGATAGCTACCATGCTGTACTTTACATCCCCAAGATTTACTTATTTTATAACTAAAAGTTTGTACCTTTTGACCCCCTTCACCCATGTCTCTCACCCCTCTACCACCCTCCACATCTGGCAACCACCAATCTGTTCTCTGTAGCTATGAGTTAAGTTTTTGTTTTGTTGTTGATTATGTTTTAGATTTCTCATATAAATGAGATCATGCAGTATTTGTCTTCTTCTGTCTGACTTGTTTCACTTAGCATAATGAAATATGGCCCTCAAGGTCTATCCATGTTGTCACAAATGGCAAGATTTCCTTCTTTTATGGCTGAATAATATTCCCAAGTACATCTATACCACATCTTCTTTATTCATTCATCTGTCAATGAAAACTCACGTTACTTCCATGTCTTGGCTATTGCAAATAATAGTGCAGTGAACATGGAGGTGCATATATCTTTTCAAGTTATTGTTTTCATTTCTTTGGACAAAAACTTAGAAGTGGAATCAATAGATCATATGATAGTTCTATTTTGCATTTTTTGAGGAACCTCCATACTATTTTCCATAGGGGCTGCATCAATTTACATTCCCCCCCGCCGACAGTGCACAATGGTTCCCTTTTCTCCACATCATTGCCAACACTTGTTCTTTCTTGTCTTTTTGGTAAGAGTCATTCTAACAGGTGTGAGATAGAATCTTATAGTGGTTTTGATTTGCACTTTCCTGATGATTAGTGATGTTGAACATCTTTCTATATACCTGTTGACCATCTGTATGTTTTCTTTGGAAAAATGTCTATTCAGATCCTGTGCCCATTTTGAGTAAGTTGTTTGGTTTTTTTCAATTGAATTGCATTAGTTATTTATATATTTTGGATATTAGTCCCTTATCAGATATATGATTTGCAACTATCTTTTCCCATTTCATAGGTTTGTGTTTTCATTTTGCGGTTGGTTTCCTTTGTTGTGCAGAAGCTTTTTATTTTGATATAGTCCCAGAGGCCTATTTTTTGCTTTTGTTGCATTTGTTTTGGCTGTCAAATCCAAAAAATCATCACCAAGGCCAATATCAAGGAGCATACTACCTATGTTTTCTTCTAGGGGTTGTATGGTTTCATGTCTCACATCTAAGTTTTTACTCCATTTTAAGTTAGTTTTTGTGTATGGTATAAGATAGTGGTCCAGTTTCATTCTTTTATATGTGACTATCTAGTTTTCCCAACATCATTTATTGAAGAGCCTATCTTTTCCCCATTGTAAATTCTTGGTTCCTTTGTCGTAAATTAATGGAATATATATATTATATATATTTATATATATAATATATAATATATATATATATATAAAGCTAGTGAAAAACAAAAATCAATGCAAGTGTTTTTAATGAGAAGTGGCAAGCAAATCAGTGATCTGATAAGCTGTGTGTTTTTATCACCACTGGGCAACAAATTATCAAGAATTAAATTATATCAAAATAGTAAAGTCTTTAAATCTATGTTGTATTTTATGTGAGAAAGACTTGCTATATTTTTGTGGTAGACCCTACGTAATGGCAGAGGCAGGTTTCATTCAGCTCTGCTCTGGCTAAGAGAGAGATGATCCTCTGGATAACCAGGAGAGCCTCTCCCCCCCACCCCAAAGTCCAGGTACATTTCTACTCTGCAGTAAAGCATGAAGCCCATAATTCAGAATATTCTTAGAGTCATCAAGTAGTTATTGAGCACCTACTGAATATAAAGGATAGTACAGGATATTATAAAGAATACCAAAGAAATAGAAACACATTTCCTGCCTTCTAAGACATGATAATCTAGTTGGAGAAATGGGACAGACATTAAAAACAAATTAACTAGCTCTTACTGTGATGCACTTGTCTACTCAAAGAGTTTTAATGATTCCCAGTTACATCGAGGATAAAGCCCAAGCCAAGAGTATACTAAAGACTGGCAATGTCAGCAGTCACCCTGGATGCAGGCAATAAAGAGGTGCACTGTCTGTAAGAAAACAATAATAAAACTTACTAAAAGTTGGTCTATTTTTTTAATATCTCTGTATCATAGTAAACAATGTCAAAGATTCCTCCTTGAAAAAAATCTTGGTCGGTCTGAAATCTAAACAACTGCCCTTCTTATTGTTGAGTATTAATAATACACATAAGCTTCAAAATAGCACATTTTATTACTTTCCCTTTAAGAAATGTTGTATTCTACATAGACATTAATTCAGAGAACTCCCAATTATACAACAGGTATGCGGTCATGTAAACTATTCTGCTCACTTTCATTTCAAGAGTAAGTATATAGTACTGAGAGCCTACATATTCCTGTGTTTGGACAGCAGATTTGAGCTAAGCCTTGATAGCTCAGGAGTTACGTGATAGGACATGTGTTAAAAAGATCTCTCCAGCCTCTGTGTTGAAATAAGACTCTAGAGGATGCAAGGACAGAAGCAAGGAGATCAGATATGAACATTGCAATAATCTGGGTGGGAGATGACCCAGACTGACCCAGACCAGGGTTTGGGCAGTGGGGCAATGAGAAGTGACCAGTTCTGGATGTTTACTGAGGTCAGGCTTGACAAAGTTTCCTGAACACTGAGACTGAGAAGACGGCAGAGAGAGTTGATTTAATGGGGTGGTGGAATGACCATGAGATGAAAGCTCTAAGCTTGGGCATGCTAAATTTAAGACATCTATTTATTAGCTATCCAGGTGGAAGTATGAAGGAGGTGGTCAGATATATGGAATTGGAGTTTACTTGAGAGATCCAGATAGGAGATACCATGGAATTTATGATAAAAAGTCATGACATTTCCCTTGCAGCTCCTTCCCACCAAGAACTTAAACAAAGGAGGAAATACATCATCCTGTGATAAGAAGCTTAGATATCCATGCATAATGGCTTGGAATAGAGCCTTGGAACAAATTTCCCCTTGTTCTGATTCCAGGAAACCTTCAGATGATAATCCGTCCCCCTTGTATATGTGCCTGCAGGGAGTGAACACACTAGCCACATCAATACAAGTGTTCTAGACTTATGGCAATTAGATTTCTCATCATAGATGAATGAGTTGGCATTCTGATTTTATACAAAACCACTGTAAGTTTGGTTAATGTGAGTCTCTTCCTGAGGATGGGTCCACTCACAGAGTGCTGACAAACCCAATTTCAGTTTGCAAATTTTAGCAAATCACTTTGAGATGTCACACTTTGAGTTCTCCTGAAACGGTCTTTTGTTGATAATATCCACTTGTATTACTTTTTGTTTACCTAATACTTACTTAATTTGGAAAATTGTACAGTGAGCTTTTCTAACAGTAAAGGCTCAAAAACAGGTGTAATTAGTGATTCATAGGACAAGTCTCTACAATGCTTGTGCTAAAGGTATGCAAAAGAAGGAATAATTTGTATTATAAGGTTGGTTTTTTTTTTAAAAGATTTTCTGTTGGAATGAAAATTTTACCCAAGTCATACAAAGAGTATGGGTTGGGGGAAGGGTACGAAATGGGAACAGCACTAGGAAGTTTGGGTTCAGTGGGGACACTACAGAGAACTGATGACAAAAGCAACCCTCAACTTTCAACTCTATGAACACCAAAAGTATTTGTAAAACTACCACACCTTCAACATGATGGAAGTTCTCTAATGTGCAACAGCTGAAAAAATAAGAGCACACTTCAGACATTTTTGAAGGGTGAAATCATTCCTGCTGGTTATTTTAAGGTGTCAAAGTATATTTCATTAATTTATCTTCATAAAATTCTTATCTGTCACAACTTCAATGTGTTACAAATGACTGAGGAAATTTAGTTTGCCAGAAAATACACTTTAAAATAATAAAAATACAAAAGATAGACTTTTATACATTAGATCCACAGACCTTATTCATCTTCTAGCTGAAGATGTGTATCCATTTACCAACCTCTCCCTATTTCCCACACTCTCCAGCTCTGGAAACCACTCTTCTACTCTCTATCTCTGAGTGTGACTTTTCTTCTTTTTTTTTTTTTAGATTCCACATAGGACTGATACCATGCTGATAACACTACATTATATAATTGAAATTTACTAAGAGTAGAACTTAAATGTTCTCACCAAATAATAATATATAATAATAATAATAATTTTTAAAAAGATAAATTTGTGAGTTGATGAATGTCTTTTCACAATGTTTATGTATATCATGTCATCACAATTTACACTTTACATATCCTACAGTTTTATTTCTCAATTATACCCCAATAAAGCTAAAAAAATAAAAGATTGATTTTTTCATTATGTCTCCCATTGAATCCTTTTATGTTTGCCTGGGTCTTTGGTTTGTTTGTCTCATTTTTTTCCTCTACTAAATACCTATCTATTTTAGAATGGAAAAGTCTCAGTGAATTCAAGTCTCTCTTTAAAACTCTTCCTAGTTATTAAAGCTAAAGAAATTATAAAAATACATAAGTACATAAATACATGCCTCTGTGTAGAGACATACATGCTGTATCTGTACAGACATACATAAATGTGTGTATGCCTATATACATATACATATGCCTATATACATATACATTTAAATACATATACATATACACAGACTAGTTGTGGTCTCACTCCTGGCTCCACCAAAGCAGGAAAAAGTCCAAACTTACTCCAAGCTCTTTTTGAGTAACACAAACACCCTAATTAAAGAGATACTTGAGTACTATTAAAGTTAGCATTTTACTTGAATAGATATGCAGAATTATATAAGCATGTGGACATAATACATGGGAGGAGGATTCATAATTTAACCAGATTCTCAAAGGGAGATAGAAGGAGAGTTTTAAAAACAACTTTACAGAAGTACGGTCTCTTCTACAGAACAGTCTTTTACATTACTAAACAAAAAAATTTTTTGAAGTATCTGAACATCTTACTTAAAAGAGATAAATTAGTGCATGAAATAATTCACACTACAAAGAAATTCTGTATTTCATAAATGGGCTACAAGCTCTTTTCAAGTGTTTTATTTTAATAGTCATTAAATAACTAAGAGAAGAGACGATGAGCTAAAGTATTTCCAAGTACTAGAGCAAATTTTAATTTATAACAACTAAGAACAGTAGGTATTTACGTGCCCTGATCTACCCCCACCTCCATTTTACTGGAAGGAAGCTAAAATACAAGATCGTCTGGTTTCTACTTGACATGTAAAAATCCTATTAGTCCCTTACAACAAACACCTAATGAAAATTAGCAAGATCTTTTCCAGAAAACTTCAAAATATAGAATTCATTACCAAGAAGAATTTACTAGGATCTAAGATCTGTTTCTTAAGTTCAGGAACCTAATTTCAACTGAGACTAAATCAATTTGGGGTAGAGAACATACTTCTTTGGGGCAGACATACATATATTGAACCCCCAAGACTGATAATGCCAACTCTCATATTTACAAGGAGGAATCAGAACACTTTATGACCACATGACTTCTCTATTGGCTTCTAGAGGCAGACTTATTCTGCGCTCCAGATCATACCTGTATGGTTGTTTTGATGGCTACCATTTTATGTATGTATGTATGTAAGCATGTATGTATGTGTTTTGTGATGGCTACCATTTAAAAAGCACTTACATGCTAAGCCCTATACTAAGAACTTTACAAATTTTACTTCATTAAATGTTTTCCATAACTCTAAATATTTACATTTTATACCATGTAACACATTGCCAGTAAATATAAGATATAAGATTCTAAAAAAAGGCAAAGAACCCTAAATCTCATACTACTAACCAATGTAAGATTATAATATAGGGTGAAGTTCTCTAGGTTCCCATCACCCCCTCATATTCCTACCTTTGAAAGAAATCTTAGATTCCAAATGACCCAGGGAAGAAAAGAGAGAGGAGGAGGGAGGAAGGAAAAAGGAAAGGAAGGTAGGGAGAGAGGGAGAGAAGGAAAAAAAATAAATTAGATTTTGAGCTTCTAAGGGTCTATGTCCTAGTAATTTAGAAGTGACTGAATGGATTTCAAGCATAATTTTGACTCTATGCAATTTTCAAATTATGCCCTGGTTTAAAATGACATCCTCCACACACACTTAAATTGTAAATCCACCATACTGTCATGTGCTTGTTGAGTTTGGGGAAAAAGACAGGGTAAGTGATTTAGATGTATTAAACACTTAATAGCATTGGGCTGATTCATCTCACAATACCAATGCTCTTCTCAATGAGATGGAAAAAGCTTATAGGCCATAGACTACAGTTCTTTTCTTCCCTAATCATAACCACTTTGGACCAAATATATCCTAACTCAGCTGGCTAAAGATCCCTCATTTTTTGACAGAACTTGGGTGGACACTGTAAACATTTCCCTCAATGACTTAACTGTCTCTATGCTGCCATGTTGATTAGCACCCATCCTGATTTATATATTATTTAGATATTTTAACATTCAGTCAAGTTATAGGCAAGCTTCATTGACCCCAGGCCATATGTCACTAAAAGAAGCCTTTTGCCTATCTCTGCTCTGTTTATGTGTTGATTTTAAAGTAAAGTTCTCAAGATCTCATCATATTTTCCATATTCCCAAACACCCTCCTAAGGATTAATAACAGACTCAAAAACAAAGCTTTAGGAAGTTTATACATTCAAATGTCATATAGTAGAGCTTTACATACATACAATGAGGAGATAAACTGGAGGATTTTAAAGGTCCAATTACTCAAAGGTTTCACAAGGCATAAATGCTAGTAACAATGTGTGCTTTAAGCAGTCAGGAAGAGGAGCCACCAATGTGGACTAAAATTACTGGGAAATGCTTTACAGAAGTGGTAAAATTTCAACATTATACAGCTTTTTAAATCTGGCACCATGCATGAAAACTTCAGTAATACTAACTCCTTCCAGATTCCCTCTAATCTTTAGCAAGGACCCTTCAATTTATAAGATAGCCTAGATTTTCCTGGTAACGTTAGCAATAATATAGGTGAATATTCAGCACTTGCCAAACATCTTCAGTCTCCTTTTTAAATTACAGTAAAACTTTATTAGCTCTTACAACCAAATCATCACTCCAGAGATGGCCGTTGGAAACAACTGTACAAATCTTAGGAGGTCCTAAGGGTAAAAGAGAAAAGTAAAGCAAGAATCGAATTTGGGGAGTAAATGAAAGCAATGGATTAAGTCAGAGAAAGACCCATCAGGATACCAACAGATACTCTAGTCTGGAAAAGAATAGATTACAAAGTAAAGGAGTAAAGACAAAACAGAGGCAGGAGAACAATTTCAACACTCTGGGGAGTGGGTAGCTAATAATGGGAAGGGGGAGAAAGGGAAAAAGGAAAAGCATCCAACCCATAGGCTATTAGGGTCTTTGGACTAAATACCATCTCTTGTTTATTTTAAACCTAATTATCACAGTATATTAACAACTGAAGAAAGAATAAAACTGACTTATGGCCTGAAAAGGGATTTTAAATTAAGTCAATAAACATTTAAGTACAGTCATTCTACCAAATAGTAGTTCTATACTAGATACACAAGGGTGAAAGTATGCTTCCTGCCTATGTTTTACAAGGCCAGAGTTTAAGCAGCTAGAGAACACACGTATTTGGCATTTGCTATCATAAACTAGGGTAACCCCTCTCTGTTTCACCCCTAGCAAATTCATGTGAGTGAATTTAAAATTCAAAAATTCATTTGAGCAGGGGGTACAGTTCTGAGTTTCTGACTGAGGAGCAATGGAAAGATTCTTCAACAAAAGATAACAGAACACTGATGTTTCCCCAGAAACCTCCTATTTAGGGACTGACCCAAATTTGGCCTAAAGCTTATTCAGTCTGGGGGCCCTACTTAAGAAAAAAAAAAATACAGGGCGCCTGGGTGGCTCAGTTGGTTGAGCGACTGCCTTCGGCTCAGGTCATGATCCTGGAGTCCCGGTATCGAGTCCCACATCGGGCTCCCTGCTCGGCAGGGTCTGCTGCTCCCTCTGACTCTCTTCCCTCTCGTGCTCTCTCTCATTCTCTCTCTCTCAAATAAATAAATAAAAATCTTTAAAAAAAAAGAAAAAATACAAAGTCACAACTATAAAAGTTGGAACAAAAATAGTTACCTGCAATAAAAAATAAGACATATACATTCCAAATTATTAAAACCTGACAAATTTAGAAATTAATAACAATTTTGTTATTGTTAACTAACAAGAGTCTACGATACTTTTCCCCCTGCATTTTTGATTGATATTCTTTGAATGTCTAGTCCCATAACAAAAAAATGTATAATATTTTTTATAAAGAGAACAGAATGATAATTCAATCTTTTCTCTAACACTGTTTATCAAAAGGCATTTTTAAATTCTTAGCTGGCATGCTTTAAAAATTCAACTTCATACACTGACACACTTGGTTCTTGTAGCATTGCTAGAGCTATGAATCTAAAAAAATAGTCAAGATCACCCCAATGTCAGTGGAAACAAGGGCATATGTGTCAAAGGGAAAGTCAGAGTTGAAGGATATGGCAGTCTTAACCAATCACAGTTTAAATATTTTATTTTTGCAACTCTGTTCCCCACACCATTTTAATTCTGTGAATGCATTTCAGCTCATTTCCCAGAGCCTTGGAAAGGGTTCATACAAAACCAAGTCCCTTAGACTTAAGTTCTGTTACCTTCACTGTAAACTTGCCTCCACTCCCATTCTTTGAAGGACGCATTAATTGCAATGTCCCTGCCCACTTACTACACCAATCAAATGGCAATCATCAATGTCAGATTTTTTTCTGCTTGAAGACCAGTCAACCGGGTCTGTGACTGGGTGTGGAGTAAATATGAAATGAGCAGAAGGCTCTTCTCTCATTTCTCATTCAGTTTTCCCATAAATAATAGTATGATGATCCTTATTGAACAAAAACTGTATATTTTTCCCAGGTTACAGAATTAACTGAGGAGTAGGTAGGGAGGGTGAATTAGTACTGTCCTGCAATCTTCAACACCTATAAAAAGGAAAAGTGAATGTATATACCTTGGAGGAGAGGAAATTAGTTAAATATAAAAATGGGGAACTTATCTTTTAAAAGCCAGGCAGAAAACAGAAGCATGATCCCATAGTATAGAGAGTCACCAGCGGTAAAGAATGAATATACTCTTGGTGGGGGAATTCATAGTCTAGTGGAGAAAATAAACATGAATAAATAATAACAGGACTCTAAGAGGTACAATAATAAAAGTGTATGTCAGGTATGATTACACAGATGATTAACTGGGTTTGTCTGGAAAGGTGGCCACCCATACTTGAGATGGGTTTTGAAGGATGAGCAGGAATCAAATGAACAAGCAGAAGGAGAGCATTCGGGACAGAAGGAAAAACAAGTTTGAAGGCACGGAGGTAAGATACAACATGACATATCTGAGAGATATAAAAGTGTGTGGTGGCTGGTGTGCATACAAAGTGGTAAGAGAGAAAGCAGGGAAGGACTGAGAAGAACATAGAAGTCCTTACATGCCATGCTAGATGCCAGAACTTACCCTGAAGATCTGTGGAAATCACAGAAGGAAGTTAGAACGGAGGATCACAATTTTTTTTTTAAGATTTTATTTATTTATTTGACAGAGAGAGACAAAGCGAGAGAGAGAACACAAGCAGGGGGAGTGGGAGAGGGAGAAGAAGGCCTCCTGCGGAGCAAGGAGCCCAATGTGGGGCTTGATCCCAGGACCCTGGGATCATGACCTGAGCCAAAGGCAGACGCTTAACGACTGAGCCACCCAGGTGCCCCCAGAGGATCACAATTAAGTTTATATATAAGATAGATTTTACTGGGAAAATATGGAGTATGAATTAGGAGGGTCAGGGAAGACTGGAAACAGAGGGATCAGCAATGTGGCAGTTAAAATAGACTAGTCAAAAAATAATGAGGAACCAATAGATAGTGGGAAGGAAGAAGAGGAAATAGGTGCCAAAGATAACTTAGGTTCAACATTACCTAAGTGGCAATTTAATGTGAGACATGAAAAAGAAGGAAGGTCTGGAATGACTCAGATTTCTGGCTTGAGAAACAAGAATGATGATGCTCTTTAATCAGAAATTTTAAAGGAAAGTATGGTTCAAGAGGCATCACATCAAAAGGTGAATACTTCAACTAGTAAGAGGAAAAAGGAAAACTAAAACAACATGAAAGTATATTTAAAATTTACTACAAAGACAAAATGTTATACCAATTATAAAAGACTATTTTTTATTATAAAGAATGAGAAAAAACTCTTAAGTTATAGTGTACCTATCAATTCAAAGAGTAGGTAAGCTAATTAGTTTTGGATCCCTTTACTAGAACAGAATGACTATAAAACTGTTCTGTTCATGACTATTAAAGTGATTTATGTATTGAAACAATTAGAAGAAACCTGGTCTCTATCAATTGCATAATACTGAAATTCAATTTGACCAAAAGTCTTGAGGGATCAGTTCTAAAAGTCTTGCTGTTTCTGTATCTAACATAAATAATTTTATATTACATTCTTGTTTTCAAGTTTTATATTGAAACTTTTTCTTATCATAAGAGTAACATATGCTATTGGAAAAGAGTCAATCATATAAGAAGAAAATAAATAACATCCACTATTGTACTGCCTGCAAATAATGACTCAGTATTTTGGTATTTCTTTCCCTATTTGTATGTATGTGTGTGTGCGTGCACTTACACATAGGCTTATTTATTATTTACATAATTAGGATTATACTCCACATACAGTTTTTTTTAAGATTTTATTTATTTATTTGACAGAGAGGGACACAGCAAAAGAGGGAACACAAGCAGGGGGAGTGGGAGAGGGAGAAGCAGGCTTCCCCGCAGAGCAGGGAGCCCGATGACGGGTTCGATCCCAGGACACTGGGATCATGACCTGAGCCCAAGGCAGATGCTTAACGACTGAGCCACCCACATGCCCCTCCCCATATAGTTTTATACACTTATTTCAATATATATTATGAGAACTTATTATACACTCATGTATCTAATAGACATTTGAAAATACAAAAGAAATTAGACTTCATGTCCTGAAGCAGATTTTTTTATTATTAAATGAGATTATAATAAATACTTAAGGTTGGGGTTAGGAGACAAACTAAATGCAGCAATTTATAGGTAATGAATTAATCCATGTCCAGCCTCCCAGGGAAAGAGGCAAATCCCAAGACTAGATATTTGTTACTCAGTGACAATGTAAGAAATGTCTTATATGTGCTCTTTTAGTAAGAGGCTCTTGACATGTAATCCATCATGGACTGGTTGAACTCAGCACTTTGAGTTTCCACACCACAAAAAGAAATACTTGGAAATTCACCATGGTTCCATAAAACTATTGCATTGATTCCTAGGTTATTTTCTAAGGCCTTGGTTTACAAATGGAACATTGTGATAGAGGGAGTACACCTTTCTCATTCCTAAATCATAATTAATTTTTATGGTAATTGGCCACACAATCTGCAAACTTCTGGAGTTAAATATACTGAAGTCAGCATCTTTGATTTTAGTGCAAATAAAAAATACAGCTTTATGATCAGTAAGAAACTGAATGTCTTGGCCTGAACATTAATAGGAAAGAATATCGGCAAGAAAAATGACCACAGTGTTTCTCTCAACAATCATTGGGTAGAGAAATGGAATTACGGGGTAATTATCTAATACTTTAAGCACATAAAATGCCTTGGAACAGATGAAAAATCAATGAGAAGTATTAATTCATTAGAAATTTAACGCACAGATTTCAAACCGTGGCTTTCACTTGCAACATATATTCATGATAAGTAACAGTTATAGCATCAGTGGAGCTCAAACATTTTATTTCTAACTTTATCTACCCAATAAATAATGCTGGTATTAATCAGACACATTTGTAAACAAACAAAAAAAAACAGATTATATTAATCCAAGGAGGTAATCAACAAAATGTTAATTAAATTGTCCCCAATGCCCAGGAATTAGAGTAAGTAATCCTTGACTCAAAAGGTAGGAGAACCAAACAGATAATTCTGGAGACTAAATGAAATGGTCAAGAAACTTCCACAAGGACAAAGATAATTATAGTTAAATGTCAGAAATATATCACCAGAAACAGCCCCAAATGATGTTTATTAGTCTTACAGACATTGGATGATAGGTAAACATCCAAAATGAGTAATGTTTATAGTTTCAGTAATTGTTTTCATGTGAATCCTGTATTTAAATCTAACATGCTTATATTCAATAATTGTCACCGTATTTCTGAAGGAAACTCCAAAGATTTTGCTGAAAGCACTTTTTTTATTGGTATGAAAAAATAATAATGATACCATACACATCTACCAGATGGCTAAAATTAAAAAGACAGAAACACCAACTGTTTTCTTATATACTGTGGTTGGGTATAAACTGAATCAACTATGGAAACAGGTGGCATCTACTGAAGGTGGACTTACATTCTGCAACCCAGCATTCTCACTCCTAGGTATTTAACCAAGAGAAATTAATACATATGTACAACAAATGATACATCCTAGAATGTTCAGAGCAGTACTATGTCTGTTAGATGAAAACTGGAAATTATCCAACTATGTATCAACAATGGAAAGGATAAATAGATTGTGGTATATTCATAAAATGGAATTCAGTATATGAATGAGAACAAATAATCTACAGGCACTGATGTGCAGAATCTCACAAATACACTTTTGAACAAAAGAAGACAGACACTAAAGTGCACACGCTGTTTGCCTGCATTTATATAAAGGACAAAATTTGCCAAACTAACCTATGCTTTTTGAGGACAGAATAAGGGTAACACCTGTAACTGGAAGGTGGGCTGAAGAAGGGTTTCTTGGGGGTCTGGTAATGTTTTGTTTCTCAATCTGGGTGTTGGTTATCCCGGGTGTACTGAGTTTGTGAAAATGCATGCTTATGTCACTTTTCTGTATGTATATAATACTTCAATAAAAAGTTTAAATTAAAAATTAATAATTATTCATAAAAGCACTTTCCTAACAAAGGATATTCATTATATTTACTAAATAAACCTTAACTGAAATAAAATTTCACTAATTAAATTCAAGAAGCCCAACTATATACCTAGAATTATAGGGTATTCAAAAGACATAAGATGGAAAGAAATAAATAAAAGATTCCCATGGTAGCAAAATTTATAATAATGCTGGGCAACACACCGGACACAAAGGAAACCATTAAGAACAGTAAGTAATAATATATACACTGACTTTTTTCAGCTCTTAAGATACCATATAAGATTCACTATTATTTTGTGTGCTAATTATAAATAAAAAAAACACTTCTAATCAATCTTTGACATGCCACTGATTGCAAAACAAATTCCATTTAAAATATATTGAGTTGCTTTTTTGTGTGTGTGCCTCTTATAATGGATGAGAAAGGTGCCAAAACAGATAGTAAGTATCACAGACGGTCAGAACAGGAAAGCATCCACATGGCAGGTGTACTCCAGGAAGGATTCATGTGTTAGGTGGGATAGAAGACGGTCCTTTAAAGGTGGAAAGGAAAGAAGTTAAAAGCTAGAAGGTCAAGTTATTTCAAGTTAAAGAAGCTTTCGAAGCAGAAGTGCAGACGCAGCAAAGTACTCTATCCTGTGTGGAGGCAGAAGGGAGATAGCCTAATTAGAGTGGGGAATGGAGTATTAAGAACTATCTGGAGACATATTTGGATGGCAAGGTGAGACCAGATTATAGAGGGGTTGGGATTCCAATGAAAACAATTTGGATACCATTCAACTGGCAGCAAGGGCTGGGTTTTAGAACATGAGCCAGAAGTGAATGCAATGATGTTTTGAGGAAGCTTATCTTACTAGACTGGATTGGGGAAACTAGAAGTAGAGAAAGAAGAAATTATTGCAGTAATACAGGTGTGAGGTGATGAAGACTTGGGCTGGAGTGCTGACGTTACAAAGTGGATTAAATAAAAATTTCCACAGTGTAACTTTATGATGCATTCCATATGTAAAATTAAATTGATGTTACAGTGAGCACAGTTACTTAAAAAGAAACTGCATGCTCTTCTTTTTTTATGAAACATTTGACTTAATATTGGAAACTTGAACATGTCTGATCTATAAATATATTTTGTGCAAATAATAAAGATGAATAAAAAAGAGTTACACTAAGAAATAAATATACCCAACAACAGAAGATTAACTGTTGCCCTTCCTGTACTCAGAGTAGATATAATTAAAGGGGATAATGTGTTACTCATTCAAAATCTTCTGATTCATCTAGTTATAGACATATACTTGTGTTTATAAATCTTAGTAACAGAGCAACAGAAGCTAAACCTGTACCTTAAGAGACCTAATTTAGAGGACTGAATATAGGAACATAGTCCTTTAATATAGTGACATGTAGTCTAATCATGCTGATAGTTTAGAAAAAAGAAAAACTCTGGTCACAATTTAAAAGTAAAAAGGTAGTTTTTAACATAGCTAGCAATGAAAAACTTACTGTTTACTTATAGAGCATAATAATTTCAGAAAAAGATGGAATCAGATTACCTAGTTTTCTGCTTTGATCATGTCTATAACTCAACAGAGATGGTGTTAAATGCTGTTAAATGGTTTTCAAAAACTATATAATCACGGTTTTTATGTCTATGTCATTATGTAAGCAAAAGATGGTAATTCTTATTCTTCCTCAAAGGAGTTTGTTGTCCTTTTCTATATAATATCTCTATATTTATAAAGTCACTTAGTAATATATCTTCACTCTTAAGAATAATGAAAAAAATCTTTTCTAACATAATGAATTGGTAATTTCTTTAATAACTTTTGCTCCTCTGCAATTCCTCATTTTTCACAGTTCTTGTGTCAAACAAGGATGACTACCAGACAAAATAGAAAATAAAGGCTTGTCCAAGGACAGTATTTTTCCATTGATTATTATAAACCATTTCTAAAGACATATTAGTGTAATATTACTTCTTAATCATAATATACAACTTATTAACATTTTAAGATTTTAGGTTTTCTGTTATTTATAACTAGCCTATTTTACCACTTCATACATACTGATTTGCATTTGTCTCAGTATTGTTGAATCCTTTAAAATAACGAATGCTGTTCATTGCAGAATGACCATTATATGACATGATAAAGTTAAACAGCTCTGATTCTGAGGTATCATGCCGTGGCAGTTTCCTCCATTTGGTCTCCCATGGGTCCTCTATAAAACATTCTCTGCAAAGCACTACCTGCTTTCCAAAACAGACACAATGTTTAATTGATTGGCTTAGTAACCTGTTTCAGACACTTTCAAATCAATTTTGCTTCATGAGGGAGTACCAAGATAGGAATTACTGTCCCCCAAACAACTAAAACAATAGAGAAAATAGCTTCTTAAAAAACATAATCCAATAATAAAAGGATTGTGAGCCTTAAGATATTACAAACAAATGAGAGGAGCCCAGGACTTCTAGCTGGAGGCAATTTCCAGCCTGGACATCAAATTGAGCTGAGGAGACAGATATCTGAATTTGGAGAGGCTGAAGCAACTAGAATTTTAACATAAGGATAATTATAAAATGTTATTTTAAAAATTTATCTAAAAGATAACTGACCACCTAAAACATTATACATGAATAGCAATGTACTGTGAGTTTCATAATACATGCAGAAAAAATTAATGATGACAATAGCTTAATGGATGAAACGGAAATGAAAATATACTGTTGTAAAAGTTATTTTTATAATATGTGAAGTCATATTACTGCAGGTATATTGTGATAAGTTAAAATTGATATTAAGGCTTAAATCAACCATTATAAACATAAAACACTGAGCTATAGTTGGTAAGTGGAAATTAAAGAAGAGACAAAATATGTTCAATTAATGTAAAGGTGAACAGAAAAATAGGAAAAAATTTTAGCGAAGAACACATGGAACAAAAACAGTAAGATAATCTATTTAAGCCCATTTGCATTGATAATTACATTAAACATTATGGTCTAAATACTCCAATTTTTTAAAAAGAGAGTATTACTCAGGATACAAAAAGCAAGACCCAATCATATGCTCTCTACAAGAAACACACTTTAAATATAAAGGTGTTGACAGACTATGAGCAAAAGAATGACCTGGATTTGTTTTATTAAGATTAAAAAAAACTAGATTTCAGAACAAGAATATTACCAGAAATAAAAAAGAGAGTTCAAAATGATAAAGGGTCAATTCAACAAAACACATAACAATTCTATATATGTATGCACTCAATAATGGAACCTCAAAATACATGATGCAAGATATAACATAACTAAAAATATAGTAGGTAAATTTACATACAATTAAGTTTTAGCATTTCTCTTTTGATTAGAACAAAAAGACACAAAATTAGTAAGCATATAAACCTGAAAAATACTATGAAACAATTAGACCTACTGACATTTGTAGAACACTTCAACTGACAAAAGAAAAACACACATTCTCAAGTGCATGTGGATCTATGCTTAGCCATAAAACAAGTCTCAGCAATTTTAAAGTAAAGTCAAACAAAGCATGTTCTTTGACTACAATGGAATTATATTAGATATTCATAAGAGAAAAGTATATTTCCAAGTATTTGGAAATGAAACAACATGATACTAAATACCTCATGGATCAAAGAGGAAAGCACAAAAGAAATTAGAAAATATTTTAAACTGAATAAAAATGAAAACACAATAGATTCTAATTCCTGAAGTGTAGCAAAAGCAGTGCTTACAGGAAAATTCATAGCATTAAATGCATACGTCAAAAAACTTAAAAAGAGGGGCGCCTGGGTGGCTCAGTCGTTAAGCATCTGCCTTCGGCTCAGGTCATGATCCCAGAGTCCTGGGATCGAGCCCCGCATTGGGCTCCCTGCTCCACGGGAAGCCTGCTTCTCCCTCTCCCACTCCCCCTGCTTGTGTTCCCTCACTTGCTGTGTTTCTCTCTGTCAAATAAATAAATAAAATCTTAAAAAAAAATTAAAAAGTCTCAAAGCAAAATAATGATCTAGATTCCTACCTTCAGAAAATTGAAGAGTAAGTTAAACACAAAACAATAAAACAGACAAAAGAGAAAGGGAGAAAGAGAGACAAAGATATCAATAAAACCCACAACTGTTTCCTTAAAATTAATTTTAAAATTTGATAGCCTTTTGCCAGACTGATCAGACAAGAGAGAAGACAAACATAACCAATATCAGAAATAAAAGATTTGGCATCCTTACTGATTCTCCAGACAAAAGAATAATAAGGAAATATTATAAAAAAAACTTTGTCAATAAATTTAATAACTAAGATGAAATGGATAGTCTTTGAAAGATAATTACCAAAACTTTCTTAAGAAAAAAGGAAAACTCTGAATAGGCCCATGTCTATTAAAGAAACTGGATTCATAATTAAAAATCATGGGACGCCTGGATGGCTCAGCTGGTTAAGCATCTGACTCTTGATTTTGGCTCTGGTCATGATCTCAGGGTCATGAGATAGAGCCCCACAACAGGCTCCACACTGGGCGTGGCACCTGCTTAACATTCTCTCTCCCCCTCTGCCCCCCCATTCATGCGCACACTCTCCCTCTTAAAAAAAAAAAAAACTCCCCCCACAAAAACTCCAAGCCTAGTTTGCTTCAGTTATAATGACTATTAAATAAAGAAAAAACTATATATCAATTTTTTTACAAACTCTTAGAAAATAAGAGTGGAGGAGCGCCCAACTGGCTCAGTCAGGGGAGAGTGCAACTACTGATCTTGGGATTGTAAGTTCAAGCCCCATGTTATGTGTAGAGATTGCTTAAAAACAAAATCTTAAAAAAAAGAAAAGAAAGAAAATAGGAGTGGAAGCACTTCCTAACTCATTTTTTGAGACTCTAATTTCAAAGTCAGCAAAAAAAAAAAAATTACAAGAATAATACCCCTTATGAAGTAGAAAAACCCTTAACAAAATTTTAAAAAATCAATAAGGAAGACAGCCTGATAAATTATAGGCAACATATTTGAACAGACATGTCACAAAAGAAGAAATACAAATGGCTAATAATCTCATGAAAAAAATATTCAACATCATTAGTTAGGGGAATGAAAATTAAAACCACAATGAGGTAAAAATGCAACTATTAAAATGGCTAAAATTAAAGAGATTGACAATATCAAGTGTTAGCAACATTGGGATCAATTGGAACTTGTGCATTGCTAGTGTAAATGTGAAATGGTACAATCATTTGGAAAATAGCCTAGTAGTTTTTTATAAAGTAAAATATATACTTGCATATGACCCAGCTATTTGAAATGAAAACATATGTCTGCACAAAGAACCATAAAGCAATGTTCAAAGCAGCGCTAACCAAAGTAAAGCAAACATTGGAAAATATCCAATTGCCTGACAACAGGGAAATGGTTAAATAAATGGTGGAATAGCCATAAAATCAAATGCACTAAACAAAATGGAATGAACTAATGATACACATAACATGGATGAATCTAAAAAACATTAAATTGAGTGAAAAAAGCTAGACACAAAAGTTTCCATATATATGAAGTTTTAGACTAATCAAGTGATGGAAACTTGACAGGCTAAAAGGCAAGGAAAAGAACTGACTGGGATAGGACATAGGAAAGGCTTAAGGGTGGTGGAAATGTTCTAGATCATGATTGTGGAGGTGCATACATTTGTAAAAACTCATCAAAATATACATTAAATATAGATGCATTTTAGTTCATGCAAACTCCACATCAACAATATTGGTTAAAAAGTATTATGTGAGTATATAATATGTATAGAAATATGGTTGGTATCTTAAGAATACAAAAAAAATATGTCATAAGCATGCTTTTTTGTGTTCATATGGGGTAAAGTTGTGAATATATATGCATTTATATGTATATAAATGTGTGTATACACACATATATATACACATACTCTGTGATTCACTCATTCATTCATTGTTCAAAAAGAATCATATTGAACATCACAGTAAGATAAGATGCTAAGTGTTTAAGACAAAACCCTTGCCCCTAAGAGCTCATGGCTAACAATGTAATAGGATCAGAGAAGCAGGAAAATAACAAATCAAGGAAAGAACAATTAATTCAAGTGGGCCCAAGGATTCAAGAGGCAGCTATGCAGAAGGAGGACTCAACCTTTCGACATCTTTGTAAATGCTCTCCTTCACCAGCTATAAATAGAGCATACTTTTTTTAAGCCCCTGATTTTTGCCAAATATGGGCACAGATTTTCTTCTGATAACCTCTGAAGAGTTGACATTATAAATAACTATTTCTTATGGTTGAAGACTCAAGCTGATGCTAGCACTGGCATCAGAAAAAAATAAAACATTCATAAAATAAACTTCAGTTAATATTTCAACTCCAAAACTAAATATTATTTTTATCATTCTTTATACTCTAATTTCTGAAGTGGGAAAGTAGTGACTTCCAGAGTTGTGGTTTTACATAAATACATCCCAAACAATTTCATTTTTTAGCAGCAATTAACAACATACATCATTAATTAAGTTCTGGGAATATAATGTACACCATACTGATTATAGTTAATGCCATACTGTATATTTGAAAGTTGCTAAAAAAGGAGATCTGGAAAGTTCTCATCACAAGAAAAATAAATTGTGACTATGTGAGGTGATAGATGTTCAGTAAATTTACTGTGGTGATCATTTTACAGTATAGATTTATCAAACAATAATGTCATATACCATAAGATAATACAATATTATGTCAATTACATCTCAGTAAAACTAGAAAATAAAAACCCGTATCATTGTTCTTCAAACGTCTTTTTTTTAACTGGACACTTCTGTCAAATCAAATCTTAGGCAGAAATAAATTTAGAAAACAGGAAGAAAGTAGTAGAAATGGAGTCCTCCTCTGAGCCCCCAAGATCTACCCCAAATGAGCTCCATGAGGCACAGTTTAAAGCCACTTAGCTGCATAATCAAAAAAATATTATAACCAAAAAACAACTGATTCATTTCTTTGAATTTGGCACAAGGACAATACATTAGTTGCTTATTGTTTTTTTCAGGTAGGGAATAATAAACTGTAAATTTTCCATTAGTTTATTACAATGAAGCTAGGCTCATAGGGTCTCTCCAGGTGGGAGTAAGCTTTGCTTCATTCCACAGTTGCATAAATCAATGTATATTTGGAAAGTCTTCTATGTTCAATATAGCTAGCCAAGTAAATTTATGTGCCCTTTAAAATAACATTTAAATACTAATCTTCTAAAACAAAAATAAGTTTAAACTTCTCAGTAAAAAGTCCTTGAGTCTGACAAACGTTCATATATGTAATAAATGGTTTTCCATTAGGCTCCTAGTCTTTTCTGCATCTGTTAAGACTAGAATTTTCTAAAAGAACAGTTCTCTTGTGAAATTCTGAATTTAACTTCCAGGCCTCATTTAAAAGAGGAAGTATAAGGAGTGAGTGAAATGAAAAAATACTAAAAGACTTATCCAAATATTTTTGAAGCTGCAAAAATATTCAGGGTAAGTTTTGGGGGAAAGTACAAATTGGTTTTTATTTTGTAAAACCTGGCTATTCCTATTGTGTTTACTTTGGAAACCTCATCTGCAAATAAACATTATTCTGTTTGATACTGTAGGCTGAATTCATAAATGACATTTGTCTAAATTCATGTATTGAGCACTATGTCCTATTCTACATTTCTAATAAAAATGGAAAACATTGTAAAACAAACAAAAATCAAAAATCCAAGAAGCCAGGATCAGAATACCTATCCATGTGACATTTTACTACTATAAAATACCTGAAATTCAGGGCAAGTTACTTATTTCCTAAAGAAGATATGAAAGTGAATTAAATTTATTAGCAAATCAAATTGGTCCTAGGCATTATTTGCTTACTTAAATATATTGTGTAAGATAGTATTATTTCATAAAAGAGTAAAGTATTAGACATTCCTAGTTGATCCAATGACTTCCTCTACTACAACTATGCTATGTAGATATTACTATGCTATGTAGTAGTATGCTAATGTAGATATGACTATGCTAATGTAGATATGCTAATGTAGATATTACTACAAAAGTTCCATCTTTGCTATATATAAATTCCTACATATAAATTAAATCCATTTAACAGATTTCTAATAGCATTATAATATCTCTGCATATTTACTTTTTTAAAAACTAGTCTTTAGGAAACAAAGAATACCAAAACAGAGGGAAAAGCATATTCCGTGGCAAAAACAATCCAAACAACTGAATCTGTGTATGTAAAAAGAAGACAATGTCAGGCAATGAACAGGCTAATTCAAAGGAATCAAGAAAGGGTCCAGAAGGGTTTCTGAAGAATGGGAGAATATGCTCCCCCTGCACAAATAAGCTTCTTTGCCATAAGGATTATTTTGCACTGATTATTTTGTGACAGCAGATACAAGACAGGCTCTGAAAACAGAGTAGAAGCTACCTTTTCATAAGGGAAATTTATATTTATAAAGGAAATCTCCATTTATGAGGGTATCTCCCTTCCTTGTACCAGGAAGAACCGCGAGAATCTTTTTAATGAAGAAGGCTCTGACTTAAATCTGCATAACAAATTTTACCCTTGGTAACCTTGCTTTTCCTGATCACCTTTCCAAAACTGGCCTCCCCTATATATACACCTTTCTTTCTTTTTCTTAAACTAAAGATGGCATTTAAGCCTGAGTTCTAAGCTACCCCTTAAGTTACTAATTTTTCCTCTGGGTATCTCTTATGTATACATAAGGTATACGTGTTCATATGCTTGTTTGTTTTTCTCTTGTTTGTCTGCCTGTTCCCAGCCTAGACTTAGAAGGATAGAGGAAATATTATTTTTCCTCCCCACACTCCCAAGATTCCATTAAAGAAAGTTCCATGATCTTGGCAGAAAGAAATAATAGAAGGAGCCCTGGACCCTGAGTCAGGGTACCTGAATTCTAGGTCATGCTCTGATTTAGAATCAGCATCCCAAGTTATATAAGACATCACTAAACTTTGATATAGGACCTCCCTGTGCATAGTAAAACTGTTAGCAAGACCATTCCTTTCTTTCTCAATTTTCTATGATTACCATAATTAACAAATAATAGCAGACCTGAGATTTTATGTGAATGTGGAAATCAATGCTGAGTTCTCCTAGTCCAAATCTCAACTTCTTTCTAATATTCAATATTCATTCATTCATTCATTCAACAGATATTAAGTATCTATTAATTTACTGTAAGCTTGGCACTCCGGTAGGTAGCAGAGATATAAAAACAAAAGCAGTTCTTGCTCATATGAAGTTTACAGCTTATTGTGGTAGATCTACTCTTACTATAATACAACATGGTAATACAATGAGAAAAGGACAAAAGGCAGGCACAGATTTGGGGATTCAGAGAGGGTCCTGAGGAAAATCACATCTAACCTGACATTAAAGGATGAGTGGAAATTAGCCAGATAAATGAAGATGAGGGTTGGTAGTCGGTTACTGGTGCAGAGTCTGGAAAGTTTTCGGGAAGGAAGGAACAGCCAATCCAAAGTCTCAGGGGAGAAAACACTATGCACCAGAGAAACTAAGAAAAGTACATTATAACGGAACTCATCATGACTCACAACTACATTAAACTCTAGGATGATCCTCTTGGATGATCCTCTAGGATGAAAGTACCTGATTTATCAATCTCTTTTTTGTACTTTCTTCTCCATTCTGTTCTGTGCTTTCTCTCCATTAACCTAATTTTTTACTGATCTTTCTAGCCCAAAGTTCTTCACTGTGATTCTTAAAATCTTCATTCTGTTGTTGGACTCCCTTACTCCCAGTCTTCACCAAAAATTCAAGGTACTTCCTAGCCTCAAAGGAAATATGTCCCTCATGTGACCTAGTCTCTTCAACAACTCTCTTTAATGAAAGCTGCCCATCCTCCTGACCCCATATATCTTAGATATTGGACCTGGGACAGCCCTCTCTTTCCTCACTACTGCTTGCCCCACCCTGAATAAAACCCTGCTCCACTGAGATTTGTAGCATCCATCTTTTTTGCTATGTTGCTGCTGTTCCTTATTTACTGAAGATTACGTATGGCCCCCAGGCCACTAGCTTTCTCTCCATCCCAAGTTTCATTGTCTCCTCAGCGATTTTCACATGCACACAGACAACTAATCCAATTTGCCAACCTCTGAATACCCTGACCTTCTCACCTCCTGTAATCCTAATAATTGCTTCATTTCAGTCACAACCTTCCATGGACACATTATGGAAATTGCCATCAACTAGGTCAGCTCTGGACATCTCATTTTTTTACCACAAACTCCAAGTCCTCCAGTCCTTACTCAGTTGCTCCCTCTACAAACCTTCTGCGTCATGAAAACATGCTCCTTATCTATTTTTACTCAATATTGAATCCTTAAAGCCTAATACACAGTAAGTAGGCCTCAATAATGTTTGTTAAATGAATAAATGAGTGAGTAAGGCAACAAACAAAGACATAAATAAATGAGAGAATGGTGGAGAGACAAGTAAAAATGCTATATGGCCAAAGACTAAATGAGACATTAGGTGAGGAAACGACAGGTTCACTGAGAGGCTAATATGAAAATAGAATGGAAAATATTTTAAGCGCCACCTGAATGTGAACACCAAAAGAAGGGAAGGTGTTAAAGACGACTGACTCAGGCCATTTAAACTAAGATGACTGCAACAAATGTGGTAACATCAAGAGAAAAGGGTAACTCTAAAGATGAACATATCTAGTGGAAATATTCTGACTTAAAATGGACCATGTAGAAAGGTTAAGATGACTTAGGAGAGCTGGAAATAGAACAAAAGTTGGGGAGGCAGTCTGGACTGGAGATTTGGACATTATCTGCACAGAGTAAAAAGAAAATCAGTGAAGTTCATTCAAACATTTATTTAATAACTATTAATTGAGTACATATTATGTGTCAAACAGTTTTAGGCATAACAACAGCTATGTAATATAACATTACGCAGAGAGAAATGTTATCAGAAATGAAGTAGGATAGTGGAAAACAGAACAGAGAATGAGGAATGTTATTTAAATAATGCTATCAGAGGAAAAGACATTAAATTAGACATCCCAGTGAATTGAGAAAAGCATCCAAGCAGAGAAAGGAAGAAAAGACCATCAATTGTTCTCTATAGTTAAGAGTCTGTTTCTTGGTTTGCCTTTCTCTCTCTCTTTTCCCACTTTGCTCATTTGTTTACAATAGCATTATCTACAATAACCAAATTATGGAAACAGCCCAAGTGACCACTGACTGATGAATGGATAAAGAAGATGTGATACATATATACAACGGAATATTACTCAGCTATAAAAAACAATGAAATCTTGCCATTTGCAGTGACATGGATGGAGCTAGAAAAGATTATGCTAAGCAAAACAAGTCAGTCAGAGAAAGACAAATACAGTATAATTTCACTCATATGTGGAATTTAAGAAACAAAATAAAATTTTCTTTTTTTATTGAAAATGCCCTCAATCTTTTCCTTTATTTTAAAAATAATACATACTCATTATTTTAAAAATACAGCACATAAAAGAAAAAATATTGAAATTACCTAGAATTATACTATCCAATGATTCCCATCAACATATTTGGGTATGACCTTTCATTTTTTTCTAGAAATATGCATATATATGTAAATAAATATCTTGCCAGATACATAATTTTAATAAACATCATTTGTAATAATTTTATTTGCTTTTATTAATTTAAACTTTATTATATTATTGAGTTAATTTATTAATTTAATAAATATTATTTGAATGAAAAATGGCCAAATTTTCATAAACGGGTTCACTAATTCCTGAACTTTCTTCTTATTCACAGAAACTAATTCCCAAATTTTAAATGATTTAACCCTACCATGTGTCATTTTTTCAAAGTTCATAATTTAAAATGGTGATAAAATAACCCAACAATGATATTTTTAAGTAAATACATTATTCGTGCTTATTTAAAATTATAATTAAGAATTTTGAAAGATTTTTTTCTCCAGGTTTTCTTTATTCATTCACTTACACCCAAACTGTTTAAATTATATGGCAAATGACCTCAAGGCACTTTTTTCCCCTGGGGCCTTTAGCAAGAAAGAGAAAAGACATTTGTAATTTTTCTCACAAAGCCAAATCATGACCAAAATGTTACAAGGGAGCTCTCAAAAGTAGCTCAGACCATCTATCAAAAGATTTTCCATTTATCACCCTATTACAGTTGGTTCATTTTAGGAATGCATAAGGAAACCTGGAAAATACAGGAAGCATGGACACTCATTTCCATGTATTTACCCTAGGTCACAAATTTCTTAAATAAAACTTCCCTTACTTTGACTCTAAAACCTTCCATCTCCTCTTTCCTACTGCAGAATAAAAACCAAAAGTTAGGCTGTCCCTAATAAATGTTTTTACCAAGTACAAATAAGGATAAATCATGACATGTATTTAGCATTTACAACCTAGTGTCTTCATGTAACTGCTTATGACTTCATTAAATATGACTACTGTTTTCAAAGTTGTCTGTTGATTTGTATTATACAGAAATATTGAAAAATAAGGTCTTGAGGTTTCTTCATTCTTTGTATATGAAATCCCTTAAACTGCTTTTCTTTTTTTTTACTATTATTATGTTATGTTAATCACCGTACATTACATCATTAGTATCTTTTAATTTTTTATTATGTTAATCACCATACATTACATCATTGGTTTTTGATGTAGTGTTACATGATTCATTGTTTGCATGGAGTATAATAGCCAGTGCTCCATGCAGAACGTGCCCTCTTTAATACCCATCACCAGGCTAACCCATCCGCCCAACCCCCTCCCCTCTAGAACCCTCAGTTTGTTTTTCAGAGTCCATCCTACCTCATGGTTCATCTCCCCCTCCAATTTCACCCCTTCATTCTTCCCCTCCTGCTATCTTCATCTTCTCTCTCTCTTTTTTTTTAACATATATTGCATTATCTGTTTCAGAGGTACAAATCTGCGAATCAACAGTCGTGCACAATTCACAGTGCTCGCCATAGCACATACCTACCCCAGTGTCTATCACCTCGCCACCCCCTCCCTCCCACCCCCAACCACTCCAGCAACCCTCAGTTTGTTTCCTGAGATTAAGAAGTCCTGATATCAGTAAGGTCATATGATACATGTCTTTCTCTGATTGACTTCTTTTGCTCAGCATAATATCCTCCAGTTCCATCCATGTGGTTGCAAATGGCAAGATCTCATCCCTTTTGGTGGCTGCATAATATTCCATTGTATATATACACCACATCTTCTTTATCCATTCATCTGTCGACGGACATCTTGGTTCTTTCCATAGTTTGGCTATTGTGGACATTGCTGCTATAAACATTGGGGTGCACATACCCCTTCCGATCACTACATTTGTATTCTTGGGATAAATACCCAGTAGGACAATTCCTGGGTCGTAGGGTACCTCTATTTTCAACTTTTTGAGGAACCTCCATACTGTTTTCCAGAGTGGCTACACCAGCTTGCATTCCAACCAACAGTGTAGGAGGGTTCCCCTTTCTCGCATCCCCGCCAACATCTGTCGTTTCCTGACTTGTTAATTTTAGCCATTCCGACTGGTGTGGGGTGGTATCTCATTGAGGTTTTGATTTGGATTTCCCTGATGCCAAGTGATGTTGAGCACTTTTTCATGTGTCTGTTGGCCATCTGGATGTCTTCTTTGGAAAACTGTCTGTTCATGTCTTCTGCCCATTTCTTGATTGGATCATTTGTTCTTTGGGTGTTGAGCTTCAAAAGTTCTTTATAGATTTTGGATACTAGGCTTTTATAGGATATAGCATTTGTAAATATCTTCTCCCATCGGTTGTCTTTTGGTTTTGTTGACTGTATCTTTTGCTGTGCAAAAGCTTTCTGTCTTGATGAAGTCCCAGTAGTTCATTTTTGCCCTTGCTTCCCTTGCCTTTGGCGATGTGTCTAGGAAGAAGTTGCTGTGGCTGAGGTCGAAGAGGTTGCTGCCTGTGTTCTCCTTTAGGATTTTGATGGACTCCTGTCTCACATTTAGGTCTTTCAACCATTTGGAGTCTATTTTTGTGTGTGGTGTAAGGAAATGGTCCAGTTTCATTCTTCTGCATGTGACTGTCCAATTTTCCCAACACCATTCGTTGAAGAGACTGTCTTTTTTCCGTTGGACATTCTTTCCTGCTTTCTCGAAGATTAGTTGACCATAAGGTTGAGGGTCCATTTCTGGGCTCTCTATTCTGTTCCATTGATCTATGTGTCTGTTTTTGTGCCAGTACCATACTGTCTCGATGATGACAGCTTTCTAATAGAGGTAGAAGTCCGGAATTGTGATGCTGCCAGCTTTGCTTTTCTTTTTCAACATTCCTCTGTCTATTCGGGGTCTTTTCTGGTTCCATACAAATTTTAGGATTATTTGTTCCATTTCTTTGAAAAAAGTGGATGGTATTTGATGGGGATTGCATTGAATGTGTAGATTGCTCTAGGTAGCACTGACATCTTCACAATATTTGTTGTTCCAATCCATGAGCATGAAACGTTTTTCCATTTCTATGTGTCTTCCTCAATTTCTTTAATGAGTATTTTATAATTTTCGGAGTACACATTCTTTGCCTCTTTGGTTAGATTTATTCCTAGGTATCTTATGGTTTGGGGTGCAATTGTAAATGGATCGACTCCTTAACTTCTCTTTCTTCTGTGTTGTTGTTGGTGTATAGGAATGCCACTGATTTCTGTGATTTGATTTTGTATCTTGCCACTTTACTGAATTCCTGTATGAGTTCTAGCAGTTTTGGGGTAGCGTCTTTTGGGTTTTCCACATAAAGTATCATATCATCTGCAAACGGTGAGAGTTTGACTTCTTCTTTGCCGATTTGGATGCCTTTTATTTCTTTTTGTTGTCTGATTGCTGTGGCTAGGACTTCTAATACTATGTTGAATAGCAGTGGAGAGAGTGGACATCCCTGCCATGTTCCCGACCTTAGGGGGAAAGCTCTCAGTTTTTCCCATTGAGAATGATATTTGCTGTGGGTTTTTCATAGATGGCTTTTATGATATTGAGGTATGTACCCTCTATCCCTATACTCTGAAGAGTTTTGATCAAGAAAGGATGCTGTACTTTGTCAAATGCTTTTTCCGCATCGATTAAGAGGATCATATGATTCTTGTTCTTTCTTTTATTAATGTATAGTATCACATGGATTGATTTGCGGATGTTGAACCAACCTTGCAGCCCAGGGATAAATCCCAATTGGTCATGGTGAATAATCCTTTTAATGTACTGTTGGATCCTATTGGCTACTATATTGGTGAGAATTTTTGCATCCATGTAGATCAAGGACATTGGTATGTAATTCTCCTTTTTGATGGGGTCTTTGTCTGGTTTGGGGATCAAGGTAATGGTGGCCTCCTAAAACGAGTTTGGAAGTTTTCCTTCCATTTCTATTTTTTGGAATAGTTTCAGAAGAATAGGTATTAATTCTTCTTTAAATGTTTGGTAGAATTCCCCTGGGAAGCCATCTGGCCCTGGGCTTTTGTTTGTTGGGAGATTTTTGATGACTGCTTCAATTTCTTTAGCGGTTATAGGTCTGTTCAGGTTTTCTATTTCTTCCTGGTTCAGTTTTGATAGTTGATACATCTCTAGGAATGCATCCATTTCTTCCAGATTATCTAATTTTCTGGCATAGAGTTGCTCATAATATGTTCCTATAATTGTTTGTATTTCTTTGGTGTTGATTCTGATCTCTCCACTTTCATTCATGATTTTGTTGATTTGGGTAATTTCTCTTTTCTTTTTGATAAGTCTAGTCAGGGGTTTATCAATCTTGTTGATTCTTTCAAAGAACCAGCTCCTAGTTTCATTGCTCTGTTCTACTGTTCTTTGGTTTCTATTTCATTGATTTCTGCTCTGATCTTTATTATTTCTCTTCTCCTGCCAGGTTTAGGCTTTATTGGCTGTTCTTTCTCCAGCTCCTTTAGTGTAGGGTTAGGTTGTGTATTTGAGACCTTTCTGGTTTCTTGCAGAAGGCTTCTATTGCTATATACAAGGACTGCCTTTGCTGCATCCTAAAGATTTTGAACAGTTGTGTTTTCATTTTCATTGGTTTCCATGAATTTTTTTAATTCTTCTTTAATTTCCTGGTTGACCCATTCATTCTTTAGTAGGATCTCTTAGCCTCCACATATTTTAGTTCTTTCTGACTTTCCTCTTGTGACTGAGTTCTAGTTTCAAAGCACTGCGGTCTGAAAATATGCGGGGAATAATCTCAATCTTTTGGTACTGGTTGAGACCTGATTTGTGACCTAGGATGTGATCTATTCTGGAGAATGTTCCACAGGCAGCAGAGAAGAATGTGTATTCTGTTGCTTTGGGATGAAATGTTCTGAATATATCTGTGAAGTCCATTTGGTCCAGGGTGTTATTTAAAGTCTTTATTTCCTTGTTGATCTTTTGCTTAGGTGATCTGTCCATTTCAGTGAGGGGGGTGTTAAAGTCCCCCACTATTATTGTATTGTTGTCGATGTGTTTCTTTACTTTTGTTATAATTGCCTTATATAATCGGCTGTTCCCATGTTAGGGGCATAGATATTTACAATTGTTAGATCTTCTTGTTGGATAAACCCTTTAAGCAGGATATAGTGTCCTTCCTCATCTCTTATTACAGTCTTTGGTTTAAAATCTAATTTGTCTGATATAAGGAATGCCACCCCAGCTTTCTTTTGGTGTCCATTAGCATGGTAAATGGTTTTTCACCCCTCACTCTCAATCTGGGGGTGTCTTTGGATCTAAAACGAGTCTCTTGCAGACAGCATATCGATGGGTCTTGTTTTTTTATCCAGTCTGATACCTTGTGTCTTTGATTGGGGCATTTAGCCCATTTACATTCAGGGTAACTATTGAAAGATATGAATTTAGTGCCACTGTACTGCCTGAAAGGTGACTGTTACTGTATATTGTCTGTGTTCCTTTCTGGTCTATGTTACTTTTAGACTCTCTCTTTGCTTAGAGGACCCCTTTCAATATTTCTTGGAGGGCTGGTTTCGTGTTTGCAAATTCCTTTAGTTTTTGTTTGTCCTGGAAGCTTTTTATCTCTCCTTCTATTTTCAGTGACGGCCTAGCTGGCTATAGTATTCTTGGCTGCATATTTTTCTCATTTAGTGCTCTGAATAGATCATGCCAGTCCTTTCTGGCCTGCCAGGTCTCTGTGGATAGGTCTGTTGCCAATCTAATGTTTCTACCATTGTAGGTTACAGATCTCTTGTCCTCAGCTGCTTTCAGGATTTTCTCTTTGTCTCTGAGACTCCTAAGTTTTACTGTTAGATGTCGGGGTGTTGACCTATTTTTATTGATTTTGAGGGGGGTTCTCTGTGCCTCCTGGATTTTGATGCCTGTTTCTTCCCCAAATTAGGGAAGTTCTCTGTTATAATTTGCTCCAATATACCTTCTGCCACTCTCTCTCTCTTTCTTCTTCTTCTGCGATCTCAATTATTCTAACGTGTTTTGTCTTATGGTATCGTTTATCTCTCGAATTCTGCCCTCATGATCCAGTAGTAGTTTATCTCTCTTTTTCTCAGCTTCTTTATTTTCCATCATTTGGTCTTCTATACCACTAATTCTCTCTTCTGCCTCATTTATCCTAGCAGTGAGAGCCTCCATTTTTGATTGCACCTCATTAATAGCCTTTTTGATTTCAACTTGGTTAGATTTTAGTTCTTTTGTTTCTCCAGAAAGGGTTTCTCTAATAAGAATCTAATAATCCCATGCTTTTTTCAAGCCCAGCTAGTATCTTTAAATCATTATTCTGAACTCTAGTTCTGACATCTTACTAATATCCGTATTGATTAGGTCCCTGGCAGTCGGTACTGCCACTTGTTCTTTTTTTTCAGGTGATTTTTTCTGTCTTGTCATTTTGTCCCATAGGAGAAGAGATGAATGAGAGAACAAAATGCTAACAGGGTAACAACGTCCCTAGAAAATATACACTAAACAAATCAGAAGAGACCTGAAACTGGGAGGAAAGAAAGGGAAAGAAAGAAAAAAGAAAAAAAAAAAAGAAAAAGATATAAACCAACAAAACAAAACAGAATATGATCAAATCTGATCAGGCTGGTGCATAGATCAGTGCCACACAGTAGATTCTGGGCGTATTTTGGTCTGTTAGAAGAAAGTGCCTCCCAAAATTTTAAAGAAAGAAAAACTTATATATGTACAAAAATAAGGGTTAATACAATGAAGGGATGGAATCTGACTGTAAATATGAAAATTATTTAAAAATTTTATAAAAGGAATTGATAAGATAAGAAGTTGTTTGAAAAAAGAAAGAAGAGGATTTAAAACAAAAGAAAGAAAAAAAAGAAAAAGGGGAGAGAATGTGATCAGGCAGGAGACTAGAACAAAGCCATACACTAGAGATTTAAGGTATATTTTGATCTGTTAGAAGAAACTGTATCTCAAAATTTTAAAGAGAACAATGTATATATATATATGCCAAAAATAAGGTTAACTACTATGAAGGGATAGAATATGATTCTAAAAATGAAAACTAAAAAATGTTTTTTTAAAAAAGGGGATTGATAAGATGTCGGTTGAAAAAGGAAAAAAGAAAGATTAAAAAAAAAGACAGTAAAAAAAATTAACTTTGAAAGACTAAGGAATCATGGTAAAAAAAGCCATGAATTCTATGTGCAGTATTCCCCTAGTGCTGGAGTTCTGCCATTCTCCTTGATTGGTAAACTTGGTCTTGGCGGGCTGTTCTTGCTGATCTTCTGGGGGAGGGGCCTGTTGCCATGGTTCTCAAATGTCTTTGTGGGAGGCGGAATTGCCCCGCCCTTGCCGGGTCTGGGCTAAGTAATCGGCTCGGGTTTGCTTTCCGGAGCTTTGGCTCCCTGCAAGCTTTCCGTACAGCTGTGGAGGACGAGAGTGAAAATGGCGGCCTCCTAATCTCCGCTCCCAGAGAAGCAGAGAACTCGGGGCCCCACTCCTCAGTGCGCCCCCAGAGAAAAGGAGTCAGTCACTCCCGTCGGCCACACTCCGTGCTCACCTGGCCTGCGACTGAGCATTTCTATCTCTGGCACACGACCCCTGTGGAGTCTCCAAACCCAGCAGATCCCTGCAGTGCACTCCTGCATTGCTCCTCCTGGGGGAGGAAGGAGAGTCTCCCCCGACCTGCCGCTTGTTGGGTCCCTGCTGGAGGAGCAGTGGCCCAACTGCACCGCAGATCACAGTTTATGGCAACCCTGAGCTGAGAGCCCACGCCTTGGCTCCATCTCTGCAGCCAGCTTCCCTGCTCTGATACCTGGGAGCTCTGCTGCACTCAGGCACCCCCTGTCTTTCTGTGACCCCAAGGGTCCTAAGATCACACTGTCCCATGAGGGTTCCACCCCCGCTTAGCCACTGGAGCGACGTCCCTCAGCGGAGCCGACTTCTAAAAGTTCCGATTTTGTGCTCTGCGGCTCTATCACTTGCCAGAAGCAACAGATGGAGGCCCCCTCCCCCGCCATCTATCCTCCCGAATATCACCTTGGATTCACTTCTCCACACGTCCTACCTTCCAGAAAGTGGTCGCTTTTCTGTTCAAAGAGTTGTCGCTATTCTTTTCTTCGATCTCCTGTTGAGTTCGTAGGTGTTCAGAATGGTTTGATCCCTATCCAGCTAAATTCCCGGGACCAGATGAAATCCAGGTCTCCTACTCCTCCACAATCTTGCTCCTCCCCCTACATCATTAGTTTTTGATGTAGTGTTCCATGATTCATTGTTTTTGTATAACACCCAGTACTCCATGCAGTACGTGCTCTCTTTAATACCCAACACCAGGCTAACCCATCCCCCTACCCCCTTCCCCTCTAGAACCCTCAGTTTGTTTCTCAGAGTCCATAGTCTCTCATGGTTCATCTCCCCCTCCGATTTCTCCCCCTTCATTCTTCCCTTCCTGCTATCTTCTTCTTTTTTTTTTTTAACATATAATGTATTATTTGTTTCAGAGGTACAGGTCTGTGATTCAACAGTCTTACACAATTCACAGTGCTCACCATAGCACAATGTCTATTACCCAGTCTATCACCAATGTCTATCACCCTGCCACCCCATCCCTCCCACCCCCCACCACTCCAGCAACCCTGTTTGTTTCCTGACATTAAGAATTCCTCATATCAGGGCACCTGGGTGGCTCAGTTGGTTAAGCGACTGCCTTCAGCTCAGGTCATGATCCTGGAGTCCCGAGATCGAGTCCCGCATCGGGCTCCCTGCTCAGCGGGGAGTCTGCTTCTCCCTCTGACCCTCTTCCCTCTCGTGCTCTCTCTCATTCTCTCTCTCTCAAATAAATAAATAAAATCTTTAAAAAAAAAAGAATTCCTCATATCAGTGAGGTCATATGATACTGCTTTTCAAAAAGTAAATCATATGTGTTCTCCAAAGGTATTAAGCCACGTTTAATTGTTATAAGTATTTTTGTCAAAGGTATTAACCAGGTACACTCTTGCAATGTTAAAATAATATGAATCTACTGGGTTTAGTACAAAAAATATGACTTTTTCTTTCAGAATAATAGTAATTATATAGTAGAATTCCTGGCTAGGCAATTGAGAAAAGAAAATTTTAAAATTATATAAGCTCTTCTATGTCTATAAATTAACAACAGCCAATTAACCTTGAACCAGATTATCATAATTAAATGAAAATACTAGTAGTAGGGACCTCTTGACCTGGAGTAAAGATGTAGTAGTCAGACCTTTTTATATTTCCCCATTCTGTGATAGACAAAAGACTACCTTTGGTCTTCTGGGTACACAAATCTCTTGGTCAGCTAGACCAGTTAGCCTAGATGTTTAGAAGTCTTTGGGAAAAGAAGAAACTATGATTCCAAAATTCTTCTTCCCAAGATTCAAAATTAGGTCCCTTTAAAAATGCTTTGGACACATGATCTCACTTGATTTTTACACACCAAATATTCTTGTTATATATGTCTTTAATAATTTCTAGATTAGGTAGTGAAATATAATTGCTTTCTTAATGATTTAAAATCTTGGGGCATCTGGGTGGTTCAGCTGTTAAGCATCTGTCTTCGGCTCAGGTCATGATCCCAGGGTCCCGGGATTGAGCCCCACATTGGGCTCCCTGCTTGGCAGGAGGCCTGCTTCTCCCTCTCCCACTGCCTGCTTGTGTTCCCTCTCTCACTGTGTCTCTGTCAAATAAATAAATAAAATCTTTAATAAAATAAAATAAAATCTTTAGAAAATACAATATTGTTTGAAACAACAGGTATAAAACATCTTAAATGTGTTAGTTCTCTTGTTCTTTCTGAATTCCTAGAAAATCAAATATACTCTGGAGTGTGTGTTTGTAGAGAGAGAGAGAGGAAGGCATGCTTATTTCACCATAGACACGTCTTCTCTAAAAAGTTTTAAAACTTTAAAATTTAAATTGATAAAATATGAAAGGAAATATCCAAATTGATGAGGCTCTGTGAAAATAAAAATTCAATAGCATTTTATTTGCTTCAACATTGCAGATGTTCTTCATTCCTTTGTGCTCCTTTGTGGATCTCAACAGGTGAACTATTAAAGAGATTACGATCAGTGACTTCAGTGACTATGAAGTTGTTTCAGTTTTAAATATCAAACACCTGGGTCATTTTCCTCTCAATTCAGATCTTTAATTTCTACCATAACTCCAGTAAAAATAAAGACCAAGCCCTCGAAATGGCTCGAATAAATCATATTTCAAGCCAGTGTGGATTTGAATAAATTTTTCAAAGACTTTGAGATTGACATTATAATGTTTTGATAGTTAAGACTTTTGTAATTGACTGACTCCATTAAAGCTGACATCTCATAGTCAAAATCAACTTTTTTCAGCTTCTAATCAAAATAGAGTTAGCTAAGAAAACAGGTTTATTTCTTTTTCTGATGTTCTGGTTCTATTTAATGAATGAAACCTAACGGCTACCATTTGCCCTTAGATAACATTTCTTTATTTACTTTTCAGAAATATTCTTTCAGGCATTTATATAAGCCTCTTGCTCCTTTTTGGTATTTTAGGGAGGTTTAGTAAGTGATACCCATTCTGTTTCCTAAATTTTATAGACAAGTGATACCAGGGGTCAAATATTATGATTATCTTATGAAGGACTGTGGGACAACACTCTTACATTGAAACCTACATAGACAATGAGTTTTGTTTTATAGATGTGACTCCCACTGCCTTCATAGAATATACTGCCACAGTTTGTAATTAGTCCTTCAAGTAGTTTCCCAAGCCAATACATGAAACCATGAAATGGAAGATGGCCATTCTCATTTTTTACAGGCTTATCCTCGCCACTTCCCATTCCCCACTGTTTCAAACAACAGGAGGGCTCTGCTTGACTCTCAGTAATTTCTCCCTAAATAAGATGCTATTGAGAAGAGTGATCTTTTTTTCTCCACTTGCAAAGAATATTACACACTATCCACACTATAAATGACATTTTAAAATACTGTTCAATGCTCAGAGGTCTATGAGCGATAAATAATTTTTTAAACAATAAATTATGTTGTTTTATTTATTCTAAACAAAAAATACACATGGTTCTATTTCACCATTTCAGTGATCTAATTAGTGACTGCCAGGTAAACTATGTGACGGGAATATTAGAGTTGCCAGCATACATTCATGAGGATAACATATCAATCTTAGCATAATAAAGAAAGAAAGCATTCTACTGTAACTAAGATAAATATTTCTTTTTTCATGTGTTTGTGGATGTAAAGACTTCACATTTTTTAAAGTTTGAGCTCTGAGTTCTCCACTTCATTTTCAACATTTAATTAGGTGAATTCCAAGAACGAATGAGTGGAAACGTTTATGCATTGTTTTCAAACATTTCCTGTAGCTTTCTAGAATGTTATATTTGTCTCTGATACATTTTCAAATTTCAGAGGAAACACCCGTTTCTACTTATTTTCAAGGTCAGCACTAAGGTTATGTTTTTGAAATAACGTCTGGAGTGAAACTCAGAAGATGAAAAAACAAAATGGCAGATACTTCATTCCAGAGTATTCATTGTTCAAAACTCTGGGTTTCAGAGTCTCATCACTGAGCTTGTATACACAAAGCTCTTTGTCTGAATTCTAGTCACAAGGGGTCTTTGGCCAAAGCAGCAGGAAAGGGCTTTGCTTTCACATTCCAGCAAAGTTTATAATCTTTCTAATATCAGTATTAACCAGTGAAAATAAGTATAAAACTAGCAAGAGAAATATATCCAGTAATCTCTCATCCATGAGGCTCTTTGTTGCCAGGGTGTTAGAATTTTTTAGGGATTGGGTGTAAGACTGTTATTTCACATACTATTATCTGATCCAGTCATTCCCCTGTGGAATTTATACAAAAGAAATGAAAGCATATGTCCATGCAAAGACTTGTACATGAACATTTATAGCAGCTTTATTTGTAATAACCAAATGCTAGAAACAATATAAATGTCCACTACCGGGTGAATGAATAAACAAACATTGCTATATCCATACAGTAGAATACTACCCAGCAATAACAAGAATGAACTGTTGAACACTAAAATATAGATAAATCTTGGGGTGCCTGGGTGGCTCAGTCAGTTGCGCATCTGCCTTTGGCTCAGGTCATGATTCTGGGGTCCTGGGATTGAGCCCCGCATTGGGCTCCCTGCTCAGCGGGGAGTCTGCTTGTCCCTCTTCCTATACCCCTCCCCCCAATTCATGTGCTCGCTCTCTCTCTCACAAATAAATAAATAAAATCTTTAAAAATAAAATAAAATATAGACAAACCTTAAAATAATTATTCTGAGTGCGTAAGCCAGACCAAAAAGAGGTACATACCGTATGATTTCATTTATATAACATTTTTTTAAATGCAAACTAATCTATAGTGATAAAAAGATCAGTGGTTGCCTAGGGATGGGTGGTACAATAGGGGCAGGATGGAGTGACAAGAGATACAAGAAAATCTTTGAGGGTGACAGATATGTTCTTACCTTGACTGTGGTGATGATTACAGATGTCATAACTTATCAGATGGGTATGCTTTAAACAAGTTCAGTGTATTCTATGCCAATTATGCCTCAACAAAACTTAAATAAACTGTCACTTCATTTTCCTGGGCTTTACCTACTTCTACTGAAGCCATCTAGTGAGTTCGACTCCTACTTCTCACTGGAAATTCCTTAGTGGAAAAAGAATAAAGGTGTTTTATCTTAGAGTCTCAATTACTGTTACAGACAGAAGAAAGGATTGTGTGTTCTGTTTTCCTCCAGAAGAACTTCCAGGACTTGACTATTTCTCAGCTCTAGGATGCTTCTCAGACTCAAAGCACCTCCCTTCTTTTTCTCTGCAGGGAAAAAGTGTCACCCAGTGTCACCCAAGGACACTGCCTGCTTTTGTCTCCTCTTTATAGCTGCAATTACACAATTTGACTCTAGAATGACTGGCAGGAGAAGAGAATTTTTTCTCTTTGGGCCTTTGCATAGAGTGCTTATTAGAGCAGTAATAGTACTGCTTTATTGGTCACTAATATGGTTAAATGAAGCCATGTGTACTTTATGTTTCCATTTGTTTAGTTAAAACAAAAAATACATACTTAACTTATTGTTTAAAAAATTATCTATTGCCCATAGGCCTGTGAGGCTTAGAGAAATGCACTCAGCCTAGCACCTGGAACATAATAAGCATTCTGTAAGGCTACCTATATTATTAAGATTAGTATTGATGTTAGTATATTCACAAAATAAGCAGTTAAACCCTTTACCTTTTAACATTTTATTGTGATGTGAAGATAAGAAAAATTACAAATATAAGGAAATTGTAAAAGTCTGAGAATCATACAAAAGTCTACAGTAGTCCTGAGTCCATTCTCCTTCAGACATTTATTTGTAAAGTTGGGGCTCACCAAAATGCCTCTGTCCTTCTGAGCACTCTGTAGGGTAAGGGTACACCCAGGACCTACAATCAAAGGAAAACTACAGGTGCCCTCTTTGGCAAAGGAGCCATTCCTTTCCTAAGAACCTCCAGGCTGGGTGATTTCCATTCTCCTGGGTCTCCATTCAGCATACTATAGGTATTCCTTATTTTATTTAAACCTCATGACAGTCCTGTGAAGTAATTAATATGCCTGATTTCACATGAAGAAACAGTCTCAGAGAACTTATATAAAGCTACATAAAGCTAAAGACAGAGAGGTCATTCAAACCCTGGTCTCCCTATTTCTAAAGCCCCAGAATTTCCCATTATAGTATACTGCCTTTGGCCATCTTGTCACAGATGGACCCTTAATATCTATTTCTTTGTTTTAGGGAAAATTCTAAAAGAGGCTGATGGAATATTTTGACTAACATGTATCAGTAAATAAAAATATTAGCAGTTAATATTTATTGATATATTCTAAGCACAACAGCCATCTGAGGTAACTATCACTCTTTCCATTTTACAGATGAGGAAACAGAGACAGAAAAACCAGGTAACTTGTCAAGGTTGCATGGCTGGGATATCAGCCTTGTTCCTAAAGCCTAGAGCCTTAACTACCACACAATACTGCTTGTGCTGGATAGTTTCATTTTGCCCCTCCAGATCCATTCTCTACCCTTGTCTGTTAGGCTCTGTGCCCTGGGACACTGACTTTAATGAACTACTTCAATAAGGCTCCTTGGTCTCTCAGCTTCCAGTTAGACTGAGGAAAATTAAAAGGCACCTGGAAATGAAAAGCCATCAGGAATTGAAAGGGATGAAGAAAGTGGGGATGGATATTTGTTCCTCTGGCTCCAACCCTCCAGGGCTGCAATCTGCCTACCACATACCATCACCACTCATGAGCCCTCACCCTTGGTCTCCCTGGGTGTTGGCCCAAGCTCTCTCTTCCATTGTTGCTGGACTCTTGGTGCTTCAGCATCCTCTGTTGGCTGCCCTTAGCCCCGCCCACATCTTGCTAAACTGTAATTCATTAAACTCTCTTTGCCCCTGTTGAGTGAGCTATCTATCCATTTTCTGCCCAGATGACTGCTGACACCCTGCCTCTGTAATAGATGGCATCATTCTTGTATCATTCCTTAGAGTAAAAATTCTGGGATGACCTCCCCTCTTCCTTTGATGTTGTAAGAAAATTGATAATAAGATCCCAGAGCGTGCAGACTTTAGCAGCTGTTGGGACAGTTTTGCCCAGGAGGGAGGAGGGTCTGGACCCGAGGTTCCTAATGTCCTGGACTTTTACCTCTCTGCCACTTATTCAAAGAAAGAAAAAGGTATTTCAGTGTCTTTTCAGCCCCTGATAAAGTAGAGGGTAGTAAATTTATATTTTAAAAAAGATTTATGTGTATATATTTTAGAGAGAAAGAAAGAGAGGAGGGGCAGAGGGAGAGTGAAAATCCCAAGCAGGCTCCACATCCAGTTTAGAGCCCAACATGGGGCTCAAACTCATGACCCCGAGATCATGACCTGAGCAAAACCAAGAGTCAGAGGCCTAACCCAGGTGCCACCCAGGTGCCCCAAGGATAGTAAATTTACATCAAATGCCCAAGTCTATTGCTAAGAGATAGAAAGGACAGGGGGAAATGGGATCTGCAGTTTTGTTACTTGAAAAAATATACATTAAAAAAACAAACAGGTAATATTTTTTCAAAGTCTTATTATGTGCTAGTAGTACTACTGAAACTTCCCAATTTGCTTAATCTTCTGTGGTTTGTGCTATTATTTATCCTGTCTTATCAATGAAGAAACTAAAGCAGAGAGGAGGTAAATAACTTACCCAGGATCATGAATCTAGTGAGTGGTAGAACTGTGTTCAAACTCAGAGAGTCTGGCATTAGACACCCCCTGTCTACTCTCACCAGTCATGGCAGCAGTTAGGATCCTGAGGAACAGAAGGTGTGTTCTGGTTTCCAATGAGCCCCCTGGTCCTCCTTGAGTGAAGTCTCTGGCTGTTTGAGTTGCTGGGGTTGCCTTCCTTAAGCTTATAGTGTCATTATATCTCCTCTCCTACCTCTAGGCTCCGTGAAGACAGAGACAGCATCTTGTTGGCCTTTGCTGTCCCCACTGATTAGTGTGGTGACTAGCGTCAAATACAGCAAATATTCACTGAACAAATTAAGGAGGCTGAAATTTCTAACTTTCCTGACAAAACTACAACCTCTTAAAGGGTTAATATCCAAAATATATGAAGAACTTATATGACTCAACACTAAAATTTAACACTAAAACAACTAATCTAATTAAAGAATGGGCAGAGGACCAGAACAGAAAATTTTCCAAAGAAGATATGCAGATGGCCAAGGGGTACATAAAAAAGTCTCAACATCACTAATCACAGGGAAAAGCAAATCAAAACCACAGTGAGTTATCACTTCATACCAGTCAGAATGCCTAGTACCCCAAAGACAAGAAATAGCAAGTGTTGGGAAGGATGTGAAGAAAAAAGAACCCTCGTGCACTGTTGGTGGGAATACAAACTGGTGCAGCCACTCTGGAAAACAGTATGGAGGTTCCTCAAAAAATTAAAAACAGAAATACCCTATGATCCAGTAATCTCACTACTGGACCCAAAGAAAATAAAAACACTAACTCAAAAAATTATATGTACCCCTATGTTTATTGCAACATTATTTACAAAAGCCAAGGTATAGAAACAACCCAGGTGTCTATCATATATATATATATTATATATTTTTATATGTATAAAATATACATATATATTTTCCCAGCCATAAAAAAAGAATGAGATCTTGTCATTTGCAACAGCATGGATGGATCTTGAGGGCATAATACTAAGTGAAGTAAGTCAGAGAAAAACAAATACCATATGATTTCACTTATATATAGAATCTAAAAAAACAAACAAAACCAGACTCTTAAACACAGAGAACAAACTGGTAGTTGCCAGATGGGAGGTGGGTGGGGGGAACGGGTAAAATAGATAAAGGGAATTAAGAGGTTCAAACTTCCAGGTATAAAATAAATAAGTCACAGAGAAGAAAAGCACAGCATAGAGCATATAGTCAATAATACTGTAATAATACTGCATGGTTATAGATGATAACTATACTCATCGTGGTGAGCACTGAATAATGCATAGAATTGTCAAATCACTATGTTGTAACCTGAAACTAATATAACATTGTATGCTAATTTAAATATGTTAATTTTTAAAAAATGCATCTTCTGATGAAAACAGAAGTGGAAATCACAGGCAGGGACTTATGGTGGCTAAGAGGACTATCTCAGGAGAAAGACTGAATATGTCCCCTAAATTCAAACACTTAGCAGCAATTTAACCTCGAGCAAGATGCTCTGCCTTCCTAGGCTTCAGTTCCCTAATCTGTGAAATGGGGCTTATGATCATGCTGTCTTCCTTACAGGCTATGGTAAAGATTAAATGAAATAAAATTAAAGTCTTTTTTTTTAAAGATTTTACTTATTTATTTGAGAGAGAGAGAAAGAGTGAGCACAAGCAAGGGGAGTGGCAGGCAGAGGGAGAGGGAGAAGCGGGCTCCCCACTGAGCAGGGAGTCCAACACAGGGCTCGATCCCAGGTCCCTGGGACCATGACCTGAGCGGAAGGCAGTCGCTTAACCAACTGAGCCGCTCAGGTGCCCCAAAATTAAAGTCCTGTCGAATGGCCATATTAAGCACTCAATCATTCTAAGTTGATACTAGCATTATTTTCTTAATCACAGGGTGATTGCTGAGAGAAGGAAAGAATTGTGGGAGCCTTCCATGTTTAATAGAGAATGAGGGTAGAACAGAATGTGCCTGTGCCAAACAGAGAAACACAGAGACCGCTCCCAAAGAAAGCACTAAGTGTTCATAAGGAACACTGGCATTAAAACATCCTACACCACAGACTTGCAAGTTACATGATAAGACAGTCATTAATATTTATTGAGAGGGTTCCTGGGTGGCTCAGTTGGCTAAGCAACTGCCTTCAGCAGAGCAGGGGAGCCTGCTTCTCCCTCTCCCTCTGCCTGCCACTCCCCATGCTTGTGCGCTCTCTCTCTCTCTCTCTGAGTCAAATAAATAAATAAAATTAAAAAAAAAAGATTTATTGAGAGACTTCGAAATATCATCACTTACCTCCTTTAAAAAAATAGAAATTATTTGACAATTATTCCTTTATTTAATAAAACTTTCTTCTGATATAATACAGTCCACTATGCAGCATTACTTACAAGTGGGAAATAACACCAATCCATAGGGCTAGGATATCCAGGTAGAAAGTTTTTTTGGGGGGGAATAGGGGAGATGGAAGGGGACTGTTTGAAGACATGAGTTGGGAGAGGTAGGGAGAAAGAATGGGGAAACTCAGAACAAGTAAATTATCCAATTAACAATGCATCTTTTGTGTTAGCTTCTTTGATGCAAAAATACAACATCTGCGGGTAACTTTGAGATTTCAAAGTTGGAATTTTCTTATACCTAAGGAAGCATTAACTAGCTCCATTAACAATAACTCAGTTTACAAAGAAATGGAGGAGTAAGGCTTTTAGTTCCTTTTCCAACTTCAAAGGTGAATTAAGTACATCCTTGAGATGTGTCGTAACTTGTGTTCCCAAAATGTAATACCATACAATGATTTATAGACCACTGATGCCCAGCCAAATAATTTCTTCACTTTGGTTTCTTTTATGTTAAATAAAGATGAAAGATACTCTATTTAATTATTATTTTTTTAAAAAGCGGGAAGAAAGAGGAAACCTCAAGTTATCTCAAGAGAGAGCTGATACAAAATATACCCCGCTAGGAAACTGATGAACTAGGTTAAGAGGATAAAATGCAATTACCTTTAAAAATAGAAAAATCACTCTTGAGTAAAATGAAAGGACTCAGCTATGTGTGGCTTCCCTGCAGTTCTCATCTCTGTTAAGTAGCTCTCATTATAGCATCTATTTTTCCTAGAGTTTATAATGTTTATATAACAGGAGAATTTTGAGCAATGAGGAAAGAGAAATGGCTAAACTATATGCTAAAAATTTTGCAAATCCAATTTTAACACTGTCATTCTGGTTTCTGTTAATAAAATCTTCCACCATCATGGCTTTCTTTAAGAGAAACATTGGCTTATACTGTTTCCAGTAACCCCTTAAAATATCCTTTCTCACACAGGAAACAAGAAAATCATCTCTCCATTCTTTTCCCATTTGAGTAAATTTATTTCCTAGAAACAGCTAGCCATCTGGTTTCTAACAAACAACATAGTGGCACAATTTCTCCACTTTGAAAGCAAAATAACATCATAATGACGATTAAAAAATACTAGTTAACATTTATTGGGCACTTACCCTGTACCAGACCTCGCTTGAAACATTTTACATGCATTATCTCATTTAATCTTCTAAAGACTTTCCAAAATGGATAATTCTATTATCCCCATTTTACAAATTAGGAAACTGGAGCTAACAGAAACCATGTCACAAAGGAATTCTTATCAGATAGGATGCATTTATCTTTAGGTAACTAAATGCTCAACTCTAACTGGTGTAGGCAAAAACATCATTTCCTTAATTCTGGAGGCTTAGCAGTAGGATGGGATTTGAGTGTTGACTTAATCCAAATCCCCCTTATATTTATTTACTCCTCAGAACTGTAAGAAGATTGGCTGCGTCAGGTCTGGGATTCACATCAATACAGGATAATACCTAGAAGAGCATTCTTCCAAGATGCCCCTAGCTAAATTCCTCTTGAGTCTCAGTGGCCCAAAGATGACCTTTCTTGAACCAAATGGTGAAGGGGTTGGAATTGCCATAATTGACAGCTAAATTAAAGCTCATTCCTGCTGGCATTGAACTCCAATTTCTAAAAATGGACAATTTCAGGAATGCTTCTCTCTAGTCCTAGTCTACTTAAGCTAAATTCTACTTAAGCTAAATTCTACTTAAGCTAAATAAAAGTACCAAAAAGGAGAAAGAACTGCGGCAGACATGTCTCAAACACTGTTTTAGAAAATATCAATATTTTCTTAGTATATAAGTTATTGATTTTATTACCATAAAAGTTTTTAGTTAACTATATAGTTACAGCTTTTACTTTCATTTTTTTAAAGATTATTTATTTATTTGAGAGAGAAAGAAAGAGAGAGAGAGAGAGACTGATTAAGAGAACTAGTGGGAGGAGGGGTAGAAAGAGAAGCAGACTCCCCACGAGCAGGGAGCCCGATGTGGGGCTTGATCCCATCATGACCTGAGCCAAAGGCAGACGCTTAACTGACTGAGCCACCCAGGCACCCACAGCTTTTTACTTTTAATCTTAGATATCAAATGTCATTAGAATTTTGCTCAATAACTTCTTCATATTCTACTTCAGTGAACCGTTACACCTTGTGTTACCAGTTATCCAAAAGTTGTGCATCAGAAATACAATGAATCGTGGATCACTACATCAAAAACTAATGATGTGGGCGCCTGGGTGGCTCAATCGGTTGAGCGACTGCCTTCGGCTCAGATCATGATCCCGGAGTCCTGGGATCGAGCCCCACGTCAGGCTCCCGGCTTGGCGGGGAGCCTGCTTCTCCCTCTGAACCTCTCCCCTCTCATGCTGTTTCTCTCTCTCTCTCTCTCTCAAATAAATAAATAAAAAAAAATCTTTAAAGAAAAAAAAACTAATGATGTATTGTATGGTGACTAACATAACATAATAAAATAAAATTAAAAAAAAAGAAATACAAATTGACCTTCCTAAACAACAAGAACTACAAAAATTTCCAATTCCCACTGAATGAATTTTAAGTACATTTATGCTTAAATCTAAGTAACATGTCAGTATAGAGTAATATAATCCAGAAACTAACAAACTAATACTATATAAATCTATGCTTCCCCACATTGCTTTAATGCCTTTATTGACCTGTGGACTAGGAAAAAAAAACAAAAACAAAACCTCTTTGCAAACTGTTTTTGAAATCAAATCTGTCACAATTAGGTTGGCCTAACTAATACCTTGGTAAGGTAGTTAGTAATAAAGTAGACCCACTTTATCAAACTGACCTCATTAACTTGTTTTTTGTCCAGGTGGAACACTTGACCAGAACTTGTAGAGGCAATTTCTTCATAGACTTTATATCCAATATGGCCCCTGTCATCACAATCTCCAGTGAGCACAAATACCACCTATGATTTTTTTAAAAAAAGGAAGACAATTTAAAGGGTTTTCAGCAATCAATATGTATTTATTGAGTACCTATTACATGTTAATATGCTACTAGTAAAGTGGAATATATACATCATACATATATAATATACATACACATATACATTTATAAATGTATATAATACCATACATACATTATATATATATATACATATACACACACATATATATATATATTTCTCCCTATATCCATGCACTTTGCAAAAGATTTTGAAAAGAACATGTCTAAACTAGCCTACTGGTCTCAAAAAAGGGTGAGAAACCTGTAAGGCAGAGCCAAGTCACCCTAGAGATCAGCCTAGATAAGTCAAACCCAAACTCTCCCCAGACACACAAGTGAGCAAGTCTCACCTAGATCAACAGAGTCCTGTAAATATGTGAGAAATAAATGCTTATTGTTTTAAGCCATCGAGAGGTAGAACTGTTTATTATATAGCAATAGCTAACTGATACAATAAATAACTCTGACTCAAACAAGATTCCACATAGGAGGTGACATTTGAGACATAGGTCTATGTTTTTGTCAGTTAAAAAAATAAGATGGTAAGAAGAACCTTCATTAAACCCCAATCATTTTCTCTCTGTATTAAAAAACAAGGTATTAATATGTACAAATATTACATATAGATTTAATGTTTAAATTAAATGACACATACATATTGGAATACATATATAGAGATTAATAGTTGTAATTATTGACATTTGCTACACAAAGTATAGTTAAAGAGGAGAGGCAACCTCTCACATGCCATATAGGTATACCTTGTTTTATAGCACTTTGTTTATCGTGCTTCACAGATACTGTGTTCTTTACAAATTAGAGGTTTGTGGCAACCCTGCGTTGAGCAAATCTATCAGCACCATTTTTCCAACAGCATTTGCTCACTTCACGTCTCTGTGTCACATTCTGGTAATTTCTGCAATATTTCAAACTTTTTCATTATTCGTATCTTTGCTATGGTGATTCGTGATCAGTGAGAATGACTTGCTGAAAGCTCAGATGATGGTTACCATTGTTTAGCAATAAAGTATTTTTTTTTTAAGGATTTTATTTATTTATTCATGAGAGACAGACAGAGAGAGAGGGAGAGAGGCAGAGGGAGAAGCAGGCTCCCTAGGAGCAGGGAGCCCGATGCGGGACTCGATCCCAGGACCCTGGGATCATGACCGGAGCCAAAGGCAGACACTTAACCATCTGAGCCACCCAGGCGCCCCAGCAATAAAGTATTTTTTAAGTAAGGTGTCTATATTGGTTTTGTAAGACATGATAATACTTCACCCTTAAGAGAGTACAATATAGTGTAAACATAACTTGTATGTACACTGGGAAGCCAAAAAATTCATTTGATTTTATTGTGATATCTGCTTTATTGTGGTGGTCAGAACTGCACCCACAATATCTCCAAGGTATGCCTAAATTCCTTCCAGCTGCATTCAGATGGAAAATCTGGGGGCTGATTCCTACTTACTTGTGACTGTTTCTGTTGGATAAGCTGGAGCACCTCATGAGTGAGCTGATAATCCTTGGACCGTGCATCAGTGAAAACATAGATGAAAGAGCCAGGAAGAGAAATTTCCAAGGCAATTTTTATAGCTCCAATACTCATTTCTGGACAATCACCACCACCCTGTTGAGGAGCAGAGAAAAAAGAATGCAATTATTTCATCAACAGAAAAGAAAGGAATATTTTAGTTATGACAAGTTGCTTTAGAAACTCTAGAACTAAAAAAGTTCTCTTCACATTTATTTTCTATCAGTTTGCCACTGAATTCATCACTTTGCTTATCAGGAGATGGAAGATAGAAAAATGTGTATTCAGACCTGTACCTCTGAAACAAATAATACATTATATGTTAAAAAAAAAAAAAAAGAAGATGGTAGGAAGGGAAAAATGAAGGGGGGGAATTGGAGGGGGAGACGAACCATGAGAGACTATGGACTCTGAGAAACAAACTGAGGGTTCTAGAGGGGAGGGGGTGAGGGGATGGGTTAGCCTGGTGATGAGTATTAAAGAGGGCACGTTCTGCATGGAGCACTGGGTGTTATATGCAAACAGTGAATCATGGAACACTACATCAAAAACTAATGATGTAATGTATGGTGATTAACATAACATAATAAAATAAAATTTAAAAAAAGAAAAATGTATATTTATGGATAAATTATAAATTCACCCCACATACACAAAATAATAGAAATTGTTATATACTTTTCACCTAATTAAATGTTGATTCACTATCCCATTCCCTCACATGACTATTTCATACATACCTCTTTTCTTAACCCTTTTTTGATGACCTTGTTTTTACTGTACTGAGAGTGCAATCAGAGGAGAACTTCCATGAACTCCCACCACGATATCTATTAACCTAGCCACATGCCCTGCCTTTACAGTGAAGGAATCATTTGGGCATAGCTAAGACTAACTACTCACATGTACCTAATCAAAAACACAGCTCCTGTGGCTATTCCCTCTCTCTACTCCATTGCCAACATTCCTCTTTTACTGGATCATTCCCACCTGCAAACAAACATACCGGTATATCTCTCAAACCTCATTTTTGCTCAAATGTTACCTATCAGAGAAGCCTCCCATGACCACCTTATATAAAATACACACTCTCTGTCACTCTTTCCATTCTGCTTCATTTTTCCTACTAACACATGATATCTGTGTTTTATTTCCTACTTGAATAGGCTCGATATATTTTCCTAAACAATAATAGTCTGCATCCTAGGAAGAATTCTTCTCACATTTGTTTCTTTCAAAATTATATGGATTTATAGATAAAAGTGTAAGTATGCTATATTTACAGTTTTATATATTTTAAATTTAGGATTATATCCTCCTTCTGTTCCATGTCATCAATGGTCTTCAAAATCATAGGTTCTAATGATTGCATAATATTCTGCCTATATCTCATAATTTAGTTAACCATTTCTCTACTATTGATTATGCTCTTTCAAATTTTCCTCTATTATTAAATATATAAATACAAATATATATATCTATATCTCTATATATGTATATATAAAATGTCTGATTACTTCTTTAGCATAGATATCAATAACTACAGGGCCAAGGAAATGGACTTTCAACCAGTATGTTTTGAGCAATCAATAACCACTAAACACCCTGCTAGGATTTAGACATACAAAGATGAATAATAAGCTAAAGTATCTTGTCCTTAAGGAATTCATGGTCTAGAAAAGACAATCAAATAAAAAGCAAGAGAGCTTGGGGTTATAGGGGGGCCTTATGGTTCTATAGTCCACCAGAATTCAGTAAGTAAGAACTCTTTTTTAAAAAGAAAGTAATTACTTGATGAAAGGGATAAGGTTTTTTCTTTAAACTCTGGAGATTCTACTTGATTCTCCTACTCGGGCTTTTCCCAGGCTTCAAACAGTCTCAGATTGTGATACAATATCCTGAACAGCGTAGATATAATCAGGGTCAAAAGAGCCAGGCATTTGAACTGCAGTTTGGACAAACTGGAGAATCTTTTCTTGCTTTGGATCTCACTCAAAACTTACAGGCTGGGAGTACCATTTATTAAATGAGTTGGAACAGAGCCCCGTTTGTTATAAAATGCTTCTAAAATTGAGACACCCATGAAATATTATGTCACTTTCTTAATGGTGGGGGACTGAACACTGTAGTAACCTGATCTTCACTTCTGAGAAGATGTCAGCTGAAGACTCCCAGAAAGTTTAATCACTTAACAGTCCTTTCTATCTTTGCAGAACTTATCACCTATCCACCATTACTTATGTGTATGTTTATGACATTTACTTTAGCAGATAATACTGTTCTCAAAAACTTGTATACTTGTATCTTCAGACTGTACTTACCTTCCAAATTCTAATTTTACATCTTTTAAAGATTTATTTGGGGGGGCAGTGTGCAGAGCCCCATTTGGGGCTTGAGCCCACAACCCATGAGATCATGACCTGAGCCAAAACCAAGAGCCAGATGTTCAACTGACTGAGCCACCCAGGCACCCCCAATTTTACATTTTCAATTGCTTGTTAAACATCTACTGCTAGGATGCATGGGTGGCTCAGTCAGTTAAGCGTCTGCCTTCAGCTCAGGTCATGATCCCAGGGTTCTGGGATCGAGCCCCATGTTGGGCTCCCTACTCAATGGGGAGTCTGCTTCTCCCTCTGCCTCTGCCCCTTTCCCCCTACTCATGTGCTCTCTCTCTCTCTCTCAAATAAATAAAATCTTAACAAAAAAAATCTCCTAGATGTTCTATGGGTCTCCACAATTCCACGGGTCTAAAATAGAACTCATTATATTTTCCCCAAACATGTCTTCCCTATTTTTGTTAATCGAACTACCTGCCTCCATATTCAGGTTCAAACCTAAGTCATCTTGACTCCTCCCTCTTCCTTCACCTAATCAGTGGTCAAACTATTTCCATCATGAATCAGTCCCCTCCCTTCCTCCTTACTTCCTACAATTCACTCTTCTTATCATTGATTTTGTTACAAGTATAGCCTCCAATCTAACCTTCCACTCTGCCTACCACCAAACTTTATTTTTCCTGCAGTAAGAGCTGTGTGTAACATGTTCCTACTTAAAATCTTTCACTACTTGTGTTGGATCAAATTCTCTTTCTAGTTTCTTATCTCCTACTGCTCCCTCTTCATAAATTGCTTCCTTTAGGTAAGACTACTTCCTGTTCTTTAAATATGCCCCTTTCTTTACACTGTAATACCTTTAGTACTTTCATTCATCTTTCCACTGCTCCATTTCCATCATCAACACTCCTCATCAATATATGCATGGCTAGGGGTGCCCAGGTGGCTCGGTCGGTTAAGCCTCTACCTTCAGCTCAGGTCATGATCCTGGGATAGAGACCCGCACTGGGCTCCCGGCTCTGCAAGGAGTCTGCTTCTCCCTCTCCCCCTCCCATTGCTCATGCTCTTTCTCTCAAATTAATAAATAAAATCTAAAAAAAAAATGTATGCATGGCTAAATTCTCCCATTTTCTATAAGCTCATTGATGGCAGTAACTATGCTTTGCCGAGTCCTTAAGTCCTGAGTTCATAACATTTGCTGGCATATAGTAATCACTGAGTAAATATTCGACAAATTGAACTATTTTTCTTCTACGGTTGAGATGATATGCCTTCCCCTCTTTAAAATTTTCTCTTTTTTTCCAGTCAAAAATACTTCTTCACTCTTCGGATTTACTTCAACAAGCTTTACATTTCAATGATATAGCACATTTTCCTCTGCATAATAGTTATTTAGGGGGATTGTCGTGTGCTAAAAATGTCCTTAAATAAGCATTTATGTGCTAGGAAGGTGGGAAACAGCTACTGGGCACATTAATAACTTTAATATATTACATAGGAATAATTCTTACTTGAAGCCAACTTTGCACATCTGTAATGAATATTCTGGACTGCTCAAAAAACTAGATTCCTATTGTATTTTCAGAAGCTTAAACAAAAACATTCCTCAACTGTGCTTGACATCATGCACCTGAATGTGAATCACAATATAAAATTTACCCATTCCACAAGTCTTCTTTCTATGGGCCAAAAATCAGAACAGCTAAGAAATCTCCAGGGATACACACTAGGAATGACAAGAATGATAAACCTTGTCCAGTTAGTAAAGGACAGTCTTTGAGCCACTTGACTTGTGTTCAAATTAACTCTAAGAAGACCTAGGGATGCCTTAGTGTATATCAAAACATTACCCAGGAGTAGACTCTAGAGACCATTAGAATCCTTGGAAGTTACTCCAAATGAATTCATCCCAATGAGATCCCTCCATATCTTCAGACTCATACTAAAACTTGAACATAGCTTTAAAAAACTCATGTGTTGAAATGGAACCTCTAAACCTTTAATTAAGTACTTTTTCACCCTATAAGTTTGAATAGAGAAGTTTAAGACCACATCTTAATAAAACCTATAGGGTCAACAACATTTTCTATAAATATTGGAACCACCTTATTCTCCTGAAAACAGCACCTCTGTGAAACACAGAACCTCATATATAGTAAGCTTAACACTGGTTAATACCCAAAGGAAATGGCAAGATTTCATTCCTTTTGATGGCTGCATAATATTCCAGTGTGTGTGTGTGTGTGTGTGTGTGTGTGTGTGTGTGTGTGTGTGTGTATACCACATCTTTAGCCATTCATCTGTCAATGGACATCTTGGCTCTTTCCATAGTTTGGCTATTGTAACAACGTGGATGGAACTGGAGGGTATTATGCTGAGCAAAATAAGTCAATCAGAGAAAGACATGTATCATATGACCTCACTGATATGAGGAATTCTTAATCTCAGGAAACAAACTGAGGGTTGCTGGAGTGGTAGGGAGTGGGAGGGATGGGGGCGCTGGGTGATAGACACGGGGGAGGGTATGTGCTATGGTGAGCGCTGTGAATTGTGTAAGACTGTTGAATTACAGACCTGTACCTCTGAAACATATAATACATTATATGTTAAAAAAAAAATGAAGATAGCAGGAAGGGAAAAATGAAGAGGAGTAAATCGGAGGGGGAGCCAAACCATGAGAGATGATGGACTCTGAGAAAGAAATTGAGGGTTCTAGAGGGGCAGGGGTGGGGGGATGGGTTAGCCTGGTGATGGGTGTTAAGGAGGGCACGTACTGAATGGAGCACTGGGTGTTATACACAAACAATGAATCATGGAACACTGCATCAAAAACTAATGATGTAATGTATGGTAATTAACATAATAAAAAAATTTTTTTAATTAAGAATACCCAAAGGAAAGAGTGTGATGAGCTGACATAGCTATAACTCCAGAGAATTTCACAAATATAATTGCAAATGAAAGGCATTCCTTTAATTTCTTGAACTCTTTTATATAATACTCTCAAAACAAAGTCTTTGAACTTCTATGGAGAAATTAACATAAAGTCTCAAAGCAGCCAGAAAATTGGGGAATGTCAAGTCGAAAGGAAACATTTTGATCCATGTATGTAAGAAACCCATATTGGATGTACTTATACATCCCTTAAGAGTGATTTGTGTAGCTAATTTTTTTCCTGCTGTGGAAATCAGTGTATTCTTTACAATAAAAATGATTATACTGCCCTGAATTTCACATTTGAACAAACAGATTACATTATAATCATATTGACTACATAGCGATTAGATGTTCTCAGGAACAACTCTTCTCTTTCCAAAATAGTACAATATCTTTAAATTATTACCTTTTTGCTTAGCTAGGTTAGTGGATAACTGAAAATCAAAAATAAATATTGACCAGTAACTTATATCTTAGTGAAACTGTTTGTCTATCTCATTGGGGATGTATGTTCTAGAAAAGAAAAATGTTTCTTTTTTCCAAAAGAAGTTAACATATAATGTTATGTCTTTATAAAAGCTCTCTATGTGATACTTGAGTTTGAATTTCTAATCATTTTAAATCATAAATAATCACTAAAATTATCTAGAAAAGGAATACATTAGATATGAACTAAGACAATGGCTACTAACAAGCCTTGAGTAGTTGCTGAGCATTTGAAATGTGGCTAGTGAAGCTAAGGAACCAAATATTTTATTTTACTTTAATGAATTAAAATTTAAATTGAAAAACTAAAGAAGTAATAATTTTTCATATTGATGACAAGTTGATATGATAATATTTTGGACATAACTGAATTAAATATTAAAATTAATTTCAAACTTTTTAAAAATTACATACGTGGCTCACATCATATTTTTGTTGGACAGCTCTGCTTTAGAATGATACTTGGTTTAGTTATGTAGGCTTCATTCTAGACTGTTATTTGTAAGATTGCTACTTTATTCTAAAGGTCTTCCATGAACTTTGCTTCCTGGCAGAAGTTATTAAAAACAAAATTCAAGTTGCTTTAATTTACTAAGGATCAGGAATCAAATGACAATCTACTCTAAAAATCTATAAATTATTGACTTTGTTTAAATATATATATACACAAAGTTTATAAACAAAGTTTTTGCACATTTGTATAAATATACTGAGATATATATATAGAAACTTGTCCCACAGGTTTGCTAATAGTCTTTCTCAAATCACTGACTGATCATCTGATTCTTAAACTAGTTTTGGCAGAAGAGGACTAAAGAGAATCATTGTCAGAATGTCCATATTTATAAACAAACCTCACAAAATCAGATACTTTAGGTTGATTTGTGTCAAACTCATGCACAGATTTTTAAATTGGGGGCAATGGGATTTTGACCAAAACACTAAAAACAAACTATTTTCCATTGTTCCAAACTTTAAAAAAGTAGTCCTTTAAAAAAAAAGTTTTAACATTTTATGTTTTGACTTGAATACCAAATGGAAAAAAAAGGTAAAATAATATTCCATAAAACGACTATAATGGAGACATTTAGAATTGATGGACTTGAATCTATGAAAAGCCTCATTAATTTGACACTTTTATTGGTAATAAGACACCTTACTTGTATTAACTCAGTGGCTATCTACTCTAAGTCAAGCACTAAGACAGTACTGTCACATACACTGTTATCTACTCTTTACATCAGTTGAGGAGGTAGGTATCGTTTTTAGCACATTACATTGCCAGAGCATTAAATCATGAAAACCACTTTCCTAGGGTCACATGACAACTAAGTGAAGGAGCAGAGACTGAAACTCAATTCTGCCTGGCCTGAGAGCTCATGCAAACTCCAGCGAGGCATTTTATTACCTTCATCAACTTCGGTGACTGCAAGCAAGTAGCTTGTCAGAGGAAAAAAGGTTCTCATAGTTCAAGATGTCCACAAAATATTGTTCATTTTTCTATTGTAGCATTTGTTGAGTTGTGTTATAATTTATCTGTTTCCTCCCACTAGATCTTTGTTCCTTGAGGAACTCATTAAGTGTTCCATTGTAGTTCGATTAATGAAGGGATAAATGAATGGATGGTGAGTAAATGGGTGAATGAGACTGTGCAAAGCAATCTTGACACAATCTAGGCATGCTTTCTGTGTTCAGCCTGAGCTTTACTCAAGCCTAGCCCATCTCCTTTCAAGTAATATAATTCCAGAGCTAAGTCTCCTAAAAGTACAAGTGCCTATATATGTATATTCTTAGTGGTATATAAAACTAACTCCCTCCAGCTCTTATATCTCTGTACCTCTCCCTGTCTCTTTATCTCTTGGTCTCCCTCTCTCTCTCAACCCTGGCATGCTGTCAGCTTTAATATTTAATAAAAGAAAACAAACATGGTTATGGAAATATATCTCCTAAAACCACATAAACTGGCACACATACGAAAATGTAAAGTGAGAAGGGCCTGACTTAATTTTGTGCTTTTACTTGAATTCTGAAATAGAACTTATTTATATCAGTAGGCAAATTCTTGCTCAGTATTTTGATATTCACTTTATCTTTATAATTCGACTGATGGTTACAATTTACTAAGCTGCCAAAGACACTTCAGATAGAAAAAAATGTGTACTGGAAAAACAGAAGCATGTGAACTTTTACAGTAAATGTCGCTCCTGGAATTAAAGAAAGAAAAAAAAACTGTAACCTCAGAGTTACAGTGATAATTGTGTTAAAAAAATAAATTCCTTAAAAGCAAGATAAAATAAGAATGAACAGAAATCTTATCAGTCAAGGGAGTAATAAAACAGAGATTATTATCCTGTCTCTTCTAAATACAAGACAATGTGGGAGTGACAGTGAAATAAACTGAACCTTTAAACCCTGAAAGGAGTTGGAGAAAAATGAGGTCCCTATCCAAAACCTAATGGGAAAATGCTCATCAAACAAGGGGTCAGAGGACTACGAAGGCTAATCTCAGAGCAGGCCCTCACCCATGCCTTATTATTTCTCTCCTAGTCAATTCATACAATTCTTCTAGTCTCATCATCCATTTTCACTGAACTACTGTTTATCCCAGTTGTTTCCCAGATAAGCCTAACTCCAAGCAATGAAAAAATGAAACTTTTTTGGTAGGCTCATGCCTAAGTCCAATATAAGTATTAGTGGCCTTATAATACTTACCCTTATTCTAACATAATTATAACCTACTAAGCCTTGCTTCAAAGTCAGACTGTATTTTTCCTTAGTGTGAACACCCACTGTTCAAATGTCTTATTTGTGTCATTCGTCCTTTACCTATAAAATTTAGGAATGAAACTCAGTCTTGAGCTGAACAAAGGTTTATAACTCTCAGTTCTCTTTCTTAAAACACAATTGTGTGATTCTATGACCAAGAAAACAGAAGGTACATGTGGAAATCATTACATTGCATTGAACCTAAAATAAAGTTGCATCCAAGCAAGTATAAATCAGAATGGCTATAGAATCCTAATGCATTAGTGACATTTGGTCTTCATCACTTATAGAAAATATGGCAGGGATATACTGAGGGATAATCGGAGTATTTCTTTTTTTTTTTTAATTTTATTTATTTATCTGAGAGAGAACAAGTAAGGGGGAAGGGCAGAGGGAGAGGGAGAAGCAAGCTCCCTGCTGAGTAGGGAGCCCGATGCAGGGCTGAATCCCAGGACCCTGAGATCATGACCTGAGCCGAAGGCAGACGCTTATCCGGCTGAGCCGCCCAGGTACCCAATCACAGTATTTCAGAGCCCAAACTTCAAATCTCTCTAATCAAAATAAACGATATTACATTCCAGGCAGTCCACCATGCTGCCCTTCACTAGTTTGGAGAAGGTGGAATCCAAATCAAGGCATCAAAAAACGGTTGACCTTGCTTTCAGAGATGCATTAAAAGCTAACAATTACAACCATTTCCAGGCTTTCAGATTATCACCTGTCAGTAGTTAAGAGTCTAACTCTTCAACAACTGATCTTTCAATTTGTTAGAACTTTCATGTTTGGTCTTAGGAGGAGATTAGTTTACTTCAATTTAAATAATCATAAAGGATACACTATATACCAGCCACTCAATATCTTGATTAATAAATGAGAAAATGATATGCCTTCATACTACTTAGAGAATTCCTTCCTTTGTCCTTCAAGGATTCTGTACCTCTTTATTGTGACCTTTTCTTTTCCCACCAAATTAAAGGCATTGCCCTGGTCCCTGGTTGGGATTCCTGATCTCTCCTAACACATGGCTTCCTTGTTTGCCCAAAGAGAAAGAGCCAGAAGAGGGCAGGGTTGTGGGCCTAAGGAGGCCCTTGCAGCCACTTATCATCTGCTTATTCAAGGATTAGGCAGGCTTTCTTTCTGTTGTTTTCCTTGGGCTATGACCCTTCTCTGTCTTTCCTTTAGTACTCCTCAGATTCAGCCTGCCCACTAAAATCTCTGTCTTCCTTTCCACTCTAACATTCACATATGGATTTTATATACTCCCCAGCACATTTCGTATTATCTTTGTTATTGGGTACTTGAAGGAGATTATAATGTTGTGATTGTGTAATGTGTGTTTTATTTTATGTGTTAAAAATGTATTTATACTGCTTATGTAATTTTAGGTCTTGGCAAAAAAAAATATCAACACGATGCATTTTTTACCAATAAAATCATTATAATTTATGAACATTATAATTTACAGGGAAGTTTGAGATATATGAATTTTATGGGTTGTTTTAGAGCTAAGAGTCATTAAACAAAACTAGTGAACTAAGATCTAGATTATCTCACAGGAGGAGACTTGTATGTATCAATAGACTAGATAAATGAGGATTTTCAAAAATCAACATGAATATAGAAGGATAGAGACCTGGTTTAAAGTTGATATGAGGAAATCTGACCTACTGAGCTGGTGACTGCACCTGAATTCAATAATATGATATGACTGCCCGGTATCAGCCTCAAACAGCAAGACAGGCTCCAGGACACCGCTCCGGAGGAGGGCCCCATGTATAATCTGGTGATGAAGACCAGTGTTATCAAATCCCTAATTGGGCTTAGTTCATTTCAGATTCTGACATCTGATGGAATAATTGGACAAATAACAAAGTTAATGCCAATACCAAGACTCCACAATTCTTCTGACACTTTTTCAAGGCCTAAGAATAAAGACAGCTTCTTGAGAACTGCTCCTGATCAATTTGGATTGAGAAGAAACTCTTGATTTCCCATACATTCATTTTGCTCAACGTGAGGTTGATAGTTTTCTCTAGGAGTCCTGGCTTTAGATCAAGAAACATTCTCCCAAGGAAAACATTTTGACCTCCATCCTTACCATCACCTAAAAACTGACAAAAATCAGATGCAGTATTTATTATGGGGAATAGAGTTATCCTTTGGTTGGGTAATGAGCATGTATGGGGTGAATCCAGGCATCACAGGTCAGTGAATTCCTCTTCTTAAATGTTATTTTGTCACATGTAACTGCATTATTTACCCTGCAATGACTCCTGTGTTTACCCTTTGGAACATTCCCACATGCACACTTTGAAAAGAAAATGAAGACTTTTATCATCATAATCCATACCCACCTCTTTCTGGTCTATATTCTGCTTTGAAAAAGTAATCTAATAGAATACTCTTCTCTACTCTCTGTCCTTTGAAGTGCACATATAAAAGATTGTTAAGAAATCATCTAGCTTTTTGCTTCTGGATAGGGTATCAGGGTGGATAGCTAGAAAAGAACCAAGCATTTCTATGCAGGGCCATCCATTCTCTTTACTCCCTGAGGACTTAGGATTAATTGTCCCTCAGAGAATTCATATGGTCTAGCAGAAAACTCCAGCAGCAAATCAAAAGTTTTAAAAGGTGCTTCGTTCAAACTCCAAGAAGTTTCAACTCTAACAATAAAAATAATGAAAACATCACCTACAAATACAACTACAGTATGAACACTACCTTTCAATCCCCTAAAGGGCATCTTGTCCTTGTATCTCTCCAAGGTGTTTGTGAGGTGATACTTAAATAAGCTTACCAGAGTAAGTAGTGAGAACATATGCAGAGCAATAGGAACAATTTTTATTCATAATTAACTTTGTCATTTGCTACTCAGTAAATTTAGGTGAGCCAATTACTCAAAGTGATCAGAGGTAGCAGTGAAAGCCAAAATTTTCAAGGAATAAATTCATTTCATTGAGGATGAGACCAGCCCTAGACCTATATCTGTATTTAATTCTCTACACCCCTACTTTGAAATAAAATACAAAGACAAATTCTATAAATAAATGTTAATTTGATGAGATTAATTAGGTTATTTAAATCAATATTTAGAAAGAAAGTAGCAGACTGATAAAAAGGACACCAGCTTTGGCATTAAAAAACCTCCAGTTTTGAGACCAGCTTTGCTCCTTGCCAGTTTGGTGACCTGATGAAGTCTTGTTACCTAATACTCCAAAGCTTGAGTATCCTCATTTGTAAAAAGGAATATTAATATTTGTGTGGGTGTGAATTGAGAGAATAACTTTAAAGTACATGCAAAATCACAAGGCACGTATTCCACAATTGCTGATCATTTATGGCAGAATTACTTGGTGATTATTTCCCTTAAAAACACTCTGGGGTACTACAGGTAGTAATAATAGCTAACATTCCTCAAGCCCCTACTTTGGGCCAAACACTGGTTCTACTATTCTTGAAGCTTTTACATGTATTATGAGTTACATGTAATGGACTCCGTATCTCACCTTCTTCCCTTAATTAAATATATGCCATTCCTCCTGTAAAAGTGAATTTATACACTTCTATATATATGCATTTGTAAGAAAGAAAACTTAAATGGAAATAAAAGCTGCTGTCTTCAGTTGAATCATGTCCCATACCAAAAATGTAAATCACATCTTTCATAGTTTCAGTGGGTCTATACCTGCACTTTATGTATAATCCCTTCCCTTTTCTTTTCTAGTCCTTTTATTTTTTTTGCTTTTTCTTAATTTCTTTCTGTTATACATCAGTTTGGTTTTTAAAATGCATATAAATTGTCTTATAAATCTAAAAATAAAAAACATACTTTTACATAGTAACATGATTTAGAATATGAGAAATTAGATAAAGTGTATAGAAAATTTTCATCATAAATTGCTCTTCTAAAATCAGCACTATCTTGGGGCGCCTGGGTGGCTCAGTCGTTAAGCGTCTGTCTGCCTTCGGCTCAGGTCATGATCCCAGGGTCCTGGGATCGAGCCCCACTTTGGGGCTCCCTCCTCGATGGGAAGACTGCTTCTCCCTCTCCCACTCCCCCTGCTTGTGTTCCTGGCTCTTGCTGTGTCTCTCTCTGTCAAATAAGTAAATAAAATCTTTCAAAAAAAAAATCAGCACTATCTTGTCCTCCTCTAAATCTTGGCCTGTCTGGCCATGGTTTCTCATACTCTCCCCTTTGGCAGTTAATCCTTCACATCAGCTGTTCCTACACTACAGCAAAACATTTTTTTCCCTTACCCTCAGCCTGCAGCAGTTTGCCTATTTCCCTTCTATTTCTGTTAAAGAATTGCAATAATTGGATCTTACCCCCATCTTCTTCATAACTATCTTGTTGCTATGTGATGATGCTGTTGTAATATTTTTACTCTTATTCCTGCTTTTTTTAAGGTCAATTTTACTAATAGACTTTGCAAAGGGAAATTTTTTTTAAAGATTTTATTTATTTATTTATTTATTTATTTATTTATTTAAAGATTTTATTTGTTTATTTATTTATTTACTTGACAGAGAGAGACACAGTGAGAGAAGGAACACAAGCAGGGTGAGTGGGAGAGAGAGAAGCAGGCTTCCCGCGGAGCAGGAAGCCCGATGTGGGGCTCGATCCCAGGACCCCGGGATCATGACCTGAGCCAAAGGCAGATGCTCAATGACTGAGCCACCCAGGCGCCCCTGCAAAGGGAAATTAAATTGTGTGTAAAGCTTTTCAGTTTTAGGGACCAACTATCTATATGAAAAAAATGTATTTTTTTACAATAATCCTATTATTGTAAAACTTCCTTTTTCTTTACATTTCAAATGGTTGACTAACTGCTTTTTGTTCTTTAAAACAAAAACATATAGATAGGGGACGCCTGGGTGGCTCAGTCGGTGAAGCATCTGCCTTTGGCTCAAGTCATATTCCCCAGGGTCCTGGAATCAAGTCCTGGGGTCAGGTTTCCTGCTCCGTAGGGAGTCTGTTTCTCCCTCTCTCTCTATGCCCCTCCCCCCAACACTGCTCCTGCGTGCTCACACCCTCTCTCTCTCATAAATAAATAAAATCTTTTAAAAAAGAACATATAGATAAAAGGCTTAAAAGCATATCACTGCTATACCATTTTCTAAAAATCAAAAAGTTTTATAGTTTCCTATAAAGAATGTGACCTGAGATAGGACTTTGCACTGCATATTTACAGGATACTAATTCCCAAAGCTCTGTGTGATTTGAATACCATTTGTTGACATTTGTCTTCCCTTCTTTTCCCCAGAAAGAAAGCTCAGATACTTTTCAAGTTACTTCCTTGTATTCCAGATGAAAGATGATAAAGAAAAATGAAATTAATATTATAAATTTAATGATTTAAGTTTAGTGATTTTTTTTCTAAGTTTTTCTTGGAAAATTTTAAATTGCTTTTTAAGCAATATCTCTATAAGAAAAATAGCTAAGCCTAGTGTAATGTTAACGGTCAATAATTTACTTAAAACTAAATTTACTTTTCTTATTTTCAAAATTATTACAAATGCAAAAAATTATTAACTTTAAAAAGATTTTTTAAAAGCTAAGTTAGTTTTAGTAGGATGCAATTTGTTGCTCATGATACCAGTGATTTGCGGGGAGGCACTAAAAATGGTAGCGGGGGACCTGAAGAGGGGTCTGGAAATTATATACAAAACAAAATTTAGTATCTCATACTAAAATTTTATGAAATTTGTAACATTTAGTTTCTAGACTGATTTATGAAATAATACAATATTCTCTAAGCAAACACTGAAGAGAAAACAAAATATATTCTTCAGATTAGGTGTTAAGTGATGATGTCGCCTAGAGTCTTTTCATATTTGATCCTTACTCAAAGAAACTTTTTGCCATTCATTTAAAAAGAAATAATTCACCAGAAACTTCGAATCTTTGAAAATAGGAAAAAAAAAATAACCTTCCATGGTATCCCCAGTGCCTTTAACAATGTCCAATGTTGAATAAAGGGCAAAAGTAAGTATCTGGTTTCTTCCCAAACTGGCTGTTCTACTTAAGCATCCTCTTCGATCCCAAGACGATGCAAAAATAAACCCCATAAGATATAGCCAGTCCAGAGAAAACCTCCAGAGAAATGTACAACAGCTTTCATTCCAGGAGAAAAGAAAAGAAAGATTATTTTCTTGAACAGAGATATGATACAACCCTATGGAGTGCCTGTATCAGGCTCAATTCCAGAAGGTGATGCACCAGGGCTCTGGGGAGGGCATCAAAGGAGTGTTAAGTCAGGAATCATGATCCTTCACCCTACAGGCAAATGGAGCATAGAGGATAAGTAGACTCCTTGAAGATCCTTCAGAACAAAAGAAAGGGAGAGGCAGGAAATCAGGAAGTGCCCGTGCCAGGTCTCATTGAGAATGTAGGAATTTTCATTCTAGCCAGATATTAAAGAATACAGTTCAGCTGTACCTCTGCATAGAAAAAAAAAAAGTGAATACAGTAAATCCTTTCTTAATATTCTATCAGCTAGAAATCTCCATTCCTTGGCCCTTCTGAATCTCTATGTAATGAAAACTGATAATTAGGTTTAAGTTACCCTTTGTACAATCAAGTAAAGCTTAAATTATATTTGATATAGTTTACTGTTAAATATATATTTTTAAAAGAGGCTACCCTCATATAACATCCATTTATTCAACAGCTATTTAAGTCCACTCTAGTGCATATATCAGTTCATCCCACAGGTGGATCAGAGGCTCAATGAGAGCTACAAGACTCTTGATCACAGGAGCTCATGCATGGCAGAATAAGGCAACATAAAAATTTTAACAACCAAGGCAATACAATTTCTAATTCCTATGATCCATGTAAAGGATAGAAATTTTTATGGAAAAGATTTTTTTCAGAGGATCTGGACATCTAAAGTGGCAAAGAATTTGCTAGATGGAGGGACAGAAAAGTAAATTCTCAGTAAGTATCAAGAAATGACTAAAAAAGAATGAGATGGTATAAGAGAAAGGAAACAGAGGACTATTAGTAGAAAAAATCATCAGAATAAGCTTAGTAAAAGAGAAAAATAGCCAAGGGATAACTATATAAATCTATTTAGATTTCTCATGAAATATAGTTTATTTTAGTGTATAATTTAAAAACTATAGAGATAGGCACAATAAAAGAATCATGACTTAATACATATTTGGAATGCCAAGCTTTGGCTTTTTCACCCTATGTCCCAATTATGCTCATACTATGCACAGTTACAAATCAAGTCATTCGCCCAACAGTGAAACCAAAGTATTAATCTTCAACTCTAATTTGGACTCTGTTGATTTGTATATAGTGGTATATTTAGTCTTTCTTTCATTCATCGAAGAGTGAGCATGTTTTATTTGCCATGCATTTTACTAGGGCAATGATGAATTAAACCAGACATGATTCTTCAATGTGAAATCCCAGCTACTTTGTGATGGAAAGAGGTAGTGAGATATGACCAAGCCTGGAGGACAGGGCAGGATCTCTGAGGAAACGGTATTTAAGATTAGACTTTGAATACCGGATTTCAAACTAGGTTAAGGGAACATGGAAGTGAAGACAGGATGAAGGACAGGAACTTCCTATCCAAGGAGAAGAGCATGTGCAAAAATGCCACCAGGAGATGGGTGAGGATACACATATGGGAAGGCTCTATGTAAGGCCCTAAGACAGAGCCCAAGCCCAGAGGAGAGAGTGGCTCTATACAGGGCTGAAACAGAGACAGATCTCACATCACTCAAAATCTTGGGAAGAATTTGATGAGGTGGGGATGACTGCAGAGGATATTAGGGGGAAATGTTCAGAGATGTATTTTGAGATCATTTTGTTTGCAGAATAGAGAATAGCCTAGAAAATAAAAGCAAGAGTAAATGCAGGAAAATCACTTAGAAGCTTTTTTGATTTGTTTAGACTAAAGATATAGTAATTGGAGCTAAGGTAGTACCAACAGAAATAGAGAGAAGTCAATTGATATGAAAAATATTTAGAAAGTTAAAAACGAAGACTTGATGGTTTGGATGCTGGGGGGAAAGGGAGAAGTATATTAAGGATGATTCAGATTTTTTGGTAGTATAACCAAAATATTATAGGCATCATTCACAAAGATAACAAATAGAGGACAAAGAGCAAGGATTTAGGACCAAGGATGGAGCAATGGAAAGGGCATGTGGAGAGAAATGAGCTGCCTAGGAAGCTGAGGAAAAGTGGGAAGAAAATGAGAGTGTAGGGAAGAGTGTATTTGTCAAAGACAACAAAGATGTCCATCTAATATGCTGATGACTGAAATGTTTCCACTGCATTTAACAAGACAGAGATCACATGTCACCAGCTAGAGCTACTTTGATGGTGTGGGGCTGTGGGGACTAGAGTGACATAGATGGAGGAGTGAATAGGGGAGGTGGGTGTGAGGAAATGATGGTGGTGAATACAGACAACTTTCTTGACATTGCAGGAACTAAGAAGGATAAAAGTTGTTATTTATAAGAGGAGTTGAGAAAAATAGAGATTTATTGTTTATTTTGTTTTGCTTTTTATGGTTTGGTTTATTGGGATTTGTTTGTTTTTTGGAGAGACTAGGACATATTTAAGAATAAATGGGAACTTTTAAGCAGCTGAGAGGAACGGCTTGAGAGTGCTAGGTTCCTGAGAAAGCCAAAGAGTTTAGATCAAGTAAAGAATGAGAATAGGATGGGTACTGGATGTCAGTGGATTTGAGGTATGAGGAAAAGAGGGCTGCCATTTTTATGTGTCTGTGTTTGAAACAGTAAGTGAGGTCACTTGTTCAGAGTAGATAACTCACTGAAATAACCAGTAGTAAAAGGGTGAGGGGATGGAGATTTAAAAAGAATAGACAAGATCTATAATTGTCATTGTGAGAAATAGGAGATTTATTTTTTTTTAAAGATTTTATTTATTTTGACAGAGAGAGAGAGAGAGAGAGAGAGAGCGATCATAAGCAGGGGGAAGGGCAGAGGCAGAGGAAGAAGCAGCTCCCTGCTGAGCAAGGAGCCCAGGACCCTGGGATCATGACCTGAGCCAAAGGCAGACACTTAACGAACTGAGGCACCCAGGTGTCCTGAAATGGGAGACTTAATTGACCAAAGAAATACAGTAAGATCATGGGAGTATTGAGAGTCCAGTGGAGATAGGTGGGTTTGTATTTACAGTGGAATCAACCTGCTCTGTTGTGAGACTTCAACAGCACTTGACCACTGGTGGATAGGCATGAATAATGCAGATAATTGGGGTCAGAGAGGAAACAGAACAGAAAAGCAATGGACAAGAAAAAAAAAGCTATGTTTTTGAAATGATAGGACTCTGGGCTAGACTGGAGGGAAGTAAAAAAAGGAGAGATCTGATTGCCTGGGAGACAGGACAGGGGTTAATGAGGGTGAAGGAGCAGTTGTAAGCAATTGCATCAACAATCTTGGTAGACAGACGGTTGCTGTTCAAGGTTCAAATGCTTGAATTAGTGATTTGAGTGGTAGAATGGATTGGTGATGATAAGGTCCAGAGGATGTGTGTGGGAATGGAAGACTGAGATAAAGTAAAGAACAGGTTATTGAAGATGACTAGCAGGTCAAGGAACTGAGGGGAGAAGGTTCTGACAGGTCATTCCCATAAATACTGAGGTCCCTGGGATAGTGGCAGCCCTGAAAGGGAAAGGTAGCCAAAGATCCAGGTACCAATAGCTTAGTTGAATGATGAGGAGTGGTCAAAAGTTCTGGAAATGACTACAGCAGAGACCATCTATGGAGGATAGCATAGTGAAGCAGCCTCAAAGAGCAAGTTTTTTTGGTTTTAATGAATGGATTAAGCAATAATAATCTCAAAGCAGCACTAAGGAGAAAGTACATACTAACCCTATCTCCAAGTCCTGTTTTTCAGAATAACAGTTAAACCAATGTTATTCTTCTTCTCTAATAACCAAATTATACTTATGGTCAAAAATTTTATACAGTTGATTTATAGCATAGAATATCAAAATTATTTTAATGATACCATTTCTGTTTTGGGAAAAGAATTAACTGTTCCTTATGATTCTCAATGAAGGGACTCACCGAGAGCTGGGTTCAGTAAACTTTTTCTGTAGAGGGTCATATAGGAAATATCTTAGGCTATGAGGGCCAAATAGTCTGTCAAAACTACTTTTATCTGCTATTGTTACATGAAAGCAACCATAGATGATGCATAAATGAAGATGAACCCAAACTGCCCCACTCCCATATCTATTGTTCAATTTATTCAACACTCAAGAGAAGTGGCAGTGAGAAAGTGAAAAGTGAGAAAAAGAGGTGGTATTGGAATTTAAAACCCAACAATTATTTCTATCAGATTTAAAAATAAAGGAAATCAGACAAAAGTTCATGATTTTCCTTTCCCCTAAAACAAATTGAAAAATTGAAAGCAAGCACTTACCTGAACATAAAGTTCTCTGAGTTCATACTGAAATTTCTTGGGATCTGTGGTAATTGTCACTGGGCCAATTTCTATGAAGATAAAAATGACACAGGTGAATAAATTGTAATCAACAGCATTAAAGACTTTACTGTGTTTGCAAATGTCTTTTCATTTGGCACTACATGGTTATTTACTAATAAGAAATATATAGCCAGCAAAACAACAGTTTCTCAGTTTATAGCTACCAAAGAATAACTTAAAATTTGCTGGAAATCATGCTTATGCAGAGTGAATGTTTAGCCTTGGGAAATGCAAAGGGGCAGTCAAAAATGTCATAAGACAAAGAGTCAGGAGACCCCAGATTCGGTCCCTTTTTACTCTCACTGGTCAGTGAATATTTATTGAATACCTACTTTGTTGCTAGACTCTAAATTAATCACTTATCCAGCCTATAATTCTGTTTTCTCAACTATACATTGTAAATTTGTTGGCAACTTTTCTGTAAGTCCAAATTAGTTGAAAAAAAAATTTAACATTTAACAACATAAAAGTGAATGAACATTAATGCCACAGTGTTTTTAAGAACTTGCAGAAGCACTGAAATGAGGACATTAAAAGTTCAGGAAATAGTCTGCCTATCACTTCCTTCTCCCAGCTGGGATTGCTGTCCATCACTATCACCATTCTCCTTAGCTGACTTTGACCACCATAATTACCTGACTATCCTGATGTACTGCACAAACCACCACTCCAAATGGGAACAAGTGGGGCCATTGCATTCCTTGGAAAATCAGGACCTTAGTAAGTCAGGTGAAGAGAAAGAGCCCAGATACCAGGGTGGGTAAATTTGGCAATATTATTTTTATAGGATACAGTATGTCTATGGTAAACATTTTAATCCACAAAGATCATTTTCTTAAAAAAAAAACCATCAACGTTTAAAATAGACAAGTAGAAAGTGGCCTTTACAGGAATCAATTACTTCCTTAAGAAACATTCATATATTTAAGGAATATAGTATTAAAATTCATCAGAGTATCACATGCACAGACATATCGTCCTAAATTCCCAGGGTGGATGAAAAGTTTTCTACTTTATCTAATGAAGATACAGGCAGCATTCAAAATGATAATATGCAACTACAATACAAAATTATAAAAATATTTAATACTGAGTTTTTATAAGACATTTTCTAGGTTCAAAGGCACTGCTAGACAAAAGACTTTATGACTTCAAAGGATAATAATTAATTAGTCAGGCCTTCTATAACATGCTAAATATAATACAAAAACAGACTGTAGGATTTTAGAAATAAATGAGGTAAATTGGAAAGGAAGCACAATTTGTCTGCCACAACCCATGTAATTTTTCTTAAAAATCACATGAAAACTATGCCTGCATTCTTCATCACAGATTAGACACCTTGCAGTATGCAAAAGGAATGGAGAGGCAACTGAAAGAACCGTGTGAAAATGCAAACATCTGCATTCCATACCAAGCAGAACAGTTATTAGTTATGTGAAAGTCTTGTCCCAAGTATATGGAAAATCAGAGAAGCCTACTCCCTCAAGACTAAACAAAGGCATACTTTGCAAAGGAATGCAAAATAGCAAAGAATATGCCAGACAGTTACACCCTGACATATAAATTGTCAGCAGCATTGTCAAGCCAAACTTCTATGTTCCTACATGGCATAATACTGAAATAACTCTATAATTCAAAGCTCAAGAATCAGAAAGAAATACAAAGAATACTAGAGGAAAGCAATTACATAAGACAAAAAAGGACACACATAGAAGACTATTCCCTATAATAAGAATTTTAAAAATAGCCCTGGATATATGCCTGTTCTTCAAGAGTGGAGATCAAGGACTGCTATTAAAATAAGAGAACTGATTAGACTTCATTTATATCCATAGACTCAAATACCCATTTGTTTTCAACAAAGATAGGAAATCCCTCCTGAAGCTCATTAATAAGCATTTTTGTAAACTACATTGGACAGCTGAGATAAATCTTTTTATCAGTTATGAGAAATACGCAGGAGAGGTGAGGGCTTGCTGAACTGCCATATCCCTCCAGCTGCAACCATCCTTTCCAATTCTTTTGAATTGAATGATATGACTATTTGACAAAATCACCCTCCTCCCTTTCAGGACTTGCTTCCATTCCAGTCTTTCTCTTCACTTAATACAGTCCTGTGCCAGTTGTGTTATGAGCAATTTCCTCTTCTCTTCCTTTTTGCTCATGTTGGTTTCATCCCCTGCCAAGCCTTTGATGACATCCAGCAGGTACAACTTTGTCCTCTCTTCCGGCCTGAACATGGTCCTCTATTGCTTACAGAATTAAATGAGAACTCTCCAAGGCATTCCAAGTCTCTCTTCTATTAATCCAGTTTTCTAACTTTGTCAACATCCCTTAGCATGAGGCTACTGTGCTTCCTCACTACCCCCATGGCCATCCCCACTGTCTTTCATTTGCCCATATGCTGCTCATCCTAGCCTGACTTAAGTCCTACTCCTTGAATGTTTTGACTTTTCTCCAATTTGCTTTAATGTCGTTTTGATAATATTTGTACAATAAAGACATGGGGAAAATGAAGATGAACAGCATTCAATAGAATGCAGAGATCATCTCCACCTTATTCAGTTAATTTTATCTTATTGCTTACAAAGAAAACCCAACAAAAAAAATCAATTAACCATCAATCTCCAAATAGAAGCACTGAGCTAGAAGGACATTAAAGGTATTTGGTTCAATTTCTTTACCCACAGACAAGAAAACTTGAGGTCCAGTGAAGATGAAATTGAAAACTTTGATGGTGGAAAAAAAAAGTCAAGCTATTTGAAAACATTTTCTACACAGAGCAACATGTGCAGCTCACTAATACTTCTTCTTTTCCAAGATCTCCAGTCTGTTGATGACTATATTACTACTGACTTTCTCCTCCTTTCCTCTGGACCACAGGCAAGATAGGCTATGTTCGAATGCCTAATCTGATGCACACAACATCCAGAATTCTTTATTGTTGCATGCCTGGATATTATCTTTAATAGAACAAGGAACAATAAAGAAAAAAAAGAATAAAGGTTAAAGTTTAAGCCCAAGCCTTTGGATCCTCTATTTCTTGCTCTTTTCATTACATCATGGAGCCTCTATGCTATAGCTAAACACCACGTGACATGATCAATATGACGCTGATTAGCCAACCAAGAAAGTTTTCAGTTTTCCCTATTAACCAAATGTTTTGTTCGTTACTTCAACTAAGTTATTAATATATAATCAATAGGTAACATTTTCCACATACAGCTTAACTTAAAAAAAAAAAGAAAGACACAGGGCGTCTAGGTGGCTCAGTTAGTTGAGCGTTGGACTCTCGGTTTCAGCTCAGGACATGATCTCAGGGTCCTGATCCAGCCCTGCATCGGGCTCCATGCTCAGCACAGAGTCTGCTTGAGATTTTCTCTCTCCCTCTTCCTCTGCCCCTCCCCCTGCTTGCACATGCACTCCCTCTCTCAATAAATAAATAAATAAAATATTAAGAAAAGAGAAACATTAGGGCAACATGTATTGTTACAAATATAAGAAATATGTCATGCTTCAGAAGACCACTTTTGATTTAAAAAAAAAAAAGTGTCCAAAACTCCAAGGCAGTCTCCTCTTTTCATTTTGTTATTTCTCGTTTCCTAGGGACTTATCAGATGGGTTGGATTTATTTCCAGCATCTCAGCCATTGTTCTCTTAATCTCAGTTGTTGGGTTGTATTTGAGAAAATAATGGAAAGAACTTCACAATGTAATATTTTCTTTCACTGCTTCACTTGGCAAGATCGATATCCAGTTTCTCACTTCCTTTTTCCTTTCCACTAACAGATTTCTGCTCCTTACAGTTTTTTTTCCTCAAAGAGCTTCTTGATAATACGAGGAATAGAAAGTGCTGCTTGCTTGGATTTAAACACTGTCTGTGCATGATTTGATAATGGTGTTCACAATTTCTTTGGTTTTAAAAAATATATAGTTCGTGGTTTTATATTTATAGTTACACGTAAATACATGGAAAGTTAAAATGAGAACCCCTAGCTGCATTATAAACTAAACAATATTTGCAGAGCATTATAGAAGAATCAAACATATATATAAATCACAGGGCTTGTCACAATGGAAATTGTTGAAAACTACAGCGAGCTATGAAAAATTAGAAAGTCTATATAGTGCCTGAAAAGAGCCAAGTAATACAGAAAGGGATAGCAAACTTTCTCAATGTCCAGAGAGAAAAGAGACCCCTGAACTCTAGGGAAACACACAGTGAAGGCATCAAGGAGGAGATGAGGAAGGAGTTAGGACTTGAAGAGAGCACCAGATTAACAGAGCCTGGCATTAGAGCAGAGAAATTCCAGGCACTGGGACATGGGCTGCTCAAAATCCCTTCCATGAACTGAATCTCAACATGTTCCATGCTCTAAAAATTCTACTCTTGGTCAATTAAACACAAATCAATTAAGATGTCTTCTATGTGCAAAGTTGCTAGCAAACAGACATATTCAAAGCACTGAAGTTATCTAAATGAAAACTAATAAATTTTGTTTCCTGCTTTGGGATGCTACAGAAAAGCAGATTAATAACTATATTTACTTTTACTGTTTTCACTTTAATCCACAATACACTCTTTCCAGATTTCCCTATCCTCATTCAATTATAATGTTGCTGTCCAGCACCATTTTTAAATGATCTGCATCTAATCCATGAAAACAGAACTGTTTCCTGACTTTGAACTAAGCTAATGCCAAGTATATTTCAGGACTCATTTAATTGAGTACATTCCTACTCACATGAGAATAGGTAATTTTCAAGACCACTTAAAGGCCCTTAATGATTGTTTTGACATGAAGTGATGTATTTGGTGTGTTTTATAAAATCCAGGCCAATGGTGAATTCATGCCTAGCATGTTATCTCATGTTGATTAAATAGCATTCTGCTCCACTATCCAAAGAGATTATTCCTTTAACAATGAGTTGTACGATAACCTTAAATGTATGCACTTAACGAAATGGCAGATAATATTTGTAAAATGCAAGGGTCATTTCACTTGGCCTGCTGCTGAACAGGATACAGAAAAAATCATGAACATGAATTCAGCAATGTTACACAGCTCTTTAGAACAGGAAGCAAAGAAGAATGCTGTAATAATTGACACAGGACTTTGAGGTATATTAAGTAGGAAGGATATCATTGCTTACACTGGACGTTAGCCTGAGCTGCAGCAAGCACTCTTACAAAAACAGCCGTGGGAATTTTAATGGCCAACAAAGTTCAAACTCTTAGTTTTACCTGAAATCCTAAATTTAAAAAAATGGCATTTTAACCCCAAAATACATCCATGCATTGATAAGGTATACTCAAATAAGAAAACATATAATATTTTGTCATGCTATTTAATAAAATTTAATTAATATAATAATAAAATTTATTTAACAAGCTTTCCAGTGTGATCATGGTACTCTGAAAGCAAACAAGAAGAAAATGAATACTATGTACAATAACATTTTAAAATTTAAAAAATGATATTCTTATAAGGAAATGTGTTTTTAATTTTAAGATAAAATTAGAATTCATTTCAAATTGTTCTCTTAGACAATTCTTTAGCATTAATGGTCTTTCAAATAAATCTAGACATCAGTGAAGGATAAAGAAAAATTATAAAAGGAGTAAAATGTTGTTGAAGGAAACAATACATTTACTAGTCCTTAGAAATGAATCACTAATATTGTGAAAATTTCCACACATTAAGAGAAGAGACTTAATTTCAGCCCTGATTGTTTCTACAACTAAACAAATGTATGCAGTCCTTTGATCATGTTTTCAGGGAAAATATAATTCAGAGATCCAAAATCATGTTTATGAAGCAACACTTTATTGGCAAAAATATGGAAATCAGAGATATTGATAAAAATATGATAGATGCATTTATGTGTCTGTATATATGTGATATTACTTATATGGTTTCCCCTAAATAGTTGCATTCATTCATTTAACAAATAGTTCAAATTTGCAGGAAAAAGCACAAGCAAGCAAATACATTTAAAGAGACATAGCAGAGGGGCACCTGGGTGCCTCAGTTGGTTAAGCGTCTGCCTTCAGCTCAGGTCATGATCCTGGGGTCCTGGGATCGAGTCCCACATTGAGCCCCGAATTGGGCCCCCTGCTCAGCGGGGAGCCTGCTTCTCCCTCTGTCTCTGCCTGCCACTCTCCCTGCTTGTGTGCTCGCGCTCTCTCTCTGACAAATAAATAAATGAAATCTTTAAAAAATTTAAAAAAAGAGAGAGAGAGAGAGAGAGACATAGCAGAATCCGAAATGTCTGGGTGTGTCTTTCAAATTAAAGGGCTGACTGCATGGACTTAAGACCAGAGCAGTTGTACATGGCCCTGCTCTCAGAGGCCCCTGCTCCGTTGAGAATGCTTTGCAGTCAACTGTCTTGAAATAATTTTATCTCTGAATTTGTGTTTCATAAGTGAAGCTCAATGGGACAATGGAACATTCAGTCTGCGCTTGGAGGCTTGGCTCATGTGTGGTCCTGCTTGCCACTACTTCTGAGGACAGGTTCACAGCCCCCTCTCAACCCTGCAGGCCCTACCCTGGTCCTGCTTCTACAGCTGTCACTGTCCACCATCCACCCCAGCAGGGACATGGATGTGAGGATGGGGAGGGTTGGGAGCCCTGGCCACCAAAAGCCATGTCTCAGCAGGGGCAAACCTTCTATACACTCCCAACACAGGTACTAAGCATGTCTCAGTGCCAAGGTTTAAAGATCCCTGGGGGTCGCCTGTCTGCCAAAGATTGGGGCCATAGGAAAAGCTGTCGGGTTCAGGTGACCAGACCCCGCCCCAGGCTGAAGCACAATGCTTGTCCCTCCCACACCTGGCAGGAAGAGCAATCCCACAGCCCATCTGGCCAGATGCTGAGCTCAGCTTGGCACCTGAGGCAGGATCTTAAGGGCCAGCATGAGTCTGCACTTGGCTCACAGGTATCCTGGTGCCTGCGGGTGCTCCCTCCTGGCGGCATGCCTGAAGGATCTTCATCTCCTCCCTGCAATTCTCTGAACTCTAGTTTAAACTATTAGCATGGATTTTACCATCCATACTTATTTTGTACAATGCCAGTTTTAAATGTAAATACCAGAGCATTTAACTTGTGCATGGACGCAACCAAATTATACAATTCGTATAATGATGCCTCCAACTGGCTAGAAGAGACACACATAAGCCAGACTTAGGAAGGTTAAATGAGGAACTAACTATTCATTTACAATCCCAGCAAGAGTATAAGTGTTCCAGGTTTATCAAGACACTGTGGGGCGCCTGGGTGGCTCAGTCGTTAAGTGTCTGCCTTAGGCTCAGGTCATGGGCCTAGGGTCCTGGGATCGAGTCCCACATCGGGCTCCCCGCTCAGCGGAGAGCCTGCTTCTCCCTCTCCCACCCCCCCTGCTTGTGTTCCCTCTCTCGCTGTGTCTTTCTCTGTCAAATAAACAAATAAAATCTTTAAAAAGAAAAAGACATTGAATTAAGTAGTACTCCTTATTGAGGAATATAAAAGATTTTTTTATGAAAAAAGACCATTGTTATATAAAAGAAAGCTACATGTTTAAATATATGCATTCTGACAATTTATGGATTTAATACATTAAAAAAATCTCAAAAAAGGTTTTTTTGTTTATGTGTGTTTTAGAATACCTAGCAACAATATTCTTAAATTTATTTTGAACAGCACATGGGCAATTATATTAATGAAAACTGATAAGAAAATAAAGGACATCACAAGCATCAATAACTAAGAAGACAGAACTGCTGGTATATAAATGAATATATAGTAACTGGAAAAGAATTAATAATCTACATACAAGCTAGTATCTGAAGACAAGATACATAAAATAGGATTATTTTAAAAAATATTTAACTTTAATTCATATTTTATAGAATATAGTAAACTCCAATAGGCTTAAATGGTTCAATATAACCATTATAATTATTTTAACTGAATCCAAATTAGAATATAAATCTGATATACAGAAGAATAACATTCTCCTTTTCAAAGGAACAGAAAAAAATCACAAGGGGAAATACTGACAGATATGAATATATAGAAATCAAATGAAAATTAATTACATTTGCGGTGAGCACAGAATAACATATAGAGTGGTCAAATCACTATGTACATCCAAAACTAACATATGCTGTGTGTCAATTATACTTCAATAAAAACAAACAAAAAAATCAAATGAATATTAAAATTGAAAAAAATAAATAAAGCCAGATTTGGCAACATTTATGTCGTCAATTAAAATAGATTAAAACCTATACTATCTAAAGAGATCATTCAAATTTGCACCAAAAAAAAGCATCAATCACTACATAAAAAGGAAATTCATTAAGAGAAGAAAAACAAAGAAATTAGACCAGAAGCAAATGTTCATATTTAGTTATAGTGAAAGAGAGAAACTTGAACCAACTTAAAGTACCTTGTAAGAAAGAGAAGGATTTTTTTTTAAGATTATCACTCAAACTGTAACATAACCTGGAATATGTATACCTTTGGTAAGATTATAAGTGGTTACCACTTTTGTGAAATGTACTATAGTTATATGCATTTTAGGTATAAGTCTTAAAAGTATCTTCTGATAAAGTCATTTCCCTTTTTGTTGTAATTCACTGAGAATAAAAAGACACAGACCTAAGTAAGATATCGACAAATAATGTCAAAATAGAAAAATGTTTAGAAACATATAAATCTCTAAAAAATATCGGGTAGCCATTAACTATTGTTCTATGTAGAAACACAAGTAACAGCTTATCATGTAACACTAAATAAAGAGAGGCAAAACAAAAAATATATATACTTGGATTGCAACTATAGAAACAGCTATGCATAAGGACAAATTCTGAAAGGTCACACCAGAGTAAAAATTGACATTCGGCGTAAGTGGAATAATGAGAACTATTTTCTTTCATCAAAAAATTTTCAAATTAGTGTACCCATTATTTAAAGAGAGAAAAATTTCACTCCATCACATACAAGCTTGAGGTTTTACTCATGAATTTTGGTTGTATTCATGAATTTGTGGATCTTAATTGGTTTATAATGGTCTCTGGAAAAAGGCACAAAAATATTTCTCAGCATTAGGCAAGGTAACAAGGAAAGCACTGATTTGGGACATTATCTGTTACTGTTGTGAAGTGAAATATTTGAAGAAGGTAAAATATTTAGAATAATCAAAACAGTCATTGTCTGGATCCAGTATTCGTTTTCAATTCTCTCACTTCAAACTTCCATCTTTCTTTTAAATGCACGACTCTTGGCAATGTCATCTTCCTACTGTTAGTCTTTATTGAATATACAAAGAATTCCTTTTGATTGAATGAAATAAGACACTCTACAAACTTGTAACACTGAAATTCAACCACAGTCATATTTCGGTTCTATTATTATTATTATTATTATTGATTTTTATTTTCTCTACATACTCTTGCAATGATGTGTATCTGTCTTGCTTTTTTGCTTCAGAGGAGGAGAAATATCAAAAATACAAAATATTCAGTATAACTGTAAATGTTGAATGTGAAACTGAATCATCAATGTGAGTATCCATTTTAAATGTAAATACCTCTCCTAATATGAAGTTCAAAGTGTTTACCTTAGTTGGTGGCTAAAAGTTTCCCCTATTTGAAAGCTACCACAGTCTCATTAAGGTTGATGAAGTTAATTACTTTGTTCCAGTGTGAATCTTCTCCAAACGTTATTTTCAACCCAAAACAAACCTGCACCCGGTGCCCATGCTTGGTATTGGGAAGGCATCTACATAGCAGCCATTCCACTCCCTCTCTTCCCAGGTCACCAACACACTGCTGCAATTGCAAGGCCAGGCATACGTGTCCCTACAGATACCAAAAGGCTGTGTCACATATCCAGTACTTTCCAAAAACTACAGACAAGGAGCAAGAGACATTCTGTTGCATTTTTCAGGTATCATGGTGATCAGTCCTTTCTTATCACCACAGGGTTTCAATACCTGGGCTCCAAGTTCCCATGCTTCTCTACTTCACTTTGAAGAGCATTCTTGTTAACTGATTATATCAAGCCTTCTCTTTAAAACCTGAACTCCAAAAGGCAGGGGTTGTTTCTTTGTTGTACAGTCTGTACTCAAACCAAAATGCAATAATTAACATGTGTTTTACAGGCATCCATTAATAACAATTAGCAGAGACACTGAAAGGGAGATTTGTCCAACTAAAGTTCCCAACCACACTGATTAATAGTGCTTGGATTGGTGCTGATCCAGATCCCACCAGAAAGTCTACATAGACCAGATGAAAGTGTCATTTGATTTGAAATTGTTCATTTACATGGCCCATATTTACTAAATGTTGGTCTTAAGAGGCAGTCTACTGCTTTGGTTAAGAGTTCTAGCACTAGAATCAAAACTAGTTGGGTTAGAATCAAGGCTCTGCCATATATTTGTTTTTGGTCGGGTTTGGTCTGGTTTTTGTCAAGCTCCTTAATCTCAGTGGCTTTCAGTTTCCTCATCTATAAAATGAGAATAATAATCATACTTACACCAGAGCTGTCGTGAGAGTTTAATGAGGACAGCATGCATGGTGTGATGCCTGGAATAGATTAAACAGGCTAACTCTGCTGTTGCTACTGTCACTACTACCAGTAACTTTTGTGACAACATCAAAGACATTATGCTAGGACCATGCCTGGTTAAGTAAACATCTACTATAATGCAAAGAGCAACTTCAATCTGGGAGTTTAGAAAAAAAAAATGATACTTTTCTTGTGCCTATCACTTTAAGCTGATTTAATGAATTTGCATTTCCATCTCAAAAAAAGATTAGTAAGTAAAGTACATTCTTTTTAAGATTTTTTTTTTAGTAAAGTACATTCTTTTTTTTTTTATTTTATTTATTTATTTGACAGAGAGATAGAGAACACAAGTAGGCAGAGAAGCAGGCAGAGGGAGAGGGAGAAGCAGGCTCCCCACAGAGCAGGGAGCCCGATGTGGGACTCGAGCCCAGGACCCTGGGATCATGACCTGAGCCGAAGGCAGACGCTTAACTGACTGAGCCACCCAGGCGCCCAGTAAAGTACATTCTTATTCGAAGCCATGCCTCCTACAAAACTTTGTTTTTCCTTTTCATAAGATGAAAAAGTCAAACTTTTATTTAAATGAGTTTTTAGGTGACTAAACCTCTACTTTCTTGCCTTTGGAGACAGTAGCACATCATTTCCCATATCTGTCATTAAATACATTTCAGAATTTAAAATTTCATGATAAAAAGTATTTCAGAAATATGCTTAATCTTTAATTTCTACTTCTCTGATACTTAAAACCATTAATACCCCAAACAAAGTTGAGATAAAAGCAGCATTTACCAAAAAGAGAAAATAGTTTTCTGATTTAGGATCACTAATGTTTTACATAAAAATACTACTGTCAAGTTATACTACCTATTCTCTGTTCCCAAAGTAATCTAGAAAAATTTCCACCTCTATACCTTACTTTATATTTTTTCTATATAAAAGTTTGTTTCCCCCCTTGTCAAACTTTTCTTCAAGATTTAACTCAGGTCTCAACTTTTTTAAAAACACCTTCTTCAATGTCTGAACCCTTAGAGATCATTCCTCTGAATTCTTTTTTTTTTTAAAGATTTTATTTATTTATTTGACAGAGAGACACAGCGAGAGCAGGAACACAAGCAGGGGGAGTGGGAGAGGGAGAAGTAGGCTTCCCACTGAGCAGGGAGCCCAATGTGGGACTCGATCCCAGGACCTTGGGATCATGACCTGAGCCGAAGGCAGACACTTAACGACTGAGCCACCCAGGCACCCTCCTCTGAATTCTTTTCATGACATGTCTTAACTGCTTACTTACAAGATGTGGTAGGCATTTTCTAAAATGGCCTACAATGATGCCCACCAGTTGATATTCATACCCTTGTGTAATCAATCCCCTCTCTGAGTATGGGCTGAACCTAATGACTTTCTTCTAATGAAGAGAATAGTGCAAGAGTGATGGGCTATCACTACTAAAATTAGGTTACAATGAGACTATGGCTTCTGTCTTGCATGCCCTCTCTTGCTCTTTGATGGAAATTACCCATGTGCACTACCCTATTTTCCCAGAGAGAGGCTCACATGGCAAGGAACTGAGGGCAGTCTCTGGCCAACAGCCATGAAGGACCTGAAGGCCTTCTCTGTCCAAAAGCTCATGAGAAACTGAATCCAAAAACCATGTCAGTAACTAAGTGGACTCTTCTCCAGTCAAGCCATGCAATGACTACAAACAAACCAGTACCTTAACGGCAGACTTGCAAGAGACCCTAAGTCAGAGGACCTAGCTAAGGCGCGCTGGGATTCCAACTCAACAAAGTATGATATAAAAAATGTTGTTTCTGTTACAACACTAAGTTTTGGAATAAATTTCTGTGCAGCAGTAGATAGCTACATTAATTTAATTAATGTATATATCTACAGACAATAATGCATATTGTCTCCCAAGCTAGATTATAATGGCTCTGATGACAGTGACTGTGACATTTTGAATCTCCATCCCTTGAATGGTGACCCTCACTGTTTGATAATGGTGATATTACAGAAATACACAGACAACGATTTTGAACAGTATATACAAATCATTACCTTAAAATAGTCACTATAGCAAATATAGAGGAATTAGTCTATCTTCAAGAATCTGTAGTTTAATGTGCAAGACAGAAAAAATATAAACATTTGTATGTATACATGTGTTTATAATAAATTTCCAAACAGAAACACACAGATATCATAGAAATGACCAATTTTAGAAAGGGTGAATATTTAAGTAATTATTATTTAAGTAATTAAGTAATAAAAGCAAATGAAAAGGAAGTGTGATGTCTAGAGAAATTGGAAAATATTAGTATGGACTATCTGAAAAATATGTAAGAAAAAGAAAATACTAAATATTACAAAATCTCTTAAAATAAAACAATTGTGGCACTTAGTCCTAAAAAAAAACACTAGGGATATAGTGAATATTAATAAAACTCTGAAGTCATACATACATTATCTCTAATGATGTATATGAATCTCATCATAATGAAATCAATAATGTCAAAGGGATGAATTAATTGAAGAACATTCAAAGCAACTGAAGTTGAATTATACTCTAAAGAAGTTATTAATGAAAGATACAGTCTGCCAAAGAATAACCTGACAAAAATTTAAGATCTCTTCTGGCAAATACTCTTCTTCTAACATTTTTTAACTCAACAAATAATTTTTAAGTCCCTACTAGGTAACCATGCCCTGTGCTTGAAACTAACCATTGAAAGCCTAATATGTAGCTGTACTAGGTGAATTTATGTAACTTCTTTTGAATTCTATAAATTTCAACCCATCTACTGAGTCTACTATAAAAAAAAAAACAACAGCTGAATATGTTTGGCACAGGTCATAAGGAAGAATGTGTAGAAGGCGTTTTTCTGAAGAACAAACAGAACAGACTGAAATCGAACAGAACGGATTATTAAGCACCTAATATCTGGCAGCACTGTGCCTGGCACAAGGGAACCAACTGTGGAGGAGACAGACATGATTCCTTTCCCCAAGGAATTCACAATCTTAGAGAGAAAAGGGAGAATAAAACAAACAAGCCAACAAAAAAAATAGCAATAGGTTGGAATAAGTACAAAGATGGAAATAAGCAAGGTACTGAGACAAAAAATGGGGAGAGCAGCTGCTTAATATTACATTACCTAGGGAAGAACTCTCATTTTCGTTGTATAAAACAAATGTCCATATACTTCATCCATTTTTATATTGAGCTGTTGGCATTTTTGTGTCAATCTGTAGAACTCTTTATACGTTATTAAATTATGTTTTTTCTAGTTTGATGTTTCTTATAAGCAATTTTGACCACGTAGAAAGTTTTCTTTTATATAGTAAGTAAAATTTATTACTCCTTTTCTTATGGTTCCTGGTTTTTATCATAGTTGGGAAAGCTTTTTCATGTTGAAGTTATATAGAATTCTCCCATGATGTCTTCTATTACTTTTATGGTTTATGTTTTTACATTTACATCCACAAACCATTTGAAGTTTCTTCTGGTATAAGCTATGAGGTATGGATCCATTTTTTTCCAGATGGCTACCCTGTTGGCTCATCATTATTTATTGAAAAATCTATTTTTCCCCATTGATATATGCACTGCAATTCACATATGTACTCTATATTTTTTCCATTGATTTCTCCTTCCCATGCCCAGAACCAAACTGTCTTAATACTTGAGGTCTAATAAGTTTTAATCTCTGGTGGGGCTAATTCCATTCATTGCTCTCCTTTTGCTGAATTTTCTGGCTATTTGTGCTTGTATATTTTTCCATTATCAACTCTAGATCAGTCTATCTAGGTTCCAAACTATCCTGTGTTTTTGTGATTGTCACATAAATTTATAAAATGAGTAAAGTGGCAGGATATAAAATCAATGCAAATCAGTGGCATTTCTATACACCAACAACAAGACAGAAGAAAGAGAAATTAAGGAGTCGGTCCCATTTACAATAACACCCAAAACCATAAAATACCTAGGAATAAATCTAACCAAAGAGGCAAAGAATCTGTACTCAGAAAACTATAGAATACTCATGAAAGAAATTGAGGAAGACACAAAGAAATGGAAAAATGTTCCGTGCACAATGAGCAAATATTGTGAAGATGTCAGTGCTACCTAGAGCAATCTACACATTTAATGCAATCCCTATCAAAATACCATCCACTTTTTTCAAAGAAATGGAACAAATAATCCTAAAATTTGTATGGAACCAGAAAAGACCCCGAATAGACAGAGGAATGTTGAAAAAGAAAAGCAAAGCTGGCAGCATCACAACTCCAGACTTCCAGCTCTATTACAAAGCTGTCATCATCAAGACAGTATGGTACTGGCACAAAAACAGACACATAGATCAATGGAACAGAATAGAGAGCCCAGAAATGGACCCTCAACCCTATGGTCAACTAATCTTTGACAAAGCAGGAAAGAATGTCCAACGGAAAAAAGACAGTCTCTTCAACAAATGGTGTTGGGAAAATTGGACAGCCACATGCCGAAGAATGAAACTGGACCATTTCCTTACACCACACACAAAAATAGACTCAAAATGGTTGAAAGATCTAAATGTGAGACAGGAGTCCATCAAAGTCCTAAAGGAGAACACAGGCAGCAACCTCTTCGACCTCAGCCACAGGAACTTCTTCCTAGACACATCGCCAAAGGCAAAGGAAGCAAGGGCAAAAATGAACTATTGGGACTTCATCAAGATAAAAAGCTTTTGCACAGCAAAAGAAACAGTCCACAAAACCAAAAGACAACCGACAGAATGGGAGAAGATATTTGCAAATGACATATCAGATAAAGAGCCAGTATCTAAAATCTATAAAGAACTTATGAAACTCAACACCCGAAGAACAAATGATCCAATCAAGAAATGGACAGAAGACATGAACAGACATTTCTCCAAAGAAGACATCCAAATGGCCAAAAGACACATGAAAAAGTGCTCAACATCACTCGGCATCAGGGAAATCCAAATCAAAACCTCAATGAGATACCACCCCACACCAGTGAGAATGGCTAAAATTAACAAGTCAGGAAACGACAGATGTTGGCGGGGATGCGAGAAAGGGAAACCCTCCTACACTGTTGGTGGGAATGCAAGCTGGGGCAGCCACTCTGGAAAACAGCATGGAGGTTCCTCAAAAAATTGAAAATAGAGCTACCCTATCACCCAGCAATTGCACTCCTGGGTATTTACCCCAAGGATAAAAATGTAGTGATCCAAAGGGGTACATGCACCCCAATGTTTATGGCAGCAATGTCCACAATAGCCAACGTATGGAAAGAGCCAGGATGTCCATCAACCGATGAATGGATAAAGAAGATGTGGTATGTATACACACACACACACACACACACACACACACACACACACACACACACACACGGAATATTATGCAGCCATCAAAAAAACCCCACGAAATCAAATTGGATGGAACTAGAGGGTATTATGCTAAGCGAAATAAGTCAATCGGAGAAAGATAAGTATCATATGATCTGACTGATATGAGGAATTCTTAATCTCAGGAAACAAACTGAGGGTTGCTGGAATGGTGGGGGGTGAGAGGGAGGGGGTGGCTGGGTGATGGACACCGGGGAGGGTATGTGCTATGGTGAGTGCTGTGAATTGTGTAAGACTGATGAATCACAGACCTGTACCTCTGAAACAAATAATACATTATATGTTAAAAAAAAAAAAAAGTAGGAAGGGAAAAATGAAGCGGGGAAATCAGAGGGGTAGACGAACCATGAGAGACTATGGACTCTGAGAAACAAACTGAAGGTTTTAGAGGGGAGAGGGGTGAGGGGATGGGTTAGGCTGGTGATGGGTATTAAAGAGAGCATGTATTGAATGGAGCACTGGGTGTTATATGCAAAATGTGAATCATAGAACACTACATCAAAAATTAATGATGTAATGTATGAGGACTAACATAACATAATAAAATAAAATTTTTAAAAAATTTATAAAATGAATCAGGAGAAACTGACAAGATTCTAAGGCTTCCCATGGTATATTATTCTAAATATTAAAGTATTCTTTTGGGAACATTAGAAGCCTTTAAAAAGTTTTTTTTCTTTTTTCTATATAGAAGGTTGCACATTTCTTGTTAAGCTTAATGCTATTTTATATATATTTTTATGTTGAATACAAGTTTTCTTTCATTGGGTCTCCTAATGGCTGTAACTCTGTATATATAGAAGTCATTGATTTTGTGATTAATTTTTTCTTTCACTGCTGTTTGGGATTTTTTAACTCTTTGTAAGAATTTTCAGCTGAGAGGCACCTGGGTGGCTCAGTCGTTAAGTGTCTGCCTTCGGCTCAGGTCATGATCTCAGGTTCCTGGGATCGAGCCCTGCATCGGGCTCCCTGCTCGGCGGGAAGCCTGCTTCTCCCTCTCCCACTCCCCCTCTTGTGTTCCCTCTCTCGCTGTGTCTCTCTGTCAGATAAATAAAATCTTTAGAAAAATAAAAATAAAAAAATAATTTTCAGCTGATTCTTTTGGTTTTGTAGGGACACAAACATAAGCTGCAAATGTTTTCTCATTTTTATATCTCTGATTTTTTTCTCCTATCTAATTGTATTAGTGAGTACTCCAGAACAATGCTAAATAATAGTAGTAATGTTAATATAATGTTAAATTATATATAACAGAACAATGTTAAATAATAGTGGTAATAATGGACATCATTGTCTATTTCTGAGATTAACAAGAATATTTCTAATGTTTCCCCATTAAGGATCATACTGGATTTGGGACTGAAATAGATACATTTTACCAGGTAAAGAAAAATACCGATTTCCAATTGTACTAGAGGTTTTCCTTTTTCTTAAGTCTGAACATTAAGTTTTGTTGCCTTTTCACAAGTATGAATATAAACATGTGCTCTGCTCCTTAAATGTAATGTTAATAGATTTGATGTGAAATGTTGGGGTTCAGGAGCAAATGGTCAATGCAGAACGTGAGTCAGCAGACCCTTCAGGTGTTTATCAGTAGGCCATATGCTTGGAGGATGACTGCTAACATATATGTTGGTGAGGTAGCGATAAAGAAGTTTCCAAAGGGATTTTTACAGGATCCTGGAGGTTGGGATAATGTCTAGCTAAGGTTGCCTTTTGCCTCTAGCTAAGTATTAACATTCAGGCAGCTAAACTCCTCGAGGAAGGTCACTCTGCCTGTCTCAAGTACTTGTCAACGGGCTTTAAGTTGTAAAAAAGTTTTTTTTTTCTTTTGCCTTTATTCTCCACATCAAATTTCCTTTTATTTACTGAATCATTATCTCCCTGAAATAAACCTCTTTAATCAGGATGATTTTTTTAAGAAAAAGGTTTGTTTATTTTAGAGAGAGACAGAGAAAGAGCAGAGAGAAGCAGAGGAGAAAGGAGAGGGAAAGAGAGAGAATCTGAAGCCCACTCCAGGATGAGTACTGAGGCGGAGGGAGGGCTCAATCTCACAACCCTGAGATTTGCATGAACATGAATATGAATGATCTAAAGTTTTCTTTTAAGTACAATCTGTATTAATTTTGACGTCAATATCATGCTAGCACCATTTTAAATATTGTTAAGTTTTCTTTTCCTGCTCTTTGGAACACTTTAAATACCATTAACATTATCGGGTTTTTAAGGGTCTGGTAGAATTCTTCTGTGAAACCATCAGAGCCAGTGGATGATGCGTGTGGGGAGTAGATTTCTCTGCCCCAACCACCCCCATTCCCAGTTAATTTGTCTGGTTTTGTTTTCTGTACATTTAGAGTCTTTTAGATAATTATCTCTCTCTAGAAATTCAACTACTTTATTCACTTTTTAAAAATTATTCACCTAGAGTTTGGAAAACAAAATCTCTCATGGCTTCAATTTCCAGCATTTTGAAGTGATTTTCCCTATTAACCTTTCTATATATTTGTACACTCTACATTTTTTGTTTCATTAGCTGACATTTTACTTTTCCCAAAGAAGTACTTCTATTCATCTCTTATCTAATTCATTTATTTCTGCTTTCATGTGTATTGATTATTTCATTTTGCTTTCCATGGATTGATTTTGCTGTTGTTGTTGTTTTCTAACTTCCCAACATACTACTCAAAGTAGTAAATCTATACTTTTTCTTCTGGGATTTGTTTTATCGGCATACTACAGATTCTAGTATGCTGTGTTTCCATTATATTTATTTTCTGATTGTAACCATTCTAGTTTAGATTTCCTCTCAGACATGACTTTAAGAGATTTTTAAATTTGATGAAGTATAGTTTTAAATTTTCTTCTCTTATTATTTTTATTGAGTTAGTTTTGATGCATTGTGATTAGTGCAGTTTTCTTTGTGGTACTGTGAATGTTTGGTTTCTGTTAACATTCCATGGTCACTTAAGAAGATGTATTCTCTGTTTTCAGTTTTATTTTATTTTTTTTAAAGATTTTATTTATTTATTTGACAAGGGAACACAAGCAGGAGAGTAGGAGAGGGAGAAGCAGGCTTCCCGCTGAGCAGGGAGCCCGATGCAGGGCTCGATCCCAGGACCCTGGGATCATGACCAGAGCCGAAGGCAGACGCTTAACAACTGAGCCACCCAGGCGCCCCTGTTTTCAGTTTTGAATATCAATTAGATCCACCTTATTAATTATGTTGTCTAGGTCTTACAGATTTACATATTTTTGTCTACTTGATCTGTTAAGAACTATGGAAGAAAATTAAGATTCCTTACGCTAAGTGGCTATTAATTCTTCTAATACCCTTTTGTTCTCTCAGTGGTATGGAGATATATTTCTCTGTTATATTTTCATTGTGAATGTTTCAATCCTTTATAAAGTATTATTTTGTCTTGATCAACATTATAAAGTGTTCTTTTTGACTCATTTAAAGTTAATTTGACTTATAACAAATACTGCCTTTTATCATCAAGACCATGACCTTAGCTTGCTTTTTTAAAAATTTATTTATTTATTTATTTATTTATTTATTTATTTATTTATTTATATTTTTAGGAGGGGGAGGAAGGGGCAGAGGGATAGGGAGAGAGAGAATCTTAAGCAGGCTCCATGCTCAGCGCAGAGCCTGACATGAGGCTCAATCTCACGACCCATGACCTGAGTTGAAACCAAGAGTCAGAAGCTTAACCAACTAAGCCATGCAGCACAACTTTAGCTTGCTTTTAATGTGCATTTGAAATAAATGTACTTATTTTAACTGCCATTTTCTTGCCTTCTATTGTCCCAGTTTTGTAAGTTTTATTATTTCTACTGTCAGCACAACTAACATTATAGTCTCTTCTGTTGCCCTCATGCCCACATTTGTTTTACTCTTAGTAAAAGAGTTACATGGATCCAGGGCTCATGGCTAGTACTCTTGCTGTAGTGTTTTCATACATCTCCCGGAGGACTACAGATCATCTTCTAAAAAATTCCTGAAGATGTTTCAGGGGAACAATATTCCCTAAGTTATCCATGTTCAAAATTGTTTACTACTGCTTTTGTACTTTAACATTTTTGCTGGTTATAAAATTCTTAAGTCACCCTCTTCCTCGAGATTTTGTAGATGTTGTTCCACTATCTTCTAGCATTGAATATGTTACAGAGCAGTTTAAAGTCACATTAATCTTTTTCTTCTACATGTGACTTCTTTCTTAGTCACCCAAAGAATTCTTTCACTACCTCTGATGTTAAGCCATTTAACTTGGGTATGTTTCCATGTTGACGGCTTTGGGGCAATTTCCATCGGGCTTGATATGCTTTTTCAACATGTAAACTCAAACCTTCTTTATAGAAATGCACTTAGTTTGTATCTTTCAATATTTCCTTCATCACATAATTTGTTGTTTTTTTTAGTGACTCCAGTAATGTGCATGCTTGATTTTCTTTGCCTTTCTTCTATAGCTACTATTTTTAATCCTTTTAAACTTTTAAAATTTATTTCATTTTGCTCAATTTTTTCACATCCATCCTCTAGATCTTTGCTGTTTTCAGCAATGTTTGTTTTTTCTTATTTTCCTGCCAACTTTACTTTACTTCTATGATGGTTTTATTTTTGTCTTCCATTTCTTTCTCGAGCCTCTCCATTGTTACCTACCATCTCCTTCTGAGTTCTTGTATTTTTGATTTGCACTAATCCTTCAGAGACATTTATTTCTTTAAGGTTTTGTTTAATTTTTAAATTTATAGCACAAAGTTCAATAATTTTTGTCTCTTTTACAGCCAAATTGTTTTATTTTTTCTCATAAACTTTTCTTACCTAGCTTTTGGTTTTCCCTTCATTTCCTCATATTTTTCCCTGTAATTTTTTTTTTTTAAAGAGATCTTGGGCTACTTCTACTTTTATATTGTAGTACTGAAACTGATATGTTTTTTTCTATGCCACAGTTTGCTGGAGGTTCATGTGGGGAGGGGAGGGGTCCAGGGACATGTTCCAGGATAACAGCACTTTTTCTCATGATAAAGGATTTAGTTTGTATATTTATTTGCCTTTTACATTTCTTCAGCCAATGAACATAGTAGCTGTGGCAGTTTTCTTAAACAGTGATCCTCTTCTCTGCTGCAATGGAGAAGAGCTGTTTGCAGAAACTATGGCTATATTTTCATGTGCTTAGCCCATTTACTTGACTGCTGACAACCAAACTGGGTCTGAGAAAGCCCCTACCCTCTGCTGGTACACCCAATGCACCAATGAATCCTGGTACAAAAATGGAGCTCAGACATTGAACCTCAGTGTGTGTCCCTCATCTTCAAAAATAGCCCTCTTTAATGCAGCAGCTGCATTCTGTCTCCACTCTTGCCCATTTCTCCAGCCTACTGCACTGGGTCGGTGGGGGGGGCGGATCTGGTGTTTTACAGTCTCCTAGTTTCACAAAAAAAGGTTACATGTTTGTTTCTCATTCACCTTGTTGTTTTGGATACTTTCCATGAAGAAGATAAGATAATGTGACTTTAAACCACCACATTCAAATCAGAAGTCCTATTCTAAATTCTTTAGTTTTTAGTCTTAAATATTGAATATTCTCAAAATCCACATGTTTTACATGTTTAGGAACTTAGTTGGAAGTACTCAGAAATAATGATAGCCATCTGCTTTATGTCTGGCACTGTTCATACACATACATTTATTTTCTTGTGCTCTCCTGCAAACAGCCCTGCATCTAGGTATTATTATCTCCGTTTTACAAACAAAGAGCAGAGATTTCAACCTGGATCTATCTGATATAATAGCCCATGTTTTTTCCTCCAAACCACACTCAAACTAGTTCTATTCTCCAAAGATAATTTTAAAATGTTTAATTGTTGTGGAAACCAAATAATTCCTGCTTGACTAGATTATGGCATTATTTCTTTGTTTTGGAATCTAAATTTCTTTAGTTTCCTCCAAATGCTTTTTTAAACCACTAGTTACATATAGGAGGAAAAATTTTAGGGCAGAAATGGTTGCATGTTGTAGAATGAGGACTGGACTTCCTAAACTGTAAAACCACAAAGCCCAACATAACACAACCAATATGCTGTTTGGTTTTGTCCCCTAAGCAACTGACCAAACACTACTATACATGTGCCTGCCAATGGATTTGACAAAGATTAAGAATGTTGATACACCTCCTACCTAAGATATAAACTTTCAATAAACGTAACATAAATAACAAACAGGAACATTCAGATGACAATCTGAGAGTGAGATTACAAATGTTTCACTTTGGACAGAACTGACATAATGTCATGAATGTCTTAAACTTGCTACATGTATAAAAATTCCTGGTCCAATATTTCAAACACAGTTACAGACAGAAATTAACAATTGCTACCATATCTTTCTTGCCATTCAAAACAAGGCACTGTATAAATCTTTTGTTCTTTCAAAATAAAGTTTTATTAAAAATTTTCAATGGATATCCTCTAAAGATGGCATTAAAAAGAATCACAATAATAGAACACAGTATTTCAAGTGATGACCTGTGTTTCTATGCCAGTTCTTACATTATTAGTCGTGTGAATTTGGGTAAGTTATTCAATTCTCTAGCTTCAGTACCTTTGTGCATAAAATAGACTTGGAAATAACCTTTCCTCAATGTTTCTGTGTGGTTAACACCTATGTAAACAGCTAGCATAGTTCATAACACATAGTAGATGCTTAGTAAGTATTTATTGATTCTGAATAACATTAAGAACAAGTTCTTGTTTCTCTCTTCTGTTGCATTTAGAGCTAATATAATCAGTAATAAAACTCTACTCAGTTTTTCTCAAGGATATATCAACTGTTATAATTAACTTTAAATAGGGGCACCTGGGTGGCTTAGTCAGTTAAGCCTCGGACTCTTGATTTTTATGATCTGAGGGTTGTGAGATCCAGCCCTGCCTCAAGCTCTGTGCTAGGCATGGAGTCTGCTTAAGATTCTCTCTCTGCCTCTCCCTCTGCCCTCCCCCCACCACCCACCCACCTCCACTCTGCCCGCACATATGTGCACACTTCTTCTCTCTAAAAACATAAAATAAAATAAAACAAAATAAAATAATTAGCTTTAAATAGATATTAATGTTCCACTTATTTCTTCCTCTATATTTGGCCACAATGTAGAAGCAAGACCTAACTTTGGCATGGACTCAGAAAGTTTTCTGTACGATTTTTTTAACAAAATAGATCTATTGCTCTGATGAATTAAAAGGTTTGGAAAAAAATGTAGGCTGTGGAATAAAACAAACATTAATACCAATTCTGGCTTTGCTGCTTACTAGCTGTAACAAGCTATTTAATATCTCAGAGTCTCAGTTTCTTTATCTGAAAGATTCTGACAGATTGGTTAGAACTGAACGGGATAAGGCATATAAAACAATGTAGGAAATAGGCATTCAATAAAAGTGAGCTCTTCTCCTATGAAAAATTCCAGAAGTCTTTACAGTTCCAAATATGCTTACACCTAATGTATGTGTCCATTTACCCCTAGGATCTAGCCAGAGCTCAGCCCACAGTAAGTGTTAATACATAAGTGTTTATTACTTTGCTATTAGAAGATATTGCACAGCTTGCAGACAGGGTGTATTTTACTGGGTTACAAATTTGAGAACGCCCATTTTTTTCAATCCCTGATCCCAAAAGCATACAATTTAGTAGGGAGATAAAAATGAGCCAAATAAGTGCAAACAAGACTGCGTGAGGTAAGTGTGGTGCGAACAAAGCCACTGGACAGGAAGAGACAAGATCTCTTTCATCTGGGACAATATGTGTAGTGGTTACAACACATGGAGTTTGAAAGGGACTGCCTGTGCTCCAAACCTGCTCAACCACTTACTGCAATACTTTGGGCAACCCACTTAACAATTCCTTTAGCCTCAGATTCCTCATCTTTAGAATAGACTTTCCCAGGGTTGTTAAAAGAATTAAAGTGTAAAGCCCAGCACCCACGATATGTGAGTTAATGATAATATTGCTACTAAGCCTCACAGTGAGTATATTTCCATATCCACCCCCATCTCTATCAAAGACATGCTGTCAATCCCACCACAAAATATTGATGATGGTGATCAAACAAACAAGTAGCTGCTTGCTATTAGTTCCAAAGTGCCCACATACGTTTGGAAGAAAAAAAAATGGAAAGAGTAGCATTTTAGTAAAGCAATAAAAATATAGTAACACACTGGAATGCACTATGAATCTAGAAAATTTCAGTACTTGTTTCTATAAGTCTGGATTGTTTAATTCTAAGTTGAAAATGTTTCCTGCTTAAATGTTAGTTCTTAATTTAGAAATAAAAAGAAATAAGGAAAGAGAAGCAGGTCCTTTGGGTGGTTTATTTTTCCAGAATAGGGTATTTTACTTTGGTCCTATTTTCTGGCACTCAGTCACGCAAACTGCTCAATAGACCTGACCTGGATTTTGCTGAAACCACAAAGCCAAGAGATGGCACCTGGGAAGACCATGTCTAACTTCCATCCTAAAAATAAGCATCTTTGCCAGAAATCCGTAGTTATTTCAGGCAACATCAAACTCGTATTCGATTGAGGCAACAAGAACAACAAAAAATACCAATCGATACTTATAGCTATGAAATTGCCCTTAAATATCATTTGCACTTTAAATTCCTAAGAGCAATTATTTTATATGTTGCCCACTGTTTCATACTTGTTTTCCATGTGCCCTAGATATGACAGGAAGTCTGTGAAAATGTCAGTATAAAGATTTAAAATTTTGTTGTAAGGGGAAAAAAATGAACTACCTTTTCCCATAAAATAATATGCCTCAAGATAAGAACACATTATTCTGAAGAAACGATCATATCTAATCAAATATTCTCTTTTGGAGGGGAAAAAAATCCCCTTTAATGTCCAATAGGTAATAATGAAATAAAAGATGGTCTGTATGTAATATTTTTAAAAATCCTTCAGAATAATGTTAATTCCTTGTGCAAATACAATATAATGCTGGGCGGAGGGGTAAAATATAAAATATCCCATACAACTTCCATCTGAAACAAAAACAGTGAAAGGAGGAGAGAGAGAGTTGACAAATGAAATATACCAAATTATACCAGTGACATTGTTAGAATTCTACTGATTTTGTTGTTGTTTATATTTATTTTCCAAGTTTTCTATAAGAAACATGAATTACTTTCAAAAGCAAACAAAAAATCTGAATCTGAAGTATTCTCTGTCAAATGGGATACTTCCTGCCCACTACACGGATGTTTTCCATCAAGAAAAACATGACCAATTTTTAAAACTATGAAATCATAAATGAGAAAGCCCATATCTTCAGCTAAAATATTATTTATTTTGGATGCATTACCTCCTCTCAAGCAACCAAGGGGCCACTGAATCTCACTGAAACAGATTCAACAACAGAATAATCCCTAATGGCTAGCCTAAAGTAAAATTTCTTTTTTAATTGGACCCTTTAGTTAAAACTCTATTAGCAGTCAAGAATACAGTCTTGGATATTCTAACAGAAATTAAGTACCTTAATGTAGCTGTGTGAGGAAGGGTTTAATTTACACTGAACATTTTTTCAAATCCTTCAGGTTAATGAGAATATTGACCAGGCAGGCAGGAGCTAGAACACCCAGTTTTAATATGCTTGGGGCTCCTGGCACCATGGAGAACATAAAGCTTAAAATACAGCAAAGCAATTAACAGGTAAGAGCTACACATCCCAGGGCAGGGCACACTCTCATCCGTACAGAATCCACTCTGCTGCCTGCCCAGCACTTCCCCAGTGCCAAGTCTTTTCCTTGGCTTTCCTTGAGCCCTCCTCAAGCTGGCCAGGCAGAAAGGGACCACAGACGGGCCCTTCTGTTAAGCATCTTCCTCAGCTCAAAAAGTAAGATATAATCAGGGGCACCTGGGTGGTGTAGTCAGTTGGGCAACCAACTCTTGGTTTTGGCTTAGGTTGTGATCTCAGGGATGGGAGGGAGGTGAGCTAGAGCCCAGTGTCTGGCTCCGTGCTCAGTGCAGAATCTGCATAAGACTCCCTCTGTCCCTCCCCCGAGCACTCAGGCCTGCGTGCTCGTGTTCTCTCTCTCTCTTTCAAATAAATAAATAAATCTTAAAAAAAATTTAAAATGTAACATACAATCAGACTGACCCCACAACCTCAGCAAGGCTGAAAATTCTGAGCCAAACCAGGGCTGCAATCTAGTCGTCACATGCATACACACAAACACACAGAGTACAACTGTCATCAAACTCTCATACATATTATAAATGAACCATATTCTAGAAAGTTGGTTTGGTTGCAAGAGAGAGATGTATCAATTCCGGGGAATCAAATTGTCTACTGCTGTCTGCAATTCAGTAGGGATTCCAATATGGTCCCCTTAAACTTGGTTATTATTAGTTTTACTAATATATGACAGAATATGAGTTTTCTAAACCTTTCTACCAATAAGACAATTCATTTCCCTTAGATCAAACATATGGCAAATACCTAATGACTTAGAGTTACTATGAATTTAAAAAAGAGAGAAAACAAAACTTGGAGCTAACTTCTTCAGAATTCCTCTCAATATATATACCTTTAGTGAGATTATGGCAGAGAATACAATCCTTTATATTGTTGATCTCTATTGTAAGGTACATATATTCCAAAGTGAACAAAAACATGCATATGTAAGAAATTTCTGTTCATATATATGTTTATCTCAACCATGTATAAGTTTTTGTGTTTTATAGTTAACATAATTTTTTAGAACAATGGTCCTTACATGTGACTTGTAAGTTAATATATATATTACAGATATATACTCAATATTTTTATCAATAAGTGTTTGATTTTAAAAGTTTGAAGTCTGACTATCAGAAGTGACAAAGAAAAATATCTATATAAATACTGCATATATAAAAATCAGTGTGCTGATATCTACTTGAGCATGTAACTTTACCCAGCTGAAGGCAGTGAATGGTCCATTTCACATGTATCTTACTATAAGCACTTCACAGCCAGAAAATACTACATATTCTGTCAATACTATTTTCCATGAAATATTCTCTGTTTCAGATGCTTTTGGCTAATGGCCTTCAGCTTGAGTTTAAATGTATTAATCCCCTAAATCCCAAATACACAAAAAACATGTACCACAAACTTAAATATATACTTACAGACCATGTTTTATTTTTTTTTAAAGATTTTACTCATTTATTTGAGAGAGAAAGTGTGAGAGAGAGAGAGAAAGCACGAGAAGGGGGAGGATCAGAGGGAGAAGCAGTCTCCTTGCCAAGCAGGAAGCCCGATGCCAGGACTCCAAGATCATGACCTGAGCTGAAGGCAGAAGCTTAACTGACTTGAGTCACCCAAGTGCCCCCAGACTATGGTTTAGAATAGACTATTTGTAGCCCTATTTGTGCTAAAGAAAAGAATTTCAATTTCAGAGAGAGAGAGAGAGGTGACTCTGAAACTCAAGTCATTTTGAATTTGATCTAGCTTTCTCTTCTGACTAGTTTGATCTGGATTTGTTGATGATCTGTTCTACCAACTAAGTATATCTATTTTGGAGGGCTGTCTAGCTTCATAATTTTAAATTCCAGTTCAAAGGATATGAATGAAGAATGCCTTGGGTAATAAAATGAATACAGTAAAATTCAATCCCACATACTTACTTGCATGGCTCAAAAACTTTAATTACCCCTGTGTAATAAAAATGGAGCTACTGTCCAGTGAGGTGGTCCAGGTGAGATGAAAGAGAAGGCTAATCTCACTTGGGATCCCTGTCCCAAGATAATTTTGTTTCTTGGAATATAAAAACAAAGTAACCTCAGAGATGACATCAACACTTTCCCCTGCTAACAGTTTCAAATCAAAAGCAAATAGCATGTACATATTTGTCAGCCCACTGGCAGGGGTTCCAGTACCTTTTGGCCCCCTTTATCACACTTCCTTGTGTTTTTTTTCCTTTCTGTTACTTCCTTTATCTACTTCCTGCTCCTTCTCCGGGTTTTTATTTTCTTCTCCTGTGTCTTGTGACACCTTTAATAGGTCATGATAAACAGGCTGTATGGCAAAATAATTGTTAGCTAAAAGGAAAATTAAACTACATTTCAGTCTTGGTTAGGGTTCATATTACTGAATTGTTTTATTGACTATTTCCACTGTGAAAACACCCAGTGGTTCAATATAATTCTTTCATTTGTTTTGGATTTTGCTTGTTTTTAAATATTTGGGGCAATTTTTATGACTGCTTCTTTCCCCAATTCTTTCCAAACAAAATAAGAGTATCTTTTAAAGCAAAATATTTAAAAAGATTGTAAGGAGTTATAAAAAATTATAATCAGAGAAGTCAGTGCAAAATCTTTGGAAAGACAGGAAAAACAATCCATCAATTCAAATGAGATATTTTTCTCCAATTTCTGACTAAACTGTTTTAGTTTCTGAAAGAACATAACCAAGGATACAGATTTATGTAATATCTGAGAATTCATGGACAATGAGAAAATGTAATAGATAATGTCAAAGAGAGAAAAATGTTATTTTCATAACAGAAGGAAAAAGTGATAAATACCAGAAAGAAAAAAACTGGTAAACTTAATCTTAAATTCAACAAAATGTCAAAAAAATTGAAAATTAAATAAATTCAAGAAAATGTCTAAAATGGTCATGAATACATAGAAAAAGCTGTAGTTACATACAAATAAAAAAACAAAATATATCAAACTAGTAGCATTTCCTTTTTTAAACATGGCTTCTACGGTGATAGATCAAGGAACTGCATAACATACTTTGATTTCAGAAAAAAGTTGGCAACATTTCTTAAGTTATTCAGATTCAATGACATAAAAATTTTACATGGGATTTAAGGAACTCAACAGGAGATCAAAGAAAAGAATAGCAGCAACTCTCTGAACAGAAAAGCGACCACTTTCTGGAAGGTAAGACATGCGAAGAAGTGATTCCCAGGTGATACTCGGAAGATAATGGCGGGAGAGGGAATCTCCGTCAGCCGCTATGCGGCTGAGCAAGTGATAGAGCAGCAGAGCACAAAATCGGACTTTTAGAAGTCCACTCCGATGAGGGACGTCGCTCCAGTGCCTAAGCTGGGGGTGGGTGGTGGGGGATGGTGGAACCCTCGCGGGACAGTGTGGTCTCAGGATCCTCGGGGTCACAGAAAGACCAGGGGTGCCTGAGTGTGGCAGAGCTCCCAGGTATCGGAGCGGGGAAGCCGGCTGCAGAGATGGAGCCGAGGAGCGGGCTCTTAGCTCAGGGTTGCCATAAACCGTGATCCGCGGCACAGTGGGGCCACTGCTTCTCCAGCAGGAATTCAACAAGCAGCAGATAGGAGGAGACTCCCCTTCCTCCCCCGTGGGGAGTGGCCCGGGAGCGCACCGCAGGGATCTGCTGGGTTTGGAGACTCCACACGGGGTCGTGTGCCAGAGACAGAAACGCTCGGTCACAGGCCAGGTGACCACGGAGTGCAGCCGGAGACAGGGGAGACGGGAGTGACTGATTGCTTTTCTCTGGGGGCACACTGAGGAGTGGGGCCCCAAGTTCTTGGCTCCTCCGGGGCGGAGATTGGGAGGTCACAATTTTTACTCTCATCCTCCAAAGCTGTAGGGAAAGCTTGCAGGGAACAAAAACTCCCAAGAGCAAACGGGAGCAGACTACTTAGCCCGGACCCGGTAAGGGCGGCAATTGGCAAAGACATCTGGAAACCACGGCAACAGGCCCCTCCCCCAGAAGATCAGCAAGAACAGCCAGCCAAGACCAAGTTTACCAATCAATGAGAACGGCATAACTCCAGCACTAGGGGAATACTGCACATAGAATTCGGGGCTTTTTCCCCCTGATTCTTTAGTCTTTCGAAGTTAATTTTTTTAATTTTCTTTTTTTCTAATTTTTTTCCTTTTTTCAATCAACATCTTATCAATCCCTTTTTTAAAAAATATTTTTCATTTATAGACTCATATTCTATCCCCTCATAGTAGTTAACCTTATTTTTGGTATATATATATATGTTGTTCTCTCTTTAAAATTTTGGGTTACAGTTTCTTCTAAGAGACCAAAATATACCCTAAATCTCTAGTGTATGGCTTTGTTCTATTCTCCTGCCTGATCATATTCTCTCCCTTTTATTAATTCCTCTTCTTTCTTTTTTCAACCAACCTCTTATCTAATCAATTCCTTTTATAAAATCTTTTACAATTTTCACCTTTACAATCATATTCCATCCCCTCATCATATTTACCCTTCATTTTGTAAATATATAAGTTTTTCTTTCTTTAAAATGTTGGGAGGAATTTTCTTCTAACAGACCAAAATACACCCAAAATCTAGTGTGTGGCATTGATCTATGCACCAATCTGATCATATTTGATCATGTTCTTTTTTTTTTTAAATCATTTTCTTTTTCCTTTTTTTTTTCTTTTTTCTTTGTTTCCCTTTCTTTTCCCCCAGTTTCAGGTCTCTTCTGATTTGTTTAGTGTATATTTTTCTGGGGTGATTGTTAACCTGGTAGCATTTTGTTCTCTTATTCATCTATTCTCCTCTGGACAATATGGAAAAAAATCACCTCAGAAAAAAGAACAAGAGGCAGTACCATCTGCCAGGGACCTAATCAATATGGACATTAGTAAGATGTCAGAACTAGAGTTCAGAATGACGATTTTAAAGATACTAGCTGGGCTTGAAAAAGCATGGAAGATATTAGAGAAACCCTTTCTGGGAAATAAAAGAACTAAAATCAAACCAAGTCGAAATCAAAAAGGCTATTAATGAGGTGCAATCAAAAATGGAGGCTCTAATTGCTAGAATAAATGAGGCAGAAGAGAGAATCAGCGATATAGAAGACCAAATGATGGAAAATAAATAAGCTGAGAAAAAGAGAGATAAACAACTACTGGATCACGAGGGGAGAATTCGAGAGATAAGTGATACCATAAGATGAAACAACATTAGAATAATTGGGATCTCAGAAGAAGAAGAAAGAGAGAGAGGGGCAGAAGGTATACTGGAGCAAATTATAGCACAGAACTTCCCTAATTTGGGGAAGGAAACAGGCATCAAAATCCAGGAGGCACAGAGAACCCCTCTCAAAATCAATAAGAGTAGGTCAACACCCCAACATCTAACAGTAAAACTTACGAGTCTCAGAGACAAAGAGAAAATCCTGAAAGCAGCTTGGGAAGAGAGATCTGTAACCTACAGTGGTAGAAATATTAGATTGGCAACAGACCTATCCACAGAGACCTGGCAGGCCAGAAAGGACTGGCATGATATCTTCAGAGCACTAAACGAGAAAAATATGCAGCCAAGAATACTATAGCCAGCTAGGCCGTCACTGCAAATAGAAGGAGAGATAAAAAGCTTCCAGGACAAACAAAAACTAAAGGAATTTGCAAACACAAAACCAGCCCTCTAAGAAATATTGAAAGGGGTCCTCCAAGCAAAGAGAGAGCCTAAAAGTAACACAGACCAGAAAGGAACACAGACAATATACAGTTAACAGTCACCTTTCAGGCAGTACAATGGCACTAAATTCATATCTTTCAATAGTTACCCTGAATGTAAATGGGCTAAATGCCCCAATCAAAACACACAAGGTATCAGACTGGATAAAAAAACAAGACCCATCGATACACTGTCCGCAAGAGACTCGTTTTAGATCCAAAGACACCCCCAGATTGAGAGTGAGGGGTGGAAAACCATTTACCATGCTAATGGACACCAAAAGAAAGCTGGGGTGCCATTCCTTATATCAGACAAATTAGATTTTAAACCAAAGACTGTAATAAGAGATGAGGAAGGACACTATATCCTACTTAAAGGGTCTATCCAACAAGAAGATCTAACAATTGTAAATATCTATGCCCCTAACATGAGAGCAGCCAATTATATAAGGCAATTAATAACAAAAGTAAAGAAACACATTGACAACAATACAATAATAGTGGGGGACTTTAACACCCCCCTCACTGAAATGGACAGATCATCTAAGCAAAAGATCAACAAGGAAATAAAGACTTTAAATGACACCCTGGACCAAATGGACTTCGCAGACATATTCAGAACATTCCATCCCAAAGCAACGGAATACACATTCTTCTCTAGTGCCCATGGAACATTCTCCAGAAGAGATCACATCCTAGGTCACAAATCAGGTCTCAACCAGTACCAAAATTTGGGATTATTCCCCGCATATTTTCAGACCACAATGCTTTGAAACTAGAACTCAATCACAAGAGGAAAGTCGGAAAGAACTCAAATACATGGAGGCTAAGAGCATCCTACTAAAGAATGAATGGGTCAACCAGGAAATTAAAGAATTAAAAAAATTCATGAAAACCAATGAAAATGAAAACACAACTGTTCAAAATCTTTGGGCTGCAGCAAAGACAGTCCTAAGAGGAAAGTATATAGCAATACAAGCCTTTCGCAAGAAACCAGAAAGGTCTCAAATACACAACCTAACCTGACACCTAAAGGAGATGGAGAAAGAACAGCAAAAAAAAGCCTAAACCCAGCAGGAGAAGAGAAATAATAAAAATTAGAGCAGAATCAATGAAATAGAAACCAAAAGAACAGTAGAACAGATCAACGAAACTAGGAGCTGGTTCTTTGAAAGAATTAACAAGACTGATAAACCCCTGACCAGACTTATCAAAAAGAAAAGAGAAATGACCCAAATCAACAAAATCATGAATGAAAGAGGAGAGATCACAACCAACACCAAAGAAATACAAACAATTATAAGAACATATTATGAGCAACTCTATGCCAGCAAATTAGATAATCTGGAAGAAATGGATGCATTCCTAGAGATGTATCAACTATCAAAACTGAACCAGGAAGAAATAGAAAACCTGAACAGACCTATCACCACTAAGGAAATTGACGCAGTCATCAAAAATCTCCCAACAAAAGCCCAGGGCCAGGTGGCTTCCCAGGGGAATTCTACCAAACATTTAAAGAAGAATTAATACTTATTCTTCTGAAACTGTTCCAAAGAATAGAAATGGAAGGAAAACTTCCAAACTCGTTTTATGAGGCCACCATTACCTTGATCCCAAAACCAGACAAAGACCCCATCAAAAAGGAGAATTACAGACCAATATCCTTGATGAATATGGATGCAAAAATTCTCATCAAAATACTAGCCAATAGGATCCAACAGTACATTAAAAGGATTATTCACCACAACCAAGTGGGATTTATCCCTGGGCTGCAAGGTTGGTTCAACATCCACAAATCAATCAACGTGATACAATACATTAATAAAAGAAACAACAAGAACCATATGGACCTCTCAATTGATGCAGAAAAAGCATTTGACAAAGTACAGCATCCTTTCTTGATCAAAACTCTTCAGAGTATAGGGATAGAGGGGACATACCTCAATATCATGAAAGCCATCTATGAAAAACGCACAGCGAATATCATTCTCAATGGGGAAAAACTGAGAGCTTTCCCCCTAAGGTCAGGAACATGGCAGGGATGCCCACTATCACCACTGCTATTCAACATAGTATTAGAAGCCCTAGCCCCAGCAATCAGACAACAAAAGAAATAAAAGGCATCCAAATCGGCAAAGAGGAAGTCAAACTCTCACTCTTTGATATGATACTGTATGTGGAAAACCCAAAAGACTCCACCCCAAAACTGCTAGAACTCATACAGGAATTCAGTAAAGTAGCAGGATATAAAATCAATGCACAGAAATCAGTGGCATTCCTATACACCAACAACAAGACAGAAGAGAGACAAATCAAGGAGTCGATCCCATTTACAATTGCACCCAAAACCATTAGATACCTAGGAATAAATTTAACCAAAGAGGCAAAGGATCTGTACTCAGAAAACTATAAAATACTCAGGAAAGAAATTGAAGAAGACACAAAGAAATGGAAAAACGTTCCATGCTCATGGATTGGGAGAACCAACATTGTGAAGATGTCAATGCTACCTAGAGCAATCTACACATTCAATGCAATCCCCATCAAAATACCATCCACTTTTTTCAAAGAAATGGAACAAATAATCCTAAAATTTGTATGGAACCAGAAGAGACCCCGAATAGCCAGAGGAATATTGAAAAAGAAAAGCAAAGCTGGCGGCATCACAATTCTGGACTTCCAGCTCTATTACAAAGCTGTCATCATCAAGACAGTATGGTACTGGCACAAAAACAGACACATAGATCAATGGAACAGAATCGAGAGCCCAGAAATGGACCCTCAACTCTATGGTCAACTTATCTTTGACAAAGCAGGAAAGAATGTCCAATGGAAAAAAGACAGTCTCTTCAACAAATGGTGTTGGGAAAATTGGACAGCCACATGCCGAAGAATGAAACTGGACCATTTCCTTACACCACACACAAAAATAGACTCCAAATGGTTGAAAGACCTAAACGTGAGACAGGAGTCCATCCAAATCCTAAAGGAGAACACAGGTAGCAACCTCTTCGACCTCAGCCGCAGCAACTTCTTCCTAGACACATCGCCAAAGGCACGGGAAGCCAGGGCAAAAATGAACTATTGGGATTTCATCAAGATAAAAAGCTTTTGCACAGCAAAAGAAAGAGTCCACAAAACCAAAAGACAACCGACAGAATGGGAGAAAATATTTGCAAATGACTTATCAGATAAAGGGCTAGTATCCAAAATCTATAAAGAACTTATCAAACTCAACACCCAAAGAACAAATAATCCAATCAAGAAATGGGCAGAAGACATGAACAGACATTTTTCCAAAGAAGACATCCAAATGGCCAACAGGCACATGAAAAAGTGCTCAACATCACTCGGCATCAGGGAAATCCAAATCAAAACCTCAATGAGATACCACCTCACACCCGTCAGAATGGCTAAAATTAACAAGTCAGGGAACGACAGATGTTGGCGGGGATGTGGAGAAAGGGGAACCCTCCTCCACTGTTGGTGGGAATGCAAGCTGCTGCAACCACTCTGGAAAACAGTATGGAGGTTCCTCAAACAGTTGAAATTAGAGCTACCATTCGATCCAGCAATTGCACTACTGGGTATTTACCACAAAGATACAAATGTAGGGACCCGAAGGGGTACGTGCACCCCAATGTTTATAGCAGCAATGTCCACAATAGCCAAACTGTGGAAAGAGCCAAGATGTCCATCGACAGATCAATGGATAAAGAAGATGTGGTATGTATACACACACACACACACACACACACACACACACACACACACACACACGGAAATATTATGCAGCCATCAAAAAGAATGAAATCTTGCCATTTGCAACAACGTGGATGGAACAGGAGGGTATTATGCTGAGCAAAATAAGTCAATCAGAGAAAGACATGTATCATATGATCTCACTGATATGAGGAATTCTTCATCTCAGGAAACAAACTGAGTGTTGCTGGAGTGGTGGGGGGTGGGAGGGATAGGGTGGCTGGGTGATAGACATTGGGGAGGCTATGTGCTATGGTGAGTGCTGTGAATTGTGTAAGACTGTTGAATCACAGACCTGTACCTCTGAAACAAATAATACATTATATGTTAAAAAAAAGAAGAAGAAGAAGAAGAAGATAGCAGGAAGGGAAAAATGAAGGGGGCGAAATCGGTGGGGGAGATGAACCAGGAGAGACTACGGACTCTGAGAAACAAACTGCAGGTTCTAGAGGGGAGGGAGTGGGGCAATGGGTTAGCCTGGTGATGGGTATTAAAGAGGGCACGTACTGAATGGAACACTGGGTGTTATACGCAAACAATGAATCATGGAACACTACATCAAAAACTAATGATGTAATGTATGGTGATTAACATAACATAATAAAAAAATTTAAAAAAAAACATTAAATGTTTAAAAAAAATAAAATGGAATTTAGGTAGGGGGTGCCTGGGTGGCTCAGTAGGTTAAGCAGCCACCTCTTGATTTTGGCTCAGGTCATGATCTCAGGGTCCTGGGATCAAGCCCCAAGTCAGGCTCCATGCTCCCCTCAAGCAGAGGGGAGTCTGCTTGAGGATTTTCTCTCTCCCTCTCCTTTTGCCCCTCTCCTCTACTCATGCTCACTCTCTCTCTCTAAAATAAATAAATAAATCTGTAAAAAAATGGAATTTAGTTAGGATAAGTCTTACATTCTACGTGTAAGTTTTCAAAAGTACAAAATGGTGTTAAACTGCTGCCATTCATTTACTGACTTAAAATCATAGTTATTGGGCACATACCATTTCAATTCTTATGAAAAATATATTTAGCCTTTAGCCAATTGCAAGCTTTTTATCAGTCAATAATATGAGATCACTAACAAAAAAAGCTAAAAATCTTAGGGTTAACAAAAATATTGTATTATAGCAAGGAAAGTAAATAGAACTATATTCAGTTCTATTTGATTCACAACAGGACAACTGTATACAATTACCCATTTTAAGAGAGGGAGGAAGGTGACCAATTAATGTATCCAGAGAAGGGCTATCAGGTTGCAAGATATCTTTTTTTCTTTTTTTTATTATTATGTTATGTTAATCACCATACATTACATCATTAGTTTTTGATGTAGTATTCCATGATTCATTGTTTGCGTATAACACCCAGTGCTCTATGCAGTACGTGCCCTCTTTATTAACCACCACCAGGCTAACCCATCCCCATCCCCCTCCCCTCTAGAACCCTCAGTTTATTTTTCAGAGTCCATAGTCTCTCATGGTTCGTCTCCCCCTCCGATATCCCCCCCTTCATTCTTCCCCTCCTGCTATCTTCTTTTTTTTTTTTTAACATATAATGTATTCTTTGTTTCAGAGGTACAGGTCTGTGATCCAACAGTCTTACACAATTCACAGCACTCACCATAGCACATAGCCTCCCCAGTGTCTATCAGCCAGCCACCCCATCCCTCCCACCCACCCCCACCACTCCAGCAACCCTCAGTTTGTTTCCTGAGATTAAGAATTCCTCACATCAGTGAGGTCATATGATATATGTCTTTCTCTGATTGACCTATTTCGTTCAGCATAATACCCTCCAGTTCCATCCACCTCGCTGCAAATGGCAAGATCTCATTCCTTTTGATGGCTGCATAATATTCCATTGTGTATATATACCACATCTTCTTTATCCATTCATCTGTTGATGGACATCTTGGCTCTTTCCATAGTTTGGCTATTGTGGACATTGCTGCTATAAACATTGGGGTGCATGTACCCCTTCGGATCCCTACATTTGTATCTTTGGGGTAAGTACCCAGTAGAGGTTGCAAGATATCTTAATCTGGAAACCATTTCATAGGAATATTTAGAAACAGATAACCATCTCTAAACACTTACACTCATGTCATTTAGAAGGAAAAGAACTTAAAATGATCTCTAAAAGAAACAGATAAATAGACTTAGCTCAATATGATGAGGATTTTTTCTAATAATTAAAGCTGGTATGAGACATTCTGTCATTCAAAGTATTTAAGGGCAGTTTAAATGATCAACTTCAAGGCTTGGAATGCTGGATTGATTGATCAATTCCTGAAATCAAAGATAATTACTGTGCAGTGAAAGAAATATGAAGAGAGGAGATGTACAGACGGAGGTAAACCCTCCTCACAGAGGTGGGGAAGTTACAAGAAGGTTCCTGCAGAAATGGAGAAGAGATAGAAAAGATCCGAATTTTGAAGGAAGAGTTAGATTTAGCCAAATGCAGGAGACTCACAGGGGAAAACAATACAGGTAAAATCACCATCATCAGAAAGAAAATAGTAGCTGTAAGAGACTAAAAGTATTTAAGCCTGATTCATTTGCCTTCCAACTCCCATGCTTCTCTGAGCCAAAACAGCTCTTTGTGCTACACATAGAATGAGAAAACAAATAATTGCATAACACTGCCACTGACTTGTACTGGGCACACTAAAGTTATTTTTTTCCTAAGTCACATACCTAACATGTTAAAGCTGGTAGTAAGATCTAGACCCCTTGTTCTTATGCTTTTAACACCAGCAAAATTACACCCACAGCAAATAATCTAAATAATGGAATTAGAGATTTAAAATTCCTATTCAAAATAAATTCACTCCTTCATTTACATATCTCCCTGGAGTGCCCTTCTACAAGTGAGCATAGTTCCAGGTAGTGTGGATGATAAAACATAGTATCCACTTAGAAGAATACTGACTGTAGGCACTTACCTATCAAGAAAAAGAAGGTAAGAACAACTTGTTCAATCTGTAAACAATTGATACACCCACTTTTTATATTTAAAAACCCAAAACTGGGGCAACTGGGTGGCTCAGTCGTTAAGCATCTGCCCTCGGCTCAGGTCATGATCCCAGCATCCTGGGATCGAGCCCCGCATTGGGCTCACTGCTGAGCAGGTAGCCTGCTTCTCCCTCTCCCACTCCCCCTGCTTGTGTTCCCTCTCTCACTGTGTCTCTTTCTGTCAAATAAATTAAAAAAAAATTTTTTTTAATAAATAACTAAATACAAACCCCAAAACTTAGGACTTGACAAGTCATTTCTCATCCCCCATTTTCTCATTGTCTATGTCAAACAATATGTTAATATTAATTAGACCATTCTTAGGATACTGCTCTTCAAAATTATCTAGTAAGCATTTTTGAGTGATCCATCCACCATGATAAATGTAAAATTACTGATAGAAAGGTCTTTTATTTGCCATTGGTTTCAAGCATGTTTTTTTCTTGTCTAACCAATAAGAATGTTCACTTTCTCTTTGTTTAGCAAGAAATCCTCTTTTTTTTTAACCTTCCACAACCCCTAAATTATTCTAGTTTTTTTAAGATTTTATTTATTTGACAGAGAGAGAGAGACAGTGATAGAGGGAACACAAGCAGGGGGAGTGGGAGAGGAAGAAGCTGACTCCCCACTGAGCAGGGAGTCCCGACTCGACTTGGGGCTCGATCCCAGGACCCCAGGATCATGACCTGAGCCAAAGGCAGACACTTAATGACTGAGCCGCCCAGGCACCCCTCTAAGTTTTATAATATTCAATAAACACTAAGTAAAACACTATAATTAAAAGATAACCTCCTAAGATATAATAAGTAGAAAAGATAAAATAGAAGCATTTGTTGCCAGGTGAGTCCTCAGTGGCTAACTGATTATCACTAAACACCAAATTTGCCTTCTACTAACTAGATTACATTACTGTTAAATAAGAAGCATGAACTTCAACTATATCTAGGAAGGACTGGGAGTGATTTCTCGAAAGAACTCAGCTTCAATTGTTTGTCTATTACTAATATTTATTGTATTAGGAAAGCCAGTATATTGGGAATTTTTCTCCCACCCTGTTTCTAGCACTAATTTTCAACTGTATAGCACATAGATGTTTCAGAGAAACATAATCTATTTAAAAGGCAAGAGAATAATGGGGCACCTGGGTGGCTCAGTTGGTTAAGCATCCAACTCTTGATTTCAGCTCAGGTCATGATCTCAGAGTCTTGAGATTGAACCCCGAGTTGGGCTCCTCACTGGGCATGGAGCCTGCTTATGATTCTCTCTTCCTCTACCCCTTCCCACCTTCCCCTCTCTAAAAAAATAAATAAATAATAGAGGGCAAGAGAATAAACCATTTAAATCAGAAACTATGGTCATCAGCAGTTGTTGCAGAAGAGTACCATATTGATTACTGATTTAAGGGGAGAAGACAAGACACAAATCTGAAGGTCTCTTCCATTTTCAATTTGTCAGGTTCTACATCTATCTCTCTTCAAATCAGAGGTGAAACTTGATTATACACACCTAAAATTTCTTTCTTTACTTTTTTGGAATTCCAGTTTATCACTCAGAACGATATTCAGTATCTTCATCAATGAAGAGCAAAATGCTATAAATGGAGAAGTCGTATGTGAGCCAAACGTGCTTACATGAACTTACAACATCTAAAACTCCACTACGGTTTCTCCATCATTTTGAGTGAACGCCTTATCCTATTCATCTACTCATCAATTCTTCACTAGTTCACCAGTTTGCATCTAAGCTTGATTGTGCAGCTACTTCTGTCTCAGTTTCTGGTGTGTGCATTTTGTTACCGTACATTCAAGGTAAATCAAATGTAACATAGCAAAATTACAACAATTTACCAAATATCAAACTGAGGGTCCAAATCCAAAAATAATGCAAAAGAATAAAATTTTTTTCTATTAAATTCCAAATTATGGATTTATTATATACAGATTTTTAAGATGTGTGCTTCATACCATAATACACAAAATTCCTTACAAAATTATTCCCCAGGATTGTGGCCCTACCCCGAGTCAACCCTCTGGAAGTCCATTTGTTATTCAGCACTGGAATACAGCGCCACCTACTGGTAATTGCAGATCCATGTTAAAAACCTTCTGTAGGCTAGGCTTACTAAATTTACACTTACTTAAAGCTGACCCAAAGCTACATATATCCTACAAGAGTAATTAGAATTTGATCTTGTTTAAAATGTGCCTGCCCTAAAGTAAAATTAAATAGAAATTATTCTGCTATGGTACTAAGTTTCTATTCTGGCTCATATTTTCACATTTTAACTAGGCAGTCAAATAAAAACTTGGTAATTAATTTAGCCTGTTCCCATGTACCCATGTTTCAATTTGAATAAATGAACAAAAATTATATAATTAAGTATATATCCATTTATTCACTGATTCATTCATTCACAAATATTATTAAGCTCCTACCTTTTATAGTCCCAAGTCCCTAGTTCTTCTAGGAAGCAGAACTGAGCAAAGCAGACATGGACTTAGAGTGTCACTGAGGCACAATAATTAAACAAATCCTTATTCAGATTATCACTATCATTTCAATCAGATGCAGTAAGGAAATCATCAGGAAATGCTTTCATGAGGAAATCATGTGAACAGTGTGCCCAAGTACACTGTGTAAAGAAAACTCACAATAGTTACCTCTGTGAAACTACAGTATTATAAATTTGGAAATTTTATGCTATATATTTTCTTTATTACATAAAAAAGGAGTTAGCACTCATTCCCAACTCACTGAGCATGATGCATATCAATGAAGGAATAAGTGTATATGGGTCTATGATATATTTATATATTCAATATATATTCATATATTACAAGCAAGTGTCAATATTGGGATAATTAAAAGCTAGTGGATAACTAAATCACCAAAAACATTTTCAATACTTTCCTTTAATTATTCAATTATTCTTACTTTATGTACAAATATATGAACTGTTTGAAAAGTCTAAAATCTGCCTAAATATTTACCTTTAAAAATTCACAAAGTGGGCTCTGTAATGGGAAACAGATCATTAATACAGACTTCACTTCATAGATCTCAAATGTTATGTGTTGTATAACCAATAGATAAGCAGAGAATGTGAAAAAGCTAAAAGGCATTTCAAATAAGAAATCACTTTAATTTTTCTTGGAACTGCATATGGCAACACATCTTTTATTTAAGAAACAATCCCATTAAGCCAAAATTATATTCATTTTTTCATGTCAATTAGCTCTTAAGATGGTCCAGTCTCTTCTATGTGTGTTTTCCATTGGTTTGAGTGTGTGAATGTTTTTCAAACATGTCAAATATATAATAAAATTAATATTTCAGCAGAAATATATTGAGAGGAAATTAGCCAAGTAATTTAGACAGGACACAGCAGCAATCAGCTCATTCACCAATCTCTCATTCCTTTCCTTCTTTATTATCATCACTTGTATCTTGCCCTAAAAATAATAATATATTACTAAGCAGATGTAAATTTTTTGAAGCTGACTATCTGAAACAACTATATACTACCTAGATATTAGCTGATCGGGTTACTAAGAGCTGAGTACTCTAGCTCTAATTGATAGGGTCTGCTTTAAATTGAAAATAAATGACCTTCATGAACATTATTAAATCTGTCTCCAGTTTTCTCTAACATCACAATTTGTACAGAAATGCCCTAGAAATTAGTTCATCTCATTAACTGAGACAATCTTAAAACATCTAACAAGTATTAGGAAGAAAAATCATGCCAAGAAGGCATGCAAAAATCATGCCATGAAGGAAGGTCTTGTAGTTAGGTTAGTTTGGTATGTTCAGCATTATCATTCAATCTTTTTATTAAAACAATCCAGTGAAGGTTTATGCTTATGTGTTTATATGTACATTTATCTTTTCAGAACAGGAGAGAGATTACATTGCCCTTTCTTTCTAGTATACAGACTTCACTTCATAGATCTCCCAAACACCAGATCCATGGGAAAAACAGGTTACACCAACAGACCATGACACTTTTCTACCAAATCATATTTCCCTGTTTCGAGCAGCCTGATATGTGGAGAATGGCATATATCATAGCCTGAAATAGATATATGAATTTTAATAGAAAAAGCACCCATTGAGGGCAGGACACACATATTTCTTTGAGGAGCCTGAAGAAAAGAATCTACTCTGTCCCTCCAGAAGCCCCTGCTCAGATTGAGAACCCAAAACATTTTTTTCAAAATTCTTTAAAAAAACTATTCCTATCTTAAGTCCTAAATGTAAGGACATGTAGAAATGAAATCAACGAATAGACTAAAACTCATAGATTCACAAAAAAATTGAGACTGAATTTCATGACACTTGAAAAACATTTCGTGACAAACAACTTGTTTGAGAGATTGGGGGTGTGGGGTATTTTTTAATAAGCAAATGCAGATGTTGAGGGAAAAATGTTTAGTTTTTTGACACTGTTCTTTGCTAACAAAATTGCAAATGTTTTCCATAAGCAAACAATGTTGAAATGTCTGAATATTTTTTCTTAAACCACCACCCAGCTGAACTTTGAAAACTGGAATTTACTAGTTTACTGTTCATGAGTTTATATATTTGATATTTTCTGATCAATATTTCTTTGTTCAACTTTTAACTTATTTTCCATGTACTTTATACATTTTAATAATCTTGAGAAGAATTCCTGGTCTTGCCATTTTGCGCACACACACACACACACACACACACAAACACACTAAGTTGGGATTTATTCAATTGTCACTCTAGGAACACATTTAAAGTTGCCCATAAATAGATTACGGGATGAAATATTTCATTTTACTATATACGGCAGTTTGGATCCATATTTATGAAATGTACAGAACTACCCATATTTAAATATTCACTGTCAAACCAGAAAAAAATATTCAACAAGTAAAACATTGATGCAAGTTTTCTTATATTTGAGTTTCACTTTCAGTCATTACTGTGCTATCTCTGAATCTTTTTATTGGGCTAAATATTTTTTTTTCCTTTTAAACTTAAAATGTTTGTTGATATTTGATAAGTTTCACTTCTATCTCGTCCCACACTCTGTGTGCAGAATGCAGAATTGTCTCAATTCATAAGGACAACTTTCTAAATTCAATTATAACACAGCTACCCTATCAACATACTAAGAGTTCATGGATGCTAAATGGAAACACTGACAGAGGAAAGAGGACCAGGTTGGAAAATATAACTGCAGACTATCTCTTCCTCCTCATTCCCTTTAACAGGGTGATGAAGACTCAAATGAGTCTAATCCTCTTGTGTTTTCAGGGCTACAACCAAAGTGTCAAAAGATTATTTTTCAATTATTAATGATCCCTGAAAAGAGCTTCAATGATGAGCTTACCTTTTCTTTTCTTTTTTTTTTTTATAGTTTAATGTATTTTAATAGCAAACTTACAGGAACAGCACAGAAGACAGACAACATTAAAAACATGTACTTGCATGTAGGACAACTCAGGAAAGTACAGCGAATGGATGGATCTACTGTATGATAAAAATGCTACAAACACCATTTAGTTGCCATCAATAAGAAATTTATTTGTTTTAAAAAAATCCAAATGCTGGCATTGTCCAGAAAAATTTAACAGGTTTATTTATAATTGTTATAAAGTTGAACTGCTGAAACGTGTTCACTGAAACATTTTGACTTGCATTAATGCTTTACGTCCCCGCATTTATATTAAAAATTCAGACACAAATGACAATGGAAAACCTGCCAATACCTGATTTCTGTCCCCTATTTTTCCCCTTGCAATCATATACTTAGGTACCTTTTGACCCCATGGAAAAAAAGTATCTAACGTTCAGAACTACCAATAACAGGAAGAGAAATTTTTTTTTTTTTAAAGAATGAAATGTTTTCCATCATAGTGGATTCTTAAGCACGTTCTCCACGTATGCAGCGCGCTAGCTGGATGTCTTTTGGCATAATTGTGACACGTTTGGCATGGATAGCACACAGGTTGGTGTCTTCAAAGAGGCCCACCAGATAGGCCTCGCTTGCCTCCTGCAAAGCACCAATAGCCGCGCTCTGGAAGCGCAGATCTGTCTTGAAGTCCTGAGCAATTTCTCGCACCAGACGCTGGAAAGGAAGTTTGCGGATCAGATGTTTGGTGGACTTCTGATAACGTCTAATTTCACGGAGTGCCACAGTACCAGGCCTGTAACGATAAGGTTTCTTCACCCCTCCAGTAGAGGGCGCACTCTTGCGAGCGGCTTTTGTAGCCAGTTGCTTCCTCGGTGCTTACCACCGGTCGATTTGCGGGCAGTCTGCTTTGTACGAGCCATGGTACAGAAACTCCCTTACTTACCCCCCTTCTCCTTGGGCTGGAGCTCGGCGAGCTAGAGGCGGCGCTGGCGTTGGCGAGCCGATGAGCTTACCTTTTCAAGAGTTCATTTCCTCACCTTTAATCTCCTCACTAGATAAGATTTACAATAAGTAAAGCCAAATGAATTCCAGATTACAGAATAAAAATTGATACAGAACAGAAAAAGAATACTATAAGGATGACCTAAATTCCTCAACAAATATTTTGAAGTTTCTAGTGGGTAGCAGGAGGAGTTTGAAGTGCTTCAGAAAGTATCTTAAACCTTTCAGAGTAGTGAGTAGTGACTGAAAGTAATTTACTAAATCTTGTAAGTGTAGACAAGATCTAAACACTGGCTAATCCCAACATCCATATATCAGAAAGTATGTTAAGATCCTACTTAATGTTATTTCCAGAAATGCTAACTGTGCAAGGCTAAGAATCACCTTTTTAGCAACATTATCTTCCTATCTTCACCCAACTGAATACAAAATGCATACTACACATTTCAGGAATGCCTGAAACTATGACATATACATATATATAATGTCTATGAATTTCCAGTGATATACATAATCCCGTGTGTGTATGTATATACGTATGTATATACGTATGTATATAATTATACATACACACATATATAATTGTTAATGGAGTAGAGAAGAAAGAGAACACATTTCATTAATGTATATACGTATGTATATACGTATGTATATAATTATACATACACACATATATAATTGTTAATGGAGTAGAGAAGAAAGAGAACACATTTTATTAATCATGAGTATCTTAAAGATTCTTACTAACAAAGCTTAATAAAAGAGACTATTTCAAAATTAAAATTCTTGGGGAAAACTGCCAAAATCTGTTTCCCAGAAAATGTCCTTAGTCTCCAACCCTGTCTGTAAAATGGGGTTTTTACTATGGTGAAGGAAAATACTTGGCCTCTATCTTATTCTTAGACATATGTTAGGAATGAAAGAGATGTTAATAAAGTGCTTATATGTCCTTTGGGAGAAAAATTCTATACCAAGTGGTATCATAAGGTAAGTCAAATATAATTTGACAAAAGGTAATTACCCATTCGAATCCTCTGGCTCTGAATCACAGAAAAGGAGGGTGGGTAAAGTAACCTTGAACAAGTGTCTGGGATAAATTAATAACTATCCATTCCAAAGAGCTAAGCCATTACGTACTGCCTATTGCTATTTCCCTTCTGAATACTTTTGACTCTTGTAAGAGTTGCCCAAAGATCCATGTTGGATGCCATCACATCTTTAAGAGTCAAAGAAAGAAATATTGATCCGCCAAGAAAAATGTAACAGTAAACTCTCATGTCATTCAGATGCCTGAAGAGAAAGTCAAATGTTGACGGATTCCCTCATTTCACATCGTTTATCAAGTCACAGAGATTGAACAGCTGTAGCTTTATTCCCCCCAAAAATAATTTTGTAGGAAGCACCACAACTAATTCAAAAATTTGATAAGTTTCCATAACACAAATAACAAAAACAGAAATAAATTGTTGGGTTTTAAGTGATTTTTCAATTATTTTTATAATTATTTGGAAATTTCAATACAAACCAGAACTGTCTCTCAACATCCAAAAATCGGATCAGAAAGTTCCATGCCTTAAAAGTTTTTAAAGAAGAAAATTTGCCACTTGTTTTTCTGAACATAATAATGTTTCCAAGATATTTACTTTTTAGGAAACTAGTGAAGTTATACACTTAATTTGTTATCTCTTATCTTTCAGACTGCAAGGGGGAAAAAAAATCCTCTTGTCATAAAAGAATTTTTGCAGAAAGGACCTAATGTAAAGATATAAAGCTCATAAACATGAAAAAAAAGTGATCTTAAGACAGGAATGCAAGGTTCATTCTCACAAATTATAAATAACATTGGAAGGCTTATTTAAAGGAGATTTTGAATATCCTAACACCAAAACAAAGTCACCCAAGAATAGCCTTTTGGCCCAAACTAGTCTTACTTTCAAATATATGGGTGTATAAGCATGTGTGCACATGTGTTTATGTATCCGTGTGCTCGCATGTATATTTGTTTTTTACTGTGTATGTATGTGTATGAGCATGTGTGTAAACATAAAGTGTATGCACACATATATGTATTTGTAGGTTAGCGTGTGTATGAGCACTTGTGTGAATTTGTGTAAGTGTACGTGAGCATGTGTGCATGTGTATGAATGTGTTTTGCGTGGGTACATGTGAGTACATGTATGAATGTGCTAGTTCACTTTCCTCAATTAGATTTATTCTTCATGTTCCAAGAAGTAATCTATTTTCTTATTTGTGAACTGTATGAATGTATAACAGCTAAATGGAGCCAAAATATTACATGGAACTATTGGGTAGAAGAGTGGCAGGATGAAAAAGTCTGAATATTAACTCTTTGGTATCAAAATGTAACTATTTTGCAAGGACTATGTAATCTCCAACAGGAAACAATCACACTGAAGCGTTAAAAATTTTCACGGTATTCAAGGTTTTTGAATGTTCTGAAGTAGACTGGACAACGACTTTCTTCTAACAGAAAACTGATCTTATTTATATTACAATCTTCAACATCCAATCAGCACAAACCTTAAACATGCATCCTTTCACAAATTACTATTGTAATCCAATGCATAATTTTAAGTATTTTCAATCAGTGAGGAAAAACCCGACTGTTTCACTGATGACACGTTAAGAAAAAAATCGAAAGACAGAAAATAAGAATGAGAAGTCTCTCCTAACAAGACTAATTCAACTCTGTCAATATATTGCCTACATTTAGCCACATCAAATAAGGTAAATATAACCAGAACACAGTGGACATTTTATGTATGTATTCCTAATACTATATCAGTACAAATCTTCATTGTGGGTTACATTTAATTTTCAAACTCTGAAACATAAAAAGCTCTTTCTAAGATGGTTTGTAAAAGATAAATGAAGCAAGAAACAATGACAACATATGTGAGAGACATTTGGTAAACACTGCTGAATGAAACTTCTCTTGTTCAACCCGCTAAAGGTTTAACACAGCGTAAATCTGAGAAAAGCACTCCCAAGATATCAGAGGCAGAAAGTGTACTGGTTAAGAATGTGCTCTCCAGAGTTAAGACTGCATTCAAATCCCATTTCTCTCCCTGTTCAAGCATTTCACCTCTTACTGCCAGTTCCCTCATCTACAAAATAAGAGAACCACATTGTAAAGTTATTGTGCATTTAAATGAGTTAAAACAGTGATGACTGGTATGTAACAAGTCTCAATTAGTCTCAATAAAAGTTACCCATGATGATGATGATGATGACGTCAAGTTTGCTGTGCTTGGATTCACTCCAGAGTCAGCTCTTAATTTCTTCAGCTAGAATAACTCTTCTGCAATGGGGAAATATTTTTCCCACAAATAAAAATGACAAGATTCTCTTTTGTTAGCCCCATTTTTTTAATAGAAAATGAGTCATGCCACAATCGCGAATGTTGCACTAAACACTAATGGTTAAAGTACCTATTTTGCCTGCGCCAGGACTGGCTCGACTCTTGGCTCTACTAACACTGGAGTATCTCAGGAAGAACACAGGCCTGACATGCTGTGCTGCTCACACGATCTTCAGAGGTACTTTCTGAACTTCTAGCCATGGGTCAGAGTTAGACATGTGTAAAGAGACAGAGATTGAGACAGAGTGAGAGAGAGAGAAAAATAGCATGTACGGTACGGCAAAATCCTGTTTTGTCAGAATAAATTCACAAGAAGACCAAATGGTTAAAATATTTTTTCTCACAAAAATAAGATGTTTCCCTAAATACTTTTTTTTAAGACTTTATTTATTTATTTGACAGAGAGAGCGACAGAGCACAAGCAGGGGGAGCAGCAGAGGGAGAAGCAGGCTCCCCCCTGAGCAGGGAGCCCTATGCAGGGCTCCATCCCAGGACCCCGGGATCATGATGTGAGCTGAAGGCAGATGCTTAACCCACTGACCCACCCAGGCCCCCCTCCCTAAAGATTTTTTTGAAGGATAAAATACACGTTCCTTTTTTTGTTATTAATAATGAGATGTGACAAAAAGTCAACAATACTTCCCATAAAGTTTGGAAGTGTCAATCAAATTTTATCTGATAATCAGTTACTTTCAACTCACACGCAAAAAAATTGACAGTTCTACCTAAATGTTATTAGGTAACAATGACATTTTTACTAATGCAGAGGTAAAATATTTGAACTTGAGCCTCTCCACTGGATAACTATGGAATGGGGAGTACAAAACTGTTAGCTGTTCACTTTATAAGTATATTTGGGGGTGGGGTTGGATTACTAATTAAAAAATACTTTGGAAATATACAAAATATTATAAATCCTACTCTAATCATAACTATGAAAAGCATTTTAGTATTTTTAGAATAAGAGAAATATGATTACATTTCACATACTTTTCTCACACCTCAATCTAAAGCTAGGTAAGTGAAACTCAAATAAAAGTCTACCATAAACTTGAGGAAAATCTGCCACCATAAAAATTTTTCCTCACTGAAAATCTAATTGATTCAGGATACAGTTTCCAGTTAAATCTGTCAGATGTACTATTCTTTCCAAATGCTAGGCTTATGGGTTTCTAATCGATCATAACAAGTCAACAGGGAAAAAGTATACTTAAAAAAAAAAACCACTAGGTCAATAGGCATTACTTCAATATGATGCACATTCTTTCCAAGAGCAGGAATCTGTACACTCACCATAACACTCTTAAGACCCCTCTGAAGTTTAGAGAGCAAAGACTTAGGAAGATTATAACAAGAGGAACTGCTGTAGACAGGACAGGAAACAATTAAGACATAAATAAGAATTTCCCCAGAATCAGGTCAAAGTCAGGACACATTCAAGAAACGTCCAAAAGGTGAGACTAACAGATGAATAATGAGGTAATGGGTGAAAGTGAGAGTAGGAGGTCTGTTTGATGCTAAAATAACCCATTTTCAAGCACATGAAAGCTTTGAGTTGAAAGTCATAAAAGTGTTTTTAAACATCTACAAGTATAACAAAATTTCATAAGGACCTTGGGTTGTGGGGTTCCATGGCCACTCCTGAAATCTTGTAGGAGGTGAAGATGTACCATGACTTTTATGTCAATCAGCCTTTTTTTGTCTTTAGTCGGTGAAGCCTTCTCATGATATTTAGAAGAAAAAGATCTAGACATTTAATTTAGGTAATAACTATTCCAGCAGACTGTCAAACAAACAAACTGGACAACTCAATAAACATCAGAATTGTGGTGAGTGCAGTTATAATGCACAAAGATGTCAATGGTTCAGTAAGTAGACATTATACCAAATAAGGATGTGTTAGTGCTATTTTTCTGATATTCAATAACTAATAATTAGTCTTACTTTTGGAATTACCACCTAAAACATAATATCATACTCTGATTACTAAAAATTGATTTTGAAAGCATAGAGTATATGATATGTGCATTCTTTAGCAATTTAGTTTTCAAATGAACATAAAAAATACACTGACTAGAGGCACCTTGGTGGCTCAGTCGGTTAAGTGGCTGACTCTTGATTTTGGCTCAGGTCATGTTCTCCGGGTCGTGAGATCAAGCCCCGCCTCAGGAGCTGGGCATGGAGCCTACTTGAGATTCTCTCTCTCTCTCCCTCTCCCTCTGCCTCACCCCACCCTGCACTGTCAGAAGCATGGGCACATGCGCTCTCGTTCTCTCTCTCTCTGTCCCTCAAAAAAAAAAAAAAAAGTACATTGACTTGCAAATTCATTTTGACCCAGCTGATTTAGGAGGTGTGGGAAGAGATAAGTAAAAATTACTCTCTTCTCTGTATCAATTCATACATCTGGGGCTCTAAGAGAGAGATTTCAGAAATAAAGACAAAATATTTACTTTTGTTGCCAGATAACTTAAGGATCCAAGAAGACTCATTCTGAGGACAATAATTAAGTGATAGCCAAGAAGCAATGACTAAAGTTTGCTGAATCCCGGAACCTTGGATCAGAAGGAAACTTGGGTGTCATCTCTTCCAATTCCTTTGTTTAATAGATGACAAAACTGAAGGGTAGATTTACCTAAGTTTTCACAACTAGTGGGCATTATAGGAAAGGGTAAGAAGCTTACAACATAAATGAAAAAAAATGGACATAAAAAGCAGTATCTGTAGTATAAGAAAATTTAAAAACAACTGGAATTCTACTTAATTCTACTTCCCTCTTTCTAAGTAGGTAGGTATTGGCTATTCAAAAGTACCTTTTCTGCCTCATCCTTTCTCTGTCTCATTCTTTTTACTCATTCATTTTATTTTTTAAATATTTTTGAGTGTAGTTGACACACAATATTACATGAGTTTTAGGTGTGAACACAGTGATTCGACATCTCTGTATGTTTTGCCATGTTCACCACAAGTGTAGCTACCACGTGTTGCCATACAACAGCGTAATACAACACTGCGACTATTTTCCCTACACTGTACACCTCTCTACCTTATTCGTTAAATGCTGTGAGGACATGTGCTGTCAGAAATTTGCTTTTCAACTCCTTTTCTTTTTTCTACCACAGATTCTTTTGGAAGGTAAATCTGACTGGAAAAAAAAATTGCTATTGAAAAAAAATAATGGATCTTTCACTTAAATGACCAGATATTGCCTCAATTCCACAGGTAAATATTCAACTTTGCTTCTATAGACTTAAGTTACAATAGTGAGTGTTTATAATGAAATTCCTATATAGTTATAAAAATGTATGTATGTATCTATACACACACACACACACACACACACACACACACACATACATATTTGAAGGGGTTTATGAAAGTTAAAATTCGTTTATAGGAATTTATCTTTCCTTTTATTTCTTATCATTTTTACTCCCCAAAATAATTTCCTCCTCATTTGCTTGGTTCTGCTAATTTTAGTGGAGGCACTTAATATAAAGGACACTGCTTTTGTGTAAAGGTCACTTTGGGGTGCTAAAAAGTTCACAGAGAATTCTCACATTCCTCTCCCAAAAGGTTGCTGCAAATAAGCAATCAGATTCTAGGAACCAAAGAGAAAGACTGCATTCCAAACATGTAGTAGGAGCCTTATTTTCTGGATTATTCCGTCTCTCTACTATATATATCTAAAAGTTCTCTATCCTTCCCATTACCTTTTTATTTCCTGCTACTTGCTCTTTTGTTTTTGTTTTTGTTTTAAGTGAGGTATGATTGACATACAGTATTATATTAGTTTCAGGGGTACAACAAAGTGGTTCAATATTTGTATATTTCGTGAAATGATCACCACAATAAGTCTAGTTAACATCCATCCTCATACATAGTTAAAGAATTTTTTTTCTCATGATGAGAACTTGTAAGGTCTACTCTCCTAGCAACTTTCAAACATGCAATGCAGTATTATTAACTATAGTGGCCATTAGCTTTTAAACTTTCAAATTCTCCAGTTTAAACAAAGACTCTTTTCCCCTTATTCTCTTCCACCACCATCCTATCTTTCTCTTCTCCTCCATAGACAGACTTGTCAAAATATTTGTCTATGCTCACCATTCCCTCATCTCCGCTTGAAGCCTCAACTTGAGTCAAATCTGGCTTCTTCCTCCAACACTTCACCAAAACAGCTCTGGGTCAAGTCACCAGTGACCTTCATCACAATCAATCAAATAAGCACTTCTCAGTCTACATCTTGCAAGATCTCTCAAGAGTGTTTGGCATGACTCCCTCTATCTTGAAGCACCCTCTCTCCCTGGTGACCTTGACATAATATTGTCCTGGTTTTTTCCCTCCTCTTTTATCACTGATTCTGGGTCTCTCTTTGCATGTTCATTCTTCCTTACTTGGCCAGTAAAGATTCTGCAATTCCTAAAGGCTCATCTCTAAACCACCTTATTTATACTTTCCCTAGCTGATCTCATCCATGCCAATGACTTCAGTTCAAACCTATGCAATGGTGACTCAGAAATGTACATCTCGTCTACACTTTTACTAAAATTCTCTGTTACATGGAGTTCAATATGTTCTTTTCATAAAAGAAAAATTTATGATTTTACCTCTCCCCTCCAATCTGGTTCTTTTCCACTGTCTCTTATGAAGTACCTACATTCAGCCAATTGCACAACACAAAAACTTAGGGGTTATTTTTCAGCCCCTCCAGCCTGACTCTTCCATCACCTAAACCATCACCAAACACTATCCATTTTGCCCACAAAACAGCTCTTGAATCTTATCACTTTTCCCTATCTCATCAACCACAATCTTAGTCCTTAGCTCTACCATCTTGTATCTCTTAGAGGACCTAGACTATGGCAACAGTTACTCACAGTTCTTCCATCAACCACTATGAACTCCTCTCAAATACACTCCCACAGGGAGCCAAGACTATTTTTCTGAAACATAAGTCTGATTACATCATCTACCAATTAACCCTTCTAGTGATTTCCTACTGTTCTTAGGGTAAAGATGAAGCTCTTAAACACAGACTACATACAATGCCTCCCCCCCTCCCCTGCATGGTCTGGCTTCTACCTTCTCCAGCAATCCCTTATTATCTCCATACCTTTCAGTTTCTCTTACACACCTTTATTCCACAGGACCTTGCATTTGTGTTCTTACTCTAAAGGGTTTTTTCCTCTACCCTCTTCCCAAGTTAAGTCCTATTCCTCCTTGGCATTTAATTCTGTCTTCACTACCTTGGGAAAGTCTTGCCTGAATCCCTCAACTACATCATACTCTAAGTTGCATTTTACATTTTCAACTGTTTAATTTGACTATTTAATCAATATCAGTCATTCCACAAGACTGTTAGCCAAAGGGGGAAGGGACTGCATCCGTTTTTGCTTTTCAACCATCCCATGCCAAGTGAGTGCCTAGCACATTATGGAAGCAATATTTGTTGAATAAAAGAGTAAATGACCAAACTAGAAACTCAGAGCATTGAACCATCAGAACAACCTGCAGTTGTTGGAAAATTCAACTAAGAAATGGAAGAATAATGTATCCAGTCGTTTGGCTGTTATTTTTCTAGAACTTTTTTTTTCCTTAGCACGCAAGTGATAATATCTTAGCCAATTGACTTTTTCTGTTTCGGCACTCATCACTAACACGAATCATTCTGAATTAGTGACCAAACTCTAACCAGGCAAGTCTTTCATAGTAGCAGTACATGATTTTCATTCAGTAAGGAGTCGTTCTACTCAATTCAACTGAAACAAATATTGTCTCCTGTGTACCAAGTATTGTAACAGGTGTTATGCTTCTGTGCCTTTTTGTTTTGATGTAGTTCTTTTATTCTTAAATGTTCCCAAAGCAGCTCATTTTTTGCTTTGTGCAATGTAGTTTATTTTCCACAGCCATATGAATCTATATTTTTTTAAAAGCTGTGTTTTCCACAAAAATAAAATAGAAGAGATGTTTTCAAATATTCATGTCTCATTCATGGCCTAACATATTTTCAGTAGTAGACACTTTCTCTTTAACATAAACCATTTGTAAATAGTAAAACATTTCACAAATTGGATATGGTTAATTCAAATACTTTGACACATAGAAAATTTTACTAAAAGATCTAATTTGGGGCGCCTGGGTGGCTCAGTCAGTTAAATGCCTGCCTTCAGCTCAGGACATTATCCTAGGATCCTGGAATTGAGCCCCACATCGGGCTCCTTGCTCAGCCTCTCCCTCTGCCTGCCATTCCCCCTGCTTGTGCTCTCTATCTCTCTGTCAAACAAATAAATAAAATATTTAAAAATAAATAAATAATGAAAGATCTAATTCATTTGTAAAACAATACAAACATGAAGTAACTAAAATTGTAATTGTTCCATTTATAATTATTCATAAGATTTCCTACCATTTAAGTATATACTATGTAATAGGTACTTATCACTAATCTTCAAAACAACATATATAATATAATATAATATAATATAATATAATATAATATAATTAGTCATACTTACAGAGGAGGAAATCAAAGCTTGGAACTGTTAAAGACTAAACAGATGACTGGATGATTTACAACATGTAGTTAAAAATAAGGTGACATAACTATGGCAGGCACCACTAACATCATTCATTATTATTCATTTAGTCAATTACCAAATATTTAATGAATACTTATTATATGTTAGACGTTGGAATACAGTAGGGAACAAGACAGACACAGTCCTTGACCTTCACTGAAGCTACTTAATGTAGTTTTTAAAACCTGTAAGAGGAAGAAATCAATGTTGCAATTTAAAAGGGAAATCCCAAAACCTTGGTTCTTTAAGTAGTTCTTTATCTTAAGTAGTTCTTAGTTCTTTCTCTAGGATTGCAGAGGTGAGAAAATGCTTATGTTTCATATGGTGGACATGCTCCTTTTTATGACCTATCAATATAAACAGAGATCACATCTTTTTCTGAGAACTTTAGGCAATGAGGAGACATCCCCGCACTCAAGACATTCCTATGAGGAACTGTAAAGTAGAATTTGGCACCCAAATGCTCTTCATGACTTCTTGAGTTGCGTCCTTGGCATGAGGGCACCAAATTTAGTATGTTACTACAAGGTCATTTCAACAGTAAGAAATTGATGATTTGTAATACAACCAACTCAACATGCAGCTCCTTGCGGGGAAAAAAAAGTTTTCTTTTGAGAAAAGATTCTGAAATGACTATTTTTTTAGGATTCCATGATTATATGAAGTAACATGATAAAAATGTATATTTCTTGGACACCGAGGAAACTGAAATATTTGGGTTGGCAACAGAAAGTTATAAGTCAAAGGCTCTAGAGCTTCTGTCAGATAGTGGCCAATTACTATGGGAAAGAAACTTCACAATCTCAACTATGACTACTCCTACCTTCCAAAGCCTATTTATTTGACACTCAGTTGTGGGATGTTTTGTATCAAGTCCAATGTGGAGTATGCTCATTAAGGTATGCTTACCTCTTTCCAATGCAGCATATATACACATTGTTCCTTCAACAGAAAGTCAAGACTTCTAGCTGCTCCCAGAAATACAGAGTGGACTTTAATGGGAAATGGAAACAATGTCAGACTGATACAAATATTCCAAAAGTTAAGGTTCTAATCTAAGAATTCCTACTAAGGTTTTAATCTAAGAATTCTAAATATAGTGGTATTGCTTTCATTTTCTTTACAAAAGTCATATTTTGGCAACGTTATAACACTTTTTTTAAATCAATGTCCCACATACATCCAATAAGACATGGCTAAATACATCATTTGGGCCTGGGAAGGTGGCTGCATTACAGACTTGTTTGAGTGCCATGCTATTTTCAACAAGTGTTTGAAAAAGTTTTCTCCTTTTGGGAGGTGGGGGACAAAAATGGCAATAGAACATATCAAATAAAAACAAAACATGGGATAATTGAGGCAAATAACAACATTTCCCAGAACTGCTGAATTTTATCAGGAAGTTTTACAGAAATCAAGAAACAACACTGGCAGTGGTAAATTAATGCTATTGGAGTCCAAAATTATTAGCATTTGAAACACATGGGCCTATGGCTCAACCTTCTGATCGTTCTCAAAACTTAACTTACCAGTTCTGAACCATTGTTTAGGTCCATCTGCACAAGACATGTCAATTAGTAATATGACAATTAGTAATATCTCACATTACAAGCAGTGATTCTCAACTGATGGGAGGAAAAGGGAATGCAACCCTTAACCCCCTGTTGGAATATACCAGAATCTTCATGGAGGCACATATTTGAAAAATGCCGCTCTAAAATCTGGATGATTTTTTAAAATGTTTCCTTTTCCCCTCTTTAAAAAATTATTAGTTTCAATATTTGATATCAGTCTTCTTTTGACATCAATCAGCATTTAAAATGTTAGTTTAAGTAATTCTCAATGATTTAGACTACGTGGTCCATGCAAGCACAAATAATTGCTCTTATTAGCATGGTGATGGCCCCTTACCAAGAGAGCCAACAAATGCTACCACTATCTTCAGAGTTGTCCTTCTAAAATGACCTCTAGGGGTGCCTGGGTGGCTCAGTCGTTAAGCGTCTGCCTTTGGCTCAGGTCATGATCCCAGGGTCCTGGGATTGGGCCCCGCATAGGACTCCCTGCTCTCCCACTCCCCTTGCTTGTGTTCCCTCTCTCACTGTCTCTCTCTCTCTGTCAAATAAATAAAAGCTTTAAAAAAAATTAAAAAATATATAAAATAAAATGACCTCTACATTTCTACTGCATGTGTTTTGAATTGTTATTACTAACATATTTTCATGTCTATTTATTCATCTTTACACTTCATTGCCTGGAACATACATTCCTTTTTATACAATACATTTTATAAATGTTTATTCAGTCAATCCATCTATCTCATCTTGGCCTGTCCCTGAGTAGCATATCCCAGAGCAAAGGACAGCAAATCACCTGTTGCAAGCTCAGGATTTACATGGGTTTGCTTGAGAATTTAGGACTGTTCTGCACATTTATGATGTGTTAAAAATTACACCATTCAATCTGAATATATGAACCAATCATGAATAATTTAGTCCTGAGTACTCCAATTTTTTCTTCTTATACAAAGGCATAAATATACTCTGGCAGTTAATGGTTCATGAATTACTGAATAAAATCGGCAAAAAAAAGTATTCAGAAAAAAATAGGAATTCATCTGGTTTTAGGCATTCACTAAATTTTTATTTCCAAACAAGAGGTATAAGAACAGTTAACTGTAATGTCCTAAGGCAAAGGTCTCTTTTCTAGCTTTCCTGACTACAGAATAAGAAAAATACAAAGACCCTTGGACAATGAGTTGGTTTATTACCTACAAAACAAAGTTTGTACTGACAAAATTAGAATACTACGAGGAAAGCAAACTGGTATCCTGTCTCTTGAGCCACATAAAATCTTACATGGCATCAATAAAGTTAAGATAAGACCAGAGAAATACCAGCATATGTGCCTGTGTGCACTGAATAGCACTTAATATCTATCTATGGGCTAAGGGGAAAAAAGGCTTCTACACAAACCAGCTGTGCCAACTAGTGATAGCTACAAAAAGTAAATGGTTAGAGAACTGAAGACATGCTCATAAGAGAAAATGGAATAGAATTTTGAGAATGTAATCTGGCAACTAGAAAAGCTAAATTTTAAAATAAGGATTTATTTTTAAAATATAAAGATATGATAAAGGTAAGGGGTTCAGAGACTATGAAAAATGAAATTCTCAAAATCCATCTAAATCTCTGCATTAAAGACGTACAGCTCATTGCTTTTTTTTTTTTTTTTTTTCTTACTTTTGTTAAGAGAAACCTTAACTCTCCCTTCTTGCCCAATCCTAATCTTTGGAAATCTTTCTGAAGAATCACAATTTCCCCATATTTCTGATTTCAACTTTACATTTCTTTTCTTCAGTCTTGCTCTGGGGTTTTTTGAAAATTACTCGCATAAAAAGTTAAGTTTAGGGGCACCTGGCTCAGTCAGTTAAGGGTCTGCCTTTGGCTCAGGTTGTGATCCTGGGGTCCTGGGATAGAAGCCTGCACTGGGCTCCCTGCTCAGCGGGGAGTCTGCCCCTCCCTCTCCTTCTGCCCCTCCCTCCCTCGTGCTCACTCTCACTCTTTCAAATAAATAAATTAATTTTTTTTAAAAAGTTAAATGTACTACAAGACTGTCTTTCTAAGCTCATATGGGACCATGTGCTCCTTCATCACCCATTTATTCCTTGTTGGCTCTGTCCAGGTAACAGAGCAGGGAAATTTCCCTCCACACTTCAACTTAACATAACCCACATCACCCCAATACCTGTGGCCAGTTAAGATAAGCTCTTTCCACTTCCTTTCTACCTAATCATTTTTCTGATTCTTATCATATTTTCCTTCCTTTTTGTTTTATTCACATTAACAGCAAATATTTATTGAGGACCTACTATGCACCAGACACTATAATAGGCATGAACAAATGGAGTCTCTGTCCTTCAGCATAGTGAGAGACAGATATGAAAATGGATTGTGGATTCCAATATGATAAATGCTCGCAGGTGGTAAGGGAGCTGACAGGAGCAGCTCCTATATCTGGGGGTCAAGGAGTTTAAGTCTAAGTGAAATCCAAAATATGAGCAGGAGCTTCTCAAGCACAACATTTCCATATCAACAGAGACTTGGAACTAAAAAAAATTTTTTTTGGATAGAGTATGAATAGGATAATATGGGAGGTGTACATTTTATGGCAGGGGTAACAGAAATAAATGATGCTGGACCTTACATTCCATATTAGCTTCTCAAAAGAAGTGAGGAAGAGTTTATATGGGATGCTAAGGACTCTCAGAGGAAAAAGTTGACCATAACCTCCCACTTCCCCTCACCCAGCAGAGTGTCACCTCTGCAGAGGACATTTGGCAATGTGTGGAGTATTTTTTGATTGGCACACTGGGGGGGTACAACCAGCATTGGTGCCTGGAGGTCAGGAATGCCAAACATCCTACACTGCTTGGGAGAGTCCCTCACAAGGAAGAACTGTCCCACCCCAATGGCTGATGAGGCCCCATTGAAAAGCACTGCTCTAGGCCTTCATCAGGTCATCAAACATCAAACAGCACTTCCTCTCCACTCTTCCTTCTGTGCCTCCTGATCTAGAGGACTAGCAATTAAAAAAGATGCCCATTTGCAGACAATAAGGATCACACCGAGAGTTTGAGATTCCCACCAAATTTATCTGATCACAAAGCTCCTTCCACAAGGCAGGATAAAACAATGGTATGAAAATCAAGCATAAAGACAGTGTTCTGGAAAGAGTCAGTAGCATCACAGTCTACAAAAAAGGGAAGGAGAATGAAACTGACCAAATCACTGTTTGCTTTGGCAACAAGCATGTTGTTGGCGACCACTGGAGAAGAGTAGCTTTATTACAAAGAATACAGGAAGGGGTGATTAGGAAGTGGAAATTTCGAGTTGGTTTAAAATGTGCTTTCAATAAATTTGACAATGAAGGAATGCATATTAAAGTAGCAGTTTGAAGGAGCTGGTAGGTTGGAACAGCAAGTTTTTGTTCTTGTTGTTTTTGTTTTGATCAGGAGACTATTTAGTATGTGTGTGTGTGTGTGTGTGTGTGTGTGTGTGTGTGTGTGTGTGTGTGTGTGTGTGTGTTTCATGAATGATAGGAGGAACTGTTTGGAAGAGCCAATCAAAACTGAATGAAGAAGAGTGTCTGAAAGGAATGGAACCAGAACAGATATTTTTAAGGATCTGACATACATTCAAGTACTGAAGGTCTTTAAAACAGAAAGACTCAGGCAGATGCCATAGTTCTTAGCAGGTAAAGCCCAGAAATGGGACCAAAAAAAAAAAAAAGAAGAAAAAAGCATAGAGCTAATGACTGTACCAGTAAAGCAGCAAATTCAGAGAATGTCTCTGACCCTGGAACACAGGCTTTTTGCCTAAGCCCACAGGACCTAAGAGATACCGAATAAACTTGCCTCTGCCAATGGCCAGGGTAGGTCCCTAAAATGATTGAAAGGTCACCACAAGGTACATCTAGTGTAATCACAGGGCCACAATCACAGACATGGCCACCACTTAGAAACATAGTAGAGAAAATAGCCATGTCATATGTCATCCAATTGCTGCAATTGGTGGCATAATTCAGTTAAAAGTTACAATGATATTTCTGTTGTGTAATAATTACAATGATATTTCACAAAATCACAAAGTAATCAGTGTATATGACATGCTATATAATTAATGTAATCAAGCATTCTTTATTATATCATAGTGAAATTATAATGATTTCAAAATGTTACCCAAACATATTGAGGTCTGAACACCACATCATGCTAAACCTCCCTAGGGCTATTTGCCAGTGTCTCTATGATTACTAGTTTGTTTGATTACAAAAACTACTAAATTAGCAAGACCCAAACAGCTGGCTATTTTCTCACACACTCTGTTCCTTCCCTTAACTAACAGAAAACTCATTCACCCAGCTGCCGAAGCTAGGAACATAAAATAAATGTCTGTCAAGTTACATTAATATCCAGTAAGGTGCCCTGTTTATGACTGCTTTTTATTGCTTGATAGATATCACTGGTGGAAAACTGTAAAGAATATTATATGTGAATTTTAATTTTATAAAAATAACTTAGAAGGCTCTGAATTTCTAACAAAAACAAGTGTAGTTAAAGTATTTTTATTTCTCTATCTCAAAATGCCTATTAAGTTTTATTTCATAATTTTTCAGAAAACCTTGGGTTAACTAAATATTTTGAATTTGTTGCTGTATTACATAGGTATTAAAAGGCAAATAAAAATAATAAAATCCCCATGATCTGATATGAAACATCTTTACTGAATAAATTACTTGAACGATGTATTCTGAATACATTTTTTTAAATCTCCATTAAAAAAAAATTGCATTTGGGAGCAAGATCATTTCCCCCCAAAACAAAACAAAAGCTCTGTTCTTCGAAGAGCAGATTTGGGCATACCAATGTACGGCCCAAGCAAGCTCAGGAAATGTTTTAGTGATATTCTACTATCCCTTGAGACACTTAACTTCAGCACATGAAAATAGCAGTTTCTAAAGGATGAAAATTATAATGGCTTCCTACAAAAGCCCCCTCTAAACTGTGGGGCTAATTTAAACAATATGGCAAAACTCCAACCAAACCTCTAGTACAGATTAAAACATCTATTATTTAAAGGCTGATCTGTGCATTTATCTGTCAACAGTAAATTCTATTTCAGGTTCTACATATTCCACAAAAATAAAAAGAAACCACCATGTATTCTAATGTAATATTAATTTCCACTATTTCTCTCTCTCTCTTTTTTTTTTTTTTTTGGAGAAGGAGTGAGGAGAGGGGAAGGCCGAGCACGATGCCTTACATATGTGTATAGAGATGTGAATTGAGTGTTTTATAACGTCACTCACATGCATAGATGAAACTATGTTCTTTTTCTGTCTGCCGTGTTGGCATTAGAGAAATGTCAAAACTTTGCAATAAGCCTTGGAGGCTTTTAAAAACAAAAATCAAAATAGAAGACAATATCATACATTTCAAACTCATTAAACCATTAGCCTAAAATCAATTCAATGTAATTCACTGAGTTATGGCTTGCAGAAAAGAGCAAGCTAAGGTGATTTTCAATATAGACAGACCTCTACTTTAGATATCAGTATTGGAGAGTGAATGGGAGAGAAAAGCTTAGTATATATTAATCCCAACACTTGGACCAGCATTCCAGCTTCCACTTTGCTGCTGTTTGGCCTTCTGTAAGTTACCTGACCTCTCAGAGCTTTACTTTATTATCTGCAATGTGGTATAAACAAACACTATCACACAGGATTAAAAGAGAAAATGCATATAAGCACAAGGAATGTTCATTTCCTTCCCTCTTTCCCAGCATTTGTTCTTTCTACCCTGAGATACACAGGTAAAACATACTCTAGCATTTTGCCAACAGGATTTTAGGCACAGAAAGAATAAGGACTTGCCAAGGAGATCTGAGAAATGACAACAGACATGTTGAGGATTCTTAGGGTTTTCTGTATTCCTCGTACCCACAGTGGTGACTCTCCCCAGCACACTTCCCCATGAGCTCTCAAAATCACGGCAGTTGATTCTGCAATGTTAGCACACCATGTGCTTTGGTCAAGTGGCATCCCTCGGCCCTGGGTGTGCTCCTGCCAATCTCTCCAGACTCTAACACAGTGTGTCATGCGCCTGCCGATTCCCACTCTCCCCAGCCACAGGAGTTTAAAGCAGCTTCAAGCCCAGTCTTCACCTCATTCCTCTCCTATGTGACAGAGGGAGTACCAGAAGGTAGATCTTTTCAATCGGCCTTTTAGGCTGATTTTTCATCAAGAAAACTTACATCTAATATGGTCCTCCCATGCCCTTTTCTCTCTCCTACTCTACCACACACAGGCACATATATACCTTATAGATTCAGATTTAAGGGAACATATTTTAACTTGTGACATTACACTGAAACTGAGGAAGAGAAAAAGAAAGCACTGAAAAACAAAGTCATCTCACATTGCCAGAGGCAAGTCAAAAAAGCACATCCCTTCATCCCACATTTAACTTTTAACAAGCCTGAAGGGGAAAAGGCTCCACATGCAATGTTGGCAAATGCAGCATTGGGGTGACACATGGTATAGGATATGATGATGCTATGGCCCAAACCTAGAGGCTGGGAAAACTCAACAGTATTAATTTGGTTCTGCCATATTTGATTTATGTAAAAGCTTCATGTTGGCTTGGTATCTGGAAATGTGTCCTTCAAATAGTTTTAACATTAATAATTTGCAGATTGAAATCTGTGGCTAAATACATTTTTAAGAGGGTATTTGCAGCTAGCAAAGGTTTGCACAATGATACATTGCAACTGCTGGAACCAGACTGAGCCATAGAACAGATTTCCAAGGAAGTCAAAGAAAGCCAAGATACAAGAGAACCCCAGATGAGGCAAAGAGAGCCAAGACGCCATTTTTAATACAAAGCCCAGCCTCCCTTTGCCCATGTGCATTTCATACTAAACCAAAATTAAGATTGTTTCTTACTGGCCACATAGCCCTCCACAAAGAAATAAATGACAGAAGAAAAGGGTGATCATTAATAGGAAAAAAAAATAAGGCTAAATACAAAATAATGGGCATGACGAGAAAACATAGAAGAATATGCATAAACGCAAAGTTCCAAACACTGTTTTCTGCATTTCCATGGAAAACCTCATGTTAGGGAAAATGATTTCTGGGCCTTCGATTTGGAAACTAAAAGAGGTCTCTTTGGAGCCAGATAAATAACAACATCACCATGATGTTATAAAATCACAACGCATTCTTCTAAAATATCTCAAAGTGTCTTCCAGACATCTTTGTGTTAATCTACGTGGGATTCCCTGAGGACACGGGCAGCATTATTCCAACTGAAGATTTCAATCACAGAAAAAGTAATGACTTGCCAACAACAGCTGATAAGTGCAGATGGGATTAGGCACCAGGTCACCCAATTTATAATTATAGACATTTATCCAGTAGGCAATGTTTTAAAGTGAAGTATATTCACAGTAGAATCACTTAAAATCCCATAAGTGAGGAGAATGATCCATGTATTTTTAAAACATCCCACTAAAGAAGATGAATCTTTCTCAGAATTGTCCTAGGATTTGTTCATATTAATGAAGTATTTGATTTTGAAGGATAGGGAGTCTCCTATCAGCCACACACATGACGGTATTTGTCATGCTGCAGAAAAATTTCCCTATTCGGCCTTCAAAACAGAATTATTGGACTCCTGGGCAAGATGGCAGAATAAAGCCAAATTTGGTTTCAAAACATGTATCTGCTTTGAGAAAAATATATATAACATGAAAGGGAGAAGGACTCTGAATGAGTTGAGTAATTTTCAATATTTCCTCTACTATAAATTGGACTTTCAAGGAAAACTAGCAGTTTAAAGTCAGATCTCAGAACCTTCCTTCCCCCATCAACCTAACAAATGAGGAAAAGAAGAAAATTATTAAAACTGACAGAGAAATATACCATAGCAATCAAATTAAGTAGGAGGCACAATCTTAATGCCATTTTCTTTTTAAGAAATTTGGCCAGAGGAGAGAGAAAGTGAAGATTCTAGAAAGTGGCTCAGTCATCCCAAAACACATCCTGTGTACACCAGAGCAATGAGGAAGAGAGGTGAGTGGACAACATTCCCAAGTTTTCCACTAATATTCCCAATTATTTTTTTAAAGAAGTAGCCTGAGTAACATATATTGATTCTATGACCAAGCAATTCCAGATATTTATTCAAAAGAAATGAAAACAGATGTCCACAAAAGGACTTGTATAAGAATATTTATAATAGCCAAAAACAACAAGCAATTTAAATGTCCATCAACAGAATAATGGATAAACAAATTGTGGCATATTCACACAACTGAATATTACTTAATAATGAAAAAGAATTGGTATATGCAAAACACTGAATTGAGTGAAAGAAGTCAGACACAAGTGAGTTTATACTCTATGATTCCACTTATATGCAAACCTAATCTGTAATGACAGTTATTAGAAAAAATGGTTGCCTATATGGTGGGAGGAATGGCAGAGAAGGGGCGTAAGGGAACATTCTGGGGAAATGGAAATGTTCTCTGTCTTGATTGCATTATGGATTACATGGCAACATACATACATTTGTCAAATTCATCAAACCATATAGTTAAAATCTGTTCATTTTACTGCATGTAAATTATACTATTTTAAATCTAAAATAAATGAATAAAAGAAGCAGCTGAGGAGATAAATGGACAGCCCAGGAAAAGGATCTGGAACCCCCTCACACACACAAATAAGGACTCCCTACCCCACAGTGTGTCACAGGCTCAGAAATTTCCACTGAGCAACCAACTCATTTTTTCCTGCCTAGAAAGAAAGATGGGTAAGAAAACAGAACTATGAAAACCAACCACAAAATCTCCAGCAATAAAGAGGGATCTGCCAAGGGGAAAAACAAAAGGGAAGATAAGATGATTTTCTGAAGGAACTGGAGACCCTTTAGAGAGGAACACACAGAGGGTCCCTATGGAAGTCCCCACACCTCTGTGAACTAACAGGCTGTGACCAAAACCCAGAGTTTCTCTTTCCCTGACTGAAAGGAATAAGAGCCTCTGGGGCAAATCAAGGCAAGCGGACATGTAGGGTTAATTACCTTTGAGTGCTGTGAAGGTTCCAAAAGTTCACCTTAAATCTGGGAAAGCATCAGAAACCCAGAGGAATGAGTAAGTTCCCAAAGAAGTAGAGGAAACCCTAGCCTCTGTGTTCTCAATAGCCTTTAGGCAAACAGAGATTGGTCCACCAATCATCATCCCCAGCCACAGTTCCTTTCAAATTTTACTCCCCCCCACCCCCGCCCACTATCAGGTCAAAGAAAAGCTTATTTAAGACTCAGTATATCCAATCCTGGAAGAGCAGTTAAAGACATGATAAATAAACCTCAGATAGGGTGAAGGCAAGGATAATTCATCAAGACCACATCACATATCAGAAGGTGATGAAGCTGCCTGCACCTAACATGAATAAGATGTGAAGAAATGGCATGGTGCACCAGAATTGTGTATAGTGGGATCCCAAAACTCCTACTTTAACATTGTGTCAAACATCTGAAATTGCAGAACCTTTTGTAACACAACTGTAAGATTATGGAGAGTGAGTTATTGAATGCAACCAGTAAATGCCTGATAGAGATATCAGAAGATGAAGTGCTCTGTAGTAATGTCTTTGAACAGAGGGAGATGGCGAGAGAGCAAGAAATCTACATCTCTACTCTTCTCTTCATTCTCACTTCTCTATGTCCTTATATTTATCAGACAACCAGCCAAACAGAAAAAGCAGAAATGAAGGATGGGAAAAAGCACTGAAACTTACAGCAGCTTCCAAGTATTGGATATTATGCAAATTAAGACTGTAATAATATTTTCCTATATTGATCTACTGATTTCATTTTTATACTTTAAGAGTAAGTCAAAAGAGTAAGACATGCTCCATGACTATACTCTCTCGCACTGATTTTTAATTGGCTATGAGCAAACCATACTTTCAAAGGCAATGCAGACCCTATTCTTAACAGTAACACAAAAAGTGGAGTTCACCAAATAAAAACAGCAATTATTGAAAGAAAATCTGTAGTCTTATAAAAAGTGAATATTCTGCCAGGAAGGAGATAAAAGAAAAGCAACATCCTAAACAGGCAACCAGAATACGTGCCATTTATATTATGCAATTTTTATGGACTCATGCTTTCTGTTATTTTAGAATAAGTACAGCATCTGTTGATGGTAAAAGCCTATATATTTTTTCCACTCTCCTAATAACCCTATTTATTTTACCAAGCTTTCAAAACAATTTACCTCCAGTAGAGGCCTAATGAATCAAGCTTCATCCTTAGGGAGATTTTTTTTTTTTAATTACATAAAAATAAAGACATGAGAGGGCGCCTGGGTGGCTCAGTCGTTAAGCGTCTGCCTTCAGCTCAGGTCACGATCCCAGGGTCCTGGGATCGAGTCCCACATCAGGCTCCCTGCTCAGCGGGAGACCTGCTTCTCCCTCTCCCACTCCCCCTGCTTGTGTTCCTGCTCTTGCTGTGTCTCTCTCTGTCAAATAAATAAATAAAATCTTAAAAAAAAAAAAAGACATGAGAATATAGTTGCTAAAAAACAGACTTTTATTTTCTTGTATTTACTCCACATTACTGTATGGCTATTTTCATTGAGTGAAGACTGAAAAAAGAAAAAGAAAAAAAAAACCTATACAATTATTGATACTGAAAGTTAATCGCCACCTGAAGGGTATGTTCATCACTTGCCCGTGCGGGAGGGGAAAAGTCAATGACAGCAACCAACGTTCCACCCAAAGAGTGAAGAAAGCACATGGCCCCCAAAAACAAACTAATCAGAATGCAGAAAGACAGCTCTGCTCTCCAGCTATTAAATACACAAGACAGACAATTTAAAGGTTCATAAACAACTCTAAGAAGAAAACTAGAGTGAGCTTACAAGTAATTTAAATATGAAAACAATAAACGACCTACTAATCAATACAAACAGGAAATACCAACGGCTTATCACCTAGTAAACCCTATGCTCTGAGCCATGATTTGGTTCACATATAAAAACAAAGCCAGACTTCGCAGCATTACATTTCAACATATAGAACAGTCAATAAAACCTGAAGGGAAAAACACAACTTCTCTATACAGTCCACTGCGATCAGCGCCATTGTCAATTACTCTAGTCTACAGCAGCAGTTGAGTAACACAGCTGACCTCTTTCAACAATGTTAAAGCTTTCACCATCCCAGCCTAATAAACACATGTTCCCAATAATTCCCCCAATGAATAAGCCCCATTCAAAAGAGAAACAGGACTCACAAGAACACTAACCTCTTGATTAGAAAGCACATACTTAGCCAGTGGACTGTGAAGGTCCCCCCAATTCGCATGCTTCGGGCTACATTCACAATCAATTAGTTACATCAAATCCCCTTTTGTTTCCCTCCAGTGACTTTTTGCCACCCGGTTACTTGACTCCTAAACAAATGCCTCACCTGGCTTTCATCCAGATTCCCTGCAAAGAACGCCCCTCCCAGACCATGGGAGCCAGCCTGTATAGATGTGACTAGCCTACCAGAACTTCTATAATATGGCAGATTAAAAAAATATATTTTCAAAATAATTCCCTAGGACAAATGAGGAATTTGTAATATTTGTTTAATTGAAGAAGCTTACTTATTCCCTTTCTTGTATTTTTCATATAGGCTTTGTCATGTATCTTTCTTTCATATACTCCAGAACTGCTCCTTTTAGCTGAGAACAGATATCCAGGTCATAATCTCAGTTTAGTCATTAAAAGCTACCTTGCCTTGGGTATCAGGCCTTGGCATCTCTGAAGCTCTTTACCTACAAACTGAGTGAATTTTGAAACGGAATTATGTTTCAAAATGTTGTTAATTTGTGAAACAGAGGACATCCAAGAAGTGATCTGTTCACTTTCAATTACACTTTATCCCACTCTTATTTTAAGTAAGTGTTCAAGCCCCCCATCCCCACCCCATAAGCTTCATCCCTGAAAGACTGATGGCTAAATGATCCATTCTAACCATTCATCATTCCTAATGTTTTCTTCAATACCCTAAGTTGCAGAATTTATCTGGAAGTGTTTCTATTGACAATGTGACGTTCAATAATTTCAACAATTCTACCAGCATTTTCAATCATTCCTTTGCCAGTTTACCTTCTATTCCACTCCTCTCTCCAATCCTCAATCTTAGATTAGCATAACTATCTATTTTCTTTCAAAGGTCATTGAGCATTGCCTGGGGAATCACATAAATATGCTAATTGGAGTCATCACAAATTTATGAGATTCAACTCCAGCTGCTCAGCAATCCATTAATTTATTTCTCCTCTGCTTCCCTTTCCATTGCCGAAAAGTAGGTATTCCAAACCTTTATCACTCACTGCAAGCACTATACTCCCAGTTTCTTTCTCTTTCTCAGCAGACAATTGTCTGGAAAAAAATAGACTTTAGCCAAGAACTCCTTCAACCGCCCTTTTCTTCATTTATATTGTTTCCATTTGCCCCACTGTAGTAGACAAACTATGTTAATGTTGCTTCTTTTCCAAACCTATACCATCCTTCAGTGAATTCAAATGCAGCTCTCCACATCTTTTCCAAAGCCATCTATCACTCACACCTTCTTTTTATCAATGTTTCTCTTCCATTCCAGAGCTTTTTTTCCCTTATGCTTGGGATATGTGCTCAAAACTTGTCCAAAATTTAAAGAACAAATTCTCTTCCATTAGACTGTCTAAGGGTTAGCAGGAATCTGGGAATTGTAGTTTCTAGTTGAGCACCTGCATCCCAGTGATGATTCCATAGCATGGAACAAAAAAGCACAACTTCTCAGTAGACAGCAGGTTGTCTCTATCATACCACATCTCTCACTAGTTTCAGTGCTTGCATAGCTTTTCTGACTCCTTTCAACAGGTCTTACTAATCTTCCTCTTCTCAGACTCACAATTTAAGAGCAGTGTTCTAAGATTCTACTCTCATTGTCTTTTTCTTGCTCTCTAAGACCTGCTTGGTTTAGGCATCAGTTCCATGACTGGACCTATCCCCTCTATTTGAACTCTTCCCTGCTCTAACTCCAGACTTAACCTTTTGCAAAACTCCAATATCACATTTTCAACACTTTAATTACTACCATTTTGAGTTATCCATAAGCAATTCAACATGGTGGTGTCAGGATGCTTTTAGTTACAAGTAATAGGAAACTTCTACTTATTCTATCTTAGATGATAAGTAAATTTACAGCCTCATGAAACAAGAGATAGAGCAAGCTACAGGCACTATTAGATGTCCATCAAGACTCTGGATCTTCTTTTCTGCATTTTTCTTGGCTCTGCCCTCTTCTGCATGTGGGCTTCATCCTCAGGCTGGCAGCTGGTGGATGCAACAATCCTAGGTGTTAATTCAAACATAAGATCATCCATAAAGAAGTGTTTCACCTCCTTAAGAGAAAAACTATATAGAAGTCCCATTGAATGAGTTCCATGCTTATTCCTAAACCAATCACTGGCAAATGGAATGAGATTACGATATTAACAAGGTTTCTAAACCTTGGAACTACTGACATTCAGGGTCGGATAATTCTGTGCTCTAAAGGGCTGTTCCATGCATTGGAGAAAGTTCAGCAGCATTCCTGGCCTCCACCTACTACATGTCAGTAGCATTTCCCACTTACAACAACTGAAAATGTCTCCAGACATTGCCAAATGTCTCCTGCAGGGGCAAAATCACCCCTGGTTGAGAACTGTTGAGTTAGATGAACCATGATATATCCTTAAAACACAAATAAGGGTTATCTTCTCCTAAGAAAGAAGGTAGGAAATAAATGTTGACTAGGCAATCAATAGTAACGAATACAATGTCCAAAACCAAACTTGTTTTCTACTTCCCACCTCCAAAATATACTTCCTCTCTTGAATTTCCATTATTGATTAACATATCACTGTCTAGACACTTGGTGGTCCAAACTAAGAAGCTTGGAGTTATCTTGATACTTCCCTTATTGCCCCTGTCCAGTCGCCAACAGTTCCTATCAATATGGATGCTGAAGCATCTTATAGATCTGTTCTCTTCTCTCATTTCCACTGTCACCTAAATATCTCAATGGTCACCTCCTCACTATGTTTCCTGCCTCATCGGCTTTCCTAAATTTGGAGAGTTATCTTTTAAATAACAAATCTGATCAAATCAATCTCCAACTTAACACCATTGGATGACTCATCATCCACAGAACTGAAATGAACATCTTCAGCCATCATTCAAGGTCCTTACTGATTTATCCCTTGTCTGCTGCAGCAACCTCAACTCCAGCCCCTTCCCTCATCTTATTCTTTAGCTACTCCAGAGCATTACTGTTCTTCAAACCAGACACACCATATGATACACCAGTCACTTTGAATCCTTCCACTTCCCAGGCATTATTAGTGACTTCTATTCTCCTCACGAGAAAATTAATTACTCCAACTGTATTCCTATGGGAATACATAGCATAAGAAAAAAAGCACCAAGAAAAAAAATGTAATTCTCACTGAGGCCCTTAATGTATCATATTACAGCTTTATTCAGTCTGCATGGCTAGATCACGGGCTATTAAAGATGAGGTATTATCTATCTTTATCAACAGTTTCTGGCACAGTGCTTAGAACATAACAGGACAGCTCTAAATGAAGGGCTATTGAAATAAAGGAATTGAACTGATTTCAGTATATGTACCCAAAATTATTATTAAGTCCCAGGGACTAAGTCTAATCACTCAGTTAAAAGTATTGCTAAAAAAAAAATAAAACCACAGGCCCCAATGGTCTCATTTAGACTGAGTTCCTAAACCTGGGCTTAATACCCAATCTAACTGCAGTTTCAGCCTCCCCCAGAAGTTTGGCCTTAACCAGTCAGTCAGGATTTTTTTTTTTTCCATCAGCACCAGTGAGTCTGTTACCTGTGTCCTCTCCATCCCCCAAAGAAAGATGAGGTAATCTGCATGATAAGACAGTTACTTTTTGCCCTAGTGAACAGCATGGTCTGGAACAATCTTTTCTTTTGCTAATAACTTTCTTGCCCCCACCCTCCATCTATAAAAACTTTCCATTCTATACAACTCCTCGGTGGCGTGCCTCTCTACTTGCTAGATGGGATGCTGCTCAATTCATCAATCTTTAATAAAGCCAATTAGATCTTCAAATTTACTTGGCTGAATTTCATTACTTAACATTATCTCTAATAATAGTAAATCCTCTAAAAAATTACTATACCGTATATCTGGACATTCACTTTGTCTGGTCAGGGTGAACAAGCACCTATGGTTATCTGCCAAAACTTGCTGACCCCTCCCGTCCTTTATAAAGGACCTTAACAGCATTAGACTATTGGCCATGGTGCAAGGGAATCACGATTCTGGAATGCGGCTGTCCCAACGACTTCCTCTTTTTGTGCACACATAAAATCAATCTCTTACGCCTATTTAAAGAGATATAATTAGTGCCCCAATAGCACATTACTACATCTCATATCCAAAGCAAAATTTGTACAATAATGTTATAATGTGGCTCTTGTCCCCTCTGTCTCTTAGATTTCTACCTAGCCCCATTTGCCAGGAACAGCCCAGGATCTAGCTCTCATCTCTAATGACCCAAAACTGCTGGAGGCACCAAGAAAAGGGGCAAGAGGTAATCAGAGGGCCTGAGCTGAGCTGAGTGTGGCGTGATTCTATTGCCTTTAACTAACAGTCTGGTGCCCACAAATATGGCCTTAATAAGGTCATGCACTTAAATGTCCCTTTTATTTTCATTTCCTGCTCAATCAGCTGGAATAGAATGAGAGTTGCTGCTAAGTGACTGCTCTACGGAGGAAGCAAATGAGTATCAGTTATGAGCATGTAAAGAGTATAAAATCTGAAAAAGGGTAAAGTGTATTCCCACACTGCGGAACTGGAGGTGCTTTGTAGGGCTGCAAGACTCTACTCCTCCCCCACATCCCATCCTGTTTACGAGTACAAAAGATCAGACTTCTCAGAAAGTCCTGCTTGCATGTAGGCCTTATTGAACAAAAGCGCTACATTTCTACAGGGGAAAAAAAAATTATATTTATGTTTCTCAACAGGATCTGAATTTCTTTTTCTTTATGTGGCCCTTTTCTCTCTCTCTCTCTCTTTTAAGATTTATACAGTCCACTTGACTAATTTTCATCTTATTTAAACTTTAAAGCTAAATGATGTATTTTTCTCTACTTTATAGGTTAAAGCTAAATAATTTGGGTTTTTTTCTTTAAAATTTAATAATTTTCAGGGCACCTGGGTGGCTCAGTCGGTTAAGCGGCTGCCTTCGGCTCAGATCACGATCCCAGGGTCCTGGGATCGAGCCCCAAGTCGGGCTCCATGCTCAGCAGAGAGCCTGCTTCTCCTCCCTCTGCCTGCCGCTCAGCCTACTTGTGCTTTCTCTCTGTCAAATAAATAAATAAAATCTTTAAAAAAATAAAAGAAAATAAAAATTTAATAATTTTCTTCTTTCTGTGGAATAACTCTAATATATAATCTCTCTGAAAAATTTAGATCCCTGCTTGCTCCTCTCTTCAGTATATTTCGCAAACACAGCTCCTCTCAAGCTTCCTATCACCCTTACAGGCCTTTCTAACCACCTCTGTTCAGAAAATGGTTAGGTTTGGGACTCAGTCTCTTGTCGTTCCTTTCCAAATTCTTTTGTCTCATCATAAAATCTACTAGAACTCACTTCCCTGCTATAGCAGTTTGCAAAAATGGCCACAACAACCTATATGCACGCCCTTTGCAATATGACTTTGCCTCCCACTAAGAAGCAGAATCTATCTTCCCCACCTTGAATATGAACTGGTGCTATTAGTGTTGTCAGTGGAAGTGAAAGTATGCCAATTCCAAGAGGATTTGCACACTTCTCCTCACTCTCTTGGAACCCCTCATATCTCTTGGATGAAACCTCAACTAGATCCTGAATGATGGGACACCACCACTAGCAGTGCAAGCCATTCCAGCTGAGGTCATCGTAGAATAGCCAGACCCTCACTGACTTAGCAGCTTATCACAGAAGCATCAGTGAGACCAGCCAAGATCAAAATACCTACCAGCCCAGCTCAGCCGAAACTGTTGACCCACAAAGCTGTGAACCTTAGTAAATGGTTGTTGTTTTATGCCACTAAGTTTTGGGATAATTTGCTACACAGCAAAAGCTAACTAATATAGGGGCTCATACACATTCCTTAACAATCAAGTCTCTTCTCTACCCTGCTACTTTTCTTTTTACATGATAGGCTAAATATTTCTCATCAGGTAGATTACTCTTTCACCTAAACACATATTATAAATTCTTATAGTTCAATGCAAAAAATTTCTTCATTCCCAAAGTATCTGGAAAGGGTGTTCTTAGCCACAGTGATATCAAAGGAGGTATAATATAAAATTTCCCTCAAGAATCAAGCATTTAAGATTATATTAATTCATACAATTTTCAAATCTTTTTCTATTCCTTTTAGGATTATAATCTTCTCTGTGCCAGGTATTATACAAATTATATCTCCTTTCATCTTTTTTTTCCAGTAGGCTCCACGCCCAACATGGGGCTTGAACTCACAATTTTGAGATCAAGAGTCACATGCTCTATTGAACCAGCCAGGTGGCCCTCCTTTCATCTTTTCTATGAGAAAAAAAAGTTAATTCATTTCTTCATATGTTTCATTTCAGAGACTATGCTTCTTCCATTAAATCCTACTGGCTATTTTCACTTTGAGAGTATGTGACGAATGCCCTAATTTCTTAAAAGACTTAGATATTCTAACATTTGTATACATCAACTTGCGGAACTTAAACCAAAATCCTTAAGTTTGTTTACTTGTTCATTCAAGTGGCAGATGCAGCATAAAAATACACATTCTTTGGATTCCACCATGCTCTTAAGCACCAAATCTCAGGGTTTACCTGTGTACTTTGCTGCTTTTTTCCTCTTCTCAGAGGTTGTGACAATAGGCCATGCCACTTTTTCCTACTCCTTTCTATGTGCGCCTTCCTGTGGAACAAATCAGCCATCTTCTCTAAAAAGTTCTTACTTTTCCCAGCCTGCCTTCTAATCTGTGACTGAAATAAACAGAGGAGAAGGAAGAAGGAATGCAAATCAAGACATGAAAACATTCATTAACAGTAAGATGCCAATTTACTCTTGCCTGGGAGATTCATCCCCTGGCCCTTGGTTACACATATTGTAAGCTTTCTGGACAAGGTCTGCTTCTTCCTTTATATTTTGACATGATGGCTATTCAGTAAATAAATGTTGAGGAATAGTAATACAAAAGTGGAAATCATAGCTCACCCCCTCACCCTGGCTTTATGTTGCATTCAAAAGAATTAACTTTTATGGCCTTTAACTTGAACTTTATGTTTTTTCCTTGCTAACGGCTATTAACATTAATATTGCACCACAGAGGAGATTTTTGTTTTTCTTCTGATAGCCATCTTTCAACAAGTCTGGCTGCAAGTAAATGAGATCAGCACTTCAAGAGCCAACTATTGTGTGGCTTATTGTCCGTACTTGCTAAACTTTACTTTCCCCATAGTTTGCCTCCGTTTCTATCGCTGACTCTCTCTTGTAATGAAAATGAATGCCATGATTTAAATGAATGATATGAAATATGATCTATTCTGCCTGCTGGTACACAGTATGTTTCATCTCATTACCACATTCTTAAAGAATAATTAGCATCTCTAGGGCTGAATTGGATATTACATATCCAACGTTTGCAGATACATTTATTCACAATTAGAAAACAGTAATCCTTTCCACACAGTAAGCCTCAGCTGTAAGTTCTACCAGTCCTAAAAATTGAAATTATTCTCTGGGGAACACAGATTGTGTTACTGATGAGTGACCAGCATGCTAGCGGAGCCCAGAAACTTCCCATTTGCAAGTTTATAAAACTGACTCTATGGTTATATCTCTGCATTTCTTCCAAAGTTACTTATACTCCTTAAAACACTTTAAAGTTGGATAATAAAATAAAAGTTGGATAATAAAATAAAACAGTTTTATTTATTTATTCATTTGAGAGAGCAAGAATGAGAGAGAGAGAGAGAGTACATGAGAGGGGGGAAGGTCAGAGGGAGAAGCAGACTCCCTGCTGAGCAGAGACCCCCCCCCCCCCCTGCGGGACTTGATCCTGGGATTCCAGAATCATGACCTGAGCCAAAGGCAGTCGTTTAACCGACTGAGCCACCCAGGTGCCCCGAGAACTAACACTATTTAACAGAAATAGTCAGTTTCAAAATCCACAAGTATTTGCAATATATTCAGATAATCAAGACCAATAATTAGGACATTGCTTAATCTTCTGGAGCGCTTGCTCATACATCTATTATCAATATTTATATGTCAGCTGGATGTGGAAATAGAAACACAGATTTAATGTAAGTATAATGCACTTTAAATTATCTTTACATTTGGACAATTCAGAATTTAAATTTTTTTTTAAAGATTTTATTTATTTATTTGACAGAGAGAGAGCACAAGTAGGCAGAGCAGCAGGCAGAGGGAGAGGGAGAAGCAGGCTCTCTGCTGAGCAGGGAGCCCGATGTGGGACTCGATCCCAAGACCCTGGGATCACGACCTAAGCCGAAGGCAGACGCTTAACGACTGAGCCACCCAGGTGCCCCTAGAATTTAAATATTAATCTAAGCATGCAATTTATTCATTTTCAAATAAATTTAAATTGAAAGTTAATTGCATAAAATCTATCTCACAAAACGTGCTCTTAACAAAAAAATACAGAAAGTTAAATTCAGAGTAGAAAATAGTGTACATTCATGTTTTATCATCAGTCGCTTGGTTTATTTTTTTCTTTTCTTTAAATTCTATTTTTTTCTCAAATCTGCTAGGATTTTATTTTCCTATTCCCTCAAAAAATATTTTCAAGCTCATCTTATTTCTTTAAAGAGAGGATTGTGCTTTATGATCTGACATTTCTAAAACCTTACCCTTTTTATGGGTCTGTTTCGGCAGATGGTTGTTTCTGCTGGTTCTTGTCCTTGGTGCCTGGCTAAATTTTACTGTGATTAACCTATTTTCCTTATGGAACTACTGTGGGCATTCCTGGAGGCCTAGGATTTGCATTTGCTTTTACTAGGCACACACAGGGGCACTACCAGTCCCTGACCACCTTAAACCAAATTCACACCTAGCATTCTTTGAACTGCCTCGCTGAGGTGTATTTAAGCAGCACGGCCTTGAAAACATCAGTGTTTGGCTATAACTTCTCAATGATTTGTTTATTTCATCTTGGTTTGGTTTTTGTGCCCTCTTTTATCCAGCACTAAAGTGAGTCCTCCTGCAGTCCCCTTGGGATTGGAGGGCAGGGAGTTTTCACCCTTGTCCTGAGGGTACAGCCCTTGGGGACTCAGTTTTATGCAGGGAGAATGTTTCCTCTTAAACTCCCAACCATGGGTGGGCCCTGAACTCAAGATGACCAGGTTTTGTAACCTAGAATAATACCTGGCCAATGCCCTCCAGCAGAATGCCTTCAATGCTCCAGCGACCCTTCTGGGTTCTCCTTTACCTCTGAGATTTTGGCTGGGGTTTCCTTATTAGTTTGTAGCTTTTTGGACACTTTTAAGATTCTATATGTGTTCATCTCAGGTTTTTTTAGCTGTTTTCAGTGACGTGACTGGTCTGAGTATCCTATCCCACTATGTTTCCAGAAAGAGAATCCAACCCAGCTTTAATAAGTCTCATTAAAGCAAACTTGTTCCAGGTGTATGAAGCGTCTGCTTTAATTATCTTTTAATTGCAAGTAACAAACACAGTTAAAGCTACCTCAAATAACTGAGGGTAGTTATAAGGGTATGGGTGCACAGGACCCAGAAGCAATTAAACAATCCAAACCACAGAAAGAGGAGGAGCTTTTTACGATGGGCCACATAGAGACAGGAAGAACTGGAAAACCATAGGAGACTGTGGGCCTATGCTCCACCTCAGGGGTTCTCAAACTTCAGAGAGAATCAGAATCGCCTGGGGGACTGCTGAAACAGAATGCTCCTCCCACCGGCAGTTTGTGAAGTAGGGCCTGTGAATGTGCATTTCTACCAAATTTCCAGGTGCTGGGCCGCTGCGGGTCTCTGGACCACCCTTTGAGAACCACTGCTGGACTGCATCATTGCTGAAGAACGAAGGCTCTGAGTTTCACCACTGACATCTCAATCCTAGCTCCCCATCTACTACATGTGTGAAGCTAGACGTGGTCTCTTTCCTCCCCATACCTCACTTTCCTGGCTCAGTGACTCAGATTCCTTACCTGTAAAATAGGTAAACTGGTAGCACCTGCCTCAAAGAGTTTGTTGAGCAGATTAAATGAAATAAAAAGATGTAGAATGCCTAGCATAGTGCCAGTATTTGGCAAGTGCTTGGAAATAGCTATTATTGTTATTCCTGGTCACTCACCTATTTTAAATAAATCATATTTCAGTATTTGTTCTCCTTTTAGCTCTTTGTATATGTCCAATTTTGCTTCCTATTACTTATTTGCTTTTTCTTCTCTCTCTCCTTCTGTCTCTCTCTCTCAGCAACTAAATTTTTGGAATCTGCCTTTGTTCCTCTGTAAATCCTGCCAGCTCTGGACCCCACACTTCACCCTTGTAATTTTCCCTTCGCCCTATATTCATCTCTAGGGTCATCAGTCTATCTCTGGCGGCCCCAGTGCTAGTTCTCAGGCATCTGATACCGTATCTGGTAGCAGCTCTCCCTCACATTTTGTTGTAGAAAATGGAATCTCTCCAGGCCTGATCAATTTACCAGTATCCCTGGGTTTGGGGGCCCAGGTACTCCTCACTCAATGGTGACCTTTGACCAAACAACCTCCCACATGGGGACAGATCTCCTCTGTTCTTTTAACTCTGTTCCTTAACCTTTGGGTTATGATACTGTGCGTGCAAATAAAGAGATAAGTTAACCAAGGGAGAAACTTGTATCATTTGAAGATAAGAAGGAGATGGACAATACCATTAGAGGAAAGAACAAAATTACTTTAAAAGTCTAAAACATTTTGCATAAACATCCTAGGTATTAGAACATCTGGGATCTTGTGGTCTTAGCCAACATCTAAATCTCTTCTACACTAAAAGCTTTCAATTCAGGCTCCTGGTGTATTTTTTCCTTTAGGATATTGTTAACACTTGTATTATCCAGACCAGTGTTAAAATGGATTCACTTAAGGAATATCTTATGCTTATGTCAGTATTGCTGAAATCTATTCGGCTTGTCTTGTTAGACTCTCTGAACTCATCACTAGGAGGGGTAAAATTTCCATTTCCTCTGATTAGTTACTGATAGACTGATAGCATGGCAGCATCTAGTTTCCCTACTTTTTTTGTTTACTCGGAACCAAAACTATGACAACTAAAGTTTGAGGATTAAAAAAACACAAGCACAAATTTCATTCACTTTAATTACATCAGTGTCCACACAAAATCTAAGCACCTTTGCCACAAGTTACAAGGACCCAGATGATGTGCGCTCAAAACATGCCATATACACTCAGGCGTCTCTAAATGAAAGTCTTGCATAACATCTGCAAATCTTTTCCTGCTAAAACTAGAACGTCATTAAAACAAATTACTGCAGTTTTTTTTTCTTTTAAGTGCAGAGACATCTAAAACTTCTCAGAAAAAAAACAAAAACAAAAACAAAAACCCTTTAATAGTGTCAGTTATACCTTTCCAGACAGAACTGAAACACTGGGTAGAGTTTAAGTCTTCCCCTAGAAACAGAGGAAATCATTGTAAAATACTCCTCCCCTCTTTTTTCCCTAGGGCACAAATCACACAAAGTATTCTACATGGAAATTCTGGTCCCATACAGCTGGGAGAGCTGAAATGCCTGCTGTCAGCCTGTCTGTACAGGGTAAGGGGCCAGGAAATTATCCTTTGCACACAATTTTAAAGGTGGAAACCATTTTAAGACATGCCTTCAGATTTACCGCTAATTCTTCCTCTCATGCTAAAACACTTAAATTGAGCATTCTTTTTTTGAGATTAATTATATAAGATTTATGATCTTATTAATAGTAAAGTATTTCTCTCCTAAGACTCCACCTGCCCACTTCATTCTCCTGATCATGTTCTTCAGTTTTTATGTGTCTACAGTTAAAAGCCTCTCTCTCCATGAACCTACTAACTTCATGTTGAAACTCACATATCAGCCAACAAAAACAGCTCGACCACTCAACCTTACCTACCTGACTGCTCCCCAATTTTACCATCTCCTTTTTACCTTTGAGTCTTGAACATGTTTTCTCTCCCCGCCTTCCCCTGTGCCCTGTGCTACCTACCTTTCTCCCCAACTACTCCCCTCCCTCACCCAGGTCTTAACGCAATGTCCCCACTTGGGGAAATGTTTCCTGGCTCCTTGTCCCAGACCCACACCCACCTTCCACTGAAGACCTGATAAATTTATAGACAGTAGGGCAGTGGGAGGATGTAATGACTAGGACCAGGGATTCTGGAAATGAAACATGGATTTAAAAACTTAAAGCTACCATTTACTAGCTGTGAGGTCCTGAGCAGGAAAATTTCATCTTTCTGAAGCTCCAATTCCTCATACATAAAATATAAATAATATTAACACTTTATAGAGTTGTTGTGAGGATTAAACCTGTTAATGCATATAAAGCACTAAAAATAGTGTGTGATGCACAGTAACTATTCAATTAGCATTAGTTATTAGTAATATTTCCACAAAATCTGGATTTCCTACAAACTATTATATGATGTTTTATATTATTGTCATACTATAATTCTTATTTTCTTAACATGACGCTCCAAACGTTATCAGCTCTTTAAGGAAAAGGATCTTTTTTTTTTTTTTTAAGATTCCATTTATTTATTTGAGAGAGAGAGAATGAGAGATAGAGAGCACGAGAGGGAAGAGGGTCACAGGGAGAAGCAGACTCCCCGCCGAGCAGGGAGCCCGATGCGGGACTCGATCCCGGGACTCCAGGATCATGACCTGAGCCGAAGGCAGTCACCCAACCAACTGAGCCACCCAGGCGCCCTAAGGAAAAGGATCTTGTCTGGCTTGTTAACTGTTGCATTCTAAGCACCACATATTTGTACAAGGCATAGAATACTCACTCAACAAGCATTTATGGATCAATGAATAAGTGAATTATTGTCAGAAAACGAATCTGCCTCCAAGCCATGAGTACCATCCTCCATTTTAGGGGATTGTCACTGTATCCCTAGAAACCCAAGTCCTCTGCTAACAACTCAGGGGCTTCCCTGTCTAGAAGTACTCCCTGGCTTCTCTCACACTCAGGTCCACTGTGTATTATCTTTCAGGTTTTGGACTTGAGTTGGCTATTGGAATATTCTATCTAACTTGCTGATCTTGCTCCTGGATTTAACTACTTAATTCTTAGACTTAGTGGATATCTGGACTTGCTTGTTTCCTAGACTGTTTATCAGACTTTGTATTCTAGCTGTACATACAAAATATCTGCCATGGGTAACCATTTCCTCACATCTAATCTCTATCTTATTCCCACCTATAACTGAGGAAATTGATAATACAGCACCTCAAAATATGACTTTGTTCACCAACTAGGTAGCTCTAAAGAAAAGAATTATCTGTTCTGTATCAACTAGAATTATATTATTTGTTACTTTCACATTATTATGGTACAGTGACAACTGGTTTTATTAATAATGCTTTAATTAAATACATTCAGTATCAGTCTACTCCTCTGAGTTTTATTACTTGCAATGTTTAAAAATCTTCTATATTCATAATCCCATGACATATAACAGAAAGTGTTTCATACGAACAAAATCATGGGATGATACTGGTGGGTTATATACAAGTCCATATCAAGGGTACTAAAACAGTATTATTTCATCTGGTCATTGAAAAACATGCATTGAATTCCTACTATATTTCCATGTCTTAAAATAAAGGATAAATATATAAAGATGAATATTCCATGCCTTTAAAAGCTCACAAGTTAGTGGATTTAAGTTTCAGTAAAAGTATTCCTTAGCATTTGAAATAAAACCATTGTTTTCCAATTTTGCTCATCACCCAAAAAATGGTGCTGTCATGACTTGAAGGATAGCTGTTCAAATCATCTCTTTTGAAGTATCTTGTTTTCGTTAAATCTCCCTAAATATATATACAACATATTCAAAAGAACTTTCTTTCCTCATGACACTTCATTTTTAGGTCAGGATTGAGTCTAACATAATAACCAATTTATTATAATACCCTGGTCTTAACATTCCAGGAAACATCCTAGGAAAGGAAGGAAGGAAAGCAAAGTTCAACATCCACGGAACCGATCCTTCCACAATTCTCCTCATCTGTACAGTGCACTCACATTACTGCTACGGTTAAAACAGTGAAAGTGTATTCATAGGGCAAGAAGGAGCTAGGGGAAAGGACAAGATTCTCAAGTGTTTATAATCCTACATAGACAGTACAAATAAAAACGGTTCTGGTCAAGTTATGCTTACATGTCTACATTTTTCTTCCAATATAGCTATAGCCTACAAGGAACAGATGTAATTTGTGCTACTAAATCTCTAACCATGGCCCTCAGTAATGTCTCTGCTGTTTTGTCTACTGATACAGTTCCAAAAAACACTTCTGGGTTAGTCTGGAGTTGTGGCTTTAGAAACAGGAAACCTGAGTTTGAATCCCACCTCCACCATCTGTGGAGTGGACAAGCTGTGATCTTCATCTACAAAATGGCAGAAATAACAGCTACTTCACAGATCTAGGGATTTTTTTTTTAAAAAGCTACATGAAGGGTGCCTGGGTGGCTCAGTCGGTTAAGCGACAGCCTTCGGCTCAGGTCACGATCCCAGGGTCCTGGGATCGAGTCCCGCATCAGGCTCCTTGCTCAGCGGGGAGCCTGCTTCTCCCTCCTGCTCTGCCTGCCCCTCTCCCTGCTTGTGGGTGCTCTCTCTTTCTGTCAAATAAGTAAATATTCTTTTTAAAAAGCTACATGAAGATGCCTACCAAATTTTATTCTCTACTGAGTCAAAAATTAATTTTTAAAAAAGGAGAAGAAGGAAGATTAATACAATGGAAAGGTTTTTTAAATCATGAATGTTGTCAAGCATGGAAATTGTAACTCTCTGGTTTCAAAAGTAGAACAGCTATTAACATTCAAAGAATAAAATCAAGCTATGAACTGGTAATTTGCTTGAGATGCTATGTATAAATGAATAAAGAATGAATTAATTTTACAAACCTAACAGGGCTGAGAAAGAGTGTGGTATGTGGACAGCATCCCTAGAGAATGTATATATCTTCCAACAAGCCTAGCTACAGTCCGAAAGCCACAACTATCAAAGGGTGCTGAGAAGTGACAGTGAGCCAGACCATAGCCATATTCAGGATTCCTCTTCTATCAGTGTTTTAAATAAGGATGATTTTACTGTTTGTAACTGATTCATCAGTTCAACTATTTATTAAACATTCACCCTCCAAATCTGCCTTCCAGCACTGTACAGTCTAGTAGAGGATACATTACAATATCCATAAGTAAACAAATGCAAAGAATAATGTGATGCATATAGTAAGTAATGCAAATGAAATACAATAGGGACTCCAAGGAGAAAAGAATTACTTCAGTGGGAGTACTCTGAAAAGACTTCATGAAGAAAATAATATTGATTCATTCACTCATACATTAAGCAAATGTACTTTGGCATTTTCCCTTATACCAGATACTACTTAAGAACTCAGAAACATATCCATGATCAGGATAGATGAAACGTACACTCTTAGAACAAGGAAACAACAAATAAGCATACACATGTAGACATATATGATAATTTTGGATAATGGCAATTGGTTTCAAACAAATTAAAATAGGGAAATCTGATGGAGGACAAATTGGGACAGGAAGAAGCAACTTCAGATAAAGCAGGCAAGAAAGACCCCTCTGGTTCTAGCATTTGAGCTGAGAACTGAAGACATTCTTGGCACAGAAAATAGGAAGCGCAAAAGCCTTGAAATGAGAATGAGCTGAGGATAACAGAAGGTTCATAAAAAGCTGGAATAAATGGAGAGGGGAAGGGTAGGAGAAAAATGCAAAGAGAGATACTCAGGGGCCAGATCGCATAGGGCCTCAAAGGTGACAGGAAGAAATTCACATTTTATTTAAAATCTATGGGGGAAAAGGGGAAATAAAATAAAATCTAGGGGAAGCTGCAGAAAGTTTTCTAATGTTACTTATTTCCATTTTTAAAAGATTACCATGGCTATTGCGTGGATAGAGGCAAGATCAGCAGCAAGAAATCTCCCGCAGAAGTTGAGAGAGAGGACGCTGGTAGTGGTGACTATAACGGGCAGATCCAGACTGTATTTTGGAATCGGAATAAAACATGTTCAATAAAAGTGTGTGGGTGGGTGTGGGTGTATAAAACTGTTTCACCTAACCATTTCAAATACTGGCAGCAAAAAAGGACAACGAAAAGAGAGAAAAGTAGAAAGAAATTCACATGTCTTGGTCCCCTGCTATGCCTAGGTACTTTAATCTTAATTTTTTAAATTGAATCCTCACAATTGCAGAAGTAAATATTGGTATCACACCTTCCTTTTTTTTTTTTCCTGAGATAAAAAAAAGTGTCATTTATGACCCAGTATCTCTGTAGGGTTATGAGAAAGGCAGGAGTAAAGACAATGGCAGAAGAGGTATGCACAGGAAACCGGACGTCTCTGACTGAAGAATGAACATTTAAAAGGGAATAGTAAGAAACTAAAATGTCTATTGCCCTTCACAATTCTCTCTTCTCCCAGAATTTCACCACTGGATGCCCTACAAAAATCCTGGCTTAAAGTATCTCTCCAGGCTCCATCACCCAAAGCCACTCACACTGTCTTGTTAACTTCCACTGACAAACCTTCATCTGGACAGCATTTCCTGTCCCGCTGATGGATCTGATATTCTAGAAGTGCCGTGCTTTCGGAGGCTGCTGAACAGGAGATAACAATTTTGGTCTGTGTTTGCTTTGCTCATGGGTAGCCCCTTCATTCCCATTCCTGTCTCCCTGGAACCCCACCAGCCCCAGAGAATAATGGGGTTCCCCATCTCCTCTAGTTCTCATCAGGTATGGCTACCCTGGCCTGCCACAGTCCTCAGACTATTCCTGAACTCCAGGTGTGGTCATCAGAGCAGCTGTGATTTCCTCTGCCAGCTGATAAGGCAATACTTGTGGCTTTACACCCTAGGTTTCCTGGCCTCATCCAGGAATGTCCAAGTAGCACATGATGGTCTCACAGTGGCAAAGCTTGAGTTCTTACCCCAGCACTGTACCCTGAAGCTTGGCAGCACCCTCCAGTGGAAAACCAATGAAATACAGCCTGAGACAGGTTTTGGCCGGTTGTGATGCTGTTTGGCAGAGACACTCCTCCTGAACAACCTCCTGAGTTGGCCTTAGGTCAAGCTGCCTGATGCACGGGATGTGCCATTTTCTACTCTCCACAAAGGTACGTGGATTAGGTAGGGGCCCTACATTAAAAGGGATACTAAAAACTAGTAAGTCCAGCAATTAAATATTATAATAATTTTATATGCACACATCATAGCATTACAACAAAGAGAGTAAAGACTGGTCAAAGTACCAGGAGAAAAACACAGATCCTCTGAGGGATTTCAACATACCTCTATCTTAAATGGACAGGGCAAGCACATAAAAGTAATTGGAAATATAGATTTGAACAACAGCATTTTAGCCATATTCTATAGCACTTAATATGTGCCAGGCACTGTCCTAAACATTTTATATATTAATCAATTTAACCCTGACCACAACCCCTATTAGCCCAGTTGCATAGAGCTAGTAAGTAGCAGAGGCAGGACTGAAATCCAGGAAGTCTACTCCAGTTGCATAGAGCTAGTAAGTAGGAGAGGCAGGACTGAAATCCAGGAAGTCTACTCCAGAATCTGTATCCTAACCACCATGTTATATTGCCTCTCTATGCAACAATAAGTTTATCTAAAATATATGTAAAAAATCACATATCCACCATGTGGTGCCTGGGTGGCTCAGTCGGTTGAGCACCGACTCTTGATTTCAGCTCAGGTCATGATCTCAGAGTTGTGGGATAGAGCCCAGCATCAGGCTCCATGCTTAGCATGAAGTCAGCTTGAGGTTCTCCCTCTCCCTCGCCCAGCTCTCTCTCTCTAAAATAAATAGAAATCTTTTTTAAAAAATCATATAGCCAAAAAACAGAGAATACTCTTGATTTTCAAACATACTCAAATATAATAACTGACCAGTTTCACAAAAGAAGTCTCAACAACTTTTTAAATAGAAAAAAAAGGAAAAAAATATGTTCAGAAAAACTAAAAACCACCCTCTTAAGTAAGAGATGGTTATGCACCAAAAACAATAAAATACCTAGGAATAAACTTAACCAAGAAAGTAAAAGACCTGTATTCTGACAACTAGAAAACACTGATAAAAGAAATTAGAGATGACATAAACAAATGGAAAGATATTCATTCCATGCTCATGAACCAGAAGAACAAATGTTGTTAAAATGTCCATACTACCCAAAGCATTCTATAAATTTAATGCAAACCCTATCAAAATACCAAAAGCATTTTTCACAGAATTAGAGCAAATAATCCTAAAATTTTCAGGGAACTACAAAAGACCCCCAAAGAGCCAAAACAGTCTTGAAACAAAACAAAGTTAGAGATATCACAATTCCAGATTTCAAGTTATACTACAAAGCTATAGTAATCAAAACAGCATAGTACTGGTACAAAAATAGAACACAGGTCAATGGAATAGGATAGAAAGCCCAGAAACAAATCCATGATTACACAGTCAATTAATCTTCAACAAAAGAAGCAGATGTATGAATTCAAGTTAAAAGCCTTAAATATCTCTATTATAAATGAGAGGTAAAAATAAACATTTAAGTTTAGAAATTAAAAGGGACAACAGAACAAAACTAAGGCCAGTAGAAGCTAAGAAGTAATTAAGATAGGACCACAAATTAACAAAACAAAAACAAAAAAATTGGAGATGATCAAAAAACCAGAGCCTGTTTCCTTGAAATAGAAAAACTGATCTAAACTGATCATGAGGAAAAGAGAAGTCATAAGTAAATAATACTGGAAATGAAAACTGAGTCATTGGTATACATACAGTATAATGTAGTTAAACTTTATTTCATCTTTATCTTGATTATAATTTCAATGGAAAAAATTAGCTTAACCATCAAATATAATTATTTTAGAGGGTTTTTTAATGAGGTTTTTTTTAGATTAAAAAAATTATTGTATATCCTAGTTTTCTAAGAGCTATGTTTCCTTGTTTGAAAATGAATGCATATATAACATTTGATATATATCAAATGAATCTATTGAGATGATCATATGATTCTTCTTTTATGTACTAATATAATAAGTTATAATGATTTACTTTCTAGTGTTAAACTAATCTTTTTCATCTTGGCATTAAAAACAACCTGGTCATTACATAAGTTTCTTTTTATATATTGCTAGATTGATTTGTTAATATCCATTTGGAATTTTTGCATCTAGACTTATGAGGGAAGTTGACCTAAATTTTTCTTTCTTATATTATCCATATTAGTTATTTGGTACAAGGGTTATCCAGCCTCATGAAAAATGTTCCCTTTTTTCCTATTGCCAGAAAGTAGTTCTGTAAAATTGTTATTTTTCCTTGAATAGTTAGTAAAGCTCTCCTGAGAAATCATCTAGGCCTAGAGTTTTCTTTGTAGGCAAATATTTTACTATGAAGAAAATATTTTTTTTTTAAGTGGGAGAAATCTGGACATGGGAAAAAACAGAGAGGCAAGGAAAAGCATTAAGATATGAGAAGTGGCAGACTAAGCTGACATGGAAGACATTCCCCCTACAAAACAGGAATGCTGGATAAAATATAAAGTTTCCTTTCTAATATAAGAGCCAAACTCAAATGATAAAAATAATGAGAAATCTTCCAGTAACCTAAAATAAAAAGGAAACTCAAACCAAAATTAAACTTCTGTTGTTACCATGGCAGCAAAAGAGGGTATCAGATCCTGATATAGGGTTTGGCTGCTAAAATTTTAATGTCCTATAGGTACAGTTTTCTTGGTATCAGCCTCTTTTGGATCAGAGATCTACAACAGAGTACCCTGCTTAAAGCTCAGCCCTACCAGTGAAACACAGAACAGGAAATTCCTCCCACTAATCTAGAAAATTGGCAAGAAAACTTGCCATCTATCCAGGTCTCTAATGGGGGGGAATAAATCTCCTGAGAGAAACTGAAATCCTAAACCAGAAACATACAAGGGCTAGTAGGAGTTGTACCAGCTCTATGGTACAAGAATCCAAAGCCAAAAAAAATTAGCCCACAAACTAACTTTAGGACCACAACAAAAGCAAATGAAAACCTCTCTGTAAACACCAGTAGTGCACAATCCGGGGTACACTAGACTCCCTGCTAAAGATGCATTCACAGTCAACAATTAGCAACCAGACAAGGAAACAAACCACAATGAGGGAGAGTCAAATACACCAAATACTTGGGAGAATTTGTGCCACTCTAAGAGGTAGAAATAATACAACATTAAAGAGACTATAATACTGAAGAGCATATGATACAAAATAAAATAGACAGATTTGAAAAAGAACCAAATGAAACTTCTGGAAATAAAAAACTATGGTTATTGAAAATGAAAACTCAATGGATGACTTCAAGAGTGGATTAAATAGAGCTGAAGTGAACTGTACGCAAAATTTGAGGAAGTCACCAAGAATGCACCAAAGAGAGAAAAAGAAATGGAAAATATGAAAGAAAGATAAAGAGGCTTGGTGAATAGAATGAAAAGATCAAAAGTACACTCAATAGGATTTTATAAAGAGGACATTACAGAATAAAGAGAGGAAATATTTGAAAGGTAAGAATTATCCAAAATTGGATACAAACTTAAGTCCTCAGGTTAGAGAGGCAAACCAGGTTTCAGGCAGAAAAAACAAAATCAAATCCATGCTTAGACACTAAATAAGGAACTGCAGAAACAGAAAAGCAAAGAGATCATCTTAAAATAACCAGAAAGAAAAGACAGCTTAATTAAAAAGGAATGACAAATTGACAGAAGACTTCTCATCAACAACAAAAGAAGTCAGGAAACAATAAAAGATTATCTTCAATGGGCTAAGTTAGATACAAAATTCTATACTAACTGAACTAGTAATCACAAATTAAGATGCTATACATAAATTCTAAAAAAAAAAAAAAAAAAAGACCGAAAGGATTTCCTACTGTTGAAGGAAGTCATGGAGAGCAGGTGACTACAGGTTGAAATGCAAGGTGGAGGCTTTTCACCTTTTCCCTGTCCTGGGAATGTACATTTGGCCCACTTTGAAGAGCTACTTCAAAGATGAAGCCTTTAGGGCGCCTGGGTGGCTCAGTTGGTTAAGCGACTGTCTTTGGCTCAGGTCATGATCCTGGAGTCCCAGGATCGAGTCCCACATCGGGCTCCCTGCTCAGCAGGGAGTCTGCTTCTCCCTCTGACCCTCCCCCTCTCATGCTCTCTATCTCATTCTCTCAAATAAATAAATAAAACCTTAAGAAAAAAGTAACAAAGATGAAGCCTTTAGAGAATAATGTGTTATTGAGACCATCCAAACTGTACACATGACTGAACCCCATTAAGGCTTCTATATAAACTCTTAAGATTCTGGGGGCCAGGTGTAGAGGACTAATCATGCTGCTGCCCAAAACAAGCGTCATAAGCTCCCTTGGCTTATTAAACCTGCCACCTACCAATCTGGAGTAGCCTGCCTCTTTCTTTAGTCTTTCCTTGCTTGCTGTGTATGGGAGCCAGTTCAGAATTTTACTCGGGAAACTCCTGAGGCTGCAAACCAACACCCACTTATATATATAATTCCTGAAACCTACTGAAGAATGTAAAGAAAGTAAGAAAGAGTGGAAAAAAACATGTAAGAATCCAAAATGGAGTGGGAAGCTAGAAGTAACAAGGAATAAAGAAATTAGTAAACAAGTCAAACCTATATAGACATTGACTATATAAACAAAAATGACTCATTGGGGTTTAAAAACAGGATGGATCTAATAAACCAGTTAATACTATGGAGGGTAGGCAGAAGATGATCAGAATAAAACATTTCAAGGCTTTTGTATTAACAGGAACATAGACACTGATCAACTTCATTAAGTCAACAAATTAAGAGTAGTGGTGAAAAGAGAGAAACATAATCTATAATTACCAAACTAATAGCATAATAATTCAATTTTATAGCAGGAAAAGGGGGGGCAGGATTAACAAAAATCACAGTAAATGGAAAACACAAAATAAGATAATAAAAATAAGTCCAAATATATAAATAATCACAATAAAAGTACAGGATTAAACTTGACTATTAAAATAGTTTGAAAATAAGAAAAGTATAAAAGATATATATCAAAAATAACAACCAAATATGGAACAGCATTATTAATACCAAGCAAAATGTATTTACAGGCAAAAGTATTAGAAATAAAGATGACCATATATTTAATGTTAAAATGGACAATTCACTAAGAACAGAACAATCCTGAGCCAGTTCACACCTAACAACATGTCCTTAAAAACAAAAACTAGGGGCACCTGGGTGGCTCAGTCGTTAAGCGTCTGCCTTTGGCTCAGGTCATGATCCCGGGGTCCTGGGATCGAGCCCCACGTCAGGCTCCCTGCTTCCCCGCGGGAAGCCTGCTTCTCCCTCTCCCTCTCCCTCTCCCCCTGCCTCTCCCACTACGTGTGCTCTCTCTATCTCAAATGAATAAATAAAATCTTTAAAAAAAAAAAAAAAACTAACTGGAGTTATAAGGAGAATTAACAAAACCACAATCACAATGGAAAACTTTAATATAACTCATTCAAAAACTGATAGATCAATTGGGCAAGAACTAATAAAGAGACAGGATTTGTGAATAACATAATTAAGTCTGATCTTATGGACAAATATTGAAGGTTTGCACTCAACAATTAAAGAATTTCAAGTACACATGGAACATTTACAAAAATTCACCCTTTCATTCAATAACTATGTATTAAGTGCCTTTTATGTCAGGGAGCCTTCTTTGTTAGGCTCTGGGGAATTCAGTCATGAAAATTAAGTCTGGCCTCATGGAGTTTATACTGAGTGGAGGAGCTAGACCTCAAATAAATGGATTCACGTCATCTCTGACGTCAAGCAGGACTAAGTCTATAAAAAGAAAAATAAAGCAGGTTGACAGGACAGAGTCGTATGGGGAGCTATGTTAGATTGGTGGACAGGGAAGGCCTGTCTGAGGGGGTAACCTTGAGCCAAGAGCTTTATGAATTGATGATATAAGTCAATCAAGATTTTGGGGAAAGAAGGAACAGCAAGAACGATGGTTCTGGAGAGGGTGTGTGCCTGGCTTGTAAGAATTAATAAAGATGCCAATATGCTAAAAATGAAGTGAATAAGGAGGAGGTCAGAAAGGGGAGTAGAGAATAATATGAGCTGCCTTTCATTTTAAAAGCTCCTCTGGCAGCTCTGGACAGAATAACAAGGAGACCAGTTACAGTGACTCAGTGTTTGGGGTTAATGTAGAGCATGAAATCATCCATAATACCTGGCTTGCTAAAATGTAACACAGAGGCCGCTGAGGGCAGGGAAGGTTTTGGAGAAGGGCATAGGTCCCTGGAATGCCGAGGCTTGCGAGACCACTCTGCCAGGGGAATTGCCTTCCCCAAAGCTTTCTTAGCCCAAACAGCCACCGCTCTGTGATCTAAGAGATGTATGCATTGTCCCCTAGGCTATGTTTAGCAGCCAGTAGAACAGGCAGATTAGCATATCCTATCTTTTCCATAAACAGATCCTCCTAGTTCCACTAAGACCCCTTGTCACACATCACATGCTTGAGAAAGAGTAATCAAGATTTATGATTATCCTGAAGGACCAATAAAGGTGAGAGCAAAGAACAGCAAAGGGTCTTCCTCTCTGAGCGCTGACTCCCTTGCCTTCTCCTCTCTTTCACAGCAAAGTCTGGAGTCATCTTTCATCCATTGGTACAAGGATTGCTGGGCATTCCCAGCAACTCGAGGTAGATAGGATAAGTAGCGGTCAAACTAAGACTTGAAGACAGAGCCAAAAGAATTTGCAGAGTGACTGGATGTGGGGTTTAAAAGAGATGAGTCCAGAATGACTCCAAGGGTGTTGTCTGAAACAGCTGTGAGAAAATGGTAGTACCCTTGCTGAGTTGGGGAACACAGGAAAAGATGCATGTGGTGTGGGAAGGGGGTGCTCATAAATGTGAGATACCCCTGGGAGATGCCCCAGTGAACATTTAAGAGGTGGTAGGTTCCTCCTGTTCCAATTCTGCATTAGTGTTGTCGGCCTGGAATCTCTGGGTATTTACTGTTGCAATTTTTCAAATTGTCATGGAAAAGAAAATGCTCAATCTGTTTCCTGTCATAGAATTAATTCTACACTCAATAATTCTACCCATCTAAAGGACTTTTCCAAGGAAAGTTAAGCTAACATTTGGTGAATACCTATTACTAAGTCCTTTCACAAATACCATCTCATTTAAACATAAATATTCCCCTTTGTGTTACGGTGGGTGAGACAATCGTGCACATCTATTCACAGCTCCACATCCAATGACATCGTGTAGTAGTTTGAAATTGGCCCTGGCAGAATATTTACACCATGGCAATTGTCAAATGCCACAAATAAGAACCCCTCCCCACCCCCAGCGCCAGAGCCAGTGGTTTACCATTTAACAGCACACTAGTGATTACATCCTTATTTTCGACAGAAGGAAACAAGTTCTAAGAGGTCAAAGGACCTGTCCAGTTACAAAGCCAGCACCCAGGTGTTTTGACTCTATGTTAAGTGTTACTTCCTTTGAAAACTCCTCTTGAGTCCTGACTTTATGTCAGGCTTCATATCAAATGTTTTAGTGCATTTTCCTCTCTAATTCTCACAACTCGACAAGGAAGTATGACTGTTACTCTCACTTTAATGGTAAGGAGACTAAGGCTTTGAGAACTTAGTAACTTAACTAACAATCAAACACTGGTCTATTTGATTTTAGAATCCATTCACTCAAAATCTATAAATTCTGTCTAACTCGACCAGATTTTACTTTGTCAAGATAAATCAAGTCAATCGTTGGGGTGCCTGGGTGGCCCAGTCGTTAAGCGTCTGCCTTTGGCTCAGGTCATGATCCCAGGGTCCTAGGATCGAGCCCCGCATCGGGCTCCCTGGTCTACGGGAAGCCTGCTTCTCCCTCTCCCACTCCCCCTGCTGTGTTCCCTCTCTCGCTGTGTCTCTCTCTGTCAAATAAAATCTTAAAAAAAAAAAAGATAAATCAAGTCAACTGTTAATTTCTTTTATAATGTAGAAGAAAAAAGCAGTGAAGTTATCAAAGGCATAAATTAAGTCCATAAAACATACAATAAATGTAAAAGGGGACGTCAATATTGAATGACACTTTTCCAATAATCCAGGAAAATTCCTTGGAAGAGGTAAAATTTTGAAAAATCTTTTAATTAGACAAATGGAAATGTTTGGCACACGGGGAGACATTCCAACATAGGGTGTGGCTTAGGAGAAAACTTAAAGGCAAAAGTGTGATCATCTGATCCAGCGGGTGTTGAACACATTCACCTAAGAAGAGCAGAGAAGACCCTCTGGGGAATACGAAACAATAGAAATGAGGTTTTTCTGTGTGCTCTGGCAAAGGGCTTTGAAGTAAAAATAAGAACTCAACAAAAAACAAAACAGATTTCACTTTGAATCTTAAAAATTGATATTCTAGGTGCTACAATATCTTTTTAGAATTTTGTTCTCTACTGCTTCATGAAATAACGTGTTGTCTCAACCTTCTACCTGGTTAAAAAAAAAATTAAAGAACAAGAGCCATCTCATAAATTTATTTCTTTCCATCACCCATAAGTCTCATTTAACCAGCCTCCCCCGGTCAGATCTTGGCAAGAACAGCTACCACTGCCCTGAGGCATTTTCAGTCGTAATCAGAGTTCCTTCCAGCCAGGGAACTTCAAGGAACTCCTCCCACCTGCTATAAAACAGTGCTTAAAGGTAAGCTCTTAGAGATCTGGTGCTGTGGAAAAACTGCTCCAATTAGTGCGTTTGAAGTTTCCAAGAAAAGAAACCTAGAGGTATACAAACTTAAAATACTTTGGAACCCACACATAATCCTCAGAATTCCTAGCTCCTATATAATTTTCCCCGTTTCAAAATTAAATGTCTCAACATCTCCAAAAAAAAATCAATAAAGCTTAATTAAATGTTTTCAGAGTAAATTATCTCAAGTATTAAATGATTTAAGAGTAAAATGCAGAGACTTTAAAAAAAAATTCAAATTTTTTTAAGGAATTAAACAGCACCCCAACATATTAATGCCCCTCTCCATAATTCCCAATGAGAACCCCATTCCTATCCAAAAAGAGATCAGAGCTTAGAGTCCATGGTACTCCCTGATACAAACACTGTTATCAGAAATTTCTAGAACAGGGGCGCCTGGGTGGCTCAGTTGGTTAAGCGACTGCCTTCGGCTCAGGTCGTGATCCTGGAGTCCCTGGATCAAGTCCCGCATCGGGCTCCCTGCTCAGTGAGGAGCCTGCTTCTCCCTCTAACCCTCCCTCCTCTCATGTACTCTCTCTCTCTCTCATTCTCGCTCTCTCAAATAAATAAATAAATCTTAAAAAAAAAAAGAAATTTCTAGAACAAACTGACTCATAAGAGTTAAGGACTTTTGTTTTCTTAATGTTAATTACTGAGTGGTCTCAGTATGGGTTGAATTGTGTCCCAGCAAAATTCATGTTAAAGTCCTATTCCCTAGCACCTCAAAATGTGACCTTATTTGGAAATAAGGTTATAAAAGATGTAGTTAGTTAAGATGAGATCATACAGGAGTAGGGTGGGCCAATAATCCAATATGATGTCCTTATAAAAAAGGGAAATTTCACACAGGGAGACCACCCTGTGAACATGAAGGCAGAGATCAGTGCATCTATAAGCCAAGGAACACCAAAGATTGCCAGCAAAGCACCATAACCTAGGGAGGCATGGAACAGATTCTCTCTCACAGCCCTCAGAAGGAAACAACCCTGCCAACACCTTGATTTCAGACTTTCAGCCTCCAGAACCTTGAGGCAATAAATTTCTGTTGTTTAAGCCACCCAATTTGTGGTACTTTGTTATTGCAGCCTTAGCAGATGAACACAGTGGTCCCTTTGCCACGCTTTCTTGGGCAAACTCCCTCAATCTCATACATTTCTCAAAATAAAAGAAGGTGGCAAAAAAATAATTTTTAGAAAGCTATTCTTTTTCAGGAGATTTTGTACATTTGTGAGAGTTCATATCATATAAGCCTCAGTTGTCTTATATGTAAAATAAGATAACATCTATCACTCAAGAGTTTTTGTGAGCCTTAAATGAGAAAAAGCATGGAATGTATCTAGTTCAGTGTCTGGTCCATAGTCATGACTCAAAAAAGTAAAATGGTGGCTGTTCTTATTAGAAATAAAAATTATGCTACTATGCCTGTGTCAATAAGACGTGTGAGATGAGATGTTTCATCAGGAGTCCCTACCAGCCACACTGCCCTCAGAGTTGCCAACAGCTAACTTCATTAGGCTCCGACTCTCCCAACCCTGACCTGGTATCTTAAATTTATATACAAGCCTTGGTTAGACTTTGCAACCAGGGTATCCACCCTGCTTTATGTCACAATTGTCTGTGGTCGCTGCCCCAAATACAAACCATTCCTCTTCTCACTTCCTCTGTTTCCTCTCTTGACCCATTCCTTCACCATCCTATGCCCTCACAAATCCCATAACCTCCCAACTCATCTTCCCACACAGCTCTCCATCTACCTCCCACTTTAGCTGAAACAGGGTTGTCTTTGGATGGCACCACCTCCCGACAGTCCTCCCTAGCCGGGTCTGCTCATTCTCCAAAACCTCAGATACACCACGGACAGGAGGTGGGTGCAGACCCATTCCCAGTCCACTATTTCTCTACTTTCAGAGAAAACACCTGCCATTTTGGGGTGCATGTCACCTATGACACCCTCTAACCCTCCTCATCATTGTCAACGGTCACCTGGAGACTACTCAATAATTCTTATTAAATAAAAATTTGATGCCTGACTTACTATCATCCTCACCATTTTAAGCGCTATTATTATCTGGGTTACTTTAACAACCACCTTCAACTCTGCAGACTCAAGGTCTTTGATCTCAGTCCCACAATCTTCATTCTAGTCAAAACTTCCTTTGCTATGCAAGCTATGATCAATCACTCTGGTTATTCTTACCAATGACCTCAGCTTCCTTGTCATATTGTCCTTCACAGCATAATCTCAACTTTTGTCAGTCCAATATATCCAGATCTGACTCTATGCTCTGTCACTTCAGTCTTTCTCTTATCAATATCCTTCTCAACCATATCCTATTTCTTTAGTCACATCTGCTCAACAAAATCCCAGTCCTGGATCAAACCAATGGTCAACCTCAGCAGTTATGCCCAAACTGCTGAGAGCTGCTAAAGAAATCACATAGCTAGGCAGTGTTCAAGCATTATAAATTCATCTTCTGAACCACAACTCATCCTGAGAAACAATCTATATGTCCCTATAGTCACCTTCTACCTCCAAAATTCCATTATTCTTCTAAAATCCTTTATTTATCCTCTGCCACTTCCCTCCTCTCATCAAATGACTATCTGTTCTATTTCTTTGAGTGAAAAGAGTCCATTGAACAAGAAGTGACCTAAGATCCTGCATCTGTACCTACCAGCTCATCCATGACCATGCCTGTCTGTGATCTGTTTCTCTTCTATCACACTAAAGAACTGAAGGTCTTCTCCTACCAACAACCAATCCCGCTACTTTGAATCCCATCTCCACTTGCTTCCTCAAAGTCCTGGTGTCATCAGTTACCTGTACTCTCTGGCATTTTCCATCTCTTCTACTCTACTGACTCTTTTCCAGCAGTACTTAAGCATTCTCTCCTTTCTCCCCTCTAAAAAAAAAAAAAAAAGTTCTTTCTCAAAACTAAGTCCCAATAACTAATGTTTACTGAGAATTTACTGTGTGCAAAGGGTTGTGTTAAGTTTGAGACATCTATTATTTCAATCCTCACATTCTCACAATTCCTAGTTACTGAAACTGAAGCACAAAGAAGTTAAAATCATACAACAAGTAATTGATGGAGCCAGGCTTCCGACCCAAGCATCAGATTCCACAGCCCATGCTTTTAACCACAACGTTAGTTTTCACAAAATAGACTGCATTTGCTAGCACCATTTTCTTACCCATTTCAGCCTCATGGCTCCATAACCCCAATGAACTGTCCACTTCAGCCTGTCAGTTTAGCCTTTATTTTCTGTAACCTTATAAGTGGACAGAATTAGCAACTTCTGCTTAAAACTAATTACCTCTTAGATTTCCAAATGCTGCCCACTCAAGTTTCTCTTCCTATTTTCCTGGACTCTCTTTTCCAGAATCCTTTATGAACTTGCCTTCTTCTGTCTTTTAAATGTTTGTGTTCTCCATAGTTCTACCCTGTCTTCTTTCTTTTCTCAGTGTACACACTCTCCTTGGATGATCTCATTTATTCCAATGGCTTCAACTGTCATCTATATAAGTTTCAAGTGGACAGAACAGCTACTTGGCACTATTCATACTAACAGTGACAGTTGGAGATGCTTGAGGAATGATACCTGGAGACAGGCCACCCAAACAGACCCACACAGGGAGACATTTACTTTGTTAAATTCACTACCAACCAAGGTCTGGCTCCTCAGACTTACAAACTCAAAAACTTGAACTTGACACTGTCAGAATATTTTAAACAATAAAAACTGATGCATAAAACTGGTATGCCAAAATATGAGTTACCAACGAAGAATACAATTGTCTAGAGAATCTGATGTATGTGCAAGTCTGATCAGAGAATTCTCTCCCCATAAGGAAAGTGCATTAGGTTAAATTAACAGGAGGCTGTTCAGTGAGCATGCAATCAAAACAAGGAGAGTTAATAGTATGATCCAAATATGTAATGACATCATTACATACTTATAAAGATAAACAGTCTATTGCCACAGTGAGAATGTTACTGATGGGTGGACTGGTTATTTAAGTGTAGAATGAACTAACATTCTGAACCCTAGATAGAACTTAGCAAAAAATCCAAACAATCCAATTAAAAGCTGGGCAGAGGATCTGAATAGACATCTTTCCAAAGAAGACATACAGATGACCAACAGGTATATGAAAATATGCTCAACATCATAGTAATCAAGAAAAGGCAAACCAAAACCACATGAGATATCATCTCACACCTGTTAGAATGGCTATTATCAAAAAGACAAGAAATATCAAGTGTTGGCAAAGATGTGAAGAAAAGGGAACCCTTGCGCACTGTTGATAGGAATGTAAATTGGTGCAGCCCCTAAGGAAAAGAGTATGGAGGTTCCTCAAAAAATTAAAAATAGAGCAACCATAATATTCGGCAATACCACAAGGGTATCTATCTGAAGAAAACAAAAACACTACCTCAAAAAGATATATGGACCCCCATGTTCATTGCAGCATTATTTGTAATAATCAAGATATGTACAACCTAAATATCCATCAGTGGATGAGTAGATAATGTGGTATACATACAATGAAACATTATTCAGCCATAAGAAAGAAGGAAATCTTGCCAGTTGTGACAACATGGATGGACCTAGAGGGTATGATGTTAAGTGAAATCAGTCAGACATAGAAAGACAAATACTGTAAGATCTCACTTATATGTGGAATCTAAAAACAAAACCAAGCCCAGAGATATAGAAAACAAATTGGTGGTTGCCAAATGGGGGTTGCGGAGGGTGTCAAATGGGTGAAGGGGTCAAAAAGTACAAACTTCCAGTAATAAAATAAGTCAATCATGAGAATATAGTGTACAGCATGGTGACTAGAGTCAACACTGTACTGCATATTTAAAAGTTGCTGAGAAGTAAATCTTAAAAGTTCTCATCACAAGAAAACAAATTTTTATAACTATGTATGGTGACAGATGTTCACTAGACTTATTGTGGTGATCATTTCACAATATACACAAATAACAAATAATTATGTTGTACACCTGAATTCAATGTTACATGTCAATTATATCTCAATTAAAATAAAGAACTTGGTTGTACAATAACTTAGCTGTTTCTGTGACTCTCATTTTCATTGTTGACCCCCCCATACTTTTGGTTGATACTTTATTTTAGTCAACTTAATGTATAAGGAGCTTATTATCAAGGCTACTGGCCTGAGAGTAATGGTATCTCTTAAAGCTAACTTTACATACATTTTCTCTTCAATTGTTTAGCAATTTCATATTTTAACCTAAGCAGGAATTCATATTTCCCCTTTTCCCATATTCTAAGGGCCAAGTCCAGTCCGTTGGACTTTGCTAATAGCTCAGAAATCTATAACCTTCTTTCTTAATCCAAGTCACCTCAATATTTCCTCCCTGAATTACTGTGATTGCCTCAGATTTCAGCTCTCAGCTCTCAGCTCTCAGGATGCCTTGCTCCAATCCATCCAAGAGATAGAGATCTAAAATGAAAACCCAATTATGTCACTCCTCACTTATAATCCTTCCAAGCCTGATAGCTTTGAGGATGAAATCCAAACTCCTTAATATTTTGATTAAACTACTTTTACTCAGGCACTATGTTCAGGTTTTAGCCCAGGCTATACTTCCAGAAACACTTTAGGGACCATCACCTTTTGAATTCTGAATCAGGGGCACTGCTCTGGGCTCACACAGCCCCCTGTGTTTCTTTCCACTATAAAATGTATTGTGGTATATAATATTGCTATTTCTCTTGCTCTTCTCCCCAGAGACTATTAACTTCTTCTAAGTTATGCCTCATTATTTTTGGATCAAAAGTACCTACCACAGTACTTGACAAATAGTAAGAAGTCTATTATTGACTGATGAGTAAGTGAATAAATGAATGAATCAATGAATATGATGACTTATCTTTGGATTTTTAAATTCTCTTGCTGGTTTCCCAATTATAAAGCAGTGGTCAAGGGCTCAAGGGACCAGTGCAGCAAAGAACTCATGCTTCTCAGGCAGTGAATGTTATTAGAATGGTACTACATTTTAACTTGTTTGAGTTGCCTTTTGCCCAGAGGTTAATAGCCACATTATCAAGGGGATATTTTTCTACTTAATTTTTTAGTCTTATTGTATAAATATTCTACTATTTTTCTTAATAATTGGCTCCTCTGCAGCACCCATTCAATCTTTATTGACAAATGTGAGTCATTCAGTAAAAGCAACACCACTGACTCTATACTACTTTATAAAGCATTTTCATATATATTGTCTTATTTAACCATAGTATCACTCAAGTAGGGAAAGTTCATATGATTTCACCTTACATTTGACATAAGTTCAGTTTTAAATTTTTCCTATTCTCCATTGAGATGGGAATCCTCATGGAGATTTATCAGAAAAAATAAAACCAAGGTTGAGTGAAAATCCCTGTAGACTTCTGAGAACTACCTATAATGTGGATCTTCTATTTACAGTGATCCTTAGAAATTAATTTATTTGTTGTGACTCTTTTTCAGCCAGTTTAGTAAAAAATAGAAGGTAATTCAGCTGAGACATTCCAGACTGCATAGAAATCCACCCTTCCCCAAATTTACCTGCTATACAAACATTCAGTGACTACTCAAAGACTCAGGCATTACCTGATCACAATGATACCTCCAAATCATATTCAATCTTAGATGGGACATATGTATCACCAAAAAGGCCGAATTAGTAAATCATTATGTTGTTTATTTTTGTTCTTCTGATTGTTATGATTTAAAAAGAAAAGTTGCATGGGGTGCCTAGGTGGCTCAGTTGGTTAAGCGTCTGCCTTCGGCTCAGGTCATGATCCCGGGGTCCTAGAATCAAGCCCCACATCAGGTTCCCTTCTCAGCAGGGATTCTGCTTCTCCCTCTCTCTCTGCCCCACCCCCCGCTCATGCACTCACTCTCTCTCTGTGTCAAATAAATAAAATCTTTTAATTTAAAATCATTTTAATAACATATAGTGTTTTATTATTTTCAGAGGTAGATTTTAGTGATTCCTCAGTTGCATATAACATCCAGTGCTCATTACATCAAGTGCCCTCCTTAATGCCCATCATCCAGTTACCCCATCCCCCCACCCACGTCCCCTCCAGCAACCCTCAATTTGTTTCCCATAGTTAAGAGTCTCATGGTTTGTCGCCCTCTCTGATTTCATCTTATTTTATTTTTCCTTCCCTTCCCCTATGTTCATCTGTTTTGTTTCTTAAATTCCACATATAAGTGAAATCATATGATATTTGTCTTTCTCTGACGGACTTATTTCATTTAGCATAATACCTTCTAGTTCCATCCACATCATTGCAAATAGCAAGATCTCATTCTTTTTGATGGCTGAGTAAAATTCCATTATTTATATACATAAAATGTGTGTATATACACACACACACCACATCTTCTTATCTTCTTGATCCACTCATCTGTCAATGGGCATCTGGTCTCTTTCTGTATTTTAGCAACTGTGGACATTGCTGCTATAAACATTGGGGTGCATATGCCCCTTTGAATCACTATGTTTGTGTCCTTTGGATAAATACCTAGTAGTGCAATTGCTGGGTCATAGGGTAGCTCTATTTTTAACTTTCTGAGGAATCTCCATAAATAAATAAAATCATTAAAAAATAAAAAGTAAAGTCACAGAAATGAAAGGCAAAGATTAAAATGCCCAGAGAAATCACTGGTTCTTGTTTCCAGCATTCATTCATTCATTTATTCATTCACTCATGAAACATTTTTTGTGTGTCTACTGTGTTCCAGGCCTGTGAGATAAATGGGGCAGTCCCTGCCCAAGGAGGCTAATGTCTAGTCAGAGAAAAAGGTACGTAAGCAGAATTACAAAGACCACTGAGAATGTGTACTGTCTTTTGGTCAGAGACAAACCATAAGCAAAACCAAATTCTGATTTACCAACAATCAATCAGAAGGGTGCTCTTCAACTTAACAGCAACAGCAAAAACAAAAACAAAAACCCCACCATTCTGTGGGAGTCAGAGAGGATTTGGTTAAATAGAAACATCCCTAACACATTTAACATATTTGATTTATCAAAATTTGGTCCTTATATTTTGGGAGAAAGTTTTCATTGTACATAGAAAGACACCTCTAGATATCCTCAGAAAACATCTAGTGACATAGTTCTACTCTCTCAGGTTAAAATATTCCATCATCCTAGGAAACAAGAGTTATCATTGTCCAAACAAAATCTCTCATTCTTAAATGTTAGTTCATTGCCTTTGGTTGGATTTCTCTTGGACTTTAAAGACCAATCCTTTTCCTCGTGAAAATCCTTCTTCCTGTAGAATATGCTGGAAGCAAAAGGAGACTAATAGCTTTGTAGTTCTTTTTCCTCTATATACTGGAACTCAAAACATTTCAATTTGAAGTTTAGTTCATATAAATTTGTTTTCAAAGTCTAAATGTGCAATATTTTCTTTGTAAAAATCTTTCTATTCATTATGGCTTCCAGTGATTTTGCTATTGCTCAGAAAAATATTCTAAGAGAATCTTTTCATGAAAGTCCTAGAGTGCTTTCTTAACACCTTGTAGGTCTTGCAGAGAGAAACACACAATGTCACTGAGGGCTCACAGGTTTTATTACAATGAAACTCTTTAAGTACAGAGAAAGTAAGCTGATATTTCTCCCAATGAATCAAGTCCTTGCTACTCTGAATCCCTTTGCACTCACTTATCTTTCACCATATTACAGTCGTTACAAATCACAAACTTTAATAATAACCTACCAAGGCACTAATTTTATAAATAGAGAAACAGAAGTCTGGCGAGGTTGAATAATTTGCTCAAATGACAGAATAAGGAAAAGAACACAAATCTTCAGTTCCAAATTGGATGTTCTTTCTAATACATTGAATTTGCACTTTGTAAAATACTGGTTGAATCATTTATCAAAACTAATTTCAATTTTCGCTTCATGAACAAAGCAACCATTCCAGTAGTTGGAAACAACAATTCCAAAGATTTCCAATTATTTTTCTCCCATTCTCTTCTGAATTCTCTCCAAACAGCCTTTCACTCCCATCACTACATTTCACTATGGTTGCTGAGTCACCAATGACTCCCACATTGCTAAATTGACTAGCCAATTCTCCAGCCTCCTCTTAATTAACCAATTAGGGCTTCTTCCTGAAAATACTTTCCTCTCTTGACTTTTAGGATAATGTACTCTTGTCCCTCTCTGACTTCAATTTCTTAGGCTACTTTGCTGGTTCATCCTCATCTCTGACTGCTAACAATTGCTGTCCCAGGGCTGGGTCCTCAGACCTTTACTATTCTTCAAGTAATCAGTCCCTCAGTGGCTCATCTAGACTCACAGCCCTAAATATCATCTATATGTGTACCTTTGGATCCCAAATTTATATCTCTGACCCAGACCTCTTCTCTTGAACCTTAATTTCATATATCCAACTGCCTTCTTAATATCTCCACTTGGGTACCAAAAAACATCTCAAACTTAACCATATCCAAAAATTAAAGCCTCATCCTCCCAAACATTTTCTCAAACCTGCTTCTTGCTCTTTCTTCTCCATCTCAGTAAATGGCTATGCTACGCTTCCATTTACTCAAGACAAATCCTCAGCATCGGCCTTGTCTTCCTTTTCCTCACACATCATTAAATTCTTCTGGTTTAATCTTCAAAATATATACAGAATCCAACTCTCTCCCCAAATTTCCACGGCTACCAAATTCACCCACGATATACCATCCTCTTGTGCCTGAATGATACAATAGTCTCCTATCTTCCCTGTTTCTGCCCTTGCTCTTCTTTAGAGTATTTTCAAACAGTAGAATGATTTATGTTTATGCATAAGTCACATCATGTCACTACTCTGTTCAAAACTCTAAAATTGCTCTGCATCTCACTTAGAGAAAAGCCAAAGTCACAGTGGCTTATGAGCCCTTTCACGGTGTGCCCCACCACGTTTCTGATCTCACCTCCTAACTTCTCCCTGTCCCCCACTGTGCTCTGGATACACTGGTCTTTTCATGGTTCCTTGAACATGTCAGGATGCTCTTGCCATGTTCAGAACACTTCATTTATTGTTCCTCTGCCTGCAAAAGTCTTTCCTCAGATATCCTCATTGCTCCCTCCCTCGTCTCCTTCAAGTCTTTGTTCAAATGTGACCTCTTCAATTGGGAGCTTCTCTGACCACCACATTTAAAATATCAACACACTCAACTCACTTCAAACTCCTCATGCTCTTTTTCTGCTTTTTATTTTCTCCAGACCAATTACCACCAACAAAATATCATATATATTTTAATTATTTTCCTTATTGCCAGTGGCCTCTGCCAGTAGAATATAAGCTCTATGAGAGCAGAAGCATTTGTCTGTTTTATTCAGACAATTGTATGTCCAGTGTCTGAAGCGATGAGCCTGAGACATAATAGGTGAGTGAGTGAATGAATGAATGAATTAATGTGGACAGATAAAAGACATCCTGGGAAAAACCAGAGGCATAAATGAAAGAGAAGAGAATTTTTCTTTATATGAAGAGACTCATATATACACACTGTCCCATTCTCTTTCCTGTCTCTAGTACCTGTCTTACAGAGAGAATTGGAAGACTGATGATAAAAGGAGCTGTTATTAGAGGAAGACCATCAGCCCTCCTCAAAGTTGTGCGCTAAGAAAGACAGAAACAAATTTTGAGTGTCGTAAAAAGCACAGCAAAAATTAAAATGTAAGAATCAACAAGTTCAATAATAAACTAGTGGTGATGAGATGTGAAGGAATCAGAATCCTTACACACTGCTGGTGGGAATGGAACATGGTATAAATGCTTTGGATAACAGTCTGGCAGTTCCTCCAACAATTCAACACAGAGTTACTATGATCCAGCAATTCCACTCCTAGGTACATACCCAAGAGAAATGAAAACAGACGTTCTTCTGTGTTGTGAGCACTCAATGTCAATGTGGGGATAGGGAGGTTTCCTCACATCACAACAAGCTGTTCTCAGACACCACCAGATTCCACAGGGTAAGGGTTCAGTTCTGCAAGACTGCCCACCCACCCCCAGGCCAGCTGCCAGTCCAGGTTGTTACCTGTACCTCCAACCAACTGGCTATAAATCAGAGGCTCCCACGACCCCCTTCTTAATTTGATGAATTTGCTAGAGTGGCTCAAAAAACTCAGAGAATCCACTGATCACTAGATTATCAGTTTTTTATAAAAGGATATAACTCAGAAACAACCAGATAGAAGAGATGCATGAGGAAAGGTATGTGGAAAGGGGTGTGAAGCTTCCATGTCTTCTTTGAGAGTGCCATTCTCCCCAAATCTCATGTGAATGGCCCCAAAGCAATACAAACCCTGTCCTATTGGGTTTTTATGGAGGCTTCATTACATAGTCATGACTGATTAAATCACTGGCCACTGGCAAGTGATTTAACCCTCCACCCCCTCACCCCTCCCCAGAAGTCTGGGGTGGGACAGAAAATTCCAACCCTCTAATCACATGGTTGAATCTCCTAGCAACCAGCCTCTATCCTTAGGTGGGATCCAAAAAGTCACTCCATTAATATAACAAAAGGCAATTTTATGGCTCTCATCACTTAGGATATTACAAGGGTTTTAGGAGCTCTACGCAAGAAATGGGAAAGAAGACCAAATATATATTTATTAATAAATTACAACATCACATATATCCACACAGAAACTAGTACATAAATGTTGATAGAAGCACTATTCATAATAATAATAGCCAAAACCCTAAGTAGCCATTATGGATTAAGAGATAAGCAAAATGTGGTATACCCACACAATGGAATATTATTTAGCCATTAAAAGGAATAAAATCCTGACACATGCTATAACATGAAGGAACCTTGAAAACATTATGTTTAAGTGAAAGAAGCCAGTCAAAAAAGACCACATATTATATGATTGCATTCAGATGAAAGGCCAGAATAGGAAAATCTACAGACAGAAAGTAAATTAGTGCTTGCTTAGCACTGGGAGGATGATGATAGGGAGCTAAGGGCCAGGGTTTCTCTTTGAGGTGATGAGGATGTTCCAGACTGTAGTGATGGCTGCATGTACCTGTGAATAAACTAAAAACCATTGAATTATACATTTTAAATGAATGATTATATAATAAGGGAATTATATCTCAGTGAAGCTGTTAAAAATTAATACACTAAATGTTATTACGGAAGTGAAAAACCTATCTTAACCACAGTCAGCATCGAAAAGTTGGCTTGACTTTCCACCATCCTCGCCCCCTCTGGTACTTCCTCCTACCATGGGTGTGTTTTGGGTCCTCCTGACACCGGCTTCTTTATGTGCACATTTTCTGAATGACTTTTATCACTTCCTTGTTAAACTGTTACACTTCTGCCTCACGTATGCCTGTGTTTCCTGTATTTTTTTTTTAATTTATTTGACAGAGAGAGCACAAGCAGAGGGAGAGAGAGGGAGAAGCAGGTTCCCTGCTGAGCAAGGAGCCCGATGTGGGACTCGATCCCAGGACCCTGGGATCATGACCCGGGCTGAAGGCAGCCACTTAACCGACTGAGCCACCCAGGCGTCCCTGTTTTCCGTATTTTAATTTTTACCCGCACCCACAAACACACACCTTGAGCCAAACTGTGATGCAGAAGTCCAAAGCAATCATGTACAAAGGCCTAAAGATTTTTGTCAAATGCCTTAGAGTATATCTTGGATCTTAACCAGCTTTGAAAAGCTATAAGTAGTCAAGGTTATAATTATTGTATTAAAGTCCACCCATTATTTCTCTCCATGTCAGTTGTAGCACCCAAAGGTAAGGATATGTGTTAGGAGCTATGAAAAACAACCACAAGTAAAACAGACAGCCATAAAATGTCATAGTCATTAGTGAACTTAGAGCTGCTCAAATCCAATTCTCTCATTTTATAGTCAAGGAAACAAGTAAATTGACTTTTCTAATGTCACTTAGTAAAACAGCCAATCCCCATTCAAGGCTCTTTCTGTCATTCCAGGCTGATCACCAATCAAAAGAACAAGAGAATCAAAAACTCTTAAATGATTATACATACCATACACACACAAACACGCAAATTTTCACACAAAGATAATTCATAATCCAGTAAAGTGAATTAGCAAACTAAATTAAAGGTTATTAGTATGTTTTAATTTCTATCTCCCTCTTTATCTTCAAAAATAGTTTAAATATTCTTAGATAACATAAACACTTGGCCACTTCTCTCTACTTTGAATCACAATAAAGCTAATTTTGCGGAATTATATATGCAATTAATTTTATGGAACCAATTTAATCATTTTCTCATATTATTTCTAAAAGCTATAGCATGCCAAGTCCTACAGGAAAGTCAAGTACAGCATACCTTCCCATTTGGTAACAATTGGAAAGCAGCACACCACAATACAATTTATTCCAATAATTTTTCATATCACATCAAAATATCATGGTGATCCAGTTTCCACTTATGACTTGAGGTGATTTTTGTGTTGTTTGCACCAACATCATTTCGTAAGAGTCTTTTGGAGTAGAATAAATTGTGATGTTAATTAGAGAAAACAATTTTTACTTTATTTTTTAGCCAACTTCAGCTATAGCCCCATAGAAAAAACACATTTAAGCTATTCCAAAACAGCAAAAGTCTTGAACTGCATCACAACTGGCATCCTGACATTTAATAAGTCGAAACATAACACATGAGGTGTCTTACTAAGACAGTAAAAACAGTAAAGGACCATTTAATTCTTTATTCAAATATGCAGACCATTTCATGCTTAATCAATGTAGAAAAACCTACCCTACTCTTCAGTATGTCCCAGAAAAGTGGGATAGGTTCTTATTTTCATCATTTGAAGAACAACAACAACAACAACAAAAAAGTCCCAGAAAGTTCCATTTCCCTCTAAATTTCTCCCCATGCTTTTTTTTTTTTTTTTAGAAAGCTGGAACCCGTCACATTTAAGACCTAGCAATAATGTGAACTCATATGTTTGTCAAAATGCACAAGGAAAGAATATGAGATTCTCAATATCAAGTTCCCATTGTGAAGAGGTTGTGTCAAGCAAGGTCTTCTAAGGGAAGAGGGAGACTTTCAAAGCAGGAAAAATGTGGGAGAACAGTGGGGGAGGACTTTTAAGAAACCACTGCTGTATTTCTTCAACCAGGCAGGGACTTGTGCTAATGAAACTCAGGTGGCTGTCAGACAGCGAGCCCCAGGGCCCCCCCTGCAATGCTGCCCTTGGCAATGACAAGGAGGGCTCCTATGAGCCTCAGGGAAAGGTGCCACTTGAAATAGCAACTGAAAAAAGTAAATAGGATCATATTACCCCGGAGCAGCTGAAACCCATGGCTTTGGGGGGAAAAGTACAGTTATTTTGCTTCAAATACCTTTAAAAGAGCGCCGACAACCAAATTACATGCATTTCTATTGGATGAGACTGGACAGAATGTTTCTACCCATCTGAGAACAGAAGTAATGATGACTTGGGGCAAAGATGAATAGATTCAGTTAAGAAATGAATGGCCTCTCTCTTATTTTCATCCCTTCGGTTCCACCAGTAATTACAAGCTTCCTTGGGTCTCACACAACAGGTTTTTCCTCCCCCTCTCGTGTGAGAGTTACCCTGAGTGTGCTCTCAACCGGGATGGGAGCTCTCAGAGCAGCGCTGCTGGATACCCAGGTCCAAATCTGCCGTCATAATTAAGCATTCTTTAGCTCTAAAATTAAAAAGTCAATGAACTCCAGTTTCCACGTCCTTGCTCAGGACTCTGGGGTCTGGTTTTTACTGTAATTCCACACTTCCAGGTTTGGGGGTCACTGCCCAAGCACCTACAAGACCTGAGGAGGAGCCGGGGAACCAAGCCAGATGCCAAGGAGCAAGTCTTTGTTACAATGGTTTTCAGCTACACATTAAAAGGGGGGGAAAAAAAACAGGTTTGGAAACTTCCTAACACTGAAATAATTTCGGAGCATAAGACATAAGGGAATCATGAGAAATAACAAACACAAAGAATAAATGTTTCCCTTACCTGGATCATGGAAAGGCACCAAAGCGAAGTTGAAAAGTGGTCTCTTAGGTCTTTTCAAAGACGTCTCCAGGATTTTGGAAGCCCCTTCGATCACCTGAACTAAATCATCATACATGGAACCAGTCACATCAAACACAAAAGCCAAGGTGGAGGCCCCCTCGGGAATTTCCTCAGCCCCTGTCTCTGACTGGGGGCTTGCATCTTGAGCTAGGGAAGAATAAAGAAGAGCAAACAGGAATACGGTGTGGACAATGTCCCAGGAAATCATTGTCTTGCCTTCCCTTTTTTTTTTTCTCCTGGGCGCCTTAGCACTGTGGTTAGCCCTCCTCAATAACACGCAGGGGGCTTCCTCTCAGAGCAGCTCATTAGGCTCTCGAAAGCTCTCTGAACTAGCGAAAAGTTTGGAGGCGACAATCCGAGGGGGACGGGCACCAACCCCGCAGCCCTGCACTGGCTGAGCGGGCGGAGATGCGGCAGCTTTTGTCTGGACGCAGCTTCCTCCGGGCCGGCTAGGTGCCCGCGGGCCGCGTGCGGCGTGTAGCGGAGAGCGGGCAGCGCGCCCGGCCCATGCCCCGGGGGCCGCTCCAAGCCCTGCGGCGCCGCACCGAGTCCCGCCGCCGTCGCCGCCGCCGCTCTCCGCCGCCGCTCTCCGCCGGGGCCAGCCACTCAGGCTCCCAACTTTCCACTGTGCGCCGCTCGCTCGGGAGCGCGGAGGGGAAGCCCGACGCGGCCTCGCCTCCTGATTGGCCACGGCGGCCCCTCACCCTAGGCGCTGGAGGGCCCCCCCCCCGGCGGAGGGCGACTTCTCTCTCCGCCGACGCTAGGGTCAGTTCGGTACCAGGGAAGCGCTCCCAGTGTCAGCTCCGCTCCCGCCGGCGCTGCTCCTGACCTAAGAACCTCAGTGCGAACAATGGCTTTCAAGAATGTGTGGCTAAGTCCCAAACTTGAGGGGACACCACGCTAACTAGCACAAAGGGAATTTTACTTTTCTACTGGACGCAGTGCTGCTGCAGACACCGCTTTCCTAATCCCCTCCCCCCCCACCCCGAAGCCAAGACGCCCCGGCCCAGCCTCCGGTCTCGCAGCCCACAACTCAGCCCAGACGGGAGGGGGAGCTGGAAACGTCTCTCCCGGAGGCAGCCTCATTGTCACTCTTTGATCTCCTCAGGGACTGCGGAGGGAGGGAGGAGAGAGCTGGAGGGGCCAGTCGCGGGAGGAAAAGGAAAGGGGCTGTTGAGGGAAATGAGAGAGACTGCAGGAACTGGGGAGCCACTGACTGTAGTTAGGAAAGATAGAAGGGAAGGCGGCTGGATGTGAAGACTGGATGGGGGGTCCAGTGGAGTGGATGAGGAGAGAGAAAGAGTGCATATTGAAGAGAAAACGGATTTTTTTTTTAATTCCATCATCAAAATTCATGCTCCTGAGCAGTTTGAATCCTCCTCTTAGCATGGTGAGGCAGAATAATATCCCCATTTCACATTTCCTCCCATAGAACAACCATGTGCCAAGTCTCAGCCAAAGATCCATTAAAAAGGTGTTCCCCCTCCACGGCATTTTCTTGCCGATAAGTAAGGAAACCTCGCCCTGGAAAACATTACAAAGTTTTTCCATGTTGTAATTATTATATACATTTTAGAACTAATAACAGAGATAAGAAGGTAGAGAAAATCAACCATAAGCTAGAGAGTCTTTGCTTCATTTTAATAAAAACGTATTTCCTTGGTGGAAAAGGAGTTGCTGTCTGGATCCTGGCATTCTAAAGAAGGGCAAACGTGCATCTTGATCCATCCTCGTTTGTGTATTAGACCACCCATCTCTCACACACAGACGCAGCCTGAGGGAGAGCAAGCTCCCATCAGCATTTTATTGCCTGCAACTGTCTTCTTTTTTAGACCCAGCAGCGGTGGGACCTGAGTTTATGATACCTATAAGTCATGTCACTTAAAGGAAGCAGACAGGCCATTTGGGCTGAGTGGGAATATGAGAGGAGACTGGGAAAGTACTTCCTTTCCAAGTAGTATTTACAGAATGCTATTTGAGCAGCCTACTCCTTTGTTTATTTAAAAAGGATTGCATACTAAGTCCTAGAGTTTTCACTGAGAGCTGAGCTGTTCAGGTGTTCAAGGAAGGTCACAGAGCCTAGTGATTTAAGAGCTCTGGGTCAGATACCCTGGGTTCAAAGCCCAGCAGTGACACCTTATAACTGTGTATCTCCTGAAAGTTACCTAACTTGTAAATACTAAGTTACAGTTACGTAACTGTAAATACTAAGGATGATAGTACCTACCTAATAAGGATTAAGTGATCCATCTTGGTGAATGCTCCAGGAGCACTCAAAAAGAATGTTTGTTGTTGGGTGGAATGTTCTATAAATGTCAATTAAGTCAAGTTTTTGATAGCATTATTCCAGTTTTCTATATCCTTACTGGTTTCTGCCTATTCCATCAGTCAAAATCACAGACTATAATTTCGGATTTGTCTATTTCTTCTTGTAGTTCTGGGAGTTTTTGCTTCATGCATTTTGAAGCCCTATAATTAGATGCATAAACATTTAGAGTTATTATATTCTCTTAACTAATTGACACCTTTATCCTTATGAAGTTATCTTCATTATCCCTGGTAATATTATTTGTTCTGAAATATATCTGGTGATAATAATATAGCCAGCTTTTTCAATTAGTATTAGCAAGATATATCCTCTTCTATCCTGTCACTTTTACCCTATTTGTATCTTTGTACTGAAAGTGTGTTTCTTGTAGTCACCATACAATTCAGTCTCGCTTTTTTTATGCAATCGAATAATCTCTGCCTTTTAATTGGGCTATTTAGACCATTTACATTCAATGTGATGAGGCATATGGTTAGACTTAAATCTACCATCTTCGATTTCTTTTCTATTTGTGTCCTCTGTTATTTGTTCTTTTCTACCTGCTTTATGCTTTCTTTTGGGTATATTGAATATTTTTTATGATTCTTTGTATCTCCATTGCTAGATTATTAGCTATAACTCTTTATTTCAGTGCTTGCTTCAGGGTTGATAGTATATAAACTCAATCACAATATTCCTTCAAAGAATAACACTACTTCATGTATAGTAAAATAACTTCAGAATTGTATATTTCTATTACTCCCCTCACAACTTTTTGGTTATTGTCATCCATTTTATTTTACATTACTATATTTTAAACCCCACACTACATTGATTTTTTGTTGTTGTTAAAATAGACAATTACCTTTTAAAGAGATCTAAATAATAAGAAAAAAGTTAATATACTTACTGAGTTACTCACCATTTCTGGTATTATTCACTTCTTTGTATAGATCCAGATTTACATGTGGTATCATTTTCCTTCTCCCTGAAGGACTTGTCTTAATATTTCCTGTAGTGTGTTCTGCTGGTAAAAAAAATCTTTCACTTTTGTGCATTTGAAAGTCTTTATTTACTTTTGTTTCTGAAAGATTTTTTTTTTCTGGGTAGAGTATTCTAAATGGACAGGTTTTCATTTTTCTTTCAGTACTTTAAAGATATTACTTCACTGTCTTCTTGCTTGCCTTGTTCCCAGTAAGAAATCTCTATCATATTTACATTTGTTACCTTATATAAGTATATCTATTTTTTTCTCTGATGCATTTAAGAGTTTTCTTATTATCACTGATTTTAATCAGTTTGATTATGATTGTGCCTTGGTGTGGTTCCCCTCATTTTTCTTACATGTAGGGATTATCAAACTTCTCCTGTCTGTAAGTATATGGTTTTCATCAAAACTGGAAATTTTTGGCCTTTATCTCTTCAAATAATGTCCTTTCCTGTGAGGACACCAATTCACATATATGAGGCTGCCTGAAGTTGTTGCACAGTTCACTGATGCTCAGTTCATTTTTTTAATTACTATGTTCTTTTCTCATTGGGTTTCATTTTTTGATAGTTTCCATAGCTATTTCTTCAAGTTCACTCATCTTTTCTTCTCCACTGCCTATTCTATTCTGTCCCATCCAGTGTATTTTTCATCTCTAGAAATCTGATTTAGATTTTTTTATATCTTCCATGTCTCATTTTAAGTGTATGAATATGTGGAATACACTTAACGTAACTGTTTTAATGTTCTTGATTGGCAGTTTTAACATCTGTTTCAGTTCTCCATCACTTTCAATGGATTTTTTCTGCTTGTTATGGGTTGTATTGTTTTGCTTCCTTTCGGGCCTCATAATCTTTGATTGGATGTCAAACACTGAATTTTACTTTGGGGTATGGGAAATTTTTGTATTCCTATAAATATTATTGAGCTTTTTTCTGGGGCAGAGTTAAGTTATTTGGAAACAGTTTGATCCTTTTGGGACTTACTGTTAAAACTTGTTAGGTCAGACCAAAGAAGTATTCAGTCTAGAACTAGTTCTTCCCCATTACTGAGCAAAGACCCATCTGTCACTCTACCAAAACTCTGAATCATGAGGTTTTCCAGTCTGACTGGTGGGAACAGACCTATTCCCATCCCCATATGAGTGTAGACACAGTTACCTTTATTCATTTCAAGTGGTTCTTTCCTCAGCCTTAGGCAATTTTCTAACATGCATATGCTGGTCAGTACTCAGCTGAATATATAAGGGGGACTCCATTCAGATCTCTGGAGTTTTCTATCTACATAGCTCCTTCTCGTTCTCTCTCCTGCAAACTCAAGCTTCTTAGTCTTCCTGGGCAATTACATCTATCTCCTCAACCCAGGCAGCCTTCTAGGTTCTACCTTGATTCCACTTCCATACATCATGACCTGGAAACTCTGAAGGTGGTAAACGGGGAAAACTTGCCTCATTTGTTTCCCATCCCTCTAGAATCATTGTCTTTCTTTGCCTGAGAATAAAATCTAAGAATGATTATACTACATTTAGCCCAGTGCCTAGCAATGTAGCAAGTTCACAATAAAACTTAAGTATTATGCCTACTATTATATATATTTGAGGATACAGTTTTGAAAGTTTGAACCTCTGTGCATATGCACTGGAGACACAATGCTTTGGAAGAAACAGAGAACTGGGGGGGAGGGGCTTTTTTATCTATTTGTTTACAGAGGGTCTTTTATAGCTTCACTAACATCCTGATATCTAAGTGGGTGGTAGCACTTAAGAATATGCTTAAGGTCCACTGGGCACTGTGGTAAGAAAAGAAGGTTAAGAAAGGAAAGTGTCTCAGAAAGCATTTGTACTTATATATGTATGGAGGTAGAATATACATTTATCTTCCATAATCCCAGATGCATGTCTCCACTTTAGTCTCATGTAATTGATGACTACATGATTTGTGACACAGGAGAGACACACCTGGGCTCTTCCACTCCTTTTCAATAAAGTTTGATCTCTGTTGAAATGCATTTCTCTGGAGACAAGGTAGCCTGTGGACAGAAATCTTATTTACACTTTAAAATAAATGAGTCCCTGAAAGTAGACTGGCAGGCAGTCAGCCGAGAATACTAAGAATACACATTGGGAGAAATTATTGGGTTAGGAAGAGGGCATGGCCCAGGGTACAGGTAGGAAGGGTTGGGAAAAAAAAAAAAAGACAGTACTGCTTAAATCAGAGTATTGCCCAGAAATAACAATATATCCTAGCCCGTTTCCTGCTTTTGTTATTAAAAACAGTCTCTATGAGGTTGGAAGGAGCACTGGTCTGTGAATCTAGTTTTGCTTTAGCCACTAATTACTTCAGTTCTGTCCTTCACAAACCCATCATACTCAACAATTTCTAAAATTCATTTCAGCTGTAAAATTATCTGACCATCTTGGCAGAAGTTCCCCAGAAAGCAGAGTCTGAGATGAAGGTCTGGGTGTCATTCCCAGGGCTGCAGGCATGAGGGATAGGAGGAATGAAGTAGGGAAGAAGGGAGAGCCTGGGTAAGGGTACATTAGGAAGTTGGCCTCTGCTATATGCTACCGGTTACTGGGGTCCCATGGAACTGACTAAAAGCCCTGAGGTTAGGTGTCTCAAGACTCTTGTGAAGGAGAAAGGGGAGCCGGTGTGGTAAAAGAGGGAAGTACTTACTCATCACCTCCCATTCTCATTGGCCAATGACCTAGCCCATGGGGCCCAAACAACCCCACATTTTTGGGTCCCACATACACTGATGCAGATTTGATTTCTTGGGTGTCCTGCTCCAAGACATCCATAGAAAAGCCCAGGACAGAGACAGGAAACACACAGGGGATGCCTGAGGTGAGACACTGTGGGGTTGTATCTGCAGAAAGCTGATTGGAGCTTAGATCATATCCTGAGGGCATATAAAGATACTGAAGGAAGTGAAGCTGAAGATCGAAAAAAATTAGTTATATTTCAGCAAAATCATTCAGACAATGAGTGAGAAATAGACTAAGGGAAGCAAATTGGGGAAAAGGACAAAAATAGGAGTAGGTTGCATTGACAATATTAACAATGTTCTTCACCTAAGGAAACTGAAACTTGGAGAGTTTAAGCAATTGCCTAAAGGTCAATATTACTGAGCAGTAGAACCTGGGCTTGAACCCAGGCTGCTGATTGCCAAGCCAGGGCTCCTCACTGCTTTCCCATACTGCCCTTAGGTTGGAGATCTTGAGGGCATGAACTAAAAATAATAGCAATGGGCAAGACAGACAAGGAGAGACTGTGAGAACAATATCAAAAGTATTATTATTGTTCAGTTGCTTTTTATGAAGAGATCTGCATAGGTAGCACCAAACAGGCACAAGTCAAAAATACTCTTTAAAGGCTCTGGGTCAGAGACAGGGACAAGAGGAAAATGCGAAAGAATTTTTGGTTTACCTGGAGCTGGCTTGGTTCACCTAACCTGTCATAGATCTATCCTAGACCAGCCCCACACCTCCAAATTCCCCCAGGAAGTCCTAGAAGGTCTGAGGAGGTAGGACACGGGAGTGGAGAAGAGATGAGCTCTGCCTGCCAATTCATACAACAATGGCCAACTTTGTGGAGATGTGTAGCAGATTGTGGAACATTTCTAGTGTTATGCTAACAGTCAGCAAATTAGCTCTCAAAAATCTCTTCACATGGGTTCTCATCACGAAGGTTATATTCTCATCACGAAGGTATATTCGGGGAGTATGAAAAGGTAACAGCTTTTTAAAAGTAGTGTGGCTCAAATTAAATAAATAAATAAATAAAAGTAGTGTGGCTCATTTATAGTAAAGTCAATACTAAAATCGTCTCTCTGATTCAGATTTCTCTCTTGAAATTCTTCTTCCTTCTCTGGAGAAGATAAGATCCTGCTCCCTGGTTAAGTATTTCAAGTGATCACCTAATTGGAAGCATTCATCACACTAGGCCTGATAAAGTGTAGCTCAGAAAAACACTGACTTAGGAAGAATGAGTCCTGAAGATTGCTATAAAGTCGTATGTACATACACCGCTTTATTGTTAACTGCCTCCTGCAAATCACTAGATGGTTTGATGTTATCCTCAGTGAATGATCCTTCCCAGGATGTCTGGTGCTCTATGTAATGAGGCCCAACATTATTTTATGTTTATTTTTAGCACATTTCTACAGGATAGGTAACTTGTTATTACAACTGAATTAAAAGTAGATTAGTTTTACACCAACCATAATGGTTATACTTAGCACTGTTATGAAATGAAAAAAAAAAAGAAGAAGAAGAAAGGTTATTTTTTTCTTCTCTTGTCTCCCTTAAGAAGGCAATAAAAGAATGGAAAGCCATTGTGTTGTAACTGGAAAATTAATCACATCAAATATTCTCTTATACTAATCAAGTTAAAAGTCTAGAATTAGCTTATATGAAACAGATGTTTACATTCTTATTCTCTTTTGGTACTAACGTCAAGAGAAGAAAGCACAGAATAACTATGTCAAGGCATACTTCAGGGAATGTAATACTCTGCTTTTACTTTTTTTGAACCACAAGGCCTGAGGTCAGCAAGGGGGACAGCCCCAGAAGGAGGAAATCACCAGGGGCCTGGTCTCCTACTCCTTACATAGTTGAAATTCCCATCATCTATCATGGAATGAGAAGTCAGCTGCCTAACAAGGAGAAAACACTCTCAGCAAGTGGGAGAAGACACAAGTTCCATGTGTCTGGTAGCTAGTCCAAAGGGAGCCTCCCTTTTGTTTCAGCCAGTGTCCTAGTTCTCAAGGACTCGTGATTCTGGTTTGTGTTTCAATTGTGATCTTCTCTATAAGGATCTCAGGGATCCACCCGCTCCCAAAATAAAGACCAAGAGACCTACAAGCTGTCCTCATGCTACTTGGGAAAAAATCATTAAAAGCCTAGCTCAACACTTAATGGAAGGAGCCTGAACGAAGAATACCTCCACTTCACTTTCTGAAAAAAATGTTGAAAAAATTAAAATCTATCCTGAACGACCCCCTCCAGATGTCCTCTCAGGCCTCCATCCTCTCTCACAGGGAGTCTCTGTCCCCATAAAGTCAGGACCTTGGCCATATCCACCCCATCTTTTCTGCAACTTTATCCCAATTCAAAAGCTGGAAAGGATTGTAGAAATCATTTTTCTACCCTATGGCCTTCATTTTGCAGAGAGAAACTGAGGCTCAGAGAGTGACTGGTCTAAGATCTCATAAAATTCTGAAGCCATACTGGCCATCTATTTTGGACCTAAATAACCTTTCCTCTTCCACCAGACCTGATGGATTAGTACTTCCTATGTCCCATGCACTGTTTTAAGGGCTTTACATGTATGAACCTTTCATCCTTATCCCAAAACTCTGTGGTCACTAAAAGAATGATCCCCATTTCACAGAAGAGGAAATTGAAGATGAAGTTCACACAAAGAAGTCAGATCATCTGTCATGGTTCTCACATCTTACTCCCCTTCACTTTGATTCTCCTCCTTTTGCTTCCTGTCTGCATTTTCCCTATTATTTTACAATAAAATTGAAAATTTTATGATGAAACTTCGAGATATATAATTGCTTTATAGTCTATTTCAGAGTCTCATCATTAATATAATAAGACCAATACTGTATAGGCCTTTTCAGGAAAAAAGAAATGATACTATAGCCTTGGTTTCTTTTGCTTCGTGCATCAAGCATTCTTTGGCTTTGAATGAGCTCTTCCTGCCCCTAAGCCTATTTCTGAGCTTTCTTCCTCATTATTTATCAATTCAAACTAATTTTACATTTTTCCACAATGCTATGAATTCCTTGAGAATAAGGGCTGTGTTCAATTCATTTTTATAAGCACATACTGCCCAACACACCGTAGGAATTCAATAATGTTTAATGAACTGCTGAATGTATAATGATTAATAATAATGATAATAATAGTAACAGCCATCTATGGGTACACTATTAAGTACCCATGAGTACTTTGACGCTGTTCTTAGCACACGGGTGAATTCATATACATGAATAGTCAAAATAACCTTGTAAGATAAGTATTTCTTAACTATTTCAGAGATAAGCAAACTAAACTCAGAACATCAAACACCTTGCCCCAGATCACATCAGTAGTATGTTGTAGAGCCAGGAGTAAAACCTACGTCTTTTAGGATTCTTTCCAATACACTACATTGTCACCATGCAAAAGAATTTTATTACTAGCCTGAATGTGACGTCTTTATGAAAATAAATATTCTGTAGAGAAAATTAATCATTACAATGCCAAAATAATTGTTTAAACCATCTTGTTTTAAACCATTTTGTTTATGTGAAACTTATCTTTACTTACCTCCAGATAGATAAAGAGTTGTAGAAGTGAGGACAATTTAGCAGGAAGTAAGTTTTAAAAAATGGCTCTTTAAAAAGGGAATTAAGGGGTGCCTGGGTGGCTCAGTCATTAAGCATCTGCCTTCGGCTTAGGTCATGATCCTAGGGTCCTGGGATCGAACCCCGCATCCGGCTCCCTGCTCCGTGGGAAGTCTGCTTCTCCCTCTCCCACTCCCCCTGCTTGTGTTCCCTCTCTCACTGTGTCTCTCTCTCTCTCTCTCTGTCAAATAAATAATAAAAATCAATAATGCTGCTATCCCTCAGCTTTTGAAAAAAATTTTTTAAATAAATAAATAAATAAATAAAAAGGGAATTAAATCTAAAAAGGGAATGGTATGAAGCTGTGAATATCCAGCCATTTACCTATGGATTAGAAGGAAACATCCATTAGCACCTGTAACCAGTTTCTATTAGCCATCAGGGGCTATAAAAAAGAGGAAGATTGATGTTCCAAAATGGATTTACTTGATACTGAAAAATATGAAAAAGTATGGAAGTATAGCTCAGGTAGTAGATATAATCCATTTTCTATTTTCACCTTTATTCTAAGTATGATTTTTTTAAGGGTGAAATATTTCTTCTCTTTTTGCACACCTTCCTCCCACATCTTCAGAGTAGGGGCTTTCCTAGGCTAAGGTTTTGATTACAGATGTAAAGTGTCAGAATTCAGGGAGGGAAAAGAGCTTTGAAAATCAGAAAACACCTACTATTCTAGACAGCTGGGAATCTGTCCTAATTTTAAAAAACAGAGGAAAAATTCTAACTTCTCTTCTTATCTTACATTCTAACATTTAGCAACTCTCTTTATCAGAATATTTCCTCCTTATATTTCTTCTAATATAATTTAAGCCTCTTTCTTCTGTTTTCAGAAGAACTACAGCTGGTCACCACCTTCCACATTTTTTTTTTCCTATACCAATTAATGAAAGGGGAAAGGTGCTGGCTTCAATAATAAACTGGATTCAGCTTTCTGCCTTTAATTTTTTATTTAAATACCTTAGTTATATTCAAAATACATTAACCCACAAACATATAATAAATAATTTCTTTAAAGAAATAAGGGAATATATCATGAAAACCAATCTTCTTTCTTTCTTTCCTTCCTTTTTATTTTCAGCCTATACTTAGTTAAAAATCTTTTTTTTTTTTTAATTTAAGTAAAAAGGAGGCTAGTGTGAAACTGTGATAACAGGTTAGAGTTGGAGACATTCAGAATGAACTGAAGTTTGTGGTGCTTTCACCACATTGGGACACAGGAACCAGGAAGTGATCTTCATGGAGACACCCAGTCGGCCAGCCAGCCAGCCTCTCAATCTGGACTTCCTAGCCTCCAGAAATACCAGACAAATGTCAAGTGTCTGAATGGGTGGAAGGACAGGAGGACTGAATTCTACCTGAGAGAGAACTGGGGTGGGGAGATGACAGAAGCCAATCTGAGTGAAGCTCACAACACAGCATACAACTTTACTATCCATAACCCATGGAACTCAACATCCTTCCTACTACTTTGAGAAATAAAGAAAAGAACATCCAAAAAAAAAAAATGCCAAAAGAAAAAATAGATTGAACCCAAGTTTGGCTTATTACAGATACTTATAGATGTATGTAAAAATACTTACTGAGATGTGTATATATGCAGGTTAATATACACACATGTATTTCCTTGCTCTGTCAGTTGAGAGAACCTAGAAACAATGACAGGTAACATGGCATGTCAATAGCAGTGAGTACACTTAGTGCCCAAACCTTTGTTTCTAATGGCAATTTCCAATAAAAGAAACCAGAGCTCCTTGGAGAAATGACTGATTCTAACTCTGGGACAGGGAATATACAAGATGAGCTTAGAGCATCTTACAGGGCCATAAATGAAGGAAATGCAAAACAAAACAAAGATACACAAACACACATACACAATGGTGAGATATATCAAAGGGATACAGAAACCAACTGAGAAGAACTCCCAGCGGCCAAAGTTGGAACAATTTGAGCAAAAACATAACATAATATTGATTATACCCCACAGTATGAAATAAATATCCTTGAGTCAATTAGGATACAAATAAATAACTGAATAAATAAATAATGATTGTTTTCCCATGCAGAAGAGTTCCAAATAATATATATGCATAATCCCATGTCAAAAAGATGGAAGATAAATACCTATCCTTTAAATGTGGGCTGCATGTAGTGACTTACCCCTCAAGAATACAGTAAACAAAGGGGGGAAATAATTTTACAAAGGAGAAACATGGCCAATGCTAACTCCACCAGGTGATCAAGATTAACATCAACAATGAAAAGGCACGTTGATAGCACATACTCTTGATATGATGTGATGAGAATAGCATCTGTCACCTTCTGTCTAAGAATCCCCCCCAAGATTTCTTGTCACAGTCTACAGAATCTTAACGTGCAAATGCTATCCTGCACGGGATCCTGGAACAGGAAAGGAGTACTAGGTGAAAACCGAGCAAATATGAGTAAAGTATGGTGGAGTTTAGTTAGTATTTAGTTAATATTGGTTCACTAGTTTTAATAAATCTACCATAACAACGAAAGATGTTAACACTAGGGGAAATTGGATATAGAGTATAAAGGAACTTTCTTTCTGTTCTATCTGCATTATCTTTCTATAAGTCTAAAATTATTGTAAAATAAAAAGATTATTTATAAAATAAAACAAATAGCAAAAGTAGCCCCCCAAACCATTTTTATGAGTCATGAATGTGATAGCATCAAGAAAATCCAAGTAATTTTTATTAGTCATTTGTCATTCATACAATGAAGTGAATTAAATAATTCATGGTAATTCATGAGTATATTTTACCAACAGAGTAATGTCTTAAACCTCAAAGACTGAACATCTGAAAGAAATTCTACTGGGCCTATTGGAAATCAGCCTGAAGGCATTATATAGCATAAATAAACATTGAAAATGTACCCTAAAGCAATAATGCTACTGTTGCTCACTGCCATGTGGCAAATCATTGCTGCTCAAGCAAAGCTTCGAAAGTATAGGGCTATTACTGAAACACTGAGGATAGAAGAGATTTGTGATTTTAAAAAAAAAGCCCTATCTATAATAAATTGCAACTGCTATCTCAATCAGAACAGGCTGCTAATGAAACCAGAGTCATCAGCATCTGTTTCACTTCATTTGACTATGGCATTGGTGACAAGCTCCAGCCCAAAACCGGCTTGTGGCCTTGTAGCCATTAGAGTGTGCCTAGATAGCATATACCTAAATCCTTCTCTAGAAAAACTACTTACATATAACATCTTATTGATGATAGATCAAGTGTGCTATTTTCTTATGGCACCTGAGCTGCCTTAACCTAAAAATGACTTGAGTAGGGGCACCTGGGTGGCTCAGTCGTTAAGCGTCTGCCTTTGGCTCAGGTCATGATCACAGGGTCCTGGGATCGGGCCCCGCATCGGGCCCCGCATCGGGCTCCCTGCTCCATGGGAGGCCTGCTTCTCCCTCTCCCACTGCCCCTGCTTGTGTTCCCTCTCTCGCTGTGTCTCTCTCTGTCAAATAAATACATAAAATCTTAAAAAAAAATGACTCGAGTGGGAAAACTTTGCCGAGATGCGATCGACAAAATTTCAGCAAAATCCTTCTACTCACACTGCATCTAATCCCAAGTCTCTCAGTAGAGGATTTTCTGTACTACATTTAAAGCATCTTTACAAATTTCTTTTGCTGTGACTTAGAGGCTGGCCAAAAAACTAAACATCAAGAGTGCACAGAAAAAGGTTTCTTCCCACTGGGCTTGTAGTTTATGCCTTAAAGTTGATTTTCTAAACACAAATGCACAATGAATTTTTGGAAGCCTCAAAACTCATTCAGTCATCCCCAAAGGACATTTTTTAATGCTAAATATTTAGCTATATGCTGAAACAGAGTATAAAATTAGAATCATATTTAACAGATGTTGAAAAAAATGGCATTATGCCAACTAATTCAAACTCCCAACATTGCTGCTATCACCCTATGTAAGGAACAAAATAAACAATAAAATAACTGCACACCAGAATTGACAAAATAAGATTCATAGACATCCAGATGCACACTGACTCACAATTTGTGTTATATCTCTCAACTGAATTCAGCCTTAAGAAAATCATAGTTTCAGTTTTTGTGACTTTATTTCTATCAAGTGGCTCATTTAATTCAACCAGCAATTAATCAACAATATTTTAATTTTCCTAAACTTACTTTTCATAAATCCAATATTTGCTGATCTTATAAAAGCCTCAGAACTCTCCTACAGAAAATTAAGGAATAGCGTTTATCTTCCACTAATGCAAAGCTATGAAGATTAAGCTCATTGATTTATGATTGCCCTAAAATTTTCAGAAAGACCAAACTCCTTTCCAAGGTGGTAGCGGAAGCATTCAGAGAAAACATGCGCAAAAATGATTGAATTCTTAATGGGAGGGAAGTATGAGAAGTTTTCATCCAACCCTCAGCTTCCATCCCAACCCACATATGTATATATTTGATCAACATTAATTTACTCATAAGTCATTCAATGAACAGTCACTGAGAACCTTCTATATATTAAACACTAGGAAAATAACCATAAAGAGTTGATAACCTCCCACCTGCATTATAATCAATAAATATCTAGACCTCTTGTGAGTTTTCTAGAGTTTTCATTAATTCTTATCAGAGATGTTGGAATTTTAATAATCAACATTATGCCTTATCTTTGCTTTTACTATGTTACTAGTCTTATTTGCATAGAACAACAACAACAAATTACAACCTAAGGTTTCTACCAAAATAGCTATTTTATACTTAATGGTTTAGGATCAGTAGAGGTATTAGGAAAAGTATGAAAACTAATATTGCCCTCTGCTGGCAGATCCTTCAAGTAAAAAGCATTGCGTTTGTTTTGCCATTTTACTTCATTCTCAGTGGTTGGGGATACTTTTTGTCATTAAGAGATTAGAGTTGGCTTCTTATAAGTAATATTTGGAATTCCTTCTAAAACAAAGTCCAAAATGTCTAGGCAGTGATGATACTCACCGTCAGCACCAACCAAAAGAAATACTTTTTAAAATATAGCTCAACTGACATAAGACATTGTCTCACAACATAGTGGTTCAAAATTCAGGGACATCTTAATCTTAATTTCCTGAACCTGAATCTAATTATTCAAGACTCTCCTGGCTCCTGCCAAGTAGACAGTTGAGTAGTCTTTGTCAGCCCACATGATAGACAACTCTCTTTTGACCATGAAGGTGTATGAAATCACTCCAGTTAAAACTTCAGATGTGGCATGAGGTTTGGATATGGAGATCTCAAGATATTTGAAGAAATTCTTAGTTTTAGATGTCAATATATTGAGAGGCTTCATGAAATAAAAGCTCCTTGGGCGCCTGGGTGGCTCAGTTGGTTAAGCGACTGCCTTAGGCTCAGGTTATGATCCTGGAGTCCTGGGATCGAGTCCCACATCGTGCTCCCTGCTCAGTGGGGAGTCTGCTTCTCCCTCTGACCCTCTTCCCTCTCGTGCTCTCTATCTCTTATTCTCTCTCTCTCAAATAAATAAATAAAATCTTTAAAAAAAAGAAATAAAAGTTCCTTGTTAGTTAAAAAGATTTGAATCATGCTTGGGAGTTGCTTCCATCTTTTTTTAAATGAAGCTCTCTTTTTTGATCAATGTAGATGAATTCAAGAAGCTGTTGTTGTGAACAAGTGCTCTCTTATTGTATCTTTGTATTTCTAGTACTTAGCCCAGTGTCCCATATATAATACATATTTAAGAAAGGCTTATTGAATTGGTAAATGAATTGGCCTATTCCTTTTACTATGTTTAATCAAATTTGTCCTTTTTTCACAATAAAATGCTCAGGGTGGACCATGCTATGTTTGTAGGAAGAACATATGCTTTGGAGTTGGACAGGCCTGGATTTAAACCCTAGATCTGATACCCAGCTGAATGGTAAGAAAGCCACCTGACCTCGCCAGGCTGCAGCTTTCTCTGTAAAATAAGAAACATACTACTTTCTTCCTGTATGGTTGTAGGGATTATATGAGATAAAATATGTAATGTGTCTGGCACAGAATGAGCTTTCAAAAATTTCATTCTCTTCCCTTTCCGTTCAGGTGAATTGCTCACTTCTTTCTTTTTAATCAAGACTGTAGAAGAAATATTATTCAGATCCAGTTTGAGAAAAGAATAAAGGGGACGTGTTGTAGTTACACGATCTGTTTACATTTTCATGCCCTTCTTTCCCCACCAGGAATAGGAATAAGTATACAGTAGTCCCTCCTTATTCACAGAGAACCCGTTCCAAGACCCCCAGTGGATGACTGAAACCGTGGATAGTATCAAGCCCAATATATGTTTTTTTCCTATACGGAGCTACCCATGATAAAGTTTAATTTACAAATCAGGCACAGTAAGAGATTAACAACAATAACTAATAATAAAACAGAACAACATATGGAATAAAAGTTATGTGAATGTGCTCTCTGTCTCTCAAAGCATCTTACTGTACTGTACTCACCCTTCTTGTGATGATGTAGGGTGATAAAGTGACTATGTGAGGAGATGAAGTGAGGGGAATGACGCAGGCATGTTGGACCCGAGGATCCCTCAGAAGGAGGATTACCTGATTCAAACCGCAGTTGACCACTCTCCGCGGAAAGAGCAGAAAGCAAATCCATGGATAAGAGGGTACTGCTGTATGTAAGTTCCCACATTGTGCCTGCTTTAGAGCTTCCTCTGACTTCAAAGTAGGTTACCGACACTGGAAAAGGCACTGGGGGATATATTTTACTTACCGTCATTTTCCAATTATGTGAAAGTGGAGAAATTATAATGCCTTCCATTAGATTAATGATTTGCAGGTTTCGAAACACTTCACTCTCTACTCTTTTGCTTCACTCTCACTTTAGTCCCATTTTAAAGCTAAGGAAACCGAGAAGAAAGAGGGGTGACTGCCAAATGTGGGGAATAAAACCAGAAGCCCCGTGTTCTGACTTGTCCCAGGATCATTCCTGACCCATCTGGGATGCATCGCATCATGTGTTTGCCTCGGGAGCTGCCATTACATGCTCGCCAGGGCTCCCTGCCCTCCACTTTGGGCATTGCCTCCTGGAGCCAAGCCCTTGCAAGCTGCCAGTGGGATTGGGGTCTACTAGTTAAAGGAGACAACCAAGTCATGAGTCCTAGAGCTCATTTTTTTGTTTGCTCAGTGACTCACAATGAGACATGTGATGAGTTGTTTGGAATTAACGACTTTTCCAGCGTTTTACAAAGCCTAAATGCCCTTGGTGGTATTTTTAACAATTCTGGGGAAGTTCTCAGTTTATTTTCAACATTAAAGATGCTACAGCAAGTGTGAGCAGAATGGAAAAGTTGAAGCTCTTGTCTGTAGGGCTACAGACTCGGAGTCTCCATTAGAAACAGCTGTGGCTGCAAGTTTTCTTCTGTGATGCATTTATTGACATTCTTGTTGTGTTGCCAGTGCTAGCTGGCGGCCAGTTGTTCTCATGATATTTTAATTAAAGAAGCTCCCACACCATCAAGAAATATTCTGTGCAAAGATGTACAACACCTGTCTCCTGCTGTTCCTGTACCAGAGCTATCTCTATGTCTAGTCCCTAACAATATAATTCACTCTCACTCTTGCTGCCCCACATCCCAAATAAAGTGTATTAAGCTGGGACCCCTGCACCTTTAAGGGAATTTTATCCCCCCTGAAACTTATGCAAAATTGGCTACATATATTTTAGGAAGAGAAGGCTCATACTTTCAACAGATTTTCAAATGGATCCATTATTCGGAAAAAGGGTAAAAAAGATTGACGAGATAAGTTACCCCTTTATTATTAATTTTCTTTGGAAAAATAATAGGAGTTGTTTCTTGTCTTAAAAACCTCAGTCGACAATGGGAGACTTCTCAGCGTAAGTTAAAGACTAAATAAAGGATAAAAACATGGGATAGGAAAGTTAAATATAAACAGTGTATCTGCTAACAGGCAACAGATGATGAATCACTTGAAAAGAGTAGGTTATAAGAAGCTTTACTACCATAATTTTACCATAGTCAATATATTAACAATAAATGTATGTATCGACTTCTATAAGAGGCTTTCTGAAAGGCAAATGTCATCTTTCAAGCTTATGAGCTCATGCTATGTCCAAAAAGGAAGTATATATTTAATTTTAGTAAATAATTTATAAATCAATGAATCTTAACTTGCCAATATGCCCTGCTCATCTTCCCACTGACCAAGTAAAGGAGCCTGTTCAAAGCCATTGTTCATCTTTCTCTATCATAGTAGAATAGAGAGAATTTCAGAAGTTCTGAATTTGCCTTACAATACCCAACACCATAATGTGTGACATGGTATTGGCCATCAATATATTCCCCAAATTGCCTTCAAGTTTGGAATTTTTTTAAGGATTTTTTATTTATTTATTTATTTGAGAGAGAGAGAGAGAGAGAGAGAGAACGCACATGAGCAGGAGAAGAGGCAGAGGGAGAAGCAGACTCCCCACTGAGTGGGGTGTCCAACGTAGGGTTCGATCCTAGGACCTGGACATCGCAACCTGAGCCGAAGGCAGATGCTTAACCATCTGAGACACCCAGGCGCCCCAAGTCTGGAATTTTTTTTTAAAGATTTTATTTATTTATTTGGCAGAGAGAGACAGCGAGAGAGGGAACACAAGCAGGGGGAGTGGGAGAGGGAGAAGCAGGCTCCCTGCCGAGCAGGGATCCCAATGCGGGGCTCGATCCCAGGACCCTGGGATCATGACCTGAGCTGAAGGCAGACGCTTAACGACTGAGCCACCCACCCACCCCCCCAAGTCTGGAATTTAATAAGAAATCTCATTTCAGTTCCTACGGATATACAAGGCATCCTACCTCCACCTCCCCTTCCTACTCCTACTTCCATGCTGTCCTTTCCTTCTCCAACATCCCTCCTGGTCCTGCCTCTGGTCCCCACATCCCCTTACCCTCTTTCCCCACAAAAAACAGAGAAAAGAAATAATATTAAGAGTAGACTTTTGGGGCGCCTGGGTGGCTCAGTCGGTTAAGTGTCTGCCTTCAGCTCAGATCATGATCCCGGGGCCCTGGGATCAAGTCTCACATCGGGCTCCCTGCTCAGCAGGGAGTCCGCTTCTCCCTCTGCCTGCTGCTTCCCCAGCTCGTGCTCTCTCAATCTCTCTCTAATAAATAAATAAAATCTTAAAAAGAAAAAAGAGTGGCCTTTCTTTGGAGGCAGAGAAATCAGCCCAGGACTTTATTCAATAGCATAGTAATTGAAGAAATATCCTTGAATATGTGGCAACAATTTCTACAGCCTCCCCATGTCCACCTTCTTTATATTATTTGTTTCCTTTCTCTTTAAGAATCTCTCAATGACTGATTGCTTATAAGAAGCCCTAAGAAAAACCACTTTGTCACTAAAGCCATTCCAAATTCAATGCTTCTCACCACCTTCAATTTGGCCAATACTAGTCTATGAGAAGAGAAACAACAAAACTAAGGAAAGGGAACTATGGCAATCTATTTTTCACCCCCTTCCACTTTGTTCTTGAAAGAACAAACTGTTAGATCACCGGGAAGGGGCAGACAAGTAAGAAAACAGTTGCAAAATGCCCACACACACATACCTGGCATAAAGGGCAAAATTGGGGTTGTAAAGAATAACTGAGTGATAAAATGAAGTCCATCTAAGTAGTGAAATGACAATGCTAACACTTAAGTTTTGGGAAAGAGTTACACTTGGCTCACTTCTAGTAAAAATCTCAATTTCTTATCCCTATAGATTTATTAGCAAAATCATGGAGCAAAACCAGGCAGTAAAAAGTTACTGCTTTGAAGAAAAAAGTGGGTTCTACAATAAAATGTGTAAACTTTGTTTCCTCAGTGCCTGAGGCACTGTTTCCAGAAGTTTTTAAGCCTACTATTACGTACACATACAGAATATCAAAATAAAACTTTCAGTGGGAAATTTAATAAGGCTAATTCCTTTTTTAAGAAAACTAGTTTTAGTGAGAGATGCATGCTAGTCCTCACATTCTAAGATTTATTCCAACAACGGTAAAAATGTTTACACTTACTATGTGCTTCAGACCAAGTTAATAATTAGTTCTAAGTTCTACTGTATTTCTGTATTATGTCAAATCTAACAAAATTCAGTCAAGATTTAAACACAATTCATCAAATGTTTTAAGACTCCCTGAAATTCCATCTTCTCCACAAAGACTTGCTCAGTGAGGTGGCAGTTTCCTGCACTCTTACCGTATCCTTGTCTTCCCAATATAACATTCATAAATCTGATCCCATTTTAAACACTTTAAGGGAAATGATGGAGCTGTGCCAGAAGACCTAAGATACCCAAAACCCTGATTTCTAAAAGAGTGGGGAGCAGGAGAAACAAAATACAAGGTCTTTGAAGTTAAAGGCTACATCTTATTTGCTTTTTTTTTACTTATTTACTTTTATTGCATCTTACGTAGTATAGTGTCTGTAAAATGAATGAAAGAGTGAATGAATGAATGAGGAAATCAATTCAAATAGATTCTGAAAACCATAGACTGGCAAATAAAACAATCACCTTCTCTTGAAATGAGAAATATGTCAATGAATTGTTTACCCTTTAAAAAGAAAGAGAGTCTGGGGTCACCTGGGTGGCTCAGTCAGTTAAGCAGTTAAGTATCTGCCTTCAGCTTAGGTCATGGTCTCAGTGTTCTGGGATCGAGCCCCATGTTGGGCTCCCTGCTCCCTCCACTCCTCCCCCTTGCTCATGCTCTTTCACTCTCTCTCTCTCAAAAAATAAATGAAATCTTTTTTTTTTTTTAAGGAAAGATAGAGAGCCTGGATTCACTAAAAACAAATCACAACATCCTAAACCCACCAGGGTTTTACTCTTTGCCCTGCTCTGATCAACTTAGATCAAAACATAATCAGCATACCAATCAAACGTGTGAACGTTAGAAATTGGTGAGGACAGTTAATACACTAGATAATACAATGGAGATTCTACTTTGTTTCAAAGTTCTGAAAAATGAACTGAAAGCAATCTATTTAAAATTTAACAAAGAGAAATGTAAATGACTGTTTCAGATTTATGAAAACAATTTAAAAATTCAAGATGAGAAAATCTGGATTCAATGATGTGAAAAACATGGTATGGTATGGCATGGCATGAAAAAAAACAATGCAAAGATTTCAACAGACCTCAGCTCAGTATGAGCCAATGATGTGAGATGGCTACTAAAAAAGTTAATGTAAATCTTAGTATTAATAGAAATAATCTATACAGATTATAAGAGTAAATAGTCCACTGTCTTCTGCATTAGACAGAGTCCATTTTGCCCTCTTGTTGTGACACTTTAACACAAATGTTGATTAACTGGAGAATGTTCAGAAGAGAATGACCAAGATGGTGAAAAGCTTTAAAAGCACATCAGATGAGGAACATTTAAGAAATTTGGGGCATCCAAGTTGAGGGAGTTGACTATAAGCTTCAGGTTTGTTTTTATTTATTTATTGGACTTAAGGACACAAAAGTATAGTAATCATAATACTTCGTTTAAGACACATTCTCTTCACTGATCCTCAAATGTTCTTAATTATTTATTTTTATGCTTGATTGTTTGCTTGTCTGTTTTTAATGATGTAGCAAGATCCCATGAACCCACCACTCTAAAAGAAAATAAGAACTTGGCAATAACTTACTTCTACTTCTGGCAGTGGCCACAAGGTATCTCTGGCAGATGGCCACAAAAATAGCTCCCATTCTTACAATATGATATTGAAATTCTACCGGTGCAGTGGTGAGGTCTATGTATCCTCCTCTTGAAACTGGACCATTGTAACTGCCTTGACCAATAGTGTTTGGCAAAAGTGACACTATACAACTACACTAGATCATAAAGATGACATGCACTTTTGCTCTTCTCCCATTGGATGCTTGCTCTTGGGATGCAGCCATCATGCTGCGAAGAAGCTCAAATTAGCCCACACTGAGAATCCATGTGGAGAGGCCACGGATAGGTGTTCCAGCCATTAGCCAACATCAACAGCTGGAAATCTCCAGATGATTCCAGTTCCCAACTACCAAACACTCAGCCCATCCTTCCAGTCTTCTCAGTTGAGGCTCAGATATCACGAAACAAACACAAGATATCCCCACTGTTTCTTGTCCCAATCTCTGATGCATAGAATCTGTGAACATTATTAAATGGTTGTTTTATGATACTAAGTTTTGGGTGGTTTGTTACACAGCAATAGTAACTGGATACTAGTATGTGGTCATTACCGTGCATTTCCCTGTTGCACTTAATTTAAACCACCATCTTGTACCTTGTGTTTATCTATCCCTTCCTTTCATCTTTTATAATTAGATCTCATCTTCAAGTAAGCCTAAGAGTATAGTTTTAATTTTATTTTATTTTGTACTTTTTAAAGGATGTCATATTTAATGTATGCTTTTGGAACTTTTCCTTCTAACATTATATTTATATTATCCATCCTAAAAGCTGTTGTTCAATAATTTTGACTGCTAAATAATATTCCACTGAATAAAAATACTCTCATGTCCACTCTCCTGTCAATGGGCTCTTAGGTTTGCCTAGGTTTTTGCTCTTTTGAACAGTGCTGCCAAGAACATTCTCATATATATCTCTTAGAGTATTTGTACAAAAGTTGATCTTAGGAATAAAACCAAGAATGAGACTACTAGAAACTAGGATATGTAAATGTTTGGTCAAATACTTAAAAGAGTGTGGTAATGGGGTGCCTGGGTGGCTCAGTCGGTTAAGCGACTGACCCTTGATTTCGGCTCAGGTCATGATCTCAGGGTCGTGAGATCGAGCTCCTGTCAGGCTCCACACTGAGTGTAGAACCTGCTTGAGATTTTTCTCTCTCTCCCTCTGCCCCTCCCCTTGCTCATGCTCTGTCTCTCTCTTAAAAAACAAAAACAAAGGGACAGGGCACCTGGGTGGCTCAGTCGGTTAAGCGACTGCCTTTGGCTCAGGTCATGATCCTGGAGTCCTGGGATCGAGTCCTGCATTGGGCTCCCTGCTCCGTGGGGAGTCTGCTTCTCCCTCTGACCCTACCCCTCTCATGTGCTTTCTCTCTCTCTCTCATTCTCGCTCTCTCAAATAAATAAATAAATAAAATCTTAAAAAAAAACAAAACAAAAACACCCACAACTTTTTTTAATTAAAAAGTTTTTAAATTAAAAAATAAATAAAAGCATGTGGTAAGGAAGAGGACTACAATTAAGACATAATATAAAGAACTGGCCCTAAAGTCAGCTGACTTTCAAAGAATCCAAGTTTTGCAGCTCAAAGTTCATATGACCATGGACGATTCATTTAGTTAATCTACAAGCATTTTTGTTGAGATTTAATTTGACAATATGAAATCTCTTTGTAAACTATAGTGATATAAAAATATGGCATTATTTGTAAGAATAAATGTATTGGTTTTATGTGTTACTACAGAAAAAAAAAATTAGGACCCAAGACTGGAAGTTACACAGGCTCATTTTTTCTACCAAAGATAAAAAAGAACTTTTAACAATTTAACCTATCCAACAATAAAACAAACTTCTTGGAATTGTTAAGGCTGTCTGGGGTAAGTCTGGGGTAAGACTGGGTCTGGGATCTCCCTGCAATACCAGGTCAGGCAAATGGGGTGGGAGGGATCACAATGAAAGAATGATGGGCTAGGCTTCAGGATTGGATAGAGGTAAAGGATTCTTAGCCAAGAAGCCAAAAACAGAAGTATGAGCAATGGGACATACCCAGGCAAATCATTTAGCTCCTTCAGTTACACTGTGTGTTATGGATTGAATCGTGACCCAGCCCCCTCCCCCCAAAGATATGCTGAGGTCCTAACACTTGGTATCTATAATGTGACCATATTTGGAAACACAGTCTTTGCAGATGTAACCAAATTAAGATGAGGTCATTAGAGTTGGCCTTTAATCCAATATGACTGGTATCCTTACAAGAAAGGGAGACAGCCATAGGAAGAGAAACACCAACAGAAGCATAGACCAGAGTTTTGCTGCCACCAACTAAAGAATATCTCCAGATATAACCAGAAGAAGGAAAAATCCTCCTCTAGAGGCTTCACAGGGAGCATGGCTTTGCCAACACCTTAATTTCAGTATTCTAGTCTCCAGAACTGTGGGAGAAGAAATCTCTATTGTTTTAAGCCACCGAGTTTGTGGTAATTTGTTATGGCAGTCCTAGAAAAACTAACACACTGTTAGTCATTACGAGTCCAAGGAGGCATAGACAATTACTGATGACTGGACAACTGTACAGCAGGGATGTTGTGAAAGAGATAACTTCCCTGAAAGAGAATTTGGACATGATCATCTCTAAAGGTCTTTCTTGATTCTGTGATTCTCCAGTGCACTGATCCAGTAAGATTCTCACACCAATAGATATGCAGAATAGAATCTATATGATTGCAATTAATGGGTTAGAAAGACCAGACAAGATGTCTAACACATGTATTCATTTAAACTTCACAAATCTTAAATCACATGTGCTCAGCTTCCCACAATAACATAGGTGTCTACATATCTCTACCCATGAGTTCCAACATTCTCTTCTGGCAAGATGTGGGAAGGGGATCGTAATAGGTTAATGTGATAACTATTTGGGATTATTAGCTACAAAAAAGTAGAAAATGAAATATGAATATGAAAAACGTGTTTCTTGAGTATTTTGTCTTGCCTAGAGATTAAGAAGGAGGAAGAGGAAGAGGAAAAGATGGAGAAGAGAACAAAGGAGGGGAAGAAGGAAGGGAGTGAGGAAGAAGGGCAGGGAGGGAAGGAGGAAGGAAAAGGAAGGAAGGACGGACATCAGGTTATATAACACCACTTCTTTAATTGAGGGCTAGGAGTCAGAAAGTCTAACTTATTGAGCTAGTCTCTGCACCATTCTAATAATAAAGCAAGCAAATGCTTTTTCCAAAATTTAGAAGTTACCAATGATACATTTATTTCAATGAAATGTTCACAGTGCTTTAGAAAAGCTATTAATGGTACATGATTCACGTCTCTGTTTAATGTTTCTGTTCAATATTTGCATAGTTTTATAAATGTCAATATGTTCTTACATTTACACAGTCTCTCATGGATTATAAACTCTGAAAGGGGAAGACACTCTATTTTATAGATACATTATGCTACCAGACATTTGGAGATTCCTAAATTAGAGCAAATAGTGATCTAGTTAAATATCATTGTGTTTTGCCTGTAAACTAAAGGTGCTTTTCAATCCCCCCTCATGGAATTGTTGTGTTGATTAAATAAGACAACGAGAACAAGGCAATTGCACAGTGGCCACCAGCAAATCTCCATTAAATTTCAGCTCCAGGTTTCATATGGAGACAAGTATTGAGAGTCAATATTTATGCTTAAAACCCCAGTGTTTATAGCAGCAATGTCCACAATAGCCAAACTATGGAAAGAGCCCAGATGTCCATCGACAGATGAACACATAAGGAAGATGTGGTGTATATACACAATGGAATATTACTCAGCCATTAAAAAGGATGGACTCTTACCATTTGCAACAATGTGGATGGAATGGGAAGGTTATATGCCAAGTAAAATAAATCAATCAGAGAAAGACAATTATATGGTTTCACTTATGTGGAATTTAAGAAACCAAACAGAGGATCATAGAGGAAGGGAGGGAAAAATAAAATAAGATCAAACCAGAGAGGGAGACAAACCGTAAGAGACTCTTAACCAGAGGAAACAAACTGAGGGTTGCTGAAGGGGAGGTGGGGAGGGGGGTGGGGTAACTGGGTGATGGGAATTAAGGAGAGCACTTGATGAAATGAGCACTGGGTATTATACGCAACCGATGAATCACTGAACTCTACCTCTGAAACTGATGATACATTATATGTTAATTAATTGAATTTAAATAAAATAAGATAAAAAAATTAAATGTGGAAACGTTAAGATCTTTTCCCCCATAATGAAATGCTGACAGTGGCAGAGTATAGAGTAACCTCTATAAAGCACAAGTTTGGAGCCCAACAATCAAGGGTTTAGACCATGGCTCTTCTATCTACTTGGCTATATGACCTCAGGTAAGTTGTCTAGCTCCCTTATCATCAGTTGTCTTATCATAAGAGTTACTTTCAGAGTCACGACATGAGTATTAGACATAGTACTTATAAAGCATCTAATGTCATGCCTGGCACACAGGGAGCATTTGATAAACAGTAGTAGTAAATCCAAGGGGGTCTTCAGACCACATTGCCTCACCTCAAAGGTTTCCTCTAAGTACTCTCCGTTCTTCTATACACAACTCTTATTTTATCTAATAATCTGAGTTCCATTTCCATATCATTACATACGTATTTATGTTATGCCTATGTTACAAAAAAATCATACAATTATTAAAAATTAAATGCCTTGTGAAGGAAAAGTATCCAAAACTGGAAAAAAGGAAAAAAAAAAGTAGATGGCAAGTCCTGTCAGTATCATATGGTTGAAGGCCCATCCAAGGATTATCTAGGAGATGTCATTGTTTAACTCACTATTTACTGGGACACCTGGGTGGCTCAGTCAGTTAAGCCTCTGCCTTCAGCTCAGGTCATGATCCCGAGGTCCTGGAATTGAGCCCCAAATCGGGCTCCTTGCTCATCAGTGAACCTGCTTCTCCCTCTGCCTGCCGCTCCCCCTGCTCTCTCTCTCTCTGACAAATAAATAAATAAATAAATAAATAAATAAATAAATAAAATCTTTAAAAAAAATGCTATTTACTGCTGATTAAAGGTCCCAAATTTAATGATGTTACCATGAACTGTATCGATTTTTGTCTAGTAGAGATGCAAATAAGGTGTTTTCTGGAACAGATAATCCCAAAGGTTATGGTTATTGCCCTGTAGGATGTTAACTAGTTTTTTTTGTATCTAGTTCAGTAATCTTCTCCTAACATTTCTTTATTAAGTTGCCTATAAATATCTTAAGTCTTCAAATATCTTTGACCCAGTCTTAACATCTTCCCAATTCCCTCACTCATAAAGAGTGAATAAAATCTTTGACATGTGTTCATTTTATATTTGCATGCTGAGTCATAATTTTAATTTTCTAAAAATTATATGTCAGCAGCCCGGAGATAGCTTATTAGGAACTTAATTACCATAATCTTTTACAAAATGAAAAATTATTTGGCAATGTGAATGATCACTTTCTAATTCGTCTGTTAAGTCAGTTCAGAGTTTTTCTGTCTTCTTAGAGCTGGGCATTCTTGTGTTCAGGCCGCTGACATGATCAAGTACTGCTGCACCTGCTGCAGCAAGTTAAGTTGGCAGAAGTTCTAAGATCTCTTATTCGACTATATTTGCAATGAATTCAAAATCACCGCAACAGTTGCCATTGGCTTCCTTTTCTTCACTTATTCCAATCTGCAATGGTCCAGTCCAAATGGTCTGAGAGATAAGGCTCATGTTACCACATGCTCACAATGGCTGGCTACTTCACACATATGAAATAGTTTCACTCCAGTTTTCTTGCCAACAGGGGAGAATAAGCAAAGCTGGACTCTGAGTGGGCTTGTTGGCTTAACCTGATTTGCACCTTGTTAATATGTAATGCTCACTGACCCAGAAACCATTTGGCAACACTTGGAGCCAAATCTCTGCTTAATTCATAACTACTTTAAGCCATGTGAATCATCATGGGTTTACATGCTCAAGGTTTTGAAAAAAGAGAGGTTTGGACAACCCAGATTTTAATGTATAATTTCATGGATAAGTCACGGGCTAATGATCCTCATCTCCATGAACAAATAATTGAAGTATATGATGAATCTATTAGGTTCAAAATAGGGAAAACAAAAAGATACAAATGGGGGTAAATTATTCTCTTCATAGAAGGATTCTTCATTATGAAAAATATTCAGGGGCGCCTAGGTGGTTCAGTCAGTTAAGCATTTGCCTTCAGCTCAGGTCATGATCTCAAGGTCCTGGGATCGAGCCCAGCATCAGGCTCCCTGCTCAGTGGGGAACCTGCTTCTCCCTCTGCCTCTGCCTCTGCCCCCCACCCGCTTGTGTTCTCTCTCTCTCCTCTCTTGCTCTCTTGCGAATGAATAAATAAAATCTTTGTTAAAAAAAATTCACCATAATACATTTTAGGAGTGAAACCACCTAGGACTATAAACTTCTTTTTCTTCTTCTCTCTTTCTCAATACAAATGTTTGAAGCAGTGAGGTAGAATGAGCAAGGCTTTGGTGCTGCTAGTGGTGTGTGACCTTAGAGAAAACTATTCATCTCACTTGGATAGAACTTCCCTATCCAAGAATGAATGAGTGAGTCTAGTGGAATCAGATCAGACCTTTCTTCTAGCACTAATTTTCATTACCTACCTAATTTATGGATATTTAGCTGGTTGCGAGGGTAGCTAGATCAAGCCTATATTTTTCCATTTACTGAGACTGCAAACAGGGGCATGAATCCTAGGTTTGATGCTCACAAGCTGTGTGACTTTGGGCAAGTCACACTGAAACTCCTAAAACTTCAATGTCATTATCTGTAAAATGGGGACAGGGATGCTACTTATGGCATATATTTTGAAGGTTAAATGGCTAAGTATATTTAAAATGCCTGATACAGTAACCAGTATGCAGTTTTACTCAATAAGTATCAGTTGTTTTTACTGTTGAAACCATGGTATGATAAGACTTCGGAGCTCAAGGAAAACTTCTGCATAATAATTTTTAAAAACTTATCTTCAAAGCTGTGTATGCTCATTTTGACCCAGTGCAACTCACTTGTAACTTCAAGATATCCTACCTAGAACTGAGATTAAATTTTGGATTTCACAATAATTCTCTAATGAACATATAACGATTAACAATATAATATTTGCAACCCTTTATTATCCTGCAAATAGAAGATACTACATACCTGTCCGAGGCATTTTATTATATTTTTTTTAAAGTTAAAATATTTGCACTGACATTAAGACAGGATGACACTTAGAGATTAAGATGGAACTATAGTTGTTAAAAAAGTTTCCCGAATAAACTGTAAAGCCTCTTCATCTGAAATAGTCTCTAAAATGTTTTTATTTCATTTTTTAAGATTTATTGATCTATTTGAAAGAGAGAGCATGGGTGGAGGGGCAGAGGACGAGGGAGAGAGAGAATCCTCAAGCAGACTGCCCGCTGAGCCTGGAGCCTGCGGGGCTCAATCCCAGGACCCTAAGATCATGCCTGAGCTGAAATCAAGAGTCAGCCACTTAACAGACTGAGGCACCCAGGCATCCCTAAAATGTTTTTTATAATGGCAGTATTAATATTGACTCAAATGGTATAATTTTGCTTATAGGTGCTAAAAACTGTGGGTTGTATGGACTCTTAGAAGTCAATTTGAGTTTCAATTTTTACAATTTAAGCAACATACCTAAGATCTGAAAGAAAATGAAATTCATCTAATTGCCAATTTTACAGGTTTACTTATAAGTTTGTTGTGACTATCATCCAAAGGGGTAAATAATTCTAAGCTTAACATCGGTAACATTTCAGCCTTAGTTACTATATAGATAGTTCCATTTAACAGGTACCACTCTCTAATTTATCACTCTCTAATGCCTAACTCCAAGTATTATAGAACTTATCACTGTTTTGAGGGGGAAAAAAATCTCTCTTCAATATATTCTATCTAAAGAACACTTAGATTTTGAAGATAAAATATAACTTTCAACGTCATAAAAAAAACAGTGAGAATAATAATACTATAATTTATCAAATATCTACCTTTTATGGAGCACTCACTATGGGTCTGAAATTAAGTACACGAGCATTTATTTATTTTTAATTTTAATTCCAATATAGTTAACATGTTATATTAGTTTCAGGTGTACAATATAGTGACTCAACACTTCCATACATCACCCAGTGCTTATCATGATAAGTGGGTTCTTTAATCCCCATCACTCTTTCAGCCATCTCTCTACCCCCCTTCCCATCCGGTAACCATAAGTTTGTTCTCTATTGTTAAGAGTCTGTGTTTTGGTTTCTCTTTTTTCTTTGTTCATTTGTTTTGTTATATATATATGCCACATCATTTTTTATCTATTCATCTTTTGATGGACACTTGGGCTTCTTCCATAATTAGTACATGAGCATTTAACTTCATATTTACATATATGGTTTAACAACCACAAAAGATAAGCACCACTTCCCCCATTTATCAGACAAGGAAACAGAGTCAAGGAAGTTTGTGTCATTAATAGGTTACATAAAGCTCTGGAGCCTCTCATCTTCATATCCAGTCTACCATCCTACTCTATCACAAGCTGTCTCTACTGGCTCACTCCTGGGAAAGGAGGAAGAAATGAAAAGGGAGAGAGCTGGGTTGTTTCAGTTCATTCATTCAGCTGTGCCAAGATATGAAATGTGACCCCATCCCCATCATCCCACTATACTGTTTAAGTCTTACACCCAGAGCTGAGTGTAAAAGGCACTTCATGCCTCCACATTGCAAGCTACCAGAAGTGCTGGCACTCAAGTTCAGCCCTACTACCACCACGCCTGAGAGAAGGCTGTCATCATAGCTTTTATTTTTTTATTTTTTAAGATTTCATTTATTTATTTGAGAGAGAGAGAGCTCACATGTGAGCTGGCAGAGGAACAGAGGGGGAGGGTAAAGGAGGGAGAATCTGAAGCAAACTCCATGCTGGGTGCACAGCCAAAGTGGGGCTTGACCTCACAACCATGAGATCATGACCTGAGCCGAAAGCAAGAGTCAGACACTCAACTGACTGAGCCCCCAGGCTCCCTGTGCCATCATAATTTTTTAAAAATCCATCCATTTCTTCAACTTTCTCCTGAGCAGAGCCTTGATGGAGTGGCATGAAGGCCTTAAAGGGAGAAAGGGCAGGCTGGGGCAGGGATGTGCATAGCCTTAGGAACAGGTTTAAAGTCTAGGCTTTCGTTTAGATTTGGGTAAGGGGAGAAGCTATTGAAAGTTTCAGAACAGAATATAACTGGCTGTAACCTGTGCAAAATCTTGAAGGTGAGACTATAGGTGGGGAGTCAGGTGGGAGGTGATGCAGAAGTAATTATATATGGTCGCAGTGGTGGTGGAGATTTGAATTTGAGCCAGGGCGGGTGCTGGCACTTGTCAGTTGAGACTGGGTTAGAGAAAGAGGGGCAGAGCTCAACTATCTGATATGGACAGAAAGGAGGAAAAGACTGATATGTGAGGGAGGAGGTGCTCAGTTGTTGTTTCATCCTTGGGGCAGGGACCAAGGGGGGTGGACCATCATCCCCTACCCACCCCTGGGTCCTTGCTTCCTGAAACCTCCACCCACCATCGAAGTTTTAAATTCGGAGTCCACACTGAAGCCTGAGGGAAACAGGGAGAAAAGGAGGAACCAAAAATGGAGGCAAAGTCCATGAGATGGGGGCACTACTGGACCCTATAAGAAGAAGATGACAGAAGAGGTCATCATTCATGGTTTGAGGGTCAAGTGCATGTGAGAAGGGGGCCATTCTCCCACCTTCTTGGGGAGGGCATAGAGGGAAGTTTTCCTTCCAAAAGGCAAGTGAGGAAAGCCCTGAGACAATCCCTAAAGGAGAGAGGGTGCCTGCAGAAACAGGCATCACTTCTTAGCTAGATCCACACTGGGCTGCCGAGTCCAGAGGTCTATATTCATCCCAGTACAGAGGCCAAGCTTGGTGAGACCATTCTCAGGGTGGAGGCCATTAGCAGAGAAGAGACCTGTGGCATATTTGCCTTTACAGTCTCTTCCCCAATCTGGGGAAGAATAAAGGGTTGTGTAACATTTGTTCCCATATTAGGAGATTCCAGAAGTAGGAGGCCACATCTGAAGGTTTAATGAGATCATTCTGTGATGTGTCTAGGAGAAGGACAGGGGCAACCCCTTCCCAATCGCAGTTCTCCGTGGTCCATAGAGGATATGTACTATCATCCGTCTCATTCTTTGGCTCCATAAGAAGTTTACACAGAGATTAGCCAAAGGGCAGGAGCCTTGGGAGCTGCCCAAGCAGCCCAACCTGGATAAATGTTTAGAGCTTTTACTCCTGGCAGCAATGAACGGCCCCAAATGAAGCTAAACTGAGATCCCTACAAGCCACCAATCGTCCCTACGCAAAGACCGCCATACTGACAGAGGCCACCAGCATCAGACAGAAACAGGTAAAATCTGAATGAGCAGAAGACTCCTCGATCCCTTGCCATGCAAGTGTCACCTTCTGCCAGGCAGTATCGGCATCACCTGGGACTTATTAGCAATGCAGAGTCTCAGGTCCCACCCTCAACCTTCTGAATCAGAATCTGCTTTTTATCAAGACTGGTAGGAGAGTCACATGTACATAAAAGTCTGAGAAACAGTGCTGTAAACCATGACTCTGTCACCAGTTCCCACGGAGCTGGCAGCAGTAAGCACTGCGAGAACCCATGGGAGTCTGAGGTTTGAGGAGAGATGAGAAGGAAGGTCCAAAAGGAAAAGCAAGAAGAAAGAGTGTGTAAGAAAGTCCACATACACTCAATTTTCAGGTCACCAGATAGAGGGTGTCAGGGAAAAGGGAGGAGGAAAGCTTTAGATGAAGTTTTAAAATGAACAGTCTGAAATACTCAAATAAGACTGTCCTGATAATCACATTGACAGGAATGACCAAGATGTGTTTAAGGGCAAGTTCAACAGAGAACTTTTGAAATTAGAAATAAGAAAAAATGCAATCGTTCCATGTGTATATGCTCCATAGGTTGAGAGTTCTCAGGAAGGCACTTCAACAATCCTTCATTTATCCACCAAACATTTATTAAAAACCTAAACGCTGGGCACTGTGTGAGGTGCCCAGGATGCAAACAAATAAGACACGAACCTAAGGGACTTAAAGACAAATGGGTGAGAAAGTTGTCCCTTCAGCAAGTATCTACTGTTACCCTCCTTGATCCAGGCACTGTTGTGAGCACTAGGAAAGGACAAAACAAGCAAACTCCCTCCTCGTGGAGCCTTACATTCTAATGGAGGAAGTGGATAATACACGAGATGAATAAAATGTGTAGTATGTGGGATAAAGGCTAAGGGAAAAAAAAGCAGTGAAGTGGGTTTGGGAATATAAGGGGAGCATTGCAGTTTTAAATAGGGTGGCCAGGAAAGAAGCATGAATTTTGAGTAACCCTGGAGCACACCTTCTGAATGTCAGAAAGGAGAGCACCCCAGCCAGACAGAGCAGTAATCCAAAGGCTTTTCTATGCCAAGACCCCCAAGGAGGCCACTGTGTGGCTGCAGCAGAAGGAGGGCAGGTGATAGTCAGAGGCCATGAGGTTGGAGAGGTAACACCCACCAGGTAGAGTGGGCCTTGAAGGCTTTTCCTCTAAGTGAAAAGGGAGTCATGGAAGGTTTTTGTGCAGAGGAGGGATGGGAATCTGACTATGTTCTGATAGGCTCACTCTGAACACTACGAACAATGAAAGAGGAGTTGTCACATTCTGGGTATGATTTTAAGGTAGAGTCACCATTTGCTTTACGGTGTGGAAAAAAAAAAAACCCAACAGGAGTTAAGGATAACACGTAAACAAAACAGACACATAGATCAATGGAACAGAATAGAGAGCCCAAAAATGGACCCTCAACTCTATGGTCAACTAATCTTCGACAAAGCAGGAAAGAATATCCAGTGGAAAAAAGACAGTCTCTTCAACAAATGGTGTTGGGAAAATTGGACAGCCATATGCAGAAGAATGAAACTAGACCATTTTCTTACACTGCACATGAAAATAAACTCAAAATGGATGAAAGACCTAAATGTGAGACAGAAATCCATCAAAATCCTAGAGGAGAACACAGGCAGCAACCTCTTCAACCTCAGCCGCAGCAACTTCTTCCTAGACACATCGCCAAAGGCAAGGGAAGCAAGGGCAAAAATGAACTATTGGGACTTCATCAAGATAAAAAGCTTTTGCACAGCAAAGGAAACAGTCAAAAAAACCAAAAGACAACCGACAGAACGGGAGAAGCTATTTGCAAATGACATATCAGATAAAGGGCTAGTATCCCATATCTATAAAGAACTTATCAAACTCAACACCCAGAGAACAAATAATCCAATCAAGAAATGGGCAGAAGACATGAACAGACATTTCTGCAAAGAAGACATCCAAATGGCCAACAGACACATGAAAAAGTGCTCAACATCGCTCGGCATCAGGGAAATCCAAATCAAAACCTCAATGAGATACCACCTCACACCAGTCAGAATGGCTAAAATTAACAAGTCAGGAAATGACAGATGTTGGTGAGGATGTGGAGAAAGGGGAACCCTCCTACGCTGTTGGTGGGAATGCAAGCTGGTGCAGCCACTCTGGAAAACAGTATGGAGGTTCCTCAAAAAGTTGAAAATAGAGCTACCCTACGACCCAGCATTTGCACTGCTGGGTATTTACCCCAAAGATACAAATGTAGAGATCCAAAAGGGTACATGCACCCCGATGTTTATAGCAGCAATGTCCACAATAGCCAAACTATGGAAAGAGCCAAGATGTCCATCAACAGACGAATGGATAAAGAAGATGTGGTGTACACACACACACACACACACACACACATACACACACACACACACAATGGAATATTATGCAGCCATCAAAAACACAAAATATTGCCATTTGCAACAACGTGGATGGAACTAGAAGGTATTATGCTAAGTGAAATAAGTCAATCAGAGAAAGACAAGTATCATATGATCTCACTGATATGAGGAATTTGGGAAACAAGACAGAGGATTATAGGGGAAAGGAGGAAAAAATGAAGCAAGATGAGACCAGAGAGGGAGACAAACCATAAGAGACTCTTAAGCTCAGGAAACAAACTGAGGGTTGCTGGAGTGGTCGGGGGTGGGAGGGATAGGGGTGCTGACTGATGGACATTGGGAAGGATATGTGCTATGGTGAGTGCTGTGAATTGTGTAAGACTGATGAATCACAGACCTGTACCTCTGAAACAAATAATAAATTATCATTATATGTTAAAAAAAGAAGAAGAAGATAGTAGGAAGGGAGAAATGAAGGGGGGGAATTGGAGGGGGAGATGAACCATGAGAGACAATGGATTCTGAGAAACAAACTGAGGGTTTTAGAGGGGAGGGGGTTGTGGGGATGGGTTAGCCTGGTGATGGGTATTAAGGAGGGCACAGATTGCATGGAGCACTGTGTGTTATACGCAAACAATGAATCATGAACACTACATCAAAAACTAATGATGTAATGTATAGTGACTAACATAATAAAAGAGAATATGATAGCTTTGAAAAAAATGATAACATGTAAACAAGTCAGTATAACAAAATAAATTGTATTTTGTTAACTAAATTCTGTAAATCACACCTTATGTAAATCCGAAGAGCTCTAGTCCTGGTCCCAGCACATCAGTCTTAGCCCTAGCAGGACTTTGTGCTGGACTGACATGGTCTATAAGCTGCATAGAGAGCTTCCATACACCCAGCAGATGCCATACAGCTTTTCCATGCTGTGAGGAGGCAACTCAGAAAATGAAATCACAGGATGTTCTAGTTGTCACCTGTCTGTTTTCTTGAACCAAGTTAAACCATGTATTAGAGTATTTCTTGTGTTTCTGCCCAGTGTTCTGGGGTTGTGATCTCTAACCACCCATTGGAGTTTACAGAAGGCGTGGGAAGATACTACTAATGAGGTTTCCCTTAGAGATTCCTTCAATACCAGAACTAACTTAACAGATGGTCCCTGAAAGTCTCTTCAATCCTTAAGAAGCCCAAAACTAATTTCTTAACAAATAATGGCAAACAAGTGGCTCAGTAGGGAAAATCATCCGGAAATAAACTTAATCTGAATGATACAGTTTTAAATACCCAATTGTAAGTCTCAGTTATTTTCAGACATCATCTCAACTAAGGTATTTTCAGAAAATGTCCATCCTGACTTCCTTTTAAAAGAATCTATAAACCAGGATGGTAAAATCCAAAGGGATCTACATTTTAAACATCTAACCACAAGGTGGAGATCTAAAGCAAAGAGTAGTTTCCTAACAGAGCTCAATTTAGAATCCAGAGCTTCTCATCCAAGATTAGAAGTGTCTGTGTCCTCAGATTGTGCAGAAATTTACTTATTGTTTTAAGTTAAAGGAAAAGACATCATTTACGTATCAGTGTTCTTTTATATAGATTAGAAACATATATGGTGCACAAGTATTTCAGGAAGCTCTAAGCAACACATTATCACTCATGCATGCAGCAAAGTAGAGACATTGATTAGAAATTTCAAGCGTTAGGTATAAAGTAGGGAGAATGCTACTGTTTTATCACTTGATTGTGAGTACATTTTAACAAGTGCTAATGTGATTATTTTAGCCCAGATATTGGAAGGCTAGTACTGAAAACTAATTCCCTTTAAACTCAACAGACAGAAGTACCAGACTGGTGGTTCTGAAGATTCTAAACCATGAATATGATTAAAATACTCCTCTAGGGGCGCCAGGGTGGCTCAGTTGGTTAAGCAACTGCCTTCCGCTCAGGTCATGATCCTGGAGTCCCCGGATTGAGGATTGAGTCCGGCACTGGGCTACCTGCTCAGGGGGGAGTCTGCTTCTCCCTCTGACCCTCCCCCGTCTCATGCTCTCGCTCTCTCTCATTCTCTCTCTTGCAAATAAATAAATAAAAATCTTTTAAAAAATAAAATAAAATGAAATAAAATACTCCTCTAGTTTCATTTCATTTGTACACAGTGGCGGGACTAACTTACCAAGTGAAGCCCTGGTGATAGCAGAAATTCCTCATCTCCTTTTAAGATGAATGGGTTTTACCAGTTTGCCCAATGATGCACCAAATGCACTTGTTTGACTCACAGATTATTTTCCAGGTTCACTCATCTGGAAGTTTCACTATTTTATTTTCTTATTTTATTTTTTAAAGATTTTATTTATTTATTTGACAGAGACAGAGACAGCGAGAGCAGGAACACAAGCAGCGGGAGTGGGAGAGGGAGAGCAGGCTTCCCACCAAGGAGGGAGCCCGATGCGGGTTTCGATCCTAGGACCCTGGGCTCACGACCTGAGCCGAAGGCAGACGCTTAACGACTGAGCCACCCAGGCGCCCTAGAAGTTTCACTATTTTAAAAATAATCTAAATTTCCTTGATTTCTTGTAGTGTGAATATAATTATTTTTCCTTCCTATAGAAACAGAAAACAATTGAAAGAGAAAAATTTAAGCTAAATAATAAATAGAAAACATGGTATGATCTTTTCTCTCTGTTTCCTCTACTTCCATATGTTTTAACTTATTTTAGAGATCATATAACAGAAGTATATTAACTAGTTCAACTGCAGCCAAAATTCCTGGCAGGGTAACTTCTTAAAGTTCCTCTGCTATTTTTTATCATAATGAAAGAATCCATTTGTGGAAATCGTTTTTCCTCCTAGTTTACTCAAGTTCTAAGAACTTCAATCTTCAATTTACTAAAGGTGTTGATCACCATACCTTAGAAAATTAAAAAGGAAGGCCATCACATGCTCAAATATTGTTGCTTTCAGCTCTCAGGTGGGAATTTGCCCTCATTCCTTAGCAGCTGATTTATCTCTTTATCTCAGTCACCTGCCTATGTTACAACTAGTAGAGCAGAGTTCCAAGCTGTTTATTTAGATAAGCATCAAAGTTTGGGATGCTGATCTGTACTCCAGAGACCTTTGATCCTGTGCACCTTGATTTGGAAATCAAATTGGAACTCTAACAAGAAAGATTTGTCTCTTCCGCTACTTTCTGGTCTCAGCAAGGCCGGAAATACCAAGAGCCGGCTTCGTGGTAGTTTAGAACTTCCGCTTCCTGTTCTGGACGAAAGAAGAAGTAGACACACATACAAACGTGAACCAAAAAATACAGTGACCTTTTGCAATCCACCACAACGTCCAGGTTAAATTTTGTTCAAATGTTGCCTGTTTACTTAACTAGTCAGTGTAAGCTTATGTGCCACCATGTGAAACCAAACAAAGTCTGTGGAAGACTTTCAGGTCACCATGCACTGGTTGCTTTGCTGGGGATCTTGAAAAAGAGCGAAAAACATTCTCTAGGAATGGCATCTGGGAAGCCAGTATGATGTGTGAGCCAGATGATCAGTTACCAGCTTAGATGGAGATAAAGCTTGCTTAGTTCTCAATTCCTCCAGGCAGTGTTTCTCAAACTTTGTGTGCAGCTTAAAGGCATGAAGGGCTGGTTAAGATGCAAATTACTGGGTCCATCCCACCCAGACCACGGTTTCTGATTCACTAAGTCTGGGGTAGAGTCAGAGAATTTGTGATTCTAACACCTTACCTGGTAATGCTTATTCTGCTGACCTGAGGATCACACCTGGAGACCCACTGCTTTGAGTGATTTGCCTGTGAAAATGGGGGAAATCCTTAAACCTTAGCAAATGTTGGGGTTTCATTTTAAAGAGGAAGTGAGACAGGAGCACACGGTTTTGATTCAGCTGTACTTGCGATTTGAATCTGGACTTGTCCAAAGCTGTGAGTCCTGGCGGAATACCTAACTCTCTGAACCATACTTTCCTTATCTGTAAAATGGAGAAAATAATCATAGTGTGTATCTGAGAACCAAATGAGATACTGTCTGTAAAGTGTCTGGCACATGGTATTCTATAAATGGTTATTTTTATTTAAAAAAATTACAGATAATCTTAATAAATAAACAAACATACATTCAGATGCAGGCAATAATCTCTGAGATCAAAGCACAGGAGAAACTTTGGTCAGGATACAATATGGGTTTATATTGGATTCAGATTCAATAAAAAGAAATTGGTACAGTTTAAAGAACAATCTTGTTCCTTTAAGATAAAAATCTCTCATAAGTTTCCTGATGCTTTCTTGAAAACTATCACTAATTCTTATTTCTTTATTGCCATCTTAAACTCATTCTAACATTTATTTCTTTATTCTGTCTCTTGCTGATATATTTCTCTACTCTGCTGTTATATACAAAGAAAGAAAGCAAGAAAGCAAGAAAGAAAGAAAGGAAGGAAGAAAAAGAAAGCAAGGAAGGAAGAAGGAAAGGAAGGAGGGAGGGAGGGAGGAAGGAAGGAAGGAAGAGATTCTTTTTTCCAATATGGAAAATTCTAGGGGCTCTAAACTCCTATGTAGTGGAGTTAACTCTCCAGTTACCAAATCAGAGTCTGAGCACAAGGGGATAATTAACAAATTGAGGAAATTGAAGAAAATTAACAACATATGTTAATGAACTAATCTAGTGACATTAAAATTAATTTATACTGCCCAGTTTCCATGTTAATGAGGAATCTGCACTTCGATCAAAGTGATAGTATATTACATCCAAAAGCAAAGGGAGAGCCAGAAGCTCCCCACTGCTTTCAATGACTAAAAGTGGGCTCAACCCTAAGTTAGATAAAAAGGAATGGTTCATGCATTTATTAGGTGTATATTCATTGTGAGCTTACTGTGGTCTCTCTGTGATGTGGGGAATATACTTATAAGTAAGAGACCCCCAGGTGCTCACCTCATAGAGGTTATACTTTAAATGTTAATCAAATAAGCACACAAATACATAAAACAGAGAAACAGTGATGTGATTGGTGTAATGGACCAAAAATACGGTCTAAACAGTACAGTGATGATGGGTTTGGGGCAGCACAGATGAGAGCCTGCAGGAGCTCGCAGAGCCTGTGCAAAGTCGTAAAGTAACAGGAGCACGATGGTACATGTGAAAGTATGAAAGGAGACCAGAGAGGCTGGAGGGGAGAGCTAAGACTCCTCCAGGACCATGAGGGGTCTTGCAGGCCAGGCAAGTAGGTCTTCATCCTAGGAACAGTGGGAAGCCCCCAAAACGGTTTTAATCACAGAATTGGCATAATCTAATTAGCATTTGCAGAAGATCACTTGGGGTTCAGGGTGTTAAATAGGTTACCAGATGTGGGGTCATGGGGCTGAGGAAGGGGGACTCAGTGGCAAAGGGGTAGTAGTGGCAAGAGTCAGTGTGGTTTGGGACACTACCGGTACAGTCCACGTGGGAGAGAAATTATGGTAGATTGGACTTTGTGGTGATGGAATAGTTATTCTTTGTAACATTCTTCTGTGGAAATTTGTGTGAAGAAGGAAAAAAAAAGCCATTTCTCCAGGGAGTCCAAGTATCTATGTGTCTACAAGCCTCCAGAGGGACGACATGCTCATTCCAAGTGCCCTCAATACCCTAACAGGACTTCAATGTGGTTCTAACTCACACTGTCATATGACCAGTGACCAGTGTCACTTATGAGTGACACTTCGTTTTATTTCAGAGTTATTGGATAGATTGCCCAATACCCATCACCTCGGTGCTTGAAGTCACCATTTGCATTTCCTCTTTTGTGTGGTAAAGGCTTATAATTTTTCGGGAACCCCTTGGAATCAATGCCTCCCAGAGGAAAAAATTTAATTTGCTTTCTGGTTAAGCCACCAGTAAGGATTAGATACACATGAACTGAAAATGAGCTTCTGGAAAAATAGGGCTGAAGGGCTTCCTTGGTAGTCCTTAGGAGATGACAGGAGAGGAAAAAGTGTTGAAGTAGGGGGCAGAGAGAGGACAGGACACTAATACAAACCTTGTCTCCTTTCTCAAGTTTGCCGGGGCCAACCTTATAAATAAGGAGCTATGGCAGGCTGTTACAGAAAGGAGGCTGCCATTTTCAGTTGGTTTTACACAATACCCTCCCCCTAGAGAGCATCAACCAGGAATGAGGAGAAAGTCCAGCACATATTTTCTTATTGTACCCTTCCTGATTGGAAATGAACCCCGTAAAGGCAGAGAGCTGTGTCTGTGAACATAGACTTCCTGTCCATCACAGCTCAGGAAATCACTACTTCTCCATTCCCATCCATTTTTGTGCAGAGGTCATGTTGAATGCAGATGTTCGATATTTGCCATAGAATCCTTCCTTTGTCCTATACATTGAAAAGAGTATATATATTTCCATGTTATTGAAGAGAGTGTACGTAAAATGCTCAGTGCAGTGCTTGCCTTATTATACGTAGCTCTAGGAGTTTCAGACTTTTATTATTTAATCAATGAAAATGAGTGGTTGAGGATTAATAAATAAGACTACCTTTTCCTAGGGCTTTCTGATTCAAACACAATCCGGGGTGAAAAAACAATGGAAGACTTCACTACAGGAAACAAACTGAGGGTTGCTGGAGGGGACGTGGGTTGGGGGATGGGGTAACTGGATGATAGGCATTAGGGAGGGCACATGATGTGATGAGAACTGAGAGTTATACGAAACTGATAAATTATTGAACCCCACATCGGAAACTAATGATGTACTGTAAGTTGGTTAATTGAATTTAAATTAAAAAAGATGGAAGAAGGTTGATATACCTATTGTTAACTTACAAGGTCTGTGTCAACCCTTTTGATTACCTCAAGAAAGTCCAGTTCTGTTAGACCACACTTCTCCATCATCTTCTCATCATCTTCAGTAACAACATTAGAGTGTTCAGTGGATGCTACAGAACTGTACTGAAAGTTGAGAAAATAGAGTGCTTGCCATTAAAACAGTGTGCATCAATATTTGGCCTTAGCTTTCACTGCTGTTAACAGTAGTTTCTAAGATAAATTGAGCTTTCTATAAAAATAAATCCAGTGTTAGAAATCATAATTCATACCAGACTCAGGAAAAAAGAGCGTTGCTGAAAAAACACAGTTGAAATGGTATTCTTGCCAGAAGCCATATACCATTCTGCAATTTATTTCCTTTTTAGTGGAAGGACTTCAAAGCCATAAGTATACACATATGCTACAAGTATGTCTAAAATCTAAATGTAGGAACCTCTGAACCAACTTCCACATGATACAATTAGCAATTCTATCATTTATACCATGAGATAATACTGAAATGAGGAGATGTAGAGACTGAGAGATGACATAAAGTACCCAAACAAAGAATACTGAGGTTTGGAAGAGAGAGCCTTTCTACAATACCAAGGTCATCAATAATCCCCCATCACCTTTAGGATACAATCTGAGTTTCTTTATATGTCCTGAAACTTCCTTCCAGATCTGACCCTTTGAAAACTCACAAATTGGTATATATTTGGAGTAACTGTTTCCAAAGCAAAGAGAAGCACGTAGAGTCGTAATCTAAAAAAGAAAACACAGCTCTGAGAGATGGTAGAGGTGATGTTCTAGTGTCCATTCTGCTGCCAACCATGCTCAAGCTACTTTTTGTCATCTGTGAACCTGGGGGAGAAGCAAAGGGACAGCTGAAATCAGTCATGTGGTCTAACAGTTTACCAATTCACTTGAATTTCTACTTTATCGTCAGAATTGCTAGGCACGTCCGCAAGGCTTATGACTGGTCTGTTTCACCTCTTATTCTTTTTTTCCCAAACTGTGTCATTGATTAACATAAATTTAAGAAATAATTGCTAATAGTTTGAATACGGATATCTTTTTAAAGTGTTAAAAGGACTTACTGATAGTGGAAGGCAAGCAGTGAAACTCATGCATTTATTGATTTTATTGCAATGTACAAGTTTTTTAAACTCCAAATTTAGTACTTTACCCATCTGTTTCCTTTAACATTCCTTTGAGAATGATCCTTTAACTTTCAATTCGGTTGCAAAAAGATTGTTTTGGTAATATATCACACTGAAGCAATTCAAGTTTATGCTAATTCTAAAATCTAAGGAAACCCTCCTTAGAGCCATTCATCAGAGGATATTTTTGGTGTCTTTCACAGTGATATTAAGAATTTTTTAGTATGCGAGTTTTCCCAAAGGTTTTTCAAAATGAGTATGTTTCTAAATAGGCTTTTAAAAGAAATCTAACAAAAGCGAAGATAGTATGGTGGCGGCTGCTCAGAAAAGGAAAAAAAAAAAAGCCCTTATCATTGGTCTATAAAGATTTCTTATAAGAAAAAGCCCAGGGTGCTTAAATAAAATTCTAAAATAGGTATCAAGGTTTCGATACAATAATACAACTTAGTAGGCTACAAAACACACAGATATAAAGTGACTGGCCCAAAACATGTAACACTATCTTACTACTAACTACTCTAAATTTCATCTAAAACAATCCAGTCCCCAGAAATCAAGTATAATCCTGTGTAGATACACTTTTATGCATTTCTAAAACCTGAATCCTGCCAGGAACCAGCTTCCTGGGAGTCTTCTCTCCGCTTTCTGCTTAACATCTCCCCAGCCTGGCTCCCCTCCTGCCTAGCGTCTTCCCCCCTGTGTTCCAGAAGAGCCCCAGGGTGCTTGCTGCTCACCACATGTGGAGGCACCCAGGCGAAATTCTGAGACTGGAGCAGTGACATTCCAATCAACTGCACACATCATCAAGGCACTGGTGATGGAATTTTCAAGTATGTGGCTGAGCTGCGTTCTGGTGGAAAAGGAAAGAGAACTGATTTCAAGTGTAATAATTAGGATTTGCACTCTTGGGAAAAAAGCATTAGTCAGAATCTCACCGTCCCTCAAAGAGGTGCTGCAGGATCTAGAGAAGTTTGTGTCACATGAGAGGGACAGAGGTAAGATGTTACTATAAAACTGCCTCCCAGAGAGCTAAGGAGACTTCCATCTGGCCTGCTAGGCTCAGAGAAACTGGCAAAGCCCAGAGCCCATCTGGATTTATAACAGAGGACAGGAAAACAAAACAGATGAGGGAAGGACACAAGGTGAAGGATTCAAGAGAGCCTGTGCGAACTGAGTTCATGGCACAGATTTTAGCAGGAGAGACCTAGGAGAGAAAATTTGAAGAGGTTCACTATGCTAAGGACGAGATCTCTCCCAGAACTTTTTGGGGGACATTGCAATCAATATGTAGTTTCTCTTTAATTAACTTTCGTTGCCTGGTCGATATTGTTTTGAGTGTGACACCATCTGTAAGGCCTCTGTTAGTCCCGCAGGTATAACTAGTAGTCAACCTTTCCAAGATGAGGGTCACTTCACTCCTGAAGGTCCTCAGAAAGAGTTCTAATCACTCTGCTTAGCACTGCATGATCTGACCCCTACCTTGGTTCAGTCACATCTCCTTCCATCACCCAAAATCTATGTTCCAGCCACATATTAAAATGGATTGTTCCCAAAATGTACTGTTGTAATATTGTGACTTATAATAAGAAATACATATTTGGTCTTTCTCTTGTTGCTGGCACAAAGCTCCTAAAACCATTTAAGTTTCCTAAGTGTTGACGGAGGTAAATAGGTCTTTTGTTATGTTAATAAGATGACTTTTATTAACCTAAGTTTGTGGGTGGGCTGGCTGCCTGTGGATAGAGGGTTGGAATTTTCAATTCCACCTTTGGGGAGAGGAGAGGAGCTGAAGGTTGAGTCAATCACCAATGGCCAATGATTTAATCATTTGTGCCTATGTAATGAAGCCTCCACAAATTTCCAAAAGGACGGGCTTCAGAGAGTTTCTGGGCTGGTGAGCATTTGGAAATGTGGGGTGAGTTGCTTGCTTAGAAAGAAGAGGAGTTCTGTGTACCTTCCCACATCCCTTGCCCTATGCATCTCTTCCACCTGGCTGTTCCTGAGTTGTATCCTTTTATAATAAACTGGTGATCTAGTAAGCAGAATGTTTCTCTGAGTTCTGGGAGCCACTTTAGCAAATGAATCAAACCCTAGGAGGGGGTTATGGGAGCGTCTGATCTTTAGCCAGTTGGTCAGAAGCACAGGGAACAATCTGACTTTGTGACTGGTGGCCAAAGTCATGAGGCAGTCTTTGAGGCTGAGTCCTTAAACTGTGGGAGCTGATGCTATCTCTGGGTAGATAGTGTCAGAATTGAGTTGAATCGTAGGACACCCAGCTGGTGTCAGAGAATCACTTGGTGATGTGAACACATGCACACACACATTGTGATCTCATAGGTCTTCAGACTTTCACACTCGCTTCTGCTCCCTGAGCTTGAAATGCATCCCTACCCCATTCATCCACCCATACAAGTATCTGTTGAGCACCTACTATGTGTTAAGTACTGTTCTAGGCACTGAGTGACCAAAATGGTGAACAACAACTACAACAATAACAAAGCAGTGAACACAACACACAAAAAACTGCTACCTACTTGGGTTGCACATTCCTTCGGGTGACTCTTCATGCCATTCAAAATATACTCCAATATCGATGATATGTAGTGTGTGGACCTTTCTGAATCTCAAAAAAAAATCTTGAGACAGATGAAATTTGAATCTGAGTGGATATTTGAAAATATTAAGAAATTATTATTGATTTTTAGGTGAGACACTATATTCTAGTTATGATTTTTTAAATAAAAACAAGAATCTTTGTCTTTTAGAGATACATACCAAAAAATTTTGGATACAATAATATGAGGTCTGGAACTGGTTTCAAAATAGTCCATTGAGGGCTTGGGGGCAGTGAGGAAAGTACGGATGAAACAAAATTGCCACTTGTAAATAGTTGTTAAATCATCTCTCTACTTTGGTATATGTTTGAAATTTTCCATCACACAAAGTTTTTAAAAAGGAAGAAAAAAAAGTAAAGAACCATTGGGCTTCCTGCCCCCCCTACAAGCCTTCCCTGGGGCTCCAATCCCAGCTCTATTTCCTGAAAGCCAAGGGCCCCTTTGCTCTCCTAGCCACTTGGCTCCCCTTATCATCACACCATTTCATGACTGTCACTTCATGTATCATTCCCATGGGACTGTTAGCCAGTTGAGGGCAGGGACTGACTGTGTCTTTCTAATCATTCTTTCATCAGCTCCAGCTATAATGCCTGGCAGAAAAATAGACACTGGGCATCATCTCTGCAAATGAAAAGCCAAAGGCTATAATAATCAGATTTTAATGAAGGTGACATTGGTTTCAAGGGAACAGAAACTTGGTAGCTGTCTTCTGTACTACGGAAAATGATCTGGCAGATGTGATTCCATTCACTCAACATATATTTTTTGAGTCCCCCCCAATGTGTGAAAGATAATGCAGCTGGGGACCATATACTCCCTGTTAACAACTGTCTTTTTTTCTTTGGAGTATCCATGAAAGACTGCAGGGAGAGGCAGTTGTGCCCAGGCACATGTGCGCGCGCGCGCACACACACACACACAATGAGTTGTTTTCTCATTGTTGGTCCCTTCAGGATCTAGTTGAAGCAAGCAAACAAACAACAAAGTTAGCATCCCTGTAACAGGGTCTAGCATCTCTGCTTGTTTTCTGTACTGTTTTCATGAGCAACATAAGATTCTTTGTCATTTAAAATGGGTGCTAGCCCTCTTCAATAAAAACTAAGCCGAAAATAAAAACAACTTCGGTTTTTCCTCCGAGACTTATTTTCTTTCTAAAAAATTAAAAGATAAAATATATATGCAAATTATTTATTCTACTAATAATATGAAGCTTGCTAAGTCCTACAGGTTTCAGTAAGTAGGGAGGGTTAAGAGTCCCTGATACCCAACCTCTCCCAATTCCAAATTAAGTACAAATAATAAAATCAGTGTTGTGATAAGGTGGTATGGATAATACACTCTAGTTTTGAGATATTCCTCTCTTCTAGGGAGATTACTTGCCTCAATTTGAGTAAAACTACATCATCTGCCAAGAAAAATTCACATCAAATAGAGTACTTTCAAAGAATATACATTTAACTAATCCGCTTTACTCTTTTACCATATCTTTGTACTTAACTCTGTTAAGTGCTTGAGGTGTGTCAACATTTCAAAACCTGTGATCATCTTGCTCAATGATGGCACAGTCTGACAGCTTTTTTTTAAAAATGTTTAAAAAATTTTTTTAATTTTTATTTTTTATTTTGTTTTATTTTTTTTAGAGAGAGAGAGTGCAGGAGGGGAGGGGAGGGAGGAGCAGAGGGAGAGGAAGAGAGAGAATCTTAAGCAGGCTCTATGCTAAGCATGGACTCAGGGTGGGGGGCTCAGTTTCACAACCCTGAGATCATGACCTGAGCCCAAATCAAGAGTCAGTCGCTTAACCGACTGAGCCACTAGGCGCCCCCAGAGATTTTCTTAATACAATTAATTCCATCAATTCTGAGATAAAATATACTTTGCAAAAGCTATTAATAGTGCACAGAGTGTTACAAAACAGAAACCAGGATCACTGTTGCAAATTCTCTAATACAGCTGTACTAAGCCAACTTATCATGGCGTACACCATCATAGGATCACGCAGGGCATGCACCTCAAAGAAGCTGACCACATTTTAACTGAATGAACAAGTGAATGAATCTCATAAGTTTGGACTAAGGAAGCAGGGTCATATATTAAAAGTCCATGTTACAGAAGAATACACATACATAAAAAAAGAATACACATACATCTAGTTATTATTCTAAGAATATACTAAAGTCAAAAATTATATCTTCATAAAAGATTTTAGAGAAATTCCTTTAATAATAGCCAATTATCTGAATATATTTTGACCAATTATCTGAATATAAATAATATTTTTAAATATTCAAGTATGTGTTTAAAATATTTATGTATATTTATTTATAGTAGTAAGTTTCACCTACAAAGAAATATTTTATTAAGTCAAGAGAAGTGCCTACCTATTCCTGACTTTCAATGTTTTCTAGTATGAGGGACAGCACCCAGTTGCCAACACCAGAAACCTGCCCTGAATTCTATTTTGGATTCTCCCTTTCTCCTAGCCTCATCTACCTGATTACAAAAGTGCATTTTGGCTATTACCTAATTTTCTCTTGTCTGCCTGAGAAATTCCCACTTTCCCTCACACCTGAGCCACACCTGACTCTGCCAAGCTGACTTAGAACTTCCTAACATCTCATATATACTTCAGTCAAATTTCTAGTATAGTATATTCTTATATTTTCATTATTTGAACCTATCCTCCCTTAAGAATGGGGTGGATTAGGTATGGGGCACCTGGGTGGCTTAGTCAGTTAAGGGTTCTGGGATCAAGCCCTGAGTCAGGATCTCTGCTCAGCAGGGAGAATGCTTCTCCCTCTCCCTCTGCCTCTCTCCCCAGCTTGTGCTCTCTCTCAAATAAATAAAATCTGAAAGAAAGAAAGAAAGAAAGAAAGAGAAAGAAAGAGAGAAAGAAAGAAAGAAAGAAAGAAAGAAAGAAAGAAAGAAAGAAAGAAAGAAAGAAAGAAAGAAAGAAAGAAAGAAAGAAAGAAAGAAAAAGAAAAGAAAGGTGGATCAGAGCCAATTCAGGCTAGGTAGGACTGATGGGGCAAACCAATATCCACAAGAGGGAGCCATAAATCAGGAATCAGAGATCAGAAACTGCCCTCGAATCAAGGGATCAGGTTAAAATGGTACCTAGAAGACAAAGCTAAGATGTAGGAAATGGAGGAGAGAATAGAAATGAGAGCAAGTTAGTAAAAGGAAGAGGGTCCAGAAAGATTGCCACAAACGTGGGTGGGTCATTTACCTGAGAGAGTTATGGTACATGGGAATATTAAGCTGTTTAACAGAACCAAGTCAAGGCAATCTGGAATGTTCTGTTTATGCACCAAATGAATGCTAAGCTATTGGGAGTGCAGTGGTCTAAGCTCCTCTCCCAGGTAAGTGGAAATGAGGGCTTTGGTTCAGCTGGGATTCCAAAGCTGAAGGATACGAAAGAGTCTGTAGGTGAGCTGGTTGCTGTGGGGTGAGAGTAGAGGGTAACTGAATCTATGGCTCAGGACCCAAGAAGAGGGTGGACGGAGCCACAGAGACTCCCAAGTTCTTATTCGTTTATTCAATAAATATGTATTAAGTGCCTAACATGGGCCACGTGCTGTGCCAGTGGCTTAGTCAGCCCAAGCTGCCGTAACAAAATCCCATAGACTGGGTGGCTTAAAGAGCAGGCATTTATTTCTTCCAGTCCTGGAGACCTGAAGTCCAAGATCAAAGTGCCAGCAGGGTGGTGTCTGGCCAGAGCTCCCTCCTTGGCTTGCAGATGTGCACCTTCTCACTGGACCTCCACAGGGCCTCTCTTCAGTGTGTGCAGGGGGAGAGAGCCAGAGCAAGCTCTCTGGTATCTCTTTCTATATGGGCACTAATTCCACCATGGGGGCCCCACCCTCATGATCTCATCTAAACCCATTTATCTGCCAAAGCTCCCATCTCCAACTACCAACCCCTTGGCAGTTAGGGCTTCAACATATGAATTGGGGGGGGGGGGGAACAGGTCCATAGTGGCCAGAGTGCTTTGACATTGACAGTGGAGCAGATCCTTTACAAGTGACAGAATGTGACAGAAGGGAGAAACAAGGTTTTAAGGAGAACGTATTTCAGGGGTTGCTAATCTATTCATCAAGTTTAAGGAAATGGTAGAAGACAAGAATGGGACCCAAACCAGGGTCAGAAGCAAAGAACCTGGCAGTAATAAGAAGAGCCAGGGAAGCTCAGGACAGCAGCCTGGCGAGACCAGCAGAGGTAGCAGCCTATGGGGTGGGGGTTCCTTGTGGTGGCTGAACCCAAGGGGAGGGCAGGTGAGGTGTTCAACCTGTTCAGAAATGAGGGAAGGGGTCTTAGATTCAAGTTCCCCTTCAGGCTGTATGTAGCAAGCACGCAGCAGTCAATAAATATTTGTGGAGTAACTTAATAGGACTGTCCTGCTTTTAAAAGTGATTTGATTAGTCTGATCCATGAAGAGTACTTTCTTAACCCATTCATTCTTGTCAACTTCTGCTCCGGTTGCCCAGTTTATAGATAATCTAGTTCCTTTTCTTCTTTCCACTACCTTACTTTTCCCTCCTGGTCCTCCTGACTCTCCCTGAACATAAAGAGCTTTTTGAATCTTTTTTTTTTTTTTTAATATTTTTATTTATTTATTCATGAGAGACAGAGAGAGAGAGAGAGGCAGAGGGAGAAGCAGGCTCCCAAGGAGCAGGGAGCCCGATGTGGGACTCGATCCCAGGACTCTGGGATCATGACCTGAGCCGAAGGCAGACGCCCAACCATCTGAGCCACCCAGGCGCCCGAGCTTTTTGAATCTTTAGAAACCAAAGAACAGAAAGGGGATGAAGCTGAGCCAGAGAGTCGGATACTTTTAAGGGGAAGGGATAGCAAAAGACTTGATGCACAAACAATCACTATTGGTGATTTTCCTTTGGCTATGTAATCCTAGAGTCTGGATGGGGGAGCGTGGCAAAAAAATTCACGAACCCCCATTTCGTTTTACCCCTGAGAAAGCGCCCAAGTGGCTTACAGTTCACAGCTAAAGAAATGCCATCTGGGTTCTTGGTGAAGCCTAGTTAGGATGTTATGTAATAGAGGAAGAAGCCTACAGGGAGAGCAAAGCCACTGGATGCTTTGCAGCACGTACTGTCTTCCCACCCATTGCCTGCAAAGCGTGGGTGTGCGTGCGCACGTGGACCTTCCGGCAGCTGGGCTCCTGGAGCTCCCTTCTCCGCGTCCTTGGCTGTGTTGCTGGGAATCTGTCAGCTCGATTCTCCTCACCCCTGGGGGGGAATAGCAGGAGGAAGTTCAGTCAGGGTCAAGGAGGCTTGTTTTCGCTTCCTCATCAATGGATTTACTCTATAAACTGATTTGTCCTGCCAAATAAAAGGAAATCCTCATTCTTTCGCACTCGAGCTTCCCTAACGTAAGCACTATCTCAGGAGTCGTGGTGAAGTCGCAAACTTATTTCAGACACGCACGTTTCATTTGTTTTTTCCTGGAATGATGATGAGATCAAGGCCTGTATCTATGAAACAGTTCGTGAGGACTTCTGGGAAGTGTAAGGTGTTTCTCAAGGCTGATGGCGGTGGTTTGAAGTTCTCTTACCCCTTTTCAGTTCTGTTAGGCTCTAAGGATTTTAATCTTGTTGCCTGAAACCCTCACAGAAAGGCTCTCGTGATAAAACTGTCCAAATGGCTAAATGTTAGAAAGCCCTACTTCGTGACCTAGACTGTGTCTAGTAATATTCAATTCCTCAAGTTTTGAGGATATTAAAAATGAGCCTTCCTAAAGTTGCTGGAAACCTTTATGTATTTCTTCAGACGATTGAAAGGATACCATAATTTAAGTACAAAAATATTATATCTCAAATGAGCTATAATCAGAAAAATAGTGTCCAAAAAAAAAAAAAACTGGCCATAAAAAATCATGAAGTTTTTAAATAATGGGGTGAAAGAGGCCTGAAAGATCAATGAAATCATCGCTATAGTCCTGTCACTTTGCAGATGAGGGACGCTAAGGCCACTCACATGACGTGATTTGTACACGGTGGCAAAACTCATGGGTGGAGAAACGGCACAATAGAGATCTTCCATTCCTCAAAGTCCAAGGCTGTGCTACAGAAAATTCTAATCCACTGTACATTCTCCCTTTCCAAACTGCACATTTAGGAATACATGTTTCGTATTAAAATTCCAAACTACTATGAAGATTGAAGGCTATGTCTCCATGTATCTCCTTAAACATTTCCAAACAAGTTCCTTTTTTTCCAGTTTTTGCATTGCATTTGGACTTTATTCTTAACTCAAAAGCTTAGCATAAAAGCAAGTCTTTGGAATTTATTTATTTATTTATTTTTTTTTTTAAAGATTTTTATTTATTTGACAGAGAGAGAGACACAGCGAGAGAAGGAACACAAGCAAGGGGAATGGGAGAGGGAGAAGCAGGCTTCCTGCAGAGCAGGGAGCCTGATGCAGGGCTCGATCCCAGGACCCTGGAATCACGACCTGAGCCGAAGGCAGACGCTTAACGACTGAGCCACCCAGGCGCCCCTGGAATTTTTTTAAAAGATGGAGATTTCCTTTGTGTCTTAAACCTTAGAGCCTCCTCAGACCTTATTTCATTTTAGCTAGTTTGATTTTCCTTTTTTAAACTCCTTTATTTTCATTTAACTAAAATGTATGTTCATCACTTACCTCCTTGCCACTTGAAATCCTTGCCTTATTTAGCCATAAAAGTCCAAATACAATTTAACACCTAACAAGAAAAGAGGTATAATTGGGAAAATGACAATTTTACTAAAATAAGCAGTATTTCTTAGAAAATCATAGGGAAATGAATTCTCTGTGAGCTCTACAGCTGTTAGCCCTGAATAATAACCACCACCTTCTCTAAACTCCACCATCAAGGTATCAAATCCCAATATCCTTTGTCCAAGGTCAGGTATGATCATCCCCTTAGAGATCTGAAGATAACAGATATACATCAATTAAATTACAAAGATGAAAGATTATTTGAGTGAAGACTTTATTTCTCCAGGCTGACTGCAGTTCTAAAGAATGAATATTAAATGAAAATTAGTAAAGAACTTGAATTCAAATCTATTTAGTATTCTTGAGAAGTTCATCAAAAATAACCACTGACATGTCATTATCCAACAAGTTCAAAGTATTTCCTACTTGGTAAAAGAAGAGACTTCATGTTCTATATAATCACACTGTCATAAGAATAAAACAAGCAAACAAACAAAAACTTTGATTTGACAGGAAGTGTTTTTCTCCCCCAGGAATTAAAAGGAAGGAAAACCCCAAGTTGTTGAGGGCAAAGATAATTGTTGTTGTATCAGTATTAAATTTAGTGACAGGCAATATTGATATATACTTTATGGCCAAAGAAAGCAATATCATTGGAATTGCTATAATGGATGAATAATTATTTTGCAATATAAACATGTATTTTGCCAAAATACCTCCCTTATGTAACAAAAAAGTGAGCAAGTTTAAAAACAGTGACTCATGACCACCTGCTACTTCTAAAAATCCAGGGATACACATACCTATTATTCAGAGGCTAGTAATGCCCTCTAGATCTCTCTTTTTATTGTCTACCTTTGTCAGCCAACTCACTTTATGGCTATTAAGTCCATAAAGCTTCTGAATCCTCTCCAGCTCATCTCATAACAAAAGTTGACCACCTGACATGCAGGCCTTGTTTTGTGAAAATATATTAATCCCACCCTAAGACCGTGATAACCTGAGTCAACAGTGAACACATTAGTGAAATACAATTGCTGGTTTATGGAGTTATTCCAGTTAGCCACTGAGCATGAGGCATCTTCTAGTTCTCCCATTGTTTAAAGATTCATTCAATTTGTCAGTAAGCTGAGTAGACATAAAAGACGAGGCAATGAAATCATGAGTTGATCTAGCCACTAAAATAACTCCCATTATTTAAAAAAAAAACCTTAATGTTAATTCAATGTTTATTTAATAAGTCATATCTAGACAGAGACTTTGAGCTATAACAAGTAACAATCTTCAAACTACAAAAAATTACTAAAATGCTTTATATCAAACATTTTTATTGACCTTTGGGACAGCCTAGAATCCTTAAAAGAAAATTAAAACCTCTAAACAGGTAAAACAAATTTATACCATCGCTACTTCTATCAATGTAAAAAATATCATGCATGCATTCTTTTCCAAAACAAAATTAAACTGAAGACCAGGATAGCTGATCTAGAGGAGACCCTAAAAAGTATCTTGCATTAGCCCCCCATTCGATAGAGGGAAAAAACTGAGGTCTAGCGAGGTTAAGTGATGTAGCGGCAAACACAGGTCAGTGGCTAGTATGTGAATAAACTGAAAAAAGGGCAGAAGGTCACAAGTCTCTCTTCTCTGTTCTTTCCATGCAGGACAGAGTTCACTATCATCCCCGTGCCTCCCCTTTTAAGAACCTCTCTTCATATCCCCTTGTTCCAAGTGCCTAATCTATGTACCGTCCCAACAGAGTTAACTATTAAGTTTTTAAAATAATCTCTTATGGCAGCGGGTGGTCTTAAATCATGCAATGAATAGGTGCTGCCTACCAAAAGTGCTCTCTGATCAAATTGGTTTGGGAAATTCAAGGATAAACAAAGGTTTCTTTTCTGTAAGATTGTTTCAGGTCTTTAATATGTTGATGTGCTTCATGAATCTTAGGATGTGTATATCCCAACTTTATTTGATATGATTTCTTTTTTTAAATAGAGCATATGTCACAGACACTGTGATAAAGTGAAACATAATTTGGGAAACACTGTGACATAAGCTAATTCCTAATGAGCTGAGCTCAGATGTGTCTTTTTCAGAAATGTAGATACTTCTTTTATAATTATGAATGAAGTGATTACTTTGAAAACTTGCAAATGACACAGTAGGAAATGGAACTGACCTCTATTTATACTAACCAAAGATAAGATACCCGGAGTATTTGCATTTTAAAATTGGCTTTTGGAAGATTGTAAAGGCTTTAAGATGTGAAGAAATTGTAATTTAAGATGGCATTTCATGTACTGTGAATAGATGCTCTACCAGTTAACGTCCAACGCCTTTACATATGGATCTGCTTCCTTGTAAAGCTGATCCTAATAATAGAGGTGCCATCTATTGAGCACCGCTGCCAGGCTGTGCTAAGCTCTTTACATTATTCACAACAGCCCTTAAGGTAGAGCCTTTTAACATTCAAACCAACGTGGTCTAGGTTTCAGGCCTATGCTATTAACCTCATTATGGCACTCCTTCCTCAGCCCATCCTAATTACCAAAGCTCTCACAATTCTAACATAAACCCTGCTTTTTCTTTCATACCAGAGCTCCAGAAAGTGCCAGGATTTAAGCCAGGATTCTGTCTACATTTCAGAACCATTCCTCTCGCCTTTTGTGGGAAATACTGAGCTTCCTTAGAGTAGGTCCTTTGATTTCTGCAATGGATAAGGATGCTACAAATTAGGCAGGGGCAGGGGATACAATCGAACTGATTCTAGTTCCAAAGAGGCTCAGAACCGTTCGTTGGCTAATGGTGACCCCACTAGTTCACTGCAGTTACTGTCTTTTCTTTGAGTCCAGTGTTACTCAAAGTGTGGTCCGAGGACCGCTGCCGTTCCTCAAACTATTTGTAATGAGTCTGTGATAAGGGGCTTGTTCCAGAAAAGAAATCAATTACCTGCATGCTATTTTGAGTGCAGTTGACAGTTATTTTCAAGGCAAGAGCTTCTCAGTAAAGAAAGTCATGTGCAGAAGTATACTCTGGTGCAAACTCTCTGTCACTGCAGATGGTCAGGAACAGTTAGTTCCTTGTGCCGCACTGCTCCCATCCACCGGGTTAGGCAATATTTCCTCACGATCCCGAGGTCTGGGTGATAAAATAGAAAGAACATGGACTTTGGAATCATGCAGTCTGGGTTCCCCGTGACAATTCGGCTGCTTACTTGCTATGTATCTTGGGGAAATTTATGCAAACTCTTCAAGTCTCAGTTTTCTCATCTGTAAAACGGAGGAATCAATTGTTACTTCACAGGTTGGTTTTGAAGATTAAATCAGACAATGTTTTTAAAGTGCCTAACTATATATAGACAGTATATTTGTTAATATATTAATAAACCCCAGTCCCTCTCTGCTGTTGCCACATGGCTTCCAATACATGAGATGGTATTTTTCATTGAGATGGGTTTTTTTTTTTCATTGCAATTTTGGCCAATAGCAAAGCAGAAGGAAAAGGCAAGGAAGTACAGCGATGGTAGGAAGAACACAGACCCTTTAAAATAAAGCACAATTCTTAAAGTTTACACAGAATAAAATATCATCTATTTTTATTTTTTATCTTACTTTTTGTGCCAGGTATCCTAGAGAAAGAAAGTAAGGTTTAGGGAGAAAGGTTATCCTATCTTTGATGATTTCCAAAAAGATCCAGTAAATAAACACACACACACACACACACACACACACACACACACACACGTCTCTGGTTATCCAAAAGAATTATTCCTTTTTGCTTTGCTCCAGTTTATTGCCTAAGAGTATCATATTAAATATATATAGAAAGGGATGGCAGCTTATGATTTGCCAAAGTTAATCAGTATTCACCACACATTTTAAAAAATTTTAAATAGGCTCTAAAACAATAAAATAAGCATTAAAGTACACCAGTCTCCTTCTGTAATTGGCATATTATTAGTCCCGGCTTGACTCACACATCTGTCATTGTTAATAAACATGAGGAGAATCTTTGGAAAAGCATAGCAAATTCTTTCACATTTGAATAGCTATGGTAAGATGTGGCTGAATAAACCTACGGAAAGTCTCCAGATGACCCAGAGTTGGACTTTATGACACGGGTAATTATAGTTAACCCTGAACAGCACCTGTTTGAACTGTGCAGGTCCATTTACATGCAGATTTATTTTGAGAAATACAGTACAATACTTTAAATGTATTTTCTCTTCCTTAAGATTTTCTTAATAACATTTTCTATTCTCTAGCTTACTTTAAGAATGTAGTATATAATACACACAACATACAAAATATGTGTTGGCCAACTGCTTCTGTTGTGGGTAAGGCTTCTGGTTAACAATAGGCTATCAGTAGTTAAGTTTTGGGGATTTATAGGCAAGATATACATGGATTTTTGACTGCATGGAGTCAACTGTGCACCCTTAAACCCCTGTTCAAGGGTCGACTGTAATATTTTGTTTTATTTGCAGCTCTTGCTTGCTTGAAAAGTTTGCTTAAGTTTCATGATTTCATATTAGGAGTACTTCCAATATATTCTCAGAATTTATGACTGGATGTATTTGTTACCGAATATTTCTGCTTACCACTGTGTACTTCAGTAGAAGTATTAACAACAGCACCAATACATTGTTCATTTTAAGTACATGATCTTAAAGGAAAGTGTAGTCGAAATAAAAATGAAATAGAAAGTCAAATAAAGAATATGAATTTTTATCATTTCACTCACTCAGTGAATGCCTATAATTTTGATTTTTAAGAAAAACCCAATCTAATTCTAAATACATCTATTCAGCACAGTGACAAATAGACAAATACAATAAGAGTAGACCTTTCTCAGTGTGCTTGCAACAATTCTACCTAACGTGTCTCTACAGTTTCTAAGTCAGTAGAGATGGGATATCATGAATTATGTTACTTGACAGAGAAAAATCTTTTACCTAACATTCCATGTAGCTTGAGTGAATTCGTTGTTACGGCACATTTTCCTCACTTATTAAAAGGGAGACAAAAGAAAACTTCTTTCATGTGCTCTCCATTCCTGCTTTGAGATTTCTCCACGGAGATTTTAAACTCCCCAGCTGCCCACATTACACATAAAAGGCACAGTAGAGAAGTAAGCAGCCATCCAACTACCTCAGACTTGACTGACTTTTGATTCAATTATCTAAAACTTCAGGAAAATGGCATCTTTTTTAATTACTTAAATGGCTGCCTCAATTTCTCCCACGAACTTTGTGGTAACCTCTATAGAGCTCCATAACCTTTAGAATGGAACCCCTCGCTTGCTACTGCATTTTGAAAATAATCTTAATGAGACTCTACAGCTGAATACTGCTTTCCAGTCTCCGATGAAGGAGAGCACTAACCGTCATCCCTGAAGAGCTGTGACAATGTAAGCATAAAATATTTTTCTAGCATTTAGTCAGACAGATAAGCGCAAATAAAAGTCGTTAGAATGTGCTAAGTCACAACCGCGGCCATAACAATAAAAATGTGAGGCAAAAAACTTGTCAGGAGCTTATGGCCATGTTTTCATAGGGGCGGAGGAGCACGGAGAGGATGTATTCCTCTTCATTTATCTTGGGCAAATGTTTGCTTTGGTCTATTTTTGCTTTCTCTCCCACTTCCTACTAAACAAGCCACACTAGAATCAGTCATGTCAATATTTAAGGGACTCATTTAGCAGCTGCATTGTCTCCACTTCCTGTAATCACTGAACACTGATGTGTAGCTGTTTTCCACTTTCAAAGTAAGTTTAAAATATAGCTATCCCCATCCTTACCCCCTCTTCCCACAACCAACCTCTACATTTCAAATCAAATGTCGGTTCATCGGTTCTGGAATCCTGCTTTGTCTGTGTTTCATACTGTGTGCTTTAAAGATGCTGCAGGGAAGATATAAAGTTAATCCATTAATTCAACCTACTGACCTTGTGAATCAGAACTCCTAGTGATAAACCCTGGGCATCTACCTTTTCTTATGCTTTTGATCATTTCCTTTCCTTATTTGGAACCCTTATTAATCAGATATCAAATATTCTGGGTTGACTCTGATTTCCTTATCATTTCTTCCCTATGGTTCCTTTTTTTCTTTCTGTCTTTTTGTTCTCCTTTTCAGGATAGGCTTCAATTTTATCTTCCAGCTTTTCCAGCAATTTTTATTTTGCTTTCCAAGATCATGTTTATATTCTCTTCATTGTTCTTTTTTCATTGTGCCACTCTCTTTTTCTTTTAAATAGATGCAACATTTCTTCTCTCTCCAAGGATGTTAAAATTATAGTTCCTGTGAAGCGTTTTCATTCTCCTTGCATTAGCTCCATTTCCCGAGGGTTTTTTCCCCTTTGTCATGGGGTCTCTCTTGGATATTAGAAGCTTCCTTTAAATATCTGGCAATCCTTGGTTGTCCGTGCGTACATAATATTGGGGCATTATAAAGTGACTGGAAACCAGAGCCAGGAGTTAGTAAGGCAAGCAAAATGCCTGGGACACAAAATGTAAGGGGGCACACATGTACTCAGAACCGCACACATGCAATGTCAGGACTGTGCTCATTACAGTTAGAGGAAGTGCTTCCTCAGGTTTTCCACTTGGGGCTTTCCATAGCTTCACCTTGCTGGAAGCTCCATGGGCATGGGTGGGGTTTAGAGAGGTGCAGAGTGTGGGAGAGTTGTAGGGGACTCAATCAATTGTGTATTAAAGGCCAAATGTCTGTATCTGAAGATGTTTTCTCTGGGGAAATTTAGGTTCTTCAGTGAAGGATTCTCAGCCTTTCTAAAGAACAATAAGCCTGATTGGCATTCTGGAGCTCTACGCTGGGGGGGAAAGGGGTTGAGTCTCACCATTCCACGTGCAGATGTTCAACACTCCTGTTTTCAGGTTGGCATTCCGCTCTTCTTCCGGGGCCCCAAGTCTTAAACCTCTCTGGCTCAGTTTCTCCAGACAACAAACCTCTCCTGAGGGAATGGGAGATATGTAGTCATCTGACTATGATGGGTGAGGACAGGAAGCCAGGAGTCCTTTCTATTCCTTGTCCAGACTTCCTAACAATCTCGTTTTCATCTTCCAGACTTTTCCTTCCATGCTATCTTAGACCTGTAATTCCTATAAAGACTTTTATGTACTTGCACACACGTACTGGACTATTAGGTTCATCTTCCTCCTCTATGATGAGTTATTTGTCATTTCTCCAACCATTGTCTGTCTCTGGGATCACCTCATTTCATCAAAATGGTATGTATGCTTTTCTTTCTTATTTTCCTTATTTGGGGTGAACTTTTAGAGAAGAGGGGCTGGAAATGTCTCGGCCCTCTCATTTTCACCTCTCTACTTAAAAAATATACTATTTCCCAAAAAAGTTTTCTCTTAAATGTTTACCCAAAAGTTGTTTCCCAAACCAATCATCTTCATGAGCTACTTCTTTTTAGCAATTCAGTGGATCCAAACACAAGTGAATAGATTCTGTAACTCACATTTTTTTTGAGAGAGAGAGAGAGTGCACACACACAGGAGGAAGGGGCAGAGGGACAGAGAGAGAGAGAGAATCTTAAGCAGGCTCCATGCCCAGTGTGGAGCCTGACTCGGCTCTATCTCACAACCCTGAGATCATGACCTGAGCTGAAATCAAGAGTTGGATGCTTAACCAACCGAACCACCCAGGCACCCTGTAACTCACATACTTGCTACACTTCCAACTTCTAATCAACCAAGAGTTATAAAGTGTTTAATATTTGACAAAGACTATCCTAGTCTGTAAGGCTAAAAAAGTAATTAAGAAAGGTCTCTGCTTTGAAATAGATTTGTAGTCTCTAGGGGGAAACAAGCATATAAAAAATTAAGGACAAAAAAACAGTTAAGGTCTTATGTAGACCTTAGTGAGGGTTAGACAGAGCTCACAAAGGAGGCAGAGTGAGGTCAGGAAAGAGCCAGATCATGAGGGATAAGCTGGCGTGTACCGGGGCCAGTCCTGGGGGCAGGGGTAGGGGGATCCTGGGCAGATGGTATAGCAGGAGCTAAATAAAACAGAAGTACAAAGAGCTGGACATTTTCAGGAGACTCCTATCCATTCTGTACAGCCAGTGAAGACAAAGATGAGGAGTACAATGAAGGCACCAGTTCCCCATCCCCACTCTCAGTTCCTCCCAATAAATATGCAGAATCTGTTTTCTGAACTCGGAATCTGGGCCAGTCCTATGACATTCATTGCCAAATAAAATTCAACAGACATGATAGTGTGCCAAATCTTAGGCCTCAAGAAACCTTGCATGTTTCTGCTTGTGCTCTCTCTTGCACCTCTGTCATCTCCATAAATCACGTCCAGGCTAGCCCGCTGGAGGACAAGGGACACAGGGAGCATGGCCAAGCTGCCCCAATTATTCCAGTGAAGTACGCCCTAGACCAGCCAAGGCCAGCCAAGATAAAGAGACTGACCGAGCAGACCACTCCAGACAAGAGAGCAATAAATGTTTCCTAAATACGTCGCTGAGATTTTGTGGTTGTTTGTTACACAGTGTTATTTTGGCAATAATCCAGAGAGGTGGTCATTAGCCAGATGGGAAGGGTCTTGTATAATGCACCAAGGAATTTAAGTGTATGTGTATGAAACGGAACAACCCCTTGTGTTAAGAGGAGAACATAATTTGATTTGCATTTTGGAAAAGTCACAACACGTAGGTTGAGTTCAAAGCAGAATTTCTTGCAGTAGTTCAAGTAAGAGATGACAAATGCCTGAATGAGGGCAACATCAGTGAGGATGGTAAGAAGACAAAGACCAGACACATGGGAGGAGCGGGTAACATAGCATACAGCAACTGGTTGGTTGAGGAAGGAGTGGGAAAGGAAAGATTCTGGTCTGTTTCCCGGGTTTTGATAATAAGAAATGAACTGGAACTAGGTTGTAGGAGGAAACATACTAATTTCAGTTTTACTCTATTAAGAGTCTCCATGGGACATTCGGGTAGATGTTTGGAAGTCAGTTTTATGGACGGGTCTGGAAGTCAGGACTCGGTATGAATGGTTAAGCAGAGCTGTGAGGTTGAATGGAATCACCAGGGGGAGGGTGTGTATTGAGGAGACAGTCCAGGACAGGGCACTGGGGGAGCAATGTTTAAGCTGCTTGCTAAAGATGAAGGACCAGCAGGGGGCAGACGAAAATATCAGGAGAATCCGATAACTCAAAGCCAGGGGACCATTTCCAAAAGAGAAGGATGAATGGTACCTATTTGGTGTGAGTTGTATCTCTCCCATTAGCAATACATGTCCATCAAAATTTTAGAACGAGAAGGGGATTAAAAGATCAAGAACTCACACTGCAGTGACATCTACAAAGTCACTTTTTCAAACTAAATAAGTAATTTTATAGGAGTTGGGCCCTGCCCATCTGAAAACAAAATGAAAAGTTAATATTATTTCTGAAAATATTTTTAAAAAATTATCTCAAGAACTACAGCATCACTAAGTGCCATTACATTTAAGAGGGAAAAGAAGGAGAGTTATTTTTAACATCCATGGTAAACTCTCTTCTAATTCCAGGTAGCCTCCCTAGAGACCACTAGAATAGATGTACAGGAAACATAAAGGTCATCTCCTCTAGTGCAAGGCACGCTGGTTGCCTGATTATTTATAACTTGTCATTCACATCAGCTGATTGAAAAACAAGCCAGGAAGCATTTAGGCCAAATGTGTAGGGACTTCAAAGAGCCTGCACTTTTTTGCTCTTCTGATATAGTACGTCCATTTTAATCTTGCCCTTCTGCAGGACAGAGACTGACCAGAGGTTAGTCTACTGTGTTAGCATTGTTTTGTTTCATGTATACTCCTGAAAACCTTACTTGGTGAGCTTCCCCTTGTGACGGAGGATGAAATTAACTCTCCCAAGATATAAGGAAATCCGTCCTCGTACTTAGAAGTCAGTCAAACGGGATTTCTTGAATGGTGCTACCTGAGTCCCACCACTGTCATTGCCTTCCAGCCATACAGTTTTTATCAACACAGTAAGTATTAGGACACCGTGGACTCTGAGTCCAGTGGGTTCATCTCAGGTCCCCCATCTAAGGAAGCTTCTTCAAGGAGAACATAGTAGCTGCTCTCACCACCGGAGGGGGCCATTTCATCAATTTCAGCCCTGAATAGACTTGAGCAAAACTGTTTTTGGTACCAGCAGGCTTCCCACCTGGTGGTGGAAAGGGTTTGCTCACCAGTTCCAAATGAAAAGAGCCAGGACGCTGTGTTGGTTGGGGTTTGGATTGAGTGCCTCAAACCCCTGATCACCCCTGTGAGTCCTGGAAGAATTCTGGCAGAAGCAGGGGGCTGGTGGAGAGTGATTCTATTTTAAATTGACTCACATCATTTCACCAAGACACATCCTTGGAAATATTGGTGGTTAAACACAGGAGCTTTTTAGTTAAAAAAAAGTCTGTGACTATTTCTGTTACCAGGAACAAAAGCCTAACGCAACAGGAATTTCTTGAGCCACGTAACTAAAAGCCCAGCAGAATGCTCACTTCAGAAATGGCTGGCTTCAGATTTAATGTCTTGAGGATGGTGTTGCTCTGTCTCCTTCTCTTGGTCCTGCTTTCCTATGTGTTGACTTCACTGTTAAGTAGATCTTCCCATGGGAGCCAGTTGGTCTGGTCAGCCTCAGATTTCAATGGCTTTCCCACCCAAGGAGCCCACCAAAAGGAAAGCATGTCTTTTCCAAACACTCCAGCAAGAGTCTAGGCCCTGGCATGGCTCAGTCCATTTTGGGATATGTGCCCACCTGTGGATTCATCCAGGCAATGGCTGCTGCCACCGCATATCCTACGGGGAAAGAAAGACAGTGGTGTGGATGCATAGAATGGACTGCATGGAGTTAAAATGAAGAAGGGCTGGTCCCCCAAACACACACACACACACACACACACACACACACACACAAGAAGAGAGACAGATTATTTCTGAAGAAGGGTTGCTAGACATATAGAAATGCTTTGTATCTCTTACAACTTATAAAGCACTTACCACAGGGATTTGAACATAAAAAGATCTTTAAAAATAATATCTAAAAAAAAGAAAGCATAAGAGTAAGAATAATGATCATGATGATAATATTTTGAGACCCAAATAGGTGATGACATAGATGAAGAAGGATCATTGTTATTTCAGTAGATAACTCACTGGTCGCGGTAAAATGTATTTGGTCTATGAAGCTGCAAACTTGGATATAAGTGATGTCAGCGCTATATGGTTATTAATGAAAAATAATGAAAGGGCGAAGAAAAGGTATTCAGTGACTCAAGAAAACGGACATCCAGGCATAATAAATAATTTTGTCTTCTAGGAAATGGGTAGTTGAATGGGCAGTCACTGGTTTAGTGTTCCTGCTTCAGCCCTGACAATGTATCATTAGGCAAATTTGCATGTCATTTACCTTTGAGCAGAAATCCCTGTACCAGGCAGGCCCACGTGATTACAAACCCCTGGCCTTTGTTCAGGCTGTCTTCCTGGCCAGAAGTGCTGTCGTTCTCCTCTCCGGCTATCTAAATCAGCCCACAATTCAATCTCTGCTATGAACAACACCCAGCTCTCCCTGGTCTCTGGTCTATCTCATGTCATTTTGTTAGCTGTGCAAGTTGCTGGAAAAACAAGCAAACTCTTTTACTTTATAGAATTTTGTGTCTATAGCACGATTTGACATTCAAGCTCTGCTCGTATTGTCCCCTGTATGTTCCTTATGGCATACCTCCTTTTTCAAGTCTACCCTCTTGCAGTTAATTTTTGGTGATTCTGAACTATTTGTGCAACTTTTGGGGCATGCCATGATTTCTCTTCTCTTTGCAGATACCTCTTCTTGAACATGAACTAGGACTTGACACTCTGCCATGCTTTCCCTATTCCATTCTTCACCTGACTACCTCCCACTCATCCACTCCCTTAGATGTTGTCTTCTCCAATAAGCCTTCCATGACCCTAAAAGTTAGAACAGGTATGCCCTGTCATTTTCCAGAGCCTCTTCAGCAGTCCAGGGATGCATTTTCTGTGTGAATATCATCAATGCAAAATCTTCAACAAGGCTTTGATCTACTTAGCATTTCAAAAATAACTCACAGGAAAAAATTAAAGAGCAACTTAAACCTAAATGACATCGTACTCACTAAAAGTACATGTGGAGTTCAGTAAAAAGGAAAACTCAGAAAGGTGTCAGGGAATGTGTGTTTTATTAATCACAGTGTACTTAGGCTCTGTGCTCAGTACTTACAGCAGATAGAATACTAGATGTCAGTACCTAGACAAACAGAATAATTTGGAGGAATGCCTTGAGGGATGGAGGGAGAAACAGAGGAGGGGGAAAACTAACAGAGTACAAAGCACAGGCTGTATTTGAACACACAGGGCTGAGTAGATTATTAATAGATCAAGTTTGGATCTCTTATAAACCTGTATGAATCACACAGTCCTTGATTTAAGGCAGATTTAAAGCAGAAGTACCTTTAAAACGGGGGAAAACGGACGCCTGGATGGCTCAATCGGTTAAGTGTCTGCCTTCAGTTCAAGTCACTATCCCAGGGTCCCAGGATTGAGTCCCGCATCAGGCTCCTTGCTCAGCGGGGAGCCTGCTTCTCCCTCTACCTGCCGTTCCCCCTGCTTGCACGCTCACGTGTTCTCACTCGCTCTGACAAATAAATAAATAAAATTAAAAAAATAAAAAATTAAAAAAGAATAAAACCAGGCGGAAAAAGAAACAGGAAGAGACATGATGGTTTGGAGCAGTGAGAGTGAGGGAAGTAAGAATGAATCACAGCCACAGAGAGTTTTATAGTTTTAGGCTCTCACTTCTAGAATGTCTAAAAACAAATATACCCCACCAAGGTCTGTGATTGTCTGCAATGGATTTTATTTTAAAGAAGTATTGTTTTTAATCAACTCAAATGCTTTAAACTTTGATCAGGGACTGAGAAATCATATAGCTCTTATCCCAAACAGCTTCTCTCACACAAATCTGCGATGTATTTCCAATGAAACAGAAAAGAGTGCATTAGTGCCATGAAGCTTAATAAAGAGTTTGAGGTGATCTGTTGTTTATCAAACCATTGGTCTGTGTACATGGGTCGTAATGAAATAATCACTCCACAGGAACTTAATACACTCTGGGAACGATCCCCGAGTGTTGTACCCAGGGAACCTAATAAAGAAACTTGAAGCAACTGTGTAAGAGGAACAGGAAAACAACCCAGGCTGTTATCTTTTATTGAGTCTATTTTCTCATAGAGAATCCTGAGAAAACAAAAGACATCTTGTTTGAAGTGTTTTTGTCTTCTTCAAGTTTGAAGGGGGGAAAAAATCTCTTTGAAGTACTTACAAATTAAACATTGCTAGAGACTATTTCTTCCTTCATACCTGAAATATTTACTAATTCTGTAATTAGACAATTTTGCCTTTAAAAAATATTTAATTTCTTTAATTAGCATATACTTGTACCTGGAGCTAAGCACTGCTCAGGAGGCGAGAGACATAAAATTGCACCAGCATCATCTGGGAACTGGTTGGAAATGCAGATTCTCGGGCTCTACCCCAGACTCTGAATCAGAATCTGCATTTTAGCAAGAGCCCCAGGTGATCTGTATGTGCCTGAAAGTTTGAGAAGCAATGTGATAGCTGTACATTGGCATAACAATGGCTTGTTTGGGTTTTTAATGCTGTTGTCTAGATCCTAGTCCCAGAAATTTCTATTTAATTTGCATGGGGTGCATCCTGAGAATTGGGATTTTCTCAAAGATCCCCAGGTGATTCTAATGTGCAACAGAGTTTAAGAATCACTGCCCTGGCGGCGGGGGGTCGGGGGGAGAGTTGGGGTTGATCTTTGCTGCAGCCTGGGGTGCCTGCTAAAATGCAGAGTTTGATTCTTCAGGTGAATCCTAAGAATCTGCATTTTAACCAGTTGCCAGGTGATGTTGATGCAGTTTTATTTCTTTTGTATCTTCCTTCACAATACCCAGCTCCAGGCATAGGTAGATACTAATTTTTTAAGAACCCACTTTTTTTTTTCCAATATAGAGATCATTGTATTTTATGGCTATTTTTCATGTGTATTTTTTTAAAAAGTAATGGCAGAACCAACTCAAATCCCTAAAGAATAAGAAGGAAAATTAATGTTAACTAAGTTGTTAGCCGCTTGTTATGGGTTAAATTGTGTCCCCCCCCAAAAAAAGACATGGTGAAGTCCTAACCTCCAGAACTTATTTGAAAAGAGATGTAATTGCAGATATAATTAGTTATGTTAAACTGAGGTCTTCCTGGAGTAGGGTGGGCCCTTAATCCAGAATGACTGGTGTCCTTACAAGAAGAGGAGAAGAGATACAGAACAGACACGCACAGGGCCATGTGACAACCCCAGGCAAAGATTGCAGTGATGCATCTACAAGCCAAGGAATGCCAAGGACTGCTAGCAACCACCAGTTGCTAGGAAGAGGCAAGCAAAGACTCTTCTCTAGAGCCTTCAGAGGGAGCATGGCCCTGCTGACACCTTGATTTCAAACCTCTAACCTCCAAAACTGTGAGAATTTCTGTTGTTTTTAAGCCTCCAGTTTGTTGTAATTTGTTAAAGCAGGCTCAGGAAGCTGATATACATCCTTTTCCTTAGTACTTATTGCATATGTTAGGATTTTTTGTTGTGTGTTGTTTTTGTTTTGTTTTGTGTTTTTATTTGTTTGATTTATTTTTTGTTTTTTGTATCCAGGACATACAGGGCAGTGCCTCTTTATAAAAACTAAATTGATTTGCCAATGGCTACTCCAAATTTGGCTCATCATATACCATTATATATATACCAAGGAAAGGAATTATAAGAGAAGATGCAAGTGAATGGAAAGAGATCTACTGAAAGCAAAAAAGGAAGGAGAGACTTACAAATCAAGGAAAGAAAAAAGAATATACACTTACAGAGTTTATTATGAATAATCTTACGTTTGAGGAAAAGCACCCAAGTTCTCAGAAATGAAATTATTCCTTAACGAAAATACATGACTTTGTGATCCTCCTGATGTACATTTAAAACCCAGCAACATCTATGTGATTTTATTTTATTTTTTAAAGATTTTATTTATTTATTTGACAAAGAGAGAGAGAGACAGTGAGAGAGGGAATACAAGCAGGGGGAGTGGGGGAGGGAGAAGCAAGCTTCCCGCGGAGCAGGGAGCCCGATGCAGGGCTTGATCCCAGGACCCTGGGATCATGACCTGAGCCGGAGGCAGAAGCTTAGCGACTGAGCCACCCAGGCACTCCAACATCTATGTGATTTTATTTTATTTTATTTTTTTTAAAGATTTTATTTATTTATTTGAGACAGAGAGAATGAGAGAGAGAGAGCACATGAGAGGGGGGAGGGTCAGAGGGAGAAGCAGACTCCCCGCTGAGCGGGGAGCCCGATGCGGACTCGATCCAGGGACTCCAGGATCATGACCTGAGCCGAAGGCAGTCGCTTAACCAACTGAGCCACCCAGGCGCCCCATCTATGTGATTTTAAAGAAGTCCTGTAATATTCGTGAATCTGCATGATGGGAGCATCAGTGATAATTCTTTTCCATAGACATTGGTGTAAGAATCATACAGGGTTTTGCAAGCTGTCAAAACATTCAGGAAATGGTAACTCTTATTATCAGAAGACAGAAGAAAGAGCACTGGGCATAATTACTTTAAGGAGCTCCTCCCCCCCCTTTGTGTTTATTATAAAATTAATATGTTTATCATTTCAGCTAAATGCCACTTTACGCCCAACCCAGGAGAGAAAATTATGGAATTGGGGGCTCCTGGGTGGCTCAGTCGGTTAAGCATCTGCCTTCAGCTCAGGTCATGATCCCAGGTCCTGGGATCGAGCCCTGCAACAGGCTCCCTGCTCCACAGGGAGTCTGCTTCTCCCTCTCCCTCTGCCTCTCCCCCTGCTTGTGCTCGCTCTCTCTCTCAAGTAAAATAAAATCTTTAAAAAGAAAATACGGAATTGGTTAAATAAAAATAATGGTAGCAACAGCAGCAAACACTACAGAAGAGAGGGACCCCTGGAGCTGTTGTGGTCAGACCCACGACACAGGGCTCTGGCGAGTGGCGCCTGGTGGGAGAGAAAGCTTTTATAAGTGAGGGCTGGTGGGAGGGCAGTGGCACCGAAAGCAAACTTCCCTGCACAATTTTCCCATGGGTCGGTCTTAAGTAAATAAAATGTTTTTTGCTCTTTCAGTGTATTAAAAACATGTCTGATCTTATTTCTAAATTGTTCCTAATAAGTATGTCTGGGCAAAGACCACAACTGATGATAACTTTATTGTGCATATATTTTTGTACAGAAAAAAAGGAAATAAAAGTTGCTTTTAACCTTCATTATTGAACTTCATAATGAGAATTAACGAAGTCCAAATTTGTAGTATTTTTAAACCAAGTTAAATTCAGTACAAGCCAGTGTTCTGGCTTTTTAAATGTTCATTGGACAAGAAGAAAAAAAAATAGTGAAGTTTATTTTACTGGAGACAAAAATGAGTTCATTTCCAGTAAGGATACAACATAATCTGTCCCTCTAGTTTTGTTTTCCTTTCGTTAGAAAAACTTCTAAACTACCACCAAGCAGACAAATAACTAAATAATTTACTTTAACCCATTAAATTATTCTAGAATTATTTAATTTCCTGGGTAGCAGGAAGAATATAGTTTATTTACTGGGTTAGAGACAAATTTCTTGAGACATTTGTTCATACCAGTGTGCTATCGACCAGATGTTTGTGCCCCCACCCCCAAATCATATGTTAAATCCTAACCCCCGATGCAATGACATTGACATTAGAGGGTTGGGACCTTTGAGAAATGATGAGGTTATGAGGCTGGAGCATTCATGAATGAGATTAGTGCCCTTATAAAAGAGACCCCCAGGGAGCTCCTGGGCCCCTTCTGCCTTGTGAGGATACAAGATGAAGAAAAGATGCCGTCTATGAACTTGGAAGTGGCCCTCACCCGACACCGAACCATAGTCACCTTGATCTTGAACTGCCTAGCCTTCAGAAGTGTGGGAAATAAGTATTTGTTTCATAAGCCATACAGTCTGTGGTATTCTGTTATAGCTGCCCAAATGGATTAAGACACTGTGTTACTACGTTTTTCTTATTTTATTATAATTTATATCTGTACAGCTTTGACAACCTGTGAAATCCTGAAAGATAGGAGGGCACCTGGGTGGCTCAGTCATTAAGTGCCTGCCTTCGGTTCAGGTCATGATCCCAGGGTCCTGGGATTGAGCCCCGTGTTGGGCTCCCTGATCTGCGGGAGGCCTGCTTCTCCCTCTCCCACTCCCCCTGCTTGTGTTCCCTCTCTTGCTGTTTCTCTCTCTGTCAAATAAATAAATAAAATCTTAAAAAAAAAAAAAAGAAAGAAAGAAATCCTGAAAGATAGAGATGACCAAAGTTATGGTTTTATGCTCAGGGTCCTCTAGTGGCTCAACAGATTTTGTTGAGTAAACTATTATAAAAGTTTGGAGTGGCTTTTAATATGCTCTAGCAAACTGTAACACAGGATGCCTGGTACAGTGGTTGTTTGTCAATGTTTTGGTCTCCAATCATCTAAACCCTTTGTGTATTTAAAGAATGCCTCTTTGTCTTAAGCTAGATACTTCCCCAAGCCCCTGGTAACCTCAGTTTCCCCACTCACATTTCAAATTAGGACACTATGACAGTGACAAGCAGAGACCCCAGAGGTTCTACCACATTGGTGGCAGAGGGAGGCCAGACTGGAATCCAGTTTTCCAAGAGAAGTGGTACCACCAGCCTCATATACCCCACAGAGTCCAGATGCCACCTCGCAGGACTGGTTGGGAGACGTGACGATATCTGCTGCCCAGTGTCACCTGCTCCCAACCCCTTTCTGATCCTGGTTCTCCAACCTTTCTGAAGGTGTTGTGAGCTAAACAGTATCTTCTAAATAAATCTCTTTTCTGCCTAAATCATCCAAAGTTCACTTCTGTGCCCATAACTAAAAAGCCTGCTGAGTCCAACTGGGGTCCACCACTAATTAGCAGACTGACAGTCTCACCTAAATACTCTGGGATTAATTAGATAATGTACTCATAAACATGACCATTTTGGGCTGTATGTCCACACTCCCTCCCTGTTTTAAAATTCATTAAGGCAGTTTCAGTGAGGCATGTAAACATTATGTTAATGCAATACCTGTATTTCTCATTTGATATATGTATGTGTGTATTTATAACAGACATATATGTGTACCTTCTAGATGGATGGATCAGACACCACAGTTTTTCCAGTGTGACTTATGTCTTTTAAGAACTCTGGTCAATAGGGGAGTTCTGGACTTTTGGCAACATAAATTATATTAGGACCAACACTGAGAATTACACAAGGTCCACTGAATGTTCACTGAGCAGAGAAAGAAAAGGTGTTCTTCGACCCAACTTAATCATGATCTGTAAAGCTATGTGGTAAAGTGCCTTCATGGGAGTTAAGTATGCGTAGTGTGTTCCCTTATTATTCAGGACGGTCACATGAATCAGAAGTCATTCTTGTCCAAGAAAGAAAGGCCCTGGCAATTTAGCTGCACAGTTGCTGGGGTGCTTTTTAAAAGCAGTTTTGTGAAAGGAAAATTCAAAGAAAGCCAAATTACACAGGGCTGGTTACCTGCCATCACGCTGGCTGTGGTTATTCTGTTTCTCTGGTCTTTATTACTAACAAAGGGCTCATGTACCTTGGCACTTATCAGAAAAAGGCACTAATTTTCTTTTCACATACACATAAGCTATCTCTTCCAGATGAGATTTAAATAGAAGATTAGCATGAAATCCTTGCCCTTTCTTCTATTTCTATAATCTTGAAACCCTTCAGTGGATCTGATAAGAGCAGTTTCTTTGCAGTTTGACATTGAGAGGATACCTTTGAAGGGTTATTATGAGGACCAAACTGTTCTCCAAGTTTCATGGGGAAGGACTTATATTCTGTGACCTGTAATGAATTCAAAGAAGCTTCAAAAAGCTTCAGAATCTACTACACATTCTAAATGGCATATTTTTCCAAATGTTTTTATTTGTAGAGAAGAATATTGTTCATTTTAAAAATGCAGTCTTCCCTCTTTTTTTTTTGGTCACTTTTGTTCTAAAAAAGAGTTAGGAGAAAGTTTGTGAAATAAAAAATGCTGATCTATTAGGATTTTCATCCCCAGAATCCAAAGAACAAGATGTCCAGATGTACATGACAATCAGTGACCATCTAGTTGACATCAAACAATGCCACATCCATTTTATTTCAGCAAGTCCTTCTTATAGCCAGACATAAGTGTGCAGCTCTGGACTAGCTTTATGATATGAAAAATAATCTTTACAGTTAGGATCTAGAGTCTTTTCATGTCTGGAATTCAAGCCATAAATACTTCTGGGAAGAAGAGCTTGGCAGTTTACCCCCTCCAGAGCTGCTGGGAGTAGAGGCAGAGAGACAGAAATCAGAGGCAGATAAGGGGTGATCAGGCTGCCTGTCATTCCCTGTCCCTTCTGGTACTCAGTATCTGATAGTTTTTTAAAATCAACCCTTTGTCTACCTGAGCAAATCTAACAAAGATTTTTTTTTTTTTAAGGCAAGAATGAATTATGTGAGAGTGACTTTTCTTTATTAGTTATCCCCAAACCTGGGGTACAGAAAATGTACAATGGGCAGCAGTCAAAAATTAAACAGAAAAGTAAGAATAAAGGAAATATTCTTAGGTCTAGGAGACTTATTTCTCAACCAAGCAAGAATCTGTGAAATTATTAGATACTTGAATACTTGGGGCAATAACTGTTTGACTAAATTTACCACTGAAGGGGTTCAAAATGAGCCTCCCCAAAATGTGCCACTTTGGCATGTAGATTACTTTGAGCCAAAGTCAATCAAGACCCAAAAGACTCAGGATGAGTTTTTTTACCTTCCCTTTAACTGGCTAAAAGACTTTAGAAGAGGGTCTGGTCCAGGAAGAGAACTACTGGCAGAGATAACCACAGAGTGTAAGCTAAGTGTGGTAAGCTGGGGGAAATCTTGGCAGAACTTGGAGATCAAATTCTGTCTGTGTTCCATTATCTCTGCAAGGCATGGCAAACATTTGTTTACCAAAAATTTGCTCTTGCCATCTTCCTATAAATTGTCTTCCTTCCCTTCGAAGTTTCAGACCCCTACCCCTTCTCCTTAGCTTAGGATGGCATATACACCTCAATTGCCTGATTGCCTATGGCTATCATATTCTTATGGGGCTCTGATATGTATGGAATTAAATGTGTTTTTCTTCTGTCAATCTATCTTATATCGATTTCCCAGCCTAAGAATCTAAAGGGCAGAGAAAAATTTTCTCCTCCTCAACAGTATTTATCTGGACAGAAGCCATATCAACCTTCCTATGATTCTGCAGTAATAATTAGATGTCTTTCTTGCATGTCATAGTCCCTGCTCTTAGGTTGTGTTCTTTGCATTGTTACTTATGATTTTCTACTATATTGATGATCTAACTAGACATTTCTTCAGAACAAAAGTAGGCCATTGTTAAATGAATAGCCAAGTTTAGTAGTTTAGTCTATGGGTATGAGAAATACCTGGTTCTATTTTATAGCGTCAATTTGTGATGTTAGAATCATCTTCATCAACAATCATTTGTTGGATATCATATAGCCTCAAAACACAGTGGAAAGAATGTGGGTTTTGGGTCAAACACACTTGGGTTTGACTCCCAATCTCACCATTAACTTATCTCTCTCTCTCTCTCTCTCTCTACAATGTGCGGTAGGCAGCCTCTAAAATAGCCACCAGTGATGACGTCCTGGTATTCAGACCTTTGGGAAGTCTCCTCCTCTCATGGGTTGGTTGGACCTAGTGTATTTCTTCCAATGAGTAGTATAGAATATGGCAAAAGTCATGATATATCACTTATAAGATTAGGTTATGGACAAAACTCCCATATTCATTCTCTTTCTCCCTCCATCTCTCTCTCTCTGTCTCTCTCTCCCTCTCCCTCTCTCCCTATCTATGACCAATGGCCAGTGAGGATCTGAGGCCTGCTAATCACCATGTGAGGCAGAAGCACAATTTACCAGAAGCTTGGAAGTGTACCCTTCCCTAGACGATCCTTGAGATGACTGCATCGTTGGCCAACACCTTGAGTCCAGCATGTGAGAGACCCTGAAACAGGACCCAACTAAGCCATGCCTGCATTTCTGACCCACAGAAACTATGAGTTAAATAAAGTGTGTTGTTTTAAGCTGCTAAGTTTTGGGGGGCTTTGTTACACAACAGTAGGTAACTAATACAAGTAGAAACAATGACACCTCCATTCCAAAAGTACTGTGAGGGTTGAGATGGTGTATTCTTTGTGTTTGTTACATAGCCTCTCCTTAATAAATGGTACCTCTATTTATGCCTCCTCTATATGGGAAGCTACTCTTTCCTAAATTTTGTGATGCAACATGGGTTAAAGGAAAGAGTGGTTCTCTTAACCTCAAATTAAAAGTAATTTGAAAAGAAGAGAATTGAATTGTGTGGATGCTAGTAGAAAGACCAACTGGTAGGTCTTTGAAAAGTATAGACTTGAATGAGGCAATAAAGGAAAATATAGAATTAGCTAACAAGATGATGTGGAGGGTGAAAATATCTAATATTGACGAGGATTTAATGCCTTAAGAATAACAGCCTCAAATTCCCTTCACTAACTTAACCATCCTTCAGGGCACAGTCATTTTCAATTTTTTTTAAAAGAATTTTTTATCTATTTGACAGAGAGAGAGAGACAGCAAGAGAGGGAACACAAGCAGGGGGAGTGTGAGAAGGAGAAGCAGACTTCTTGCTGAGCAGGGAACCTGATGTGGGGCTCGATCCCAGGACCCTGGGATCATGACCAGAGCTGAAAGCAGATGCTTAATGGCTGAGCCACCCAGGTGCCCCTCATTTCAAAATTTTAATGTAACACTTGAGAATATTAATGATATTAATGATAAAAGAGTTAATAATGTTTTATTTGGGTAATAAAAATTTAAACTTACAAAGGTGAAACTGAAAAAGAAATAGTAAAAATATGAAGATGGCTCCCCAAAGGGACAGCATAGCATTAGGGAAAAGTCCCTGAATTCAGAATTAGAAACTTTGGTTCTGGGATTTGGTTTGTTTTCTTTCTTTCAAAAAATATATATTGAGTGCCTACCTTTGCCAAACCCTTTTCCAAACCCTTTTCCAACTCTATAGGATGGATATAGTTGTGGGCAAAACAGACATAATCATTGCCTTCTTGGAGCTAGTAGAACATGAAAAAATACATATTTAATTGCAATTATAATAAGTACCATAAGGAAAAGAATAAGATATAAATTTAAAATGCAGAAGGGATGTACACCAAATTGGAGCATTTAGGGAAAGTGCTCTTGAGGAAGGGACATTTATTTTTTTTATTTTTTATTTTTTAAATTTTATTTTATTATGTTATGTTAATCACCATACATTACATCATTAGTTTTTGATGTAGTGTTCCATGATTCATTGCTTGCGTATAACATCCAGTGCTCCATTCAATACATGCCCCCTTTAATACCCATTATCAGGCTAACCCATCCCCCCACGCCCCTCCCCTCTAGAACCCTCTGTTTGTTTGTTTCTCAGAGTCCATAGTCTCTCATGGCAAGATTTCATTTTTTGATGGCTGCATAATATTCCTATATATATATATAGGAATATATATATATATATATATATATATATATATACCACATCTTCTTTATCCATTCATCTGTTGATGGACACCTTGGCTCTTTCCATAGTTTGGCTATTGTGGACATTGCTGCTATAAACATTGGGGTGCACGTACCCCTTCGGATCACTACACTTGTATCCTTGGGGTAAATACCCAGGAGCGCAATTGCTGGGTCATAGGGTAGCTCTATTTTCAACTTTTTGAGGAACCTCCATACTGTTTTCCAGAGTGGCTGTACCAGCTTGCATTCCCACCAACAGTGTAGGAGGGTTCCCCTTTCTCAGCAGAGGAAGGGATGTTTAAACTGAAGGTTGTGCGTGAGTTAGCCAGCCACCTGAGTAACAAAGAGCCGGGGGAGAATATTTCAATCAGAGAAAACAGCAGGGGGATGGCTTTAAAGCAGAAACAAGCTTGGCAGGTCTGAGCAATAGAGAGATTCATGGGGCTAGAACAGGGCAGGCAAAAGGAGGGTGGATGTTAGAGATATAAACAGGCCCAGATTGCACAGAGACTTGTGGGCACATTAGGAAGTAAGTTATCGAGGCAGTAAAGGATTCTAAGTACAATGGTGACACTTATTTTTCTGAATGCTCACCCTGGTGGGAATACAGAAACAGGATTAAAGGTAAATGGCTTAAAAAAAAAAAACAAAACTGCAGAAGGACCTGGTGTTCAACTAGAGTGAACACGGTAAAGATGGATTGGAGATATATTTTAAAGAGAGAATCCAGAGGATTTAGTGATAGGTTGGGTCTGGGAGGCAAAAAGAAAGAAAGGCATAGCCAGGGAATGCTCCTAGGTTTATGGGTTGAGCAACTGTTTAGTGTGTGGAATTTACTGAGTGATAAAAACGGAAGCAGGAAGAAACTGTGGAGGGCGACAAAGAAAGATGAAACTTCTGTTTTACACATTAAGTTTGTGATGTCGACAAGACATTCAAATCGAAACACCGGTGGGCTGTTAGGAATGTGAACCTAGATAGAGCTCAAGCAAGAAGTCAAGCCATATATCAGTTGTGAAACTTTCGATGAGTCATCTTGTAATCCTGAGCCTCAGTTTCATTGTCTGAAAAATGAGATCCAACAACTGCCTGCCTCAATAGGACTGAGGGCAGCATCTATGAAGGGTCTCTCTCAACTGTAATTTAGTGTAGATATGCAGCATGCTTGATTGGTGACAGATAACTTCTCATGTTGGAAAGGGAAACGTGAAGAGCATATACTAAGTTTTAATATTCCATGTATCCCTACTGGCAAGTATACAGACATTGATGAAGAGGAAGAAAGAGAGAGAAAGAAAGAAAAAAAGGAAGGAAGGAAGGTGACAGGTGGGCAGTGGAATAATTCAACTATTAATTTTGAATTTTATCATATAAATTCTTTTGAAGAAATCGGTCTTGGGTAGTCTAACAAAAATTCTCTAATTGTTTGGCTATCCTCACTTTGATACCTGCGCCGTCCACCTTTTGGTTTCCTCAAATATCCTTCCTAACCTAGGGTCTTTCATAAAATGTTTCATCAGTCAGTAAGCTGCAAAGCACATATTTTCTACTGACACTCGGAAATATCGGGTCTATATTTCATGGATAAGTAAACCAGTTGACAGTTTGTTTCTGTTTCACTCAGTGTCAATCTTTTGCAATTTATTTCTACCCATTACTCTACCCCTAACCGATTTAAGAGTCTTCAGTTAGTTCTACTAATTGCTAAAGTAATAAGTGTTTGGTTATACAATCTCTCTAGAATACACATTGATTATTAAGCCCTTGTGATCTCAAGAAGTTCTCATGGAGAACTGGTTAAGCTGGTTCTTGCTTTTGGGGGGTATATAACTCCCAGTCATTGCCCCCTACACTAGTGGAAGATTTTCTGAAATATCCATTTTCTGCTTTCCAGACTTTCCTAACAAAACTGAGCCAACTGACTTCTGGCTTTTTCCGTGGTACTCTTACCAAATATCTGGCTTTCAGATTCCTGTTTTAACAAAGTTCCATTTCCTCTTCCTCACTCAACTCCTATAGTTTGTCCTCAGGGTCTCTCCTTGGCTTCAAGTTGCAGGTCCTTTAAAACACTAGCTTTCTCAAAACCACATTTAAATCAAAAGGATCCTTTCAGGGCGCCTGGGTGGCTCAGTCGTTAAGCGTCTGCCTTCGGCTCAGGTCATGATCCCAGGGTCCTGGGATCGGGCCGCATCAGCTCCCTGCTCCATGGGAGGCCTGCCTCTCCCTCTCCCACTCCCCCTGCTTGTGTTCCCTCTCTCGCTGTGTCTCTCTCTGTCAAATAAATAAATAAAATCTTTAAAAAAAAAAAAAAAAGGATCCTTTCTCCTTCGACAAGAGTATACTTTAGTTCTCACCTTATTTTGGAGGCAGGAGTTTTCATTACAGTCTTAAGACCAGTTGAGCTCTCTGAATGATTTGAAGGACATAAAGAAAATCTTCTGGTGTTCATCTTTAGATTTACTACACGAAGAAGTAGAAGGTAAATAGAAAATTTTAATGACATTGGACAGAAGAAAAATTATGAGGATGGTGCCCCTTTTTAGGGTAGAAAACCTCCAAGCGAGAGGTAGAAATGCCCTAGAGTTACCATAAGCTTTTTTTAAAAGTATTATACAGTATGCAATATAATGAAATTCCAATAGAATAAAGAAACAAATCAAATTACTTTTGATTAAAAAAATAAAGTTATTTTAAGGAGTTGCTTGAGAGTACTTCAACCTCACCAAAGAAGACAGGTGAGAATGACAAAAGTCAAGCTCAATTCTGCCATCTGCTGCTTAGGCGCAGAAACCATGGCTGGTTGAGACCATCTGTTCCAGTCCCCAGGGTCACTGCTAGAGCATCAACACCCATTTAGAGAAAGATGGGATAGAAGCCATTGAGATTATCCCTAGGAGATGCAACAAGACTTGCATTAACAAACAACAGATACTGGATTCAATTTAACCCAGTGAATAAACCAAGCCAGGGTTTCTAATATATCTATATCTTAAGTATAATTACTTGTATCCCAACCCTTTTAAAAGCTTCAACACTACTAGAGTAAAAATTCAATTTATATAATGTCTTTGAATGCTCAGCAACATGGTGGAAAAACAGCCGTACTTTTTTTTTTTTTTTTTTTTTAGTTTCCTCAGTATCTTATGGACCTGAAAGAGACAAACAATCCTCTTTTTACCCACTCTTTAAAGAAGCTGGACCTGTAGCTATGGGAGAAGGGGACTAGGAACAAGCATTCCAGGTTTTCTGTGCTCCCTTATTCTTGAGTTATGTTGTCTTTAAAGGACAAAATATAGAAAACTTAATTTGAAAGACTGTAGGGTTTTGCCTCCTTGAAAAAATGACATCCATATTAAATTCTTCCTTGAGTCATAGTTTGACAACAAAAACTCACAGCATATTATATTTGTAGTCAACAATACTAGCTTGTCTTAGATGGAATAAAGGGCAAGAGGTCCCATTTTCTATTCCCATCTCTGGAGTCCTAGTTCTGAAAGTGAGAAGGAACACTCATAAGCTTTAGCTTTAGTAATTTTGCCATGTATTGATGATCTCTTGTCAGTTGCCCAGACTTTAAAGCAAGAAGCAAGCATTTTTTTTTTTTAAAGACTGATTGAGAAGGAGTGGTGAAGAGCTGAGGCTTGTGGTCCAGAAAGCATGGGTCTGACTTCTGGCATTATTGCTCAAGAATTCTAAACCTTGCCATGCCTCAGTTTCCTTCTCTGTAAAAACCTCCCTTACAGGATTGTTATGAGGGGTTAGATGAGATCACATATGTGAAGAACTTAGAACGTTGCTGCCACAAAACAAATTTTCAATACATTATTTTCGTTATTGGTATGATCATCAAATGGACTTCCACTTTTTATAGTATAGCCATAATCCCAAACTTTTTTGTATGTGATACTTTACAATTTCCAAAAAATTCTGCTTACATTTAGCTCATTTGACTAGTTTAATTTAGCTCCCTTAATTCCATAATCCTCTGAGATAAGTAGATATAATTATCTCCCCCATTTTATAGGTAAAACAATTGAGACTCAAAGAAGTCGAGTGTCTTGCCAAAGATGGCACAGCTGGCTGGGCGGCTCTGATGAGACCCTGGAACTCACACCTGGGTCTTCTGATGCCATTGTTGCTGTTCTGAAGAGACAAGGTCTGACCACTGACAGGTCTAATCTGGCTCAAGCTGGTATTCATAAGACACATGATAACCCTGGTTAGTTTCACCTGCTTTTCACATATCCCAAGGCAAAGCGTTTTAGTTACTAAGAACTTTCTTAATCTCTAAGGAATAATTGGCTTGTACTAATCCATTACCCAAATGTACAAATCAGTATATGTATCCATTTCTACATTTAGGTTGGTTTATGAGCATTTAACAAATGCTTGGATTCCCCACATGTAAAATCCCAGATAGCCCCTGGATCTGATTATGCCATTTTCTCTGAAGATTCCTGTCTCCAGAACAAAGTCCAAACTGTACAAATTGTACACGGATGCCCTTTGCACAGGAGACCTCTTGCTCCAGCCATCTTCCCCTCACCACTGGGCAGAAGTCCCATGTGCCTTCACACCGCAATGCCTCTGTCCACACTGCCCCTCTGCCTGAAACACCTTCCTCTACCCCTCCCTCTTCCTTCCAACACATGCTTCAAGACCCGGCTCAGGTATTACCTTCTCTCCAAGACTGGCCTTCACCGATCTCCCTTCCAGGAGAAATTGCTTTTTCATCAGTGTTTCAATGGCAGTTTCCCACATTCCTCTTTATTGCTCTTAGATTTTATCTTCAATGCTTGTTTGTGTGTCTAGATGCTCCACTGGACTGAGGACTCCTTGAGGGCAAAAATCATACAGTATTCAACTTTAGAGCTCCAGTGTCTGGAACGCAAGTGTTTGATCTATGAAACATACTGAATTTCAAAGCTGCAGGGGGCATGCTAAAGTTAACTAATATGATACTCCACACATCTAATAAAAACAGACCTTTCCAAGTCTCCATGTGTCTATTTCAGAAGGTTGGACACAACTGGCAGGTGCCAATCCAAAGGTCGACTCATAATCAAGGAAAGAGATATTGTACCACACACTGATTGGGAATTGAAAAAAAGGGAAAGAATTGATCAACTTATAAATTATATTCTCAAAAAATAAAACCTTTCCTTTCAAGTTTCCAGTAAACAATAATGAATATTTAAATAAATCACAGCACATAACGTATTAAATATTTTGTCCTTAGCCATTCATTGTATGGCTTTGAGTGAACTGAAGGAATTAACAAATTTTTCTTTTTCTCAAATCTCAAACAAGCTAGTGTCTCTGCTAAATAGAGTTTAGGACTATGACATCAAATATTGGAGTCTTGTAGTTAGCTGCCATCCTTCATGGCAGAATTTAGAAAACATGGTATTCAGTGTTAAAGTATGAACTTTCAAGTAAAATAAAAGACTAAAGTCTTTTATCTGTCCTACCTTTGAGGGGCCTAAAACTCTTACTTTTACTTTCTCCCAACCATGATAAATGGGTGACTCTTTTTGTCTTTTTTGATTTTGTTTAAATCTTTTAATTTTTTATAAACTCTAAATCTAGTGTTCACCAACTCAAATTTCAAAGGATATTTTACTCTTATCCTTGAAACCACAAGTCTTTTTCTCCATTGTTTTCTTAAAGTTTGTTTTGGATTATCTTTAAACTAGGTACTCACAAATTCCTTTGGCATTTACTCCCACAGTCTCATGAAGATTTAATTTTAAAAGCTTTGCACTGTTCTCTCTCTCTCTCTCTCTCTCTCAAATAAGTAAAACCTTTAAAAAAAAAAAAAAAAGGGCGCCTGAGTGGCTCAGTTGGTTAAGTGTCTGCCTTCAGTTCAGGTCATGATCCCAGAGTCTTGGGATTGAGTCCCATGTCAGGCTCTCTGCTCAGTGGGGAGTCTGCTTCTCTGCCCCTCATCTGGCTCTGTTCTCTCTCCCTCTCTCTCTTTCTCACTCACTCTCTCTCTCAAATAAATAAAATCTTTTTAAATAAATAAATAAAAGCTTTGCAAACATATTCTTTCTCCAAAATACAGTGCACCCATATGTGTTTATTGAGTGAGTTGTATTTCTGAAAAAAAAATACATAATTTCATGGCAGCTTCCTTGGTAAATTTCCAGTAGTCATCATGAAATGAAAGATGGTAGAAGAGGTGGGGAAAGATTAGCAAGTAGTTGGGGAGAAGAATCACAGGTTATCACAGATTTGAAAGGAATAATCCTCAAGATTCAAAACCTTCACAACTCTTTTTGTCCTTGTGCTCTCTAGTGAAAACAGTCTGGGTAAAGCAGAAGCCAGTCCACAATGCTCATGAATAACTTACATTCTTATGCTGGAGAGCGGCCAATTACCCTGGGACCAAATTCCTGTTTACTTTGTAGTGAATGTGAGAGACAAGCTGCCTGCCGGTAGCTGTTAAGGCAGTAAAAACACAGCCAGAGGCTGTCACAGGGAGGAAATCACAGAGCAAGTTAATTTGTGAACTTCAAGGACAGAGATTAAGCACTGTTTAATGAAGCTCAAAGGGTGGCCTTGCCTGAAAGAAGAAACTGGGCTGAGAACCCCCCCTTATGAGTTTGGTAAAATCTCTGCATAATGAGTGGCATATCATTGTCCCCCTACTTGCTCTTTCTTATAATCAATAGCCTTCAAAATTTGCTTCCAAAGAAATTCTTGATTCATTACGTGGCGGAAATGCAAGTCTGTTTCAATCTGAATCTCCCATTCTCCCTGATATATCTGGTACAGAGAGAATCAAAACCAAATGAACAGTATTTGGGGTCAAAATCTGAGCAACCCAGATAGAATTTGGCAACAGGATAGTTTGTTCCATTATTAGGCGACACATATGCTATTATGTTGGCTATGAAGCCATATGCAGTGTCTCAGGAACTCGAGACTGCTTTGGGGCCTCTTATTTGCATTTAGAACTTGCCCAAGGGGAAAAATAACTGCCAAATCCATTAGTTTGCCCATACCCCTAAATACTGTACTCTACTGTTAAATTCCACAGAGGGAAGAGCTAACTCCTCAAATCCTGGGAATTACATGGTGACTCCTGGTTCACTAGGACTTCACCGTCATATCCACAGGTGTCATGTCATGAATTTTACATTTCTTTGGACATAAAGTTTATTTAAAAACAAACAAACAAAAAACACTGAAGCGGTGCCTGGGTGGCTCAGTTGGTTAAGCATCTGACTCTTGATTTTGGCTCACATCATGATCTCATGGGTTGTGGGATTGAGCCCCAAGTCCGGTTCCATGTTCAGTGGGTGTCTGCTTGGGTTTTTCTCCCTCTATCTGCCCCTCCCCCCGCTCATGCTCTCTCTCTCTCTCTCTCTCTCTCAAATAAATAAATAAATAAATATTTTTTTAAAAAAAACCATTGGATAGAATATAGGATAATGTAAAACTGATCTACAATGTTATGGCTAGTCATACTGCAGTTGCAGCGTGGTAGAAAATGGAATGCATTTACCACATGTCCTATTTTGGAAGACCTTGGCGGTGTTTTTCAGTGTTTTATCAGAAAAGATTAAAAAAAGTCTGCCAGGTCCAGAATCCAGAAGCTTTATCCATTAGCATTTTAAATCTAGTCAAATGGAATGTAGACACAGGCGCTGGGAGGTCTGGGTGTCTGGGAAAGAAGAGCATGGGAGTACACTAACAGGACAAACATTCAACCAACTGTAAAACTTAAGGCCTTACAAGGAAGCAATCTTTTTAAGGCTATGTTGTTGTTATCATTTGCATTTAGATTTATCAGTTCAAATACGTCCCTTTTTTCATCTTTCCGTTCAGGTTTTACTTCCCTTCTTTGAGGAAATACTCCAATAAAGAGACTATTCAAGTCTATTCATAGTGCAGATAATTAAGCAATCTTGCAATTTTTCTCAAAAGTATTCTTTTCTTTTTTGCATAATTTTATCTCCATGGTAATTTCAAAGTGTCCTCAGATCACAACTAGGAAAAAAAAAGTCAGTTAAGTTTCCCAGTATGGAAGCCCAACATGCTGAGCTGTATTCCAAACTCACTTATTTTTTTCTTTTGTCCCTTTCTATACCACACAATATTTTCCTGGTTGCAGTGATTCAAAAGGAATATGGAAGGCCATGGCTGTTCTTGTCATCGCTTTCAGAAGTTAGAGGTGTCTTAGTCTCCATTTGGAACCAACTGTGGATGTCATACATGAATTTATCTTAACCCTTTTGTTTTTGGTAGGCTGTTTGTTTCTAGTTTTAGCTTGTGACACCTTTTCAGATTATGAGATCTATGTTCCGTATGAGAGAAAAGTCATTTACAGATAGAGTAAATAGGCAGTGAAAGATCCGGGGCCTGGTTTACTGTTCTGGGGAGTCAGACTCGGATCTGACCTTGTAACAGGAGACTCTGGGCAGCAGAGGGATACTGTTCTGTAATTTTTGGTTCAGTTGCCTTCCCCTTCCAGGGCAGAATCTGTGTCTTTGTATTCTCAGCACCCAAACAGTAGCTACATATAGTAGGCCTACAAGAACTGCGTTGTTGAAAAGAAATGGATGGATGCCTCTCTTGAGGAACTGAGGGGGAACATAAGTGAGTCCATTTCACTACTTCATAATTTTGGCAAGGATACAGTACATTTCTCTACTAAATTCCCAACTCCTAAATTTCCCACAAAGCTCTTAATTGATAAATATTGATTCCATTTCAGAAGTTGCTTCTTCATATTTTACTTTTAAAATATGCTTATTATTTTGTATGTATTCTTTTGCTTCAATTAAAAATTGATGTAGAAATATTTCAGCTGAGACTATAAGAAAATGTAAGGATGGAGTATATTTATAGAAATAAAGGGCCGACTGTAAGAACTATATCATTTTAATTACTGGATATATTATAGATAGAGATGAGCAAGGAACCAACACAGAGAGGAATAAAGAGGAAGTTGAGTGATTTGGAACAGTAGCAGGGTAGGATCCAATAGGGGGAAAAAGTTCTATCACTATCTGTATAGATGCCTAACTTTGTGGAAGTCAGCTAAACGATGGTTTCCAAATTCTTTATCAACAAAATGAGAATAATATCTACTTTACCAGACACAGAAATTAGAACAAGGATCCAAATTAGATCATGTTCAAGAATTAGATGATTATAGGACGCCTGGGTGTCTCAGTTGGTTAAGTGACTGCCTTCGGCTCAGAGGTCACAATCCCAGGGTTCTGGGACTGAGTCCCACATTAGGCTCCTTGCTCAGCAGGGAGCCTGCTTCTCCCTCTCCTACTGCCTGCCACTCCCCCTGCTTGTGCTCTCTTTCTCTGACAAATAAATAGAAAAATCTTTTTAAAAAACCCCCAAAACAACAACAACAACAACAAAAAGAATTAGGTGATTAGCTTCTCAGCTGTATGTTTCTCAAGGGCAAGAACTCTATTTTCTTTATCTTTGTACCCAAAGTCCCTAACACAGTGTCTACCTGGCATGTAAAGAAAGGGAAGTTGTTTTAATCATTAGGCAGTAGATCGTCAAGTAGAGATCAGAGGTGTGCATAAAACAAAGACAAGTTTTGCAAGGTAATTGAGTGTGTGTGTGTGTGTGTGTGTGTGTGTGTGTGTGTGTGTGTGTGTACATGCCTGTGTAGTAATCTGTGCAGAAGAAAAACAAAGAGGAGAAAATTAGGAAAAGTCTGAGTGGGATGATCAAAGTGTTATCAAAAAGAGCACAGTCACAGGATTTATGACATTGTCATTAAAGACATTGTAAAGGAAAAGAGAGATTCTCCTTAAAAAGGAGGAAGATTGGAAAAATGAAGGAAAGACATCCCCTCCCCCCTTCTCATCTTTGTCTTCATTTATCCAGTTTATCTTCTGTTCCATCATGTCCCATATCTTCCCAATGACTTTGTTCCAGACTGACATCTTCCTCCTTTGAGCTTCTAAATACAAATTTAAATTTGTATTTAAATACAAATTTAAATTTAAAAAAAAATTATTGCCACCCTCCACCATGGCATATACTCATCTGCTGTTTTATCACTCTTGCCTTTCCCAGATTTCATGTCAGAGACTGTTATTGTCCATTAAAATCCATTCTCCCTTTCCTCCATGATTCCTAGATGCATTCGAAGTTAGGTAGCTAAATGATTATGTTCTTTCCAGAAAGGGTGGAAATGATATATGCCACTGCTGGGCTAGACTGGTACAACCTCCTGAGCCCTTCCATGCTATCCCCACTTCCCAAAGGTTGAGTGGTGTCAAAGATGACCAGAACAACTAGTTGGAGATAGCAGAGCTTCCATCAACGTGGTTTCCTGAATGACTGCATGGAGTAGAGGCCTTCCCCCATCACAGAACAACCAACAATAAACAGTTCCCTGAGGAAGAAATAAACTTCTATCATTTTTGAGACATGATACTCTGATCCATTTGTGATAGCCTGCCATAACTAATAAAGACAGGTATATCTCTTCTCCCCAATTAGATGACATGCCTTAACCATATCACCAATCCCCAGCACTAAGCCCATATTAGTAATAATAAACACTTATTATTTTATTTTTCTTCTTTTATTAACTTGACTATGAAGTTAAAATTATGGAGCAAAGGGAAAATATCACCACCACAAATCTGAGATGAAGAGTAGAATTGATAACAAAGTGGAGAATGTGGGGGAAATGTATACTTCTCTGGAAAGATAGAATGTAGGAGATTAAAAATATTATTGCTGCTGTTGTTTAAATCACATTCCTGTGCTATCCATAACTATCACATTCCTGTGCTATCCATAACTGCTAATAGAGATTCCAAAGTTACAAAATTTTCTGTGAAGCCTAAATGTCCTTTAAGGGAAAAATTATATTTTCTTCTGTTAAGATATTTGTTACCAGACTCTTGAAAAAATGAAATATTGGAAATCATATAGCTGAAGAACTGAATCCAATGAAAACCACTAAGCTGGATTTATTTTAGTACCACTATGGAGGCCAGAGGATTTTGTGCCTTTTGATTTCTGTTATTATCTTGATGGTCTTCGTTTCTAGGACTCTATGTGTCAGTGATTTAATCTAGATTTTTAAGTGTTATTTAATTAAGAAAGTTATTAAGAACACATATTCATTCTCAAATCCTTGGGAAAAAAATGATTAAGATTTCTGTAAACAAAAGGTAATAATCGCCAGCAAAAGAACCTTAAAAATCCACTGAAAAGCAATTAGTAACAACTCCTCCTAAAATTGAAACAGATTTAGTATCCAAATAGATCTTTAGTCTATTTAGTCTAGAATGGAAATGCCCAATATTCCCCAGCCTCCTGCCTAGGATTGATACGATGAGAGATACCTCCTCTGGAAACTAGAATGGAGAATGCTAAATAGGGACTGTAGTGCTTTTGACAATTTATTGGTTCAATATATGTCCTTATCAGTTTCTCACTGACACTGTACAGCCTGTCCTGGTAATACATTTGTGTGGGTGCCAATAAGAACGCAAATAAAAACAATAACAAAAGTCTGAGGAACAAAGAGGTTTGCTTCCTATCCCTAGTGTGGGCAAAAGCAGGTCTTTAAGACAGAGGTAGAAGTGCGATATTAGGCTCCAAGGTATTTAGAACATTTCTACCAAAGTTTAGAAATGGGAAAAGTTACATTTGTTGATCTGTCACGGTGGAAGGATCCGTTTATCCAAGGCAAATTCAAAGGGCTGGTATGGCCCCAATACCGATTCACCTAAATCTAGCAAATTTGATGAACTCATGTGGTTGTGGAAGATGAATTTTTCAGCAGCACTGCCTTACAAAGACTGTCAACAGCATGGTAAAAGCATTATTATTCACGTTGCAGAATTACCTTCTTCATCCCATCAGTCTGATTTAGGAAATTTCTCTGATGAATCATGACAAGATTACCTACTGCTATATGGAGTTCATACCGGAGCCCTCGTACTTCTCCAATGTGTTATTAGTAAGATGTATCTAGTCTGGTATTAGGACATTATGCCAGGTTCTTTCTGTTCAAAAAAAATTTAAGGAGCGTGGAGCCCAATGTGGGGCTTGAACTCTTGACCCTGAGACCAAGACTTAAGCTGAGATCAAGAGGCGGAGCTTAACCAACTGAGCCACACCCCAAGCCCTTGTATTTCTTAACTAAATTTGATTTGTCCTTTTAGTAGATCAATACAATACATCAACTTAAACTATGTCATAGCATGGCACAAAGCTTAAGAAACACCTTCCATTGTAAATACCAAGCAAAATAGAAAGTAGAGGTTGGTAGGTCTAAAGAACAGTCACTTCAATTCTACAGATTTCAATTCTGTATGTTCTGTCCCTTTAGGATTTTTGTTGTTGTTGTTGTTCCCACAAGTTCATTGATAACTACAAAGCTTGTAGTTTGATAACTCAAACTATTTGGGTTTGAATCCCAGCTTGCCTTTTACTAGCTCTGGGACCTCAGGCAATTTATTCAACCTTCCTGTGCCTGAGTTTCCCATCTATAAAATGAATTAATATATGTGCAATACTGTTTGACACATAATAATAGCTCAATAAACCACACCAATGACTCCCAAAATAGAACTTCTATTCCACACTCCATCCTGTTGAGCCAATTGCTCTAGCTTAACCACAGGGACACTTAAAAGATTCCATGGACAGCTGAAGCTCCACATGCCCCCAAATCAAACTTTTCATATTCTTACTGAAAACAGGTTCTATTGTGTCCATTTTTTACTTTCTGAATTTGCTATAATTCTAAAGTCCAAGGAAATTGGAAATTCAAGTTGTATCCCCAACTTTGGTTTGGTTGCCACATAATTTTCTAACTCCTATTCAGAAGTAAGAAGATGAGAGAGTTAGATCACAGATCTAAAATCCTGGCACATAATTCCCTGCAAAGAAAATTGCATGGAAAACTTATAACTGAGTGGCGGGGGGCGGGGGGAGGTGGCTTATCCTGAACCTATTCCAGAAATTTCATTATTTTTTCCTGTACCACTGTTTATTTCCTAGCAAATAATGTTTATATTCATTTGTATGCCCCCCAACACAAATAAGCATGGTTGCTAAATAATATTATGCCATTAAATTTCTTGTTTAATGCTTCTACCTTGCGCTTCTTGTTAGAAGTTAATGAACAGTGTATGCAATTAAGAAAGAAATAAACACCAAATCTCCCATGAACCACAGAAATAAATCAGTATGTCTTAATCTCAGAATGAGAAACAAAGATACTCTTCCTCAGACCAAACAAAGCAGAGATTTTCAAATTGAAGGAGAGCCATAGAAAAGACTGACCCCCCAAATATGGTGAGCTTAGACTAGATAGCTGAGTCTGAGCATTAATAAAAGATTAGAACCTTGTATTTGAAAAAAAGTACAAAAATTTGTTAGTGTGCTGGAAGCCAGTAGAGACACCGATATCCTTCTCTGTTTTTAGAAAAATGTACATGCTCTAAATGTGAGGCTGGAATTCAACTAAAATGGTGTTTTATTATGAAAATAGAGTATTTAATTCGTCTTTGACATTTTAGAGGCCACTCACACTCACTCAGATGCTGCTCCTGTCATAATTCCAGGCAGAGCCAAGGCTTCTTGGAAAACTGCTCTGGTCAGTCAGTCCTAGCCACGTGCTCAGTAAGGTACTCAAGGACATTCCCAAGCTCAGCACTCTGAGGCAGGAGAGACATCCCTGGCCTGGGCGTCAAACTAGAACTGAAACGTGCCTCCCACAAGCCAGTGCAGAGCAAGGTGAATCCTGAGGAACCAGTCACCAAATGGAAACCCTATTCTCCCTTCCCCAGTGCCTTTCCCACTTCCTGCCAAATAACCAAATCAGTTCAGCTGCAGATAGAATCTCCCCTTTGCCTCTTTTTCCTTTTGGACTAATTAACATTTATATGTTCTTTTTTTTTTCCCCCATAAATAAATTCACTTATTTCTTAAGGCTCATCTGGAAAAGTCAAAATCTAGCCAAGACATCAACATATCATAGGAGTTGTTTTCTCAATTTCCATGGCAGAAGGTCATACAAGGAGAATTGTTATGAGCTGTAACTAATTATTCAGGCGCAAGGTTAAAGACAGGGAAGCTAGATTCATTTTTTTCTCTTTGGACCTCAAGTGCAGTTAGTGAGTTAACCCTCCTTCTCTGTTTATTGCATACTATGATCACAGCTTCATGCAAGGTCTTGTCCTTGTTTAATACTTGTTTTCTCTTTATCACCATTCACATTCCCGTTTTCCTCCTTTCCTAGAGGTACCCACTCTGTTTTGTTTAATATGTGTCAGATGTGCACGTATCTCTAAAAAATCATTGCCAAGTACTGAACTGTGTCACTGTCACTCCCACCACAGGCCCAGGGGCAAATCTGTTTCTGCCACCATTTCAAAGAGTGGGACCATCTTTCCAGTTTCAGGGGCCAACATGACCCCTGCCCAGTGCCTTGGGGGTGGGGGTCTTACAAAATATTGAACCAAATGAGTTCAGTAGTTGCCTTGCTAGATATTAGACCTCCTTGGAATCTGTCATCCTTTCCTCCCATCTAATGTCTCCTTTTTGGGATGGGAATAAATATCCTATGACTATCTACCATGAAGCACATAACATGTCTGGTTTCACCGTTCACAGCTGGAGAGGAATTCTGCTTCAGGATGAGTCATACCTCAAGTCTCAACCATCTTACTTAGATGATATTTAGATATGATTTCAGACTGTAGACTTTAGAGTTGATCCCAGAGTGAGTTAAGATTTGGGGGGCTATTGGGATGGAATAAATGTATTTTTTCTGTAATAAGGACATGAATCTGGGTTGGGGAGCTTGGGCTGAAATGCTATGGACTGAATTGTGTCCCTCCAAAATTCACATGTTAAAGCCCTAAACCCCAGTGTACCTAGAGACAGGGTCTTTGGGAGGCAATTACTGTTGAATGAGGTCATAAATGTGGGGCCCTAATCCAATAGGAGTATAGTCTTATAAGAGGAAGAATCTCTATCTCTGTCTCCCTCTCTCCCATGGAAGAAGGCAGACATTTGCAGCCAGAAAGAAGGCTCACACCAGAACCCAACCATACTACCACTCTGTTCTTGGACTTCCAGCCTCCAAAATTGTGAGAAAATACATTTCTGTTATTTAAGCCATCCAGGCCGTGGTATTTTGTTATGGCAGTCTGAGTTGACAAATATAATCATCATATTATTTTGTGTACCTATACATTTTAATCTATATAAATGGAAGTGTACCACTGTTTAAACTGTTTCTTTTTTCACTCAACACTGAGTCTGCAGATGTATCCATGTTGCTGTATGTATATCTGTCATTACTTCTGACTACCAGTGCAGTGTTCCAATGTATGCTTTCAATGTATCCTTTATCTATTTTCTAGTAACAAACTCTGGGTTGCTGCTACCACAAATAGGCGGGTTTCAATATTCTAATACATGATCCCTAATAGGTTTCTATAAACACATAGACATATACATTTTGACTCAAATAGTATACACAGATCAAATCTCCCTCCATGCTACTAGATTGCTTTTTCAAATGGCTACACCAGTATGCACTTCCTTGGAGAGTATTAAGAGCCTCTGTTCTTGCCAGCATTTGTTACCATGCAACCTTCTACTTTTTGCCAGTCTGATCTATATAAATTAGGAAGTTTTTTTTTTTAAAGATTTTATTTATTTATTTGAGAGAGAGAATGAGAGATAGAGAGCACAAGAGGGAAGAGGGTCAGAGGGAGAAGCAGACTCCCTGCTGAGCAGGGAGCCCGATGTGGGACTCGATCCCAGGACTCCAGGATCATGACCTGAGCCGAAGGCAATCGCTTAACCAACTGAGCCACCCAGGCGCCCTAAATTAGGAAGTTTTTAATTGTAATTCTCATTTACCTAATTACTACTGACCTTGACATCTCTTCTCATGCATGTTAACCATTGGGATTTCCTCTTCAGTGACTTGCTAATTCATCTCCTTTTCCCAGTTTCCTATTGTGTGTTCTCTTTCTCATTGGTTTGCAGTAATTTCTTACACAATCTCGGTAGTAATCCCTTGTCATTGTTAGACATTGCCATTGTCCCCAGCCACCTATCTGAATTTTGTGGAACAGAAATTCTAATTGTGCTATAGGCAAATTCATGTTTTTCCCTTTTTATCTTGTTGAATAAGATATCCCAAGCTAAAGATATCTTTCTATATTTTCCTTATAAGCTTTAGAGCATTATCTCTCACTTTTTAGGTCTTCAGTCCGTTCAAATTTTATTTTTATATATAGTATGAGTTAGGAATACAAATTTATTTTTCTCCCCCTACTGAGACTTTAGTTTCCTAATACCATCTACTAATAATCCATCCCCTTCTCCGTATTTCTGAGATACCACCTCTATCATGCCAATTTCCCATTCATAAGGGAGATGTTCTGAGTTCCCTTTCTTTTTCATTGGTATAGTGTATATTTCTGTGACAGACCTCATTTTTGTTATTGATTGCTCATGTAGGATAATGTATCCCCCTTTTCTTTTTTTATAAATTTATCTTTTCATGTACCTTTATCTTTCTACATAATTTTTGAATGAATTAGTCAAAAGCTCTTTACAGATAATTTATTAAAAATACATATGAAAATTTTGTATGAAGTGAGAAATAAAATGTGTGATTTCTTTAAAAAAATACATTGAGTACATACCTCATTTAAAGGCAGCTAGCATCTTTAAAATCTTGTATCTCCTCATAGATGAATATGATGTATTCTACGATTTAGCACTATCTTCTTTTGTATCTTTAAACAGTTTTAAAATATTCTCCATAAAGATCTTGTGCATTCTTTTTTTTTTTTAAGAGAAAGAGGGAGAGGGCATGCACAAGCAAGTGGGGGGGGGGATGGAGGGGAGAGGTAAAGGGAGAGGAGAGAGAGAATCTTAAGCAGGCTCCACACTCAGCGCGAGCCGGACAGGGGGCTCGATCTCATGACTCTGAGATCATGACCTGAGCCGGAATCAAGAGTTGGTTACTTAATCCACTGAGGTACCCAGGCTCCCCCAAGATCTTGTGCATTCTTTATCTTATCAACTCCTTGATACTTTATAAATCTTTTGCTGATATATCATATTTGCTTTTACATTACCTAGTTAATTATTTCTATTGTAGAGGAACATTTTAATTTTAAATTTGATCTTGTATCAAACTTGCAGAACTCTTGGGGTGCCTGGAGGGCTGTCGTTAAGCATCTGCCTTCAGCTCAGGTCATGATCACAGGGTCCTGGGATCAAGCCCCGCATCAGGCTCCCTGCTCGGCGGGAAGCCTGCTTCTCCCTCTCCCACTCCCCCTGCTTGTGTTCTCTCTCTGGCTGTCTTTCTCTCTGTCAAATAAATAAAACCTTTAAAAAAAAAAAACTTGCAGAACTCTTATCAGTCCCAATAGTTTATCTATTGATACTATTAGGCTTTCTCTATTGATGAGCATATCATCTGCAATCAATGGCAGTTTCAACTTTTCCATTTAATCTTTATACATGCATTTTATTTTGTCTTAATGCACTATCCAGGACCATAATGGATGGCTGTGTTGGTCTTCATATATCAATTGGTTTGAGATATTTGGCTATATTAATCAGATCATTTACATTTTGCTTACCTTTATGTGCTTTATTTTCCATTTCTGAGGTAAGTATAATAAAATCTCTAATTACAGTTGGTGATTTACCTACTTCGAGCTACTGTTGCTGTTGCTTTCCATATTTTAAGTGTATTTGTTGTTTGGTATCTATCTCTCTCGGTTCCGTATCTTCTTAATCTATTGTTCCTCTTACCAAAATATACCTTTTTGTCCTTTATGATTTTTTTTCTTTTTTACTTATGTGCTAAAAATTTACTATGAAATTCTTTGAATGTTTGGAATAATTCAGTTTTAAAATGACCTAAACTTATTTGTATGTATAATTTCATTTCTTTGATATTTATTAAACCATTCAAGTTTTTTTATTTCTTCTTAAATTAGTTTCAAAGTTATGTTTTTATCTAAGAAACTAACTCAAATAACTTTTCAATGTTTTTCCATATGCTCATTAATATTCTCTAATATTCTTATAACTTACGTTGTATCTAATAGGTCCCCATTTTTGTTCCTAATACTGTTTTTATTTCTTTTCTTGATCAAGGACTTCAAAGGCTTTTCAATTTTATTGGTCTTTTTGAAGAACAAACTTTTGATTTGTTATTCCTCACTTCTATATCTAGTTTTCTATTAGTTATTATCTGCTCTTATTTTTTTATTTCTATACTCTACATTCTCAGGTTTAGTGTATTCTTTTTCTAGCCAAAGCAATTTTACACAGAAAAGGAAAAATTAGAGGATTTACACTACCTGACTTCAGGACTTACTCTAAAGCTATAATAATAAAGAAAGTATGATACTGGTGTTGAGAATAGACATATACATTTTGATGGAACAAAATCAACACTCCTAAAATAGACTGTATATAACTAATCAAAGCCTATATAGTAACTGTCTTTCAAGAAAGGAATGACAGAATAGCGACTGGAGCAGGCCATAGAATCAAGGGAGGGTTCTTTTCTTTCTTTTTTCCCTCAGCTTTATCGAGGTATAAATGACTAATAAAATTGCAAGATGGTTAAAGTATACAATCTTCCTCCAAAACTAAACAGAAGCTTTTAAAAAAGTGTTTAGGTAATTCTTTTTGAAATATAAATTCCTTAAAAACTAATGGTTAAAAGGACAGCATGCTCTGTGTTTTAATTTTTCAACTTCACCGTTTATAAGGTGTGTGAGCTTCAGCAAGTTCTCTCTCAGACCTTCAATATCCTCATCTATAAAATAAGGAGAGTAATTCCACTTGCTTCATAGGGGTTTTGTGAGGTTTAAATAAGATGATGCATGCAAAGGAAATGTCACAATGCTAGCTACTTTCACTATTGCTATTTTTATTCTTGTGAAGAGTTTCTCCTAGAATGTCTCCTAAAACTCAGGCAGTTAGCTGGTTTGGAACGTTTCTGCAGCAATTTTTTTCTGCCTTTGCCTTTGAACAGTAACTGACAATAGACGAATTTGTTTTCATTATACCTTGACTGAATAACATGACTGGCACCAAAGACTATGCAAGGAATTGTAATTTTCAAAGGCAACCATGAACAGAGTGTGGCATGGGAACACACTGATTAGCTGTGGGAATGATGTAATATAATTTTGAAGTCTTTCTTCTTCAGTGGGACAATAACATTCTTTATTCTCAGGGACTGTGCCAAACAGAGCTACTATTTCTTTTTTTTTTTTTAAGATTTTATTTATTTATTCATGAGAGAGAGAGAAGCAGGCTCCCAAGGATCAGGGAGCCTGATGCGGGACTTGATCCCAGAACCCTGGGATCCTGACCTGAGCCGAAGGCAGATGCTTAACCATCTGAGCCACCCAGGCGCCCTAGAGCTACTATTTCTAATTTATGCAATGACACTGAACTTTATAGGTAAAAGTCAGTATGTAATGAACAAAAGAAATAAGTGTTGTGAGACTTGTCACTACGTGTCAAAACATTGTAGTCATACTTTGTTGTCTAAGTTAGTAAAATAACTTCTTTAATAAATCCATCTCAACAACTGGGCTGTGTATTCAATCCCTTCCCTTATGCATAACCGAGTGAGAAAATATTTCTTGATTTCTATTGTAAAGGGAAGCTAAAGTGTCTGGGCTGGATTTAGCCCTTGAGATAACTCTGGCATCCATGGGCCCACACAGGACATACAGATACTGAAATCATCACTGGATAACGCAGAAGTCACAGAGGCCTAGGGGAACAGAGGACTTGATAAATATATACAATTTTATTTATAAGTATTTAAAATAATTATTGGTAGGCTAATGTTCCTGGTCTTTCCAATATTGAATTTTTGTTGATCAACATGGAAACTGTCACACTTGTATGTGTGTGTACACATTTACACGTAAAAAGAACGAAGACACAATGTACAATTTAAATTTTTCTTGAATTCTGTGGTTTTTAAGAATTCTTCACTTGTATTTACTACAGATACCATTTGAGTCTTTATCTAATAGGTTGTGAAATAGGGTTCAATATTTAATGAGTACAGTTAAGGTAGAAGTTCTGTAGAGATTTTACATGAAATACTGTTAGGCTTTCTTCACCAACACTTAAATTAGTAGACAGTATGCACCTTGAATTTAGGGATGGTGCCTCCTTGTGTCTGTGTTTCTAGCACCTAGCTCAGTGTCTGGCACATTGGAGATGGATGAATGGATGCCTGAGCGGATGAGTGAATGACTACCCACCTGAATGAAGTGATAAAGACAGGAGTAATTAAAAGAGATGTTTGCTTTCTTATGCTTTCAAAGGCTTAAATAAAAACAATGGTTGCAAGTTATTTAATGAGGAATCTACTTGAAAGTTGGTGCTCAGAAGCCCCATAGTTCTGGAGACCAAGCACCGTAAAGTAGTAGTGGCTGTATCATCAAGCAGGTTGTCATGCTGCTCATGCAAGCCTTCTTACAGGATGCAAATCTCTAGATAGGTCTTTAAGTCAAAAGGAATATAACAGTATTTGATCAGTCTCATCCTTTTAGTGTATTCATTTCCTATTTCATTTCTTTCCATGTTCCCTGCTTGACAAGAAAGAAGAATTACCACATCAAAGCTGTCAACTCTCCTCAATCATGACAAAATTTTGAATTCAGTGTTTGAAGAACACGAAAAATGAAGAGGAGGAGAATAGTCATGGATCTTCTGATCACTAACTGCATTATGTTGCGCTGGTCACAAAAACCATCTGATTCTTATTTTCCTAATGTGTAACTTGAGAATGTAGAATTAGATATTCATTCAATTCCCTTCAAATTTCATAGTCAATGATTTTAATTAAATATATGACATTTGGGGGTAAATATAAACAGCATGGTAGTTAAGGCCTACCTTTACTTCCTCCTATGCTAATTTAGCAGTAACTTTTCTAAAATAAAGAGATTTGCTTACCCCCCCCTTAATTTTCTAGTTTATCATCATCTGTGCATGTAATGGGACTGAGAATGATCAACAGGTCCACAGTTCACCCCAGCCCTCTGCCATAAATGAAACAAAGATGAGAAAGAGTGCAGAGGACAAGAGCCTGGTCACCTAACCTCTCCAAGAAAAACAGTAACCACAGAGAACAAACTAAATTTCTACTGGGCTATGTCTGGTGGGGAACATCTCGTATTGAGGAAGATGGAGCTTAGGGAAGCGTATACTCAAGGTGACCAGGGAGACAGATGAAAATGAGCAACCAATGTGGATTTGGGGAGAGAGAGAGTCCACCAGTGAGTTTCAGAGAGCTAGAGAATCAGAAAAGAAAGAAAGGGGATTGTGGTCAATTTTGCTGTGAACTATATGCTTAGATTTATTCTTTAAGAAAAAAAGCGAATGTTTTATTTCTGAATTTCTTTTTCTTAAAAACAAATTTTTTTCATGTTAAAATAGTTTTAGATTTTTAGAACAGTTGCAAAAATAGTACAGAGAGTTGGCACATATCCCACACCCAGTTTCTTCTGTTAACGTCCTAGATTGCTGTGATACATTTGTCACAACTAATGAACCAATATTGATACATTATTATTAACTAAACCATGCTTTGTTAAAATTTCTCTAGTTTTTCTGAATAGTCTTCACCTATTTCAGGATCCCATGCAGGATACATTGCACTTAGTTGTCATTGTCTCCTTAGACTCCTCTTAGCTGTGATAATTTCTCAGACTTTCTTTGTTTTTGATGACCTCAACAGTTTTGAGGAGTATTGGTCAGGTATTTTATAGAATGTCACCCACTTTGGTTTTTCAGTCTGATATTGTCCTCATGATTTCACTGAGATTATAGGTTTGGAGAGGAAGACCACAGAGGTGAAGTGTCATTCTTATCATGTCATATCAAGGGTATATGTTGATGGTGTTAACCTTGATGGCCTGGCTAAAGCAGCATTTGCAGCATAAAGCAGATTTCTCCACTATAAAGTTATTTCTTCCTTTTTTTTTTTTTCCTGTGTTCTTTGGAAGCAAGCCACGAAGTGTAGTCCACACCTCCTTGAAGGGGCAGTATCAACCTAAATTATTTGGATTTTTTTTTAATGGGAGATTTGTCTTTTCTCCCCCATTTAATCATTTAAATGAGTATTGGATCCATTTTTTATTTGGGACTATAATCCCAAGGTTATGAATTTTGTTGCCTAAATTCTTTCATGTGGTTGAATTTACTTTCTTGAACATACCCCCCTGAGGAACTCATAATTCCTGAGGCTGCCTTTGAGGCCTTTTCTATTAGTCTAAAAGACTGACTTGGGAAAAACTCCTTCTGTGTCCTTGTTACTTCTTACACTCAGGTACATATTATATTATATTTGATTCATAATTCAGGGACCAGGATGTTTCCATCATAGTAGTAAACCATTGCTTAGACATTCCATTCAAGGAAATCACATGCAAATGTCATGACCCCTTGACACCAGGAATTTTAGTTGTTAGACCCTACCCTGTAAGGGTTTGATGACCCCAAGGAGAATGGTTGAGAAAAGGCTTGCTAGTGTCCTTGACAGGCTATAACATCATCAGGACACAATCATTGAGTGTATATGTGTGTACTAACTTTCTGTTCCTCTATCTATTATTACTCTGTTTTAAACATAAATTTAAGATTTGATGCCATTCCAATGACCCCGAAACTTACATCCTTGCTTCAAAAGACAGCAAATAAAGTATCTTGAAAGATGCATATTGTTAAGATGGCTGTTTTTAAAGTGTGTCAGCAATACCAAAAGTACAACTTAAAATTACATATCCCCATTATTGTTTTCAATATTATTGACTATACTCCCTATGCAGTACTTTTCACCACCATGAGTTATTTATTTTATAACTGGAAGTTTATACCTCTTAATCTCCTTAACCTATTTTGCCTACTTCCATTTGAAGATACTTTTTTAAATTGTTGTATCCATCAAGGTGGTTAACTGCTATAATAAATAACCTCAACATTTCAGTAGGTTAACACAGTAAAGGTCTATTTCTCAGTCAAGTGAAGTCTGATATAGGTATTTCTAATCAGAAAGCTCTCTTGCATGACTCTCCATCCAGTCCCATGGATGGGAAGGAGAGAGCATGCACGTGATCACCTGCAATGTTTTAGGGACGGGGTTTGGAAGTATACTACATTACTTCCACATTTGCCTCCTTTCCACTGGCCAGTGTTCAGTCCCACGGTCCCATGGAGGTGCGGTGAGGACTGGAAAATGCAGTCTTCCTGGCCCAGAGCAAAACAGATTATTGAACACAGAGCTTTGTGTCTGCCACAGCTGCTTAAACTGTTTTCCTGAAATGAAGATAGATTTCAACATAGTTCTTTTTTCCTTCATAATTTTTCTTCATAATTTTTCTTACTACTCACTCTCACTTTTTTTTTTTTTTTGAAGATTCTCTTCTTTTACCTCATGATTTGGTATTCTCTGTGACTCTATCCTTAATCAAGAACTCATCTCTTCTCAGCTTGTGTTCTCCCTCAGTAACTTGTTCATTTCCCTGGCTTCAACTGCTGGGGATTTCCACTTCCATTTCTACCATCCATATGTCTCCTGTGACCTGCTGATTTGTATTTTCAAATGCAAACTAGGCCCAAAAAATGGCTCAGAGGCTCTCAAACTGAGCATAACCCAAGATGACTTTAGTGTCTTCCTTCTAAATTATATCCTTGTTTATCTCTTTTGCCATTTCTGGGAACAGACCAATCTCAAAGTGGTTTCTCAAGCAACATACAGGGCTCATTCTAGATTTTTTTTTGACTTCCCTTCCATAACACATCTGATTTCTATATACTTTGATCTCTACTCCCTAAATAGGTCTTTAAATTTCCCTTTTATCCATAATCACTGCTATGTGCTTACATTTAGGCTTTACTGTCTTTCATCCAGACTGTTACAATCACCACCTAACCATTATTACTCTCTTAGATATCATCTCCTGATGCCACCCTCCATATGGCCACCAAAATCATATTTTTAGATATAGATCTGATCAGCTCACTCCTTACCTAAAATCTTTCACTGTCCCCCATCTGATGGAAGCTATTAATATTCTCTCAAAAGAAAAAATGAATCTTGTAACAAAATGGCCAACCTTCTCCATATTTCCAACTCCTTTCCCACTTCCCAGCATGACTATTCCTGCCTCATCAACAACCAGGATATTAAGGGAAAACTTTGGTCAAGCTAACTCAGGATGTAAATGGTAGAAAGTAAAAACAAGCTAAATGTCATTTAAGGCAAACCAGTGATAAGATGCCATGAAAACCAATTATGAACACCCAATCCAAAGGGCCAATAGCAGCGCTAAAGCTGAAGTTACAGCCATAAAAACAACACTTGAGGTCATTCTGTACCAAAGCATGCTGTTAACAAGTAGAAAGGCTGAAGCAATTGGCTCAAGCACCTTTGGGGCATCCACAGCTAGTCTTTACTGGTTGATTACTAGGCTAATGGATGTTTGAAGTAGAGGTTTGAAAAAAAAAAAAAAAGGTCCCAAAGCAATATGTTAGTTAGAGTGAATTTAAATTCAATTCTAAGTGAATCCAAGTAAAACCAATATTATATCTTCCTAAGACATAGAAAATACAAAATCTAAATTAGCTTGAGAAACTCTTCAGTTTGAAATGGAATGGAGCACAGATGTAATTTGAATGGAGACTTCTGTTCAGAAATAAGAAGTCAAATAATTATCATCATTTTTATATTTGCTACTCTTCTCTTACAGTGTGGATGAAGAATATTAAGTAACAAGGTGAAAAATTTTCAGTTCTGTCCACTAGAATACTATATCCCTGTCTGGAGGTTGAGGTCTACAAAAGAGAGTCCCAAATTACAGAATTAACAATATCATTTTGAGACAACATATGGGCTTCAACCTCCAAATTCCTAATAACTATATATCAATTGAGATTACATTCTGAATATAGGCTATCCAATGTAATAGTAGCTTAAACAAATTAAGAGTTTATTTCTTCTTCATGTAAAAAAAAAATCTAGAGGTAGATAGGCCAGGGCTGCTTTGGAGACTTGCAGTGCCAAAAACTAGGCTTCTATTCTCATATTCAGTTCTTTGTCCAAGATGGTTCCAACCATTGTTAGAAAAAGAAAGGAAGAAGGACCTGACCCCTCTTTTTAGGTACACTTGCTGCAAATGAAAGACATTTTCATTTACATTCTATCACAGTCCATTCAGACTTCTATAACAAAGTACCCTAGACTGGGTTGCTTATAAACAACAGATATTTATTTCTCACTGGGAAGTCCAAGATCAAATCACCAGCTGATTCAGTGTCTTGTGAGGGTCTGCCTCATGGTTCATAAATGATCATCTTCTCTCTGTTGCTCACATGACAGAAGGGGCAAGGGAGCTGTCCGGGGTCTTTTATAAGAGTACTAATCTATTTCATGAGGGCTCAACCCTCATGACCTAGTCATTTCCAAAAGGCCCTATATTCAAATACCATCACACTGTGGCTTAGAATTTCAACATACAAATTTGGGAGGTCAATAAACATCCAGTCTATTGCATATAACATTGGACAGAGCTTAGACACAAGACCACACATGGCTGCAAATGAAGATGTGAAAGGGGAGCCTATCACTTAAAGAAGAATTGATATGAGGGTAACTAGTGATAGTATCACAGTCTAATGCCTTACTCTGTTCCCTACATCTGTCACTGAATATATTCTCGTCTTCTCTACATTTCCTCAAAATTAAAGAGAATACCAGATAATTCATTTTGAAACTGCTGTATATGACAATCCTGCTATACCATGGTTTCTGTGTTTTTTTCTTTCATTAACTTTCTATTAGTTAAGGTTCTCCAGAGAAACAATACCGATAGGAGATAGATAGATGATAGATAGATAGATAGATAGATACATAGATAGATAGATACATAGATAGATAGATACATAGGTACATAGGTACATAGAATAGATAGATGGATGGATTTACTTTAAAAAATTGGCTCACATGATTGTGGCACCTGGCAAGGGTAGGCCAACAGGCTAGGGACCAAGGAAGAGCTGATGCCACAATTCAAGTCTGAAGGCCATCAGCTGGCAGAATTTCCTCTTCCTTGGGGAGGTCAGTCTTTTTTTTTTTTTTTTTTTAATTTTGGGATAGTTTCTTTTTTTTTTTTTAGATTTTTTTTTTTTTATTTATTCATGAGAGACAGAGGAGGAGAGAGAGAGAGGGAGAGAGAGAGAGGGAGAAGCAGGCTCCCAAGGAGCAGGGAGCCCGATGCGGGACTCGATCCCAGGACCCTGGGATCATGACCTGAGCCGAAGGCAGACGCTTAACCATCTGAGCTACCCAGGCGCCCGGGGAGGTCAGTCTTTTGTTCTATTCAGGCCTTCAGCTGATTAGATGAGGCCCAGCCACAATATGGGGGCAATCTACTTTACTAAGTCCACCAATTTAGATGTTAATCTTATCCAAAAACACCCTCACAGAAAGATCTAGGATAATGTCTGAGCACATATCTGGGTACTGTGGACCAGCCAAGCTGACACATAAACAATCATTACCAACAAGATATGGACTTTTTACGAGAATAGGATGTAAACCTTTAAAAATTAAATATTGAGAATAAACCCACTGGAACACACTTTAATACAATATATAAAATATATAATGACAAATAAGATTGACAAAGAAATTAGAAAATTGAGATCAAAAGACTTTCCAAAAATATGTAACAGCAAGTTCCAAATACAAATCAAAATTTCTGGCTGCACACCTGAGAGCTAATTCTTCTTTTTACTTAAATTCACCTTCTCAACCCAGCTCTCTGAGCATCATAACACCATAGCCACTATTTTCAATCTTGGTTGTAAAAAAATCATTTTCTCAAATAAAATAAATATTTCTCATTAAAAATGTGTGTATCTTTCAGTATTTGAAATATTCTGGATGTTCCAAATTTATGCCTTCATTCCATAATTCAATACTGATTTAGATAATTTAACACTTATTTTATGTAGAGCACTTTGAGGTACTCCATGGGAAGTGAAGCAAGAATGAAGATAAAGTCATGCCCTTCGATAAACAAAAGTTAGAGAGAGAGATAAGACCTTTGCAAAAATATATTTTTTAAAGATTTTATTTATTTATTTATTTATTTAGAGTGTGAACTGGGGGAGGAGCAGAGAGAAAGGGAGAGAATCTCAAGCAGACTCTGCACTGAGCATGGAGCCCGTCACAGGGCAGATCCCACAACCCTGAGATCATGACCTGAGCCAAAATCAAGAGTCAGATGCTTAACCAATGGAGCCACCCAGGCGCCCCTCCAAAAAAATTTTTAATGTAACAAACATGATGTTATTCCAAATTTTTTGGAAGTTGAGAATAAATTTTGAGTATCTTAACATTTTCAAACCTACATTATTGACACTACTTTTTAAGTCAAGCTTAGAATACAAAGGTGATTGTAACTCCTTTATAATATCACTAATTACTTCATCAGCTGAAGTCCTATATTTGCCTTTAGGAACCATACTTGCTTTGAACTATACAAGTTTCTTCAGGTTTATTCAATCCAGAGTGATCAGTCCTACTTCCCGATTCCAAATGAAGAGAACCAAGAAGTCTAACCAGACCACTAGTATAACTGCTCAATAGTAGCCACATCCCATAGCTACTGTGCATTGGCTGTCCAAAGAATGTTTTCCAAAGAATGTTTGTCCACTTGTAATGATTTCTTTGCTAGTCCTTGCTACACTTCTTTTAGGTCATGATCAAATCTTCAGTCACTCCATCTAAAACATGACCCAAGCAGGTTTCTTGCTTGACCAAAAGTAGTTCTAATATGCAAACCTTGACGTCAAAACTGAGGTACCAGTTTTGCACATTTCTTAGGAGAGTCTGGAGTCCTTCCTGCCAGCAGACTTCAGTTAGTATCAACTCTGTCTACTGAAGATATTCTAATAACATTGAAACTCAAAAGAGATGGGTCAGGTTCTTGATTCTTCAGTCTCAAAAATCTCCTTGGCTCTTAGGCAAATTTTCCTCCCTCCTCCACAAATATGGGCTCTGCCTACCAAGAGCTATTATAATTGGGAGCTGTTATAATTTAGCTACAACAAGTTTCGTTACATACAGTTTTATTTTCCCTAACATTTGAATTTGTCTTAAAACTACTATGTACTTTTTGTTTGCTCTCTGGAAGAATTTCAATGTGGTTTTCAAAGTTACACTCTGATATTACTTAGATTATTAACTTAGCATATATGGTCTCCATAAGACCAGGAAGAAAACATATTAGATCTTGGGTATGAGGGTTGCTATAGAATTGATGTGATATACATCTCATTTTAAAGGCACTCAACTAAGCAGTTTGCCAAGAAAGGAGAAAAGTAACTCAGAGTAGCTTTTTTAAAGAAAGGCAAAGGAAGCTAAAAAGTCTTTGTATAGTTGAAGGGAAAAATGTGATTGTTAGGTGTGCTGTTGCCTGGGAGAAGCACATCATATCTGTAATTTCTCTCCATCAACAGCAGCCTTGTGAATCAGAGGGACAATTTTCTACCCTATTTAGGGGAAAGTAAGACTGGGACCTGGAACTTAGGTAGTGAGAGAACTAAGTAGTGCTAAGTGAAGAAGCTAAAGACAAAAGACTTTAGGAGGATAGTAAACGACTATCTAGTGAAGCCATTAAAAATCTCAGTGTGGTGGAAAAGCTCCAAAAAAGGTCTTTGGCCAAGTTGGGGATGAGCAGTTTCTTTCCAGAGTAGAAAGAGACAGGAACTGAGGTTTGACTGACAACAGCAAAGGGTCATTAACAAAGGTACAGAAACGTATCTCAGTCTTTGGGTTTAATCTTGTTTTCAATTTGTCATTTACTTTAAAAATAATAATTGTATTTCATAGTTCTGTCCAATGTTTACGCTTTACCATGTGAGTAAGATTACATTTTAATGCATTAAAGTTAAAGTACGCAACTCTACAACATAATCAAGGCACTACCCAGCACTTTGTGGTAACATATTTGAATGACAAGCAAAGCACCCGGAATAAATGAGCTAACTTTTGATGACTGGTCTTTCAAACCCATAATGGGTCCTGTGAAGAGGCAGCAAATATCATGCAGATTAAAGGTGCCAAGAATTCTAAACCCCATCAAAGATTTATGCCGTGCTTGCACTGTGAATTTTTTTCCGTTTCTCACATAAATATTGTTACCAGCAGGAAAACAAACATATAAATAGTGCATACTTTATTTTTAAAAATTTATATCTGGGTAATTATTTAGGTCTCTGTAACAAGCCCATATTTTTGAAAAATATATTTATCTGTTTACCGTATTTTGTATTTCTGATAAAAACTGTATTTTGTTTTACATTTGAACACTGAATTATCAGACCTTGGTTTGTGACTGTCAGTAATTCTGGGTTGTGTTGACTTAACAGAATAAAAGTATTTGGCATTACTGAGGGATTGATGGCCAGCTAGGACTAGCCATGCTATAATGATCCACAAGAATTATCTTTACCAAGGTTATTATTGCTTTCTAATGTTGAAAATCAGAGCAAGAAAAGCAGGTGAAATAAAACAAGAAGGTTTCAATTATTACAAAGGATTATTTGGATTATTTCTAGGAAATGAATGTTTGAGACAGATGAGTCAATTTGAATGATATAATAACATTTTCAAACCTCCTTTTATATGAAAATGTTGTAGCATCAGTTCCTTCCACACCAAAGTACTTATTTCACTAATTGAGTTGAAATAAAGGAACTACAGTATTTAATTCAAGTATTGTCATATTGAGGAATTGGTCAAGTCACACTTCTGTACTAAGTAGACCTTCCAGGCAAACACATCTTTTAATACAGTACACCTGGGAAAAAATTAATTATGCCTAAATCTGTGTCTCTTAGATACTTAAAAGTAGTGTTAGGGATACTTTTAATATTCCAAAATAGCTAATTAACATCACATTTTTGTCTTTGTTGGAAATATTTGGGACGGCCCAAACATCCGTTTGCTTGTGATTGGAATTCAATCAACTTAGTGTTGAAATAGTGGCTAACTTTTAAGAATATTTTTATTCATAAATATTGAGAAATGATTTGTAACCTATGATTTGTGGTTTAGGTGATGAAATCTTCCACACCATGGGACTCAGGGCAAGGGGAGTAATAAAAAGGTCTCTGGGTGGTGCCTGTTTAGCTTCACTAGGTAGTTGAAACCTAGGCCATAAGCTGGGAGAAAAGGCACACATGATTCTCCAGATCCCAGGGAGTCTACAATCAACCAGCAAGGAAAAAGCAGGGAAGCAGAGTTTTCCCTGGAGTGCACAAGCAACAGATATGGTATATGACAAGACCCTTTTAGGCCTGTGTAAAAACCAGCAGTCTTCTTTTAATGAAATGTGTGCTAGTTTTCAACAGCTTTAAGCCCAAGAGTGAGAACTTGCAAAGTTTGTTCTTTTTCATTTAAAATATATACTTAAATAGACATTATATACTTAAATATGGATGTGTATATATGTGTGTGTACATGTATGTATTATATATTTTTACATATATGTGCATAGATACATACACGTACATAGATACATATATACATATGCATATATATTTCCAACTCAGACGAGAGGGCATAAACTTATATAGACATTTTCACTGTGGTTCTACATTAGTGGAGGAATTCATCTTATTACCACCAAAGAAAGGGTCAATGGAATCTTCTTTCTGCAAAGTTTTTAAAAGTAACTTATTATATGTCAAAGATCAGAAATCAGAAAATCGGGTGCTGTCCAAAGCAAGACTATGTCACCCTTGATATCCAATGAACAATGCTTACCTTCTCCTTTGTTCTTACCTTCCTATCCCCTGTATCTTTTTTATTAATCTAGAGACTTATTTATTTATTTTAGAGAGAGAGAGCAGCAGGGAGGGGAGAAGTAGAGTGAGAATCCCAAGCAAACTCCACACTGAGCAGAAGGGGGGCGACGAGGGGCTCGATCCCACAACCCCAAGATCAAGATCCCAGCCAGTGTGGAGAAAGAGGAACCCTCTTACACTATTGGTGGGAATGCAAGCTGGTGCAGCCACTCCGGAAAAAGTATGGAGTTTCCTCAAAAAGTTGAAAATAGAGCTACCCTACGACCCAGCAATCGCACTATTTACCCCAAAGATACAAATGTAGTGATCCGAAGGGGCATGTGCACCCCAATGTTTATATTAACAATGTCCAAAATAGCCAGACTATGGAAAGAGCCGAGATGTCCATCAACAGATGAATGGATAAAGAAGATGTGGTGTATATATATACAATGGAATATTATGCAGCCATCAAAAAATTAAATCTTGCCATTTGCAACAACATATTATGCTAAGTGAAATAAGTCAATCAGAGAAAGACAAGTATCACATGAGCTCACTGATATGAGGAATTTGAGAAACAAGACAGAGGATCATAGGGGAAGGGAGGGAAAAATGAAACAAGATGAAACCAGAGAGGGAGATAAACCATGAGACTCTTAAGCTGAGGAAACAAACTGAGGGTTGCTGGAATGGAGGGGTTGGGAAGGAGGTGGGAGGGATGGGGAGGCTGTGCGATGGACATTGGGGAAGGTATATACTATGGTGAGCACTGTGAATTTTGTAAGACCGATGAATCACAGACCTGTACCCCTGAAACAAATAATACATTATATGTTAATAAAAAACAAACAAACATCCGAACCAAGAGTCAACACCCAACCCCTGTATCTTTTCTATAAACCTATCATAGAGATAAAAACTTCAATGCACCCCTCTATGCTATGCTATGTGACGCTGGTGCTAGGGCTCTGCAAATCATGTGTCCCCTTTGCACTCTGACTCCCTATTGGTTTCCACCAATCGTGGCTACTAGAGAAGGACTGGAAGGCAGGATCCTTTCTGCTTTCTTCCTGTTCCTATCACTGTTGTCTTAGCAATGGCCCTCCAGCCTGGGATGGACAATTGGTCTCAGTCTCCTGCTTTATTTCAGTATTCTTAGAACTAACCTGAGTGGTTCACTCTTAGAGATACAGGTACCAACACTACATGGAAAGTCCTCCCAGCACCTGCTGAGTAGCAGCCAGAGAGACCATTTCCTTCCCCCACATGCCTCCTCCTACCCCCACACCAGTCCTGAGTTCCAGCTCCTCTGGGCTATAAAGATAGGATTTTGCAAGAAGACTGGATGTAGGGAAGAGATGCAATGGAGACAAGCTTGAGGTTCTGGTCTGGAGAAGTGGTGGCTTCCTGGAGTTACTCCTTCTTTGTTACTTCAGTGTCATGCTTTGGTTTTTCATTTCTCTGATGCCAGTGTAACTACCTCCTCACGTTAAGTCCTCGAGGTTGAAATGCCCAACATGTTTCTGTTTTCCTGGCTGGACCCTTGCTTATACATCACTGACTCAGAAAACCATTTTCTTTTGGTGCCTAAAGGAATCAGATGAACCAGCTTTATCCACGTAGACTTAATTATTAACAAGTATTAATTAGGCTCCTTAATATGTAGGCACAAGATATTAGGAAAATGATGAGACATAAAACCCGGGGGTGGCTGTCTAGGAACTATCACCTCATCTGATCACTGAGTTCCAGGCACATTGGTTGCCTTTCAGTATCTCAGATGCTTCATGTTTTCCTGGGTTCAGAGTTCCCACGCATGCTGTTCCCTTTGCCTTCTGGATTCTCTCATTCCTGATATTCTTCCTGACATTAACCTGATTCATATCTATCCCTTTCTCTAATTTAAAGTCATTTATTGCTTCCTTAGGAGGACCTTCTCAAACCCTCCAGAGGAAGTCAGAAGACATGCTCATAGCACCCTGTACTTCTTAAAAGAGTAGAATTTAAAAGAAATAATTGAGTAATTACTTATTAAGGACTAGAATGTAAGTTCTATCAAGGCAGATCTGTAGAATATTGTCTGTTTTATAACTATTTCTCCAGTTCTTCTAACTACAGAGGAGTTAAATAACAATAAGAATACAAAAGATACAAATTATTGGATACCAGTGCCAGGCACTGTATTAAACATGTTCCATGTTATCCCAATAGCCTCAAAATATGGATATTATTATATTATTACCACACTGAACAGAGAAGGAGCCTAAGGCTAGAAATGGTAAGTGTCTTTAACAAGATAGTGCAGCTAACCAGAGACAGAGCTGGAATTCCAGGCACTCTTACTCCAGAGCCTATACCTGGAATAAATGAGTGAGTGGAAGAACAAAGCTAAATTGTTAACTGGAAAGGTAAGGCAGCATAGGTTAAGTTGGAAAGGAAAACCAAACAAAACAGTGCAGATATTCTGTGATACCAAAACACAGAGAAAGGGCAGATCCCCAAAGCAGGAATGATGAAGAAGGTTTCACAGAGTGCCTGGGATTTCAGCTGGACCTTGAAGGTAGGGCTGTACTAGATAAGGAGCAAGAAGAAAAAAGGGCCTCTAAGGCAGAGTAAACAGCCCAAGAATATGTCCTTCAACTCCTTCACCTTCAGATAACTTTTCTTTTTTTTTTTTTTAAAGATTTTATTTTATTTGACAGAGAGATAGAGAGCACAAGTAAGCAGAGAGGCAGGCAGAGAGGGAGAAGCAGGCTCTCTGCTGAGCAGGGAGCCTGACGCGGGGCTTGATCCCAGGACCCCAGGATCATGACCTGAGCCGAAGGCAGCCGCTTAACTGACTGAGCCACCCAGGCGCCCCCAGATAACTTTTCAAAGCAAAGAAAACTATTGGAAAAATTATAAGATTTTTTTTAAGGTAAGACTCATTTCCCAGCAGCCAAAAATAAGCACAATTACCAATTTCTTATAAAGCGTGTCTAATTCAAAAAGGGCAATCACAAAGAACACTGGCACACAGGGAGGTAAGCCAAGGTGTAGTCGGGCCAAGTGGCAGACTGCATCAGAGGGCACCAGAACATGACGCCTACTATTGGCCACTGCAGATAGAGTAGAACAAAGCCACAAAAAAAAAAAAAAAAAAAACAAAAAAAAAACCCTGGCAGAGTAGCATTTGTCCTGCAGAGCCAGGCAGGAAATCTGTGTTCCAAAATTGACACTGAGCTGGAACTCAGCATTCTCTGGATAAAGCCAAGAATAAAAGGAAGGATGCAGGATTCAATCGACAAAATCTTCAAAGCCAGAACCCAAAGAAGTCATACAGAACTGGGTCAGGAAGTGGAGCTGGTGTTGTTAGCGAAGCATAGATGGAGGCGAGCTTTGTTGAAGGAATGGCTTATAGAAAATGGGAAAGGATAAGGATCAAAAGACACCTGGATTCAGGGTGATTTTTTTTTTCCACTTAGTAGTAGTAGTAAGTTCAAAATTAACATGGTCCTTTTCTGTGGGCTCATGGTCACATAAACCGAGCTGGTTTTCTCTCCATGCAATCCACCTTGATTTTGAGACTTATCCCTTTGCATATGATAAAATTGACCTACCTTGGGAAAGAAAATATTATCTATTTTTGCCTGGTTTTGTCCTCTTTATTCTCTTTAGTTTTACTATTTCATATTTTTAAATTTTGATAAACAGTTCCATTTTGATATTCTGTTAATAATACGTCCAGATGTTGACATATGAAATAAATGAATTGAATGAAATAAATACATTGATGTATACAGTTTTGCAAAAAATGAAATTATACACCATATGTTTTCAAACACCCCTCTTTTCCACTCAGCAATATGTTTGGACTTCTCTCTATAACAATAAATACAGTGTTTCATCATTTACCATACATTTTTTAAATAGAATAATGAAGTCCAGAGGAGTAAAACAACTAGTCAAAACTCCAAAAAGAGATAATTTAGAAAAAGCACTCATTTAAAGATCAACTTTTATTAACACAACATAAAAGAACTTAAAACCAATGGGGGCCTTGATCAATAGGTACTTACTGTATAAGATAAACAGAAACACCCACAGAAATTACAAAGCCTAGAAATAATAAAGTCCTAAAATTCTTCTTAAAGTAATTTATAGTCTACAGAGCAGTTGTGCAGAAATCATTTGATTTTTCAAAACAATCCAACGAATTGGCTAAATGAGCTACTTGATTAATGGCTGATATTGATAAATGTCTCCCTTTCTACTGTATCATCTCCACCTGCATAAAAAATTTCTCTTTATTCCTCTGCTCTTCGCTCACAATAGACCTTATTAACCAGTGGTTCAGAACTTGTTGTTTCTACTTCCTCATTCAAATATTGGTTCTTCATTCCAGTACATATCCCAACCTTATTACTATATTGACTTCCACTTTGCTAAATCCAACAGAGACTCTTTTGTCCTCATCCTTCTAAACATTCCAACAGCATTTCATATACATTACTACCACCTAAAAACTTTCTCTTCTCTTGATTTCCATGGCACTATGTTCTCCTTGGTCTCCTTCACAATTACTAGCTGCTTTTTCTTCTTTTCTTTTGCCAAATTCTACCCAAATTCTTAGTGCTTATGTGCCTTGGGAATTTTTCCTAAGCCATCAGCCCTTCTCTATACTTTTGCCTTAGCTACCTTGTCTAATCCAATGGTTTTTAAAAGATACCCATACTCTGATGACTACCAAAGTTGTGTCTCCAGCCCTAATCCAACCACCCTTCAAGCTCCAGACTCATATTCCCAAGTGCCCACTGGACAATTCCATTCGAATATCTAGTAGGATTTCAAATTCAACAAACCTAAAACGATACTCCCCCCCACAAAAACAACAACAACAACCAAGCAAAATCTAGGTATTTCTTTTGTTTTCATTATATCAGTAAATTTTATCAGCACATCCCAATGCTCCAGCCAAAACCCCAGAATACTTTTAGATTCTTCCCTTCCCACCACCTGCTTATATCTCTCCAAGTCTTAGAGAAATTTTAAGTCCTTAATAATTTTCAGATTTGTCCACCTATTTCTATACCCACTGTTAGCACTCCACTTCAAGAACTGTTTGAAGGTCAGACTCTGAAGATTCTCCACTTACTAGCTGTCTGATCTTGGGCAAGTTACTTAACTTCTTTGTGCCTCAATTTCCTCTTCTATAAAATGGTCTACCTTATAAAATCGATAGGGTTGTGAAAAGTAATCAGTCAACATATATAAATGACTAACAACAGAAACTGGAGTTTTTAGGTTATGATCAGAGCTGTTGTTTTATTTTAAGTTGAAAAAAATCAACACTCTTCTGAAGAACTTGACAGAATCCAGAGTCTACACAGAATATCATCCACATGTCCAGGATACAACCCCCCATAATTACTTTATACACAAAGAAACAGAAAAATATGAACCAAATTCAAAAGAAAAAACAATTGGGGCGCCTGGACAGCGCAGTCAGTTAAGCTGTGACTCTTGATTTCAGCTCAGGTCATGATCTCAGGGTCATGAGATAGAGCCTGAACGTGGAGTTCTGCACTGATCGTGGAGCCTGCTTAAGATTCTTTCTCTCCCAGGGCATCTGGGTGGCTCAGTTGGTTAAGCATCCCACTTTGGTTTCAGCTCAGGTCATGATCCTGGTTCTCCTATCCCTCTGTCCCTCCCCTCCTCAAAAAAGAAAGAAAGAAAGAAAGAAAGAAAGAAAGAAAGAAAGAAAGAAAGAAAGAAAGAAAGAAAGAAAGAAAGAAAGAAAGGAAGGAAGGAAGGAAGGAAGGAAGGAAGGAAGGAAGGAAGAGAAGAAAGAGAGAAAAGAAAAGAAAGAAAAGACAGTCAATGGAGGCTAACCCTAAAATGATCCAGATGTTCAAATGAGCAGACAAGGATTTAAAGCAGATATTATAGCTATGCACAATATCACAAAGAAAAATATATACATAATGAAAAAAAGGAAAATTTGGCAGAGAAACATAAACTTTAACAAAGAACCAAGAGAAGTTATAGAACTGAGATTAACAGACTGGAGATGACAGAAGAAAGTGAATTTGAAGAGAGATCAACAGATTATCCAACTTGAATAGCAGAAAAAGATTGAAAAAAATTTACAGACTTAAGGACCTGTGGAATAATATCAGTAAGTCTCATAAAATGTCATCAGGGTCCCAAAAGGAGAGAAGAAAGAAATTGGCAAACTCATCAAATAGTCATTTAAATTTATGCATTCCATAGACCAAAAAAAGGAATTAAAAAAATATAGATTCTTAGTTAATTATATTTGTGCTGTAGTGTTTAGGAGTGAAGTGTCTGATACCTGTACTTTGAAATGCATCCAAAAAATAAGATGGCCTGGTAGAGGAATGATTAGGGGGATACATATACAACAAAGCAAGAATAGGAAAAGGTTAATTCTAGCATCTTGGGGGTAGGCATATAGTATAAAACTTTTTAAAGTTTTCTGGATTTTTATAATAAAATGAAGGAAAATTATAAATTGAGTAATATATTTTCAGTGGGGTTTTTTGTCTTAAGATTAGACAAAATAAATGTATAAATTATGAAAAAAATGCTTACAAGAGTGTAAGGCTGTATGTGCATTATTATTATTTGAATCACTTTATCCTTTCTGGAGAACTGCAATTGTCTCTTAGCTAATCTCTCTTCACTTTCTCCCTCTCTGATTCTCCATTCATTAGCCAGAATGACATTGTATAAATGTAAATCTGAGCATGTTGACTTCCTTGCTTAAAATTCATCTATGGTTTCTCTTGCTCTTTGAATAAAATTCAATCTCCATAGAGCCTTCAAGGTCTACTTCTATGGAGCATGTGTTACCTGACCTACCAGGCCCTTTCCCATGGGCAGGCTTTGCACTTGCTGTCCCTTCTGCCTGTAATGTTTTCCCCCCAGCTCTTGAGCAACTGATCAATTTTCATTCTTTATCTACATCTCATCATCCTTTTTTATTTCCTTCATAGCAGTTAATACAGTTTGTGATTCTCTAGTTTTTTGTTTAGTTGTTTGTTGTTTGTCTTCCCAGACAGAGCTTAATAAAGGTAGAGATTTTTCATTTTTGTTCACTGCTATTTTCCTGGGGCCTGAAGTGGGCTCTGATTAGACATTAAGTATTTTTGCCTAATACTTCAAAGTTACTAAATTGCAGAGCTGGTATTAAACCCCAGTTATTCTGTGAGTTCTTTCATGATACCAAACTGGTAGAGAGAAACTACACTGAGTGATTCTATCCTCCTGGACTTTCTCATCTAGTAAGGAAAAGATCACGTATAGAGTTAGAATAACAATCAATTTCAAGCTCTAGAAAACTCCCCCACTTCATTCTCTGTACATCCTTCCCCCTGAGAATCTGTCTTTATCATCAATAAGGATGTAGCATGTCCCTTGATCTCCCACATAGAGTCTGCCACTAAATACTGTGTTATTTTGCTCCTTGTGTATCTCCATTCTCTTGCTATACCAGCCCAGGCTACCTCTGTCTTTTGTCAAGACTACTATGACCAAGTGGTCTCCCTTCTTCCGCCTTGCCTCCTCTCTATCCTGCGGCCAAGATAATCATGTAAAACAGAAATCTAATCATGTGGCTTCCCCACTCCAAACCCCACAACAGGATGAAGTCCAATCTCATTTTATTTAGGGTGTATTGCATTACACAGCTTTTGCTGTGCTTTTCATAACCCCCAGAATTCTGACTCAGTTTGTGCCTTAACTGGCTCTCATCAAAGTAAATAGTTTCCAGGACTGATGGCAGCTTTGAGGAGACAGGCAGAGAGCATTGTTGTGATCAACAATTCAATCATTAAAAAAAGAAAAGAAAGAAAAGTACCAACTCCCATTCCTAGAAGAGCTATTGATGTGTCTTCCCTGTTACAAGAAGGAGGAGGAAGAGGAGAAAAGGGAAGGGAAGGGAAGGGAAAAAGAAAAGTAATCATAATGCAGGTAGATTCAAGTGCCTGGTTCTTAAGAACATATATTAGTCTCTTGTGACTATTGTGCTCCCAGATGACAAAAATTTCTCTATAAGTGCAAGCTATGGCAATTCCCAAACTTTCATTAAATGTACAGTGATATCCCTGATGATCTCTTCAAGGACTGGGTTAATGAAAACAAGATTCCTCATGGAAAACATGGATTTAATATTTACTTTCCAGGGAGTTGTAAAGATACCACAAACACACTACAATCCTCTCTAATGTTTGCATAACTATCAGGCTTCTGAAATTATTAGACTTGTTCATTTTTTAAAATTTTACAGGTGTTGCACCAAGTTCTGCTCAAGGGCTAAGGATCATTTAATAGGTAGTGACTCTCAGTCCAAGAGTATAAGAAATGCAGCTATTTTAATGTTGCCTTTAATGTTCAAAGAGTACAAGAAAACACCAAGAAGAAAAATACCATTAATATTTCAACTACTTTTCTGTCACATTTATTTTATCTATAGGTGAGCATGCTGAGCGTTGCGGGAACGTTTGTCAGATAGCATATTTCCTGACTGCATCATGTGATGTGATATGACTCAGGGTACAACTTGCTGCCACTGAGCTGCGAGAGGCACAGAACAATGACTAGCTGAGGACACAGACCACTTGTTTCCTGGAACACGCATGCCTCGTGCCCGCTGACCATATAAGAGGGGAGAGCTGGGGCAGGTAAGAGCTCTAGCCGACTGGGTCACATTTACTTGATACCAGTGGTAGAGAATGCCATTTCCACTGGTCAAATCTAATCCCCAGTGTGCTTGATCTGGCACTGGACCTGTTAGCCAGCTCTGCACTAAGAATTTCCCCCACTGGGCTTCTTTGGCTATGCTATTAGCAAAGAGACTCTAGACCAGCAGTGAGTGCACAGATAACTGATCATATTTCAAATGATTTATAACTGAACTCCAGGTGAATAGCGTTTGGCAAAAAAACAGTGCACCCATTTGACCCCTCTTCCCGTTTCTTTCCACATCTTCTCTTCCTCTTGCTTTACGACTGGAACTTTCACATCCTCTCTTTTTTGTGCCTTTCCCTCCACCTCTCCTGTCTGACCCTCCATTCCTGACTACCAGCCTACATTATCACATATATAAGTTTAGGCAAATTTCTCAACCTCGTGGAATCTCTGTTTCCTCATCCATGGAGTGGAGATAATATCATGTCACAATGACTTTGTGCTGCAGGGTGATTACCACATTGCTTACCTAAATGGCACAGAGATCAAGTTTTCCCCCCAGCCAGTGCTTCTTCGTTGAAGACTGCCCCTAGTCCCTACTTACAGTTGGAGATTCCAGCTGAATGCATAAGGACACCCTCACTGAGCACCGGCCACAGGTCTGCACTGGAAGAAGGAGGGAGAAATCCAAGAAAAAAAAATGCACAAAGACATTCTAAATGTGGTACTGCAGATGATGAGGCTGATTCATCCTTGAGACATTTCGTTTTACAGGCTGAGATTACAATAACAAGTGTGTACTGAGTTTCATGCTAAAACCTTATTCATGAACCCACCATTCTGCCATAATGATGGAAGACTAGACTTGTTCCAAATAGAGGAGTGAGCTACAGCCAACTTTTGATTGATGAAGGACAGCTGATCTGATTTGGAGCTCCTCTGGGGCTCCCACAAGGCCACATTTCTGTCACATGCACCATTTTAATGTCAGCTTTCCTGCTTGGAGGCTGAGTCTGGAAAGGTGCCGTAAATTACTTTCAATCATGCATATGCCATAAGCCTGCTAGAGGAGATGGGATGTCAATCTGTCTCTTTTTGGGGGAGCAAGGGAGACCAGATATAACCCAAAACATCCCAAGAAATTATCTGAATCGTCTTCTTTTGCTTGTCTCCTCATTGCTTTTCCTGTCTTCTCTGTATCCTCGGATTATAGCCGAGAAGCTGGCAGTGGGCCTTGGATGCAATCAAGGTAGCAAAGCTATAAGCATAATTAAGCTTCTCCACAGCCCCTGGTTCATTCAACCAATTAAGCGTTTCATATGCATCTATTATGTCTCCATGTATCCAGGAAGCACTACGTTCAAACCCATTTTAGGAAACAACCTTTTGTGGGAATAATTCCCAACCATGGCTCTGTCTAAATTTCCTGCATTTTGGAGGGAGGGGGGGTTGGGGTGGAGGGGAATACATATTCCTGGGCCCAACTCTCCAAAGATCTGATGCAGTATTTCTAGAGGGTTTTCAGCTTCTGTATTCAGATGTGCAGCAAATTTCCCCTTACCATTTGCCTCTCATCAGTGTTTTCCTCCAGTGATACTCTCTGGTCACAATCTTTGTCTATTCATAGTAACAAATTTAGCTGATCAGATCAAGTAAATCAGGACTTCTCTTTGCCCCCCCACTCCCGACAAAAAGTCTCCATCCATTGGACAAATACAGAAAAGCTCTGATTCATTGCTCAATATATACTACATAACAATGACCAGCCCTGGTCCTGCCTCAATTGTTTTAACAATGGTCTTCTGGAAACAATAGTCTCTGCATAAAACACACTAAAGGAGATTTTTCAGACCAAGGTAAGGTGGTACTTTGGGGAAGATTCCCAAAGTCAGGCAGTTTAGCTGCCCTTTAATCTGACCCAAAGCAGAGCTGGCCCTACCCCTACACCAGGTTCTCAAGATTCAGAAAGCGGGGGTGGGTGGGGATTTCTTCCCTCGCCTCTTTAGAAGCAGCAGCCTAGAATTTGGGCCTCTATTTAAGCATAGAAACCTGAATCCTAGGACAGAACATGACCTCAGGAGACCTTAAAGAATCTGAAAAACAGATCAGCAACTCCCACATAATCAGGAGTTGGCAGAGAGCGTTGGATAAGTTTAGAAAGATGATTAGTTCGTGCTTGACTTAAATGTTCTGTCTAATTTTCATTATATGGTTGACATATTTTAAGTTTGAGATTATCCATGCCAAAATCTTCTTTTTCTTAGTCTGGAGTTGGGTATATTACATTGTCTAAAACATGCAATTCTTTATTATCCAATTCTGGAATGAACTACGGAGGAAAAAAGACCTATGCAATCTTGAGCCCAAGAGGTCTAAGTAAGCTGTGGATTTAAGACTTCCATGAACAAAACGTTTGAAGGTGATATTTTTTTTCCAAGGCACTTCCATTCCGGTGACTCCAGAAACCAGTAGAGATGTTGAGTTCGATATGCAGAGGATGATCAATAAATAATAGCAGCACTTGATTCTCTAATTCTAACTGAAAAGAAAAAGATGAAAGAGAAACACAAAATCGTATAGGCATATGGATAGAAGATTTCAAGAGTTAGAAAGTAATAACCAAAAACAAATGCCTGTTAGACTAATTGGAACTTAAATGAGTTAGAAAGAACTGAACATGTTATTTTTGGTTTTCTCCTACCACCCCACCCTCCCCCAATCATCACAAGGCAGCAATGGAATAACTTGATAAAGTAAATAAGCTTTGCATCACTGGCATATAACACATTTTTGGTTAACGAACAACTGGTTAGATAATAAAATCAGAATATTGACATTTTAAGAAAGTCAAATTCTTTTGGAAAGTAACCTGAGGGTATCTTTCATGATTCCACTCATACACTTTAAACTTCACCTGTTCCTCATTTGACTTTGATGTGATGGCATCACATGACTTAGGTATGTCATGGGTTGCAACATGGAGTTGGTCAGTCGGACTACAGAGCTTGGAATCAGAATTCAGGAGACAAAACTCATTCAAATGTCTGGCATTTTGAATGTCAGAACAATTAGAGATTAATGGGAGGAAATTTGAGCCCACCCCAAAAAGGAAAGGAAAGTTTGAGGTCACAAATACAGAATACCAAATTTTATTTCTTGTAGTTGTCTTATTGCCTCTTTTGATCTTTCTCCCTTGACTCATCTGTTTCTTGTATACCCACATATGTAAACATATTTATACACATGCACATACACACACATTCCTGTATTTATTTTCTTCCTTTATTAAAATTGTAAAACCAGTGCTGCTTATGTGGGAAGAGTATGAAACAGATAAAGTAACAAAATCACATTTTGTTGCAAAAAGACTGTAGCCTGGGGACATTTATTAGTTGGAGACCAGAAATAAGTAGGGAAAAATGCATGCGAGTAATGAGGGAAAGTCCTCCAGGCCACACTCAGTCAAGAATTTTCTTTTCATTCTTAAATCTAGGTGCTCTATAAAACCACTCTCACTGAAGCTGCAGAAGACATTTTAACTAAGGAGGGAAGGACATAGACATTTACAAGCATTTCCAATGAACTGGTTAACAGAATATATAACTTTGGAGGGGCTTCTTGTGTCTAAAATTTCATGCATTTGCTTAGATCCATAAAAGTGAAAACAGGAGAATAAATAACCAGGGTGACCATAAAACAGCTAAATATGTTTGTGAAGCCAAGCAGAAAGTCTGAGCTTTAAACACCTGCAGACTGAAAAATCAAAGCTCTCTAGCTCTATGTACACTCTCATTCTAAGCAGTGATCAGTTTGATGGTGAACCAGTATGGATGTGATATGGAAACAGATGAAGCCCAAGTAGAAAAATTAAAACATGAGAATCCCCAGACTAAGGGAGGATAGTTCCTAGCAAAGAAAGACTGGTCGTCAGAACCAGACCCATGGCTTGCCCTCCTGAACTTGTTAGTTCACCCATTCAGATATTAGTGTCCTCTATTTCTTCTGGGGGGATCTACCTTCAGCCCTGTGAAACCCACAACTGTCAGCGACTTCTCAAAGAATACTTGCCAGAGCTGGTGGCAGGCTCCTGCAGAGTAGTGGCAATCGGATATTCTTTTTTTAAATTTTTATTATTATGTTAATCACCATACATTACATCATTAGTTTTTGATGTAGTGTTCCATGATTCATTGTTTGTGTATAACACCCAGTGCTCCACGCAGAACGTACCCTCTTTAATACCCATCACCAGGCTAACCCATCCCCCCACCCCCTCCCCTCTAGAACCCTCAGTTTGTTTTTCAGAGTCCATTGTCTCTCATGGTTCATCTCCCCCTCCGATTTCCCCCCCTTCATTCTTCCTCTCCTGCTATCATCTTCTTCTTCTTTTTTTCTTAACATATATTACATTATTTGTTTCAGAGGTACAGATCTGTGATTCAACAGTCTTGCACAATTCACAGCGCTCACCATAGCACATACCCTCCCCAATGTCTATCACCCAGCCACCCCATCCCTCCCACCCCCCACCACTCCAGCACCCTCAGTTTGTTTCCTGAGATTAAGAATTCCTCATATCAGTGAGGTCATATGATACATGTCTTTCTCTGATTGACTTATTTCGCTCCTCATAACATTCTCCAGTTCTATCCACGTTGTTACAAATGGCAAGATCTCATCCCTTTTGATGGCTGCATAATATTCCATTATATATATATATATATATATATATATATATATATATATATATACATATACATATATATATACCACATCTTCTTTATCCATTCATCTGTCAATGGACATCTTGGCTCTTTCCACAGTTTGGCTATTGTGGACATTGCTGCTATAAACATTGGGGTGCACATACCCTTTGGGTCCCTACATTTGTATCTTTGGGGTAAATACCCATGGTGCAATTGCTGGGTCATAGGGTAGTTCTATTTTCAACTTTTTGAGGAACCTCCATAATGTTTCCCAGAGTGGCTGCACCAGCTTGCATTCCCACCAACAGTGTAGGAGGGTTCCCCTTTCTCCACATCCCTGCCAACATCTGTCTTTCCTGACTTGTTAATTTTAGCCATTCTGACTGGTGTGAGGTGGTGTCTCATTGAGGTTTTGATTTGGATTTCCCTGATGCCGAGCGATGTTGAACACTTTTTCATGTGTCTGTTGGCCGTTTGGATGTCTTCTTTGGAAAAATATCTGTCCATGTCTTCTGCCCATTTCTTGATTGGATCATTTGTTCTTTGGGGGTTGAGTTTAAGAAGTTCTTTATAGATTTTGGATACTAGCCCTTTATCTGATATGTCATTTGCAAATATTTTCTCCCATTCTGTTAGTTGTCTTTTTGTTTTGTTGACTGTTTCTTTTGCTGTGCAAAAGCTTTTTATCTTGATGAAGTCCCAATAGTTCATTTGGCAATTGGATATTCTGATTGGTTAAGTTTATCAGGTGTATTTCTTTTTATAACATTGCCTAAGCAAAGTCAAATTTTGTTTACATATTTTCCTCTGAACTAGGCTACGATCTTTTGGGGGAATACCACTGTGGTCTTACTCATTTGGATATCCCCAGTGCACATAGTAGATGTTTAAAAATATTTATTGAATGAGTTGATCAACCTGCCACTTAAAGCAAAAGTAGCCTCACAATAAATTGTTGATGGTCATGTATTCATTCTAAATATATTTTCTGCATGTTCAGCTATTGTGCTAACCAACTTGGGATAAAATAAATAAATAAAAGGCAACCCATGCCCTCCAAAACTTACCTCTCAAGGGGGAGACAAGAACTACAATGGAATGGCAGCAGGGTGGAAAGAAGAGGGCAGGCTCAAGGGACAGCAGGGAGATCAAATCCATAGGTCTTGGTGCCTGATTATCACTTAGATGGAATATATGGATGATAAGAAAATTAGAAGGAAAAGAGCTCAGATTAGAGGGATAGACTTGAGAATATCTAGTCTAAGAGGGAAGGCCATTTGAAAGAAAGGAGGTAGCTGGTGCAGTGAAAACCCTAGAGGTGACCCCCCCCAAAATGAGACCTAAAGTACAGGACAGGGTAGGTAATAAGCTAAGTACACCTCCAATAATCATGAGTTCTCTGCATCTTCAAGCAGCCTAACCCATTTTTGGCATCTCTGAGAAACTGGATGTCTACTTTGACATATTTTCTTCCCATTGATCCTAGTCCCATCTATGAAAACCACACAGAACAGGTTAAATTCCTCTTCTGTATGACAGCCCTTCAAATGCATACCCTCCTTTTCTTTTAACCAAGCTTCATGCAATATGATTTCCAGACTTTTCACCATTTTTGTCATTCTCATGCTTTTAGATTGACTAATGGGAAAATGGAAACTCTAAGAGAACCTAAAGGATAAGAAATCTAAAAAAATATGGTTGGCAGGACTAGGGGGTAGGGCGTGGGTAATGGAAGAGGAGAAATTAATCACCTACATGTTAAGAACTAAATCAGGCCCAGGGCGCCTGGGTGGTACAGTTGATTAAATGTCTGACTCCTGGTTTTGGCTCCGGGGTGATTTCATCGGGGTCATGATCTCAGGATCATGAGATCGAGGCCCGTGTTGGACTCTGTGCTTAGTGTGGACCCTGCTTGAGATTCTCTCTCTCTCCCTCTGTCTCTCCTGCTTGTGCTCTCTCCCTCTCTCTCTCTCTCAAAAAAAAAAAAAATAAATAAAACTTTTTAAAAAAATAACTATATCAGTCCCCTTTTATACAAGCTCAAATGCCACAGGAATCTGCATTTAATTCTATAGTGCCTTATTAGCCTCCTCCTGTTCATTTCCTGTTTACTTTCATATAGCATTCTCTTTTGTGAGGTCAGTCATCTTGTTATTAAAATATATTAATTCTGTTTTGCTATTCCTATTCTTCTGCACTAAAATATTTATTAAAATAATGTGTATTGGCAGTGGGATGAGAAAAGTGTTCCATAGTCTTTTAGAAATAAAATATACTTAAGTGTGAGGCCAGAGGCAATGATGAGCTGGCTCTATCTTTGGACATCTTAAGTCCTCCAAACATTTCCTTTGTAGCAAATTGTAAAGAAAAAAAAATGTGAACATTTTACTATGTCATCTGCCTACAGCTATTTATATACACTGAAGGTAAAGGAAGGGAGAGGTAAAAACTCAATTTTTTGTTACATAAATAATTAGTCTGATAATTTGTAAAATAAGGAAAGAAACTGCTCAATCAAGGAAGAAACAATTTCTTCTAAACATTAGGATCTATTCAGAAATCATCTCTTCCAGTTGGACTTTCATCTGATTTCCCACATTTCAAATCATTTATCTCTCTTTTTTTAAAAGATTTTATTTATTTGACAGAGAGAGAGAGAGCACAAGCAGAAGGAGCAGAAAGCAGAGGAAGAGGGAGAAGCAGGCTCCCCGCTGAGCAGGGAGCCCAATGAAGGACTCAATCCCAGGACCCTGGGATCATGACCTGAGCTGAAGGCAGATGCTTAACTGACTGAGCCACCCAAACGCCCCTCAAATCATGTATCTCTTAAGTAATATAGTCCTTTTGCATAGGTTGGAGAGCTTCAAAAGGGCTCACTTTCCCCCTTTTCTCTGTAAAATCATTCACCTTGCAATGCAACTTTCACCTCATCTTGTCACACTTTAAGCTCATATTTTATAAATGGAAACCCGAAATTTCAGAATCAAATACTACCGTGTCCAAAACATCATTTTTCCCCTCCTTGAAGTCTTTTTTTTCTTTAAATTTTTTATTGTTATGTTAATCACCATACATTACATCATTAGTTTTTGATGTAGTGTTCCATGATTCATTGTTTGTGCATGACACCCATGCAGGACGTGCCCTCTTTAATATCCATCACCAGGCTAACCCATCCCCCCACCCCCCTCCCCTCTAGAACCCTTTTCGCCTCCTTGAAGTCTTGTTCTACATGTACACACCTTGAGAAAGAGATAAGAAAAAAGAAAGACTTCATTCATTATCAACATTTTAGGATCTTTTTTCCTCTATAGGGAGCTTTAGCATCAACATGCACCACATCTCACTCCTTCCCTCTTAAAGCATAAACTGGACAAACCCAAAAGATAGGCTTTTCATTTCCTGCAGGTCCTATAGCCTCTAGCAGTGGAGTTTATCATTGGATAATGTATTCAAACCTCTGACTGATTGTGATATCATATCTGTTTAATATTCCATCCCATGAGTTTGTGTATAGCAAAGATGAGGTCGTCTGTTTGTTTAATGAAACAATTCTGGACACCCTCCCCCCAACCCAGCGCACACAGTATATTTTGAGAATATAGTGTGAGCTTGGACTTGCTTCAAAAAGTAAATTGTACTCCCATTCCCATCCTGCCACACCTTTCAACATATTGACCCTCTATATTATAAAATAACACATCAGTTAATAGCTAGCATTTTGCATCTAATGCAAGCTTGTGCAATTTTCAGTTGGCTTGTGCATTTTATTGTACACTTTCTTCTCCAATAGTACTAGACAAGCTTTGTTTTTATGGTATTTTTAAAAAAGAGCCACTGTCAAACATTATATAAGGACATGGTTTCCCTGACAACCATAACCACAGCAAGTTGTTTGAACCTCTTCCTCATTGCATGGATTGCTTAGTTGCTAAAATACTTCAAAACATTTTGATGCACTCAGGTACTAAATACCTGAATTTATAGAACAAGCCAGAAGCAGGAGAATTGATTATGTGTCCACACTATCTGACAGTGCTGGCTTCCTCTATGGGCTCTGTAAGTGCCCACACAAGCCTGTCCTTGTGTCAGAAGAAACTAAATAGAAGGCCCTAATAGCAGCCAGCTCTTCTGGAACTCTTAGAGGAACCACTCTTCATTATCTACCTAGAATGGACCTAGCTTGTTCTAATTTTATTTGGCTCCATACAAGGACACCCACTCACTCCCTAACACTTTGACTTGGCCATTATCTTCAGCCTCTCTACTTAACTCTGCTCTGGCCCTTTCCTTGATCCACTATTTTTGCTCACTGTCCCCAGGGCTGTATACCTTGTAATATATGCCTTGCCCAAGTTGCCAGGAGAACCCACCCTTTCCCTGGACACAGCTACTCCCCTGAGCTAAAATGAATAATTCATCCTGATTTTAAAACTGAAAAATCTCACTTCCCTGAGAATGCCTCAGTCCTAGGCAAAAAGGGATGGATGGTTGGTCACTCTACTCCCAGCCCACACTGATCATATAACAAATTGATGGCAGAATCACAATCTTATTAATTTTATTCTTTAATTAGTATACAACTTTTAAAGAGACAACATTGTGAGGAAATATCACAGAACTAAGTTATCTACATGTAGATGAACCACATGGTTATAGCCATTGTAAAATTTAAGTCTTATTCCCTTCCCCTGTCACCCTGCATGTCTCAGAAATGCCCCTGCTGCCTTTTATCACTGTACGTTCAAGTCATATAATTTTTAAGATTGGCCTAAAGAAAATGAGATTAAGAAAGTATATCTGCTATCTAAAATTAAACAATGAATTCTAAACCCAAATAGAAGTGATTTTAGTATGGTCAAAGCTTATCAGATCTACAGCTCTCTCTTCCCCCTTTAGTATAAATAATAAGAGCTGCCTATGAATCTATCTCAGAACTCAAAAGGAAAAACAAAACTCTTGTGTCCAGGGTGTCCAGATTTTACAAACTAGGCAGTGACCAGATTTCCAAAACATCGTTGCCATAACCCCTGACCAACAGGAAGGAGACTCTGGAAGCATGAATGGTCAGTACACACAATGACTCACACAACACTAATTAGTCATTAATCCTTTACACATTTCTCAAATGCCCCAATCTCAGAAAATGTGTGTGTGTGGAGACTTGTTTACATTCTGGTCTCAGTTGTTAGTTTTTGAGCAACTGACAGGGCAACCTATCCACATATGCTCATTATGGTCCTTCTTATTGAAAAATATTTCCTTATACTGTTTAAACAAAAAGAAATTAATGCATTGGCATTTCAAAGCTCTGACCTTTAAGTTTTTTGTACTTGGTATATTGAAGAAAAGAAATATATAGTGTACATTAGAATTGAGAGTCAGATTAACTCAAAGCAGCATGCATACCATTGTGCATCTAATTCTGGAGGTAATATAATCATTCTGTCCTATATGATGGATGGTTGGATAGATTTTTAGGATTTTGAAAGTCTCAAACTAAGCTTCTAGTTTATTCCTCTAAATCTCCATAGCTTTAAATAAAAATTATCTCTTATATCTTCTCTATAAGACTCGGGTATAAAACTCTCCAGCAGGAAAACATCCTCAGAGCTAGATAAATCTTATAATTGATTATGTGTCCACACTATCTGAATATAGGAGACCAATGCTATGCTGCTTTAAAATAACAATAGGAAAATCAATTTCCACTGAGAAAGCCCCAGAGATGGGAATGTCAATTAATGTAGATAATTTGTGATACAAGAGGAAAGCTGGTCATTTTTCTTAAAGGAAAACTAGTCAGACACGGCAAGTCTGTTGGCACTGAAACGTAATACTATACCTATTTAATGTATTTTCTAAAATAGACTTGACTTTTTAGAGTAGGTTTAAGTTTTTAAAGAAAAAGAGAGAGTTCCCATATACTTTCTGCCCCTACCCGTTTAATCTTTCCTATCATCTCACACCAGAATGATACACTTGTTAACAGTTGATGAACCTACATTGACACAATATCACCCAAAGTCCATAGTTTACATTATGGTTCATTCTTGGTGTTGTACATTCTATGGGTTGGACAAATGTACAGTGATATGTATCCACCACTGTAATATCATCAGGAATAGTTTCTACCCATTTGCCCCCACTCCAGCCCCTGGTAAACACTGATACTTTTACTGTTTCCACACTTTTGTCTTTTCCCAGAACGTAATGTAGTTGAAATCATACAGTAGACTTTTCAGACTGGCTTCTTTCTCTTTGTAATATGCATTTAAATTTCTTCCATGTCTTTTCATGGCTTCATAGCTCATTTATTTAGAACCACACGTTATTTTTTAATTAACATTTTTCCTTAACTTATAACAGTGGTTTCCACGGTTAGAGGTAGAGTTTGAGTTTTGCAAATCAGTAAACACAACATTGGAGCAGGTAAGCCCCAGATTTAGAGACAGTAGGCATGGGTTCAAGTTTCTCCTCTGTAATTTACTAGAATGAAACCTTGGAGAAGTCACTCAACCACTGACATGAGTGAAGACTGATCAATAAAGAGACTCGTGGTCCATAAGGAAACATGGCTTAAGATTGTGCCCACTCTGGGTCCTCCCACATGGGTGGTGACATACTGACCCAGTCAAATCTTCTCTCTTGAGAAGCAGAACTGTGAAATAAACACACATAAGAAATAGGGAGCAACTACGTTTGAGGAGATGACAAGAAGGTAGATAGATGATAAGGCTGCTCGTGAATCCTAAAATAAATTTAAGTTATAGCCATGCAGTGGAACAAAATGTAGCCAATAAAAATCATGATTTGGGGTATGGAAGACTTTACTGATAGGGGATCACTCTCATAAGTAATTATAAGTGGGAAAATATAAGATATAAAGATATATACACAAATTACTCTAACTCTGTTGCCAATATGTGGCATCATAAATAAAGGCAGGGAAGGATATGCAACATACACCAAAATGCTTATCAGTGCTTATCTCTGAGTAGTAATGATAATTGTATTACCTGGATTTTCAGCAAGAGATGAAACTCTTAAACTGAGTAATTTGAGGGGAGTGTATCAAGGGACTATTTGTAAGATACAGGGGAAGGATGTTACAGGTTGCTTGGTAAACCCCATTACCAGCCAAGGCCAGTAGGGGTTGGGGCAGGGAGTGGTTTCCTGAACCTGTAGAGAGAAAACTAGGTGGAGAGGACTGCTGGACAGGAGCTGTGTCCTACAGTCCAGAGTCACCAGTTGACAGCAACCTCACAGGGAGGATGCTAGGGAAATAAACAGCCTGACCTCACTCCCCCTGGCAGAACTCAAGGGGAAGGCAGAAGGCAAGACAGCCTTTAGGTACCAGTCAGCCTCCCAGGCCCTAAACAGGGTAGAGAAGGGTGGTATCTAGAGGAACGAGCAGGCTGATTTAATTTCCGTTTTTTTCTTATCTGAATTTTTTTTTTTCCAGAAAGGAGCACGTAGAACAAACATGTATTTCATAGCTTTGATATTTTTCCCCCTGTGGCATTCCTTTTTTTTTCAGTCTTTGCAGTGGGTTGGATGAAAGATAAAACAGGGGTGTGGGTCAAAAAAAAAAAAAAAGACTGAAAATAAACAGGAAAATGAGAAGTTATGGAAAGAATATCATGAGGAGTAATTGGTCCCTCATATATTCCCATATATAGGATATACCTTGGGAGCTAAAGAAAATGGGCTCCACACTCTTCTGTGTATGGAAGATTAAGAGTAATAGAAATAATAGTAGGGGTGCTTGGGTGGCTCAGTCGGTTAAGCGTCTGCCTTCAGCTCAGGTCATGATCCCAGTGTCATGGGATTGAGCCCTGCATTGGGCTCCCTGCTCCACAGGGAGCCTGCTTCTCCTTCTCCCTCTGCCTGCCGCTCTCCTGACTTGTGCTCTCTCTCTCTCGCTCTCTCTCTGTCAAATAAGTAAATTAAAAAAAAATCTTTACAAAAAAAAGAAAGAATAGTAATTTCTAAGGGAATTTTTTAAAGGGACTTCTCCGGGTCAGCTTTGGCATACACAATCAGCCCTGAATGAAAACACTATTTTAAAGTGCCTGGCTCTTTTCAGCATTCTGAAGCCATTTTATCTTCCCTGTGTCTGATCTAAATGCATCTGCTTTCAAACCCTAAACGGTATTTTTTTTTTTTGGAAGTGTGCCAGATCAAATAGAATCCACATCTAGCAGATCTTACAGATGTGACTAGTTTCTGTACAAGCAGATGTCAAACCAAGCAAACCATAGTCACTGGCTGATGGCATGCAGGTGGAATCAGAAATAAGTTTTGTGGTCTCCACTTCCTCAGAGCTCAGTTCTATAAGGCTGACATTGTTCATAAAAAGTCCGCGCTCTGCATCTAGGACATCTACGCTGATCCAGTAGAGGGCAGTGATAGATCTAGGAGCCTGGCCCTATGCAAGGACTCCCCCAGTGGAGGACCAGCTCAATATGGCTTCATCTATGCCAAGGCAGGCGGGGTCACCAGACTTCATTTCTCCCATCCACTCTGCTCTCTTAGCAACCCTGCAGCGGCTGCCACCAGTCATGAAAACAGGAATTATGACCTTCACCTCAAACTGCAACCCTGAAAACAAAAGCTACAGCCCCTCGAGCCTCAGCAGCATCTAATTTATGGCTGAGTTGCCTGGCTATCTATTTCAGGCCAAGGCAGCCCTGAGTGAGTTAGGCAGGGGGCTACTCCATTAAAGGGACAGCAGGGGAGCCCATAAGTCCCAAAGCAAATGTCCAAACCTAATCAAGAAGAAATCCAAGGGAGAAGAGAATCAATGCTGGGTTTTGGCAGGCCTGTGGTTCTTTAATTAAACAGACCCCTGACTTGACATTATAGTTACCGAGAGAGAGATGAGCAAGGAAAAGCGTGTTTCATTTGCAAAACATCACATAAACTGTGGAAACTATTAGCATCGATTATCAGTTGGTAAGCACCTCTGGAGATTTCAAGCCTCTAGGAATTTTTTAAATAATTGATTTAAGACAATTTGGGGAAGCACGTTGTGCAATAGTTTCCGAAGTGCAACTTAACTTTTTTACTAAGAAAAACAACTTGAGTAATTTGCATTGCACCATTTATATGCAATCAAGAGTTACTCTTCCTTTCAATAACACATAAAAATAGAAAGCATTATAAATGTTAGAGCTGGAAAAGACTGTAGACATCACTGCTTTTTAATTTAAGCAATAGAAATCTTTTTTTAAAGATAAATCTTATACACAATCCCAAGAGAGCTAGAACAGATGAAAGAAATATTTTATCGATATAAATTTATTTTATAAGTTCACATTTCTGTTAAAGGCTCTAAACTCAGTCACTGAGGACAAGGAAGTTTTTTTGGATGAATGAGATCAGGATTTATAGATGACTTGCAGACTTACATCAGTTTTAGGATCTCATTTAGTTTTGTATTTTCTTTGCAACTACTTTTGAGGGTGATGACAGTGATTCCTACAGATAAATCACTGCACATGGTGATAGATGTTTTTGTAACAGTTTTTCTTGCAACTTTAGGCTATTTAATTAAATAGAGCAAAATACGCTTAATTCCAAAGTCTGCACTGAAACAAGTTAAAATTGGCAACATATTAAGAAACTGTGGTCTCCAAAGAATTAAAAGATCCTTTTTCAAAAAATTCTGCTAAAGACAGCTGTGTTCTTAACAAAAAATCAGCTCTTTTTTTCCTTTTCCAGTCTGGTACAAAACTCTACCACAATTTACCCAGCTTCCTTTGTAGCCGTTTGTCTGAGATCTAGCCAATGAAACGTGAGAAGGGGCATGTGCCACTCGCAGACCTGCCACACACACCGCCCCCCCCCCACTTTCCTCAACAGCCTGGGGTTTGGAAAGGATTCTGAGGATCCAGACAAGAGGACAGGGCCACAAGATGGAAGAAGCCCGTGTTCCCAAAGGTCCATGTAGAAGGCCACCTGCAGACCAGGAATATCCTCAATAGATTCAGAATGGCAAGAAGAAAACTTTTACTGTGTTAGGCAATTAAGGGTGGCATTCTGTCATGACAGCATTATTTACCCTTATTAATATAACAGTTATGGTGAATATGGAAATAATATTTGAATCAAATGTTTACAGAACCCCTGAAGCACCTATCTGGAAGCCACAATTTGAAAAGCAGAGCTTTGGTCCAAACTTCTATAGGGAAGTGTGTCTTCCTTGGTGTAGGGCAAAGAGAAACCTCTTGAAAGCCACCCAATAGTCAGTAGGGCCTTAGTAATGGGTGAGAATGCTAGTATGACCAAGATTTTTTTTTTTTTATGCAATACTGCAAGAGACTTAAGGCTCTGTTCCTTCCTACCCAAAGAGATGAAAGACTGCATGACGGTTTTAGGAACTTCCCAGGGCTGCTGGAATGTTAAGAAACCCAACTGAACTCATAAGCCGAAATCAGATAAAAGACCTTTTATGACTTACTGCTTTTATGTTTTATCAGCTTATTCCTAGTCCTTCAACTTGTTTCCTTCCCCCTTAGGCTGGTTGATTCAAGCCAAGAAGCATTTATTTTGATCTTTCTTGTGAAGAAGATTTGCCCCTTAGACCAGTCAGTGAGGGCTGGAGGCTCATGATTCTCCTGCCATGAGCCCCCCTCAACCCCTGATGAAGCGATGCTCTGATCCTGAAGCAATGAGGACCAACAGGCAAAGAAATAAATAGGGGCCAAGGGGCTGAGGAAGCCATTCAGACAGAGGAGTCATTCGTCCCACCCCCAGGGGCTCATCCAGAGCCCCTCAGTTAGAGCGCAGTAAAGAGCCCGTTCCACTCTAATCTTTGTTTCTGAGATAACTCTAGCTCAGGGAAAAAAAAAAGCAGAACTAATCCCATATTTCCGATTTCTCAGGCCTTTGTGATACAAAGGGACGAGAGTCTAGATTTTTAATTTTGGTCGGTGCCTTTCTTTCCTATAAAATCAGAAAAATCCTTTATGGAGACTTGGGCAGATATGTCAATGGCCATCTCAGCAAGAACATGTCCCAACTCCAGGTTCTTCTGTGGCCATTTCTCAGAACCATCCTCTGTTTTCCCACCACAGGTTCTGCCTTGAAATCTTTTTTCTGGTTAAAACAGAAATGACACTCTAAGTGTATTTTCCTCCTCCAAATCTTCTCCGTATTTAAAGTTTTTTGGCTTTTTTTTTTTCCAAAAAGTGGTTTCAGAGGAAAGAAGAGGGCAGAACAACCTAACCATACACAGACACACAATGCTCAACTGTTGCAAGCTCAAAAATAGAGCACAGTTGAATGAGCTTGCTTCAGAACATCCAAATATTTACTAAAAGGAAATGATTCTGCATATCGAGGGAGAGAAGAAATGCCTGGGAGAACAGATTCTGATGAGATTTACTGCTGTGTGCACTGGCAAAAGCAACTTAACCAGACAAATACCAGCCTAGAAATAATGGTGATTACTCCCAGGAAAGTGGTACTTCTGTAGGAGGAGTGGTTTTCTTTATTTGGTGACCATTATTTTCCAAGAGACTTGGTACTACATTTAAAAAAGAAATTAAAAGCCAGAAATGATCAGGGACGATTATGGAAATGGCTAATTTGAACCCAGCCTTGAAGATAGGTCCCCAGAGTCAGTCAGCTCGCCTGGTTAAAACACCCCCTTCCAGGAAAAAAAAAAAAAAAAAAAAGCACAATTTTATGCCACAAAAAAATATGCTGCTATGACAAAAACACTAATTAGATGTCTGGGGGGAAAGATGCTCAGTTGTGGAATCATAAAGAAAATATTAAATGCTCAATGTGTGAATATACTATAAAATACAGAAGGAGGTGAAAAGGTGAAATGCACACTTGATGCCATCAGAAAAATAATTTGTAAATATTTGTTTTGTGATCAAACTAATGTTTTTATTTTTTATTTTTTTAAGATTTTATTTATTTATTTGACAGAGAGAGACACAGCGAGAGAGGGAATATAAGCAGTGGGAGTGGGAGAGGGAGAAGCAGGCTCCCCATGGAGCAGGGAGCCCAATGCGGGGCCAATCCCAGGACCCTGGGATCATGACCTGAGCCGAAGGCAGACGCCTAATGACTGAGCCACCCAGGCACCCCCAAGCTAATGTTTTTAAAGATTGTTCTCTGATGGTATAAATAACTAGAAATGCAAAACAAAGACATCCCCAGAGAACAGACTTTTTAAATGCCAATCGAAAAAGCAATTTGCATATAATATGCTTAAAAATGATAATAAAATTAACATTGAGAAGAAAGAAGAGAAAGGATGAATGAAGTAAATATGAAAATTTTTCGTTGAACTATTGAGGAGAAAGTCTTTTAATGTAGTTTCTATAAGATACAAATTACATTGAAACAATATTTCTGATCATTGATGTATTTTTGTATATTTTAGGAAACATATTTATAGAAGATTTGCTTTTTGGAAAATCTTACTGAAAGAAGAATCACATCCATCTATAGCCTTACAAATCTGTTGTTACCCCTTTAACCTTGAATATCATACTTCACAAACTGAAAATAGACTATGACTTCCCAGAGCTTCATTATAAGGTTTCCACACTTTTCCAGGAAATCAAGGGAACCATATTTTCAAGTTAATATCTTTATAAATTCAGTGTTAAACTGGTACCCAAAAAGAATATATTATATCTTACTTCATCTAAATACAAATATGTAGAATAAAATTAAGCCCATGATTCCTCACAGCTCTCTGAGATTAATTTCACAGTCCAGGGCGAGCACCCCCAAAATGATAAATTCAAAGTTGACATACACAAAATCTATGAGACTTTTCTTGAAAAACATGTGTATCCAGGATCCCAAAACCAGGTATTTCAATTTAAGGCCTAAGGAAATTGAATTTCGGGCAGCAGGTTTTTATATCTAATTGTCCACCAATCAATCACTGTCTTTTTTTTAAGTAGCACTTCCTTCAACAAATATTTACAGAGCAGTCACTACTTATAAGGTGCTCTTCTAGGCAGCGAGGTTAGGGTAGAAAACAGGTCCACCATATCGCTTCTCTCCCAGAGCTTACAACCTAAACTGGAGGCAGGACTGAAGAAAGGAGGGAGAAATTCTTCCTCACTGGAGACTCTACTGGCATTTGAGCCAGACAATTATTTATGGGGTGAGACCATCCTGCACATTACCACTAAAAGCCAAGAATAATCCTAGTTCAATGGTGATAACCAGAAACATCTCTCTACATTTCCAGACCTCTGGGGGTAGGAGATGTTTTCAAAGTGCTCAGATGAAGAAAAGAAACTCTCTGTGCAAGATATGAACTCCCCCATATGGGAAGGTGTCCCAAATTCAAGACTACCTAAGAATTCAGCAGCAGTCTGACCCCTAAAAGAAAGGAAGGGTTTTAATACCAGAGTTACTCAGCATTTATTATCATTTCTTATTCATTCTGCCTTGGTGCTTCATCCTAGGAATTGAGAGAAAGGGCACAACGACCAACCTCCAGGCTAGGAACTCCTGTAAAGTAGTGAAATGGCAGATTAATCTAAATTCTGCTTGGGATTTGTATTTGCTTGTTTGCTACCTCTGTTTATTTGCAGTGAGTCTTAGGTGCTCTGTGGTAAAACAGTGTAACAGAATGGTGCTTTGGAACTGAGGTAAAAGTTTGAGGATCTAGACTTTTAAAATACTATATTGTAAATCATGTTGATTCATTTAATTATTAAGAACTATTTATTATAGGGGCGCCTGGGTGGCTCAGTCGGTTGGGCAGCTGCTTTCGGCTCAGGTCATGATTCCAGGGTCCTAGGATCGAGCCCCACATTGGGCTCCCTGTTCAGCGGGAAGCCTGCTTCTCCCTCTCCCTCTGCTGCTCCCCCGGCTTGTGCTCTCTCTCTCAAATAAATAAATAAAATCTTTTTTTTAAAAAAAGAACTATTTATTATAAATACTGCTGAATTAGAAGTTCTTTTTTTTTAAGATTATTTATTTGAAAGACAGAATGAGTATGTGAGTAGGGGAGGAGCAGAGGAAAAGAGGGAGAGAGAGAACTGTAAGCTGACTCCCTGCTGAGTGTGGAGCTTGACACGGAGCTTGATCCCAGGACTCTCAGATCATGATGTGAGCCAAAACCAAGAGTTGGCCGCTTAACTGACTGAGCCACTCAGGCACCCCCCTCATGCCACCAATTTTTAATGTGTGTGATAGGCAGCTTCTAAAATGGCCCCCAGTGATCCCCACTGCCTGGTTTTCATACCCTTGTATAATCCCCTCCCCTTGAGTGTAGGCTAGGTCCAGGAACAAACAGAATGTGACAAAAGTGGTGGGATGTCACTTCAGAGATGAAGTTACAAAAAGACTGGCTTCTATCTTGTTCACTCTCTCCTGTTCTCTCACTTGCTTACTCTGATGAAAGCCATCTGCCATGCTGTAAGCCACCCTGTGGAAAGGAACTGAGGGAGATCTCCAGCCAACAGTCAGTGAACAACCGAGACCCTCAATCCAACAGCTCACAGCTCACAAGGAGCTAAATCCTACCAACAATTATACTGGTGAGCTTGGATGCAGATTCTCCCCTCATCCAACCTCAAGATCACTAGATAACTGCAGTCCTAGTCAGCACTTTGGTTGCAGCCTGGTCCCCTTGTGTAAGATAATAATGTTTGTTGTTTAAGAGGCTAAATTTGGGATTAATTTGTCGTGCAGAACTAGATACCTAATATAATGCGGAAAAATAATGAGCTTTAAAATCTAAGTTATAAAGCACATGACCATCAAGTGTTTCAAGAGCAAACCTAGCACTGTTCGCACAAAGCACTAAACAATATTTGAGTAAAACTTAGGAATACCAAAGCCTGGATCATTGGATGCAAATTTATCCTGGTATAACATGATTTTTTTTTCCTATGGCAATTTCCCCCAAATTCATCTTTGTGGTCCTCAAGAAATTGGAATAGGAATATAAACACAGTTACACAGTCTTAAAATGTTTTTTCAGCAATCGGGGCACCTGGGTGGCTCAGTCGGTTAAGCATCTGCCTTCGGCTCTGGTCATGATCTCGGGGTCCTGGGATCAAGCCTGTTTCTCCCTATCCCTCTGCCCCTCCCTGGCATTTATGCTTGCTTTCTCTCTCTCTTTCTCTCAAAGAAAATCTTTTTTAAAAAATAAAAAATAAATGAACAGAGACATATCTGGCTTGTACATGGCTTCTGAGCTCCTTGTCTGGGTTTTATGAATTCACTACCTACCACATGTTAGATAAGCTTTTGTTACACCTAAATATGTATGAAAAGGTAAATTTGGGAGGCTACTTATCAACACAATTTGTTTTAAACCCACAAATTTTAAAAAGGAAAAAGTAGCTTAGTTTTAAATATTCTCCAAATCAGCATTTCTCTACATGTATTCCACAGAAGACTAATTATACTGGTTATTTAGGGTGGTATATATGATAAAGGGGTTCCATCATCAAGTAAGTTTGAGAAAAGTTGGGTGAAATGAAGTTAAAATAGGCTCCTTCTTTGCATGACATCTCCTAGACCTTTACAGTGTAAATGAGTACTGAATCTCCAAGATGAAAGCTATGCTATGCAGTGTTTTTAAAGCTTGTTGGGGTGAAGGACTGACGTTTCTGCATGAACATGCACCGAAATCACAGAAAATTAAGAACTTCATTGATGACTGATATCTGAAATGTTGTTCCTACATCTCCCCTCTTAAAAGATCCCATCCCTCAAATGTTGCCAAAGTCCTCTCCAAATCTCCCTCGTGGATTGTAAGCTACATTAGGTAAGAAACCAGAGGTCCACATTTAAGCAGGTTTAATATCTCTGACCCTGGTGGGTTGAGCTTCAATCACAGGTGCTACAGGCAACATTACTAATAATGCACCTGCTTTTAAAAAGGGGTTCATCAATTATAATAGTAAAAGTTACGTGCCGGGCACTCTTTTGATACAATATAATGTGTGCCTGCAGATAAAAAGGTTGACACCCAGGGAGGTTAAAGGAACCCCTTATGTTTGAACACTGCTGCGAATATCTGTGCCCCATACAGACATGGCATGAGATTCTATTGTAATATGGACACAAACTGCATCACCAATTCAATAAAAATCCCATTATGACAGAATGAGCACAAATTAATGTCACAATCTATTAAAAGTCATCTCAATTCAATGCTAAATTTTCCCCTATTGATTATTATTGTGTAACAACAGAAGTATATTGGCATAATATTCTTATGGCAAATTAATATTAATGCAGCAAGAATGATGTAATCAGTGCTGAGATACAAACAATTGATAATCCATTAGGTTTCCCTTACAGTCTTTTGAACCAAATCAGCTATAAAATTCACAATGTTACTTTTAAGCTTTACAATATTAAAGTGAGATTTTTTTTTCTGGCAGCTTCTATAAGTCTAGTGAATGTACATTGGATTTGTATATAACACCAATCAGTAAGAGCACATTTATAATTGCCTTTTGCTTTTGTTAATGCCTGTAAGTCCACATGTGTTTTGCAAATGAACCTTAATGCATATAAGACTATATGTGCTTTTTATAAATAAGCTTTAATTCATTTTTAAGAGGAAAAGGTCTTAACTTTAAAAAACTATTCCACTCAGGGGCATCTGTGTGGCTTCTCCGGTTAGGTGTCCCACTCTTGGTTTCAGCTCAGGTCGTGATCTCAGGGTCGTGAGATCAAGCCCTGCATCAGGCTCCACACTCAGCACAGGATCTGCTTGAGATTCTCTCTCCCTCTACTCCTCCCTCTTGTGCACGCTCTCTCTCTCTCTCACTCAAATAAATAAATAAATCTTTAAAAAAATTAAAAAAAAATAATTCCACTCAGGAAATTTTTCTAATTATTAAATTTTTAATTGAATATCATAGTAGAGGTTATAATTGATGGCAAAAACAGATCCCATATTCATTGTGTAAGCTAGAAGGGGTCCAACTTGTATCTTAAAGCTAATAGACTAGATTTAAACATATGCTCTACATTGTGGGTAGGTTGAAGAAACAAAACAACTGAAACAAACAAAAAAGCTTGGAAGTAGAATTCCTCTGGAGAGGAATAAAAAGAACCTGCCTTTGTCATTGAAACATAGAGGTAGTGAAAAGAGCTTGGGTTTTTGAGTTAGCCATGTTCAAATTCCATCTCTAGCTGTTTCACCTTTGACTGGTCACTCAGCCTCTCTGAGTTATCTCATTTATGAAATGATAGTAGGAGGAGTAATAATACAAGGATTAGAAATAACGTACAAGTACTTAACACAAAGTAATCCCTCAATAAAGTCCTAAAAACACCAATAAGAAGAGCAAATGCTAAGTCATTTTTCAAAACCCTCTGTGAAACCGTCTTAATAAAAAGAGGAGGAAGAGGGGCGCCGGGGTGGCTCAGTCGTTAACCTGTCTTCGGCTCAGGTCATGATCCCAGGGTCTCGGGATCGAGCCCCACATCGGGCTCCCTGCTCAGCGAGAAGCCTGCTTCTCCCTCTCCCACTCCCCCTGCTTGTGTTCCCTCTCTCACTGTCTCTGTCAAATAAATAAATAAAATCTTAAAAAAAAAAAAAGAGGAGGAAGACCCAGCTGTTGAGTGAGCAGACATCTGGAATCTGCTTGATATGGCACAGTGAAATTTAGGAGGTTATGTCCGGGCAATTGAGGGGAAACCCGTTAGCCACGAGGCAGCTAATCCTGAGAGCAGACAGGAGGCAGGGGAGGAGGGGGAGAGAACACCAACTGACTGACTGATGTGAGGTGGGGCAGCAGGACGGGGCTGGAGGTGAGGGAAAGAAACCTGGAGGTAGATTCGTGTAAGTTTGGTTTACCACAGTGCCTCGTCTGAGTCTGTCTTCCTTGTTGCTCGAGAGAGCAACCTGAGAAGCTGGAACTGCGTTTCCTTTATCTTGTGTTGGTCAAAGTGCCCAGCACAGACTTTGAAACATGGTATTCAGGAAGTTCCGGGGGCGGGGCGGCGTGGAAGGAAAGAATGAAGAGGGAGGGAAAGGAACCAGAGAGAAGGAAAATGAGAAGAAGGAAGGAAGAAGAGAATAAGAAGGTGGTTACTCTCTCAAAGAAGAATCAGAAATTTCTATTCTGTAGTTTGCTCCCCTCTAAGTTTTTGTGGGTTTTTTTTTTTTAACTCTTCTTTTCCTTAATTAATATCCATTCTCTGGTTCACCCGAATGAAGACTAAGAGAGCTTTGTGCAGTTGGGAGTAGAACTGTTGGTGACGGTGTCAAAACTACACCAGCTCCAGAGAGATGGAGCTGGGGCCGTGCGACAGGGAACCAGACAGCCAACATATCCATGTGATGGCTCATCCTTTCTTCTAACTCAAACTGGCCAATCTAGTTAGAGCCTGCGAACATCAGGGCATGACCGAATCTTAACCATTTCTCCATGTAATCAATCCTCTGAAAGACTTGTCTGAACTTCAGTCTTTTTTGCTTTACCCACTGGTTTCTGAGATCCTAAATTCTATCCTTTCAACTCCATTTAATTCATAGCTGTAAAACCTTTTGCTGCCATAGTCCCTGCTTTGTAACCTTCCTTAAGTCCTTTATCCTGGCTTCCTTACCTGTCACATAAACTTTAAATTGAGTCCATTAGTTTTGATCATAGTGCTGAAGACACTAAGGGCAAAGGTTAAATACCAAAAACAGCTTATAAATTCCTGGACTCACAAACATTACAGCATGAAAAGAACCTTAACAATGACTTAGTGCAACTCTCTTATTTTATAGATGAGATCATTAAGGTTCAGAAAGACCAAGTGTGCATAGAAAAAAAACACATCTCTATGTGGCCACAGAATGACCTTTAATCTTAGGCAATCATCCTGAAAATTCTTGGTTTTTATTTCCAAAAGTCAGGGAAGAATGTGGATTACATCACATAATCATCACCCTCCTGCAGGCGGCCAGGAAACCTCAAAGCCCTTTTAGGTTCCCTTTCTGTAATTACCAGTACCTTCCTCACTGAAGTATTTGTCCTAATCCTTAACCCTGACTTGCATCTCTTTATTTTGCCAGCCAAGGAGGAGAAAAGCCATGTAAAGATCCCAGTAGCAGGGAGAGTGCAGCAGTGAGATGCGAGGACCCTAGAGACAGATGGGGTTCCAGCCCCAACCCTGAGTCACCTCCTAGCACTCGTACTTGCAGCAAATTGCTTACCCTCTTTTAAGCCTAAATTTTGTAGTGGGAAAAATAGGGTGACACCAAGTTCTATATTATAGAGTTTTTGTGAGGGTTAGATGAGCAACTCGCAACCAGCCCTCCCCTATCGCCATTTAGTCCTTGTATATAACATGTACCACAAGCCTAGAACCTTCCCCTTCTCACAGGGATTTCCTTCCTTGGTGGGAGAAATCTGGTCTCCTTCCCTGACTAATTACTTTGGTTGGAATCCCCTTAACCCATGAGGTCAGAGATGTTCTAACAATATTGAACCTCAAAAGGGAAGAGGGAAGATCTCATCTTTTTATTCCTAAAAGTTTCTTGGCACCTTGTAGAAATATGCTTTCACTCTCCCCACCCCACATACACCAATCAGCAACCACTGAATACCAAGAGCACAAAGAGGCGTGGTCATAGTTCAGCCAAATAGAATCCTATTCCACCACCATAATATATCTGTATTTCATGCATTTCCTTCATCTTTATACTGTATCTTATAACACAAATCATAAATATTTGCCTCTCTCGTCTATTCAATTGTTATTCTTTTTGTTGATTGCAATGTAAGCATGTCCATATTGCTACATAAACAGGTATGGTTGTTACTATACAAACATTCACATTTCTGAGAGGAGCCAACAAGTGGTTCTTCCCAGGAAAAAAAAAAAGTCTGGTCCAAGCTGACCCGTTATCTCCAAAACCAGAAACACACTTCTTTTTTTTTTTTTTAAGATTTTATTTATTTATTTATTTGAGAGAGAGAATGAGATAGAGAGCATGAGACGGGGGAGGGTCAGAGGGAGAAGCAGACTCCCCGCTGAGCAGGGAGCCCGATGTGGGACTCGATCCCGGGACTCCACGATCATGACCTGAGCTGAAGGCAGTCACTTAACCAACTGAGCCACCCAGGCGCCCCAGAAACACACTTGTAAATAGCAGTTAATCTTGTAAAGTAGTCCAACATTTCTTCTCATTGGGTAACTCCACCAAAATGATAATAATATTATTTATGTTTCTATAACATCCTAATATGCAAGTGTTATTTCATTTATTCCTCATAATCTTAATAGTTCAGTTCTTTATGCCATTTTTCAAAAAATGTTAATTGAGATGCAATGGAGATATACATCGCTATATACCTCTATCTATCTATTATCTATCTAGGTGTAATGGAATACTATCCACAGAAAGAAATCCTACCATTTGCAACAGCATGGATGTATCCAGAGGACATTATGCTTAGTGAGATAAATCAGACAGAAAGAGATAAATACTATATGATATCACTTATATATGGAATCTAAACAAGCTGAACTCATAAAAATCAAAGAGTAGAATGGTGGTTGCCAGAAGCTGGGGGTGGGAGAAGAGATATCTAAGTGAACAAACTTGCAATTAGTAGATAAATAAGTTCTAGAGAGCTAATACACAGTACACTGAATATAGACATCATTCAAACTTGCTAAGAGACTAGATCTTAGTTACTTACACCACACACACACACACACACACACACACACACACACACACACACAAAGATAATTATATGACATGATAGAGGTGTTAACTATCACTACAACGGTAATCATTATTACAATATAAAAACGTATCATAACATGTACACCTTAAATTTGCATGATGTTATATGTCAAATATATTTCAAAAAAAAGTATTTAAAAAATAAAATACTTTTTTCAAACCGAAAACAAGATAAGCAATATGTATGTGTGTATGTCTATATAAATATACATATCTAAATATTTATATGGATATATACATATTATAAATATCTACATGAGGAATGAGATGTATGTGTATACACATATATCCTCTGAGATCAAAAATCATTTGTAAAGATCAGAGAATCTATCCCTGATTGTTTGAAATGAGAAATGCTTTACGAAGTATAGCATTGAAACTACTTGAACTCTGGACCACTTATCGGGGCAGTTATGAAAGAATCCCTCTTTTCTAAGTAGGCCATAGTTCTTTGGAGAAGGAGCTTCCCAGAATTCAGGAGGACTTTTAGTGCAGGCCACAGACACTGGAACAGTGGTAGTGCCTCAAGGAGGATGTTGGTTGAGATACCTTATCCAGAAAGCCATCTGGCATTTAGTCAGAAGCTATTGAGTTCCTCTGGGGAACTCCAAACATAGGATCCTCTGCACCTGGAGAGCGTGAGTAGTAATAACAGGCAGCTGGATTTGGAAAGAATTGCGATTCCACCTGGGCACCTCCCTTCCCTTGCTCCTATTTGCAGCACCAGTCTTCCCCCAGGCTTCAGCCCAGCTTCATCCCTGGCTCCTGTTTCTTGCCTTTGCTTTCTTTGGTGAGGCTTGATGCTCAAGTCTGTGCACACCCTTTGGTTCTGTGAGCATGTCTTTTATTTTGAGCCAGCTCCATCCCTGATGGAGCTCTACCCTGGCTTTGCCTTTGTTCCCAACTCTACCCTGTCCCCTGTCTAGCACCCAACCCTCTCCAACCCATCCACCCCCCACCAAACCCACATCCCACTTATCCTTTCTCCAGGCCTTGAGTTCATTCCTGCCCACATCTGACATGAGCTCCTTGCTACTGTCCAGCCATCCATGCTGGTTCAGCTCCCCCACCTCATTATGTGACAGCCAGAGAGTCACCAAGTCCTAAGCTGAGGTCCCAGCAGAGCTAAGGGACCATTCCTCTTTCAAAATACTTCTTTCAAAAATATGTAACAAAGTCCCAACAGCCTTCTCCAGAAAGAATTTGCATCTCAATAGCCAAGCTCTCTAAATCCTGTGTCTACACCGAGGGTCAATAAAAGGAAGTACTTTCTTTGGAAATCTATAGACTGAACGTGCATCCCAATTTCAACCTCTAATCTTAGAAGCCATAATTTTAAGTTTCAAAATTTTAATTGTACAGATTCACAATGAATGGAGAGGCTGTGACAATTATATTTAAATGTCAAATGTGTCATTTTCCCCTTACTGACAACTACTGAAGATTGAGCTACAAATATTTGATTAAAAATTATCCCATAAGCAAAACTGGTTTCCAAAAAGTTAGTTTTATTGGAAGTTTAGAAAAACAAAGAGCGTGACTTGTCTTGCAACAGCAAAGAATACTAGGAAAGTTTGGAGATTTTTCCCTTCATTATGAGATTAATAGATAGAGATGAATAGAAAAATTTTTTAAAATGCAATTTTTAAAACTATCCCATCACCATAATACATCAGTATTTCATATTTACATCATCATTAGACTATATTTTTGTTTCTTACAACATAAATCATAAGTAATTGATTTGTTATATACTCAAATGTGACTTTATTACAATATGAGCATTTTTTTAATGCTACATAGTTTATAATTATTATGTTAATGGTTACATAATAGACCCATCAAATTTTTACCTAACCATTTAAGTAATAAATTGGATTTATAGGTTGTTTCTAATTATTTCCTGTTTTTTAATACTGTTAGTGTAAAATAATAGAAAATATGTATTTATTGGTCTCTGACCCCAGGTCCTGGCACAGAGCTCTTAAAACCCTTGTAATTGTCTAAGTGACAAGAGCACTAGAAGAAGCATGGTGTTTTAATAGTTGTCTTTGATGCTGGTTCTTGACACAGAGCTCATAAATCCCTTGGAATTTCCTGGGTGATAAGAGTATCTTCTGTTTTATTGAGACAACTCTTAGTAGTCTCCTGGATAGCTTCAAGATGGAGGCTGGTCACCAGAAAGACCAACCCATGGTTAAAATCTCAGAACTTACAGCCCCACACCCTCTCCAAATAATAGGAGAGGGGCTGGAGACTGAGTTAAAGATCATCACACCTACATGATGAATCTTCCATAAAAATCCCAAAAGTATGGGGTTCAGAGAACTTCTAGGTTGGTGAACATATCAACATGCCAGGAGGTAATGTAACTCAACTCCATGGGGACAGAATTCCTCACCTGGGGACCCTTCTGAACCTTGTCCTATATATCTCTTCATCTGGTTCTTCACTCCTACCCTTTATTATATCCTCTACAATAAACTGGGAAACTGTTTCTCCGAGTTTTGTGAGCCATTCTAGCAAATTTTCAAACCTAAGGAGGAGGTTATAAGAACCCTGATTTGTAGCAGGCTGGTCAGGAGCCTGGGTGACAATGCGGGACTTGTGATTTGCATCTGAAGTGGGGGCAGTCTTGTGGGGCTGAGCACTTAACTTATGGAATCTGACACTAACTCTAGGTAGACAGTGTCAGAATTGAATTGAATCATAGGACGCGCAGCTGGTATAATGCAGAATCACTTATGTGTGGAAAACCCACAGATCTGGTATCAGCAGAGTTGTGAGTGTAGTAATAATGTGGGAGTAAAGGAGAAACACAGGAGGATTTTTTTCCAACTCAGACAGCAATACATTTACTTCATTTTTCTGAATTTAGAATTTAGGCTGAAGTTCCAAAAACAGATTAATGATAAAGTCTATATACAAAAGGGTATAAACATTTGTATGGTTCTTGACTTATATTGCTAAATTTCTTTCAAAATCAATAACCATATTACAGAAAAAGTCTTGATTTTAATCAACTCTTATAAAAATTCAACATTGCCATTTTAAAATTATTTTTGTTCAATTAATATTTAATTTTAACTTGGCTTTCTTTGATTTTACAGAGAATGAAAAAAATCCATATCTTTATATATTTTTACATAAAGTTCCCTGAGCTCTATGGGGACAGAAACTATATCTTTCATTTTAGTATTTCTCATATAATGTAGTAGAAAGGGAACAGAATTTAGAGCCTGAAAGATCTGGGTCCAGGTACCTATTTTGCTACTTACTTGATTTGTGACCTTGGGCAACTTATCCTCTCAAAGTCTCAGTTTTCTCTACTATGAAATGGTATAATTGGTTCCACTTCATGTGGACTCAATATAAAATGACTGGCATATTCCAAGAACCAATAAATATTAGTTCTCTTCCCACACATTATATATAAAGGATAAGCAAGCTCATGTCTTTTTCACTTGATGACTGAGTTCTTAGTCTTATCAAGTTGAGTACATTTTATAATATTTACTGAATATATTTTTATTTGCTAGTATTTTAGGGAGCCTGGATACTTTGATCCACAAATCTTTCAATTCCGTTTTATGAGGCCAAATCTGTTTTTTGTTTGTTTGTTTGTTTCTACTGTTAGTGTGGAGACATTTGATGCAATAAATATGTGAGGCAAAGTCACCGTAAGAAGAAAACACACAAGGGTATATGTCTAATTTAGTGTTAGTTGCACCTCCCAGCCATTGTTGGAAACCTTTTTGAAAAGTCTTCATTGGAATTTCTGTGAAGTACTAACTTTACACACACACACACACACACACACACACACACACACAGGTTTTGGAATATGATACCAGAGGCTCAGGTGGGTACCAATATGAAGAACTCCAACTTGAATTTTAAAAAACTCAATATAAAATGACTTTCCTTATGTGGTTCATAAAGTAGCTTCTGGAAGCAATTCTAAAAACAAAACTACAAAATTATCTTGACAGATTACAGCCTGACTGATAATATAATCATCCAATAGGACACTTCAAAGACTGCTATATATAAATTCTAGATGTTTGCAACTGAAAGCAAGTGGTGTTTTTACTTTATATGTAGTCATAAGTTGTAGGTCCTGAAGCAATAAACCTAGTGTTAAATGAATACCTTTTATAAAACTCAAGAAAATGTGACCTTCTTTTGCATTGAAAATTTCTATTAATACATCAATTACACATTTCTAAAGTATTTACTGAGTACCTATTATGCCATCAGGGACATACTTCAAGGGATAGGAGATACATATCTCCTCCAAAAGTTAATTGTGTCAGTTAATCATCAAAGAACTAATCAGAAAACACATTAATAGACATAACTATACACTTGCATCTGAGGAACTTCCCCTACAGGTATAAAATTATAGAGGAGATATGATACAGCATTGGTGTCTGTCAAACAGACCAAGATGAGGATAGAGAACAGCAAAAAATTTCAGCTGATAATATGCTTTGTATGAATTAACAATGTGGCCATCAAAAAAACAAAAAATAAAACAAAACAACTAAGACCATATTAGCCTATTGTACTAGGAATATAGTATTGGAAGCAATTAATTGATAACCACTCCACTCTAGCTTGTCAGACCCTAAACTACAGCGTTCAGTTCTGTGCAGAGCTCATTAAAGAGAATTATAAACAAATGGGATTGTGTTCAGCAGTGTGCCGAAAGGCAGCTTGAGGGACTCAAAACTCATGCCACTTTGAGCCTAGATAAGAGAAGAGCTGGGAGAGGGAAATGATGGGAATATTGAGATATTTTAGTCTGTCGTGGGGATGGGAGATTTGACTTCTTCCCTATGGCTCTAGGAAGATATATATAAACAATATTAGTTATTGATAAGACATATCAGACCAATATAGATTTCGGACGAATATAGGTCAATGTTTTCCAAAGATGACTGGGCTGCTCTCCAAGGTTATGAGTGCCCCGTCACTTAGAAGTATTCAAGCACAGACAATAGGCATTCAAACATTGGGATCACTACTATTAGCTAACTTCTCCTTCCACTGGCTAATGTAGGTTAAGTCAGTGGTTCTCAAATAGTGTGCATCAGTATCCCCTGGATGGCTTGTTAAAGCACAGATTCTAGACTCTACCGCGGAGTTTCTGACTCAGTAGATCCAGAGAGAGATTTGAGAATTTGCACTTTAACAAGTTCCCACTTCATGCTGCTGGTCCAGAGAATCACTTTGAGAACGACTGGATTAAACAAACACTTGGCGGGGTGCCTTAGAAATGCTAGCCTAGAACAAGAGTTTGGGCAAGACGACTTTTCTTTCAGCCCTGCTGCAGTTATAAGACATTCAACATCAAAATGTGTGATATAAATTATAAGGGTTATAGTAAAGGAAAATGAACAAGTACATTGAGGAGGGAAGGAATTAAACCAAAGCTTGAAGGGAAAGTAGAGCAAAATAGGCAAAAAAGAGGAAGAACAACCTGATCAGATGTAAAAGGGTTGAAGTTAGTAGAGTGAAATACATTTTTTAATATTAACTGATCATTTTTTTTTTTTTTTGGCACTGTTTCATCCCCACACACACTCCACCCCAGCCCTCCTTCACCGTTTCCCTCGTGCAGCCAGCAGGCTGGTCTGCATGCCTTGCCATGGGAAATGTATGTAGCAACAGAGAGAAAAAAGTCTCCTGCTTTTTGACTTTCAAAAGTTTAGGCTCTTAATAGAAGAGGAAGGACTCCTGCCATGGAAAAAAAGGACTAGGGTGAGTGAAAGCAAACTGTTTCCATCCCGGAGTTAGAAAATGATTCTCCAGGTTTGGGGGAAAGAGGGAAGTGAGGACCAAGCGGACAGAAGACTCCAAGGTAATATGGGCTTCCTACTTGATGCCTTGGCTCAGCTTAAGCCTCTGGGACCTGGATACAAGAAAATTCCAATTTTACTGAATTGTTTTCATAAACCCTCAGGATAATGGCTTGAAATGAAGTGAAACTATTAGAAAAACTGTCACATTAATTGCACACCTCATGCTCTGAGATGCACCTGCTACAGGAGTAGGTGAATTCTGAACCAGGCTAACCCGGCTGAGGAGAATAATTTGGAAAGAGAATGAGAAATTAGGTGGGGTAAGCAAGGTGACACCAGAATATGACAGACTTTGATGAAGAGGTTTTAAGCTCCTGTGGTTAAAGGCAAAGCTATCTGGCCTGTTAGGGTCACCTTGGAGGCTGCTCAGATTTCTAGTACCTATTCCTCAACTTTTTTTCCCATGATTTGAGGACAAGCTAGCACTTTTAGCATTCTTCAGTGGTGCACTAACAAACCATTGACCCTTGGCTGAAATCTAAACTGAAAAGGAGTTCTCGTCTCTTTACCAACCAAGAACTTGCCCTTCATTTGACACTGGTAATACTTACCTGATGTGATAAAGAATTATTTTAGTCAACTATCACCCATTCATAGTCACAAACATTAGTTATAAATTAGTCTATATATTTTTAAGTGGCTGATCTTCTTTTGGTTGATGCCAGAGGAATTTTGTGGATGGGTGACCTTACTGGAAATAAATGAGTCTTACCTTCAGACAAAAAGCATGCATTATTTTTATATTTTCAAGAGAGTTCCAATCCTTAGCTGGATAATTCTCTAAACTATCCCAAAGATTTATCTGGATATGGTATGAAAAAAAATTCCTATGGCCATTAGTTCATTAAACTTAATTTTAAAAGGGGCAAAGGACTGAATAGACATTCCTCCAAAAAAGATACAAATGGCCAATAAGCACAAAGAAAGATGTTCAACATCATTAATCATTAGGGAAATGCTTTGGATAGATACTATCAAAAACATGAAAAATAGGGGCACCTGAGTAGCTCAGTCATTAGGCGTCTGCCTTCAGCACAGATCATGATCCCAGGGTCCTGGGATTGAGCCCTGCATCGGGCTCCCTGCTCGGCGAAGAGCCTGCTTCTCCCTCTCCCACTCCCCCTGCTTGTGTTCCCTCTCTCGCTGTGTCTCTCTCTGTCAAATAAATAAATAAAATCTTTAAAAAAAAAACATGGAAAATAACAAGTGTTGACAAGGTTGTAGAGAAACTGGAACCCATGTGTGCTTTCAGCAGGAATGTAAAATGGCATGGCCACTACAGAAAACAGTGTAGCGGTTCCTCAAAAAATTAAAAATAGAATTACTATATGATCCAGCAATTCCACTTGCAGCTTACCCAAAATAATTAAAATCAGGAACTTGAATAGGTATTTGTAGACCCAGGTTCATGGCAGTATTATTCAAAAGAGCCAAAAAGTGGAAGCTACTCAGGTATCCATCAACAGATGAATGGATAAGCAAAATACACACAATGGAATATTATTCCGCTTTAAAAAGGAGGGCAATTCTGACTCATGCTACTTCATGGATGGACATTGAGGACCTTATGCTAAGTGAAATAAGCCAGTCACAGAAACACAAATACTGTATGAGTTCACTTAGATGAGGTACTTAGAGGAGTCAAATTCCTGGAGACAGAAAGTCATTTATTGCTGGGGGATGGAGAGAAGATGAAAAGGGCTCTGGGAGATGGATGGTGGTGATGGTTGCACAACAATGTGAAGGTATTTTATGTCACTGAACTGTCACCTAAAAATGGTTAAGATGTTAAAATACACACACACACACTTTTAATGGCAATTATTTTGTTAGTGAGGTTGGTTATGCTTGTAACATTGACTTTAGGGTTGCATTTTTACTTTAGGGTTTCTTTGCTCACTTTTAACATTGGTATTGCCATTTTGTTATTAATTTTCAAATGCATGTATGTAATAAAGATAAAACCCATTATCATATTTTTTTTAAAAAGCAATTGCTTAATTTAGACACTGCTGTAGGCAGAGAGATTACTTAAGAATTGCAGACACTTATCACGGATTACTTCCCCAATTGTTAAATAGATTTTACCAAAAGTTCAAATTTAGAATGCTCTGTGGTTTAAAAATCAGAGATCTAGATCATCCTTCTTGCCCCTGGATTTAATTTAGCATTACTTTATAAAATGCTGGCTGATCTTGCAAGTGTTGCTTTTTATATTTTTTTGCAACAGAACAAGAGAAATATTGATAAATTGGATACACAGATTTATAACAGTGGGCTTGCTTTATAGGATATTAGGTGAGGTGACTTCCATCTCATTACTCTGATCCTGAAACTAGTATCCACTTTGAAAAATTCACTTTATCTTCTGTCTTCCCCTCTGTGCATGAAACATTTATTTGGTTTCCTGAACGAAAGTTAAAAACATTATTCTGAGAATTGGTACTTGTCACCCAGAGTAATTCACTTACCATCTGCAAAGACAGAAGCTGAGGGAGAGGACAAGAGGAAGTAACAAAGGGATGGAAGGCTTAACAAAAGAGTTAAACACCATTTTCAGGATGGATAAACTGGGAAAATTCATTTCTAAAATTCTGGCTTCCATTTTGCAGTTTTAAAGAATATAAAATACTCATGTAGGGGCAGGAAGTTAGAGTGAGTGCACTAAGAGGGTAAAGAGAAGGGCAGGAGGAACTGGCAATATAAATGTAAAGCTCAAACAGTAGACTTTCCATGCTCCTGAAATAAATCGCAAGCCAAACCAGAACCTTGACCAGGCACATTGAGCCAAGGCAAGTGTCAAAGCACACTCAGTGTGTCCCTCTCGTGAGGCCAGGGCCCAGTGCTCTCCCCAAAATGATCGTAGATTCACAGTGGCTACACATGCAACTTTCTGTCAACAGAGCCATGAAAATAGCATTGGCCTTCACATCCACTGGCCTATGTCCTCGAAAAAGTCAGCGGGGAACTAAAAGTAAACAAGCACTGTGCCAAAAAAATTCAGTAACGGACTTTTGACACACTTAATGACTTTCAACATTCAGCATGTTTTTGAGAAAGAAATCAATGCTTATTCATAAAAAATTGTTTCCCAACTGACGAACCATGAGAGACTATGGACTCTGAGAAACAAACTGAGAGTTTTAGAGGGGAGCGGGGTGGGGGTATGGGTTAGCCCAGTGATGGGTATTAAGGAGGGCACGTATTGCATGGAGCACTGGGTGTTATACGCAAAAATGAATCATGGATCACTACATCAAAAACTAGTGATGTAATGTATGGTGACTAACATAACATAATAAAATAAAATTTTAAAAAAATTGTTTCCCAACAATAAGATGTACATTTTTAAAAAAATGATATACTCATTTCTTAGAACATTGATGACCTTTAAAATATATAATGATATAAAAATATTTTTAATATGTCAAGGACTGTACAAACCAATGAAAACTATTAAATTACATCTTTTTTGCAAAGGTAAGATCATGACTGATATAAAAAAACACTTGTCAAAGATTTTTATTTATTTTATTATCAATTATTAAATGAGGGAAGGAGGCAAATATCTCAACCAATTCAAAGAAGAAATTAAAGAACCACAAATTTACATGGAAGAAATGAATGTTGAAATAAATTTACAAATGGACACAAAACTGGCTTTTTCCTGGTGATGGGTGTCTGGGGCAGGGGTATCTTTTCACTGTGCAGATGTCATTTCCAAGTCTATAGACAAGAATTATTTGCATAACTAATTTTTCATTTATTTACAAACTATAGAGTTGAAAACGAGCCTAATCAAAGACAAAGTTCATATCCCTACTGTAGTGTTTCTCAGTCCCCTTTTCATTATTACTTTCCAAAGCAGACTTTTTATATATTTTTACCTCAGCCTCTCCCCACCACCAAATTAAATACTAAAGAACAAGATTTTGTTTAGTAAAGCTGAATTTTGGAAAGCCACAAACCATTCCAATAACTAAGAATTTTTTTTCCATCCATAAAGAACAAATTTTTGCCTCCTTTGGGTGATTGACAATCTATGCCCTATAGGACAGACAAACCCCAGAGGCTCCAATATTCCTGAAAGGATATCTAGCAATCTCTTTGTGATGTCATTTTTAAAAACCATTATATATATAATATAAATTATATGTTACATGTGTATATTATTATACGTATTACATATATGTTGGCTTAAAAGATAGTTTTATACAGGGGTCAGCAAACTATAGCCTGGAGGCCAAATCCAAACTGACTGTTTTTGTAAATAAAGTTTTATTGGCACACAGCCACACACATTGTTTATAGAGTGTCTTGTCTCCTTTGACTATGACTGCTTTCACACCACAACAGCAGAATTCAGTGGTCGCAACAGAGACCATAAGGCTAGAAAAGCCTCAAATCTTTACTATTGGTCGATTTACAGAAAAAGTTTGCCAACCTCTGATTTATGCTACACTATTGATAGTAAGTATCTCTGGTTAATAGGATAATGAACTACTTTAAAAAAATCTTTATTTCCTATAAATGTTTTACTTGCTGATGGAACAAAAACTTCTAAAAATTATTTATTACACGTAAATTGTGTACAAAGCCCTTGAGGAATACAAAATAAGACCTGGTTCCTGCCTTTGAAAAAGCTTCTAACCTAATGTTGCTGAAGAAAATCGGTGTGTTTGCTGTAGGAGGTGTAGTATTTCAAGACCTAAGCTGCTCTGAGTCACATAAATCTCTCATCTATTCCTTCCAAGTTTCAAGATACTGTAACTTGACAGAGCAATTCAAGTTAATGTGTGGTATTCCATTCAGTTCATCATTTCCAGCTCCCAGAAACTTACTTTTCAGGGGACTCTAGCCTTGAAAGTTCTCTTTAATACCTGAATGTTAATATCATAGTTCCCTTAGAGGCTGTTCATCATAATACAGGATTCTTGGGTACTTAAAACCATTAAGACCCAACAAATGATTTGTCTCATTGCTCAATTTCAAGAATCGAAGAAGAGGGGCCCTCCAATTCCAATATGTTTACAGAATAAGGCCTTTACCAATTTGTAAGATAAATATGTAAATTAACAAATCTTTTGGAAGATTAAAATAAAAACCTTTCTTCGGTTCTAAATTTTCCAGGAACTCCACAGTTACGAACATTAAATTCAAATCAATTCAACAATCATTTAAACACCTCACCTATCAGCCTTTACCCAATCATGTTACCATGATGACATTATTGTGTTCCAATCAATCGTGAGGTGTGTCTCCAGTAATCTGTCACTAATAAAGGTTGAAGCACTGAAGTTTGCAAATTATTTACTTTTTTCAGAAACTTAAACCGATTCAAAGCTATCTCTATAATAACCATTCCCACTCACCTGCTTTTTAATACATGTTGCTGAATGGGCCGGAAAGAAGACAGTAAGGGCAGCAATGTGGACAATCCTGTAGGAGGTGTCTGGCTTGTGGACAATATCTGCCATTTGTCCTGTGCTGTACAAATGGTTTTAAACTTGTAGACAAAAGGAAAGAATCAATGTGGAAAGAGGAAAAAGGAGGAGGAGGAGGAAATAGAGGGGGATTGAGGGAGTGGAGAAGGAAGGGAAGAAAAACAACTTGAGGAACGAGAAAAGAGGAGAGCCCAAAGGAAACAAAGAAAGAATGATCAGGAAACCCAAGAGAGTGGCTTAATGGAGACCAAGGGAGCAAAGTCTCGAGAAAGGGGGTGAAGTGGGCAGTGTCAATTGCTCCTGAGAAATTAAGTAATACTGGTGATGGGAGGCAATTAAATGTCCCTGGAAACCTCAGTAGGAGAGGAGGCTGACATTAGAACCTGAACTGAAGAGTTAAAGGAGAAGAAATAAAGCATCTACAGCCTCTTCCTTATTGAAGCTTGGCCTTACAGAGAAAGAGCAAGATAGGATGGTAGCTAGAGAGAACGCCAAGTAGAGACAGGCATTCTTAAGGATTGGAGAGACCTGAGGATGTGTATAGGCTCCAAACAATGAAGAGGGATAAGTTGAAAGGATCATATAGGGAGGGAATAATCGATAATAAGGTTCTATTTCCAGAAAGGACAGAATGAAATAGGATCATAAACAAGGATTGGTCTTGAACAGAAAAAGTCACACTTTTCCCTCATAAACTGGAGGAGAGGAGGTCACAGTGAGTAGCATTTAGAGGTCAACTTGTGGACAAAAAGCCAAGGCACTCGCACCCTACAGCCTGCTTTCTCAATACAGGAGGGGCACAGTCATCAGCCAGGAGGGAAGGGGCCAGGAAGGAACATGGATGGCTATTCTAGAAAGTAGAAGAGAGGGATGAACAGAAACAGGTGAAATTACTGCTGGGGAGTTGGGGCAGGGGGCAGACTCCTGAGGCCCTGACTGAGAGAGGAGAGCCAGAAAGAAAAGAGAAAAGAATCACAGATACAATCATAGGGAATGTACACGTTTTCCAGAAGAAAGGAAGGAGGTATCGACAAAGACGTCCAAGAGAGAATGGACATAGTAGTGGGAGTAAAACTACTCTATTGCTGTAGAAACTATGGTAAGGAACACTCAAAAGAAAGACCAAATGGGGAAAAGATGGAGTTGATCCAAAGAATCCAAACTGCAAAGAGCTTTGGATGATAAATAGAAAAATCCACTAGATTTGGCAACAAGAAAGTTATCAGTACTATCTTCTTTTTTTTTAACATATAATGTATTATTTGTTTCAGAGGTACAGGTCTGTGATTCATCAGTCTTGCACAATTCTCACCATACCACATACCCCCCAACAATGTCCATCACTCAGCCACCCCATCCCTCCCACCCCCCACCACTCCAGCAACCCTCAGTTTGTTTCCTGAGATTAAGGGTCTCTTATGGTTTGTCTCCCTCTCTGGTTTTGTTTTGTTTCATTTTTTCCTCCCTTCCCCTATGCTCTTCTGTCTTGTTTCTCAAATTCCTCATATCAGTGAGATCATATGATACTTGTCTTTCTCTGATTTACTTATTTCACTTAGCATAATACCCTCTAAATTGGAGGCGGAGATGAACCATGAGAGACTATGGACTCTGAGAAACAAACTGAGGGTTTTAGATGGGAGGGAGGTGGGGGGATGGGTTAGCCTGGTGATGGGTATTAAGGAGGGCATGTATTGCATGGAGCACTGGGTGTTATATGCAAACAATGAATCATGGATCACTACATCAAAAACTAATGATGTAATGTATGGTGACTAACAATAAAATAAAAAAAAAGAAAGTTATTAATAACAAAGAGCTTTTCTATAATGGTAAAGATTAAACCCAATTTCATGGAGTAATAGTGAAGAGTTGAGGACAGGGGTGCCTGGGTGGCTCAGTTGTTAAGCGTCTGCCTTCAGCTTGGGTCACGATCCCAGAGTCCTGGGATCGAGCCCCACGTGGGGCTCCCTGCTCCGCAGGAAGCCTGCTTCTCCCTCTCCCACTGCCCCTGCTTGTGTTCCCTCTCTCACTGAGTCTCTCTCTGTCAAATAAATAAATAAAATCTTAAAAAAAAAGAGTTAACAGCTATGGGAACACTTTTATCTTTCAAGAATTTTAAAAATTAACAAAGTGTGAGACATAACAGTTTGAGGAGATGGTAGTGTTTGGGGTATTTTTTTATATGAGAGAAAACTGAACAGGTGTGTGTGTGTGTGTGTGTGTGTGTGTGTGTGTGTGTGTGTGTGTGTGTGTGTGTGTGTGTGTGTTGGGTGCTACAGTAACTCAACAACTCCACTACCTTATAGGATTATTATAGGAATTAAATGAAAGCATATTATGAACTGAAAAGTACCATACAAATATTAGGTGTTATATTTTTCATTATACAGAAATTCTAACTTTTGGAATGTAAAAAAATACTTATGTTTCTTGCCATTCAACATTCCATTCCTGTTTTATATGAATGTAGTCATGAATCAATGAATTTTATCTTTAGGGTTCTCTCCTTGTAGCTACTAGAATTCTTGACAGCTCTGTAAGATGAAATCCCCAGACAACTGTTGAAACCAACAGTTGCCATCTCAGAAGTTGAACAGAGAAAAATGGGAAATTATGTTAAGCTGATTTCTGTGGTCCTCATATACCTGCAGGTTACAGGGACAAAATACTGACTCTGGGGATTAGCTTGATTTTTCTTTCTGCTTTGGGATCTGTTGTTAATTTAATGAAACACATATTTCTGCTGGGCAAGACCCAGGTAAGGCTTAGGTCAAGTTATAAACCCAAGCCTTTTATCACACTCTGATTGCAGGAAAAACCTGCAAAAATGTCATCATCAGGAAAAAAAATTATGTGTTTTGCTTTAGGGTCTTCGGCTTGAGGTTTTCTTCATATTTTAAAAACCACTAAGGAGCTAAAAAGTTTATAGCTAATGGATAGTAATTAAATTGTGTATAGGCAAAACTAAATAAAATCCATTAAGTAGTGAGATTGCATTACACTCTATGATTTTGTCCAAATATTTTTGTGAGTGCAGATTCTCAAAGTCTTGATATGAAATCAATGGAACAATCTTCCTGTTCTGTTGCTGTTTTATATATTTGGGAGCGGGTAATCGAACCTATCTGAATCTCAATTTCTTCATATATAAAATTGAGATAATAAGAATTATCTTGTAAATCTGAACATTCACACCCTTGTTGGACAAGGGTAGGCAATGGACATTTCACCCTTGTCTTCATAGAGTTTCGGTTATTTAAAAGGCAGTATTATTGAGATAGCATTTTATCTCTTACTCATTGGAAAACTTTGGCACTCAGATTTTAGCTATGGGTTTGAAACAGAGCATTTGTGTAAAAACTAATTACAGGCCTGGCCATGAAAATATAAGATGGGACATACAACAGACCCTTAATGTTGGTTACATTAAGGAAAATTGGGGGCAAGATGGAAGTTGAAAGATTTGAATGTTATTTTAATACAAGCCTTCACCCTGAAAATACATTGTGTTTTATAAACTTTGGAAGGGTTTTTTTTTCCTAAATATTTTCAAATTAATTTAAACAGCCCATGTCTCTTTACGCCTTTTAGTACAAATTAACATATGGCTTAATAAATCTGCATTTTAGGAACCATAAATAAACATAACTTTATGGAAACCCATATTAGTTTAAGTGAGACAGCTTCAAATTAGAAGATTTACATAAACCTATAAAATGTAATATTTGGCTACCCCATATTTTCTCACATCTACTGAATATCTTGGGCCATCACCAAAAAGTCTACTCGGAGTGAAACGATGCTTAGTAAGGAACAAGGACAATCTTTTAGGCCGATCTTACATAAGAAGCACATTGGCAGCAAATCTTCCCAGCGATCCTTGTCATATGCTGTTGTCTGCCGAAGATGTGAACTGTGCAGTGAGCTCTTGAAAGAGCAATGAGTCACAGGCAATACCTGCCACATGCATTATGCTCAAGGTAAATGCATGTCATGAGAAAAAGCCACGGAGACCTAAAATAGTCTGAGCCTGTCACTTAGTACCCAAAATAATTACTCAAGAAATAGCTCTTTCTAAGGGGACAAATTACCCCATCAACATAAAATGACACTCTTGTGAAATTGTTGGATAATGTCTTTAAAAAAAAAATGTCCTGGTGATCACCTTGACATGAAAATTATCAATTAAAATCACAGCAGCAGAAAGAGGTCAAGAATTGTTTTTCTTAAAATCTCTTCTCAGTTCCAGTCTAGGCTTGAAGTCACTCCCACGGAAGCACCACAGTAGGAACTGGTCAAGAGAATCCATAGGAATCAACTGCCAGGTAAACCAAAAAGCAAGCGCCTTAGAAAGGCCAGAAAGACTGCAGGGTTTCTGTGGGAAGAAAGCAGGAAAAGAAGCCCCACAGTCCAGGTTCTCAATGCACATGCCTGCTGAAGAGACATGTCTTGTAACGGAGCACATGACAGGGACAGCTGAACACAAAACTTGAAACATAGGTCAGGATTAATTAAAGCTGAGGTTTGCCAGGTATATGAGTTTCCTAGAGCTGCCATAACAAATTACCACAAACTGGTTTAAAACAGCAGAAATGTATTACATCACAGAAGCAACCTGGCCATCCATTACCACTATGATCTGGGACCTTGTGGCACAATGTGAGGAATTAGAATGTTAAAAACTCAAAGTAACCTTCAAAATCACCAAACCCAACTGCCTTACTTTATAGAGGATTAACAGATCTTTTGAAAGCAGCACTTTACAGCCAACTATAATTTTGAGACTGAGGGGACAAGCAGTTGTGAAGACTGAGCAGACTGTTACTTTTTTTTATTTTAATTTTTAATTTTTTTTAAAGTAGGGTCCATGCCCAGCGTGGATCCCAAGGCAGGGCTTGAAGTCCCAACCCTGAGATCAAGACCTGAGCTAAAATCAAGAGTCAGACATTTAACGGAATGAGCTACCCAGGTGCCCAGGGGCAGTAAACTGTTACTAATAAAAAGCACTAAGTAGTAAAAATTATTCACTTTTCTTATACACAAGGATAGATTAAAGGCTGTGCCCATAATCGTCTCACCCATATTCACTTGCATTTCTTGGGTAGGAGAGAAGTGGAGGAAGAAGGTACGGATACAGCTAGAGGCTCTAGTTGTCCATAACCCACAACCCATCTTATCTCTGCCTCCAAAAATGTATGTTGAACAGGAGAATGTCATTCAGATGTATACCCCAGTACAAAGAAGGTTGAAGACCTCCATTCTATACAACTATTTTGCCAGGCAAATATTGTACGATACACCTGTGTACTTCCCGGTTTCTAGACACACACATAATTGCAGTAGAGGGTTTCAAGGGCAGTTTTATCCCACCGTTTTAGCTGTCTTTATATGTTGTTTTGAGAGAAATATCAAATGGCAGGGTAGCAAAGTAGAGTCCTCAAACCAGGATGCTTAGCCAGGGCAGGCTGCAATGGAGAGCACAGAAAATGTGTAAGAGGCAGAATCAAAGGAAAATCTTTCCCATGCACTACTGAAGACCTATCTAGACACAAAATTATTGCCCTCAGTCCTCTCCCTTCCAGCCGAAGGAAAAGAAAGAAGTATGAGTTAGAAAGATAAGGAGGAAGAGAGGACAAGACAGACACAAGTCTGTATCCGATGCCTACTTTAGACCAAGAAACTTGCTAGAGATGGAAGATAAATCTCTTTGCATCTTCACATTCTAAAGCATTAGGTGTTATCCTCATTTCACAAATGAGGAAAGTGAGGATCATTGTATCTGGATACTTTGCCCATTGTCACAATGCCTGTCCCTGATGCAACTACGATGAAATCTAGAAATCCCTGATCCGAGGCAGCTCTTCCCAAGAAGAAAAGGGAAAACGAAGAAGGCCAAAGTCTTCCTTTCAGATTGTTTCTTAGAAACAGAAAATTCACATGCTTTTGGATATAAACATTTTCTTGAGAGCAAAAAATAGATGAAAAAATGTGATTTGGATACTGCTTTTGATGAATGTCTTAAATCTCTATATAAGAAGCCAACAGTATAGAAAAATGAAAACTATCTTTAGGTTAGTTTAATGGGGGGTAGGAGGATGAAAAACAATGTGGGGCTTCAAGACTAAATAATTTTAAAGTAGCAGAACATAACCAGGTAAGAGACACATTATTTTCACACTTCATTTTTAATTCATCTTAAAATCAAGGTTACAGAGCCCTGATCTCAGCTGGATATAGACTAAGCTTTCAATAGGGCAGGATCGTGATGTTGTATCTTCTACACAGCACGGGCGCATAGTGAGTGCTTGTCCATTTCCAAGTCCAGGATCCACAGTATTTTGCCACAGCATTATCCCCAAAGGAGAGAAGATGGCTTGGAGGATCACTATAGGTTCAATCTGCAATGCACGGACAACCATAAATAGAAAAGAAAAACAATCCCATCTGTTATATTTGCCTTTGAGTGGGTCATCTGATTGGAGATGGATAAATTTGTAGGTACAGTCTGAGTTTATTGGGTATGATGAAATCTTCCTAAATAAAGCCATTTTTTCTGTTGTGACAGTTGTCATAAATACCTGATTAGAAAGTAAGTCTTTTCAAAGTTGGCTTTCTTCAATGGAGTAGCTTATTAAGGGTATTCTGAATATTACTTCATGTCATAAATCTTAACCAATGGTTGATGCTGATAATTTGCTTAATGTCGATTTTTCTAAAAGGCCTAAATTGTGAATCCAATCAATCTCATCAATCCCCTGACTCTAGACCTGACCGTAATAAACTTACCCATAACGGATGACTAACATGTTCCTAGGCCTGTACACCAATAACACGTTCAGCGTTTCCTTGCCTTCTCTATCATGAAGTTATTTCTCACCTAAACTCATGCAAAGTGGCAAATCATCTCCTTTGTCTTCAGTTAATTTCCACCTCAATGGCCACTTCCATTCTATAGTTACCTATGCATTCATTGTTAATCCTGGATTTCAGGCTTCTATTTTAAACTGTCTAGTGGATATATCTACAAGGTAGTCCCATAAGCATCTCGCAAGCCATATAGCAGGGTGATTACAAGCACATTCCTTAGAGCCAGATCCACCTGGATTTGGGTCCCAGCTCTGTTTATTGCTTGTAATGAGACTTCAGTTGCTGACCCTTCTCAAAGCTTCCGTTCCCACATCTATAGGATGGGAACAATATGGCATCTACTTCATTAGGTTGTGAGAATTTATAAAATATGCTCCATAAATAAGCATTATAAAATATAAAACTGCACTCATTATCTCCACTTACAAGTCTGTGTCTCTCACGCAGTCCCATCCTCCTAAATTTGTTTCTTTCCATGTCTATTATATCCTATAGGTCACTTAGTTCCATTCATTTCTGTCCTTCTATCTTCTTTTTCTTTTTAAGATTTATTTATTTATTTGAGAGAGGTGGGGAGAGGGGCAGAGAGAGAGGAAGAGAAGCAGACTCCCTGCTGAGCATGGCACCCACCTCAGGCCTCAATCCCATGACCCTGAGATAGTGACCTGAGCCAAAATCAAGAGTCAGATGCTCAACAAACTGAGCCACCCCAGTGCCCCTTTTTTTTCTTTTAAAGACTTTATTTTGCAGGGTACCTGGGTGGCTCAGTTGGTTAAGCATCTGCCTTTAGCTCAGGTCATGATCCCAGATCCTGGGATGGAGATTTGAACCCCCATGGGCTCCTTGGTCCACAGGGAACCTGCTTCTTCCTCTCCCTCTGCCACTCCCCCTGCTTGTGCTCTCTCAAGTTCTCTCTATTAAATATATAAATAAAATCTTTTTAAAAAAGGCCTTTATTTTTCTAGATCAATTTTAGATGCTCAGCAAAATCAAGAGGGAAGTATAGAGATTTCCCATATACTCCCTGAACCCACACACGCACAGCCTGCCCCATTATCGACAATCCCAGAAAGGTCCATTTGTTACAATTGGTGAACCTATATTGACATACCATAATCACTCAAGTCCATAGTTTACATTAGGGTTCACTCTTGTTGCTGTACATTCTGTGTTTGAACAAATGTATAATGACATGTATCCATCATTACAGTATCATATAGAATATTTTCACTGCCCTAAAAACCCTCTGTGCCTCACCTATTTATCACTTCCCCTAGGAACCCTTGATCTTTTTTACTGTCTCCATAGTTTTGTCTTTTCCAGAATGTCATAAGTTGGACTTATACAGTATGTGGCCTTTTCAGATTGTCATCTTTCCCTTAGTAATATGCATTTAAGTTTCCTCCATATCTTTTTGTGGACTGATAGCTCATTTCTCTTTCATGCTGAATAATATTCCATTGTCTGGATGTACCACAGTTTATCTATCCATTTACTATTGAAGGACATCTTGGTTACTTCCAAGTTTTAGGTGCTACCACCATCCATGTGCAGGTGTGGACATGTTTTCATCCCCTTTGAGTAAATACCAAGGAATGTGACTGGTGGACCATATAGTAAGAGTATGCTTAGATTTGTAAGAAACTGTCCAAATTGTCTTCCAAAGTGGTTGTACCAGCAATGAAGGAGAGTTTCTGTTGCTCCACATCCCCCCTTAGCACTGGGTATTGTCAGTGTTCTAGATTTTGGCCATTCTAATAGATGTGTACGGGTACCTCAGTGCTCCCTTAATTTGTATTTCCCTGATGACATGTGACATGGAGCATCTTTTCATATGCATTGGCCATCTGTATATCATCTTTGGCTTATTTTTTATGGGGTGTTTTATTATTGTTCAGCTTTAAGGGTTCTTTGTATATTTTGGATAACAGTTCTTTATCAAACATGTCTTTTACAAATATTTTCTCCCAGTCTGTGATTGTCTTCTCGTTCTGTTGATTTTCTTCTTTTTTTAGAATATAGAAAAATAATTATATGAAATTACAATTTTTTTCTGAAATAAATTTTACCAGTTGAATAGTGTAACAGAGGAAAGACCTATTTATAATAAAGTTGAAACAGAAAACAGGATATATTCTCTAAGGGTTTAATCTCTGTAATTGAAGGCTCAACTATAACAAAGTAAAAAAAAACCTAAGGATTTTATTTCATTTCAGTTATAAGAAATATTATCATAATTTTTTAATACCTTGAGAAACATTCTAATGCCCTAAACATGGCCAGTGCCAAATTGTATCATGCATCATATGGCCTTGGAAGGGGTACTTAGATAAAGTGTTCTATGTAAATAACAGCATTGGGAAAACAAAACCAAACCATGGGAAAGAGATAAAGAACAACCTGTACCTTTGCTCTGCTCACCTAAGAAGGTCTGTAGCAAAGTGGCTAAGGCATCCATCCATTCTAGGGCCAGTCCTGGCTTAGCCTCAAAGCAGAACAAGTTACTTTGTCTCTGTGCCTTGGCTTCCCCATCTATAAAATAAGGACTCTAATAGTAATAAGGGTTGTTTCAAGGATGAAGTTAATAGGTAGAAAGCACTTAGAAGAGTTCCTGGCACATAGTAAACAGTTAATATTAGCAATTATTTTTATAGTGCTGTTTGTGAGGATCAAATGAGACATCTGTAATCTTTGAAAGCTATACAAATTGATGTTTTATGTCAAGAATAAAGAAGAAAGTGATATTTTCTTTAAATCAGATTATTTGGTACTTGACAAGAATTTATGGGGCTCTTCTAACTTATTTGCTTGAGCTTAAACTCAGCTGTAAAAATAAACACTGCTTTTTGAAATTCATGGAACAGCATTTTTTAAATGTTTTATATCACTTAGCACATTATATTAGTCACGATTTGTGTAGACTCATTATTTTGGAATCTTGCAGTCTTTTCTAAATGTTCTCTAAATTCACCATATTTGAGTTAAAAAACAAATCACATTAGACTGGTAACAAGAATCCAGGGTTCAAATTCCAGTCGGCTATGAACAAACTTAATGTCTTTAGGCAAATCATCGAGCTTTTCAAAGCCTCAGTCTCCTTACACATAAAATTACCAGGTAGGAGCAGATAATCTCTAAGGTCATATCCAATTATAAAATTCCATGAGTTGTAGGTTAGGATAAACATCACTATCTTTGTTTTTTGTTGGGATAGATTTTAAAGGACTTGCCTTGTCATACATTTGGAATTTTAAACAAGCAAAAATACCATTCTCCTGGCTCTCAGACTAGAACTTACAGTGCAGCGAATCTCAAACTTTTCAAATCAAAATGCCATAGAATTTTGATTCATAGAATTTTGATTCTCTACTATGTAAAAATATTGAAAATAAAGACTGAAGAAAAACAAACTCTACCATTCTTAGCAACCTGATACCACCTGAAAATACTTTTCAGTTTTAATCTCTCTCAGGCAAAATAATAGCTCTACTAACTTAATGGAAGCAAAAATCAAAAACATTTCCAAAAGTAGAGAAAGCCAAGTCCTCCTTTTTATATAGCCTAAGACCAACAAACTACTTGGGTTGCTTCCCTGCACTGGTCTCAGTACTGCCCAATTTTAAGAAAACTGCAGTGACCAGCAGTACCTGACATCCCTTGTGCCTGACTAGTGTACTAACATGGCAAAGGACAGCAGGAGGGACAGGAGGTTAGCAGGTAAAAGAAAGAAACATAAAGCATTTTAAAGTCTACTATTTTCTTATCGATTATATTAATATCAGACAAAATAGACTTCAAGACAAGAAATATTACCAGAGATAAAGAGGGATACTCCATAATGTTAAAAAGTCAACTCATTAAGAATATATGGTAATCTTAAATGCATAAGCACCTAATGACAGAGCTTCAAAATATGTGAAGCAAACACTGAAGGGGAAAAGAGACAAATCTAGAGACAGAGATGGAATATACATTTTTTTCCCTTTCAGTCATTATATTAATGTATCAAATAGAGAAAAATCAATAAGGATAGTGATTTAACCAACACTAAAAACCAAGTTGATGTACTTGATATTTATAAAGCACAACCAAAAACTACATAAAATACTTTTTCTTCAAATGCACATGGAACAAATATCTAGAAGGACCATGGTAGGGCATAAATCAAATCTCAAAATTTTTCAAAGAACTTAATTATACAGGGTACTTCTCTGACTCCAACAGAATTAAATTATAAATCAGTTATCAATAGATATATGAAAAAACCCTAGCATCTGGAAATTAACAAACCTATTTCTAAATAATCCATAAGTCAAAAAGCAATTTAAATGTAAGTTAGAAAATATCTCAAGCAAAATGCTAAAGAAGTCAAAATTTGTGGGATGTAGCTAAAATTGTGCTTTGAGGGTAATTTCTAGCTCTATATTAAAAAAGAAGAAACATTTTATTTTTTTTTAAGATTTTATTTATTTATTTGACAGAGAGGCACAGCAAGAGAGGGAACACAAACAGGGGGAGTGGGAGAGGGAGAAGCAGGCTTCCCGAGGAGCAGGGGGCCTGATGCGGGGCTCAATCCCAGGACCCTGATAGACGCTTAACGACTGAGTCACCCAGGTGCCCCAAGAAACGTTTTAAAATAATGACCTACGCTTCTACGTGAAGAAGCTGGAAAAAGATGAACTAATTAAACTCAAATTAATTAAAAGAAAGAAAACATTAAAAAATGGAAAACAATGGCTCAGTCGGTTAAGCGTCTGCCTTCGGCTGGGGTCATGATTCCAGGGTCATGGGATGAAGTCGCACATCAGGCTCCATGCTCAACGGGGAGTCTGCTTCTCCCTCTCCCTCTGCTCCTCCCCAACTCATGCTCTCGCTCTCTCTCTCTCTCTCATTCACTCTCTCTCAAATAAATAAAATATTTTTTTTAAAAAAGGCAATAGATAAAAAAGCCAAAAGTTAAATCTTTGAAAAGATTTTTTTAGTGATAAACTCTTTCAAGACTGATCAAGAAAAAAAAAAAGAAGAAGAAAGAAAAGTCACAAATTACCAGTATCAGGAATGGAAGAAAGACATTATAGACCTTAAGAAAATAAGGGAGGATCATGAAAAGCTTTATGTCAATAAATTTTCCATCTTAGATGAAATGGGAAAAGTCCATTGAAAACAAATATGAAAACTGACACAAGAAGTAAAAAAAATCTGGACATTCCTATAACTGTTAAAGATATTTAACTTCATGTGAACCTTTTTTTTTTTAAAGATTTTATTTATTTATTTGACAGAAAGATGCACAGTGAGAGAAAGAACACAAGCAGGGGGAGTGGGAGAGGGAGAAGCAGGCTTCCTGCAGAGCAGGGAGCCTGATGCGGGGCTCAATCCCACCTGGGATCATGACCTGAGCTAAAGGCAGATGCTTAACGACTAAGCCACCCAGGTGCCTGTTTATGTGAACGTTTAAACTTTCCCACAAAGATACCTCAAGGGTTAGGTAGTTTCATTAGTGACTTCTAACAAACATTTAAGGCAGAACTAATACTAATTCTATGCAAACTCAAAAAATAAAGAAGGAAACTTCCCAATGTATTTTATGAGGCCAGGATAAACTCAATAGTAAAACCTGACAAGAACATTTCAAGAAAAGTACATACCAATAACTCTACTGAATATAAATGCAAAAATTCTTGACAAAATATTAGTAAATCAAATCTAGTACTATATAAAGAATATAACATATCATGACCAATAGACTCTTTCCTGTGAATACAAGATTAGCCATTCAGTGTAATTTAGTATAATGGTCTCTCATTAAAAGCATAAGATATGACAAAATTCAAATCTATAAATTTGGAGAACTGGGAATAGAAAGGGAATATCTTAAATCTAATTAAAAAATCATAAAAGAAACTATGGTTTTCTTTCCTCTGCTCTCACCAACACTTCTGACACCAAATGTATGGGGTTTTCCCCCACACCAACCCATCTGATACCCGCTAAGTGTCCTACAATTCAATTCTGACACTGTCTACTTGGAGTTAGTGTTAAATCACACAAGTAAAGGTCTCACAGACTTTACCCATTTCAAATGCCAGATGCAACTCTGGAACTCCCGTCCCTATAACCGAGCAGCTATAAGCTAAAGTTTCCCATGACCTTCTCCTCGGGATCAATAATTTTCTGGAATGACTTACAGAATTCAGGGAAACACTTACATTTGCCAGTTTATATAATAAAGGATATGATAAAGGATACAGATGAAGAGGTACATAGGGTGAGGTCTAGAAGTGTCCTCAGTTTAAGGAGTTTCTGTCCCTGTGGAGTTAAGATGTACCGCCCTCTTACCACATGGATGTGCTCACCAACCCAGAGATTCTCCAAGTGCTGGACTTTAGAGATTTTTATGGAGGCTTCATCATGTAGGCATAATGAAGTATTAATTAAATCTCTAACTCCTATCCCCTCCTTGGAGGATGGGAGAGGAGGCTTAAAAGTTCCAAGCTACTAATCATAGCTTGGTCTTTCTGGTGACCAGTCCCCATCCTTAAAGTTATCTAGATAATTATCCAGATGACAATGAGCCCACCAATCCTCACCTCATTAGAACAAAAGAGTCTCCTATCACTCCAGAAATTCCAAGGGATTTAGGAACTCAGTGTCAGGAACTAAGAAAGACCAAATATTAGAACACAAGATGCTCTTAGCAACCCCATCACTCAGGAGATTACAAGGGTTCTAAAAGTTCTGTGAGGGGATTTGGTGGCAAATTATATAATAATATACATCTTATTACTTACCAGGACATCTATAAAAAAACACAGCCAACATTATACTTAGCAGTGAAAGACTAACATATTTCTCCTAAGATTAGAAACAATTTCTCCTAGAATGTCTCTTCTATTTAAGTTTGAACTGGAAATCTTAGCCAGTGAAATGAGGCAAAAAAAATTTTTAAAAAACAACATAAATATTTAAAAGAAAATTTTAAATTGTCCTTATTTGTTGATGACTTGATTTTGTACATAGAAAATCCTAAGAAAGCTATAAAGAAACAAAAATAGATGATTTTACAAGGTTTCAGTTTACAAGGTCCATGTAACAAAATTAAAGTACTTATACTACTTGATTTCAAGGTTTACTATAAGCCACAGTAACCAAGATGGTTTAATATTAGTGTACAAATATTCACTAGATGGGTGGAATAAAATAGAGTCTAAAAATAGATCTATTCTAGATGGAAAATTGATTGTTGACAAAGGTATTAATGCAATTGAGTGGGGCAGGAAAATGTCTTTTCAACATATGGTGCTGAAAAAGATGTGTATCCATATGGGAAAGAACAGTCTGAACTTCTATCTTACACCATACAAAAAGTTAGAGATTGAGCATAAAACTTAAAACTATAAAGCCCCATAAGAAAATTTCAGAGACTATCTTTATGACCTTGGGATAGGCAAAGATTTTGTAGACAAGACAAAAAGAAAAGTGCTAATCATAAATGAAAAATAATCAAGTGAACTTCATCAAAATTAAAAACTTTTGCTCATCAGCAATACTTTAAGAAAATGAATAAACAATCCAGAAACTGAGAAATATTTGTTACACATATCTGATAAAGGACTGGTATCCAGAATATATCAACTACTACTATAAATCAACAATAAATACAATACAATTTTTTAAATAGGCAAAACTTGAAAATATACTTAAAAAAAGAAACACAAAGGGCGCCTGGTTGACTCAGTTAAGCGTCTGCCTTCAGCTTGGGTCATGATCCTAGTGCCCTGGGATCGAGCCCCACATCAGGCTCCCTGTTCAGAGGGGAGCCTGCTTCTCCCTCTGCCGCTCCTCCTGCTTGTGCTCACTCTTGCTCTCTCTCTCTCTCTAATAAAGAAATATCTTTAAAAAAGAAAGAAAGAAAGAAAGAAAGAAAGAAAGAAAGAAAGAAAGAAAGAAAGAAAGAAAGAAAGAAAGAAAGGAAGGAAGGAAGGAAGGAAGAAAGAAAGAAAGAAAAAGAAAACAGAAGGCACATAAATGACCAAGAAGCAAGTGAAGAATGCTCAAATGAAGGGGGGTAAATCAGAGGGGGAGATGAACAATGAGAGACTATGGACTCCAGGAAACAAACTGAGGGTTCTAGAAGGGGGGGGATGGGTTAGCCTGGTGATGGGTATTAAGGAAGGCATGAATTGCATGGAGCACTGGGTATTATATACGATGAATCATGGAACATTACTCAAAAACTAATGATGTACTGTATGGCGACTAACATAACATAATAAAAAAAAATTTTTTAATAAAAATAAAATAAATAAAACAATTTATAATCAAAATTTAAAAAAATGCTCAACATCATTAGTCATCAGGGAAATTCAAATTAAAGCCACAAGATACTACTATATACCACTCAAATAACTAAAGTTTAAAAACTTAAAATATGAATATTGGCACACATATGAAACAATTGGAAATCTCATATTACTGGTAGGAGAGAAAAATGCAGCAACCACTCCAGAAAATTTTAGTTCCTTATAAGTGATACATATCCCTACTCTATGACCCAAGAATTCTACTCCTAGGCAAAAAAAATACTTTTTTTTATAAGAACGTTCATTGCAGCTTTATTCATAGTAACCCAAAACTGGAAACTAAAATGTCCATCAATAAAAGAATGGTCAAACTGTGATACAATCATAAAATGGAAAGCTGCAAGGTAATAAAAAAGAATGAACTGCTGATATCCGTATCAATGTGAATCTCAAATTTCAAAAACATTTTGTTGAGAAAAGAATCTAGATGCAAGAGGGTATTCTATTTATAGAAGTTTCAAGAATAGACTAAACTATGGTAACAGAGATCAGAACAATTCTGGGGGGAGAGGAGGAGAGGGAGGAGACTGACTGCAAAGGCACGTAAAGCAATTTCACAAGTTGTGGAAAGGTTCTAAATCTTTATTGGGATGTTGGTCACATTGGTAGATACATTGTCAAAACTATCAAAATGTATAGTTAAGATCTGTGCACTTTATACATTAACAAATAAAAATCTAGCATCTTCAAATACCTTAATCTATGTTAAATATAAAGTAGGTATGCCCTGCTTTTAAGAAAAAAATTACAAAATAGCTAAATTATGATTAGTCAGAATGCAAGATGATTTTTGTTCTGGATACTTGCTTGGGAGTTCCTCTAAATAATAAGATCCTTTACTACACTGAAAATGATGAGATTTGCAAATACATAGTTTAAAATAGCTTTCTAGGAACATATATGCTGCATAGAGATATCTCAGTCATCTTGGTTCCAAAGAATCTCTCAGGCATTTGACTTAATAGTCCCAGAAGTACAGGTAACTTGAGTTCATTTTCCATAGAAATAGTCCTCATAGTAGGCATGTCACAACTGTGAGCTACCCACGTGTGTGCCCTGAAAACACAGGAAAAACACATGTTTGGGGGGATTAAAAAAGCTGTAAGAAGCTTTTGCACTTACAAATCAATCTAGCTACATATGACATTTTCCTGCATGGGCAAGCATCTTCAGTTTTATCTTGACATATCTACTGTTATCTTTCTAAAAGCTGATTTTGCACATGAAAAATTGCCATTTCACATACAGCAAAACACTTAAAATCTCCCTCACACGTACAAAAAAAAGTCATATGGTCTCTGGAAAATTGGTTATATTTTTATCTATTACTGAGAACTGGTTAAAATTAAGTTATATAAGTTTATATAAGCCTAACATACTATCTTATTAACTAGCTATTGGTAATATGATCTACATATGATCTATAGGATAACCACTTGCTTCCTCAATGACCTCACTATGTAAAGTCTAATCATATCATAATTTACATAGAAATAGAATTCAGAGGGTCAGAAAGATGTGGTCAGAACTGTGCTGCTTGGAATAATGCCTTTTCTCCTCAGTAACAGACACCAATCCAATCCTACCAATGGCTTCCCCTTCCACAAATCAGTGAGCTAAGAGGCACTTCTTGGATTCACTACAACTTATCACCGCCATGGCCAATGACAGAGCTTGTGGCCAGGGTTGGACAAAAAGGAAAAAGAAACCAGTAGATCCATGAATGGGCAGGTCACGCTGGGCTGGGTTTGGTCAAACAGAAAGATTTGCGGTACCACTCTCAGCAACAACTTGATCATTTGTGCCATACTTAGCTAATACTGAAGGTGTGACAGAGGAAGAGATTTAGCCTCATTGAACTGGGACACTACGTTGAAAAATTACTCTTCGTTAATTGGGAAGATCTGGTAATACCTAATCAATTTGGAGCCATGTCCAACTTAGATACTAAAGAACCTGGGGGGTGCTTTGTAGAAAATTTCACTATTAAAAGCAGTAACACCTATTTTGCCTAAACTCTAAAAAAAGAAGTTATGGAACATTTAGTCCTAGTATAGAGTGGGCTATTAATATATATTTGTTGAATGAATGAACAAATGAATGAATGGATGGATGAATGAATGAATGGTATAGGGCTCTAGTATATTGCTGAGCAACTCCACTATTTATGCATAAAGTTAAGCATTACTTATTGGTTTCATTTGAATAGGTATATTTACATTAAATAATAAAATAGCTTATCTTCAAGTATCCACCCAGAGCTGGTGGAGTGGGGATACTTTTTTGAAAATATTATACTGTTATACCTACCTTATGGCTCCCCACCCAGTAAGATCAAGAGCCTTTAACACGTTTTCTTTGTTTAAAGAACAAAGAAGTTATTGTTTGGTTTCAAGTGGCAAATTATATTTGTTAGTTCCATTTTTAATTTTGATCCCCAGGTTTTGTTAAGAAGGAATGGAAATTTGCCAACTCCAAAGGCTTTCCTTGAAATACTAAGAACTAGAGCCTGAAAGATAATGCAGAGAGATGAAGCTAGAAAGAATTCAGGATAGGATAGAACTCTCAATTCAAAGGAAGGAGGAAAAAAAACCTTTTAGTCCCTGCGGGAGCTGGGGATGAGAGGAGATAGTGAGAGAAAAAATGAAGGAGTTCAGACTCAGGCATCCTGGCTGTCCTCTAAGGGTCAAAACCCCAGGCAGGGATGCAAATGGGAATAGAAACACTCAAATAGGACTAGAGGAATCCAAGCATGGAGGGACTCATTCCTTATTTCTCAAAGGAATAACTTTTTAAAAATGCAAACTGCTTAAAGAAGATTAGCATTTTACATCATTTCACATGACACCGAGCTAATAGTGTAGGAATGGTGAGGGTGGTATTTCACCCCTACTATGTAGAGAGCAAGAAGATGGAAATCTGGGGTGTTCCAGGAAAATTGAAGCCAAGCAGCCTGGAGGTTAGGATGAATGGCCACAGTGAGCAGGGACTTCATGTCTAGAGGCTGTGGCAGGACCCAAATTCTTCAGGGGAAGATATAATAGTTTGATGCCCCAAACCAGGCAATTCCAGCCATACTTTTGTGACCACCACCTCAAGACATCCGGGCACAAGATATGACCAGCCACACCCACTGAGCATCAGAGAAGACCCAAGTGACAGCCTAAGTGCTATCCTGCCACCATGATAATCTACAATTTGTCCCTACATCCAGTCATACTGGGGAAGAAAAGAGGAGGGGAGGGAGTGAGACCCCATGACAGAGAGGAGACAGCTTCATAAGGAGTTTCAATTTTAAACTGATTGCATTTATTTCTAAAAGACACTATTTAAATTACCTTACTAGCAATTTTTAGTTCCCCTCCCACAACCCACACCCCTACCACATTAGCAGAAATAAAAGTTTGAAAGCTAGATAAATAAGTTATATAAAAATAATTTTAAGTCCCTTTGTGTGTCTGAGTTATATTAAAATAATAATGATAATTAATGATGGCTATCATTACGTACCAGGCACCATTCTAAGCTCACTACAGTTATTAATTCATGTGTTAATGACAACTATTCTATGAAGTAGGTACTATTCATATACCCATTCGACAAATGAGAAAATTGAAACACAGAATCACACAGCTATTAAGTGACAGGACCTGGACTCAGAGCAGGCAACCTGATATCAGAGTCAGGACTCTTAACTCCTCTGGTAAACTGCAGGTACGTGTGAGTAAATACGACTTTGCAAACTAGCAAGCAGCACAGCTGGGATTCAATTCAGGTGGCCTAGCTATAATCATAAGCTCTTTTCACCATACTATCGCTTTTTTCCTTTTCCCCTTCTTTGGATGAGAGAACCACTTTTCCTTTGGGTACCTGCACCTTTCCACAAGGATCCCCACCAAAACCAGCTGATGAGTGAACCTCTACTCACCTTAAAGAATAATTGGTTACAGGAGACAGCAAAAGACCCATGCCAGGCCAGTCAAAATCCTTCTCAGAAACTGAGACAGACTCTGGGAGACAGAGATGATCTCTCCTTTTCCGGGATTGTAGGTGCTCTGGTGGATGGTACTTATTTGTTTTAGTAACCAGCATATGAATCACCTTCTTATATGAGGAATCCACTACCTTGGCAGCAGATCAGAGAAGCCAAATGTACCAGATATTCACTTTTCCAGCCTCCCTTGCAGCTAAGGTGCCCGCATAACCGCCAAGCCAGAGCAATCAGACATACAGACTCCAGGTTTTGATTAGAAGTTAATGACCTAAAGAAGTGGAGACTGCACAAATCTATTTCTAGAGAGGAGGATACATGGCAACATCCACATCCCATTTCCAGAGAGGCTGCAGTTCTAGCAACAGCAGTTGAGGCTTGGTGTCCAGTGTTGCTGTCAACGATATGATGCCTGCCAGGGCGCTGCCCCAGGTCGGCGAAGCATGTCTGCAGGAAGACTGTGTTAGGGCTTCTGACAGGGAGCCTCCGGGACTTGCCCTCCAGCCCTCCTGGAAGTTCTGTGAGCTACTTGTTAAATCTCTTCTAGTAAGTTTCTACTACTTAAAATAGTCATTTAGTTTCTTGTGCTTAAAACTAGGAATCTGCTTTAGTTTTCTATTGCTGCTGTAATTAGTTACCACAAACGTTGTGGCTTAAGACAACACACAATTCTGGGGCACCTGGGTGGCTCAGTCAGTTGAGCAGCCAACTCTTGATTTCGGCTCCGGTCATGATCTCAGGTCCTGGGATCATCTGTGTCGGGCTCCCCACTCAGCAGGGAGTCTACTTGAGGACTCTTTCTCTCCTTCTGCCCCTTCCCCAGCTCATGTGCTCTCTCTCTCTCTCTCTCTCTCTAAAATAATAAATAAAATAAACCTTTAAAAACAAAAAGACAACACAAAATTCTATTATGCTTCTGGAAGTCAAAAGCCCTAAAATCATGACCGGCTCCGGTCATGATCTCAGGTCCTGGGATCATCTGTGTCAGGCTCCCCACTCAGCAGGGAGTCTACTTGAGGACTCTTTCTCTCCTTCTGCCCCTCCCCCAGCTCATGCTCTCTGTCTCTCTCTCTCTCTAAAATAATAAATAAAATAAACCTTTAAAAACAAAAAGACAACACAAAATTCTATTATGCTTCTGGAAGTCAAAAGCCCTAAAGTATCAGCAGGGTTGCATTCCTTTCTGAAGTCTCTAGAGAATAATCCATCTCCTTGCCTTTCTCAGCTTTTAGAGGCTTCTTTCTTCCATCTTTAAAGCCAGTAACATTGCAGTTCTCTGACTATTCTTCCCTTGTCCCATCTTCCTCTGATACTCCCTCCCTTCTACCTTCCTCTCCCACTTCTAAGAACACTTGTGATTATACTGGGTCCACAGGGAGAATCCAGGCTCTCCCTATTTTAAGGTCAGCTGATTAGCAACCTTCATTCCAACTGCATTAATTTTTCTTTGCCATGTAACTCAACACATTCACAAGTTCCAGGGATTAAAATATGGACATCTTTGGAGGCATTGTTCTGCCTATCACAGAATATAAATGACACAGATATCTCTATCAGGTATGCTTACAGGAGACAGATGCTTAAGGAAATGGGGGCAATCTGGAAACTATCATCTGACCTGACTGTGGCTGAATACAATAAAAATCCACTAGGTATTAATGGTGTGGCAAACAAAAGGCTGATTCGAGCCACTGTAATAAGAAGCCACTCTCCTCATCCAATTCTCTGATCATTTCATAGACATAGAAAGAAAAGAAAGGCACCTTTGGGGCGCCTGGGTGGCTCAGTCGGTTAAGCATCTGTCTTCAGCTCAGGTCATGATCTCAGGGTCCTGGGATCAAGCCCTGCATTGGGCTCCCTGCTCAGCAGAGAGTCTGCTTCTCTCTCTCCCTCTGCTGCTCCTCCTGCTTGTGTGCACTCCTCTCTCTCTCTCTCTCTCTCTGTCAAATAAGTAAATAAAATCTTTTAAAAAAAAAGGCAACTTTGGGGAAAAAACTTGCAACCCTGGAAAAGCAAGTATCATTCATCCTCCTTCTAGCATTTCCTATGGAAGATATGGGAAGTATGCCATTTGACAAGATAACTTGTCAAAAAGGGAAATATCCATTACTTTGAATCTTTATTGATGTGCTATGTGCTAATTCCTAAAGACCCATCCTGCGATACACCATTCATAGTTAGGGATTATATTATCAGAGAAGCCCATCTACTCATAGGCCCAGTGTAACCATAAAGCCGTCATGTGATTATATTCCAAGTTGAGTGTATGGTTGGAATAGGTAGACCCAGAAGTGGGCAGGATCTGCACATTAGTTCCCTGAACTGTGGAGTGATAGAAATGGACAATTAAAAACTCTTTGAACTCCCAACTGCTAATATAAAAACTAGTTCCACCATCAAAGATAAAAGATGCATGGGTCATGATTCTTATCACATTTCCATTTACCTTACCCTTTTGATCATTGTAGCAGGAAGATGAGTCTTACAAAATAAACAGTGGATTATTATAAACATAATCAAGTACCATCTCTAATTGTACCTGCTCTTCTGGAAGTAGTCACTTTGCTTAAGTAAATCAACATGGTCCTTAGGATCTGATATATAGCTATTAATCAAGAAAATTCTTTTTTTTCTATTCTTCAGTATGCAGACATCAAAATCCCTATCTTCATGTTCCCTCGGTGGCCAATTTCCTCAATCTGTGCTAAAACCTAGTCAATGGATCCCTTAATAACACCATCTCATATCTCACTGATCCTCCATATGACAAAAAGAAGCATGTTACACTTGGTAAAACAATGTATATAAAAAGAATGAAGAAAACAAGATGGTATCAGGATCTGCAACTTCAGTAAAGTTTCTGGGAGTCCACTGATTTGGGAAAGGTTGAGATAGCACCCCCAAAGTGCAGGTAAAGTTACCCCTTCTCACAGAAAAAAAAAAAAGCAAAAGATTTCTGGAATTGGGAGGCAACATTCCCATTAATGTGTTTCTCTGACACATTGACTGGACCTAAAACCTGCTCACTTTGAGTGGGGCACAAATCAGTAGAGCGCTTTCTATCTGGTATGAACCATATAGTTCAAGCAGCTCTGCTCCTTGGCCTTTATGACTCATCAGATCCGAAGTGTTTAAAATATCAAATGAGGCAAATAAGGATGCTGAATAGAGCCAATGGCAAATCCCAATGCAAGAGTCATGTGGCGGTCCCTAGGGATTTGGGTGAAGGTCATGCCCTTTTCTGCAAGTTATTATTTCCCTTGAGAAAAACACCTTGCTACTGAACTCTGACAGAGACTAATGGTCAAATCATAAGACACGAGATGACCATTGTGACTGGGTTATCTCATCTGCCTCACCATAAATTGAGTTCACCCTGGAGCATATTATCAAGTGGAAGTGTTTTTCTACAGGTTTCAAAGCACAAACACATTCTAAAGGCATAAGTTGCATGAGCAAGTGGTTCATACTTCCAGCATGCCTACCTCTGACCTAATGCCAGCCCTCTTCAGTTCATAGTTAGGATTCTGGAGAGTGGCCTGTGAATGACTGACGACAGAGGAAAAATCTAGAACTGGGTTTAGAGAAGGCTCTGCATGATTTTCAGGCACCAGCTAAAAGAGTTGCTGAAATGTTTCACACCCATTTAGGGGTGCCCCTAACGGACAGTGAAGAAGGGAAACCACCCTATGAGTAGAAACTTGAGATCTCTTGTCCAGTTTTCTTGTCAATAGCAATGGCCTGAGATTAGATCTATACAGGTGCATTGGGTTCTGCTAACAGTTTGGACAGACATTCACATATCTGGAGACTGGAGGATTAAAGGTGAAGTTCACAGAAAGGTATGTAAATATCTGAATGGACTCAGATTGTGAGAATATCTGCGGGCCACATTAATGTTCATCAAGAGACCCCACTAAGAAACTGGACAAGATCAACAGGCCGTGTCTTCCCACTGCCTCCCCAGTGTTTGCTGATTAAGCTCATGAGGAGCAATGTGGTGATGTTGGCAGAAATGAAAACTATACATGGACTCCATGACATGAACTTAACACTTATCAAGGCTACCTGGCAACTAAAGAATGAAGTCATCAAAAACAAAAACAGAGCTGAAAACTGTGGAGATAGAAGGAAAACCTCGATGCTTGAAACTCTAGCTCCAGCTATACCTGAAGTCCAGATTTTTCAGTTACAGGAGCCAATAAATTCTCTTTTCAGATTTCACTGATCGAATTGATTTTCCAACATGTATTACCAAAAAATACTCTTTTACACAAGCCATGACGTTGAATTACCATACTCAACTAATTTGGGGAACAGAGGTACTACAAGGATGCTGGTGTCTTACATTTCAGAGGGACACTATTGATATTTTCCTCTCTCTCAGGAACCATTAGCGGGTGCCTGTGCTGAGCATCACCCAAATTCTGAGATTTCTTGAAGTAAAAAAAAAAAATGTTTGCAAATTTTTTCTCTGGTACATCAATAATGCATGTTCTTGATGGGGAAAAACTTAAATAAAAATTAAAAATAAAGATAAAAAGAACAAACAATAATTTACTTTTTTAACTTTTTATTATGCAGTAATTAGTGTTGCTAATATTTTGTCATATATCACTTCAGTCTTTTTCTACATTTTTTTCAAAAACGGAACCCTAATGTCAGTATATTTTATAAGATTTTTTAAAAATACTACCTCTTGAACACCATTTCATGTTTCTCCACAGCATTTTTTGGAAGGACACCATACTTTTACTTTTTATGGAAGTAAATTTACAGTAAAATTTACCAATTTTAAGTATAAATTGATGAGCTTTGACATATGAATAATGTTGTATAACCACCACCTCAGTCATGATATATAATCCATCATCAAAAAAGTTACTTTCTCCTTTGCAATCAACTTCTGAACTTTTGCCCATTTCCAAAAATAATTATTTTCTATTCTTTCTACCTACCTTTTCCTAGGATTCCATATTTCTAGTAACACATGTGTTAGACTGCCTTCTTTTGGCTCACACATCGCTGATGCTTTTATCCTTTACAAATTTGTTTTATCATTGCTTCATTTTGGATAGTTTGTATTGCTGTATCTTCAAATTGTTCTCTTCTTCTATAGTATCTAATTTGCTGCTAATCTAATCCAATGAATTTGTCATTTCTAATATTTTATTTCCCATCTCTAAAAGTCTGTCTTATATCTTAAGTTTCTCTCATCATCATGTTTTCCTTTACCTCTTTGAACATATCAAATATGGTTATAATAGCTGTTTTGATGTCCTCTTTTTGCTGGTTCCTGCACTTTGTCATTTCTGAATTTCTTTCTATTGGCTGGTTTTTCTCCTTACTGTGGGTTGTATATTCCTACTTCTTTGCATGACCAATAATTTTTTATTGATTGCCAGGAAGAGTAAACTTTACATCACTCGTTGGATTTTTGTTCTGATGTACGATTATTTGCAACCAGCGGCAACCTTTTGAGTCTTGCTTTTAAACTTTGTTAGAGAAGGTCCAAAGCAGCCTTTAGTCAAGTCCAATTTATCTCCATTATTAAAGTGGTAACTTTCTAAGTATTCTGCTCTGTGAAATTTTGTGCTCTAGCTAGTAGAAATAATGAATATTTACCAACCCTGTATGCCCTGAATTTTGTTCTACTCATCCTTCTACAGTTACTTCCCTGGCCTCAGTTTCCTCTCACGTGTGCACAGACCAATACACAAAGATTCAAGGGGATCCCTCTAGAGATCTCTGGAGTTCTCTCTTTTTAGAGTCCTTTCTCCTTAATACTCCACTCTAAAATTTCTGGCAGGCTTGACTTCCCCAAACTCTGATTTCTATCTCTTCAATTCAGCAAGACTAGCAGAGACTTCCCCTGTCCCCACCTACCCCCCATCTCATTTCCTCTAGATAATAACCTGGTATAATCTTAGTACTCATCTAGTTTATTTACTTTCTGTCAGTCCTACACTGCCTATTGCCCAATGCCTGAAAACCATCACTTTGTATAATTTCTCTGGTACTTTTCAGTTAACGTAGTACAGTAAATCCAAACCCTGTAACTCCATCCTGGCTGAAGCAGAAGTCTACAGCATCATTCTTTTTCCCCCCCCCCTTTCTTTTTTCTTTTCTTTCTTTCTTTATTTTTATTATTAACATATAATGTATTATTTGTTTCAGGGGTACAGGTCTATGATTCATCAGTCTTACACAATTCACAGTGCTCACCATAGCACATACCCTTCCCAATGTCCATCACCCAGCCACCCATCGCTCCCACACCCCCTCCCCTCCAGCAACCCTCAGTTTGTTTCCTGAGCTTAAGAATCTCTTATGGTTTGTCTCCCTCTCTGGTTTCTTCTTATTTCATTTTTTTCCTCTCTTCCCCTATGATCTTCTGCCTTGTTTCTCAAATTCCACATATCAGTGAGATCATATGATACTTGTCTTTCTCTGACTGACTTATTTTGCTTAGCATAATACCCTCTAGTTCCATCCACATCATTGCAAATGGCAAGATTTCATTTTTTGATGGCTGCATAATATTCCATTGTGTATATATATATATATACCACATCTTTATCCATTCATCTGTCGATGGACATCTTGGCTATTTCCATAGTTTGGCTATTGTGGACATTGCTGCTATAAATATTGGGGGTGCACGTGCCTCTTCGGATTACCACATCTGTAGCTTTGGGGTAAATCTGCAATTGCTGGGTCATAACGTAGCTCTATTTTCAACTTTTTGAGGAACCTCCATACTGTTTTCCAAAGTATACAGCATCATTCTTAATGTGTGCCTAGAATTCCACAGAATGGATGTATCACCTGGGCTATAGGTATTTGATGGGAAAAACCATACTTTGTTCACCATTGTACCCAAAGATTCTGAGGAATGATGGAATTTGGCATATAATAGGATGCAATAAATATGTGTTGAATAAATTAATATTGAGACTATTTCTTTTCATTTCTTAGTATTAAAATGCTGAATGGACATTTTTGTTGTTAAATTCTACCAGAATCTACAGTAATAATTATTTATTTAGGATACATTTCTCTAAGTATAAATTCTGGCTTAAAGAAAAGCAGACTTTAAGGCATTAATGTTTATTTCCAAGTTGACCAAATGGAATCAGTTTACATGACCACTGGCCTATAAGCTTTTTTGAATATTTATTTTTCTATATTCTTGACAAAACTGGATATTTCATTTTTAAAAATCTTTGTTAATTTCATAGATTTGAAGGTTATCTAATTTTAGTAGTTATTTTTATTTATTTGATTACTATTTAGGTGGATCATTTTTATGTTTTTGTTTTCATTTTAATCCTGAGTGATTTTTCTATTATTCAAAAGTTTTGTGATTTTTGTTTTATTAATAAAATAGACGGCAGGAACTCTTAATCCCTATATCACTCATCCTATATTCAGTGCAATGTCCAAAGTTTAGAGGGGTATTTGTTTTTAATCATTGTTTTTCTATCATCATGTTTAAGTCAGTTCAAAACCAAAGAGCTCATTTAGTACTCCAAACAATGGACAATATGTTCAAAGGATTCAGCAGTCTGGTAGAACCAAACAGCAAAAAGTCAAAGAAAAGAACTTTAATTAAAAGCACTTTTCACAGGTCAAAAGTGTAAGCTCATTAATGTTTTACCGTGCAGATGGCATTAATAAGTAACCAAAGATGCATGTTCATTATTATTGTCCCCACCATTATTCCTTTGATATAAATGGCTCAGTCGATGTGAGGCACTTACCCAGATGATCAGATTCAATAATTAACATGGTACCTAGGCTCTCTCCCTACAAAAACCTCAGTGGGGTCAATAAAGGAAGATACATATTATTTAAGAGAGAAAGAAATATTCTCACCTTATAAAAGAGATAATTTATCCCAACATTATTTATAATTGCAATAACATTGGAAATTTCCAATATTATAGTAAATGGTTGCCCAAGGGAGTCAAGATGGCAGAGTAGTAGGGGGACTCTGGGCTTATCTGGTCCCTCAAACACAGCAAGATTATAGTAAATGGTTAACTAAATTATGGGACCAGGCCTAACTAAAGAAATATGCTGTTGTTAAAAACAAGATGTTTCTAAAAAATTATTAGTACCACGGGTAAATGTCTATGATATAATGTTACATTTTTCTTAAGACAGGCAACTGCACATGCACTAAAATTACAATTATGTAAAATATGTTTATTATAAACATATGCATAAAGGACTAGTAGGAGATACATTAAAATATCTATCTCTGTATAGTGCTATAACAAATGGTTGATTTTTCTTCTTCTTTTCCCTTTTACAGTGATAACATGATAAAAACAACATCAGAGGCCAGTTTTGGGAAAGGGAGAGACATACCAAGCTGACAACAGTAGTCACCTCTAGAAAGAGCAATGAGACTAAGTTAAGTACTTTCTCTCTCTCTCTTCTCCTCAACAGATGAAGAAACTGAAATTTAGAGAAATAACTTGACTTTGGGAAATTTATATGAAAGTGAGATAAAACCCCAGACGTTCAATGTCTCACACACTGGAAGCACCAAACTCACACTAATATATTAGACATTAGCAAGTCTTATTAAAAGGTCCATAGTGGACATGCGGCTCTCTGCTACTACACCGCTGGGCGGACGGTAACTCACTTGAGGAATGACCAGGCTCATACTCAGAACAAGCCAGAGACTATGACCTCTCTTCACATTACCCCCCACCTACCTACTGCTATGTGCTCTTATTATTATAGGTGAACTGCCTGAGTTATAAGCAAAGACCACCCACTCCAATGTGTGTGCTAGTTCTATTCCTTCTTGACATTACTCCACAAATCTCATTTCTCACTGCTATATTCTCTATTTTTTTCTTTTCTACTTGATCATTGTCCATCTTGGGGAAAAAATGCTCTGGATTTCACTTTCCTTTCCACCTATCACTTCACTTCTTTTTTCCCTGTTAGAGAAAATCTTAAGAGTTATCTAGGTTTGCTATCACCTATTTCTCTCCTCCCATCTTCTCTTAAACCCTTCTATTTCAAACTTTGTACCTGCCACTCCCCCAAAGAACTCCATGTCGCTAAACCCAATGATCAATTCCAAGTCTTCATCGGACTTGATCTATTAGAAGTATATGAGATAGTTGATCATCCTCTCCAGTTCAAACTCTCTCCTAAATTACAGACTTCAGTATCTTACTCAATACCTCTATTTGTGTGTTTAATAGACATCTCAAACTTAACATTTCCAAAGTGGAACTCCTGATCTTCCTCCAAAACCTGTTCTACTCATAATCTTCCCAACCTGAGGAATACCAGGTTTATTCTTTCAGTTACTTAGCCCAAAAAACTCAAATTTATCCTTAACATCTCATTCTCTCACCAAAAAAATCTTACAGGCCCTACCTTCAAATTATATCCAGAATCTAACATTTTCTCACAACGTTTATTACTACCACTCTGGTCCAAACTAAAATCACCTTTGGTCTGGACAAAGTACAGTTTTCTGACTGGTCTCCCTGCTTTCACCTATGTACTCAGAACTCGAGTGCGTTCTGGAGGGATCACTCTGGTTGTTGTGTTAAAAAGAGCTGGAAAGGAACAAAGATATTATCTTAAATTTTACAGTTGAGAAAACCAAGCTTAGACAGGTTGTTTGTTCAGGATCACATAGCTAATAAAATGTTAGAGGCTGTTCTTTGTTACCTTATACCTTTCACCATCATGTTACACTTTCTCGATACATAGGAGGCCCATACTTAACTGCTTTCCCTGCATCAGTCCTGGCTTACACATGTTGTCCTGGCATGATTTAACTGTACCCTCCTTTCACCCACAAATATATCCTGCTCTGGATGATAAACTACATGACATAGATAAATAGATATGTAGATAAGTATATAGACATATGTTTGTATATTTATCTTTATATCTATATAGATAAAGAATATAGATAGCATACAGCATATATATTTTAATACTATCAATAAGCAGGAGTGGGACTAGGTAGATACAAATATAGATTATCCAATTTACTGTCATTAACATCAAGTGTTGAGTGTGATAAGTATCAGATCAATAACTATCAGCTCCCTTCAGCAGCCAGGGAATCATTTAACTCTAGGAGATCAATTAGAAACGTCCCAATGAAAAAAATCAGTGATTCTTAGTCAATGTTTCACTTTAGAGTTCCCACGTCCTCTCCTTTCATTTACCAGGGCTCACACATATGAGTCTTTAACTCTACCATTACCTTAGTCTTAGCCGCTGGTACTATCTGATGGACATTTTAAATCAGATTTGCTGCCAACCTCTTGATATGCCTGCAATCAATTATCACTTTACCCCCAAACCAGCTCTCCCTTCAGACTTCCTCAGTTCTATGAATGAAGTCATCTATTACCCAGACTCAGACTGTGAAGTCATCTTTCACCTCCTCATTTGCTCTGCCCTACCCCATTCACATCATCCAGCCACCCAGGTTTGCCAGTCATCAATAGACTTTTTATCTATGTCATTGGGGAACTGTAATAGCCTCTGCCTCTGCCCCTGCTCCCTGCAAAAGCTTTATTTGGAAAATCTTCCTCAAGTACTGCTATAATTACAGCTCTCTTTTTCAAAGCATGCATTCTCCAGAGTCCAGCTCAACTTCTAACTCCTTCAAAGAAACCTTCCACCCACAGAAAGGCATTTCTCCCTCCCCTGGATCTCTACCAAGCCTCTTATCTGTACCAATTGCTCAACACTCTTACCATTATCGTTTCTATTATCGTTTCTCTTTAATTAGAGTATGGCATTCCTGAGGGTCAAGGTCCTCTCTCAGATGTTTTGTTTTTTTTTTCTTTTTAATCTCCCTCAAGTCTAATACATTTCTGAGTGCTAAATGTTTTCCCTGTTTGGTGACAGGAAAGTTGAAGGACAGCCAAATTAGATGAAGTCTACACACGACAACTTCAACTCAAAAATTAGGATTGGAGTAAGCCTCTAGGAACAGCTTTCTAGTCTTCCTTAGAAAAGTTGCAGAAATAATCTCAAGATCAGTCATACATTCTCATATCATTTCATCAAACTCCTCTAAGAAAAGAAAATTCTCTTTAATCAATATATCTGAAAAAATACTTTTGGGTGAAGATGAAAATATATGATTCACTTGCCCTAGGCAACACTGCTGGACTTTCTGATCTTCTTGAGTATATTTTTCATTTACATATATCTTTATTCTGGAAATACTGTCTGAATTTTGATTTCTTAAAAAACAAATGGGGATGAGTTGATTGAAAGAAAATACATTTTATTTGTGACATTCAATATATCTAGAGTCCTGTGTCATTTAACCCCTCTATTTCTCTGAAACAGTCATTTAGAAAGCACTTTGGTAAAGCAGAAAGAGAACTAAATTGGGAAGGATCTGGCCACTTGATATAATGCATCCCACTCTCTCTAACACTTACCACCATCTACATTGTTCTTCAAGTATGTGTGCTTTGCTTCTTCTGTATCCCCTTTTGACTAAAATGTGATCTTCATGAGAGCAGGAACATTGTCTGCTTCTTCAACAGTCCTTGGGTGGTAAAACTTAAGTAAATCATTTAGCTTCCTTGAGTATTAGTTTCCTTATAGGTAAATTTTAAAGATTAAACTGGATAACCTCTAGTTTCTCTTTAATTCAACAATTTTATTATTTATACAATATAATGAGAAGCATAAAAGACAAGGCTAATTGGGGTTTATGGTGGCCTAAAAATCTTCAGTCGATTAGGGCAGCTATTCTAGCCAACTGGATATGTTCCATGAAATGTTTACTTTTCCTGCTTAAAGCGCAAAGAAATATAACCAGCAACTAGTCCTATCATATAGATTGGTTATTTCTGTTATTGCTTCTAGATTTCTCAAGGCTAAACCAGATTCTCTTAATGCCTGAGACACTTTAAAAGTTGACTATCTTTTTAAACCCATTGAGCTCCTACTTAATAGACCAAGTTAAATTCATTAAATGATCTCCAGTGGTCTGTAGTTTTGAATTAGTTTCTTCTTTTTTTTTTAAATCTTTCCCACTAGTGATGATTTTCATCAGTCTGCCTATTTGCAAAAGTAAACTGTTAGTGTCCGTGTGACTAGGAAAATCAGGTAATTAGAAATCCAGGTTTAGAGATAAATTAGTGAATGATTACTTACATTGTAAAATACTTCTTAATGCTCATCCTCCCCCCAAAAATACTTATTGTATAGTTGTCAGCTCATGAGCTATCTTAAAATCTTTAAGTAAGGATTCCATTCATAAAAAAGAAAATCAGTTTAACACAGCAATCAAATTAAACAAGGAGACCATTGTAAACCATACTTCTGCTTCAAGTAAGAAGTTGAAAACGTTCTCTCTTCTTCGGCGCCTCCTGCAGAGGTGGCAGCCATCTCCTACTCAGCATCATGGCCACAATTCCATTTACATGAAGTTTAACCAGGCAAAATTAATTCATGGGAATAGAAGCCGGAAGAGTGGTTACAACTGGGGAGCTGTTGGCTGTGAGAGGACATGAGAAAACCTCCTAGAATTCTGGAAAAATTCTATATGCTGACCTGAGTGGTGGTTAGATGGGCATTTATATATACAAAATTTTAGATTAGTGTTTGTTACTATATCTAAATTATTCCTCATCAAAAACATCATACATAAGAATAAATGAGAAACTGCACTTAGATTCAAATAAGCAATTTTACAGGATAGAGAAGAACCCAAGCCATGCACATGAAAATACTAGCGGGTTTTACCTGCATACACACACTATCTAGGTACATGGCATACATAAAAGCTAATGAGGTCTGGATATTCCTGAAATTGTGGGGTAAGAATGAACAATCCTACTAGGTCTTCTCAGCAATGTTTAGACTACACTCAGGGTATTGCGGTCATTTTCTTCTGAATTCTTTAAGGAGCACATCAACCAATTGGTATGACTCCAAAAAAAAAATAACCATATGTTGAACATATGTTGAACATCTGAGGAAAGTCTAAAAGAGCTAAGGCTTTTTAGCCTGGGGAGGAAAAAGAAAAGACTTATAGGAAAGCTGGATTTCTTCTACATGTCCTCAGAAGGCTGAAATGAAATTAATAGGTGGAAGTTGCAAGTAGGCTGATTTTGTTCTAATATAAAGAAGAGCTTTCTAAATAGTAGAGCTGCCAACAAATTGTCCCAAGAGGTAATAGGCTGATCAAGCAGTGACCAGACATCTGCCCATATACTGAGAGAAGGTACCAGTCTCAGCTAGTGAGTTCAAGAAGATGTCCTCTATGCTCATTCTGTATTCTAGTATTTTTTAAATCAACATTCGTGTCTATCTTGGGAAAATTTGGTAGGACTAAAGAAAATCCATGAGCTGCTTATTCTGTGCAGAAAGTCACCAACTGGGGTGCCTGGGTGGCTCAGTCAGTTAAACATCTGCCTTCAGCTCAGGCCATGATCCCAGGGTCCTGGGATCGAGCCCCACATCGGACTCTCTGCTCAGCAGGGAGCCTGCTTCTCCCTCTCCCTCTGCCTCTCCCCCTGCTTGTGCTCTCTCTCTCTCACCCTCTCTCTCTCTGTGTCAAATAAATAAATAAAATCTTGAAAGAAAGAAAGAAAGAGAGAGCGAGAGAAAGAAAGAAGGAAAAAAGAGAAAGAGAGGAAGGAAACTCACCCACTGAATCCTTCCACTTCAACAAGAGAGGCTTCTCTTGTCTGCAGTGTCAGTCACATTCAAAGTCTTCATTACTTAGAAAAGCTCTCCTAAGTGGATAAAACACATTTCTGAGGATGGTAAAATAGAAGGGGAATCTCTTGATGACAGCTTTCCTGATTACCCATAATTTAAATTATAACCATCTTTATATAAATCGCTTTCTTTTTTTGGATTATTTCCTCAAGCTATATCCCATAATGTGAGTGATAACTGAGGAAAAGGGCACAAAATCAGTTTTATGGCTCTTACTATAATTGGACAAAATGCATTCCAGAATTACTGGAGCAATTTGAAAGTCACCAACAACAAATGAACGTATCTATTCTCCCACACCTCTACTAGCATTGGGATGTTGCCACTGTGACTCATCTTTTGATTAATTTAATAAGTAATAGTAGAGCTCAGAGGTGTTTTCATGAATATTTCTTTAATTTTAAGTTAGGCCGGGCACTGAAAAGAATTCAAAGACTTTTTGAAGAAGAAGAAGAAGGAGAAGAAAAAAAAAGAAGAAGAAGAAGAAGAAGAAGAAGAAGAAGAAGAAGAAGAAGAAGAAGAAGAAGAAGAAGAAGAAGAAAGAAGGAAGAAGAAGAAGAAAGAAGAAGAAGAAGAAGAAGAAGAAGAAGAAGAAGAAGAAGAAGAAGAAAGAAGAAGAAGAAGAAGAAGAAGAAGAAGAAGAAGAAGAAGAAGAAGAAGAAGAAGAAGAAGAAGAAGAAGAAGAAGAAGAAGAAGAAGAAGAAGAAGAAGAAGAAGAAGAAGAAGAAGAAGAAGAAGAAGAAGAAGGAGAAGAAAGAAGAAGAAGAAGAAGAAGAAGAAGAAGAAGAAGAAGAAGAAGAAGAAAGCCCTAAGCGAGCCCACAGTCATCCCACACTGTTTGGTTTGTCATGCTGCAGTTCAGTCTGTGTGAGCCAAACTGTTCACTGCTCAGACAGGGACCTCCTCTGTTGTCATAAAGCCAAGTGGTTCCACAGGAAGGCAAACATGCAATTGGTGCCATCTTCCCTGGGCAAATTGTACATTACACTCTGGGGGTACGGCTTTCTAATTATCCTGCTATACTTAGTTTCAGGAAGAGTTTGTCTCTCCGTGGTTCTAGTAACTGTAAATTTTATACACAGACCCACAGTAGACAGGAGCCCCATGAAGAGTTCTTAGAAACTGATGTGCCAGTGGATCCCACTGAGAAGATTGTTATAAACCAAACTGGTTGCCTCTGTGTGGTGAAATTTGGGGGCCACTTTTTTTTTCTTTAGCTATTCTATATTTTCTAACTTTTCCACAATGCACGTGGAGTGCTTGTATAAATCTTTTTTAAAATCATCTTGATGGAAACAGTGACAAGTGGGAGGCATATGAATAGAAAGAAGGAAAAAAATGATCTCTAAACTATTCCCTTTGTTCCTGATTTTTTAAAAAGAAAAGACTGCCATAACAGGCTCCCCCTGATGCATAACTTGTTAAAAGCCATCGATCAAGGTGAAGCAAAGAGTGCAGACATGGAATCTGGCAAAGACAAAAATCACTGTAGAGGCACCTGCCTTCCTAAGTCAGGAGTCAGAGAAGAAAAGGGGGGCGGGAGATGTCCATATGGGCCCACTTCAAAGCCAATCATATTGAATTCTTTGCAAACGCTTTTCTGTTTGAGTCCTGAAAGGTTCTGAATGCCTAGTTCATTGTACATTACCAGGAAACACTAATTGGTAATCCAACAAAAGGCAGGTGGAGAATCTACAGGCACTTTGGCCTTGTTATAGGCTGCTTAATAACCCTTCTATGTTTACATTTTCATATATAATTAAGCCTCAAGGGAATTTATAACTGGGGAAAAAAAAAGATCCAAGAATGGTCAGTGGGGTGTCCTCCCTAAGTTCTAAAAAGTCAGTATAGTTCCCAAAGTTTGATTCAAGCAAGATTGAAGGCAAATACTGTTTTCTCCCCTACCCAGCCCCTTAAGCCTGCACCTGTGAAACACGTAGCATATGGACGCTTCCCTACTCATTACCTTAATCCTCCATGCACCTGCAATGAAGCCAGAACCTGGCACAAGGCAATTCTAATGAACCTTTGTTTTATAATAACAGAAATATCCATCTTTACTAATGCACACAGGGACATAATTATTAGAATTTACCTCTTGTAAAAATTAGAGCTAAAACTACTTTCAGCTGTAATTACTTAAATAAGAAGACCTGACACATCTCAATTTAAAGTTCAAAATGTACATTCAAAATTATTCTGAGTGATTTTTATAAAAATCATTTAACCTTATATACATATATATAGAGAGAGAGATGGAGAAAGAGAGAGAGAGAGCCCACAATATTCTTTAGCAAAACCAGTAGATCTTTAAAGAGAGATACTAATACATCCAGGGGTTCAGACACTTAGAAAATGTATATAGAGTGTAAAAATTTTTAAATAAAACCAATAACTTTTAGAAAAACCTCGAAAAAGAAATCTGATTAATAAAACTCCACAGATATGACCTTTACAAAATGACTTAGCTTCATTCTCAAAATCTATTAAAGTTTTAAAATGTCCAGCATAGGGGCCCTGGGATTTTACACGAGAGCGAGCTGGCTTCACATGAAAAGATGACAGGAGGGGCTGGCCTAGGCTATGTCTGGAAGGGCAGGTAGTGAAGGCTTGTCAAGAGAGATGAGGTTCGACAGAGAAAGGCAGACCAGAAAGCCGAGGCTTTGCAGACAGACACAGAGGTCTCAACCAAGCAGAGCAGGACAGGGGGCCGAAGGCTATGGCAAAGAAAAAGTGAGCCCAAGCCCGGCAAGGTCCAAGGGCAAAATCCAGAGACTGCTAAACGCCTGGGGGTTTGTGCGGCTTCAAGAGAAACCACCCCAGCCTGCAGCTGAAGAGGTAAGTCTGAGTCCACACCTAAATGGACTTTGCCTCTCCAGAAACCTCAAAGGCAGAGAGATTGAGAGAGAGAGAGAGGTCAGCTGAACCAGTCCAATCCTGCTCTGGAAGGTTTGGGAGACAGGACTGAACAGAAAGGAAGGGTTCAGGTATGCAGCCTTATGCAGAGCGGTTACTAGAATGTGCCCTGACTTCCTTCAGCTAAGGCAGAGGGGCAAAATTAGGGACTTCTTCATCGTTAACTGCCTCCAAGCAAAGAGGATTGCTTGCAACCCATGCCCTGAAATTTCCTCTTACTAATTAAGAAACGTTTGCACTAAAATTAGCTGACAGAGATGAGCTTTCTGTCTCCCCTGGGCACAGTAAACCGTGAGAGGGCAGGGTGCACCCAGGCCTCACAGGGGCCTCACTACGGGGAGAACAGATGCTGGTCCACTGGGATGAAGGGCAAATGGCCAGAGGTGGAAGAAGTCTGTCACGATAGGGAGTGAAGGAGGTGGACTTCAAATCTCAGATGGTCTTTCTGGCGGCAAATTCTGTCCGACTCCTCTGTAGGGTGTGAGTATCCAGGGAGAAGCAGGACTGAGCAACCCCACCGGGGAGCTTCTGTGCGAGGCCTGCTCTGGGCAGTCTGTTCAGCACACCTGATGTGGGCCAGCCCCCGTGAGCATAGCCAACTAGACATTTATCATCCTGTTTTCAAGTTTTTCAAACATGTTCCTAAGCATGGCTTCTCGTCAAACAAAACTTTAAAGATGTCTTTTATATGCTGGATTTCCCTTGACACTGGCTGCATGGGCAAGCCGGTAAGGAATGTGGGCAGTGGGAGCCTCCCGCTACAGTGCCATCTGCCCTACTCCTTTCTTGTCTCTGTGCATTGTTTCTGCTTCTTTCCACTGTCACTTGGGAATCAGGCCTTTGACCAGCCACATGACCAGAATTAGAATGGGAACTTCTAGATCCAATATGGCTGGACCCCAAGGCAGACAGAGTAAGCTTCTAAAAACACAAATCAGATCTTATGAACACTCCTCTCTGTAAAACACTTCCCCAGCTTCTTATTACTCCTAGAATAAAATGCAAACTCCTTGTGATGACCTCCGAACCCTGAACAATCTGGTCCTTTATAGCTTCCAAACTCCTCTACCATCTCCCTTTTCTCTCTCCCTTCCCATTCACAAAAGCCCTGAAAGAACTGTCATCCAAGAGGTTGGCTTATAGTAAAGACCTAATCCTATTTTCTTAATTTACTAAATTCTTTTTAAGTCTCCACTGTTCCAGAATAATTTAACATAGCTCTTAATCACTGTTTAAGCAACATCATCAATAAATGTAGACACACAGTTATTTTGACAAGCCTAGATTAAAAATTACTCTTCCATTCTTGGTTTATGATTACTCTATCCCATACATTGTTACCCCTTATTATTCATGCACCTGTCATTCTTAACTGTCTATGATTATGAGGGGAGGGTATTGTCAGAATTAAGACCTAGAGAGTAGACATTAACATTTCCACAAACATCATTGAGCAAAACGTCTGCCCTTGAAAACCACAGCAGAACATCATCACCTTATTCTAACACAGCACAGCTTTTTTCCCTGCCGAAAGGGACTTGGTCTGCAAAATGGTTTGGTTTGTTTTTTTAGTGACAGCCCTTGCAGTCGGTGCCCAGCTCACAACTGGGTCTTCACACAGGCTCATTGCCCATCTTACCAACAGGTACCTTCTCTCTCTCTCACAGCTGCCAAGAGAACACTGCTGATTCAGTACTCCAGGTGCAAGAGTCGGTTTGCAGTTGCAAGTTTGCAACACAAACTCTGGGAGCTTAGGAATCAAGCTTTTTCATGTGATCTCTGCATGGACACAGCAAGCTCCAAGTGACTTACCATGAAGTTGAAGCTTTCACGTTAGTGGTGGTTGACCAGGGACCTAGTGATCTAGGAATGCCCTGCCAGCTCCTGGCGATGGGTGGAGGAGAGACCTCTCCATCTGAAAGACAAATACCACTTTCCATCACCACCATCTCGTTAAGATTTGCTGAGAACAGCAGACACTTCACTTGCCAGATTATAAGAGCATAGGAGGCAATAGTCAGAGCAGGCTTCCCACAGTGCCCAAGCAAGGAAGCTTTCTGTCCAGGCTTACAATCGTATTTTGCCTCTTAAAGGGATTAGCCCATTTTCCAGGGCCTCTCTTCAGTCTCTGGGTCATTTCCTCTGAAACCACCAGTTTGTAGAAATATTAGTAACATGATAGTTATCCCTTCACCTTCACCTTAAACCTGGCTCGCCCACCATCCACCATGCCACAGGCAGCCAACTAAAGAATCACCAAACATTTTTGACCTGCTGACTTTCCTTTCACTTCTTATTTCTGCCTCCCACTCCATTCCCCCTCTCCCAGCTTCCACCCCTGTGATTGAATCTTCCATTCCTTTTCCTCTTGGCCCCAAGACTTCATCACTTCAATCTCCCCACCATGACCTTTGGCTAAATCTCCAGTCCTGCCATTCTCCCAGTTGCCTGTTCCACACCTCTGCTTTTTTGCTCCTGAAAGTCAACATTTTAAAATCAAACGTATCCTTCTTCTAGATTTCTTCTGGTCTGGATGATTTCTCTTTTCCTGTTCTTAGTACCATCATTTTCCCCCTCAATCACAAATTTCCACATACTGGCTTCCTTTTTTTACTCCTTTTTCAACTCAAAGACATCACATGCCACCGTTCCCTTTGCCTGGAGTACTCTTACCTTTTTTTTTTTTTTTTTTGAGATTGTATTTATTTACTTGACAGAGAGATAGAGAGAGTGCACAGGTGGGCAGAGCGGCAGGCAGAGAGAGGGAGAAGCAGGCTCTCTGCTGAGCAGGGAGCCCAATGCGGGGCTCGATCCCAGGACCCTGGGATCATGACCTGAGCCAAAGGCAGACGCTTAACCAACTGAGCCACCCAGGCGCCCCTGCCTGGAGTACTCTTATACCTTCCTTCACACCTGGTCCCCTCCAGCTCATCCTTCAGGTCTCACCCGTAGTACCCCAGACTCTTCCCAGATGCTGAGTAAGCAGAATTTCCTCTCTCACTATGACACTTATTACCATTATAATCTGAATATTTTTACTTGTGTGATTATGTATAGGGTGTCAGTCAAACCTGCATCGCCCAGTCCAGTAGCCACTGGCATCTAAGGCTGTTGAGCACTTAACATGTGGCTCATCCAAATTGAGATGTGCACTGCTATAGTGATGACGTCTTGGGGCCAAGAAGAAAAGGAATGGAGGATTAAATCACAGGGGTGGAAGGTGGGAGAGGCGGAATGGAGTGGGAAGCAGAAATAAGAAGGGAAAGGAAAGTCAGCAGATCAAAAGTGTTAGAAGTGTAAAATACCAAAGTTTGAAGACTGAATGCAGTAAAAAGAATGTAAACTATCTCACTAATTATTTTTATATTGGTTATATATTTATATTTTAAGTATATATAATATTTTAATTATGTTAGGTGAAATATATTTTAAAAATTGATTTTACCTGCTTCCGTTTGCTTTTTTTTTATGTAGCTACCAGAAAATTTTAAGTCACATGTATGCATGTTGTATTTCTATTGGGCAGCACTGCTGTAGACCTTAAGGTGCATGAGGTCAAGGCCATCTTGTTTATGAGTGTATTCCCAGCTATATTAGCACAGTGGCTGGTACACAGTAACTAGTTTAGTGAATACAGTTTGAAAAAATAAGTTTTTCTAGACAATTGGGATTTAAGCCTAGGATTCTTCTTTGCAGAAAAAGAGGAACCAAAGATAAAGAACTTGAGATAAGGGAGTTTAGCAGCTCACCTCTCCAGTCCCCCATGTTTTCTACATGCCATGCGTACCAGAGCGTCTCTCGACCTTACATATTATAGTTATGAGATAGGGTCAAAACTGTCAAACTGAGACAGTTTATCACTGGTTCAAACTGATAGCTTATCAATCTACAACTGGTGAACAAGTAGATGTAGTTTTCAAATTATGAACAGGCTGCCAAAACAGAAAATAATAAAGAAAAAAATCTATATGGCAATAAAGGATTAAAGAGCTATTCATTTGATCTAAGCCACTTCCACAAATATGATCTCAGGGGTAATCTCTTTCACTTATCTCAATCCTTAGTGTCAGAAAATTCTTCTTGACTTAACCTGAATTCATTAGATGGCCAAACGTTTAACACAAATGTGGGAAAGAAGAGAGTGTCTGAAAAGTTTAGTAATGTCTTTAAAGACTGTTTTACTTCCATGCTACTCACTCACATTCATGGGCATGACCATCACTGTGAAGTGACTCAGCGATTCCAAGTATCTGTATTACATTACACCCAGTTCCCCACAGTTGGCATTAACAGCACATTGCTCCAGGAAGGAAGAAGCCAAGCTGTCCTGTGATCCCTAGAGACTAATCCAGCAAGAGAAGCGCTGGTCAGTCACGGACAAGAGCACAGGGATTAGACACTGTTCAGCCAGATGTATCAGGTGACCACTAGAAGAAAGCAGCTGAGTGCTAGGATGCCAAGAAGGCAATCCAACACCAACATTCTTACTTAACGTGAACATCCATTTTTATCTGAGGCATCAAGCACTCATAACTTGGCAGTATCACTGCCTTCTCCCATGAAAATAGGAATGAAAATTATCAGTTTAATAAAGTTTACACACGCCCCGGAAGCTACCACTCTCTTCATCTTTCCTCATGTTTCAAAATCCACAGAGCTGAGACAACCAGATGGCATATCCTCAGAAGTGGCAGAGTCAGCCTTAAGCTTTCTTAAGAACACAGAAATAATACTGGGCTGGAAATAAGAAGTTGGGATTTCTATCTCTGCTATCATGTATTAATTTCAGAATCATTATGATGACAGGTGTCAGGCCTCTTGTCCACAGGTGGAATCAAGGCTACATTTGAGACCATACTCACAGCAAATGATTTAAACAGCAACAACCGTATGACTCTGGGCACTCAGCTTCCCTCTATCCAAGGATCCTTCTACTCTAAGGGAGTCTTGGAAAGCCACAAGACCCAACAGGACACTTGAGTCTCCATGAGACCTTACAAACTTACATCCACTTCTCCTCATATCCCCAATAAAAACCGATATTTTTTTTAATTAATTGATTTATTTTTTTCAGATAGAGAGAGAGTGGAGGGGAGGGGCAGAGGGAAAGGGAGACAGAGAATCTCAAGCAGGCTCCATGCCCAGCATGGATGCAGGGCTCAAACTCATGACCATGAGATCATGACCTGAGCCAAAATCAAAAGTCACACACTTAACCAACTGAGCCATCCAGGTGCCCCCAAAACAGATATACTTTTAAAGTAAAACTACAGGAAGGAAAAGAACTCAAATAATTTTTTTTTTAAAAAAAGGATGGAGACATGTAGAAATGAGCCAGTGGTACTAAGCTAGAACAGTTTGAGCAACAAAACAAATAGTAATAGTATTGAATTATGACTCAGAAGAACCAAGTAAATATCCATGAGTCCACACTGTCATGAATGAATGAATGAATGAATAAGTAAATACATACATACATACATACATACATACATACATTCAGGCAAAGAGATAGCTCTTTCTTACAGAAGAATTCCATTTAATGAAAGTAGAAGAAACAAGGGAAGTAGAAAATCACCTAGAACACCACTGTAATAATCATTACAGGCAAGATCCACAGATGGATCCTAAAATTAGTGGGCAGAAGTTTGAGGAGAAATAAGATATTTGCAAGGTCTCAAAATATCCTCCCCCACCAAGATATTTATTAATTACAAAGAGGAAAATAGTAACTTTGCAGAAGAGACATGCAGCAGATACCACCTTAACCAAATGATCACGGTTAACGTCAATAGTAATAAGTAGTAATAAGACATTGGGGTGCATATGGCCCTTCTTTTCACTACATCCGTGTCTTTGGGTAAATACTCAGGAGTGCAATTGCTGGGTCATAGGGTAGCTCTATTTTTAATTTTTTGAGGAACCTCCACACCGTTTTCCAAAGTGGCCGTACCAACTTGCATTCCCACCAACAGTGTAAGAGGGTTCCCCTTTCTCCACAACCTCTCCAACATTTGTTTCTTTCTCTGTCCATTTTTGCCATTCTAGCTGGTGTAAGGTGGTATCTCAATGTGGTTTTGATTTGAATTTCCCTGATGGCTAATGATGATGAACATTTTTTCATGCGTCTGTTAGCCATTTGTATGTCTTCTTCAGAGAAGTGCCTTTCATGCCTTCTGCCCATTTTTTGACTTATTTGTTTTTTGGGTGTTGAGTTTGAGAAGTTCTTTATAGATCTTGGATACCAACCCTTTATCTGTAGTGTCATTTGCAAATATCTTCTCCCATTCTGTGGGTTGCCTCTTTGTTTTGTTGACTGTTTGCTTTGCTGTGCAGAAGCTTTTTATCTTGATGAAGTCCCAAAAGTTCATTTTTGCTTTTGTTTCACTAGCTTTTGGAGATGTATATTGAAAGAAGTTGCTGTGGCCGATGTCAAAGAGGTTACTGCCTATGTTCTCCTCCAGGATTTTGATGGATTCTTGTCTCACATTGAGGTCTTTCATCCATTTTGAGTTTATCTTTGTGTATGGTGTTAGAGAATGGTTGAGTTTCATTCTTCCGCATGTGGCTGTCCAATTTTCCCAGCACCATTTATTGAAGAAACTGTCTTTTTTCCATTGCATGTGTTTTCCTGCTTTGTCAAAGATTATTTGACCATTGAGTTGAGGGTCCATATCTGGGTTCTCTATTCTGTTCCATTGGTCTATATGTCTGTTTTTGTGCCAGTACCATGCTGTCTTGTTGATCACAGCTTTGTAATATAGCTTGAAATTGGGCAACGTGATGCTCCCAGCTTTGTTTTTCTTTTTCAACATTTCCTTGGTGATTCGGGGTCTTTTCTGATTCCATACAAGTTTTAGGATTGTTTGTTCCAGCACTTTGAAAAATGTCATTGGAATTTTGATCAGGATGGTGTTGAAAGTATAGATTGCTCTGGGTAGCATAGACATTTTAACAATGTTTATTCTTTCGACCATGGGCATGGAATATTTTTCCATCTTTTTGTGTCTTCTTCAATTTCTTTCATGAGTGTTCACCCCAATGTTCATAGCAGCAATGTCCGTAATAGCCAACTGAATGATAAAAGTCAGACCAGTGGTCTTCAAAAGTGTCAACATCATGAAAGACAAGGAAAGACTGAGGAACAATGTTAACAGCTAAGGAGACATGACAGCTAAATGAGATGAAATGTGGGATCCCAAATTCGATTCTGGAACAGAAACAGAAGACTACCAGAAAATGGTGAAATGCAAATAGAGTCAAAAATTGAATTAACAGCATTTCACCAATGTTAATGCTTTAGTTTTGACAATTGTGCTATAGTTGGGCAGGATGTTAACATTTGGAGAAGCGGGATGAAGAGTATACAGGAACTCTCTATGCTATATTTAAAACTTTTGTGTAAATCAAAAAGCATTTCAAAATAAAAGCATAAAAATTGGAAATTAAAAGTCTGGAGGAGGGCTGAATTCTAAACCCAAAAGTGATAGAGAAGATGTTAAAAATGTAAAAGATCAACATATTTAACTAAGTAAAATTTCAAAACTTTGATGGTGCAAACCTTAGAGATAAAAAAGCAAATGTCTGACAGAAAAATATGAACAAATACAAAAGCCTAGGTTGTTTAATATCTTTAGAGAGAGAAACTTCTATATAAGTTGACACAGACTGTTAAAATATTAGAAGACCAATCATTAAATAAAAGAAAAATGAATGCTGACACTCCACAAAACAAGATTTTAAGAAGAACAAAAATATGGAACGAATACTCCTTATTTGTGATTAAAGAAAATTAATTAAATTCAACTTAAACAATAAGATAATATCACTTGGCCTAACCATTAGCAAAAATTAAAACAATAAGCTAATATCATTTTGCCTAACCGTTAGCAAAATAGCACCAAATAATGAGCACCCAGAAAAAAAATAAACAGTACTCATAAATTTCACTGTCAATACTACCTATTTGACCAAGTCTTTGATTTGCATAAGTCTTTCTTTTTTAAGATTTTTTTTTTTAAAGTAATCTCTACACCCAACATGCGGCTCGAACTCACAACCCTGAGATCAAGGGTTGCAAGCCCTTCCAACTGAGCCAGCCAGGCACCCCTGATTTGTATAAGTCTTTTAATTGCCTTCCTGGACATCTAAAGTTCCATCCCAGTCTGACAGGACATGCTCCTGGCTCAAACCCTACCACCTTTGGACAATTTTTTTAAAGCTTTAAAAATATGGTCCCATAAAACAAACCAAAATGTAGCTTCTGTCAAGCCATTTCATTATTTACTTTCAAATTCATTCATTAATCCCCTAAATATTTTCCAGGTGTTTACTATTTACCAGCATTTTTCTTGATGCCAGAGGTAAACGGAACCAAGATGTTTCAAAAAGTCTCTCATTTCATGGAGTCTACGTTGCAGTAGAACTAGGATGATAAATTTTCTAATGAATAAGTAGATTACATTAGCAATTTGAAAGGAGATAAGGGTTTTGGAGAAAAACAAAGCAGCAAGGTGAGAGAGGGAATGTCAGGGTAATCCGGGAAGACTTCACTGAAGCAGTGACATTTGACTAAAGACCTGAAGGTGACCAGGGAAGAAGCCTTGGGCATCTGGGAGGAAAAGCATTTCAGGCAGAGAAAGTGGCTTGTGCAGAGGCAGGAGTGCAGCGGTGTATTTAAAGAACAACAAGCAGGCCAGCCTGACTAAGAAGAGAAACACAAGGGGGTCTCGAGATTGGGAGATGAGGTCAAAGAAAGAACACTAGGGGCAGGTGAAGAGTTTGCACCAGAATGTCAATCAGGGCCCTGCTTCCTTCATTGAGAAAGTCTTGTAAGAACAAAATGACAGGCAAATTATGCACTATGTTTCGTGACATCATTGATTTACATTATGACACAAGCTCCTAATGTCCCCAAGAACTAGTGACAAACAGTTTGCAGACAGACTCAGGTCTATGTCCCATACTTCAGTAGCATTGCTGTAAGCCGCTGTAAGGTCTCTGGCTTTTAGTTAGGGACATGGAGAGCCCAGTAAAGAGTTCTAAGCCAAAGAGTTATCTGCCCTGAGATATTTGAACAGGATTACTCTCGACTCTTGCATTGAAAAATGCTGATGACTTGAACCAAAGTCAGAAATAGCAGCCATGGTGTAAAGTGGTTGGACTCTAGACTTAATCTGAAGATAGAGCAAACAGAATTTCCTGACAGGCTGAATGGGTGAGAGAAAAAGAGGAGTCAAGGATGACATCAAAGTTTTGCTCATTGCAATGGGAAGAAGGGATGGAATGGTCATTAACTGACATGGAAAGCTTAGGTGCTGCTTTATAAAGAAAAAAAAATAGGATCTTGGTTTTGAATATGTAAAGTCTGAAATGCCTGTCATACACCTGAGAAGGGATACCAAGTAACCAGTTGGACATAGAGTGTGAAGTTCAGGGACTTAGTTGGCCACCCCTCCTTCTTCCCCATCCTCCAGCCTTTCCAGACTAGACCTACAGTCGCCCAAGTCATTTCTTGTAATAATTTATACCTCAGGAAATTTAAAAAATATTACCGGATGGAAATCGCTAGGCATCACTTTACATTGGTTGTTTGTTTTAATCCTCACAATTAGACTAAAGGTTAGATGTCATTATCCCCATTATCCAGTACGGAAACTGAGACTTAGGGAAGACAAATAATTTGCTCAAGATCACATAGCCAGAAAGTAATAGAATAACGATCTAAAAACAACTCTGTCTGTCCCCAGGCTCCTGCTCTTTAAAGGGCCTCGCTGTTCAAATGCTGGACGATCTCCCCTGGGGGTGTGGGGATGAGACTCCTGCCCACATGGGCAGTTTGGTGGAGTGAGACCAGATGCCTCCGAGATGCTTTGTAGCTTTATAACTCTAGGTTTCTATAAAATGTATTTTGATATTGGAATGGCGAATGGCTTTTGGAATTTTTCATGTCTTACCTCTGAAAAATCTCAGTAGGAAGAAACTAGTTTCTAGTTCAGGAAGGGAACTGGATGCTTCCAAATTATTATGGGCAATGAACAGATTAGGTTCCTTCCCCCTTCCCACCCCAGCTCCAATCCAAGGGCCTTGAAAATGAATGTAAACAAAAATCCAGTGACATTATCACCCCAGTCCTTAGCAAATATATACAAACACCCCCAACCTCATCCTAAAGCAAAGGCTCGGAAAATGAAGACAGCTCATATTTGAATAAAAATCATAAAATCACTGCAGGCACATTCACTCAAACCACTGCTCACTTATTGTTGTCCTCCTCCCCCCACCCCCAACCCTCCCACCGAAACAGCCCGTAATGACCGTTTCACTGTTCTGCCCACCAAAAATGGCTTTTGAGTGTAGGGAAGTATCAGAAGGTCCCCGCTGAGTTGCCAGCTGGGGAAGCGTCACAGGTCACTGAACTCTAAAATGAGCTGTCTCTGTAACAAAGGGTCCCTTTCCCTTGGAACAACTTCAAGGGGATCACACACGGCAGCCCCCATTGCTCCTTTTATATTCCAGTTTGATTAAACTGGGAATTGTTCTGTGCCCAGGGCTGTTGAGAACACCAGGTGGTGAATCCTAGAGATAAAGGATTATACAGATCCTTTGTTAGAAACAGACGTCCCCATTGTATGCCTTACAACATCCGAGCACAAATGCTAGGAGATTCCCACAGCTCCTAACGGTTCTGCACAGGAGACAACCAATAAATCCTGGTCCCAACTCTCTCCTGGCAAACAGTTGCTGTTGGTGGCTAAACATCATCTAGCCACGGGCTACAAATAAGAGAAATGAAAAAAATGAATATTTATAATAAAAGACAGGAGCCAGAGCTCCTGAAGAAGAAAAGAAGAAATGTATATAAGATAATAACGGTTATTTATAAAGCCTGGACATCAGAAAAAATACGAAATGGCTTATCTTCCTGACTCTAAATCCTTGAGAGCCAGCCCCATATTTCATTCAGCAGTGTTTCCCCAGTGCTGCATGCAGTACATCATTCACTGAACATGGTAAAAAACCAAATGTAATAATGAGAGCTAATATTTATTATGCACTTTGGTAACGGTATTAGTTTCCTCTTGCTGCATAACCAATTGCCACAAATTTAGTGGCTAAAAACAACACCCATCCATCGTCTCACAGTTCTGTAGTTCACAAGTCTAGGCTTGCTTGACTGAGTTCTCTGCACAGGGTCTCATGAGGCTGAAGTCCTATCAGTCATATGAGCTTATTGGAAGGCTCTGGGAAGAATCGGCTTCTAAGCTCTTTCACGTTGTTGGCCGAATTCATCCCTGCAGCTGTAGGCCTGAGGTCCCCGTTTCCTTGCTGGCCGTCAGCCAGGGGTCTCTATTAGCTCCTTAAAGCTGAATATGTTCCTTCTCACCTGGCCTGCTCCATTGTCAAAGCTACCAATGGCACATCACGTCTTTCTCACACTTGGAATCTCTCCGACTTCCTTTTCCACCATCAGCTGGAGAAAGCTCTCTGCTTTTGAAGGGAACTGCGTGATTAGTTTAGGGCCACTGGATAACGTCCTTATCTAAAGTCAACTATGCTTACATAACATGATCATGGGAGTGATGTCTCATCATAGCCACAGGTTCTGGGGATTAGGGCAGGACATCTCTGAGGGCCACTTGAGAAGTGGCCACAGACACTGTTCCAAGGGTTTTACATTTAATAATTCATCAATCTTCACAGCAACCCTAAGAAGTTGGCTCTATTATCATCCCCATTTTATAGATGAGGTACTGAGAAATTAAGTTATTTGCCAAGGTCACCCAGCTAATAAGTGGCAGGGTCTGGATTTCAACTCTGCCAGCCTGGATTCAGAGTCCCACCTCCTATCCACTATTCTACAGTGTTACTCAATTTACTATTTCTGGAATGTATGGATACATGAATAATAGTATTAGGTATGGGATTAGGAGACAATGCTAAGGATGAGTACATTCCTGGATTTATTTAGAAAATTTTGTGCGTAAGCTCTTACATTAATCATTCTGTAAGGGGATCCACAGAGTCTCAAAGATACAAATCTTAGAGAACTCCGTAGACCTGTCCCCTCCTTTTTCACACTTCAGTTGAAACATGTGAATTATAAACATGTGAGGCCAATATGAAAATAGCACAACTGCCTTTTGGCAAGGAGGCAGCATTATAGATAGCCCCTTGGCATCAGTCACTTTCTTCCACACCAGGCATGGCTGTGCCCCAGGCTAGATATTGACAATCATGCAGGACAATGCCAGCATGCTGATTTGGATTCTGGAAAAACACGTGTGAGAAGAAAAATCAAAAGGGCCAAAATTTAGAGCTCAAGCAGCACAAGAAGGACAATGACCCCAAACTGAAGCCATTCCTCATAGTCTGAAATTGTTTTTACGTTCCAGAGGGGTCTTTCTATGCTTCTGTGTCCTCTCATTGCTTAGCTGAGATGAAGTAGAACTAGCACTGCATTTGAAGTCAGAAACTTCAGTGCCAGTCCTGGCTCTGTTTCTTAGGTGAAATTGAACAAATCATTTAATTCCTGAATCTTACTCATCATATCAGTAAAAGAGAAATAATAACAACATCCACCTCACAGAATTTTCTTTTTTCTTTCCTTTTTAAGTAGGCTCCACGCCCAGCGTATAGCTCAGCATGGGGCTTGAACTCACGACCCCGAGATCAAAACCTGAGTCAAGATCAAGAGTCAGGCGCTTAACCAACTGAGCCACCCAGGCACCTCCCTACCCCACTGAATTTTAGAAAGAATCAAATAGGGTACTGTCTTAATCTACTTGGGATTCCATAAGAGAATCCCAGAGACTGGGTGGCTTATAAACCACAGAAATTTATTTCTCACAGTTCTGGAGGCTGGGAAGTCCAAGATCACGGCTCAGGCAGATTCACGTCTGGCGAGAACCGGCTTCCTCATTGGCGGCCATCTCCCCAAGGTAACCATACGTAGCAGAAGGGGCAAGAGATCTCTCTCGGGTCTCTTTTATAAAGACGGTAATTCCATTTATGAACGCTCTCCCTCATAACCTAATCACTTTCCAAAGGCCCCCTCCTCCTAATGCATCACTTGGGGGGTTAGGATTTCAACACATAAATTGGGTGGGGGTGGGGGGGCATAAACTTTCAGTCCATTACAGATACTGAATGGGTCATGTTCCCTTTGTAAACTGTAACGTGCAATGCAAATGTCACGTGTCACATGTTACAGGTATCCAAAGGACTGATGGAAGGAAGAGATGAGGCAATGCACAGGCACCTTGCAAAGAGCTTATTTCTCTAGTGTGAAAATCTGATATGAACACTGGCTTCAGAAGAAAGAAAGTGAGATCAAAAGCTCTATACCATCCACTGGGCCTCTGCTGAGCATGCGTTTTGCAAAATGAAATATACATAAAGAGTAAAAAAAAGTAGCATCAGTATCATCTTTAGAAGGAGAAATGGAGAAAAGGAAAAATCATTTGTTCAAGTGGCAGAACTGAAAACCCAATTCAGGTACACTCTCAGTACAGCACTTTAGTCTGGGAAAAGATAGCCTGCTGGCTGACAACAAGAAGAAATTATGTCATGTGAATAAATACTGAAACTCAATAGTATTAAATTAAATTAAATGGAATATCAAAATGCTCATCCTCTCAAATCCCTGTAGCTACATTTTTCGATATGAAGATCAAGTGATCTTGGATTGTCCTTAAAATGGTCATATAATCTCTAGCTTAGAGAGGTGAAAATATTTCCCATGTACAATCTCTCAGGAAACCTTGATTTTATTAGCCTTTTGAGACCCTGATTTTTAGTATATGTGCTGCCGAAGCGAGCACGCCTTGTGAGACCCTGAGCACAGAATCCAGTCAAGCGTGCTCAGACTCCTAACTACAGAATTGCGAGATAATGAATGGGGGTTGTTTTAAGCCATGAAATCTGTGATAATTTGTGCACAGCCATTTGCCTCAAAACTTTCTTTTCCACATAGAAATCAAAAAGCTTAAAGAAAGTCACCTTTAGAGCATATTAACGTAAAAGTAATGACTACAATCCATCAGTTTCTGGAAGCTGACCATTGCCAACCAGTGAGTTCTGGAAACCCAACGGGTAAGTGTTTGGCTTAAAGGCAGACAGTCCAGAGTTCTCCAGTAACATCCCATCACCAACGATGTGAACGTGAATCTAATAACTGCCTTACAATTAAGCTGATAAGCCGTGAAAAAAAAAATTCAAGCTTAGAGACTATCTTCATTGTATGATACAAATCCTTACTGGATACAAACCCTTAAAATACATTGCCAGAATAATCTGGGAGAGCAGGTACAGCAGCTCGACAGTGTAGCTGCTTTGAGTTGACTTAGACAGGGTCCTCATAGTCCTACTTCATGGAGAACTTCATGAGAAATGGGACCTACATGCAACACACACACACACACACACACACACACACACACACACACACACACACTCCTCCGAAACCGAGGTGTTAAAGGCTATGCTTTAACATCTAATAATACTATAAGATGTTTTGGGATGAACAAAGTTTAATGATACATACTGGCATCACATTTATGGCCCCTTGGGATGATAAGGTTAAATATTTCAGTAAGAATCCTTAATCCATTAGCTACTCCTACCTAACGTTAACATTATAGACACTCAAATATTTGTTCATATATGTGAAGCAGTTTAAAAGAAAAGCTAAGTCAGAGAGGTTAAAAAGGAGAAGGGGACGACCAAAAGAAAAGTCACTGGTTGAACTAATTCACAGCATGGAGTGCCTGAGGGCATAAAGGGTCAGGCTTGACTCTGAGGAAGCCAAGCTGGTATTGTGAAAAGAGCATGCTCTAGAATATTCTGGGGCCAGATGGACCTGGTCGCAAACTGTTTCTTCACATCTCATGGGCAGTGTAACCTGAGGTCAAGTACTTACCTCCCTGACACTTGGCCTCTTCTCTTATAAAATGACAATAATAGTAATTAAGTGTGGGTGTGAGAAGTCCAGAGAGAATATACGTGGAGGGCCTCACACAATGCCGGCACCCAGTGGGGCTCAGTCTACTCCAGACATCTCCTTAGGCTTCTCCTTACATACTAAGAATCCTTCTCCCTCCTTCTGTGCCCCACCCCCTTTAGCAGTAATAGCAGTGATAAGGAATTTGACGTCCCAAATGAGAAGAATAATAGGAGGATATCATTCACGGGAAGAAAAAAAAAAGATGCTCCCTTATACAACCAAGGACCAGGGGAATGGTAAGTACACGATGCTTGAAAACCTAGCTTCACTCTTTATTAACTGGGTAACCTTGGATGAGTTATTTAACCTATCTGTGCCTCAGTTTCTCCATCTGTAAAATGAGGATGCTGATCATATTTCTCTCATAGAGCCGCTACGAGAATTAAGCGAGTTCATAGATACTAAGTACTTACAAGAGTGCTGGCACAGGGTTAGCACTCAGGAGATGTTAGCTATTATTATGAAGGGTTATTATCACTCACAACAGCCTTATATGTGCAATGCCTTCAGGAGAATAAAGAAAGAAGGCTGGTGTGTGGCACAAGGCAGAACTGTATAGAACAGGGCATGGTAGGAACAGCAGGCTAGCCTGTAGGGGGTAGGAGCCAGTGAATCATGGAAAAATGAGCTGTGAAAAAAGAATGAACATCTATATAATGTTCACTGAATGCCAGGCACGGTGCTAAGGATTTCATGTATATTAATTTACTCCATCCTCCTAATGAGCCTTTAAGTTATTGACTCATTTAATCTTCGAAACAAGTTTATAAGGCACAAACAATAACATTCTATTCTATTCTATTTTTAAGATGGAACAGAGAAGTAACTTGACCACGATCACACAAGAAGTGTCAGAATCAGGATTCAATCCCAGGTGACCTGGCTCTAACATCTGTTGGTAGCAGCCTACATTAAATCATCAATGTAGACTGCCAGTCTACTAGCCCCTCCGAGATGTGAGACAGCTCTAGAGTTCTTTCAGTGTATGAGGTGAAATCTCAAGCCATTTTTAAGAAAGGGTGGTCAAAAAAAGCTTGAAGACATTCAAGCTAGGGACATTGTGGGGAGAAAAAAAATAGATGGACGTGGATAGTTTGATGGGAAGATTTTTCTGAGATAGGTCTCTATATTAAAATCAAAAGAGAAATCAAAGAATTATTTGATAATAAAATAAATATTTTACTTTAAAATATAAACATTTATTTTATTAAAATAAAATCAGCTGCAAAAATGAGTATAAAATTATGTGCTATAAAATTTTATTTAATTTTTATTTAAATTAGTAATGGAGTACATTTAAAACTTAGCTGTCTAGATTCCCAACCCAATTTCCTTCCTACCTGAAGCATCAATTAGAGAAGAAATCTGACTTTCAAATATCATCTGCCCCCCAACAAACTCACACTGAAATTAGACTTAATCCTAAAATAAAAAGACAAATCTCTAGTGATATGGACATGCTTAAGAATTTCATATACCAAAAATTCCATTTCTTTTCCATCCCAAGAAAAGAGCCAGCTGACCCTGGGAGAGATTCAAAACCTTTAGGCACCAGGCCAAGCCCCCTAAGACCCTCCCCAGGGAGCCCGTGAAGGCACCACCAGGAGATGAGGGCAGTTTCACCTGCTAGGGGAGCACGGTCAAGTTCTTGAAACACATTGCCTTTGTTACCCTTTGGATAAAAAAGGAAGTGTCACAGAAGAGTCTCTTCGGGCTCAAGCACAGAGCCTGACATTGGGCTCAATCTCCCAACCCTGAGATCATGCCCTGAGCTGAAATCAAGCGTCGGACACTTATACCAACTGAGCCACCCGGTGCCCTAGAAAATAGATCTTTTAGCATCATGACTAGTAGGGCTCAGTGTAGAAAGTGAATAATCGGTTCTGGGTATTAATATTGATATTTAATACATAAGGATCTAAATGCCTAAGAATGATTCAGTGAAACTAGTTTTTTGTATTATTTAATAGGTAACTCTCTGGGCAAAACAGAATCACTGCAGGTTGTTCCAAGTTACAAACTCCCTGAAATCTCAGAAGACACTAATTACATTTACAGAATATTAACTAACACAAAACTTCTCGGAACTATATTTAGCACAGTGGTGAGACCACAGGCACTCCCCACTAAAGCACACGGATTTTCCCTTCGGCTTCTCAGCCTTGGCAACACAGAGTGTTACAGTGCCAAGAAGGGCCTCTCACTCCACCTGAGAAATCTATCAGGAAATTTTGTCACAAACCTCGGAAGTGACATTTCGCTCCTCCTCCATGTGGCATACAGCCATTTCACACCTGCTAGCGAAAACAGTGTGCCTGTAAATAACATTTTTCAAGAGAAAATTAGAAATCAACTTCAAAGCACCTGTAAACAACACCCATCTACCATAATTACTGTACCACCAACTGACACAAAGGTCTCAGGCTATACATAAATATAATGAAAATCAAGTAAAAGAAAAATGGGTTATTATAATGAAGTCTCATTAGACACTATTCTTATAATTAATCCCATTGGAGAGTTCCATTTTTAATTAATATTTTCAAAGATTTTTAAAGACATAGAAGAAAAAATAAAATAAGGAATCCTTTATTAAATATCTAGTTCTGGATACACATTTCATTCATGCATGCATGCTTACATTTTAAATTCTAGGAAAACAGGAATTTTTATCTGTTTTGTTCATAGCTGTATCCCCAGCTCCGAGAACAGTACCTGGCATAGAGTAAGACCTCCAGAGAAGGAAAATTAAAATAAGATAAAAACAGAGACAGAGGCAAACCATAAGAGACTCTTAACTATAGGAAACAAACTGAGGGTTGTTGGAAGGGCAGTGGGTGGGGGGATGAGGTAACTGGGTGATGGGCATTAAGAAGGGCACTTGATATAATGAGCACTGGGTGTTATATGCAACTGATGAATCGCTAAATTTTACCCCTGAAACTAATAATACAGTATATGTTAACTAAGTTGAATTTAATTAAAAATAAAAAAAATAAACACCATCATCTAAAAAAAAGACCTCAATAAATATTTGTTGAATAAATTCATTCATCAGATAGGTATTGAGTACTTTCTATGTGCCAAGCCATGTGATAGGGCCCAGAGATATAAAGATTTGCTCACAGTCTATAAAGAACACTCTTGTCAGTTCCAAATTCATATATCTGAATGCTTCCTTGAAATATCTAATAGGCTTCTCAAACTTGACATGGACAAACCAGAACTTTTTTCCACAGCTGCCTTCTCTTCCCTTTACCCCAAATTATTTCTACCCTTGCCTTTCCTGTCTCAGTTAATGATACTGCCATCCACTTGATTGTTCGAGCCACAATAACGTAGTCAACTTCTCTTCTACATTCAGTCCCATCATCTCTCCACCATGATTCAGCCACTGTCATCTCCCCCAGAGGCACAGCCTCCACTGGTCTCCCTGCTGCCACTCTTGCTACGACCACAATCCAGTCAGAGCAATCCCTTTCAAACATGAGCCAAATCAGTTTACTACCTAACTTAACATTCCTTCCATTATACTAAGGTCCACTGACTCCCTACCATGAGCCACCAGCCCTAACGCTCCCTGCCTCCAATCCACCTTCCCCACCTTGCATCATGTCCCACTTCCCTCCTGCCCACAGCACTGCAGCCTCACTGGCCATTTTGTGGTTTCTTAATGTCTCCAAATGTACCTTCATTTGTACATGCTCTTCCCTCACTGGAATGTTCTTCCCCAAAATGATGGACTCTTTCTCAAGATTCAGGTTTCTCTTCAAATGTCACCCTCTGAGAGAAGTTTTCCATGACAATCTGCCCAAATTTCTAATTCTAAAAGACCACTGATGCTATTTAGTCATGGGTAAACGACTAAGAGATCTCCAAATAGAGCCATGCCCAAACCTCTCCTTCCATCCCTTGCATCCCCAAGAGATAGATGACTTTCTCTACTAGCATCTAACTGACCCCCCCAACTCACTCTCTGATCAGATACTTTTCTCAATAGCCAAATGAGCCAGACCACTGCAACCCCCTCCACACATGCAAGTCAACCTCACTTTTGCTCTCCTGCTCCAAGATGGAATCAGTTTTGGAATGTGATTCTATGGGTTGCGCTGGGTGTGCTCCTCCTGGTTCTGGCCACCACTGGAGAAGCCCAAATAAAAATATGAAGCCCAACAATTTCCAAATAAAAACATGAAGCCTAACAATTCCACTCCTATGTACATATTCACAGAAATGTATGCACATGTACTTCAGGAGACAGATGAGAATGTTCCTATCAGTTTTATTCATAATATCCAAAAATTGGAAACTCCCCAATGTTCATCCAAAGTAGAATAGATTAATAAATTTTGGTATATTCATACAATCGAATTCATATAGCAATGAACACCATACATAATATAAACGAATTTTACAAATAAACGTTGAACAAAAGAAACTAAACCCACAAAACACACCTTCACATTTATATATAAAAGGGTCAGAAACGGGCAAAACTCAACTATAGTTGGTATACTCAATAGAGTTAGTATAATTCAAAGAAGACAGAGGTGGTAGAAACTTAAGAAAATGTAATGAAGCAATTACCATAAAAATTGGGAGAGTATTAATCTTTGGGATCAAGAAAGGGCTTAGGGATTGAAATGGGTAACATGGGATATCTCTGGGGGATATTGACAAGACTTTATTTCTTGACTTGGATGATGATTACACAGGTATTCATTTTATAATTCAATAACCTGCATGTTTGTATTTTGTGGGTGTTTCTTTACATATATTATATTGGGGGGAGGGAAGGGGTTAAAAAATTAAGGCATGTCCTTGCTAGGTGGAAAAGAACTGCAACAGGGCTTCTTGTCAACTTGATGTGAATAAATCCCCATCCATTAAGCACTATTATAAGGCTTTCTATATGTACAGCCACAAACAATTCTAGCTGATAGAGCATTCAAAGGGTGGACAAAAGAGGGGCGGGGCACCTGAGTGGCTCAGCTGGTTAAGCCTCTGCCTTTAGCTCAGGTCATGATCCCAGGGTCCCGGGATCGAGTCTCGCATCAGGCTCCCTGCTAAGCAGGGAGGTAAGCAGGCTCCCTCTGTCTCTGCCTCTCTCTCTGTCTCTCATGAATAAATAAATAACATCTTTAAGAAAAAAAAAAAAAAGAAGAGGGGCAATGAAGTAAACAAATAAAACAAAAAAGGTGTTTTTCGAGTTAATAAAAGAACCACGGAAGCAGATTAGATAGGAAGGCCAACTTGAGACCAAGGGACTCCCACCAAGTGATCAAATAGGATGAAAATATAAAGAGGCCATTTTACCTGGCCATTAGATGGTTAGTTCCAAAAGGAATGAAAAGAAGAAAACTAGATTAACATACATTCATATTATATCTAAAGATATAGTATATCTATGCTTTATTGACTTATGAAAAAAGGAGCTAGGAGAACGAAAGGAAGGGAGGAAAGGGGAGAAGTCTGGAGAGAACAATGCAATGAAATTAGAATTATAATAGAGCAAATACTGAAATGCATATTTTCATCAATGATGGGAAGATTGAAAGCTCCAAAGAATATAATCCTAATATCATTGTCTCACAAATTTGTTCAAGTATTGAAATACAATAAAGATATTGACACTCAAAAAAAATGAATTACAATAGATGGAAGCAGAAGAAGCAGCAGAGAGTCAGGAAAGATGTCTCAGCAGAATTTGTTTATCTAAGACCTAGTGATAGCAGAATGTGCCAAAAGAGAACGAGGGAGAGTGCTCCAGGGCCAGATCAGGAATGACCATGGGAAGTATCTTAAGCATGTCAGAATCATTTTTTTAAAAGATTTTTTATTTATTTATTTGACAGAGAGACACACAGTGAGAGAGGGAACACAAGCAGGGGGAGTGGGAGGGGAAGAAGCAGGCTCCCTGCTGAGCAGGGAGCCCCATGCAGGGCTCCATCCCAGGACCCTGGGATCATGACCTGAGCCGAAGGCAGACGCTTAACAACTGAGCCACCCACGTGCCCCTCAGAATCATTTTAAAATCTCTTCCAAGGTATCTTTCCATCAGTGTACTCATACTTAACAGGTAACCCACTATTTTGAATGATGCCAACTTGATTTGTCTGATAATCTGAAACACTGGCCATCATTCAGTAGTCATTAACTGGACTTCCTAGTGACTTCCTGAGTCCCAGATAATACCACCGTTACTAGAACAACGTCCGTTGCTATTATATCAGGTAGCATCAGTTACTGAGGTGTAGCAGTGAATGAGGAAAGAGCAAACTCTGACGTCACCCCAGCTGCTTATTTGGGTCCGGACGATCCACCTCATACAGCGCAGGAGCACCTGAGCAGACCACAGCGGGCTTTTGCGCAGCATCCATGCACTCACTGAGCATCATTTAATGCCTAGGAGAGCACCTGAAATGGCTTAAATGTAAGAGTAACACTTTGTTTGTCTCTAATATAGAACTGGAAAATGATGAGGGGGAGGAAAGTTCCTTTTTCCACCTTGCCTTTCCTCTTCCTGTTTAAAAATTGTTAGAGATTATGGGGCACTTGGGTGGCTCAGTTGGTTAAGCATCTGCCTTGCACTCAGGTCATGATCCCAGAGTCCTGGGATCAGTCCCGCTTTGGGCTCCCTGCTCAGTGCTCAGCAGAAATTCTGCTTCTCCTTCTCCCTCTGCCCCTCCCCCTGCTCATGTTCGCTCTCTCTTTCTCTCTCTGCCATTCTCTCTCTCTCAAATAAAAAAATAAAATCTTTTTTTTTTCATTGTTAGAGTTTAGTGCAATGTGAAAACAATCTTTGGTACTCTAAATTCTCAGCCATTTACTTCCTGGTAATAGGTAAAGGAGGTGGGGGTAAGGGAGAATCTGACCAAGATTTTTTTTTTAATCACCCTGTAACCTAGTATAAAAATTTAAAGGGCAGAGCACCTGGGTGGCTCAGTCATTAAGTGTCTGCCTTCGGCTCAGGTCATGATCCCAGGGTCCTGGGACCGAGCCCTACATCGGGCTCCCTGCTCAGTGGGGAGCCTGCTTCTCCCTCTCCCAGTCCCCCTGCTTGTGTTCCCTCTCTCTGTCAAATAAATAAATAAAAACTTTAAAAAAAATAAAAAAATTAAAAAAATGAATAAAAATTTAAGGGGCCTTCCTCAAATTACCATAGCTAAACTATTCACAACAGCTAAGACTTTCCATCTAAATCCTTATGCCTGGCTAGGAAAACCAATAGGATGTTTCACAAGACATACACTGTTACTAGAGTTTTTATGAACTTTGCATACAATAGGTCCTCAAATATTCATTAAATGTGTTAACCAGTGAAGGAGAATCCATGGGTGAAAGGAAGAGAGGGAAGGGAATCCTACTGCAAGAATTAGCAAGGTATGAATATGCTTTGAGTATTAGACATTAAATACAATTTAATTCAAAATCAGCATCCAAATAACTGATCCTCAGGAGATGACTGGCATAAAATCAGCTGTGGTCTCAGTGAAACTGTTAAGAAGGTAAGCAAGTAGGGGGGCGCCTGGGTGGCTCAGATGGTTAAGCGTCTGCCTTCGGCTCAGGTCATGATCCCAGGGTCCTGGGATCGAGCCCCGCATCAGGCTCCCTGCTAGGCGGGGAGCCTGCTTCTCCCTCTACCTCTGCCTCTCTCTCTCTCTCTCTCTCTCTAACTCTCATGAATGAATAAAAAAAATTAAAAAAATTAAAAAAGAAGGTAAGCGACTAGGAACTGGGTGTGATGCAATAGCCTTCCTCTTTCCTTTTCCTCACATTCTCACCCTCTAATCTTTTCTCTCCCTATTCTTCCATCCCATGCTTCCCTAATCCCTGGCCCCTAAAATGTTTGCTACAGTTTCCAGAGAGGCAAAGGGCCTCCACTCTCTTTATCCTAGTGATGTTTACACCTTCAGTCCACCAAGTCTGTTCTGCTATTCATTCATCACTTAATTCACGCAACAGCAAGTTATTGAGCTCACTAGGTGTCAGACACTGCGCTTAGTCTAAACGCAAAAGAAAAAAAAAATCAAGAAGACATACTTGGTCCCATCTTCAGGCTATTTAGAGTCTTTGCAGGAATAGAAATGAGGAAACAGCCAATTCCAATACAAAGAGACATATTTGGGGCTCTGGAGACATATGGCCTACCATTAGAGCTTAATCCAATTGAGGAGAAAGGACATAAGAAATTTAAAGGAAGTTCATGTTGGTTAAGAGTTCAAGAAAACTGCTTAATTTAAGTGGTTAGAAGACTGCTGGTGAGAGAAAGGAAGGTCTAAGATGGAATATGAACCTGAGCAAGAGTTGGTCAGATGGAAAAGTAGGGAATAGGTAAGGACATGGTTCAAAATTAGAGGTAACTATCTGTGTGAAGGCCCTGAGCTGATGCGTTAAAATTCAGAGGATATCTTTCTGGATAGGACCTTTGCTTTATATAAATCAGGCAAACTGAACATTTTCTAAACAGTCACATTGTGCTTTTCTGTCTCCTCACCAGAGGCCACATGGGAATACCCTTCTCAACTTGCCCTTTGTCCTACACTTCTTTCAAGGCGCAACTTGCCTCAAAATCTGACATTTATATGGGATCTTTTCATCTTTCAAATAGTTGTCACATATGTCCCTTGTCAATGCTTGTGATATCTGTACCATTTCAAATGTCCTTTCTCCTCAACTAGATTGTAAGTAGTTGCTTAAGAAGAGCATCCAAGGGGCTCCTGGGTGGCTCAGTTGGTTAAGTGTCTGCTTTTGGCTCAGATCATGATCCTAGGGTCCTGGGATCGATCCCTACATCGGGCTCCCTGCTCTGCGGGAAGCCTGCTTCTCCCTCTCCCACTCCCCCTGCTTTGTTCCCTCTCTTGCTGTCTCTCTGTCAAATAAATAAATAAAATCTTAAAAAAAAAAAAAAGATCATCCAAGTGTCTGTGTCTTTCTTTCTAGTACAGTACTTTACCAGAGCAAATGCTTGCTATTTATTAATTGTTTAGTTACATGGTTTAAGTGAGCAAAAAAGAACAAAACTACCTAGTTATCAAGGTTCCTGACTCTTGCCAAGGGAGAAATGGAAAACACTAGATTTTCTTGGTGTCACTTTCAGTGGATCTATGTAGGGATTTTTTTTTTTAAGATTTTATTTATTTGGGGCACCTGGGTGGCTCAGTTGGTTAAGCGACTGCCTTCAGCTCAGGTCATGATCCTGGAGTCCTGGGATCGGGTCCCGCATCGGGCTCCCTGCTCGGCGGGGAGTCTGCTTCTCCCTCTGACCCTACCCCCTCTCATGCTCTATCTCATTCTCTCTCTCAAATAAAAAAAAAAAAGATATTATTTATTTGACAAGGAGAGACACAGGACCCTGGGATCGTGACCTGATCTGAAGGCAGACACTTAACAACTGAGCCACCCAGGTGCCCCTGTAGGGATCTATTCTGATGAAAAATCACCTAGGTGTTTTCTGTTCAATAAACATGAATAATTTGGACTTAGGGGTTCAAACAGTCAGGTCAGCATGATATTAAAACCATTTTTATGTCAAGAATAATTCAGGCTTTCAGTCGGATATTCATCCTCTTGGCTGAGATGCTGCTGACACCTCAATCTCCAGGATCTCTGAAATTTCTACAGAGAATAAGAAGAGTCTCTTCAATTACCACTTGAAAAAAGAGACATACTTGAGGCCTGTGGCAGTGAATTTCCGAAAGACTGGTGGCCAGAAACTGGAAGCAAAATGTCTAGTCATAATAAAAGGATACATCTAACTTAAATAAGATTTTTGAGACCAAATAAGTAAATAAATAAATAAAACCCAAACAAACAAATAAATCGAGTTCGAACTTTGAGGAAGATTATTCTCCTAGAGGGGTGCCTGGGTGGTTCAGTCAGTTGGGTGGCTGCCCTCCGCTAAGGTCATGATCCTGGAGTCCCAGGATCGAGCCCGGCATCGGGCTCCCTGCCAGGTGGGGAGTCTGCTTCTCTCTCTGCTCCTCAACCCGCTCTTGTCCTCTCGCTCACTCTAATAAATAAATAAAATCTTTTTTTAAAAAAGAGATTACTTTCCTAGAACCAACATCAAAGGACTTTGTGCATTTAGTCAGTTCACTGGTTTACAAAGTTGTGGATACATATAGCTCAAAACAGGCTCCGGTTCCCGATGTGAGATGCCCTGCCCAGTAGTGAAAATATCCACTCCAAGGCTCATAGGTGTCTTTTCATTAAATGGAAAATTCCACTAAACGTAACAAGGGTTCTACCATATCAGCATACTAGTAGTGATGAAGTGATAAGCCACAGATGCACTTCCACAGCTGAGGATTATCTAGCAGGGTCAAGGGCAGCAGGTAGTAATTAGCACCTGCCTGATGTAACCAGGTACAGATTTTGCCACTTAGGACTTAAAGCAGACTTAGGTATAGTGGAAGCTTAGACGGTCCTGCCCTACTCACTATTATTAATACACTGCCTCTGAGAGTTAAAAAAATTATTAACTCACTGAACACTTATTAAGCACCTCCTATGTTCCCAGCATCGAGTTGAGGCAGGGGTGACTAAACTCCCCTTGCCATCCAGGACTAACAATGAAGTGGTGGAGATAAGCTTGTAAAACAGATAATTTTGCTAAAGAGTGGTGATGGCTATAATAAACATGAGAGGACAAAATAGTGGGCTCAAGAAAAGTACCGAAGAATACTATTCATTCCGGCGAATGGTAGACAGCTAGAAGAGGCATCAGCAGTGCTAACAACAAAGTGAGGTCACTGCAAACATTCTTTAATTGCTTACTTGAAAAACACATTTTAAAAACACTTATTTTTCTATCAGGAAACATAATGATTGGCTCATTCAGCGGTCATAACACCCAAAAATTTAAAAAGAGAGAGAGAAGTACAAACCTCACCATCTCCAGGTAATCCACCTACCTCTCCAGGTAAACTTCAGTTTGAGTGTAGAAGTTTCAAACTCCCTGAAACTACCCCAGAAAAGATCAGAAAAGCAAGAGAAGACCAAATCAATCGCAAAAGCAACCTAGGACACAGCTAGAGTTCTCAGCACTCCCAAAGCCCTCAAAGTTGACCTTCTCACCTACCTTTCCAGGCCAGAGTTACCTAATCTCCCATTCTTTCATGGGTCATCCTCCAGCCAGAGACTCAACATTCCTCAACTGGTATCTAACTCACAAGTCAACTTGTATATAGTTGACTATAAAAGTCAACTTTTATATAGTGTTGTATATAAGAGCTCACTTGGATTTGTGAATGGATGAGTTTTATTACTTCTTTATTTTATCAAGTTGTTCCTTCTATGTCAGATGCTGTTTCTAGGTCTCCCCTTTCTTCCTCTTGCACCATAATTCTCCACTCACCCTTCTCATTATACCCATCGGTTAGAGTAATATTTGAAAGAAGATGGTGTAGAAGGAAGAACAAGGATTCTGGAAATCAACATCTCTGACTCAAACCCTGACGATATCACCTTATTAAGTCACTTAGTATCTATGACCTCCTGTTTCTCCTATAAAATGAAAATAATTCCCACTATTTAGTGTTCTTGTGAGGGAAAAACTGAGATATGTATAAAGTTCCTGGTATGCTTAGGTGTCAAGCAGCCAGTTAGTATACAATACATGCTTTCCTTTCTTAAAACCCAACTGAAATGTCTGCCGAGAAGCTCTCAGCTTACGCACTTAGGATCCATCTCTATAATAACACAGCAGTGCTTCCCCAGTCTCTGAAAGCCTCAAGGGGAAGAAAATCTGCAGTTAGGAAACTTAAGACATTATGGGGAAAGCAGGATTAGGAAACTGAGGGCAGCATTCCACCTGACCTGTTTTGAATTCATAGAATGAAACCGTAACCTGGCTTGCTAAATGAAAACAGTATCGATGACATTAAACCTCTTAAAAGAGCAATTATGATTACTGTAGTAGTATTTTCCATTTAGTATTCCATGCTCATTAGAAAACTTCTAAAGAGTTTCCTGCCCTGTAATTTATAAAGCTGCTTATAAATTCATCTGGCTTTGAGGCAAATAATCTACATACTGCCAGAAGGTATGTTTTATCTGCATCCAAGTGTTCGATGCCTATCTGATCTCATGGCTCAGGGCTGTTAACTCCCCGAGTCTCAAGTTCCAACATGGTCTCCTAAACAGGGAAGCACACAGCTGCTTGAGAGGAAAAGCTCTTTAGATAAATAAACTCTCATAAACCACTGTGTAGTGCTAAATAGGCATTCTACAATCCCACTTCCCAGGACTCGGGTCCATGTGGCTTTCCTGGGTCCATGAGAACCTCATGCCCGAAGTCTTCTGAACCCCCCAAACCAAGGCTGTAGTTTCACAGTCTGAAACAGACCTTTTGTCAGCCTCCTCTGTTAGCCTCCTTTGGGCTTCATGATCAGTAAGATTAGTCCTATTCTGCCTTCTCCTTAACTCTTCCCTAATACCCTTTTCTAAGGCACTGAACTCTTGACTCCTCCACCTCCAGTTACTATATCCTTGGCTACCTCACTTTAAAAACCAAAAACTAACATTTATATGCCAGGCCCCATCCCAGCCTCAGCACTTCAAATATATTAACGCATTTAACATTCACAACAAAATTAGGAGGTAGCTCCTATTACTATCCCCATTTTACAGGTGGGGAAACTGAGGCTCAGAAGGTTATAAGTGGTAGAGCCAGGATGCAAACTTGAGCAGTGTGTGGTTCTAGCAGCCAACACTTACTAAATTTCCACAATTCCTTGTTCAAACTGAAACCTCAGGATACATGGCATCTATTTTTGGTTTCATACAAGTAGTATATTCAGGTGGGGGGCGCCTGGGTGGCTCAGTCGGTTGAGCATCCAACCCTTGGTTTAGGCTCAGGTCTTGATCTCAGGGTCATGAGATCAAGCCCCATATCAGGCTCCATGCTCATTGCAGAGTCTGCTTGTCCCTTTCCCTCTGTTTCTCCCCTCACACTCTCTCTCTCAAATTAATTAATTAAACCTTTAAAAATAATAATAAGGGGTGCCTGGGTGGCTCAGTCATTAAGCGTCTGCCTTCGGCTGAGGTCATGGTCCCAGGGTCCTGGGATCGAGCCCCGCATCGGGCTCCCTGCTCGGCGGGAAGCCTGCTTCTCCCTCTCCCACTCCCCCTGCTTGTGTTCCCTTTCTCGCTGTGTCTCTCTCTGTCAAATAAATAAATAAAATCTTTAAAAAAAAAAAAAAATAATAATAATAATAAAAGGTCTATGTTCAGGTGAAATAAATCCTTCCAAAATCACTGCCTGTTTCCTTCTCCCTCACCTTGTCCCCCTTTTCCCTCCCCGTCCCCCTCCTCCCTCCTCTCCTCTACTTTCTCCTCCTCTTTCTTCTTCTCTACACTTTCTGATGTCAAATAAATGTTGCTTTTATAAAATCAGAGCCCCAAGATGTCCCCATGGCTGGGTAGATGCCTCCATGTCATATCCCAAAGTCTCTTCCTGCCTTATCCCATCTCTAGCTGAGAGACATGCCCTCTCTCTGAGGTCAACAATGAAGATGTGATACAGAAAACAGAAGACCAAAACAAAACACTACTCTGGATCAGACTGCAAACAACTCTGTGCAGCATTTTGCCTTCTGACAGGAAAAAAACAAGTTATTTTGTAAAAGACATCGACAACTGCAAACCACAATCCTTACTGCCTTTTAATAAACTTTAATAGATCATTCATGCCCTTGTGAACCAAGTAATGCTCTTAAGGTAGAAGGCTTATAGATTTTTAATAATACCTCTAATGAACATGAAAACTCACTTTTAGTGTCAAGATGTCTCCTGTACTTCTGACTCTATTCTATGATTCACCAAATCTGCCATGTTTACTCCATTCAATCATTCAACAAGCATTTATTGAGCTCTGGAATACCACAGTGAGCAAGGTAGGTGACATTTTTTCTCTCGGGGGTGCTTCCTGCCAGCATGGGACATAGGCAATAAGCAAACACTTGACTACAGACGGTGATGAGTGCCATGAAGAAAATCAGACAGGATGATGTGAGAGAAAGAGTGAAGTGGGTATAGGGGAAATTAGTTTAAATTGAGTTATCAAGGAAGGCCTCTCTGAGGAGGTAACATTTAGCTAAGACCTGAAGCAAGCATGCACATTCCAGGAAGAGGAAATAAAAATGCAAAGTCTTCAGGTGGGAAAAAAATGAAGGAACCCCTTCCCTTAAACAGCTCACCATTTTGTGTACTTCTTCATGACTTTATAAACTTTATACATAAATCCTGTCAACCTTAAATTGTTGTGGACTAAAGAATGCACATCACATCCATAAATGAGTTTCTATCCCTCTTAACATCACAGTTGCCAAATTCCCAGGACTACTGTGTCTTGGTTCTCTCTGAACCCTCTTATCAGGGCCAGCTGCCTAGTAATACCTGTTGATGATTAACACCAACAGACCACAGAAAACAGATTTTGCAAGTCAGTCAGCCATAAAATTCTTACTGAATAAGGCTGCAGGAGATTTAGTCCAGTTCCTGGGGAGCTGGGCCATTCATTCCTGCATAACCACCATCTTGCCCAATTCCTCACCCCATCTCATCCTGTCCCCAGGAGCCTGATAGCTATGTCAAGTGATAACTTTCTCAACCTATGGGACACCAGTCGTTAACAACTGAGGAGTATCTTTCTCACCACTTTATGTTGAAATACTCCTAAGACCTCAGGCTGGTAACTCATACCAGATAAGTCATTTAGTAAAAATTCTAAGACTTAACTTGATAAAGAGATAATTTACAAAAAGCTTTACTAGACATTCCTAGCCTATGTCCTAGGATTTGCTAGACATTCCTGATAAGCCTATGTCCTGGGTTTAAAAAGCATGATAAAGTTTAAAATAGACCATTTTCCATATTAGTGATAATTATATCCTCACAGTGGGAATGGATATACTTTCTTTACATTCAATTTATTATTTACATAGATGAATTCATCGGGCCTGAACTGCACCCTTGTCTTAGACTATTTTCCCCTAACCCAGTCTAAGTTTCCACATCCCCAAGGCTTTAGGAAACGTATCACCCTTACTAACATTAGGGTGTGATATTCTCCCTCCTTCCCATCTTCACTTATTAATCTGCATACCTCTGGAGAATGGTATAATCTCTTCTACTTGTATGTTTTCAGAAAGCCATCTTATTAAAGAATTTTTTAATACCCCCCAAATTTGTGTTTCCTTAAATTGATCTAATTTGCTTGTTTCTGTCCTATAGTTTAGCTTATTTTCAATCCTAGAAATAGTATACCTCCGTACAAACATTTGATACCTTTGAGAGTGGCAAACACAATCAGGAGACCTAAATTCCAGTCCTATGTTTATTTATTCATTCAAAGAATGCTTACTAGATACCTATTATATACCAGACTCTGCATCACTGATAGGTTTTTCACTTTACCAAGTAACTAACTTGCTCTATGCCCTAGTGTTCTTATTTGTAGATATCTTTAAAGAGCACATTGTACCAGATTATCTTTACTTCTTTGTAGTTCTGTCTTTACGTTTAAGTCCACTTCTAACCTCCATATTCTTTCTCAATCTCATTTGTTTCTAAGGAAATTGACTTTGGGAAATGTCCTATTAAAATAAAGGCTGGTACTTCGGGGCACCTGGGTGGCTCAGTTGTTAAACGTCTGCCTTCAGCTCAGGTCATGATCCCAGGGTACCCCGCATAGGGCTCCCTGCTCAGCAGGAAGCCTGCTTCTCCCTCTCCCACTCCCCCTGCTTGTGTTCCTGCTCTCGCTAACTCTCTCTCTGTCAAAAAAAAAAGCCTAGTACTCGGGGCGCCTGAGTGGCTCAGTCAGTTGAGCGTCCAACTCTTGATTTCAGCTCAGGTCATGATCTCAGAGTCCTGAAATTGAGCCCCATTAGGGCTCCACAGGGAGCCTGCTTGGGATTCTTTCCCTCTGCCCCTCCCTCCACTCACACGCGCTCTCTCTCTCAAATGAAAAAATAAATCTTTAAAATAAAGGTTAGTACTGCTTATATCTCCTAACTCATTAATATAATTTCATTGAGAGAGAAAAAAATATACGGTAATCAATACTTCTGGAGTCTAGATGATTATTCGTGAAAATAATCAATAAAGAAATTATACTCTATATATTCAGAAACAAGAGTCAGAGAAGAGTAATATGTTACAGATGGCTCAGAACCAATTTCCTCAAGAAGAAAAACTAAGTATAAAACCAAGCACTGAAAATACAAACAAAAGATGTAAAACCCAAAGCTGGCTAGATAATGTAAAAAAATAAGCATATTTATGGTAATACTGTTTATGTTTTCTAAAGAATAATTTGACAATATATAACAAGGATCATAAAACTGGTTGTGGAAATTAATCACAGAAATAGTCCTTCTGGGCTCATCCATGTAATATTCTTTGACCAATGAACTTGCTTTCTTTCCAATCATGCCCCTTTGCCATAACCATGAGAATATGCCCAGGTTAGCCTGATGGGTGAATGTAGGAGATACATGGAGGAAAGTCAAAACTTTCCAGCAGGGGACTGGCTGTTCCCCTGAGCTAAGAAGATGGAGCTGGGAATTCAGGAAGGCTAAAACAGCTAGAATTTTCAAGGAAAAAATACCAGAGAACAAAGAGCTCTAGAGATCTGCAGTGGGCCCCCCTTGAGTCTTCAGCTAAGTAAGAGCACACATGTGTGAGGAAACCATCCATGGTCTAAGAAACAACCACTCAAAAGGATTAGAAAAAATAATTCTCAGAGCTCGCAAAAAGCTAGAATAGTTCCTGTTCCCACCAGCTGGAGTGGAAAAAGTAATAAAAAGGCATCAGACTGAGCAAAAGGGCTTGGCCTGTGCAGTGGGGCAAAGTCTGCCCTAGACAAAATACTGCTCTGCTCCCACCAAGCAATAAAGGCAAGACTGAAAGGATCAAACAGCTTCCAAGTAACTTAATTGGATCCCAGGACCAATATCAAGAATACTTCTAGAAACACAAAATATCTAGTTCACAACAAGGTAAAATTCACCATTTCTGCATCCGATCAAAACCTACCAAGTAATTAAGTTTGCTAGGGCTGCTATAACAAAATACCACAAACTGCATGACCTAAAAGAAACTGGTTGCATCACAGTTCTGGAGAGTAGAAGTCTGAGATCAAGATGGTGGCAGGGTTAGTTCCTTCAAGGAATAGAGAGATGTGAGGGAAGGGTCTGTTCCAGGCCTTCCTCCTTGGCTTGTAGGTGGCCTTGTGTCATTTCACATGGCTAAATTCTGTGTGTGTGTCTGTCTCTAAATTTTTCTTTTTCATAAGGACACTAGTCATTGGATTAGGGTTTCTCTTAATGAACTCATTTTAACTTGATCAACTCTGTATTAGCCCTGTCTCTAAATAAGGTTCATTCTGAGATACAACAGATTAAGACTTCAACATATGAGTTTCTAGAGGAACACAATTCAACCCATTACACCAAGCATGCAAATACACAGGAAAATATGGCCCATGTTGTGAAAAATCAATCGACTGAAATGACGTGGATCATAGAATTAGAATTTGACCACATCAAAAACTAATGATGTACTATATGTTGGCTAACCGAACCTAATAAAAAAATAAATAATAAAAAATAAATTAATTAAAAACACAAAAACAAAAACAAAAATATAAATTAAAAAGAATTAGAACTTGACAAAGACCCTAGAACAGTTATTAAAACTGTATCCCACTTGTCCAAGCAAGATGTTAGAGGAAAGTGGTATGATTGATGTTTCACAGAGACTTGGAAGACATAAAAGGACTCAAGTGAAACTTCTAGAGATATAAAAACATAGTGTCTGATATGAAAAATAATAACAGATTAAACACTGCAGTAATAATTAGTAAACTTGAAAACATAGCAATAGAAGTTATCAGAAATGAAACTCAGAGGAAAAAGACTGAGGGAAAATGAGCAGAACATCAGTGAGCTATGAGATGACTTCAAGAAGCTTATATCTAGGTAAATAGAGTGTCAAAGGAAGGGTGAGGGAACTGAAAAATTATTTGAGGAAATAATAGCTACAATTTTCCAAAGATAATGAAAACTAAAACTACAGAGCCAAGAAGTTCCACAAACTCCAAGTATGAGGAACATGAATAAAACTACAGCGAGCCATGTTGTTTTCAAACTGCTTGAGACCAATGATAAAGAGAACTTCTTAAAAAGAAGCCAGTGGAAAAAAAGGCACATGAAGTACAGAGACCAAAGATAAGAATGATAGCAAACTTCCTGTCACAAAGAACAAAATCAAGAGACAATGGAGCAACATCTTTAAATTATGAAAAGAAAAAATATGTCAACCTTGAATTCTTTTTTAAAATTTTATTATGTTATGTTAATCACCATACATTTCATCATTACTTTCTGATGTAGTGTTCCATGATTCATTGTTTGTGTATTACACCCAGTGCTCCATTCAATATGTGCCCTCTTTAATACCCATCACCAGGCTAACCCATGCCCCCACCCCCCGTTCCCTCTAGAACCCTCAGTTTGTTTCTCAGAGTCCATAGTCTCTCATGGTTCGTCTCCCCCTCAGATTTCCCCCCTTCATTTTACCCTTCCTACTATCTTCTTCTTTTTTTTAACATATAATGTATTATTTGTTTCAGAGGTACAGGTCTGTGATTCATCAGCCTTACACAATTCACAGCACTCACCATAGCACATACCCTCCCCAATGTCTATCACTCAGCCACACCATCCCTCCCACCCCCCCACCACTCCAGCAACCCTCAGTTTGTTTCCTGAGATTAAGAATTCCTCATACCAGTGAGATAATATGATACATGTCTTTCTCTGATTGACTTATTTCACTCAGCATAACACCCTCCAGTTCCATCCATGTCGTTGCAAATGGCAAGATTTCATTCTTTTTATGGCTGCATAATATTCCATTGTATATATATACCACTTCTTCTTTATCCATTCATCTGTTGATGGACATCTTGGCTCTTTCCATAGTTTGGCTACTGTGGACATTGTTGCTATAAACATCAGGGTGAACGTACCCCTTTAGATCACTACATTTGTATCTTTGGGGTAAATACCCATAGTGCAATTGCTGGGTCATAAGGTAGCTCTTTTTTTCAACTGTTTGAGGAACCTCCATACTGCTTTCCAGAGTGGCTGCACCAGCTTGCATTCCCACGAACAGTGTAGGAGGGTTCCCCTTTCTCGGCATCCCTGCCAACATCTGTCATTTCCTGACTTGTTAATTTAACCATTCTGACTGGTGTGAAGTGGTATCTCATTGATACCTGATGCCGAGTGATGTTGAGCACTTTTCATGTGTCTGTTGGCCATTTGGATGTCTTCTTTGGAAAAATGTCTGTTCATGTCTTCTGCCCATTTCTTGATTGGATTATTTGTTCCTTGGGTGTTGAGTTGGTAAGTTCTTTACAGATTTTGGATATTAGCCCTTTATATGATATGTAATTGCAAATATCTTCTCCCATTCTGTCGATTGTCTTTTGGTTTTGTGGACTGTTTCTTTTGCTGTGCAAAAGCTTTTTAGCTTGATGAAGTCCTGATACTTCATTTTTGCCCTTGCTTCCCTTGCTTTTGGCGATGTTTCTAGGAAGAAGTTGCTGCAGCTGAGGTCGAAGAGATTGCTGCCTGTGTTATCCCTTAGGATTTTGATGGACTCCTGTCTCACGTTTAGGTCTTTCAACCATTTGGAGTCTATTTTTGTGTGTGGTGTAAGGAAATGGTCCAGTTTCATTCTTCTGCATATGGCTGTCCAATGTTCCCAACACCATTTGTTGTAGAGACTGTCTTTTTTCCATTGGACATTCTTTCCTGCTTTGTCAAAGATGAGTTGACCATAGAGTTGAGGGTCCATTTCTGAGCTCTCTATTCTGTTCCATTGATCTATGTGTCTGTTTTTGTGCCAGTACCATACGGTCTTGATGATTACAGCTTTGTAATAGAGCTTGTCAAAACTGAACCAGGAAGAAATAGAAAACCTGAACAGACCTATAACCACTAAGGAAATTGAAGCAGGAATCAAAAATCTCCCAACAAACAAGAGCCCAGGGCCAGATGGCTTCCAGGGGAATTCTACCAAACATTTCAAGAAGAATTAATACCTATTCTTCTGAAACTGTTCCAAAAAATAGAAATGGAAGGAAAACTTCCAAACTCGTTTTATGAGGCTACCATTACCTTGATCCCAAAACCAGACAAAGACTCCATCAAAAAAGAGAATTACACATCTATATCCCTGATGAACATGGATGCAAAAATTCTCACCAAAATACTAGCCAATAGGATCCCACAGTACATTAAAAGGATTATTCACCACGACCAAGTGGGATTTATTCCTGGGCTGCAAGGTTGGTTCAACATCCACAAATCAATTAATGAGATACAATACATTAATAAAAGAAAGAACAAGAAACATATAATCTTCTCAATAGATGCAGAAAAAGCATTTGACAAAGTACGGCAACCTTACTTGATTAAAACTCTTCACAGTGTATGGATAGAGGGTACATACCTCAATATCATAAAAGCCATCTACGAAAAACCCACAGCGAATATCATTCTCAATGGGGAAAAACTGAGAGCTTTCCCCCTAAGTTCAGGAACGCGGCAGGGATGTCCACTATCACCACTGCTATTCAACATAGTATTAGAAGTCTTAGCCACAGCAATCAGACAACAAAAAGAAATCAAAGGCATCCAAATCAGCAAAGAAGAAGTCAAACTCTCACTCTTTGCAGATGATATGATACTTTATGTGGAAAACCCAAAAGACTCCACCCCAAAACTGCTACAACTCATACAGGAATTCAATAAAGTGGCAGGTTATAAAATCAATGCATAGAAATCAGTGACATTCTTAGACACCGACAACAAGACAGAAGAGAGAGAAATTAAGGAGTCGATCACATTTATAATTGCACCCCAAACCATAAGATACCTAGGAATAAATCTAACCAAAGAGGCAAAGAATCTGTACTTAGAAAACTATAAAATACTCATGAAAGAAATGGAAAAACGTTCCATGCTCATGGATTGGAAGAACGAATATTGTGAAGATGTCAATGCTACCTAGAGCAATCTGCACATTCAATGCAATCCCCATCAAAATACCATCCACTTTTTTCAAAGAAATGGAGCAAATAATCCTAAAATTTGTATGGAACCAGAAAAGACCCGAATAGCCAGAAGAATGTTGAAAAAGAAAAGCAAAGCTGGTGGCATCACAATTCCAGACATCAACCTTGAATTCTAAACTCAGTGAAAATAGCTTTCAAAAATGAAGGTGAAAGGTGCAGGAGCAAGATGGCGGAGGAGTAGGAGACCTGGATTTCGTCTGGTGTCAGGAATTCAACTGAATAGGGATCAAACCATTCTGAACACCTATGAACTCAACAGGAGATTGAAGAGAAGAATAGCAACAACTCTCTGAACAGAAAAGCAACCACTTTCTGGAAGGTAGGACGTGCGGAGAAGCGAATCCGAGTTGATATTTGGGAGGATAGACGGCGGGGGAGGGGGCCTCCGGCGGCCGCTTCTGGCAAGTGATAGAGCTGCGGAGCACAAAATCAGAACTTTGAGAAGTCAGCTCCGCTGAGGGACGTCGCTCCAATGGCTAAGCGGGGGGTGGAACCCTCACGGGACAGTGTGGTCTCAGGACACTTGGGGGTCACAGAAAGACCGGGGGTGCCTGAGCGTGGCAGAGCTCCCAGGTATCGGAGCGGGGAAGCCGGCTGCAGAGACGGAGCCGAGGCGCGGGCTCTCAGCTCCAGGTTGCCATAAACTGTGATCCGCGGCCCAGTCGGGCCACTGCTCCTCCAGCAGGGACCCAACAAGCGGCAGATCCGGGGAGACTCCCCTTCCTCCCCCAGGAGGAGCAGCGCGGGAGCACACTGCAGGGATCTGCTGGGTTTGGAGACTCCACACCGAGTCGGGTGCCAGAGATAGAAACGCTTAGTCATAGGCCGGGTGAGCACAGAGTGCGGCCGGAGACTGGGGAGACGGGAGTGATTGACTGCTTTTCTCTGGGGGCACACTGAGGAGTGGGGCCCCAAGTTCTCAGCTCCTCCAGGCAGATTGGGAGGCCACCATTTTCACTCTCGTCCTCCAAAGCTGTACGGAGAGTTTCCAGGAAACAAAAGCTCTTGAGAGCAAACCCGAGAAGATTGCTTAGCCCAGACCAACAAGGGCAGGGCAATTCTGCCTCCGGCAAAGACATTTGGGAACCACGGCAACAGGCCCCTCCCCCAGAAGATCAGCATGAACACCCAGCCAAGACCAAGTTTACCGATCAAGGACAACGGGAGAACTCCAGCGCTAGGGGAATACCGCACATAGAATTCATGGCTTTTTTACCATGATTCATTAGTTTTTCGAAGTTAATTTTTTTAACTGTTTTTTTTTTTAATTTTTCTTTTTCCCTTTTTCAACCAACATCTTATCAATCCCTTTTTGGAAAAAAAGTTTTTTTATTTTCATTTTTAGAGTCATATTCTATCCTTTCATAGTAGATACACTTATTTTTGGCATATATTTATAAGTTGTTCTCTCTTTAAAATTTTGAGATACAGTTTCTTCTAACAGATCAAAATATACCCTAAATCACTAGTGGATGGCTTTGTTCTAGTCTCCTGCCTGATCACATTCTCTCCCTTTTTTTCTCTCTTTTTTTTTTTTAAATCTTCTTCTTTCTTTTTTCAAACAACTTCTTATCTTATCAATTCCTTTTATAAAATCTTTTATAATTTTCATCTTTACAGTCATCTTCCATCCCTTCATTGTATCAACCCTTATTTTGTACATATATAAGTCTTTCTTTAAAATTTTAGGAGGCACTTTCTTCTAACAGACCAAAATACACTCAAAATCTAGTGTGTGGCACTGATCTATGCACTAGCCTGATCATATTTGATCATATTCTGTTTTTGTTTGTTTTTATCTTTTTCTTTTTTTTCCTCTCTTTTTTCTTTCTTTCCCTTTCTTTTCCCCTGGTTTCAGGTCTTTTCTGATTTGTCTAGAGTATATTTGCTGGGGACATTGTTAACCTGTTAGCATTTTGTTCTCTCACTCATCTATTCTCCTCTGGACAAAATGACAAGACGAAAAAAATCACCTCAGCAAAAAGAACAAGAGGTAGTACCGTCTGCCAGGGACCTACTCAATATGGACATTAGTACGATGTCGGATCTAGAGTTCAGAATCATGATTTTAAAGATACTAGCTGGGCTTGAAAAAAGCATGGAAGTTATTAGAGAAACCCTTCCTGGAGAAATAAAAGAACTAAAATCTAACCAGATCAAAATCAAAAAGGCTATTAATGAAGTGCAATCAAAAATGGGGGCACTAACTGCTAGGATAAATGAGGCAGAAGAGAGAATCAGCGATATAGAAGACCAAATGATGGAAAATAAAGAAGCTGAGAAAAAGAGAGATAAACAACTACTGGATCACGAGGGCAGAATTCGAGAGATAAGTGATACGATAAGACGAAACAACATTAGAATCATTGGGATCCCAGAAGAAGAAGAAAGAGAGAGAGAGGCAGAAGGTATATTGGAGCAAATTATAGCAGAGAACTTCCCTAATGTGGGGAAGGAAACAGGCATCAAAATCCAGGAGGCACAGAGAACCCGTCTCAAAATCAATAAAAATAGGTCAACACCCCAACATCTAATAGTAAAACTTACGAGTCTCAGAGACAAAGAGAAAATCTTGAAAGCAGCTCAGGAGAAGAGATATGTAACCTACAATGGTAGAAACATTAGATTGGCAACAAACTTATCCACAAAGATCTGGCAGGCCAGAAAGGACTGGCGTGATATCTTCAGAGCACTAAACGAGAAAAATATGCAGCCAAGAATACTATATCCAGCTAGGCTGTCATTGAAAATAGAAGGAGAGATAAAAATCTTCCAGGACAAACAAAAACTAAAGGAATTTGCAAACACGAAACCAGCCCTCCAAGAAATATTGAAAGGGGTCCTCTAAGCAAAGAGAGAGCCTAAAAGCAACATAGACCAGAAAGGAACACAGACAATATACAGTCACAGTCACCTTACAGGCAATACAATGGCACTAAATTCCTATCTTTCAATAGTTACCCTGAATGTAAATGGGCTAAATGCCCCAATCAAAAGACACAGGCTAACAGAATGGATTAAAAAACAAGACCCATCGATATGCTCTCTGCAAGAGACTCATTTTAGACCCAAAGACACCCCCGGATTGAAAGTGAGGGGGTGGAAAACCATTTACCATGCTAATGGACAACAAAAGAAAGCTGGGGTGGCAATCCTTATGTCAGACAAATTAGATTTTAAAACAAAGACTGTAATAAGAGATGAGGAAGGACACTATATCCTACTTAAAGGGTCTATCCAACAAGAAGATCTAACAATTGTAAATATCTATGCCCCTAACATGGGAGCAGCCAATTATATAAGGCAATTAATAACAAAAGCGAAGAAACACATTGACAACAATACAATAATAGTGGGGGACTTTAACACCTCCCTCACTGAAATGGACAGATCATCTAAGCAAAAGATCAACAAGGAAATAAAGATTTTAAATGACACATTGGACCAAATGGACTTCACAGACATATTCAGAACATTCCATCCCAAAGCAACGGAATACACATTCTTCTCTAGTGCCCATGGAACATTCTCCAGAATAGATCCCATCCTAGGTCACAAATCAGGTCTCAAACAGTACCAAAAGATTGGGATTATTCCCTGCATATTTTCAGACCACAATGCTTTGAAACTAGGACTCAGTCACAAGAAGAAAGTAGGAAAGAACGCAAATACTTGGAGGCTAAAGGGCATCCTACTAAAGAATGAATGGATCAACCAGGAAATTAAAGAAGAATTTAAAAAGTTCATGGAAATCAATGAAAATGAAAATACAACTGTTCAAAATCTTTGGGATACAGCAAAGGCAGTCCTGAGAGGAAAGTCTATAGCAATACAAGCCTTTCTCAAGAAACAAGAAAGGTCTCAAATACACAACCTAACCCTACACCTAAAGGAGCTGGAGAAAAAACAGCAAATAAAGCCTAAACCCAGCAGGAGAAGAGAAATAATAAGGTTCAGAGCAGAAATCAATGAACTAGAAACCAAAAGAACAGTAGAACAGATCAACGAAACTAGGAGCTGGTTCTTTGAAAGAATTAACAAGATTGATAAATTCCTGGCCAGACTTATCAAAAAGAAAAGAGAAATGACCCAAATCAACAAAATCATGAATGAAAGAGGAGAGACCACAACCAACACCAAAGAAATACAAACAATTATAAGAACATATTATGAGCAACTCTATATATGAGCAAATTAGATAACCTGGAAGAAATGGGTGCATTCCTAGAGATGTATCAACTACCAAAATTGAACCAGGAAGAAATAGAAAACCTGAACAGACCTATTGCCACTAAGGAAATTGAAGCAGTCATCAAAAATCTCCCAAGAAACAAAAGCCCAGGGCCAGATGGCTTCCCAGGGGAATTCTACCAAACATTTCAAGAAGAATTAATACCTATTCTCCTCAAACTCTTCCAAAAAATAGAAATGGAAGGAAAACTTCCAAACTCGTTTTATGAGGCCACCATTACCTTGATCCCCAAACCAGACAAAGACCCCATCAAAAAGGAGAATTACAGACCAATATCCTTGATGAATATGGATGCAAAAATTCTCACCAAAATACTAGCCAATAGGATCCCACAGTACATTAAAAGGATTATTCACCACAACCAAGTGGGATTTATCCCTGGCTGCAAGGTTGGTTCAACATCCACAAATCAATCAACATGATACAATACATTAACAAAAGAAAGAAAAAGCATCGTATGATCCTCTCAATAGATGCAGAAAAAGCATTTGACAAAGTACAGCATCCTTTCTTGATCAAAACTCTTCAGAGTATAGGGATAAACAGTACATACCTCAATATCATAAAAGCCATCTATGAAAAACCCACAGTGAATTTCGTTCTCAATAGGGAAAAGCTGAGAGTTTTCCCCCTAAGTTCAGGAACGCGGCAGGGATGTCCACTATCACCACTGCTATTCAACATAGTATTAGAAGTCCTAACCACAGCAATCAGACAACAAAAAGAAATCAAAGGCATCCAAATCGGCAAAGAGGAAGTCAAACTCTCACTCTTTGCAGATGATATGATACTTTATGTGGAAAACCCAAAAGACTCCACCCCAAAACTGCTACAACTCATACAGGAATTCGGTAGAGTGGCAGGATATAAAACCAATGCACAGAAATCAGTGGCATTCCTATACACCAACAACAAGACAGAAGAGAGACTAATTAAGGAGTCGATCCCATTTACAATTGCACCCAAAACCATAAGATACCTAGGAATAAATCTAACCAAAGAGGCAAAGGACCTGTACTCAGAAAACTATAAAATACTCCTGAAAGAAATTGAGGAAGACACAAAGAAATGGAAAAACGTTCCATGCTCATGGATTGGAAGAACAAACATTGTGAAGATGTCAATGCTACTTAGAGCAATCTACACATTCAATGCAATCCCCATCAAAATACCATCCACTTTTTTCAAAGAAATGGAACAAATAATCCTAAAATTTGTATGGAACCAGAAGAGACCCCGAATAGCCAGAGGAATGTTGAAAAAGAAAAGCAAAGCTGGCGGCATCACAATTCCGGACTTCCAGCTCTATTACAAAGCTGTCATCATCAAGACAGTATGGTACTGGCACAAAAACAGACACATAGATCAATGGAACAGAATAGAGAGCCCAGAAATGGACCCTCAACTCGATGGTCAACTCATCTTTGACAAAACAGGAAAGAATGTCCAGTGGAAAAAAGACAGTCTCTCCAACAAATGATGTTGGGAAAATTGGACAGCCACATGCAGAAGAATGAAACTGGACCATTCCCTTACACCACACACAAAAATAGACTCCAAATGGTTGAAAGACCTAAACGTAAGACAGGAGTCCATCAAAATCCTAAAGGAGAACACAGGCAGCAACCTCTTCGACCTCAGCTGCAGCAACGTCTTCCTAGAAACATCGCCAAAGGCAAGGGAAGCAAGGGCAAAAATGAACTATTGGGATTTCATCAAGATAAAAAACTTTTGCACAGCAAAAGAAACAGTCCACAAAACAAAAGACAACCGACAGAATGGGAGAAAATATTTGCAAATGACATATCAGATAAAGGGCTAGTCTCCAAAATCTGTAAAGAACTTATCCAACTCAACACCCAAAGAAGAAATAATCCAATCAATAAATGGGCAGAAGACATGAACAGACATTTTTCCAAAGAAGACATCCAAATGGCCAACAGACACATGAAAAAGTGCTCAACATCGCTCGGCATCAGGGAAATCCAAATCAAAACCTCAATGAGATACCACTTCACACCAGTCAGAATGGCTAAGATTAACAAGTCAGGAAACGACAGATGTTGGCGGGGATGCGGAGAAAGGGGAACCCTCCTACGCTGTTGGTGGGAATGCAAGTTGGTGCAACCACTCTGGAAAACAGTATGGAGGTTCCTCAAACAGTTGAAAATAAAGTTACCATACGATCCAGCAATTGCACTACTGGGTATTTACCACAAAGATATAAATGTAGGGATCCGAAGGGGTACGTGCACCCCAATGTTTATAGCAGCAGTGTCCACAATAGCCAAACTGTGGAAAGAGCCAAGATGTCTGTCGACAGATGAATGGATAAAGAAGAAGTGGTATATATACACAATGGAATATTATGCAGCCATCAAAAGGAATGAGATCTTGCCATTTGCAACGACATGGATGGAACTGGAGGGTGTTATGCTGAGTGAAATAAGTCAATCAGAGAAAGACATGTATCATATGACCTCACTGATATGAGGAATTCTTAATCTCAGGGAACAAACTGAGGGTTGCTGGAGTGGTGGGGGGGTGGGAGGGATGGGGTGGCTGGGTGATAGACATTGGGGAGGGTATGTGCTATGGCGAGTGCTGTGAATTGTGCAAGACTGTTGAATCACAGTTCTGTACCTCTGAAACAAATAATGCAATATATGTTAAGAAAAAAAAAAGAAGATGATAGCAGGAGGGGAAGAATGAAGGGGGGGAAATCGGAGGGGGAGACGAACCATGAGAGACGATGGACTCTGAAAAACAAACTGAGGTTTCTAGAGGGGAGGGGGCTGGGGGGATGGGTTAGCCTGGTGATGGGTATTAAAGAGGGCACGTTCTGCGTGGAGCACTGGGTGTTATGAATCATGGAACACTACATCCAAAACTAGTGATGTAATGTATGGTGATTAACATAACAATAAAAAATTTTTAAAAATGAAGGTGAAAGAAAGACATTTTCAGGCATACAAAAGCTGAAATAATTTATTAATAGCAAACCTTCTCTGTAAGAAATGTTAAGGGAAATCCTTCAGGCAGAAGAAAAATAATACCAAATGGAAATCTAGATCTATCAAAGGAATGAGAGTACCAAAAGTGGTAACTATGTGGGGTCGAGAGAGAAACTTCTCCATTTTTTCCTCCTTGCCCTCACCACTCAGTCCATGTCCCACTGAGAAATACAACTGAACAAGGCTTAATTCCAAATGGACAATTTATATACTCACCACCTATAGTAATTTACATTTATCAATAGTCATCAACAAATATGCCTTGACACTACTCTATATTTCAGACACTGGGGACAAACTGACCAAAACAGAGGAACCCCTTTAACAAGCTCATTGAGCTCACATTCCTGCATCTGATTTTCTTTTTTTTTTTAATTTTTTAAATTTTTTATTGTTATGTTAATCACCATACATTACATCATTAGTTTTGGATGTAGTGTTCCATGATTCATTGTTTGTGCATAACACCCAGTGCTCCACGCAGAACGTGCCCTCTTTAATACCCATCACCAGGCTAACCCATCCCCCCACCCCTTCCCCACTAGAACCCTCAGTTTGTTTTTCAGAGTCCATAGTCTCTCATGGTTCGTCTCCCCCTCCAATTTACTCCCCTTCATTCTTCCCCTCCTGCTATCTTCTTCTTCTTTTTTTTTTTCTTAACATATATTGCATTATTTGTTTCAGAGGTACAGATCTGTGATTCATCAGTCTTGCACAATTCACAGCACTCACCATAGCACATACCCTCCCCAATGTCTGTCACCGAGCCACCCCATCCCTCCCACACCCTGCATCTGATTTTCTGATTCATGAACATGAGAACACAGTATGATAGTCACACTGCAACTGGCTGATATTGCTTTATTTCTGTAGTTTCTGATGTGTAATTTCTGATATGTTTTATTTCTGTAGTGATTCCCTCCAGAATGAAAAAACTTCAATTTGGTTGTTTCAATTGTCTTCATGATTCAGTAATTCAATACAATAATCCAGTTAATAAAAGGCCTCTAAATATTGTCAGAACTCTTAGTTACATAGGCCTACATCATAATGCACTGCAAACGAAGCAATTTTGCAATTTTTCATTTTATGTCATATTTTATCAAGCTGCTGGAATTGGGATAGGAAAAAAGGAGAAAAGGGGATAAAGAAGCTATGAGGGCTGAAATAAGTTTCTAATCTTTTTGTAATCCATATCTTTTACAAAAGGATGTTAAGGTGTTCACCATAGACATACACAATAATGTTAATACACAATAATCAAAATGGAAATGGAAAAGAGTAAAGCCATGAATATCTAGAAGAAGCAAATATGCTAGCCTCAAGTGCTAATTTGGTTACTACAATTATTAATAAACATGATTTGAAGCTTCCTGGCAGCCATAGCAAAAAAGGGAAACACAATTTGTAAGAAAGTGTGCTCTGTGTTAGGGAAAAAAGTTATTAATGCACAAATACTCACTGCCTTCTCCTTCCTGTCTTTAAATATTACTTATCTGAGCCAGGATTTTGAAAGGCATTACAGCTGACAGAGGGGGAAAGAAAGAATATACACTGTGAGGAAATTCAGGCATTCTATATCACTATCTGAAGGAGGAATCATATATTTTCAAAATAAACAAGTATTATGAACGTCATCCTCACCCAAAATATAGGTTACTCCTTTGAAAGCAGATGTAGATTCTACCCCACCATTTTACACTGGTTAAATGAACAAACAAGTCCTCTTTGGTGAAAGTCTAAATAATTGGGAGTCAAAAATAGTGAAATGCTGAAATCACCATCTTCAAATTAGCAATGGCTATTTTTATGTCACGTTTTGATTTGAGGAGAAAGAGAAAAAATGTATATTCTAATCTACTTCCTAGGAATAGCTGTAATCAGCACATGCTTGTAATGACAACTCAAGTGATTAAACAACTTCATTTAAAAATCTGTTCAACAGGGGTGCCTGGGTGGCTCAGTCAGTTAAGCAGCTGACTCTTGATTTCAATTCAGGTCATGATCTCAGGGTGGTGAGATTGAGCTCTGCATCGGGCTCCATGCTCAGTGTGGAGTCTGCTTGAGATTCCCTCTCTCCCTCTCCCTCTGCCCCTCCCCCACTCTCTCTCTCAAATAAACAAGGGAAATCTTTTAAAAAGTCTGTTCAACAGCAACAACAAAAAGAGAATCTGTAAATTTTTACTCATCAAACATCTAGAAAATGGCCTATCTCTAAATGGATTGTCATTTTTACAGTGTATATGATTAGGCAAACAAACAAAAAATGAAAATGAAGAAAGAAAGAAATATCATTACCTTGATATTGCCTCGCTGTTTCTTTTGTGGCATAAATATATAGAAAGAGACATTACTATGGAAATATCAGTCTATCTCTTTTGACTTTTGTGTGTTATTGTCAAATCTCACAGAAAGCAAGATGGCATTAGAACGCTTGGCTATTTCCCTGGGTTCCATTCTGTTTTCAGAGCCCTAACCCATTGTTAGAATTTCATTTACTTCTGAGTTCTCTTGCTGGCTGTTTTGCAAATAAGTAAATAAGTTACTGGAAAAAGTCCCCATCAGCCATTCATTCATTAAACTAATATTAATTGGCTCTCTGATGGGCCAAACAGGATTCAAAACAGTGAAAAAAACAGACTAAAATTCCTACCATTGTGGAGTTTACAATCCTAGTGGATAATAAAACAAGTAAGTAGAGACTATGTCAAATAGTGGGAAGGGTGATAAAGAAAAACGAATCAGGGAAAGGGAAAAGGAAGGACTGCTGAGGTGGGGTGGCAGTTTCAAAGAAAGAAAGGTCTCCATGAGAGAATGACATTTGAACCAAAACGTACAACGTGTCAGAGAAGGAGTCATACAAACCACTGTAGGAAAGAGGATTCCAGACAGAGGGAACAGGCTGGGCAGCACTGAGAAATAGCAAAGACCAGCGCAGCCAGAATAGGGGGATGAGTCAAGCCCATGACAGAAGGGACAGAGGTGCAGGGCAGATCATTCAGGCCTTGGAAGCCATTGTTAGTATTTTGTTTTTCACTCTGAGACAGACAGGAAGTCATGAGAGGTTTGAACTACGGAGAACCATGAAATGACAGATGTATTTTAAATTCTCGTGTTGGCTGTTGCATTGAGCACAGACTACAGAGGATCGAGGGGAGAAACCAGTAGCCTCTATTGGAAGCTACTACAGTGTTTCAGGCAAGACAGGATGGAGGCTCAGGTCAGGGGGTTGTGGCATCCATGGTAAAAAAAAAAAAAAAAAAAGACCCCCTGCAGATGGCTGCCCATCCAGCAATTTCTGGCCTGGGGATCAGGGGTTGGCAGTCATATGAACTTTTTTTAAAATATTCATTTATCTTTAATAAAAGTATCAGAAAGTTTTGGAAGCCAGTAAGTCAACATTTACACATGGAGAGTGGTATGAAGAGCTATTGCCAATGAAACTCAAACCACGACCATATCTCTTTTTAAGGGCTGAGGTTTATTCACCGGAGTTTCTGCTTAGATGACAAATAAGAATTCTCATTTGTTTCTACTCTTGCTATGGAAAATACTTTCTTAATATAATCAGATCATGTCCTTGACTTAGTAGATGTTATACAGTGAACAAAATTAACTTATGTTTTGATGATCGAAGATTTGCATTAGTTCAGTATCCTCATTCTTGCCAATAATTCATATTAAGTGGACATTTGGATATAGATGTAAATGATACATGAGATTGGCCTGAATTTATACTGAATTCAGGGTACACTTAAGAAATTTGATTATTTTTTCAAATGCCTTGTGTGTTTGTGTTTTGTTATCACACTTTTTTCTCCCAAGAGAAGATTGCAGATGAACTCTGGCTAATGAATTATGGCTAATCAAGACGTGGTTTCCTGTGATCCCAGCCTTTGAGGGCTATAGAGCACATCATTTGATGACTCTACAGCAGATTATGATACACACCAAATAATTACTGAAATTCATCATCTTGTTCCTGAAATAAACATATTACTAACCTCAACCATATTATTTGAAATATAGTTCAAAATACCCTCTTCCATGATAAGCCTGTACTTTTATAGCCTTCCCTGTTATCCTTTCTCCAGCAACATTTTTCTGGACTGACAGCACTGTTAATCAGATTTTCAAGCCATGGGTTATTTACATCCTCCAGTACATTTCAGGGAAATTAATTTGAGCTGTCCTCCTTTCTTACCAGCTTCTCAATAAATCTTCCTGGCAGTTTAAATAGAAATATCATCAAGACAGATGGGCTTGTGGCAAAAATCACCACTGTTAAATGTTCTGCCGAGAGCATACATGGTAAAAGGGGGAAAATGGAAAGATGAGGAGAGAACTTTTCAATAACTATGAATAAAACAGAAACCAGAAAATATGTGAAATGTCACAAGATATGGATAAGAACAAAATTCCAAAGGAGTATTGCATACCCACTATATTAGTTTTCTAGGGCTGCCATAACAAAGTGCCACAGACCGGGTGGCTGAAACAACAGAAATTTATTTCTGACAGTTCAGGAAGCTAGAAATAAAAGATCGAGGTGTCAGCTGGTTTGGTTTCTTCTGAGGCCTCCCTTTCTGGTTTGTAGAAGGCCATCTTCATGTTCACATGCCATTCTCCCTCTATGAATGTCTGTGTCTAATCTCCTCTTCTTATAAGGACACAAGTCATACTGAATTACATAATGACTTCATTTTAATTTATTTATCTCTTTAAAGACCATATCACCAAATATAGTCACAATCTGAGGTACTGAATAAGTTTTTGGGGGCACAATTCAGCCCATAACATACACTACTTAGGAAAAGTACACAGTTTAAATCTGTCGTCACCTATTAACTATTTAATGAACCGTGATTTTTGATTCTTTGAACACCGAGAATGTGCTAAGAATATAGCATTTGACTATTCACTGCCCATGTAGAGAATGACCAGTAGGTCTTTGTGTGATCCATCAGACCCATGGCAGAGGCAGAGAGTGCTCAGAGGCAATGGAGTCTTGCCCAGTTTCTGTTCAGCATACAGCTCTGCATTCAGGGGACAGCCGTTAGCCAGGCTCAGTATGTTATGAAGAATCTTTCTTTGTCATATGTCCCAACTTGTTGCATAATTCATGAAGCCAGATAAAAAAGAATTGCTTTGTGTTTTCTGAAAGAAAATTTACCAAAGTAAAAGTCATCCCTTTGCTCTTTACGTTTTCTGTCTACATCTGTAGAACTGCAGCTTCCCAGTCAGGCCAGAAACATGGAGTCCAAACCCAAATCAGGGCTAGTATTGGGTAGGTATCCATGGCAGCCATCACTGATTCTGGATTCTTGTGAACCTGGGCCTGGCTTCAGAATCCTTCTCAACACAGCCACTACCATGACTGTAATTGAGATTGACATCAGTTAGCATCCCTGGCCCAAACAAAGTCGGCTGCCAGAAGTTACTGCTTACCTCTCTCCAATAAATAGCCCCTTCAGCCAGGGGTTTCCAATTACCAATTCAGTCTTAATTCTTGACTGGCCAAGCTAGTATTGGTCTCTGTGTTAGCAAGAACCATTTTTAAAGGGCTATAATGGATTCCGGTTTTGTGGAGCCTGAAGTTCATACAATTTGCAGGTGGAGAATCCCCTTTAAGAAAAAGTGTGTAAAATTATAGATAAAAATTTGTAGTCTCTCCCAGGGCCTTAGAAGGGTCCCATTCAATTGAGGAGACTGAAGCTCAAGCTTCATTAACTTCAACTAGTCTTTCTGCCCCTGGCACAAGCAAAAGCTGCCTTAAATCAACCCTTCGGTAATGGAAATTCACTCCTTCATTTCCATCCCTCTTCATGCACCCCCTCTTTCAGCTCCTGTTTGTCTGTATTTTGTTCTAAATGTCCTGCTATTGCCTACTGTCCGCTGGTTGGTTCTGGTTCATGCACGGTAACAAGATGGGCAAATTAGGAAATGCAAAATTAGGGTTGAGCTCGAGCAGTATCCAGGCCCAGAGAGTACTGCCATCTTGTTTAGAAAGGGGAATGCATTTGGTTACTCTGGTTCTGAGATTAGACAGAGGTCACTTTTTGAGTGACTTAGAGACTGGGCTCCAGGATTTAGCAGATGAGGGCAAGTCCCCTCTCTCTCATACCACTGAGAAGTAAGTAGGAAGGTTTCTGGAAATGAGCATGCAATTTCCATAGAGCCCAAAGCCTTCTCGGGGAAAGGAACCAGGATTACTATGTAGTTCCCCCAATATTTAAAGTTGTGAGAGTTGATGGAATGTACTGAACTGGCCTTGTCCAAGCTTGGATGACAAAAAGGCAGTGAGATTCCTGAAGGGAAAAGACAACTTAACACTTAAGTAAGACTGCACCAGATGGCTGGTCCCTGCCCTAAGATGGTCAGAGGGGTTATCGGTTCTGAATCCACAAGGTGAATGACACCACTAGGCTCCATAGAAGCAGCACTGGCACTCTCCCCAAAGTGGCTGTGAACAAGCAGGCAAGCTAAGAGACCAATATTACTACTGAGCTGTAACTTTGGGAACACAGACCTTCTCTAGTGCAGTGTCCACAGCTGAACACAAAACTGATGACAGAGGAACATCTTTTACACATTCACCTTCCCCTTTTCCCTAGCCCCCTCCTTACACACATCACCAGGTTTCCACAATAGTTCCTAGAGCATCAGGGGCCCTTGACTCCAGTTCTTCCCATGTGGGACAGTGGTTTTGGTGGCTGTGGCATGTCTGGGATTCTGTTGCATTCCCAGATCTGGAAATCCTTTACAAATCCTGTATTAAGCAAGCTCTTTAGCAGGGTGGAACAGGTATGGATTTGGGAGTGAGAGACCTAGGTTTGAATCCTAGCTTCACCATATACCAGTTATATGATTTTAAGCAAGTGGACTTAACCCTATGAACCTCAGTTCCCTCATTTTGTAACCTAAGTTACTGTGGGCAACAACTGAGTGGCTTTGTCCAAAATATGTAGCACAGTCTCCAGCATAGCATGCGCTCAGTAAATATTAACTCTGTTCCTTTATACTCCCAAGGATTTCCCTGGCAATGTTTGGCTAATGGGAAGTTTTAATTTGGAGCATGGAACTAAGTTGTGATCAAAACAAACTCTCTTATTATTACCATTACTTGTACATCACTATTGCAATCCCACTGGAAGCTGTGGTCACATTAACGTAAGGGTATTTGGAGGGTAAAAAGGCCATGCTCATTACAAACTGGCCTTAAGTTTGGATGCTATATAAACATTGGGAAGTGAGATCAGAAACCTGGGCATCAGTTAGCTTGGATTGGATGATTTTCAAAAAGTAGCTGTGCTGATAATGCAAATAAAGAACAGCATCCATATGGAATCAAAGGACTAGAACCTGAAGAAACTTGCTTTGGTGCAAGCAGAAGAGAAAAGCAAACTGGCCTCCAAAAATGTTCCTGACAAACCCTACCTTGAACAGATCACTTACTGTAAGTTCTCTACACCCTTAAATACACAGGCTGAGCTGTCACACCCTACACTTATCTATATCCACATATCATTTTATGTTTTCAGGTTTATCTCCTAAAATTTATTGTCAATTTCACCTGGGAGGAAGTTGTACTTTCTATTTCTTTTGTATACTCCCCTTGGGTAGGAACACAAGAAATAAAAAGGAAAGGAAAAAAAAAAAGAAGGAAGGCGACAGGGAGGAGGGAAGGAATTAGAAGAGAGGAGACAGGAAGGTCTGCTTCTAAAGAGACTCTGAACTTTGTGATAAAGAATCCTGTGGTGAAATATTCCCGTGCTAGGAACCTGGCCATTTGCAAACTGTTTGCCCTGGGCTGTTCTATTAAACTTGATGCATCCATCTTATAATAAATGCATGTTGGAGAATCCAGCATTAGGAACCATCTGCCATATTTGACCTGAATCATCAACAATAAGCAAAGAAATGGTTTATAGGCCATATTGGTCATTAGTGACTAATTAAATGTGGAAAGCAAGTGCAATACTTTCCAGAACAGCTATTATAGATAGAGACAATGCAGCAGAAATGCTTGCACAACTGGTTTTACAAGGACCTTTGTCTTTGAATCTAAATTTAGGTGTTTTCCTATGATGGCAGTACCTAAAACAAGGAATAAGTAACATTGGCAGAAGAACTGAGAATAAGCACTACTCAAGTCCCCTTAAACCCTACACCACTATGGTAGAGGAGGGATTGTTACACCTCTCCAAACATGCTACCTTCAAATGTAATCCCTCCCACCTCTCAGAATTCCCTTAGCACTTTATACCACTCATGAGGCTCTTATTATGTAATGCACTGGATTATCATCCTTTGGATTCATGTCTTTTGATTTCTACCAGTGGCAGATTCTTTAAGGCAATGACTTTACCACATACAACTTCAAATAAGGTTTTTGAACCTCACATAAGACAGAACAGTGCTTTTTACATTTATTGTATAAATTAATAAATTTCTCATTGCCTTTTAGTCTGAATTTTATTCTCTTATCTCTTTCTTCATTTGGGCTTGAGCCCCCTAATCCAATAATTATCTACGGACTTTGATAAATACACAGGAGACAGCATGATCTAATAGCAGAAGCATGGGTAAAAAAAAAAAAGTCAGGAAATACGAGTCTAATTCTGGTGCTTTTAATAAAATGTAAAAGTGAACTTTGGTAAGTCATGTAACTTTTCTATACCTCAGTTACCTCATCTATAAAATAAGGAACAAGAATACCTGGTCTGCAAAGAAATGAGGGAAGAAGGAGACCTGTCTTGGGTGCCTATTTTATGCCAGAAACTGGGTTATGTGCACACATATGAATCACCTTATACAAGTCTCATAACAACTTTGTATTAGTTTCCCAGCATTACAGATGAGGAATTTGAGACTCAAGGAGAATAACTGACAAAAAGTCACCCAGCTAGTAATTGGCAAAGTGAAAACACACACCCAGAAATTCTAACTCTAAAGCAATTCAGGTCAAGCCATTTGACATTTAGTGAGAGCCACTGAGCTGGTGCCACAATGGTTGCCAAGGATGCAGAGGTGAACCAAACAGAAGTTAAGTGTCTACAAAAGCATGAAAACATATAAACAAATCATTGTACCAGAGTATGCATATGGGACCTCTTCCATCCAACCCTGCTGCTTTTATGAGGCTGTGAAAAATAAACTATTTAAAAGTCAAAAGATGTATTTTAAGTGCCCGTGCCTAATAGTACTTGTACTAGGAAGTATACTTTAAATATAGTAAATAACTCTTAGTCCCTGTCCTCATGAAACTTAGAGTCTTATTGAAGACAGTATCAGTGCTTGAAGTGGTGAACTTCTCTTATCTAGAAAATTCACTCACATGGAACAATATATTTTATTAAAATAATAGACAAAATTAATATTGCTAATTTTGCTTTTGAGTCAGATTATCACTAGGGCAATGAAGACAAGTGTATTCGTGATACAAGTGTTGTCACATATCGGGCTATGACTTTCTGAACATTATGTCAACTAATCACCATTAATTAATAATCACCAGGTATCAGCAGGTTTATAATGGGAAATATTCTACCATCCATATTCTAGCTTCGACCATATATTCCTCTATAATTAAAGGTACTTTGGGTTAAGCAATATTTTTAAAGTTTAATAATGATTCTTCTCACTTGAAACAGCAATATTAACTTATATTCATAAAATCTTCCTCCTCATACACTCAAGAATTGTGAATACTACATATGAAATCAAAACATCAAAATACATAAAGAAAATTTCCAAAGAATGTCAAGCCAAAAATTAAGGAATCATTAATGTTCCTTCAGTATAGTTCACTTTTGTATTAGGGGTATTTCGCAAGCAGAATTTTTTTTTTAAAGATTTTATTTATTTATTTGACAGAGAGAGACACAGTGAGAGAAGGAACACAAGCAGGGGAAGTGGGAGAGGGAGAAGCAGGCTCTTCGCCGAGCAGGGAGCCCAATGTGGGCTCGATTCCAGGACCCTGGGATCATGACCTGAGCCGAAGGCAGACGCTTAACGACTGAGCCACCCAGGTGCCCCTGCAAGCAGAATTTTTTTTGATTTCTTATTTTATTGTTGAAGTGGTGTTTTGTTTTTTTGTTTTAAAGACTTAATTATTTGAGAGAGAGAGAGAGAGCACAAGCAGAAGGGGCAGAGGGAGAAGGAGAGAGAATCTCAAGCAGACTGAGCACTGAGCGTGGAGCCCCACAGGGCTGGATCCCACAACCCTGAGATCATGACCTGAGCTGCAACCAAGAGTTGGATGCCCAACCGACTGTGCCATCCAGGCGCCCCTTGAAGCAGTGTTTAAAGCATATACACATATCCCATAGGTTTAAATTCATGTGATTTTAATTCAGTGATTCATTCTTAGTAGATATTCATTGCATTGACAATACTGTGCAGTTTCAGAATGCTTCTCCCTATCACGTATCAGAAAGGACTGAATTTCTTATCCTCCTATACAAAGTAAGAGCTCTTAATTACTTCTTTGTTCAAATAAGCACTTGGAGGGAAAAGCCTCAGAAAACATTTGGTGGAAACTCACAAAACATCACTTTTTAAAAAAATTGTTTAGGGGCGCCTGGGTGGCTCAGTTGTTAAGCGTCTGCCTTTGGCTCAGGTCATGATCCCAAGGTCCTGGGATGGATCCCCACATTGGGCTCCCTGCTCAGCAGGAAGCTTGCTTCTCCCTCTACCACTCCCCTTGCTTGTGTTCTCTCTCTCTGTTGTGTCTCTCTCTGTCAAATAAATAAATAAAATCTTTTTAAAAAAATTGTTTAAACATGTACACCTCTCTCTTCTGAATAGGCAGCCACTGAACTAACATAGTGGGTTCATACTCAATATTTCACAACTGTCCTTTAGAACAAATATTCTCTCTAGAATCAATAAACCCTTAAATCAAGAAGAATTTACTGTGAGGTCAATACCTTCATATTTGGTTTAGGAAAGTTCATTGCTTCTGGAACACATCACAAAAGAATGGGGCTAAGATTTCCAGAGTTAGGAGAAGTCAAGTGTTAGAGGATATGAGGAGTCTAAGCCTCTCCATCTTTTCCCAATACAGCCATTTGCATTTGGGCCTCAGATACTACCTTCTTCCCACTCATCCATTTTGTTCTAAGTTATTCAGGGATGAGTATTTTTTAATTCTTTGGGTAAATACATAATAGTGCTGGATCACTATATTATACACCTGAAACTAATATTACACTGTATGTTAACTGGAATTTAAACAAAAACCTTTCTTTAAAAAAAGCATTAACTCATGGCCACCATGTGCATCAAAAGAAACCTTAGAATACTTAGAGCAGTAGTCTCAAAAAAAAAAAAAAAAAAAAGACCTTCCTGCCAATAAAGTGGATTGGAGCCATGTATTTGTATACTAAATAGCAGCTAGGAGTTACTGAGCCTTTCTTTTTTATTTTTTTATTATTATGTTATGTTAATCACCATACATCATTAGTTTTGGATGTAGTGTTCCATGATTCACTGTTTGCGTATAACACCCAGCCTTTCTAATAAACGGTTCATAAGCATTGTATTCTATATATAGTAGTCTTCCCCTTATCCATGGGGTATACATTCCAAGACCCCCAATGCATACCTGAAATAGTACCAAACCCTATAGGTACTGTTTTTTCCCACACATACCTATGATAAAAAGTTTAATTTATGAACTAGACACAGTAAGAGATTAACAATAATAACTAATAAAATAGAACTCTAACAATACACTGTAGTAAAAAGTAAAAGTTATTCTCTTTCTCTCTCTCTCAAAATCTCTTATTGTACTGTCCTCAGCCTTCTTGTGATGATGTGAGGTGATGAAATGCCTATGTGATGAAATGAAGTGAGGTGAATGACCCAGCCTTGGAACACTGCATTAGGCTGCTATTGACCTTCTGAGGATTCATCAGAAGGAGAATGTCCGCTTCCCACCACAGTTGATGGCTAGTAACTGAAACAAAGAAAGTGAAATGGGAACTGGAATTGTGGCTGAGGGGAGGACTACTGTTCATCATCTCCTCCTCACACCAAGCCTATGAAGTAGGTACATCATCATCTCCATCCCACAGATGAAGAAAATTAGGCCCAGTGCAATGAAGGGACTTACTCAAGATCACACAGCTGGCAAGAATCAGATTCCAAAAACCATGCTTTCCACCTGTGCTGTCCAATACAGTAAACACTCGCCACATGTGACCACTTAAATTTTTATTAAAATTCAATAATGTTAAAAATGCAGTTTCTCAGTTGCACTGGCCGTATTTCAAAGGTTCAATAGCCACTGATAGCTAGTGACTGCTAGTGTTTCTGGATAGTGCCAACTAGAGAACACTTCCTTCACTGCAGAAAGTTCTATTTGAGAGCAATTTTAACCTACACAAGTCCCACGAAAATTAAAGAAACTACTTTAAAGCTACACACACATACACACACACACACACACACACACACACACACTTCCCCCTCACCTTCTCTCCAGTGGTTCTCATGAGGGGAGCATCAGCTCATCCATGGATGGTAGCAGAGAAATAGAACAAGGGTCAACAGTATCACCACTGGGGTTCAGGGAGAAACTTGGAGCAGTGGGAAATCCCACAAGACGCTGAAGAAACGTCCGTGTGGATACTCCAGAGATGTGTAAGATTAAGCTTCCTACTTACTTTCCCATGTTAAAGGAAGGAACCTCTGACAACAAAAGGGATAGACCTTCATGTTACAAATATAAATGGGACCCACTGTGCTCACAAGCTGGGAAGAATGGCATCCTATCCGCTCTACGAGTAGCACAGACATGTTGTGTTTGACAAGTGCAGCTCAGGGAGAGTCGGTGCTTTGAAAACATTCTGAATGGTTCTAAAACATCTCTTAGAATAATGCTTGTGATCAGAAGTCATAGTCATGTATGACCTGAAATTTTTAAAGAAACTATTTTTTCTTAGTTGTGAAAAGTAATGTAATGTTTCCAAATAAAATTCTACTACACTTGATTGACATGGTTTCTTTCAATAGTAAGAGTTCCATACTCTCTTGCTGACCTGATGTTTCTTTAGAATTTAATGTTTATGCCAAAAGACACATTATAAAATGCAGACCTTGCTTGAAAAGCTATCATAAATTACAAGTAAAACTTTAATACTTATTATATTTTAAAGATAAAATGAACCAGCTAGCTACAGTTCTGGATCACAAACCCAAGTAGTTGTGCTTTCAGATAATATAATGAAATAGTCCCTGATGTGTATTTAAAGAAACAGCAAAATCCTTTTTGTCCAGTATAAGTTAGCTTCTCTCCTCTCCCAATATTTTTTTATCATCAATTTATTTCTTTTGGGAAAATTTTTTCTTGTGTCATTTGAAAAGATTATTTTATTTTTTAAGTCAACAGATTTCACCCCACCACTGTCCCTCACTAAATCATAAGATATGAACCAGGTAAATTTATACTGCATAAAAGCTTACATAGTGAAACATCTCCCTGGCTTGGCTGTCCAGCTGCCTTCCCTGATTTCCTTCCCCAGAGCTAATCACTTTTTCCAGTTTCTGATAAACCATCCCCAAGATATTCTACACAGTGACATCATAGGTGTCTGTATCACTTTTTGAGACACAAATGAAAACACCACAGTAATAACAGTTCAGGCAAAAATCATCAATGGATGCTCAAATTAGTAGACAAGAAAGCATGATGTCAACAAGATATTTATATAGTCTCAAATTAACTCCCCACAAGATACTTATTAATTATCAAAGGAAAAGATAATAAGGACCACAGAGAACCCAGACACCACCTTAACCACATGATTTAGTTGACGTCTCCAGGAGTGAGACATATTGACATCATGTATCTCGTGATATGTACTGTGAAGTGCACAACAGCATTTCTGTGATATTCTTGCCAAAAAAAAATATAATCTGAATCTAATCATGAAGAAACATTAGAAAGACCCAGCTGAGGGACATTCTATAAAATATCTAGTGAATACTCTTCAAAGTGTCAAGGTCATAAAAGGCAAAGACTAACGAATTGGAGGAGCTGCCCCAGATTAAAGTATGTTCAAGGACATTAGTGGGACAATTGAAAAAGAATTTGAAGACAGTATGTAGATTAATTAGTAGAATTGCATTGATGTTAATTTCCTACTTTTGATCATTATACTCTAGTTATGTAAAGTGTTAACTTTTGGAGGAACTGAATGGAGGTAAACAGGACTTTTTTGTACCATTTTTGCAACTGTTTGTAAGTATAAATTATTTCAAACTGAAAAGTAAATGTTTTTTGTATTTTTTTATTAATTTGATTTTATTATGTTAGTCACCATGCATTACATCATTAGTTTTTGATGTAGTGTTCCATGATTCATTGTTTGCTTATAACACCCCATGCTCCATGCAATACGTGCCCTCCTTAATACCCATCATGGGGCTAACCCATCCCCCCAACCCCCTCCCCTCTAAAACCCTCAGTTTGTTTCTCAGAGTCTATAGTCTCTCATGGTTCATCTCCCCCTCCGATTCCCCCCCCTTTATTTCTCCCTTCCTACTATCTTTTTTTAACAGTAAAATTTTTTAATTTAAAAACACAAATGGTAGTATTCTTTATGTACCATTCTCCATCTTCCATTTCTCAAAAATATGTCTTGAGGATCATTCTACATAAGCATAGATACTGAATATTTAACGGATGTGAAATGTTCCATTTTATGAATTTATAATATATTTAACCAGTTCCTATTAATAGGCACTCAGGCTGTTTCCTAGCACTCGAAGTTAACATTCTTTTATGCAAGACTTCTTGTATATGTGGTAAGGCCACTCTAAATGTACAATAAACCAACGGCTCCCTTCCTGTAAGAGTTAGAATTCATGCTGGGAGGAGTTCACCCAGAGTAATGGATGTGGTCAAGCCATTTATCAAACCTGGATTTGAGAAAAAGAACACGTCTCATTTGCTGATCCTATGAATTCTCAATGTTGCTGTTAAAATGAACTGATTTCTTTAAAGTTGTCTTGTATTTTGAATACATATTCTTTGACTTTCCCTTTTCTCCTAAATTGATTTAGGGGTACAAAAAAAGCCAAATTATTACAATTTTACCAATTAAAGTGTTTTTTTAAGATGAAATTATATCCTAAATTAGAAATGAAAATGCATCTATCTTCTCTAAGAATTAAGACTAACCAAATCTTCGGGATACAAATCAGCTGTTTCAAAGATCTGCATCCCAAAGTGTAGACAAGAATTTAAGACTAACTTGATAATTAGAAGGATCTAAGTAAACCCTAAATATAATAAAATGATAAAGTACATTTATCTGCAAGAAAGATTGTATTGATAATCAAAAACTCTGAATGTCATAGAACCAGAATTGATAGAATACATTATCTCTCTCTTCTCCTTCCTGTATTAAAAACATAAACTTGCTTACTTTCCATTTGCGACTTTGACTTACATTAAAAAGGAAGGCATCCTAATCTCAAGTTCATACTTAATGAAAGACGAGAGATCTTTGTGGAAATTGTTATTCTCATAATTCTTTCTCCTTTAAAGTCTTCCATATTCTTTGCCATTCAAACAGCATCTATAGTGCATTAGGTTGGGTATTTCACAGAGTGAATTGAACAATTCCCTTCTACTTTTTAGCCTATAACAAACCAAAAGCAACTGTAATACAGAAAACCAATAAACATTTGGGTTTTGTCCTGATGATCAAGTAAATAGAGCAGTGGATGATATGGGGAAACGCTATTAGGAACTCTCTTTATTCTCAGAGTACTTAATAGAGGTAAGATATTAGGAGTCATCTGAAGGAACAGTTGGGAGGCTGTATTAGTTTCCAGTCGCTGCTGTAACAAAGTCCCACAGACTTGGCAGGTTAAAACAACAGGCATTTATTGTCTCACAGTTCTGGAAGCCAGAAGTCCAAAATCAGTATCACTGAGCAAAAATCTGCCATAGAGAGCCCCCAGAGGTTCCAGAGGAGAATCAGTTCTACTCTCTTCCAGCTTCTGATGGCTGCTGGCATTCATTCTTTGGCTTGCGACCACATCATTCCAATCTGTCTCTGTGTTCACATGGCCTTCTCCTTTTCTGTCTGTGTCAGATCTCCCTTAGCCTCTCTCTTGGGGTGCAACCAGAAAATCCAGCATAATCTCCCATTTCAAATCTTTTACTTAATCACATCTGCAAAGACCCTTTTTCCATATATGGTAACATTCACAGGTTCCAGAGACTGAATCTGATATCTTTGGTGGCCAATGTCCAGCTTACCCCTGAGGATCTTCCCTTTTCTGGACAGCCGTGTTCAAGAAAGCTTGTGATCAAAGGGATACAGAGTCTGTCATGGGACAAGAGTGAAGACTGTGTGGTTTTTTCGCCCTTGTTCATCAGAGTACCTGAGATCCTGGTGGAGAATGCACTTACTGAGGTAAAATACAAACAGCAGGGGATCTGGAAGAGAGAAACAGTGTGGTCAGCAAAGGAAGCCCAGGGATGGCAGGACCCAGGCTCAGCAGGACACTGGGCTAGGAGCTAACACTATTTTTGCCTACTTATGGCTTTTGTTAGATCTTAGCCTCCCACCAGGACCCCCAGGACTCTCACATGTCAGAAGGTCCAGCAGAGACAGTCACACACCTCCACACACTCCCCTGTCCCCATCCAGTTCTAGTTACTGGAATGCCCTTTCTTTCACAACTCTGCATGTCTGTCTCATTCTACTCTTTCCACCAGATGGTCTACTCTTTCCTCTTATAGCTCAGAAGGATTTAGATTAAAATAAACCCTCTATAGTCATCACCTAAGGGTTTTTTTCCAAGTTTTTATTTAAATTCCAGTTATTAACATACAGTCTAATGTTAGTTTCAGGTGTAGAATTTAGTGATTCAACAATTAGATACAACACCCGGTGCTCATCATAGCAAGTGCGCTCCTTCATCCCCATCACTTATTTTACCCATCCCCCCACCCACCTCCCCTTTGGTAACCCTTAGTTTGTTCTCTGTAGTTAAGAGTCTGTTTCCTGGTTTTTTTCCCCCCTATGTTCATTTGTTTTGTTTCTTAAATTCTACATATGAGTGAAATCATATGATATTTGTCTTTCTCTGACTGACTTATTTTGCTTAGCATAATACTCTCTAGCTCCATACACATTGTTGCAAATGGCAAGATTTCATTTGTTTTTATGGCTGAGTAATATTCCATTGTACATATACACAGCACCTCTTCTTTATCCATTCATCAGTTGATGAACATTTGGGCTCCTTCCATAATTTGACTATTGTTGATAATGCTGCTATGAACATAAGGGTGCATGTACACCTTTGAATTAGTGTTTTTGTATTTCGGGGGTAAATACCTAATAGTGCAATTGCTGGATCTTAGGGTAGTTCTATTTTTAACTTTTTGAGGAATCTCCATACTGTTTTCCAGAGTGACTGCATCACTTTGCTTTCCCACCAACAGTGTAAAAGGGTTCCCCTTTCTCTGCATTCTCACCAATATCTGCTGTTTCCTGTGTTGTTAATTTTAGCCATTCTGACAGTGTGAGGTGATATCTCATTGTAGTTTTGATTTGAATTTCCCTGATGATGAGTGATGTTGAGCATCTTTTCATGTGTCTATTGGCCATCTATATTTCTTCTTTGGAGAAATGTCTATTTATGTCTTCTGCCCATCTTTTAACTGGATTATTTGGTTTTTGGGTGTTGAATTTTATAAGTTCTTTATATATTTTGGATATTAACTCCTTATCAGATATGTCATTTTCAAATATCTTCTCCCATTCTGTAGGTTGCCTTTTAGTTTTGTTGATTGTTTCCTTCACTGTGAAGAAGCTTTTTATTTTGATGTAGTCCCAATAATTTATTTTTGCTTTCGTTTCTCTTGCTTCAGGAGACATATTTAGTGAGAAGTCACTACAGCTGATGTCAAAGAGGTTACTGTCTGTGTTCTCCTCTATGACTTTAATGGTTTCCTGCCTCACATTTAGGTCATTAATCTATTTTGAATTTATTTTTGTGTATGGTGTAAGAAAGTAGGCCAGTCTCATTCTTCTGCATGTAGCCGTCCAGTTTATTTGTTGAAGAGACTGCCTTTTTCCCATTGCATATTCCTTCCTGCTTTGTCGAAGATTAATTAACCATAGAGTTGTGGGTTCATTTCTGGGTTTTCTATTCTGTTCTACTGATTTATTTGTCTATTTTTGTGCCAGTACCATACTCTCTTGATCACTATAGCTTTGTTTTTGTTTGTTTGTTTGTTTGTTTTTTGGGAATAGATTTATCTTTTCTTTTTCTTTTTTTTTATTATGTTATGTTAGTCACCATACAGTACATCATTAGTTTTTGATATAGTGCTCCATGATTCATTGTTTGTGTATAATACCCAGTGCTCCATGCAATACGTGCCCTCCTTAATACCCATCACCGGGCTAAATCATCCCCCCACCCCTCCCCTCCAAAATCCTCAGTTTGTTTCTCAGAGTCCATAGTCTCTCATGGTTCATCTCCCCCTCCGATCCCCCCCCTTCATTTTTCCCTTCCTTCTCCTAATGTTCTCCATGTTATTCCTTATGTTCCACAAATAAGTGAAACCGTATGATAATTGACTTTCTCTGCTTATTTCACTTAGCATAATCTCCTCCAGTTCCATCCATGTTGATGAAAAATTTGGGTATTCATCCTTTCTGATGGCTGAGTAATATTCCATTGTATATATGGACCACATCTTAAAAAAGAAGGGCCATATGCACCCCAATGTTCGTAGCAGCAATGTCCACAATAGCCAAATTGTGGAAAGAACCGAGATGCCCTTCAACCCAGATTAATGGGTAAAGAAAAAAAGATCACTATAGCTTTGTAATAGAACTTGAAGTCCGGAATTGTGATGCCTCCAGCTTTGCTTTTCTTTTTCAAGATTGCTTTGGCTATTTGGGGTCTTTTGTGGTTCTATACAAATCTTAGGATTGTTTGTCCTAGCTCTGTGAAAAATACTATTGATATTTTGATAGGTATTGCATTAAATATGCAGATTGCTTTGGGTAATAAATATAGACATTTTAACAATATTTGTTCTTCCAATCCATGAGCATGGAATGTCTTTCCATTTCTTTGTGTTATCTTCCATTTCTTTCATTAGTGTTGTATAGTTCTCAGAGTACAGATCTTTTACCTGTTAGGTTTATTCCTAAGTCTCGTATGGTTTTTGGTGCAATTGTAAGTGGGATCAATTCCTTGATTTCTCTTTCTGCTGCTTTATTATTGGTGTATAGAAATGCAACAGATTTCTGTACATTGATTTTGTATCCTGTGACTTTACTGAATTCGTGCATTAGTTCTAGCAATTTTTTGGTGGAGTCTTTCAGGTTTTCTCTATAGAGTATCATGTCATCTGCAGATAGTGAAAGTTTGACTTCTTCCTTGCTGATTTGGAAGCCTTTTATTTCTTTATGTTGTCTAATTGCTGTGGCTAGGACTTCTAGTACTATGTTAAATAACAGTGGTGAGAGTGGACATCCTTGTCTTGTTCCTGATCATAGAGGAAAAGTTCTCAGTGTTTTCCCATTGAGAATGATATTAGCTGTGGGTTTTTTGTATATGGTCCTTATTATATTGAGGGATGTTCTCTCTGACCCTACTTTGTTGAAGGTTTTTTTTTTTTAAAGATTTTATTTATTTATCCGAGAGAGAGAGAGCGTGCACGCACATGAGAGGGGGAGGGTCAGAGGGAGAAGCAGACTCCCCACGGAGCAGGGAGCCCGATGCGGGACTCGATCCCGGGACTCCAGGACCACGACCCGAGCCGAAGGCAGTCGCCCAATCAACTGAGCCACCCACGTGCCCTTGTTGAAGGTTTTTATCATGAATGGATGTTGTACTTCGTCAAATGTGTTTTCTGCATCTATTAAAAGGATCATTGTTCTTATCCTTTCTTTTATTAATGTAGTCATCACCTAAGTTTTAACTTAAGCTTAACACGTGCCTCAATACCAATTATTCCATTTGTGGTTTTAAAAAAATGTGCTGAGGGGTGAGGGAAGGGGTGAACAGAACGACAAAAACAAACTGCTTTGTTGTCTTATTCCTTTTGAATGAAACTAAGGAAACTAGCAATTTTCTAGGAACCTAATGACTTTAAGGTTTTTTTTTTTTTTATCACCATAACATGGGTGCCAGATAGTATCTTCCATGTGACAGTCTGAGAGAAGTCATCAATCCTGGTTGTAAAGGACCGGTTTTTCTCTAGGATATACAAGAGGCCTATCCCAGGAGATGTTTCAGAGGAGAAATTATGCATGGCTTTCATTTCTCTCCTACAATGCTCTGCAGCATGGTGCACAATCCCTGGGTCCAGCCTCAGACCACCTCTGTTAAAACCCCTGCTCCAAAATTTATCATTTGTGTGAATTGCTTCCCAGGGATTGTTTTGAGAGTTAAATGAGATAATACATGTTTTTTCTTTTTTTTTTTCTAAAGATTTATTTTTATTTATTTGAGAGAGAGAGAGTGGGGAAGGGACTGAGGGAGAGGGAGAGAGAGTTCTAAGCAGACTCCACACTGAGCACAGAGCCCAATGCAGGGCTTGATCTCAGGACCCTGAGATCACGGCCTGAGCCAAAACCAAGAGTTGGACACTCAGCTGACTGCATGTCACCCAGATGCCCCAAGATAATACATGTTTTATGTGTCAATTTGGCTAGGTTTTGGTTCTTAGCTATTTAAGCAAATATTAATCTAAGCGCTGCTTTGGAAGCATTTTATATATATCATTAAAGTCCATAATCAACTGATTTTCAGAGAAATTATTCTCAATAATCTGGATGGGCCTGATTCAGTTAGTTGAAAGGCCTTAAGAGTAAAGCTTCAGTTCATGGCCAAGAGCTCCAGTTTGTCCTTCTTAACCACCTAGCCTCTGGAGCCCCACAACTGCATATGCCAGTTCCTTGCAATCAACCTCTTGATATATATCTCCTACTGGTTCTGTGTCTCTGATTGAACACTAACTGATATGATCTATAAAGCTGTGGATTAGAGACTGACACAGAGTAAGGGCTCAGAAAGTCTTTGTTACTATATTTTCTGTCAGTGATGGTGGTGTTGGTATTGTTACATAACATAAACTTCTGGAATTTTCCAATACTCTTCCAATATTCTGTCCTATTGATCACAACGAACACATTCTTTCTTGTCAGATCATGTCATTCAATGCTTGATTCAAAAAATACAACCACTAAAATACTCCACTTCAGACAAAGCAACATCACATTCCAAATCATGGCATGCAATTTCCACAGCCCAATAACGAATACACTTTCCAGTAGAGATACATTTTTAGTCAACTATTAGCTTAGATAAATTCTTTACCCCTTGAATAGTTAGGACAAATTCTGTTTGCATTTTTTAAAACCTAGAAATTATATTATTTCTTTCAGTTTGCTTTCCTTATATTTTCAATATTCATTCAGATACATTCATTTTCACATCTTCCCTTCTTCCTCTGCTATTTTCCATTCAAGATGGCAGGATTTCTTTTTTTTTTTTAAGATTTTACTTATTTATTTGACAGAGAGAGACACAGCGAGAGAGGGAACACAAGCAGGGGGAGTGGCAGAGGGAGAAGCAGGCTTCCCGCTCAGCAGGGAGCCCGATGCGGGGCTCGATCCCAGGACCCTGGGACCATGACCTGAGCCGAAGGCAGATGCTTAACGACTGAGCCACCCAGGCGCCCCATGATAGCAGGATTTCTTAAACTCCATAAAGTTATTTCCTTGGAGCAATCAAGCTTCTACTAATACCTTTATTACATCTGTAACTGCTTCAAGTTTGTACCAAGAGCCATACAAACAATGCTTAGACCTGATAAAATCACATTTTCCACTTACCTAAATGTCCCATGCAAATTTGAAATATAATACAAGGCATTTTTCATCTTTTCTTTCTAATATTATCTATTCTTTCATTACTACTTTGTCTTCCAGAAGTATGATTTACTTGTTCATTCAAGTCACTTCCTGAGCATCTACTTGAGCAAAAAGATGTATCACATTTCCTGTTCTCATGGATTTTTTAAGAAAGATGAGAGATAAACACAAGTAACTGTATCACTTGGAAGACTGATAATGGCCACCAGGGTGATTCAGTGCTACAGCGATTCTGAGAAAAAAAAAAGGTCACCCTTGCTTGGGTTGGGTGATGAAATAAGAAAAGCCTAAGAGATGGCTTCTGAGAAGATTCTTAAAGAATGACTAGGATTTCAACAGGCCGACAAGGGATTTCAGAAAACCAAAACAGCACATGAGCACTGGAAGTGAATTATTTTATACATGAGGAAAGAGAGAGCCAGACAAGAATTTGCCCAAGGACATGCAGCTAATCAGTGACAAGAAGAACCTGAAGAGAGTCCAGAAACCTCAAGGAAGCCCATCCAGCACCTTCTGTCTGCAGTTCCCCATTCCTTCTAGTTGTTTTACAAGATGGAGATCTGAACTGTTGGACCTTTCATGTACAGGCCATCGAGGCTATCATGCCTTATATCCCCTTCTACTCCACTGCTCTCATTCATTCATCCATTAACCCCCTTTCATTTGTCCATCTGTCTCCCTCCAGTCTGAATCCCATAATCCTACATCCATCCTTTTCATCCTTCCCCACGCTCTTCCTTACTGGGCCATACAGAACTTCCAGTCTGACCCTTCTCTGAATGATTCCTTAACCCCCTTTCTCTAACTGACACCTTGTTCTTCCTAAGGACACAAGAAAAGGTTGCTTTTTTCTTTATAGCTCATGAACTTGAGAGCCTGATTATTGTCCCCCTATCTTCCAGTGTGATTTTCAAGGCTTTTATTTGCCTTCCCTTCTTTAAAATATGCAGCGTATTTGAAGCCCATACCATCAGACTACAATTCACTCACTTCCACCTGCTTATAAATCACATAAGTCAACCTCCTGATGACTTTTTTCTCAGCCTATCACCCTTCATGTCCTCACTACCTCCTATGCCCAGAAAATCACTCATGTGCAAACTCCTTTAATTACTTTCCTTCTCTCTCCCTCCTTCCTACTTACCTGGAAAATCTCCAAACCAGATTAAACTCAATTCTAGCCATATTCCAGTAACTGAAGTTTGATAAAACCATTTAATACTCCTAACTAGATCCACAATAAATTCATAACTCAGAGTCACAAATGGATGTCTGACATTTCCTGATAACTACTTACATGTCCCCAGAACATTTGCTGTCTCACTCTCTTAGATAACCATCCCACACTTTCTGTTCTCCCCTCAAACATCCCTGTCTCACCTCAGCCCTTGACCTTACCTTATATTTTCCTGAGAAATTAGAAGCAGTTTAAAGGGAGTGCCCTTATCTTTCTATAAATTTACTTTCTTCTGTACCTATTAATTCTATCTTCTTTCCTACAGATACTAAGGAGTTGTGTCCCTTCTTCTAAAAAGGCCCACCTGCTCCACTGGGATGTCCTGATCCATGTTCTCTTATTACCTTGCAGTTGTGCCCCTTCTCTCCTACCTCATCTATTTCTCCCACTCTTCTGAATTGGTCTCATCTGATCTAGTATATTTGACCATAAAAATCACCTCCCCACTTTTACCCACGGTAGCCTGTGGTTTTCAACCCATTTCTTTCCTCTTTGTATAGCAAAAACCTCAAAAGAGTAACTATATCCCACTGTTCTTACCTTGTAAGAGGCCATCAAGACTAACCTCTCATACATGTTTCCCTTTCTAGTCAACCACTCTCTGAACTCTCAGACCCTATCACTCATCCATCTGTCTCCCTCCAGTCTGGATCCCACAGTTCCATGTCCATCCTTTCAACCTCATCTGTGACCTCATCTCAACCACTCCAATCAAGCTTCTGATTCTTCCATTTTCTTGTCAGGATCCCTAATAACCTAATATTGCCTAATCCCATGGAAACGTATGTGCCTTCATCCTACTGAACCAGTTAGCAACATCCTACTTTCTGAAACACTTTCCTCTCTTGGCCTTAGTGTCATCTACTCTCCTAGTTTTCTTCTTACCTCACTGGCCCTTTTATCTTTTTTTTTTTTTTTTTCTCCTCACTTTTAAGCTCCTCTTTTTCTACCCAGTCTGAACTTTGAAGTGGTCTAGAATTCTCTCCTTTTCTCTACCTACATTTATTTCCCAGGTGATCTCACCTGAGGCTTGGGTTCCAGTTGCTACCAGCAGCAGAGTATAGGCCCCTGACTAGGCTTCGCGGGCTTTAAAGAGAAAAGCAAGGATGATTCCAGACAGAAATTAGGTTGCACTTACCCAAGTGTACTCCCCACCAAAACCAGACAGGGTTCCAAGGTCACAGCCTGAGGTTCAGTCACATACTCACTTCTCCCCAGGTGGTAGTCTTTCCCCAGGAGAGAGCATCTAGGCTTATCTAGAAAAACCCTTTCTGTTTTACCTCCACTGTCTTGCTTTGAAGCTCCTGAAGTTCCTCTTGTTCCTCTCCTGAGTCCACTTCCTGTCACAGAATATTCCAGAATGAATCCACACAACCATCTCTCATTTACCCTGATCCTCTGACTTTGCACCCAGGATTTTTTCCACCATGTCAGGCTGCCCCTCAGTTCCTTAGTTATAGGCAAGTAAAATGAAGTTTCATTTTATGCTACCCTGTATACATTTTTTGCATGAGATTGTTATCCTTCATCCATGCCACCACCTCCCCAAAATAATTGAGCATCCATATATATGGCTCCATAAAATACTAGCAGGCAATTCACTGTGGCACAGAGTTTATTTTTCCAAACAAGTAAGACAAAAAGCTTAGCTTAAAAATAAAAAAACACTTTATACTCATGCATATAAAAAACATCAAAAATAACATATTTTCTGTTGTTTTCCTTTGCAACTATTTACTATGTCATATTTCAAAACAAAAGCTAGTTTCCATAGGAAAGGAAAACAGATTAAGTCAAACAATGAAGAAAGGAGTAACGTTCACAAGGTTTAGATTTGAAATTTTTTTTAAGGTTTTATTTATTTATTTGACAGAGACACAGTGAGAGAGGGAACACAGCAGGGGGAGTGGGAGAGGGAGAAGCAGGCTCTCTGCGGAGCAGGGAGCCCGATGCGAGGCTTGATCCCAGGACCCTGGGATCATGACCTGAGCCGAAGGCAGACATTTAACGACTGAGCCACGCAGGCGCCCCTAGATTTGAAATCTTACATAGTTTTTCCAAAGACACTAATGTTTGCTGGCACTTTACTACTTTTAATCTTGAGCATGAAATTCAAATTTCTATGGAGACAAAACCATATATATCTACTTAAAAAAACAATACTTTGGTCTCTTCCTGGTGTGATCCTTGGATAAATTTCTTCTGCAACTCTTTCCAGTGTGAGTAATGTATCTCCTTCTCTAGATTTTTAAAACTGGTTGGATTGCAAACTGTCAGGAAAGAGTCAAGTGACAACTAAAGCAAAGTAAGATATAAAGAAAGATATGTTTCTCAAAGCATATTCCACTGACAATGCATTGGTTAATAATGATGTTTATGACCAAGTCTATACTTTTGTTTGGGTTATGAATCATTTATTTATGACCTTTAATAAGAACCAGACATTGCCTCATTACTGTCTCATCTAAGAACTATGTCTTGCAATGAATTCTGGTAAGGTCTATTTTTCCCCATTAGTGTGGCATGTGTGTTAAAAATTAACAGTAGGATTATTAGGTGTCCTGTTCAGACCAGTGTTTCTAGGACTATAAATCTATGGCTAGCAAGTATTAATTTATTTTTATCAGAAATTTTGACACTCCATAAGAAGAATTACTGAAGCAGTCAGATTCCTGAGCCTTACTGACCATCATTAATCTTGGTACATAGGAAGGAAACACAAAGCAACTGTATTCCAACGTTGGTTACCTTAATGCTCAGAGATTATTTAATAGCTCAGAGATTATCTAATAGCACATTCATTTGTTACTTCATCTTGGCATTTAAGGTATATTTTTGAACCAAGAGTTCAACTGATTAGTGAATTATTAATAGGGCAGGAATGATTCTGAGTGGCCTAAACATTTTGGGGCCAGGCAGACCTGTATTTCAATCTCAGCTCTACCTTGTACCAGCTATGTGACTTTAGGCAAATTGATTTATCCCTTAGCTTCAAATCTCCTAAATATCAGAGTGCTAACATGTAACCTTAACAAAACTGTAGTTTGGATTTAATGATATAAATGTAGGTACAGTATCTGGTTCTCAGTAAATGTTAGTTTCTTTCCCTTGAAAAATTTTACATTGAAAATCAATGGCTGACTCCATCATATCATAATTGCTAACTGATTTGCTTAGGTATTCCTAGAGTATTTGCCTATATGCTGCCTCTAGAGACAAAAAGATTTTTAGGGCTTTGGAGTTCAATATAAAACCATCTGATGACTTCTATCCAATGACCCAGTTCATGGATAGAACTCGTCACTTACAAATGCTATTGAGTTAAAATAATAAAGATATGAAGGCCGTTATGAAAGAAAATAATACCTGTGGGCCCAGCTAGATTTTTTTAAAACTAAATTTAGTCAGTTTGTAATAACCACTGAGTTCACTAAAGTATATGGTTCAGAGCAAAGAGAAGGAAGTGGTTATCTCAACTGAAAAACAAAACCAAACAATGATGTTGAAAATGCAGGAGAAAATAAGATGAGATTAGAGCAAACACAAATTCTATCAAAATGTTCCTCTGGCTTCACTGATAAGTACATGGTAAACGCCACACTAGTCAAAACAATGGTATTTCTGACTCGGGCCCCAAAATAGAGAATTGCAAATTAAATTAGGTTACACTCATACAACAAAGTTGTATGCAACCATCAAAAATGATGTTGAAGAATAATATTCAATTTATTTTTCAGAAGGTTATTTAATAACATGAAAACACCTTAAGAATTGATGATGTAAAAAAGAAAGCTATGAAACAGTATGGGTAGCATTCCATTAAGGAAGGAAAGCATGGAGGGATGGAAGGAAGGAAGGAGGGGAGGAAAGAAGGAAGGAAAGGAGGGAGGGAGGAAAAAAGGAAGGAAGAAAAGAAAGAAGGGAAGACAGGAGGAAGGAAGGAAAAAGGAAGGAAGGAGAAAACACCAATATATTAATAGTAGTTTACTCTAGATAATGGAAATTTGAGCGACTTTTTATTTTTTTCTAGCTTTATTGAAATATATTTGACATATAACAGTGTGTAAGTTTAAGGTATATAACATGATTTTATTTACATATACATTATGAAATGATTAGCACAAAAAGGTTAGTTAACATATCCATCACCTCACATATTTGTGTGTGTGTGTGTATGTGTGTGTGTATCGGTGAGAACATTTAAGATCTACTCTCTTACCAATTCTTAAATATACAATACAGTATTACCTATAGTCACCATACCGTACATTAGATCCTCAGAATTTATTCATCTTATAACTGAAAGTTTGTACCCCAAATCAAACTGGGAAATCAAACTCAATCTATTTTGTAGATTTGTAAGTCAAACTAGAAAATCAAACTCAATCTACTTTATTTCAAAGCCCAACCTCCTAACACTCTATGTATAACCTTCAGATATTAGAATAATCACCTCACCAAACTCTGCAATAAACTGGCCATATATGAAGCACTGTATTTAATTCTACACAATTTAAAATGAATCCAGAGGAAAGTGAAAAGAATTCTATAAAGTCTATGAACTAAGAAAAACAAGAAAAAGAAAGGTTGATTTAGGTTGGAGAAGATAAAATTCATGAAGGACACAAAGAGAGGGGTAAATTATTTTCTCTTATTCCTGTCTCATCTACTCTGGTTCCTCTAGGGAACAAGCTTCCCACCACCACTCATGGAAAGATACATCTAGCCTCTCATGCCTATTATTGGAATGATGTTGAACTCCCCGTCCCCATGGTCGTTACCACACAAGAGTCTTCTTGGTCTTTGTAGGCTCACCTAGAACTTCTAGATAACCCCTCCCAAGACCATCTCTGCCTCTAACCACACTATCTTCAGCATGATATTTTCTTAAGTTCCTTTCCAGGTAACATGCCAACCAGACTGAGCTGGCCTCAAACACTTCCTTCTTCTCTCTACAATGCCATAATAAGGAAGCCCCTCCATACCACAAACAAGCATTTTCTTGCTCCAGAGATCAATGGCTAAAACTGATAGGATTTTTTCATATTTTGGCTTGTTAAAAAGGAGATAGTTCTAATAATTAGACATGTGAATAAAAGCACTGGTGCTTCATGGTATAATGAAGACACATCCCAGGAAGCATGGTATGTATGCTGCATAGTGGAATCCTCATTATGTAATAACTCAGGTAGCACAAGCTGCTGAAATAAATACCAAAGTTTTGGTAGCTTTAAACAATATAATATTATGTCACACTCTTGTATTAATCAATGAGGATGTTTCTATTTGACTGGTAGCTTTCCTGCATGTGGTGATTCAAAGACCCAGTTTCCTTCTACCTTGTGCCTCCGCCATCCTCAGAAACATGGAGGTTTGTTTGTTTGTTTAATCCAGCCAGAAATGAGATAATAATGAGAAGATGCTTCTTAACCACCTCAGGCAACAAGTTATGTGTGCCAGGTTCCAAAAGTGAAAGCTAGTCATATACCCCCACTGAAAGATAAGGGGAATTGGGAAATGCAGTCGTTGGCCACTGCCAAGAAGCCACTGCCCAGTAACTACTCCTCACTATGGAAGAGAAGTGCAAATCTTTGGTGAAGAGCCCATCAGTGCTACTGCCATTGGATAATGGCATTGGATAAAATAAATGGGATTTAAGTACTGTTTTAACTCCAATTTTCATGGCCCTCAACTTTCATAAAGGTTCAGCACAAGAAATATCCACTTGTATTTAACTGCAAACTCTTCAGATTTCTAGAGTTTGAACATATTGATAATAAGCTCTTGTATTAGGCTCTAAGGACTTGGAAGGCAAGAACTGACTCTTCTGAACTTTGTATGCCCAGAACCTTGCACTCTCTCCTGCACGTAAAAACTGTCCCAGAAGTGTTTGTTGCTTAAATGAATGGGGGATTATGTTATTCAGGGTTCCTTATACAAAATGAACCTGAATTCAATCTCAGGTATGTTTGTTTCTCAAGATAAATTTCTATGTCTGTCTGCCACCTCCATATTAAGCAAGTCATGGTTCTGTGAGCATACAATATTGTGGTCCTTCAAACATTTGCAGATACAGCTTTCTCTTCCTGGATTACCCTATCCCCACATGACTTCCCCTCCCTCAAAAGTTGGCTCAAGAATGACCACCTCTTCTCCACACAATCTTACCCAATTCTCCCTGAAGACTTAAGTACTTATTCCCCTGTGCGTCCATTATACACATTATAATTCTTATCCTAATTTCTGGTAATTATCTGCTTATTTTCTGTCTCTCCATTAGATTATAAACCATTTAAAGGTAAGAACCATGACATTTTATCCTTATGTTATCAACATATTGGGCACAATCTGATGTGTCAGAGAAGCTCAACTAATATTTGTTAATTTGTAAATTGTCATTGCTTTAATGTATTCCCTGCTTAAATAAAAACCATACTGGTACTTGAAGAATGATATGTCTTCCTCTCTCAGGAAGCTTTCCCCCAAACACACAGTGACCTGATTTATTGAAACAAATCAGAGTAGATAATGAAAGCAGATAATCCTCAATATCATATTTAATTTGGAAAGTCTCTAATTCCATTCATATTACAATACTTGTATCTCTAAACACAATAATGCATTCTTTCTTGCATTACATTACATCTTTGTTGCATTACATACTGACTGATCCCTAACTGGATCTTAACCAGTATTTTGTCTGTGTGATAATCACTTCAGCAGAAATGTTTTTCGTATTTTGTATTTGTAATACAATATTTATAAAGTTCAAAGGCTCACTTGCTTTCAAACTGAAATCTTTAACTTGTCAGATATTATAAGAGAAGGCAGGGGGGAAAAACTAACATTAACTGAACTCCTGTGGGGTCCTTGATGCTTTACATACTTTATTCATCAAAATCTTACATCAACCTAGTGAGAGATAAGCATTATTATCAACATTTAGACACGAGCAATCTAAGGCTTAGAAAGTATAAAACAATGTTAGAGCCAGGATTCAAATTCAGATGCCTCAGGCTCTGTGGTATGCTGACTAATGATCCCCCAAGATGTCCATAACCACATCACCAGAACCTGTGGATATTACCTTATATGGCAAAATCGATTTACCAGATGTGATTAAGGATCTTGAGATAGGGAGATTATTCTGGATTATCTGGGTGGCCCTACATCTAATCACAGAGTCCTTGTAGGAGGGAAGAAGAAAACTTTTGACTCCAGTAGAGGAGAAAGCAGAGATCAGAGTGATGCATCCAAGGACTGCTGGGGTACTCTGGAAGTGGAAGAGGTAAGGAACAGATTCTCCCCTCTAATCTCCAGAAAGAACCAGCCCTGTTGACACCTAGATGTTAGTCTCTTAAGACTTCCTTTGGACTTCTGATTTCCAGAATACAGGAAAATAAATTTGCTTTGTTTTACATTTGTGGGATTTGTTGTGACAGCAACAGAAAACGAATACAGTCTCCAAACTTAAAACCTATATAAATCAATTCAGCACAACAAATACTCAGTACATTCTTAAAACCAAGTCCTGCAACACTGCCCCATCAGGAAAAGCCAACAACCGGAGCCATGTCAGACCAGATACGGAAGTTCCAAATATGAACACCCTCCAAGAACACTTGAGCCATCATTATGACTATTCCAAAGTAAAATCTGGAATTCTTTAGCCAAGTGCTCCAGGAGATATTCCCAGCTGAGAGGAAGGAATAGTGTGAGGGCCAGTCTCTCAGGTAGCCAAGCCATAAAACCTGTAGAACTAAATAAAAAATTTGAACTGAACCCACAAGCCTGAGGTGGCCAACACAAACCTCAGTAGAACTAGTTGTACTTCCAGTAGCAAAACACTTTCAAACAAGGGCCATATTACATTTCCAACTCTTGGGGCAAAGCCTTGAATATGTTCTACAGTAGCCTAGGACTGGAATTTACCAGAGAATGAGTAACTCAGAAAAAAAGCTTGCAAACTCTGTGCCTAGCACAGATGGAAAAACAAGCTACTAGCTTTGATGCAGTACAAACTCCAGACCTCATGCCAGCAATAGCCTCCTCCAGGATTACATTTGGCATAAAAATGGAATTATAGTAGTTTGAATTATACATACTTTCCAATGCAAAGATATAACCCAATGTTTATATCTTCTGTTGTTCATTGAGACAATTCTCACTGGCTCTTGAGGCTGCTGTCCAGTGTTACCCTCTCAGGGGAAGTGACTCGAGCAGGAAACCACCACTATGGCCAGGAGAAAGGAGAATCTTCTGAATGAAATCAGCTTTTGTTTTCCTGCCCCCTTTTGATGTTGATGGATATTTCTGCATGAAAAAATTTTCAGTTTTAGTCTGAAATATTTAAACAGATAAAGCTCAGAGGAATAAACAATAAGTTTGTGTGGTAAGGTAAGTTTTTCTGAGGACAAAACATAAACATAATGAGAAATATGATGGAAATCTAAAGGGATTTTAACAGAAAATATTTAAAGTAGTAAAAATATTTTATAGAAATCCTTAGTGAATAATCTGTTCTCAAATTTTAAAATTCTATTTATTCCTTCATCAGACTTCCTCAATTTCTGACATGGTGGGTATAAGAATTGTCAAGTCCCATGAACTGTACTTAATGTTTTAAAATGATCTTGACTATTTCAGATGAATTCTATCAGAAAATGTCTCCCTAACACTCATTAAAATCAAATCAATAGGTAGTAATTGAACATCAGTGATCCATGAATTTCTGTGAAAGATAAGGCAGTCAAAGTCAGTACCCTCTCAGGGCTTATAATCTACTAAGGAGAAAGAACATAAGTATGTAAAATATTGAATGACAAAGTTTTAAATATTGGGTAAAAATAGAAACCCATCACAATGTAGTACATGGGTAGACAACACATGATTCTATCGACAAAGGCCACCATTGAGATTTAAGGAGAAGGAAATCGGATTAAAACAGCAAGGCTAGGAGACTAGGGAATTCAGTTGTTTCTATCATGTTATGGTGTGGCTAAAGCATAGTGAGTAACTGGTATGATGGAGAGGGACGCAGACATTGGAGTCATACAGACCAAGTATCACACCCCAATTCCGCTACTTGCCAGGCATCAGATCTGGGCAATTACTTCAACACTCTGAGCCTGCTTATCTTCCTCTGCAAAATGTGGATCAAACCTACCTCCCAAGACTGTACTGAGGTTAAAGTGAGAATGTATATAAAGTTCTCTGCAGATAGTAGATGCTCAAAAATATTAAAACCTTTCTTGTGGCAGAAGTTGTTTAATCCTCAACAAAATTTTTTTCTGAAATTGTCATGACACCATTATTCTCCTAAATATATACAATTTATTTCAGAAGTCTCCTGCGCAGATAGTGTCATGAGCTTTTGTGACTGTCCAATGAGGTATGGGTTTATATGTTCGTCATCGTGGATACCACACAGAAAGTGACTCTCCCTTCAGAAACTCAATTTCATGGGGGCTTGGCTGGCTCAGTTGGTAGAGAATGTGACTCTTAATGTCAGGGTTGTGAGTTTGAGCCCCATATTGAGCATGGAGCCTACTTTAAAAAATAAATAAAATAAAATATTTTTTTAAAAAAGGAACATTTTAATTCCTGCCATTGCCACAGGACACAGAGAAGCTACATATTTCCTCAATTCTATGACGCACATTTTCTACATATTAATACTTCTGAAATAGGAATGTGGTTTATAAATGACATCCAAGGAAATCTGTCAGGAATAGCCTTTTAAATAAAATGTTGCTATTAATATAGTAGTTTATTTTATAATTAATGGCATCTTGGCCTGAAGGAAATACAGTCATGGCATTAGAAAAAAATGGAGCTTCCGTGGAAAATAAAGGTGGGCTCAAGTTTAGAGGCAAAAACCACAGACTTAATACCATAAAACTGTACACTTAAAAAATTGTTAAAATATAATTTTTTGTTTTATATATATTACTACAAAAAACAATTTTAAGCCACAGAATATGTAACCATCTCCTGGATTAAGAAGTCATTACTGTGCAATGGAACCAGCACTGTATATGGCATATTAGAAAAGAACAAAGCCTTCCATAGAAACCAACTAGTTATCTGCTCTCCAAGCCTATTCTTTGAAGAAAAGCATATGCATAGCCTAAGACATCTCTACAATTAGTCACCCATGCTCTATAGCAGCACATGGTTGCTCCCAAACAGGTGGACCTGGACAAGAGTAAATAAAAACCCAGAGGAGATGATGGTGAACACTCATCTCTTAGACTTACTAACCAAGGTTCACTTAGTGCAGAAGACCTAGAGAATGATATTGGAACCCACCATGGATTCTTCAAAGTGCTCTAGGTGCTTTGTGAATGCTTCTTTGGAGCAGAATCAATCAGGGCAACAGGTAACTTCTCCTAGAAAGACAATTCACCGCATTCACTGAGTCCCGTTGTTGTTTCCAAAAAGTGATACAGATCCTGGTAGTTCAGTATTCCACAATTGGTGCTGCTGGGTCAGAAGAGGTCCAAACAAGTGGCTCATCCCTCCACACCTCACTTGGCGTATGTTGCCATATGAAATGTCCAGGATTGGGCATTGCCTAGAAAACTTGGCATTCAAAAACGCTAATGGCCAAGCCAGTCTTTGTAAGGGAAAATTTTGTTATTGAATGCACACACAGCCTCCAGCCCTGACTCTTCCTTTGTTCACAAAACATTGGACAAGCACAAGCATTGCTGGGGAGGAGGCTGAGTGACAGCCAAAGAACAGCTCACCATGCACACCCTTTTGTGGAGAGTCACCTCTGGAGTAGATGCTCTTTGACCAGTACTCTTACAAGACATATCCTAGCGCCCAGTGCAAGAGAATCACCTACTGGACTCTTCCCAAACTTCCTTGCCATCAGTCTTCAAGTCTTCTCTCCTTCCAGGCAAAATGGAACACAAGGTGGATTGTTTAAAATGCTGCCCATTGGGAGGATTTCCCTCCCCTTCCAACCTCCAGAGCAGATGGCTCTGCTGGCACCTCGGCAGTTCATGTCCAATGGGTGACAGCAGAGCCATCTGTAAACCACATTCAAGCTTTTCCCCTTTGCCTGAATGAAGCCAACACCCCCATGAAACCACTGGTGTGGGTCCTACAAGCATAATGGCAAAACCAATGAAAGCAACTGAAATGCCCAGAAATGGGGGTTGGTTAAATAAAGCAAGGTATATAGAATGAAATAATATGCATCCATTTTAAATGATGCTATGAATATTCAATAAGATATTTTTTTAGATGAAAAGATTGGTTGCTATAAGATTGTGAACATACACGTTAGGAAACAGTGATTATCTCTGACATGTAAAATTATGAGGCATTACTTTTCTTTTTTCTGCTTATTGCTTATTTTAAATTGCATTCTATGAATATGTATTAGTTTTGTAATATACCTTTAAAATAAAAACCTTTGGTAGACAAAACATCGCTAACCTTCCTGACAACAGGCATGTTTTCAGTATCATTGAAGAGTAATGCTAACGTCAGTGGAATGATTTTGATTGCTATGGAGAGTATAATAAGCAGGTGGGAGAAGTCATCTTCTGCAGAAAATTGCTTAAAGTTATTTTTCAAAAGATTCAAGGAATCCAAAAGGGACTTTGTAAATTTCCAGATAACCAATTCAGCCCTTAATGTTTAATTCTAGTTACCAAATAAATTTTTGATACAGTAAAAGTATATCTTTATATCATATCCCCTTCTGTAATCAATATATATGCTACACTTACATCTGTTTTATTAGGATTTTAAAAATACACTTACTTATTTGAATACTATGTGTTTGCTTTTATAACATACTATTGACCATATCAGTGGCTTATTTGTTTCAAAGTTTAATTCTAATCTTGTTTCTATAGAGAAAATACAATCTACTCCTTGTTGATCTACTTTATTATAGTGTCTAAAATGTGCTACAGAGGAAACTATCCAAATAAAAATATGCAATGGACTTTTCTTAACCAGAGCTCCCTATAGACTCTCCTTTATACTCCTGTATGAGGGGATTATTTGCAATTCTTTTACTGTACCTAGTTTAGGTGGCCTCTCCAACAAGTTGATGGCCAATACATAGGCCCACACAAATGCATTTACAAAGTTCATCTTTGTCATTTGGGCCAGAGACTAAAAAGAATACTGTGCAGATTCTAAAAAGATTTTCTTTCAAAGTGTTATTTTTGTATTTGATCCACAGTCTTAATTACCCTTCACAGATATACATTCAGTTTCTTTGGGGAAGTGTTGAGGTTATGTATTTAAAGAGAATTGCAACATCAGAAGAAATGACATGCAATTTAGTTAAGGTATTTGTTTTCTTCCACATCATTAATGGCTATTTCTCTCCCACCCATGAGTACAGACACTGAGGCTGAGATGGGCATTTTTCACACCCTTCTATGTGACCACTCCCCATCTAGGGGCCATACATTGACATACATTCCACTCCCATGTCTAGAAATAAGAAGAAGAAGAAAAAAAGAAATGATTATCATTCCAATCAAATGAAACTTTAAGTAAAATGGAAAAAAATAATTACCTAGATAATTTCTTTCCTATAATATGTAACATTCTATTTGACCCAGAAAAAAGTGGGATGCAGGTTTCTTATCTAGTTCCACTCATCCATATGCTATTACCATGATCCTCCCTCCCAGCATTCTCTATTTCATTCATACACAGAACCCTCACTGATTATAGAGACTAACCTACTAAAAACTTTGAGAGGGTCTTCTGCCTCACAAAATCTCCCCCCACTGCTCAGAAATTATATCCTTAGAAAATTCATTTTGGGGAATCTTAAAGGCTTCTTTTCAGTCTTCAACAATCTCACCAAAAAAAGAGAGTAAATCCTGTTCCCTAAAACTACTCACATCTTGAGGGTGTGGGGACGGGTTGCAGTTTTGGGGGAAGGAGCCCAGGGAAGGAAGGAGAGAGAGAGGGTAGGCAGGAGCAGAAATCTTACTGGAGGACAGATTGCATCTGACTTCAAATACAAAAGCATTTATACAAGCTACACAGTTTTTCTACTGCTGTTGAAGACTCCTTTGTGTTCATGTTTAAAATAAAATGATGACAAATAAAAATACGAAAGTTGTAAACTACACCACACTGGAGTCAGAAGTAAGAAAAACAGGAAAAGTTAAACACTTCGGTGGAGGGCAGGAGGCAGGAATGGGTTCTGTTTTACTGAACTCTGGCCAGGGTGTTTTGTTTCAATTGTTCTCCAAACTTCCTTCCCCAATTGCACCACATCCCTTACGCTTAAAGCAGAAATTTCTGATCAGAATGTTGCAGCACCTAAAAGGCCAAAAGAAGGGCCTCAAAGAACAGCCATCTCAACCATTGAACCATGAAGTAATCGCCACAGCCCTATGCCCCCAAAGCCCAGAGAGGCTCCCATTCTGGGAAGGAGGCACCACCAAGGAAGAAACAACACTCCACCCTTCTTCCCGCAAACCAGTCAGAGGCTCTTTCCAGGCTAGTGTTGAGCAGACCCGGGAGGGAAAGGATCTGATGATCTGTGCCTTTCCATCCTCTCCTTCACTGCCCCTTTCCTGGAATCTCTCAAAACCCACATCCCACACTCACAGTCTACCAACAGCATCTCCATGACCTATTACAGTCTCACTTTACCATGAGATGTTGAACACTGGGGAAATGTGCTAAGGAAACCTCACTCAGAATTGGAGTTGGAAAGCCATGAAGGGAGAGCTCTCACATGCCTGCTCAACACAGCTTGCACGGTCTAGCATGAAGAAGGGAGATTCTTTCTCCACCCAGCAACAGCAAGCTTCCCTCGCCTGCAGCTCAAGAGAAGCCGCAACCACTTCAAACTCATTTTCTTCCAATTAACTTTTGCTCAAAACAACCCCTCCCAACTACCCCCTTTCCTCCATGGTTCTCTGGACTCACCCGTGGTTCACCATTGTGTGCTTATCCCAGACGTTCCTCTGCTCTTCCTAAATAAACTCGATTTTCCCAGCTGAATCTCTTACCTTTTTCTTTTAAAGGTTGACAACACTAAAAAAAAAAAAAAGGCTTCAATACTTCCCTATAAATTGCTAATGATATGATTTCTGATCTGTGGAGAAAGATATTTAAGATGGAAGACCTGTTCAAGAGGGTGCCTTCAAAGTACCCAGAGCTTTTGTCCTTCCACTGACCCTCACAAACCTGAAACCCCCAGGACCTGTCAGTGAGGGCTCTTCCTCTGACCCAGGCTTAACTAGAGAGTGTCTTGAGTGCAGTATCTTCTGTTTCAAGACCACCTGAAGACCACTTTACCTGCAGTAGCTGGCTAGGGCTGCCATTACCAAACAGTACAGACTGGGTGGCTTAAACAACAGAAATGTCCTACTGTTCTGGAGGCTAGATCAATGTCTTGGCAGGTTTGTTTTCTTCTGAGGCCTCTCTCCTTTTAGGGGATGACTGCCTTCTCACTGTGTCCTCACATGGTCCTATGTCCTAATCTCCTCTTCTTATAAGGACACCAGTCATATTGCATTAGGGCTCACTCATATGACCTCATTTTAACTTAATTATCTACTTAAAGGCTTATATCTAAGTACAGTGACATCCTGAGGTGCCAGGGGTCAGGGCTTCAACATATGCATTTTGGAAGGACACAATTCAACCCATCACACTATCCTCCCATCTTCAGAAAGGAATTTCAAAAGCTACAGAAGGGTAAAACTGTTGTTTTGTGATTTAGCTAGAAAAGTTAAATCAGGTTTTCTTTGAAGAGAAAAGGTCCTAGCATCTGAAGTGTGGAAGACATGTTTCAAAATGGAGAAACCTGTCAGAGATTTCCCTGTTGAGGTTAGCTCAAGGAGGACATACACAAAGGAAAGAAACCGACTTGACCATGAACCTGCCATGACAGTACCCAAAAGAAGCTGAGGGGTCTCCTATGTCATCAACAGGTGGTACAGGATGGGGAGCACCACTGAGCTGGTTGCATTAGATGCTCTGGACAGCAGACCATGAATGAGACCAACTGGGATCACCCAGGTTTGATGACTTGAAAGAGTAATCTGACCCAGCAAGAACATATGGCACTACTTAGGGCTGTTTGTCATCTAACACAACCACACCATTCTTTTTTCTTTTCTTTACTTTCAGTAACAGCAACAATACTAGCAATAACGATACCACGTATTGAACTTTTGCTGCAGAGCCGGCATTGGGTTAATTGCTTTTTATACATTTTCCCATTTAATTCTCACATTATTATCTCCATTAATAAGAAGAAACTATTAAGGGAAAAACCATTAAGAGGACTATTAATGAGAAGATACTGAAGCACAGAGGAGTTAGATTAATTATTCAAGGTGCCACAGCTTGTAAGAGGAACAGTTGGTGTTTGAACCTGAGCTCTGACTCCAGAGCTCTTAGCTACTTCTCTTCATTGATCCATCTTCATGAAGAAATACAGTTTGACTAGAACAGTATAGTGGAGTAATACAGGTGTTAACCTCACAAAAGGCAGTGTTCAAATCCTAGTTCTGTGACCATGGGCAAGTTATCTAATTTCTCTATACTCAGTTACCTCCTATACGACCTGGGAATAACTTATGAAAAAGTCCAATCGAAGTAACTCATAAAGAGTATCCGTCATTTTTATTATTACAATTATTATTGTCTCCCCCAGCTCTATTCTGTGATTAAATTGGTAATACTATAAACCGATAAAATGGCATTAAAATACAAAATAAAGTAGTAAGTGGGGGTTTCCAGGGGCTGGAAGTAGGGGAATAGGAAAGATATTGTCAAAAGGTACAACTTGCAATTAGTAGATAAATAAGTCCTAGAGATCTAATGCACAGTATAGTGATTATAAACAATAATATTGTATTATTACCATCAAACTTGCTAAGAAACGAGATCTTAATTTTTCCCACCACAAAGAAAGAAATAACTGTGTGACATAATAGAGGCATTAGCTAATGTCAGCTGTGTCAATCATACTGCAATATGTAAATGTATCAAATCAACATGTCGTAGACCTTAACCTTATACAATGTTATATGGCAAATATATTTTAATTAAAAGTAAAATAATAGTTCAGGCGCCTGGGTGGCTCAGTCGTTAAGCATCTGCCTTCGGCTCGGGTCATGATCCTAGGGTCCTGGGATGGAGCCCCGCATCGGGCTCCCTGCTCAGCAGGGAGCCTGCTTCTCCCTCTCCCACTCCCCTGCTTGTGCTCCTTCTCTTGCTTTGTCTCTCTCTGTCAAATAAATAAAATCTTTAAAAAAAATAAAAATAAAAAATAAAATAGAATAAAATTAAAAATAACGTCTTGCATTGCAAGTTCACATTAATTAGTACTACTAATTTAAACTTACCCTTTTAGCTCATTCTTCAGCAAAGGTGAAATTTTAATGGACCCTTCTTTTTTACCTCCCTTTTAAAATCACTATGGATTGCTTATTAAATTGCATTTTCATTATCCCTACAGCATCTCAATCTCTTAGGAAGACTCAATGAATAATTTAAAATTCATGTTTAATTTATTATACAGGCTTACAGCAACTCTTTTCATGGACTGATCCTTGTTAAAGTTCTCAAGGCCTGAAGGCACAGGTGGCTCCATTAAAAATGTATTTCTCAGTTTTCTTGAGGGATTCTCTTTAAAAGTGCTGGGACGGGCACATTCATAGTTAATTGACAGTAGGTTACATGCTACTTTATTCACCACATTTGAAGAAACATTGCTTTTTTTTTTGTCTGATAATTAGTTGTGTGCCAATACTTTCCATTACCTGCTTTTTGGATTGTAATTAAAGCATATGATATAAGACAATGTGACTGATTCAACTATTTCCTGGAAATGGCTGAAGGGAAAATTACAGGTATGAATCAGGAGTGGGAAAAAGAGATGCAGAGTGGAAAATCTATTCTTCCAAACAGGGTCTTAGAAAGTTACACAAGAGTGGGACACAGTGGGAAGGCCAGAACCCTTCTTGTGCCTCAAGTGGATGCTCTGAATGGAATAATTTAAAAGATGTGGGGCACTTTTCTCTGGGTGTGACCTCCTGTGTGGGGCCAAGATGCATCCTACACTTACATATCTCCTACTTCCTGGAACAGAAATGAAGCCAGAACATGGCATGTTTTCCTGCTGAACCTACTTCCGTAATCTATCAAATGGTTTATGTTTTATTTACATTTAGCCTGAATCTGAAGTCTCTTAAGACCTAAAGTGGGCCACCTTACAGATGACAATGATGCATTCTATTTCCTGAGTCAAAAGAGTTATTCATTTGTAGAGATCTGAAAAATGTGAATACAACGAAGTAGAAATCCAAAATAATATAGTCTGGCAGGCACTAATTCTCCCCACATTAGAACATATTAATTTTTTTTTTAGAGTGTACTGTGTTTAGGGCGCCTGGGTGGCTCAGTTGGTTGAGCAACTGCCTTTGGCTCAGGTCATGATCCTGGAGTTCCGGGATCGAGTCCCGCATCGGGCTCCCTGCTCGGTGGAGAGTCTGCTTCTCCCTCTGACCCTCCTCCCTCTCATGTGCTCTCTCTCTCTCTCTCTCATTCTCGCTCTCTCAAATAAATAAATGAATAAAATCTTAAAAAAAAAAGAATGTACTGTGTTTAAAGGTTTCCTTTACTTGATGTAGTTCAATAAAGGGGTCCAACCAGCCTTGGGAAAACCTCTTTCTCTGGATGAGGGGTTCAGGGAAGCCCTACACTATTAGTCAATGTGGTTTTCACTCTACTTGCCAGAGATAAACCATCTGACTTAGGGTTGGCTCTAGAATTATCTATCAAAATAACTTTTTTTTCCAAACAGATAAAATTATTTCTATTAAGTTAATATGAATAATGGCCTGAGACTAAGGACAAAAAATTAGGCAATCTATTTGTCAACATTCCCTGGGAAAAAAAATATGGATATTTTTACTTAGGCCTTATTTAGTGCAGACTATTAAAAGAAGCTGTTGAGAGTCACAATGTTGATTTCACTCATCATTATGTCTCCAATACCTAGCATAGAATCTATTAACACAGTAGATTCACAGTATGTGTTAAATAGCTAAAAAATATGTGTTTAAAAGTGAACAGTTTTCAGCACCCTGACTTATCTTATATAATACATTCAAATAGAGAATAAATGCATTTATTCTTCAAAGCATCAACTGCTTGTAAGATATGCTTGCCAAGGGGTCAGTTTCCTTTCAGAGAAGAGAAGCCATTAGCTTTGAAGAAGACCTTCTTGGATACAAATCACAAGACAGAATTCTATCCTTGGGAATGGGAGTAGGCCTTTCATTTGCAAATTTCCTGATGCTCCATTTTAAAAATAAGCTATTTTAAAAATGAGACGCTGGAATTTCAGCAGCAGTACTTCATTTTACAGATGAAGAATTAAAATCCAAAGACTATAATTATAACTGATATTAATTGACATTATGTATTTAATGCTTAAGACCCTAAGGTAAATCTATAAGTGTATAACCCAATCCTCACCCTGATTTTGTGAGGAAGGTACAAATTTAGCCCCATATGATACTGGAGGAAACTGAGGCCCAGAGAGGCTAAGTGACTGATCAGATGTCACATGGCTTCAAATGATGAAGACAGGATTTAAACTAAGGTCTGTCTGGCTCCAGAATTTAGGTGCTTAACCACTGTCCTTCACTGTCTCTGTGCTTTCTTGTCTTCTGAGAGTCACAAAGGTCTTTGGTAACGTCCATTTCTGGAATCGGCAGTTTCATGATACCGGGTCTTCTAAGACCTTAAAGGAAAAACTCTTTAACAAGTAGAAACGAGAGATGCCTGGGTGGTTCAGTCGGTTAAGCCCCTGACTCTTGATTTCAGCTCAGGTCCTGGTCTCGAGGTCATGAGATCGAGCCCTGTGACTGGCTCCATGCGCAGCGGGGAAGTCTGCTTGAGATTTTCTCTCTGCCCCTCCTCCTGCTTGTGCTCTGTCTCTCTTCCTTTCTCTTTCTCAAAAACAAAACAAAACCACCTTTAAAAAAGTAGAAATTATAATGAAAATGAATGAAAGTGAACTTTTTGAGGCGGTGGCCAGGGTACATGCACGAGGTTTACTAACCCTCACATCAAAGTGCTGGTTCTAGGCTTTCAACCCTTGGGCCTCTCGGGCAGCCCCCCTGGTTGATTTCCAGTTGCTCACCAACAGGCCTTCTCTATTTTAATCAGGTTGAACTCTTTAAAATTCCTCCTATGGAGTTTACATTTTCTTTTCTCTCTTCCCTTCCAGAAGCTGTCCTCCCTATCTGAAATACCATGGAAGAAGTTAAATATGGCCACAGATTTTTTTACAGCAATTCCCATAAAAAGGTGGAAGCTATTTCCCTACTGCCTTGAATCTGGGCTGACTTTGTCACTTGCTTTGACCAACAGGATGTGGCAGAAGTGACATCCTACAATTTCCAAGCCTTGGCTTCCAGAAGCCCCGAACCCTCTGCTTTCACCCTCTTTGAACACTGCGGTCATGAGAACAAGCCCATCTGTGAGGATGAGAGAGACCACAAGGAGAGGCCCAGCAGTCCAGCCATTACAGAACCCTTTACTGAGGCTCCAGACTATGAGCAAAGTTGGCCAGTTGACCCACCAACAACTGCAAACAAATGCAGAGTGAAATGAGCCATCCTAGCTGAGCGCTGCCCAAATTGCCAAGCCAAAGAACAGTGACAAACAAGTGACATCTTAACCCCTTAAGTTTTGGGTGGTTTGTAATGCAGCAGTAGATATGCTAACACATGCTTTTTTATTCCTTTTTTCCTAATATGTCTACCACCTTCTTGTAGACTGAACTTCAAAGTCACTCCTCCAAGAAATTTTCCCCGATGATAACTTGCCCTGAAAAGCCAGCCTCACTCAGGTTTAAGATGATGCCCTCTAAGGGTACAAAGACCTAGCTGCCTCCCTAAGTACTTCCCCCATCCACTGGCTGATGCCATTAAAGTTTAATTACTTACATAAAAGCATAAATGTCTATTAAATTTTAAGCGTCCCTGGAAGGGATAACAACTTCTGTGCTTTTGATTTTGCTCTTATTATAAAAGTATACAGGAATAGAAAGTGACCCTAACATCAGGTCACTTTCCCAAAGAGAAAAAAAATTTTTTAATGGTTTTGACCAGTTTGAATGTAAGCCTTTGAGGAGGGACATCAATGAGACAGTTATGTATCTAATTTCAAATGTTTAATTGATTAATCAAGCATACATATTTAAAATAACATTATATAAAACAACTTTTGATTTAGAAGTCTTTCTTTCTTCTACTCTTGCATTCCGTGAATGTATTTGATTCACATTAGCCATATGTGTCTAGTGGCAAGTACTCTCCATATCACTGGAGACACTTTTTGAGCCATCTGAGTTTTCCAGTTGGAAAACATCATCCTCCCTCACATCTAATTTGTACTTTTTTAAAACTATAATGCTGCCACTGAAGTTTTTATCACAAGCCACAAGTACCCATTCAAAAAACACTAAGACAGTGATTTGTCTTATTCACCCTACAAGTGTATATTCATGATCTTCACAGGGGAATCACTTACAGTATCACTATGTAAGGGACTTTCAGAAAGCTGGTTTATGATGACATCTAAGGCTTGCAATTTAGGGATCTTATTCCAAAGAACAAATTCATTAAATTCATGTTATATTTCTTTGCTCTTTTTTTTTTTAACCAAAAGGCCACCATAATCATCTAAAAGTTCATGATTTCTTTTTTTTTTCTTTTTTTTTTTAGAGAGGGAAAGACAGGGGTGGGGAAGGGCAGAGGGAGAAGGAGAGAGAGAATCTTAAGCAGGCTCCACACTCAGCCCGACACAGGGCTTGATCTCACAACCCTGAGATCATGACCTGAGCCGAAATCAAGAGTTAGACACTTAACTGCCTGAGCCACACAGGCACCCCAAAAGTTCATGATTTCTTGATGTCATTTTAAGCTAATGTGTTTTCTCCAAATAGTAGTTTGCAGTTCAAAAAAAGTCAGAGAGCATCCCATAACGCAGAACACCCTGGAAGGATCAGAATGTAAGGCAATTCCCCCTTTCTGAGGGAAATATTTTGGGAGAAAACCAAATTTCCTTATCTGATATATGTTAATAAAGGCTCATTCTAGAAATTTCAGACAATACAGAAAATAAGGTAAAAATTAAAATAATTGAAATGCTATAATTAGAGATCATCATTTAAACATTTAGTTCATTTCCTTCCAGATCTTTCTATGTATGATTATATATTACATTATATTTGATCAGCTCTATTTCTACTTAACATTATAACATAAGCATTTCCCTTATTAGAAACTCTTTGTAAGAAAGATATGTCATCATGTACTCAACCACCCTCCTATTACTATATATTATATTTATATATATATATATAAATATATATATAATATTTATATTATCTGGGGAAGGGCCAGTATCTCAAGCAAATACCAGCCCCTTATACCCCAGTGTACATGGTTTTAGATTCTTTTTTAAAAAACTTTATTGAGCATCTATCCATGTAAAATATATTAAAAATGAATAAAAGTCAGTTCCTGCCCTCAAAAGAGAGAGACCTGTAAACAACTGCACAATATATAACAGAGAGAGAAGATTTCATGGAGGAGTCAACATTTGAGGATTTGGGGGCTTTTATTGTTTGTCAATTGCTTATTTTTACGATATTAAGACTTAATTTTGCAAATGTTTGCCAAGTCAAGAGAAACCTACAGGAATCTTTCCCCAACTAGATTTCCCGACCACAGCACCTCTGTTCTGTGGAAATCAGCTGGACTTTGCCTTTATTATGCACCAGCTGAGGGTTTCCAGGACTGGGGACATTTCCCTGAGAGCAGATCTGGATTGGGGTCGGGGGGCGGGGGGGTTGGGTATTGCATGAGGGCACTTGGGCCTGAAGGGATGGGACAACAAGGAAGCCAGGAACAAGTGCAAACCTGAAAGGCCAGAATGAGCTCTGCTACTCCCACACTCACCAATGCCTTGCTTTGCATTTCCATGTCCCACGTGCACCACAGGGACACCTACTACCTGTGCTCTCTGGTTCTTTAAAATAGGCGTGCTTCATCTCCCTCCAACAAGTTCTGGAGTTCAGTGGAGAACCATGATATAACTAGTGAACCCCTGGCCTGGGTTTGAGGCCCAGCTCCATTACTGACTGTGGGTTCTGTATGACCCTGGGTAATTCCCAGCCTCTTTCGTGGACACACTTCTACCCAAACAACCCGACTCTCTCTGTGTCTATAGATATGGTCACAGGCAAGTGACAGATGCACCACTTCTGGCCACACTGACCTACAGATTCTTCACCTCAGATCTGTTTCTCACTTGGACATGGCACCTGTGATGTAACAGTTTCTGGCTGCCTGAAGGTGACGATACCGAGCACTTACCACAAATCACATAACTCAGTACTGTGGGTTTATTTGCTCCATGGCGTGGATCCCTTTCTGAAATGACCTTTTTTGTTGGTTTACTTGCTTATTGTGCATCTTCCTACTAAAATCCACCATGAGAGCAGGAATCTTGCCCAATGCTAACACAGTGTGTGACAGACACTAAAGATGGAACAGTGTGAAAGAATAAATGAACGTAGACTAAATGTGGCTACAGAAGATGGATAAGTATGACACAGCACGAGGTACTGGAGAAAGAAAAAACATCCCTGACCTCCAAAGCTCGCAGTCTAATAAGAAGAGAGGAAAAAAAAAAACAACAACAAAAGAATTGCAATACAGTGTGAAAAGCATAATCATAGATGTATATGTAGGAAAAGAGATGGTACAGAGGAAGGGACCTAGACATTTTCTGAAGGAAGTGATTTCTGAACTTAGTTTCAAAGAATTAGTGGAAATCTGCCAGGTAGGTAATGAAGGAAATCCTTTCAAGAGGGCCTCTTGGATCTCTATTCTGACCTAAACATTGACCTCATTTCCCTTCCCCATGGAAACTCAGGGTTAAAAATACCCTTGAAGATCATCTAGTTCAATGGTTCTTAAGGAGGACTTTACATTTTTGAAAGATGTCCACAAATTCTCTGATACTCATCCCTTCAGTGGAGCCTAAATCCCCTCCCCCTGAGTGTGGGCTGTACTTAGTGACTCATTTCTAACCAAGAGAATGTGGCAAAATGGTGAGGTGTGACCTCTGAGGCTAGGTCATGAAAGGTCATAAAAATGTGGCTTCCACTTCTCTCTCTCGGATCACTCATTCTAAAGGAAGCCAGTTTGTGAGGACACACAAGGAAAAGTCAGAGGCCTCTTGCCCACAGCCAGTGAGCCTTTCTAGAGATAGATTCTCCAGCCCAGTTGGGCCCTCCGGAGTCAACATCTTGGCTGCAACCTCAGGAGACCCAGAATTCCACACAAACAGAAACTGTAAGATAATAAATGTTTGTTGTTTTAAGCCACTAAATTTGGGGGTGGTTTGTTATACAGCAATAGATAATAAATAGGAGGCCTCAAACAATTTGCATTGATGGGAATGATAACTGTTTGTATCTACCCTATTAGAAATTAAAACTGAAGAATGTTAAAAATATTTGTGTATTAGCTCACTGAAAACAACAGTGATAAACATATATAGTACGTGTTAAGGTAGATAACATGTTTATGAAAAATCACAACTTTGCGAAACAAAAATTAGTTACAAGAATGGTATCATTGTATATTTTTACAAATCTTTTTAATGCCTAATTTAATGGTGGATAAATGGATTCTCATATATATGTCTGCATTTAATCACTTGTGAAATCACAAATCAGGTAGCTTCTGAGAAACTCCATGATAGACTTGTAAAACAGAGTGAAAAAGGTCACTGATCTCATCAAGTCTCTCTACAACACCCATGACTAGTAGATGCTCAGGTCACATGTGAGCATGCCAAGTGACTAGAAACTCCTAGTTCCCCAGAAATCCTACCACTCCCCCAAAACATCACCGGGATTGGAAAGATCCTCCCTCTGGCACCCTCCCTTTGCTCTCCCATTAGTCTGGTGATTCAGAATAAGTTTAATCACTCCTTTAAGGCTAAGACCCTTCTATCGTTTATTTTAAGGGTTATTCATAACTCTACAGTTTACAGGGTACTTTTGCCCATGTTCCCTTAAAAAAAAATCTTTAAAGTAATCAATTGAATTCGGAATGAATATCCCAAAGGATTTATCATGAGTAAGGCCCTCCTGATACTTTCAAGAACCTTATGATCTCTTACCAGACACAAATAGCCCTAGAGCGACTGTTTTCAGATATCAGACTGGCAGAACTTAACAGATAACATAAGGAATGGGATGGTAAAATTAAAAGAACACTGAAAACAATCAGTGCAACTTATCTATTTATTATTTTTTAAAGATTTTATTTTTAAGCAATCTCTGGCATCCAACGTGGGGCTCAAACCCACAACCCCAAGATCAAGAGTCTCACACTCCACAGACGGAGCCAGCCAGGCGCCCCTCAGTCAGTTCACTTTAAAACAGAGATTTCTCTTTTCTGCTTAAGGCACAGCCTTCTGATTGCATTAGACATCCAAGTCTTGTGTTTTAAGTTCCTCCTATAGCTTCCTGAAAGTTTCATGCATGTTTCCACATGCCTCTCATACATATTTGGGTTTAGCTGTTCACCAAAATTGTCCCCTAGGTCCCTGTTTAGAGATGACGTTGGAGATGACGTCTGCTGGTTTGTGAGAATGGAAAGACAAACTTTGTGGCTGGTTCTGAAACATATAAACAAGCCTGGAAACATTTCCCAAAAAACTATCCAGAGTAGAGAATAAAGTTTCTCTTCATGTTAACCCTAAACTCTGAGGAGAAAGAGCAGTGCTCGGCAAGATTTAAAACTTAAGTTTGAAATCCTCTCAGATCCACATCAAAATACTTGGCACTCACACACACAAAAAAGTACACTGTTGGTGGGTACGTAAATTGGTGCAGCCACTACAGAAAACAGTATAGAGGCTCCTCAAAAATTTAAGAATAAAATTACCAGATGATCCAGCAATGCCACTTCTGAGTATCTATCCACATGAAATCAGGATTTCAAAACGCTATGTGCACCCCATGTTCATTGCAAATTACTCACGATAGCCAAGACATGAAAACAACATGAATGTCCACTGACAGATGGAAGGCGAGAGAAAATGTGGTATATACATACAATGGAACATTATTCATCCATAAGAAGGTAGGAAATCCTGCCCTTGACATGGATGAACCTAGAGGGCATTATGCCAAGTGAAATAAGCCAGACAAAGACAGACACTGTATGATCTCACTGATATGAGGAAGCTAAAAAAAGAAAAAGTTGAACTCATAGTTACAGAGACTAGAATGGTGATTACCAGGGCCTAGAGGGGAAGGGGAAATGGGGAGACGTTGGTAAAAGGATACAAGCCTTCAGTTATAAGTATTGGGGATCTAATGCACAGCATGGTGACTATAGTTGATAATACTGTATTGTATACTTAAAAGTTGCTAACAGAACAGATCTTATGTAAGCATTCTCACCACATACACACAAAACAGGTAACCATGTGAAGTGACAGATGTGTTAATTAGCCTTATTGTAGTAATCATTTCAAAATACGTACTTATATCAAATCATCACAACATGCACTTTATCTTACAATTTTATTTGCCAATGGTAGTGAATATATGGTTATAAAGAAATCATCCTACTGTGTACTTAAATAATGCAATTCTATTTGTCAACTATATGTCAATAGATGGGGAAAAATAAATAATAGGAGAAAAAAGAAATAAAAGTGAAAACAAAATGAATTGAATCTGAAAGCCATTTGCTGATATTTTCAATGTCCCAATTCAGAAGGATCCATTCAGAATATTACGTTATGGGATTTATGGAACATAACATTGTCCCTGAAAAAAATTTAAATTAATATCACACAACTCAGGAAATTCATTCAGCTATTTCTTATCTTCTTTCATTATATAATAGAGGAAAGTTCAAGATTAGTATTTAACTCTTGATAGTAACAGCTAACATTTATTGAGCACTTATTATATCAAGGATTGTACTAAGTGCTTTTCACCTTTAGCTCATTTAATCCTAATAACTCTACTAAGTACCTTAGTTATCCCATTTTACAGATGGAAAAACAAAGTTCAGAACACAGACAGCTAAGTTCCCAGAACTAGAAAATGGCAGAGAAGGAACTGCAAGCAACCTATGAAATGCCAAAGTTCAACCTCTGAATCAATGCACTGTAAAAATCTAGTAGCATGATAAACCTTCAATACGTTTGTATTGGAATGGTGATTTTTTTGCAGTTTGATCTTGGAAAGGATGAACTGGGAACTGCCTGGCAACATCAGGAAAAAAAAAAGCCTTTGACTTGTCACAACATGCCTATGTGGAAGACCTTGAAATGACCTTCCAGGCCTCAGGAAAAATATTCACTTTAATAATGATTGAAGATATTTGAAAACTAACAAAATGAGAAAAGAAACAGTAAAAAATTTATTTGACTGCGTAAGAGTAATATTAATGAAAACATCTGTGTGCTTGCATATGCATTTATTGTACACTTCAGATTGCATAGATTTTGTGCATTTATTATATATGCTTTATTTTATAGCAACAAGTTCTTCCCATTGGACCTCTCAGACCACATTTGAGTGCAGAGAAGTGGCGCGGTATGGGCTTGGGTGCCTCCTCATCTGGGTCTGAAACCTGCTGCACCTTTTATTGGCTGTGTGGCTTTGGACAAGCTATATAAATTCTCTAACCTCAGTTTTCTCACCTATAAAATGGAGATTAAAAAAGTGAAGGATATGTCTTAAATCTAGGATTTAATACATGTAAAGCCCATGGTGTTTGCTAACTAATAGTATCATTATAATGAGTAATCAGCATGGCTATCTGATCGGTTTTGAAAACTTGGAACAGTTTTGCTTTTTTAATTAGAGGAAAGCATTGTCCTCACCTCCCTCTATTCTGCTGCTGTGTTTCTAATTTATAGTCTCACCTCCTCACCGCCCCCTCTGCTGGGACTTCTCTATCCTTTAGCAAATACAATAACTTGCTAAGAGAGGAAAAGAGAATGAACAGAGTCAAGGGCTAGAGTAAGTGAAGGATGAGAATAAAAGGTGGAGGCCATTTTTAAGTTTATAAAACAACCTCCACTGACACGCAGGCAGCGGAAATAGATCCTGCATCATGAACAGAGAGGGGACCGTTCTTCGTGAAACTTTCGGAGTGGAAGGGCGAAACGTTTACAGCAACGAACTAGCCAGGGATGGGGAGAACAGACCTGTCCATTCCGCAGGCAACACTCCTGTCTGGTCACACAGAAATACCCAGCGTCCAGAGACAACCACACTGATTGCACCATCAGAACAGTCAAGACATCTAAACTAGGAACAGGTGAACCCAGAGGTGTATTCTATGGGATTTTAAAAGACGGAACAGGGAGAACCAAGAGATACCATTCCGGGGCTTGATACTGGCCTTAAACGTGGGATATTAAACATGTATAAATCGGAGATAATAGAGACCATCAGCAAAGTGTACATAAACAAATTAAGTGCTCAGTAATCTTTGGGAAACTCTAATGTCTGACACTCCTTTTATTAAAGGGGAGGAGAAAGTAGGTCATAGGATCTCAGCTTAGAAAGGAGAGCAGGCTGAGCATCTGAGCCTGTTGAGATAAAAGAGGATGCTTCTGGGGGCCTGGAGGGCAGAGAAGCAGGGAATCCTCCTGAGAACCTGTATTGGGGTCTTCATGAAGCTGTCATTTGTGTTTAGAAGAGTATTTATTATGTTTGAGAATTATTATACAAGAACATTGTCAATGGCCCAACTTCTAATGGGTGGGTAGTTGGAGAAACACTTATCCTTGACTCACTGTTTGCTCCTGGGAATGCTATTTAATCTTTATCACTTTAATTTATCTGTCAATAAAATATGGGAAAAACTATGGCCTCACCCTGCATTTCAGAGATAAGAGAACCGCACAAGAGGGCCGGCGTCCATGAGAAGACTGCGACTCGGGCACGGATAAATTCTTCCCAGTCCGTGATGAAAATCTCCGCTCGGCCACAACCGCCTGTGGGGGAGGGAGGAGAGGGTTGTGAACTCTCGTGTGGAAATTCAAAACGTAAAAAGGAAGAAGAATGGCTGAGAGGACTCAGTGGCCTGAGGTATCAAAGGAATTTGAGACAAATGATGAAAAATAAGAAAATGCAAGACACCCTCATGCCATGTTCCTTCTGATAGGGACCCAGGCAAGTTTCCGCCCCCACAGTGGCCCTTCCTCTTAGACTCCTGCTCCTTCAGAGCAGGCCTCAGCACCTCTTGGGAAATTGGGCAATGCCACCATAACTGCCTGGCCCCACGGCCCCTTCACTGTGCCTTTTTTCTTCCCCTTTATGCCCCTTCCCCTTTATGCCCTTTTTCTTCCCCTATTCCCTAGCCAGGTTCCTGCCCTGCCTTACCCAACTCCATGTGCTCTATCACAGACTCCTGTGTCTTTCCTTTACAGAACTTAGCACAAGTTCCAATTATATGTTAGTTTACTGAGTAATGGAGGCCAGATCCATGTCTCCCGGGTTCATTACTACATTGTAGCTCCTAATACTGTTCTTGGCACATAGATGGCACTCAATAACATATTTTAAATGGTTGGATGAGCAAATGGCTGCCTGACCCCGCTAACGGTCTCAGGCAACCCACTCATGGTCAGGTGCAGCCTGTACCATTGGCGGGTTTGTTTATTGTCCCTAGGGCGTGGCACAGAGGAGAAATCTACTTAGGAGCTGAGTGCCCCCAGAAGGACTACTCCCCTAGGAAACAAAGCAGCCACTTCTCTCGGAGGGTTCCTATGTTGCCACTATGCCACTGTCCCTCCCCGGACCGCAAGAATAGGAATAAAGCACTACTCTTCAAAAGGAACCTCCCCCACCCTTCAACTACCACCTCCCTACTAGAAACACCTGCAAGCATTTTCAACCGTCCACTCCTTCTGGCCTGCCCCCCATGCAGACAAACACTGCGTGAGAGGCCAGCAGGCCGGCTCTCCTACTCCCCTGCAGTAGCAGGTCCTCTTCAGATAAAAGGAAATGGCAATATGTTCAAATTAATTTTAAAAGGATTCTGTGATTTACAGTGATTTCTAATAGCAAAAACAATAAATGTTTTTTTAACCAAAATAATCCATCCCATATTAGTTTTGAGGTTCCTGGATGAGATGCGCTAAAATAAATAGTCTCTTTCATGCTAATGCAGCAGCTAAGGTGAAATGCTCCCAACACTGATCTCTTAAAACATAGGTATTTTATCCAGGTCCCACCCTAGATCTTTATTCTCTAGATCTCCTTTATGTTCATCCTCAAGAAACATATTCACATTACCTAGTAAAAGATACAGAAGGTTGGCATGAATTTTTCTGATTGACTTTGTCGCTTCCACATGGTTGCTTCTTCACCTGTTACATTTTCTGTTCAAATATATGGAGTTCATTTTTGAGTTTCCCGATTTGGGCCTCAGATTTTGGCATAATTTCTTGGCATGGAGAAAAAAAAAATAACAATTAAAATATATGCTTGCTCACAGGTTATTCTGATCCTGAGAATTGTATTTGCTTCTCTTTAATCCTCCCTTATTAAGTATACTTCTAAGAAGTGACTTCATGCATCTTGCAACACACCGCACCCTTTAAATTGGAGGCTTCGTTGGAGCGCTGACTAAAACCCTGCGCTTCTTTGCATAATGCTCCCCGAGCCCTTATATTAGGAAGAAGATAGGCATCTGCCAGTGCCTCTTATCTTATCAGTTCCCAAAGGCACAAAGCATGACCCACATGTTGTGGGCTCTCTATAAATGCAGGAAGACCACTGCCATGGAATCAGCTACATTTAATGCCATTTTAAACTGTTGTCAACTTTGCTCCTCTACTTACAAAGCCACCCGCCACCACTACAGAGATCTCCTGGGGCCCTAGGACTCAGACCCAGATCACTCTACCCTCGGTTATTACTTTCGCACCTGTGCGAGAGCATCTTAGCAAAGAGGCTTCTGGGTGAAGTCACCTCTTCTTCTCATAACCACTCTTCTCCAATATTAATCCGTCTTTTTTTTTAGTCTGAGAGAAATGTGTCTAGCAAAACTTCAATTTTTTACTAGCTCCAAAAAGAGCTCTCAGAACAAGGATGTCAACCTGGATTAAGAACATATTCAAGCAAATGCAAGTTACATGATTTTTCATTTCTTTTACCCAACTTTAGCTAGGAAAAATACCAGGAAGGACTAACAAAAAGAATGAAGATTATACTGAGTCATTTACTGGAATTCCATGATTCTTTGTTATTTTTCCCTTAATCCTGGCCTTTTCTCAAATATCCTTTACTAGTTCCTCTCTTTGACTCCTTTTTTTAATGTATTTTTAATAGCTAATGCTGTTAAATTGAGACATAATTTACATACCATAACTTGACATGTTTTAAGTGTCCAATTCAGTGATTTTTCCATACTACCACAATCCAGTTTTGGAACATTTCCATCACTCCAAAAAGGTCCCTTGTGTGCATTTCTTTCTTAGCCAGGAGCTTAGTCTTGGACCACTGCTCTTTATAGTCACATCGTAAATGATCTCATCTGGTCTCCACATTTTAAATACCAGATGTATACTTATGACTCCCAAATCTATATCCCCACGCTGAACCTCTCCCCTAAACTCTAGACTCATCTCCTCTTAGATGTATAATAGGCATCTCAAACTCAGCATGCCCGAAACTGAGTTTTGATCTTTCCTAAAGCTGCTCCTCCCACAATCCTACCCAGTTAATAGTAATTCTTTATTCCAGTTGCCCATGCCAAAACCCTGGGAGCCATCCTGACGCCTCTCTTTCTTCACACCGCAACACCCAATCCACCAAGAAATCCTATTGGCCCTACCTGTAAAATACGACCAGAATCCAGCTACTTCTCCTGCCGACACTGCTAACAGCTGGGTTCAAGCCACCACATCTGCCCCCTGGATAACTGCCATAGCCCCATTACTTCTCTCCTGCTCCTATACTTCCTCCCTACTTTCAGTCCTCAACACAGGAGCCCGAGTGATTCTTTTACGTTTTAAACCAGACTACGTCATGACTCCACTCAAAACCCTGCAATGGCTTCCCATCTCACTCAAAACAAAAGCCAATATCCTGACAGTGGCTCACTGGTCCCCATATGTGCTCCCCAGGAGCATTTGTGGCCCCCATAAGACCTCAATTCCAAGTACTATTCCCCTTGTTCACTCTGCTTCAGTTTCACTGGCCTCCTTGCTCTTCCTCAAATACACCTGGCTCAGAACCTAAGTACCGATTGTTTCCTTCTGCCTACAAGACTCTTCCCCAGGAAACTGTTTGCCTAATTTCTTTATCTCCTGGAAGCCTTTCCTCAAGTCTTACTTCTCAGTGAAGCCTACCTCCATCACCCTATTTAGATTAGATTAGATTAGATTAGATTAGATTAGATTAGATTCACCCCTGCACTCTCAATCCCCCTTACCTTATTCTACTTTTTCTTATTGCATGTCATTTTCCACTCTTTAACTTGATAAGCTGCTCTTAAATTTAATAGGAGAAAGCAAAGGGCAAAGAAGAGCCACAATAATATTGAAGGAGAATGAGGAAGGATATTATCCCCGCCAGATATAAAACTTACTATAAAGCTTCAGTCATTAAAAGGGTACAGCAATGGTGCAAAGATCGAAAAAATAGGACCAATCAAATAGGATAAGGGCCCAGAAATAAACCCATGTCTACATAGGAACTTGGGATATGACATTTTATCATCACAAATCATGGAGAAAGAAAAATTATTTAATAACTTCTGCCAGGACAATTGGCTTTCTATTTGGAAAAAGATAAAATTAGATGTCTATTTTACATCATACACAAAGTAGATTCCAGAGGGATTAAGAGGCTAAACACAAAAAGAAAAACTTTCAAACCTTAGAATAAAATATAGGAAAATATATTTATGACATCCTGGTAGGGAAAGTTTTCTCAAAAAGACAAAAAATGCACAACCATATCAAAACTAAAAGGCAACCTATGGAATGGGAGAAGATATTTGCAAATGACATATCCAACAAAGGGTTAGTATCCAAAATATATAAAGAACTTATACCACTCAACACCTAAAAGAACAAAAAATTCCAATTAAAAGATGGACAGAAGACATGAGCAGACATTACTCCAAAGAAGACATATAGATGGCCAATAGACACATGAAAAGATGGTCAACATCATTCAATTCGGGGAAATGCAAATCAAAACTACAATGAGATATCACCTCACACTTGTCAGAATGGCTAAAATCAAAGCACAAGAAACAACAGGTTTTGGTGAGGATGTGGAGAAAATGAACACTCAGGCACTGTTGATGGGAATGCAAACTGTACAGCCACTGTGGAAAACAGTATAGAGGTTCCTCAAAAAGTTAAAAATAGGGGCGCCTGGGTGGCTCAGTTGTTAAGTGTCTGCCTTCGGCTCAGGTTGTGATCCCAGGGTCCTGGGATCGAGCCCCGCATCAGGCTCCCTGCTCAGCGAGAAGCCTGCTTCTCCCTCTCCCACTCCCCCTGCTTGTGTTCCCTCTCTCACTGTGTCTCTCTCTGTCAAATAAATAAATAAAATCTTTTTTAAAAAGTTAAAAATAGAACTATCATATAATCACTATGCACTACTGTGTATTTACCCAAAGAATACAAGAATACTAATTCAAAGGGATACATGCACCCCTATGTTTATAGCAGCATTATTTACAATAGCCAAGATACAGAAACAGCTCAAGTGTCCATCGATTGATGAATGGCTAAAGAAGTGCCATAGATAGACGATAGATGATAGATAGATAGATAGATAGATAGATAGATAGATAGATAGATAGAGGTGAGACATATATATATAATGGAATATTACTCAGCCATAAAAAAAGAATGAAATCTTGCCATTTGTAAGGACATGGATAGAGCTAGAGAGTATAATGCGGAGCAAAATAAGTCAGTCAGAGAAAGACAAATACCATATGATGTTATTCATATGTGAAATTCAAGAAACAAAACAAAGGATCATAGGGGAAGAAGGGAAAAATAAAATAAGATGAAATCAGAGAGGGAAACAAACCATAAGAGACTCTTAACTCTAGGAAACAAACCGAGGGTTACTGGAGGGGAGGTGGGTAGGGGGATGGGGTCACTGGGTGATGGACATTAAGGAGGGCACTTAATGTAATGAGCACTGGATGTTATATGCAACTGATGAATCACTAAACTCTACCTCTTACACTAATAACACACTATATGTTAATTAATTGAATTTAAATAAAATAAAATAAAATTTAGGGGCACCTGGGTGGCCCAGTCAGTCAAGTGTCCATCTCTTGATTTTGGCTCAGATCATGATCTCAGGGTCATAAGATCAAGCCCGTGACCGGCTCCATGCTGGACATGGAGCCTGCTTGGGATTCTCTCTGTCCCTCTCCCTCTGCCCCTCTCCCCCCACGCTCATGCATTCTCTCTAAATAAACAAACAAATAAATAAAATTTAGATGTTGATATATATGCATAAGCAATTAATTTACAGAAAGAGGAAATTTATCTGGCCAGTGTACATATGAAATATGTTCAATCTTACTAAATGATATGTAATTAAAATGATAATGATATTTAACTGGCTCCACATAAAATAAAATAATAATAAAATAATAATGCAAAGTATAATTCATAAAGATGTAGGGGGAAGTGAAACTTATACACCATGATGGGGTACGTAAATTGGTCTAACAACTTTGGAGAATAATTTGGCAATATCTAATAAAGCTGAAAATGTATGTAAGGTACAACCTAATAGGTTCATTTTTAGAAATGTACCTGGAGAAACTCTCAATGTATACACACAAAATTTCATACAAGCATGTTCATTGCAGCTTTGCTTGTGATTGCAAAAAATAATGGGAAATAATTTAAATGGCCATCAACAAGAGAATGTATAGATAAATTGTGATGTGAGATATGCATTAAATTCATCATAACAGTAAATTTCAAAAACATCACTGTGAATTTAAAAAAACAATGTGCAAAACCATATATTGAATAAAATATACATTTGCTAATTTTTATAATACAAAATATCACTTATAAATATAAACATCTAAAAATGTAAGCCCACATACATGGAAAAAATACATATGCTTTGTAGTAGATTACAGAAACAGACACAATCTTCCTCCCCTTCTAGAAATCCCCCCCCCCTATAATATTTACCACTGCTTCCACCAAGAAGCAAAGTCTATTTTCCCATCTCTTCATTCTGGTGTCTTTTTTGACACTCACCTTCACCAACAGATTGCAACAGAAGCAATGTGTTGCCAGAGGCCCTACACATTTCCATTCCACTTTCCCTCTTAGAACCTTAAAACAAGCCTGAGCTAGGCTGATGAATAATGAGCAACCCAAGGCCAGCCGATCCGATCGCTTCAGCCGACAATCAGCTAACCACTAGACACATGATTAAGACCATATCACAACAAGCCAGCTCCCTGCTGACCTGCCAGTTGACCATAGACACATGAGCACGCCTCACTAAGATCAGCCCCCCTTATCTCATATCAGTACAACCAACCACCCAGCTGAGCTGTAGACTCATGAGCAATAATAACTGATTGTTGTCTTAAGCCACTAAGCGCTTGTGGTAATTTTTACACACAGCAATAGCTTAAGTGCTGCATACACCATCTTCAGAACAATGACCTCTTAGGAGAAAGGGAAGGAAAGAGTATTAAGGAGAGGCAGACACCTTTACCTTTTACACTGAATTTTTTAAGGATCTAAAATCCTCAAATCCTGTGTAAAATCTGGATGGCAGTAACTTGAGAGTCTGTTATATTATTTTCAGAATTACTCTGAATGCTTGAAATGTTGCCTAATTTGTTTAAAGAAGCATGTTACTATTCTTTCAATTTTTGACATATTCATATGAAAAGAGTAGAACAAGACATGATTACAAGATTTGTTTCATCACTGGGATCTCAGTGATGACTGAGATCTGACTTAGCTACACAGAAACTTGGAGATATTAAACCTTGACTTATGTTCCTGACCTCATGAGCCACCATGACTCAGACTGACTAAATATTATGGTCACATCTCATTCTCTGGTGGCATATAAACACGAGCTATGAGAAAAATATCAAACTCTCAGTTAATCAAAACTCAAGACACATATTTTCTTTCATGAAAAAAGAAATCTATTTTGAGAGGAAACAAAGACAAAATGTTATCAAAGATATTCTTTGATTTTCAGATTAAGTGCCAGCGTCAGCACTGAGTCAACCTAATCTTCTCATGTTCAGTATTGAGGTAGGAGAGTAGCAGTACACTTCTGAGAAATATTTTCATCAAAGGCCGAGATAAAAATGGGTTTCTATTTGATCATCATTTTACCAAAAAATTAATTTCACTGGGCATCCCATGTGGTCATGCTCCTTTTATTGAAAGACTTGTTTCTTTCTGTTCTTTCTTTTTTTTTCCCCTCTGGTTCTTGCTAGAATGTAAGCTTCACACAGACAGGCATATTTGCTGAATCACAAGGAAGAGGGTTTTGGTGACGATGAAAGAATGCACGTGAGGCCCTCAGAGTTGACCATGGGCATTGCTTAGCTAAATTAAGACTGAGTTCACCTATAGCCAATAGAAGTATCTGGAAGATTTGAACTTCTGCATTGACTTCTGTCAGGTGTAAATTTTTTGAAAATTTTTGAATAAAGTTAATTATAAGAAAAAAATAGAGTTGTTTATTTCAATTTTGCTGCAATATAATTCCAAGATTAAAAAATTTCACACTGTAAGAGGATTGGGAGAAGAACTTATAAAGACTCTAGGCAGAACTAGATCTATCCATTGTGTGTCAACTATATACAAATTAAAAAATTAAAATTAAAATCTTTACTATTACTTAAAAAAAAAAAGACCCATCCATAAATCCCAAGTCCCTAGTGCAACCTGCTGAAAAAGTTCCACTAATCTTTACATACCAAGAGATTTCTAAGGAGCTAGTGTTCCTGGTTTTGATAGGATCCTTTCACCCTCAACCCCACAATCTAATTAAATGAAAAACCCAGTCTGTACTAACATGTTGGGTGAAAACATAGCAAGCAATGACCAATCTCTCTGCCATTTAGAGCCAGGAATACAAACACTTCCTTTACATGGAAAGTAATGGATAGAGTGAAACCAACATCATTCCAGGTGGCAAGAGATGAGAAAAGGCATTTGTGGCCAAAAGACAAAAGTCAAGGGAGGGGATTTGAAAGAGCCTGAGGTGAGACAGACAAAACAAAGTAGGAAGTGTATGCTCTGTGGCGAGTCAAGTCACATACAAGCCAAGCCAGCAGAATAAATCAAGGCTAACCCAGAGCTGAAAAGGAATCAATCTCATTTATAAACAGTTGTAGGACTAACCCTTTCCAATTTACTTATTTATTAAATATGTTAAATGCCCTCTTTTCTTTCTGCTTCTTCTACTGTCCATAAGTGCTTATGATACAGTTTGTTATCAGCTTTTTAGGTTTAATTTCTGTTAAAGAATGACAATAGAGTTTCAAGAATAGTAAATCTGAAGGCCAGTATGGCAGAGGGAATCAAATCACACAATCACCCATCTCAATATTTGAGAAAACAAAAATCAAAAATATGCATCAATAATACTTAAAATGGAAATAGTGCTTACTATGCATTACCTGGCATTATTCTAAGGACTTTATACGGATTAACTCATTTGATAATATAATATCTTTGTGAAAACCAATACTACCATCATCCCCATTTACAGATGTAGAAACTGAAGCACAGACCCTAGGTGTAGTAATTGGTAGACCTGAGACTTGATCCCAAGCAGTCTAAATCCAGAACTTATATCTTTAACTTATATACTACTTATATATATATAAATCCAGAGCTTAGATCTTTTAACTTATATACTACTCTGCTCTCAAATAGACAAAATAGGCATGTAAGCAATGTGAAAACAAGAAGAGAAAAAAAAAAGCCCTCAGGTACCAGACAAGGAAAGAGTCTAAGCTTATGTCATAAACTGTGAAAAGATAAATCTAAAAAGAAATAGAAATAAAAGGAATTCAGAGGGTCTAGTAGTCCTGTTTCTAGTCACCAGAAACAATATTAAATATTTTGAGTCAAACAAATCCAGAAAATTCTTGCTAACACCTTTCTCCTCTCTCCCCACCCCACCCACCCCCCAATTCAGAGACATGTAAACCGAAGGAGTGCATAGGCTTGGTTAACACTCCAGGCTTTACCATTTTCCAGGACTCCAAAATGAACTAATGTCTGAATCTGTCCAAGAATAAAATGCACTCCCAAACAGTTTAACTAATCTTTAGTATAGAATATTTAACAAAATCTCAGATGAGAGAACGGGGCTCAGGTCTTCCGATAAAAACTGCATGTAGTTCTAATCTCATTATGTAGCTCATAAACTGTATTCTGAATGAAGAGAAACAAATCTCAGATGAGGTGGAAAGTGTCCAGAAGAATGCACCTACATCAGAGCAAACTAAAGTTCAGTCCTCATTGAAAGATAAAAATTCACGACTTAGCAATGACAAACACATACACACACACACAGGATCAAAAAATAAAATAAGATTCAGAAATAACTTGTTGAGTTAAGAAAACTAATTGAGGACCAAAACCTCACCACTGGAATAGGAGTCCACACACTATGACCCCTGGAACAAACCTAGGACACCACTTATATTTATAAAACTTTATTGGAACATGTATTGCCTCAACAGCAGCATTGAGTAATTACAGCAGAAATCATATGGACTACCAGTGTCAAATATTTACCAAGGGGCCCTTTACAGAAAAAGTTTGCCCACACCTGCATTAGAAAATTAATATATCACAAACAAGCTGGCCCTCCTGTCCTGGGCTCTTCTACCCCACCTCTGTGCTTCCGCTTTCTGGTTACACCCTGAAACTGAAGGCACACTAGTGTAAATGCAATATGATTTGGTGGCTCACACTTCTGGCCTTCAAACCCAGCCCCTAAGAACTACCATATTATTATGTGCTTTGAAAAATGTACACTTCCCACCCCCAACTTGAGCCAAACATCTTTGATAATATGCAATTGTAATATCCAACATTTATTTAGCACTATATGCTAGGTACTAAAACAGAAAAAAAAATGATAAAGGTGGAATACAAATAAATAAAATTTAGGTGGTATTACCTCAGTGGATAATACTCCCTACTGTATAATAATCCTCTTTTATTGATCAATCTAAAAATAAGAAAATGAGGAAGCAGAAAAATTAGGCTCCATGTTTATAATACTTTACTTCTGTAAACATGTTGTATTGGAAGCACCTTTGTAGTAAACATTTTAGTGATTCATTTACATTATTAATGTTCAGAAAAAGGTATCAGGCTGCAACGCTGATTATTGAAGATTTAGAATTCTTTCAAAAGGTTATAAAGTACAGTGCAAAATTATATGTTACTACTTTAACCTTGGTTAGAAATAAATAGCACATTTTATTCTCACTGGCCATTGGATTGAAATTTACAAATTTGAGGATAACATCCCACTGAACTAGCCTACTACTATCTCTTTAAACCCCCAATTCAAGCTTTCACAGCTCCCCTGCATTTCTTATTACTGAACAGATCTTAAGTTTACTTATTTGAAAATAATTATAAAGTCTCATATAGAAAGTAATTTTTGTTCAGAAATAAAATGTCTCAACATGCACATACATCACTGTAATATTGTCACTATTTTGTATATTCTCTATGATCACCACATTTCGATTTTAATTGCATTCAAGCACCGAAAATATGTCAGAGTATACTTAGACATTGTTAACTAATCAAACATTGCATCATTTATTCTTCAAATATTTATCCAGCCCAAACTATGCTCTCCAGGCACTAGGCAAGGTGCTGGAGACCCTGTTGAATAAGCCCCGGAATTTCTGGAATTAAAGTCATGACTACAGATGAGCTTTTCCGAGATGGATATGTAAAACAGGCATGGGAAAAAATTTTCTTCTCATGTGAACTCTGATCATTTGGTGGTTTTCTGAAGGGTTTTTGAGAATTCTAGGATAGCATCAGGGATGAGAGGAAATTGCCAAAATCAATTTGCAGTGTCTGCTATTGGGCACGTGTGATTTGGTTCATACTGTATGTTCATGATTTCTTTTTGCAGGAAAAAAAGGACCAAGTATGGAATACTGGATATCATTATTGATGATAGGAGTGAAAGAAAGAAAAAAAGCAGCAGAAAACTATTCCATAGCAACAGCAATATCATAGACACTAAAAGGAAGATAGTATACAGGAGGAAGTAGACAATAGTGCCAAATGTCAAATTCCTCGAAAAAGGATGTTTGGCAAATTGCAGTTCATTAGTGACTTTCCTGAAAGCAGTTTCAGGAGAGTGAAGGAGTAGAAACTTAAGTACAGAGGCTAAAAAAATAAGGAAATGGATATAATCAACATTTTTCTAGAAACCTCAGATCCTCACACTTCACACTGCTCCTAATATATAAAAATGTGTATTTGGTTCTGGGATGATTTCTTTATTCATAACTATCTACCCTGAAATTGCAACATCTAGGCAGTGTTCATCTGGTATATCCAAATCTCCATGATACCATTTTTCTGTAACCCATAATTCTAGAAGCCTGTCTTATGCCATGCTGATGCTACGCTCATATACCTACTTTGTCTTTTTTTGCTAAATTTTTTACTTCTATTTTTGCTAAATATCATCTTCTGTTTCAATAATATGAAATATGCCATTACTATAAAATATTTACAACTCCCAGGATATCAGATTAGTTCTCTTCAACTGAAGTTCAATAATGAGTTTGGCACCGCTCGGCATCAGGGAAATCCAGATCAAAACCTCAATGAGATATCACCTCAGACCAGTCAGAATGGCTAAAATTAACAAGTCAGGAAACAACAGATGTCGGCGGGGATGCGGAGAAAGGGGAACCCTCCTACACTGTTGGTGGGAATGCAAGCTGGTGCAACCACTCTGGAAAACAGTATGGAGGTTCCTCAAAAAGTTGAAAATAGAGCTACCATACGATCCAGCAATTGCACTACTAGGTATTTACCCCAAAGATACAAATGTAGGGATTCGAAGGGGTACATGCACCCTGATGTTAATAGCAGCAATGTCCACAATAGCCAAACTGTGGAAAGAGCCAAGATGTCCATCGACAGATGAATGGATAAAGAAGAAGTGGTGTGTGTATACACACACACACACACACACACACACACAATGGAATATTATGCAGCCATCAAAAGGGATGAGATCTTGCCATTTGCAACGATGTGGATGGAACTGGAGGGTGTTGTGCTGAGCAAAATAAGTCAATCAGAGAAAGACATGTATCGTATGACCTCACTGATATGAGGAATTCTTAATCTCAGGGAACAAACTGAGGGTTGCTGGGGGGGTGTTGGGAGGGATGGGGTGGTTGGGTGATAGACATTGGGGAGGGTATGTGTTATGGTGAGCGCTGTGAATTGTGCAAGACTGTTGAATCACAGATCTGTACCTCTGAAACAAATAATGCAATATATGTTAAGAAAAAAAAAAGAAGATAGCAGTAGGGGAAGAATGAAGGGGGGGAAATCGTAGGGGGAGACGAACCATGAGAGACGATGGACTCTGAAAAACAAACTGAGGGTTCTAGAGGGGAGGGGGCTGGGAGGATGCGTTAGCCTGGTGATGGGTATTAAAGAGGGCACGTTCTGCATGGAGCACTGGGTGTTATGCACAAACAATGAATCATGGAACACTACATCAAAAACTAATGATGTGATGTATGGTGATTAACATAACAATAAAAAATTTAAAAAAACTAATGAGTTTGGGTCTCCAATATCTAATTTATTAATCAATATTTTAGGTTTTTAAAAATCCTTTTAGAATATATATAAATCCTGAATTTGGCTCAGGAACTACAGTGTAAATTAATTCACTAAGGAATACTTTAAGTCATACTGCAATGCAAAAGGAGAAATAAACATGATTTCTCAATGTGAATATTCACTAAAATTGGAGACAGTTTTGCACACAATTTATAAGAGTTGCAATGCCAAACATATAATAGGATGAGTACAGCCAAATCCAACAGCATGTCCATGGCCAAATTGCCACACCTCAGTGGTGAGAATCTTGAAATACCAGTGTTTCCACTCACACATCAAGACTTGTTCTAGAGAAAGGATTGAACATAATGTTTCAGATTAATCTAATTTTCCCACACTTTTATACATCTGAAACAAAAAAAAATTAATCAGGAGTCAGAGAAATTGAAAGAAGTTGATTTGGGTAGAAATATAAACCATGAACAGAGAGCTCAGAGTTGTGACCTAGTCTATTCTCTACTCTGAAGCTGATGAAAATGATTGACTTGCCTGGATCATAGTTTTCACATGTAAAAAAATGAGGCAGTAGAGTTAGAAGATCTCTAAGGTTCTTTCCTGTTATATCCTAGGCCACTATGAATCTACAATGATAGAAAAAGCAGAGTAAGATACCAAGAGAAATTACAACACAGAAGATCAGCCTCAAACTCAGGCAACAGGAGAAGAGCCCCTATTTTAAAGATTAAGTTTGTACTTAGGACATTTAGGAAAACTGCATTTAAGTTCACTCAGAAACAAATACTGGTCAGTCTTTAGGGCCTTTCTTAAGCTGCAGGGCTATTATGAAGGTAAGCTATGGTCAACGGAAATGTGCCTGTACAATCAAATCATCCTTGTACGAGTAAGGAAGAAGGAAATGCCAGTCCATTGCATCATGAGTCATTAAGTGAGTCACTTAAGCTATGTCAATAGCTTGTGTAACAAGAAAAAAAATCCGTTGTTGTTAAATATTAAGGTAAGACTCGTGCCACATAGTTTAAAAAAAGTCAAGATCGCAACTTTGTTGTGACACATGCAAACTACCAGCTCATTACTTCATGATTATATGTTATTACCTTAAAAATATTTTTCCTTTTATTTTTATGTCTGGTAAATATTAAGTCTTCATTTGGGGGCAGTTTGTAAATCTACAGCTGTCTAAAACAGTCTAGTAAAAAGTTCCATTCTATCAAGCCAGTCATTATTCATTCCCTACCTGAATGTTAAATCTTTTAACTTCATTCTTGAAGACCAGTATAAAAAGGTTAATCATATGAAAGATGTAAGGTCAAACCACTTGGTTTTTTGGCATCACCAAGTGAAATCCAGTTCTGAACAGATATATCAAGTTGCCATTGTCATTGACCAAAATGTTGAAAGAGTACCTCGCCCTATTTGCCATTTAAGTAATAATCATCATTCAGTTTTCACTATGTTTCAATTGCGTTAAGAATTTCACATAAATATCTCATATAATCCTCCCAGTAACTTGGGAGGTAAATATCATTATCCTTATTTCACAGATGAGGGAACAAAGGCTTAAGGAAATGGAATGTCAAAGTGGCAAAGCCAGGCTCTGAAGTCACTTCTCTTAAACTCTGTGGGAGTAGAAGTGTCACAGACAGAAGGTGCGAAGTTGTTGAATTCAGGGGAATAAAAACTTGCTTGTTCTTGCAAAATCAAGACCAGTGAAATTCTACTTACCTGGTGACACTTTGGAATATCCATCAGGCACTCAATACATGTGTAGTGATTGACAGCTGACTGATCAAGCCTGGAATTTATGAGATCATCATCAAAGATGAAGGAGGGTTTGGTTGTGATAGCAATTGGGTCAGATAGGCAGAGAAGGTGTGATGATCCTTATCTTACAAAGGAGCATTTACAGGGGTGCCTGGGTGGCTCAGTCGTTAAGTGACTGCCTCTGGCTCAGGTTGTGATCCCAGGGTGCTGGGATCAAGCCCCGCATTGGGCTCCCCCTTGGCTGGAAGCCTGCTTCTCCCTCTACCACTCCCCCTGCTTGTGTTCCCTCTCTCCCTGTTTCTTTCTCTCTCTCTGTCAAATAAATAAAATCTTAAAAAAAAAAAAAGGCATCTGCCTTCGGATCAGGTCCCGATCCCGGGGTCCTGGGATTGAGCCCCACATCAGGCTCCCTGCTTAGCGGGAAGTCTGCTTCTTCTCCCTCTCCCTCTCCCCGCCAGCTTGTGCTCTCTCTCACTCACTCTCTCTCAAGTAAATAAGTAAAATCTTTAAAAAAAAGGGGGGGGGAGTATTTACAGAAGCTCAGTGAGGGTAAATAATTTATAGAAGGGCACACAGCCAGTAAGGAAAGAAGCACAGACACCATCGTAGGTTTTCCAAAACCAAATCCAGTGTTCTTCACACAGCGCCACACAACCTTGCCAAACAGGGTACTCTATCTAATTCAGGAGGGCCATTTACCTGTTTTAGTTTGTTGCTTAGATTCTTAATGATGTACCAAGACTATCTGGGACTTCCTTCCAATCCCAAATATTCTGTTAAGTTACATTTTTGTGACTTTGAATATAGCCTTGAACTGCATCTGCAGCACCACTCTCCTGACTGGAGGAGATGAACTAAACCCTCCTACTCACAGAACCCAGAAGTGACAAAGTGTTTGCACACGATGAGGTAGTGATGTTATTAGTGCTTCAGTATGACAGGAGGAGATGATCATTCACTGTGAGGCCTTGGCGTCTTTGCAAGGAACTCTGTAAATGTTTGCTTAATAGGTAATTGAATAAACACAACCATAGTGACCACTTATGGTTAGGCCAATGGTCTCCAGGTTAGGGAGTATGAATCCCAAAGGGTATATCATATGATCCAGTAGGTTATGAGAAGCAAATACTAAAATTTTTACATAAAATTTTTATCATCTTTTTTAAATTTCTATTTTGTATTATAATGTATATGATATTTAACATGGTGGTACATGTAAATAATTTATGAATAAATGTATAAATATAAGCACATAAACATGAGTATTACATTATATAAAAGGTTTTAGTAATGGAGGTACATAATAAAAAAATTTTGGAAACTTCTGGTTAAGATCAGTTCAGTTGCCTTGTCCTCTGTGAGCCCCAAAAGGGCTCCAAAATACCTCCTATCTATAGTGGTTCTCAAATTTTAGCGGGCATAAGAATCATTTGGATTGCTTGTTAAGAATGCAGGTTACAGGGTTTCATCCCTAGATAGGCTGACTCAGTAGACCTGAGGCAGGATCTGCATTTTTAACAACCAACCAGGTAATTCGGCTGCAGGTGGTCTCAGGGGAAACACTACCTCACAAGGCTGCAGGGCACTGGGGAATAGCCCCCTCCTCCAACCATCAACTTTCAGATACTTCAATGTAGTTTTTTTTTTTAAAGATTTTTTTTATTTATTTATTTATTTATTTATTTATTTATTTAAGAGAGAGTGAGAGAGAAAGAGCACAAGCAGGGTGAGGTGCAGAGGGAGAGGGAGAAGCACGCTCTCTGCTGAGCAGGGAGCATGACGCAGGACTTAATCCAGGGATTCCGGGATCATGACTGGAGCCAAAGGCAGACGCTTAACCGACTGAGCCACTCAGGCGCCCACTTCAATGTAGTTTTGAGAACCAAGGGGATAAAAGTTCTCCCAGGTAGGAATAAGTGCACATTGATTGCGAGCTTAATGCCTTGAAGAAAAATTATAATGACAACAACAATAATAGTAACAATAATAGAATCAGCTACCACTTACTGAGTTTAACATAGGGTTATTTATAATCATCACAATACTCTCACAAGGTTGCTATCAACAGTCTCACTTGACAGAGAGGAAATACGTCTCAACAAGGTTAAACAAGTTACCCAAAATTCTCCTTTACTTTTTCTGAAAGTTTGGAGGCCTAGCAGAAGAAATTTTGTTTACAATTTCCCAACAACCCACTGTCCCACCTGTGTGGGGGACAATTAGGCTTATGATCTTGATCCTTTCTCTGCATTCAAATTCACATGATTCAAAGGTTGCTGAGAACTACATTTCCATGTCTTCATTGCCAGTCTCTATCTTGTCTTTGTTCACTATGAATGATCATCTCCTTCCGTCATTTTAAAGCACTAATAACATTACTACCTAATAGTGTGTAAACATTTTGTTATGAGCTTGGAAAGTCCACAGATGGTTTATCTATACTCTCCTGTATAATCTACCCATAAACAAAGGTTAATTAAAGAAGATGACTCTTTTAAATAAAAACACTCAAATATTTATGTAGAATTTCACTTCTCATGCCCTCATCTTCAAAACGAAAGGTTTGAGCTAAACAGTTGCTCAAATCCTTCTATCCCAAATGTTTAAAATTTGAAAAAGGATAATTTACCACCGCTTTCAGCAATGCATAATGGTCATTTATTTAAAAGTCTTCTGATTTCAGTGCCATAGCCACCTCCCGCCTTCTGCATCTTCCAATGTGGACTCATTTTCTTCCCAAGTTAAAGCAAGGTAGACAGTCACCCTGGAAAATCCACCCTGGGAAAACCACTATATAGTGGCTGTTAGAGGTGTGAAGATATTAAGCAACTTAGTGGTACCAAGACTCTGTAAATCTCAAAAGTCCAATTCCAAAAGCCACACGGATTACAGTCCTACCTTCTCTCTCAGATGCTCGCTTTGAGGGAAGCTGGCTGCCTTATTATGAAGACACTCAAGTAGGCCCACAGAGAGTTTGAAGGCGAAACAGAAGGAACTAAGACCTCCAGCCAATAGCTTGTGTATGAGCCACCTTGAGCCAATGATGCACAATCTTGGAAGAAGACCCTGGAGTCCCCAGTCAAGACTTCAGATTATTGCAGCTCTGGCTGAGCCTTAGGCTACAACCTCATGAGAGACCCTAGGCCAGAAATATCCAGTTAAGCCACTCACAAATTCCTGTCCCTCAAAAATCATGTGAGATAGTAATGTTTGTTGTGTTGAGCTTAAACACACACACACACACACACACACACACACACACACACACACACACCAGCTATAACACTACTAGGACTTGCCCCTGAAATAGAATGAATGCCCAAACCACCCCCTCAGAGATTTGCCCTGGAAAGAAATCTGATCTGGACACTAAAACAATGTTTTATAGTTGTGTCTTGTTGACTCCTGTCCCTATTTCATCAACCCCCAAATGGTTATCAAGAACTAACATACCTCTTCCTTCTCACTGCCCTCCTAGATCTAATCAGGAGAGGAATGATAAGTGCTAAGTGCTGGGACAGCTGTGGGTCTGGTTTTTAACCATAAACTCACTGTTGAGTGTTGGTCTCTCAAATCAAATCTTCTGACCCTGTTCTATTCACCAAGCTTATATTAAAGTGGCCTATAGCTACATGGAATCTACCCACAATAAAGACAGTGTGACCCCTGATTTCTAGCCTCTAGAAGATTCTTAGAGTCTGCAAGGAATTTAGGTTGGCCTATATGGTCATTCATGTTATTAGGCCATTGTTTATATCCTACTCTGTTAAGTTTTCTAGGAATTTACACAAACAGGTGCCAAAGATGAACCATGTATTTCATTTTGGCCCAGAATGAAGCAAGTAGGATTCTAATTATTCAAACAAGAAATCTGTGAATCTTTGGACCTTAATGATAACTCTTTGTGACTCTAAATATGAGCAGTAAGTTCTTTGGCTGGTCCAGGATGCCAGTGTAATAAGATAAAAATCAGTCTTGTTTTCACTTGCTCCATATGGGCCTGGGGGCATATCCTCACCACAGAGTTCATTCTCAGACTTCAAAGCAAATTCTGTTGTGAAGAAGTGATGCCTTTGGAACTGAAGAATGAAGCTAAATATATACTAGTATATAATGATAGTTGGAAAGACCTTTTTTTTTAAATTCCTTGTCTGTGTTTTTCAAATCATAGGTTTTCACTTTGAAATGTGTGCTGCCCACATGAAATGACCCAGATACAACCTAGTAGCTCTTTTGATGGGGGATTCTCCTATTTACTGCCCTTCATCTTAAACAATTTGCACTGAGTTTCAAAAATATGAGCATTTAGTGATTCATTATCATTTAATTTCCTAAACAAAAGGCAGAATATGAAATAACTTTTGTTGTTTTTAGATTTTAATAGTTATGTTTCTTTGTGCCATAGAACTTTCTTAACGGCTGGCAATGCAACATAGAGAAACTGTGTTGCTTCCCCTTACCATGCTACTGGCACCCATTTACACCATTCCAAACAGATCCAGGTTGAACCATTCTGCCACTAACTAGCTATGGGACACTGTCCCTCAATTTCTCCAATATTGGAAGTTTTGGACTACATGGTGTTTAAGTTTCCTTTCCACAGTAATATTCTCGAATCTGCCCCCCCAAAAAAATGTTTGTTTGTTTTTTTAAAGAAAAGCGTGTGAAAAATTAACCCTTGCAGTTACAGTTACAAAACTTAGGTAGAATAAAAATAGTCTAGCCCAAGACACTTCTATAGATAACCTTCCAACATGCCCTTTGATTGCATCCTTTCAGAGAACACAGCCTCTTCCTCCCAACCTCTGGATCTCCCACTCTCCAAGGAAGGGCTTTCTCCCCAGTGGGTTTCTTGGTTGAACAAATTTCAAGATGAACAGCTGAAAAAAAAAAAAAAAGAGAACACTATAGCACTGCAATCATTTATTACAGTAGTTTCTCATCTGGCCATGGACATCCTATATGAACTGTCATGAGAACAGAAGTGAACAATGGCACGTGTATATGTGGTCCTTCTCTGTTCATCAAATATCTTCCCCTCCTTTGAAAACTGTGACTGTATTAACCCTATCTAGCTCCCTGTCCTATTCATCAGAGATTATAAACTGACCACCTACAGACTTGGTTCAGCCTACAAGATGTTTCCATTAACCTCCACATTCTAGAAGGACCAACCATCCCAGGTTGTCCAGAATACTCCCTGTTCTAGCACTGAAAGACCCACATCCCAGGAGACCCCCTCAGTCCCCGACAAACCAGGCTGGTTGATCACGTAATTAAAAATGTTGGCCCAAGGGGCACCTGGGTGGCTCAGTCATTTGAGTGTCTGACTCTTGATTTCAGCTTGGATCATGATTTCAGGGTTGTGGGATTGAGCTGCCCATTGGGCTCAATGCTCAGCATGGAGTCTGCTTGAGATTCTCTCTCCCTCTCCCTTTGCCCCTCCTCCCCCTCTCTCGCTAAACAAATAAATAAAATCTTTATAAAAAATAAAAGTGTTTGCCTGAGAAGTTTTTTTTTTTTAATTAGTTGCCAAGATGTAATTATCAGGTGGTTTCATAGAAAAATCCAGATTTCTGGCTTCTCTTTAAGTAAATGAAATGTCTGGCACCATTGGGCCCTCTTCCATGGCAACAATCAGCAGAAGCTGAGTAACTGCTGCCCATTAGATAAGTCATGTTATTTCCAGGGTGCCACAAGCATTGGCACTCCATGTTATTTCTGCAGAGGCTGAACACCAGCCAGTCATCACTGCCCTGGGGCCATTGCTTTTCTTATGGTAAAGTAGAAAGTGAAATGTTCCCTATATCTATGTCTCTCTCAGAAGGGGCAAAATGAAAGACCTCCCAATAGGAGAAAACACATTCTTGTGTGTGGAAGTGAAGAATACTCCCACCTGTTAATAGACCTGGCCCCCCACACCCAGTACAGGACCAACTGAATCCTCTAGGCGCTGACGTCCTGACATGCATAATAGGTTCTGTCATTTCTAGTTGATGGCTGGTGAGTTTAGTACTTTTACTCAGGAATTCAGCAGTGTTTTCCTACACACTCAGGCCACTAGCACCCCAGAAACATTACTAAACCACGTCTTAAATACTTGATCCATTGTGACAGGAACTCAATTTCTGTCATTGCTCTGTCTCATATAAAAATCAGATAAACCTTATTTTCCTCACTAGGGGTTTCTTGAGTTTCAGCTTCTCTAATTAATTTCTGTGCTTCATTAACCTTGAAGTCATCAAGGACTCTAGGCAAACACATATAACCTGGGGTTTGCAATCAATTTTAATATTTTTTCACACGGGAATATTTTATAAAATGGTCATCTCCTCCATAAAACCAAAAGGGCAATCTTTACATTCTTGACTGTTTTTGCAGGAAGTTAATCCTCATCTATAAATCCTGAATGAGCAACTAACCTGGAGGGAGTAGAGATTCTCGGCTTCACACAGGCAGGGATGGTGCCCTTTTTTTGGGTTCATCATTTTAATCCCAGCAAACAGTACATGTCTGGCCCATAGAAAGCACTAGGGCAGCATTAACTGAATAAATGAATAAATGCACGAATAAATAAAGAAATGTTGCAGAAGAAGGAATGAGCTTTGAAGTTGGGAGGATATGCAGTCAAATCCCAGTTTGTGATCCCAGCTCTGGCTCTTTGTAGCCAGGTGTCTTTGAACAAGCAATTTCTCTGAGCCTCAGGGTCCACGTTCACATAACAGAAATAATATCTACACCTCAAAGGGAAGCCATGGGGATTAAATGAGAGAATGTCCAAGGCCTAGTTCACAGCACATACTCAAAAAGAGTAGCTGTTTAAAAAGTCCTTCACAAGGAAAATTGGAGAGAAAGAATGGAAGAAATTCTTAAGCTATCTTTAAGTGTGAAATTCTTAAAAGGAAGAATTTAAAAGTTGTAGAGAGTTTTAAGTTTCCTAAATGTGATAAATAAAATAAAATAAAATGTGATAAAGCATATTCTAAAATCTTGCTCAGGTTTTTCTGTATCTGTATTTTTAATTGAGCAAGGGCTCCCCAGTTATCCGACTTCATACTAATTCTATTTAAAGTTAGATTTTTAAGTGTGTAAAACAGGTGAAAACCAACAACATCTATCATTGCAATGAGGTCTTAAATACTGAAAAGCATGCAGATATAGAGTTAAGATGAGAAAGAATTTGTGGGTTTTATTCTTCCAATAAAATGAATTAAATAATACATATATATCCACCACGTGGTGTAAGATGACTGATGTACACAATATATTTTATAAAAATAGATTCATTCGGGTGCCTGGGTGTCTCAGTTGTTAAGCGTCTGCCCTCAGCTCAGGTCATGATCCCAGGGTCCTGGGATGGAGTCCCACATCGGGCTCCCTGCTCGGCAGGAGGCCTGCTTCTCCTTCCTCCGACTCCTCCTGCTATCGCTGTCTCTCTCTCTCTCTCTGTCAAATAAATAAATAAAATCTTTAAAAAAATAAATAAATAAAATAAAAATAGATTCACTCAAATAAATAAACCTTAATGGATTTCAAATAATAAAAAAGAAATCAAGTAATGGCTTTCTTGCTTAGCCAACATCAAAATTGCCAATCTGAGATTCTGTGCAATATAAGCCTTTTCTAAGACTTGCCTTTAACCACTGCTCTAAACTGGAAATAAATGTACATGGCCAGCTATGAAAAACAGTGTTCAGGCTGAGCAATCTCACACTTGTCGAGCTGTAAGATATAAACAGTTCTGCCCTCTAGGAGACCTCAGATCATGGTTTTATTGAGCTTGGTTTGTCTGAGACTGATGTTTTAGGGCCGTGATGCTCCTCATGGTCACAGACATGCTACCCCATCTTTGAGGAAAAGCAATTATTTCTGAAGTTGTGTGAATACTACCGATTAGTACTGTGTACAAGAGACTCTCGACGATTTGACTGGTTGTTTTAGTATGAATACTTATTGCCTGGCAGATATAAACTTGAAAATTCATTTACTTTTTTATCACTCGTCTCTCCATCTTGCCTTACCACCATACCCGTGTTCTAGGTGGACTGGCCCTCAGTGTTCATTCTAACATCCTTGCAAAGTGCCTTCTTGTGCTACAGAGACTAGAGAACGAAAAGCCACATCTCCCAGACCTGTTAGCAGCCAGGGTTTTAGTTTTAATTTGTTCCACTAATCAGAAGCACGAGAGCTGAAAGATAAGTAAGCTGAAGGATGAGCTTTGGTTGTTTTGCTTTCTTTTGGCCAATGCTGAGGTGATGGTACCTGGTTTTTCTGGGGCAGTTCCCTGCTGACCTTTTCATGCTAGCTTTGTGATCCTAACAGTGGTGGTTTGGTCTCAGAGCCAGTAGCTGGCACCTCAGCTTCCTGGTTTAGCAGGAGAGAGGTCTCCTGAACAAAATGCAGTCTCTCCCTTGGTGGTCCAGTCAGTGTATGGCTTTCCAGGTTGTTCTTGAAAGCTCAACCTGGAGGCTGTTTCTTCAGACATCTCAGGGATTCCGTAAGCCACATGCTATAGTTAATCCCTTTCTGCTTAAGCCGGCTAAAATGGATTCTATTCGTTGCAACTGAACCCTGACAGATAGAACCCTTAACTCCTAACTACTGAGAATCTCTTCCACATTGAAATTGCTTAGAAGATAGGCTTATTCATTCAATCAGCCCACAAACTATGGGCCTGGAACTGTTCTAATTATGGGGCTGCCATGATAAATAAAGCAGATAAGGTTGAGAGCTCAGAGAGCATTCTTTTAAGAAAGACAGAAATTCACCCTGTAAACGAAGAATAATTCAACATACATGAAACAAATAATTGCGGAGATAAATGTAGTGAAGTAACATGATACAGAGTATCTCTGGCAGGCAGGGAGAGTCATCAGGGAAGGCCTCTCTGAGCAAGTTACATTTGAGTAGGGACCTGAGTAACAGGCTGGGGTCCACCATGTGATGACGTGTGGATAGAGCTTTCCAGAAGCAGGAACTGAAAGAAAACGACAGGAAGGTGAGAATGAGTTCAGGATGTACAAGAGGCAGAAGAAAGCCTAGTATGACTACAGCTTAATGAAGACAGAGGCACGAGGTAGGAGCCCATTTCATTTATTCATTCATTCATTAGATATTTGCTAAGCACTTACTATGCACTGGGCTCTATTCTGGGGACTCGCAGTAGAGTAGTGAACAACAGACAAAAATTCCTGTTCTCATTGAAGTTATATTCTAGCAGTGGGCAAGGGAGGTAAATAAATAGGTAAAAAAACATACTGTATTAGATCAGTGGTCCTCAGCCAGGGATAATTTTTCTCCCAGGAGACATTTAACAATGTCTGGAGATATCTGTGGTTGTCACAACAGGGAAGAAGAAAAGAGTTGCTAGTATTTAGTGGGTAAGAAGACAGGGATGCTTCTAAACATCCTACAAAGCACAGAGTAATCCCCAACAACAAAGAATTATTCCAAAATAATAGTGCCAAAGTGGTGGGGTGCCTGGGTGATTCAATCGATTAAGTGTCTGCCTTCGGCTCAGGTCATGATCCCAGGGTCCTGGGATCAAGTCCCTCATAGGGCTCCCTGCTCAGCAGGGAGCTTCTCCCTCTCCCTCTGCCTACTGCTCTCTCTCCCTCTCAAATGAATAAATAAAATCTTGCAGGGGGGAAACAGTGCCAAGGTGAAGAAACCAAGCATTTTGTGGTGACAAGAATTATGGAGAAAAAAGTAGAGAAAGGTGATAGGAGAAAACAGCGGCAGGGCATGGGGGGATGGGGACAGGGCAGGGAAGCAGCTCTGGGAAGAACGCGGTAAGAATATAACACTTGAACAAAAACCTGAATGAGGCAAGGCAGTGGGCCATGAGGATATATAGAGGAAGAACATTGCAGGACAGGAAACAGCAAATGGAAAGGCCTCAGGGACGGACGTGTCTGGTAAGCTCCAGGGAGAGTGATGTGGCAGGGCCTAGTGAGCAAGGGGAGAGGAGCAGAGATGAAATTGAAAAGGATACCGTGGCCAGAGTGTCTGCTTGTGCTCTGAGTGATCAACAATCAATTACTAACTCAGATCAGTTAAGGAGATTTGGGCAGCGCAGTGACACAATTTCTGACTTCGTTTGTAAATGGAATGCACTGGCTGCTATTTGGAAAATGATTCATAAAAAGAACGCGGGCAGAAAGCAGGAAGACCAGTTGGGAGACAGTTAGTAGATTGTGAGAGAAGGAGAGGTGGTAAGGATGACAATCAAACTGTGGCGTGAGCATGTGGAAGGTCTGAGTTGCCACGCACCGTGGTGGGGAGAAGCTGGGGGGTGGGGGTCAATTTGGGAGGCAGTGGAGATCAGGCATTCCGTGTTGGACATGTTCAGTCTGAGATCCCTACCAGAAATCCAAATGAGGATGTCACCGATGGTAGAATATGAGTCTGGATTTTAGAAGAGAAGCCTGGGCTGGATATGTAAATCTATTGGAATCGATGAATAGTTGGTGTCTAAAGCCACAGGTATACAAATCACTATGGAACTGAGTATGGAGAAAAGTCTGAGGTCTGGAGAGCTAAGCAGGTGGCCCACATTATGCAGAACATGCATCAAACTGCTAAAAATATATGGTCAAATATTTTGTTAGAAAAGACAGGTTAGGGCATCTGGGTGGCTCAGTTGGTTAAGCGACTGCCTTCAGCTCACGTCATGATCCTGGAGTCCCAGGATCAAGTCCTGCATTGGACTCCCCGCTCGGCGGGGAGTCTGCTTCTCCCTCTGACCCTCCCCCCTCTCATGCTCTCTCTGTCTCATTCTTTCTCTCTCAAATAAATAAATAAAATCTTTAAAAAAAAAAAAAGAAAAGAAAAGTTACAGGGCGCCTGGGTGGCTCGGTCGGTTAAGTGACCCACTCTTGCTTTCAGCTCAGGTCATGATCTCGGGGTTGTGAGATCAAGCTCTGCTCAGCTCGGAGTCTTTGATTCTCTCTCTCCCTCTGCCCCTAACCCCGCTCATGCTCCCGTTCTCCGTCTGTCAAAAAAAATAAATACATAAAATCTTAAAAAAAAGAACAAGTTATAATTTTCAATAGGAAGCCTGCTTGTAAAATGTATTACTGCTGTTTAACTTTCATTTGTTCATCTTTCTTTTTTTTAAAGATTTTATTTATTTATTTGAGAGATAGAGAGCACGAGAGGGAAGAGGGTCAGAGGGAGAAGCAGACTCCCTGCTGAGCAGGGAGCCCGATGTGGGACTCGATCCCGGGACTCCAGGATCATGACCTGAGCTGAAGGCAGTCAGTCGCTTAACCAACTGAGCCACCCAGGCGCCTCATATGTTCATCTTTCAACTTAATTCTCAAAAGTAAATAATTATCGTTACAAATTCCTTAAGACTAAAAACAAGACATTCAAAGCAACAGTAACATAGATGACTGAAATTTCTGAAGTATTCCATATTTAGACTATAAAAAATCTGAATACAAAATATTAGACATGGCAAAACTGAGGCCCTACATGGCCAGGTCATAAACTAGTGTGACTTTACAGTGCCATTTGCCCAAAGTCACATGGTTACTTAAGGGCACAATCAGAATAGATAGCTTAATCTACTTCTTATTCTTATGCTCTTCCCATTTACCAGGCTGAGAAATCAACCCAAAACAAAGAAGAAACTCTTCTGAAATAATAACTTCAACTAGGGGAGAGATTTGATTTCTTTGCAAATATTTACTATTCACGAAACGCATCAGAAAGCAATGTACCTCTGTATCTGTAGAAGAATAAGACTCTATCTTGTGGACTGAACTCAAGGATGAAACACCAACCCTGTTTGGGGAAGGCAAAATAAGTCCTTTGGCAACTGGCCCTATTGCTCTAGCAGCTAGGAGGAAGGTAAGGAAGTGAGTCAACATGGGAATATAAGTTGGTTAGCCCAAGATTTCGTTCTTACCCTGCAATAAACAAGCCAACATTGAGAAAGCTGCTATTTATCTTTGATGGAATATCCCACGGCTGTTGCTGGTGCGACAGTAATAGAATTGAAAGTGATTCTGTGCTTTGCTACTACTCTCCTTTCCATTCTTGTCTCAAAAAACACTCACAAATATACACATTTATTTCTGTGGAATGAAGTAAAGTGAAGATCGTCCATTATACACAAAGGAACAGAAACATCAGAAAGGGAAGTGAGCTGGCCCAGTCACGTTGTGAGTCAGTGGTGGAAGAGGCAGCATTCTATCCCGTGGCTTAGCCACTGACCATATCCCTCCTCTGTGCCCAGTAAGCAAACCCAAAGAGACATAGTAGATCTGGGTCTGGACTAGCCCAGGGAAGGGGGCAATGAACAAAAGAGTTTACACTCAGGCCATGAGTAACCCATATGGCACATCCAGGGAATGCAAATCAAAAAACCTCAGACTTCAAACTTCTGCCATGTAAGTATGCCAAGGCTCTCCCTCTTAGCTGGCATTTGTATTCTATAGGACAATATCTGGGCTACTTGCCTTTTTGTTCCTTTTTTTTTTAATTCTGAATAAAAGCACCTTTAAAAATGTCTCCTTTGGATATTTCTTCAAAATAAATATGGTGTAAAGTTGCCTTCTGGAACTCTACTTACTTCCTTTCTTCTATTCAGTATAAGATCACTCCAGGGACAGGAAATATGGTTTAGTAGGAACCTTCTGTTGAAAAAGAGAACAACTAACATCATCTTTGAAAAATCAAAGGGTGCAATAATCTACATTCCCAAAAGCAAGTTCCTTTAATGGAAAGCTCCCCGCTGTTGTCTTCTGAGAAATAGAGTCCTTAAGCAAGTAATCTGAATTCTAACTGCATTATTTTCCCTTATGATAAAATTTTGCTTATTTTCTAGGCCATTCTTGGAAAAGTCTTTCCAAATTTTACCCACACTTTAAGGCTAAGCTCACATACTATCTCTTCTTTGAAATTTCCCTGATTATTCCTCCCAGGCAAAGTGCATCTTGTGCCTAAATTCATCCACTAGACTGAAAGGTCCTTAAAGCCAGGATTCTATTCTATCTTATTCAATCCTGTCCACTCTCCATAGTATCTAGCATGTGCTTTTTCACAAAAATAGGGAAATCTAGAAGGAAAAGGTTATTTGGCTACCACACTGAAGGGGATGTTTCTGGATGATTATAATTATGTGAGGGGAATATGTAAATATGCCTAGAAAGGCTACTACCAAAATGGGTATTTAAGTATATTCCATGTCATGATAGGTGTTCAAGCAGAAAGTGGATGATAACTCTTGAGAGATGCTGTAGAGGAATTCTTACAGCAGACGCGGGGGGAGTAGATCAGATGACTTTTAAAGCCCTTCCAACTCTAGATTTCAAAATGATTTTTAAAAGGTTTTGCCTTAAATGAATACTCCTGTTTAACTATTGCTTCCATGGACACTGTCGCTATAGCAGGCAACTCTTGAAGCTTTTCCAAACAGCCTGATTAAAACACCCCCGTTTACAGTTCCTAAGGAAAGCATCCCAGGAGCCTTCTAACTTTGATGTCATCCCATCCCCCCTTCACTTGGTCATCACAGAGCCCCAGGGTTCAGCAAGTCCACAGAGTAGTTGGAAGCTAGACTCCTTAACTCTCAACCCCAGATTCAGGAATTCAAGTTGCTGTGCCATTTTTGTCTTCATTTGCTCTGTGTACTTGACCTCTGCAAGCATAAGTCAGATCCGGAAGAGAGTGTGAGAATGGTTATCCCGATATTTACCGTTGTTGCTCTTTCTTCTCTATCTCGTCAGTTGGGAATATTGAACAGACTTTTAGTTATCACCATTCTTGCCTTATAAGAAGTGCCAGATTAATGGCACAGAGGAAAGGTGTCAGAAAAGGTGAAAACATGCTCCTTGAATATGCCACACTTCCTGATGATTAGTGCTTCGTAAGTGTGTGTCTGAAGCACACACAAAAAACACTGGGGAAAGGGACTATGCTCAACATTATGGAGGAAGGGGGATTTTAGGCATCAGTAGGGTTTGGAGACTAAGTTAGCAAGAGTACTTCCTTGTTGTCTGTCCATCTGTCTACCTATCTATCTGTCTATGTTCTAATCACAGCATATATATCATAATACCTATGTGTTGCAAATGCAAATTTATATAAAGCAAGCAGTCAAAGGCATGCAGGTTAATCAGGACCCAAATAGCAATGTTATAACCCTGTAACCTGTTTCTGTATCCTAATTTTTTTACTACTTTGAAAGAAAAAACTGATAAAGCAAAAAATACCGTAAGAGAATCTGTCACAGGTTTCTTTTTACCAATCTACTTCACAATATAAATCTTTTTGTGAGATTAATACAAATTTCCCCAGCTAGAGATTATTCTTGCCAATATAAGGATAAACACCTATATACTAAATTTGGAAGCACATTATCACAAATTACTTAAAGTCATTTCAGCTAATTGAAAAATAAGTTCTCCATTTAAAAATGATCTCTGGTGTTTTCAAGAGCTTCTTTGCCCTCGTTGGGAAAATGGGATCTGTCTTGGTATCTGTGGAAGTAGTAACAGTGCAAAGCAATCAAACCACCTCCCGTGGTAAACAACCCAACAAATGAGAGAAAGACCGTTATTGCTTCTAAAAAGACTTCTCCCATGATATCACTGTCAAGTGCAAGAAGATGTTCTGTTGACATATTGCTTATATATAAATATGTGAAAAAGCATATCCTAAAAGTGTTCTAGTGAATATAGCAAAAAGGCTCAAACCCTTCTAAAGACTATAGATTTATGTACGTATGTATGTAAGTGTTCATTCATTCATTCATTCATTCCTTTATTTACTTTTTATCTTTTTATTTTCTATGTATTTCCAAACCCTCCCTGATCCTTGTAAATACCAGCTTTAGGCTTCTATAGCCCAGCACATGCTGGCTATTTATTAAATAGTTGCTAGGGTGAATTAAATCAAATATCTACCAAATCTGGTTAATAAACACTATAAATTCACTCTTATGCTGACCAAAAAAGAAAGAAGTCAGGCATCTCACCTCAGTTGCTATAAATCTGGTGAGTTTACTCTAGGACAAGTGACCAGAATCAGATGAGTTACAGGACCCTCAATAATTCATTGTGAGGCTAGAAAGGAAAAATCTCATCCCTTCATTTTCCTGCTAAAAATCACTGATCAGGGCATGGAAAAATCCCAAACTCAGCACCTCTGCTTTCTTTAACCAGTCCTGCTCACGTCCTGGCAGACCAATTTGGAAACCATGATTAATCCCATGGTAAACAGAAAATAGGCTGTAGAGCCAAGAGAAGCCAAACTTGAGTCACTCTCTGGAGACTCTATCCTTAGCCAATTTAATTCTACCTCCTGCTCCAGGAGCTGGCTAACTCGCCTGGTGATTTTCAGCAAACAGAGAGGAAACACCTTTCCTTGGTGACAGAGGAGCCCAGTGAAGCAGAGACTGAAGCATCGCTGTGACTGACCACAAGCTGGTGTAACCCACATATACGCAGGGGTAACCAAGTCCTGTATAGTTCAGATGAAATTGGCTGGAACCCCATGCTCCATGAAATGGAAAACTCAATATCCTTCCCAGTTTCTCCAGGGACTGGGGGGAAGGAGGACAATGTACCTAGATTTCTCTTCGGCACCAATGGCTCCCACTTAATTTGGTCTGCCATCCACTGTGGCTTTGCCTGAGAGCTACACTCCTGCTGCCTCATGCTAGACAGGACCCTGATTCCTTCACACACACACCTCCCGCTGTGTGCTTTCCCAAGTATCCCTGACTCAAGGCTCTGGGTATAACTAACTTCTGTGGAAGATTCAAGGCAATGGCAAAGATTTACATGGAAGCATCAAAAATAATTTAAAAGTAAAAATTAAATAGCCTTGTTCTTTTTCTTTTTCTTTTTTTTTTTTTTAGCCCTGTTCTTGAGAGTCCTTGAACTGCCCTGGCCCCGAAGGTTTCTTACCTGCTGTCCTTTGTACTCAGGCTCCGCCCTCCTCTGCTCTTACCTTCCCTTCTCTACTTCCTCCCTTGCCTTCTTTCTCCTGCTAACGCACGCAGTCTCCTAAATTGTCACTTTATTATGTAAGTCTGATTTCCCTATTTGCAGACTGTGTCTTCACCTTGCGTTCTGAAAACATTTCCCTAAGAGAAACTTTATGACCCGGTATTCAAATACATTTATACACACCTACAGACATGGATGAGCCTGCACACACACACACACACACACACACACACACACACACACACCTGTGATCCTCAGAAAACACAGAAGCAGAGCTGTAAGTTCTGAGGAGCTATGTCCGCAGGACTAGAATAAGAGAATTGAACAGAAAGAAAGAAAGGTTTTTAAGTTGTGTTTTAATGTTTAGATATGAGGACGGCTTTTTCCTTACTTTGCTAGGGTGCAGTGCTCACTGGAAATATTAAAGATTTCAGCCGCTGTGTAACTCTGAGGCCAGGTGGGCACCACGAAGCCTACTCCCATTATTCAGCACACACACCTTGTGCTTCTGACAGCTCAGGTTATCACTTTCCCCAGGTCCACGTGCTGTTTCAGCTTCTACACTTTTGTTCATTCACTCTCACCCCTGCCACACATACACACACACACACACACACACACACATACATCTTGTTGCCTCTCAGAATGCTTTTCCACCTTTCACCTCTCTGAATCAGATCCATTCTTTAAGGTTTTCTGTATAAAGTCTCCCGGATTGTGGCCTTTGATTTTATTCTTTCTCTGACTATGCATTCCACTTACGTAGGTATTCCTCCCTAATAACATGCACTCTCTGAGAGCAAGGACTGTGTCCAGCACTTTCTACAAAGGACCCCATATTAACTAGCACAGTTCTAGACATGCAATAGATGCTCAGCAAATGCCTATCGGATGGAATTAAACAGACCACAAGAACCACGGTGTAATTAGCCATAGCATAATTAATCACAAATACAAATATACCTTGTTGAGGGCAGCTAAGGAAACCCGGACCCCTAGAAATAGCACTGTACAGATTTTGGTAGTTTCTAATCTCAAATCCAATAGCGACCTTTTCTTGTGACCTTGTGCCAGTCATTTAACTTTTGTGAGCATCATTGTTTCCTATTTGTAAAATAAGAAAAATAAAACGACCTGCTCTGCACTGCTCACCTAGTAGCTGCAAGGATTAAATGGGAATTCAGTAGTCCCCTGCTTATCTGCAGGGGACACATTCCAAGACCCCTAGTGGATGCCTGAAACCATGGATCATACCAAATCTTATATATGATACGTTTTCCTATATATGGACACACCTATGATAAAGTTTAATTTATAAATTAGGCACAGTGAGAGATTAACAATAACTAATAATAAAATAGAACAATTATAACAATAAATGTAATAAAAGTTATGTAAAGTACTCTCTCTCTCTCAAAATATCTTACTCACCCTTACTGTACTCACCCTTCTTGTGATGATGTGAGGGGATAAAATGCCTACGGGATGAGATGAAGCAAAAAGACTGAATGACACAGGCGTTGTGATGTACAGTTAGGCTACTATTGACCTTCCAATGATTTGTCAGGAGGAGGATCATCTGCTTCCTGACTGCGATTGATGGTGGGTAACAAAACTGTGGAAGCGAAACAGTGGATAAGGGGGGATTTCTGCATATATATATGAAAGTGATCTGAGAAGCACTGTGCACAAGAAAAATGTTATCACAAGTATTACAATGTTCCAGGTATTTTAAAGAGAGCTTGAATATTTTATCAAGTAGCATAATTATAGATAGAAAATCTTCTTGTATTTATTCTGAAGCATTTTCCATAAATAAATGTCACCATTATTTTTCAAGAACATTGTCTTATCCATGAAGGAAGATTTATTACAGCTCTGTAACTCATGCAAATCTTACATATAAGCAAAATGTCTCCTGTTTGTTTTTCTTTTTTAATTCAACCCAACAGAATTTGTTTCGTTTCCTGCAGGATTAGCTATCACAGGGAAATCAAGGTATATAAAGGCCATCTTTGATGCTAACATTATGAAAATTACTACACTTTAACAATCAATAGCAAACTGTGTTAGAAAAATGGTTTAGACGTGGCAAATTTTACTAAACACAAAAGAATTAACTATTTTTAGAATTTTAAAGCAATAGCAAGTACATTTTCTTATTATAAGAATCCAGTGAATTTTTAAAGTACTTTATCCTACCGTTTTTTTCTCATTTTGGTGTGTATTAGTTCCTGTGGCTGCTCTTTAACAAATTACCACAACTTGGTAGCCCAAAAAACAGAAATCTGTTGTCTCACTGTTCTAGACACCAGAAGTTTGAAATCTATTTTATTAAGCTGAAATCAAAGTGTCAGCAAGGCCACCGGGCACTCCATCCACAGGCTCTAAGGGAAAATCCATTCCTTGCCTCTGACAGCTTCTGTGTAGTTGTGGGCATTACTTTGCTCCTGGCTGCTTCACTCCAGTCTCTGCCTCCTGGGCCCAGGACCTCCTCCTCTTCTGTATAATCTACCTGTCCCTTACGAGGACACTTGTGAGGGCATTTAGCACCACCCACCTCCGCCCGCCCCCCCCCCCCGATAATCCAGGGTAATCTCTTGTCTCAAGATCTTTAATCACATCTGCAAAGACCTTTTTTCCACATAAGGTAACATTTACAGGTCCTAGGGATTAGAACGTGGATCTTTTGGGGTATTATTTTCAGCCTAGTACACAGAAGTTCTCAAACTTCAACACTTATCAGAATCATCTGGAAGGCTTATTAAAATACATATTGCTGAAACTCACTCCCCAGAGTTTCTGTTCAGTAAGCGGGGAATGGGCCCTAAGATTTTGAATTACTAGCAGATTCCCAGATGATACTGCTGAGGCTGGTCCCAACCTCACGCTCTGAGAACCACTAGCTTATGTTACCCCGTGCTTTGAAAATTACCTTCTTGTTTAATTTTCCCACCTCAAGCTATAGGTCATCCAATTTTGTAGGCCTTTTGTACATATTCTAACATCAGACATGTTGACAATAACAGTACAGCTGCCACCTGTTTCTCCTTTAGTTACTGCCATGCTTTCTTCTCACTATTAGAGCTCTGCAGTGAGATATATCCAGAGATCAAATTTTTTCTTCCATGGACTCATTCGGTGCTCCCACTGGTTTCACTGAGAGAAAGCATAGGATATTTTAGTACACATTCCTTAGCTCGGCAGTCAAGGGCCACCATAATATGACTTTAAATCATTCCTCCAGCTTGCAGCTGGATTCCCTGCAGGTCCCCCAAACACCCCCTGCACACCTTTCCCAAGTAGGAAACTCCCACATGCAGCTTCAGCTAGATGAAGTAGCTGCTCATCACCTGTCCAAAGTTCCATCTCTGCTTATCAGAACTCTGATGTTCCATGAAGTCCAAACCAACTACCTTGCTCAAGTCAATATGGTCTCTCCCTCTACACAGAACTTTCTATAACACTTCATATGCTTTTGGCGATAACAGTATTCTCCTTTGAATCATGATTACCTATGCATTTTTAATCCCTCCATGTATTATAAACTTCTTCGGGATAAAGATTATTTTTTGTTCACTTTCATTTATTTTGTGGCACCTAGCACAGGGATAAATGTTTGTAAAATTAGCAACAGAATTTTGTTTGCTGTTTAGCACTTCATATCTCTGCACTTAAAAGGTGTACAGGTGTAGCAACTGTTTTTTGCTTTGGGGACCCCATACTACACTTCTTTGAGGGAACTGCTCCAACCTCACCCCAACTAGGTGGTTCTGATGATGATTGCTAATCACAGTACCCTCTCATATAACCCATACTTCTCTCTCTATCTTTCCCACAAAAATGAGCACCTTTCTCAGGATTTTTAACTAAGGTCTAGAGAAATGAGGCTTTTCCTCTCAGATAGAGAAGCTAGGGCTATGTCAACCTTGTGAGGAAAGCAGGCCTGAGAGAATGAGGTTAGCATACAAAGGTATATAAGGATGAGTAGAAGGGAGACGTGAGTCCTTAAGGCATCAAATCCCCGGGCTCTGTGGTTCCTGCTTCCCGGCAGTTTCATTATATGAGCTAATATGGTTGCTATTTTGTCTACTCTGGTTCAAGTTAGATTCTGTCACTTGCAGTCAAGAGCCCTGGCTACTGTGAAAGGTAGAAGGACTCATGATCCTTTCATAATTCTTGTGAGAAAAGCAACACCTCCATTGTCCTGATGAGAGTTTCTAACTCCCTATGTATATTACCCCATGCACTGACCTTGAAGATACCAGGCATAATGGAAAATAACATATACGTAATTGTTATGAACCCAAGGCAGTAGAAAAATAAAAACAGAAAAGTCCAACTCTTTCCCTTCACGAGAAATGTTCACAAGAATGTTTGAATGTTTGAAAATTTTTAAAAATAAAAGCCAGAGAGGTCAAATAGCCTGGTTCTCTCTTTTAAGAAGCTTAGATCTAATAGAAGGGGAAGACATGTAAACAAATTAAAAACAAAGTATATGAGTACTGTGGTAAAAGTATGAACAAGGCACACCATGGGGCACAAAGGAGTGTGTATTTCAACCTGGAGGCATTAGAGAGAAGGACCGACTTTATGGAGGTAGCAACGCATGAATCCAATTCCTCAGGGCAAAGACTGCCTTACAACATCAAACTTGTTCTTGCTAGACTTCTACTCATTCACATGAAAAGCATTTATCACTCAGTCAACAAGCATTTATAAGATACCTATACGTGTGAGGTGCAAGTTAAATAAGACAAGGATCCTTTTCTCAAGAAGCTCATGGTTTATAGGCAGAAAATCTCAACTTTTAAAGCACAACATGATTAGAAGATAAAATGATATGGTGCCTAGGATTTTCTCCCCGCAAAAATAGATGGGGGACAGGAAGGCGGTGGAGGAACTGATGAAATAAGGCTCACCGTGGGATGATAATTGTTGCAATGAGGTGTGGTGGCTTCACAATGTGTCAGCTTGGCTAGACTGAACTTTACTTCCCAGAACTCTCTTCCCTCTATGTTTCTGGTTAGGGTGGTCCACCGGAGCCATTCTTATGTGGAATTTGGGGCATAGAAGTCAAGCTGCTGCTATTTTTATAGCCATACATATTGTTTATCTGCTCACTCATCAACTTGGCATGAGACAGCGGACAGGCCTACATCTGTTCCAACTGCTCTTTGAACTTTCTTCAGCTTCTCCAACTCCAGGGCAAGGTGTGGGTATCTAGCTCTTTGATGAAGGGACCTGAGTTCAGCAGGACACCCACACCACCAAGGTCAGAGACAAGACGAGTTTCAGTCCATACTCCAAGTTCCCAGCTCCAGCTTGCTCTTGCTCTCCTCCACTTTGCACCGTCCCGAGCACTTCAAATTCCAGTAGCAGATGCAAGGACAACAGCCTTACAGACGCTGTGGTCCCACAGTTACAATACTGTAGAAGCACACACACACATATATATGTATACAGGTATCCCCCACTTTTGAAAGTTCACATTGTGCCACTTTGCTTTGACAAAAGACCTACAAGAGTACCTGTTTTGGTTAAACCGAAAGAAATCCTAAGAAGATTTTTGCTTTTACCAAAAAAAAAAAGCAAAAAGCAAAAATAACGTCCGGGGTTTGTCTTGCAGTGAGAAATGACAGAGGCAGTACGCACCCCAGGCAGCCAGAGTGGTGCCCCCAACTCCTTCCCTGGGGAACTACACTCAGCATCTCATCAAGCCGCCATAGCTTTGAACTGTGTCTGTGAGCACCTGTGATTTATCTTGATTTATTTTGTGCATCCTTTGGCAAGATGCGGCCAAAGGTATCATCAGAAAAGCCTAAGAGAGGTTATTTTTTTTTGGTCTGGGAACACTCAAAAAATTTTCCATATAAATGAACGGTAATTGCTTTGTCGCTTTATACCATTTCGGCTTGTGAATCGTTTCATAGGAATGCTCTACTTTTGGATAGCTAGGGAAACCTTTATTTAGACACACACTCACACTACACACACACACACACACACACACACACACACACACACACACACACACACACCCGGGTGATTCTGCTTTATTTATTGAGCTCTGATATACTGGGCAATTGGTATATTGAGTTCAAGATCTTAGTCTCAATTTTTTTGGATATGTTTGAAATTTTCCCCATTAGTATTTTAAGTTCTCTATGGGAGAATTTGGTGATAGAGTGTGTACAAGATGCTGTAGAAGCACCTGAGCACAGCCATTTCAGGCATGGAGGAAGGAAGAGAAGGGTCCTTTTCACTGGCCAGTCTCCCTGTTTGCTTCATCAGCTCCCCTTTTATGGTCTTTCCCCCCTAAATGCAGGTCAGCTTAATCCCCCAGATCCTTCTCTCTAAGCATCCAGTCCCAAATTTCAACCAGCCTGCCTGTGGCATAATTCTTAATTCTCCATAAAAGATTTCAGTCCTCTTACTGGATTTCCAATCTCTCATTTCCAACTCCATGCTCCATGTCTCCTTATTCATAGATAACCATATAACATTACCTTTAAGAAGTAAAAGCTAATCCTTCTGACTTCCAATTTCTTTTGGTCATTCATTTCTGGCTCTTAAACACCAAATCCAAGTTGCCTTAGATGCCAATTCTCTTCCTTACTGTCTTTGGCCATATCCTGCCAGTGTACTTCCATGGATCTTCTGCTGTAGGCCATCAAAATAGTTTCTCTTCTCTTCATTATCTCACCCATCTGATCACTCCTTTATTCATTCAGCAATGGTTTTCTAGGTACCTATGATGTAGAAAATCTTGAGACAGATAGAGGGAGGAAATATATCCTTATCAAAAACTTTCAGTGTATATTTATTTATGGAATAAAACCCATGCTCTTGGATTTTAAGGTCATCTAAAAGCTGGCCCTGTCTGTGGGACATGTGATTGTTCCTGGGGTGACCAAACTGCCAAAGAGGCTTTGGGGAAGGACTGTTTCCAGAACAAGAGCCTCCCTGGAGATCAGGCTGGGAGAAGGGTTGTCTTCCTGTGCCATTCTGAGTCTGGCTGAGAGTTAAGAGAACACAGCTTTTAATTTCTTCCTATGTTAAAAACAGAACAAAACAAAACATGTGATTATACAAATGATATGTGTTCTTTTTTTCTAATTTTCAAAAATATGAAGAAGCAAAAAGAATTAAACAACGATGACCTATCATACCACCACCTAGAAATAACCATTTTTTGTATTGTGGTGAGCCTTCTTCAAGAATATTTACAGTTTTGGGGCACCTGGGTGGCTTAGTCCTTAAGTGTCTGCCTTTGGCTCAGGTCATGATCTCAGGGTCCTGGGATCGAGCCCCGCGTTGGGCTCCCTGCTCAGCGGGAAGCCTGCTTCTCCTTCTCCCGCTCTCCCTCCTTGTGTTCCCTCTCTCACTGTGTCTCTCTCTGTCAAATAAATAAATAAAATCTTTAAAAAAAAAGAATATGTACAGTTTTAATTTGTAACACTTTATAAGAATGTATACCTTTAATTTGGATAGCACTGTACATATTGTTTTCTAATTTGCATATTTCACTTAACAATTTGTTGTGAGCAAATTTCCATGTCAATAAACATATTTCTCATCTATCATTTTTTTTCTCATCTATCATTTGCAAAGGTGGTGTGCTATTCTATTGTATGGACATAACAATTTGTGTACACACTTTCCTTTTTGGGGACATTTAGGTTATTCTGATTTTTTTTTTACAACAAAAAGTTTTGCAATAAATATCCTTATAGATGAATCTTTTTCTGCATCCTCAATGTTCTCTTTAGGGTAAACTCCTAAAAGTAGAATTTCTGGATCACAGGGAATATATATTTTTAAGGGTTTTGATATAAGACCATGTGTTTTTCTGAGGACCATTTGAAACATTTATATAGAGTTTCAGGAACAAGCCAATGATATGAGGAGTCTGAAAGTAGCAGAACTATACCTAAGATGCCCTTAATCACTTGCTCTCTAAGAATATTAGAACTCTGTCTGGGGTGCCAGTAGGTTAACTAATTCTTTGGTACAATATACATTATCCTAATAGTTTGAAAGACAACAGTTTAATTTATGTGTAGATAATACACTCCATAGGAATTTTACTTATCATTTTATAACATTACTTAATTTCCTCTAGGGCTTGCTTCTTTGAGTAGACATTTGGGTTGCTACTGTTATTTTTTTAATAAGTAGACATTTTCTGTTTTAGCACAATAAGATAGTAATAAGCTCGTGATGAGATGATATGGCAGAAAACCTCCACTCCACCCTATAGTAAGTTCTACAACAATAGAACTTACCCACCAACTAAGAGCTCTGTTTCTCAGCTCTGTACGTATGGCCATGTGACTAGGTTCTGGCCAATGATATGTAAGCTAAAGGGATATGTGCCCTCCCCTCTGCCCTTCTCTACTTCCCACTTGTTGGAATGCAGATATGGCATTGCAAGGGCAGCCATATTAGACCACAAGATGGAAATTTTATGTTGAAGATGACAGAGCAACTAAATAGAAAAAGCCTAGTTCCTTGCACCATGAAACTGCCAAATCAGCCCTAGTCTACCTAAGCTTGATTATTTTGTGGGAAAGAAACAAAGTTCTATTTTGTTTGAGACCATTGTTTGGACCTTTGTTTTAGGAGCTGACCTGGTATCCTAACACATAGGGAAGATTTGGGGAGCTTGACTATTTTCACTGGCCACTACCAAAATAATCCAATTGAGAGATCAAATTGTAATAGAGGCTTTTTTAGGTTAAGGGACAAGGAATATTGTTAATAGTCAAGTAAGTGAAAGCCAAAATATTTTACCAGAGAAATATGTGCAAACTCTTTCACCATCTAATGAGTTTTTTCTTTGAATCAAAAATCCAGTTATGTAAAGGGATTATTTGGCATATTGCCTCTTAGTTTACTTCTACATTGTATAAAAAGTTGCACCCAATAACCTTGGTTTATTTTATTCTTGATTTAATTAATTCTTGTTTTAATTTCTGTGATTCTACAGATTTCTTCAATGTCCTTGATATTCAGCGATAGCATAAATATAAATAAGGCTTCAAATCATAAAAATTAATGACTTAAATTGCATACAAAAATATGCAAACATTACTGTTTTATAAATTCTAAGTGTATTTATGTATTACCTCTCTAAAATGACCTAGATACCACTAACTCGATGACACTTTATAGTACCTAGTAAATATATGAAGCTGATGATTTTTATATCACTTTAGAGGTGAGTAACATCAAAAGACAGAAGCAATTAGGTCATAGATGAGTTGATATGTAGACCCTAGCGACTTACTATAAGTGAGTCTTACACAACATTTTTCCTCTCTCTCTCTCTCTCTCTCTCTCTATATATATATATATATCCATAATATGTGTATGTTTATAGCCATATATATATTTATATCCATAAATATATGTATGTATATAGCCATATATATATCTCCAACATTCATTTCTAACAGCACCCAGATTTATTTTGGGGAAGAGAAGTCTCCTGAGTAGTATTCAGTCCTATCAATCCAGTTGCATACCTCCATGGAAGTTGAAAAGACCAGATCCTTCCTGGTCCCCCACTCAGCCCAGCCAAAGAGCAGGCATATGAGGAATTAGCCAGCAGGTGCTCTCACCTGGGCTTTTAAAACATTAAGACAGAAGGAAACAGCAATCACCAAAAGAAGTATTCTGAAGTGGCTAAAATTTAAGGACATTTCCAAACCTTATTCCCCAATATCCTATCAATCCTGAGTTTACCATCCACACCACCAAATCCTTTTATTCCAATAAATATTCTTTAGCTTTAGAGTCAGTGTTTGTTAGCAGTAGACAAGGGACTCTCACCACCATATAATGTCTTAACCACCATATGACGTGACCTCTCTTTTCCTAGTGCATAATCTATGCTAAAAACCTAAATAAATGAAGGAGGGACACCTGGGTGGCTCAGTCGGTTAAGCATCTGCCTTCAGTTCAGGTCATGATCCCCGGGTCCTGGGATCAAGCCCCACATTGGGCTCCTTGCTCAGTGGGGAGTCTGCTTCTCCCTCTGCCCCTCCCCTCTGCTCATGCTCTCTCTGTCTGGCTCTCTCTCTCTCCCAAATAAATAAATAAAATATTTAGAAAGAAAGAGAGAAAATAATATAAAATCATGCTGAAAGTTTTTTAAGAGTATAAACATTTTTTTGTTGGCTGCAATTTGAGAAGTCAGTGTAAATATTTTAGTTTTCTTCCTTTTTGTTTTAAGATGTAAATATTTTCTGTTTGAAACATTAAACATATACTTCAAAACTTAGGTAATTTTACTAACTTTGAATTATTCCTTTTTTATACACTAATTTACATCTTGTGAATCAATCTGTGTTCTTTAAGAATAATTAGTAAATATCATGATACAACTTCCATCTCATAGTTTATATTTTCCACACAAGGAACCATAAACTAAGTTGGGGGCCAACTTAATTGTTAAAACCAGTAACCCAGCACTCCTAATGGACAGAATTATTTGCCTCTTATTTGCATGGCTTTCCATTTTACACATCAGCCAAACAGAAACCACTGGTTGCTAAGCAACAGCTTTCCTCTCAATGACCAGAACATAGAAGGGCAATCTCTAAAATACAATATACATATATATGTATGGAGTTAAAGAGAAACTCGGCCCCATAGTTTGGTTGTTCACTCAGAATGATTGTCATGAACATTGAATTCATACTGACAGTGTGTGAATTCTGAATATATTTGATCGTGAATTCTTCAGTAACAATATCATTTTGTATTTTCTTCCAGTATCTTTCTTACTACTGAGAAACCATGAAGTAATACAGAAATCAGGTTTTGAAGCAAATTTCCTTAGAAAAACTATTTGTAAACTGTACACTTAGGTTTTGTTGAACCAAGTCATTGCTAACATAACATTAACATTCCTGTCGCAATACTGCTTTTTTTGGTTAAAACTATATATTTAGGGGTGCCTGGGTGGCTCATTCAGTTAAGTGTCCGACTCTTGATTTTGACTCAGGTCATGATCTCAGGGTTGTGAGATCGAGCTCCACATCTGGCTCTGCACTCAGCGGGTAGTCTGCTGGAGATTCTCTCTCTCTCTCCCTCTCCCTCTGCCCTTCCCCCCATTCATATTCTCTCTGTCTCTGTCTCTCTCTAAAATAAATAAATGAACCTTTTTTAAAAAACTACATATTTTGGGGCACCTGAATAGCTCAGTCAGTTAAGCATCTGCCTTTGGCTCAGGTCATGATCTCAGGCTCCTGGGATCGAACCCCGCAACTGGGCTCCCTGCTCAGCAGAGAGTCTGCTTCTCCTCTCCCTCTGCCATTCCCCCTGCTTGTGCTCTCTCTCTCTCTCTTTCCCTCTGTCAAATAAATAAATAAAATCTTAAAAAAAAAACTACATATTTAATTCTCTGGGAGTATATACTCTAACCAGCTAATAGTGATTATCAGAGGGAAATAACCATTTGCTTTTTCGTTTATGTATCCTTTATAATGAAAATAATAACTGCTAGTAGTTGCTGGGTGTTTATGAAATGCTGGGCACTGTTTAACCTCATTCTATGTATTGTTACATTGGTATTCCCCTTTTGGCAGATAAGGAAAGGAGCTCAAAAGAAGTTGTGTAACTTTCTCAAGGCCGTGCTTGTAGAAAGCGATAGAGAGCCAGGATTCTAATTCAGGCAGAGAGACTCCAGGTCCTCACCACTTCACTTATTCTTCCTTTTATAAGGTGGTTCATGTAATACCATTTTTTTTTAATTATATTATCTTAGGACACACAGAATTATATCTGGGTACTCAATTCATTAGCAGCTTCCCTCCTATGGCTTGAATCAGTTTCACATCAGTAGGAGTTAAGAGCATAACAAATCTAATAAGTGTATGAGGAGCAACATGTGGGCTGATTTTAGTCAACAGAGAACTGAAATTGTGCCAGTTCAACTGAACCTAGGGCTTCAGGCAGTGTTTACTCAAAGTAGATCATGCACTTACAGAACTTTCTAAGGAATCACTTTAAATAAATACTACTTCTGGGAATTGGTTTTCTTCTCAAATGTATACTTAGTAACTTTTAAAAAGATGGACTTAGTAGACAAAAAAAAGCAAAAATAAAAGACAAATTATTTTCATTTAGAGTACTTGATAATAACCATCTGTTCAAGATGCAGAAAAAGCATTTGACAAAGTACAACATCCATTCATGTAAAAACCTTCAACAAATAGGTTTAGAAGGAACATACCTCAACATAATATATGAAAAACCCATAGCTACATCATACTCAATGGTGAAAAACTGAGAGCTTTTCCTTTAAGGTTAAGAAGAAGCTGAGGATAAAGGGACGCCTGGGTGGCTCAGTCAGTTAAGCGTCTGCCTTCGGCTTGGGTCATGATCCCAGGGTTCTGGGATTGAGTCTCATGTCAGGCTCCTTGCTCGGCAGGGAGCCTGCTTCTCCCTCTGCCGGCTATTCCCCCTGCTTGTGTGCTCTCTCTTTCTCTGACAAGTAAATGGATAAATCTTTAAAAAAAAAAAGAAGAAGATGAGGATGTCCACTCTCAACACTTTTATTCAACATAATACTGGAAGTCCTAGCCACAGCAATCAGACAAGAAAAAGAAAGAAAAGGCATCCAGATTGGTAAAGAAGAGGCAAAACTCACTATCTGCAGATGACATGATACTATATATAGAAAACCCTAAAGACTACACCAAAAAACTACTAGAACTAATAAAGGAATTCAGTAAGGTCGCAGGTTACAAAATCAATATACAGGAATCCACTGCATTTCTATAAACTAATAATGGCGTAGCAGAAATAGAAATTAAGAAAACAATCCCATTTACAGTTGCACCAAAAATAATAAAATACCTAGGAATAAACTTAACCAAGGAGGTGAGAGACCTGTACTCTGAAAACTATAAAACATCGATGAAAGAAATTGAAAAGTCACAAAGAAATGGAGAGACATCCCATGCCCATGGATTGGAAGAATATAGTTATATTGTCCATACTACTCAGAGCAATCTACAGATTTAATATGATCCCTATCAAAATACCAACAGCATTCTTCACAGAACTAGAACAAATAATCCTAAAATTTGTATGGAACCACAAAGACCCCGAATACCCAGAGTAATCTTGAAAAAGAAGAACAAAACTAGAGGCATCACCATCCCAGATTTCAAGATATACTATAAAACTGTAGTAATCAAAACTGTAGTAATCAAAAGTAGTACCGACACAGTGATAGACACATAGATCAATAGAACAGAACAGAGCCCAGAAATAAACCATGATTATATGGTCAATTAATCTTCAACAAATGAGGAATAAATATATACTGAGAAAAAGATAATCTCTCCAACAAATGATGTTGGGAAAACTGGAGAGCTACATGGAAAAGAATGAAACTGGACCACTTTCTTATACCACACACAAAAATAAACTCAAAATGCATCAAGGACCTACACATGAAACCTGAAACCATAAAAATCCTAGAAGAGAACACAGGCAGTAATTTTTCTGACATCAGCCATAGCAAGATTTTTCTGGATATGTCTCCTGAGGCAAGGAAAACAAAAGTAAAAAATCAACTATTGGGACTACATCAAAATAAAAAGCTTCTGCACAGCAAAGGAAACAACCAATAAAACAAACAATCTACTGAATGGGAGGGGATATTTGCAAATGGCATGTCTAGTAAAGGGTTAGTATCCAAAATACATAAAGCACTTATACCAAAAAAATAAATAATCCAATTTAAAAATGGGCAGAAGACATGAACACACATTTCTCCAAAGAAGGCATACAGATGGCCAACAGACAGATGAAAAGATGCTCAACATCACTAATCATCAGGGAAATTCAAATCAAAACCAAGCTGAGGTATCACCTCACACTTGTCAGAATAAGAGGTTAAAATCAAAAACACTAGAAACAAAAAGTGTTGGCGAGGATGTGGAGAAAAAGAAACACTCCTGACTGTTGGTGGGAATGCAAACTGGTGCAGCCACTATGGAAAACAGTATGGAGGTTCCTCAAAAAAATTAAACATAGAATTACCATATGTTCCAGTAATTCCACTACTGGGTAGTTACCCAAGGAATACAAAAACACTAATTTGAAAGGATATATGCAGCCCTATGTTTATTACAGTATTATTTACAATAGCCAAATTATGGAAGCAGCCCAAGTGTCCATCAATAGATGAATGGATAAAGAAGATATATATATATAATGGAATATTTTTCAGTCACAAAAATGAATGAGATCTTGCCATTTGCAACATACATCTAGAGGGTATAATGCTAAGTGAAATAAGTCAAAGAAAGACAAATACCATATGATTTGACTCATATGTGGAACTTAAGGAACAAAGCAAATGAACAAATTAAAAAAAGAGACAACCCCCCAAACAGACTCCTAGTTATAGAGAACAAAGAGATGGTTACCAGCTGGGAGGTGGGGTGGGGGATGGATGAAATAGGTGAATTAAGAGTACACTTATCACTATGAGCACTGAATAATGTATAGAATTGTTGAATCACGATATTTTAGACCTGAAACTAATATAACTGTATGTTATATGTTACATGACACTGAATGCTAGGGACACAGAAATGAAATGCCCAATCTAATGTTTACCTGCAAGGACAGGACACAGATACATAAACCCAAAATCCTAGGTTAATAGGCAAATGCTGTAATGGAAGTAGGAGAAGGATGGCGGGAGTCCATGGAGTTGACCACCTAACAAACTGTGAATCCAGAAGGCTTCCGTCAAAGGGTACATGGGATGCATGCATGAGCAGGAATTTGCCAGAAAGGAAAGCAGTTGGATTTCCAGAGTTAGAGTTAATCAATGTGCACGGTCCCAGCAAGATAAAAGTTCGTGGTGTAATAAAAACAGTGAGGGAGGCACCTGGATGGCTCAGTCGTTGGGCTTCTGCCTTCAGATCAGGTCCTGATCCTAGAGTCTTAGGATCGAGCCCCGCATCGGGCTCCCTGCTTGATGGGAAGCCTGCTTCTCCCTCTCCCACTCCCCCCTGCTTGTGTTCCCTCTTTTGCTGTCTGTCTCTCTGTCAAATAAATAAATAAAATCTTTAAAAAAAAAAAAACAAAACAGTGAGAGAACCCTGAACTGCAGTTTAGGCTAGGGAGATAGGACGGGCCATGTGGTTACGGATTTTATTTATGGTAGAGAATTTGGACTTTATCCTGAGACCACCCAGGACCTGATAGAGCTGCTAGAAAACAAGGAAGTATGTGATAAATATGAATGTTATAAACCATGGCAATATAAAAATAAAAACATAACTAAGGAAAATTGGGAGGAAAAGAGTAAAACAGTGGATACCTATGCTAATTTCCTCAACTTTCATAGCTAGGAGTCAACAGATACATCTAAAAATCAGTCAGAAAATAGAGACCATCTATATCATCCAGTCATTAAAGGCAGCCTCTAGAACTGAATATATTACTAGAGGCAACAAATATCAGGAGGCAAAAGATAGTAATTTAAACAGAAGTTTCCATGAGAATTCTTCCCATTCTTTACAGTAAGTAGTCAGTACATATTGCCCAGAATTGATATATCAAGAATAGAAATTAGAAGCAGAGTTTCAAATAGTTGCTTCTGCAGAAGGAGACTTGGGTGGAAAATATTTTCCTTGGTTTTGATACTTGGAATTCCCTGTATTTGACACAAAAGACAAAAGGAGCATAGATGTTCTTTCTTTCTCTTTCATCACTTTCTCCAACAGGGTATTTAGTACTGCATTACCTTTATGATACAGCTTCTTACCTCCTCTCTTAGGAGAAAGTCTCCAAAGGGATGTTTATTGCTTTTCTAGGTACAGTCAGGCTTCACTCATATAATGAGAAAAACAGTCTTCAGCCCATGCACTAATGAAAAATACAGACTCCTAAAGACTTTAATGAGCTTAAAATAATCAGTACTGATATAGCTTCTCTAGATACAGAAAACATAGGGAACAAGAAATGTAAAGACTTTCATCAGAAGTTAATTGAAAAAAGACTTTAGTCATACCACAGGTGCTAAATTAACAATTTTTTTATTTCTTCACTGTTTTCATGCATGTTAGGGAAGTTTCAAACTTTATTAAAACCATTTTAATTACTTAAATGGAAAAATGTCACAAGGGTTTTAACAGTCCCTTGGAAATAACATCTTCATGACAAAATTCAAACTAAATTTTTCAAAACCGCATTTGGAAAATCTCAACAACCACCTGCCAGAAGATTATGTTAAAAAGAGCCAATATCCCTAAAAAAAAAATGTCCATGTCTCCATCCTTCAGGCAAAAAGAATGGCATCCACTATACTATATGCATAAACAATTTTTTAAATATTTCTCATGGTAGGGTCATCTATACAAACATCAAGACATAACCAATATGACTTTCCTCTTCTCATGCAAAAAATTATATATATTTATGAGGTCATACTCTAGAATACTCAAAAGTACAGAGGTTGACTCTGCAAGACCTGGACTAGAAACTCAACCCTGACACTACCTGGGTGACCATGGACAAGTCATTAGATCTAAGTCTTGTTTCCTAACAGTACTTACTCCAAGGGTTGTGATAAGGGATTACCCAGAAGAATGGATGTAAAGTGCTTAGGTGTTAAAAGCACCTTTTAATAATAATAATAATAATAATAATAATAATAATAATAATATACCAGGCAGGCAGTTAATTTATAATAAGCAAAAAATCAGAATTTTGTTAGATGATATGAATCCAATAAGGGATACCCAAACAGTATCCTAGGGAAAAAAAATCTAGAACTCACAAGGCAGATTATGATATCAGCCAGCCCTTCAATGGCAACACAATCTTCATTCAGGCCACCTCCTGCGGGAGGTAAATCTCTTCCAAGGAATGGCTTTTTCATTTTCATTGAGAAGCTGTTTTCCCAAGAGCTGGAAATGATTTGGTTACCGTCTGTCTATTGGAGTGAGAAAACTCTTTATGTGATCAAGACTAACTCCTACAAAACACTTTATAAATCCAAATGCCGAATGCCAACAGGATTTTCTTCTGACAGTTTTATCCAAACATGTTGACGGTTCCAAAGTCAGGCTGTCTTCTCTGGGTGGGGAATGAGGTGGTGGGGCAGAGGAGGTATTGAAAATATGCACGCAAACAAAGAAGATAAGTAAACTGCAAAGTCAAAATATTACTATCTGTCCCTGTATGGAAAAAGTTTGCTGACCCCTGCTATAGCGTCTAAACACTGACCTTTGAGAACTTCTGCCTTAAGGATTTCAAATTCTAGGGGCAATCAGATCCAAACCTTGGTTTTTGCATAGCAAATGATGTGACCACATTCTTCTCTCTAGTAATGGTTCTGGGATATCGAATAGAAAAGGACATTTTCCTTCCTCTGTCTTTTTCTTGAATTATTATAGACGAAATCATTCACTATTAGACAATCGGTTTATTGGATGACACTGAACCGTCATTCGATCAGAATCGTGTGTCATTTGTTCTAACACTGGTGTTGAAACTGAGAAGGGAACAGGACCTTTCCTGAGGCCAACAGCCCTCTGGCCACAAGCCGTGTTACCACCCAGCAACAACAAACAATACCCCGAAGCCAGAAGAACAACTTGAAAGTTCTGAAAACCAATTTTTTCCATGCTTTTGGCATCAAAGCTCATTTCTGTGGAATAACTCAAATGGAATGGATGTAAACTATTTGTGGTCTTTATCCTACCAAGTGTGACTAGTCCTATAGTTGACTCGTGACCAACGTGGGGGTTAGAAATACCAATCCCGGCACAGTGGAAAATCCACGTATAACTTTTGACTCCCCCCAAATTTAACTACTAATAGCTTATTGTTGACCAGAAGCCTTACTGATAATGTAGTCGATTAACACTATTTTGTATGTCATATGTATTATATACTATGTTTTTACAATGAACCGAACTGGAGAAAAGAAAATGTTAAGAAAATCATAAGAGGAAAAATACAGTTACAGTACTGAACTGTAATTATCGAAAAAAATCCACATATACGTGCACCCATGTAATTCAAACCCATGTTGTTCAAGAGTCAACTGTACTTTTCTCTGAAGTATTAACATGGTTGAGTATGGGGCCCTGCCCCAGAGCCTGCTGTGTATGCAATAAATGATCACATTCTACCTTCTGAGACCTGGCAGGGAAACATGAACCCTGAATCCAGCTGGTCCTAAAGGTTTTCAGCAAGGAACTAAGGACCTACATTCCATTTAGTTATGATTGCAGGTGCCACTACTTTGAAGCCAGCAAACTTCTTTTACTACCATGTTCCCACATAAAATGCTCCTCCAATATTTTAGTGTTTGCAAACAGTATGAGGCTAACGTTTGCTCCAGCAAAGAAGTGAATACATTGTACTAACAGTTTTCTCTTTTAAGGATTGTGTACAAAGCAGTAATGTCTGGGTTACAAACATTATGAATACAAATGTAACTATTCTTAAAGTGGCACACCCTATTCTCTCTCCATTGTTATCACACCCAGTTTAAATAATGAATTTGATTCAGGAAATCATTTTTTGGGACTCTGCCATGTGCCAGGCAATAAGGTGGGTACACTGGTGAACAGAACAGGTATCTTCTCCTATAAGAAAATAACAGTTTGACAGGATGCCTGGGTGGCTCAGTTGGTTAAGTGTCTGCCTTTGGCTCAGGTCATGATCCAAGGGTCTTGGGATTGAGTCCCACATCCGGTTCCTTGCTCAGCAGGGAGCCTGCTTCTCCCTCTGCCTCTGCTGCTCCCCCTGCTTGTAGTCTATCTCTCTCTGTCAAATAAATAAATAAAATCTTAAAAACAAAAAACAAAACAAAACAAAAAAGATTAAAAAAAGAAAACAATTTGAAAGTGGATATACAAGAGGTACAGATTGACTCATTCATTTATTCCACAAATAAATTTATTGAGCACCTACTACAAACTAAACACTATACTAAGGGCTGGGATTTTAGCAGTGAAAAAACAATCCCTATCATCTTAAAGTTAACATGCTAGTGGAGAGAGATCTATAACAAGCAACATAAATAAGTAAAATAAATTAATATAAAACAGAAGAAAATAGAGAATGACAGAATAGGAGATGCAATTTTAAATAAGGTGACCATAGAAGGCCTCATTTACAATGTATCATTTGAGAAATGAGAGTGTGTCAAGTAAATATTGCAGGGTGGGAGGTGTTCCAAGTGAAGGGAACAGTAAATGCAAAGGTCCTGAGGTAGGAGGGTACCTGGCCAACCTGGGGGAATAATAATGAAGCCAGCATGTCTGGAGTAGATAAGGAGAAAAGGTAGTAGAAGTCTAGGGAGGTGGGAAGAGAGATCATGTTGGATAGTGTAGGCCACTGTAAGGACTTTGGATTTTAGTCTGAATGAAATCAAGAGTCTCTGAAGGATTTTGAGCAGTTGAGAGACTAACCGATATTTTTAAAGGTTGGTTCTGCTATGAAAGTGTTAAGTATGGAAGACCATCTAGTAAAGGGATTCACTTAGGCTAAAAGGTCAGTGAAGGCCTCCTGAGCAAATAACATTTGAGCCTGAAGAATTTGTTTACTGTGGGGAGTTAGCGCTAGGGAAAAGGGAGGAGCTCTCTCCCAACAAGAGGACCAGCTGATGAGAGAAAACAGCCAGTTGGAAAGCTTTTAATGCCACAGTGAGCATCTTCTACTTTTTTTTAAGGCTAATTATTGGAAGACTTTAAGCAAGGGAGTGACACAATCTGTTCAATGTTTTGTTTTTGTTTTTTTAATTTATTTGACAGAGAGAGAGAGCACAAGCAGGGGGAGTGGCAGGCAGAGGGAGAGGGAGAAGCAGACTCCCCGCTGAGCAGGGAGCCCGATGTGGGACTCCATCCCAAGACCCCAGGATCATGACCTGAGCTGAAGGCAAATGCTTAACAGACTGAGCCACCCAGGTGCCCCCGTTCAATATTTTATAACAACTGTCAGATTGTTATTCATAAAATGGAATCAGTAGTGGTTTTTTAAACCACAGGTCATGACTCCAATTCAGGAGATCACAAGATTGCAATTTTTTAAAAATGAAATAGAATAGAAAACATCAGAATGCCCCTCAGGTTTTAAGGGTAAGGATAGTGGCAGGGAACTTTTTGATTCTGTATGTATATATATATATATATATATATATATATATATTCGTGTGTGTATATGTGTGTGTTTGTCATTGTCCAAAGTTTGAAAGTCACTTGATTAGCAGGAAAGACATAAAAAGAGGGACAGCAGTAGAGGGAATATGCTGGAATCTTTTTAAAGGTATCTCTGGTCACTGAGACGAGAGAGAGAGGAACAAAGAGACCTGTGAAAGCTCTCGTGGACCTACCTAATGGGTTCTAGGGGCAAATGAATGGTCCAGGGCAGTTCAGCAATGGGATGGATGGCTGAAATTGAGATTATGGGTAGAGAAGATAATGAGCTTAGATTTTGACATACTACCTGCAAGCCGTCACAGTGGAGATACTTAGTTTAGAGCACATGGTAAGACCAGATACTGAGATCTGGAACTGGTCAGCACTGATAGATTTTAAAAAAATTGTTAAAGATTTCACGACAAGTAATCCCATCATACCTCATAGTGATCCCATGTAATATTTGGGGGAAAAATACACTACATCTTTTGGGACACAACATTTACCAAAAAAAAAATTATTTTGCTTCTCTGGAAATCACATTTAACAGGGCCTTCTGTATTTTATCTGTGATTCTAATCAGTGTTCAAGTTCCCTGAGAACAGAAGCAGATATACCAGTCAGGACACAATGACAACAACCCAGGCAAAGAGGTAAGGAGCCCTAAAGTTAGTGTTTCACGAGGGATTCTTTGCTTGACTAGTATAAATGCAAATTTGAAATGTAAAACTGAATCATTAACTTTGATTAATTACAAGGACAACGATGTCCTGCAGAGATCCTCCTCCCTTGGGCTCAGGATATGCACCTGCATGGCTCAGACGCCTGGTGTACCCCACTATCTACTATGGATCAGCTATGGGATCCAGGATCTTACAGAGCACATACCCATAAAGAGGAAGCTAAGAGCTAGCACCTAGTTGGGCTGTCCCAAAGGGACTTGTTTTTAGGGACGAACCATTGGGAGGAAAGTTCGGTCTGCATTTTCACTTGCATAGAACTTGTTTATAGTGCTGAACTTGACACAAAACCAAAAACTGAAAGGCTGCTATTGTGGATATAGTTTTTCCTTCAGGAAAGAATTTTTTTTTTTAACGACACACATTTTCAATATATTGAAATGATTTGAGTGATAAGGCTTTGAAAAGAGCCAATGAAAAATGACATAAATATAAATCCAACACGTCAAAACTATTTCAAAATACATAATATTTTCTTCTTTCAGGGCAGCTGTGCTCCTGCTGTCCTGAGGTTTCACACACTATACACTGTAAACTGAATTCCTTGGCCTTGATCTATCAGCAATCTCATTGTCCCTGAGCTCTGACTCCAGAGGGCTCCACGGAAAGAAAGGAGAAAGAAATTATATACACACATACATGTTCTCAAAGCACATTGGCAGATCCCACACTGACAGCTGCTTGGTTTCTTGTGGGCCTGGGTTCTATGACCATATATATCTATAATTGCAAAGGCATTCTTAAAAACCTGCAAGGAGATGTGTAATAGAAATATGACTAGAGAAACATGAGTGACATCTGCTACTTAACCATATTACATTTCAGCACCGAGATTCTTTTTTTTAAAAAAAAGATTATTTATTGGGGCGCCTGGCTGGCTCAGTCATTGAACATCTGCCTTCGGCTTGGGTCATGGTCCCAGAATCCTGGGATCGAGCCCCGTGGAGCAGGGAGCCTGCTTCTCCCTCTCCCACTCCCCCTGCTTGTGCTCCCTCTCTCGCTGTGTCTCTCTCTGTCAAATAAATAAACAAAATCTTATATTAAAAAAGATTATTTATTTAAGAGAGAGAGTGAGAGAGAGCAGGGGGAGGGGCAGAGGGAGAGGGAGAGAAGGAATCCCAACCAGACTACCCGCTGAGCCTGGAGCCTGACTCGGGGCTCGATCTCTAACCCTGAGATCATGACCTGAGCCAAAATCAAGAGTCAGATGCTTAACCGACTGGGCCACTCAGGTACCCCTCAACACCCAGATTCTAATGTAACTTCAGTGAGGGCAGGAATCCTAGCCTGTGCTCTGTTTGCCAATGCGGTTTGCAAAAAGGGGGCAAGATGAAGAGTCCACCAAGCCAAGCATTATGTTCAGAGGGATGTTGAAACTCTTCAAAGTTTTCATTTTTAAACTTGTCGAAAGGAACCCAGTAACCTTTGGTTAGTTAGAAATGAAGACACTTCATTTCTTTCATTCATTCAACAAATGTCTACTGGGGACCAATACGTTGCCAGGCACTCAAGAATATGCAATGGGAAAAAGACAGTCTTTTCAACAAATGGTGTTGGGAAAACTGCACAGCTACCTGCAAAAGAATGAAACTGGACCACTTTCTTACACCATACACAAAAATAAGCTCAAAATGGATTAAAGGCCTAAATGTGAGACTTGAAACCCTAAAAATCCTAGAGAAGAACACAGGCAGTAATTTCTCTGACATGGGCTGTAGCAACATTTTTCTAGATACGTCTCCCGAAGCCAGGGAAACAAAAGCAAAAATAAACAATTGGGACTACATCAAAATAAAAAGCTTCTGCACAGAAAAGGAAACAATTAACAAAACAAAAATGTATCGAATGGGAGAAGATATTTGCAAATGACATATCTAGTAAGGAGTTAATATCCAAAATACATAAAGAACTTATGCAACTCAACACCAAAAAAATTAATAATCCAATTTAAAAATGGGCAGAAGACGTGAACAGACATTTCTCCAAAGAAGACCAACAGATGGCTGACACATGAAAAGATGCTCAACATCACTCAGCATCAGGGAAATGTAAATCAAAACTACAATGAGATATCACCTCATACCTGTCAGAATGGCTAAAATAAAAAAATACAAGAAACAAGTGTTGGCAAGGATGTGGAGAAAAAATAATTTGCTCTCTCACTTTAGGAACAATGTCTGATCGGAATAAGGGAAATCAACTACCAGATTTTGAGGAAAAGATTTTAAAGCATGAAGATAATGTAAAATATATTATTTGTACGTGTTCAGATGTTAACTTGCAATTGTGCAAAAGCATAGAGTTTTACAGAATTTTGAAGACCACTGGTTTAAAGAATTTAACCCAATGAAAGAAGGTCTATGCTAGCTTATATGCACGATAAAGCGACAAGCACAGGCCTTCTATAAGAAAGGTGAGTTTGAATGCAGCTGGATTGTTCTCAGCCCGATTCTCAGGAACTTCTGCTCATTCCCAGGGAGAAGACACGATAGTGCTGGTAAATTATAACTTGGGGCCACATTACCCAGACATATGTGGGAAACCGCTCAAAGAGGCACTGTTGGAAGACAGACTATAACACAAGTGAGGAATGAGGTACTATCTTCATGACTGTGCCCATCTCAAGAGCCACAGGGCCACGGAAATATCTGAAACCACAAGGTAGCCAGGGAGACCACGGTCAAATCGCTTGTGCAACAAACCTTTGAGACTTCCTGCAGTGGGTGGGAGGGTGAGGAGGGGCTCCTTCTATTTCCTCTGATCTGTAGGATCAGCATCTCACTGCTGTTCTCAGGAAGGCGTGGGTGTGGTCTGGGGAAAGCAGGGAACTCTTTAAATAAAACGTCTAGAACTCGTTAAATACGAAATCCCTTTCTTCACTGTCTCTACCTCTAGCCTCCCCCTCTTCCCAATTAAAAATAAGAGAAAACTAAGGCACAAGGAAGCTGAATTGTCAAAGGTTCTGAGCTCTCCTAATTTCAAGCCTAGAATTTTAGCCACAGACCAGACACTACTGGAAACTGACTGTCTCAGAAGGACATAACTTTGTATTTTCCTCAAGTTGTTTTTTATGTCATTTGGCTAAGAAACAAAATTGGCTTGGGTTTGGGCAGGAAGCTGGGTAAGAAGTTGTCACTGTCCTGACTCACCAGGTGTGTCACCTTCATTGGGTGGCAGCTCATGCACCAACAGGACGAGCCCCACTGAGAGATGTGCCCTGGGATTTGTCTGGATGCAGTGTGATCAACAAGGACACATCACTATTTTCCTTCTTCATTTTCAGTGAAGTATCCCTCGCTTTGACAGTGTCACCCATTGGAGGGACTTTGGGTTCCCTGTGAATAACAGAGGCCCCATTTGCTAAAGGAAAGAAACTTCTTTCCTCTTTATATTTAGAATTCCATTAAAGATTTACAGTGCCGAGTGACAAAATAGGTAATGAACATGAATTTGATGTACTCACAGAAAAGATCAACTATGCAGTCTCCCCACAGAAATTCTCACACTTTACTAAATTTGAAGACTTACACTTTATGTGTTAAGAGAGATTTGTAGACTTCTTTGTCAAGGACCTTTGTCTATGGGGTCAGGTGTTGTACCATATTTCTGAAAAGTTCACATTTCTAACCCAAATCAGTGTAATATGGTTCCCTTTCAGACCCATATGGTTATATACACTGGGTGATTTGACAAGATCTTCTGATCATTTTTTAAAATATTTTATTTATTTGAGTGAGAGACAGAGACAGTGGGAGAGAGCATGAGTGGGGAGGAGAGAGAGAAGCGGGCTCCCTGCTGAGCAGGGAGCCTGAACTGGGGCTCAATCTCAGGACCCCGGGATCATGACCTGAGCTGAAGGCAAACGTTTAACTGACTGAGCCACCGAGGTGCCCCGTGAATCATTTTTTAATAACCTATATTTCCCAAATAGTTGTTTCCGACCCAATCCAGCTCACCAGCTCCCTTTGTGACTTAACATACCTCCAAAAATAACTTAAAAGGGGGCTGGCAACCATGAAGAAGAGGAGCTTCACTCTCTCTTTCCCCATACAAGGCAGATATTGCTCATCAATTGCCCCACTTATTCCACTGTATTGAGACTTAGTCTTAATTCTTCACAGCCCAACACTGCAAACAACACTGTCAACATTGGACTTGACATCTAAATGGAAATCTATTAGCAATCCCAGGATTAAATTAAATCACTAGAAAATCTAACTGTTCTTGAGAGATTTCTTTGAATATCCCAAATCTTATGTCTGGCCACCTAATGTCACATTCCTAGTGGTAATGTTCTTTAGATGACTCAAAAGTTCCATCTCTGTTTTTACACATTAGAATTTTAACTCCCATTCTGAGTTTTCAGTTGTATCAGGAAATAACTTCAGGTGGAGAGATAAGGAACAGATTATCTATTCCCTATTTTATTTCTTTGAAATGAGTAGAGCTTTGGTTTCCCAGATTGTCTACTAAGTTGACCCTTAGGATTCTAGTTTGATTTGTGTTTAAGGCCAACAAATATGTTCATATTTTATCTGATTTATCCATTCTTAAAATAAGGACCCTGAAAACTAATCATTGCCTGGTTGTTATTTAATATTGGCAGACTTGGAGCTCTCAGGTGGCTCAGTTGGTTGAGCGTCTGCCTGCAGCTCAGGTCATGATCCCAGGGTCCTGGTATTAAGCCCCACACCAGGCTCCCTGCTCAGTGGGGAGCCTGCTTCTCCCTCTCCCCCTGCCCCTTCCCCTGTCCGTGCTCTCTCTCTCTCTCAAATAAATAAAATCTTAAAAAAAAAAAAAGAACTTTAGTGTGTATAAAATCACAGTAATAGGAATAATTTCTGATTTCGTCCAAAAAATTAATTCTCCCAACAATAACATTGCTAAGAGTTCTCAAAGATGAAACCACTTTGCCTGTGTTATATATTACTTTTGAATCTCTTTATTAGAAGAATGTCTCAGGCACTAGAGAGAATACATTTTTTTGAATGTTAAAGAATTTTAGTTTCCTTAAAGAGTTTTGGTACCTTCGGAGTTAATTATATGCTTTATACCTGAACATAAAAGATTAGTAACCTAAAGATATTTAGATAGTTTCTCTAAAGATTAATAAAATGATGAATAAAAATATAAGCCTTCCCTGTTGAATTATTATGGAAAGAAAATTTCCTCAGCCATACGTAGAACAGTGAAATTCAAATCACAAACACAACTATGCATCCAAATATAAATTATTGTAGTTGTCAAAACAGTTATTAACAATAGTTCTTCTAGTGTGCCCCGTGGCCAGAAGAATCTCAGAGCAGAACATTAATAGGTCCTTTTAATTATCATCACTTCCTGGAAAAAGTCCATCTTGAGAAAATATGCCAGGGACATACCAGCTCTGATGACAATGTACAGGCAAAGATTTAAGTTGATAGATGGCATAACAACCAGCACTGTTGGGCTATAGGTGATGAAAAGCCAAATCACTTGGCCTATGGGGGGAAATAAGGAAATTAACTGACTCATATAAAATGTCTAGGCATTGACTTCAGGCATGGCTGGATCCAGTGCAACCTCACCGCACCTTGATCTCTTTCCATCTCTCACATCCACTGTCCTTTTTATTGTCTTCACTCTAAGGCAAGTTCTCTCCCTGTGACAGCCCAAACAGCACTAGGCATGTATCTTCCAGATTCCTATCCAGCCAATGCACAAGTATTTGTTCTCATTGGACCAAATTTGGTCACACACCCATCCATGAACATTCACTGCAGCCAAAGGGTGTTGGTCCAAGCAGAAAGAAGAGTGAATGCTACACAGACAGAACCAGTAGCTTTCTACCCTAGTAAGGCATAACCAAGTTTATATTGCTTTTCAGCTGTGTAAATGCCTAGGTTCCTGTTTCCTAAAATTTGGACATCTTGAATTCTTGGAGCCATCTGTTCATATCATAAGATTACCTCAAATTCAAATGTTCTTTTTGGAATAGAGCACACTAGTTTGTGAGAAGGTTCCTATCTACTCAGCATGTTGCCTCTATATTGTAGCTGAAGGCCCAAAGCTGAGAATAAGAAGAGACAATTCCACCACCCCATCCCCTGTCCCATTCTAAAGAGTGCCTGAAACATCCAGGCCAGACTTAATAAAAGAAAACATATCAGGGGTGCCTGGGTGGCTCAGTCAGTTGAGCGTTCATCTCTTGATTTCAGCTCAGGTCATGATCTCACGGGTCGTGGGACTGAGTCCTGTGTGGGCTCCGCACTCAACGGGGAGTCTGCTTGGGATTCTCTCGCCTTCTCCCTCGGCCCCTCCCCCCACTCACCCACACTCTCTCTCTCTCTCTCTAAAATAAATAAATTTTGGGGCGCCTGGGTGGCTCAGTCATTAAGTGTCTGCCTTCAGCTCAGGTCATGATCCCAGAATCCTGGGATCGAGCCCAGCCTTGGGCTCCCTGCTCTGCGGGAAGCCTGCTCCTCCCTCTCCCATTTGCCCTGCTTGTGTTCCCTCTCTCGCTGCGTCTCTCTCTGTCAAATAAATAAATAAAATCTTAAATAAAATAAAATAAAATAAATTAATCTTAAAAAAAAAATCAGTCCAGTATCTATGAAACCCTCACTTCCAGTTTTTATAGGACATGGCCAAATTGTGAAAGATCATTGCAGAAGTTCAAGGAGAGTAGGAATTCAGAGTGGAGAGTGTTTGGGCTCTTTTTCCTTCTTTTCTCACATAGAGAGAAAGTTTAAGTTACCTCCCAACCTCTCCCATGAAGATGCAAGGAATCTGCAGAAGGGCAGACAGGCACCTTGCTTCTTAGCAGAAGTGTAACTTCTCAGATGGTGAGATGACAAAAACAAAGCAGAGTAAGTGATGGGTGTGGCTGTGTGTTGCTTGAGACGGAGAGATCAGGGAAGACGTCACTGATAAGAGGACATTGGGGCTGAGGCCTAAAAGTGAGAGAAAAAGCCATGCAGAGAGAATAGAAAACCGGAAGGCCCTTAGCAAGAACATGTTTAGTATTTTCTGGGGTGGAAAGGATCCAACAGGACTGGAGAGAAGTGAGCAAGAGGGAATGTGGCAGGAATAAAGGGTGGAGATTAGAACAGAGTTGCATTTACTACAATGGGTGGAGAGTAATGGAGGAGTGTGAGAGACCACACACCACACCCTGCATGCTGTGAGCACCTGAGCTTTGGCTCAGGCCTGGGCTGGGGCTGGAGGAGGCCAGGGAAACTTTGAATTATATGTGAGATTAGATGTAATTGGATTATAAAATTAGATATTAGGTTTGGATTTAGACTGACCTGTATTTGTCTTTTAGTACCTGAAAGTAAAGTAAAAAAATAAAGAAAAGCAACCCTTACTTTTCAGGTATTAAAGTGGCTGGAAAGCCATGAGATCTATGTGAAGGGTTATCTCTAGGGCAGGAATGAGAAGGTAAGGGTATGTTTGAGGATTAGAGAAAAATAAAAGCTGTTCCCTATGTGTACCTCACAGAGTTTACCTTATTCAATAAATTGATTACTTTCTAAAAGAATAAAATGCTTACAATCCATCTGTGAATTCACCGTATACAACACAATGTTTTACACATTATTATGTGCAAACTCAGTAAACATTTGCTTAGTATCGAGTAGTATAATATTCCATTTTGTGGGGAGGGGGGAACAATGTGGCACTAGATAATGGTCAGATCAGGGAAAGCTGAGGTAGGGCCTAATTTTATAAATTGTATAATTCAAAACTTGAGATTATTTGTAAGGTTTACATGTGGCTTCTGGACCTTTAATCAGAGTCACCTACAAAGGACTCACTGTGAACTTGTTAGAGAGGATCAATACCCAAACAGCCTATGACACAGAAATGATATTTGCTGCTTGCTAGTTTTAATGTACAGTGTAGGGTCCAGGAAGTAGAAACAGCTGCAGTATTGTAAGATGAGATAAATTGAACAGAAACAGAATAACACACAGAAGCGACACTTTTTTAAATGACAGAAATCACTAAATTGGCTATATCCACTTCCATTTTTGGGCTTAAAAAAGATGACAGTTTGTTACCTTTTCACATAGAAGAAGTCCAGAATTTGGCAGTCCAGAGCAGAAATGGCAGGTCCAAGGTCCGCAGAAGCTAGACTCTTCCTATGGCACTGCCTTGGTCAGTCCTGGGCCTGTCACCTCCTGATCCACAATGGCTACTTGATTTCAACCCATCACATCTGCATCCCAGCCAGGCAGAAAAAAGAAGGAAGAAGGGTATTCCTCTTTCCTTTGAAGGATATTTCTATGAAGTCCTCACAAAATTCAGTTTACCAAAACTAGCTGCAAGGGAGGTTAGGAACCATGACCTTTAGTATTGTATTTCTAAGGAGAAAAAGGAGAATGGATGGAAGACATAGTCAACTAGCCATTTCTGCCTCATCTTGTTTCTCTTAAAGACCTGTGGGTGAAATTAGATTGGATGCTTTTTATCAAGAAGGGTTACCCCCTTTCTTACGGCTGCATGTTAGGTTAGTGTGTTCACAGCTCTATTTACTGGTTATGTTGTGCTTCTGATTATCCTTAATAGCTAATTCTACTAGTTCCAAAGACAAAAGTTCAGTTATATAACCTATCAACATCCTCCCTGTCCAGCCCTCCACCAATGAATTGGCTGTGCCTGATGATTCACTGGTCTCCTATGGAAATTATTAATAAATTGAGACAGTAAGCATGTAATGAAAGGCAGAGTGTGGTGGTGGAACAGGGTGGGCTTCAGATCAGACTCTCCTGGATTGAACTCCTGCCTCCAACATTCAAGTAACAACTTTGGGTAAGCTTCCAGCATCTCTAAATTCCCATTTCCTTCTTCATAAGACAGGGATGATAATAAATACCTCTTGAAGCTGCTATAAGGAATGAATTAAATAACATGAAAAGTGACCATATGCACCTATAGCACTCAAAATTATCATTCTGTAATTCGTTCATTGTTCCCGGAGCACCTGCAATGTGCTAGGTGCCACACTTGACACTGTGGTTCTTAAAGCCTAAAGAAGACATGCAGGAAGCTTGTGATGTAATGCAGGAGCTTAAGACACCTAGAAACAAGCTCTGCAGAGTAGGAAAGGTTTTACATACGTGCAACATTAGAATGACACCTCCCTTGACTGATATCAAAATGGTAGATACATTATCTTCCAGAAAATGGGATGATTCAATCTGTTAAGAATCCATGTGCTTGATCTGCTGTTTGGTAACAAGCACTGACATGTGGGCCACCCCATGTAGGTAAATAGGGTCACATGAAAGCCTTGCAATGGTCCCACTGGGACATTTTTCTGACAAGTGACAGAGAAGTACCTACATGGTACTCTTTTGACTACTTTGTGAACATCACATATTACTTTAGGTTAGAATTTGAAAGCTAAAACAAATTGATCATCACACTACAAAAATTCAGGAAAAAGTCACTTTCTTTACATTGATATGTCTTCAAAGCTCAAGGCAATAGGAATGATGCACTATCTAGTCCCCACTTCCTTTATAGAGATGTGTGTGGAAGATCTCTACATGCCTGGCCTAGGGTGGGCACTGGGGTTGCAAAGATGAACAGGATGGCATCTGTCCTCCCACAGTGTAGCATACAGAAGGGGCACAGACAAGTGGAATTTTCATTACCGTGTGATTAGTGCTATGAAGAGGAGAGATATCCCGGAGTGCTATGTAAGTTCATAGGAGGGGACAGCCCACCTCGCCTTGGCCAGTGAGGGAATGTTAACTGGAGGAAGTGAGTTCTACACTGAGGCCTAGAAGATGAGTAGAAATTAACCAAGCGAAGGGTGCTTCAGTCAGTGCAAAGGGCATGGTATATTAAGGAAGGGAGGGATTCAGTCCTGGCATAGACACATACTGTGAAGAACCTTGATCCCCACTGTGATGATTCAGTTCATAGGCTTCTCCTAATTTTCTAGGAAATGCAGAGAAAAAACAAACAAACAAAACAGGATTCATTTTGTTATGGCAGAAAATAATTTTATGTAAAAATCTGAGAAACAGCTACATAATGTCACTTTTCCACGTAGAAGAAACACAGGAAAAGCAGTATACTGTTTGTGTACATATATTCTAAACAGCTTTTCAATTCATTACAAGTGCTCAACCTTTTAGTAACTTGGGTCTCATTCTTTATACCACTTCAAAAATAACCTGTTAGGGGTGCCTGGGTGGCTCAGTCAGTTAAGCATCTGCCTTCAGCTTGGGTCATGATCTCAGGGTCCTGGGCTCCCTGTACAGTAGGGAGTCTGCTTCTCTCTCTGTCTCTCCCTCTGCCCCTCCCCTCCGCTTGTGCGCTTGCTCTCTCTCTCTCTCTCTCTCTCTCTCGCTATCTAATAAATAAATAAAATCTTTAAGAAAAAAATAATAACGCAGTAAAGAAATGACCGTGATTCTGCAGTGTCTTTGAAATTTTTTTAAAATCCATATTTAACTTGTCTCCTTGATGTAGACCCTCAAAGAAGTTTAGGCTAACTATAAGGTATGTCTATATTACTATCCCTTTAGGTGAGAGAGCCCATCACATTTCATAAACTTAATGGGATGAATAAGAATTGATGCAGCACTAAAAGATTATCCAGAAATTTCTGCAGAGTGACACTGTGGCAATTAATGAAGCTAATTTCTCAGTAGGCAATCTAGTACCTTTAAAAAAATGCATATAACTAAAGGATTTTTCTCTTTCATTTACGGTTAATATGCAAATCAGATATCCATAAATTCATTCCAGATAGAGTAAAAGCAATAAAATTTTTATGATTTGGCAGACTTTAAATCATTTACAACACTATAATTTAAGTTATTGAAGAAAGAAGCTTATAAATTGACAAAAATCCCCTTAACAGCAAAGAAAATGTTAGTACTTTGCAGAGGGAAAATTCTCAAATTTCCTATTCCACTGACACAAAGAAAACGATTTCCAAAATTTCAATAGATATTTTTAGAAGACAAAAATCATTCACAAAAATACTAGGTTAGGTGCTACGATCAGACAAAAAATGAACCATGGTCCTGATCCCCATAGAACTAAGCACAAAGTGGAACAGATTACCCTCTCTCCACAACAGTATGGATTTTCAGGTTCCCACCACTAATGGAATAGAACATTTCTTGAGTCTGGACCACAAGAAACCTAGGTGAAGAAGTGGAGTTGACAATCTTACACCCCATCCCCTTCAGCATAGTTGAGACCTCTTTGAGAAGAGGAAGGGATATTAGGTAAGGAGATCCAATGTCCTCGTTCTAAGTCATTTGCAGTACATTTACTCCCTCTGTGAGGTGATATGCCTCAATAACCACCCCCTTTCTCATGGCCCTACTCCTGTAGCACACCCTGGCCCTCCACACCATCATTATCTGGACACATCCATTTGACAGAAAGAGCCATGAAAGGTACATGTGATTTTGACATTCATTCTTCCAACACTTCAAAGATACCTGGGGGCAGAAGAGCAACCTACTTAAGAACCTGAGTTGCTATTATGTATTCAAAAATTCAATTCACTCATCTCTTAGGTCTGCAAGTATAAAAGTATCCTGTGGCGAATTAAGTGCATGTTACAAGTGATGTGCCCAGGCTCAGGAAGATAGAAGAGAAATTATGTATGCTGGAGTAACTGGGGGAGGCATTTAAATAAATACATATATACATATTTACTTATCACTCACCATGCGCCAAGTATATAATTCTGTGAAGCAGGTATTATCATTCCCATTTTATTAGAAAACACAATCATTAAGACGAGATTTTCCTTAAATAGTTAAGATATGGGCCTAGACCTTCCAGTCCATCACTCTTTCCATAACACTAGCCCACTTCTTGGAAGTGGCGAGGTGCTAACTGGGTCTTGAAAGATAGATAGGAGCAAGGTATTGAGAAGACTCAAGTACAGAAGGAAGAGAAGTTATGTCTCAGGCCTGGTCGCCCTTAAGGGTATTGGTAGAACACATTGCCACTAGATTTTCTTTCACATTTTTCTCTCCAGTAAGACATTAGAGAAGAGACAACTGAGAAAGAAAACCTCTTACTTGACAGTTCTGTTCCTGAGGGTACCAATTTAGGAGGACCATAGCCTCGAGGGATCACTCTCAAGGGTGGGAACTCTTAGATAACAAGTTTATGACTTTCTTCAGTAGTTTAGAAAGCGCAGTTCATTAGAATCTTGTAAAATTTCATCATTATCTCATTGTCCTTCATTCTGGTCTCCTCCAGAAAGTAGGACACATTATAGAAAAAGGGAGAAGTGATGTTAACAACACCACTGTTCTGTCTTGTCTGTTTCTTTCTCTAAAGAAGTCTCCTGACTTCATTTGTTAAGTGATCAGTTTACACTAGCAACAGTTGGCTGCTAGTCCAACTGAACTATAGTGTGTAACTTCCATCCATTTAGGTATCAAGTTTTGGATGTGAACACAACAAAAGATCTCTCCTGGATTGAACTGTATAGATTGTGCTTATGTTACCACAGTTTTGTTTATACATTTGATTATAATGTTTACATTAAAAACTCAGCTTAGTATAAAGGCTGCTTATTCCATGCCTTGATTATTTTCAACAATTAAGTTAAAAAATTTTTTTAAAGATTTTTATTTATTTATTAGAGAGAGAGAATGAGAGATAGAGAGCACAAGAGGGAAGAGGGTCAGAGGGAGAAGCAGACTCCTCGCCAAGCAGGGAGCCCGACGTGGGACTCGATCCCGGGACTCCAGGATCATGACCTGAGCCGAAGGCAGTCGCTTAACCAACTGAGCCACCCAGGCGCCCAAGTTAAAAATTTTTTTTAAAAAAATGGTGTTTTGGATGAAGGCTTAGTAAAGCTTAGGTTACACATTAGAATTCAAGAGCTGAACATACAGTTGTTGGCCGCATACTCCAAAAAGGTAGCAGGCTTGAAGGTCATATAATGTCACGGGAAGAACACTTGAATGACATGAGAAGTTTTAATTCCTAAGAAATTGTTGAAAGAGAAAGAAACTATTAGGGGGTTTTCGTTACTGGAGGAGGAGGCTAGAGTTGCTCTCAAAATTTTATCAGTGATGACTTTAGAAAACCAGCAAAAGGTCATTAGTAAAACAGTTGGCTGGATAATAGTCAACAAGGCTAATGCAGGATCAAAATATTCTGATTATATAATCTGTTCTGATGCAAACTCTCTATGGAAGTCTTACCAGGAAAATGGAAGATTCTAAAAGGGAATACTTAAAACAATTTTTTAGAAAGGCATCAAGTTCTCCATTTGTTATATACTGCAATACATAAGTTTCCAATGACCTATTTTAATGGAAGTTTTAGGATTTTTCCCTGTGCTTCTTGTGCCTTTTTATGACACTACCATTTTCTTGTTTGTGCTGTTAAGGCACCACTAATGCACCACAAAAATATTTTCAAATGCCAATAGAGAAAAAAAAAATGGAAGGAACAGCAAACATAGACTGCAAGGGATGACAGCAATATATGAAATAGACAAGTCAGTCGGTCACTCAGAGTACGACAGAAATTAGTGGACCAGAGGAGGCAAAGCATTGCCTTGCCAAACCATAAATTTGCAATGGTTTTTTTCATTTGGCAAAGGACATCCAGAATATGGAGACAATTGATCAAAAAGAATGCAACGTGGTATAGAAGTATTAAAATGTAAACACATTTCCAGTTTAAGATTAATGTTAGGGTGAGACTTGTAAATTGTGTGAATTGCTAAGTAGTTTACTTAGATTCACTTATCACAGTTCACATGGCTAAACAAGAAGAGGGGTGACTAATATCTGGAACAAAATGGTTCATGCTCGTCCGCCTAGAAAAGGCTTTTGTATCTGTGGTGGTTTTCAAACTTTAGTATGGGCACAAGTTGTTGGGATGCTTATCAAAATGTAGATTTCCAGGCCCCTTTCCCAGAGATTCTGATCTAGAAGTTCTACAGGAGGGTTTCTCAATCTTGGCACTATTAATATATTAAGAGATGATTTTCTTGCTGTGGGGACGCCCTGTGCCTTGCAGGTGGTTGAGCAGCATTCCAGGTCCACTAGATACCATAGCATCCTTCCCCTGGGCTTGTTTTCAGATGTTGCTAAATGTCCCCTGGGGCCACAAATCACTCTCCTCCTTTGGGAATCACTTGTTTGGGTGAAGCTTATGGACTGCATTTCTAATAAGAATATCCAGGTGGTTTTGGTCAGTGGACCACACTTGAGAAACACTGAACTAATGTGTTGAATTATGTCCCCTCCAAAATTAATATGTTAAGAGTTCTAACCTTCAATACCTCAAAATGTGATCCTATTTGGAAACAGTCATTGAGATTTAGTTAAGATGAGGTCATACTTGGTTAGAATGGGCCCCAAATCCAATATGACTGGCATCCTTATAAAAAGCAAAAATGTGGACCCAAGAGATGGGCACACAGGGAAAATGACATGCAAGTCAAAGAACTACCAGAAGCCAGGAGAAAGGGCTGGAACAGATTCTTCCCTAGCTCCCATGGCGGGAGCATGGCCCTACAGACACCTTGACCTAATACTTCTAGCCTCCAGAACTGTGAGACAATAAATTTCTGTTGTTTAAGCCACCCAGTTTGTGGTACTTTGTTAGGGAAGCTGTAGCAAACTAATATATAAAGAATAAAACACAAGTCAGAGTTTAGCACTGGAACATTTGAAGCAGGATCGGAGAGAAAAATGGAAAGATTACAGATGGGCACCAATTCCCGATTTACCTTTCTCAGTGCTTGAAATAAAACAGAAGTTGATAGTTTTTATTTTTATTAAGCACTCTCCACATATATCTTGTCTAAGTTAAATATTAAGAATATCATCTTATAATTTGTGACTTTACAAGGTTGAAATTGCCAATGTTCCATTTTCAAGTTTTCATCTGGATTATATAGCACTTGAATAGATAGGTTTGAGTCTGGAGTTGACTAGAAGACAAATGGAATTAATTAACTATGCCATTATCTATAGGAAAGCTAATATGTAAATGTGAAATTCCATACAAGGCAAAAATGCATTGACTGATCATGCTGTAGCTTTAAGAAAAGTGTTGACTGTTTCAGGTCACAAAGGCACTATTTAGAGTACAGCAAGAGGGACCATGAGTCCAGCAGGCCACACAGTCATGTGTCTCTCCAAAGTAGGCAATTCATACTCTCTCACTGAAAGAATGAAGCCCATGATATTAAAAAAAAACTTAAGAGGCATGTACTCTAATAGTTTCATCTGCAATTAGAGTGAACACTGCTGTCGGTTATTAATTATCAGAAGACAAAAACAAGAGCCCAGTGGCAAATGTCAGTCTTTTTCTCCTCAAGATAGAACAGTCATACTAATAGATATCTTAGTTCCTGTTTCCTCCCACAATTAAACAGGGGTGTAAAAACAAGCCTCTTTGCCTCAAGATTTTAGGAAGAAAAGTTGTAAAGCTTCTATTGCAGATGAAGGGCCCCAACATTCATCTTTTCCCGCTCCCATAAGCATAAATAGTTCATGATAAAGAATCGTAGGCTCCTAGAAATGTCTATAAACTAACTTGCGTGGTCAAATACAAACAAGGTTGGGCCTAGACCGCTTAAGTACCCTCCCCAAATCAGGATAAACGAACAAGACGTTAGCCTCGAACCCTCTGCCAAACTCTAAACAACTTTACCTCAGTAAATCCCCTCACCTTTAATCTAGGAAACTTTCCAGCATGCCCTTCAGTCACATGAAGTTGCCGTCAGAGCCCAATATACCTCATGTGTCCCCGGAACAGGTTTGCCTCTTGGGGGCAAGGTGGCAGGGTGGATAACTAAGTTTGGCATGTGGTCCAAGAGGCCCCAGAAGGTTAGGATAGGGACTGCTGATTCTCCAGGCTTTTTCCTTTTTCCCAAAGAGGGCAAGACCAGCAAAGAAAAGACTGTCTCCGAAAGGAGAGCCGCGCTCAGACAAAACACAAATCCGGGGGACCAAAAGCAGAAGTAAACAGGTTTTTATAGCAACACTAATAGAAGGCCTTCTCTGACCTCTCCAATGGTTTTTTCAGTTACTGAATACTTTCACCCCTTTCCCCAGCGTGCCTCTCTTCTCACTCACAACCCTCACACCCCTTCCCCGCACCCTTCAACAAAGGTGAGGGCCCACGGCCAACTGCAGACTCTAAGGTCCACGGCGGCCAGCTCCAGTCCAGGGCAGTTGCCTAGATGTAAATTTGACGTCGAGAAATCTAATCTCCCAAGTCTGATCTCCGCCTATTGTGCCTCTAGGGGGAAGCAAAACAGGTGAGGGCGGCTGGAGGAAACCAGTTCCGGCACAGTCCGAAAGGGCGAAGCGAGGTTGCGAGGCTAGGGAAGGAGACGACAACGCGATAAATAAAAAGAGGCGCTCCCTAAACACTGCCTCTCTCCCTGGGATCACCTTGCCTTGACCTAGTTGAGCCGAGCAGGAAGGAACCCAAGAGGGCGAAGGAGAGGCTTGGGCGAGCGATGGGCGGGGCCGCGAGCGGGAGCTTTCTCGTGCTCGCTTGTGATTCGCCGACGGATTCGGGCCGGAAGCTGCCAGAAGGCACTGGCGGCGGCGGCGGCGACAGCGGCGGCGCACGTGGTGACGTGCGAGGGGGTGCGGCGCGAACGGGCGGCGGCGGCGGCAGTGTCTCCGGGACGCGCGTGGAGGTCGGGAGCTCCGAGCTGCTCGGCACAGTTTCCCCGCCTGCTGCTTCGGCGCGGCAGTGCTAGCGAGCGAGCGAGTCCCCGCGAACCCTCGGTGGCCCGGCCCCCTCCTCGCAGCCTCCGCGGACTGACCACTCGTCTTCCCGCTCGACCGCTCCCCCCCTCCGCGGCCTCGAGGCGCTTTCTGTTGGGCCGATTCCCGCCCGCTTCCTCCTGCTCCCCATCGAAGCTCCAGACATGAGTTTTTCCATCTCTTCAGAGATGAACCAGGTAATACGCGCAGGACCTAGACGGTGGAGGAGGAAGAGGGCGCCCGGAATCCCAGCAGAGGGATGGCGCGGGCGGCTGGGGAGACCGTGCGAGGCGCGGAGCAGCGTCCTGGTCCCGGGGAAGGACGCTCCTGGCGCTGCCATGGTTGCCGGGTCGCGTTGGCGGCCGAGGCGGGTGCTGGCCGCCTCAGAGAGAGCTGGGGCGGAGGAAGTAGGGCGGCAGTTTTTGCCCGTGGGATCCTCGGGGGCCTGGGTCAGGGCGCCACGGGGCAGGGATGACTGACGGAAGGAGGACGCGGGAATCTCCTTTCCCGCTGTCACGAACCGACTCCTAGTGTCTGGGTCTAACCGAGGTCTGGACTCTCCTCCCTGGGACCTCCCAGGACCCGGCGCGTGTGGGCGGGGAGCCGGCCCCAGGCTGCATCGGTGCTTCGGGCCTGGGGTGGGGTGGCACCGCGTCCCGGATCGCCGTGGGCCGCGGGGTCCTTTGTTCCCGCTCCACGTTGCCCGCTTTTCTTGCCAAGCGCAGGGAGAAGGGGGCGGGAGGAGGGAGGGAGCAGCTGCCCTGACGTGTCGGCGCTGAATGACTGCGTGGCCGGCCAATCCCAGCCGGGGGTGTGCGGGCGCTGGGCGCCTTGCCTTCCAGCCTTGGGAGTGGGCGCCCTCCCGGCCGCGCGGGGAGGAAGTCCTGGGGCTACGGGGCTCTTCGGTCACTCTGGGGCGGTCGCCACTTTCCTTTTTACAAAAGAAATCGGCGGAGAGGTTTGCTCTTTTTCCATTCTTAAACGCATCTTGCAAAACGGTGTTTGGTTATAAGTTCTTGATGGTAGCAGAGTATCAGGCAATATCAGATTGAGAGTTGAAGGTAAGAAGATTTGGACCACAAATATTTTAGAAATAGATTGTTGCTCAATACATAGTAGACAGAGCTATTGTTTGAAACAGCTGACGTTTCAAAACTTATAACAACTAGAAATATGCCTCAAGAGCGCAGTTTTGTTTCCTAATGTCTGTTACCGGTGATGGAGGATTAGAATACCCTGGTATCAAACTGTTCTTTGAGGACTTTATGTGGTGATCTTCGGTCTAGTAATAAGTAACAACTTTGGAAGCCTAGTACTACTCTTTAACAGTTGAACAAGTACAGCATGGACTAAACTACCAGAATCCATATTTTCGTTTAATAATTCTAGCACTGGCAGTTGATTTAAGGATAACAAAATACTGAGGAATAGTTTTAGGTATAATCGTGCTGAAACTTCCATCTTAAAGATGCTGAGGAGAGCAGTTGTATATCTGGACATGAGGCAAACACTATTTAAAATTGGATTAACAATAGTATCATTTAATGCTAGCTGGCAGGCTACTTATCAAATGTCTATAATTTGGTAGTTGGTGGTAAAACCGGACTAGAACCACTGACCTAAAAGAGATCTAGAATGGTTTTCCTTTGAATTTTTCTAATACATGAAATCTCTATAGTTATAGATACTAATTATATCTTGATTTATCTTAGTCTGACCCCCCCCAAAAAAACCCAGAGGATCCCAGGTTTTGGTTTTAGTTTTAAATTGGTATCTTTTGGGCTACTTACTTTGGAGTGGGGGCTTTTTCTTGGTTGAGGTATATTTTAGATGGCAATTGAATGTAGTTTTGCAAATGTGGTTTTTTTATGTAAAATGTTTTCTCATTAGGGAAATGTCTTAATCACTGATATTAAGATAAAGTACTCCTGAAAATCATTTCATTGACTTTTCAGCAATATGATTTTATAGTCAAAAATCTCAATGAAGGAATTCTAAAAGGTCAGAGATCCTCCTATCTTCAGAGAGTGTAAATGGAAGAATTATGAACAAGGGCGTGATCTCTGGGTTTTTGTTAGAAGCACAGAAAATACATGCTTATCTTCACTTGTAAACTTGAATTACCACCTTGTGATTTCTAAACCTATCAGTATTTTCCTATCAGATCAGTATTCTATTTTTTTTTTTTTTTTTTTGTCAGATCAGTATTCTAACACTTCTGGTATCAACCTGAATACACCCAGCAGGTACCTCAGCATTATAATGTCCCAAAGCAAATTCCTCATTTCCTTCTTTGAGCATGCGGCAAACTCAAAATAACTGTTAAGCTTTTTGGAATTCTAATTTTGATACTGATTTTGATAATGATGCCACACATATCCAAGCTAAAATATAGGATAAGCAAGGGTATATAATATCTTAATGTTCCTGCTTCCATATTTTATCTATTCCTCCAGACCATCCCCCACAGTTCTGTTAGAGTGTTCTTGCTAATAATCGTTTTCTGCTCTCCAGCATTGTTTAAACCTTAACATTGATCTTTCTTACTTCCTCTCCCACTATTTACCATATGCATCCTGCAGACTATAATCCATTGAAACAAATAGCTGCAGTTTCTGGAATATGTATGCTGTCATACCCCTTTCCTCTTTTGAACTGTTTTCACTGCTTGATTTATCTGTCTTTCTGGTTGGTCTGTGAAGTGTTCAGGGCTGGGGAATGGAGTTAACTCCATTGGTATTATGAGCATCCCATTCCAAATTGTGCCTGCCATATGTTTGGTGCCATAAATGGGGACATAAGAATTTCAGAACAATGAGGATGGAGGAAGTGAATGAGTTTGGTGAGTTTTCAGATGGTAGTTTGAAAGGTGACATTGGGAATGTATAACTTCTGGTTTTACAAAGATTGACTTACTTTGTATAATTATAAAACCTGTCCTTTAAAAATAGAATTCATTGCTATTTTGTGAGTTGGCCGCCCTCAAAAGATTGCCTTGAAACTTAAATAATATTTGTCATTTGCCTTGAGGTTTTAAGGATGCTTTGAAAGTTTGATGATAACATTTTATCTTGCACTTACTGAAGGCCCGAGAAGAATTTGGAGGGGAGGCCATATTGTGCCTACCTTTTTTTACAACTCTTGGATAAGACCTGTTGAACTGTATTTCAGTTAAGCTAATCTTTTGGGGGCCTGTGGTAACATAACGTGTGAACTTCTGGGTGTTAGTAAAGCAGTTTAATTACTCATTTATGAGTCTTCTGTCTCCATTTTCTTGCACTGGCCATACTAAGGAACTGAAGTGTATTTACCAGAATATATTGTATTTGACCCCAGTTTTAATTTTTAAAGTGGATTAGTCAAATGTATATTTTAAATAGCAAAGAAATTTTTTTTTTTAGATTTTAATTCCTGTGTAGTTAACATACAGCGTTATATTAGTTTCAGGTGTACAATATCATGATTTGACAGTTCCATATATTACTCAGTGCTCATTAAGACAAGTGTACATTTAATCCCCTTCACCCAGTTCACTCGTTTCTCTACCCACCTCCCCTCTAGTAACCATCTCTTTGTTCTCTATAGTTAAGAGTCTGTTTTTTGGTTTGTCTATTTTTTCTTTTGTTCATTTGTTTCTTAAATTTCACATATGAGTGAAATGTGGTATTGGTCTTCCTCTGGTATATTCTGCTTAGCATTATACTCTCTAGATCCATCCATCTTGTTGCAAATGGCAGGATTTCATTCTTTTTTATGGCTGAGTAATATCCTGTGTATGTGTGTGTGTGTGTGTGTGTGTGTGTGTGTGTGTGTGTGTATGTGTATATGCGCCACATCTTCTTTATCCATTCATCTATGGGTGGATACTTGGGCTGCTTCCATAGTTTGACTCTTGTAAATAATGCTGCAATAAACATAGGGGTGCATATATCCCTTTGGATTAGTGTTTTCGTATTCTTTAAATACCAAAGAAAATTTTAAGTTTTATACTTTTGTATAACTCTAGGGTGTTGGGGCTTTTGGTTTGGCTTTTCAAGGAAAAAAAATTCTCCCCACATTTTTGTTCCACCAGTTACTGAGTTTTGAGTTTCACAGACCAAACTAGGATCTACAAATTTTTAGAATCATTTGAAACTCAATTTGCGCAATGCTTGCTTGAGTGAAAGTGACTGTGAACTTTCAAAGACATGGTTATGCAGGCAGGAGTTGATATAACCTCCTCCAACTTGGTGGTGGTGGGGGGGTGCTTTGAGAGTAGGGACCTACAGAATATGAGGACAGTAATTGAGTGAAGTAAGTTTGTTGCATTAACTTAAACGTCAAGTGGACTTGGGCTAGCTCTTAAAATCAGGTAGGGTTGTACTGATCATTGAAGAGATGAGGTTCATATTAAGACCTTGATGTACTAGAAAGTCTTCAAGTTCTAAATGTAGAAGAACTCATTTTATTGCAAAACTAATAATATTGTACAAAGTTGTATACCTAGAGTTGCTCCAAGTGATTTTAACCACCTCCCCCCCCCAAAAAAATTTAAGGTAGAACTTCCAATTTATCAAATATAAATGTCATTTTTATTTTTGGTTAGATCAAGACTAGTTTACAGAGAAACACTGAATAATGATTAAAATTGGTACAGTTTTTCAAAAAGCACATTTTAATTATATCAGTCTAATTTGCATGGAGGGATTCTCCCTCCCCCCTAACCCTTTTAAGAACAGCTTATGAAACCGAAGTGAGGAGTTACCAACTACGTCTGTGGATTGGCAACCCAAGTATATATCATATATACAAAGATTTTCTTAATTTGAACTGGGTCTTGGCTGAAAATGTCTGAAGGTTTTCTTACGATGGTGTGTTCTCTCTGTGTACAAAGAATTGTGTGGTATTTGGAAATCATTTGTTAGAACTTAATTTTTTTTTTTAAGATTTATTTATTTATTTGACAGAGAGAGACACGGCAAGAGAGGGAACACAAGCAGAGGGAGTGGGAGAGGGAGAAGCAGGCCCGCCGCCGAGCAGGGAGCCGGATTGGGGCTGTATCCCAGGACCCTGGGATCAGGACCTGAACGGAAGGCAGACACCAGACAACTGAGTCACCCAGGCGCCCCAGAACTGATTTCTTAAAGGCTGAACTAACTGGCCTAGATGGAACTCTAGAGCAGAGGAAATCAGTATTACATAATAGTATGATACAGTTTTGTTGCAGGGGTAAGCATTGACCACAGCCCCAACCTGAGTCACATTTATTCAGGAGGTCCTTGAAATAGAATAGAACTTAAGTTATAGAGAAACCAGTTAGGGCATTTGGGATCCAGCTCCATTACAGATTGTGCTTGTGTTGAACTTAACAGTGTGTTCAATTGGAGCTGGACCAGCCTTCAGTAGGTTCTGGGTAAAGTGATTATTCATTCACCTGAACATAACTGTTAGAATTCTGGGTTTGATTGATGTATAAGGTAAATCCAGGTAATTTTAAGATGTCCATTTTTTAAAGTATGTACATCTTTCAAATTATTTATTTAGTTCTTGTTTCCTGAATTATAATGACAGTGGTGTCATAGTTCAGGTGATTAAAAAATAAGTACCATCTGAATTTGACACTTGGAGTTGATGACACGTGAAAATGAAGGGGGAAATGGAGGTAGGAGGACTGAATATGATTACTTTAAGATATGGTCTGAACTAGAATTATTCCATTGGTAGTTTATTACTGTATATAAGTAAAAGGACCACACAAAGAACAGGCATCACTATTTTCCCTTTTTGTTTATTTAGTTCACTTCTTAGTACTCATCTTTATATTTAAGTTTCTACACTAGTTGTTTTGGTAGTGGGGAGATGGGATGGATACAAAGATGAACAAGACAGAGGCTCTGCCTTCCAGGGCCTTGAATCAAAGAAGATGAGGTCCACAGAAGCCCAGCTCAGCAGACCAGCTGGAAGATTACACATGGCTTTCAGAGAGTGTTCAGTATGTGGAAGATAGGGAGAAACTTCTCTCAACCGAGGGGATTTGGCAGGGGCTCTATGGAGGTAAGATTTCATCTGGCAGAGGTTGCATTAAGGGTATTCTAAGAAGAGAGAACTTGAACAAAGGTACAGAGGCTAGGAAGAGCAGACCACATTTTGGGGAACAGTGTGTCGGGTTTGACTATAACATTGTATACATGTCTGGGAATAATGCCCAAAGGTTGTTTGCTGGCTGGTGAAAACGGACAGATCATATGTTTGTTTGTTAGTTGTAACCTAATAGTAAAGAGTATTAGAGTTAACCAATATTTGTATTTGTTCTCTAATCTTGTGCTTGTATATCTCACTTAAATGATACACGTTATTAGCTCCTGTCTTCCAGGGAAAGTGTTTTTTTGTTTGTTTGTTTTAATCACCTGAATAGTTGTAGGTTAAATGAAAAATGTTTATGTATAATTGCATTTGTGTTATTTTCTGTACTTGTGTCATTGACAATAAGATAAAACAAGATAAAACTTTGATCTAATCTACTTAGATCAATGACAGTCTTTGATCAGTCTGAGTATCTAAAATTTGTCATTATTACAGATTATGATGCATGATTATCACAGAAGAAATTCGTGTCTATAGCTTTTAAGGACTTGATTACATCATTTCAAGCCTGATAGTTTTGGAATCACCATTAGAGCTTAAGACACCTCTGCCTTCACTTCAACCACCTGTCTTCATACCTTGAGGAAGTGCTGAGTTTTAACACTCCTTTGTCCTTGGATTATTTAAGACGTCCTAGAAATCCATTTCTCACCAGTTCAGTAGGTAAGTGAATATTCAGTGCCCAGTGCAACATTAAGACACATTGTTCTTCTGAAGACTGTGTCCAGTCTACTAACAGCCTTTCATAATTTTCTTAAAGGGGAAGTCAGTAATCATTTGTAGAAAAAAAAACATTTTTCTACTTTTTCTTTCTATAAACTATTTTGAATTTAAATAAATCAGCTCAAACTGAAATCTATTACTGCTTTTTAATGATAGATTTTGTATAGCCATTAGTCAATTGTTCACAAGTAAAGGTGAAATGGAGCTTTTTTTTAAAGAACATTAAGTTTCTAGCATGTATATATATATATATGGTATATCTAATATATACCATATTAGTCTTTAAGGTATAATAAAAATCCTCATTCACAAGTAAAATAACACCGCTTTCTTTCTGCCCTTTAGCCAAATTTATAAGGAAAAATGATTCCCAATGGATATTTAATGTTTGAAGACGAAAATTTTATTGAGTCTTCTGTTGCCAAATTAAATGCCCTGAGGAAAAGCGGCCAGTTCTGTGATGTTCGACTTCAGGTATTTAAAACTTAATTGGAAACCTACAGAACTGATATTTTGTTACTAAAAGCAGTAAGTTCTTAGATTTGTTCATTTTCTTTTTCATGATAGGCATTTCATGAAATAACTTTAAAAAACAATGATTTACTTATAAATATTAAAGAATCTGGTGTGGTAATTAGCTGTATATAGTCCACAGTACTTCTAATTTTAATTCCTCATAATTTCAGGTCTGTGGCCATGAGATGTTAGCACACAGAGCAGTCCTGGCTTGCTGCAGTCCCTATTTATTTGAAATCTTTAATAGTGATAGTGATCCTCATGGAATTTCTCATGTTAAATTTGATGATCTCAATCCAGAAGCTGTTGAAGTCTTACTGAATTATGCCTACACTGCTCAGTAAGTACTTTATAAATTGTATAATTAGGGGATGTCATCAGGAAATTCCAAGTCTAAATTTATTTCAATTAAGTATCTATGTTTTAAGGCCTCTGATCCTAAGTGATAAAGAACTTTTTTTTTAATAGGTTGAAAGCCGATAAAGAATTGGTAAAAGATGTTTATTCTGCGGCAAAAAAGCTGAAGATGGACCGAGTAAAGCAGGTAGAGTACCAGAAGTTAACATATATCAGCAGGACTATTACTAGCAAGTCTGTTTTTACATGGTTAGAATGCATAATTTGTCATAAGCCACTTTTTAGTTTCAAGAACTTGAAAATGGCCCCTTCTTCCCCTAGAGAACTGAATGTTATTTTAACCATTTATTAACCATTTAGCTATAGTTACATAGAAAGGTCATATTTCACTCAGATAATTTGAGCTAAACCCATGCTCTTCCAGTAGTCTTCTCGGCAAGGTAGCTGTATCAGTCACGACAGCAGGATGTAAAATAAAATACTCCTATTTTTCTCAGGAGTTAATCATATAACTTATATTCTCAGTTCATTTGTTCTTCATTCTGGAGTTCCTCTTTAAAAGGACTCCTAGAATTTAACGCCATTGAGAGCTGCTTAATAATTCATAGGATAAAAGGCATTTAATTTTCGGGGCACCTCGGTGGCTCAGTTGGTTAAGCGTCTGCCTTCGGCTCAGGTCATGATCCCAGGGTCCTGGGATCGAGCCCCGCATCAGGCTCCTTGCCCAGTGGGGAGCCTGCTTCTCCCTCTCCCTCTGCCACTCCCCACTGCTTGTGCGTTCACATGCTCGCTCTCTAATAAATAAAATCTTTAAAGCAACATTTAATTCTAATTTGGGCGTCAGTAAACTGTAAGCCAGCTGCCTGTTATAAAGTTTTATCAGAACACAGCTTTCATTTACATATGGTCTCTGGCTGCTTTCCACCTGTAGTGATGGAGTGGAGTAGTTGTGACAAAGTGTGGTCCAAAAGCCTAAAATACTATTTCGCCTTAAGAGGAAGTTTCCTGGCCCCTCCTATAATGTCCCGTCTCTGCGTCCTTCAATGATTTGTAGCACATATTCCTCAAGTTTGTACTGCAGGTTTTCCCTAATGTCATTGCTCTTTTTCCAAAATTATTTCCTACCTGTCTTGTCTTTTGCTCCAACCAAACTAAATCGTTCACAACATCTCTCTTCCCTGCTTCCTCTGTTCTGCATTCAGCATCATCTCTGTGTAGATCCCAGTTCAGATACTGCCTTCACGTTGAAGTCTTACCTAATTATTCTGGTTGGAAATACTTATTTGAACATTTCATATGCATTATCACAGCATTTCAGTTTGTTGCATCTTTCCTTAAACAACTTAGACATTTGAATGGCATCCTTCGATGTTTATTATTTGTATACATATGTTCTTCCCAATGTTAAAGTTGTTTGATTAAGGCAGTGATTTTTGATTCATCTTTATATCTTCACATAATGCTTACGCATTGAGTATTAAATATTCGTTAAATAAAATATATGTAAGTGTTGGTGCTTGTGTATTTCTTTTCCAAGGTTTGTGGTGATTATTTACTATCTAGAATGGATGTTACCAGCTGCATCTCTTACCGAAATTTTGCAAGTTGTATGGGAGACTCCCGTTTGTTGAATAAGGTTGATGCTTATATTCAGGAGCATTTGTTACAAATTTCAGAAGAGGAAGAGTTTCTTAAACTTCCACGGCTAAAGGTAAGGAGTAAAAATCTATTGAGAGATATATACTACTTAGTTCCAGGCACGGAATCGCTGTCCATGTTTCAAGCATGTAAGTAATGGTTGGGAAAAAGACAGTACATCGAAATGATACTGTTATTTTTAGCAGTGTAACAGTTTTCTGCCTACCCGTTTGTGTATTTTTTGGCTACTGATTTTCTTATTTCTTATAAATATTTAGAGTAAATATATGGAATGTGATTTGGGCATCTGTGACCGTTGTATTATGAAATTGAGCATTAAGCTGAGGATTAGAGGCTCAACACTGATCTGTGTGTCACTGTTTTTTTCCTAACTCTAGTTGGAGGTAATGCTTGAAGATAATGTTTGCTTGCCCAGCAATGGCAAATTGTATACAAAGGTAATCAACTGGGTGCAGCGTAGCATCTGGGAGAATGGAGACAGTCTGGAAGAGCTGATGGAAGAGGTTAGTTTTAAAGTAAATGGGATTCAACAATTCTTAACATTTATTTTGCTATAACATGAAGGATTCCCTCTCACTTTTATTTTATAACCATGACCCTAAAGAATTTAAATTTTGCTATAGGTACCCCTAAGCTGAGAAACAGGGGGGGTGTCCAGGTGAGCTGAATGAACCGTTCAGTTTGGTCTTCTGCTTTTCTTTTTTTATTTCTTCGCTTATTATGTGCTGTTAACTTCCTTTAAAGTAGCATGTAATTTGCTTTAGAAATGGGAGGTGGTACTGAAATTTTCTGTAGATTCTAAATTTTTCTTCACAGGTTTTTGCTTTAAATTTGAAAGTAGGTAAAAGCTTCTAATGGTTGTTCCTCCCCATTGATTTATCTCCCCATAGGTTTATTAACAAAACTAGGATACCCAAGACTGAAGAAACAAGAAGAAACCTCAAGTGTATTGACACGTAAAGAAGCAGCAGTCCTGCCCCAGTTCTCCTAAGAAAAATCCGCTGTGGGCAGAGAGCGATGATGATTTAATGGTGTTTACTCCTTTACAGGATTCTCTCTTTAAAGCTTTGTGTTTTTCAATGGTGTTGTTCATACATAATAGTCACTCACTTACCTTGGGCTACTTTTTAAAAATACACAAGAAAAACTGGATGGAGAAATGGTGGGAATTAAAACATATGCAGATGGAGCAGTAGAGTGACGCTGCATCTGTCATTCCACTTGAGCCTTTCACACTCACTGAAGGCTTACCAGATCTTTTAGGCCTTGAAACATACTGTTATCATGTTCTAGGAAGGCCAACAAGTGATCCCTAAGTTTTATATCGTTTCCCACTTGAAAATCAGGTGCATTAACCATGTGTTTGCATCTGCTAAGGGAGGTATCTCTACAGCTTGTTTGCGTTTTGCATTTGCTTATCTGTTTTTCTTGACATTACCTACAGGACAGAAATATGTTAATGCAAATCAGACCACTTCAAAGGTGTAAGCCATACTCCACATTTTATTGTAAATATGTATATTCTTTACCTATATATATTGTACTAGTGCTTTTTTTTCTTAATGCTATATAATAGAAGCTATGAGAAAATGAAGATTTCTTTCAAGCCAATCAAGCCAAGGACTCTTCCGGCCAGTATTAGAAGATTCTGTATTTGATTTTTGTTTTTTAAATTTTTACAACCATGACCTGTATTTTCTTTACTTCGGGATCCTGCCAGAGCAAGATGTCAAGAAGTTCAAGAAGCACACTGGAGGTTACCTTGAGGCGTTTGTGTGATCTGCATACTAGTGGAGTAGCCATGGAGACGGTAGCCACATGGGTGTTCTGTTGCTGTTTTGCAGGTTCAAACCTTGTACTACTCAGCTGATCACAAGCTGCTTGATGGGAACCTACTAGATGGACAGGCTGAGGTGTTTGGCAGTGATGATGACCACATTCAGTTTGTGCAGGTACACATTGCACATCTGAGGTAACCTCAGGTTAAAATGTGATTAGAGCATTTTATAGCATACTGAAATTTTCCTTTAATAAAGGAAAGTGGAAGAATTTCATTGGTATAACTGAACAGAAACATTTTGGGGACAAAACAAGCCTATCTTAACAGTTACTGCTGTTTTTGCCACATAAAAAGAAATGAATTCAACACATTTTAGATTTTTTTTTCTCAATTAAATAGGATTTACAGGTAGTAAGAAAGGACAATAAGATGAAGCAAAGTAGAAACTGATTTTTTTGGGTTAGATTACAAAAAAATAGTTTGCAACAGGAAGAGTGTTAGACTCTGTTTTTTATTATTATTTTTTTAATCTCAGGTATAAACTTTTTTAGGCTAGGGACAAATAATTTAGAGAAAAGTATACAAATCATAAGTGTCAAATAGTGAACCTACTAATTTAAACACTACTTGAGTCAAGAAGAGATTTCTACCATCCTGGAAGCCTTCCTTTGCCCCTTCCCAGTCACCTCCCTACACAATCCCCCAGGGGAAACCATTATTCTAACTTCTGAAACAATAGACTAGTTTGCCTGTGTTTTAAGTGGACATAAATGGTCATATAGTATGCATTCTTTTTGTTTGGCATTCAGCTGAACGTTGTATTTTGAGGGATAAACTATAGAGTAGGCTGAGTTAACCGAGTTTTAAGGGATGGTTTTCTTTAATAGAAAGTAAATGATAAACCTGATTGGTGAAATTCTCAGGTATTCTGTGGCAGTAGTGGCCAAATATCTTTACTTTCACAAAAAGTGTCAGGGTTTGAGTTAGTTGAGAATTTTGTTCATAGTTGTACATTTTGAACATTTAGAATATTTTTCCTCATAACTCTAAAGATGTTAACATTATTTTTTATTTTTTTTATTTTTTTTAAGATTTTATTTATTTGACAGAGAGAGACAGCGGTAGAGGGAACACAAGCAGGGGGAGTGGGAGAGGGAGAAGCAGGCTTCCCGCCGAGCAGGGAGCTCGACGCGGGGCTCGATCCCAGGATCCTGAGATCGTGACCTGAGCGGAAGGCAGACGCTTAACGCCCCAGGCGCCCCAGTGTTAACATTTTTTTTTAAAAGTTACTCTTTAAACAAGTAACAATACCTGTGCAAGGATGATAGGCTTAGAATGGCAGGTCACAAGATTGGGAAAATAGGGAAATGCCACCTGATGGGGGCTTACACTTGATCCTACAGGTAATAAGGAACTTCCAAAGATTTTTAGACCAGGGAGGAGAGTGCTATGAAGAGAGATATTTCACAAATTCAGTAATAGTGTAAAACTGGGGCAATAGTCCAACAATAGGGGGATTGGTTAAATTAACTGTATTTCTGTACAGCAAAAATCCACACATTAGTCATATTTAAGACAAGTGTTTATCAGATGGGCAGTCTCTAGGTCATGGGACTTCGACTGATCTGTGGTTTGTTTCCTTTTGTTTTTCTTATTCTAGTAAATGATTGCATTAAACCCTTCAATTTTTATGACCCAAGTACAGAAGGTAGATTAAAGTTTGAGACCAATTTACACAAAAAATGACGAGGACTTGATCCAAGGGCATGAGGAAGAGTGGACTCTAGACACTTATAGTTTCAAAGGTTGAGTGAGTTCTTAGTAATCATTTAGAATAAGAAAGTTAAGGAAAAGGAATTTGAGAAAATGGGATTCTGACATATGTGACTCATTAGAAGGTGGTTCCCTGGATAAAAATCATGAAGTAAAACAGGATGAGGGGACACATCAGGCTTGAGGAATAGGAAAAGAGTTTGAGAAGAAGCCATTAGAAAGGAAGGAAGAAATTAGAATCAAAATATGTTAAAAAGCTAGCTAACATCGGTAAAGGTTGAAGGAGGACAATAAATTGTTAATTGTGTCAAATCATTCTTCGGGAGGTCATGTAAAAGAAGGTTAGAGATAACCATCTCTTCTGCATTAGTTTTGGGAGGCCACTTCATAACCTTTAGTGGGTGTAAGTTCCAAAGAGTATTAAGGTCAAGAATCCCTTAGTGTGAGAAGTAATAGTGGTTGAAAAAGAAACAGCCACCAGAGATTACCCCCTGGCAAGCCAGAGGCAAAGAAAGTGGAGCCAGTTGGTGGCTGGGTGGGAGGAGTTGATACAGGAAAGTTTGAAGATAAAGGAGAGGAAAGGATGGTGTTTGAAAATGTTCCAGAAGGAGTATAAAGGAGTTAACCAGCACTTCTGTATGACTTGTTAAAAAAAAAACCCAAATAGTTTTCATTGTTACCATGCTTTTCTCTTTCACGTTGATTTTTCTTTTTCTCAATTATAGTCCATATGTTAGAACAGTTTTCTCACTGTGATAAAAGCTCTTAATGTAAGCATCATCAACTTGTGATACTTTGGATCCCTTCTTCCCACAGGTTGGGATGGCGTTTTATGTAACTTGTAATTTCTAGTAGCAGAGGACGCAAGTCTGTCATAGTATAAAAAGAGTGGTTTTATACTCAGAACTTCTAATCTTTCTTTTAGTTGTATTGCATTAGGCAATGCATATCTTCTCTGAGTATTGTTACCTATAAAATGGATAAAAGGGCAGTACTGCCCTTACTGGATTAAAAGAGATGATGTGAATGAAGTGCCTAATAATACCTAGGTATATGATAAATGTCTAAGTAGAATTTATGGTGACCATTGACATGGTGCATTCTCTGCCTCTTCTCAAAATAGGCTCCATATGCTGGAACCACGCTTGTTGAACGGCCCAGACCAAACTTTTCACAGCTTCAAGTAGCTACCAAAATCTTCTCCTCTGAGAGTTGTTACATGGATTTTTGTTTCCACAAGAAACAAATTTCTACTATAAATCTTTCCCACCCATGTGTCTCTGGCCCTGGGGACTGAAATAAGTGGATAAGCAGACTTGGTCAGGTACTCAGCGTGGCACCTGTTCATTTGGTAGTTCCTCTTAGGGTGTCTTTGCCTCCTCTAATTCCATATGATCATAGCCTTTAAAAGTGTCAAGGGCTAAAGTAATTGGAAGAAAACCATCAAAGGGAACTCATACACCAGAACATAATGCAATTCTCTTAACAGTCATTTGGAAAATTTGTAGCTTTGCCCATTTCTCCTTCTTTTAGTGGTCCTGTGTATTCTACTTTTGTGAATGTTTGGTTCTTTTAGTGTTACTGTTCCATTTCTGGTTACTATTTTTTGTGTTTTGATGTAGTTTGATTTGTCTAGAAAAGCACTCTATAATACCTATAAGATGGTCCTGAAGAAATATACCTTTCAGTGTTTCTTGTAACTGCCACTTTTGTCCTGAAAAATACTTCTCAGAGGGACTGGATTGGATAAATGTCTGCTCACTTTTTGCTGGCATTGTATGAAGGGTATCAGAGTACATATGATTTAATTACATTTGACCATTCCTTGGAGACAGTGGGTTAAATGTATTATTTCAGATAATTCACCCTTTTAAATTAATGAGCTCTTTTGGAAGATGATTCTATACTTAGTATAAAGAGTATGTGAGCTTATGTAGATTTGGGGGGGTTCCTTTTCCCCCCCCTCCATTGAGGTATCTGATATTTGATCTACAACATGTTTTTTTAATTGTTTAAATGGAGCTTTTCCTGACCAGGCTACTTATGTAGGTATAGTGGTTTCTTTACAAGTGGAGATGGAAGCATGCCAGTAATTTGTGTCAATTGGAAAGTTGGTTTTAAATTTAGGTATGCTATAAACGTCATACATAGGTGAAAGATACCGTTTTTTCAGTGTTGTGGAATAGCTCAGGAACAAAGGTACACCAGGTATGGTCTTTGGCTAGGTTTCTGTAGCTGCCTTTTGATTTTGCAGAAAAAGCCACCACGTGAGAATGGCCATAAGCCGATGATAAGTAGCAGTTCCACTGGATGTCTCTCTTCTCCAAATGCTACAGTACAAAGCCCTAAGCATGAGTGGAAAATCATTGCTTCGGAAAAGACTTCAAGTAAGTGCATTACATTTGTCAGATTGTCTTTTATTTTTAAAGAAGGAGTGTTGAGTGGAACCATTTAATAACTTGGAAAGTGACAGTTTGTGGAGAAAAAACTGAGAAACAACTAAATTGGAAAAGAGTAGCAGATCATTCCACTCTGGAATCTGGAGTCCAGTTCAGGATCACGCAGCAACCAAAAGTAATAATAATTGCATCTTAAACATAGAACTTTTGTGCTTACAGATAACACTTACTTGTGCCTGGCTGTGCTGGATGGTGTATTCTGTGTAATTTTCCTTCACGGGCGAAACAGCCCACAGAGCTCACCAACGAGTACTCCAAAACTAATTAAAAGTTTAAGCTTTGAGATGCAACCAGATGAGCTCATAGAAAAGCCCATGTCGCCCATGCAGTATGCACGATCTGGTCTGGGGACAGCAGAGATGAACGGCAAGCTCATAGCAGCAGGTGAGAACAGAAGGATGAGTGTTTTCTTACTGGAAACTTTCAACTGGCTGAGCCTCTTAAATGGACGTCTGTGCTTGCTAGTGACATGTGAACTTTGGAAGACAGGGTTCAATGTGCCTTCTTCCTTGGCATTCTACTTTACCACGTTCTAAAAAGACTAAGAAATAAAAAGTAAATACTATTGTGTTTCCTAACCTTTAAGTAAATGTTTGTTTCTAATTCTTAAACTATAACGTAGCTGAATATATTCTGTCCTTATTTTCAAGCCAAGACTAAGCAGTTTACTCATACTGATAATGTTGTTTGGCTACTGTAAGCAGTTAGTTAAAACATCAACTAATGGGGCCTTACTAAGTTTATGGATAAAAATTCCTTTTCTCGTGCAGACTACTTAAATCATTCTGGACCAGAAACCCTGGTCCAGTTTAATAATCTTAAATGTAAATCTTGATGGTTCTTTTACCAGGTGGCTATAACAGAGAGGAGTGTCTTCGAACAGTTGAATGCTATGATCCACATACAGATCACTGGTCCTTTCTTGCTCCCATGAGAACACCAAGGGCTCGATTTCAAATGGCTGTACTCATGGTAAGTGCATTATGTTGCAGGAAGAAGCAATCCATATTTAACTGTTTCTCATACTTCGGAATGGCAGAAATTCTAATCTCTCACTTTTGATATAGGGCCAACTCTATGTGGTAGGTGGATCAAATGGCCACTCAGATGACCTGAGTTGTGGAGAGATGTATGATCCAAGCATAGATGACTGGACTCCTGTTCCAGAATTGAGAACTAACCGTTGTAATGCAGGTAAAATTACTTTTCTTCTGGGATAATCAGTATTTAAGTATGACAATTAAATTATCAATATATAATCTTATTTTATGCTCACATAGGAGTATGCGCTCTGAATGGGAAATTATACATCGTTGGTGGCTCTGATCCATATGGTCAAAAAGGACTGAAAAATTGTGATGTATTTGATCCTGTAACAAAGTCGTGGACAAGCTGTGCTCCTCTTAACATTCGTGAGTTTTTTTGTGTCATGTTTTTTGCTTTGGGGGTGTGTGTGTGTGTTAACTTCTGAATCAGCAGTATATATAGTATACAACTTAAGAGTTTTGGGAGATAAAGTAATTTGGTTCGACTTGATTTTATAGGTAGACACCAGGCTGCAGTCTGTGAGCTTGGTGGTTATTTGTACATAATTGGAGGCGCAGAGTCTTGGAATTGCCTGAACACGGTAGAACGTTACAATCCTGAAAATAACACCTGGACTTTAATCGCTCCCATGAATGTGGCTAGACGAGGAGCTGGAGTAGCTGTTCTTGATGGTGAGTGTTGGGATTTGGAAAAGTGAGGAATGGGGAGTGATGAGTTTCTTCTGAAACTCCAAGAGAATGTCAGTGATACTTTATATATACTTGTATAATTAGAATTCAGAAGCAGCCATCTTTTCTGATGCAGTAGGGATTGATGGTTTGTCTTTTAGAAGTTTTTTCTAATAGAGACTCAGTACTTAATATATCAACACTAGTCTTTTGGTGAGTTCACTAAATGAAGGTCTAAGTCTTTTCCTTCCATAAACCATATGCAAAATGTATCATCTTGGAGTTTGTTCCTTTAGAGCAAGAATTCAAAGAATTTGATTTGCAAAAAGCAAAAATAAGTGCAGATCATCTAGATCTAGTCTTTTCTAATTATCTACTCCATACCTAATTGGAAGCAATACTTAAGACTATTTTAAAAAGTCTGTCCAAAACATTAAACTTGGTTTTATATAGACACAGCTTTCTTTTCACATCCATTTTACTGATTTACATGTTTAATTATGTAATTATAATAATGAGTTTAGTTAACATTGTCTTGGGAATAAAGCAGAATCTTAGTTAAGCTGTGGCTCAACTGCTGAAAGCACAGATGTGTAGACATTCCAGCAAGTAGCCTACTGGCCTGTAGCCTGCAGCACTCCCCGAGCCTTGTCAGTTCTTCTCTAAATATATAGATGCAGACAGGTTTAAGTGACAGATGAGAAAATAATGAATTTTTTTTTTTAAAGATTTTATTTATTTGACAGAGAGAGACACAGCGAGAAAGGGAACACAAGCAGGGGGAGTGAGAGAGGGAGAAGCAGGCTTCCCACTGAGCAGGGAGCCTGATGTGGGGCTCGATCCCAGGACCCTGGGACCACGACCTAAGCCGAAGGCAGATGCCTAACAACTTAGCCACCCAGGCGCCCCATGAATTTTTTTTTTTTAAGGTTTTATTTATTTGAGAGAGAGAGAATGAGAGATAGAGAGCACGAGAGGTAAGAGGGTCAGAGGGAGAAGCAGACTCCCCGCCGAGCAGGGAGCCCGATGCGGGACTCGATCCCGGGACTCCAGGATCATGACCTGAGCGGAAGGCAGTCGCTTAACCAACTGAGCCACTCAGGCGCCCCCCATGAATTTTTTTTTAATGCTAACCTTTTATCTGTTTGAAAATAACTTATTAACTGCTCTGCATATATATTTGAAAACAAGTGATAACTCCTGGTCTGTTTCCAAGAGTTTTTGTACCAAAATAATTTTATATAGTTGGAAAGCTCAAGAAAACATTCAGTTACCTGAAATCTGCTTTTCTTTAACTTCTTTTGAAGGACTAATACAAAATTTCCAGTGCACAGAACTACTCTGGTTTGCCACTAGTTAGCTGCATTTTTAGGTGAATTGTCCACCTTCTTTGTGCCTCATTTCATCTGTAAAATGGCAATAATAGTAGCTACCACAAAGAATTGTGGGAATTACACTTGAGTTAGATGCTACCCCTCTCCTTTCAAATTGCCTGAGTTCCAGGTATGAATGGGTTTTTATCAGTTTTATTCTATTTGTATCCATAGTTCCTAGAGAGCGCTTGCCACATTAGTGAGGCATTTAAGAGAGTATTTTCTGATAGAATGAGCAGGCATTTCTACTAAGAACCACTGATTTTACCAGAAAACAGATTAGTTTTTTTCTTATTCTCTCTAGCTTTACCTTGTTTCCTTTCTCTTTTAGGAAAATTGTTTGTAGGTGGGGGCTTCGATGGTTCTCATGCCATCAGTTGTGTGGAGATGTATGACCCAACTAGAAATGAATGGAAGATGATGCGAAACATGACTTCACCAAGGAGCAATGCTGGGATTGCAACTGTAGGGAACACCATTTATGCAGTGGGAGGATTTGATGGCAATGAATTTCTGAATACGGTGGAAGTCTATAACCTTGAGTCAAATGAGTGGAGCCCCTATACAAAGATTTTCCAGTTTTAACAAATTTAAGGCCCTTTCAAACTAACAGGCTTAGTGATGTAATTGTGTTTAGTAGAGGTACACTTGTGAATAAGGAGGGTGGGTGGGTATAGATGTTGCTAACAGCAACACAAAGCTTTTGCATATTGCATATTAAACATGCTGTACATACTTTTTGTGTTTATTGGGAAAGGAATGCAAAGATGAAGGTCTGTTTTGTGTATTTTTAGGACTACTTTGGTTATTTTACTTTTTGGAAGTTGATATTGTAAAAGAATAAACCAAGACTTGATCGGGCATGTCATTTCAAGAAGTCCCCTCTCCTCCACATTTGTTCTTGCCAATTTGCACATTGAATGACTCTTCCCTCAAACATGTATTATGGGGCAAGAGGGGGTAGGGTTTAAGATCTAGGCAGTTGGGTTTTTTAAGGGCCCTTTTTCAATAACTGGAACACTCTATACAAAAGAGACTTATTTAACTAGATAACAATGACTATTTTTGTTTTTATTAAAAAAACTGACATGCCTACCAAGATTTAATCTTTTATGATTGCCTTTTTATAACTTTTTATATTCTCAGCACAGTGCTTTACCTATTGAAGATATGGCAGATTCAAATTATGGAGCAGAGTGGCAGTCTTAAAAGGATGCGGAGTGAGGTGTTTTATACGCCCAGAATGCAAACTTCTAAGCTTTTGCCTCAGCTACTTTTTTTTTTTTTTTTTGAGAATGCAGTACCAATGTTTATTTGGAGTTGCTGAACAGTAACATAGCTATGATTTTTATTTGAAACAGTGATTTCAAATATTTTGACTTCCTGAGGGTATATTTTATATAGCAAGACACTTAATATATAACAGTAAAGAACAGTGAAGTACTTTATTTTCTAAATAATTCTTGTCTTTATTTATCATTAACAAAACAGTCCTAAATAGCGCCCTCAATTGTGAAAAAAAAAAAAATTAAACTGTATTGGGTTTATGAATGCAGCCTTTATCAGAACTATGTTTTTGTTCGGTTTTTCTCTTCATATGGATAAATACTGGTTGGGGTGACTTTATCAAATGTGTTGTGCTACACATATAACTTACGGTGCCAAATTAGCACATCCTAATGCTTGCTGCCAATGCAAACATATTAAAGGTACTTGCAGGAAATCCTTGCACCATGGAATTAATATCCAAGTGTTGTTTGTGTACTCATTCATGACTAAAAGCTTTGGGGACAATTTTTTCCCCCAGTAATAATATTTGTGGGAAAATAGTCACATAACATGTCTGAAATAAGAACTGATGGTAAGATTTTTTTCTCAGAGAAGACAAACACAGGAAGCTAAATGAGCCAACTAGGACAAGGTGACTACCAGTGGCTCACTTGGATCAGGAAGAAAATTGTTCCACTGGTACCTAGACACCTCCTCTCTCATTCCACGAAGAACCATCAAGAAAGCTCACATGGTGGCTATGTAGTTGCTGACTCTATTTATTGCTGGTTTGGTTATGGACTAAAACTAGGTTGGCAGATTTGAATTTGCCTAATAGGATGACTATTTTTTTTAAATGGATCCGTATATGTCTTATTTAGCCCAAGGAAATAAAATTTTAGTTGGGGATTCAGCAATAAAATATTTGAAATTACTTCTCAATTTCTAAGTAACCTAATTCCCAAGTAGCATTAAGCAAATAATAGGTGTGAATACTCTGGGTCAGAGTTTTCTGTATTATGGATGCCAAACAGGTAGTTTTGATGGTTAAAAGTATGTTTTTTAAGTATGTTTTGAATATAAGCAGCAGCCTCCCATAAAGGGAGAAAAAAAAAACAGTGCTCATTGACCAGTTGTTTATATTTATCTCCATCTAAAAGGTACACGTTTTTCTTGAGGGAAGGAGAAAATGTGGCATAGCCTCAACATAATTAAAAATGTTTTTACCACCAGTATGGGTTTGGGGTAGTTTAGAAATAACATTGGTAATAACCACCCTTGTGATCAATTGTAGTAATGCATAAAACATACAGATGCCTAAAACAGTAGCAAAACTATAAAATACCTGCTTGAATTAATAATTGGTTATACTCACACATGAATTTTCGTTTATTGTGACATTCAATGTAGGGTTTTGATTTTTGGCTTCTAGTATGTCATACATGCTTTCCCATTCAACATGTTTTAGAATTCCTTATATTTTAGGGGAAAAATCTGGATCTGGGAGTTTGATACAGTCCTAGGATCCTTGCTTATTACTCTAGGTGTGCACCCTATGATTTCTCCAGATCTTTGAATACTTAAAACTGAAGTAGGTAAGAGAAAGAGTCTCTGGAGGATATTTCTGCAACTTCAAAGTTGCCTTTGGAAGAATATGAGATCACAGAAAGTTTTGTCTCTGTTAGTCATTTATTTGTATCCTACTTGGTTCCAAAAAAGGATTTGAAGAGTCTATCATTGAATGACTGGATGAATTAACTGGGTGGGGAAAAAAAAAAAAAGAAAAACAAGGAAACACCAATGTATGTAATATAATGGTGGTTACCAGGGTGTTGGATAAGAGTGGTGGTGTTTAAGGGTACAGACTTGTAATGAGTAATAAATAAACCTGAGATCTAATGTGTGGTATGATGAATATAGATAATAATGTTACGCTATAATTATGTAATGTGATATCACTCCATCGCAGTCATGTTGCAATATATAAATGCATCACAGTAAGCTATACACCTTAAACTTAACAGTGTTACATGCCACATTTATTCATTTTTAAAAAAATCAAGAAATAGTGGAATCATATGTAGGTTAACAAGGAATTCTTTGAAGCACCAGTTTCTTTCATAGTAAAAACCAGAAGGTTCTCAGTTGTAAAATGATGCACTGAGCAACAAGTACGAGCACGAAGGCCAACAGAATATTGAAACTTTGCTATTAATAGCTCCATGCCTTACTGAGGGTTGAATAAGAGCGAGAAGCAAAAAGCTCAGTTACTGTGTATAGGGTTGATATCTTGTGGAAATTTAAGAACCCATAAAGGGTGTACATCTGAATACATTTGCTCAAAGTGAGCAAAGGGAGTAATTTTAGCCTGGGAAAAAGGCACACACAGTACCAAACCTGGATGAAGGAAAGAGAAATGAGGGAATGACACAAGATGAACTGAAATATACAGCGTTAGGAATAGGAGTCGCTGTATTAAAAGGTTGAAAGGCACCTACCAAATGTAACTAGTCCAGTAATTAGCAAGGCCAGCTATCCATTAAGGCTACTCCCAGATCAAAAGATCTCTAGATCTTAGAATTCTTAAAATTGAAGTAGGTACCTCCTGCATTAAGCCAAGTGTTTTGTCTCAAAGGTGGTACCATCTTTAAAGGTCCAGGCTTGAAAGAAAATGCCTGATAATTGGTACCCAGAACTCAACTAAAAAAAAAAAAAGTAAATGGGCAAAAGATTGGAACAAGACCCTTTACCAAAGAAAATTAATGGATTCCAATAAGCACATGAAAAGATGTTCACTATCCTAAATCATTAGGAAAATTTAAGATTACACACTTAACTAAATTCTGGTTGGGATGTAAGTCAACGAAACTCAAATTGCTGGAGAAATCACAAAATTGTAAGGTCACTTTGGAAAACTGGCAGTTTCTGACAAAATAACCTATGACACCATAATCACTTTCCTAGGTATTGATACAAGTGAAATGAAAACCTGTTAACACTGAAACCTGTATGTGAATATAGCAGCTTTATTCAGTTACCAAGTCAACTCAAATAGCCTTCCACCTGGTGAATGGTAAATTGGTGCATCCACACAGTGGAATACTACTTAGGAATAAAAAGGATGAAGTTTTGCAGAGCAATGGAATTCATACCTTGATCACACTGGTGATAATGTGATTGTGTTTTGACAAAACTCAAAACTACACCTAAAAACAGTTTTGTCCTTCTAGCTTAACCAAAAGGGTACCAAACCTTTAAAAAACTTTTTTTTTTTTTTTTTTTTTTTATTAGCACATAGGAGGAGGAGCAGAGGGAGAGGGAAAAGCAGGCTCGGTGCTGAGCATGTGCCCAACACGGGGCTCAATACCAGGACCCTGAAATCACAACCTGAGCTGAAACCAAGAGTCAGTCACTTAATTGAGCCACCCAGGTGCCCCCAAAGGGTATCAAACCTTTAAAGGAAAAGGCTCTAAAAGGGGGACTAGGACATACCCATATTTTACCTTGGTGGAAATCCCAGCAGGGAACCACTGATTCCCACTGGCCTTGCAAGTATTATATACTGAGCTAATGTAGTTTAGCCCATACCATCAGCCTACAGTAGAACTGCAAAAGCTAAGGAAAGATTAGAACTAAAGAACAGCATGCTGACATCAGTCTGTAGGTAGGGGCACTGAGCCACCTCACCTTACAGTTTCACAGCTGGTAACTGTTCAAGTTCATGGGGTTTTCACTGGAGTGGGTTTTACTGGTAAAACAGCCAAAGAACCATCAGCTGGGAGGCTGACTGGCCTGTCAGTTCAATCTAAATCAGAAAAGGGCTTTGCCTGTGGCATCACTGAGAGTGGAAGATGTATTTGATTCTTCAATAGGGATATTCCCTCTGAAGAAGTAGTAAATCCTGACTCATGGGATGAAAAAGGATGCTTGAAAAGTGTTCCAACAGATGGATGGGCTAGGGAGAGTTGTCAGAAAGTAGGAACAAAGTGATCGAGTGAAGGTAGATCAAGACACCATCTGAAGAAATCTGGGTCAACACTCATAGAGTGAAAAGATTTCTGTTCTCCCTCAAGGTGATGGTCAAAAGATAAAGGAAATGAGCTTCAAGTTTGTCTTTCAGGTGACAGGCAACACCACAACAGGAAAGTGAAATTCACCATCATCTGTGAGGTTCTAATCTGTGCAGTCCCAATTGCCTGCTACAGGGCCTAACAAAATCCTAGTAGGGCACAACACCCCAATTCTTAAACCAGCATTCCCTTGGCCCAGAATGCTGGAATTGCTGGGGTGGCTACACCCAAAGGATCCTCCCTAGTCCTCAGGAAGGAAGTGGATGATCTTTTGTGTAAAAGTAAATTGGAAAATGCTAGTGTAAAACGGTGCCAGAAACTTTGCTGGGATAATCCTCATGGATGCCCCTCATGACTCCTCACTAAGACAAGGCCAAGAGCATTATGTAGAGAGCCCTTCCCCTGTGTGACTTTCCTTATCTGTCCCTACTGGCATACATGCCAGAAGCCATGATGGCTTCTGCCCAAAATACAATAGGCATACATACTGAAGAATGGAGACTTTAGAACTCTTAAGTTCCTCTCCCAAGGATCTCTATCAAAACAAATGTGTGTTTTGCAAAGGTGGAGCTTATGAGCCTTGGGTCAACTGAGTTATCTCAATCCGGAGGAGGGATCCAGGAAAGAAAGAGGGAGGGGGAGGGAACCCCCAAGTCCTGCATTATACTATCGTATAATAGAAAAGTATAGCCTGGTGAGGGGTATTGAGGAGGGCACGTTCTGCATGGAGCACTGGGTGTTATGAACAAACAATGAATCATGGAACACTGCACCAAAAACTAATGATGTAATATATGGTGATTAACATAACAATAAAAAATTAAAAAAAAAAAAGAAAAGAATAGTATAAAAGTATAAAATTAAGATAGATTAAAAATCTTAAAAGATTACAATTAGAAAAAAAGCAACAAAGAAACCTGTCATTTTGGGGCACCTGGCTGGCTCAGTCGTTAAGCGTCTGCCTTCGGCTCAGGTCAGGATCCCAAGGTCCTGGGATCGAGCCCCGCATCCGGCTCCCTGCTCAGCAAGAAGCCTGTTTCTCCCTCTCCCACTCCCCCTGCTTGTGTTCCCTCTCTCGCTGTGTCTCTGTCAAATAAACAAAAAGATACATAGACTAAGGTAAAATATCTATATGCATATGTGAAAGTGTGCAAGAGTGAAATTTCCTAAAAATCACAACCTATATTAAAAAGATAAGAGGAAAGAGGAGAGGGAAGCACGAGCGGAACCAAAACCCAGTAACAACCACCAGAAGCAGCTGAGGGATAAAGACTGAAAAAACTTCGGGGTGGTGGGGGGGATGTTTTTTGCAGAAAGCAGAGATCCTCTGGAAGCTTCTCCCACGGGGCTCATATCCCTGATGTCATTGGAGCCCCAGGTAGAGGTGTGGCTTCCCTTGCAAACATACAGCTCAGGGGGCCCTGCACAGATTGACTCTGAGAATACTGGGTAGATTCTCTTTTATTGGAGAGAGTTGCTTTTATCATCATACCTTGTACACAGTTCAGAAACACAATTTGGAAGTAAAATGAAAAAGCAAAATCTTACTAAAAATAAAATTTATTGTTTTGTAAAAAATAAATTAACATTTATCATAGAATAGCAAATTAGATTTAATCTAATGTATTAACAAAAGCATAATATACTCTAGTAAACAAGGATTTCCAACTTATTTCCAACTAAATAAATCAATTAAACACTTGGTTTAGCTAGGGGCAAATATGAATCCCTGCCACCTAATCCCATAAATCCATGCTGCTTCACATGTAAGGGAAAAATCAGTATAGAGGTCGCCCCTGCTCTTCCCATTAGAAATGCACCGAACAGTGACAAACCCAGGGAAGAGAAGAAACTATATAGCAAGTAGGAGCTGAAGTCAAAATTCTACTTACATTACCTTAGGGGAAGTGGAAGGGATCTGTTTTAGTTCATCAGGTCGATAGGGAAGACAGTTTGATCATAAAACAGACCAGGGTAAGATTTCATTTGTGCAGCAGGGTGAGCATGGCCATGTCCTAATTCTTTCTTGAGGTTTGGAAGTGTCTCTGGTCACGGACCCATGCTTAGGGTTGAGAGAGATGCAAATGCTGTGCCCCCAGGCCATCCACAGATGCCAACGTGGCTCCTGGCCTAAGATGATTAAAAAGATGGCTCTCCTTTCTAGACAGACTGGCTCAGTGTCAGGAGTAGAGGTAGGGAGGTATTGTTAACTCCAGTGAGTTGAGTCCACAGTTTATCCCACAATGGATGCATTTGGCTTTTCAGAACCTCAATGAGATTTTCAGCAATAGGCAATCACCTTCTTGCACCTATTAAGACATTTTTTACAAGTCTCTTGGGTTTGACTCAAAAGGTTGAAGGCTACTCTTGTTGTTCTTGAAGACAAATGCAATTCCTTTTAAGTTATAGATCAGCATTTAGGTTCTATAGTTGAGCATGTCTTCACACCATCCCCTGTTTTGGGCCTCCAAATAGACAGATGCATTGCACTGCTGCATGGAATATTCCATCTCAACCAGTTGGCGGCATCCAATGGTTAACTTTTCCCTAGGGGATAAAGAAATGTTAAATCACTGCAAGACAGCTAGTCAGATAAATGAAAAAATCTTAACAGGATAACACTGGGATTTGAACACTGGGATTTGAAATACATTCTTTGATAGTTGAGAGTTGTAGTTTCTTAGCACAGACAAAACAACATGGGGAGACAAGCACTTAGTAGCACAGATTCTCAGACAGTCAACATGGAGAAGATCTAGGTGCAATTCCTAGAATTCAGGAGTTCCCATGGCAGACCTGCTGCAAACAAGCCAGGTTGGATGCTTAAAAAGTCCTTTGTATGGTCTCTGAAGGACTTCTCCCAGCAGGAGATGGGCTGATGTCACAGTGTTCTAATCCAAAGCATAAGCAATGCTGTAGCCTAGATCACAGGTTTTTGTCTTAACTAAAGAACAGGTAGCCTGGAGGATACTAACAGAATGCACCTCCTGACCGGAGCAGATAATGGAGAGGAGATGGCAAGTTGACAGAGCTTCAATTCTTAAAAAAGAACTGCTAAATTAACAAATGAATACTAGCTAATTACTCTGAGCCAGAGGTAGGGAAGCAGGGAGCGATGCCTATTATACGCCTTGCCTACTCAGAGTTTTACCTAAGCCTAAGCCTACCCTGTCTCTCAAAAGCTGACTTGGGCCTACAAACTGTGGGATCTGTAAGTCTTCAGAGCACCAACCCATTATATCTGGTGTCTGGAGTCCAAATCTCATGGAAGCCTATTTAAATCTACCGGGAGATGGTCTACATAAGCTCACGAAGAATAGCCAGTTGAAGCACCTGGCACATTAGGTGTTGGAAAAATGGCAGGTTTTTAAATGTAAATTACACTGTATTACTTCCTTGGCTTCTAAGGTGCTCTGGGCCATCTCTCCGGTGTTGGGGAGGACCACTGGTCACTTCTCTCCACTGATGCCCCCTTCAGAACTCAGGGATTAGGATGAGAGGTGGTAGTGACAGCAAAAGGAAATACACCATATTTTGAGCAGCCTCACTTCCTCAAGATGTGTGGTTTCTTTGACATTAATTAAAATCTGACTTGTGGTTTTGTGTTGCTCTAGTCCTGTTTCCTATATTTACAGTGCTTAAAATTAGTGTTCTGTTGCTGTCAATTCTTCCTAACTACTCAGAAAATGATTTTTGGAAGACCCTAAGAGATCCCCAAATAGGAGAGATGTTGTAAAACAAATAACCATTGTAGATTTTCTTCTTGTACCTAAAAGAATTTTAGAAAAACTGCAACAAATATTGTCATTAGTTTTCTCATAACTTATCTAACATAAGTTTTCTCAAAAACTTAAAAATGAAACAAAAAGGGCCCATTCCTGCTCTTGGTGATTTACTCCAGTGTGGGGGGAAAAAAAAAACAAAAAACAAACAACTCCTTTAGTAACTAGACTTGAATCTATTTCTGTGTCTTGTCTTCTTTCTTCCCCTCCCCTCAGAGTTAAGAGGTGATCTCTCTTTTCATCCAACTGGCGTCTTGTTTCTTCATCTGTGTGAGTCAGCATTCTCACAGGGGATTATCACCTCCAGATTCTCTCTCCTGCAGCAAGTTGTCATTGCTGACTGAGTAAAGTATCACGTGTTTTTCATCGCGTATGTTTGGTCTCTACTGTATTATGACAGGAATTCTTAAGTTCCTTATCGCCAGGGCTTATATGTAGAATGGCAGAATATTAGATGTGGGGGCACCTTAATCCCTCTGCACCATTTCTGGTGAGTCATATCATGTTGGCTTTCACCAAGTTGTGAGAGCAAACACAACTGTGAGAGGTAGCCCATTTCATATCTCTTAATTTCTAGAAAGTTCTTCCTTGGACCTAAAAAAAAAAATTTTCTGACATGAGTAGCCTAAATTTAAAACAAAAAAAGTCATTCTCTAATACTACAAATATTTTCTCTCTTACAGTGATCCTATTTCTCTTTTGCAAACTAAACAATCCCAACTCCTAATCTGTCCTTGAACAGAGCTCAAGACTAGAGGTTACTTCTAGTTCTGTAATTCTATGTTACTCATGAGATTTCTACAAAACTGCCAGTTTCTCTAAATTGTCCGTCCTATCATGGGTATCAAACTCACTTTGACCAAATCTCAGGTCAAAATAAACTGGAAATTTGATCAATTTAAAAATAATTTTAGTGGTTATTTGATTCTTTTTCATGGCTAATTTTGTCAAAATGGCATGGCAATAGTGACCTTAAGTGATCTAATGACAATATTTGATGCAGTTTTTCCAAAACTCTTTCTAGGTACAAGAAGAGAGTCTACAATGGATATTTGTTTTACAACTCTCTGAACTTTTCTATTTATTGGCAGTGTGTATCTGAGATGAAAGAAAAATGGAATACAATGTAATGCTAATATAAAAATAGTATATAATAGCTAACATCATATTCAATGGTAAAGACTAAAAGCTTTCCCCCTAAAATCGGGAACAAGACAAGGATGCCCACATATCACCACTTCTATTCAACACTGTACTGGAAATTTTAGCCAGAGCAATTAGGCACAAAAAACAAATAATAAGCATACAAATTATAAACAAAGGAGTAAAATTATCTCTATAGATCCTAAAGAATCCACAAAATACCTGTTAGAATAAACCTAATTCAATGAAGTTGCAAAATATAAGATCAACACACAAAAAAATCAATTGCATCTTTTTTTAAAGATTTATTTTACTGAGAGCAAGAGCAAGTAGGGGAGGGGGAGAGGGAGAGAGAGAGAAAATCTCAAGCAGACTCTGTGCTGAGTGCAGAGCCCCACGCAGGGCTCAATCTCAGGACCTTGAGATCATCACCTGAACCAAAACCAAGAATCAGATGCTTAACTGACTGAGCCACCCAGGCACCCCAACTGCATTTCTATACACTAGAAATGAACAATTAGAAAAGGAAATGAAGAAAACAATTCCATTTACAATAGCATGAAAAAATTAAAATACTTAGAAATAAGTTTAACTAAAGAGGCACAAGACTTGTACACTAAAAACCATAAAACACTGCCAAAAGAAATTGAAAGACCTAAATTAGTGGCATACCATGCTTAGGGACTGGAAGACAATAATACTCCCTAAAGCAATCTACACAGTCAATGAAATCCTTATCAAAGTCCCAATCTTTTTTTATAAAAACTGATCCTAATATTCACAAAGAATTGCAAGGAACCCCAAATAGTCAAATCTTGAAAAAGAAAAACAATGTTCAGAGGACTCAAACTTCCCAATTTTGGAAAACTCAAAAATACAAAGCAACTTTAATCAAAACAGTGGTACTGGCATACAGACAGACATACAGACCAATGGAACAAACAAAGTCCAGAAATAAATCTCACATACATGACCGACTGATTTTCAACAAGGGTGCCAAGATCACTCAATGGAAAAAAAAAAACAGTCTCTTCAACACTTAGTGCTAGGACAACTTGATATCCACAAGCAAATGAATGAAGTCAGACCCCTACCTCACCTCATATACAAAAATTAGCTCAAAAATGCATCAATGACCTAACTGTAAGAGCTAAAACTATAAAATTCTAAGAAAAAAACACTCATGAACTTAGCTTTGGTAGTGGAATCTTAGACATTATGCCAAAAGCCCAAGCAATACAAGAAAAAAACACATAAATTAGACTTCATCAAAATTAAAAACTCGTGTATGTCAAAGGATGCTATCAAAGAAGTGAAAAGAGAATGTACAGAAAGAAAATATTTGCAAATTATAAATCTGATGGGGCCTAACATATAACATGTCAAGCTGCCAGGTACCACGGTGGTTAGTAAGGCAATAACCGGGGTCCTGGGATCGAGCCCCCGCATTGGGTTCCCTGCTCACTGGGGAGACTGCTTCTCCCTCTCCCTCTGCCTGCCGCTCCCCCTGCTTGTGCTGTCTCTCTGTCTCTGTGTCAAATAAATAAATAAAACCTTAAAAAGAGAGAGAGAGACAAAAATTAAAGGTGCCAGTTCCCTCTTGCTCCATTTTTCCTTATAGAACGGCACAGAGTTAGGGCGAGATGATATGCAGTGCGGGGGACATCAACTCATTGCTGAGGATCCCTAAGCTAAGGCTCTTATCTCTTCATGGACCCAGGGGACTAAGCGGTGGGGGTTGTAGTTCATTCAGGCTGCTAGAACAAAATATTAAGACGGGGTGGCTTATAAACAACAGAAATTTATTTCTCCTACAGTTCTGGAGACTGGAAGCCCAAGATCAAGGCTCCATCATGGTCACATTCTGGTGAGCACCCTCTTTTATAAGCATTCTCCATTCATGACAGCTCTACCCTCATGACCTAATCACCTCCCAAAGGCCCCACCTTCTAAGACCATGGCATTGGGCAACAGGATTTCAACATATGAATTTGGGAGGGATACAAACATTCAGAAAATAGCAAAGGAAAAGAGCTAGGAGTAGAAAAGCATTGGGTCAGAGTGGAGAAAGATACCTCAGCCAAGGCCTCCAAAAAATTCTCAGCAGAAGTGCCCAAGAGGTGCCTCAGCCAGAGCCCCCAATAAGGAGGCCACCAAATGGAAGCCTGAGCTAGGAATGCGGATATGCACGTAAGCTCAGGGGTAGGGGGCCTAAGCATTGCCTGCAACCCCCTCCAGAAGAGAGCAACACATTGGCTGTGTGCCAAATCTGCTATGGGGAAGGCGGCTTTCCCCAGGGGAGCCTGCCAGACAAAGCCTTTAAACTGCCTAGGGTCAGGCCTGGAAGATCACACATAGGATTTTGGCGTGGAGCCAGATTCCTCATAAAGACTTCTTATAACTCAACAACAGCAAGAAAACAACCCACTGAAAAATGGGGAAAGGACTTATAGAGACATTTCTCCAAAGAAAGACAAAGAGCCAATAATAAGCACATGGAAAGGCGCTCCACATCATCAGTATTTAAGGAACTACAAATCAAAATCACAACGAGGTCACATTTCACACTCATTTGGCCAGCTGGCAACCAAAAAAAAAAAAAAAAGGAAAATAAATTTTGTCAAGCATCCAGAAAAACTGCAACCCTCATCTACTGCTGGTGGGGAGGCAAAATACTGCTGTGGAAAAAAGGCAGCAGCTCCTCAAAAAGTTAAACACAGAATTCCACTCTCAGGGATCTACCCCCCAAATGTGAAGGAATTGAAAGAATTCAAACAAATACTTGTAGACAAATAGCAACACTATTCATAAGAGCCCCAAAGTGGAAACAATCCTGATGTCCATCAACAGAGGAGCGGATAAACAAAACGTGGCCTGCGCGTACAACAGAGTTTCGCTCAGCCAGAAGCAGCAGCGAAATACACAGGCTACGAGGTAGATGAACCTCAAAACGTATGAGGCTAAGTCAAAGACACCAGATACAAAAGGTCATGTGTTGTATGATTCTATTTGTAAGAGACATTCAAATAGACAAGTCCACGAGAGGCTGCCAGGGTCTGGGGGAAGGGAGGAACACGGGATGACGGCTTGCTGGGCAAGGAACTTCCCTCTGGGGCGACAGGAATGTCTCAGGACAGGTGACCACTGCACAAGAGAGTGAACGCACTAAATGCAGTAACAAACCTAAAAGCTCTTGGCCAAGGCTTTTTTCTAAGGCTTCTTGGACAGACCAGGTCATTAATTTAATGCAGGGGTTCTCAAACCTGAACGTTTCCTGGAGGGACAGACAACACAAACGGCTGGGCTCCCCCCCCTCCAGAGTTTCTGATGCAGAAGGTCCAGGATGGAGCCGTCAAGTCTGCATTTCTTGCAAGTTCCCAGGTGATGCTGATACTCAGGTGCAGGAACCGCATGTAAGTGCACTACTACTCTACTGTAATCTAGAAGATACTACCATAGAGTTGATTCCTGGCATCAGAAAGCAGTCATTCCCAAAAGCACCTGCCACAAGGAAAAGCAAGCAGCTTCTGACTCACAGGCTGGGTTAGGTGGCATACTGTTTGCCTACGCCAGTTACTTTAAACACTGATGTCACAAACTAACCGGCATTTCATACAGGAAAAAATTACCTTTGAGGCTTGCCTCACCAACATGCTAGAGCACACAGCTTAGGAGCTCTCAAGGCAAACAAAGCGAATTACATACTGCAGCTAACTTATTTCTCATATATATAAAAGCTATCTATCACCCAGGATCCTTGTTTGGTCATCTACTTGATAGTCTTGTTAATTTACCATCCTGGATTTTCTAGGCCAGCTCCTCATCTGCTCAGGGTAAGCAGCAGCACAAGCATAAAAGCTCTGTGGAAGCCTCTACAAACTACAGAAGACAAAACACAAACTTATTTATAGATATAAACACCAAGGTTCTATCTGCTGGGTCATGGAATTCAACATTTGATCAAAGCTACTTGCAATCCGAAACCTTATTTCCTTGCTTCATCTGAACCTATGAGATAGTTTTCTGTTCTTGAGCTATTTAATTCGTTCTCTGTTGCAATAAATGTGGTGTTGGGCACATCAAAACAGTTTCCTCCTTCACAACAAACACTTTATAAATAAAAAAAAAAAAAACAGATTAGTAAATTCAGACGATGTGTGAGTAATCATCTTCCTCAGCATTCCCCCAAAGCGGTCAGCTGTCTGCAAGTTAATCATTTTTCTGTTTTCACCTCCATGTCCCAGGAAAACTCTGCCACCTTTCATCTGGTGCATCTGGCCCTATATTTAGTATGAGCCACAGAAACCAAAAGAACCTCTCTCTTTTGGCAGCTTATTTGAAAACCACGAGTCTTGGAGCACACCTGAGGCGAGTCTGAGAGCTATTGGTCACTATGGAGACAGCACATAATTTCAAAACACACAACAGAGTAACAAATCTAAAAGGTCTTCACCAAAAGCCTGCTAAGTAGCAATCGCCATTTTTCTGTGCATTCAAGATATTAGATACATTTCATTTCTCTTCAAAATCATCCTTTTGGGTGTAAGAGGGAGCTTATTAATTGACATCATAGGTCAAATCCCTGGCAAAATAAGTGACAAGAAAACAAAGAAGAAAAAACCAGGTACAATTACTTGAACTCTGAATATTCAACTTTGACCCCAGTACCACCCCCACAAAAAAAAAAAAAAACTCCCAACTATTCCAACAGTAAAGTGAAGTCAAAATAATTTTAGACATCTGATTGGAACAGTCCTGCAAGGGACTCTGCCCTCCAAGTTATCCACAGTGAGCTTTCTATACCTTCACAAATATGGCCAAGGTTGGAGTGTCTGGGTGGCTCGGTTGGTTAAGTGCCCAACTCAGAAATACTGGCCATGCTTTACAGACATTATATATTTTAAGTTTTAATTTTAATTCCAGTTAGTTAACATACAGTGTAATATTAATTTCAGATGAACAATTCAGTGATTCAACACTTCCATACATCACCCAGTGCTCATCACAAGTGCACTCCTTCATCCCCATCACATATTTAACCCATTCCCCCACCCACCTCCCCTCTGGTGACCATCAAGTTTGTTCTCTATAGTTAAGAGTCTGTCTCTTGATTTGTCTCTTTTTCCCTTTGCTCATTTGTTTCTTAAATCCACATGAGTGAAATCATACGTTATTTGTCTTTCTCTGACTTATTTCACTTAGCATTATACTCTCTAGCTCCATCCATGGCATTGCAAATGACAAGATTTCACTCTTTTTGATGCCTCAGTAATATATATATATATATATATATACATATCTTCTTTATCCATTCATCTGTTGATGGACACTGAGGCTGTTTCCATATCTTGGCTATTTTAAATAATGTTGCAATAAACATAGGGGTGGTGCATGTATCCCTCCTTTGAATTAGTGACCTTGTATTCTTTGGGTAAATACCCAGTAGTGCAATTACCGGATCATAGGGTAGTTCTATGAGAAATCTCCATACTGTTTTCCACAGTGGCCGCACCCAGTTTCCATTCCCACCAACAGTACACGTGGTTGCTTTTTCTCCCTATCCTCAACACCTGATTTTTTTCTTGTATTTTTGATTTTAGCCATTCTGACAGCTGTGAGGTGGTATCTCGTCATTTTGATTTGCATTTCCCTGAGTGATACTGAGCATCTTTTCATGTGTCTATTGGCCATCTGTATGTCTTCTTTGGAGAAATGTTTGTTCATGTCTTCTGCCCATCTTTTAATTGGATTATTTGTTTTTTGGGTATTAAGTTTTATAAGTTCTTTATATATTTTGGATATTAACACTTTATCAGATATGTCATTTGCAAATATCTTACCCTATTCAGTAGGCTTTCAGGTTTGTTGTTTCTTTTCCTGTCAGAATCTTATTTTGATGTAGTCCCAATAATTCATTTTTGCTTTTGTTTCCCTTGCCTCAGGAGACATATCTAGAAAACATTGCTAAGGCCAATGTCAGAGAAATTACTGCCTATGCTCTCTTCTAGGATTTTTATGATTTCCTGTCTCACATTTTGAGTTTATTTTTATGTATGGTGTAAGAAAGTGGTCCAGTTTTCCCAACACCATTTGTTGATGAGACTTTTTCCCATTGGACATTCTTTCCTGCTTTGTCAAAGAGTAATTGACCATATATTACTTCATTTCTGGGTTTTCTGTTCTGTTCCAGTGATTTCTGTGTCTGTTTCTGTCCCAGTACCATACTGCCTTGACGATTACAGCTTTTTGATATAACTTGAAGTCTGAAACTGTGATTTCTCCAGCTTTGCTTTTCTTTTTCAAGATGCTTTGTTATTCAGTCTTTTGTGGTTCCGTACAAATTTTGTTTGTTCTAGCTCTGTGAAAAATGCTGTTGGTATTTTGATAGGCATTGTATTAAATGTGTAGACTGCTTTGGGTAATACAGACATTTGAACAGTATTTGTTCTTCCAGTCCATGAGCATAGAATGTCTTTCCATTTCTTTCTGTCATCTTTAATTTCTTTCATCAGTGTTTTATAGTTTTCAGAGTCCAGGTCTTTCACCTCTTTGGTTAGGTTTATTCCTAGGTACCTTATGGTTTTGGGTGCAACCATAAATGGGATTGTTTTCTAAATGTCTCTTGCTGCTGCTTATTAGTGTACAGAAATGCAACAGATTTCTGTATATTGATTTTGTATCCTGTGACTATACTGAATTCATTTGTCAGTTCTAGCAGTTTTTTGGTAGATTCCTTAGGGTTTTCTATATATATAGTATCATGTCATCCACAAATAGTCAAAGTTTGACTTCTTCCTTGCCGATTTGGATGCCTTTTATTTCTTTTTGTCGTCTGACTGCTGTGGCTAGGACTTCCAATACTATGTTTAATAAAACTGTCTTTTTCCTGGGGTGCCTGGGTGGCTCAGTTGGTTAAGCAGCTGACTTCAGCTCAGGTAATGATCTTGGGGTCCTGGGATCGAGCTCTGCATCTGGCTCCCTGGGAACCTGCTTCTCCCTCCCCCTCTGCCTGCTCATCTTCCAGTGCGTGCTCTCTCCATCCCCCAAATAAATAAAATCTTTAAGAAAAAAAAAAGTGTCTTGTTCCCAACCTTAGGGGTAAAGCTCTCAGTTTCTCCCCCATTGAGGAGGATGTTAGCTGTGGGTTTTTCATAGCCTTTCTTATGTTGAGGTATGTTCCCTCTAAACCTACTTTGTTGAGGGTTTTTATCATGAATGAATGTTGTACTTTGTCAATTGCTTTTTCTGTGTCTGTTGAAATAATCATATGGTTCTTATCCTTTCTCTTATTGATGTGATGTAGTAAAAGTTGATTTGCGAATATTGAACCACTCTCACAACCCAGGAATAAATCCATGATCGTGGTGAATGATTTTTTTTAATGTATTGTTTAGTTTGACAGATGTTATTTTATTTATTTATATATTTATTTATGGGAGGGTGAGAGGGAGTGGGGGAGGGGGTGCAGTGGAGGGGTGGGGAGCAGAGGGAGAGAGAGAATCTTAAGCAGGCTCCACGCCCAGTGCAGAGCCCAACGTGGGACTTGATCTCATGACCCTGAGATCATGACTTGAGCAGAAATCAAGAGCTGGATGCTTAACTGACCGAGCCACCCAGGCGCCCCAACAGATGTTATATTTTTGACACAAATCTCATCTACACAAACCTTTAAATGTGGCCTATCTGTAAAGATCTATAAGAAGAGTGTAACTGATTGACAGGCTGAAGATTAAGGTGAAAAAATCATTTTTGCCCCCAGCCACTACAGACTACGCATGCCCAATGGTTTTAGATTTTCCTGGAAAACTTAATCTAATGAGTAAATGAGCTTTCATAGCTGTACTTAGTAACATTTGTGCATAATTATCAATCCTTGTGTCTTGATATCAAATAAAGTTATCAATCTAGAGTTTAAGAGAAGCACCTTGTTAACACTCGCTGTACCTGCTCAAAATTTTAGAGCAACGCAGATTGGTATGCAAGTTAAAACTCGCAGCTGAGCTGTGGATCCGTGACAGCAGTGGCAACTCACACAGAGTGAAAGTACGGTCAGTCCTGCTACAGCATGAACTTGTTCCAACACCACTGATCCATTAAAGAACAACCAGAGCATGGTGCAAATTTCACATTTTCATATATGTAATTTCGGAGGAACAGAGAAAACTACCCAGCTGAAGCAAGCTACTTAGCTTGCTGAAACACACATATGCACACACTATAAACATGTACCAGAACCTCATTCACATCGGGTGTTGAAACTTTACATTCAGTTTCAGATAACCTTCCTTCCACCAAATCCCAGTGACCCACAAGCTGCAAGCCTTCCAAGAACCACTTCCACTTAGGCTCTATTTCAACAGAAAGGGTCAGATTTCTCATCACGTTGATATATTTCTTAACCATTTAACATGTGTAAACTGGTGCCATTTTGATTAGGTTCCTATCTTCTTTTTTAATGTATCTAAGTATTTTTTTAAGATTTTATTTATTCATTTGAGACACAGAGATACAGAGAGAGAGCGAGCGAGCATGAGCAGGGGGAGAGGCAGAGGGAAAGGGAGAAGCAGGCTCCCTGCTGAGCCAGGAGCCTGATGTGGGGTTCGATCCCAGGACTGTGGGATCATGACCTGAGCTGAAGGCAGATGCTTAACCAACTGAGCCACCCAGGTGCCCCTGTATCTCTTATTAAGTTTTTGAGTGATGTGCCTCAGACCCATTTTTCCCAAGAGCCTTTTTCTGGCATGATTTGGCATAGCACGAGGTGATATTTAGGAATGAATAGGTCATGTCACAGTATGTAGGACTGGCTGTAAACCAACTACTGCTCCATGCCACAACATGGGTATATCTGGACACTGAGTCAAAAAAGAATGGCGGGAAGGGGGGATATGAGACTGGAGGGCAACAATGACAGCGTTAAGTGGGTTTTTGTTCCTCATGAATTTGTTTGCCTGGGCTCAGGACTGGAGGGCTTCACACAGAGACCCTGTATATTAAAGAATCCGATTTATACTGCTTCTCCTTTCTTGTTACATATGAATGCTATACACTAAATTATTTTTTAAAAGAATATATATGATACCATTGAGTACAAAAGCAGGTGAAATTAATCAACATATTTTTATTGGTACATACACCCATAAAGATGAAAATTATAAACACAAAATCTCTACGGAGAGGCTGCAAGGGCGGGTATGCACAGGGATGGGTAAAGGTCTATTTTGTCAGCTGAATGATAGGCATGAGTATTCTTTGTACTAGTTTGTCTTCAAAACATGGTCTGGGGAAAATAAGTCTTTCAAAGGGTCTATGAGGTCAAAGAGGTCAAAGCTATTTTCAATAATAAGACTAAGACATGATTTGCCTTTTGCATTCTCATTCTTGCCAGAACGAGCAACAGTTTTCCAGTGATACATGACATGTGATTATCAAAACAGACTAAATTCAAAAGCAGTTATCAGAACCCATCTGTCTTCCATGAAGCCAGACATTAAGAGATTTGCAAAAATGTAGACTTTCACTCTTTTTGTTTGGGAAAAATTATTGTCATAATTATATGTTCCTTATCTTAACATGTAATTAGTTATTATTTTGAAAGGAGTATTTTAAAATTTTTCAATTCTAATTTCTAATATAGCAAATATAGATAGATACAACCTACACAAACAAAAGGTCTTTAGGGTCCTCAACAATTTTGTAAAGTATAAAGGAGTCTTGAGGACAAAAAAATTGAGAACCACTTTAAACCTTATACTTGGGTTTATACACGTGTGTGTGCGTACACACACACAGAACTCTTTTGGTATGTATGAACTATTTCATATTAATAAAGATAAAAAAAAATCATAGTGTAGTGCAGACATAAAACGAATCCTTCTCCGGCACTCCAAGTGGTGCTGTATGTGGTAAGAGCTTATGACAACGGCATTATCTATACTACAGATGGGACTTACCGATACTCAGACTGTGAAACACAATCATAAAGTTCCTGGGCAGTGAACTGGACATTTCTATTTACCTGAAAAGAACCAAGATGTAGTTAATAAAAATACATATGAAGTCAAAAGAGCAGTAAGAGCACAAGTAGAGTGACCCATATTCTGAGGGAAGAGAATGTCAAGTTTCTAGTGTTTGCATAAAAAGAACAATCACAAGTTCAGTGATCACAACACATAAAAAGATCACAATCAGTGCTCACAATGTTCTACACAACACTGAACTGTGTGTAAAAATACTAGTCCTATTGTTACAACTTCATCCGTTCATAGAACCAGAAGAAGTAATCAAGGGTTCTGGGGTTAGTGGGAATCTCAACGAAGCAGATAATCACTTTGTAGATCAAGTGGAAAGAAAAAAATGTGTACTCCAGGCAACACTAAATTTTACTCCTACTGGCTCTTATCAATAGATTCAAGCTTCAATTAGCTTAGAGTTTTAGAAGATTTCTAAAGCACATATTCAATATTTTTCTAAAAAAAGCAAACGTTAAAAGGTTAAAATAACTCTATATTTAAAGGATTGGAGTAGAGTTGGGGTCATATAGATAGACCCTTTTTTTTTTTTTAAGATTTTTTTATTTATTTTTTTAACAGAGAGACAGAGAGAGAGCACAAGCAGGCGGAGTGGCAGGCAGAAGGAGAGGGAGAAGCAGGCTCCCCGCCTAGCAGGGAGCCAGATGTGGGGCTCGATCCCAGGACCCTGGGATCACGACCTGAGCCGAAGGCAGACGCTTAACCACCGAGCTGCCCAGGCAGCCCTAGGGAGGCCATTTTAAAAGCAGAAGCAGCCATATCTTGTTTATATTCTGAACATTAGAAATAATTCAAGCTGAAAGAAAAAATTAAGCATTCAACTTTAACAACATTTGAATACTACAGCTGACCATTGCAAAAACTAGTACTGAAGAATTTTCACTTTCATTTAAATAATAAGTTTATAAAAAAAGTTTGACTTACAGACATTTTCTAAAGAATTGTCTTTTTCAAACTGTCAAGGTCTAAATATTTTAACTAATATGTGTAAGTTCATAATATAATTCAGAGATATAATTTATACTACTATAAATATAAAAGTCCTTGATCATACAAAGACTCATCATGGCACACATGTGGAAGACACAGTGATGGAATCCTGTATTTCTTGAGGCTTCCTATTGATTTAGGCTATATTGTACTTATGTGCAGGGAAAAATCTGGATATTAATAAATTCTTATCAGATAACAAACAGTGCCTAAATTTTCAGAAATTCTAATTAGTGATGGAAAACTAAATGAGACTATCTTCTGTTCAATTTACTTAAAAACATATTTAAATAGTTGGTATACATTTTTTGGTGAGGAAATTATATTGTGTAGAAAATGTTTCATTCACTAAAGGTTAAAAATACAGTTTTTATTTTTTTTAAGGATTATTTATTTAGAGAGAGAGAGGGGGAGAGCACACATGCCTGTGCAAGCAGGAAGAAAGGGCAGAGGGAGAGGGAGAGAGAGAATCCTAAGCAGACTCCATACTGAGTGTGAAGCCCAATGCAGGGCTTGATCTCATGACCCCAAGATCATGACCCGAGCCAAAAGCAAGAGCTGGATGTACATTCAACCAACTGAGCCACCCAGGTGCCCCCACAGTTTTTATTTTTTATTATTTTTTTTAAATATTTTATTTTTATTTGTCAGAGAGAGCACACAAAGCAGGGGGAGCAGCAGGCAGAGGGAGATGCGGGACTCGAGCCCAGGACCCTGGGATCATGACCTGAATTAAAGGCAGATGCTTAACCAACTAAGCCACCCAGGCATCCCATCCCCCCATAGCTTGTAACTACAATAGTTTAAATCTATATAATCCTAAATTTTTGCTTACAATTAGGATTATATGTTTACGCTATTTAATTATATATAATATTTAATATATTTAATGACTGTGTAAATTGGTATATAATTATAATTAATTTTTAGGTACTTTATAATTTTTATTAAAAGATCTTCTAAAAATGTTTAAGATGTACATTTACAGTTAGACTGTTAACCAGTCCAATTCCTTTTTCTTTACGTGTTCTACTTTCATGTCAACAAGACTCTGATATTTTCACTATTATTGTCCCAATATGCCAGGACCTATAATGTATGCAAACTTAAGGCCGGCAAATGTCAACAACCTTGCAGATGTTTGATCAAAGGATGAGGGAAATACCTGTTCTCTATCAACTGTTGAGAAAAATCAGCTAAAGAAGTGGTTTTGAACCTGATGTGAATAAAAAATATGAATACAAAATCCTTAAGCCTTTAGGTTTTTAGAAGACAAAAGTATCTAGATGTAACTTTAGTTTCAAAAGCAATCACCAGGGGCGCCTGGGTGGCTCAGTACGTTAAGCGGCTGCCTTCGGCTCAGGTCATGATCCTGGGGTCTTGGGATTGAGTCCCACATCTAGCTCCCTGCTCAGCGGAGAGCCTGTTTCTCCCTCTCCATCTGCCTGCCACTCTGCCTATTTGTGCTCTCTCTCTCTCTCTCTGTCAAATAAATAAAAAAAATCTTTAAAAATAAATAAATGAATAAAAGCAATCACCACATACATTTAGATACTTATCCAGACCACAGTTGAGGTATAAGGGTGGTGTGGCTCCAGGTCACAGATGACTTAAAAAGTAGGCAGCTAATTTACTACTAATAAAGAAAAACTGCAGTACAAATTCATGACATATATCACAGGTTCTAGCCTGAAGTATCTCTTTTCATCATATTCATCAATTTTGATACATTTTTAATTACTCATATTAGGACATTTTGAATTACACCGTTAAATATCATTTCTCGCTCAAGTGCACAATTTTAACTCCCAAGGGAAAAAGAGCTACAAAGATGCCTTTGTCAGTAAATGGAGGTATGACTATAGAGTCGACTGTGGAATTGGTGTCCTCAATTCTTTGTTGTAGTGTTTATAATGGATGCCAAGTACTAGAAATGGCTATACTATTTTGAATTCTTAAAAATTCAAGAACAAAAGGCTAAGGTTAAGTATTAAAATAGCTAAACATCTTAAAAGATTTAGATGGTCTCAAATGTGATGTTTATGATGTGAGAAATACCTCGAATGTAGTCACTGGTGTGGCGGGGAAAGTGCTGCTGAGAGAAAGGATTTTAAAAATCTGGGAATCAGATCCATATCATCTTATACATAATGAGTTTGGCATTTTCTCCCAATACTCTCAGCAATAGGAAGTGCTAAACTCAAAAAAGACCTATGTCCCAGACTTTTCCAGGATATGTGATCTTAAAGTTGCCCTATTGTTTCCACAAATAAACTTTTATTGTTAGAATCAATGACTCCATTTGAAATTTAAAAAGTATGATGAAATAATTATACAAATCACCCCCAAGGAAGAAATCCTCTTAATAAGCACATCAGTATTAAGTCTGATTTTCCAAAAGCATACATAAACACTACTCCTTCCACAAAACAGGTAACGCTATTGAACCTTTAACTCTGTGTCTGGTACTGTTTGGAACACTTCATATACATGAAGCTATTTAGTCTTTAAAGAATATCTAGGGGGCGGAGCAAGATGGTGGAGGAGTAGGAGACCTAGATTTCCTCTGGTCTCAGGAATTCAGCTGAATAGGGATCAAACCATTCTGAACACCTACGAACTCAACAGGAGATCGAAGAGGAGAGTAGCAACAACTCTCTGAACAGAGAAGCGACCACTTACTGGAAGGTAGGATGTGCGGAGAAATGAATCCGAGGCGATATTCGGGAGAACAGATGACGGGGGAGGGGGCCTCCGTCGGCCGCTTCTGGCAAGTGATAGAGCCGCAGAGCACAAAATCGGAACTTTTAGAAGTTGGCTCCGCTGAGGGACGTCGCTGCAGTGGCTAAGCGGGGGGTGGAATCCTCCCGGGACAATGTGGTCTCAGGACCCCCGAGGTCACAGAAAGACCAGGGGTGCCTGAGTGCAACAGAGCTCCCAGGTATCGGAGCGGGGAAGCCGGCTGCAGAGATGGAGCCGAGGCATGTCATGGGCTCTCAGCTCGGGGTTGCCATAAACTGTGATCCGCAGCCCTCTCGGGCCACTGCTCCTCCAACAGGGACCCAACAAGCGGCAGAGCCGGGGAGACTCCCCTTTCTCCCCCGGGGAGGAGCTGTGCGGGAATGCACTGCAGGGATCTGCTGGGTTTGGAGACTCCACACGGGGTCGGGTGCCAGAGATACAAACGCTCAGTCACAGGCCCGGTGAGCACAGAGTGCGGCCGGAGACCAGGGAGACGGGAGTGACTGACTGCTTTTCTCTGGGGGTGCACTGAGGAGCGGGGCCCCGAGTTCTCAGCTCCTCCGGGTGGAGATTGGGAGGCCACCATGTTCACCCTGGTCCTCCAAAGCTGTACCGAGAGCTTGCTGGGAACAAAAGCTCCTGAGAGCAAACCCGAGCAGCTTGCTTAGCCCAGACCAACAAGGGAGGGGCAATTCAGCCTCCGGCAAAGACATTTGGAAACCACAGCAACAGGCCCCTCACCCAGAAGATCAGCACGAACAGCCAGCAAGCCAAGACCAAGTTTACCGATCAAGGAGAACGGGAGAACTCCAGCGCTAGGGGAATACTGCACACAGAATTCATGGCTTTTTTTTACCATGATTCATTAGTTCATCAAAGTTAATTTTTTTAACTGTTTTTTTTTTAATTTTTCTTTTTCCTTTTCAACCAACATCTTATCAATCCCTTTTTTAAAAAAAAACATTTTTTATTTTTCATTTTTAGAGTCATATTTTATCCCTTCATAGTAGTTACCCTTATTTTTGGCATATATATATAAGTTGTTCTCTCTTTAAAATTTTGAGATACAGTTTCTTCTAACAGATCAAAATGTACCCTAAATCACTAGTGTATGGCTTTGTTCTAGTCTCCTGCCTGATCACATTCTCTCCCTTTTTTTTTTTAATCTTCTTTCTTTTTTCAAACAACTTATCTTATCAATTCCTTTTATAAAATCTTTCATAATTTTCATCTTTACAGTCATCTTCCATCCCTTGTTTAGTACATATTTGTCTTTCTTCCTTTAAAATTTTAGGAGGCACTTTTTTCTAACAGACCAAAATACGCCCAAAATCTAGTGTGTGGCACTGATCTATGCACTAGCCTGATCATATTTGATCATATTCTGCTTTTTTTGTATTGTTCTGTTTTTGTTTTTATCTTTTTTTTTTCTCCTTCTTTTTTCTTTCTTTCCCTTTCTTTTCCCCTGGTTTCAGGTCTTTTCTGATTTGTATACAGTATATTTGCTGGGGACATTGTTAACCTGTTAGCATTTTGTTCTCTCATTCATCTATTCTCCTCTGGACAAAATGACAAGATGAAAAAAATCACCTCAGCAAAAAGACCAAGAGGTAGTACCGTCAGCCAGGGACCTACTCAATACGGACATCAGTACGATGTCGGACCTAGAGCTCAGAATCATGACTTTAAAGATACTAGCTGGGCTTGAAAAAAGCGTGGAAGTTATTAGAGAAACCCTTTCTGGAGAAATAAAAGAACTAAAATCTAACCAAGTCAAAATCAAAAAGGTTATTGATGAGGTGCAATCAAAAATGGGGGCACTAACTGCTAGGATAAATGAGGCAGAAGAGAGAATCAGTGATATAGAAGACCAAATGATGGAAAATAAAGAGGCTGAGAAAAAGAGAGATAAACTACAGGATCACGAGGGCAGAATTCGAGAGATAAGGGATACGATAAGATGAAACAACATTAGAATAATTGGGATCCCAGAAGAAGAAGAAAGAGAGAGAGGGGCAGAAGGTATATTGGAGCAAATAATAGCAGAGAACTTCCCTAATGTGAGGAAGGAAACAGGCATCAAAATCCAGGAGGCACAGAGAACCCCTCTCAAAATCAATAAAAATAGGTCAACACCCCGACATCTAATAGTAAAACTTATGAGTCTCAGAGACAAAGAGAAAATCCTGAAAGCAGCTCGGGAGAAGAGATATGTAACCTACAATGGTAGAAATATTAGATTGGCAACAGACCTATCCACAGAGACCTGGCAGGCCAGAAAGGACTGGCAAGATATCTTCAGAGCACTAAACGAGAAAAATATGCAGCCAAGAATACTATATCCAGCTAGGCTGTCATTGAAAATTGAAGGAGAGATAAAAAGCTTCCAGGACAAACAAAAACTAAAGGAATTTGCAAACACGAAACCAGCCCTCCAAGAAATATTGAAAGGGGTCCTCTAAGCAAAGAGAGAGCCTAAAAGCAGCATAGATCAGAAAGGAACACAGACAACATACAGTAACAGTCACCTTACAGGCAATACAATGGCACTAAATTCATACCTTTAAATAGTTACCCTGAATGTAAATGGGCTAAATGCCCCAATCAAAAGACACAGGCTATCAGATTGGATTAAAAAACAAGACCCATCAATATGCTGTCTGCAAGAGACTCATTTTAGACCCAAAGACACCCCCACATTGAAAGTGAGGGGGTGGAAAACCATTTACCATGCTAACGGACACCAAAAGAAAGCTGGGGTGGCAATCCTTATGACAGACAAATTAGATTTTAAATCAAAGACTGTAATAAGCGATGAGGAAGGACACTATATCCTACTTAAAGGGTCTATCCAACAAGAAGATCTAACAACTGTAAATATCTATGCCCCTAACATGGGAGCAGCCAATTATACAAGGCAATTAATAACAAAAGCGAAGAAACACATTGACAACAATACAATAATAGTGGGGGGCTTTAACACCCCCCTCACTGAAATGGACAGATCATCTAAGCAAAAGATCAACAAGGAAATAAAGATTTTAAATGACACATTGGACCAAATGGACTTCACAGACATATTCAGAACATGCCATCCCAAAGCAACGGAATACACATTCTTCTCTAGTGCCCATGGAACATTCTCCAGAATAGATCACATCCTAGGTCACAAATAGGTCTCAACCGGTACCAAAAGACTGGGATTATTCCCTGCATATTTTCAGACCACAATGCTTTGAAACTAGAACTCAGTCACAAGAGGAAAGTCAGAAAGAACTCAAATACATGGAGGCTAAAGAGCATCCTACTAAAGAATGAATGGGTCAACCAGGAAATTAAAGAAGAATTAAAAAAATTCATGGAAACCAATGAAAATGAAAACACAACTGTTCAAAATCTTTGGGATACAGCAAAGGCAGTCCTGAGAGGAAAGTCTATAGCAATACAAGCCTTTCTCAAGAAACAAGAAAGGTCTCAAATACACAACCTAACCCTACACCTAAAGGAGCTGGAGAAAGAACAGCAAATAAAGCCTAAACCAAGCAGGAGAAGAGAAATCATAAAGATCAGAGCAGAAATCAATGAACTAGAAACCAAAAGAACAGTAGAACAGATCAACGAAACTAGGAGCTGGTTCTTTGAAAGAATTAACAAGATTGATAAATTCCTGGCCAGACTTATCAAAAAGAAAAGAGAAATGACCCAAATCAACAAAATCATGAATGAAAGAGGAGAGACCACAACCAACACCAAAGAAATACAATTATAAGAACATATTATGAGCAACTCTATATATGAGCAAATTAGATAACCTGGAAGAAATGGGTGCATTCCTAGAGATGTATCAACTACCAAAACTGAACCAGGAAGAAATAGAAAACCTGAACAGACCTATTGCCACTAAGGAAATTGAAGCAGTCATCAAAAATCTCCCAAGAAACAAAAGCCCAGGGCCAGATGGCTTCCCAGGGGAATTCTACCAAACATTTAAAGAAGAATTAATACCTATTCTCCTGAAACTGTTCCAAAAAATAGAAATGGAAGGAAAACTTCCAAACTCACTTTATGAGGCCAGCATTACCTTGATCCCCAAACCAGACAAAGACCCCATCAAAAAGGAGAATTACAGACCAATATCCTTGATGAACATGGATGCAAAAATTCTCACCAAAATACTAGCCAATAGGATCCAACAGTACATTAAAAGGATTATTCACCACGACCAAGTGGGATTTATCCCTGGGCTGCAAGGATGGTTCAACATCCGCAAATCAATCAACGTGATACAATACATTAACAAAAGAAAGAACAAGAATCATATGATCCTCTCAATAGATGCAGAAAAAGCATTTGACAAAGTACAGCATCCTTTCTTGATCAAAACTCTTCAGAGTATAGGGATAGAGGGTACATACCTCAATAATATCATAAAAGCCATCTATGAAAAACCTACAGCGAATATCATTCTCAATGGTTCAGCTTTTCCCCTAAGGTCAGGAACGCAGTAGGGATGTCCACTATCACCACTGCTATTCAACATAGTATCAGAAGTCCTAGCCACAGCAATCAGACAACAAAAAGAAATCAAAGGCATCCAAATCGGCAAAGAGGAAGTCAAACTCTCACTCTTTGCAGATGATATGATACTGTATGTGGAAAACCCAAAAGACTCCACCCCAAAACTGCTAGAACTCATACAGGAATTCAGTCAAGTAGCAGGATATAAAATCAATGCACAGAAATCAGTGGCATTCCTATACACCAACAAGACAGAAGAGAGACAAATCAAGGAGTCAATCCCATTTACAATTGCACCCAAAACCGTAAGATACCTAGGAATAAATTTAACCAAAGTGACAAAGGATCTGTACTCAGAAAACTATAAAATACTCCTGAAAGAAATTGAAGAAGACACAAAGAAATGGAAAAATGTTCCATGCTCATGGATTGGGAAAACCAACATTGTGAAGATGTCAATGCTACCTAGAGCAATCTACACATTCAATGCAATCCCCATCAAAATAACATCCACTTTTTTCAAAGAAATGGAACAAATAATCCTAAAATTTATATGGAACCAGAAGAGACCCCGAATAGCCAGGGGAATATTGAAAAAGAAAAGCACAGCTGGTGGCATCACAATTCCGGATTTCCAGCTCTATTACAAAGCTGTCATCCTCAAGACAGTATGGTACTGGCACAAAAACAGACACATAGATCAATGGAACAGAATTGAGAGCCCAGAAATGGACCCTCAACTCTATGGTCAACTTATCTTTGACAAAGCAGGAAAGAATGTCCAATGGAAAAAAGACAGTCTCTTCAACAAATGGTGTTGGGAAAATTGGACAGCCACATGCAGAAGAATGAAACTGGACCATTCCCTTACACCACACACAAAAATAGACTCCAAATGGTTGAAAGACCTAAACGTGAGACAGGAGTCCATCAAAATCCTAAAGGAGAACACAGGCAGCAACCTCTTCGACCTCAGCCGCAGCAACTTCTTCCTAGAAACATCGCCAAAGGCAAGGGAAGCAAGGGCAAAAATGAACTATTGGGATTTCATCAAGATAAAAAGCTTTTGCACAGCAAAAGAAACAGTCCACAAAACCAAAAGACAACCGACAGAATGGGAGAAAATATTTGCAAATGACATATCAGATAAAGGGCTAGTCTCCAAAATCTATAAAGAATTTATCCAACTCAACACCCAAAGAAGAAATAATCCAATCAAGAAATGGGCAGAAGACATGAACAGACATTTTTCCAAAGAAGACATCCAAATGGCCAACAGACACATGAAAAAGTGTTCAACATTGCTCGGCATGAGGGAAATCCAAATCAAAACCTCAATGAGATACCACCTCACACCAGTCAGAATGGCTAAAATTAACAAGTCAGGAAACGACAGATGTTGGCGGGGTTGTGGAGAAAGGGGAACCCTCCTACACTGTTGGTGGGAATGCAAGCTGGTGCAACCACTCTGGAAAACAGTATGGAGGTTCCTCAAACAGGTGAAAATAGAGCTACCATACGATCCAGCAATTGCACTACTGGGTATTTACCACAAAGATACAAATGTAGGGATCCGAAGGGGTACGTGCACCCCAATGTTTATAGCAGCAATGTCCACAATAGCCAAACTGTGGAAAGAGCCAAGATGTCCATCGACAGATGAATGGATAAAGAAGTGGTATATATACACTATGAAATATTATGCAGCCATCAAAAGGAATGAGATCTTGCCGTTTGCAATGACGTGGATGGAACTGGAGGGTGTTATGCTGAGTGAAATAAGTCAATCAGAGAAAGACATGTGTCATATGACCTCACTGATATGAGGAATTCTTAATCTCAGGAAACAAATGAGTGTTGCTGGAGTGGTGGGGGGTGGGAGGGATAGGGTGGCTGGGTGATAGACATTGGGTAGGGTATGTGCTATGGTGAGCGCTGTGAATTGTGCAAGACTGTTGAATCACAGATCTGTACTTCTGAAACAATGCAACATATGTTAAGAAAAAAGAAAAAGAAGAAGATAGCAGGAGGGGAAGAATGAAGGGGAGTAAGTCGGAGGGGGAGACGAACCATGAGAGATGATGGACTCTGAAAAACAAACTGAGGGTTCTAGAGGGGAGGAGGGTAGGGGGATGGGTTAGCCTGGTGATGGGTATTAAAGAGGGCACATTCTGCATGGAGCACTGGGTGTTATGCACAAACAATGAATCATGGAACACTACATCAAAAACTAATGATGTAATATATGGTGATTAACATAACAATAATAAATTAAAAAAAAGAATATCTATAATTTATCTACTGATGTTATTCCCATTTTACAGATGAAGAACCTGAGACAAAGATAATTAAATAACTCTTCTAAGCATAGAGTTGATAATGGGTAGGACCAACATTTGAACACAGGTAGTTTGACCCCAGTCTGTGTGGGTTTTTTTTTTAAAGATTTTATTTATTTATTTGAGAGAGAGAGTACATGAGAGGGGGGGAGGTCGGAGGGAGAAGCAGACTCTCTGCTGAGCAGGGAGTCCGATGTGGGACTCGATCCCGGGACTCCAGGATCATGACCTGAGCCGAAGGCAGTTGCTTAACAAACTGAGCCACCCAGGCGCCCCCCCAGGCTGTGTTCCTAATGTAAGATGATACACACAAAGAGTTAAATAAAGAGGAAACCAGAAATAAAAGTGAATATATTTTAAAAAGTTGGACTCCATAAGAAATGTGAGACGTGAATATATGTCACATTCTTTCATTTGGAGCATTTGAAAACTTAAGACACACACACACACACTTGAAAAGAAAGAACATACAGGAACATGGGCAGAGAAACTGAAGATCAACAGAGTATTTTTCCTGGCTCAGCGCTGGTGAGGAAAGCTTGCAAGTTAAGTCACAAAACACACCAGAGCCTCACCACAGCCCTCAGCTCTCACACCAATGGTGTGTGCTGCCGCTACAGAGGAAACAGAATTATAGCTTTCCTTTCATGAATCGTGGGCTCTCAAACAGAGGTGGCTCTTTCTCCCTGGGGGCCATCTGGCTCCGTGAGCTCCAGTGGGGCGGTAGAATATTTTTGGTTGTCACAGTGACTCAGATATTGGGATTTAGTATGTGAGAAGCAGCAATGCTGAACACCCTGCAGTGTTCCACACAATGGAGAAATGACCCGTCCCGAAATGCCAACCGCACCCCTAGTGAGAAACAACTCTGTGTTGGAGAAAGTGTGTTATAGGACTCCATGTTTTTATTTTATGAATGAAAGAAAAAGCTTAATCTGTCTTTGACAAACTTCTGTGGCCTTTAAAAATTTAAAACAAATGCCAGTTAAATAGCATTCTGATGGTTTTAGACCTCTATCATGTTTATTTATAGTAAAACTTGTTTACAGTGGAAATATGATAAGCATTTTAAAATATTTCTCATACCTCATACTTGATTAGGAAGTTATAGAGGGTCTCAACATCTTGATAATTACTGTTAGGGGCCAAAATCCTAAAAAATAAAATAAAAACAAAGGAATGGGAATGAATGATTTAAAAAAATAATAATACCTTGAACTTTTCCTCAAAACATATCCAAACTGTGAGATTATTTATTGTACAGTTTAATTCAACTTTGCTTATTTATATTGATACTTACATCACTGTTTAACAACCATAAGCATTCTTACATGAAATTCACCTTTTGAGTTACAATAATACAGATTTCTCAAAAGGTAGATAGAAATGTGAGGTGCATTTACAGTTCATACCTTTTAAGCAGCAGTTAACGCTTGAAGAGTTCCCACAGAAATGATCAAACAATTCCAGTGGACAAGTGATTAAACTACCAGACACATAAAAGAAATCCTAATAAGAGATTTCTGACTAAAGTCAAATAATACTGTTTGAACTTTCAGCCTAGCATAGTATGAAAAAGCATGAGTAAACAGAGCATGTCCATCATTGCGAATAACACTGAGTCATAAAAGTAACAATGGAGGGGCGCCTGGGTGGCTCAGTCGTTGGGCATCTGCCTTTGGCTCAGGTCATGATCTCGGGGTCCTGGGATTGAGCCCCACATCGGGCTCCTTGCTCTGCAGGAAGCCTGCTTCTCCCTCTCCCGCTCCCCCTGCTTGTGTTCCCTCTTTCACTGTCTCTCTGTCAAATAAATAAATAAAATATTAAAAAAAAAAAAACAGTAACAATGGAAACTAACATAAACGACATAAAAATATAAATATATAATTAACAAAAACATAAAAATACAAATGGAAACAAGGAAAAAAATAAAAATAAAGAAGGAAATGGAAGAACATATTTCTCCATCTAGCAGTAGAGTATTAGTTCTTATTTTCTTATACTAAGGATTTCTTGGTCTTTTCAGGATGAATCTTTTTTTTTTGCTTTTGAAAAAGAAAAAGAAAAATGGTCTTTTTATTTTGGTATAGTGATGATGAGCCATGCCTGCCTGCCTGCCTGCCTGGGTTTTCTAGCTGTGCGACCCTGGGTGAGTTCTGTGTAACTTATTTCCCTTTATCTGTTAAATGAGGATGGTAGTAATGCTTACTTCATAGGATTCTTACCAGAATGAAATGAGTTCCTTAAGAAAAGTCTTTAGAAGAGTGTCTGACATACAGTCAGCACTAAATACATTATCAATTATGATATTAACAATAACTATTATCATCTAATAGTTTCAAAGTACAGAATAACTGCACAATGATTTAACTAATGAGAAATCAAGCCACCTCAATTCATTCTTAAAATACAAGTGCCTTTTAATTACAATATCTCTAGGTCCTCACATCCTTGCCAATGCTTCACTCCTTCGGACTTGAGAGTCAACTAATCTCAATAACCTTAATTAGATCTTTAAACTATTTGGCATTTATTGGACTTGTGGGAAATCTTTTATAAATAATTTTTCAGGACATAGTCAGATTTTTTAGGGGGCTGTACTCCTTGGGAGGAGACACATACAGAACGCAAAAAATACTAGTTTCATGGAAAAACTTCTTTCAACCAACAAGTAATTTTAAAATATAAATAATCTCCCAACCAAAAAAAAAAAAGGTGGAAGGATAATACATTAGAGAGAGTCCATAAATAATTCGCTTAAGAAAATGAAAAGAAAGCAATCTAGGCAGGTTAAACTAATCTTTCAGAAACGCAATGGAAAAAAATTGGGTGTCCTAATTTTTAACCAAATGTAAACAAACTATCAGCAATGTGGAAAAATTTACATCTATTCACTTTTCTACTTTTGGATTATTTCCATAAAAGAGGATTAGGAAATTAGATGTAACAAGATGTTTTATATATCAGAAGCCTTATAAATTCCACGCTAATATCACAAAAGTACTTTTCCAGAGAATAAAATGAACATCTCTCTGTCCTGAATTACTTCACAGAGAAAATTGGTTTGAGGTAGTCATTTATCTATAGCAACAAGTCATACTTAAAGTGAGAAATAAAGAAAATAATTACATCCTAGTTTCCCAATTTTTCTAAAAATTTTAAACTCCCAACCTGGTTTTATTTATTCTTTTAACAATTTTACTGAGGTACAGTTTACATACTGTAAATTCACTCCTTTTAACAACACAGTGATTTAATAAGTTTACAGAGTTGTACAACGATTACCACAATCCAGTTTCAGAGCATTTCCTTCACCCAAAACAGATCCCTACTGCCCATCTGAGTCACTTTCTGTTCTCACCTCCAATCCCAGCTCCAGGCAACCACTAATCTACTTTCTGTCTCTATAGTGCTGTCAGTCTGTAAGTTCTTTCCCTCTTATCATCACAAAGCACAGTTGTCACTATAAATAATATCCTACTATAATACAGAGTCCAGTGGATGACTCAAAATCTAGCGGATAGTGGCTAAACCTCAGAACGGATCTGGTAAGTAAAAAAGCAAGATGCATACTAAAGATGCCCAAGAGCATAACAAGAGACCCTTTATTCTCTCATTCAACAAATATTTGGGACCTACTATGAGCCAAGCACTGTTCCAGGCCCTTGGATACATCAGTGAACAAAAAGACGAAGATGTATAGTAGACCAAAGCATCATAATTCTAAAGAGCTTGTGAAAGAAAAAAAAATCCTGACCAAGCACAGGAAGATAATGAAGGAAGAAAAATATCTCATTGTTACCCATTTGACAATCTCCTCCCACTTGTCAATTGCTACTTGTAAACAAACCAGTTTACAAGTTATTCCAGTGATGAAACACAAGAATTTTAAGTTTCTAAGGAAGAAGGCATTTGCTCCAAATGTAAAGATCTGATTATTTGACAAAGTATCACAAAATTATATTCTTTTTTTTTTTTAAGATTTTTATTTATTTGAGAGAGAGAGAATGAGAGAGAGCACGAGAGGGAAGAGGGTCAGAGGGAGAAGCAGACTCCCCGCTGAGCAGGGAGCCCAATGTGGGACTCGATCCCGGGACTCCAGGATCATGACCTGAGCCGAAGGCAGTCACTTAACCAACTGAGCCACCCAGGTGCCCCCACAAAATTATATTCTAATGAAGAAAGGCATATTGGTATGCCAGCATCATTCACAGATATAGTACTGTTATAATCATACTAAAAATATACAAGCTATTTTTTAAAACTAGGATATACAGGGCGCCTGGGTGGCTCAGTTGGTTAAGCGACTGCCTTCGGCTCAGGTCATGATCCTGGAGTCCTGGGATCGAGTCCCACATCGGGCTCCCTGCTCAGCAGGGAGCCTGCTTCTCCCTCTGACCCTCTCCCCTCTCATGCTGTTTCTCACTCTCTCTAATAAATAAATAAAATCTTTAAAATTAAAAAAAAATAAAACTAGGATATACATTATAGGATTTGTTATAAAATTTACTATTCTTAAAGGTTGTTTTGGGGTGCCTGTGTGGCTCAGTCGTTAAGTGTCTGCCTTCGGCTCAGGTCATGATCCCAAGGTCTTGGGATCGAGTCCCGCATCGGGCTCCCCTCTCCGTGGGAAGCCTGCTTCTCCCTCTCCCACTCCCCCTGCTTGTGTTCCCTCTCTCGCTGTGTCTTTCTCTGTCAAATAAATAAATAAAATCTTAAAAAAAAAGACAGTTTTGAGGTAAACTGAGCCCCAAATAGACTAGGCCATCTTTATTAAAATACACTCAATTTAGGGTTGAATTTAGACTTCATTATGTCCTGTGAACTCTGAGCTGATGAAAATGGAATTTGGCCTGATACTAAAAAAACTGCCAACTTTCACTAACTAGAAGTACAGTTTGTTGAAAATATACAAAACAAAGAGATGGAGAAAAATGGTTTATGGACTTCCATGCCTTAGTAATTCCCCACACAGAAATTCTTGAGAGGTCAGCCTTCTCTATAGCTTTCTCATTTTTTTTTCTTATACCAATGTGAAAACAAAAGACTCTTATAATGAAAGTCCTAAAATTACCCTCCAATGGCAACTTTTTTAAATAATAGAATGAAAGAATTAGCCCTTAAAGGAAATGAAATGCTTTTCAGAAAATGGCCATTTTTAATTTATAAATACATCCACATTTGTCCTTTCGAGAGAAATTTATAATCATCAATAAGTATTTATCTAATGCATACTATTTTCTCAAATGTGTATTATACTAAGAGCTACGGAACTTAAGAGAAAATTAAAAGACATGGTTGCCTCTCTTCATGTTGTTTATAATCTGGAAATTTCACTTTAGAATTCTGGAAGCAGAATTTGGGAATAGACATCTGAAATAGTATTTAATCCTCAGGTATAGATTATTTATAAACCAAGTCTGATGCAAATGCACTTTGGTTTCTTTTAGAACAGCATCAACAATAACATACAATGTCTTGCTGAATACTTACTCAGAGTCTGACACTGCTTTACACACATATTACATACATCATCTCTCATTCTTTTAACACCACAAATTTAGTTATGTGACCTTGATCAAATTACCTGCTTTTCTGCACTTCCACTCCTCACCTGTGAAATGAGGAGAGAGTAGGATTTACCGTGTAAGGTTATTATATGAACTACATAAAATATATCTAAGATGTTTAGCACAATGCCTGGCACATGTCAAAAAATATTAGCTGCTATGAAAACCAGTTTTCAGATGTAGAAACCAAGGGTCAGAGTTATATAATACTTGCCCAAGATCACATATAGTGGTGGTAGGTATCTAAATCTCAATTGATTTAACTCTGGAGCCCATGCTTTTTCCACTAATAGAGAGGATAACTACCACCATCTTCTTGCCTCTAAATGATTTTACAAAGTCAAATGAAATAAGGTTCTTTTAAAGAATTTTAGAGGCACCTGGGTGCCTCTCAGCTCAGTTGGCTGAGCGTCTGCCTTCAGCTCAGGTCATGATCTCAGGGTCCTGGGACTGAGTCCCCAGTCAGGCTCCCTGCTCAGTGGGGAGCCTGCTTCTCCTTCTCCCTCTTTCCCTCCCCCTGCTCATGCTCTCTCTCTCTCTCTCGCTCTCTCAAATAAATGGATAAAATCTTTAAAAAATAAAATAGTTAAAAAATTCTAAATGTAAGGAAAGAAACTCTTTAATTTGCCTTCCATCAAATGCTTCTAGTGAACTGTTTTGTGTATGTTCAAACACTCCATCTTTGTAGTTGTTACAGCTTTCTCAAAGCCACAGAGGAAGTTAGTAGCAGAACCAACACTCACTAGAAGTCCTGACACTTAACCACATAAGCACTTTGAGTTTTCTTTTTTATCTATGAGCAATTAGCATTAAGTAAGCAACACGTTAATCTGAATCACACAAATTTCATTTCCATCTCATCCTGTAACAGTAGATCTCCTTAAAAAAAAGACCATCCACTCAGTTTTTTTTTTTTTTTTTAAGGAAGGGGTGGAAGGGGCAGAGGGAAAGGAAGAGAGAGAATCCTAAGCAGGCCCCATGCCCAGCAAGGAGCCCAAACTTGGGGCTCAATCTCAAAACTCTGAGATCATGACCTGAGCTGAAACCAAGAGTCGGACGCTTAACCACCTGAGCCACCCAGGCGCCCCTATCCAAACTTTTTTTTTTTTATAAAGATTTTATTTATTTATTTGACAGAGACAGAGCGAGCGAGAGAGGGAACACAAGCAAGAAGAGTGGGAGAGGGAGAAGCAGGCTTCCCGCTGAGCAGGGATCCCGATGTGGTGCTCGGTCCCAGGACCCTGGGATCATGACCCGAGCCACAGGCAGACGCTTAACGACCCTGGGATCATGACCCGAGCCGAAGGCAGATGCTTAACTGACTGAGCCTCCCAGGAGCCTCGCCACTCAAATTTTTTAAAAAGACAAAAATTAATAGAATAATCTAAAATTAAAAATCAATGCACTAAAATGGACTCATTTTTAAATTAGAATTTTAAAAATTCAAACAAAGCTTTTCTCCTATTTAGGAAAAAAAATGCAACAGACTTAGGAGCAGGAAAAGATGTCTAGAATATTCAAGTTTAATATCTAATTCTAGAAATTCAAAAGAAGGGAGAGCATGTTCTTGGATATTTATAAATCATAACTTACATCCCACAGAACTGAATATATTATGTTCCCTGCTGGCAAGACAGTTTTACATTAATATCATATTTAAAATAGTTTTTGAGAATGGGGAAAAAATTAATAAGTTTAAAAAGTAATTATATGGCTTATTTCACTTATAACGTCTTTCACTGAGCACAATGGTTTATCCATGCTGAGGCATATGCCAGAATTTCCTTCCTTTTTAAGGCTGACTAATATTCCATTGTATGTATTATACCATAATGCCTATCTACTCATTAGCTGATGGACACTTGGGTTGTTTCCATGTTTTATGTATTATGAATAGTGCTGCTATGAACATGGGTATGCAAATACGTCTTTGAGACCCTGTTTTCAATTCTTTTGTGTATATACTTAGAGCAGTCAAAATTATAGACAGTAAAATGTTGGCTGTCAAAGGCTAGGGAGGGGGAGATGAGGAGTTAATGGGAATACAGTTTCAATTACAGAGATGGATGAAAGTTATAGAGATGGATAATGTGCTTTAGCTGTGCACTATGAATGCATTTAATACCACATGAATATACTTTTAAGTACACTTAAAATGGTAAATTTTATGGTATATTTTACAAGAAAAAAATTAGATTAAGAAAAGTAATTATATGAAGTGAAAATGTTTGTTTACAGCAGTATTTGAAAAACTCATTTTACGTTCTCTAAAACTAAGAACTGACTCAAGGCTTAGTTGTTATTATAATGAGCTGCTGTTACACCATTACTGGGGATAATATAATTTATTCAGCATCTAACCAGTGCCAGGGACTGAGCAAATGCTACCTCTAATCTCTGCAATTTAATAAAGCAACTATTACAAACTCCATTTTCTAGACCAGGAAACAGATACAAAAAGGTTAACCTATCTTGGTGACAGAGTTAGCAAATGGATGGAACTAGGATTCAACTTCCTATTATTCTGACCCCCCAAAGCTCTGCTCTTCTGATTTTAATACAGTGATATACCTGGACAATCAATACTACCAAACTGGATTTTGCTGATGAGAGTTTAAAATGTATTACTGATTAACTGGGTGAAAATTTATCAAATCAACAATGAGGAAACACTCTCTGGGAAAAAAAGTCTTAGATCCTAGGGTACCTTTTTAATTTTTTGGGCCACTTAAGTAAAATTAAAATGATATGTTTTCTATAGTTAATTTGGTGAAATCAGCTATGCAAATGGGAGATATACATGAGACCTAAATTTTGAAAGAACACTGTATATAATTAAAACTGGTAAAAAGAAAAAAATTAAACAATTTAAACAAATTAAATTTTATGTTCCTGTTTTCCCTTCAGGGGACAAAGAACTTTGCAAGTTGATTACACTAATTAGATATAAGTATTAAATATAGGAACTTTTGAGTAGTTTGGCCAAAATTAATAATTAAAATTTGATCTACTGGAAATCTTTTTTTCTAAAGCTGGTGGTAGGACAAGAAGAGTTTATAGGTAATTTTAATGACTACATTTGTAATTTAATTATAAAAACAATTCTACAGAAGGAAAATATAATTCCAATAGTTACAGGAACAGATATGACTTACATATGTGCTAGATGTATATATGCATACAATAAAAATATACTGACAAAAACTACAGCTTTCTGTTAATTTTGTAGGAAGGTTACAATACTATATATCCATATACTTTTCACTCATCCTTTTATCTGGGTCATTAGCCTCTACCTCCAGTGTATTTTCTACATTGGCATTTAAGCATAATAATATAATGGTCATAATCTCAGTCTCTTTGGAGTCAGTCTGTGAAGTAAAAGAGCAGTGATTTAAACCTAAGGAAGATGGCTCCAGTGTCTATATTCCCACCCAAAATGACTCTAGATATATAGAACCTGTATGATGAATAGTCATCCTAAGATATGGTTTGCAAATATACAGCTGATAGAACCTTAACGATCATCACATTCTAATCAAAATCATCAAGATATATCCTTAGGAAACAGGAATGTAATGAAAGCAATGTAAACAACACTGATGTCTGTCCAGTTGTGTTTCAAAATTTTGAGATAACTATCAGAATTGATATAGTCAACGAAAAGTAGTAGTCAGTATAGAACTTGGAAAAAGAGATTAAAGGAAAAGAATTTCCCCGCATAGGGGCACTGCTGACCCCCACCATGGCAGATGAAGCTCTAGAGTAGAAGAGAGATTACTTTAGCTTGAGGCCCACACCCTCAGGAGTCAGCAACAAAACTTGGTAATAATCTAGTTTGCAGTGTAAACTTTCCTCTACGAGTCATCCAGTTTATAAACATTTTGGTTCTGTTACTAATTTCAATGTAAATAAATAAACGGGAATTCTGATATATCAGCTTACTTTGTTCTCAATTTGATTACTTAAGTCTGAGAAGGTTTCAGTAAACTGATAAAATTCCTAACCTTGCAAATTTGGGGATCGAATTCTGTACCCTGTAACTACACGATCATGGCATTAAGATCCAAGTGGCTGGGTAGTTTCTTCCTAATTATTTATATCTGTACTTATTATCACATGTTAATCCTTATGTGGGATGGGGATATACTAAAAATCAAAAGAGTTGCTGCCCTTAAACAGCTTACCATCTAGTCTCGCTTTAAATTGGGTAGTACAAACAAAGTATAAATGAGAGAATCTACAGTGACTAATGTTGGTTGTCCTTGAAGAAGAGAACAAAGTAGCTGAGGTAAAAGGGATGGGAAGAAGAATTTTCACTCACTGTATATCCTTTTTTGCCGTTTGAATTATTTTTAAGCAATGTGAAGATATTCTGTATTTTTAAATGATTAAATAAAATTATTTAAAATTGGGAAAAAAAGAATTGGTGAAAATAAAATCTGAGGAAATTATTCTGAATATGGCACAGAAGGATGAAAGAGATGGCAAAAAGAAAAAGAGTTAAGAGATATGGCTGAGAGAATGAGGAGAGGCAGAAATAGAAATTCCAAAATAAGAGAAGGAGAATGGGGGACAGGCAATAATGGAAGACAGAATGAAAGAGAATTTCTAGAACCGAAGGTAGGAGTCTTCAGACTGAAGAAAACATACCACATCTCAAGAAAAATTAAACACTTTTCCAAGATGGTAGAGGAGTAGGAGACTTTAGTTTTGTCTGGTCCCTGGAATTCAGCTAGATAGCTATGATAGCTGAACACCTGTGAACTCAAACAGAGCTCTAAGAAAGGAATTGCAGCAATTCTACAAATAGAAAAGTGACCACATTCTGCAAGAATGACAAGATGGAAAAACTCACCTCAAAAAAGAGAACAAAAGGCAGTACTGACTGCCAGAGACCTAATCAGTATGGATATAAGTAAGACGTCAGAACTAGAGTTCAGAATAACGAGTATAAAGATCCTAGCTGGGTTTGCCAAAAGCATAGAAGTTACTAGAGAATCCCTTTCTGGAGAAATAAAAGAACTAAAATCAATCAAGTCAAAATCAAAAAGGCTATTAATGAGATGCAATAAAAAAATGAAGGCTCTAACTGCTAGGATAAGAGGCAGAAGAGAGAATTAGTGATACAGAAGACAGAATGATGGAGAATAAAGAAGCTGAGCAAAAGAGAGAGAAACTACTGGATCATAAGGGGAAAATTCAAGAGATAAGTATACCATAAAGCAAAACAATATTAGAATAATTGGGATCCCAGAAGAAGAGGAAAGAGAGAGAGGGGCAGAAGGTATACTAGAGCAAATTACAGTGGGGAACTTCCCTAATCTGGGGAAGGAAACAGGCATTCAAGTCCAGGAGGCACAAAGAACTCCACCCTGCCCCAAATCAATAAAAATAGGTCAACACCTCGACATATAATAGTGAAGCTTGCAAATCTCAGAGACAAAGAGAAAATCTGAAAGCAGCTTAGGACAAGAGCTCTTTAACCTATAATGGTGGAAACATTGGACTGGCAGCAGACCTAATCACAGAGACCTGGCAGGCCAGAAAGGACTGGCATGATATATTCAGGGTGCTAAATGAGAAAAATATGCAAGAATACTTTATCGAGCAAGGCTGTCATTCAAAATAGAAGGAGAGATAAAAAGCTTCCAGAACAAACAGAAACTAAAAGAATTTGTGATCACTTAACCAGCCCTGCAAGAAATATTAAAGGGAATCCTTTAAAGAAGAGAGAGCCCCAAAGTAACATAGACCAGAAAGGAACAGAGACAATATACAGGTAACACAATGGCACTAAACACATATCTTTCAATAGTTAACTCTGAATGTAAATAGGCTAAATGCCCCAATCAAAAGACACAAGACATCAGACTGGATTAAAAAAACAAGACCCATCGATATGCTGTCTGCAAGAGACTCATTTTAGGCCCAAAGACACCTCCACATGGAAAGTGAGGGGGGTGAAAAACCATTTATCATGCTAATGGACATCAAAAGAAAGCTGGGGTGGCAATCCTTATATCAGACAAATTAAATTTTAAGCCAAAGACTATAATAAGAGATGAGGCAGGACACTGTATCATACTTAGACAGTCTATCCAACGAGAAGATCTAACAATTATAAATATTTATGCCCCTAATATGGGAGCAGCCAATTATATAAGCCAATTAATAACAAAATTAAAGAAGCACATTGATAATAATAACAGTAGGGGACTTTAACAGCCCCCCCCTCACTGCAATGGACAGATCATCTAAGCAGAAGATCAACAAGGAAACAAGGGCTTTGAATGACATACTGGACCAGATGGACTTAACAGATATATTCAGAACATTCCCTCCTAAAGCAACAGAATACACATTCTTCTAGAGTGTACATGGAACATTCTCCAAAAGAGATCACAACTGGGTCACAAATCAGGTCTCAAACAGTACCAAAGGATTGGGATCATTCCCTGCATATTTTCAGACCACAATGCTTTGAAACTAGAACTCAATCACAAGAGGAAATTTGGAAAGGACTCAAATACACAGAGGCTAAAGAGCATACTATTAAAGAATGAATGGGTCAACCAGGCAATTAAAGATGAACTTAAAAACTCAAGGAAACAAATGAAAATGAAAACACAACTGTTCAAAACCTTTGGGATGCAGCAAAGGCAGTCCTAAGAGGGAAGTATATAGCAATACAAGGCTTTCTCAAGAAAGAAGAAAGTTCTCAGACACACAACATAACCTTATACCTAAAGGAGATACAGAAATAGCAAATAAAACCTAAACCCAGGAGGAGAAGAGAATTAATAAAGATCAGAGCAGAAATCAATGAAATAGAAACCAAAAGAACAGTAGAACAACGAAGCTAGGACCTGGTTCCTTGAAAGAATTAATAAGATCGATAACCCCTTAGCCAGACTTAACCAAATGAAAAGAGAAAGGATAAGTAAATAAAATCATGAACGAAAGAGCAGAGATCACAACCAAATAAATAAAATAATAAATTTATAATTATAAATAAATTGTGAATGAAAGAGGAGAGATCACAACCAACACCAAAGAAATACAAACAATTTAAGAACATACTATGAGCAACTATATGCTAACAAATTAGGCAATGTGGAAGAAATGGATGCATCCCTAGACACATATAAACTACCAAAATTGAACCAGGAAGAAATAGAAAACCTGAACAGACCCATAACCAGCAAGGAAATTGAAGTAGTAATCAAAAATCTCCCAACAAACAAGAGTCCAGGGCCGGATGGCTTCCCAGGGGAATTCTACCAAACATTTAAAGAAGAATTAATACCTATTCATCCTGAACAGTTTCAAAAAATCTAAATGGAAGGAAAACTTCCAAACTCTTTATGAGGCCAACATTACCTTGATCCCAAAACCAGATAAAGACCCCACCAAAAAGGAGAATTACAGACCAATATCCCTGATGAACATGGATGCAAAAATTCTCATCAAGGTACTAGCCATTAGGATCCAACAGTACATTAAAAGGATTATTCACCATGACCATTCCTGGGCTTGCAAGGGTGGTTTAACATCTGCAAATCAATTAATGTGATACACTACAAAATAAAAGAAAGGACAAGAACTATATGATCCTCTCAATAGATGCAGAAAAAGCATTTGACAAAGTACAGCATCCTTTCTTGATTAAAACTCTTCACAGTGTAGGGATAGAGGGTACATACCTCAATATCATAAAAGCCATCTAAGAAACACCCACAGAGAATATCATCTCAATGGGGAAAAACTGAGAGCTTTTCCCCTAATGTCAGGAACACGACAGGGATGTCCACTATCACCAGTGCTGTTCAACATAGTACTAGAAGTCCTAGCCTCAGCAATCAGACAACAAAAAGAAATAAAAGGCAACCGAATCAGCAAAGAAGTCAAACTCTTACTCTTCACAGATGACACAATACTCTATGTGGAAAACCCAAAAGACTCCACCTCAAAATTTCTAGAACTCATACAGGAATTCAGCAAAGTGGCAGGATATAAAATCAATGCACAGAAGTCAGTAGCACTTCTATACACTAACAATGAGACAGAAGAAAGAGAAATCAAGGAGCTGATCCCATTTACAACTGCACCCAAAACCATAAGATACCTAGGAATAAACCTAACCAAGAGGTAAAGGATCTGTACTTAGAAAACCATAGAACACTCATGAGAGAAACTGAGGAAGATATAATAGAAAGATGTTCCATGCTCATGGATTGGAAGAACAAATATGGTTAAAATGTCTATGCTACCTACGGCAATCTATACATTCAGTGCAATCTCTATCAAAATACCATCAACTTTTTTCACAGAACTGGAATAATCCTAAAATTTGTATGGAACCAGAAAAGACCCCGAATAGCCAGAGGATTACTGAAAAAGAAAACCAAAGCTGGACTCAACCATTCTGGACTTCAAGCTCTATTACAAAGCTGTAATCATCAAGACAGTATGGTACTGGCACAAAAACAGACACATAGATCAATGGAACTGAATAGAGAACCCAGAGATGGACCCTCAACTCTATGGTCAACTGATCTTTCACAAAGCAGGAAAGAATATCCAATGGAAAAAAGACAGTCTCTTCAACAATGGTGTTGGGAAAATTGGACAGCCACACGCAGAAGAATGAAACTGGACCATTTCCTTACACCATACACAAAAATAGACTCAAAATGGATGAAAGACCTAAATGTGAGATAGGAATCCATCAAAATCCTAGAGGAGAACATAGGCAGCAACCTCTATGACCTTGGCTGCAGCAACTTCTTGCTAAACACATCTCCAAAGGCAAGGGAAACAAGGGCAAAAATGAACTATTGGGACTTCATCAAGATAAAAAGCTTTTGCACAGCAAAGGAAACAGTTGACAAAACCAAACGTCTTGTCAGATATTTGCAAATGTCTTATCAGATAAAGGGCTAGTACCCAAAATCCATAAAGAACTTATAAAACTCACAACACCCAAAAAACAAATAATCCAGTTGAAAAATGGGCAGAAGACAAAAATAGACATTTTTCCAAAGAAGACATAGAGATGGACAACAGACACATGAAAAAATGATCAACATCACTTGGCTTCAGGGAAATACAAATCAAAACCCCAATAAGATATCACCTTGCACCGGTCAGAATGGCTAAAATTAACAAGTCAGGACACGACAGATGTTGGCAGGGACATGGAGAAAAGGGGACCCTCTTACACTGTTGGTGGGAATACAAGCTGGTGCAGCCACTTTGGAAAACAAGTATGGAGGTTCCCCAAAAAGTTGAAAATAGAGCTACCCAGCAATTGCACTAGTAGGTATCTACCACAAAGATACAGATAGAATCTACACTCAGCTAAGTATCAATTAAGAATGAACGCAAAACAACACTGTGAGTCAGAAGGTGAACATTTACCATGACTAGATCTTTGCTAAAAGAACGACTCAAAAATTTGCTTCATTAAATAGGAAACTTAACCTAAAAGAAAGAGTAGGATCAAGGAAGCAAAGTTCCAAACACCTAATAAATATGATGGGGCTAAAAACAAAAACTATTTTATATAATAACAATAGTCTGGGGAGTGGTTTAAAACAATGTGAAACTATAATGTTAGAAAATAAGGATAAAGAAGACAAAAGGAGGGAGATCAGAATTTAAGTGTTTTTAACATCCTTGTTTTACTCGGCATATGGATAATTCTGATTTTTTTTTATAGGGAGGAGGAGCAGAGAGAGAGGGAGAGAGTGAATCCCAAGCAGGCTCCATGCCCAGGGCAAGCCTGAGGTAGGGCTCGATCTCACGACCATGACCTGAGCTGAAATCAAGAGTCAGATGCTTAACGATTGAGCGAGCCAGCCAGGTGCCCCAATCCTGATATTTTAGTATGATATTTAGATATTCAAGTATGCATTTATTAGTTTAAGGGTAACAATATAAAATAGAAATAAAATGTGCAACTTCCAAACGAGTAGTGGAATAAAAGAAGGACTGGAAAAACTAACATTACACCTTGTTCAATCCAATAAAAGACAAGCAAGAACAAAGGAAAGTATGACGAATACAAAAGGTAAAGTGAGAGTGTGCAGCCCCACAATGGCGCACTTCAGGCTGGCCCTTACTATGGAACCACCCACAAAGATCTTTAAAGGAATTTTAGTAGCTGAACTTGTAAATGTTTGGGGAACACAGTTTTTGTTTAATAAGATGAACACAAGCCAAGATTTCAGTTCAATGATAAGCAAGAAGTTTCCCTTCATCTAAAATATCCATTTGTGGGTGCCTGGGTGGCTCCGTCGGTTAAGCGTCTGCCTTCAGCTCGAGTTGTGATCCCAGGGTCCTGGAATCAAGTCCCACATTGGGTTTCTTGCTCATCAGGGAGCCTGCTTCTCCCTCTCCCTCTGCCTGCCACTCGCTCTGCTTGTGCTCTCTCTCTCAAAAAATAAAATCTTTAAAAATAAAATAAAATATCCATTGGTATAGCACTCAGAAAGGTTTTTTTGTTGTTGTTTTAGTTCATTCATTCTGTGGGTTTACGTCTGCTACCCCAATGAGTAAGCCCTTCTGTGCTGCTTTCTTATAGCTTCTCTAACAATTGTTTATCCTTAAAGATCTAAACATTTGCAAATGTAGGGTGGTATTTCTGGATTAATAAACCTGTCTGAAACTTAAAAAATAAAAGATGGTAGAAATAAGTCCAAATATACCAGCAATAATATTTATGTAAATAGATTTTACTTATTATCCATCAAAAAAACAAGTGTAGCTTTAGTTCATGTAAAAAAAAATTAAGGAGGATTGGGTAACTGGGGGATGGACATTAAGGTGGTAATAAGCACGGGGTGTTAAATGCAACTGATGAATCACTGAATTCTACCCTTGAAACTAATAATATATGTTAACTAAATTGAATTTAAATAAAAATTTTTTTAAAAAATCAAAGGAATAATGACCCAGAATGGTTGGAAATAAAGAGAAAATACTAGCAAAAAAGAAAATAGAAAGCTGGTCTGGCATTATTAACATATGACAAAATAAACTTGAAGGGAAAAATTAGACCAAAGAAAACCAATTCGCCAGGAAGATATACCATAACCTCACAATTGAGAAGCTCACAATTACAGTTGGAAATTTTTAACAAAAATCATAGAACTGCTCAGACAAAAATCCGTAACCATATACTAATATGAACAACATACAATGAACAAATTTGAGCTAATGGACAGAGAATCCTCTACCTTAAGAAACAGAGGAAGAAAACAGAAAGGAGTCAGGTGACACTAGTTTAAATGATGAGCTCAGTTTTAGACATTTAGAGTTGGAGTGGAAAGCTCACAACTGAACCAAGGGGACAGTACGATTGAAATAATGTTCATGAAGGGGTTGGGAGTAGATGTGATCACAAAAGAAGAGCACATACAGAGGGGAGGGTGGTGGTGAAAGGATCTAGTGGTGAGTCTTAGGAAATGTGTTGCCAAAGCACAGAGTGTATCAAAAGTTCCTAAAGTAACAACCAAATTTATCAGTAGGCTAGAACTGTATTATTCAATATTTACCTTTAATAGGTTTGGCAGGAAAACATGGTTTAAAGATGAAAACAATAATAGCATTACTGTAAAACCTTTTGCTGAGACCTCAGAAAGACCTAAGGTGCCCTGGAGAATTTTTCAGATAGACAAAAGGCCCTTTGAGGGTCTTAAGAGTGTGCCTCACAAATTCTGTTCAACAGCAGGACTTCCAAAAATATTAAGGACATTGCCCTGAAGCAGCTTCACGGGGAGCCCAAGGTAGGGTTTAAGTGCAAGTGTTTATTTCAAAAGAAACTGGTTATGATTTTTGCCTAATGGAGTGAACCCCAGGAAGATTCAAAGAAAACAGTTTTTTAGAGGATTGTTCTAGTAGAAGTACCACTACTTGGACTAAATGGGCTAGAGTCAATATAAAATGAAAAGAGGTTTTGGACTCCCCTACCTTTAATGAACAGGAGACAGGCTGAGAAGGCTCCTCAGTTGCAGCTTACTTTTCTTATGTTAAAAGTTCAGAGGCCAAAACCAAGAGCCCAGAGAACAGAGTCAAGAGCAGCTGTAAATAATCTGCAGGCAGCAGGACTGAGCCCTAATGAAGGGAGTGGCAGCACATGCATAGCTGGATTTTATAACTGCTAGGAATTCTGTGTGCCTCTTCTCCACCCCCTCATTTTGAATGTGAAGGTATGTAACATGTATCCTTGCCTGTTTTGATATTATATATGTTGGGAGATGGGGGCAGCTAACTTGTCTCTTTAGTTCACAGTACAGATAGAGAGGAATGGTACCCAAGGAGTCACACCAAAGAAGCCTTGCTTCAACCACACGTGGACCTGATTTAAATGATAAGATCCTAGATTTTAAGCTAATGTCATAATGGGATAAAACACGGTGGTCTTGAGAAGAGGGATGAGTATATTTGGCTAGTAGAATGTAAACCATTGTGTTCTAAGATCTCTCATCCACAAGTTTTTCTTACAATGTAATAATTGACATTCCTCCTTCTATCAACAGATAGCATCTATGTTCCCTTCCCCTAGATCTAGGCAGGTCTGTGACTACAGGGAAAATGACACTATAGGATTTGAGGCAATGTCATTAAAGGCAATATAGTTTTCACCTGATATTTTTGGACACTCTTGGAAACCAGCCTGTGAGGACGTTGAAGCTACATGGAGATGCTACATGGTGGTGTTCTAGTCAACACCCTGTATCAGCCAGCCTTTGAGATGACACCAGACACCATCTGAACTGCAACTGTACAAGAGATCCCAAGTGAGAACTGCCCAGCTGAGTTCAGTCAACCCCCAGAACCATTAGAGAAAATAATTGATTGCCACTGTTTCAAGCCAGTAAGTTTTGAGATTTGTCATGTACCAGAACATGAGTGAGGTAGAGGAAATTAACCATCAAGTAGATAAACTGTAAAGCATACAATTTCTTTTTCAGTTAATCTTTTGATTGGTTCAGCACAAAGAATTGTTAAACTGTTTTTGTCTTTTTCTTTGTTTAGTCATATATTCATCAGCTTTTTAGTGAAGGTTCCCTCGATAAAGTCCTATTGTATCTTAGTCGAACAAAGAATATTTTTCATATCTCAGCATGTAGAGAAAAGAGAGATCAGTGGTTCTGTTGGTGGTAGACAGAGAGGGTAGTGGCAGCAGGAACCAATCACCCTAGAGACCAGGTAAAACACAGAGCTGAGGCAGTGGGTAGAAATCTATAAGGAATAGGTGTATAAACAATGGTCCCTTCCCATGAGTCATTATCACAGAAGTATCTAAGTTCAAGAACTGGCAATACATTCCTGAACATGGAATTCTATTTAAAATGACTTTCGGGACGCCTGGGTGGCTCAGTCGGTTAAGCCTCCAACTCTTGGTTTTGGCTCAGGTTATGCCCTCAGGGTTGTGAGATCGAGCCCCGTGTTGGGCTCAGCGTGGAGTCTGCTTAAGATTCTCTTCCTCTCGGGGCACCTGGATGGCTCAGTTATTGGGCGTCTGCCTTCGGCTTGGGTCAGGGTCCCAGGGTTCTAGGATTGAGCCCCACATCGGGCTCCCTGCTCGGTGGGAGGCCTGCTTCTCCCTCTCCCACTCCCCCCTGCTTGTGTTCCTTCTCTTGCTGTGTCCCTCTCTGTCAAATAAATAAAATCTTAAAAAAAAAAAAGATTCTCTTCCTCTCTCCCTTCCCCTGCTCGCACACACTCTCTCTCTCTCTCTCTCAAATAAAATAGATAAAATCTTTAAAATGACTTTGAATAGAAAGTTGAAAATGCATGGGTATAAAAAGTATGTTGGCTCAGGTTATAATACAATTATCTCTCTGGAACTTCTCTGGAAATCTATACATTTATGAAAAGAACTAATTCCTGATTAATGGTATTGAAAATAAGTTGTCTTTGTTTTGTTTTGAGGACAGATGGCTGCCCTAAGCTTAAATATGTAAAGCAAAAATAACAAAGCTTCATTTAATGGAACACACTGAACTGAATGCCTCTTTTTCTGCACAGAAAATACTGCATAGGCTCACTGTCGACTTTTTAAAAAGTCATAGTAATCATGCATTGTGTTCCTATGGTACAAAGGGCACCAGGATACAAGATCACTTTCTCCCTTTTTCTCTTCCAGTCCTTCCAACAATACTAAGTATGTATATTAAATTTTATGTTTGAAAGACCTGGAGTCATTTCTGTTTTCCTGACCAAGCAATGACTGAAACATACCTGTTACCAGGAGAAGGATTATTTAGTATAGTAACAGAGAAACCATTACCACTTGCTCCCCTTGATTCTTGAATTCTACACATCCTGACCAAGGGGAAAACAGCACTCGAACTTCACCACGCTATGGTAAATAACATTCTTAGAGGTCACTCCAGTGTTTTGCAAAGCCAGCTCCTTAGATTAGTGTATGATCAAGACAATGAATTCCATGTAGCCATAGATGAGCTTCTGCTATAAAATTCGTTTCTTAGTTGTATGGCATACCATGACAGTGGCCAAGACATCCCTTAAAGCAATTGATGGAGTTGCTGGCAGAATCACTACAGTGAGGGAAAGCAAATACGTACCCAAAAGAAGTACCTATTCCTGGTGAGGGCAAATCTCTGCCACTAAGTGGCTTCCTGGTCTCCAAGGGAATGGTGCCTTATTGAATGCTTAGCATTTGCCTCTGCTGGTGACAGTTTGGGCTCTCAGCACAGATAGTAGCCAGAGCAACCTTCAGGAGGGGAAGTCCCACTTTTGAGCTCATCTTATAGAAGCTGCCGTTGTCCCTTTGTATAAGAGCTCACTGACCAAACACTGGGATGGCTAGGGAGAGACTGACATCTATAGGACGGTTGGTCTTGCCCATCTGATTACTGAGTCTCCTCTGCATTGGGTAGCCTTTGATGAGTATTCACATGGGACACAAATACCTTCCTACTCTGTGCCCATTCCAAGATGCCCATCTATCCACCTCTTCTCCAGACATCCCGGTCACCAAACTTCCAATACTGGTTTTTCCCAAGTTTTCAAACAAACCAGTAGTTATCGTTTATTAGTCAAGGTGGATTAGTCTCTCTCTGACCATTTATCCAACTACAGTGGAATTTCAGGTCACGGGAATTAGCATTAACTCAGAGCTGGTATCTAGCAATCCCCCAAAAGGTCGTAGTATTTCACTTTTTCTACAGCAGTCACCCTAGTAAATGAATGCAAATCCTTTGAAAAAGGCTGATGGGTACATTCTTTATACTATTTTATGCTCCACTAGTGTACCAAAGTACTCACACTTTTTAATCTATATTATCAAAAGGGTTTAAAATAAAATCTGCATAAATTACCATCTTTAATATAGAATATATAATTTTTATGATTTTCATAATTTGTCTTAGCTCAACAATTAAGTTGGGGAAAATATAGCTCATGCTGTCAAAAAGTAAATTAGCTTAATGTTGGCAAAAAGATTAATTGGAAAATTTACAACTTATATTTCCAGTTACATTATTATTAAGGGCAAGTATATGTTGACTCTAGAAGGTTTATTATGCCTTATTAATAGGAACTGGCACATCACAATGTTAGATAATTCCAGGGGTTTCTGACATACAATAAATATTTATTGAGGGAGGCCTGGGTGGCTCAGTCGGATAAGCGACTGCCTTCGGCTCAGGTTATGATCTCAGGGTCCTGGGATCAAGTCCCACATCAGGCTCCCTGCTCAGTGGAGAGACTGCTTCTCTCTCTGCCTGCCACTCTCCCTGCTTGTGCTCTCTCTCTCTGACAAAAAATAAAATCTTTAAAAAAAAAAACAGTAAATATTTATTGTCTTCTAAGTAGAAAACACTGTCCTAAGGTGGACTCAACCTTTTATATTATTGAGAAATAGCCTTGAGGATATTGATTGCATCACTTCTTAAAACAGGCAGATGGTTGGCCTACCACCGTGTAAAAAGATACTTAGAAGCACAAGAAGCTATTTCTCAAAATAGATGGAAATAATCTTAAGAGTTTCTAACTTTAAACCTGTTGTACAACTACTCTGTAAGAAGGAAACAGAACTGATCATCTGGCTTTATCCCATATATTTACTATTTAAGTTAAAATTACTATAATAGCCCTTATTCAGCACCTTTAATTAATTTCCCCATTTCATTTATCCCACTAATGTTTAACCCCACTGATTTAGTCAATTTACTCTATCTGCTTCATTGAAAAATGTAGTTTTAACTGGGTTTAGCATTTCTTAACATAAGACTTAAATAGCAGGGAATTTTAATCAAATATCAGATCAATAAATCAGGTAGAAATAACCAGCTACAAAGAAAAGTCCAATTTAAAAGAATATTGATTTTAAATAAAAACAACTCCATAAACAAACTAAAATATTTGTTATCTTCAAGAAGTAATCTTTATACTTGATTGCTTAATTCTGCTGTGATCAAGGACTTTATGATGGGAAATATTTAACTCTCTTACCCAAACCTGGATTTTATTGACTAAAACAAGGGAACGCCGGCACTTAGAAATGCTTCAGGGATGGAAGGAGTAACTGTGACAATCAACCCACTGGTATTCAGAATAAAAATAAAGGTCCCTATGCCCTATTATTGAATTACAAATCCTGGGAAGCATAGGTAAGAGCTTCAGATATGTAAAATAAAATCTAGTTATTCTAAAAATTAAGTCCTGAACAATCTGTTAGCCTCAGTAGCTTTAATGAGCCAGGTTAAAAAAATACCTGCTAATGCTGGATAATTCCGTCAAATTTATATGTGGATGCCACATATTTTGTCAGCAAATGTAAATTTTATTATGTATCATATATAACATTTGATATAAATGTTAAGTTAGAGCGGTGTTTATCAAACTGCAATATAGTTACCATAAAAAGTTTTTACTTATTAAATAACCATCTGTTTTATTTTTTTATTTTTATTTTTTATTTAAGAGAGCACACAGGGGGACGGGCAGAGGGAGTGGTTAGAGAGAGAATCTTAAACAGGTCCACACCCAATGCAGAGCCCAACCTGGGGCTCAATCTCACAACCCTGAGATCATGACCTAAGTGGAAATCAAAAGTCCAAGTCTTAACCAAATGAGCCACCCGGATGCCCCCATCTATGTTTTATATAAGACATTATATGTCTTATATAAGAAATACCTGCTTATATTCCCTGAATCTCAATCCCTCCCATTAGATCCCATCTTACCTTCTACTAACCCTAATTTATAAAGTGTAGGTAGAGAAACCAGGACTAAGCAATCAAGGATAACATGTGACCCCACCAACCATTTGGGCAAATTACTGAGGGTTCCATCATCTGTTCTAGACATAAATACCTTTTTTATCTCCTCAATCTCCTTCTTCCAGTTCTCCTTCCTCCTGATTTTATTCTTTACCCTTCCTTAGCTTGCACTCTTCTCTGTATCACTTTTAAATCTTCGACCTTACCTATTCATCTAATGTCACAATGTAGTACTGTTAGTAGTATTTAGCCCTAAAAAAGTTTCCCTCCACCAGAAAGACTATAAAAACTCATTTGATACTCCCCCCCACCATCTATTATGTGTAGTTGTGATGTGGGTATAGATCTAGATATACAAAAGTAAGACAAAGAAAAGTAGGTAAAGTTTCTGCTCTAAAGCTGTTCAAAATCTCAGGGAGCTGATTATGAAATAAATTATAAGAAAGTTGTGTACAAAATGATGGCATGGAGGGTGAAGCAAAGTAAGTCCTTTCATTTTTAATTAATAGCTTGTATTATTTTCTCTTATTCAACTTAGCAACTGATACACTTGGTGTTGGACAGGACAAGGGGTGTGTGAAGAGTTTGATAAAGAGGTGTAGTGATATCTGGGGAGTTGTAAGAACTCCAGTGGGGGAGGGGAGGTACAGTCCAATTATCGAAGGGCAGAAAGGTCAAGCCTCAAAGAAAGTAGGTCAGACCTAAGCATGAACAAACCTCTTCACTCTAGATAAGGACAATTTTTATCAATGGCTGAACTACTTGCATACTGCAATGAGTTGAGATGTTGAAAAGTCACTTCTTAATGTTTTTATAATCTACACATGTCTCTATTAGAAACTTTTGTTTCAGCAATGAGCTTGATCTGTAAAACAGCCTAAAGAGTGTTTGTCTTTGTGTCAACCGAAGGATGAGCTTTTCTAAATAACCTTTCTAAAAAACCTCAAGAGGTCGACTACCAAAACATACACTATGAAGTCAAAAAAATATTCTCACAGATGCAAACTCCACCTTCTTTGAAGTGACTAAATCATGAGCAGATCTGAAAAGCTGCTGTGATTATAGGATTCCTTTTCACAAGAATCAGGTATGGTTACACCAGTATAGGTTTTCCTCTTATGCTAACATGCCATAAGAGAGTAACGGGAAGATTCATTTTTAGAGGCTTAATAAGATAAAAACACATGTAAAGAACACACAAAAAAAATCCCAAACTTCATGAATATTATTGTGCTTTAGAAAAACAGCTCTATAAAGTATTTCAAATCAAAGCCACAGGGTTCTAACAGAGGTTACTAAAGTTTTGAAGATCATTAAAGCATTTGGAGATGATAAAAATTAATCACCTTCCTTTCCTAAGCACAAGTCTCATCTTGCAAAATCATACTCTATGATGAGGCATGGAGCCTGAATATGACCAAGCCCAATAAATCAGTTAGCACTCAATTAATCTTCATTTAAAAACAACCAAACCAAATACCACCGCTAGAAAGAAAATGTTATCTAAACAAGAGATACACTTTCATATAAAAACATACCCCCTCTAAAATGTGGCAAGTTACTTACAAGGAACTTACTTACAAGGAACTTACATTCCTCTCCCACCTCTGCATATGATTCCAAATACGAAACTAAGAGAACATTCATTATTTCAAACTTCATCTAAAGCTACCTGAGCAAGAAATCTAGAGTTCATTAAATTAACGCAGAAGTAGTTTAACGTGTTAAATCAAGTGTTAAAATGAATATGCATATTTAGGCATGACCTACTTATATTTTTGGATTCAAAACACTACCATTTTTCTGTTTTTTAAAAAATAATTTCAAGCTTATTTTATAAAATGAAACACATAAACATGATTATAAAATCTAGGCAGAGTGCAATTTCCTACGTTCACTCTCCACTCTCCTCTCTGCTTCCAAACCAGGCAGCTCATGATCTACTTCATAGACACAAAACCATCCTTAAAACATTTTCATTGTTGTTTTGAGTATTAGTTTTCAAGTCAAAGCTGCACACACACATTTACAGCATGCTTTGGAGTTGGATTATATGACCTGTTTATTTAACTTTGTAGAGATGCCAGTGGAAGCACAAAGATTTATAACAATTTTTTTTATTACTGTACAAGTAGAATTTCTCTTTAGAATTTTCCATATGACTCCCCAATTAATTTTTCACTCCAAATGAAACTTTATAATCTTTAATTACTAAGCAAAAGGTTTTTGTGATCTTGAGGGTAACTTGATCATGTTTACTAAAGTATAAAATGAGACTAGATAGTACAGACCTAAAACAGAACAAAACAAAACCCTTAATGTCCTTTTGTCTACATGGAAAGAGTGCTGACTCTGGTTCTCCAGTGTTTAGATAAAGAGGCCATTAACAAAAGTGCTCAGATTATTCCTATATACACACACACAAAAAAGGAGAGATGAGAAAGAGAAAAGCAATTTCTAGACCAATAGCAAATAAATTAAGTTCACTCTCCCACCCAGGAAGAAAGTGTGTAGAAAGTATAAGAATCAGCAATAGTCCCACCTCTTTTTCAACTTTTGCAAGCTCAGGTATTCTCCCAATTGTATAACTGTGTGGACAACCGCTCCACCAACATTTTCTACCCTGATTTGTCACAATCATGTTTAGAGCATTATTAAAATTGAAATACACATTTTTAAACGTTTCAAATTTAACATATCAGCTTTAAGGAGAAACCAAAGACTAACAGTTATGTTGCAGATTACAAAGTATTTTCACATACATTATCTCATTTATTCTGAAGAAGGCATCAGGATTCTCATTTCATAAGGAAAGAGACTGGCTTAAGGAGGGTAGGTAACAAGCCTAAAGTCAAAGGGATAAATCTGGAACTAGAAGCCCAAACTCTTAGTTTAATAAATACATTTTCATTCGCTTCTTTAATGGAAGGACTGGATTAGCAAGTCACCTTGTTACTGATTCCCAATGTAATATCATACATGATCTGCTATGATAAAATAGAGTTGAGCTATATTCAGTGAATATGTATCTCAAAATCAAATGAAACTACTCCATTTTAACAAGCATCAGAAAACGCTAATGATATGCAGTCACTACAAAGTTTGAGTGTATTTTTCAGTGTTTAAAAAATTTAAAAATCTACCCATATTTAGCCACCCAAAAAAATTTAACTGAATTGAACATGACTGTCTCTTAAAAGATTTTAAGACTACATAAACACTTGACAAAATAATATAATTATTAACTTCTATTACATTTTGATTTAAATGTCTATTGTCTGAAGGGCTTAAAAAAGAAAAACCTTGTGATGTTAGTAATTTCCTGTAGATTAATGAATGCTGAAATGAGCAACTTTTTTATTCACAATGCCCCCTACTGGTGGCAAAAGTGGTTCTAATATATATTTATGACAGGAAGTTGGATTCATTTCCTCACTGTGGTCCCCCACCACCTGCATATAAATCCTCTGGATGCTTGTTAAAAATACAACTTCCCTCTCTCTGTGAAATATCTACAGATATTGTGATTTCACTACAACTAGAACTCTGCATTTTTAACAAGTCCCCCAATAAGTAAGTGGAGAATCACTGGTTTGGTTAGTTATATCAACACCTGACTTTTAAAGCACAGTAACTTTGTGAAAAACTCTGGAAAGGTATTATTATACTGGGTTTATAGATGAATATGGAGGCTCAAGACAATTTACTGCCCCAGGTAACATGCAAAAAAGTAGAACCACTAGTATTTTCTTATTCCTGGAGGTATTGTGTCCTTAGAGGAAAGAATAACAAAATTCTATCAGCCTTAAAATTCAAATATTTATTTCTTTAAATACAGCTTATGTAAGCAGTACATGCTATAACTTCTCAATTCTGGCTTGACATGATAATCACCTGGGGAGTTTGTAAAAATGCTTATACGCAGGTCCCACATTCAGAAATACAGATTTAATAGGTACAGAGTCAGCCTGGACATTGTTCTTTCTTCAAAGCTCCCAGATGATTATAATCAGCCACCAAGGCTGAGCATCATTTAAACCAGTAGTGCTCAGCCTATGATGTGCAGAGAATCACCTGGAGGACAAAGACTACTGGGCCCACTCCCAGAGTTTCTGATTCAGTAAGGTCTGGCAGGGTTTGAGAATTTGCATTTGTAACAAGTTCCAGGTGGAGATGAGGATGCGATTCTGTGACTACACTTTGAGAACCACTGATTAAGAAATGTTGACTAGTGGTTCTCAACCTTGGCTACACATTAGGATCACCTGGAGAAATTTTTTTAAATCCTGATAGCCAGGTACACGCTTAGACCAATTACATCAGAGTCTCCGGTGTGGGGGACCCAGGCATCTATATGTTTAAAGCTCCTAAAATTAAAAAGGTTTATAAAACCCATCAATATGTAAATGGGTATAGGGTGATCTTCCAAGAGCATGGCATAGTATGCTGTTATCTCCAAAACTTTTTGGATCAGAAACACTTCTGTCCAGGCACATAATTAACAGACATAAATGTGTGAAACACTACCCTATGGGATAAAATAGAAACGACTTTGAGTAGCCTACAAGACATTCCCCTCCAACCTCATCTATTGCCAAACGCTTCCTCCCTCCACTGCATATGTTCCTATTAAAATATTAACAACTCTATTGCAATTATCTGTTGTAACATGGCTGTTTACACTCTTCCTACAAGCTCTTTGGAGTCAGAGATTGCACCTAATTTATCTTGATTCCCCAGAGCCTAGTATGATGCCAAGCATAAGCGGTGCTCAATGAACATTTGTTGACTGAATACAGATTGCTATCCCTACTTTCTGTAGAAAAGGTAGTGTCAAGAATGGCTTGTATGCAACCTAGAATGTGAAAACAGATTTTGCATAATGAAAATAAAAAACTGAATATTTCTCCCTCATAAAGCTACTCTTATTTAGTATTGCTGTAAGTAAAAAAGGGATTATTTGCACTTAGAGATGATAAATTTCACTTGCCTTGGAATCTGCCACATCTTCAATTCATTAGTAACTTAAGAGTACCAAAAAGCTATTCTAAGAATCATCTAGCCAACTGTGATCCAAAAAGAAGTACAAAGGCTTTGTGTATTAACAATGAGATGAAGTTTCCAAAAATCCTTAAGAGGAAAGGGAAAAAAAGCTCAAAAACTACTGTTGTTTCAAAAATCCAAGTTTTTAAAGTTTGGACATACTAAAATCAAATCAATTTTGATTCTTTGGTTTTTGCTTTTTAATTTATAAGGCATAGTATTCCATGAGCAAGCTGCATATTTAACTCAGGTCAAGCAATTTTGGTATGTAGCCAAACACTCGCAAGATTAAGTTTGGTATTCTCCTTTACCACCACAAAAGAAAACATCTGACTTTATCTTACAAAGGTGCTGTCTGGTCCATTCTACAGCTTTCTGGCTCTGTGGTTTCTATGTGCTCCACAAATATTTAAAATAAACACATATGTAGAAGTCTCAAAGCACCATAGGACTATATGCTTCCTCTCAAACTTTTTCAGTTTGCGGTCCAATGAGACTGTATTTGAGGAAATTAATCATGTTAACTAAATATTAACATATATCTGTTTTTAAAGGAGCAGTGATAATTACCTAAATATATATTTTATTCATCAAGTAATTACTGAGTGCCCATTATCTGCCAGGCACTGTTTTGGGAGCTAGAGTTGCACAATAAAGAAAATAAAGCTCCTTATGAAGCTTACAACCTGGTATATTTTTTCTAGAAAGGAAAAAACTAGAAACATTCTAGGGGTCCAAACTCCAAACAGGGATTCTTTACAAGGGAGAGGGAAAAGGTAAGTATAAAAGTCATCAGTTTATAAAACTTGTTGGAAGGCTCCCAGAACCTCTGGAAAGGCTGATAAACCTGGAAAAAAGAGAAAAGTAATAAATGAAAATTTAAAATTAGTGTTTACCTTTGAATTCCTTCAAGAATATCCTTCACAGCTGCCATTAACTTTTGAAGAGATACAAATGCTTCTTCAAATGATGCTATTTTTGAAGAAGTCAAAGCTGCATTTGGGCCCAATCTTTGAAATACATCCATGCTAAAAGAGAGAAAAAGAAAAGATACTCATGCACATTTATTGTAATTCAAGCATTTCCATTTCTAATATATAAAATGAGGTAATATTTATAACTCCTCTCTCATAATCCTGATTTATTTAAATTAGAAATAAGAGACAGTGACTTGTGAATATCCAGGCTACCATTCATGCAAAGGATCTAGGGCAACAACTATGTGCATCTAATCTAAAGTAATACTGTACAAGCTGTGGGAATAAATTTTCTTATCAAGAGACCATAAAGGCACAGAATATTACTAATCTACATTCAAGTCAGTACAAAAATACTAACAGTACTCCAGTACATAAAGATGAAGAAAAAAAAAAAGACATCAGATTTACGTGTTTGCTGAAACTGGAATAAATGTTCATACATCTTACTCTGGTAATTCCAATTTCAGAAATCTAGCACTTATTAATAATTTGCAATTGGTCAACAATTGGTAACCACCTACATGTTCAACAATGTAAAAAGTGTTAATAGTGACTTAGCCACCTGATGAAATACCTAAGAACTATTAAAATAATGCTTATGCCATCGAGAAGATGGAAAAATAAAGGTATACAATATTTATTTATATAACATAACAACCACCATATAAAAAAATCAAAACATATGCTGTATTGGGTTGAACAGTATGCCCTTGAAATTCATGTGCCTTCAGAACCCCAGAATGTGACTTTATTTGGAATAGGATCTTTGCAGAACTTCCCAAAAGAACCAACTCTGCAGACAGACACCTGGATTTCAGACCTTACAGCCTCCAGAACCATGAGTGAATAAATCTGTTATTTTAAACCATCTAGTTTGTGGTAATTTGCTATGGCAGCCCTAGGAAACTAATAAGCATGCCTTAAAAGACAGCTTGGCGAGGGGGGGGGGGGCGCCTGCGTGACTCAGTCAGTTAAGTGTCGGCCTTTGGCTCAGGTCATGATCCCAGGTTCCTGGGATCGAGCCCCACATTGGGCTCCCTGCTCGGTGGGGAACCTGCTTCTCCCTCTGCTCGCCACTACCCCTGCTTATATTCTCTCTCTTGTCATATAAATAAAATCTTAAAAAAAAAAAAACCCACAGCTGGGGGTACATAATAATAACCATGTAACTACTGGTTACCTTTAGGTAGTAGCATTCAAGGGAAGTTTCTCACTTCACAGTATTTTCCAAAGCTTTTTTAAAATAATTGTGGTGAAATAAAAATTACCATTTTAACATTTTAAAGTGTACAACTCAGTGGCATTTGATACATCCACAATGTCTGCAACCATCACCACTATCTAGTCACAGAACATTTTCATCATGCCAAAAGGAAACCCTGTATTCATTAAGCAGTCACTCACCATTCCTCCCTCCCCGCAGTTCCTGGTAACCACTAATGTGTTTTCTATCTCTACATATTTACCTATTATGGATATTTCATATAAATGGAATCATATACCATGTGACCTTTTGTGTCTGGCTTCCTTCACTTAGCATGTTTTCAACGTTTATTCACGCCATAGTGTGTGTGGATACTTCATTATGGCTGAGTAACATTCCATTTTATGGATATACATGTTTTATGACACACCACATTTCATGTATCCATTCATCTATTGATGAACATTGGATTGTTTCCACTTTGGCTACTGTGAACATAGTTGTGAACATTCATGCACGTTTTTGTTGGAACACTTGTGTTCAGTTCTTTTTGGTATAAATCTAGGAGTGGAACTGCTGGGTCATATGGTGATAACATGTTTAATGTGTTGAGGAACCATAAAACTGTTTTTCCACATTCCTACAAGTAATATATGAAAGGGGTAAAGCATTTTGACAAGCCTGCAAAAGGGAAAACTAGGGAATCTGAAGAAATACAATGGTTCATAAGTATAGTTTCACTTTTCTAAAAGAAAAAGTATTTTGAAACCTAAAATACACAGGGCCTACTAGACCTTCAAATGAGGATCTCTACATGAAGGGTTCAAGCATGAATATATTGAAAAGTTATACAGTGACTCTGGTATACAATCAGGCATGAGAAGCAATGAAGTAAGCCTTAATAACTATGCATTGATAAAGCAATATAAGCATTTTTCATGTACTGAAATACAACAAAGTAAAGTCTATCTATTATACAGAAATTACATGGAACTCTAACATCCAACACAAATGTATGTATATTATAGGTCAATTCTAAGATAAAGTATTCAAATATTTTTTAAAAGAAAAGATTAAAATATCTTAGAAATGGCTTTAATCTATTTTATTTTGAAAGTGATAATCTCTGACTAGTATATGTGGTAATTTCTGCTAACAAGAATATCTGGGGGGCGCCTGGGTGGCTCAGTCGTTAAGCGTCTGCCTTCGGCTCAGGTCATGATCCCAGGGTCCTGGGATTGAGCCCAGCATAGGGCTCCCTACTCAGTGGGAAGCCTGCTTCTCCCTCTCCCACTGCCTCTCCTTGTGTTCCCTCTCTCGCTGTGTCTCTCTCTGTCAAATAAATAAAATCTTTAAAAAAAAAAAAGAATATCTGATTAGCCAAAACATTTCAAATACGTTAAGACTGGACAAAAAGATATGAAAATACAAATGCTTTATATGAAAACACAAATTTTTAAGTATTGTTTTCTTTAGCTATTGGTATTTCTTTAGCATGACAAACTACACATTTGTTTGAAAGAAATTATAATTGTATGAAAGAAAATATAATTTAGCCAAGGGCTAAAAATGGGCCCAAAATCTACAGTATTCTAATAGAGAAGAGATGTTTAAGAAGAGTGCTCATATTTCTTTGCTGCTAGGACAGATGATCTTAATCCAAAATAACAGTGATACTGGGCCCTTGAACCAAAATCATACTAAAAAGCATCTATCATGACCCGCAAATATATATTTAAAATTATATAAAGATTATGGGCTTGGGAAAAAGTACAGGAGGGAGGGTTGGCCTACTTTAAAATTAGTTATCTTAAATTATTTTTTTAAGTTACTCCAGCAGCATTTAAAGAACTACTCACAAATAGTCTCTATCTTTTCATTTTACCAGGAATGTAGTACTTTCATGTGTATCAAAGGAATAAAAACATTTCTTCCTTTTAAATAAAAGTATTTATCTCTTTTTAAAAAGTCTTACATGAATTTTCCTTAATCCAAAATGACCTTTTCTTAGATTATTTTAAATTTTATTAAGGCTTTGACTCCTGCTAATTTGTTTAGCCAATTTAGGTGGCTTTCATTGGTTTTGACATACATGGGAAATACTGCTCATGAAGGTTTCACATCTGAATCACCTGGAGAGTTTTTTTTTTTATGCACCATCTCAGTGTCACCTCAGATCTATTGAATCAGAATTTCTAGGGACAGAGCCTAGGCAAATATATTTTTAAAACACTCGAGATAAATCTGATTACACCCTTGTTTAAGCATCACTGTTCCTAAGGCACCAATTTGATAAAAGGCCCTCAGTAAGATAATCTAATACATGAAACTCACAACCCAAACACTGTTTAATGAATAACAGTAATGATAGAAAAGCCTAAAATTCAAAAATTCTTGGAAACTTAGTACCTGTTCTGATATAATGTAATCCAAACATTCTCTAGGATAGACCAGATTTCTTGATGTCTGCTGGGTTGGGGAAGATGAGAACCTGAGAAAATGGTGATTTCTTGGTTATTAGACTTCATTAAAGAAATATCTTCTTGCTTTTTATCCACTGTAGTTTCTGAAGGATTTTGCTTAAGTTTTGCCTTGACCTGGGAAAATAAGAATTACACAAATTTCAGCTAGTCCTTCACTAGTGAGAGAAACAATACCAATTGTGCTTACAATGTTCTAGCTTCCTAAGAAGTGCTGACTACTCTTTGTCCTTGATTATGTACAGAATATTCCCAGAAAAGCATCAGAGCTAAAAAAAATATTTTCCTTCTCATTTATATCAAAAAATATTTCCAATGTATTTATTATAGTGATCTTTCTTAGCTAACATGCCAATATCAATTTAAGAATACTGTATGGACACTTCTCCACATATGGTATTAAACAAGACAGAGTACACCTAGGATACAATGATAAATATGTGGAATCAAGCCTCCAAGTACCCTACAATCCATTAACAAGAATGAGATTGCAAAGGATTATTAAAAAAAAAAAAACCAACAAGACAGAATGTAAACCTTTTGCCATTGAAGAAACCACTGAAGGTTTCTAACTTGGGAAGTGATAGATCCAGAACCGTACTCTAAGACAAACCAGAACAAGAGAGGCAAGATGTCTAGAAGGCTACTGAAATAATCCAGGAGAGTAGTCCTGAGAACTTGAATTAGGTAGGAAAAGGCAGTAGAATAAAAAGAAAAAGAAAAAAATGTATGCAAGAAATTTTTTAAAGACTTAGCCAAAGTCTAGATTCAGGGAATGAGGGAGACTCTAAGATTTTTTTAATCTGGATGCCTAGAAGAATAACGGCACAAATAATAGAAATATACAGTGTCCATAAGGTAAAAATAGATCAAACCCCCTTGATTTACTTCTCCAAAGGAAAGTAAAGACACAGTTTTATTTGGTAATAGTCAAACACATAAACACAAACACTTAAAAGCATCACATCTCCGATACATGTGCAGAAAGTGATGAAAATGCTTTTTAAAATGTGCCACATTCACTGCAATCTTAAACAGCACTTCATATTATGCTGCCTTGCTGATGAGAAGCAACACACTGAACGTATCACGTATTATAATGTAATAGCGGTAAGGCATTTAATGTATATTTATCTACATTCCTGGATTTTACGGCCACCTGTAGTAAAAGCCAAGAAGAAAGGCTGGTTACGGAAGAGAGGAGAAACAGACCACAAGTTTGTGTTTAGAATGTCGACTGTAAAGAATAAAAAGGTATTTAGGTAAAGATATCTAGCAGGTAACTGGATATGCAGAGCTGTAGCTTAAAAGATACAGCTGGGAATCATTCCCATGCAGACAAACCTCAGAGGCAGAGGAGACTGTTAGGAAAGAAAATAGCAAAAAAAAGGAACTTAAAGGGTAGACAAATTGAAGGAGGAAGGGAGGGAAGGAGCAAGAAGAAAGAGACCAACAAGACATGAGAAGAGTCAGAAGTATTCGAACCCAAGAGAAGCCAAAAGAGGTAAGTTTCAGGAAAGAAAGAGTGGACAACATCGGGTTGAAAAAGGCTAAGAAATTAGAAAGAGGGAGAAAAAGAGTGGATTTGATCATGGATTTGATCAATGATAACCTAATTCACTTAACAACGTGTGGAAGTAGAATTCTACTTGTAAAGGATTAAGGAAGAAGTGAGTGAAGAAATGGAAACAAGGGTTATAGACTGCTCTTTAAGAAGTTTGGTAGTTGCTGGAAGGAGTTAGTGCAGTAAATACTACGGCCAGTAACAAGTATTTAAGAATATGGACCTGAGCATATTTTAAATATTGATAAACAAAAATACTCAGCAGAGTATAAGAGCTATACTATTGATTCAAATAATTTTTTTTTAAATCACCTTGGGGGAAAATATTAACTTAAGTGGAAAAAAAAGGTCTGATAGAACGAAAAAAAACTTTAACTATGACTTTAAAACCTTGGGGTTTTTTTTGTCTTGGCTCTACTGTAACTTCTTTGTGAACTTAAATAAAATCATCCCATTTCTCTAGGCTTCCTTGTTGATAACAGTTGATAACAGTATGATTTCAAGTTAGCTCATGGGTTGTTAGTTTCAGGTTTATTAAAAAATAAAAAATTTCCAACACTATTAGTAGCAACAGTTAATATTTATTAAGCATTTCTTAACTCATAGGAACTTTCTAAGAACTTTGTATCTATTAGCTCATTTAATCCTCACAACTGCCCTATGAAACAGTTACTATGATTATCCATATTTTATAACAGACATAGAAAGGGCAAATAACTCATGCAAGGTCACATAGCTGGTAAGACTCATAAACAGACCTTGACCTTCAGCAATCTGATTCTGAATGGGGTTATGATCTCTCTCCAACAATAAAAGTAAATATTACCCTTTTCTATCTTTGGGGGCAGGAAGAAAAAGTTATTCCTCCTGCTCCTGTTTTTGCCTATTAATAAATATACATGGATGGAAAGACATATTTTGTTCTGAGATATATTTTTTAATCACCACATACTGCCTCTTTTCCTCAGCTCTCAAATATCGGTGTATGCAACTATGCAGATGGACTTCTTTATCGAACACCTACATAGCACGTACTGGTGCCAGGTACTAAGTGCTTTATAAATGTTAATTTATTTAATTCTCAGGACAGTTCTGAGGCACAGATTATTATACTCATTTTACAAAAGAAGAAATTAGGCTCAGAGAGGTTAAACAACCAGAGGTTAAAAACACAGCTAGTGAGGGGCACCTGGGTGGCTCTGTTGGTTGAGCATCTGACTCTTGATTTCCGCTCAGGTCATGATCTCAGGATCGTGAGATCAAGCCCATGTCAGGCTCCATGCGAGCGAGGAGTCTGTTTAAGATTCTCTCCCTCTTGGGGCACCTGGGTAGCTCAGTCGTTAAGTGTCTGCCTTCGGCTCAGGTCATGATCCCAGGGTCCTGAGATTGAGCTCCGCATCGGGCTCCCTGCTCAGCGGGAAGCCTGCTTCTCCCTCTCCCACTACCCCTGCTTGTGTTCCCTCTCTCGCTCTCTCTCTCTGTCAAATAAATAAAATCTTTAAAAAAAAAAAAAGAAAAGATTCTCTCCCTCTCCCTCTGCTCCCTTACCCCATTCTGTCTCTAAAACCAAACCAAAACAAAAAACTTAAAAAAAATAAAACAACTAGTCAGGATGGGGATCCTGGGGCATATAGGTCTAAAGTTTATTAATAAGATGGACTTTAATTATTCTATCATCCTGACAGAGCAAGTCTTATTTTTTTGGTTGGAAGGCTTATTAAAGAAAAATGTATGTATCCTTTTTCTGTTCCTAACCCATTTTATATAAAAATCTGGAAAATGATCATTTTGGTTAATTCTCCATTTTGTTTTCTCACAAGCCTTTTCAGAAGTAAACAAGTGAATATTCCTCTTTTCCTGATTTTCTACACTTGGTAAATTAAGTTTGGGGGCTTTTTTTTTTTTTAAGTTACCATATTTAGATACCCTATCCTAGAGGTAATCTATTTGTTGCTCAAGTTACTAAGACAGGACTAAGTATTTAGGTCATATACCATATCTAATGCATTCTACAAAACAACTCCTACTGAAAGTGAATTTTATTTTTTTTAGATTTTATTTATTCATTTGAGACACAGAGATACAGACAGAGAGAGAGCACAAGCAGGGGGAGCAGCAGCAGAGGGAGAGGGAGAAGCAGGCTCCCCACTGAGCAGAGAGCCCGACATGGGGCTCGATCCCAGGACCCTGGGATCATGACCTGAGCCAAAGGCAGACGCTTAAACATCTGAGCCACCCAGGCGCCCCTGAAAGTGTATTTTAAAAGCCCAAGCTAAATCTCAAAGTTCCTGGCTGACTTAGACAATGAACTGCTTCTAATATGAAAATAAAGGAGCAACACTTCAGAGGTCTAATTGTGAAAACAACACAGGTTGTTTCCAGCAATCACACTAATGCCAGGTATTGAGGGAGAAGCACTAATGAGGATGCAGATTCATCAATGGCCTTAATGAATCTATTGCTAATGTAGCAACTGGAAAATTAGGATCCAGGAATAAATAACAATTCATATTTTTATTTTTATTTATTTTTTTAAAGATTTTTTTTGACAGAGAGACATAGCAAGAGCAGGAACACAAGCAGGGGAGTGGGAGAGGGAGAAGCAGGCTTCCTGCAGAGCGGGGAGCCGGACGCAGGGCTTGATCCCAGGACCTGGGATCATGACCTGAGCCGAAGGCAGACACTTAACGACTGAGCCACCCAGGCGCCCCAACAATTCATATTTTTAAATACTCTGAGGACAACATATAGTAGGCATACCATTATCTGGTAACACTAAATTTTAATGCCACATTTTCATGGTAACTCCTATCTCTTCATTTCCAATTGATGAAAGGACCTTAAAACTGGACATTCATTATTAATCACAATCAATCCTAATTTTTTTTATTTTCAATAATCTTAATTCAAAGACTGATAAGCTGTGAGTAACCTGAATTTTCCATCTTGTTTACTATGTTTGTTTCACTAAAGATAGGGTTTAGGGCTCAATTCTGTGATGGGAAAGGATTATATATTGTTCCCTACACAATTCAAGTACAAACCCAAGCTGCAATCCCCTAAATACCCAGGTCCATTCTATCCTACAGATAGTTCTCAAAGTCACATTTGCCATGGAAAAATACAACTACCAAGGTTTTAGTCATCTTAACCCAAAAGATCATTTCACCCCTTAAATCAATTCTTTCAGCGGGAGTTATCACATATTTCTTAATAGTTTATAAAAAGAGATGCTTCTTTTACTTCATGAGATTCTCTCTTAAGCAAATAAGTTCTTTCCCTACCAGCTATGACGAAGTTTAGTATCATCTAATCCTTTCATTACTTCACAGGTAGTAGGACCTATGTGACCACAAAACAACACTGAGAAAAATCTGGTCAACTCCATAACTTAGAAAGAAAAAAAAAAGAATATGATATAGATATATATCAGATGAAAGTACCATTAATGTCTTATCTAGTAATTGTGATACTGAATTTTTTGAGCTGTTTCTGACACGTAAAACTCCCAGAATTTTCTAGATTTGAAATTAGAAGCCTGCAGAAATAGAGTATTACCACAGACAAAACTTACACAGTTAAAAGAGGTCAAAAGGCATCAGTGCTGGGCTGACTGCATAAGGGTCACATGGGGGAGATTGTTAAAAAACTGGTACATCAATTGCCAAAGTCTGAATAAGGTCTACAGATTAAATAATTGTATTATACCAATACTAAATCCCTGATTAATAATATTAGTTACATAAGATATCCTTGTTCTTTAGGAAATATATATGGAAGTCTTTAGGGGTAAAGGGGGATCGTACCTGCAACATACTCTTAAATAGTACAGAAAAAAAATGTGGACAGGTAAGTAGGTAGATAGGTAGGCAGGGAAAACAATAAATCAAATGTGAACAAATGGTAACACTGGGGACTCTGGGTAAAGGATATATATCAGAATTGTTTGAACTCTTCTAGCAACTTTTCTGTAAATTTGAAATTATTTCAAAATAAAAAGTGAAAAAGAATAATATTACTGGGCCAGAAGTTTGATTCAATAAGGTTTGAGAGGGGCTTGGCATCTGCATCTTTAAAAAAAAAAAAACTTCCCAAGTATTCTGATGGATGTTGTGATCCACTGCTCTCGGGCACTGGGAAATAAGTAGTCAAACGACAAGGCATAGCTTGCTTCCATCCATAAATGAAACGATATAAAATTCCAACAACTTCTGTGACAGTGCTTCCATAAAAGGATGTGTTTTATAACTTGCAATAAGAATTGCTTACTTTCCCTTCAATTCACTTAATAATCACTTAATGCCATTCATGTGTTAAAATAAGTTTAGAATTAAAATATCCTTTACCTCTCTTGTCTGCTAATATATTTTTAGAACATATGTGATTAGCTCCTCTAAATGGCATTCCAAAGGTATCTTACCTCTGCAAAGGTTTGGAGTAGTTCGTTGACTTGAGCAAAGGCCTGTGGAAGAACACCATCATAATTTGACCGCGTACTGAAAGCATGTAACAAACTTTTAGAATCCTGAAGCAGAAATTTCACTGTTGTAAAATCCACTGCACTGTTAGCTGGTAAGAGAAATTAAGAAGGAAAAAACTGGTAAGAATGAGTATTCAACACAAAAATGTCTTTGGAAAACAATCTAATGTTAATTATGAAATTTAAGAAAAGTACACATTTATACCTACACACCACTCCTCATTTTTCTCTGTGGTGTAAAAAGCATTACAGTTAAATTTAGCTAAAGACAATGCTCTTGGGGTGGATTCAGGTACTCTGTATTCTTCAGAAAAGAGAGAATTACCAAACAAGTTAAACAACAGATTTTCAAGACTGATTTTGTTTTATATACAGATGACTATGGAGGCATGAGAAAAGTCATTTGGTGGGAAGCACATAAGTTACATGCAGTACCTCCCATAACCAACTCAGTTAATCGTGTAGTGATTTGCCTTCAAATTCCATCACATCAAATGTAATACTAGATTTGTTGAAAATAATGTTTCCTCTCTCTGAACACAACTTAGCAAAAATATAAATAATTTGGGTAACAGTGAGCTGTGGGCAAGGCAAGCTAGGAGAATGTTTTCCTTATAAATTAGCAAAGTGAGTTAATCTACAAAAAATAATTTAAAGGTGTAACAATTTTCTTTCAACTAAAATTACATTAAATTCTCAGGCGCCTGGGTGGCTCAGTTGGTTAAGCGACTGCCTTCAGCTCAGGTCATGATCCTGGAGTCCCGGGATCGAGTCCCACATCGGGCTCCCTGCTCAGCAGGGAGTCTGCTTCTCCCTCTGACCCTCTTCCCTCTCGTGCTCTCTATCTCTCACTCTCTCTCTCAAATAAATAAAATCTTTAAAAAAAATAAACAATAAAAAAAATTACATTAAATTCTCAAACCAATTAGGAGAGGTGGTGATAATGATTTCAAAGATTTTAAAAGTTATGAACAATGAAGTTAAGCAAATTTCTAATGTCACCAAAGCTCAGAACAGAAGAAATCTTCCCATTATTAGGATAGAGTGCCATATAATAGTTTTCAAAGGCATTTAAAATAACCGTGCTACAATGTGTTTATTTTTTTTTAAGATTTTATTTATTTATTTATTTGTCAGAGAGAGAGCACATGCACAAACAGGGAGAGGGGCAGGCAGAGGGAGAAGCAGGCTCCCTGCTGAGCGGGGAGCCCCACATGGGGCTCGATCCCAGGACCCCAGGATCATGACCTGAGCCAAAAGTAAACACATAACCACTGAGCCACCCAGGTGCCCTGTTTTATTTTCTTTTAATGTTCAGTTTCAGAGACTCTGTCATATTCTAAAACACCAGCATGGTTTTTCACTGGTAGAGTTTAAAAAACTCTATCACTCATACAAGTATTTGCTTAGAAATACTGAAAGCTCAAATGAAAATAAAAAGTAGATTTTAGTAATTAATTATATAATATTCAGAAATTCTAATCTAATGTGATGGCTATAGTCAGGATTCTGGCTTCCCCTTTAACAAACAAACAGAGAAAAGTGTATTTCCTTATGAAGCACTTATTTTTAAATTAAATGACTAAATTCCTGTGGAAAAAGACAGGTAAGAGATGCTACACACAGGACAGAATGTAGATTTGATGAAACCCAGTAAATATCCTAAGGAGGAGAAATTGAGCACAACTTCTCTTAAGGTGCTTCTCCACTGCAGTCAATGTTCAATAGGGCTTATATCCTTGAATTAATCATCTGATTTCTGTCTTACAAGAAGTCTTTACTAAGATTACGTGCTAAAGGGAAATAACGATAAATTCAGTACCTAGACACAACATAAAAAGAAATCTACATGGTTGAAATACTTTAATGCTTATATAAGATCAATAATCACTTAAAGTTAATATGGATAACAAAATCAAAAAAAGCTACTAATCATTTTTCCACACAATTTTCTATGAATTGATCTAAGAATCTATTCTTTGGGATAGTGAAGTTAAACACATATGCATAATTCAACAGCTGAGGATACTATTAAAAGACAGTAAACAAAATCATAAACTGATTTTTCTAATTTGAAATTACTTTAGGGCAGAAGGCACTTTTATAATTCTATTATATATTCTTTACAAGTCAGTAAACATTAGGCATCAGATTCTTCTAGACCAAGGATCAATGAACTATGTACACAATGATTCCAAAAATGATTTTTTAGCAAAAGGAAGAGTCACCATCTCTTCACTTCTGTCCTATTCCCAGTTAGAGCTGCTGCCTATGACCTCTTAAGCCGTTTGCAAAAGACAAACACTGCCCACCCCTGGAAAAAGAGAAAAATGGAAGATGGCAACTAGATACGCCATTTTTAAAACTAAATCTTGTTCAAGATCATACATGATTTATGGACTTTCTCTTTTGATAGAACCAACTAAATTATGCTTCAAGATATGGAAAATGTTTCTATATACCTTGTAAAAGTGCTTTGAAGACGTATCCCACAGGTTGTTCCACGCCTCCTATAATACCACTTACAAATAAACTTCTATAGTTAAAGATAATGCCTGGAAAATGTCTTTATTTTAAAAATTGGCAACTTTTTAAAAGTCATAAGGCACCGAACAAGGTGCTTTAAATCCTGAGGTAATTTTCAAAGATATAAAACATTTTCCGAAAGTTTACATTTCAAGAGAAAGATAGAGAGTTATGGTATACCTCCCATAGAATATGTTTCTATTTTTGTTTTGTTTTAGCTTCCAGGATGCTTAGTGTTAAAATCCGTGTTCAAGTTTTATAATAATTGTTTGCACGTTTTATGGTAAAATTATCTTTCTTAGTCTTCATTACCTGGCTCTTGTGACTTTAAACTTGGCTTAAACCATCTTGTGCTCAGGTTCTTACTTATTGGTCCTCTCATACTCACAGTTATTTTTCAAAAGTAGACAGGATATAACTAATACATAAAATAATAAACAGATCATTTGATGTTAGAAGTTCAAAAAAGTCAAGGACCAACTGAACATCCTAATAATTGTTACATATACTTTGCCTTTTAAAGGTACAGCAAGAAAAATCTACTTGTCTGACTTTGGACAAATCCCTTACCCTCTCAGGGCTAGTCTAATCATAAAACATGGGCTTTCATAACATTCGATCAGTGCTTTTCCCATCTTTTTCTTCTTATAGAGAAACTTTTTTTCCAAAGCCTACATAGAATCACCATACATAAAATGATAAAAGAAAACTGCACAGCTAATGGTGGTTTTGAGGTTCCATAGGTAGGCCCACCAACTTTCCAGGCTCCCCATCAATCCTTCCATTTCCAATCCATGGCAGCTCCAGAGGCACTTCAAGAAGGTTCTGTGCAACATGACTTTATTAAAAATCACCAACTAAGTGGTTGACTATAGTCTCTTCCAGTTCTTTAGAATGCACTATGCCCCAAAGACAAACATTTCCTATTCCCTAACCATATATTTTAGATAGATACTTTGATATGCTATTTCTAAAATTAGTACATGAAATGTGGTCAAAGTTTGTGTGTTAAACACAAGAAATTTTTAAAAATCTAAATTTTATTATACACCTGATAAACTATAAAATGTGGTTTTAAAAGTTTTCAAACATTATAAAACATGAGATATTCACTATGTCCAGGAACATCAACAGTGATACCATTAATGGTCATAAGCTCTGTGAACTGCATCCCTTCATGCAGTTGTTACAAACTCCCTTTAAAAATCAGAAGTGTAAATGATTAAAAAATAATTGACCAATTGCTTATTAATTCATCTTCACATTCCATGGAATATATCAGCTAGCCTGACTTTAACACAACATTGCTAAAGACAAAATAAAAAATCCATACCTTTACAGAGATTTTCATATAGGCTCTCAACGGTTAAAAGCAAGTTCTTCTCCATAACTAATCCAAATACAGCCAACCAATGTTTTCTAAAGCACTGTAATAAATGAATTAGAGTCCATGGTGGTTTCAAGTACAGCATCTAAAAAGTATTTAGAAAAAATTACCACCTACTAATTTATTTATTATTCCTATTATTAAAAAGTACCTATTTAGGCATTCCTACATTTATTTCTGGGCAAAATACAGTTAGCTGAATTCTTTTTAAATTAAAAGATGTTTTATTAAAAGCCAATCATAATCTTAAATCACTGCAAATTATTTTTGTAAAATTCATATTAGTATTAATCCTTATAATTTCTGAAACTATATACACAAAGCAAAAGCACTGTTTTAATCAGAAGAGCATAGTTTTAATCAGGAAAGGTGGTCAATTTACTTCCCAACGTAGTCAATTCTAGGAAGAAATCAATCTAATTATTTCATATAGCTGCAGGAAAATCTATATAGAAAAAAGATGTGAACTACCATAACACTGGCTACACTCTTACAAAGACATGTTTATAAAGGAAATTAATCAGTTAGTACTACAAGATGTCAGCACATCCTGTTTTGAATCATTCATATGCAATGACTTTCCTAGACTCTATTATAAAATATCCAATTTAAGTCAACCCTCCTAGAATCTTCTGATCATTTCTCATCATCTTGGTTCAGTACTTAATAATATAATCAAGCAGCAAATACATCATATTGACAAGTATTAGAATCTCACTGAATATCTGGTATAAATACAGTCTACAGTTGAGGGGGATATAATATTTCTCCTGGCTATAGATATGAACAGCAAACAAACATTAAACTAAAAAGACCACTATTGCCAAATGTGGTATTTTACTGATTGTAGAAAAGATATGAATCTAGGGGGTGCCTGGGTGGCTCAATCACTGGGCGTCTGCCTTCCGCCCGGGTCATAGTCCCAGGGTCCTGGGATCAAGCCCCACATCGGGCTCCCTGCTCCGTGGGAAGCCTGCTTCTCCCTCTCCCACTCCCCCTGCTTGTGTTCCTGCTCTCGCTGTCTCTTTCTCTCTGTCAAATAAATATTTTTTAAAAAAGATATTAATCTACAAAATATAAACTGTCTTGCTAATAATGATCATTTTTATACTTTCTCATATTTATATGAGCCAAATATATACACTTCTTTTTCTAACTATATATTGCTATGGGAATTCCCTATACTAAACATTCTAATTCAAATAAACTACAGAAGACAGAAGTTTCTCTGAATTCAAATTGAGCTCCATGGGGGCAATGTGTCTGACACACAGTAAATACCTAATAAATACTTGTTCACTGAAAAAAAATGAATGATAAAATATCATTTCTAATCTTTAGGAAATGTCCACCATTTAATGTTCAAGAAGTTCTTTCAAAAACTATAAGAAAAAAAGTAAATGGGATATAGATTATCACAATGAAGCTTACAGATTTTATACAAGTCACATTTCCGAAGATAAGGTCATAAATCTTTAGCAGTGAAACAGAAATTTTCAACTAACAGAGTTGAAATAATCACCTCCATCCAAAGATTTCCAAAAGCAATTTTCATTTCTGTTTCTAATATTGAAGATAAAGCTGTGCCAAGAGATTTTTCAAGATCAGATACAATGCTTTCAAGTATAATGGGTAGTCCAGAATGTGCAGATTCTTCCTCAAAGCTCTCTTCTAACAGTGTTGTTTCTTTAAAACAAATAGTTATAGGCTTTATTTAAGACACCAATAGAATAGTAAACATTTTACATATATAATTGGTATTTGGCCATAAATAATAAACATTTTATGTATATAATTAGTACTTTAATTACACAGAAACCAAACCAATACTTTACTTTTTAAACAGTATTTAGAAACACGTATCTATAGAAAAGTTGTTCTAGAAGCAACATAAATATATCACATTAGCAAATGCTTTCTTTTTGAAAGGCAACAGAATATTTTTACTAAAAGAGAAATTCAGGAAATGTATACTATTTTAACCATAATTTTAGTTTTATTATTCTCAAAAAAGGGAAAAATTAAAAGAATGCTTTGCATCAATTTATAATAGAAAATGAAGAATTATGGATCAAAGTGTGTTTTCTTCCAAAAATAATATATTCTTCCAATTGCAGCTCAGATCAGTAAATTGTTTTGAAAGGACCAAAATCTCTAGTTTAACTACCTTTAATGCCCTCCCTTTTAAAGTGATTTTTTATTATTTCAATTGATATCATCTCATTAACATTAATATTTTGATACCTGAAGACAACTGCAATTTCTTTACGGCAAAATGCAAAATATTAAGTGGCTTATCTCTACAAATACCAACTAAGGACTTAAAGTGATAGTCACAGAATGGACAAAAGTGATAGTAACAGAATGGACAAACTGAAAGCATGTGACCTCTGAAAAACCATAAAAATCCTCTTCCTCCATCTAAATGTCATTTTAAATATTATGACAAAAGAAATTTTATTGCCAAAAAGGTCAAAAAAGTAGTAATAGTATATACATGAATTTTTATATAATTATACATAAAAAATACATACAATATTAAAAATTTCAATATTTATTTTTTTCCAACTCAGGGAGAAGGCTTGGAATGTATTTTTAAATTATGTTAAATTTAATATAACATTCCATCAAATATCAAGCTATAGGACAGATCATTCTGGTAAAAAAAAAAGACAAAACAATTGTACTACCTTTACTTAAGGATTAGTTTAAAATTAAAACTATTATTAGAATCTTTCAAACTCTTATTACTCGTTTTTATTGCATTAATAGAAGGTTATGAATAGTAAACTAATATTGAAACTAAAAATTTCTATCTTGAATGAATATTTCCTGTATATATCCTGTAGCTATTCTTAAAGATACAAAATAGCATGTGCATGGTGATTATAAACATGTAAAAATGTATGCGAGTGTATGGACAAAAATTCAAATTATTTTGTAAAAGCGTATGTAGAAGACAATAATGTTAACTGTGTTGTCTTTTGGATTACCATTATAATCTTCTTTCTTTTTCTCTTTCTTTCAATTTTCATTTATTTCTAACCATTTGTGTGCTGACAAATATTTCAATGTTATTTTAAATGTACAAGATGAAAATTTACTATTAATTCCAAATGTTATCAATAATGTCAGTACATAAAAGATATATTTCTAATTATTTGTAGTAAGAATACTACCTGCTTTCAATTGTTGCTTAGATATACAAGGCTGCTGACATACATCTGTGTTCATAGATAAGTTTAATAACTCTGCACTCAATTCTTCTTTACTGAGTGACTTCACACCACTTATTAGGCCTTTGTTTCTTAAATTTCTATCATCCCTAAGGTTGGGGTGAGGAGGAAAAAATATTTTATTTTTTATAAGATAAATCACATGACAACTCAAAACACATGGGATCTAATCAGAGGTGGGTGATTCTCAACATTTATATTAACAAAGGATAACAGCTTTTTTTTAAACAGGGAAGACAAAGGAATTAATACACAGTAGAGTCATAGCATATGAGCTTTTGAAAATAATAAGTATTATATATTGAGTGTTTTCCTGGTACCAGGCACTGTTCTAAGCACTTACATATATATATATAATCCATTCAATTCTCACAGTAAACCTTGTAGTTAGGAGTAGTACTATTTTTATCACCTTTTCACAAATGAAAAACTGAGGTGTAAAGAGGTTAAGTAATTTGCCCAAAACTGTACCTGGTAAGGGGGAGCTGGATTTGAACACAGGAATATGATCATCCAAAGAGAAATAAACAGAAAGCCATAGTAAGAGAAATAATTTCCACGTGGTAGGAAATTACAAATTTACTCACAGCACAAGACAAATGGTTAGAATTTGCTATTTGCTGAAAGAAGAAAGTATGATTAGAGCATAGTACATGGGACCAGTTTATGTGGCTATAGAGAAAGCGAAGTGCATTAATAAATGGAAAGACTTTTTTTTTAAAAGATTTTATTTATTTATTTGAGAGAGAGAGAATGAGAGATAGAGAGCACGAGAGGGAAGAGGGTCAGAGGGAGAAGCAGACTCCCTGCTGAACAGGGAGCCCGATGTGGGACTCGATCCCGGACTCCAGGATCATGACCTGAGCCAAAGGCAGTCGCTTAACCAACTGAGCCACCCAGGTACCCAACGGAAAGACATTTAAGGGCTGCAGTGAGTAAGTGACATGATCACATCTGTGTTTATCAGATTGCTGTTCTCGAATCCAACAGGCTTCCAGCTTTTGTTAATGGTAGAGTAGCCTGGTCAGACTAATCTTCCCACAGATGAGGATTAGAAAATTTGGACAAAAAAAGAAAAAAAAAGCTATCTGAAGGCACTAGGGAGCAATAAAATGAAGGTAGGAGCTGGAGGGAAGTCCACCCTTGACACAGAGGTACTGCTCTGGTAAGAGCTACAAGAGTCTATCTGCTTGCTCAAGGGCATTCTCTAATTCATCAATGGCTACAACAGAAAGCACAGCCAGGGTAACTTGGAATGTAAGAAGACAATGTTCAGAGCTGGCCAGAGCAGACAAAAAGTTAAGGGGGGAACTGAAGAAGGGAGGAAACCACAGAACAGGTGAACCCTAAAATCTGCATATAAATTCTGCCCAGAAAAAAAACAACATGCTACCAAGAGACAAAGCAATCAACAGAACCGGACTTCGATAGGACACAGATGTTGAAGCTATCTGATAGGGAATTTTAAATAATTTTTATTAATTTATTAAAGGCTCTAATAGAAAAGGTGAATAGCATGCAAAATCAGATAGGGAATTTCAGCACAGATGAAAAGCATGAAAATTAAATGTAACTGCTAGCAATAAAAAAAAAAAGCCACAGTTACAGAAATGAAGAATGTCTTCAACAGGCTCCTCAGCAGACTTGACATAGGCAAGGAAAGAAATTATAAAATTGAAGACAGGTCAAAAGAAATTACCCAAACTGAAATAAAAAGAGAATAAAAGTTTTTTTAGAAAATCCAGCAGCTGTGGGACATCAAACAGTCCAACATACATGCCTGTATTAGTTATCTATTGCTGTAGTTATACAGCATAATTATCCCAAAACTTAGCACCTTAAAACAAACACTTATTATCTCACACAGCTTCTAAGAGTCAGAAATCTGGGAGCAGCTAGACTGGTTGGTTCTGGTTCAGGGTCTCTCACAAAGTTGGAACATGCTGTTGCCTAGGGTTGTAGCCATCTCAAGGTCTAATTGGCTCATTTATGTGGCTGTTGGCAGGCCTTAGCCCATCACTGGCTCTTGGCTGGAGGCTTCACTTTCTCACCATGCGGGTCTATTCCATAGGGCTGTTCACAGCATGGCAGCTTGCTTCCACAAAACAAGTGATATTAGAGAGGAGAAAGCAAGAGAGTGCCCGAGAAGGAAGTTTCAGTCTTCAATATTCTAATTTTTTATAACCTAATCTGATAGTGATAGTATGTCACTGGTACAACCAACCCTGGTAAAATGTGGGAGGGGACTACACAAGGGCATTAATACTAGGAGGCAGGAATCATTGGGGTCATCTTGGAAACTGGCTACTCTAGTATAATTGTAATATGAGAAGGAGAGAAGAGGGAATGGGCAGAAGAAATATTTGAAGAAATGGTGGCTGAGAATTATCTAAAACTGAAGACAGGAAACCAGAGATCTGAGAAGCCCAGAGAACATCAAGCAGAATAAATCCTTCTCTACCCATCCCCCTACCCCCGCACCACACACACACAAACACCTGGACATACCTGCTAAAAACTGCTAAAATAAACTGCTAAAAAAGCAAAAGACAAAGAAAAACCCTTGAAAGCAGAAAGTAAAAAAAAAAAAGACACATTACATATAGAGGAACAAAGATAACTTTTACATCAGACTTCTCATCAGAAACCATACAAACTAGAAAAAAATGGAGTGATCTCTTTAAAATACTGAAAGGAAAAAAAAACCCAGAACTGTATATCCAGCAAAAAATTCTTTCAAAAATAAATTAAGAAATAAAGACATTATCAGACAAACAACACCAAAAATTTCACTGCCAATAGACACATGTCAAATAAATTTGTTTAGGCAGAAGGAATATAACACCAGGCAGAAACTTGAATCTATAAAAATAATTAAGAGTGCACAAAATGGAAATAAAATATTCACTTAAAATATTCACTTATTTTTAATTGCTTTAAATGTCAAATGATGGAAGCAAATATAGTAAAACACGTGCTTATCATCATTTTTGTAAAGGTAACATATATGACAATGAGAGCACTAAGGATGGGAGAAAGAAACTGTTATAAGATCCTTACACCTAACATGAAGCAATATAATACTATCTGAAGGTAGACTTTGATCAAGTAAGATGTATACTATAAATGCCAGGGCAATCATTAAAATGTTTTTTTTCAAAAAGGTATAAATATTCAATAATGGAGATAAAATGGCACCATAAAAAATACACAATTAACTCAAGAAAGAAAAAGAACAGATGAAACAAATAGAAAATAGCAAAAAGGCAGATCTGATCCAACCAATTAAATGTAAGTGGTATAAACTCATCACTTAAAAGACAGAAGTTGTGGGGCACCTGGACGGCTGAGTGGGTTTAAGTGTCTCACTCTTGATTTTGGCTCAGGTCATGATCTCAGGGTGGTGAGATCGAGCCCCGTGTCGGGCTCCACACTGAGTGTGGAGCCTACTTGATTCTCTCTCTCTCTTTCTCTGCCCCTCCGTGCTTGTGCTCTCTCTCAAAAAAAAAAAAAAGACAAGTCAGACTGGACAAAAAATAAAGTACCAACTACATGCTACCCACGAAATACTTACCTTCATATAAAGACACAGGTTAAAAGTAAATGGATGGGAAAAGATATACCATATAAATACTAACCAAAACAAATGGTAGTATTACCATTACCACTGGAATGGTAGCATTAATACTAAACAAAGGAGACTTTCAGGAACAGATGAGAAAGGGGTCAGTTCCCCGAAGACAATCCTAAACAATCCTAAAAATGTATGCATCTTAGTACAAAGTTTTTATAACACATAAAGTAAAACAAACAGAACCGAAAGGAGAATTAAACAAACCCAGAATTATAGTTAGAGATTTCAATACTTCTCTCTCAATAATCACAGAATAAGCAGACAATTGGTAAGGTTATAGAAAACCTGAACAAAATACTATCAACCAACTTAACTGAAATTTATAGAATGCTCCACCCACAAAAGCAGAATATAAATTCTTTTAATTGCATGTAAAACATTCACCAAGAAAGACCATATTCTTGGCAATAAAACAAATTTAAAAGAAATCATATAATGTTCTCAAATCAAAGTGGAACTAAAATACAAATTGATAGCAAGAAGAAAACTGGAAAATGTGCAAATATTTGGAATTAAACAACAAATATCTAAATGTCAAAGGGACGTTATATTGAACTGAATGAAAATAAAAATAGAACATCAAAATTTGTGGGATCCAACTGAAACAGTGCTGACAGGTAAATTTATAGCAGTCTCAAACAAGTGATCTCAGCTTCCACTTAAGAAACTAGAAAAAGGGCACAAAGGGGCATAAGAGTATTTTCTGGGGTGATGGAAGTGTTCTATATATCTTTTTTTTATTTTTATTTTTTTAAAGATTTTATTTATATGAGTGAGAGAGAGCGCACATGAGAGGGGTGAGGGTCAGAGGGAGAAGCAGACTCCCTGCTGAGCAGGGAGCCAGATGTGGGACCCGATCCCAGGACTCTAGGATCATGACCTGAGCCGAAGGCAGTCGTTTAACCAACTGAGCCACCCACGTGTCCTGGAAGTGTTCTGTATATCGAGAGGGATGTGGGCTATACCAGTATATCCATCGTCACATATAGTTAAGATTTGTGCATTTCAATATTGTACATTTTCCCTCCAAACAAAAAACCTTATAAAAATAATCATGTGGGGGGACAGGGAGTAAACAGATATAGATAACAGAAGAATGGGAGAATTTTGATAATTGTAGCTGAATAGTTAGGAGTTTATTAATTCTTCTTCACTTTGACTATCATTGAAATTCTCCACAATGAAACTTTTTTTAATTAAAAATAAAAAATTACCATTATTACTTATTGAAGAATAAATGGAGGAGAGCAAGTGTGGAAGTAGAGAGACTAAATTAGTCTTAGAGTCGAAAAGGAAGTGGAAAAACAGCATGGCGGACCAAGGATGGTGGCAGGGGAGATAAAGAAAAGAGCGCACAGGACCTGTTAACTGACCAGATGTAGATTATGAGGGAGGAGCGGTTATCAAAAATGACTCCTAGGTTTCTGGCTCTAGCAAATGGGTAGAAAGTGGCACTTTTTATTCAGATGGAGAACAGTGCAGAAAGAAAAATCAAGAGTTCATTTTTGGAGATGGTATGTCCCAGATGTCTATGACGTATCCAAGTAGAAAAAGCAAACAAATAGATGAATATACTAGTCTAGAATTCAGAAGAGAGATAGAGATATGAACTAAGGGTTGCTGGCCCACACTCAGGATTGTAAATTTAAGTAATGCACTTAGAATTAGGTACAGCACATAGTGTTGGAGAAGGGTTCTCCTAGCCCTGTCATTATCACTATTATCATCATCATCCATTTAACAGCATCTTCATAATAAGTAGGTGGGACTTATGCAGTAGACACGATTCCGGCCTTTTAAAGGAAAAAATAAAAATAAAAAACAGACTCCTCTAGAACATAATGCTAGAATTAAAAGTAAAGTCCGACTACAAATTTTCATTTCACTAAAAATGTTACATCCGTTAATCCCAAAACAGTGACTGCAGAAATAATGGAGAATTGATAAAGTCTCACCAATTTTCATTCTAAGTTGAACTAAAAAAGCAACCATTACATAGCAATTATCTCTCAAATTTAGCTTATATCAAATTCAAAATGATAACATATTAATTATGCTGTATCAGCCTTCAACAAACTCCAAGATGATATGTTATGCCCTAGATCAAAAAATAATTTTAAATAACCTAGAGACAGAAATCTTTAATATTTCCTTTAATCCCCAATAGAACACCATACCATCATCTTTGAAGACAGCTAAAATGAGAATTTTTTAAATATTTTTTAAGTTTTATTTTAATTCCACTCTAGTTAATATACAGCATTATATTAGTTCCAGGTATATAACACAGTGATTCAGTGCTTCCATATATTTAAAATGATAACTGACCAAACCGCCTTACAAGAAAAACCTTAGGGCTATTCATTTCTTTAATCGCTGCATTTCATACAAAATTTGGCATGATTGTGAAACTGTAAAAAAACTCCACTTTTCAGTGAATAAAACTCAGATTAAAACAGTTTACAATTGCTCTTCTTGGTTCCTTCAGAGCCTTTTCTCATACACGGCGGGTTCAATTTTGCTTAACGTTACGTTAGTTTTACCTTAGAACTAAGTTATGAAAATACTAGTTGGGAATGGAGGGGAAGGAGGAGAAAGGGAAGAGGGCGAGAGGGCTCCTACTGAGATCATTTTATGTCCCGGGCACTACGCTAAGTGCTTTATGTGTACATTATCTAAGTGCTCTCAATAACTCCAGGAGGCAGGTATTAGTATCCCCCTATATTTTACATGTGAGGAAACTAAGGTAAGCAACTTTCCCAGGTCACAAGGCTGGTAAATGGGAGACCCATGACTCCAGCCCTCACTCTATGAACAGGCACCACAGGCGTACCACCAACACAAACTGCCTCTTCCCCACAAATTAATTAATTAACCTTCTTGCCTCTTGACCAAAAATTTGTCAGACTTTTATTTCTGAACTATTTTGTGGACAGATTAAATTGGCTATTCTCAGCTTTTATAAAAGGTTTCTGAATGTCATATAAATAAAACTGAAGAATTCATAAGTTTCAGATCTCATTCTTCTATAGTTTACACATTATAAGAATGTGACACAAAATTGAATATGCTTACTGGCAGTTTTCGAAAATCATGTGCGTTTTTGATCCTTAGTCTGGTGGGTATAATATGACTTCTAAAAATTCTCTGGTATAGTTGCTATTTAGAAAAAAAAAAAAAAGAGTAAAATGACTATGGAACTCACGTGCACAGAATAACAATAGAACAAGGGAATAATTCCTGGTACTGAAGACAGCATTTTAATACTCGATCATCATTGTTCTCGTCACTCAGTCCATCTGCAAATTTACCAAAAGCGGTAATTAATAAGCATACTAAAAATCTGGACAGTATTTACAAGTCAAAAAAAATCTAAAAGAAAGAACACTTCTTAAATCAAGAGAAAAATAAGACACAGCAAAACAATGCCTTAAAAATTCAGGATCTAGAGTTCATGCAGAATTCCAAAGAAGGTAGAATTCAGGTAGAATTACCAAAGTAGTTAGTTTACCACTAAAATGAAATAGGATATGACTATTAATAAACACAAAAGAAAGTGATCAGTAAGTTAAATGCCATACTAGAAACCTAAAGCTATGAATTCTAGTCTCAATTCAGTCACTTAGAGATTATAAATTATAGGATTATATCATGCTTAAAATGACCTCCACCTAAAAGAGGTCTATAAAATAATGAGTAACTCTTCTACCAGCAACAGAACCATTTTCATGTGTCTGCTTTTCCCTAATCTCTAAACAATTAACATTTAGAGATGCATAGGAAAAGGCAATATGGGCCCTAGGTAGGAAACACAAAAATTTCTACCAAGTGTTAACAAATGGCTGACAGAGCGTCCTCTGGCATTCTGCAAGCCTTAAAGCATGATGTAAAAGTCTGGATTTTGTGAAAATGATGTAATGTGTAGAAACAAGACCAAAGACAGTGTTTTTCCTAAGTCCTTACACTGCCTGCCTCAAAACTCCCTCGGGTACTTAATAATAAGATTTCAGGGCCACACCCCAGACCCATTTCTGGATAAGAATCTTTGGAGTCTGCACCCAAACACGAATTGAAACTCCTTGGTGAGTCTCTTACACACTAAAATTCACGATATACTAGACAAGGAGCCTCAACTCTGTTCCCAGACTATAACTCAACTTTTAGCCTATATTAATTAGTCCTCTAAACATTCAAATTAGAAAACTCATTCATTCAAGGAATAAATTTTTATATAGGGCTGAATTTGTACCCAAGCCCCTGTGCTAAGTAACTGGATATACAAGGACAAACTCTTGAGGAGCTCACAATCTCCAGTGAAGTCTAGACAGAACTGAATTGATCTCAGAGCATAAGCCCAAAGATATGATTCAGTTCTTTATCAGACAACCAGTAAACCAAGCAGACATATACTACAGTAGCCGATTTTCCTTCTTTTAGTCCACAGAGTAAATACCACACCATAAGGCAAAATGGGCAGCAAAAAATTATTAGCTTTAAACAACTCAGCAGATGAAGTTAAAGGTTACAGTGTACTGCTCTAAAGTTATGAAAGTTCAAGATTATCTGTTCTGTCACTTTTTCTAGAATATGCGGGGCTTGAAAACACACCTAAAACTGCAAGAATATTCATGAAATATTTATTCAACAAATATTTCTGAGCACCTGCTCAGGTACTGTTCAAAAGCGAACAAAACAAAGACTCTGGAAACAGATTAATCTGGGTTTGAATCCCTGCTTTCCTACTAGACATGTAATCTTGGGCAAACTGCTTAACCAGGAAAATGAAATAAGAAAATTTATAGGAAACAGTTGGCTCAATAAGAGGTAATAGCAATTACTTTTTAAGTAATATATATTTATTAATTAAAACTCAGCTTAAATGGCACAACAGCATGATCTCTACTCACAACACCAAAAACCCCACAAAATTCTGTATAAATTATAGTTAATATGATATTTAATATTTAAGAATTTAAGCTTCTCAACAGCTTCTCACTGATGAGGCTCCAGAACAGTGTCTGGTATAGGTATTTGGCAAATACATGAATCAACAAAAATACAGTAAAATATAAAAATGGTGTGTGTGGGCGTGGCAGATAACTTTATTTTGCCCTTATTATAAAAATAATTTAGAAAATCTGGAAAATACAGAAAACATAAAGAAAATTAAAATAACTCATAATTCCATCAGCTAAATATACCCAACATTCACCATCTGTAAGTATATAATGCATGATCTAACAAATTTGGGATGATTTTTTTATTCTTTTAAATCCTATTTTGTCATTAACATTTTTTGAAATACAGTAGTATTTTCTCACATAGCTATAGTATTGTATACAACTTCTCCAAGTGTTAGACACTCAGGTTGTTTCAAATTTTTTGCTGTATTAATAATACTGTTATGAACCTTATTTATATAAATCACTGTCAGCATCGCTGCTTATGTCTTAGAAAACATTTCTAGAAAGAAAATTGTATCTTTAGGTTTCTTGAAACACACTGATAAATTGCTCTCCTGAGAAGTTACTAATTCATATTCTCAAAGCACTGGTATGATGCAAAAGAATAACTTTCTAAACTTAGAAGCAATAAAAAGAAGAAAGGAAAAGTGAAAGATCTAAACTAAAAATATCTATACATCAGAAATTAACATTAAAAATGGCAAACAGGAGGATATATGCAGTGAACAAGGGGCTGCTTAGTTGTACTTCTTTTGTGAATTACCTATTAATAATCTTTGTCCATTTAGGGAAAAGGGATTTTTTGTTTTTCTAGTCAATCTGTATAAGCTTTTCATATAACAAGGACACAAGAGAATTATTGCCTATTCTAGGCCATAAACCATCAAGTACTTTAATTTAACTCAACCAATCTTCACAATCATTTTTTGAGCTGGAGGTTATTTTCCCCCATTTCATTGACTTAGTTTCCTCATCTTTAACTTTCCCCAGGTCAGGTTATAAACCCAGATCAATCAGATTTCAAATCTTATTCTCCTCTCACCATATTAAATACTACGTCAAATAAATATAATTTTGAAAAGAGTTAAGGACAAGGCTAAAATTATAGTCAACAAAGGCAATTTAACATGAACTATCTACATTTCTTTTTTTAATGGAAAAAATGCCTGTTTAAAAAATACATTGTTACAATACTCAATGATTATGTAAAAGGAAAATAATACACACAAAATTAGCAATTATTAAGAGCTAGTTGCAAATGTGCTTGACATTTGTAAAGTGTAATAAAAGTCCATTTGTTTTTGCCTTTTTCCAAACAGGAACTTTAATTTTACTCAGTAATCTTGAATTTTCTCATAAGAATATTAGTTTATCATTAGAATATAAAATGTAATTTTATGATAAAAATTTCTAATGGATATCATATATATATTATTATATCAATAATATATCATATTATTCTTATCAACAGAATAAACCTATTAAATACATTGTACTTTATATAAAGAATGTTTTTAATGATCAATGACGTAAACAGTGATACAGAGAAACACATAAAGGACTTACCTGACATAGACAATTACAAATAATCTATTATCTACGACCTTATAACTAAAAGCAATTTCAGCAATTTAATAAAAACTACAATCAAATACCATTCAAACATTAAAGTAAAATATGGATTTCGAGGAAGACACCCAGAAATTGAAACAACACAGACATCTGAGACCACTACTATGATTTATCCTCTTCAATCATCAAAAAAAGCAGGGACTGAGGAAGTCAAAGCATCAAAAAAGCATATGAACATGGAAAAGTCAAAGGAAATATACCAAGCATCTATAAATAATAAATGTGGCCAAAATATCTATTCTAAAATGAGCTCTAAAATAATTTTCAAAGCAAATCTGTTGAAGAAATAGACATGCTATTTAGGACAAGTTCTTAACCTCTCTGTCTCAATTTCCTCATTTATAAAATGGGGCTAATAACTTCCACAAGTACTGTATGGTTTGAATGAGATACTAGCTGGCAAAGCACTTGGAAAAGGGTCTGGAGAATAATGACTATATAAGTGTTATCCATTATTATTATCCTTATCCATACTATTAAGTAGTAAAATATAGTTTATATCAACAAACTAAAAAAAGTAGAAGAGTAAAAAAAAATTCTCCTCTCCTTTTAAGGTTTGGGGTTTTACTGACATGATGGTTTAGATCAGGGGTTAATTTTGTTAATTGTGTAGCTGTTAAAAAAAAAAAAAGTATCACATACTTTTTAGTTAGCAACATATACCAAAGTATTTATGAGTAAAAATGATATGATACAGTATCTGGGACTTGCTTCAAACTACTGCAGGAGTTCCAAGAGTAGAAAGAGGAGAAGAGGAAATGAGAGAATAAACAAGAATGGCAAAATGTTGATAATTACTGAAAAAGAGTGAGAGGTACACAAGGAGTCGTACGTTATTCGACCTCTGCATTTGAAATTTTTCATAATGAGTAGTTAAAAAAAAAAAAGGACCACCTAAGATGTTCAATATAAATGTTCAAACATTTTAGTATTTTCTTAACTTTAATATTTGTGGTTCTCCTTTAAAAGCTTTTAAACATACCACACAAAGCTGCTCAAAATGCATAAGGATTGTATATAAAACATACTAAGAGCTAATAAATATTTGTAAAGGGAATGAATGAATGAATTATGGAGGTCCTTTTTCTTCAAAGATTTAAGACTAAACAACTGTGCCAAAAGCCTTCTCAGGGTTAATACCGTGATTAGATTCATCACAGGATGAATTCTTTCATATCTTACTGTATGTGAGTAGAGTAGACAACATAAATCCATGATATTTAAGTTAGTGTAAATGTACGTATATAAATGACTGAGTTGGAAGAAAACAAGGTTTTAAAGAATGAAATAAATCCTCTAAATATATGTACAAACTCTGCAGAGGCAACAGTGTTGCTTTACACATGGATTTTTTTTTTCACAAGGTGCTACATATATATAACATAAAGAGCATACTTAGGTTCTAAAACTAAAGTGATTTAAAAATGACTGAAAAGAAACTAATATGAAAAAAAATAAATCAAGAGAAACTCTATAGACCTTTATTATACAAACACCTCCTTATTACAGATCCTGACAAACCAGAGGAAAACAATGCCTCTCTCTGCGTTATACAAACTGCACAGTGACAGATTCTAATCAGTGACAGATTAGAAACCTCAATTACTTACTGGCTTCGTCACTCAACAATGGTATTAAAAAAAAAAAAGAATCCAAAATACTATAATATAGAAAACTATGCATACAGAACTATACAGTCACTATCTGTGAAATAAAGACATAACCTAAGAAGGTCTAGAAGCAGAAAAATAAAAATCCAAGAACACCTAAACCAAGCCCAGTAGAATACCCCTAATCATCACTATGTCTGGCCATTTCACATTCCAATGATTATAAATTTTTTTAAAGTTTTGCACCATTTCCCCCCAATAATGAGTCAGCACCCAAACAAATCTGAATCAGGAAACACCCTGAGAGAACAATACTTACAGAGTTTTTGAGATGCAAGCTGTAGTGACTGACCCCATAGCTTTCTGTCGTGATTTTTGAGACTGTCATTGATGAAATGAACTGCAGGCACAGCTTTGTGCTGAGCATGTTTTAGCAGTTTTCCTGCCTTCATACGATCTAGCTCTTGTATAACCACCCAGGGAATTATTAACACAAGTCTGTCAAAGCCTGAAAAATAAAAAAGAGTTCTTAGAAGTCAACAAATATTTATTGAGCTCCTAAATTGAACTGTTGTAGGAGCACTGGAAGTTTTTAAGTAAGAAATTCACAGTCTAAATGAAGAGATAATACATAAAAAATGGTAACTAAAAATAGATGTAAGTATGGGGCGCCTGGGTGGCATGGTGGGTTAGGCGTCTGACTCTTGGTTTCGGCGCAGGTCCTGATCTCAGGGTTAGGAATCCAGCCCCACGTCCAGCTCTGAGGGCGGAGTCAGTTTAGGACTCTCTCCCTCTGCCCCAGCCCCCCGTGCACACTTGCGCTCTCTCTCTCTCTCTCAAATAATTAAATCTTTAAAAGAAAAACAAAAACATATAAGTATCAAATGAATGTTACAAAAATAGATACTATAGGAGCTCAAAGAAGAGTAACTTTGGATTGTTAAGTTAACCTATGAAGGTGCTTTTTTCTTTTTACTTATGCTGATTATTAATATATATATTTTAAGATATATACTTTATAACATATCTAAATGGAAATGTATCTGTGGGGGAAAAAAACCACCCCATATCAACGTTAATATAAAAAAAACTTAAGAAAATCAGAATCATGCTTTATAAATACCTGGAATTTCTGTTGTCTTCAAAATTCTAACAAAATTGAGGTGATTCATCAGAATATTTGTGTCAATAACAATCAGAAGCTTTTTACCTGAAGCTGTATTTGCTAGAGAAAAAGAGCAAAGTTAGCATTTCATGACACTTGATAACAGACTTGTATAATAACTAAAGGTTTTGATATCATAGAACTTTGATGGTATTCTTAAAAGAAGGCAGTCATTTAGACAACCAAAACAAAACTGTGTTTACTCTAATCCTTTAAAGAACAGTAATCAATGTTTAACTATCTACAAGTAAAACATCCTGAATTGTTTGAGTGGATTTTAAATCACAAACTAATTTGCCCCACTAGTAACTACGTTTGCCAAACCTTGTTCTGCATCACTAGTAGTGGTACACTTAGGATTTATAAGCTAATTTTAATACACTGTGAGTGAAATATAATTGAAAAAATAAATGTGTAAATGAAAAAAACAGGTAAGATCAGATTATTTCATAGGGCCATTGTGAGGATAAGATAAGTTAATGCACAGGAAAACACTTAGTAAACTGAAAAGTGCAATATGAATGTTAATGTAGCATTACATTTTTATAAATACAATTCAAAACTGTATGCTAACAGACTTTGGGTAATATCTATCACCTTCTCCAAGTAGGAAGAATGATCAAAACTTTACTACATAAATAAGAAATCCATGAATATAATACCTTTGAGCAATTGGCATTATTTTTTTATTTAAATTCCAGTTAACATACAGTATGATATCAGTTTCAGATGTAGAATTTAGTGATTCATCACTTACATACAACACCTAGTGCTCCTCACTATAAGGGCCCTCCTTAACCCATCATCCATTTAACCCATCCCTCTGCCCACCTTCCCTCCAGTAAGTCTCAATTTGTTCTCTATTTCTGATCAGGGCTTTACATAGTTGAAATTGTCAAAAATTATGATTAAGGGCAAGAATAAAAGACAGCTCTGACAGTTGACAGCAGAATAAAAGATAACCCTGATTACTGACCCTTGGCAAAAAAAGAGAAAGAGAAAATATGTCTAACTGCCTAATACTGTGAGACGTATAAAACAAACAGTAAGACAAATATTAGACCTGACTCTTGTCACTAGAAGACATATACCATACCTTATTGTTTCAAATGAGCACATTTTAACATTTTTCATCTAAATATTATAAAAACTGAATGTTGGCTCATTAACTCCTGAGAAAGCATAGCAGATCAGAAACATCATCATCTACAGATAGGGTATACCAGCAGAGGAATGTACATCATCTTCCACCAAGTCAATCTCCATGCTCATTAACTCTCCGGAAGATAAAACCACAGGTAAATCCACACTTTTTCCCACACGTGCAGCATGGAGCTCTTCCACTATCTGCATCTAAATTATAAAAGACCCATAATAAAATATTTTGGATTATCTACTTGCAGATTAGTAAGATTAGAAAGCAATTAATTCTAATAAATTCACTTGAGATGGTTTGTGGGGAAAAAAGTCACAAAAATATAGAGGCAGAATGGTGAAAGAATACAGATTTATAAACATACACAGGTTTTTTTGTTTTGTTTTAAAGATTTTATTTGACAGAGAGAGATGCAGTGAGAGAGGGAACACAAGCAGGGGCTGTGGGAGAGGGAGAAGCAGGCTTCCTGCAGAGCAGGCAGCCTGATGTGGGGCTTGATCCCAGGACTCTGGGATCATGACCTGAGCTAAAGGCAGATGCTTAACGACTGAGCCACCCAGGTGCCCCCATACACAGGGTTTAAAAGTAGCTCTTCTCTTACTACCTCTGTAACCTTAGGCAAGGAAATTATTTAACTACCTTGGGTCTCCATCTGTTCATCCACAAAATAGGAATGTTAAATAACTATTGCCTGTTAGTATTTTTGTGAGGATTAAATGAAATAATATGAAGTTCCCTGCACAGAGCCTAGTACATAGTAGACCTTCAAAATAAGTTCATTCACATCCCATTTTCACTTCAATGTACTTTGGGAGCCAACTTTTTATCTGGATGATGAACCTCTTCTTGAGATTTCTAAGATTGTTTATGAGCCATCAAAAACTGAAATCTAGATTTTAAGACCCTTCTCACATCAGGGAAGTAGTTCCCTGATATATTTTGATGTGAAGAATTGTATATCTAATCTAGATTTGGAGGAGGGATGAGAAATCTTTCTTCTATCAAGGAGCACTGACCCACAGAACAGAAAAATACAACTATCACAAATAAAAAGTAATCAATATGGTTTTAAAGTCTTCTTTAAATAAAAAACTACAAAGTGTTTCATGAATCTAATTTTAATTTAGGACCAAGAAACATAAAAGTCTATGCAATAATTCCAAGAGGGTCAATCAGGAGATTCTAGCTGGGAAATGAAGCAACAGGTAAAAAAAAAAAAAAAAAAAAAAAAATGCATGCACTCTCATTTTCACTGAATAACATTTTCATCTTATTGCTGATTAGAAAAATAAGGCCAACAGATTATTATCATACTGAATTTTAGTAAGCCTAGGCGTAAGCATGCAGAAGTTATGATAACATTATATCAGAATTCATGTAACTTGTAGGCTATAGGCTCCACGCTCTTTATTCAAAACAGTTTAGAGCTTACTAAAAACAAAGACAAAAAGGTGATCAATTAAATGTAAATATCTTCCAAGTAATTTTCCATAACTCTGTAAAACTTACATATTGATTTAAATAGAGATATCACTGCTACTTTCATATTACCAAGGTTTATATAGTCATTATTTATTATTTATACAGGAACTGTTTGACTTAATTTCATTGAAATATTCAAAGTAAGTAAGTATATCAGTAACCTCTTGATCTGTATCTTGAATAGATGCAAGTGATGCTGAAGAACATGGAGCTTCAAAACTCTGAAATGAAAAGTAATTTTATTAGTTAAGAATGAAGCATATACTCCATTGTACATATGAACCACATAGTCTTTATCCATTCATCTGCTGAAGGGCATCTTGGCTCCTTCCACAGTTTGGCTATTGTGGACATTGCTGCTATGAACATTGGGGTGCATGTGCCCCTTCTTTTCTCTACATCTGTATCTTTGGGATAAATACCTAGTAGTGCAATTGCTGGGTTGTAGGGTAGCTCTATTTTTAACGTCTTGAGGACCCTCCATACTGTTTTCCAGAGTGGCTGTACTCAGCCATCAGAAACGATGAATACCCACCATTTGCATCAACATGGATGGAAACAGAGGAGATTATGCTAAGTGAAATTAAGTCAAGCAGATAAAGACAATTATCATATGGTTTCACTTATATGTGGAACATAAGGAATAGCACAGAGGACAACAGGGGAAGGGAGGGAGAACTGAATGGGAAGAAATCAGAGAGGGGGTGGGGCGCCTGGGTGGCTCAGTTGGTTGAGCGACTGCCTTCGGCTCAGGTCATGATCCTGGAGTCCCGGGATCGAGTCCCACATCGGGCTCCCTGCTCAGCAGGAAGTCTGCTTCTCCTTCTGACCCTCTTCCCTCTCGTGCTATCTCTCATTCTCTCTCTCTCAAATAAATAAAATCTTTAAAAAAAAATAAAAAAGAAATCAGAGAGGGAGACAAACCATGAGAGGCTCTGGACTTCAGGGACCAAACTGAGGGTTACAAAAGGGAGGGGGGTGGAGGGATGGGGTAACCGGGTGATGGGTATTAAGGAGGGCACATGTGGTGATGAGCACTGGGTGTTATACACAACTAAATGAATCATTGAATACATCAAAAACTAATGATGTACCATATGTTGGCTAATTGAACATAAAAAAAAAACAGTATAAAACAAACAAAAAAACCTTGGGGGTTAAAAAAGAATGAAGCATATACCTAGAGTAGGGTTTTCAACATTGGCACTACTGACATTTGGCATTGGATAATTCTCTGTTTTAGAGAATACGATGTGCATTATGCTGTTTAAACAGTATCCCTTGCCTCTACCCACTAAATACCAGTAACACGACTCCTTCCCAATCTTGACAATCAAAAATGTCTCCATCAAGTCAACAGCCAAATGCTCCCTCTCGGGTAAATTGCCCCTAGAAGAGAAACTGCCCCTAGAATAGAAAAGCCTCATTCTATTAAGTCAATGAAACAAGGTGGAAAGTCTTTAAAGTTTACTCATTCATATATACATTCCTGAAAATATTCATGTTCTAAGAATAGAACTACATGCCACCCTGAGAAACAGAAAGAACCATGGCCAAGATAAACAAGCTGACCTTCAATGGGAAATTTTCACCCAGAAGTAGCTGACCCATTTCTAAAAGTGACATGACAAAAAAAAAGGGAACCTGAAGATTAGGAGATGGCTGCAGGGAAAAAGCTGAAAACTGCAAGAGTTGTATTCTACAAGGGTAGAGGGCCAGAGGTTTGTGTTTTAATTTTCTCTTTTAGCAGAGGTTGAAAATCTACTAATTCCAAGTTTTCACTGGCACTTTTGCTAAGAAGATGGGACTTACCTGACCCTCTGTACAGGTAATAGGGAACTCAGAAAAAGCCACTACTAAACCATATCATCTTCTAAGAATTCTCCAACATAACACCAAACTCACACATATTTTACAGGCAGCTATACATGGTATAAATTACATACGCTCTTTAAAAAAGTGTATCATACGTTGCTTTCCTGGGAATTCGGCTGCCATCCTAACTTCCCAACATCAGTCCTCGCATGGTATATATAACACCATATACATCACACACAAAAGTTCCTAATAGCTTTACTGTCCCCATGACCCTGGATTTTACAATCCCTTCTCCCTCTGACTTTAAATCTCACCAGATCCCTAAGGTCCTCTCCGGCTAAGAAGTGCCAAACAAGCTAGAGATTATTATCAGAATTTCCTACAGTACTCCTGATATTTGAAGTCTTATTGTTTACTTAGGTCATTACTACCCTTCACTGTCTTTGACCACAGGCCACTTCCAGGGACGTCAGTAAATTTTCTATCACTCCTCCAAACCAGGAAAGTTCTTGTCAGTTGCTCCTGAAGACCTCTCCCTATTAAAAGAGAAAGTCTCAGTGGGCATTTATTTAACTGTTTGCCTCCTCCTACCATGCTTTAGTAAATAAATGAATTGGGATACAGCCCTCCCTGGGGATGGCAAATGGGAGTATCAATAATGAGAGTGACAATGGTTTTATCTACTGGAGTGATTCTGACCTGAAAACCAGATTACCCTGCTTCCCTGATTATGTTTCAGTGGCTTTCCATACCCTCTGCAGGATACAAAACGAAACAAAACCTTTCCCATGGGATACAAAGTAATCCATTGTCTGAACCCTGGCTTCCTCTTCCACTTCCTCTCCTATACACAGATTTCCTACACATCTCAACTCTAGTCATACGGAACAACTTAAGTGCCCATGTACACTCTTGTCATGCAACCTCACGACTGTACCATTAGGATGCTGGCCCTTTATCCTGGTAGGACTCTTATTCCTTGCTCTACACACCCTTCACTACCAAGCGCAAGAATCTCCACCTTGGTGAGCCTTTCCTGAACTCACTCCCAAATTTATACTAACACCAGCCCAATTCTTAGTGCTCTTTTATTTCACTGAATTGCAACTGTATTTGTCTACTAATCTGCCTCCCTGGGCACTTCCTAAGGGTAAAGATCATCTTATTCATCTCTAAATCCCTAGAACCTAGAAATGTACCTAATACATAACAAGTAGCTTTAATGTATGATGAACTGTTGAATTGCTACCTCATAGGTCTGTAAGGATTTAGTGGGATGCTGTTTATAAAAGTGTCCTATAAACCATAAATCTTAGAACATTAGTTTGCAACGGTGAAGGGAGGGTGCAAAGGGGTCTCTACAGAGGACTATAAAACTTAAGAAACAAAAGAAGCTATTTTCTCTTAGGAAAGCATAACAGGATTACTAAATAACAGGATTACCAAATCCAGAAAATAACTATTATTTCCTTATAAAGTACACTCATCATTTTAGGAAGATAATTATCTATTGAGGAACTCGTGGGGAAAACAACAAATGTAATATTAAGAAGATTAGCTACTGTCAATAATATGCTAAAGAGAATATATTCAAGATAAGAACAATATTTATTTGCTGTTCCTGTGTCTAAATGACTTTAAGTCCGATAAGACTGGTATCAAAGGAACAGTTGATAAGGAGTTTTAATTCCAGTAACTGGAAAGTAATCATGCAAAAATTGCTTCTCCTACAACTTAATATTCATGCTATGTACCTCTTTTGATTTATGTGGTAATTCTATTTAGAGACTAAAAGAAAACTGTAAGGTAGGGGCACCTGGGTGGCTCAGTCAGTTAGGCGTCTGCCTTCCGTTTGGGTCATGATCTGGGGGTCCTGGGATCGAGCCCCGCATCAGGCTACCTGCAGTGGGGAGTCTGCTTCTCCCTCTGCCTGCTGCTTCCCCTGCTTGTGCTCCCTCTGTCAAATAAATAAATAAAATCTTAAAAAAAAAAAAAGGAAAGAAACTGCATGGTATACTGCAGGGGACTGCTCATGCTGTTCTTTAGATACATAGTACAGGGTAACGAACATCAAGCAATGACACAAAGATGTTCAACGAACATACTCCCAACTTCAAATTCTATTCTCACATTTTACACTAGAGAACTGCTTATAACTCAGAAAAACTGGAGCTTTAAGAAAGCAATAAAAAGAACAAACTCAATTGTTTCCTTCTTTGGACTCCTTCAAGTTCACTGAATAAGAAGTACTCTCTCCAGCTCTTCCAGCCTCCCTAGCTACAATCCCTCTGTTTTTCCTAAGAGTATCTTACACTGCAATCTATAGTCTTCATTCCTAAAAGGAGGTGGGCTCAACCAGCCTTGTTTTGTTTTAAGATTTTGTTTATCTTAGAGACAGAGCACGAGCAGCAGGGGAGGAGAGGAGGGGGAGAGACAGACTCCACACTGAGCGCAGAGTCCAATGCAGGGCTCAATCCCACGACCCTGAGATCATAACCTAAGCCGAAATCAAAAGTCGGCCACTTAACCTACTGAGCCACCCAGGCGCCCCTCAACCAGCCCTGTTTAAGAGCAGGCTCTAAATTTCAGTCTGTCAAAAGTTCTGAAGTTCCAAAGGTTCAAAAGTTCTCTTAAAGGTAAATAATGTTATTTGCCACACAAACAAGGCTTTAGAGATGAGGTTCTCAAATTAGTCCACATGCTGATTTACTACATAACTTAAAAGCAAAATAGATGTGACAAGTTTTCCAACCTGGATCTCTGTATATGCAGTTCCCTTTGCCAGAAGCATTCTTGCTTCTCCCATCCCACCCCACCTGGCCTTCATCTGATTAACTCCTTTTCATTCTTTAGCTCTCAGGTTCAATGTTACCCCCTCCAGTAAACCTTTCTTAAGGATTCCTTCTACAGCGTACCAAAGCCATTACTCCCGGCTCTGTATTCCCATGTTAAGTGATAGGTACTTATCAGACTTAAGGTGATCGACTGCTTGTGTGTCTCCTCACATGAAGAAGTCCCTGGAAGCAGAGACCGTGAATGCAGTACCTGGCATACTGTAGCACTCCAAAAATAATTGTCAAAGGAATAGCTATTCAGAATATTGACCCCTGGATGTTCTATAGTACCCAGGGTTACAGAAGAGCCTAAGAGATGGTCACAGTGCTTTTCTTTTTTTTTTTTTTAAAGATTTTATTTATTTATTTGAGAAAGAGAGAGAATGAGAGAAAGCATGAGAGGGAAGAGGGTCAGAGGGAGAAGCAGACTCCCTGCTGAGCAGGAAGCCCGATGTGGGACTCGATCCCGGGACTCCAGGATCATGACCTGAGCCGAAGGCAGTCGCTTAACCAACCGAGCCACCCAGGCACCCGGCCACAGTGCTTTTCTGAAAGGACTGTCTGTAACTGCTTCTGGCTACCTTTTCACACATCATCTTCTATTACAGATCCTTGATACTTGCCAGGATATCTTCCTAAGGAGGTTTGGCATTAAAGGGGTAAAATAAAGGAACTAACATATAGCTTCCTGACTAAACTGGTCAGCTCTCTGATCTTACTCATAATAGAAACAACTCAAACCTGACTATTAAAATTCTTTCCTAAAACCTACATTCTCATTTTGCACCACCTTACCTGGATTAAGTTTTCCCTGGAATTTGAATCACTTTCTTGATGCTCATGATGGTTTTTTCCTTTCCACTCATGAACAGCCTGCTTAGACGTGGAATCTGAAAATAAACGTTCACTTTTGTGCCTGGTCAAATTTAATGAAACTTGGGAGCCTTCGAGGCCTTTTTTCTCCTGCTTAGACTTTGACTTGTTAGACTCTAAACTGAAGACATTTTCTTCTACAAGCTTCTGGAGGGTATCATGGGATTTTACTGGGATTTTGAAACTGATCTTCCTTCTTCTAGATTCAAGGGGTTCCTTAATTATCTTGTTGGAATTATAATCCTGAGGAAAACGGATTCTCTTGAATTTCTCTGAAACACATTTTTCAGAACTGTCCCTAAATTTCTTGTGCCTTTCTTTCTTGAGTTCTTTCACCTTCTCCCGCTGAGCGAGTACATGAGGCCATTGTTTTTCACTTGCCTGGACTTCAGTTTTAGGTTTTACATCTTTGGCCATCTTAGGACTGCTAAGGTTTTTAATTCCATGGTCAGGCTTACTCCTAACATTTGTCAATTTAATATCTTTAATATCTACACATTTACTTAGGTCTTTTTTAGTTCCATGTGAACAAGGACTCTGTGAAATAATTTGATTAGCATTTGAATATGATACTTCTTGGAGCTTAACAGGGCCTTGGGATGAAGAATTGATTTTTGGTCTCCTTCCTGGAGGGTCGGTTTCTACATTCAATCTGTAAAGCAGCACAGAAACCCAATTATTATATTAAATATTATCATTGCAATTATACGTAATTATACATAATATTGCACTGTATTATTTCAGTTAGGAAATGACAGAACTGGTCTGATTCAACTTCATAAAAAATAAGAAATGGCTACGTTAAGAAAGAAGTGAAAGAATTACAAATGGTGTTGGCATAACTGGTCTATTTGGACAAAAACCAAATTTACAGCTTTATATAATACCATGCAACATAAATTCCATATAGATTAAATACTTAAGTGCAAAATAATTACCAAAATTGCTATACTTCATATTAATTCCTTAAAAACCATAGGGGAAAAAAGGGAATATTTACCTGATTTCTTAGTAAGGAGCTTCCTAAACTTAAGAGTGGTGGGAAAAATCACAAAGGAAAATAAATATAAATGACTATTTATGGGGAAGCCTGGCTGGCTCAGTCGAAAGAGCATGTGACTCTTGATCTTGGGGTCATGAGTTTGAGCCCTAGGTTGGGTGTAGAGATTACTTAAATAAAATTTTAAAAATAAATAAATGACTATTTACTTTAAAACTTTAGCGTATTAAAAAATAAAATTTTTTAAACTAGGAAATGGTTGTTATATATGTGTATATATATCATGTTATGTTATATATATGTGTGTACATATATATATTATAAGGTTTATTTGCCTTAGTAAATGAAAAGCTCATCAAAAAGTACTGACTCTAGAACAGGACATAAACAGAAAATTGCTAATGAGGAAAAGGGATTGGCTAACAGATATTTGGGGGAAAAAGTTTGACTTCCCTAGTAATCACAGACTTTCTAATTATAACAGCATACCATTTTCTTCTATCAAATTAGCAAAGATTTTAAAATAACATTAAATACTGGCGAGGGGTTGAAAAATGGACCCTTTCATGGTAGAAATGCAAAATGATATGAGTTCCACAAAGGTGGGGCACCTGGGTGGATCAGGTGGTGAAGTGTCTTGATTTCGGCTCAGGTCATTGATCTCAGGGTGGTGAGATTGAGCCCTGCATCAGGCTCAGCATGGAGCCTGCTTAATTCTCTCTCCCTCCCCTTCTGCCCTTCGCCCCCACTCCCCTGCTTGTACACTCTCTCTCTCTAAAAAAAAAAAAAAAAGAGTTCTACAAAGGAATTTGAGGGGTGCCTGGGTGGCTCAGATGGTTGGGCATCCGCCTTCGGCTCAGGTTGTGATCCCAGAGTCCTGGGATCAAGTCCTGCATTGGGCTCCCTGCTGGGCGGGGAGCCTGCTTCTCTCTCTGCTTCTCCCTCTCTCTCTCTGACTCTTATGAATAAATAAAACAAAAAAAAAAGGAATTTGATAATTAAGAATTCTAAAAATGTTCATATTCTTTGACTTCCTAGTAATTCCCATTTTAGAAATCTACACCAAGGTGAAAAAAATTAAAAATGGACTAAAATCTTTTTTAAAATTTAGGATTATTTATAATAGCAAAAAGTAAGATAACAGGGTAAATTCTAAAATTTTGGAAATGACTAAGAAATATGCCATTCTACCAAAATGATAGAATATCATGGTCATTTTAAATGATGTTTATGAAAGTTTTCAATGATCTAACAAAACATGTTATAATATTAAGCAAAAATCAAGCAGGGCACAAACCTGTATATATAATGTGGTCTCAACAATTTAAACAAATACAGTAAAAAGTTTAGAAAGGAATATGCTAAAATGTTAGAAGTAGCAATAGCTAGAGGTGATATTTTCCTGCTTCATAAAAGTAGATACTACTTTGTAGTCAGAAAGAAAGGTGAAAAAATTTCAATGAAACACAATGCATTAATTTATATCAATAAATCCTTGAGGGCCTTCTAAGTGCCTGTCACTCTGCTAGGACCTGAAGGCCGTGGAGGACACATCCAATAGAGTTCTGACCCAATTAGCTTACAGTCTGGTAGGGGAGAAAGAGACACTAAACAGTTGATTTCTCAAATAATTATATGAGCAAACTATAAACACCTCAGAGTTTTTATAGGGTTTTACCTGAGTCTTCATTGGATTTTATTTTCTTTCCATTATTATTTATCTGTTAGTAAATGATGATAAAACAAAACTTGAAATTTTAATAGGGCTCTGGCTTCTAATAGTATACCACGTTTAAGATGTCAACTGTATTAAAGAAAAACCAGGAGAACAACACACAAAACGTAACTCAAAAATATTAATGGGACCCTGTAGTTCTCTGAGCATTTTCATATTCTTTTTTAAGATTTTATTTATTTATTTTTGTGAGAGAGAGAATGAACAAGTGGGGGAGGGGCAGAGGGAGAAGCGGACTCGCCGCTGAGCAAAGAGCCCAATGCAGAACTCGATCCCAGGACCCTGGGATCATGACCTGAGCCGAAGGCAGACGCTTAACTGACGGAGCCACCTAGGTGCCCCTTCATATTCCTTTTTATTTGTTCTTCACAGCAACGCTGTGCTGCATGTTTTATAGCCATCTATGCGCCACGGTCTGTATGGTCATAATTAATGAAAACTCAGTAATACAATACCTTTTAAAAGACCAACAAAATTAAATCTTAAAACTACCTCTTATCAACTAGTCTTGCAAAATACTAGATTGTGATAAAGCAGTTTTATATTTGTAACCCAAAATACTAAAGTTCTGATATCTTTTTAGATGTAAGTTAGACATGGAGCAAATACTTATTTTTTTAAATACTTATCTTTTATGAATGACAGTATAAAATCAATATTCAGCTGAAGTTGAAACACCATCCTAGATGAACTCTTGTCATATAATAATGTGAAATTTTGTCAAAACTTTATTATTATACTTAGACTATGTAAAAATTTAGTAGCCATTTTAAAATATGATATACTTCAGGAACAATTTCTCAACACTATCAGCTGTTAGACTGCTCTGTTGGTCATCATAATGTTCACTTAGGATACTGAATTATATACTTAGTTTCAACTTAGCTCAATTGAAGAATAAATTACTTTTTGGCTAATTCTGCCAATAATGGGTCTTGCTGGTGGCAATGTTGCCAACTATCTAACGGTAACTGAAGCAAAACTTCTCACCTCTTCAATTCCTGGGCTTAAAAAGATTTGGCCAGTCTTTTTAATCATCAAGTGGTCAATCATCACTGGTCAATCATCAACAGTGATGATGCAACTTAGTGAAGAAATACCACAAACTGAAAGTGCACTGCTCAGGGAAATGCTTTCTGAATATTTTCAAAAGCATACTTAAGATTGTTGCCCTTAATTTAAGAAACAAAACAGATGAACCCAGGGGAAGAAGGAAAAATAAGATGAAAACAGAGGGGGAGACAAACCAAAGAGACTCTTAACTATAGGAAACAAACTGAGGTTTGCTGGAGGGGAGGTGGGTCGGGGATGGGGTAACTGGGTGATGGGCATTGAGGAGAGCACATGATGTGATGAACACTGGGTGTTATATGCAACTGATGAATCACTGAACTCTACCCCTGAAACTAATAATATAAGTTGATTTTAAATTAAAAAAAAAAGATTGTTGCCCTTGCTGATATTTTCATTGCTAATACATCTGTATGTATTCAAACCACGGATTGAGAATTGTGGTAATGGAACGATGTAAGTAGCTTTCAGGGTGACAAAATTCTGATTTTTCATCTGCACCCTCAGCTTTCACTGCACACCAATTTTGGAACCATCCCTAGAGCTGAATAGGGAGATTTTTACAGAAGATGCCATATACCATAAAGAAATACTTATAACCTTTAGGCAAATAAGTTTGTTTACTTCTCCAATGAATAAACAACAACAGCAAATGAACCACATTCAATGCAGGCAACCAATGGTTGTTAGAAGTTCTGCACTGTTGACACTGATGTTTGCAAAGCACAGTAGGACAGCTTTCTTTTGTCCAAGCAACCTTTTCAGTATATAATAGCTCCTATCCCATATTGTTAAAACACATGACAAAGCAGTTTTAAAATATCTTGTATGCCATATAGTTTGTCTTTGACAAGAGAAAATTTCACTACAAGTTTTATCTAGAGAGCTTACCAATAGCTGAAAGCAAATATTCAGATAGTAACAATAAATCCAAATGCCACGCCTTGTTCACATCACTGACGTCCTTACTCTCAGTAGATATGATGATAACCCACACAATGGCATGGTCATTGATCACACATGGGTTCAGGAATGCAAAAATGCTGCAGTAGGCATTTGACTATTCAGTGTTGCAAGAGATGAAGCCAAATAGCAGATTTGGAGTAAATACTGAAGCCAAGGTGCATTTCATTGCATCCTTGGAATAGTTTAGATCCTATTCTCAAAATAATTCAACAATATTGCTATTTCTTCCTCCCAAAGACTATGTGGACAAGTCTAGGGGAGTAGTATATATAGATCAGAAGTCTATTCATTCCCTTATTCGTATATATAAAATCAAGGGCTAAAAAATGTGCCCTTAATAAGGCTAAAGTGAAAAACCACACAGTGTTTTAGAACTTAAAAAAAAAAATACTAGGAAAAAAGGCATTAAAAATCCATTTTGAAAAAGTTTAGAAACTAATAGTCAGTGTAATGTGAAATATATAACAGAATATACTTCAACAGGTAATAATATAGGAGCAAAGTAGCACAAAGAAAGAGGAGGAGATGATTCAAAAACAAAAACAAAGAAAAACCAAAAGAAAAGCCAGAGGCAAGCTGAATTTTTTGTTTTTAGCAAATATTAACTAAGCTTGCCTGGGAAGCAGAACTTTTATGTATATATTTAATGCCATCTGTATCATTTTCTCATAACTCTTTATTTTTAGAGAAACTATCATCTCATCAACTTTCATCATATGTTATACTTTATATTTACCCCATTAGTGGCAAGAAATGCCTTCACCACAAAGTTCTCTGAAATTTTTATCCAAGAACACAGAAACTAAAGAAAAATAATCCCCATTATTCCTACCATTTTTCCCCAAGTTCTCTAGTTGTAGCCATATCCTATTTAAATAACACAGTTTTAAAACCATAACAATTCCATAATTGACATATTCTCTTCACAGGTGATATATAAAGATAATTTATCTTTGTAACATTTTTAAGCCAGCCACATAACTTCTTCTATTATTATCTGTAACAGAGTTATGTATCTTATAAGGGTGTGTCAAAATCAAATCACCAGAGATAAAAATCTGCATTTTACTTGAAAGTGTCATTTACATAGCACAGAATTGTGATAGACTTTTTATTTCACTCAACTTTTTATTAAATTTACACTAATATTAAGGAAATTCAATAGTCAGGGGCACTGGGTGTCAGTCTGTTAAGTGTCTGCCTTTGGCTCAGGTCATGATCTCGGGGGTCCTGGGATCGTACCCTGAGTCGAGTTGGGCTCCCTGCTCAGCAAGGAGTCTACATCTCCCTCTGCTGCTACCCCCCCACCACTGCTTGTGCTCTCTTGCTGTCTCTCTCTCTCAAATAATAAAATCTTCAAAAAAAAAAAATTCAGTGATCATAACCTGTGCTAGAGCTAGAAATACTGGCATGAAATCAGTACTAGTCAAAGTAAACAAAAAATTTTGCAAATCAAAATATTTAGTCTCACAATTCTAAGCCCCCCAAAGTAAAAGATATCAACAAAAAGGAGGAATTTACCTTTTCAGTTCTTGTCTTCTTTTTACATCACAGTACAAAATGTCTGTATGATCCAATTTCTGAAAGAAAAAAAAAATGTATCATTTAGGAAATAGAAATTGTGCACTGACACTATAGTTACAGGAGAAAGAGACTGGGAGACAATATATTTTTCCACATCTATGTGTTACTGAATAGACTGACACATTTATTTATTTAATCTTTTAATAACCCTGAGACAGGTATTATCATCATCCCCATTTTATAAAGTACTCAAGGCTCAAACAGAGAAAAGTTATCTTCCTCAACGTTACACACAGCAAGTCAGCAGCAGAGCCAGGATTGAAACAAGTTCTCTCTACTATCTCTACTCTCCCAGTCTGTCTCTCCATGTGCTCTGGAGATACAGGCCTAGGCACAAAAGAAGTAAGAGAGAAACAGGATATAGCCCCTGTCCTAAAGACTTAAAGAATAGAGAGAAGACGGATATGTATGAATAATCTAATGAAAGGACATACCTAAGTGTCAAAGCAATAACAATAAGTTGTAAAAGAGTTCAAAACACCAAGCACCAAAAGTTGGAACACACTTAGGAAAAAAGATGGACAAAATATATGCTAAAGATTGAATACAGATTAATAAGTAAAAGAAAAAGTTTTTCTCAGCTAAGAAAGCTTAGGCATTCTAAGATACTGGAGATGACTGGTGTAAATTCAGCAGAGAGAAAATAAACCAGCCTAGTTAGAAGCAGAAGGGCCGTTTTCAGGAAGAAAAAAGAAAACTGGCTAGTTAAGGTGTGACCAAATTTAAGAGCGTCTGGAATGACAGACTAAAAAGTGATTTTTCAACCGGAGAGAAATATATTGAAACCTGTGTTTTAAGAAGGTTAATACAGAAACAATAAATTGAAACAGCAGTGTCATTATACAAATACAAAAACAAATCCTTAAAAAACCGAATTCTGCATTCACACAACCTTCACAACTACTTTCTCTTATTACCCCCGACCATGTAGCTATCCTGACATACACCTAACTTCAACTTGAATGTCGTGAGTTCTTCACCAATCACCCTAGCTTGCACCAGCTTAATGTCTTTTTTAATTATTTGCATGACTCCGGACTTGGTTCTGTTGCTATTAACAATTTGGTGTCCTTGGACAAGTCACTTAACCTCCTGGACCTTAATTTCTGAATCTGAAAGCACAAACACTACATATCTGCCTTGGCTACCTGCAAAAGATATTATAAAGCCAAATATAACCATATATGGGAAAAGACTTAAAAACTCTCTTAATACTTGCAAATGACATATCATATAAAGGGCTAATATCCAAGATCTATAAAGAACTTATCAAACTCAACACCCAAAAAACAAATAATCCAGTCAAGATATGGGCAGAAGACACGAACAGACATTTCTCCAAAGAAGATACACAAATGACCAACAGACACCTGAAAAAATGCTCAACAACACTTGGCATCAAGTAAACAAATCAAAGAAAGAAAAAAAAATGTATCCTTTAGGAAACAGAAATTGTGCAGTGACATTGTGCAATGAGATATGGTATCTGATTGCACTGAAAATTGTGCAATGAGATACCACCTCACACCAGTCAGAATGGCTGAATTAACAAGTCAGGAAACAACAAATGTTGGCAAGGATGTGGAGAAAAGGAAACCCTTTCCAATTTCCCACTGTTGGTGGGAATGCAAGCTGGTGCAGCCACTCTGAAAAACAGTATGGAGGTTCCTCAAAAAGTTGAAAACAGAGCTACCCTACGACCCAGCAATTGTACTACTAGGGATCTACCCCAAAGATACAAATGTAGTGACCCGAAGGGGCACCTGCACCCAATATGCATAGCAGCAATGTCCACAGTAGCCAAACTGTGGAGGGAGCCCAGGTATCCATCAACAGATGAATGGATAAAGAAGATGTGGTGTGTGTATACACACACACACACACACACACACACACACACACACACACACACACACACAGGAATATTACTCAGCCATCAAAAAGGATGAATATTTACCATTTACATCAACGTAGATGGAACTGAAGGGTATTATGCTGAGCGAAATAAGTCAATCAAAGAAAGACAATTATCATACGGTTTCACTCATATGTGGAATATAAGAAATAGTGCAGAGGATCATAGGGAAAGGGAAGGAAAACTGAATCGGAAGAAATCAGAGAAGGAGACAAACCATGAGAAACTCTTAACTATAGGAAACAAACTGAGGGTTGCTGGAGGGAGGTGGAATGGGGGATGACGTAATTGGGTGATAGGCATTATGGAGGGCACGTGATGTGATGAGCATTGGGTGTTATATGCAACTAATGAACTCTACATCTGAAACTAATGATGTACTATATGTTGGCTAACTGAATTAAAAAAAAAACCTCTCTTAATTTATATCCATGTTGTCTAACCCCGCATGATAGGGTCTACCAGCACAAAGAAATAACTTGATAAATGCTTTTTGGTGAGTAGAAGGAAGGAAGAAACCAAACACTGGTTTTCTTTCTGTTGGCTATCACAAAGTATAAAAAGAAAGAGGGGCGCCTGGGTGGCTCAGTCATTAAGCATCTGCCTTCGGCTTGGGTCATGGTCCCAGGGTCCTGGGATCAAGCCCTGCGTTGGGCTCCCTGCTCGGCGGGAAGCCTCCTTCTCCCTCTCCCACTCCCCCTGCTTATGTTCCTTCTCTTGCTGTGTCTCTCTCTGTCAAATAAATAAGTAAAATCTTTAAAAAAAAAAAAAAGAAAAGACGAGTAGAAAAGTAATGGGGGAATTTATATCATAAACCTTCTAATTACACATTAAAACTCTAATATAAATAATATGTAGTTAGTTATAGTATACAAACACTCACCAGTCTTCTCTTCTCTGATGAAACAGACCTTACACAACAAGCTGAACTAGTAGAACTTGAAGTTTTTTTCTCTGTCTTATCCTAAGAATGTCATTTGGAAAAAAGAAAAGCACAAAATAAAGCACATAAGACAGTGTTATTTAACCATTGTTATCATAAACTAACATTCTACATTCATAATAAACTTCAAGGGTGGGGGGAAATGTTTAAAGGCACACAAACTTTGGTAAGAGGGAGGGAAACTCAACTAGAAGGAAGACTCAAGTAGAAATCAGAAGATCTAGGCGCTCCTGAATTAGAGAGGAGACAGGACACAGGTGCTACAGCAGAGGGCCAGCTGACAGCTCAGATAAAGGCGTTGGGAGGAGGCATTGCCGTGGTGGAACTCAGTCTTCTACAAAGCAAAACCATATATCCAGTCATTTCCCAGGGGATCCAAGCTTCAGTAGACCCAGGACAAACTTATTTTGAGGACCTACCGTGTATCAAAGACATTCTAGACGGTGGGGACAGATTAATGAAAACAAAAGTCCCTGCCCTCATGGAGGCTAAAATATCGGGCAGGAATTTACAAATAAACAAGTAATATATTTAGTGAGTCAGACAATGTGCTGGAAAAAAATAAAGCAGAGAAAGAGGACAGGAAGGGCTCGGAGGTGGGCATGGAGGCAGCTGCACTTTTAAACAGGGTAATCAGAAAAGGCCCCACTGATAAGCTGACATCTAACTGGAGACCTGAAGAACTGAAGAAGCCATGTGACTATCTAGGGAAAGAGTTTTCCATTCAAGGGCAAAGCCCCTGAGGCAGGAATGTGCCAGGATTTATTGCTGGAATAGTAGCAAGGAACCACAAAATGGAGAAAGCAATGGGAGAATGAGAAGGAGGCCAGATGGGGAGGGCCAGTTGTTTTGCTGGCCCCAGCTAGGACTTCAGCTGTTACTCTGGGTGAAGTGGGAAAGTACCAGAAAGTACTGAGCAGAGGAGTGACATGATCTGACTTACATTTTAATAGGATCATTCTGGGGGCTTGCTGAGAAGAGAACAATGAGAGGCAAAGGTGGAGGCAGGGAGATAAATTTGGAAACTACTGGAATAATCTGGGGAAGCAAGCTGATTGTCTGGATCGTTGTGATAGCAGAGGAGGTAGTCGGACTCTACATTATTAAGAGAAAGCTGATAGAATTTGCTGATAGACTGGATGCAGGTAGGGGATGACAACCAAGATTTTGGCCCAACCAAATGAAAGAATGGAATTGCAATTTCTAAATAGGGTAAATGAAGCTGGGCACTTGAAAGGTTATAGTTTAAGAAGATGAAGAGGAATCAGCAAAGGACATTTCAAAGCAGTCACTGTAAATGTAAAGGAAATGTAAAGGAAAATCAGGAGAATATGGTATCTCAAAAGCAAAGTGAAGAAAATGTTTCAAGGAGAAGGTGCAATTGGCTATGTCAAATACTGCTGATGGGTCAAGTCAGAGGAAGTCTGAAAATTGACCGATGGATTTAGCAACATGGAAACCGCTGCTGGCCTTGATGAAAGCATATGTGGAGGAGTGATGGCCTGAAAAAGTCTTATTCAAGTAGGTTAGGAGAGAATCGGAGGCGAACTGCAAACGGCATGCCAATTATTAGTGCCAAACTGGGGAATATATAAATCAGAGACACCATGATACTGTATGGCCATACTCCAGGGTCCCCTTTCCTTTTTTTTTTTTTAAAGATTTTATTTATTTATTTGAGACACAGAGATACAGAGAGAGCATGAACAGAGGGAGAGGGAGAAGCAGGCTCCCCACTGAGCTAGGAGCCCGATGCGGGACTCGATCCCAGGACGCTGGGATCATGACCTGAGCTGAAGGCAGACGCTTAACCATCTGAGCCACCCAGGCGCCCCAAGGGTCACCATTCCAATTATCTCTATACCCGGGAGGCCAAATTAGAATCAGAAAGTTAGTAAGCAAAGAACAAACACCAAAAAGTGTAATGATCCCTAGAATACTTTATCCAGGTCATCTAAAGGCCTCATGAACTCATCTGCTAGCAAAGAAATCATTCCCTACTTCCATAGGGAATATTCACCTTTGCTAGACTTTAGTCTCTCATTGTGGATGGTATTACAGCATGAACATTGTCTAATTCTGATGATGCACTATACAGACTATTCAGAGAGTTTATAATAAAACTAATTGCAGGGGGTGGGGCGCCTGGGTGGCTCAGTCAGTTAAGCGTCTGCCTTCGGCTCAAGTCATGATCCCAGGGTCCTCGGATTGAGCCCCACATCAGGCTTCCTGCTCAGCGGGAAGCCTGCTTCTCCCTCTCCCACTCTCTCGCTGTCTCTGTCAAATAAATAAAAACTTGTTTAAAAATCCTTAAAAAAAACTAATTGCAGGGTTTTTTTTGTTTTGTTACATCAGTCACATTGCACTCTTGCGTCCTGGAGACAACACTCAGCTCAATTAATTGAATATCCTAAATTTCATCTAGTAAAATACTTCTTAAAGCAGTGTAAGCATGCATTCCCTACCCTTAGCCTCCCCTGAACAGGATAGCCCATTCTGACTGATGAGCATATAATCTTATTCAATGCTGAGTAAATGACAAAGGTGATGTGCAGAAAGGTCTACTGGTGAGTCATTTCTATGTAAAGGAGAATCTGGGGGACTTAGAGTCAAGTCAGGAATGCCTAGGCAAATTACTTACGTAAGCCTCAGTTCTGGCATTTGTAATAATTGGGATAATAATGGTACCTACCTCATACAGTTGTGAGCAATCAATAAAATGCAAGTAAAGAATGGGGGAGGGAGAATGGGAAAAACAAATTACTTCCCCTGGGTCAGAAGGGCAAAACAAAACATTCACGTATCTCATTTACATATCTCATACACATCTGCATAAAACTGAGGGGTTTTTTTTCATTACATAAAAATGAACCTCAAAAAAAGGTATCTTTGGGTCAGTAAATCAAAATGCTTACTTCTAAGTCAAAGTTGGGTGATGCAGGGGTGCCTTTTCTCCAAGACTTCTCTTTTTCGCCACAAGATTCTCTGTTGGACATTTTGAAAAGCTAAAATAAAAAAAACACATTAGGGGTTTTTTGTTTTAACCACCATCACAACAAAATACATCAGAAATTAGTCTTCTTTCAGTTTTATAAAGACTGGAGTTTTACAAAATGATTTCCATCTTATAACCATTCCAAAGACAACAGGATTCTCTCATTGTTCCACTTTATTTCACTTACAGTCTCCCTCATAATGATCTCTTCCTCTCCTTCAATTTCATCTACCACCTTTTTAGGAATGACCTCTCAAAACTGTGCCTTTAGCCCTGACCTTCTCTCTCAAGCTTCAGATCACCATTTTCAACTGCCTATAGGACTGCTGTATTTTGCCCAGCCTATGCCTCAAAACCAATTCGTTCTTTTTTTTTTTTAAAGATTTTATTTATTTATTTAACAGAGATAGAGCACAAGTAGGCAGAGAGGCAGAGGGAGAAGCAGGCTCTCCGCCGAGCAGGGAGCCCAATGCAAGACTCGATCCCAGGACCCTGGGATCATGACCTGAGCCGAAGGCAGCCGCTCAACCAACTGAGCCACCCAGGCGCCCCAAAACCAATTCATTCTAAGTCTTTATTTTCCTGACACACCCTCCATTCAACTTAGTGTGTTACAGAAGAATACTGTGCTGGAATCGAAAGGCCAGAGAATGGGAACCTCATCAGGTCTGCTGGGACGGGAAGATATAAAAGGAGTCTAGCAGCAAAGCCCAAAGGAGAGTTTATTGCTGATAGTGACACATATGGAAACTAGGAATGTAAGAAAGGCTAGAAAACAGGCAATTTCAAGAACTCATGGTCAGTCGTGACCACAGTAAGTGAAGTCCTATAAAAGAATGATCAAATCAAACTTTTAGAATGGTTCGATGAATATAAAGAAAATGCTGACAGCTAAGAGAAAATCTAATAAAAATTAAAGAATATTTAATATACACTTCTAAGAACGATCCCAATTTACCCCAAAATTTTGCTTTGTAAGATAATGTATGGCAACAACTGAATTCACAGCTCAGCTTCCAGATTAGAGGAATAATCTTTTCTCCTTCTTCTTCCAAAGATTCTATTCCATGTTGGGGAAAGGTACAATAAAAATAATAATAAATTCTATGAAATGAACTGTTTAGAGGCAATGGACTACTTATGTTAACTACTACAATTTAAACTGATCCACGTTCATCTTACGTTGTTGCTTTGAATACAAAATAAGGCTAAATTTCAACCTCTCAGCCATAAGCCAATTGAAAAAAAATCTCTGCAGATAGTGGACTATCAGAGGAAAAACACATATATGTTTACCATGACAAATGTTTTGTAACAGTGTGAAATTCGTGATTTCATGAAAATCAAAGTATCAACTCAAAAGGGAGACTTCCTGAGTCGGCCAGCCTCCGAAGTGGCTCCTGATGATCTCTGCTGCCAATTACACTCAGGTGAGTCCTCTCATACTAAATAGTGCTGGCCTGTGACACCAATAGGAACTGCCATATGGCAGTATGTGGCTAGGTCATATAAGACACTGTGGCTTGTGTTTTTCTCTCACTCTAGGGAAAGCCAGCCACCATATCATGAGGACAATCAAGTAGCCCATGGAACTGAAGCCCACTGCCAAAAAAGAACCAACTGCCAAGCATGTGAGCGGGCCAGCTTTGAAGCTAATCCTGCAGCCCTAATCAAGCCTTTGAGTGGAAGCATCCCTGGCTGATATCTTCACTGCAACCTCCTGAGACTCAGAACCAGGTCCACCCAGAAAGCCACTTCTGAATTCCTAAGGCACAGAAACTGTGAGGTAATGTTTATTGTTGCTTTAAACCACTAAGTTTTAGGATACCTTAGGCAGCAATAGATGAGTAATACAGTCACTTAACATAATCTTCAAACTTTGAAGATTCCTTTTTTTAGAATGTCTCAAGAGCATAGACCATGCTTAAAAATTCTTATTAAAATTCCCATAGAATCCACACGCTAAAATCTAACCCTTTTCATCTTCCGGTTTCCAGCTGGCGTTAAATAATGAGAGTGATACAGTGAATCAAGCTTTCAATTAACCATCTAGCCTTTTGGAAATAGAAAAAAAATCAATGACGCTTTGATGATGTACAAATATTATTAGCCACTACTCATTCCCGTAGATTATAACGTGTCATTTTCCATTTTTAACTGACTGTTAAGAGCAATGAGGCTGTTATACATTCAGGAAAACTAGTTAAAAGTTGGGGTGGGCTGAGCATGGCACTTAGTTTCTGCTGGGGTCCTAATCTCGGGCAGGTGGGATCAGCCCCGCCTCTAACTCAGCACTTGTCCAGGAGGCGGCTTGGGAGTCTCTCTCTCCTTCTCCCTCTGCCCCCTACCCCCACTCGCGTGCTATCTCTTAAAATAAATAAATATTTTTTTAAAGTTGAGGTTGAAGGCATTGAGGACTTTAGAACTATAACTCACCAGGGAAGGAGGGGGGAAAGCCTACAGGTACACTTCCTAACTACTGGGGGGTTGGGAGGTGGTAACTAATTCTGTTACATTTTCAAAGTGCCAAATAATCACACTTGCTCTCACCTGGGCTCCGAAACAAGTAGGAAATAGACCAATGATATAGGTAGGCATTAAATATCAGCTTTATGAACTAGGAAAAACCCAGCTGGAAGTGTGAGTCTCCTAAGACTAAAAGGGGCTTCCCTCATCCTTCCCTGCTGCCTATAACATATAACATTCGGACCAGTCCGGGAAGAAAGAGCAGCCAGAAAACTCAAGTTTTCCTCTGCCTGCGCCAGGGGCGTGAATGCGTGAGACTTAAGTTCAAGCAGGCCGGAGAGTAAAGGGAAGAGAAGTACGCGGGCCAGAGGACTCACTGGCAAACGCCGTGTGGAATCTGAATCGCATCAACCAGATGCCGCAAAGCTCAACACACTCAGAGCTCTGGTTATTAAGTCTAACTACAAGCGTAGGGCGCGCGCACAAACACAGACTCTTCTCTACCCACAGAACCCCTACAACCACAGGGCAGTGCTGATGATAACAGGAATATGTAAGTTAAAGCAAAATAAAGACAAAAGGAGACGTGTTCAGGTCACGGTGTGGATGAGGGTGCGAAAGGAAGCGCGGAGCCCGATTCCAAATCAACCAGACTAGCGAGGAAGCTAGTTAGCTGCTCGTAAGCCACAGCGGCCGAGGCTCCGCAGGAAGAACCAGACTCTCGCTCGGAGCGAGGGGCAACTCCAGAGGCAGAGCCGACCAGAACCACACCCTTCACTGAGCGGACTCAACCCCGGATCCGCCTACAGAGTCGCCCCGCCCAGGCTTGAGGGGCCTCTGGAATCCTCTGGCCGGCTGGCCCCCCGCTAGGATACTGGAGGGAGAGGTTGGGAACCTGCCCAGCAAAACGTCAACTAGCGCCCCAGTTACCTTACCAGCGCCCGCAGCGGTGGCGACTCCGGAGGCCCAGACCAAGAAAAAGGGTCCCCCCCCGACCCGATCCTCGCTGGGAAATGTAGTCCTGCACTCGGACCCAGACTACTACTCCGACGCTCCGAGCGTTTGTTTAGCTTTGCATTTACTTCCTCCAAGGATTGGAACTCCGGCTCCGCCCCAGCTGGCGCGCTGCACCCTGGGTACTGTAGTCTTGATTCGCTTCCTTGGTTGACGGCTGGAACGGAGACGCACCGCGGAAGCAGAACTCTCTTATCTCATTGGACGCCGTCCCGACTACGTTTCTGCGCAGGCTGTGGTGGCGTCGTAACGCCTCGGGGAAAGGGAAGCGGATGGGACTGCGAATCGCTGCCTCTGGCTTTTTATTTTTCTGCTGACAGGATTTGGTCACTGGTTCTTCATCTTTTGTCTGTTGCACGCATCCAGCCCTTCCCATTTGCTTTCCCACTCCTTGGATCCAGCCCTCTGGGCATTCACGCCAGTTCTCTCACCCCGCCGTGAGCCCCTCCTGGTCCCCGGGCGGGCCTGGCACGGAGGCGGTAACTATGGAGAATATGGCGGAGGAGGAGCTGCTAACGCAGGAGAAGGAGGAGGTGGAGGTGGCCCAGGTCCAGGTCCCGACCCCGGCCCCGGACTCGGCTCGGGTCCCAGCTCCCGCCCCGGATTCGGCCCCGGCCCCGGACTCGGCTCCGACTCCGGCCTCGGCTCCAGCCCCAGCCCCTGCCCTGGCCCAGGCTCCGGCCCTGTCCCCGTCCCTAGCCTCTGCCCCTGACGAGGCTGAAAGCAGTAAGTGCAGGAGGCCTAGATCTTTCTGCCGCAAAAGAAGCGAGAAAGTGCGCCTTGCTGGGGAGTAGGGGAGGCCCTTCTTCACTGGGATGGTTTAATGGGGAAAGGCAGGTTTAGGGATGTGGGGGGAGGAAGGAGGGACCCGTGTAGTGGGTAAAGCGGGTACAGAATGGGAGAAGGCACAAACCTCGAGGACATCATGGTGAGGGATTTGTGGAGGCCAGGAGTGCTGCAGATAAAAGGAAATAATGAGGTTGAGGGCTTCTTCGTTAAAGGGGGTCTTTTTGTGCTACGAAGATAGAAATTACACTAATTTGGTAGTTTCCCTCTCAGCCCCGTCTGCCATGGTTCACTAAAATCCTTCAAAATGTGACATGGTAACTAAGGCAGCCTGTTTACTATAGTAGATCCTAGCTGCCAAGACTTAGAAACCATTGCTATCAACTAGTTTTTATGCTCGATATACACAAATAGATGGGTTTTTCTTATTATTTAATTTTCTTTAGCAGCTTGCTTCCAAAAAGAATTTGAGGCTGATAAGTAGTTTAAGAAAAGATCGACTAAATTATGGATGTCTTCCCTTAGTCATAAATATCAATGGAGTTTTGCACTCCGTTCCATCAGAAGTGGACTGTTGAAAATTAATAGCCCGTGTTACTGTGCTAATGTATGTGTTTGCATGTTTTCTAAGTGGTGATTTATTGGACCATAAAGAGAAACCCTTAAAAATCTTCTGAACACTTTTAAGTGTAAAGTCTAAGAAAGTTTTTTTTTTAATTATTTTGTGGTCCATAAATTGACCCTTATGCTCTTTCTGAATTATAACAAAATAAATTAGTTCATTTTCTTTCCTACTTCTGGGACAGTTGCGAATTTAATATTTATACAACACTTGGGTAGTTGTAGTCTGATAGAGTTACTTTGAAATTTTAAAGCCACATAAAAATTGTTATAGTAGATTAAAGAGTAGAGCTGACTGGGTCTCAGTTTCCTCATCTGTAAATTATGGGGAAATTAATTAAATGATTTAAGTCCTTTTTAAAAAAAGAGTAGAGCTGATCACAGAAAAGACAAAGAAGGCATGCCTCAGGTATGCCTCTCCTCATATAAGATCAGAGCTAGTAGGTGCAAAATAAGGACAGTAGTTTCTTCACCCACAACAACGGGGGGGGGGGGGGGGGCAGTGGTACACTCGCCTGCCCTCCTCACCTCTAGATTGAATTTGTTTGTATTAATCAGAATTAGTTCAGCAGCTTTAGGGAATGTGTGCTTTCTCCACCTCCCCACCAGCAAGAATGTTAAACATAGTTTGGGAAGATATATATTCCAAAATTTAAAGTATGTAATTTGAAGAATGTATGATGTTTGAGAAACCTGAAAAATGCATTACTGGGGCAAATATGTAATGATTGAGAAATCTGAAATGCATTAGAAATATGTATTAATCACATTTTTAAAAATTATTTTTATGTGGTCTAGTTAGTCCTTTGAAATCAGTCTTAACTAGGCAAGATGAAGATGGCATATCTGAAATAGAACTGAAAAATGAGGAAAAAGTATCAGAAGTTGTAAAAGAACCTTCTAGCATCTTGGATTCATCTGATTTAACAAAAGGTTTGCCTATTGACTTCGGGATTATTAGTATGTTACAAAAAGTTTGAGTGATAAAAGTACATATTGTCTGATATCTACTATCTTGAAACAGAAGGTGATTTGAGAGGTATACATACATAGGCATATCATGAATCCTTAGATCTTTGAGAGTTTTAATAGTGGACCACAGGATTTTCATTGTTCTCTTCTAACTTACAAGGCCCCTGTCTCTTATTTTGTACAACTTAGAATGATTTCAGTAAGCACAGGCTTATATAGTACTATATAATTTCACATAAACAGAACTTTGAACTCTGGAAGCCAAAAGCCTTTATGATTACAAATTCAAAGGATTGATTTGTACACATGGGTTCATTGCCTGAATCTTGCGGTCTCACCTAGCAATTAAGTTTTTGCTCATAAGGGAAAAGTTTGCCTATTATAGAAATTATATCTTATTATAAAGTTATTTGAATAATACCTAGTATGACAAGTTAAACAAGATTTGTTGCTCTTTGTTTTTCTCATTTAAAAATGAGGTAAAAATTTGTCTTTTAATAAATTTCAGCAGTAATGTCCGATAGTGCTGAATTCCAAAATTATTGGCTCCGTGTGCTGCTGCATCCAAAAGACCAATGATTTTTTTTTTAATTATTTAACAAACCATAGTGCCGGCTGTGTGCAAGATACTGTACTAGGCACTTAGCCATTACAAAAATGAGGAAGTCATATCGCCTGCCGCTTACTGTTTATTTGTGCGGGAAACAAACAAGGACACAAATTATATAGAAGGGTGAAAAAAAGGAACTGGGAGCGAAGCTTGGAAAGGAATAGGCATGAAGGTAGCAATACCAAGAACAGAATTTAAAAGGTTTTTAAGGTTCTAAACTGTATAACCTAATTGAATAATGAGTACTAGAGAGCCCTTTGGTTTACCATCATCTCTCTGGTTGGGGATCTTTTCCTGCCAATTTTCAGCTCCTAGTCTTGTATTTGTATATTCAAGCTCCTACTTTGTAAACATTACTTTCCTTTGGGTTATGGATATTCACGTCTCTCCTTAAAAAGAAAGAAAAGGACGATCTATCTGCTTTTTTATACTGCCACACTTTTTGAAATCTATGATTTTCTATACTTTATTTCTTCTTCCAATCCCATTTGTATTCTGGAACACCTCACTGAACCTTTTTTTCTTTTTTTTTTAAAGATTTTATTTATTTATTTGACAGACACAGCGAGAGAGGGAACACAAGCAGGGGGAGTGGGAGAGGGAGAAGCAGACTTCCCGCTGAGCAGGGAGCCTGATGTGGGGCTCGATCCCAGGACCCTGGGATCATGACCTGAGCCAAAGGCAGACGCTTAACCGACTGAGCCACCCAGGCGCCCCTGAACCTTTTTTCTTAAAGGTCACTGGAGACCTGATAAATACTAAATCCAGTAGTTTTCTGTTGATTTCTACAACTATTTGTGATACTTAATGTTGAACAGTTATCTTTTATGTTCTCTTTTTTCTTGGCTTCTGCCTTATCTTGATTCTCCTTACCTTTTATTGTTTTTGAATCTACCCTCATTATTTTTCCTCAGTGTCTCTTACATTACCTACATCCCTCCATATGTCATTTCTGAATTGTAACCATTTATATTAATCAGTAGTGGGTTTAGTGGCATTAGGGAATGCATCCTCCATGCCCATAATCAAGAGTATGTTAAATATACTTTGGAAAGATTTATTCATATATTCCAAAGTTTACAAATGTGTCATTTGAAGAACGTGTAATGTTTGAGAGACCTAAAAATATGTTACTGGGACTGAATTTTGGCCTTTTTCTTCTCTTTTTTTCACAATGTTTTTTTCCTTAGGCTTTCTTCAACTCCTAGTTTCACCTACCATGTATTTATGATTTATATCCCTCCTGAACTCCAAAAACAACTCAACTGCATACTGAACTTGAGGATGAGTACTAGTAGTACATCAAACACACTATGTCAAAAACTAAATTCCTTTTTCTCCTTTCCTCTTTTTTTCTGCCAAAAGTGTTTTCCTCTTCCTTTATTGGTTAATGGTACCATTACTCTCAACCGTATAAACTTGAAATCGTAGAATCATTCTTGAACGCACTCTTCATTCATGGTTATTTCTCACACCCAAAGTTCTTTTTTTTTTTTTTAAACCATCTGTTCGGTACCTTTGTATTCCTGACTTCTCACCTCAGTTATTGATCTTTGGTTCTATAGCCAGACATAACCTGAAATGCATTCAGATCCTACCATTCACTCCCTCAAAAACCTACAAAGACTTCACATTGGCGGAAGAGGACAGTCCAGACTAACTTACATAGAATTTAAGCCTTTCATGATCTGTACATTTTTGGCTGCTTGTTCTTCTACCACTTCCATTCTCCAGATATACTACATTCCAACAGGGGTGGGATAGAAGTGGCTGTATTTTTTTCTACACCTTATGCTTTTCATGAGATTACTTCAGTTTATAAGGCCAGCCACCAAGTCTCTGCGTATTGAAATTCTATTCATACCTTATATCACAGTCAAATGCCACTTTTTTAGTGAAGACATTCTCAAAGACACTTGTTGGGATTAATTCCTCCTTCCTCTGTATGCCCACAGCATATTACTTTACCCCTGGTATTCATTTCATCCTGCATTGTATTACAATTAGTAGGTAACATATCAATATCTCTCTCGCCTGTTGAAAGTTATTTTTTGACAGAGAGAGACAAAACGAGAGAAGGAACACAAGCAGGGGGAGTGGGAGAGGGAGAAGCAGGCTTCCTGCTGAGCAGAAAGCCCAATGCGGGTCTCAATCCTTGGACCCTGGGATCATGACCTGAGCCGAAGGCAGATGCTTAACGCCTGAGCCACCCAGGTGCCCCTGTTGAAAGTTCTTTAAAGATAGGAAATGTGGCTTATGTTTCTTACTTCAGCATTTTGTACAGAGTAAAAACATTTTTTTGTAGAATTATATTGAATAATTAGATAAAACTTTAAAGGTGTGAAGTTACACAGTGGAGTTTGTTCCCCAACTTTTTGCATTCTGAGACACGCTTGTCATTTTATAGGCAGAATTGCAGCAGTATACCCCATCTAGGCACTAGGGCACAATGCTACAGGAAATAAAAGTGGAGTGTCTGTGACGTGATCAAATAAAAATAGAACTGGAATTCAGACTGTTAACACATAATCTTCTAACTCTTAAAATTTCCTTTCAGAGAGACACATCTCAATCCAGAGGCAGCTTGCTGATCTAGAGAAGTTAGCCTTCGTAGCTGAAGATTTTGACTCTGCCAGTTCATTGAACTCAGATAATCTTGATGCAGGTATTTCCATATTTTTAAGGTTTTTTTCCCCCTTAATTTCTGTTGGCTTTTTATCTTTCAACTCATGAAAATTTGCTGAGTAGACTTGTTTATTGCCACTGAACTAGAGCAATAATAAAACTTTTTCATTCAGGAATTTGGTAGCCTTCTACATTCACAGGTGCTGTGGGGACAAGTTGTTTCACAGTTCCTCAAGGAAATTACAATTTCATGGATATATAAGGACTGTGTCTTCTATAAGTTAGGAATTGCATTTAGCTATAAGTAACATCCAAAAAACAGTGCCTTTAATAACAAGAGGCTTATATTCGGTCATGTAAACAAAGTCCCCAGGTGGGCAATTTAAGGCTGGAACAAGAGTTCCTCATTGTTGTCAGGCCTCAAGCTCCTCCAGCTCCTCTCTTACTGTCTTGCCATCCTTAGTGCTTGAATTCCATCCTCAGTATCACTTCATGGTTTTTTGAAGTAAGCAGAGTATATTGAAAAATTAATTTTGACTATACTTGCAGTGTGCTATATATTAAAGATATTTGTTAGATTAAAAATTAAGTGAGTTGCTGATTATTTTTGTATATTTTTATCATTTTAAACCTGAATGTGAGATTTTAATTTTTTTGTTACTATCAAAGTTTTTATTTGAGATATATTACATTTCTGATTAAGACTTCTATTTTTACAATCCATAATCTTTTCATTAATAAAGAAGGAAGAACTTAGAAATTCAGTAATAGGGTACGGTGGCTCTAACCATGCTCCCTGGCCCAGAATAGCAGTTATCTGGGATCCCACTTACTCCTTTCACTCCTTCCATTTTTCTTACTCTGCATGTTCACTGTTTTTGTTGCTGCAGAGCAGGTGCTTACACTGTCTGCCCTGCTCCTGCCTCTCTGGGAACGTGACCGGTACTGCCTTCTCCCCTGTCCAAAGTACACAGTGATGCTCTCTCTTGCAGGCATTTTGGCTGGAGGGATATCATGTACTTTATCACTTTCTCATTTTCTCTGTTCCCAGTGGCAACAGAGATATCAGCTAGCCTCCCTCCCCCCCCCAAAAAAGATATCAGCTAGCCCCAGAGAGGAGAGTTTTAGGGTAAAAAAAATCAATCACTGACCATGTGCTGATTATTAACTACTACCTGTTGAGGCAGAGGTGACTCTCCCTAATGTTAACATAGACATTATCTGAGAAGTGTGTGTGTTGGGTGGAGAGAGTCCCCTGCTACTTCTTTTGTAGTTAAATCGAGGCATTAATAGTCTATTCTGTGTTTTATTGGTTCTTTCCCCCCCCCCCCCCCATCAGGAAACAAACAGTCTTGTCCATTGTGCCCTAAGGAGAAATTCAGAGCTTGTAATAGCCATAAGCTTCGTCGTCACCTTCAAAATTTACACTGGAAAGTCTCAGTTGAATTTGAAGGTTAGTATTTTTGTGCTTGCTAAAAAGTAAATGAGTCAAGATTTGATAGAAGTTTTGGAATTTTATTGTGAACATAAATATTTTCCATTTAAAATTATGAGGGATTTAATGTCCTTTTAATGTATTTCTTAGTAAATGACCATGTAACTCTCTAGGCAGTAGATGGATGTTGCAAGTGTAGTTTACTCTAGCAAACATTTTTAAGGTTCTGTTCCATACTGGGTACTTTGCTTGGTCCTGGGGGTCCCCATAACTTTTTGTACTATGTTTTATTTTTTTAAGATTTTTATTTCTTTATTAGAGAGAGAGAGAGAGAGAGAGAGCAAGCACAAGCAGAGGGAGAAGCAGGTTCCCCACGGAGCAAGGAGCCTGATGCAGGACTTGATCCCAGGACCCTGGGATCATAACCTGAGCCAAAGCAGAGCTTAACCAACTGAGCCACCCAGGCGTCCCTGAACTATGTTTTAAAAAGTTATACTTTTTCTTTTATGTTAGAATAACTACCATCTGACACATAATTTTGAAAGAGTAATAAATGCAAAACAAAATAAAATATATGGTATGGATATTGGAAAAAAGACAATGTCTTTTTTTCTGCTGATGGCTGAAAAAGATTAGAGTTAGTAAGAGTAGTGGGATATAAGATAAATATTTGAAATCATAACCTTTCTCTACTCTATATAAATGGAAATTAGAAAAAAGCACCAATTATAGTAGTGACAAAAATGACACAATTTGGGGGACTAAATTTAATAAGAGGTCTCATAAAGAATAAAATTAAAAAAAAATGAGATCATGCCAAGTTAAAAGACTTCCTAGATAAAATCAGGTATTAGATTCTGAGAGTGAATTATGTGAATTATTATAGCATTTTTGGAAAGAGATCTCGCAACATTTTTAAAGTTTAAAAAACGCTTATCTCTCCACCAGGTACTCCCTCTTTTGGGAGTAAAAGAATCAGTTGATAAGGATAGATGTACAAGAATATTCACTGCAGCATTTACTTAGTGACAGAAACTTGAAACTAAAATAAAAGAGGGTTGGTTGACTGTATTATGGTGTGTACATACCATGAAATATTATGCTGCCATTGTAAGGAGTATATATTAGATCTATACTAGCTTACTTGGAAGGATTTCCACTATAAACTGCTATTGAAAACAGCGTGTGTGTGTGTGTGTGTGTGTGTGTGTGTGTGTGTGTGTGTAAGATTTTATGATACTACATTTAGATAAAAAAAAATGCCCTAAATATCCATGTTAAGCATATGCATACTTATAGTTGTATATGATTTTGTGAGCATAGGTGTTGCTAAGTGTGGTTACCTGGAGTTTTAACCAAACTGGATGAAATAGCCGGTATGAGACACCCAGAAAAGAAGTCAGAACTATTTTCTTAGTAGTACTGGTAAAACGTTACCACTAGTTACTTAGGGAAAGGGGAATTAGAGACTAAATCAGAGGCCATCCTGTCTTTTATGTTTAATTATTTATAAGAAAGTGTAGTAAATTATGTCTTTTTATCAAAAAGTTCTTTTTGTATCTTTATTTAAGCCATTGTTTAACCTTTAGGTTAGTCTTTGTCTTCTGAGTTATTCTCATCTCTTAAATGGTTCATGGCATTTCTTTACTTTCTTAAGTACATTACATTGTTGGGTTTTTTCGCATGGTGGTGATCTGGTAGATGGCAAGTATCATAGTTTTTGTTTTAGCAAGCAAGTCTCAAGTAGTTGGCAAATATGTTTAAGGTAGAAGCAATAAGACCTGCTGAAGGAATAGAAAAAGTGAGATGTGAGGGGAAATAAGCTAATAATGCTTGAGCTTGAGACTTGAGCAGCTATAAAAATGGTGGTATCCTTTGCTGAGCAGAGAAGACTGCATCAGGACCAGGTATGGGGGAAAAGGCCAGGCCTGCAGATTTAGGCGTGCAAAGGTTTAGATGCATCTCCTGGAGATGTCACGTAGCCTGTAGAATCTTGAGTTTGGGGGAAAGGTTGGGACTAGAGATATACGTTTGGGAATTCTTAGAATATAGATGGTATTTAAAGCCATAAGACTGGATGGGATAGGGCACCTGGGTGGCTCAGTTGGTTAAGCGACTGCCTTCAGCTCAGGTCATGATCCCGGAGTCCTGGGATCTAGTCCTACATTGGGCTCCCTCCTCAGCAGGGTGCCTGCTTCTCATTATGACCCTTCCCCCTCTCATGCTTCTCTCTCTTTCTCACTTTCTTGCTCTCAAATAAATAAAATAAAATCTTGAGAAAAAAAGATGGGATGGGATAACCATAGGAGTACATATCAATGGGAAGAAAAAAAAAAGGTTGCTGCGTCCTGGGATACTTCCATACGTACAAGTAAGAGAAACAATTAGATGCAAGGTATGAGAAGAAAGGAGTTAGAGATCACTTAACAGTTAGGACAACTGGAAGGCATTATCATTTATTTAAAAAATGAAAAAGAGACCTGGTTCAAGACGAAATGATATATTTAGTCCTTGACTGATTTTGAAATACTGACCCGATAACCCAGTGGTACATCCTCAACAGGCAATCAGAAATAGAGATCCAGTCCTCAGGAAGGAGTTAGTAACTAGAGCTAGAATTTGGAATTCCTTCCCCCAGGGGAGATAGTTGCAACCATAAAAGGCATTAAAGTTACCAAGGAAATGAGGAAAAGTCATGTAGCAGATCAAGCCTATAGAAAATCTACCTTTTAGAGTAGAAGAGAGACAAGAGGACATATGAGGAAGATGGGAGAGAACTAAGTGCCATATCATAAAGAGGCTGTGTAATGGGCAAAGGTAGTATGAGGCAAAGAAGGTGAAGCCTAAGAAAAAGTCACAATGTCAGAGAATAGATGATAAAGTTGAGTCCCAGAGAAGCTAAATGACAAATCCAAGATAACACAGTCTTGGCAGAACCAGAATTCAAACCTGGATCTCATATATTTGTTTTTGTACTATATGTTGTATAACAAATATATAAAACTAAGTCTCATTCAAATAAATTATGACCTTATAAATAAAAGAAGAATCCAGTTATTCTTACAAAATAAAATTTGCTAATAATTTTTACTGATAATTGAATATTTAATGAACAATGATATGACAACCATCAATTCTTCACTTTAGGTTACAGGATGTGCATCTGTCACTTACCTTGTCGACCAGTGAAACCAAACATTATTGGAGAACAGGTAATCAGATGTTAGATTTCTTTTTAAATTTAGCCCTCTTTAAAGAAAGCACAATTTTTACTTGGCTTTAAGGCTGTGGGTATATTTGGCAATGAGGTTTACTTTAAGATTTTGTATCTTGAGTGCTTTCAGAATATCATAGCATAAAAAATATGAGATATATGAAAAAAAGTTGCTGTGTTGAACTTTTCATTTTATAGTTTTTAATTTTCAGATAAATTTTTCCCTTGTGTTCAAAAGGAAAGTTACCCTGTTTACTAATTTTGGAATGGAGAATTTAAATAAAAAGTAATATTTTTCTTTTAAAATAAATTTTGATTATGGAGTAAGAGCCTTCAATATCTGCGATTTAGTAAATATCTTAGTATGTCAATTCGTATTTACCTTCTTTATGCTCTTTCTTTTAATCTGTCAGTGGACAGAATCAAGAAACTTTCTGAAATCTTAATAATATCTTTAAAAGTACTTATGTTCATTTTTAGGATACATTTAACTTTGGGGGGATACAAATTACAAAATATTTTTTAGTAATACTATCCTGAATGCATATTAGCTTAAGAAGTCCTCGTTATTAATTTTTTTTCAGGTCACTAAAAAGAGTAAAGTGCTGGGAGAAAAAAACCCAAGCATTTCTTAAGCAGTAGTCAGGACAATGGTTGGTCCATCAACCCTATCCAGGACATTTTGAATCTCATAATGACAGTACTACAAGGAACCCTATGCAATGTTCTCGACTATTCTCTATTTCCTGTTTGAGCCCAAGTAAATAGGAGGTAGAAGCTCTAAGGGTAAAAGGCATCAAAAGTAGGAAAAAGCCATTGGAGTAGTCTTTTTATTCTCAGCTAAATGAGAAATTATAAAGTGAAAATTTTTTACTTGGACTATTAGACTTTTTATTACATTTCTAACATTCAGTGGTATGGTGAAACTAGCTCGTATTTCTAGAAACCTTGAAAGCTGGTTGTTAAAAATGGCCATCATTAAAAATTAAATTGTATAAATTTCAAAGTGCATAAATTATATTACAAACAAAGGTAGTACTCAAATCTCATTACTTCCTGATATTTATTTTACTATTGTCTGCGTTCTTTATAAATATATTATATCTGCATGGTAACCATGCTCTCTAGTAGGATATTACACTTCTCTTCCCAGACTCACATTCAGTGATGTCACATCAGTAGCTTGAAATCTGACACAATTGTAACTTAAAGTTGAACATGGTAGAGTACACATACCACAGAAAGCTGCAAACGTTATAAATCAGGACGGACGTTATTTTCCTGGAGAAAATTGTTACACAGTGCTGCTAATTTTATGCCATTTTTATAGGTGCTACTTATAGAAAATAGAGTACAGTTAGGTGCTGACTAGAATGAATGGGAAAAACAAATTAAAGTTTTGGTCAATTATAAAGTAAGTAAAAAGCATGCATAAATATAGATAAGGAAGTGAAGATCCCTTCAAAGTCGGATGGCAGTATTAATACTATCTTCTACACCATTAAGCCCAAGATAGACTAAAATACTTAAATTTGCAATCTTAAATTTCTGTTTCATTGTCTTAGTAACTTATCTGTACATTTAAATTAAATACTCTGTTTGATAGATATCCAGTAAAATGGGCGCCCATTATCATTGTATCATTTGTTCAGCAACAATCACCAGAAGGACCGATATGCTGGGACATGTTAGGCGACATGTGAATAAAGGAGAGACGAAATCCAGGTATATTGCTGGTAAGTTGATCAATCTCATTAACATATGTTGATAAGTAAATCCTTAAACAGTGGTCCAGTTATTCTTCTCAGACATCAGGTAGATAAAATATAGGAACTTAACCAAATCATTTAGTTAACTACTAATCCATTACTTCAGGTTTCGTTTTCTTTCTGTGAGGCTCCCAACAACATTCAACTGTCCTCAGTTTAACAGATATATTTAATGTGGGTAAAAAAAGTAATTGATGCCAAAGTAAACATAGGTATCTTAATGAAAGATTATATATAGCTATGTTATACTTACTGTTGAAAAACACTCGAAAAAGGAAGTAGAGTTATATAAAGACCATTTATTATCCTGAAGTGATAATCAGGTTATTAATAGCTTATTATTACTGAAGCAGCCCCTCTTAAGAATTAACGGGATGCCTGGGTGGCTCAGTTGGTTAAGCATCTGCCTTCGGCTCAGGTCATGATCTCAGGGTCCTGGGATCGAGTCCCACATTGGGCTTCTTGCTCAGCAGGCAGTCTACCTCTCCTGCCTGCTGCTCCCCCTGCTTATGCGTGTACTCTCTCTCTCTGACAAATAAAATCTTTAAAAAAAAAATAAGACCTCATGCCCTAAGGTATCCATTGTATGTAATGAATTAATTTCTCTCATATACATCTAGAATGGTATTATGTAACTTTCTTTCAAGAATTGAAAAAAATACTGAAATAATTTTCTATAGAGCTTAATATTTTCATAGAATCTGGTTTGAGAAAGGCTGATCTTTTGAGATACGTCACATGCCACTTTGGTAGGTGTAGAAGAATATAAAATAGAATGCTAGGGAATGTTAACTGATTGGCACTGTAAAAAGGGAAATATGGTTGCCATGTAGTTAACATTCTGATTATAATATTATCAAGAAATCCATACATTAAGAATCTATTTTTCCCCACAGAGATATATATGTCTCATTTCTTAAATATTTAAAATATACACACACAAACACATCAGTATTTCATTTGGGTTCATATCTAAATGATTCTAATGTATACTAAATGTAGAGTCTTTTTTTTTCCCCATTACTTCATACCCATTTGAATATAATTTGTGTTTTATAATTGTAGTTATATGAAAGTGTTCTGAAATCAAGCATGTTCAGGAAGTATAGTGATTCTTAGTCATCCGTGATGGCCTATGGAATGAAACTGAGATCCTAACTTTATAACCATTATATCACAGTAAGATATATTTAGCAGCCAACCTATGTAAACACAGTATAGTGGTTGATGAACAATAAAGGTATTTTAGGATTTTGTTTTATTTTTTTTTTTTAAGATTTTATTTATTTGTCAGAGAGCGCACGCACAAGCAGGGGAGAGTGTCAGGCAGAGGGAGAAGCAGGCTCCATGATGAGCAAGGAGCCCAATGTGGGACTCAGTCCCAGGACCCTAGGATCATGACCTAAGCCGAAGGCAAACGCTTAACCGACTGACCCACCCAGGAGTAGGAGTCCCAGATTTTGTTATTTTAGGCTTATTGTTCTTAACTAGGTTTCGTAATACAGATATATTGATGTTCTTGGCAGATAAGATTTTAACTTAATAAACTTTAATTCACCAAATACTTGAGTGCGACTCTTTCCTAGAGACAGTACTGAATAAATCAGTTTTGGGTTGTTTTTCTTTTTTCGTTATTTACGTAATTGATTACATTAACAAAGTATTATAAAGGAAAGTTATTTCTTTTAATGTGTATTGTTTTAGATATTTAGAATTATTGTATTTCACTGGAAATCTTTTTTTTTTTTCATTTTAGCTTCTGCTGCAAAACCACCTAATGAAATTTTGAAAGAGGCAGACACAGATGTACAAGTTTGTCCTAACTATTCTATACCTCAAAAAACAGATTCCTATTTTAATCCCAAAATGAAACTAAATCGGTAAGATAAATTGGAAAAAGGGTTATGGGATGTTTCAAATTATTACAGATTACCTTACCTTAATCTTTATGTTCTAATATAGTGAAATTTAAAACTAGGTACAGAGTGAAAATCATCTGTTTTAGTATTTTCTCAGAATGATTGTTTTCTTTTTTCCTACCAAACTAATTTCTTTCTCAGAGTAAAATAGGCCTAACTTTATATAATTAATGAACAGGCTGGTGCTTTTGTAGGCAGTTTTATTTATGAAATCATTATTCATGGTGAATGCTTGTTTATAAAACCCAATTAGATTGATAGTTTAATTTCACAAATGTTTAGTTCTTGTACTACTAGGAAAGGAATATATTACTCGGTCTTCTTTTAAAACAGGTCGTACAGTAAATAGGAGCCCCAATTCTCACTATTCTTTTTTTTTTTTTTTTTTGAGAGAATGTATGAGCACGAGGTCGGGGACGGGCAGAGGGAGAGGGAGAGAGAATCCTAAGCAGACTTCACATGCTCCTCTGAGCCCAGTGTGGGGCTTGATCTCACAACCCTGAGATCATGACCTGAGCCAAAATCAAGAGTTAGGACGCTTAACCGACTGAGCCATCCAGGCTCCCCATCTCACTATTCTTAAATAAAATAAAATCTACAGTGATGAAGCCATGGTACAGTAAAATTGTTTCAAATCATTATACTTTCTTCTAGGCAGCTAATATTCTGTACATTGGCTGCTTTGGCTGAGGAACGAAAACCTTTGGAATGTCTAGATGCCTTTGGAGCCACTGGTAAGTAATGCTTTTTTTGGAACCCCACTTTAATTATCAGATTTATGCAGTATTTTTTCTTAGAAATTTATATGGGTATTCTATCTGGCAGAATATTTTGATTAAGAACCAAAACTTAAAGACCCATATATTTGAAATTTTGTGGAAAAATTTTGAATATATACAAAAGTAGACCATAATAAATGAATCCTTTGCTATCACTCAACTCCAAAAATTATCAACTTATGCTTGTTCTTGTAGCTGTATCCCATACACTTTCCCTCATAATTTCTTCCACCATCCTTTATCCCCCTTATTTTGATACGAATCACTGATATGTTATTTGATCTGTAAATATTTCAGTTGGATCTCTAAAAGATAAGCATTTTTATTTATCTTTTTTAGGATTTAAAAAAAACCATGATACTATTATCACATCTAAAAAAATTAAGAATACTCTTAATATCATCAAATGTTAAATATGCCCAATTATCTCAACAGTTTTAAAAAATCAAGTAGGAATTCAAATAAAGACTGTATTTCATTGTTTGATATGTCTAAATCTCTTCTTAATCTATATTCACTTCCATCATTTTGTTTGTATGTGTGATAATTATTTATTGACATACAGCTTGTTTGCCTTGAAGACTTTTCCAGAGTCTAGATTTTTGCTGATGGTATCTCCATGATTCTTATAACATGTTCCTCTGTCTCCTGTATTTCTGTAAATTGGTAATTGGATTTTCAGGTTTGATCAGTTTCAGATAAGATTTTCTTTTATTCAAGAATACTTGTTCCCTGCAATCAGGAAGTATTGATGTTTGGTTGTCTTTCTTTTTTTGTGATGCAGTAAACTGCCTAGTCATTCGGCTGTGGGGTGAGAGGGAATTTTAAAGACTAAGAACATTTTTCCCAAAAGAACTTAACAGTAAAGGTAACAGGAAGGGTAGAAAATTTCTAAGAAGCCATCTGTATGTAATCCAAGTCATTCTTACAGGTTTTAAGAGTATATTTTGGGGAATTTTGTAACAAAAGGATGAAAACAGGAGTTAACTGTGCTTTTTAAGTTCCTCTTTGCAGGGAAAAGTAGTGGTTAAAAGCAATTTAATATCTTGCATAATTTGATCCCAACCTACTTTTCCAAATTTAATTCCCAGCATTTTCTCTTACACACCCTTTTTCTTTATTTTCTTTTATTTTATTTTTACATTTCATCTATTTCACCCATCCCGCGACCCACCTCCCTTCTGGCAACCAATTTGTTCTCTTTATTTAAGAGTCTGCTTTTTTCTGTGTATTTTGTTTCTTAAATTCCACATATGAGTGGAATCATTGTATTTGCCTTTCCCTATCTATTTCACTTAGCATTATACTCTCCAGGTCTGTCCATGTTGTTGCAACTGACAAGATCTCATTCTTTTTTTATGGCTGAATAATGTTCCATTGTGTATGTATACTGTCTTCTTTATTCATCTATCAGTGGATACTTGGGTTGCTTCTATATCTTAGCCGTTGTAAATAATGCTGCAGTAAACATAAGGATGCATATATCTTTTTGAATTAGTGTTTTCATTTTCTTTGGGTAAATACCCAGTAGTGGAATCACTGGATCATATTCAATTTTTTTTTCTTTGAGGAAACTCCATACTGGTTCCCACAGTGGCTGCAGCAATTTACATTCTCACCAACAGCGAATGAGGGTTCGTTTTTCTTTGCATCCTCACCAACTGTTGTCTTTTTTCTTTCTTAATTATTTCTATTAACATATAATGTATTATTTGTTTCAGGGGTACAGGTCTGTGATTCAACAGTCTTACACAATTCACAGTGCTCACCATAGCACATACCCTCCCCAATGTCCATCATCCAGTCCCCCCATCCCTCCTGCCTCCCTCCACTCCAGCAACCTTCAGTTTGTTTCCTGAGATTGTCTCTTATGGTTTGTCTTCCTCTCTGGTTTCATCTTATTTCATTTTTCCCTTCTTTCACCTATGATCCTCTGTCTTGTTTCTCAGTTCCTCATATCAGTGAGATCATATGATAATTGTCTTTCTCTAATTGACTTATTTTGCTTACCATAATACCCTCTAGTTCCTTCCACATCGTTGCAAATGGCAAGATTTCAGATTTTTGATGGCTGCATAATATTCCATTGTGTGTGTGTGTGTGTGTGTGTGTGTGTGTGTGTGTGTGTGTGTGTGTGTATACACACACACATACTACCACCTCTTCTTTATCCATTCATCTGTTGATGGACATCTAGGCTCTTTCCATAGTTTGGCTATTGTGGACATTGCTGCTATAAACACTGGGGTGCACGGGCCCCTTCGGATCACTACATTTGTATCTTTGGGGTAAATCCCCAATAGTGCAATTGCTGGGTCATAGGGTAGCTCTATTTTCAACTTTAGAGGACCCTTCATACTGTTTTCCAGGGTGGTTGCACCAGCTTGTATTCCCACCAACAGTGTAGGAGGGTTCCCTTTTCTCCACATCCTCACCAACATCTGTCCTTCCCTGACTTGTTAATTTTAGCCATTCTGACTGGTGTGAGGTGGTTTTGATTTGTATTTCCTTGATGCCGAGTGATGTTGAGCACTTTTTCATGTTTCTGTTGGCCATTTGGATTTCTTTGCAGAAATGTCTGTTCATGTCTTCTGCCCATTTCTTGATTGGATTATTCTTTGAGTGTTGAGTTTGATAAGTTCTTTATAGATTTTGGATACTAGCCCTTTAGCTGATATGTTATTTGCAATTATCTTCTCCCATTCTGTCGGTTGTCTTTTGGTTTTGTGGACTGTTTCCTTTGCTGTGCAAAACCTTTTTATCTTGAAGTCCCAGTAGTTCATTTTTGCCCTTGCTTCCCTTGCCTTTGGTCATGTTTCTAGGAAGAAGTTGCTGCGGCTGAGGTCGAAGAGGTTGCTGCCTGTGTTCTCTTCAAGGATTTTGATGGATTCCTATCTCACATTTAGGTCTTTCATCCATTTTGAGTCTATTTTTGTGTGTGGTGTAAAGAAATGGTCCAGTTTCATTCTTCTGCATGTGGCTGTCCAGTTCCCCAGCACCATTTGTTGAAGAGACTGTTTTTTTTCCATTGTACATTCTTTCCTGCTTTGTCAAAGATTAGTTGACCATAGAGTTGAGGGTCCATTTCTGGGCTCTCTATTCTGTTCCATTGATCTGTGTGTCTGTTTTTGTGCCAGTACCATACTGTCTTAATGATTACAGCTTTTAATAGAGCTTGAAGTCCGGAACTGTGATGCCACCAGCTTTGCTTTTCTTTTTCAACATTCCTCTGGCTATTTGGGGTCTTTTCTGGTTCCGTACAAATTTTAGGATTCTTACTCTCTTTGCAGATGATATGATACCATATCATCTGCAAAGAGTGAGAGTTTGACTTCTTTGCCGATTCAGATGCCTTTTATTTCTTTTTATTGTCTGATTGCTGAGGCTAGGACTTCTAGTACTATGTTGAATAGCAGCGGTGATAATGGACATCCCTGCCGCATTCCTGACTTTAGGGGAATAGCTCTCAGTTTTTCCCCATTGAGTATGATATTCACTGTGGGTTTTTGATAGATGGCTTTTATGATATTAAGGTATGTACCCTCTATCCCTACACTGTGAAGAGTTTTAATCAAGATTGGATGCTGTACTTTGTCAAATGCTTTTTCTGCATCTATTGAGAGGATCATATGGTTCTTGTTCTTTCTTTTATTAATATATTGTATCACGTTGATTGATTTGCAGATGTTGAACCAACCTTGCAGTCCAGGAATAAATCCCACTTGGTCATGGTGAATAATTTTAATGTGCTGTTGGATTCTATTGGCTAGTATCTTGATGAGAATTTTTGCATCCATGTTCATCAGGGATATTGGTCTGTACTTCTCCTTTTTGATGGGGTCTTTGGTTTTGGGATCAGGGTAATGCTGGCCTCATAAAATGAGTTTGGAAGTTTTCCTTCCATTTCTAATTTTTGGAACAGTTTCAGATGAATAGGTACTTAATTCTTTAAATGTTTGGTAGAATTCCCCTGGGAAGCCATCTGGCCTTGGGCTCTTGTTTGTTGGGAGATTTTTAATGACTGCTTCAATTTCCTTGCTGGTTATGGGTCTGTTCAGGTTTTCTGTTTCTTCCTGGTTCAGTTTTGGTAGTTGATACGTCTCTAGGAATGCATCCATTTCTTTCAGATTGTCTAATTTGCTGGCATATAGTTGCTCATAATATGTTCCTATAATTGTTTGTATTCTTTTGGTGTTGGTTGTGATCTCTCCTCTCTCATTCATGATTTTATTGATTTGGGTCCTTTCTCCTTTCTTTTTGATAAGTCTGGCCAGGGGGTTATCAATCTCATTAATTCTTTCAAAGAACCAGTTCCCAATTTCATTGATCTGTTTTACTGTTCTTTTGGTTTCTAGTTCATTGATTTCTGCTCTGATCTTTATTATTTCTCTTCTCCTGCTGGGTTTAGGCTTTATTTGCTGTTCTTTCTCCAGCTCCTTTAGGTGTGGGGTTAGGTTGTGTATTTGGGATCTTTCTTCTTGAGAAAGGCTTGTATTGCTATATATGTTCCTCTTAGGACTGCCTTTGCTGCATCCCAAAGATTTTGAACAGTTGTGTTTTCATTTTCATTGGTTTCCATGAATTTTTTTAAATTCTTTTTTAATTTCCTGGTTGATTCATTCATTCTTTAGTAGAATGCTCTTTAGCCTCCATGTATTTGAGTTCTTTCCAACTTTCCTCTTGTGATTGCGTTCTAGTTTCAAAGTATTGTGTTCTGAAAATATGCAGGGAATGATCCCAGTCTTTTGGTACTGGTTGAGATCTGATTTGTGACCTAGGATGTGATCTATTCTGGAGAAAGTTCCATGGGCACTAGAGAAGAATGTGTATTCTGTTGCTTTGGGATGGAATGGTCTGAATATATCCCTGAAGTCCATTCGGTCCAGTGTGTCATTTAAAGTCTTTATTTCCTTGTTGATCTTTTGCTTAGATGATGATCTGTCCATTTCAGCGAAGAGGGTGTTAAAGTTCCTTACTATTACTGTATTGTTGTCTATGTGTTTCTTTGATTTTGTTATAATAGGCTTATATAATGGCTGCTATGTTAGGTGCATAAATATTTACAGTTGTTAGATCTTCTTGTTGAATAGACCATCTAAGTATGATACAGTGTCCTTCCTCATCTCTTATTATAGTCTTTGGTTTAAAAATCTAATTTGTCTGATACAAGGATTGCCACCCCAGCTTTCTGTTAGTGTCCATTATCATGGTAAATGGTTTGCCACCCCCTCACTTCCAATCTGGAGGTGTCTTTGGGTCTAAAATGAGTCTTTTGCAGACAGTGTATCAATGGGTCTTGTTTTTTTATCTAGTCTGATAGCCTGTGTCTTTTGATTAGGGCATTTAGCCCACTTACATTCAGGGTAACTATGGAAAGATATGAATTTAGTGCCATTTTATTGCTGTAAGGTAATTGTTACTGTATATTGTCTCTGTTCCTTTCTGGTCTATGTTACTTTTAGGCTCTCTCTTTGCTTTTACGGCCCCTTTCAATATTTCTTGTAGGGCTGGTTTCGTGTTTGTGAGTTCTTTTAGTTTTTGTTTGTCCTGGAAGCTTTTTACCTCCCCTATTTTCAGTGGCAGCCTAGCTGGATATAGTATACTTGGCTGCATATTTTTCTCATTTAGTGCTCTGAATGTATCATGCCAGTCCTTTCTGGCCTGCCAGGTCTCTGGGGATAGGTCTGTTGCCCTTCTAATGTTTCTACCATTGTAGGTTACAGACCTTTTGTCCCGAGCTGCTTTCAGGATTTTCTCTTCGTCTCTGAGACTTGTAGGTTTTACTATTAGATGTTGGGGTGTTGACCTATTTTTATTGATTTTGAGAAGGGTTCTCTGTGCCTCCTGGATTTTAATGCCTGTTTCCTTCCCCACGTTAGGGAAGATCTCTGCTATAATTTGCTCCAATATACCTTCTGCCCCTCTCTCTCTTTCTTCTTCTGGGATCCCAATTATTCTAATACTGTTTCGTCTTATGGATCACTTATCTCTAGAATTCTGCCCTGGTGATCCAGTAGTTTGTCTTTTTCTCAGCTTCTTCATTCTCCATCGTTTGGTCTTCTGTATCACTAATTCTCTCTTCTGCCTCATTTATCCTAGCAGTTAAGCCTCCATTTTTTCATTGCACCTCATTAATAGCCTTTTTGATTTCGACTTGGTTGGATTTTAGTTCTTTTATTTCTCCAGAAAGGGATTCTCTAGTATCTTCTATGCTTTTTTCTTTTTCTTTTTTTTTTCCCCTAAAGATTTAGTTTATTTCTTTGACAGAGAGCACAAGCAGGGGGAGGGGCAAAAGGAGAGGGAGAAGCAGACTCCTGCTGAGCAAGGAGGATGATGCGGGGCTCAATCCCAGGACCCCAGGATCATGACCTGAACCAAAGGCAGACATTTAACTGACTGAGCCACCCAAATGCTCCTCTTGTATGCTTTTTTCAAGCCCAGCTGGTATCTTTATAATGGTCATTCTGAACTCTAGTTCAGACATCTTACTAATGTCCATATTGATTAGGTCCCTGGCAGTCGGTACTGCCTCCTGTTCTTTTTTTAGAGGTGAGTTTTTCCGTGTTGTCATTTTGTCCAGAGAATAGATGGATAAGAGAACAAAATGCTAACAGGGTAACAACGACCCCAGAAAAATACACACTAAACAAGTCAGAAGAGACCCGAAACTGGGGGAAAAGAAAGGGAAAAAAAAAAAAAGAAAGAAAATGAATATGATCAGGCTGGTTAATAGAACAGAGCCACATACTAGATTTCGGGTGTGTTTTGGTCTGTTAGAAGAAATTGCTTCCCAAAATTTTAAAGAAAGAAAAACATATATATATATAAAAATAAGGGTACGTACGAGGAAGGGATGGAATATGACTGTAAAGTTGAAAATTAAAAATTTTTAAAAAGGAATTGTTAAGAAATTGGTTGAAGAAAGAGAATATGATCAGGCAGGAGACTAGGACAACGTCTTACACTAGATTTAGGATATATTTTGGTCTGTTAGAGGAAACTGTATCCCAAAATTTTAAAGAAACAAAAACATATATATATATACAAAAAATAAGGTTAACTACAATGAAGGGATAGAATATGACTGTAAAAATGAAAATTAAAAAAGGTTTTAAAAAAGGAATTGATAAGATGTTGGTTGAAAAAGGAAAGAAGAAAAAGCCAACTAAAAAAATAGAAAAAGAAAAAAAAATTTAAAAATATTAACTTTGAAAGACTAAAGGATCATGGGAAAAAATCCATGAGTTTTATGTGCTGTATTCCCCTAGGGCTGGAGTTCTGCCATTCTCATTGATCGGTAAACTTGGTCTTGGCTGGCTGTTCTAGCTGATCTTCTGGGGGAGGGGCCTTTTGCCATGGTTCCCAAATGTCTTTGCGGGAGGTGGAATTGCCCCGCCCTTGTCGAGTCTGGCTAAGTGATCTGCTCGGGTTTGCTCTCAGGAGCTTTTGTTCCCTTCAAGCTTTCCGAACAGCTTTGGAGGATGAGAGTGAGAATGGCGGCCTCCCAATCTCTGGTCTGGGAGGAGCTGGGAACTTGGGGCCCCACTCAGTGCGCCCCCAGAGAAAAGCAGTCATTCACTCCTGTCTCCCTGGTCTCCGGCTGCACTCCATGCTCCCCCGGCCTGTGACCAAGCGTTTCTATCTCTGGCACCCGACCCCTCTATCTCTGGCACCCAACCCCATATGGAGTCTCCAAACCCAGCAGATCCCTGTGGTGTGCTCCCTGCGCCGCTCTCCTGGGGGGAGGAAGGGGAGTCTCCCCGGATCTACCGCTTGTTGGGTCCCTGCTGGAGGACCAGTGGCCCGACTGTGCCGCGGATCACGGTTTATGGCAACCCCAAGCTGAGAGCCCACTCCTCGGCTCCGTCTCTGCAGCCGGCTTCCCCGCTCCAATACCTGGGAGCTCTGCTGCAGTCAGGCACCCCTGGTCTTTCTGTGACCCCGAGGGTCCTGAGACCACACTGTCCCAGCAAGGGTTTCACCCCCTGCTTAGCCAGTGGAGCAACGTCCCTCAGTGGAGTGCACTTCTAAAAGTTCCAATTTAGTGCCCCGCTGCTCTGTCACTTGCCAGTAGTGGCTGACGGAGGCTCCCTCCCCCGCGGTCTATCTTCCCGTATATCGCCTCAGATTCACTTCTCCGCACGTCCTACCTTCCAGAAAGTGGTCGCTTTTCTGTTGGTAGAATTGCTGCTTTTCTTTTCTTCGATCTGTTGAGTTTGTAGGTGTTCTGAATGGTTTGATAACTATCTAGCTGAATTTCTGGGACCAGATGAAATTTAGGTCTCCTACTCCTCTGCCATCTTGCTCCTCCCTCCAACAGTTGTCTTTTTGATTCCAGCTGTTCTCACAGGTGTAAGGATGATATCTCATTTTTATTTACCTTTTACTCATCATTAGTGATATCAAGCATCTTTTCATATGTCTGTTGGCCATCTGTATATCTTCTTTGGACTCTTGACCATCTTCACCCAATTCTTCCACCCTCGATCCCCCCCACCCCCACCTCTGGCAACCTACAAATCTGATCTTTGTTTCTATGAGTTTGGTTTTTTTTAGATTCCACATATAAGTGCAATCATATAGTATTTGTCTTTCTCAGACATTTTACTGAACATAGTGCCCCAGTGGTCCATCCATGATGTCATAAGGGGCAGGATTTTCTTCTTTTTTATGACTGAATAGTAATTTTATTGTGTGTGTGTGCTTATATCACATTTTCTTTATCCATCAGTGGACACTTAACGTTGTTTCCGTGTCTTGGCTATTGTGAATAATGCTGCAATGAACTACTCTTTTGTCACCTGAAATCATTAAAGCTAATGTCTGAGCTATTCAGTCCTTTCTTGTAATGTTCCTTTGTAAACTTAAATCAGTTCATAACAGTCAGTTTGCATGCTTCCCCATCTCTAAAAATGTGAATATTAGAACTGATCACAGGCTTGTTATGAGAACTTGAAAATATTTGTAAAGACCGTGGCACATAGTAGATGTTAAATGTTTACATTTATGAGCCACGTGAGTGAAGACTTTGGCCAAGACTTGTAGCACAGAGAGGATTCTAATCCGCAGCGGCTGGGCCTGTGCCACCATCTCCTGTATTGCAACGAATGGCCCTTACGGCACTAATCCAGGAGGTGTAGGGAGCCTGTGAGGAGAGGCTTTCTTTGTCTGAATTCTTGATCATTTGCTTACATATACAGAGTAGTTCTGTTTAATTCACAATGATGCTGTTGTATAGTGTTTGAAAAAATGGTGGTCCACTAAAGTTGTTTTCGTATTTGGGTGCATTAGGTGAACTTCAGCAAGAGGAGTTTCAACTTCCCATCCCCCAAGCAGAGTAACTCCACTCTTACTCATATTGTATATTGGGTTTCTCCGTAAGATTTTGTTTGAAAAAAGCATTCCATTTTAAGAAATTTTTACAAAGAAAACCTAGTCCCCAAAATAATCAGAACAAACATGGTTATTGTATTTGAATATGTGTTACAGAAAAGCTTTAGAAAAAGTATTAATGAAAATCTGTTAGACACATTTTGTGTGTGCGTGTGTGTGTGTGGTAACTTTTCTTCAGAGGCTTTGTAGTGAGAAAGTAAAAAAGATTACAAAAACACTAAGATTTTGAAACAATTTGGTTTTGTTTTTATAAAATATTATATATTGTTTTTATTCTTTAATTACTATAATTTAAAATTCATTTTCCTTCACATTTCTCTTAAGGGATAATGGGATTACAATGGGCAAAACATCTTGGAAGTGCAGTTAAGGTTACAATTAATGACTTGAATGAGAACTCTGTGACACTGATTCAGGAAAACTGCCATTTAAACAAACTGAAAGTGGTGGTGGACAGTAAGGAAAAGGAAGAGAGTGATGATATTCTTGAAGAAGGAGAGGAAAACCTTGGTAATATTCAGGTGACCAAAATGGATGCCAATGTACTGATGCATTTGAGATCCTTTGATTTCATGTAAGTGAAAGAAATTTGCTGTGTCACTTGTGTATGTGTGCATGTGTTTGTCACTTTCTAAACTTGGCTGGATTTTTGGTGGGGGGCTATAAGGCTGTAGTTTGTTTATTTGCATTAATACAGTTTTTTCCATTGGCCTAAGGAATGCAATAAGAACATTTTCTAGCATTTGAAATAAAATTCCCAGGCATGACAGTTTTCTTCTAAGCCTGATTTCACTTTTATATGTCTGACATATCATATGATCATTTTATTACTTAATTTAAAAACAGAATTATATATTTAAAATTGATTTGTAAAGTACTTTTGAATCCATGGAATTTTATCATTAGACATAATGATAGTGGTATCATTTTGATTACTAGTATGATTTTAAATATGTCTGTATTCTTTCTGATTTTAGACACCTAGACCCTTTTGGAACATCTGTGAACTATCTAGATTCTGCATTCAGAAATATAAGAAACCTTGGCATAGTTTCAGTGACTTCTACAGATATTAGTTCTTTATATGCCAAGGCACAGCATGTTGCCCGGCGTCACTACGGCTGTAATATTGTCCGAACTGAATATTACAAGGAACTAGCAGCCAGAATCGTTGTAGCTGCAGTGGCAAGGTACCAGATTAACAACAACGTACCTAGTATGTTTGGGTATATGATAGAGATAATATTACAAAAAGTGCCAGTTGCATTTTTCAAAATATGCACAAAGTCCAAATTCTGTATTTGTGTCCATAATCTTGATTTGTTTGGTAATCTTAGGTTGTTTTTGTTATACTTTGATTTAAAAGTTTTGTGCCTAAAATAGTTTACTCTGCAATGAAAAGTTTTATTAAAATTAGTTTAAGAGAGGGAGACAAACCATAAGAGACTCTTAATCTCAGGAAACAAACTGAGGGTTGCTGGAGGGATGGGGTGGCTGGGTGATTGACGTAGGGGAGGGTATGTGCTATGGTGAGTGCTGTGAGTTGTGTAAGGCTGGGTGATGGACGTAGGGGAGGGTATGTGCTATGGTGAGTGCTGTGAGTTGTGTAAGCTGTACACAGACCTGTACCCCTGAAACAAATAATACGTTACATGTTAATTGAAAAAAAAAGTTAATAAAAAAATTAGTTTTAAGAAAGAAGAGATAAAAATGAAAGTTAATGTCAAATCAGTTATTTTAACAATGTAGGGTAGATGGGGGATAGCACCATGAAAAGAAAATGCAAACGTTGTTTTTAGATTGAGAAAAATTCGGGGTTTTTGGGTGGGATTTGTTTTATATTTATTTATTCATTTTTTAAGTAGGTGCCATGCCCAACATGGAGCACAACACAGGGCTTGAACTCATGACCCTGAGATTAAGACCTGAGCTGAACTCAAGAGTCGAACACTTAACTGAGTCACCTAAGTGCCCAGAAAAATTTGTTTTTGTTTTTTTAAGATTTTATTTGTTTGTTTGTTTATTTTAGAGTGAGGGGAGGGAGAGAGCTCGAGCAGAGGGAGAGAAAAATCTCAAGCAGATTTTGCACCGAGCATGGAGCCCAATGCGGGGCACGCTCCCACAACCCTGAGATTAGGACCTGACCCGAAATCAAGAGTTGGAGCTCAACCGACTAAGCCACCCCAGCACCCCAAAAATTGTTTTATGTCTGTTTCATTTCCTTTATTTACATAGTTTGAATAAGATGATGGCTTATAGGGGTGCCTGGCTGGCTCAACCGATGGAGCATGTAACTCTTGATCTCAGGGTTGTGAGTTCAAACCCCATATTGGGTGTAGAGATTACTAAAACAAAAATAAAAATAAACATAAGTAAACTTTTAAAATGATGGCTTATAAACTTGATTCTGCAAAATGATCTTACCTACAAAACAAAAAGTTCTGTTTTTCATCAGGATTTCTAAACAGTTAAAGAAAGGCTTTTTCTTTTTTTGAGCACCCACTTTATTCAGAATATTCTGCTAGAAGAATAATATTATATAAATTGACCCTGAGAGTATAGATAATGCATGATTAGCCAGTTCATTCACTAGCCCCAACACTGGATTCCCAGCATTTAGATTGAAATTCCTACCTCAACATAATATGGATTATAGTAGACTTCATATACCTTTGGTGTTATTCCTAATTATCTGAAAACTCTGATATCTAGTATGTATACACACCAAGGACCTATTGTATATACTTAAAACTGTTTATGATGTAATATCAACAAGTTGAAATTAATACATATGAACTAAGTACATACAACTGCAGAGGGAAAACTAAGTACATAAATGGTATATCAATTAGAATTTAATCCAAAAGTCTATAAAATTAATAGCAAAAACTTTGCCTATATATTTTTCACTGAACATTCAGCACATACCAGCCTGCATGTAGTTAGTCCTCAATAATCATTGTTTGGAAGAAGCTTTTATAGAAAAAAGTAGATAAAAAGGAAGAAGGGTGGTGGTGATGACAAGAAACAAAATGACATTGAAAATCAGAGGATGTAGTCTCACTGAGAGGATACCATAATGGAGAATGTCTAGTTGCTAAAGATTCTGCCAAGCATCCTTTATTACCTGTGTTCCAGTTTATGTAAAAGTTACAGTAATGATCTTTTAAAAACACTGCTACTAAGAACTGAACTTTCCTTATTTTCCCATAACCCATCCATGGTTTCCTGTCCAGGTTAGTATTGTCAATATAATGCCAAACAAAGAAAAATGATAAGCCCCCAAAATAATTTGAAAAATTTCTTTCCAGAGCTGCAGCCCGATGTAACAAAGGCATTGAGGTACTGTTTGCAGTGGCTCTGGAACATTTTGTGTTGGTTGTTGTGAGAGTTTTGAGGGGGCCTACCTCTGCAGATGAGACAGCCAAGAAGATCCAGTACCTGATCCATTGTCAGTGGTGTGAAGAGAGAATTTTTCAGAAGGCTGGTAATATGGTAGAAGGTAAATTCAAATTTCTCTTGACTGTATATTGTGTTTATATATAAGCCTCCAATGAATAAGTCCTTATCACATCCCTAATTACACATATTATTGTCCTTTGATTTTAAAGATTACAGTGCTAACTTTATTTCCTATACTGGATTTCCTTTCATCAACAGACAAGACATTCGTGTGAGTTTATTAAAATTATTTACTCATGCTCTACGATTTATGCTCTCTAGCTCTGCCCTCTTTTGAAACATCTAGAAATAACTTAGTTTCCACTGTCACTAATTTTAGGAACATAAGTCAGATTACTTCTTTGTCTAGGGTGTTTCAAATCACTAATTTTATAAAAAATAATTATGTTTCTGGCTTAATATAAAAATCATCCATATAAAATTCCTTCAGTAAACATTTGCTGAGCCTCTACTATATGCCAGGCATGGGGATCAAAGAAAAAGATGAAGCTTATGCCCTTATAAAGCTGTTTCTGTTTTGCTTTTCTGGGGCATAGAAACAGATGCCCATTGTTTTCTGTTAGATTCTTGGCATGTTTTAGTATGGAGTTTTAAGAACTCCTTAGATATTAGAGTTTAACCCTTGTGATATGAGTTGCAAATATTTTTTCTCATTTTGTGACTTCTGTTGAAATCTATTTTTTTAATCTTTCATATGCAGAAGTTTGTTGCTGTTATAAAGTTAATTGAATTTTATGTATTCTGGATTTTGTCTGTATTTAGAAAGAATTTTCATGTTTCTATATTCAGGGTAGGTTATGTTCTATTGAATAATTCACCTTTCTCCACCAATGTGAGAATACCATCTCTTTCTTATACTAAAGAATATATTTGAATTTGTTTCTGGATTTTCTGTTCTCTTCCAGTGGTTGAATATCTATTCATACACCTCTACTGCACTATTTTGATTACAGAGGATCTTTAGTGTTTAGTGTCTATTACCACAGTACCTCTTCAAAGCTCTGTTTTTGGAGTGTTCCTGATAAGGGATCTTCCTTTTTTCTTAATAAAAGAGTAAATGAATAGACAGCTAGTATTTTATTTTGATTTTATTAAGGAGGATAGATACTGTTGTGGTTTTCAGATTTCCTAATAACCTTGTATGCTTTTCATTTGTGCAAGTACTTTTGCTACAGTGTTAATTGTTAGTGAGAATGGAAGGCATCCTGTCATGTTCCTTTAGTTCTCTCTGGTCCTTTCTGATTCAAGCATGGATCTGAGATACCTATCGTTTTTCATGGTAAGAAAGTATTCTTCATTTCCAGTTTTATTGTATTTTAGCAAAGATGCTGAATTTTGTCATGTATTTCAGCACCTGTGGAGATGATTATGTGGTGTTTCTTCTTAGGTCTATTGATTTGATTAGTTTTAATAAAATTTCCCAGTATTGAACCATTCTGCCCTTCTAGAATAAACTACTCGGTCAGGAAGTATTTTCTTAAGATAGATTCTCTTTTGTTAATTTTTTAAACTTTGTTTTAATATTCATAAATGAGATGGTGTATAGTTTTCCTTTTTAGCATAATTTTGATTGGGCTTTGGAATCTGTTTAAACTTGGAAAGAATTTGCAACTTTGCCCTTTTTTTTTCTTTTCAGTTGTTGGGAACAGGATAGCTTTAGCTTTTCTGAATTATTTACATAGAGTTGAGCCAAGTGGTATCTAATGGTCCTTTTTAATTTTCTTGGTTTCTGTGGTTATATTCTCTTTTTTTAATTTTTAATGTTCTTTCTGCCTTTTCACTACCTTAGATACTGGTTTATCAGTCCTATTGTTGTTCATTTATTATCTTAATGTTTTACTTTTGTAGTAGTAAATATGTATTCCAAAATTTGAATTGTTTTGGTTTTAAGTAATATAGTTTGGCTTCTTGGCATCATAAATGAGGTAATCACCCTCGCATTTTCCATTTTCCCTTTCCAGTTTGTGCTCATTATACCATTTATATGTTATTAGAATATGTAACATTTATATTCTATTTTGCCAATAAAATCTGTACATTAAACGTGTTTAATACTCATCATCACTCTTTTTGCCGTAATTTCTCTAACCATCTCTTAATTTACTAAATCTAACTTTCTGAGTTTAGTCAAGAGTGGGCAGAATACTCCTCAATTTCTTGCATGTTTAAAGCTCACTACCCATAGCTTTTATACTTAAAAGAGTTTAGAGTTTCTTTGAGTGCCTTGTAAAAGTTGTGTATTGTCGTCTGTCACTAAATATAAGTAACTTTTCCTTCTTTTATGTGACATGATTATTTTGCCTGGCTGCCCAAAGGAATATTTATTTTTGAAGTCCAGTAACTTCACTAGGGTATATCTTTTTGGGATAAGTGTTCCTAAATCATGGTGTACCCCTTCAGAGTTTCAAATCTTTCATTTTAAGAGAGTTTTTTTTAATATTTATTTAATTCTAATATTTGTCTTACCTTTGTATTATTATGTCTATGCTAGATCTCCTTAGCCTGTCTTGAACTATCATTTTATCTCTAGAAATGTTCAGATTTGTAATTGTTTTATATTCTTCATGTATGGCCCTTTTACCATTATGAAATGTCCATCTTTATCTCTGTGGTATTTGTCTGAAAGCTTATATTATATGATATTAATATAAACACGACCTTGTAGTTATTATTGACATATATATTTTTCTCATCCTTTTACTTCCAATCCATAAGTGTCATCTTGGATCTTACTTTTTTATCCAGTCTCATTTCTGCCTTTTAATGAGAGTTTTATTTTATTTTATTTTTTTAAGATTTTATTTATTTGACAGAGACACACAGCGAGAGAGGGAACACAAGCGGGGGGGGGGAGTGGGAGAGGGAGAAGCAGGCTTCCCGCTGAGCAGGGAGCCCCATGTGGGGCTTGATCCCAGGACCTTGGGATCATGACCCGAGCCGAAGGCGGATGCTTAACCACTGAGCCACCCAGGCGCCCCTTGATGAGAGTTTTAGACAGTTCCTACTAAATGTCATTATTGAAATGGTTGGCTTTATGTCTGCTCTTTTGCTCTTTGTTTTTATGTCTTTTATGTCTTTTTGTTCTGTTTTACCTTTGTTGCCTTTTTTAATGTTAGACATATTTTTAGTGTGTCCTCTTAATTCCTCTGCTGATTTTTCCTCTGATTTTTTTGCTATATATTTTTCAGTTATTTTCTTAATGGTTTCTCCAGGGATTAACAGTATACACCTTTAACTTATCTTGAGCTACCTCAGGTTAATATTGACCGAAGACTGGCAAAAGCGAGCAACTTTGCTCTCATGTAATTTTATGTTCCTCTCCCCTTGTAGGCTATTTTTGTCTTATATTAATTACATCTGTGGTGATCCAATCAAACAATATAGTATTATATTTATTTTTTAAATACTATGATTTTCAAAGAAATTAAGACAGGAAAAGAGAGAATACACACACACACACACACACACACACACACACACACATCTTTTATAGTTATCCACATAATTACCTTTCCAGTGCTCTTTAGTCCTATTTTATTAAAGTTACTCTATTTAATTTCTTTTCAATCTGAAGAACCTCCTTTACTATTTTTGCAACAGACTCTCCCAGTTTTTATTTATCTGGTGGTGTCTTTATTTCACCTTCCTTTTTAAAGGATATTTTTTCTGAATGTAGAATTACTGGTTGACAGGAGTCTTTCTTTCAGCACTTTGAATATAGCATTCCAGTGCCCTTTGGCCTCCATTATTTCTGATGAAAAGTCATTCAGTCCTTGTATTTTTGTTCCCTTGTACTTGATAAATTATTTTTCTCTTACTGCTTTCAAGATTTTCTCTTTGTGGCTTTCAGCAGTTTAGTTACAATATGTCTGAGTGGATCTCTTTATTTTTATCCTAATTGGAATTCATTGAGCTTTCTGAGTCTGTAGATAAGTATTTTTCATCAGATGTAGGGCACTGTCTTGCTTCTCCAACCTAAACCCATCTTCATCACCTCAAACTGGAGGCAGATATTGTCTGTAATGTACTAATCATGAATTAGAGTAATATAATCAGCTGTTTCAAGTACAGTTTTCTAAACGACCCCTGCAGCTGTTGCTCTAGAGCTACTCCAGTTGCATTCATCTTTTCCTTATAAATTCGAGTGCCCTCCTAAGGCTCTTTCTGCCTCTAATAGCTATTCTCTCCAGTGTGGTTTTCTTTCCAGTAGTATGATCTCTCAGCTTTTAGGCTTTCAGAAAGTACGGAACAATTTGGGATGTGTGCTGGCCCTATCTAGGAATTATTCATAAAAATATCTTTTCTGGGTCACCTGGGTGGCCCAGTCGGTTAAGATGCCTTCAGCTCAGGTCATGACCCTAGGGTCCTGGGATCGAGCCCCATGTCATCAGGCTGTGTGCTCCGGGGGGGGGGGGGGTAGGGTCTGCTTCTCCCTCTCACTGCCACTCCCCCTGCTTGTGCTCGCACTCCCTCTCTCTGTCAAATAAATAAAATCTTTAAAAAAAAAATCTTTTCTGTCATATCTAGAGATTTAGAATAAGAAGAGAAGTTGGGAAAAAAAAAAGAAGTTGGGTTTCAATGCTCAGCCCACCATCCTAATCTTGTTTTTAATACAACAGAATCAGAAGAGTTAAAGAATCCACTCTCGCTTTTTAAAATACAGGTTTTTGGGGTGCCTGGCTGGCTCAGTCAGTGGAGCTTGCAACTCTTGATCTCAGGGTTATAAGTTCGAGCCCCATGTTCGGCGTAAGGATTGCTTAAAAATAAAAGGGGCGCCTGGGTGGCTCAGTTGGTTGACCATCCAACTCTTGGTTTCAGCTCAGGTCATGATCTCAGGGTTGTAAGATCGAGTCCAGCAGGTTTGGGGTTCCCTCTCCCACTTGTGCACGTGGGTGTGTGCTCTCTCTCTCTCCAAAATAAATCTTTAAAAAAAATAATAAAATATTTAAAAATAAATGAATAAAATAAAATGCTGGTTTTCAGAAATATCTTTGATGAAACTTTGGAAAGTTTTGGTTCTCTTGGATAACTAAGAAAATGGTTTAGTGGCCTGTGGTTTCTTTTTTCATTTTTCCTAATTCAGGTTTCCTTCATATAAAAAATAATAGACATCCTAAGTGTTTAAAAGGATAGCAGTCATGTGGATTTCACCTCACACTAAAAAAAGAATCTCAGTGTTTCATTTTACCTCATACTCAGTGTTACTGATGGTATTCTTGCCTTAGAAATGATGAATTAGTTCTTACATTGAATTTTTTATCTTTCATCTCTCACTGTATTGTGTTTTACATTATCAACAAGTAGCTAAAGTCAAATACACTCTGCTCAAATTTGATCCCGAATCCATAAAAATCTAACCCTTTTCCTTCTCTGACAGAAATCTTTCATTTTGCTTTATACTTTCACCTACAGTAGTTTTTTTTTAAACAAACATTTTAAAGGATTTTTTTAAAGATTTTTATTTATTTGAGAGAGAGGGAGAGTGGCAGAGGAAGAGGGAGAAGTAGGCTCCCTGCTAAGCAGGAAGACTCCGATGCAGGGCCTGATCCTAGGACCCTGGGATCATGACCCAAGCCGAAGGCAGAAACCAGCTGAGCTACCCAGGCACCCCAAGGATTTTTGACTTAATAAATTGCTGTAAGGAAATGATTTATTTTCTGCATTTTGCTTGCAATCATATAGGACTTAAAGAGTGTAAATGAGTATGTCTTTCAAAGAAGCTCACGTAGAAATTTCTATAATTTTATCAACTTGTAACACATCTTTTAAAAGTCAACTAGTTCCCTAGTGTTCTTTTTAAATATTTTATTTATTTATTTGAGAGAGAGAGAGCACAGAGGGAGAGGGGAAGCAGATTCCCTGCTGAGCAGGGAGCCTGATGTGGGGCTCGATCTCAGGACCCCAGAATCTTGACCTGAGCCGAAGGCAGACACTTAACTGAGCCACCCAGGTGCCTCAGTTCCATAGTCTTAATGAAATAAAGATCCCTGCCATACTCCCTAAAGTTGCCAGCTAAAATCTCACAGCTGTTTCTTCTATTTACATCCCTGTTTCTAAATGGCATGCTTATATATAACTTCCTTCCATGGAAGAAGAGTATTCAGCTTCTTAAACCAACCCAGTTACATGCACGTGCTTCCCCTCTCCAGTGTTAGCTAAATCAATATTCAGTGTTTATATTTTTATAAATACAAAATTATTCAAAAGTTGTATTAGTTATCTATTGCTGTGTAAAAAAATACTCCAACATTTAATGACTTAAAACAACAGTACTATCTCATAGTTTTGCTGAATTAAGAATCTGGGCATGGCTTAGCTGGGTCCGCTAGCTCAGGGTCCCTCACAAGGCTGCAGTTACGGTGTTTGCCAAGGCTGCGATCGAAGCCTGACTGGGCAAGGAGCTCCTTGCAAGCTTATTCACGTGGCTGTGGCCTAGATTCACATCCTTGTAGGTTGTTAGACTGAAGACCTCACCACTTTGCTGGCTGCTCAGAGGCTTCCTCAGTTCCTAATTATACATTCCTCTTCATCCAGCAGCTCACAACATGGCAGCTTCCTTCATCAGAATGATCCAGCAAGAACCAGAGAGAAAGCAAGACAGAAGTCATGGTCTTTCATAACCTAATCTAATACTATCCATCATTTTTGCCATATTTTAGTAATTAGCAATGAACTCTAGATCTAGTGATCTCACACTTGAGAAGAAGGGGAAGAAGGGGACTACACAAGCATACGAATACCAGGCGACAGAAGTCATTTGCTGCTATCTTAGAAGGCTGCTTCAACACAGATGAACCAGTTAATATGCCGCCGTAATGTTTCTTTTTGCATGCAACTCTTTGATAACTCTGGAATTAATAATTACTGTTTTTGTTTCCTTTTTTGTATATGTTCACTTTTCATAATCCATTCCTAAACTCTTTGCTACAGTTTCAGTGCTTCTTTCTATATGGGGTAAGTACATCAGGTAACCTTGGGTTCCAGTTTCACCCTGGAGACAGTGCTCCTGCTCTCTGTTGGGTGGTTTATTTTTAAGTCCACTGAAGGCCTTTAGCCGGCATCCTGGAAATGTGCTTTGGCTTTCTCCTCCTGATGAATCTCCTGTATCTGGACCTTATATATTTTTCCATTATCTTTTTCTGTTTTCTTGTTTTGAATGAGCACTTTTTCCCTTAGCTTCCTGAGAAGGATTGTGTGGCCAAGTATAGAATTGTAGGTTGTAAATCGTTTTTCTTCAGAATGCTTAAGGTATTATTATTTCATGTCTTCTAGCCTCCAGTATTGATATTGAGAAGTCTACTATTCTTTTTTTTTAAGATTTTATTTATTTATTTGAGAGAGAGAGTGCACAGGAGCAGATGATGGAGTGAGGGGTGGAGCGGCTGGGAAGAATCTGAAGCAGACTCAGCACTGAGCATGGAGCCCAACTTGGGGCTCCATCTCATGACCCCGAGATAATGACCTGAGCTGAAACCAAGAGTCTGACTGACGCTCAGCTGACTGAGCCACCCAGGCACCCCCTTGCTATTGTTCTTATATCTAATCCTTTGTGATTTTTTTTCTCCTATGAATGGTCTTAACATATCCTTTGTTTACCCAGTATTCTAAAATTTTGTGATAATATGTGTATTAATTCATCTTTTTTAGTTCACTGTCCCTGGGTAATCTGTGAGACCTTTAAGAAACTTGAGTTCTTCAGTTCTGGGAAAATTTTTTTTTTTTTTAATTCCAGCGTAGTTAACATACAGTGCTATCTTAGTTTCAGGTGTACAATATAGTGATCCAACAGTTCCATACATTACTCTGTGCTCACTAAGACAAGTGCACCCCTAATCCCCTTCACTTATTTCATACATCTCCTGTCCCCCCTTCTCTCTGGTAAACCATCTGTTTGTTCTCTATAGTTAAGATTCTGTTTTTTTGGTTGGTCTTTTTTTCTTCCTTTGTTCATTTGTTTCTTAAATTCCACATATGAGTGAAATCATACGATATTTGTCTTTCTCTGACTGCCTTATTTCCTTCAGAATTGTACTCTCTAAATCCATACAGGTTGCAAATAGTGAGATTGCATAATATTCTTGCATGTGTTTGTGTGTTTACCACATCTTTATCCATTCATCTGTCATTGGACACTTGGGCTGTTTCCATAGTTTGACTATTATAAATAATGCTGCAGTAAACATAGGGGTGCATATATCCCTTCAAATTAGTGTTTTCATATCCTTTGGGTACATGCCCAGTAGTGCGATTAATGGATTATAGGGTGAACATAGGGTAGCTCTATTTTTAATTTTTTTTTAAAGATTTTATTTGAGAGAGAGAATGAGATAGAGCACGAGAGGGGGGAGTCGGAGGAGCAGACTCCCCGCTGAGCAGGGAGCCCAATGCGGGACTTGATCCCGGGACTCCAGGATCATGACCTGAGCCAAAGGCAGTCGCTTAACCAGCTGAGCCACCCAGTCTTCCTCTATTTTTAGTTTTTTGAGGAACCTCCATACTATTTTCCACAGTGGCTGTACCAGTTTGCATTCCCACCAACAGTGCACAAGGGTTCCTTTTTCTCCACATCCTCACCCACACTTGCTGTTTCTTGAGTTTTTGATTTTAGCCCTTCTAACAGGTGTGAGGTGTTATCTCATTGTGGTTTTGATCTGCATTTCCCTGAGTGACATTGAGCATCTTTTCATGTGTCTATTGTCCATGCATGTCTTCTTTGGAGAATGTCTGTCAAGTCTTCCGCTAATTTTTGGGGAGTTATTTGGGGGGTTTTGGTATTGAGTTATATAAGTTCTTTCTATATTTTGGTTACTAACCCTTTATTGGATTTATCATTTGCAAATATCTTCCCCCACTCAGATTATCTTTTTGTTTTATTGGTTGTTTCCTTTGCTGTGCACAAACTTTTTATTTTTTTTAATTTTTAATTTTTTAAATTTTATTATGTTATGTTAGTCACCATACATTACATTATTAGTTTTTGATGTAGTGTTCCATTATTCATTGTTTGCATATAACACCCAGTGCTCCATTCAATATGTGCCCTCTTTAATACCCATCACCAGGCTAACCCATCTCCCCACCCCCTTCCCCTCTCAAGTCCATAGTCTCTCATGGTTTGTCTCCCCCTCCAATTTCCCCCCCTTCATTTTACCCTTCCTACTATCTTTTTTTTTTTTAACATATAATGTATTATTTGTTTCAGAGGTACAGGTCCGTGATTCAACAGTCTTACACAATTCACAGCGCTCACCATAGCACATACCCTCCCCAATGTCTGTCACCCAGCCACCCCATCCCTCCCACTTGCCACCACTCCAGCAACCCTGTTTGACGCTTTTTATTTTGATGTAGTCTCAGGAGTTTATTTTTGCTTTTGTTTCCCTTGCCTCAGGAGACAGACATATCTAGAAGAATGTTGTTATGACCAATTTCAGAGAAATTACTGCCTGTGCTCTCTTCTAGGATTTTTATGGTTTCCTGTCTCACATTTAAGTCCTTAATCCATTTTAAGTTTATTTTGTGTGTGATGTAAGAAGGTGGACCAGTTTCATTCTTTTCTGTGTAGCTCTCCAGTTTTCCCAGCACCATTTGTTGAAGAGACTGTCTTTTTCCCATTACATATTCTTGCCTCCTTTGTCAAAGATTAATTGACTCTGTAATTGTGGGTTTATTTCTCGGCTTTCTGTTCTGTTCCATTGATCTGTGTGTCTGTTTTTGTGTCAATACCATACTGTTTTGATTACTACAGCTTTGAAATCTGGAATTGTGATACCTCTGGTTTTGTTTTTCTTTTTCAAGATTGCTTTGGCTACTCAGGATCTTTTGTGGTTCCATACAAATTTTAGGATTGTTCTAGTTCTGTAAAAAATGTTGGAATTTTGATAGGGATTGCATTTAATCTGTAGATTGCTTTGGATAGTATGGACATTTTAACAATATTTGTTCTTTCAGTCCATGAGCATGGAATGCCTTTCCACTTCTTTATGTCATCTTCAATTTCTTTCATCAGTCTTTTATATTTTTCAGAGTACAGGTTCTTCACTTTTTTGGTTAAGTTTATTCCTAGGTATTTTATTACTTTTAGTGCAACTGTAAATGGGATTGTTTTTTTCTTTCTTTCTTTCTTTCTTTCTTTCTTTCTTTCTTTCTTTCTTTCTTTCTTTCTTTCTCTTTCTTTCTTTCTTTCTTTCTCTCTCTCTCTCTCTCTTTCTTTTTTTTAGAGAGAGAGAGCAGGGGAAGGACAGAGGGAGAGAAAGAGAGACTCTTAAGTAGGCTCCATGCCCAGTACAGAGCCTGAGACAGGGCTCAATTTCATGACCCTGAGGATCATGACCTGAGCCAAAATCAAGAGTTGGACACTTAACCCACTGAGCCACCCAGGTGCCCCAATGGGATCGTTTTCTTAATTTCCCTTTCTGCTGCATTATTAGTGTATAGAAATGCAACAGATTTCTGTACATCGATTTTGTATCCTGTAACCTTACTGAATTCATTTATCAGTTCTATCAGGTTTTCGTGGAATTTTTAGGGTTTTCTATATATAGCATTATCTCATCTGCAAACAGTGAAAGTTTGACTTCTTCTTTACCAATTCTGGTATCTTTTATTTCTTTTTGTTGTCTGATTGCTGTGGCTAGGAATTCCAGTACTCTGTTGAATGAAGGTGGCAAGAGTTTATATCCTTGTTTTGTTCTTGACCTTAGGGGAAAGCTGTCAGTTTTTCCCCACTGGCTATGGTGTTAGCTATGGGTTTTTCATATAAGGCCTTTATTATGTTGAGGCACATTCCCTCTAAAGCTACTGTGTTGCAGGTTTTTATCATGAATGGATGCTATACTTTGTCACTTGCTTTTTCTGCACCTATTGAAATAATCATATGGTTTTTATCTTTTGTTGGTGTAATGTATCATATTGATTGATTTGTGAATATTGAATCACCCTTGCAATAATGGGAATAAATCCCACTTGATCATCATGAATGATGTTTTGAATGTATTGTTGGATTTGGATTCGGTTTCCTAATACTTTGTTTGTATGATCTGCCCATTGATGTAAGTGGGATGTTGAAGTCTCTTAACTATTATGGTATTACTGTCAATTAGTTCCTTTATGTTTGTTATTAACTGTTTTATATATTTGGGTACTCCCATGTTGGGTGCATAAAACAATTGTATCTTCTTTTTGGATTGTCCCCTTTATTATTATATAGTATTCTTTGTTTCTTGTTACAGTCTTTGTTTTCAAGTCTGTTTTGTTGAGTACAGTATTGCTACACCAGCTTTCTTTTGACATCCATTTATATGATAAATGTTGCTCCATCCCCTCACTTTCAATTGGCATGCATCTTTAGTTCTGAAATGAGTCTCCTGTAGGCAGCATGTAGATGGATCTTGTTTTTTTTTTCTTAACCTATTCCATTACCCTGTTTCTTTTGATTGGAAAATTCAGTCCATTTACATTGAAAGTAATTATTGATAGATTATTTATTGCCATTTTGGTACTTCTTTTGTGGTTGTTTTGTACTTCTCTGGTCCTTCTCTTGATCTTTTTCATAGTGTGCTGTCTTTCTTTAGTGATATATTTGGATTCCTTTCTCTTTATTCTGTCCATATCTATTAGTGGTTTTTGATTTGTGGTTACCATTAGATTTGTATATAACATCTTCTGCATAGAGCAGTCTATATTAAGTTGATGGTCATTTAAGTTTGAACCCATTCTTTACTCCTCTCCCTCCACTATTTTAGGTATATAGTGTCGTATTTTATGTTCTTTTATTTTGTGAATCCCTTGACTGATTTTTACAGATATACTTATTTTTACTGCTTTTGTGTTTCCTACATCTCTTATTCTTACAGTCCTTTCTTCTCAAAGAGTCCCCTTGAACATTTCTTGAAGGGCTGGCTCAGTAGTCATGTACTCCTTCAGCTTTTGTTTATCTGAGAAACACTATCGGTCCTTCTATACTGAATGATAGCCTTGCTGAATAGAGTCTTCATGGCTGCAGATTTTTTTCCTTTCAGTACTTTGAATATGTCGTGCCACTCTCTTCTGGCCTGCAGAGTTTGTGCTGAAAAAGCCACTGATAACCTTATGGGGTTTCCTTTGTATGTAACTTTCTTCTCTGCTCTTACTGCTTTTAAAATTCTCTCTTTATCACTACTATGTGTATTTGCGTGGACCTCCTTGAGTTGATTTTCTTGGGCGAATCTCTGTGCCTCCTGGATCTGGATATCTGGTACCTTCTCCAGATTAGGGAAATTTTCAGCTATTATTTCTCAAATAAATTTCCTGCCCCTTATTCTCTCCTTCTTCTGGGATCCCTATAATGTGAATGTTTTTACACTTGATAGAGTTGCTGAGTTCCCTAAGTCTGTTCTCATTTGCATAATTTTTTTTCTCACCAGCTTGACTGAGCTTGATTACTTTCCATTACTCTGTTTTCCAAGTCACTGATTCCTTCCTTTGTTTAGTCTAGCCATCCAGTGTATTTTTTATTTCACTTATTGTGTCCCTCATCTCTGGTTCTTTTTTTATCTCTTTGTTAAGGATCTCACTGATGTCCTTCACTCTTTTCTCAATACCAGTGAATATCTTGATCATTATTTTTCATTCTCTGTGGAGCAGTTATATCTGTTTTGTGCAGATGTCTTGCTGTGGTTTTGTCCTCTTATTTGGGACATACTCCTCTGTCTTCTCATTTCGTGTAGCGCTCTGTGTCTGTTTGTGTGTATTAGGAAAGTCAGCGACATCTCCTGCTCTTGAAAGTAATGGACTTATGAAGAAGAGGTCCTATAGTGCCCTGCAGTGTAGTGTCCCCTGTTCACCAGAACCTGGCACACACCTGTGTGTGTTGTGTGCCCTGCTGTTGTGTCCTGGCCGCTTTTTCCTTCAGTCCAGTTGTCTGCAGAGGTTCTCTTTGTCTGTTATGGGCAGTGTTTCATCCCCAGCCAGGGTGGGCTGTGAGGTTTTAATAAGATGTGCGGCAGTCTGCTTGCAGAATGAGACCTGCAGAGACTGGGGGCTGTGTGGGTGGGACACAGTTTTAACAAGGTACACCAGGCTTCCAGAGGGCCTGCCGCAGCCACTGCCGCTTAGACTGAGGCCCTGCAAAACACACAGGTCAGGAGACCAGGTGTTGGCAAGGTTTGTGTGGTCTTCTGGGGGAGGGTGCCTGCAGCCCTGGGATTGAGGCAGGCTCCGCTGGAGGGGGTGGGGTTTGGTGTAAGCAAGTTAGGTGGTGAATGTCACTGGTTTCCACGGGTGGCCATGTGTTTACGCTGGGGGGCAGGGAGATGGCGCCTGCCAGCTCATTGGTTTCTAGAGAAGTCCCTCGGCCATCCCTGTCCCTCTAGGACATGAGCTGAAATGAGGAAACTACTCTCCGTCCCCTCTGTCCCAGGCATTTTTCAAATTGCTGCCTCTCTGCTGAATAGGTGTGGGCTCTTTGTCAGGCTGTCTCTTTAAGGGCAGGGTCTTAGCTTCCTGTTGCCCTCCAGGCTCTCCCGGAACTGAGCCTACTGATTTTTAAAATGCCAGGCTTTCAGCCCCACTGGTTGTAAGAACTCATGAAATTCAGCCCCTCTCCCTTTCAAAGCCAAACTTATGGGTATCTGTCTTCGCCCTGTGGGCTCCCAGCTATGTTAATCTGTTTCTCTCCCGTTTCCACCCCAGTGGCTCCCTCCCTACGGCAGATGAGGATGCTGTCTGTTTTGCTTTCCACCGCATGTCTGCCCTTCCTACCCTCTTCAGTGTGGTCGCTGCTCTACCTTTAGTTGTGGAGTTTGTTCTGCCAGTCTTTAGGTTGTTTTCTGGGTTATTTATGATGATGAGTGTTACCTAATTATATCCGTGGGACGAGGCGAGCTTAGGGTCCTCTTATTTCCACCTTCCCAACCTGGGAAAGTTTTTCTCTTAACTCTTCTATCTTTTCTTTCAGAGGTAAGGTCCTTCCTTTGGAACTTACTTTTTTTTACCAGGTTTATTCAGATATAATGGACAAAAACTGCATAACTTTAAGGTGTACAATGCATATCATTGATTTCATGTACATGTATAGTGAACTGACTACCACAATAAGATTAGTTAACACTTTCATCACCTCACAGTTACCTGTGTGTGTGTGTGTGTGTGATGAGAATATTTAAGATCTACTCTCTTAGTAAATTTCAATTATACAGTCTAACATTGTTAGTTATAGTCACCGCACTGTACATTATTAGATCCCCACATCATCGTAACTGAAAGTTTATAGCCTTTTACCAACATCTCTTCATTTCCCCCACCCCCAGGTCTGGGCAAATACCAATTTACTCTGTTTCTATGAGTTCAGCTTTTTTAGACTTCACATATAAGTGAGATAAAGTATCTCTTTCTCTATCTGATTTATTTGGTTAGTATAATGCCCTTAAGGTTCATTCATGTTGTCACAAATTTGCAGGGTTTCCCTCTTTTCATGGCTGAATAATATTCTATTATATATGTACCACTTTTTTTTTCAATTTTTCTTTTTGAGTATAGTTGACACACAATGTTACATTAGTTTTAGGTGTACAACTTAGTGATTCTGACAAATTTATACATTATGCCACAAGTATAGCTACCATCTGTCCCATTACATCACTATTACAATATCATTGATCGTTGGGGCATCTGGGTGGCTCAGTCGTTAAGCGTCTGCCTTCGGCTCAGGTCATGATCCTGGGGTCCTGGGATTGAGCCCCACATTGGGCTCCCTGCTCAGAGGGAGCCTGCTTCTCCCTCTCCTGCTCCCACTCCCCCTGCTTGTGTTCCCTCTCTCACTGTGTCTCTCTCTGTCAAATAAATAAAATCTTTAAAAAAAACAAAACAAAACAATATCATTGATTGTATTTCTTATGCTGTGCCTTTTATTCCCCTTATTCATTCCATAACTGGAGGCCTGTATCTCCCTCTCCCCTTCACCCATCTCCCCTTCCCTCTGGCAAACGTCAGTTTTTCTCTGTATTTATAGGTCTGACTCTACTTTTTGTTTGTTTATTCATTTGTGGGGTTGTTTTTTTTTTAGATTCCACTTGAGTGGAATCATATGGTATTTGTCTTTCTCAGTCTGACTTATTTCACTTAGTATAATACCCTCTAGGTCCATTCTTGTTGTCTTAAATGATACAATCTAATCCTTTTTATGGCTGCATAATGTTCCATTATGTGTGGGTATATATAAATACCACATTTTCCTTACCCATCCATCTACTGATAGACACTTAGGTTGCTTCCATATCTTGTCTATTGTAAGTAGTGCTGCAATAAGTATAAGGGTGCATGTATCTTTTCGAATTAGTGTGTTTATATTCTTTGGGCAAATACCCAGCAGTGGAATTCGAAGAAAGTGAATGATAACCCAAGAATGGCCTGAGGGAAGTTAGTGGGAGAGTGTGATTTAAAATAACTGTTCTGGGGCTTAAGTTTACTGAACAGTCCATAGTGGAATATGGCCCCGATTTGGACAGTCTTTTCATTTCTTTGGTGTTTGGTTCTACTTTATAGATTTCGCTGATTTTCCAACTTTCCTTTTTAGATTTGTCATATTTTGCCTGTTTTTAAGTTACTTCATATTTTCTCATTCTTTTTTTAATAGTGTCCTATTCTTGTTTCAGAGATACAAAATCTAGTCTTAGCTCTAAGAATATTGGTTATAGTTGGGTATATTTTTATTTAAGGGAGGATAGATTTTTTTTAGTTTTTTGTATTGTTACTGTTATTTTGTTGTTTTAGTTCTTCTGTTTCCTAACAATTTCTCTTTCTGTGTTGTAATTTTGTTCTCTGTCATGGCAGATCTCAAATGGCTAATGGCCTTTGGTTGTCCACACTGAGTTTTTTGGAAGCACTGGAGTCAGGGCTTATAGACGGATAGATTTTACTGTAATGAGAAGGCACCAATCTGCCTTTTCAACTAGGGGATCCCCCAGATGAAATTGAAATGTTTTATTAGGTCTTTTCTCTTGGATTGGTAAGTTTTTCTAGAGAAATCTTTGAATCTTCCATCAGCTTTCTAGAAACCGTGTTGCAGAAGGAGACTTGGAAGGTCTTACTTACCATTTATGATGTCTTTTACTTAATCCCTGTCTTTTCATAATCTTATTCTTAGCTGTGACTGATGCTTCTGGTTCCAGGTCCTCCATGGTTCAGCCTCACCCAAGATTAACTTCATTTTTTGGAATGAGGAAGAACAGAAGTCTGATTGTGGGTATTAAAGAAGGAAATCTAGGGGTCTTAATCAGACCTCTTAAAAATTTTTAGCCAGACTTCTTTTTTGCACAACTACCCTATACCCATCTTTTAAGATGATCAGTACCTTCCATTCTCAGGTCTTTCTGGGGTCCCAGAACTCCTGGGCTTGCTGTTTTATTGGTAGCCTGTCTGCCCATTTCAGGCTTAGCTTTAGCATTGTCTGGCCTGCTAAATCAGTTATCCCTTGTGTACCTTATTTCCACTTCTAAAATTTTATTGACATCTCTTATCTTCTGTTACCTCTGCTCCCATTTTATTTATCCTTGGGTTTGACTTTTATTCCTTTGTTCTCATTGTAATGCTTTAAGAGATAGCAGAGGTAAAGTACATGTTCAATCCATTGCATTTAAATAGAAGTCTCCGAATTATTTTTTAATTCCTCATCTGGAATTGTCTTTGTAGCATATATACCGATGACATGGACATACTAGTTTTCTTTCTTTACCCCTTGATTTTTTGCTACTGGTAACTTGATAGTCCTGACCTGTCAAAGAGGGAATTTGCTATTGCTGGCCTACCACTGAGAAATCCTAGGCAAGGGGCTTGGGAAAAGACAATGATATGATGGGAGCATTTTGTAAATACATCAAGAAACAAACCGACTAATAAAAATTCATGTGTGTGCTGCCTACCTGTGGTAAGTGGGTGTAACTGACAGAACTATAAATATAAATTGCCCTAATTTGGGTAATACTATAGTATTATAATTTACTTATTTAATGGTTCCAGGGAAGACTTCTTGAATATATTCACATAATGTTGGAGGAACATAGTTCTTAACAAATCTAATATTAATGATAGCCACACCCTTCTTTAAGGCTTAGAGTTAAATAATACTGAAAAGTAGATCTCGTAAAAACAGTGAAGGAAGAAGCCTTCAAGTAAATCAAAAATAAGATCTCACATCTGTGCATTATCCCATTTAATTACATTGAATAACAGTGATGTCCAATAGCAGTAGGCTATATAGACCTTTATCCCTACCACCATAATTCTGAGTTCTGGATATATCTAGGACTGATTGATCATATCAGGCCATTTCAAGAAAGTGAATAATAACCCAAGAATGGCCTGAGGGAAATTAGTGGGAGAGTGTGATTTAAAATAACTGTTCTAGGGCTTAGTGAACCAAACAGTCCATAGTAGGATATTGCCCCATTTTGGAAACTAAGAATAATGGTAATACTTACTCAATTTCCTTGGGATTATATCAGGCCTCTCACTGATCTTTTAAACTGAATTAAGATTCTTCTAGCCTGTATTAGATATATTTATATATCTAGGCTGAATATGAATCAAGCCTAGGGAGTCATTTGTTTTCTTCCCCTTTGCAGAAGAAGTAACTAATGAGAAATGTCTTTATTTTGATGGGATGTTGGTTACATGGCTTTATACATTTCTTAAAACTCATCAACCTTTTCACATAACATGCATACATTTTATTGCATGTAAATTATACCCCCATCAGGTGATTTTAAATGGATATCTTGTGGACTTTTGAAGATTTTCTCCTACTTAAATTACTTCATGTAGCATAGTGACTAAAAGCTAGTAAAATTATGCCACTAATAAGCCATTTGACATGGATTTCTGTGACTTCTCTTAAGCTTTAATTGTCTGGTCTGGATAATTGAGATTTTAACAGTGTCTGCTTCAGAGAGTTGTAAGGATTAAATTTTTTAACTGCATATAAAATACTTAGCATAATACCTGGCACATAGTAGATCCTCATTATGTAGTGGCTGCAAATTATTATAAATATAACAATTACTGTTTACATTGTCATTTCTCCTTTGATTTCTCTTTTTATAATATTTTCACAGAAAACCCATATAGACAGCTGCCCTGTAACTGTCATGGAAGCATGCCTGGAAAGACAGCGATAGAACTTGGACCACTATGGTATGTGCTTAAGCATAGTAATATACAGATGGTCCCCAACTTGGGATTTTTCGACTTTATAGTGGTGCAGAGGCAGTACACATTCAACAGAAAGTGGATTTCAAATTTTGAAATTTTCCTAAGCTTAGCAAAATGCGATAGTCTTCTCTCATGATATTGGGCAGTAACAGGAAGCCAGTCAAGTCATGAGGGTCAACAACCAGTACACTTACAACCATTTAGTTTTTCACTTTCAGTATAATATTCAGTAAATTACATGAACTAGTCAATATTTTTTTATAAAATGGGCTTTGTGCTAGATGATTTTGCCCAACTGTTTGCTAATTAAAGTGTTTTCTGAGCACGTTTAAGGTGGATTAGGCTAGGCTGTGATGTTCAGTTAGTCTATTAAATATTTTTAAGATTTTATTTGAGAGAGCGAGCGCACAAGCAGGGAGGAGGGGCAGAGGGAGAGGGAGAAGCAGGCTCCCGGCTGAGCAAGGAGCCCAATGCGGGACTCCATCCCAGGAGTCTGGCTGGGATCATGACCCAAGCCGAAGGCAGATGCTTAACTGACGGAGCCACCCAGGCGCCCTATTAAATGCATTTTCAATTTAAGACATTTTCAGCTTACCTGGGTTTACATAATTCCATCGTAGGTTGAGGAAGATCTGTATCCAAAATTGATTTATATATTGATTTGATTGATTTTTGATTATGTGTAGTAAAAGACAAGCAAATTTCAATTTAATTTTTAAGTCTAGTCAAATAATTAGGACTCTTCTACCCCTATGAACCTGAGGTGTTTTTTGTTTTCAGATTTTTCTATACCATTATTCTCACAAGTTTGCAATAGTGCTAAGAGACAGTGGGATCAAAGAGAGAAGCCTGGCTGATCTGCAAAGTAGATAATTCATTTCTGAATGATAAGAATGAGGCTTTTTTCAGTTGAGTTTGTAGAACTAGGGTGTGATTATGAAGTAATCACCATAACTTTTTATAGAAGAGTCAACTAATAAGAGAGGTCTTCAAGAAAGTAGTTTTAAGTGAGAAGGGCTTGTGAAAGTAAATGTCTGCCTTTGTTTTAGGTAAAGCTATTTAGATGGGACTCAGCTGCAAATATTTGTGTTTTTGCATCATTAGTAAACTAGCTGTTGTGTTTTTAGTGACTTAAAGTTGAATTGTTTTTAATCAGAATCCTTACTTTCAGGTTGTTACTAGAGATTCCGATAGAAATTTGGAATTCCTAACAATACCGTGACAAGAATCATTGCAGATTTCTACCTTGTTTATAAGTTCAAGGTTTAGTCATCCACTAAACCTAAAAATTAACTCAAATGGTAAATGTTTGTACTGATGCCCATTATTTTATCTTTATCTCATGTACATATTCTTAAACTAAGAATGACTTAACCTTTCCTATAGCACCTGCTATATGTTGTTCTTAATCTCCTGATCTCAGAACTGGGGAAATTAGCAAGTTGCTGGATCCAGATGGAAGATCTAGCCCACCTCCCTCATTTTACAGATGAGAAGATTATGGCAGTTTTTAAGTGCTGGCTGAAACTGACCCCCCAAAATTAGTACAGGCAAGGCCAGAACTCAGGTTTTTTGATTCCAGCACCGAGTTGTAAGCCATGTCATAGGATTTCCTCACTCAAAACCACTGTTCATGTCTTTACTCTCATGCAGTCTCTTCCCCTTTCTCCAGTTCCAATTAAAATTGTGTTCCTTGGGGCACCTGGGTGTCTCAGTCGTTAAGCATCTGCCTTTGGCTCAGGTCATGATCCCAGGGCCCTGGGATCAAGCCCCGCATCGGGCTCCCTGCTCCACAGGAAGCCTGCTTCTTCCTCTTCCACTCGGTCTCTGTCAAATAAATAAATAAAATCTTTAAAAAAAAGTGTGTTCTTCATGAAGTCTCTCTTCAATGCTTTAACCCAAAATTATCTCAAAATTCCATTTTAGTAAATCTTACATTGATCATTCGTTTGACACTTTAAAATCGTATATCCTTTTCTATATATTTGCTAGCCTAATATCTTTCATTGAGGATATACTTTGGACTAATGATTTTATGTGTGCTATCTCATTAATTCCCATAACAATTCTGAGACGTTTTTCTATTTTATGATGAGGAATAAGACTCAAAAGCACTAATTACTCAAGATTACATAGGTAGAAGTGGTGGAGCCAGGATGAGAATCAAGGTTTTTTTTTTTTTTTTTAAAGATTTTATTTATTCATTTGAGACACAGAGATAGAGAGAAAGCAAGAGCAGGGAGAGAGGCAGAGGGAGAACCAGGCTCCTTGCTGAGCCAGGAGCCCGATGTGGGGCTCGATCCCATGACCCTGGGATCATGACCTGAGCCAAAGGCAGACGTTTAACCATCTGAGCCACCCAGGCGCCCCGAGAATCAAGGTTTTATCAGACTTACCCTTGTGCCATGTTTTTAACAAAATCACCATTACAACATCTCATTCTCCTATATCTACTCCTGCCCACCCCACCCTACATGTACACAATGGATTAAGATTTTACTGAAAGGAATATGCTTTATGAAAACTTCTGTATCACACTATGTGCCTGTCTAGATTCATAGGCTTTTATAGGGCAAACACTATTTTATACTTTGGTATATCCCACACGTCCCCATGTACCACAGGGCTATATATACCTTACACTGTATATGAGAGTTCAATAAATTCTTTGTTGATTTACTTTGAATGAAATTTCCATGAATAATCCCATTAATTTAGAGAACTAACATGATAAAAGGAGTGGGAAAATAGAAATTTTTTTAATTTCAGTATTTACTCCATCCTGTAATTAATATCTTAGTTGTAGTTAAATTATACTTTTTTAATAGACATTTCTCATACTCAGTTCTCTATATTTTCTTTTTTTCAGGTCAAGTTCCCTTTTCAATACTGGATTCCTCAAAAGAATGCTATTTGAATCTTTTCACCATGGTTTAGATGACATTCAGACCCTAATAAAGACATTAATCTTTGAATCAGAGTGTACTCCTCAAAGTCAGTTTTCAGTTCATGCACCTTCAAATCTCAACAAGCAAGGTGATTAACTTATATTCAAGGCCTGAATGAATTAACAATTTTATTGATACGTGTATATACATACTTTTCCCCTAATTTTAGTAGATTAAAAAAACTAAAAGTCTGTTGTGATTTTATTACCCTGTATCTGCTTTCTAGAAAGAGAAACCATAGGTAATTCTGAGAGTAGTGTGGCCAAAATTTCATAATATCCACTGAGACACGGAGGCTGTTTACACTTACTACTCATTAAAGCTGTTTTTTGTCCTTTATTTTCTCTTTAGTATAAATAGGCTTTTGTAGTTTTATTGGGCTGTTGATAAAAGGGTGGAACTATTAGACATTCTAGTATTCTCCTAAGTCGTTAGAAGCAGCAGTTATTGTTAGATGGTTAAAAAAAAATTCTTACAATTTTTTTACACAGTCTCATATTTCATAAAAGCAATATGGATAGAATTTATAGAATTTAATAAGCTTTTATTTAAACTTTGAATTGTTGCTTAATGTTATCCTGTAAAATATTTTGTTATTCCCATTTGTTTTATTTTAGAAGAATATGGTGTGTTTATTAAAACTACAGATGATACCACAACAGATAATTACACTGCACAAGGTATGTATGTATGTGTGTGTATATATGTAAATATGTATCTATCAGTACAAAAACACAGTAAAAGGGCAGGAAGAGAAGAGATTGCTTTGGTGGCCTACTCTAAAATGCTTTTTCGTTATACGGACAATCTAATTATAGTAAAACTTGTTTATCTGGCATTTGCACTGTTCACAATTTCTATTAACATGTACTTGTTCACATCTCTAATATATGGTGATCCCCTTGAAAGAACTGTAGGACCTTGAAGAACCATGTGAACCAAACTGAGACCAAATTATATTTGATAGCTATAAAGATTAATTATTCTAATTCTTTAAACTTTCTCATCAGCATATGATTTATTATTTTTAAGATTTTATGTATGTATTTAGTTGTTTGTTCAGAGAACAAGCAGAGGGAGAAAGAGAGCAGCAGACTCCCCGCTGAGCAGGAAACCTGATGCTGGGCTCTATCCCAATACCTGGAGATCATGACCTGAGCCAAAGGCAGACGCTTAACTGAGCAAACCAAGCATCCCTCAACATATGATTTATAATAATTCCATTAATTAACTAGACAACCCTGTTCCCTAGCCATAAGAATTTACTGTATGGCCTTATAATTTCAGATGTGTGCATGTACACTTTAAAATACGGTTATATGAGGCACTGCAGATTTCCTTTCAAAAGGATTTTAAGATTTATATAAAATGTCAGTGCCTTAATGTCTAAGGTTTTGTTTTGCTTTTTAAAAGACAACTTAGGGGGCGCCTGGGTGGCTCAGTGGGTTGAGTGTCTGACTCTTGGTTTTGGCTTAGGTCATCATCTCAGGGTCATGAGATCGAGCCCCATGTCAGGCTCCACATTCAGCATGAAGTCTGCTTGAGATTCTCTCAGCCCCTCCCCCTGCTCTCTCTCCAGTAAATCTTTAAAAAAATATATATGGTTTAATAACTACTATATGCTCTTTCCAAGAGTCATGTTCAGTTGGCATCTTCAACTAGTTTTCTAACATTCAAATTACCTAAAATGATTCTTCTACTTAATTTCTCTGTTGGAGGGAAAAGGTTATGGTACATTGCAAAAAGCGTTAGATTTAAGAGCATCATTTTACTTCTGTTTATTGTATAACTTCAGCCAGGCCACTCACCTTCAGCAAAAGTGTCTTAAATCCTCTTTAGAGTAAGGTAAAACGTAAGTTTTAAAATCTTTAAAGTCTCTGAGCCTTTTTTATATATAGATTAAGGGAATTAGACTAATCTCTGTGAGTTCTATAGCTCTAAAATTATTATTCTAAGACTGACCAACATTTAAACCTTTCATGATAAAAAATATCAGGCTAAAAATAGTCATTATAAAGGTATTATATCTGATTTTGTGTATATGTGTTTCAGGAAAGAGAAAAGGTAATGAAACAATCACAACTTTAGCCAAAAGGCAAAAGACTGATGTCAGTACTGAACATCCTCCCTTTTATTACAACATCCACAGACACAGCATTAAAGGAATGAATATGCCAAAGTAAGACAGCCAGTGAATGGCAAAATATATATTTCATATTTTAATGACATTATGATTTAAATAAGATACAGAATCTCATTTTTTTTTCCCTTTCCTTGCTGCAGGTTAAAAAAGTTTTTGTGCTATCTTTCTCAAGCAGGCTTTCGAGTAAGCCGAACTCATTTTGACCCAATGGGTGTTCGTACAGATGCACCCCTGATGCAGTTTAAATCAATCCTTTTAAAGTACAGCACCCCTACCTACACTGGAGGACAGTCGGAGGGCCATGTCCAGTCAGCGTCCGAAGATACAGTAGCTGACAGGGTTGAAATGTCAGTGAATGACAAAGCAGAGGCAGACAGTTGCGGAAGATGGTAAATGGAGAGGAGTTATTCAGATGTCCGTATAGATGCCCTCATAGTTCTCTATACCAACTGTAGTTCTTTTTCTATTCTTTTAATTCAGTGGTGTAAAAATAAAAAACAGTGCTGTTTTCATTCAGAAAATTAGCAGTTTCTAACTTAGTTTGGGAGCTACGCTTTCCAGGTTTTTCTTACTGTAAAGAAAACTTAAAAATTTTAATGAAAACATTTCATATGAAGCCAGGTTTATGACTGAGATCACCCCACCATTTAGTAATGCAGAAAACTTGCCCTTGCAAAGTGTTTGGAATTTTAGGTCTGTTATGGAAGCCATCCTTGACTGTTCTTAATCACACGTCTACTTAAGGTGATTCATCTTTGTTTTTGTTTGTAGCACACAAAATGAAGCCAGAAGCCTTTTACATATAAAATTACCCTGAATAGAACAATGTCCTTTCACATCACTAATGCTATCTCACAATTACAAAGCTAAAATGTGTTCCCAATTTTAAGAAATCATACTTCTTTCCATTTTTTAACTTACTACTAGCTTTTGAGAATTTAAGTACTTGCCTGAGATAGAAATACATTTTTCTTATAAGTTAGGTCTAGATGACTCAAGTCAGAGTATGATTTTGTCAAAGTAAATTGAGACCACTGTTCTAATATAATTGTTCATAAGCACTGAAATTCTGAAGAGAGTTTTTACTGTAAAATTGGGTGATCTCAAGTGCCTCAGTTAATGCACGTACAATATTCATTTGGTTGTGCTACCTCTCAGAAGTAAAACTTGTCAGCGTATGAACTTTTGAAGTGAGGATTTTTGGGGGGGTGGGGAGGGATAGATTTGTTTTCGGTGTGTGTATGTGCTTTTTTTTTTTTTTGTATAAGTAGCCCAGGCTAACATGACTATGAAAATTGGTAGAAACTCCATTAATAAATATTGTTTTTGCTTCATTTGAATGTAAGAGTTTGGATAAAAGGACTTGGTATAAAGTTTAGGTTTTTCTCAAGGACTTAATCCCTGTTTCCCCTTAAGTATTTCTTAGAGGAAGTAACTTTTTACAAGTATTATTGGCTGGGGGGATGGAAGAGGGAGTTAGAACAAAGATCTTAAAACACTATATAAGAAAAAAAGCAAGGACGCCTGGGTGACTCAGTCAGTTAAGCGTCTGCCTTTGGCTCAGGTCATGATCCCAGGGTCCTGGGACCGAGCCCCACATCATGGTCCCTGCTCAGCTGGGAACCTGCCCCTCCCTCTCCCTCTCCGTGCCCTCCCGCTCATGCTTGCTCTCTCTCTCAGATAAAATAAAATCTTAAAAAAAAAAAAACACCCATGACATACACAAAAATCCAGGGAGTGAGGTTAACACAGTATATTAGCAGAAATAAAAAAAATCTGTTATTACAGCATAGTTCTAGCAGAATATTTCTTTTCTCCCATTAACAGAATCATGTTTTATTTAAAGGAATAGGTGAAATGCAAGTTAGTTTCTATAATGACCATAAAAAAACTAGTTCCTGGGCGCCTGGGTGGCTCAGTTGGTTAAGCAACTGCCTTCGGCTCAGGTCATGATCCTGGAGTCCTGGAATCGAGTCCCACATCAGGCTCCCTGCTCAGCAGGGAGTCTGCTTCTTCTCCCTCTGACCCTCCTCCCTCTCATGCTCTCTCTCATTCTCTCTCTCGCAAATTAATTCTTAAAAAAACAACTAATTCCTGCCAATTCAAATTATTACTCACAAATGAGCACAAAAAGAAATAAAAGTTACTAGTTACTTTGGTTTATGTAGTTAAAAATTACTATAAATCCAGAATTCAAACCAGCACGTGGACCATCTGATTTAGTACATATTGTTAAATTGAATTATCAAAGTTTGCTAAATGCTTATCAGCATAACATTTTGATCAGTGATAAAGTTGGGTTTTATGCCAGGAGCCTAATTTGATATATTAATTACTGTTATTTAAAATACATCTATTAATTTCACATACACATATTTTCCAAAGAAGGTATGGTGGGAAGTAGTTTTAAGAACTCTGTTAAGGTAACATATCAACCTACAGAGGAAATAATTTTAAAATTCCAAATGCCACATTAGCACCTTATTCCTTTCCATAACAACTGTATTAGCTTAGGACACACAAATGTTGACTGCATTGTAAAGTAACATGAATGTATCCCTCCATTAAAATTTGATTAACACAAGAAACCAGTTTTTACTCTACCATCAGGAAACCAGTGTGTTGACTCTGCTAGTCGCTTACATTACTACTCTAACCATACACTTGGGATATAGTAGGAGAAGGAAAGAAGAAATTGGTTTGGGAGCCAGTGTGGTAGAATTGCATTAAAACTCCATTTATCACTTGAGTTCAGTCAAGACTCCACTCTGAACAAATGTATGATGATGTTCTGGTTTCCAGAAAGAACTGGAGACCAGTTTAGTAATCCCAAAGGCCTAGGAATCTCTTTCCTCAGTGCATTATTGTTCTGCTAAATGGCCACAAGTTACTTTGGAGAAGGCTAAGAGGAAGATACATATTACATCTTTGTGATGTTATGGCAGGGTCCTTTACACCAAAGTGCTCTGGGAATATGAATTAAATCAGCCCTGGGAATTGCTAAGGGATCATGACTAATACAATGGTTCCAGATCTCCATCGACAGATAAATGGATAAAGAAGATGTGGTATGGGGACGCCTGGGTGGCTCAGGTCACGATCCCAGTATCCTGGGATTAAGTCCAGCATCGGGCTCCTTGCTACACAGGGAGCTGCTTCTCCCTCTGCCTGCCGCTCCCCCTGCTTGTGCTTGCTCTCTCTTCTTCTGACAAATAAATCTTAAAAAAAAAAAAAGATGGGGGTGTGTGTGTATATATATACACACACACACATACACACAATGGAATACTACTCAGCCATCAAAAAAATGAAATCTTGCCATTTGCAATGACATGGATGGAACTAGAGGGTATTATGCTAAGCAAAATAAGTCAGAGAAAGACAATGATCATATGATCTCACTTGTGAAATTTAAGAAACAAACCAGGATCATAGGGGAAGAGAGGAAAAAATAAGACAAAATCAAAGACGGAGACAAACCTTAAGAGACTCTTAATCATAGGAAACAAACGGTTGCTGGAGGGGGAGGTGGGTGGGGGATGGGGTAACTGGGTGATGACATTAAGAAGGGGAGCCTGGGTGGCTCAGTTCGTTAAGCGACTGCCTTCGGCTCAGGTCATGATCCTGGAGTCCTGGGATCGAGTCCCGCATCGGGCTCCCTGCTCAGCAGGGAGTCTGCTTCTCCCTCTGACCCTCCCCCCTCTCATGCTCATTCTATCTCATTCTCTCAAATAAATAAAATCTTTTAAAAAAAAAGGCACGTGATGTAATGACCACTGGGTATTACAAAAGACTGATGAGTCACTGAACTCTACCTCTGAAACTAATAATACATTATATTTTAACTGAATTTAAATATTTTTTAAAAATAATTTAAAAACATAGTGGCTCAGGTTAGACCTGTAGTTTTCAGTTATATAAATCAAATAGGACCATACTGGCCCTTTGACTCACATGACCAATTAGCCAAGACCAAAAAAATCCCTGTTGGACTATACTGATCATCCTGTCAGTCTTACTGCCTATTACAGCAACTAAAATTATGTCCACCTTTCTGGTCTAGCAGTTAAGGGAACTAGGTTTCTGACAAAGTGCTGCCTGGGCAATGCCCACTGAAAAAGGGCCACTGCAACAGAAGCATCTTCCACAGCATCCCTGGCCAATCGACATCCTATAAAGCTCTTCAAGGATGCTCTGCTCACCACCGTATTTCCCAACGCCTATGTAAAGAGTTAACCAGGCTCTCATAGGATATATAGTGAGACAGTGAGATCACCTCTCCATTCTCTCCAACATTCCTCTAAGTCTTTGATTTCCTTTCTCTACATTATATCAAAGAATTTCTAGCATCTTACCTTCAATTTAGATGAGCCAATGCTGAGTTTTTCTTTCAACCAAGTAAACAGAGTGACATCCTGCTGTTCAAGCTGACAAACTGAGCCAAAATTTCTGGTACAAGTGTATTCTTATCAATAATTTAACCCAATTTAAAATTACGTTCCTACAAGATCCAACATAACCTATTACACAGGTATACTCCACATACCATTAGTATATTTGATCAAAACAGCATTTTTTCAGGTCACACTCTGTACTTGTTCCCAAGGACATGCTGGGATCTGACTCTAATTATATCCTGCAGGCAGTAAAGGACTGTAAGGGTACAGCAGATGGGCTGCTTTTTCCAAGGGAATTCTGTAAATTAGTGAGGTTAGAGGTCATATGCCAAAGCAGCAGACATCTAAGAGCTTTCTTCCATTTTAAGTGAGGCTCAGTGGAGTTTAAGATTTAGGATAGTCATTCATCTAAACCTTTCCAAAATTCTTATTCCAATTTTCAAAGTACTCCTGTTTGGGGCGCCTGGGTGGCTCAGTCGTTAAGCGTCTGCCTTCAGCTCAGGTCATGATCCCAGGGTCCTGAGGTGGAGCCCCGCATCAGGCTCCCTGCTTCTCCCTCTCCCTCTGCTGTTCACTCTGCTTGTGCTCGCTCTCTCTCAAATAAAATCTTAAAAAAGAAAAGAAAGAATGCTCCTGTTTCCTGACCAGCGTCTCTACTCTTGCTTGAAAGACAGCAACATAGCAAATTCAGCCAATTCACAGGAGCAAACTTTCTTATCCAGTATCTCGGCCTTAAAGCTACAGGGGAGGGGGGCGCCTGGGTGGCTCAGTTGGTTAAGCGACTGCCTTTGGCTCGGGTCATAATCCCAGAGTCCCGGGATCGAGTTCCACATCCCGCTCCCCGCTCAGCGGGGAGTCTGCTTCTCCCTCGGACCCTCCCCCCCTCTCGTGTTCTCCCTCTCTCATTCTCTCTCAAATAAAATCTTAAAAAAAAAAAAAAAAAGCTACAGGGGAGGTTGAAAAGTGAACATCTCACAATTTTAGTCTCCACACAGAATGACTTTCCCTCATTAGGGAATTCACAAAGCCCACAAGAGGTTACAAAGGCTCAACATCTTAAAAAAAAAAAAAGTGTCTACATTTATACATTTATCTATAAGGCCTTGTCATCCACAGCCATATGATCCCTTTCTTTGCTGTCATCCTTTCCCCACCCAGAAAGAACCCCTCTTCTAGTCCAAAGATCCTTTACCAGCTCTGAAGAGACAAAACTGTTAACTTTAAAATGTGAGTAAACTGTATATTTGAAATCCCCAAACTGCAAACCTCTTCAACCTATTTTATGCGATTGAAATGGAATGAGAATTTTAGATCAGGTAGGCCAGAGAATAAAATTTGCCAAATTAAAACATTTCCTAGGTAGTGGCATATTAATTGCAATAACATTATTTATATGAGACTTAGAACAACACAGTGTTGTTTTCACATAGATTATATCCTATAATTTATAGCAAGGCTAAGCAAGATTAATTTATCCAATGCCATTCTAAAACTGGCAAGTGAAAGAGCCAGGATCCATATCAGGCTCACCTCAGTGCCCTTGCTTTTAGCCACTTGGTGATCTGTCTTTAGTAAAGGAAATGCATACATAAAAGTTTAGGGCGCCTGGGTGGCTCCGTCAGTTAAGCGGCTGCCTTCAGCTCAGGTCATGATCCCAGCGTCCTGGGATGGAGCCCCACATCAGGCTCTCTGCTCAGCAGGGAGTCTGCTTCTCCCTCTCCCTCTGCTCTAATAAATAAAATCTTAAAAAAAAAAGTTTAATTGTAAACTTGACCAAAGGCAGTCCCAGAGAAAATTCTGGTACAGATTACAAAATTATGGTTAACCACTGGTCTACCATACATTTTCTATCTGAAACCCTTTGAACCAGTATACTTTATACTCGATAATTATCTATGCAGATGCAGAAAGTACTTCCAGCTTCATTTCCATTTTCTACCACCAAGAATTTCCCAGAACACAGTTTTTGACTGATAGCAAAATCATTGCAAACTACACCACCAGCATTCTGGGGACTTTATGTTGGAAGGGACCAGTCATCTCACCATAATTATGGGGCCCCCTCCACTATGCCTGGTATCCCAAGTCTCACACAGCTCTGGTTCATTTTCTGTAGAAAACTCACTGCCCCTCTCCTGCTGGATCAGTGGATAGTGATCTGGTGGTAAAGGAATGTTTCTGTGGGTCCAAATACTCCTTAGACACACCATTAACCTATCTCATTTTCACACCCATTTTACACACTCGTCTTTCCAGTAAGTCAAAGTCTCCAGTTGTTAAGGCTTTTGTGATGTTTTTGATCTTGTTTCATCCTAAATCAGTTACCATCAACTGTTCATCATCTGTGTGTAAACACCTACCTTCCCAAGGTGTTGACAACTAACATCTATTATCTATCTCAACAATCCTTGCCTTTGACCTGTCAAATTTATTCATTGAAAAAATAAAATTATTCCTTTGGCATCATCTTAATGGGGTTTGGTTTAAACTGGGCCGTTTACATTTTAATCCAAAGACTAAAGAGAAAAAGTACATTTTTAGCAAATATCTTTTGCCAATTCAATAGTACCTCCTTCAGTGTATTTTTATTACTGGTCACCAAATAAAATTTAGCCATCTTATTTTTTGCTAAGAGATTAATTTAGTGTAACAGAGTAGCATACTTTCATCTTTACCTTAGGAGTTGCCTGCTAAATTTTGTCTAGGCCCATAATAGGTATTTTTGTCTCCCCGAAACTCATGTTTAAGCCCTACCCTGAGTACCTCAGAATGTGGCTGTATTTGGAAGTAGGGTATTTAAAAAGTTAATCTGAATTAAATGAGGTCACTGAGGTTGGGCCCTGATCTGATATGACTGGTGTTCTCAGACATACACATGCACAGGGGAACAACATCTGAACACAAAAGGAGAAAATGCCATCTACAAGCCAAGGAGAGAGGCTTCTAAAGAAACACCACCACCTTTGATCTTGGATTTCCAGCCTCCAGAACTGTAAGAAAATAAATATCTCTTGTTATGTGATACTTGTTACGGCAGCTCTAGCAAACTAATACAGCCATCTAAAGTGGAAATTGGTAGTGAATGTTATATATATAATGAAAAAAAAATCACTTAAGATTTTGAGGGGTTCCTTTGAAATTTAGTGTAACTTAACACTGAACTCTCCAATTACAATCTGCTAAAATAACCACAGTTTAGCTATACAACTAATTTATTTCTGAAGTCAACTCCTAATTATAATTAGAAAAGGAAATTTGTGATTTCTAGCTTTAAATTTCCAAAAGTATAGCAACTTGGGGAGAATTTCTTTAATACGAAGGAAATATATAGCCATATTCAAAAAGGTCATAGTTTTACACCAAATAAATCTGTGATATGAAGACATTCTATTTATAAGCATTAGAGTGCATCATTAAATGTTTAAACTGGAAGCAACTTTAGACACTAGTACTTATTGGGCCCAAAGGGCTAGGCTGGTTAGACCAGAGTATGCTAAATGACAGAAAAAGTTTAACAGAAGACCCATTTGTCTTCTACGTTTTAAAAAATACCCTCAATGAGGAATTCTTCATCTCAGGAAACAAACTGAGGGTTGCTGGAGTGGTGGGGGATGGGAGGGATAGGGTGGCTGGGTGATAGACATTGGGGAGGGTATGGGCTATGGTGAGCGCTGTGAATTGTGTAAGACTGATGAATCATAGACATGTACCTCTGAAACAAATAATGCAACATATGTTAAGAAAAAAGAAAAAGAAGAAGATAGGAGGGGAAGAATGAAGGGGAGTAAGTCGGAGGGGGAGATGAACCATGAGAGAAGATGGACTCTGAAAAACAAACTGAGGGTTCTTGAGGGGAGGAGGGTGGGGGGATGGGTTAGCCTGGTGGTGGGTATTAAAGAGGGCACGTTCTGCGTGGAGCACTGGGTGTTATGCACAAACAATGAATCATGGAACACTACATCAAGAACTAATGATGTATGGTGATTAACATAACAATAAACAAATTTAAAGGAAAAAAAATAAAAATAAAAAATAACCTCACTGAGGGAGAAGGCACCTACCATAAAATGCACCCTTTTAAAGTATTAAGGAATGGTTTCTGAGATTTTAGAATATATAGAGTTGTGGAAGTATCACCACTCATTTTAGAATTACTAATTTTCATTACCCCAAAAAGAAACCCATACCCATTAGCAACCAGTCACTCCCTATTCACTCCTTCCCCAACCACTGGCAATGACTACTTTCCGTAGCCTATTCGGGGAGAACACTACTCCATATTCCTGGAAGAAGTCCTATATTAACTTTTATGTTATTGGATTTGGCATGTTAGGGGGGTTTGTTTTTATATGTAAAAAGACAATACAGAATCTCTGCATTCACGAGATAATGATCTGTAGTTTTCTTGTGATGCTTGTCTGGTTTTGGTACCAGAGTTAATACTAGCCTCATAAAATGAGCCTCATTTATTTTTTGGAAGAACTTATGAAGGAAAGGTTTTTAATTTTTCTGTAAATATTTGGTAGAATTCACCAGTATAATATTTGGGCTTGAGCATTTTTCTTTGTGGCAAGTCTTATTACTAATTCAATTTCTTATTCTAGGTCTATTCAGATTTTCAACTTGTTCTTGAGCCAATTTTAGAGTTTGTGTCTTTCTAGGAATTTGTCCATTTGATCAAGATTATCTAATTTGTGGCATACAGATGTTATTATTCCCTTATAATCATTTTTCCTATAATGTTGATAGTAATTACTCATTCATGATTTTAGTATTTGGGTTTTTGATCAGTCTAAAAGTTTATCAATTTTATTGTTTTCAAAGAACCAGCTTTTAGTTTTATCTTCTCTATTGCTTTCCTATTACCCATTTCACCTTTTTTTTTTTAAGTCCTTTTTGCTTTGCGGTTGCTCTTCACGGTGTCTTAAGGTAGAAGGTTATGTTGAGATCTTCTGTTCATATACATATCCACAGCTAAATTTCCCTCTAAGCACTGCTTTAGGCTTCATTCTGTAAATTTGACAATGTTGCATCATTTTCATTCACTTCAAAGTATTTTCTAGTTTATTTTTTACTTTTTCTGACATTATTTTTCTAGGTTTACTGTTTAATTTCCATTTGTGAGTTAACCAAATTTCCTTCTATTCATTTCTAAATTTACTCCATTATACCCAGAGTATGCTGCTGTGTTTGTGCATATCTGCATGTGTTATTTTTTAAAGTTTACCAAGACTTGTTTGATGTAAACCTGCCCACCCTGGAGATCATTCCATGTGTTCTGCTATTGTGTAAAATTTGCTACAGGTATGTTAGGTCTACTTGGTTTTACTGTGTGTTGTTCAAGTCTTCTATTTCCTTGCTGGTATTCTGCCCAGTTGAACTGTCCCTTATGACAAGACGTATTAACATCTTCAACTATCATTGTTGATTTCTCCCTTCAATTATTCCAGTTTTTGCCTCATCAATATATCTTAAGGTCCTGTTGTTTGAATACATGTTTATAATTATTACATTTTCCTGACGAACTCTTGGATCATTATAAAATACAATCTGTCTCTAACAATTTTTGTCTGAAAGTCTATTTTGTCTGATATTAGTATAGCTACTTGGGTTCTTTTGGTTACTGTTTTATGTTCTATTACTTTCAACCAATCTGTTTCTCTGAAACTAAAGTATGTGTGTTTTTAATCTGCCATATCTGCCTTTTAATGGAGTATACAGTCTAATCACATCTAACATAGTTAAGGGTAACAAGACCTACAATCTTGAGAGTTTGTTATGTCTTATTTCTCTATTCTTCCACAACAGCCTTCTTTTGTGTTAAATGTTATTTTCTATGCCATTTTGTTTCTTTTACTATATTTTGGGGGGATTTATTTTCTTAGTGGTTGTGTTAGGGATGACAATTAACGTCTTAATTTGAAATATTCTAGTTCAGATTAATACTAACTTAATTTCAATAGTCTAGAAAACCTTTGCTCCAATATTGCCCCATTCCCTCCTTGATGTTTTATGCCATACAGATTACAGCTTTATACATAAGGCATTCAACAGTTCTACATTTATTACTTTATAGTTTTCTTTCTAAATCGGAGGTGTAAACAAGCAGTTATAATTGAACGTTTGAATCCCCGTGAGCCCTAACCCTAATGTGGTAGCATTTGGAAGATGCGCCTATGGAAGGTAATTTGTTTTAGATGGAATCATAAAGGTGGGCCTCCTTAGTGTCCTTGTAAGAACAGGAAGAAACCAGACCTCTCTTCCTCCCTCTACCATGTGAGGAAACAGTGAGAAGGCATCTATCTGCAAGCCAGGTAGAGGGCCCTTACCTCCTGGAACCAACCTATCCACACCTTGTTCTTGGACTTCCCAGCCTTCAGAACTATGACAAAGTCTGATGTTTAAGCCATCCAAACTATGGTATTCTGTTATTGTGACCCAAGCTAATACATTTATACCTTCCTTTTTATTTAATTACATAGTTAACTTTACCAGTTCTACTTACTTGTGTGGATTCATGTTACTATCTAATGTCCTTTCACTTTTGTCTAAGTGACTCCCTTTAGTACTTCTTAAAGAGCAGGTATGCTTAAGACAAATTTGTTGTTTTCATGTGGGAATACCTCAATTTCTTTCATTTCCAAAGAATAATTGTGCTGCATATAGATTATTTCTTGGTTGATTTTTTTTTATTATTATTATTAGAGAGAGAGAGAGAGAAAGAAGAGCAGAGGAAGGGACAGAGGGAGAGGGAGAAGCAGTCTCCCTGCTGAGTGGGGAGCCTGACTTCAGGCTCAATCCCAAACTCTGGGATCATGAACGGAGCGAAGGCAGATGTTTAACCGACTGAGCCACCCAGGCGCCCCCCCTTAGTTGACTTTTTCTTTCATGACTCTAAATGTCTGTCATTGACTACCTTCTAGCCTCTGTGACTTCACATAAGGAAGCTATTAATCATATTAAAAATCCCTTGTGATGAATTACTTTCCTCTTGCTGCTTCCAAGCGTCTTATTTATTTAGCATTTGTTGAGCTTCTTGGATGTGCAGGTTCACGGTTTTCATCAAATTTTAAAATTTTTTAGCAATTATTTCTTAAAATACTCTTTGAGCCCCTTTTCTTCCTCTCCTTCTGGGACTCCCATTATGCAAGTTAATACACTTGATGGTGTCCCACAGGTCTCTGCAGCACTTTTTCATTTCTTTTTCTGACAGGATACTCTCAATTGGACTGTGTTCACATTTGTTGAATATTTCTACCAGTTCACATCTGTTAGCTCCTCTATTTTTAATTTTTTTAAGTAAGCTCTAGGCACAATGTGGGGCTTGAACTCACAAACCCGAGATCAAGATCACATGCTTTACTGGTTAAGCCAGCCAGGCATCCCAGGATTTTTTTTATGAATTTATTTCACTGTACTATTTCAATCCAGTTCTATATGGTTCTTTTACCATAATTTCTACCTCTTTAATGTTATTCTCTATTTGGTGAAAAATTGTTCTCATATTTAGTTTTTAAGATATGGTTTCTTTTAGTTCTTTGGACACAATTTTAGAAGATTAACAAAGTCTTTGTTTAGTAAGTCCAACATGTGGGTATCTTCACACTTCCCTGCTTCTTCACATGTATTGTAAATTTTTGTTGAAACTAGCCATTTAAAATAATACAGGCAACTCTGGACAACAGAACCCTTTCACCTCAAGGTCTGTTGTGTTTGTGGTTTGCTGAGTGACCTTCTTGGACTAATTCTAATAAGACACTGCATTCTTTGCCATGTGTGACCACTATATTCTAATTCATTGACTTAGAGGTCAGCTAATGCTAATGCTTAAATGCCTTGAAACAATGACATAATTCCCTCGGCCTTTTTGAAGTACTCTGTAAATGTGCTGGGATAAGCCTTCAACACCACAACATGTAGTTTTATGTTTTGTTTTTCAACTCTACCTTAGCCTTCACTTCCTGCTTGCTTAGAGGCTCACGTTGTGCCACAAGTGCTATTAGTGACTTCCTGTTTTTTTCCACTTGGGAACACATACAGCCTTGCACATGCATCTGCCTTCGATATTCACAGGAATATGCTGACGCTTTTCAAATCCTACATGGACATGTCATTCCTCAGCTTTTCCTTTTATTTTTTGGCCACCTTCTTTTTAGTCCCAATTGGTATCATTGCCTCAAAAAAACCTGCTACGTTAAACAACTGAAGCGGTTTTTAAACAAACAGGCTCTAGATGGGGCTCTAAACACATGGGGAGAGTCAGATCAAGTAAAGACAAGCTCTGGGAATAGAGCTATTCAGTGAAGGACAGACAAGTCAAATAGTGATTATTCTCTGGGATGGGCTTTTTAGGGAGCTTTAAGCTCCTTCCAGTGGTTACAAGGCTGCTGATTTTCACTGCTACCATAGTTGCAAGGCTATTCCTTTTCAAGGCTATCCAGGAACTAGGGGGAAGGGGGTAGGGCAATCGATAATGCTATGGAAGTTGTATTATAGTTATTACTGGTAAATATTTAGATTATTGAAAGCCCTTAGTTCAGTTTTAGTTTTGAAAAACTTGATTTTGACAACTTTTACAGTGTTCTCATCACTTTTATGGAAGAACAGCTTTTCAGAGGTCCTTACTCCATTAATTCAGAAGCATTCTCAAGGAAGTAATTTTTATAGTGACAACAACTGCACGCAAATATTCCTTTCTTAAAACTATGCTTCTATTTTATTTTTAGAAAAGTGTTTCTAAGTAGAAATATGAGGGATTTAAAAAAAACACCTTTTCTCATCTAGCATTTCAATTATTTCATGTTTAGTTATCCAAATCAGAATCCTGAACCTCAATTTCCTAAAATGTACAAGGGAAACATGATCTTCTTCAAAGGTTCAAAGAATTTAAAATTATAATGTAAAACTTATAGCAAAGCTACAGTAATCGAAACTGTACTACTGGCAAAGGGACAGTCATATATATAGATCAATGGAATACAGAGCCCAGAAATAAACCCTTGCATACATGGTCAATTAATTTCACATAAGAGGGCCAAGACAATGCAATGGAGAAAGAGCATGTCTTTTCAAACAAATGGTGCTGGGAAAACTGGATATCCAAAAGCAAACAACAAAACTGAATCCTTTCCTTTTACCATGCACAAAACTCAAAATAGATCAAATACCTAAATGTAAAGAACTAAAACCACTCTTAGAAGAAAACACATAGGAAGATCTTCCTAACAATGGATTTGGTAATGCTTTCTTGGATAGGACACAAAAAGCACAGGCAACAACGACAACACAAATAGCCAAACCAGACTTCATCAAAATTAGAAATTTTGTGTACCAAAGGACGCCATCAAGAGTAAGTAGGCAACCCACAAAATGGGACTAAGTATTTGTACATTGTACATCTGATAATAGATTAAAAACTCCAACGCAACAAACCACCACCCAATTAAAAATGAGCAAGACTTAAATAGACATTTTTTCATAGAAGATATACATATAGCCAGTAAACACATGAAAAGATGTTTAGTTAGTATCACAAGCCATTAGGGAAATGTAATTCAAAACCACAATGAAATAACAACTTACACTCATTAGGATAACTACTAAAAACAAAACAAAACAAAAATAACAAGTGTTGGTGACAATGTGGAGAAATTAGAATCCTAGTACATTGCTGGTGGGAATATAAAATGGTGCAGCCCCTGGGGAAAATGGTTTGGGATTCCTCAAAAAATTAAACATAGAATTACTGTATATTCCAGCAACCTTGCTTCTAGGTATATACTCAAAAGAATTTAAAACAGGGATTCAAACAGATACTTGTACAAAAATGTTCATGGTAGCATTATTCAAACAGCAAAAAGTGTCCATCAATCTGTGTCCATCCAAAGAAAAATGGTTAAACAAAATGTGACATAAACCTACAACATGGATGAACCTTAAAAACATGCTAAATGAAATCAGACAGACACAAAGGACAAATATATGATTCCACTTATAAAAGGTGCCTAAGATAGTCAACTTCAAAGAGAGAAAAAATAAACGTTACCAAGGGCTTGGGGGATGAGAGTGGGGAGAGGAACGGGGAGTTTCTGTCTGGGATGATGAATTTAAAGTTGTGAAACTAGATAACAGTGATGTACCTAACACTGTGAATGTACTTAATGCCACTGATTTGTACACATAAAAATAGTTCAAATGCTAAATTTGGTTATGTATATTTTACTATAATAAATTTTAAAATGATAATGTATCCAAAGGCCCTACTGCATTTGGTGAGCCTTTTGTTCTTCAACTGAAAGTGTGGGTATAGAAGTTACTTAAGAGAATACTTTACAAAACCTTGGTTGGTTGGTAGTGATGGTAAACCGTACCCACCCACCAAACACATACACATGTGCACGCACACGTGCACATGCACACTACACTCAATGCTCTACCAAATACCTATTATATTTTGCAAAGAATTACACATCTAATGAATTCACTAATGATGCAAAGAGTTTACATCCTCCCATACCGACAGATAGAAACACATTCTCTAAGCACAAAGCTTATATTCACAATTTTCTGCTTCAAGACAAAATTTCAATTAATCACAATGGGAATTTAGTTATTTAATGCAACCACTAATCTAATATCACCAATAAAATCTAAGCAGTTATATCACAAAACCAGGGTTATATTCAGTGGACATGCATTAATAATCTATACAACTTAACATTACACCAGAAAAGGAACTGAATACAAAATTTCCCTTGATTTTTGGTGGTCTTCAAATTTCATGGCACAGATTACCAATAAAACTGTAAAAACAGATTTTAAATATTTTCAATAAAATGCTAAAAAATTTAATGAACCTTTAAATTTTCATACTGGACTGAAGATTTAAAACATCAAGCTGGCCCTAATCTGTCAAAAATAACAGATAAATATTTACAATGACTAGACAAGTTATTTAGTTACAATGGTACTGGAGGACTACTCACCCCTGGCAAAAAAAAAAAAAAAAAACCCTTTGGGGTTAATTTCTTAATGCAATCAAGTCTTTGTAAATACTGTGATAATTATAAACTTGGAAACATACCTGGCATCAGGACAGTGATGAAAAGTAACACACAAGTCAATCTTATTTCTGATCTGTCTTCATAAAGCCTTCTGGCTCCAAAAGCCCAACACTGTCCCTCAATATAAAACTAAATTAAGAAGAATAAAATGATTTTACCCTACTTGCTGACATTCTTCTACAGAATAATCTTTTACTAGGGCAGGGCTCAAGCTCCATTAACTTGCTTCTCTAGAGTGTGATTAGCAGAGCACCAAATTGATAAACTGATAGGGCCACCCAAAATGCTGAACCACTTTTCAAACAGAAGCAAACTTTTTCTTCCAGTTGTTAGTTCTATGTGCCATGTTATTCTTGAAACTTACGTGGCTATCAATAAGAAAAGAATCAGGGAAGCTTTGAACATATCTTGTACTTTTCATCAAGGCTAAAGTGCAAAATATCTCCATATCTCTGGTATTTTAATAGGAAAAAACATCAAACACACATAATAAAGGAACTGAAGTGACAGTAAAGCTAATACAAAAGACCTCTTTAAATATACACTTGAAGACTACATAAGACCAATTTTTCTTTCTTCAGTGAAATCTGTAAATGAACCAAGTTCTCATAGAACTTGACATTTTGTTTCTCTTTCCCAGGATCAGAAATTCCACAAAATTAGAGGGAAAAAATGGAAAAAAATAACATTGCATGACAATGGACACTAAGTTCATAAAGAACCTTTTTTTAAAAAATGAGATATTATGGAAGAAAATACCATGAAAATAATAATCCTATGAGAATTGTTTTTTAAGCACAGTAAATTTGAGCCTTGGTCTTCATGAAGATACTACAGCTTATATAGAAAACTATAAATATACAAGACTCCAGGAAAAAAAGTCAAAATACTTATTATTTAACATTCTGTAGGCCTAAAAAACTTTTGAGGGGAGGGAAAAGGATAGCCAACTGAATCTTAAGGATACGGAACTATGAAAAATTCCTGGGTCAAAAGGGAGTGCTCCAAATGGAACCATACTTCATGAAAACATACAACTTAGATATATTTTTAAAGGAAAGAAAAAGTCCTGAATAACTGCAGTCCCTTCCAAAAAGGAAATCTTAAATTAAGGGGAAAAGATTCTAATAGTGTAAACGAGTCTGGCTCAGAAAGAAAACTGAACAACATATCCAAGATTCTGTCCATAAAAGTAAAGACGTTACATCTTTAATATTAAAGAAATAGGCTATAAAAAAAGTTCATTCTCAGACTTGGTTTTAGTAAAAAGCTCATTTGTGCTCCTTTGTGGGTGCATAATAAAGTTCCATGGGTTTGTTCACTTTCCAGTATTTCTCACTGACCAATTCCAAAGAAAAAGAGCCATTTAATACCTAAAACAGAAAAAGAAAGAATTAAAAAACTGCTCAAAGCAGAGGAGTGAGATGAAACAAACATCAAAGTCTGTTTTTTTAAATCTTAGGATAAAACTTGTCACTTATACTATTCATAAAAGGACAACCAAAAGATATCAAAAGGGTACCCCACTGCAATTTCTCATTCTGCAGGGTCTCAGGATCCTGAACCATTTTTATTAGGCCCCACCAAAACACCTGCCAGTCTAAGATGGTGAATGTGCTCCCAGTTTCAACAGCCTATTCTTTTAAATACTCACAGTGAACTGCCCACTGGCTGTTGCTATGTAAATAGTATACTGCTTCTCACTGGCTGTATCAAGGTTCATCTGATTTGATTCTCCTTTGCTTCGAAGTTCTTCCAAAGCTAACCTCACAGCCAGATACTTGGATAAGTGATCAACAGTGGCATTACCTGAGGTCTTTATGTATCTGGAAAAATAATAATTTAATTTCTACATTAATGATAAAAACATACTCAAATTACAGAATACATTTCTAACAAGCTAAATAAAATGTAAATGTCTCAAATACTGACAAAATAGCATTAAAAATTTATTCCTCTATTGCCTAAACATTTTTTATTGAAAGGTACAGAAGAGGGGAAAGTACACAATTCACCATCTGTCTACAAGGACAAGAAAGCTCTACCTACCTTACCATCCATAAATATGACATAAAATGACAAAAATCAAACAAATACAAGGAGTACAGGGGAGGGAGGGAATACCCCTCAACCCCAAGAAGCAGAATTCTGCCATCTACAGCAGCAAGAGGAATAATAAAATTTTGAGCAAATTTTATACTAAGAACTGATCGATTTTCTGGTTTTTGAGACAGAGCCAAGAAATACTAATCTTGAGACTTTTTTGAAAAGCATGGTTTATAATTCAATCACTCACTGAACGAGTTAAATTTAAAGGACTCTTCCTCCCCCTCTATCTAGGAGGCTCATTCCTATTTTTTTTTTTTAAGATTTTACTTATATGAAGAGAGAGTGAGTGAGAGAGAAAGCATGAGTGGGTGGAGGGAGGGGCAGAGGAAGAGGGAGAAGCAGGCTCCCCACTAAGCAGGGAGCCCGACACAGGGCTCCATCCCAGGACTCTGGGATCATGACCTAAGCTGAAGGCAGACACTTAACAGACTAAGCCACCTAGGTGCCCCAGGGTCACTCCTTTTAGATACACAAATGTGGGTAGGAAGCACACAAAGAAGGAAAACTACAATTTAGGCAGCCTGAACGTCCAAAAGAACCCTGGCAATCAATGGTATGACAAATACAGCCCTTACTTCTTACACAAAATTGCCTTTTAACTCCAAATCAAGTATTATGAATTCAGATAATCTGAAGCTAACCTACACACTTACCTTGTCTGTGCACTATCATCTTTTTCCATTAGTGTGGGATGAGGCCTGAACACTAATTCAATTTCACTAGCACCATCCATTACTGGGTCAATTGCCACTGTTGCATTGTTATTATCAAGCTCAAGCCCGGAATCATCAGATGTTTTGGTCCGTTTGTTACTAGGTCCAGCTTCCTGATTACTGTGTGTGGAAGCATTACTACAGTGAGAACTGTCACCATTGTCTTCTGCTCCACTACCATTTTCAATCTGTTGTTTCTTGCCTCGCTGTAATCTAGTGAAGGAAAAATAAGGGGTTGCATAAAATTTACATTTGGACCTTTTCAATGCATTGATTTTGAAACATGTTTACTGAACTTTAGAATTCTAAAAAAGTCTTCATAACTGAATTTGCTCCAAGCTGGATGGCATCTATTTTGAAACTTCATGTCCCAGAAGTTCTGAAGAACCTCACTCACACACATACATCTGAATGACTTAAACAAATGTTCATATTCACTTAATAATTTTCTTTGTTGACGATAGGAATTACTGGCCTATATTGGCCTTATTTACATGTTGATAAATTTTTTTGTTATGAGATTTTAAATCTAAAGAAAGGCATGATTCAGAAATGAAGATGTAAAAGTTCTAAGGGAAGATATTCATGCCTCTTTAATTAAAGGCTCTTAGGGAAACAAGACTTAAGCGGAACGATAAGCAGTCCCTCCCTGCCAACCTCAAAAGTCTGCTAATGCAATATAAAGTTATGCTAGTGAGAAAAATGAGATGGATAGCTAAATTACAAGATTGGATACAGAAGCAGTCTAACAAGCTCAAATATAAAAATAAATAAATAACCGGGCAAGGTGCTTTGTGTACAGATCTGACTTACTCATCAAAACAATCATCAAGGTAGTTAACATTATCGTCATTTTATAGTTGAGAAAACCAAAGAAAATGAAGTTCGAAGTTCCATGGTTATAAGCTAGTAAGTGCCAGAACCAGAGCTGATGTGATAACGTTCTGCCACATTGCCCCCCTCTTTATCTGTATACGAAAGAAATATGAAGAAATGACCTGCACTTCTTAGTATCATTATTGCATGTTTACTGCCAGGACAAGGAAATCACAGCCCACCGCCTAGGAAACATGCTTGAGAACTTTTTTAAAAAACAACAAAAAAAACCCACAAAATACTGTTTATGAAATCTACAGATCATTTTAAAATTAAGAGGGATCATTAATATGTCAAATGACAAAACTACGATCCAAAAAGATGTAAATAGATACAGTGAAATATTAGTCTTAAAAAGTGAAATAAGCCATCATGATTCCATGTCTATGAGGTATTTAAAGTAGTCAAATTCATAAAACAGAAAGTAGAATGGTGGTTGCCAGGAAATGAGGGGAGGAGGAGGAAATGAGATGTTTAATGGGTACAGAGTTTCGGTTTGATAAGATGAAAAAGTTCTGAAAATTGGGTGTACATTAATGTGAATGTATTTACGATACTGAACTATACACTTAAAAATGGTTAAGATGATAAATTTTACATTATATCTTTTTTATCACAATTTAAAATACATATATATGATATGAACAGGCCAAAATAATGAAACAGAAAAATTCAACGGTGAAAATATAAAGACCATACTTAAATTTTCCTAAAATCTCCAAGTAAAGCAAAAGGAAAGTTGTTTCAGTTGACTATAATCTAAACAGGGTTACTTGTCTTAATGTATTTATTTTCATCCAAACTTCTTTCCAGAAATGTTTGAGGTTGATAGAGCTAGGTTAATTTATTTCAGGTATCATTCTTAAAATAATGTTCATAATAGAAATTAAGAGCTTATTATATCTTACATTTACCAAATCGTATGTATAATATTACATACTATTCTAGAAGTAGCATTTCAAGACCTACACCGTCAAACTTGAATGTCATATGAGGAACAATAACAGTAATTAGAAATGTCAATATTTAGCCTTTATCCTTGCTCAGCGGAGAGTCTGCTTCTCCCTCTACCTGCTGCTTCCCCTGCTTGTGCATGCTCTCTCTGACAAGTAAATAGATAAAATATTTAAATAAATATATATATATATCTTTATTTATATAAATATTTATATTTAAATATATATTATATAAATATATATTTAACTCTACTATTTAAAGAACTACTAGACAGAAGTAGAATCTAAAATAAGTATAGAATCCAATATAAGTATTTTGACAAAGACAGATCAAGACTGCTACACATAAAAAACTAATTTTAAGGGGTGCCTGGGTGGCTCAGATGGTCAAGCGTCTGCCTTTGGCTCAGGTCATGATCCCAGGGTCCTGAGATCGAGCCCTGCATTAGGCTCCCTCTCCTTCTACTGTTCCCCCTGATTGTGCTCTCTCGCGCTCTGTCAAATAAATGATTAAAATCTTTAAAAAAAAAAAAACTAATTTTAATTCAATATAAAAGAAAAACTCAAAAAAAATTCACACCTTCAAAAATATTTACTGAGCAGCTACTTGAAGCCAAGCATGGTTCTATGCACTGGAGTTTTAAGAATCAGTAATACTGACAGTCTCTCTACCCTCTAAGGGCTTATATTGTTCTAGTGCAGCAGGTAACACATACATGTCATAGAATAAGTGCTGTGGAGAAAAATGAAGAAGGGAGGGTAAGATGGTTGATTCCTGAGGTGGAGATGGGAACTTAGCAGACATCTGAAGAAAGTGAGTGTGCCATGTGGATTATCTGGAAGAGGGTTCCTTAAAGAGAACAGTAAATACAAAAAAGGCCTTGAGACAAAACCACTGCTTCAGAAATTTGAAGAACAGCAAGGAAGCTGTAGTAAGTTGTGAACAAATGAAGGAACTTCTATCACATACTCTCACCACTAGAAATGTTCAAGCAAAATCAAAGGACTATCTATAAAAGATTTTGGAAAGGGGAGTCTTTGTCCTGCTAAAAGACTAAAATGAACACCATTCAAGTCCCTCAAACTCTTAGAAATGCATAACTCTTTAAAAATAAATACATTCAGGGGCGCCTGGGTGGCTCAGTCAGTAAAGCGTCTGCCTTCGGCTTGGGTCATGATCTCAGGGTCCTGGGATTGAGCCCCATGTCTGGCTCCCTGCTCAGCGGGGAGCCTGCTTCTCACTCTCACTCACTCTGTGCTCTCTCAAGTAAATAAAATCTTTAAAAATAAAAAAATAAAAATACATTCAACACTTAATATTTTATTTTACTTTGCTAAAAGAGTTGTAGGTCAGTTTAATGTAGTTACAATGTAGCACATCTTCTTCAAAACCACTTCTGGAACCTTAAAAATAGCAATGCTTGGACCTCAATCAAAGATTCTGATTTGCTTGGTTGGGATGATACTGGAGGTCCTAAAATTTTAGAACTTCCCGTGATTCTGACGTTCAGCCAAAGTGAGAAATACCAGACTGAGATGGGGCTTTACTGGAATCTCCTACTTTGGAAAATGATGACTCTCACTGAGGCCTGACTATATTAATAAGTATCAGAAAGGAAACAAGAATGAGGGTAAGAAAGTGCCCAAATTGTGCAGGGTGTTGAAAGCTATCATTAAGGTCTTTAAACCTGAAAGTGAAGAGAAGACAGATTTAAGAGGCTTCAAAGCAAAGGAGAACCATGATCTGACTTACAATTTAACAGAATCACTCTGGCTGCTGTGCTGAGAATAGACTTAGTAAGGAAAAGCATGGAAAGTAGAAAGATCAATTAGGAGGCTATTTCACTTCAAATGAAAGATGGTGGTGGCCTAGACCAATCTGGATAAATTATGGGAAAAGTTAAAAATATATTTATTCACAGACTGGAATATACAATATGTGAGAAAAAAGAGAAACGTTAAGGTTGACTCCAAAGTTTTTGGCTAAAACAAATGGAATGACAAAGTTGCCATCAAATGAAATGAGCAAGAATGAAGAGAAGTAGGGGTAAGAATAAAAAGTTCAGTATTGGATATGTTAAATTTGAGTTAAGGAATGGCTAATTCATACAAAAGAAACCAGGAGAATATTGTCTCCTGAAAGCCAAGTGAAGAAAACGATTCAAAGAGAAATTAACTGTGTCAAATGCTGCTGAGCAAGACAGGAAAGTGAGGTCTGAGAATCAGCAATTAGATTTTGCAATTTGGAGGTCACTAGAAAATTTGATAAAGTGATACGGAGGTGGGGGAGGGGATAAAAGTCTGACAACAAGGGGTTCAAAATAGAATGGGAGAAGAACTGGAAATAGTGAGCACAGACAACTTTTTCAAGCAGTTTTGCTATAGAAATAAAAGAAAAGAAATGGTAAGTGGAGGGGAAAGTGGGTACAACAGAGAATAGTATTGTAAACAGAATACCCTATTAATGCCTGGAGGAAAGGTATTATGCCTGCATGGAAAGGTACCCATGCAGAACTACAATTTGTTACTACGCTGTATCTTTTTCAAAGTGGAGGCTATTCAGTAAATTCAGTATTTTAATAAAAGTGTTCAGAAAAATGGCCACCATCGCTGGCCTTCTTCCCCTGTATACCTGTTCATGGCCTGTATCTTCAGTCCTTCCTCAATGCTGTGACTGAGTGCTTGCTGATTATTGTGCTTGTTGATCCTGGCTAATACTCTCTCTTGATGAGCTTCATACTCATCACGGCTTGGATAAATTTTGCTGATGAGTGCATCAAAGTTTGGGTCTGGCCTTAGTGATCTTTTAGAAACTAGCTTTTTCCGACAGGTAGGACATTCTTTATTGCTAAATAAAAAGAGGGGAAAGAAAATGTAAACAATGTCAGTATCTTTGAGCTAACAACAAAAATATCCAATTTCTGGATAGTTACCTCTATTCCAATACCTTTACCCAGTGACAGAAATTTAAACTGATTAACCTAATTTCTTTGAAAATCTGATTTGAGGGTAAGCAAGATTTTGGGAACTTCAGGCAGTATTTGCCAACAGGCAAAAATTCGAATACTTCCCAATGATAATTTATGTATAATCATTTTAGAAATAAAAACCTATTCCTTGCTAATATAAATTTCCCCTGATATCCATGCCCTACAAGGAAAATTTACCCACTAACACATATTAACTTATGTTATCAATTCTTTTATTAAAATAGCATTCATAAAGATTTTTTTTATATAATTTAGAAATGGAAGAACCATAGTTTCATGGTTTGTAATTTCCTCAAAACAAATATTCATGCTATAAAGCTTTTAAAATTGTATAAAATCAACTTTTTCAAAACAAAGATTCTCCAATAATTAAAACTTAGACTTTAGAAAAACTTCCAGTTCTCAAATGAATATTTTTAAGAGAGTATTATTTCTCAAAACCCATATAGCACCATCTTGGTATAATTAAATACCTAGTATAACTCATTTCAACATACCCACTTCTGAGGGCTGTGATAATGCAGTCTGCACAAAAACGATGTAAACACTCCTTTGTAGTCATGGTGTTCTTCAACATATCCAAACAAATTGGGCACATTAATTCACTGTGTAGACTTCGAGGTGAAACCACAATTTCCAAGCCATCCGTTATTGCCTCCTGTACAAGAGTCACTTTAAAATTAAATGCTACCTATTTTTTTTTTATTATGGACAAGCTGAAACATACAAAAGTACTGAAAATGACAAAAATGAACATCTATATACCCATCACCCAGCCGCCACCACTGTCAACTCCAAGTGTTTTATCATAATCTTCCCCAACCCCCCTCAGCCCCACCACTGTATTATATCAATGTTCTTGTTTTAATGCTAAAAATAACATATTAATGTGTTTAAAAGCCAAGTAACATAATAAAAAAAACACAAACTGAATTTGGAATCAAATGCCTTAAGTTCTAGCCATATTAACAGGACTCTAAATAATAATTTAACATTGTCTTCTTACCTTCAAAATGAGGAAATTAAGGCTAAATAAACTTTAATTCTTCTATCTTCACAAACTCTACCATTTTGATAACAAACTATGTATTTCATGTCATCCATTTAAAGATTTTAAGATTCCAATACAAGTATTTCTAATTTACATACAGTTTAACAGGATTTCATTTTTAAAATCACTTCTTGAACCTTAAGTCTTGATCCACAGAAGCAGTTTTATACAAAGTGGTCAGGTTCTCAGGCTAACCTACAAACTAATTTAATCCACCGTACCAGTATTAGTATTTCTAATTGTTACGTGTAAAAATGTTTCAGTGTAAAAATGCATTTGGAGTTCCAGTGTAGAATTCCAGCACATCTCCGAGGTGCAGAGATGAGTGACTCCCATGCTCTTCACCACTACCTACCTTTCCCACAAGGTGGCACTGAATACAAATTTACCTCGCTCTAAAGTCACTGATACTGGTTCCTACGGATTGAGTAAAGAGGTCTCGTAGGTGGCTACTGAAGGGGAAGGTACAGGTAGAAATAAAAGGCTTCCCATATGTTACTGACACTTCCTACTTCCACTGGCTCTCCACACTTGTGTTTCCCCTACAGGGTCAAAGAATAAAGACCCTATAAGGAAAGACAGAGAAACTATAGATATTGTCCGCGAGGGACTCAAGTAAAGTATCTTTACATTTATAACTACCACTATTTGAGTGTCTTATTATGTCTCAACCTCTCTTTAGAAAGCACTTTCAGTATTTTCACTTACTTAATTCAATACACAAACTTTTGATTTAGAAATTACAGCCTCCATTTTACAAATGAGGAAACTATCAGAGTATGACGACGACTCAGCTAGTAACCAAGTCTGTCCTCTTCCTCTTTAGAACTTGCCAAGCAAAATCCCAGCCCAGAACAAACCCGAACATCCATGCTCCCCATCTATGTGCCTGTGCAGGTGTGTAGTACTGTGGGAGAAAAAAGGGGGGAACCATACAACCAGACTGGTAACACTAAAAATTTCACCAGTTTCCAAATGGGCGTTCAACACTGCTCAGCAATTAAGTTTCTCTCGTAACAAACTTGATTATTCTACGCTATTTCACACCTTTTCTTCTATCTGCAGAACTTCCTACATCTGAACATTCAAAAAATTACCTTACCTCAAATTTCATCGAGAGCTCTCATTTTCTATGACATCTTTATAAATCATCTTCTTTCTTCCTACAAAGAGAAGATATGCCTCTTCCTATAAAATTACCTTCCTTCCTCCCTTTCAAGTATATCCTTTCGATTATTTTATTTGCTCTCAGGCTTCAGCAATCTCGGACTCTACACTAAATCAGCCTAGAGTGGTATCCGCATGGAGTTGCTGTATAGTGAAATGTGAACGATACACCTTAGAGCCATGCAGGGCACCAGGATGTCCTCGGTGCACCTCTATCTCCCATCTTATAAACAAAATTTAAAACTTCCCAATTCCATCTTCCCCTCCAGTTTCTACTCCATGTCTCTGCTTCTCTGCAGAACCAAACTTCTCTGAAAAATTACCTACACATTTTCACGTTTTTCCCCCTTCAATATAGCACAATCTATTCAAGTGAATTTACTCCTGCCAAGGTCATGATGTATAAGGACACACTGCCACACACAATGTACACGTTTGTAATCATTTTATTTATCCTCTCAGTAGCGTCAAACACAGTAACTACATCCTCCCCTCTTCAAGAAACCTCCTCTTAGATTTTGATCCTCCCTCTCCATATCCTATTTTTCTTTACTTTGGCTGTTCCTTCTCAGTCTCCTTTGCCAGCTTCTTTTCCATTTTTTCCTTTATTTCTAAATGTTGAAGCTCCTCTGAATGAAATCCTGGGCCCTTCTGCTTATGTCTCTTCAGGTGATCTTATCCTATTCTCATTGCTTAAAATGCGCTGACAACCCCCAAAATTTTGTATTTAGTCCAGACCCCTAGGTTAACATCTCTGCCTGCCCAACAGGCATCTCAAAATGAGTTCAGTCTTAGGCATATGTATCTACTTCAAACTATTACCTTCTTAATCTACCCAGTGCCCCCTTCCATCATTATTTATTACAGCACTGAGGACTTTCCCCCTTTACACAACTTCTCAAATGTGTACTTCCACAGATATTTATTCATTTAATGTCTCTAAACTCCATAAGCTGGTGCCACATCTATTTTATTCACTTCACCTAGTGCCTAGCATAGAATCTGGTATACAGTACACACTAAAATTATTTGTTGAATCAATGAATAAAGTGTAAACCAAACATACACAAGACTACCTGTATATAAATTCATTATTACCATTATGTTCTTCCGAGTTTTCATTTTCTAAAAATGTATCCCAGTTTCCAAATGTGTCTTATTTCCCCTAAGTTCATCTTAGTCTACGTTACCTGAGGTGTTCGTTGTAATTCATATAAACTGAGTTCCCATGTTTTGCTTAATGGTTGAGTTCCGTTTGTCTGCACAGCCTGAGACATCGCTAAGAATAAAAAGGAAAGAAAAACAATTTTAGTACCTGGAAGGAAAGTAAATCTCAAAATTGATTTTCTGAAATCGTGAATCCTGAAAATAATCAAAATAGAAATGACACACACCCCTCAAAAATTAAAAGCACAAGAATCTTTTCATTTATGAGTACAAGCTATCTCAGTGCAAGAGACCATCACTGATCTCTGAATACCCAACAGGTAGCACACAGAAAGAGCTAAAATTATTACTGTATATACAGAAATCTGTCTTAATCCTAAACAATAAATATGCTTCAAAAATTCAAGGTCATGGAACTTAGAACTGTATCAGGAAAATTTAAGACTCTCCAGTATGGTCAATTCTTGCCAGAGATAACAAAATCAACTTTATAATACTTTAAACTCCTGGTCATTCTGCCTCTACTTTCACAGCTCCACTCATGAAAAATCCCCCTGATTTAGTAAGTCAGCTTATAATGTTCAGAAAGCTCTTCCTAATGCTGAACCCAAAACTGCACCTCTTCATCCTACAGCTGCCCTCTGGAGGCACAGTGATTAAAACTAATAATTTTTCTACATGACAGCCTTTCAAATATTTGGGTACTGTTATCATATCCCACTTGATTTTTCTTTCTTTTTGGCTAGATATTCTAGTTTCTCCTACTGCTCACAATCTAACGTGATTTCAAGGTCTCCTCACCACCCTGATATTAATGCCACCTCTCCGCTCTAGTTATGAATAAACTGAACAATGTTAAGGCCAATTTCTGTGCTTGTCTTTCAATAGGGGAATGGGATCTAGGACACATGTGAGGAAGATGGTCTTAGAAAACTAACTCTTATCTGGCATAGGAAAAAGAAGGAGCTCCAGATATTAAAAATATTTAGTAGGTATCTATTATTAGCCAAACAGAACTGCTCTAGGTCCTTGCTTCAGAATTCATAGCCTAAAAAGAAGGAAATACATATAAGTAAGTAAACTACAATCTGACAAGATAAAGTCTAAGCAGCAGTATGGAATTAACAATAGGGAATTACAGAAGAGGATCAGGGAATTTGAGGAGTCAGGGAAAGCTTCAGCAGAGATGGAATATTTTAAAAACTAAGAGATCACTACACTGGAATGGGAGCAGAAAAGAGGGTTCTAGACAGGGTATAACAGCATGTATGAAGACAGGCATGAAAACCAGGTATGCCTGTATTTGGAAGCTATTGGAAGTTTTAAACAAGAAAGTGATGTGATCAAATAGTTTCACAGAAACTCAAGCAGTAGTGCAGAAGGTAGAAGAACAAAAAGTAAACAGCAGTAAGAAGACCAGTGAGGAGGCTGTTAACAAAAACCTGAGTGATGTTAACTATCTGAACCAAAGCAGTTAAGCACGGGCAGAGAGAATGAGACAGACTTAATGATACATTTGACACTGATATAAGACAGGAGGGTCCAATATGACTTCGGGAAAGCAACATCCCTTTACTGAGATGGAGAAAATAGAAGGAAGGTGTGGGTTGGAGTTGCTATAAATACGGAGTTCCAGTTATTTATGGGCCACTGAAGTAGAGTGGTCCAGTAGACAGAAAAATCCCACACCTACCAGGAGACACAACCTAAATATTTAAGTAAATCATATATTCTACACTGGCATGTAGACAATGAAGGACATGACCTATTTATATCCAGGAAACTAAACTTCCCATTCCCGGCAAACACCATTTAAACAGATCTGCTATCAAGAACTTACCCAATCAGCAATTAGCTCAACTTTGCTTTGAGAAGTAAAAGCACTTCACTGAAACTTAACCTCTATTCTAGCCCCCTCTAAAATTCTGCATACCTTGCCCTCTTCCTTTAACAAAAGCCACATTCCACATGAAGTTTCTCCCTTGCCCAAGCAAAAATTTGAAATAAATATGATCAAACATTTCAGATGAGAGTTGTGACTTTTTTTTTTTTTTTAAATAATTTCAAGGCTGGGGCGCCTGGGTGGCTTAGTCAGCTAAACCTCTGCCTTCAGCTCAGGTCATGATCCCAGAAGTCCTGGGGTTGAGCCCTGCATGGAGTTCCCTGCTCAGTGGAGAGCTTGCTTCTCCCTTTGCCCCTCCCCCTGCTCATGCTCTTGCTCTCAAATAAATTTTAAAAATCTTAAAAAAAAAAAAAAAAGTTTTACGATTTCAAGGCTGTCCACTGAATGTACCTTGAGTATTTTCACTGGTTTCGCTTATCAAAACTAGTGGACTCCCAAACAAGCAAAAATTCCTTGAGCCTTTTGTGTTTCCTGGTAGATACATGTGCCATTATTTCTACCATAAATCCTACCACAGTGACATAATGAATCTCTAAGAAAAGTAAAATTACTCAGGGGGAATTTCTAATAATTCCAAATCTTACTCCCATGTCCCAACCTGTAACTGTTAACCTGAGGCCCACTATAAACAGAATAGTCCTTTCTTCTGTCTCCAGAAAGCTCCCCCAGCAAATTAATGGGAACCATCAAATAAAAAAAGCCTTCTGCTGAAGGCTCGTTTCTAGAGATACCAGTTCTCCTGCACATAACCAAATTATATATTTAGATATTTGTATTCCTGTGGCAACGAGATTCAGGAATTCACAAGTTAGTTGTAGTAGCAGATTTTCCTGGTATTTGGAAAAACTAGGACTTCTGTGGCTTTGAAAAGTTTTCCAATCTGTTTTTATCTATATTACAATCATGTTTCCTGGTATCTGGAGTCTTAACTGCTACTGAATGGATGCTATCTTACCAAATAATGCAGCAAGTAATCCTGAGACCAAAAAAAAGGATACAATCTTGCTAATCTCAAAACCACGAGCTGTATTTTTTAAGAATATATGAGCAGTGTAGATCTGAATAATATTTAGTGGCCTCTCCTGTGACCTGGCCAAGGAGGGTCAATAAGGATCTAAGATTTTAAAATTCCATTTTTTTGCCTCAAGACATAATTCACACACACACAGGAAGCATACACATAATACATAGCCTAAAGGCCATGATCCACCTGTATAAAAGGAAGCTCAAATTTCTACTTTTGCCAGTCACTGAAGAGATAAGCTTTTAAGAATTAGTTCCTCTTTCTTTAGGTCAATATATTATGTCGTTTAAATTTAATCTAAATTCTACCCTTCCCCAAAATCACATATAACCTTTCTGAGAAGCTGCATTTCTGCTTGTCCAAGCCAAGAATGTGAAAACACATTTAGCTTCTGTTTTTCATGGGAGAATGAACTGTCACTTTAATGAATAGTATTTGGGAGTTATCTATGTATAGATACTACTAATATATAGACAGAAAACAAGAATGGGTCACCTAGGAATAATTATAATCTGAAAGGATGGAGAGAAGAGATGAAGTCAGAGAAGATGAGAAATGAGGTCAGAAAAAGTAATCTTAAGAGATTCTTTCCAGCAACAGGAATGTGCTTCCTACATGACTACTGCCTGATGAACTTTGCAGTACTAAAAGAAAAAGATCTAGGTCTACCTGGCCCAATCCCCAATTATAAACACCTCAATTATACTTCTGAATAAAGAGACATCCAACAAAACAGAAATGTTTCCTGCATAAAGTAGGCTCTCACTTTTGTGGAGAGAATGTACAAGTGAAAAGTGAGCATTAGTCTGGACAAGGTAACTTGGCAGAAACAGAAAATAAATCTGATAAACAACTTAGTTACAGGCAGATCTTGAAAGCTTGCAGCTTCAATAACCAAAGGAGAAGAAATATCAATACGATATTCAGAATGTTCTTTTAGAGACTGCAAATATCTGGCATGATCTGCCATATATGCAATCCTTTTGCAGGGGCTTAATGTGGTCTCAAAATTTTTTGCTTTTTTTTTTTCCCCAAAAGTTTTTTCAACACAGCACCCCCAAGAAGTGACTACCCACAAAGAGCAGAATATACAAAAGAGATGAGAAATTCTTATGCATTCTACATAGAAAGATTTAATAAATTTAACTTTTTTAAGATTTGAGAGAGATTGAGAGATCACGTGTGTGGGGGTGGGGAGCAGAGAGGGAGGGAAAGGGACAAGCCAACCCCGCACTGAGCGCAGAGCTGGCCACGGGCAATCCCAGGACCTGGAGATCACAACCTGAACTAAAAACCAAGAGTCAGACACTCAATCAACTGGGCCACCCAGGCACTACAAGTTTATCGTTTTTACAAGAAAAAGGTTAGACTTCTGTTTTCCAGTTCCACATGTTAGTTACCACTTTGTCCTAACAAGTAAAAAACTATAGAGGCTAAAAAAATCAACAACTCTTCTTGGGTCTGTAAGCAAGGGGAGTACACAAGAAAACCACTGCCCCCAAGACAGGAAAGACAAAATACAGGGAATCTCAACTTACCAGAGCAATTCAGGAGTGGAAACTCCAACAGGAATTAGTGTCAAATAGGTAAATCTCAACTACAATCAAAAAAATTGCTGCGAGCCTGGGGTGGCTCAAGTTGGTTGAGCATCCAACTCTTGATTTTGGTTCAGGTCATGATCTCAGGGTCATGAGAGAAGTCCCACATCCATGCACTGGGTGGGGAGCCTGCTTAGGATTCTCTCTCCCTGTGCCCCTCCTCTCTCTTTTTAAATAAATAATATTAGTCTCACTAAAAGACTGAGACCTAATTATAAGACTATAGAGCCCTTCCTCTCCCCTTACACCGCATCACCACATACCTAAAGGCCTATTTACAGCAGTTCATTGTACCCAGTACATCATGTCTGGCCATCTAGAAAAAAATTACAAGGCATACCAAAGGCAAAAAACACAATTTGCAGAGACAAAGCAAGCACTAGAAGTCCCGGAATTATCAGACCAGGAATTTAAAACAACTATGATTAAACGGGCGCCTGGGTAGCTCAGTTGGTTAAGTGACTGCCTTCGGCTCAGGTCATGATCCTGGAGTTCCAGGATCAAGTCCCGCATCGTGCTCCCTGCTCAGCAGGGAGTGTGCTTCTCCCTCTGACCCTCCCTCCTCTCATGTGCTCTCTCTCTTTCTCTCAAATAAAATCTTTAAAAAAAATAAATAAAACAACTATGATTAATATGCGAAGGGCTCTAATGAGTAGACATAAGAATACATGGGCAATGTAAGCAGGGAGATAGAAATCCTAAGAAAAAAACAGTAAGAAATGCTAGAGATCAGAAACACTGTACCAGACATGACGAATGCCTTTGTAACCTGGATACAGCTCAGGCAAGAACTCTTGAGCTAGAGGATGACAGATCAATAGAATCCTCAAAAACTGAAAAGGAAAAAAGAACAAAGACTGAAAAAAAAAATAGAATATCCAAGAACTGTGGGTTAACCTCAAAAGACTTACCATACATGTAATGGGAATATCAGGAGGAGAAAAAAGGAGAGAAAGAAACAGAAGAAATAACTGAAACAATGACGACTGAGAATTTCCCAAAATTAATGTCAGATACCATACCATAGATCCAGGAAGCTCAGAGAACACCAGGCAGAATAAATGCCAAAAACACTACACCATGGCACATCATTTTCATATACAGAAATTCAAAGATGAAGAAAAAAAAGCCAGAAAGAAGCCAAAGAAAAGTTACACTGGGGGGGTGGGGGAAGCCAAGTACAAAATATGTCCTGCACTTTGGACTGACTTACATTGCATTACAGTTGCTTACATATCTACCCCTCTGACTTGACTAGATATATCTTAATATTCTCCCACACCTAGAAAGGAGGCTGCTTTTCAATAGAAGTTAAATAAATGAGGGACTCCTGGGTGGCTCAGCTGGTTGAGCATCTGCCTTCCGCTCAGGTCATGATCCCAGGATCCTGGGATCGAGTCCCACATTGGGCTCCTTGCTCAGCGGGGAGCCTGCTTCTCCCTCTGCCTGCCGCTCACCCTGCTTGTGTGCGTGCTCTCTCTCTGACAAAATAAAATCTTTTAAAAAAAATAAAATAAAATAAATGAGGGAAGATATTTAGAAAGGAAAAAATGAACCTTAGATGATACATAACAGTAAAGAATTACTGCTTACTAAAGCTGATCTTACATGATTTAACTAGGCATCTTCAAATTGGGTTATGCATGTGTACTCCTGACCTACACAAAAGCTTCCCAGGGAGCTATCCAGGGCCAGGACAGTTTTCCAATAATTTAATTTACAGGTTATCAACTGTCCTGAAGTCCTTCTATCCAAATCGACCTAAGAACAGGCCTATGTTTCTGGGTGGGTTCCTCTCCTTCCCTAATTCTTTCATAAGATTAGGAATCATTCATTTACTCACTCAAATATTGATTTATCTATTGCACCCCATGCACTGTACAAGGTGCTAGAAATACCAACAATAAACAGAACAAACATGCATACAACAAATTAATAATTCTTAAGTGCTATGTAAAAGATACAAAAAGGGGCTCTGGGTTACATAATCAATAGGAGAAAAGGAGCTATTTAACAAAGGGGAATCAAGGGACACCTGGGTGGTTGAGTCGGTTAAGTATCTGCCTTTGGCTCAGGTCAGGACCCCAGAGTCCTGGGATCGAGTACTGCATCTCCCCACATCGGGCTCCCTGCTCAGTGGGGAGCCTGCTTCTCCCTCTGCCTACTGCTCCCCCTGCTTGTGTGCATGCATGCTCTGTCAAATAAATTTTAAAAAATAGAGGAATCAAGGATGGACTTTCAAAAGAATAGACATGTTGGGGGAAAAAAAAGGTCATTGTGGCTTGTAAGGAGAAAAATATACAAGAGTTTAAGAGAGGCTATCTTCTCAACAATCAAATAAGATTTAAGAACATACAGGATGTGGGACGCCTGGGTGGCTCAGCCGGTTAAGGAGCTGCCTTTGGCTCAGGTCATGATCCCAACGTCCTGGGATCAGGCTTGCATAAGGCTCCTTGCTCAGGGGGAAGCCTGCTTCTCCCTTTGTCTGCCACTCCCCCCCCCCCCCCCGCTTGTGCTCACTCACATTCTCTCTCTCTCTCTGATTTAAAAAAACAAAACATATAAGATGTGTAAGGAGTAATACCTCCCTCAGAAATATTGATAATCTTTAAGTACTAAAACCATAAAAACTGAAAAACGGAAGCATCAGAAATTAGAATATAAACCTAAAGAAAAAGGGAAAAATGATCATTATAAAAGCATAAATCAAACAGCAACAGCTAAAAAACAAACAAAAGATTTGTTCATGAAAGCAAAATTTAAGTTATTTGATAAAGCTAATACATAAATTTCCCACGAAACCAAAAAGAAAAAAAGAAAATGCACATACAAATAGATATAAAATATATTAAGTTAGCTTAACAGAGACTGCTATATTTTACTTTATATCAATAAATAAATTCAACTATTCCTTATTAAAAGTCTTAGTAAGTTAGAGATGGAAACACTCTTAACTTGATGAATATATACCAGAAGCCCCAAGGTTAAAACTTTCGAAGATTCCTATTTAAAAAGTCAGGAAAAAAGCAAGACTGTCCTTCTGCTAGAAGACGTCCACAATGCCACCAAAAAAAATAAATAAAATAAGGGGGAGGGCCCGCAGGGCACTGGAAAAGGAAATAACAAAAATATCAGCTGTAGATAATACAAATACCCCAAAAATCCAGTAGAATCAAATGAAAAGTTATAACTAAAAAAAGGCAGCAACATGGTGGCATGAATAGAGAAAAACATGCCAAAAAAAGCTACAGATTTCTATAAACCAGAAATAAACATTTAGAAATGCATTTTTTTTAACAATCCCATTTACAACCATTCACAATAGCAACAAAAGCTATAAAGTATGTAGGAGTAAATTTTACAAAGTATTGACAACACAGAACTCTACAACTTAACTGAAAGACATTAAAGAGGACATGGATTGGATAAACATACACATAAACCAATCCAATGCAATGCAATCCCAATCAAAATATCAATACACAAAGTGATTCTAAAGTTCACCTGAATTATGCACAAGAACATTCAAGGTATTTTGAAAAAGAAGAATAATCAGGGAGACATACATCAAATATTAAAGCTCCATGAAAAGCAACACTATGGTCTAAAGAAAAGATGATCAGATTAATGCAACAAAGGGTTCAAAAACAGACATGTGAATTTATGTAATTTAAGATATTTTAAAGAAGGATTTAAACAAATATTTAAATTTTAAAAATTAAATCAGATGTACCTAAACAAATGAATTAAAAATTCCAGAAGGATTGGGGCACCTGGGTGGCTCAGTTGGACTCTTGATTTTGACTCAAGTCATGATTTCAGGGTCATGAGATCGAGCCCACGTGGGGTTCCCTGCTCAGCGGGGAGTCTGCTTAAAATTCTCTCTCCCACTCCCACTCTCCCCCACCCCATTCTCGTTCTCAAATAAATAAAACCTTTTTTGAAAATTACAGAAGGATTAAGCATTAAAAAAAAACTACACAACATATATAAAAAAGGGAGGGTAGAAGGCTGCATACTATTAAGATTAGGAAGGCAGGCTAATAAGCAAGATTCAATACCAGAATACTTTAAAAGCAGTTCACATTTCACCTAATAATTTTTTATACTTCTATACAAAATCAAGGAAAGACATCATAAGCAAACTTAAAAGATAAGCGATAGACAAGGAGAAAATATTTGCAACATGTATAAGGCAAATATTCATAATGTATCCTGAAACTTCCCTCAAGACAATTTAAAAGGCAACTTAATATAGGCAAAATGACTATACTCAACTTCACTAATAATCACTAAATTGCAAATCAAAACACTATTTACATAAGCTCTATTTTTTGTTTGTGATACTGACAAAAATTAAGATGACTAATAATATCTGGTGTTAGAGTATGGAGAAACAGGAATTCTTAAACCACTGTAGTGTATAGTGGCATGGTTTTGAGGACAAAGCAATTTGTTATTTAGAGCATAATTACAGTATTTGGCCTTAGAAATGTACTCCTTGAGAATGAAAACTGGATAAATTAAGCTATATATGACTATTACAGAAATCTCTATGGAAACGCACACCCCATTTTTAAATTTATTAGCTTTGATCAACATACAATTAAGAACTTACTGGTTGATGTCATTATTTTATCCATTCTTTAGAAGTGTAATAGTAATGGTGCTGGGAAAATTGGACAGCCACATGCAGAAGAATGAAACTGGACCATCTCCTTACACCATACACAAAAATAAGACTCAAAATGGATGAAAGACCTAAATGTGAGACAGGAATCCATCAAAATCCTCGAGAAGAACACAGGCAGCAACCGTTGTGATCTCAGCCACAGCAACTTCCTGCAAGACACATCTCCAAAGGCAAGGCAAACAAGGGCAAAATGAACTATTTGGACATCAAGATAAAAAACTTTTTGCACAGCAAACCATACAGAGCACATATGACCTGTCCTCATCAAAGAGCATTTCCTGGGGCACCTGGGTGGCTCAGCTGGTTAACGTCTGCCTTCAGCTCAGGTCATGATCCCAGGGTCCTGGGATCGAGCCCCATGTCAGGCCCTGCTCACTGGAAGCCTGCTCCTCCCTCTCCTCCCCACTCATGCACTCTCTCTGGCTATCTCTTTCTCTTAAATAAATAAAAACCTTAAATTAAAAAAAAAAAGCTTTTGCACAGCAAAGGAAAACAGTCGACAAAACCAAGACAACCAACAGAAAGGGAGAAGATATTTGCAAATGTCTCATCAGATAAAGGGTTAGTATCCAAAATCTATAAAGAACTTAACAAACTCAACACCCGAAGAACAAATAATCCAATCAAGAAATGAACAGAAGACATGAACAGACATTCCTCCAAAGAAGACACAGAGATGGCCAACAGACACATGAAAATATGTTCAACATCACTCGCATCAGGGAAATACAAATCAAAATCACAATGTGATACCATCTCACACCAGTCAGAATGGCTAAAATTAACAAGTCAGGAAAGGACAGATGCTGGTAAGGATGAGGAGAAAGGGGAACCCTCCCTACACAGTTGGTGGGAATGGCAACCACTCTGGAAAACAGTATGGAGATTCCTCAAAAAGTTAAGAATAGAGCTACCCTATGACCCAGCAACTGCACTAGGTATCTACTCCAAAGATACAAATGTAGGGATCCAAAGGGGCACCTGCATCCCAATGTTCATAGCAGCAACGTCTACAACAGCCAAACTATGGAAAGAGCCAAGATGTCCATAGACAGATGAACAGATAAAGAAGATGTGAGGTAGGTGGGTGTGTTTGTGTGTGTATGCAATGGAATACTACTCAGCCATCAAAAAAATGAAATCTTGCCAATTGCAATGACATGGATGGAACTAGAGAGATGGTATTATGCTAAGCAAAATTAAGTCAATCAGACAATTATCGTACAATCTCACTCATGTGGAATTTAAGAAGCAAAACAGAGGATCACAGGGGAAGAGGAAAAATAAAGCAATATGAAATCAGAGAGGGAGACAAACCATAAGAGACTCTTAATCATAAGAAACAAACTGAGGGCTGCTGGAGGGGATGGGGGTGGGGAGATTGGGAAACTGGTTGATGGACATTAAGGAGGACATGTGATATAATGAGCACTGGGTGTTATACAAGACTGATGAGTCACTGACCTCTACCTCTGAAACTAATAATACATTATATGTCAAGTAATTGAATTTAAATTTTTAAAAAAGAAAAAATATGATTTACTTCAAAAAAAGTGTAACAGTAGAGACACATTAGCTCAGAACTTCAATATATATATTTTAACATACACAGGTACCTTAAATCCTAAAATAATCTCATTTATTTATGTTTTAAGAAATTCAATAAAATTAAGTTACAAATCAAAAAACAGCATCTGACAAATAGAAAACATACCAAAAGAACTGTCTCTGCTCTCTGGCCAAATCAAAAAATAACACTGTACTGTACGGGCTGAATCTTCACCTCTCAAATCTGCCTGAATCTGTCAAAAGTTCTGACCTTGTAATGGTTCTCTCAGGAAATCCATCAAACAAAAATTCTCACACAGATGTGTAATAAACATATATACAAGAATGGTGATCACAGCATTGTTTGTGATAGCAAAAAATCATACAAGTCTGTATATGTCTGTCAATAGGAATATGGCTAATTAGGATACAGCCAAGGCTATACAGCTATACATGCTGACATGGAATTCAACATATGTATATAACATAAATTTTTTAAAAAGCAAGTTGTAGGGCAAAATATATGTAATGTGATCCTATTTTAGCAATACAAAAAAAAAATTCAAACACCTAAATGCACTTTGTGATTTTGAGTTCTGTTCACCATGTTTCAGCCACATTTGCCATCTTTATCTATCTTGCCAAGCTCATTCTCATTTTAGAATCTTTTTACTAGTGCATCCCTTCCATCTGGAACAGAACGCCTTCGTCCCTCCAACCCCCCCCCAAGATTTTGCCACTGCTAGTTCCTTCATGCATTCTAACAAAATTCTAACTTTGCCATTTTCTCATGTCTACTCTCTTTTCCTTTTTCACCACAGCACTTCTATAGTCTCTAAGTCCCTTGAATGCAGAGTATTTCTTATTCACCACAATATCCCCAGAACCCTGCACTGTGCCTGGCATATAGCAGTTAATCAATATTTGCTGAATAACTCAATAAAGGAGCTCAAGCTAGACAACATTTCTTATTTTCATGACCAAACACACATACTTCAAGATAACATACGGGGAGGAAAAGCAAGACAAAGGGAAAATTTATCAGTTGGTCTATTTTCTATGTGTAGAGAAAATATTTTTATGTATCTGCATAATTAGGGCTCTTTGAGCATACAAATCTGTCCTGCAAAAGAGAAGTCTTGAAAAATTAAAGATAACTGAATAGATAAGAGATTTACCTCTTTAGAAGTATATGTTTACATTTCAGGGGGTAAGAGAGTATGGAGACATTCATGGGTTGTTAAATTCCGACACCTGTCTTATCTCCCTACCCCTCCCCACATTCACTTACATTCCAAAGATTAAGAACCTAGGATCCTCCCCTTCTGTAACCAAGGAGAATTTGAGAAGAAAAGGTCTCCCTCCTCCCTCTTTCAGGAGGTGGGCAACACCTATACAAGCTCCCAGATTCATGTTTTTCAGGTTAACTACCAAATAAACATCCCGGTCTCACTGCATCACTGAGAGGGAACAACTGGGGCAATGGGGTTATTGCTGTAATAATTAATCCATCCCTGAGAAATTTTGTGTTTACTTTCAGGAAAATATGAATACAACTATTAAAAATTTATCATTCTAATTTGGCTCCTAAAATTTATCATGTAACTCAAGCTTTAAGAATAATTTTTTAAATGAATGTAAAAATTACTTTTTCAGGACAAAAATTCACTAAGTCCCGAACTTAGAAACTAAAATTTCCACTCTATGTTTTTCCATTAAAAACATACTATAGAGGTGCCTGGGTGATTCAGTTGGTTAAGCATCCAACACTTGAATTTGGCCCAGGTCATGATCATCGGCCTCTGAGATCAGTGGGGGTCTGCTTCTCTACCTCTACTTCTACCCCCCTCCCTGCTTACATGGTCTCTCTCGCTCTAAAATAAATAAAAATCTTAAAAAAAAAAGATACTATACTTAGGGGCACCTGGGTGGCATAGTCAGTTAAGTGTCAGACTCTTGGTTTCAGCTCAGGCCGCTGGGTGTGGAGCCTGCTTGGGATTCTCTCTTTCCCTCTGTCCAATCCTCCCCACCCCACCTCACGCACATACTCTCTCCCTCTAATAAATCTTAAAAAAAAAAAAAAAAATTATACTTAATGAATTTAATGAAGTATATGAACTACTGGAAAATTTGTATACTAGGTTCAATTACATTATGGATTAGTCTTCTGAAGACTAGTCTAAGGACCTAACCACTAATCACAATACTGTTCCTACATAAATTTCTTTTACTAGTGCCTGGCAACTAGAGGCTCCCTAAAGTGCCATTTTTTTAATCCCACCCCTAATCTACAATCCTTTAATTGGTTGAGGGGAGTATTTAAAAATCATGGTCAAGTCTATTAGAGATTAGATGTGGCAAAGAACAGGTTTCATGCGAAAAACTGAAAACAATAGTAATACACATTCCCATTCAACTCTTTGAGACCCCCAAGACCCTCAACTCCCCTGAATGGGCCATACATTTGCTCCCAAGACCATTCTCTAGCTCCCCTAGAAGGAAAAATGGATACACTAAACCATAAATTCCTCAAGAATAAGGACAGAGAACTTTGTATTTTAGGTATGTCTTTATTTTATGATACAACAAATGAAACACCCAGGAAGTACAGTAAATGATTTTTGGAACTGGATCAGCTTGCATATGCATACTAGTACTGGCTGCTACTGGTTATGGACCTATATCCAAATTTCTCAAGGTCTTTTTTTTTTTAAATCTGCAAAGTTACAGTCATTGGCAAAGTTAAATGAGATGTTCATATAAAGTGCCCAGCATATTTCATGAATGATGGTCATAAAATGGAAAGGGCATCATTTCCTTGATTTATTTCAATAAATAAACATTCTTATTTCTCAGCCCCCCTCCAACATGTATTAGATTAGGAAGAAAAATTACTTAGCCACTCCCTTACTAAAAATTTTACATTAATCATCTTTTAAAAAGATTTTAGAAAGAAACATAAAAATGGTTATGTGCCTCATGTGATAAAAAAAAATCAATCAGCAGGCCAATTAATCCAAGACCACTCTTTAAGGCTGTTTCAGTAACAAAAAATTGCCAGAAAGAGATCTGTCTGCTGTCTACTGCTAGTAAACTGTATGTGGCTGAATACTAAGTGTAGTTCCTGGAAGCTTAAAAGAAAAAGAAATACTGGATAGAGACATTTCTGGCCCAGACTTCATTAGAAACTTGTGGAATCTTTATAAAAGGGACACAACATAACATAAAAGCAGCTCATCTTGAACTACAGGTTTGCAGAGCATTCAAAGACATTCAAATGGATGTCTCTCGGATTATCCCTCCCTTCCTCAAACACAATCTTTGAAGGGGCTAAGATAATACAGGCCAGGTACACTGGAGTGATCATTAAGGATAGAGGACGAGGGGCGCCTGGGTGGCTCAATCGGTCTGCCTTCAGCTCATGATCTCGGGGTCCTGGGATGGAGCCCCACATCAGGCTCCCTGCTCAGCAGGAACTCTGTCTCCGCTCTGTCTGCCCCTCCCCCGGCTCATGCTCTAATAAAGAAATAAAATCATTTTTTTTTTTAAGATTTTATTTATTTGACAGAGAGAGAGAGAGAGGAAACACAAGCAGGGGGAGTGGGAGAGGGAGAAGCAGGCTTCCCGCGGAGCAGGGAGCCCGATACGTGGGGGGGGGGGGGGGGGGGGGCCTCGATCCCAGGACCCTGGGATCATGACCTGAGCCAAAGGCAGATGCTTAACGACTGAGCCACCCAGGCGCTCCAAGAAATAAAATCTTTTAAAAAAGAACCTACATGGTGGCCTTTATCCTTTGGTCAGTCCCAATACATCAAAGTCTCAAGTGAGACCCTAGCACATGATGGGCCACAGTGAACTCAGAATTCTCAATAAGAGCCTCACATGTCCATTTTCTGTAGCATAGCTGAAATAATTCATATTAAATAGCAGATGTGCAAGCAAAAAGGCTGACCCTGTGTTGTAAAACTTTAAGAGTCAAACTGTACTCTTACCAAAGTACAGCGGCAATAAAGCAACCACAAGGGAGCTTCCAGACTGGACAAAACATTTTTCCCAAAAAGGGGGGCTTTAAATACAAATTATTTTGAGCTGAAACTTCAAAGTTCTATGCCAAAGAACGTTCACCAGTTGCTTTAATCATAATCATAATCATAAAAATTGCCTGGTCTATTCAGAGCATTTTAAACCGAACTGAAGACTAATATGAGTAAGCTATGAATTATACCCCCCCAAAGGAGAAAGAGTTTAGGTAAACGGGGTGTTTAGGAACGTCCATTTACACTTTGAAAAATGATCGCTGTATTAGAGTTGTTTCCTAGAACTCTAACAAATTACCATACTCTCTTAATTCTGGAGGCCAGAAGTCCTAAATCAGTATCACTGGGCCAAAATTAAGGTGCTGGCAGGGCTGAGCTTCTTCCAGAGGTTTTATTGGAACCTCTGTGTTGTTTCTTCCAGGCATTCCTTCGCTTGTGGCCACACTGCCTCCTCTACACATGAGGACATTTAGAACCCACCCAGATAATACAGGATAATCTCTTCATAACAAGACCTTTAACTTAATGACATTTGCAAAGACTTCATCACACATACACCTCTGCTCCAAAGTAACACTGCAGATTCCAAGGATTAGAATGTGGACATTGGGGGGGGGGGGCTTTTTCAGCCTACCATACTTGCCAAAATTAAGTTTAAGTGTATAACCAATTCCTTGCAGCCAACACTTATGTCTTTATCCTGTACATGACTTGTTTCCTTAATTTGTTTTTCAAATTGTGAAATATATATCAGAAAATACAGTAACTTTAGATTATCCCATCTTCCCATGAAGCACTTTTCCTCATTTGAGATTTGCTTCCCTAAGCACTATGAAACAAAACTAAGAAACTCTTTTTATTTTAAACCAAGAAATTTATCTTTTTCTTCCATGGTTATTGTCCCTTCTGAACATAAAGTAAATACAGGTCACATCAAATTAACTCTCTCAATCTTTAAGATTTTTTTTTCTTTATTACTACATGTGAATGAGCAAATTATTTGTTCCTTAATTAAAACACTGCTTGCTTATAGGATACAGGTGTTCGATTTTAGAAATATATTCAAGACTAGGCAAACCAGGGAGCAGTAATAAATTGACTAAACAATCCAATTGCCATAACATTGCCTGCAGTAAGTATCACCTCATAAAAACCACTTGCAGCAATTTAATCTAAAACTACAGCTGTAAGACAGACATTAATTTTTGTAAGCTTCTAAAGACACAAAGACAGTATTCTTTACTGAAAAAGATGCCACTGTCCTAAACATCTGGAATACTCATCTAAATTACTTTGGTAACCTAACAGCATCTTTATTTAAAAAGGTAATATAATCAATTCCTAAATGGATTCTATCTTTTACATATTGTAGAGCACAGAGCAGGAACCTTTCAAAGATGATTTACCAAATTTTCATTACCCAGTCTTAAGGTTTTCAGTACTGGTAACAATATTTTCTAGTCTTATATAACTGAATTATTATTAGAGGGAAAATTGTTTTAAGATTTGTTTAAAGAACCAATTAAAATGCACATCTAGATAATTAGTGATCTGTGCCCTCCTACTGTATTTACCACCCATCACTATCTCATCTCCTCTAATACTCCTTCATTTTCCCCAAACCTCCAGCGCCCCCCCCCCCACCGGCCCCTGCAGCAGTTTCTTAATGACCCAATTCAGTCTTTCCCGAAGGCTTCAGAATGCACCTACCAAGGTCTAATATTAGTCAACACCAGTTGTATCAGCAGCAGCCTTCTTCTCCTTCCGTCCCTCCGCCTATCCATATTAGAAGCTAGCTAACAGACCCATAAAGAGAAACAGCTGAGTTCAACAGTTTAGGAAACATTTACTGAGAACTACCATGTGATAGGAAAAGGGACCCTCCAAGAGCTTATTAGCGTGTGTCCTGAACATGTTTTCAATACAATTTGGTAATTGCTACAAGAGTACCAAAAAACCAAACCAAAACAACAAACAACAATCAAATGGAAAAGCAGAAAAGGTTTCCCAGATTCCTCCTTGAAAGAAGAGACTTTAAGGTCAAGTGAAGTTAACCAACTAAGGAAAGGAAAGCAGTCCAGAAGGATCATCATAATAAGCAAAGGCACAACTCAGTATGGTGTGTTGGGGAACTCTAACGAGATCATTATTAAATGAGTGAAAAGAGATAGGGAGTAGCATGGAGTCAGGCTGAAGAATTAAACTGTGGACCAGATCAGGGAAGCCTAAAAGCCATGCAAAGATCTCAGGAAAAATCTACAACTGAATGACAAGGTGAGACTTGCTGGGGAGACATATCAACTCCGGTAACAGTGGAAGATGGACTTGCAGGAAGCAAGAATACTAGTTAAAGGGCTTGTGCAGTAATTCAAAAAGAAATGAATACCATGAGTCTGTTAATAGTAAGGATGAATTAGAGGCAGCAGAGCTACAAAATACTTAGGAGGCAAAATACATGGGGTGTAGGAAATGAAAAAGAAAGGAGAAGAAAGCCATAAACTCTCAAGCTTGTGGCTGTTAAGCTGTTGATGCTTAAAAAACAAAAAAGTGAGAAACCAAAACAGGAAATGGTATTTTTGCCACTTCTATTTAACATATTATATTGGAATTCTAGCCAGATCAGTTAGGCATCCACACTGGAAAAGAAAAAGTATCTGTTTACATATGGTATGATCTTATATAGAGTGAACCCTAAAGACTCCACAAAAAAGTTAAAAACTCAACTGATTAAATGAATTCAGCAAAACTGCAATCAACATACAAAAATCAACTGCATTTCTACACATTAACAATAAATGCTCTGAAAAGGAAATCAAGAAAACAATTCCATTTGCAAAAGCATCAGAAAGAATACTAGGAATAAATTTAACCAAGGCACAGATTTATACACTGAAAATTATAAAACACTGCTGAAAGACATAAGTAAACGGAAAGATACCCCATCCTATGTTCGTGGATCAGAAGACTTAATACTGTTAAGATGACAATACTACCCAAAGCAATCTACAGATTCAAAGCAATTCCTATCAAAATCCTGATGATTTTTGCAGAAATCAAAAACCCCATCCTAACATTCATATAGAATCTCAAGGAGGGGCCCTGGGTGCTCAGTCAGTTAAGCATCAGCCTTCAGCTCAGGTAGTGATCTCTGGGTTCTGGGATCCAGCAGGGAGTCTGCTTTTCTTTCTCACACCCCCCCAATAAATACATAAAATCATTAAAATAAATAAATAAATAAAAGAATCTCGAGGAATCCCAAACAACCAAAATAACCCTGAACACGAACAAGTTAGATGACTCAATACTTTCTGATTTCAAAACTTACTACAAAGGTACAGTAATCAAACTGGGTATTAGAACAAAGACAGACATACAGACCAATCAAAGGAGAATACAAAGCCGAGAATTAAATCCTCACATACATGGGAAGTTATTTTGACACAAATGCCAAGACCATTCAACAAGGTCAGTTTTTTCTACAAAAAGTACTGGGAAAACTGGATATCCCCACATGCAAAAGAACAAGGTTAGACAACCTACCATTTACAAAAATTAACTCAAAACAGATCAAAAATCTAAAGGTTAAGAACTAAAACTATAAAACTCTTAGAAGAAAACATAAAGGAAACTCTTCAGGACACTGAGTAACAATGGGTTTTTTGGATAGGACGCCAACAGCACAGGCGATAAAGAAAAAATTGATGAACTGGACTTTATTAAAATTAAAACCTGTAAGGGGCATCTGGCTGGCTCAGTCAGTATAGCAGGCAACTCATGATCTCAAGTGGTGAGTTCAAGCCCCATGTTGGGCTTAGAGCTTACTTTAAAAAAAAAAAAAAATCAAAACCTTTAGTACATCGGGCGCCTGGGTGGCTCAGATGGTTAAGCGTCTGCCTTCGGCTCAGGTCATGATCCCGGGGTCCTGGGATCGAGTCCCGCATCGGGCTCCCTGCTCCTTGGGAGCCTGCTTCTCCCTCTGCTTCCCTCTCTCTCTCTCTCTCTCTCCCTCCCTCTCTCATGAATAAATAAATAAAATCTTTAAAAAAAAAAAAAAAACCTTTAGTACATCAAAGGACACTATCAAGAATGAAAAGGAAACCCAAAAAATGGGAGAAAATATTTGCAAATCATGGATCTGATAAAGGATTAATATCCACAATATATCAAGAATTACTACAACAAACTCAATTAAAACAATGGGAAAAAGACTTGAATAGACACATTTCTCCAGAAAAGATATACAGACGGCCAACAAGTACATGAAGAAATGTTCAATATCACTAATCATTAGAAAGATGCAAATCAAAACCAAAAGATACCACACTTTATACCCATTAGGATGGCTATATGACTATTATCAAAAAATAGAAAACTGAAAGTATTGGTGAAGATGTGGTAAAACTCAAACCCTAGAGCACTGCTGTTGGAAATGTAAAATGATACAGCCATTTTTGAAAAAGTATGGCAAGTCCCTCAAAAAATGAAACATAGAATTACCAATATGATCCAGCAATTCCAATTCTAGATATATACCTCAAAGAATTGAAAGCAAGGACTAAAACAGGTACTTGTATACCCATGTTCTTAACATTTATTCACAATAACCAAAAGGTGTAAACAATCCAAAATGCCCATCAACAGATAAATGGGTAAACAAAATGTAGTATGTATGTACAATGAAATACTATTCTGCCTCAAAATGGAATGAAATCCTGATGCATGAAATACCAGAACAGTCCAATTCATAAAAGGTAGAATAATGGTTACTAGGAGCTGGGGGGAGGGAGAAGGTAATGAAGAGCTCCTATTATTGAATACGGAGTTTCAGTGTGGGATGAAGAAAAAGTTCTAGAGATGGACTGTGGTGATGGTAACACAACAATGTGAATGTACTTAATGCCACTGAATTCTACAATTAAAAATGGCAAATTTTATATATTTTATCACAGTAAAAAAAAGTTTTAAAAATGTTTTTAAACAGGAAATGGTATGCATTTTCTAGGAAGGGATGAAAAGCTGAATTCAATTTTAGATTTGTTGCATACGAGGTATATGCAGGTCAATAAACACATCTGAAGCATGAAAGGTTCTGGTGGGAAATTCCAGCTTACAGTAGTCAAAACTGTAAGAAAAAAGAACATGCAGGGTTTTCTGTTTTTTGAAGATTTTATTTATTTGACAGAGAGAACACAAGCAGGGGGAGTAGGAGAGGGAGAAGCAGGCTCCCCACTAAGCAGGGAGCGGAGCCCCATGTGGGGCTAGATCCCACGATCCAGGCAGGGATCATGACCTGGGCAGGAGGCAGACACTTAACCGACTAAGCCCCCCAGGCACCCCAAGAACACGCAGTTTAAAAAGAAAAAGTGGAATAAGGATCAAAGGAAACTCTGAGCTTGTTAACTGAACTCACAGGTATAGAAGAGTACTATTCGGGGCGCCTGGGTGGCTCAGTCGTTAAACGTCTGCCTCCAGCTCAGGTCATGATCCCAGGGTCCTGGGATTGAGCCCCGCGTCAAGCTCCCTGCTCTGCGGGAAGCTTGCTTCTCCCTCTCCCACTCCCCCTGCTTGTATTCCCTCTCTTGCTGTGTCTCTCTCTGTCAAATAAATAAAATCTTAAAAAAAAAAAAGTACTATTCAAAATTACCCCACCATATATCAATGTTATGAATTATCTGCATCTGGTTCAAAACACCTCATTGGCAGTACCTCAACCCTGCTATGCAAACTACTCTTGGAACACAAGACAAAAAGCAAAGTACGAAATCCTGTCAGGGCTGAAATAAAGTACCTATTTCAGAGAATCCTGTGAAGAATATATGATAGCTATTATTTTTGTTGTAAAAAAATGAGACAACACCCAACCTACATTTCTAACAACAAAGAAAAAAAAACTGCATATTGTTCCTGAAGGGACATTAATCATAACGTACTATACAGAAGGTAATTTACTCTTTGGGATACACTATGATATCAATTTAAGATAAACTAAAATATTTCATTTATAAATTTTTAGTGGACTTCTCAATTAAGTCTCTAACTGTGGTACACTGAATGGGACCCCGAAGTGCCCACATCTTAATGTCCAGAATTTGTAACTGTGTCACCTTACATGACAAAAAGGACTTTGCCAGTGTGATTAAATTAAGAATTTTTAGATGGGGCGATAATCCTAGATTATGTGAGTTTGGTCCAATATAATCAGAAGAGTCCTTATAAGAGAGAAGGCGATGTGATGAAGGAGACAGGGATAGTAGTCAAAGAGTGAAATCTAAGCTATGCTTCTGATAATGAAGATAAAGGAAGGACCCATGAGCCAAGAGGGTGTCAGCAGCCTCTAGAAGCTAGAAAAGGTATGAATTCTCCCCTAGAGCTTCCAGAAGAAACGCAGGCCTGCCAACATCTTGATTTTAATCCCTTAAGCCCCATTTTAGACTTCCGACTGTCAGAACTGTAAGCAACAGGAAACTAATACACCATGAGAAAGCCAATGGCAGAGTGAGAGAAATTAAAAAAAAAAAAATATGTTCATCAGTTTACTTGCCCAATGGAGTACTGGCTTTTGCCAAAAGAAAATTCAACACATCCACAGGAAAAACAGTCTTCCTTTAGAGGAAGTAGTTCTCAAATTTGGCTGCACAGAGGTATCACCTGGAGAGCTTTTCAACAATTCAGATAACAAGGTCCCATTTCAGACCAATTGAGTCATTATATCTGGGGCTCCTGACATCGTTAGAAAATCAGCCAGGTGGTTTTTATTTTTGGTCAAGGTTGAAAAGTCGCTGTTCGAGCTAAAGATTAGTTTTTAGCAATCTAAGGAAACCTATGGCATTTCCAAATACTACTAGAAGTTCCTAAAACTGTCCCCAATAAAGATGTGGTTCACCATTCATTCATTCATTGGTTTCATGTATGTTTTGCTAACTTTATCTTCGACAATAAGTTACCCTAGGTAAGAAGTTGCCTCAGCAAATTCCTAAAGGAAAAACTACTGGACCGAAAGGCAGGCAAATTTTTTTTTTTTTAGATTTTTTTTTTATTTATTTATTTGACAGAGAGAGAGAGAGAGAGAGAGCACAAGTAGGCAGGCAGGCAGGCAGAGGCAGAGGGAGAAGCAGGCTCCCCGCTGAGCAGGGAGCCCGATGTGGGGCTCGATCCCAGGACCCTGGGATCATGACCTGAGCCGAAGGCAGACGCTTAACCGACTGAGCCACCCAGGCGCCCCGCAGGCAAATTTTTTTTATTCTGACAAATATTGCTAACTTGCTATGCCAATTTACCCTTCTACCAATTAAGGATTAGCAATTTTTTTAAGCCTGCCCAATTTAGTAGGTAGTAAACAATACTTCACTGATGTTTTAATCTCAACGCTTCAACGATGACTGATAAAGTATCTTATCTTTTCACTGTTTTATTGGCCTTTTTTTTTGCCTGTCAATTACTATATGTCCATTTCTATTAGTTTTTTAAAAAGCTGGTTTGCGGGGCTCCCGGGTGGCTCAGTTGGTTAAGCGACTGCCTTCGGCTCAGGTCATGATCCCAAGATCCTGGGATGGAGCCCCACATCAGGATCCCCGCTCCTTGGGGAGCCTGCTTCTCCCTCTCCCTCTGCCTGCTGCTCCCCCTGCTTGTGCTCTCTCTCTCTCTGTCAAATAAATAAAATCTTAAAATAAAAAAAGCTGGTTTGCGGGGCGCCTGGGTAGCTCAGTTAAGCATCTGCCTTCGGCTCAGGTCATGCATGATCCTGGGGTCCTGGGATGGAGCCCCACTCAGCAGGAAGCCTGCTTCTCCCGCTCCATCTGCTCCCTGTCCCTGCTTGTGCTAATAATATGCTCATTTGCAAAAAATTTTTCTGTTAAAGAAATTGACCTTTTATCTGTCCATGAGTGTTAAATATTTTTCCCAGTTTGTTTTTCTGTTCTTTGGCTTTGAATTCTTGAGGTCATAGATTCTATTTTTTATTTATTTTTTTAACATATTTATCTTTCCCTATATGGCTTCTTTGAAAGCTAATCCACACTCTAAATCTACACTCTAAAATTATAAAAACGTCCACCATCCACCTAAAGTTTTCTCTAATATTTTCAGTTTCATTTTTTACATTTAAGAACTCAGAATCTGTGCTCCTTTCCCTGCCACCACGAAACTGGCAACATCATTTATTGTTTAGTTTATCTCTTCTCCACTGATGGAAGTTACCATGCTATCACTTTAGTCATTACAAAGATGAGAAAAAAATTTATACATGTGAATATATACATATACCCTAATATATGTGTGTATATGAAAATTTTTAAATACAAGCTTAACATACTAACTTCTTACAGTCAACAATAAATGTGCTGCCGAACTCAGGTATACAGAATTTACAAATTCCTTAACAAGGTTATGGAATATGAAAGTAAGCATCAGGCACACGTCTCCTCCTTTTCCTTTGCAAAAGCAATACAACTGTCACGAACCAGGTTGACTCCTCTTGAAAGCTGTGAAGAATAGTTTCCCCTAGCAGTTTCTCCAATGTCTGTAGGCAGCTTTGCAAAATATCTGTTGCCACTAGGTGGAGACAATTTAATAAAAGGAATATTAGTTACCGAAATAAGAGTAGCTATAAATTTTCTACAAATATTCTCAAATGGTAAAGAAGTTCTGCCTCTAAATTCTTGAATAAACCAGGGCTAGTTACTTTTGCTGAGGATCCGGTTTCCTTACTTGTAAATTTAAAAATTTAAATAAAGTATCATCAAGAGCCCTCTTAACTGGGTCAAAAAACTTGCTTAAAAATGTCCCTAACAGTACAATGCTTAATCTGCCTTCAGCTCAGGTCATGATACCAGGGTCCCGGGATCAAGCCCTGCATCGGGCTCCCTGTTCGCAGGAGGCCTGCTTCTCCTTCTCCCACTCCCCCTAAATCTTAAAAAAAAAAAAAAAAAAAAAAAAGTACAGTGCTTAGAGTCCTTTTTTTTTTAAGATTTATTTATTTGACAGAGAGATAGTGAGAAAGCACAAGTAGGCAGAGTGGCAGACAGAGGGAGAGGGAGAAGCAGGCTCCCCGCTGAGCAGGGAGCCCGAGGTGGGGCTCAATCCCAGGATCCTGGGATCATGACCTGAGCCAAAGGCAGCTGCTTAACCGACTGAGCCACCCAGGTGCCCGTTAAAGTCCTGTCGTCTTAAGCTAAAAAGGTATCCTACCTTCAGCAACTTCTTTCAACTTGAATACTTCAAACAATCATAACTAGTTTCCTCCAATCTTTTCAAAGCAGGTCAAAAGAGACATACTGTTCACACATCTAGGATTCCAAGTTAAAGCCAAGGTTATCTGCTCTTTTCTCCCTTGTCTTAAAGAAAATAGCTGATATCACATTTCACATTCACCTGGCTTGTCTGTACACAGTGAACTAGCTATTTATTTTCCTTTTAACTAGTGTCCTTGGTACTAGAGGCTATACATCTGGGGGATTTTGTTTTCTTTCTCTTGTGCTATTTTTTATTTCTTGCCTCATTTGGTCAGAACCTTCTATTTTTGTTGATTTCCTGAATTCTTAACTGTCCCTCTGTCAAGACATTCCTTACACTGGTACTTTACCTCCTGGTTCTCATCTGCCAGTAGATTTTGTAACTCTTCTAAGGATGTTTCAACCTCTGCTTGCCTAAGGGTTTTCCAGTCTATTGCTTCATCCAATTACTGAATATAGTGACCTACTGCCAAACCACTGACTCACTACTAATTTAGATCTCAGACTCTGGCATAATCTAGGTTCTCGGCCCTGAACACACACCAACTCTATACCACAAACTAACCACATTCTTAGAAAGGGACTACTTTTAATTCTCCCAGTACCCTAAGACCAAGAGACATAAAGAACATTGATAATTTCCTGAGCAGAGCAAAAAAAAAAAAAAAAAAATCTTGAGTTCCTAAAGTAGAACAAGGGAGGCTACCAACTTCATTTCACATCTCTCCCCAGATTAGAGGAAACTAAACAAGGGAGCATATTAATGTGGCGGCAGTTAGCAGCTTACTATTGGGCTGTAGGCTATTGCTGTGTCATCAGCACACATGACTGGCCCCCCAAAAACATCTGCAGATTTAATGGCACAGACAGATCAGCACCTGTTTTTGAGAGGGAGATGTCGAACACAACTAAGGCATAAGGCAAAGCTTAAAAATTTACTTAAGTTTATCATTAATGACAAAGCTAAAAAGTCTAATAACTTGAGTTTTAGTCCAAAGCCCCATATGCCAGAATAAAAGCTAACTTTCGAAAAGTAGTATAGCAAGGTTGTTATCCTTTCCTGGGAAGAGAAATGTCCATAAAGTGCAGACTCCTGCCAGAAGCAGAAGTGCTGATGAACACACATATTAGCTTTAGCAAATAAGTGCATAGGAAACCACAGCAACACTCCCTTGTGTCACTGAAAATAACAGCAAAAGGGTCTACACTTCTGGCAAAGGCCTATCTGTTGAAAAATTAACTTTGTGGGAAGGCAGCGACAAAAGAATATTGACTAAGGAAGATAAGACAGACAGCTAAAGGCTGATACCACCACATTCTCTTGTAACAGCAGCTGGAATATCGGAATACCACTTTCAGAAAAAAAGCAGCAATTCATTTCCAGAAATACAAAAATATTTGCATTCTTTTACCCAGTAATCCCAGTCCTGGGAAATAATGTTATTAAAAATAGATAACAGAGGATTTACAACTTTCTCTGAAATTTTGCTTAATTCTAAAAACCCTATGAATAGGTACTATTATTTTCCTCAAGAAATAAGGAAATTGAGCCAAACTGTAAATAAATAAATGAGCAACTTGCTTACAGGTCTCACAGTAATAAGCATCAAAGGCAAGAATCAAATGCAGGTCTGTCTGGGGTGCCTGGGGGGCTCAGTCGTTAAGCATCTGCCTTCGGCTCAGGTCATGATCCCAAGGTCCCAGGATGGAGCCCCGCATCGGGCTCCCTGCTCAGTGGGAAGCCTGCTTCTCCCTCTCCCACTCCCCCTGCTTGTGTTCCCTCTCTCGCTGTGTCTCTCTGTCAAATAAATAAATAAGATCTTTAAAAAAAAAAATGTAGGTCTGTTTGAGTAAGAAGGCCATGCCCTTAACCACCATACCAAAGACTGCTGGTACTACTACTACAATAATATCACCATCCGCAAGGAGACATTTGCAACATCATCATCAGGAAATTTCCTCAATCATTAATAGTTATTAATACAATATGCAATGACTAGTAATACTTGCAAGATAAAATGACAGAAGCCACTGATTTACGTCCATGCTACAATTACAGCTACGTAAAAGTTACCTTCTAGAAGGTAACACAGAGTTGTTAGAAGTTTGTAGAGGGAGTTTCCATTTTTCAACTCCCAAAATAGTAAGCACAGACTTTTAACAGTTGCTTTTTTTTTTTTTTTTAAGATCTTATTTATTTATTTGACAGAGAGAGACACAGCAAGAGGGGACACAAGCAGGGGGTGAGGGAGAAGCAGGCTTCCAGTGGAGCAGGGAGCCCGGGATCCATGACCCGAGCCGAAGGCAGACGCTTAACGACTGAGCCACCTAGGCGCCCCGACTTTTAACAGTTTTAAGACAACAAAAAATAAGAATAGAGAAGTGAAGAATGTGTCTCTGGTATCCCTTTGTCGCACAGGGTAGATTATCTCTTGCAGGAAAAGAAAAACTATTATGTCCCTATACATACTCAATAGTAGCAGCCAGGCTGGGATTCAGGAGACCTCGATTCTCATTTTGGTTCTTGAAACAATTCCAAAAGATAAACGGATTTAATCTTTCTTCTGTTCTGGACTTTATCTCTTGGTTTCTGCAACTTGCATCAAAAAAAGTTTTAAACTAAAAAAAGCAGTTCCTGGGCGCCTGGGTGGCTCAGTTGGTTAAGCGACTGCCTTCGGCTCAGGTCATGATCCTGGAGTCCGGGGATCAAGTCCCACATCGGGCTCCCTGCTCGGCGGGGAGTCTGCTTCTCCCTCTGACCCTCTTCCCTCTCGTGCTCTCTATCTCTCATTCTCTCTCTCTCAAATAAATAAAATCTTTAAAAAAAATAAAAATAAAAATAAAAAGCAGTTCCTGGGGTTTTAAAGGCCAGGATCTTAGACGCATGAAAAAAGAAACCAGAAACTCCGAGGACAGAAAGTTGTTTTACAGCTCTGATAAATCTAAAGATTAGCATAATCTTTATGTTCATGAAAGCAGCAAAAATTTGGCACAGCTCATAAATACTGGAAATCAACATGGTTTTGAGTTAGTCAATAAACAGATTTAACCTCTTTATAAAATAAACATGTTTTGGGTGATGTATAAATGTATATATTTTATGTCCATTACGGCAGAGTTCCTTATTAGCAATGAAAATATAAATATTTAAAGTGTATATATCTCGAAATATTTTTTAAAAGCTACTTACTAGCAATTAGACTTTGGTAATCTTCATGTGAGTTCAGATGTTAAAAAGAGAAAATCATATAATACTCTAATAAACACTTGGGGTACTTGGCTGGTTCAGTCAGTGGAGCATGCAAGTTACTGGTTTCAGGGTTGTGAGTTCAAGCCCACACTGCGTGGGGAGATTACTTAAAAATAAAATCTTTAAAAAAAAAAAAAGAAAGAAAGAAAGAAAGAAGACTTTAAGTAGCTAAAGTAGTGAAATCATTCTCTCCTAAGCAAAACTGATTCTATATTATTAAACAATGAACAAAAAAGAAAACTGACATTAATTCAATACAAGATACCGCAAGATACTGTTTGCAGGCACTTTTTGTACAGCTTTCCCTCTACCTCTACTTTTTAACGAAATCCTGTAAGTCCATGGTTCTTAACTTTTGAATCCACATCCCCACCAAGAATCTGAAAAAAGTTAGGAACTCTCACGGGGCGGGGAGGGGGGGGGGTGCAGGGGGAATACCATACAAAAGAACACATGCCCTAAATCTCAGAATAATGGTGCCTTAAGGGAGCCCAGAACTGAAGGCCAAGAACGCTTGCTCTAAAAAAGAACTCCAACTAATAAGCAGAAAAACCAGAGACTATCTTCTCTAAATCCTTCTCAGTTTTCATCAGCTATACTTCAACAAGCTACTGCCATGGATTACAGATTGATTCTTGCAAATTTATGGAGACAAAAGGTATTGCCTGTTAATTACTTCCATCTAGCTGTCACAATGAATTTTGGACCTCCCTACCACCAAGCTAAAAGGAACCCCAGGATCCAACCATTTGAAGTATTTTGCCATTGTCAAAAATGTTACCAGACTGGTTATGGCATAGAAAGTGTTTGTGAGGGGCGCCTGGGTGGCTCAGATGGTTAAGCATCTGCCTTCGGCTAGGGTCATGATCACGGGATCCTGGGATCGAGTCCCGCATCGGGCTCCCTGCTCCTTGGGAGCCTGCTTCTCCCTCTGCTTCTCTCTCTCTCTCTCCCTCTGTCTCTCATGAATAAATAAATAAAATCTTTAAAAAAAAAAAAAGAAAGTGTTTGTGATATCAAAAGAATTAAAATACACATAAATTCAGATCTATAAAAGTTAAAACTATGTTTTAAACAAAAAAAACCCGAAAATTTATTTCCAAAAGGAAATACATCAAAATTTAAGAGGAATTAAAACTGAGTACTGAAAACATTTTTTTCTACTTAAAATTTCCCCAAAAATACATTTAAAAAATTAAAGTGACCACTGAAATTATATTTAATAAAAAGACAGTTTAATAAGTTATCAATTTTCCCATCAGCTCCTAAGCTATTTTTGAAAGGACCAAGCAATATATTGAACATGTGGGTTAAAACTAAAAACAACCCATTTAAGAAATGAATAACATGAAGCACCTGGGGGCCTTAGTCAGTCTGACTAGATTTTGGCTCAGGTCAAGATCTCAGATTCGTGAGACTGAGCAGCACATTAGCTCGGTGCTTAGCCCAGTCTGCTTGAGATTCTCTCACCCTCTGCCCCTCCCTGCAGGCTCACATGCACGTGCACTCTCTCATTCAAATAAGTAAATAAATAAAATCTTAAAAAAAAAGAAATGAAAAACAGCTTACTGTGTCACACTTTTTTCCTCACTGGCACACCAATATTGTCTTCTTAATCTTCCTAAATCAATTATTGCAACAGATTATCCAAAAGGTTTCAGGATAAATTAAATTGGCTTTGATAATCATGTTATCTGTATTATACATTTGTTATTTTACCTGCTCAAAAGTTATGGAGACTTCTGAGAAAAAAAGTATTTCAGGAGGCTACACTGTTAAGTTATCACTGGTTAACCCAAACTGGAAACGAGACCTACATTTAAATACAAACATAATTATAACAACATTAAGGACAGAGAAATTGAGTCTTAATACTTTAAACAATACTCAACTATCAATATTCAAGAGTCTTTAACATATTTCATTGCTTTATAACCACATGAGAAAACATTCCTGGAGGACAGTACCTCAAAAAATTAAAAAGCTAGGAAAAAAAGCATCTTTCTATTAATTCAACAAGGCAGGTTTTCTTCACAAATAGGCCAATTAAATTTTTTAAGATCAAGGATAAGAGGGTAAGTTCATGAAAAGTAAACAACAGATATAATTTTTAATTTTGCTAAGTGTATTGTGAAAAGCAGATAATTTCTGTAATTGATATCATAAAACAACAAATAAGTAAAACAAAACCACAATAGGTAGTTTCCAGTCAAAAGAGTAATACCATCTGTTTCCCCTACTCCCCCAGGCCCTTGTCATTTAAACAATCTACAAAGTGGTAGTTTTGCTCCTAATGTTTAAGTTTGCAATATTATTGTCTAATGATATAAGCAAGATATTTGACCCTGGTGTAAAGAAATTAATGAGACATGTCAACCTTAAAATACACTATTTAAGGGGGAGAGTATACTATAAACCAGACTTGGGAAAAGGGTTATAGGACATCTACAACTCCTCCCACACTCCATTCCACCCTAACAACTTTGAAATATGAAAACTCCCTTGAAGTAGGCACAGAACTATAACCAGGATCCATGCCAGAGATTAATTCATCTCTGTCTCTTTCTTCACCTACACCCCATATATTCACAATGTGCTTTGCTGTTTACAAAACCTCTTACCTACACTACCACTTATGTCTTTACAAATAACCTGTGAGATCAGCGACGGTACTATTTTTTTTTTAACAGAAAACAGAAAGGCCAGTAATCTTGCTTGTAGTGAAACCAGACCTAGAAACGAAGACTCCTGACTTCAATTCTGAAGCTCTTTCCACTATACACAACACAACCCTTTCTGTAATATAGTAAAGCCTTCTATAAAACATCTGGCTGGATTCCAAGACAGCAGTCCCAGACTGAATTGGACTCTATATAGCAAATAGTGTAAATAGTGAGGGTTTAATGCAATTACTGGCATGGAGGCATACATCTTTTAAAAAGTGAAGAATCAGTTGGTTTAATGGTGTGTGCATAGTAGTGGAAACAAACACTATTCTAAAAAGTCAAAATGAAATATTACAGATTTGCACATTTTACAATAGCTAATAGAGGTAGTGGTAAATAACACATGGAATAGGAAAAAAAGGAGACAAAATATGGATAATTAAAAAGAACAATGTAAAAAGAAACTGCATGATATTTTTTATTTTTAGGAAATAAAATGAGGAGCTTCTGTCTTTTCTTTCTGCCAGAAGTAACTGAGACTTTAGAACATTAGGCTATAAAATAATGAGAGGTGTAGAACAGGATTTTATCTAGCCATTAAATGAATCCCTGCCAAAATTGCTGGCTCTGGAATAAAAAATCCGAAGTCGCATTTCTAGATCAGCTGCTGGTACTATACAGTTTAAGTTAACCAATTATTTTAATCCTTCAATTATGACATCTGTAAAATCAAACAACACTCAAACTATTTTCTAATGACCTTGGAAGGAAGAAACAATGTCTGCAAAAGTAATGATGAACATTTTAATTCCCATCAACTACTGCAAAAATAAATATTTCTCGAACATCTTTTATGTTCACAGTACTAGGCTAGGCTAAAAGTGCAAAGAAAGTGATGGCCTTTACAATCTAAATCAGTAAGGCACGCAGAAATGCTTAATAATGATTATGATTACATAACACAATTGAGGCATCTCATAAAGAGCTTTCACAGGAGTTGAGCTGAACACAGCAGAGAATGAAGTTGGATTTGATCAAGATAGAAAATAAAAATAGTAGTCATTAAGTTTAGCAAGGCAGAGAAGAGGCAAGTAGGTTGCAATGTCCTTTGGGTTCTCAAAGCACATCACTCATCTGTTATTGCATTTAACACACTGTAAGATGGTTTGTCATCCCCACTTAAGACTGTAAATTCCTCAAGGACAGAGACCTTGTTCAATTCATTTTCTATCCCTAATCCCTCGCACTGGGTCTGGCACACAGAAGATAATCAACACTTGTTTTTTGACCAGGCAAGGTAAGGACAAGATTCCCTATTTAAATTATTGTACTTTAACCTACACCATTTTGCGTACATCACTGACTCATTGTCTCTCAACTCCAAAACCACCATTCTAGATTCTGCTCTTTGGTGCTGGGGCTCAGACTGCACAACTGTTTTTCACTGACTCTTCTGCCACCCTCCCTGTTAGACTTTGACTGTAGAGGTAGTAAAAGGAAAACTGGAAAGCAGAAAGAGGGGTGAAAGGACTTCCTTCCAGTTCCTGGCAGCAGCAACTGCAGCCCCTCACCCCGGCAGCAACAACAGGTTTCAGCCTCTAGCATCTCTGGGTACTTTTGAGTACTTCCAGAACCTGATCAGCAGCTGAACGATGACCTCCTCAAAGGTTCAGAACCAGGCCAAAGGAATCTCTTTTCTGACTCTTAGGTCGATTACACTGTAATGCTGTCTTTTTGCTCTTACAACCATTTAACCAACTCCCTATATTAAATCTCCTCTGAAATTCTTATTCAAGTTACTGTTTTCTCTACTAGAACTAATACACTGTCAAACAACTCTCCTTTGAGAGATCATGCTGCTTCACTGAAGAGGAAAGTAAATTTGGAACTATTCCTAAAGATAAAATCTATTTTATAAAGGATAACTCAAAACCCTTTAAATTTGTCTGCTGAGGGGTGCCTGGCTGGCTCAGTTGGTGAAGCATGCAACTCTTGATCTCGGGATTATGAGTTCAAGCCCAATGATGGGTATAGAGATTACTTAAAAATAAAATCTTAAAAAAATTTGCTGAGTTGTACCATAAAAATAATTTAACTTTTGTGTTTTAAACTATCCAACTTAGAAAAAAAGAAAGGAAATGAGAAATATTTAAATAGCACAAGGTATTCCAAGTACACACAACCACCTCCTTTTACTAGAGCATGTATCCTAGAGAAAATGTGAGATGGTAAAGCTGATCTGCTGCTCTTCAAAGGTCTCAGCTCCCCACAAGCCTCTCCTCATGTAAGCATGACCAGCTGAATGTGATGTTTATATTTAAATACATTTTTGGCAGGGCACCTGGCTGACTCAGTCGGTGGAGCATGCAACTCTTGCTCTTGGGGACATGAGTTCGAGCCCCCAGACTTTACTTTAAAAAGTAATTATCTTTTAAAATAAAAAAATACTTTTTTTTTTTGCCGTTGTTCAACATGGCCCCTAAATGCAACAGAAAGCTGTTTCTTTTGTTGAACACTAATCTGTTCCAACGCTAAAGCTAAAATGAATTTACTGGCATATTGTTCTCCCTTCCTACAGGATTTTCAAGCATCATTTTTTTTCTACCACGTGTGACTTTCATTTTATGCATCATCTTTAGAACCTAACCTCTTCAGAAAATACAACTCCACTCCATATAGCATAGAAACAAAAAGAAATCCCCCTGGCAGGAGAGTCTATAATCAACACATCTGTTGAAAATAAATGTCCAAAATGCTTTGATAGTTTTCACATGGTCTGTTACTTAATAAAATATCCTCATTAGACAATTTAATCTGAGGTTAGCTACAAAAATAATTTTTCATTACTGTACTTAGCAAACTTATTTTTTATGACAAAATGGAAGATAGGGAGAGGCAGCAAACATATTGTTAATCCATTTCTAAATGAAATGGGAGAAAGCAAATTGAAGCAATAGGAATCTTTCTTGGAATTTTTAGTAGTGTACATAGCTGAGCTTCCAACATAAGTATCACTAGGCCCAGACATACCATCCACTTCAACTGCCTATAACATCTATAAGGCAAAAGTGAAAAGAATTTTAAACTTGAAAATCCACGGCCAGTTCCACTGGAGTTCCTCCTAGAAGCATAAAACTGGATAGTGGGCCACCTACTCCCCTTACCATCTACATCTATAAAGTCAGGGACTCATTACCCAGCTCCTGCTCTAGTTGTAGACATACTAACACCACCTTCTACTTAGTACCAAGAGTCCTATTACCAGTCAGTATGTCCAGGTAAAATCAACCAAACTGTATTCCTTACAGGAAACACCCAAGGTCCCATCTGACACATTAGGTGGAAACCTAGGAATGAGGGGGGATAAACAGGGTATCTTGACCTACAGAGAGGGAATGGACAGGGCAAATGTTATTGTACCTTTGCACCCCCAAATTATATGGGGATCTACTCAGTTAAATGCAAATAAACATTCAATAAGTTACTGTAATAACGAAGATTTCAGAGAAATGGAAAAAAATGAGGAAATTAACTGGTGTCTAATGACAAGGTCTTCACACCATGTGTAATAAACACTAATTAATCAAGTGTAGATCTGTATGTGGGCAGAATGTGCATAATCCCACAGTATTTTTCTTTTTAAAAAATGGCAAACTGTGATGTATTGTTAGTTTCTCCAGATTTAATGAGTTGCTACAAAATTATGAGGTGCTTTAAGTCATACTAAAAATGTGTCCATAACTTTAATAAAGTACATTTTAATGTTAATTCACTTCTCTTGCTGGAAGGAATTATACTTCTTTGCTAATGTACAGAAATGAAACTGTCACTAAAACATCTGGTTATATATTATTCATTAGACATAAATCACCTTTACTCCAAAGACCACATAATAAAAACACAAATCATGAATAAATCAGAGAAAGACCTGACACTACACACTTAAGGTCAATAATACAAAAATGAAATTCCTAAGATATTTGCTGACCTGCTCTATACAGTATTTCTATCCACATAAACCTAGGAACTAGCTGTCTCAGTGCTCAATATAGGCAGAGAAAAACTCAAAATTCTCAGAACGTCTCAGTACTTTGAATGTCTGCATTGTCTACATATTAGTGGCTCTAATTTGAAATTTTTCTGTGTAGCACATTTGAGGACCACCAGCGTATTTTTAAAATACTCAGACTAGCCTACTCAGGCAGTTTCCTTCATAAATTCTCCATTTCACTCACACCTACTATAATTAACCTCAAAGGTGGATTCCACAAGGGTATCTGAAGGAAATAACTCAAATCCTCCGAAAAAGTAAGGGGCCATATTTGCTGTGCTATCTCTGGAAAATGGAGTCTTATATAACTACCCATTATTTTACTTTAAACACGTTAAACGTACAATCAAGATTTTAAAAGATACCTGTTGATTGTGACAAGTAGAAATTTCAGTGGAAAAAAGGAATCACCAAAAGTCTTATTATTGCCATTTAAATTCTTTGTAAATCAAAGGGTCAAATGTTCATTATAGAAGCCTGATCTGACACCAATCTAAGTTATTAAAAATTCAACAACTATACCCCAATGCAAGTAGGAAAAAGTAGATTATCTACCAATTACACTAAGTATTCCAGCTTATCGTCTTGGAACTCACCAAAAGTAGATTATGTAACCCAAATCACTCAGACATGAGTTTTAAACATAATTCTCATCAAAGCCACGTCTCAATTTTTTTTAATTTTTAAAAGTAAAGCGTATTACCAAAACACTGAATGCAAGCCTATTCTTTTCACAGCAAACAAATTTCTTCACACACCTCAAGGAAACCTAACATTTCCAAACCACTTTACCCCTTAAAGGCACACAATCTCTCAAACTTTCTGACAGCCATGCAGTATATACCCAAAAAGGCTTGAAGACGGTAAGACCATAACGGTCTTAGCGGGCAGATGATCGGAACGAACCTCGAAGTTTCAAAGACCAATTTTTACTAACAGTATCTCTGGGAGCAAGGAGACTACTTTTACAGGAGGGAAAGTATCTTGACAGCCTGGGCTAGGGCTCCCTGGCGACACCCAGTACCAAAGATCTCAGCGTCAACGACTGGGTTCAAAACGCGAAGCTTCCATCAGAAACAAACCAAGACAACCCCTCCCCCCACGACTCCTTCGGGGCAACCTCGCGGTTTTAGAAAGCAACAGATACTCGCCGGCAGGCAGGCGGCACTCCAGGAATGTTTTAACCAGCAGTGGTCTCCCCGCAGCCCACCTGGAACCCCGACGCCGAGTAGCGCCTTGCGAACCCAGACTCCAGCACCGCGGGGGGGAAAAGGGGCATTCTGCACAAAGCGCCCCTACCCCACCCCCACGGTGCAGACACATACCCCTGGGCAGCGAGGGGGAAGCCCGGAGGAAAAACCCCACACTCCACGCCGCTGGCCTCGGAGAGGGGCCGCCGAGAGGCTGGAGCCCCCGCCCCGGGGTTCCCAACGAAGGATGGAATTCAAACCCTGACCTTCTCCTACTGGGTCCTCCGCAAGCCGGACCCACCACCTCCGCCGAGACCCTCGAAGAAATGGGAACAATGAGAAGCTGCCTCCCCCGCCATCCCCGCCCCGAGAGCGGCCGGGGGCGGCGGCGCCATCTCCCCTCACACCCCCCGCGGGCAACACACCCCCCCCCCCAGCCCCCAGGCCGCCGTCAGCCGCCCGCAGCCCCGCCGAGCCGACGCACGTCCCGGCCCGCAGTTCCCGCGCCCTTCGCCTCCCCGCCCGCCCCACTCACCAGCTCCTGCCCCAGCCCGGGATTCCACTGGCCGCGGCCAGACCGAGACTCAGGTACAAGCCGCCGCGGCCGCCGGCGCCGCCGCACAATATGGCGAGTCTCGGCTTCCGCAATGGAGCTCGGGAAATACAACAGGGGCCGCTCAATATTCATGAGAGACTGAAGGGAAGCCGGCTCGGCCGGCGCTCCGGGGAGGGCGGGAAGGAGCGAGCGAGCGAGGGGGCGGAGGCGCAGGACGGGGACGTGCACGGCGCGGGGAGGCCCGCGGCGCGAGGGGAGGGGGCGCCGCCGCGTGCTGGCCTGGAGGGCGCGAGCCGCCCCTCCCCGGGCCGGCCGGCCCCGCCCCCCGGCGCCCTCCGCGGGGTCGATGCAGCCCCCGGGCAACGCCCGGATGTCGACGGCGCCGCCTCGTTCTCGTCGTTCAGGCTGCTTGTGCTCTTCTGCCCCTGCCTCGGCCCACCCATTACGCCTCCTTGGTTGGGGTTTGGCCTCAAGAGTTCTGCTCTCTGTGACTGCCTCCAGTTCTTACACCCATCTCACCTGGTAGACATCGTCATTAGGCATTCAGCTCTAGAACTTCACCTGAAATTCGGCCCTCTGCCTCCCCATTCAACAAACACTTACCATCCTGGCAGAGTGAACCTACAAGATCTAATTATTCCAGGGAAAATGACCTTCTATTCTAGAAGTATATTGTTGGACGTCGGTAAGTATTCCGATTGTTTTCATCAGCTCTTTTATACCTTGCCGTTTTATTCCTACTTTCTTGGCCCCTTCCAGTATTATCTTCTGAACTTGAGAATATAAGAATAGATTAAATAGATGTAATTATTACCTAAAACACAACCAATTAGTCTACCAAAAAAATATGTAAAATGCGTATAAATTAAGCGATAAACTGAAGAAGTAACAAGCGAAAGAGTTCCCTGACCTCAAGGTATACTATTGGTGAGATGTCCTTTTTCTCTTGAAAAGATAACCAACAAAATCAGACAGTAAATATGAAGGCATTTGTGACATAAAGAAATGGACGGCCCTATAAAACTAGGTTTATAGCCTCCAGGTTGTCTCTAACCATTTGAGTTAAGTAAATTGCATAACCTCTCTGGACTTACTTTTCCTCATTTGCAAAATGAGAGGATTGTGTTGGATGATTCTTGGTCTTTTCCAGCTTTTGAACTTTCTAAAACTCTCCAAGCAATGCCAAATAAATGGTATGAATTTACATAGCATTTTGGAAAAGAAAAGGATTGATTCCAGCTGGTGTGTTGAAGGAAGATTTCCTAAGGAGCTAGGATTTGGGTAGTACTGTGGCAGATAGTTTTTGGATGGGTAGAAAGAGGACAGGTGTTAAAATATTAAAGACAACACATTATGTATCCTACCTAACAATCCATTAAAGTAAACGAGCAAAGCATTATTCTTTTTCAGTGACTTGAAAACTTTCACCTACTATCTATAGCTTTAAATAAAAAAATGACAATTCTTGGGAGCCTGGCTGGCTCAGTGGGTAGAGCATGCAACTCTTGAACTGGGGGTGGTAAGTTCCAGCCCCATGTTGGGCTTGGCGCCTCCTACTTAAAGAAAGAGAGGAAGGAAGGAAGGAAGGAAAAGAAATGACAATTCTCAGACTCCACAAGCCCTTCAAGGTTAAGCTCTTTCTCCAGTATGAAAAAAAAAGTCAAAATACAGATGGTCCCCAATTTACAATTCCATGTATGACTTTTCATCTTAACAGTGGTTGAAAGTGATACTATTCAGTAGAAACCGTACTTCAAATTTTGAATTTTGATCTTTTCCTGGGCTAGCTATATGTGGTAGGATACTCTTGTGATGCTGGGCAGCAGCAGTGAGCCACAACTTCCAGTCAGCCATTGGATCAGGAGGGTAAACAACTGATAAGAAACCTACATACACTTTGTACCTACCTATATACAACCATTCTATTTTTCACTTTCAGTACAATATTCAATTATATGAGCTAGTCAACACTTTATTATAAAATAGGCTTTGTGTGAGATGGTTTTGCCCAACTGTAGCTAATTTAAGTGTTCTGAGCACATTTAAGATAGGCTATGGTGTTCAGTAAGTTAGGTATATTAAATGGATTTTGACTTACATATTTTCAGCCTCCACCAGCTTATCAAGACGTAGCCTTTTCGTGTGTCCAGGAAGAACTATAATCAAGGCATGCTTCTTATAAAGGTCCACTTTCTAAAGATAGTGCAGGTGCAGAACCATCCCTTCTTTATTCATGACGACTACATGTGTAGTTCAGTTAAGGGTGTTGATAATTCAGAACCTTTTGCTCCAGTTATGCCTGTGAAGATAATGTGTGGTTAGATTAAGAAATTCAATTGATGTTGCAAAAAGTGATCATTTGTAGAAAGCACAGGAACTTTATGGTTAAAAGTTAAATATAGTGCTTAAAAAGATTCACAGGAGAATTAGTGGGAAAATGGAAAACTTATGGGTTATCTGGATTAAATGTGATTAAAAAGCTAGACCTTAGGCTAGCATCCTTAATATGAAAGACACTACTGTCAAATTAATGGAAGTCATATTATCTATTATATCTCTTACTCAAAAACTTGGCATTGAGGGTGCTATGGGCCTCCCCTGTCTATATTAATCAGGAAAGATTTTGTTATGGTATAGTAATAAAATTTCCAAAATCTCCATGCCTTAACACAACAGAAATTTATTGCTTATTCATGCTTTGTGCTTCATATGGATCAGACTCCCTCCGTTCCGGTCACTCCAGGAACCAGATTGATAGAGGGTCCACCATTTTGTAGCTATCTCACCTAGATCACAGCTACTGAGTTTCTGTGGCAGAGGAAGAGACTAAAGAATCCCCATGAACTTTTCATAGCCTTAGATTGGGAAAAAAAACAATTACTGATCGAATTTCATTGGCCAAAACTAGTTACTTAGCCTCCCCCATCTGCAAGGAGACTGAGTCCTTGTACCAAGTCAAGAGAAGTAGGGATATTGATGAACAATACTAATGTTACCCACCCTGACCCCACCAGTGAGCTCCTATATATTATGAAAAAACTCCCAAGAAGTTTTATTCCATAACACTGGATGTTATGCTTTCAAAAGTAAATTCTCTGTACTTGTTAAGAGTTGACTATCATGTAAATAGAATGGACCTTCCATTTTCTTCCCCTTTGTTTTAGTTGTATATTAAATCAATGTCAGTCTGTCTAGTGATTTGACATAGCGAACCTACATTCCTTTTGCTAATTTTTTGACCTGACCTAAGGGATATTACCCTTAAAAACATTTTCTACTAATACTCTCCTCCCATGTTACATGTACTAATTGGAAGTCATAATCATATTTTGAGTAAGAAAATGTTAAATTAACACTACATAATACAAGTATCATAGTATAGGTAGATGACTCCATGAACTCTAGGTTAAAAAGATTCTTTTTGGGGCAGCTGGCTGGCTCAGTTGGAGGATTGTGTGACTCTTAATCTTGGGGGTGTCAGTTTGAGCCCCATGTTGGGGGTAGAGTTTACCTAAAAAGAAAAAAATATATATTATTTTTCCCTCAAAACTTAAGAAGTAGTACCCTATTAATCACATGGTGAACTGAGTACAAAAATCATTTCTGATCACAAAATTCACGGCTTTACTAGCTTTCTGCTATGGTAATGCTACAAAATTAGATTAGTTCAGCTCAACCAAGTTTTACTGAGTATCCACTATGTGCCAACACTTTGCCAAGTTCTTGGAATAAAGCTATTAATGTGAGTAGGACATAAGTTCCTTGAGAGCAGAAATCATGTCCACCAGTGTATACCTAGAGATTAGTGTGATGCTTGGCACATATACTAGATGCTCAATAAATAGGTGTTAAGAGAATGAAAGACAGACTCTTTGATCCCAGTGTGTATATGAAATAGAGCAATACATATGAGCTTGGTTTGCCTCACTTTTATCACTTATGAGCAGAAATTTCTATTGAGATTGCCGTTAGTCCTTGCAGAGTCTTTCTCTAGGCAGTGTGTTTGAAATGGGAATTTATACCTGCCTGTTCTATATATACCACATGGATTTCTATTTGGCTGTGTTCCAAATATCTAACTGATACCTGCTCTTCCAAAATGAAGATTGCAGGCCACCAATAGCCTGTTAAAAATAAACTATGTACGTGTCACAGTTTCTATAGCACATTTATGTTAATTATTTCAGGGAATCTTCAGATCAGCCCTCCAACGTATTATTCCTACTTTATAGACAAGAAAAAATGTGACTTCTGTGGTTACAAACATTGAGCTCATAAGTGGCAGAGCTGAGGCTCAAACCTAGGTCATCTGAATTCAAGCCCGGGGATACTTCCCTTTATGCCGCAGGTGCCTTCCCACTCGATGCTGCACACACAACTCCAGCATTTTCCTTCTTTCTAATGGGTAAGCAGCGGTAAAAGACAAACATTTCCAGAGCTTCCTCTCAACACTAGTATTATTCCAATCCTCAGTGCTATTTTTAAGAAGCTAGAGATGATGTTAAATGTAACTGTATAAACCTGACCCATTGACAGAAAACCAGCAGGTCTTGTTTTTTTTCCTTAGAAAATTTGCTTTAAGAAAACAAAACAAAATTAAAAGTTAGATCAGAAGACAGGAATAGCTTGGGATTTAATCACCATCTATATATATACTGTTGTCAAAATATATCTTCTACCAAAATCTTTATTTGCCATTGTTTAGATGTGTTGTGCTTTCTTTGAAAGGGTCAACTTAAGTAGGGACGTTATAGAAAGGCCTAAAGAGACCTATAATTTAAGGTGGCTTCAGGAAACCAGCAACTCAAGATTTACAACCTCTTCAGCTGAAAAAATATAGCTCTAGCCACAGGCTTTAGTGAAGTTTTATTTGTATTTCAGTGTAGTGCATTTCTTTTTGTGACATTTCCCTTGGTGTTTTAGTTCGTTCCTTTTTATATTCCCAAGACAAATAAAATAATTGGTGCTACTCTTCACTACTCAACTCGAAGGAGTTAAACAGATTAAATGAGATGGGCTGGTTAGACTTTTGGGGAGAACTAAACAATATTGCTACTTCCCTCCTATGGAGACTTGGAATGGTATTTTATGTGTCCCAGATGTGGCCACATTCTGCCTAACATCTGTTAGTGCATTTTATTAAAATAATGAACTAGCATATGTTTGAAAAGTCAAAAGAATGAATAAAAGTTTTCATTCTGATGCAACACAAATAGCCAACTGTTTCTTTGTAGTTAATAATGGAGCATATAAATGGGAAATACTATTGTGATATCCACTTCAAATATAAGTTAAAGTATGATTTAATAATTATTGGCTTAAGCTTTCTTTTTTTTTTAAAGATTTTATTTATTTGTCAGAGAGAGAGAGCACAAGCAGGGGGAGAGGCAGAGGGAGAGGGAGAAGTAGGCTCCCCACTGAGCAAGGAGCCCGATGCAGGGCTCCATCCCAGGACCCTGGGATCATGACCTGAGCCGAAGGCAGTCGCTTAACCAACTGAGCCACCCAGGCGTCCCTGGCTTAAGCTTTCTAATATGAAAAATGTTTATTCCATTCAAATAAACTTTGGAAGTTTTTTTCCTTTCAAAATGTTTATTGCAAGGGAAGAGTTTTGTGCCTTGGCATTGATATAGGAACACCAAGAATCATCTTGGAAGCTAACAAGGAATAGATAATTAAGATCAAAACTCAGAACTAAAATGGAAATTTCTCTGGAAAAGAAGGCAAGAAGATCCTTGTAGGGAAGTACTGTTGAAGAGTGCAAAATACTTAAATCAAATGACAGCTTACTCAAACTGCCTTTGTGGACATTTTAATTTTTCTCACTTAAAACAAGCGTGGTGCTAGAATGGTTTTTGTGGGGTGAGTGGAGGGTAAAGACATCTCTTATCTAACACATTTCTTGGAAATGTTTTTAGTAAAGAATTTAAAAGAACTGTCAACTCCCACCCATACAGAGAAAGTTTTGTTTTATTTTAGACTACATCAAGATCTGGAAACCCCTGCAGTAGCCATCCATCTGCTGAGTTATTTGCATTTTACACTCTACAGAAGTAAGCCATTAAAATATATACATCGAATAAGACACTAAAGTAGGTTATAATTCAGGTAAATCCAAAAACCATTCTGGTCAACCTAGAATAATGAGGTTTTATGTGTTACATCCAGGAAGAGATAGTTTCTAAGGATTTTAGTAAGTACAAAAGTTTCATCATTTTTTAAATAAACAAATTTCACAGACCATGCTTATAAGATCAGAATCCCCTTAAGGATTATGAAGTCTGTCACAAATGAAGTATGGGATAAAGGTGGCTGCAAAAGAACCTTCTTGTCATAGTAGCCTGTTAAGAATATATGGGCGACCTATCTCACCCCGTTGTGTCCCTCTCCAGCACTCACTCCTCTGATCTAATTAGTTCTTGTTCTAAGGCAGTACGGATTCTCTTAGTGTATTTTCAATTCCTTGACTTGACATTTACACATCCTTAGCCTCCCTCTTCACTCTTGGACTTTATTACATTAGCTGTCCTGGTTTGACCCTTCCCTAAAATTTAAAAAGACGACTGTGGGCCTGACCTCAGCACAGCTGTGCCTTCTTCCACATGATCCAGTTCTTAGCTATCTGCCAACCTATTCATTTCCTGACTTGCTCTTTAATTAGGCTTGTCCATATTCTTATCCCAGCCTTTAGCTTAAGGCTTGACACATTAGTGAACTGCATTACAAGAAGATGTCAAATGTAACCTGGAGATACCATGCCATTCATGGTACAGGAAAAGAGCCATCTTTATCAACAAATGCAGAAAATACAGAGCCCTTTAGTGGAAAAGAACAAAGAAAGGAGGTTGCTATCTGTAGTATAGAATACTCCAGGAACAATCTTCGATCAGGAGAACCCATGTTAGGAACATCATGTGACATTGTTGCAGCCACCCCCCGACCCCCACCAAAAGAATAATGACCAACAGGAAAGTTTGTTATTGGTGGACTTTCAATTTGGATGTTGATTTTGAAGAGTCCTGTCAAAACATACTAACTTTCATACCAAGAGTATAAGTTTAATCCTAATATTCCAAGTGGAACTTGAAAGTTGACTAGTTCTCGGGGCGCCTGGGTGGCTCAGTCGTTAAGCGTCTGCCTTCGGCTCAGGTCATGATCTCAGGGTCCTGGGATCAAGCCCCGCATCGGGCTCCCTGCTCGGCAGGAAGCCTGCTTCTCCCTCTTGCACTCCCCCTGCTTGTGTTCCCTCTCTCGCTGTGTATCTCTCTCTGTCAAATAAATAAAATCTTAAAAAATAAAAAAATAAAAATAAATGCTGCAGTGAACATGGAGGTACATATATCTTTAAAAAAAAAAAAGAAAGTTGACTAGTTCTCAAGCCAGATTTAGCATCTTTCTCCCCCACTCACTTGCCTAGATTATCTGTATGCAAATATGTCCCCCTAACCCACCTACGAGAGTGAAAGTAGCATGAGGGCACAATGTCATTATTCATCTTTCAATGCCAGTCATTATTCATCTTTAAATGGGCCCCCCCAAAAAATGGCCCCAATACTTGACACATTGTAATATATAGGCATACCTATGCTTTGCTCCTAAGATACATCTAGTATGCCTTTAGGTAATGAAAATAACTAGTTTTTAAAAAGCAGTCACTAAAAATACCTGCTTTGTATATTTTACAAAGAATGTTTAGTTTAATCATTACCACAATACTTAGAAAATGAAAATTTGAATAGGCATAATTTTCTACCTATCATGTTCACACAATTATAATACTAACTGTTGGTCTATGTTTATGAACATAGATATTGCATACATTAATGATGTGCATGAAAATGACACAACCTCCTAAGAGGGCAATTTGGTAGTTCTCAAAATTTTGAATGTGTATGTCCTTCAGCCTAAGAAATCCAGTTTTAGGAATGTATCTTACAAAAGTACTTGCACAAGTGTGCAAAGAAATATATACATGGATGTTAATTTTTACATTGCTTGTGTTTGTAAAAACCTGAATATAATTTTATTTTTGGTTAAGTAAATTTTAGTATTCTGTACAGTACTGTATACCATATAACTGTTAAAAAAGGATAAGATAAAGCTACTGCTCAACATCACTCATCATCAGGGAAATAAAAATCAAAAGGACGATGAGATACCACCTTACACCTGTCAGAATGGCTAAAATTACTACACAGGAAACAATAGATGTTGACAAGATTGCAGAGGGAGGCGAACCCTCTTACACTGTTGGTGGGAATGTAAGCTGGTGCAGGCATTCTGGAAAACAGTATGGAGAGTCCTCAAAAAGTTAAAAATAGAACTACCCTATGAGTCAACATTTGCACTACTACCTATTTACCCAAAAGATACAAAAATACAGATTCAAAGGGACACATGCACCCTCATGTTTATAGCAGCATGATCAACAATAGCCAAACTATGGAAAGATCCCAAATGTCCATCGACTGATGAATGGATAAAGAAGATGTGTGTGTGTGTACACACACACACACACACACACACACACACACACACACAATGGAATAGTATGCAGCCATCAAAAAATGAAATCTTGCCATGTGCAACAATGTGGATAGAACTAGAGGGTATTATGCTAAGCAAAATAAGTCAATCAGAGAAAAACAATTATCATATGATCTCGCTGATATGTGGAATTTGAGAAACAAGGCAGAGGATCATAGGGGAAGGGAAAGAAGAATGAAACAAGATGAAACCAGAGAGGGAGAGAAACTATGAGACTCAGTTTCAGGAAACAAACAGGGTTACTGGAGTGGGGGGTGGTGAGAGAGATGGGGTGGCTGGGTGATGGACACTGGGGAGGGTATGTGCTATGGTGAGTGCTGTGAATTGTGTAAGACTAATGAATCACAGACCTGTACCCCTGAAACAAATAATACATTTTGTTAATTTAAAAAAAGATGTGGTACACACACACACACACACACACACACACACACACACACACACACACACACACACACACACACACATACACACACACCACGATGGAATATTACTCAGCCATCAAAAAGAATGAAATTTTGCCATTTGCAGGGCGCCTGGGTGGCTCAGTCAATTGGGCATCTGCCTTCGGCTCGGGTCGTGGTCCCAGGGTCCTGGGATCAAGCCCCACGTCGAGCTCCCTTCTCGGCGGGTAGCCTGCTTCTCCCTCTCCCTCTGCCTCTCCCCCTGCTTGTGTTCCCTCTCTCTCTCTCTCTCTCTCTCTCTCTCTGTCAAATAAATAAATAAATAAATACATTTTTTAAAAAAACTTGCCATTTGCAATGACATGAATGGAGCTAGAGTGTATTATGCTAAGTGAAATAAGTCAGAGAAGGACAAATACCATATGATTTCACTCACGTGGAATTTAAGAAATAAAACAGATGAACATAGGGGAAGGGAAAATAAAGGGGGAGGGAAGCAAACCATAAGTGACTCTTAAAAGACAGAGAACAAACTGAGGGTTGATGGAGGGAGGTGGGCGGGGGATGAGCTAAATGAGTGATGGGTATTAAGGAGGGCACTTGTGATGAGCACTGGGTGTTATATGTAAGTGATGAATCACTAAATTCTACACCTGAAACCAATTTTACCATACATGATAAATAACTAGAATTTAAATAAAAACTTGGAGAAAAAAGCTACAAGTACTGACATAGAAAAAATATGTTATCAAGTGAACAGTCAAGTTTCTCAGCAATATATGTAATATGTACCATATATTCTATTTTCATAATACAAACATTCAAAAGAATATACACCAAACTATTAAGAGAAATTATATTTAAGGAAAGGAGAACTTTTGAGGACTTTCAGTTTCTAAATTATTTTTTAATTTTTTTTTAAAGATTTTTTATTTATTTGTTAGAGAGAGAGAGCGTGGGCGAGAGAGTGAGCAAGGGTACAAGCAGGGGGAGCTGCAGGCAGAGGGAGAAGCAGGATCCTTGCTGAGCAAGGAGCCTGATGCAGGACTCCATCCCAGGGCAGTGGGATCATGACCTGAGCCGAAGGCAGACGCTTAACCAACTGAGCCACCCAGGCGTCCCTATTTTTTAATTTCTGTATCATCTGCATGTTTCACACTGGAATAAAACATTGAGTTTTATCATAAAAGCAGTAAAGATACAATTACATGTAAAAAGTAAACATAAAAATGAGTGAAATTTCTGCACATATCTACCTATTATTAACTGAAGGATGGAGATAAAGAAAAAAGCTGTTCTAGATCAGGCATCATCAGCCAAAGCAAATAGAAAAACTAGAACTTGGAAATTCTTTGTTTCTAGAGATCTAGTTTTGTAGTGGCCTTGAAAATCAGGGAATTGATGTCTTATTACTAGACCTCAATTTCCATTCTCCTAAACATTCCTGACCCTACTTAGTAAGAATTTAGGCTAAACAGGGACCAACCAATGATTACAGAACCCTCAAATAGCAACCCTTTAAAAGAGTTCTAGGACCTATATAATTATCTTGGGATTCTATTCTTTTCCTGCTCATTTATATCCCACAGTCTCTAGGGGAAATATCAGATGTTGTTTGCTAATTAAACTCCTAGTACTCCCTCCAGAAAGTCCTGCTGGTTTAGCTTGTGATTGCTGGAAACAAGTACAAATTGTAGGTTGAGAATCAAATATTTGAATGTTCCATCTTATATACATCTATTCCAGGGAATTCTAATTTTCTAGACTCTTTGAGATTACCATATGGTAAAAAGCTTGGGCAATATACTAGGCTGGGTTCAAGAGACTTGACCTCTCTTCAGATTGGATCAGATGACCCAAGTAAGGTCTGCAGTTGGGATAGAATGGTGGGGGGGACCGGGGACAGGGGTTTGCAGAGATAGACTCAGGGACTGGCTGAAAAAGACAGGTTGTTTGTCCAAAGTGGTCAAATGCCCAGACCTGGAGCAAGAATAAAATACACAGGCAAGAAGGAAGTCCAAGAAAGCGGGGCACAGGATAAGTTTAAGGGGGTATAACACACCTACCTGAAAGCTAAATCAGGGGGTCTAAAGCCAAGTCATCAAGAGTAGCTATCTTTCCTCCTCCTCCAGGAGAGGATGACAAGTGAGGTGAGGAATAAGGGCAAGGTGCAACGTGGCTGGTGTTAGCTGAGGCTGGCAAAAGGACACCCCTGACCTTGATTCTAGATCCTAAAGATTCAGGTGAGCCTCGTCTGAAGACACATGCAGAACAGGGTACTGATTGAGGGTTGTGAGAAGCAGAAGGTTAGGAAAACTAGAGATGGATCCAATAGCATACCAAATTTGCAAAAATCCCCCAACGTAGATGGGAGCAAGAGCCAGGGTCAATGAGAGCTGAACATGTGATAATTGGCTTTCTCTTGGTGCTAATTTCTTTGACCCTCTGACCCTCTCTAGATCAGTCTCTGTTGTGACTTCACATCATGTCCCCAAGCTCCGAATTTTGGAATGTCCCAGGTTTAGTCTTAGGACTTTCTTCCTTCTTAATTTACATCCTCTCTCTGGGTGATCCTATTCAGTAATGTGGCTATAGTGCTACCCATATGTTAACTACTCTCAATTTTCTCAAAACTTACGGATTTCTATAAGTTTCTGGAAAGTTAAGGACCTCTCCAAACTATCCAACTCCCTTTTCAGCCCCTCTACTTGGATGTCTAATAGGTATCTCAAATATAAAATGTCTAAACTAGATCTCCTCTTCGAAATGTAAACAAAGAACAATATATGATTTTTAACTGTCCTTTTATTTGTAGCTATAATATCTATATTGCTTTATAGACCCAAGGGAGTTAAAAGAAGTTGCTCCTTATGATTACTTAAACCACATAAATAACTCAAAATGTGAAATTAATGTTTTAAGTGTATTTGCATACATGTTCATTTATACATTCCCTTAGCAAGAGTCTACAGCTCTTAGCCACACTCAGTAATTCAAAGAGATGTAAGACACAGACCCTATCCTCAAAGAACCTAGCATCTAGTAGGGGACACAGACACATACCAAATGTGATGAGGTAAATAAGAGAAAGGCAGTAGGAATAGTTCTTCCTGAGGCCCATTTTGAATTACACACTATGGAACAGCACTTCTCAGAGGACTCCAGTCTTGGCAACATTAGCTTTATCCTGAAAACGATAAGAGTTGTAGGTAAATTCACAACTGTGCTAATAGCCAACAATCTCATAAACTCTGTATGTGTCAGGTACTGTGCTAAGTATTTTAAGAAGCATCATCTCATTTAATCTTTATGCCAACTTTATGAAGAGGTTACATAATTATTACCATTTTATGGATTAGAAAATAGAGGTTTAATGCATTTTAGTACTTGCCTAAGTCACCTGAAGTAATAGGGCAGGCAAATCCATATCCTTAACCACTATTTAAACTACCTTCTCACAATTGGTGACCCTGCTTTAACTAGTAATAATGGCGCTAGGTTTTTTTAAATATTTGTACTACAATAAAAAATAAATATACAAATAATCCAAATAGTGAATATCCATATATGTTAGTAATAATAATCCCCAATTATTAAGGATAATTGGATAAAAAGGACTATAGCATAAGAAGTCATGAAATGTTGGGTTCAGTTTTTCAAAGCTCATAAAGATACAGGATTAATCATTTCAAGTTTCCTGCTGATTCCCTTTGGAGATAAGTTACTAGTCCTAAAGTACATTCTGTGTTCTGGGCCTTCTGTTATTACTATAACATAGATAAGCTAAGATGGAAAAATCATCAGACTTGCAAAAGCTAAGAGAATAGAAGCCAAAGCCTATAGAAATATAGTCTTCTAAATTTATTATCTGTTATGCATTGATTTATCACATATGGTGGGAATTTAAACCAGATGTATGCTTACTGGAAGAGGCTATCCCAACACAGACAGGAGAGAGGAATGTGACCTCAGCTTGAAAGTAGAGAATCAGAACTTGGTGGTGGTTCAGAAGTTTCCTTTTATGCTAGTTATATAACAATAAAAGTTCTTCAGTCATCTTTTCAAATTAACTGAGACATCATTTCTTAATCTGGAAGTTGAAACTTCTGGCTTTCGAAATGCAATTATTTTCATATTGAAAAGGTGTAGATTTTGAGTCACTCTTGCTTAATCTAAAGCAAAACATTTTTGGAAAATACAGCTCTTATATGTAAATATTAAAATTTACACATTCCTGTTTGCTTCATTCTCATCTGGAATTTAGATATCAAATTTTAATAGCTAGAATTCAGTAACACATCTTTGTCTGCCATCTGCTTTTTTTAACTGAGGCGTTAAAAAATCTATTCTTTCAAGTCACATTTAAGGGTGTACATATAAGGGGAAAAAAAAAAGAGCCTAACATGAGTAATCTACCTATAGTTATGTAATCTTTTCATTTTTTAAAACTTAAAAAATCACTATTGAAGAAAACATTTCTCATAGTAAATGCTTTAGTTTGAGAACAGTCTGAACAATAACAACAACAAAAAAACACAATATGGAACAACTTGCAGTCATTTCTCTACTTTTTGAGGGGAAATTATCTTGAAAATCATTAATTGAGCAAAGATGTATTTCTCAAAAGCACTTGTGATTTAGTTTTCAGTTTATTTTTACAATATATTTATGTGACAAGACACTTAAAAAATAATTAGCTAATTTTAGGCAGTTTCTATCACAGGAGGACAGCCCAAGACAACTGATTATACTATGGAGACATGTATATTGACTGCCAAAGAGAGTTAATTTGCTCAAAGCTAGGGTGATCATTGACAGTCTCAAAAAACACAGAAAAAAGGTCCCTTTCTATAAGGAGTTATCAGTAGAAAACTAAACACCTGCCTAAAAGAAACTACCTGGATATCTCATTGTATGTCTATAAACTGCCAAAACAATTGGCTCATTTGTTTAACTTCCCTCAAACAAGTATTGAGCAGTCATTGTGTTCTGGACACTTCTAGGCAACAGGGGAGAAAACAAAAAACATGTAAATGATATGTCTTGCTTACCCAGCTTAAGGTAATTACATGATAACATTTCTTTCTTATGGAGATAAGATTTACATTCAGTGAAATGCATAGATATTAAGTGTACAATTGGATGAGTTTTAACAAAAGTATATATTCATGTAACTACCACCCCAATGGAGACATAAGACACTTCCATCTCCCCTAGAAAGTTCTTTCATGTCTTCCTTCAGTCAGTCTCCCTTCCCAGATAGGCAGTTGTGTTCTGATCTCTATTATTATGCTCTTGAAGTCACATAAATGGAATTATATGGTATGTATTATTTTGTGTCTGATTCTTTTACTCTGTACAGTGTTTTAGAGATTCATTTGTATTGTTGTATTAGTATTTTATGACAAATATTCTTTTATATACATACATGACATTTTTTAAAAATCCATAATCCTGCTGATGGATATTTGTATTTGCTTCCAGGTCTTGGCTACTAAAAATAAAGCTGCTGTTAACACTCTTGGTCAAGTTTTTGTGAATGTAGATTTTCATTTTCTTGGATAAATACCTAGGAGTAGAACTGCTGGGTCATTAAGTGGATATATAATTTTATAAGAAGCTCCCAAACAGTTGTCCAAAGAGATTATATCATTTTATACTCCATCAACAGTGTATGAGAGTTCCACTTGTATAACATGCTCACTAACAATTGATGTTGTCTTTTTGTTTTAGCCATTTTAGTGGGTGTGATGTGGAATTTCAATATGGTTTTAATTCATATTTCCCTGATGACTAGTGATGTTGAGTATTTTTCATGTGCTTATTGGCCACTTTTTGTGAAATGACTGATTTTCGCCTATTTAAAATTTTTTTATCCTTTTATTTTTTATTTGTAGGAGTCTTTCGTATATTATTATATAAGTTCTTTACCAAATATATGTATTAAGAATATTTTCTCAGTTTATGGCTTACAGTTTTTAATAGATTTTTTTTTTTAAGATTTTATTTATTTGAGAGAGAGAGCACGAGCCAGGGGGAGGCAGAGGGAGAGGGAGAAGCAGGCTCCCCACCAAGCCAGGACCCTGACGTGGGGCTCAATCCATGACCTGAGCCAAAGACAGATGCTTAACCATCTGAGCCACCCAGGCGCCCCTAGATTTAATTTTTTTAGAGATGTTTTAGGTAAACAGCAAAATTGAGCAGGTAGTATAAAGAATTCCCATCTACCTCCTGCCCCTACCTATGCATGGCCTCTCCCACTGTCAACACCCTGCACCAGAGTGATACATTTGCTACAATCAACTGACACATCATTATCACCCAAAGTCCATAGTTTAAATTAGGGTACATGCTTGGTGTTATACTATGAGTTTGGACAAGTATATAACATAATGATATGTATCCACCATTGTAGTATCATATCATATAGAGTTCTTTCAATCCCCTAAATTCCTCTTTGTTCTGCCTATTCATCTCTTCATACATCCATCCTCTGACAACCATTGATTTTTCTACAGTCCTGTAGTTTTGCCTTTTCCAGATGTCATATAGCTGGAATCGTATGTAGCCTTTTCAGACTAGCTTCTTCCACTTAATAATATGTACTTAATTTAAAAAATAACAATAATATGCACTTAATGTTCCTCCATGTCTGTTCATAGCTTGATAGTTCATTTCTTCTTAGTGCTGAATAATATTCCATTGTCTGGACATAACATGGTTTATTTATCCATTAACCTACTGAAGGACGTCTTGGTTGTTTCCAGATTTTGGCAATTGTGAATAAAATGCTTTAAACAACTGTGGGCATGTTTTTATGTGGACATAACTTTTCAACTCATTTGGATAAATACCAAAGAATGCAATTCCCAGACCATGTGGTCAGAGAATGTTAAGTTTTGTAAGAAACTGCCAAATTGTCTTCCAAAGTGTCTGTACCATTTTGCATACCCATTAGCAATAAATGAGAGATCCTATTGTTTCATATCCTTGCCAGGCTTTGGTGGTGTTAGCATTTTGGATTTTGGCCATTCCAATAGGTGTGTAGTGGTATCTTGTTGTCATTTTAATTTGCAATTGTATAATGACGTGGTATTGATCAACTCTTCTTATACTTATTTGCTGTCTGTATCTTCTTGGGTGATATGTCTATTCATTTTTTGATCATTTTTTAGATCGTTCTAATGTAAGAATTTGATATACATATACATTGTAAACAGATTAACACAATCAAGGTAATTAACATATCCAATACTTCACATAGTTAAGATTTTTGTGTGTGGTGAAAATACTTAAGGTCAACTCTTAAATATGGGCTGCTTCACGAATTTGCATGTCATCCTTGCACAAAGGCCATGCGAATCTCTGTATCATTCCAATTTTTGTATATGTATGTGCTGCAGAAGTGAGTACTTGAGGCTTATTTTTTTCCATACATTTTTACAGTTGTTCCAATGCCATTTGTTTAAAAAAGTTCCCAATCTCATTGAATTCACTCGGCACCTTGGTAATATTCAGTTGACTATATATAAACTGATCTATTTTTTATTTCACTGTTCTGTTCTGTACACATACACACACACATTTTATTACTGTGTTGTTTAATCCAGGCTGGATTCATTACTATATTTTTATAATTATTTTATATTTATTATATAAAATTTAATTTTTTAAAAATTTCATTTTTAAGAAAGTAAAATTAAAACATTTCATGGTTCCCTGAAAATATTGGGGGCCCTAGGCACTGTGCCTAAGGCTAATTGGACCTGATAGGGGTAAAACTAGATTCTGCACATGTAGCCCTGTCAGAAACTGGGTGCGGAGGCTTATGAAACTTTCTTTAGGAGCACAGGCGAGGCTTGTGGGCCCTAAGATTAATAGCAAATATCTAGGGGCCTATGATAGTTTACTTTCAATGTTATATTTTCATTGTATTATCCCTATGACTAAAGTCTTGTTAAATATTATGATACTGACTCAGTTGGTCTATGGGGAATTAAGGAAAATATCTTTTTAGTCAGGGTTCTTAGTTGTAAGCAACAAAAGCTGCCTTTGGTTGACTGAGTAGAAAAAGTTTTATTAAAGGGCATGAGGTAGTTAACAAAATGGTTGGGATATTTGGAACATTAGGCTCAAGGCTAAGCCTCAGGAAGAATGCCCAAACCACATCCCATGAATAGGTCTAATGAGGAAAATGTTGCCACCACCAGCCGCTAGAAGTTACAGTTTGTCTCACTGCTGTTCTGTGTGAGGAAGGCAGTTGCAAGAATTATCATTACCGTCATTAGTGTCAATTATTATTTTTGCCAAGAATTCAGTCTTCCAGCCCCTGTAAGTGCAGAGTGAGAGACCAAATGTTTCATTAATAATTATATAAAAACACTGCACCACATATAAGACCCCAAATATCTGAAAACCATAAAGTCAAGAAATAAGGAATTCTCCATTTCTCAAGAATTTCTCAAGGAAACAAAAATACTACATAGTATATATCTTCAAGGAGCGTACAATTTTCTGAAGGAGGTAAGCGTATGCATGACTATTAGTAAAACCATTTTCCTGTGTAATATAAGTGAAAAGATAGGGGAGCAGAGAGGAGGAGACAATTTCAAATCAGGAGCATTTGCACCTTGAAGAATAAGCAAGGAATGGAACATTCCACAATAGAGGGAACCAAGTGGGCAGATAAGCAGAGTTAAATTGAAGGGTGTATTTGAGGTTTTAAAATTTACAACTTTAACAAATTGAATACTGATTTTATTTTTTTTAAAGATTTTATTTATTTATTTGACAGAGAGAGATAGTGAGAGCAGGAACACAAGCAGGGGAAGTGGGAGAGGGAGAAACAGGCTTCCCACGTGAGCAGGGAGCCTGATGTGGGACTCGATCCCAGGACCCTGGGATCATGACCTGAGCCAAAGGCAGACACTTAATGACTGAGCCACCCAGGTGCCCCTGAATACTGATTTTAATACAAGTAATTATATTCCTTTACAAACCAGTTTTCCCTGGACAGTGATAATTATCAACTGACAGCTGGGTCACCTGGGTGACTCAGTCATTTGGGCATCTGACTCTGGCTCAGGTCATGATCTAAGGGTTGTGGGATCTAGCCGGCTCAGGCTCCGTGCTCAGCAGGGAGTCGGCTTGAGATTCTTTCTCTCCCTCTCCTTGTGCCCCTCCCGCCGTGCTCTCTCTTTCTCTCTCTCAAATGAATAAATAAATCTTTTAAAAAATTATCAACTGACAAAGCTGTGAACAGGGTAAAGTTACAGTTTGATTTTAGGAATCAAGAGATCCATTTAAGTTTGAAGGGGCAGAAAACAGAAATCAAGGCTAAAGAGAATATATGTGGTGAGGAAATTGAAGGTACTTTAAACTGAAGAAACAGTATATAATTAGAAGAAATATTTAAGTGATAATGGTGTTTTTAATTTAGAAAACACCTTTTTTTTAAGATATTTATTTGAGAAAGAGAGCAAGAGAGAGCACAAGCAGGGTGAAGGGCAGAGGGAGAAGCAGACTCCCCACCAAGCAAGGAGCCTCATTTGGGACTCGATTCCCGGACTCCGGGATCATGACCTGAGCCGAAGGCAGATGTTTAACCAATTGAGCTACCCAGGCACCCTACAAAAGACTTCTGCATATCTGAAGAGACAGAATGAAAAGAGTTTGTGGATGATAGAAGAATAAATGAGGTGAGGAGGATAGGGGAGGATCCTCTGGGGGGAGATTAGGGGAAAGCAGAGACATTGGAAAGAGGAACACTTATTCATATAGGATGTGAAGGAATAAAGAAAATGTAAAGATGTTCTAGAAGTGGAAAGGAAGAAGGGCCAAAGAGCTCATTTACCAATAACTTTGATCTCTATAGAGCAGGAGGTTGAAGGTTAAATAATCTTTGGACAGTGAGGAGTCTCTAGAAAGTAAGCTTTGGGTTTTTTTGATTTATTTATTTATTTCCACACAGAGTGGGGAGGGACAGAGGGAAAGAAAGAATTTCAAGCAGACTCCCTGCTGATCGCAGAGCCTGACATGGGGCTCAATCCCATGACCAGAGTCAAAATCACTTGTTGGATGCGCAACTGACTGATTCATCCAGGCGCCCCTAGAAAGTAAGCTTTTGCATGGCCTGTTCCCTCTGTCCTAAATGCTCCTCCTCATCACATGGCTTATCCCTCATCCTCTTCAAGTCACCTTCTCAATGAGCCCAACCCTCACACCATATCTGAAATCTCCACCTGCTTCTTGCAGTCCTGAACTCCCCTACCCTCTCCTTTTTCTTTTTTCCCATAGCTCTTACCACCTTCAAACATACTATATGATTTACTTGGTGTTTTTGTTTTCTGTTATCTGTTCCCCCCCATGAGAATGTAAGGCCACAGGACTGGGATTTTTGTCTCTTTTATTTACTTAGAATGATGGCTGATGCTCAATAAATATTTGTTGAATGAATACATAGAAAAGTTAGTGTTGAATTGAGAGCAAAAAACAAAAAAGACAGTTCCTGGAAGAGTTATAGTTGAAAACAGGACTGATAGTTGGTTTAAACCACATTACGGTACTACTTTTTCGAAATATTAACATACTTTTGTAACAGTTGGTAAACATCTGCCTAGGCATCCTTGGCTTCTCTCCCAGGCCCTTAGTTTGCAATTAAAGGGTAAATAAAGTGTGCAGCTAGGCGCCTCTCTCAGACCCTGCTGTGTCAGTTCAAGGTCAGTGCCTCTGCCATACTAGTTAAAATTTTTGAATATGTAGACAGTGTTAAGAAATCAATAAGAGATGGGGCGCCTGGGTGGCTCAGTTGGTTAAGCTACTGCCTTCGGCTCAGGTCATGATCCTGAAGTCCCAGGATCAAGTCCCACGTCGGGCTCCCTGCTCGGCGGGGAGTCTGCTTCTCCCTCTGACCCTCTTCCCTCTCATGCTCTCTGTCTCTCATTCTCTCTCTCTCAAATAAATAAATATCTTAAAAAAAAAAAAAAAAGAAATCAGTAAGAGATGACCTAAAGGATTCCTGCGCAGACCAGGTTGAGATGAAAAGTGTGAATTTAGAGAAAGCCATGTCAACAAAATTCTATGACTTCCTCCAGCAATTATCAGGCTGGAGACCACATAGGTGACAGTAGAGATGATCCAGAAAGGCCAGATGTGATCATGAGAGAACATGGGCTAGAGACTTAAGGTACTAGGAGGGCATTTCTTTCGGATGGTTGACAGTGGAATCCAGGTTAAGGGTAAAATGTCATTAGGAGGCTAATGGGTTTGAGGATGTCAGAGGGCTCCCATGAGGAGAGAACCCAGAATGGTGGGTCACCCTACTATCCAGCTCATTTGAACTTTGGGGCTGAAAGACCAGAGAGACAGTGTCAACTTCAGTAATATTTTCCTAGTGTAATATGGATCTGAGGACCTTGCCATTTCAATATTAAATTGAGACAGTACCTCTTTATCATGGTTGTCTTGACATGGGTTCATAGAACATAGTATAATCATGTATGACATGGTACCTGCCCTCAAGATGCTTGTCATCTAGTGGGAGAGGCAAGATGGATATTCTTCAAATAACACATGCCACTTACAAGATTGTGTATGATTATAAATATGATTTAACTTTAAATTCTACAAAACCAATATAAAAGGAGTGGGTAATAGGTAGCATCTGGTAATCATACATTTTTCTTTTGGACTCCATCCCTAGCATATATTATGGTTTTAGCTTCCCTAGAGAATTCTGTATGCCAGTGAAAGCATTACCTTAAGATTATGTTGTAAAGTATACGAATGTAATGCATGTTATCATTGCTGTGATTGGCACCTGTACAAGCTCCAGACCACACCACTCCCATTCCACATTTCCCCTTAGAAAGAGAAGCTCGGAAAATACTTACCCCTTGCCAAGTAACTATTTCTGTACCCTTCCTTTCACTTTTCAAGAGGTTTTGATTTGCTGTTTGTTTGAATGTTATTAACAATCTGTAAAATGCAGATCCTACTTTGATTTCTACTCGTATATCACACAGTAATCTGTGTTGATTTTTTTTTAAGATTTTATTCATTTGAGACACAGAGATAGAGAGAGCATGAGCAGGGGGAGAGGCAGAGGCAGAGGGAGAAGCAGGCTCCCCGCTGAGCCAGGAGCCCAATGCAGGACTCCATCCCAGGACCCCAGGATCATGACCTGAGCTGAAGGCAGACTCTCAACCATCTGAGCCACCCAGGCGCACCTCTGTGTTGATTTTAATTTAATTTGGATCTACTTTTCAGTCTAGACATACATTTGCCTTGCAATAACAGGTGATATTCATCTTTACATAGGAATATGCTCTTTTTAAAGTGAACTGTGGGTGAAAGTACAGTATTTTTGTGAGAAACTATGTAGTGAGAACACTGCTTGTATTGGAGAGGTGGGTGTAAGACAGGAATGATATATTTCTTCCTTAGCTTATTATAATTAGAGATATTTGTAAGAAAATAGAATCACTGTTGCCTAAGTGTTGCTCAGCTCCTGCTGATCAGTTCTCACTCACTGGCACCATCCTTTGTGATATAATAGTTAGTTGCTGTGGAGATGATTATCATGTCATGGAGAAAAAAGACAGGAATTTAAATGAAGAATGAGCAGCAGGAGCAAAAGAACATGCCAAAAGTCAAGCATTTCATCCGGTTTAATTTTCTCTTGCCTTTTTAATGTGTATGGTATATCATAAAGTTGGATGTATCAACCTAAATAATACGGTTTCAGGGTTAATGATGATTAAGAACAAAAGGAAAAATTTAAAAGAAAAGGCAAGACATAATGCTGATATTCTTTACAGAGGCAAGACTAGGTTCAAGTTAAAAAAAAAATAATCATAAACATATACTGTTGGGCCATACCACCATAGTTTAGATAAACATTTAAGCTGTTTGGACAGTTCTGTTGCAGCCTAGCTTTTGAGAGTTGTTGAGGTAACTTAGGCATCGTTCAATAAGCAGGAAGTAGAATGCTGAGATAGAAAGAGAGTGGGCTTTGTAGCAAGCAGTTGGATTGAATAGCACTTACAAGGCAGGTCACTTGATCTTCTTTGAACTTCAATTTCATCAAGTATAAAATTGGAACACATTTGTAGGATTGTTTTCTGGGCTATTAACTGGTATGGACTCACATAATCATACCAGCTACTCACAGCCAATGTCTGTTCTGACTGGTCATTGCATTTATTCTGATAGGTCAGTGCCCATTCTGTGCTAGTTATTGAATATTCTGAATGTCATCTCTGTTAGTTAGGACAAAATAGGCTATGCTGCAGTAACAAATTGTGAAATCTCAGTAGTTTAACACAATGACATTTTTTGCTCTCATAGATTCCAGTGAGATCTGGCAGTTGTCCTCCCTCTTGTGACTAATGGCTCCTAATCCAAGATCATTATAACAGAAGAGGGATGGAGGAGGCATGCCTGTTTTTAACTTCCTTGACCCCAAAGAGATGTATGTTATTTCTATTCAATCCATTGGCCAGAACTAGTCACATGACTCCAACCTATCTGCAAGGGAGGCTAGGAAATGTAGAGGAGGTTATGGAGTCATTGGTGAGCCCTAAGTGTCTTGCCACATCACCCCTTGTTTTGGGAAGATTAGAAGGGATAATATATATAAAAGATTTCCAACTGTACCTGATGAGCTAGGTCAGACCACAAAAGTTGATCCTAGTTTAAGGCTTGATGTGAATAATGAATGATTTGGTTGAGATTATTTTCACTTTCACCTGACACCAGAAAAGAAACGGATGCAAGGATGCACATGAAACTGAGCAAGGATATAGGGTAGCGCGTGTTGAATACAGCACCCCGGTGCCTCGACCCGGTGCTTTGCTCCCTATGGAAGCATGTCTCTGAATGTTCAGCAGCCTCAGCAGCCCCTGTAGGGGAGGAATTTGCCAGGTCAGAAGAGCCCAGACCAGACGTTTGCTGCCTTTCCACTATTTTAGGCTGGGATGGATAGTGGTAGTGTAGAGCAAGAAGGGGAGAAATCAGCACACAAGAGACCACCCTATTAGCATGATAAAGAATTTCTTGCTGAATCATAGTTATCTATTAACATGATTTATTCCTTACTGCATCTTTGAGACTGCATTAGTAAGAACATCCTGAGTTCATACTTCACATCTGTGATAGAATTATACTGAGTGCTATAGGGGGATGCTAAAGAAAAAGAAAACCTGGCCTCTTCTCAGGAATTTATAATCTAATTAAAGGGATTAAGTCACTCTCAGTAAACAAGTCAATCAATAAGTGGCAAAATTATACCTATGAAAGAACAGTTTAAAAATAAGGCATCGGGGTGCCTGGGTGGCTCAGTCATTAAGCATCTGCCTTTGGCTCAGGTCATGGTCCTAGGGTCCTGGGGTCGAGCCCCACATCAGGCTCCCTGCTCTGCGGGAAGCCTGCTTCTCCCTCTCCCACTCACCCTGCTTGTGTTCCCTCTCTCGCTGTGTCGATCTCTGTCAAATAAATAAAATCTTTAAAAAAAATAAAAAAATAAAAAGGCATCATATAATAAGATGTTGATTTTGAGGTACAAATGACAAAAAATGAATGAAAGGAGAGAATAATTACTAGGAAAGTTAGTAGAAGTCAGGCAGCATTAATTCTCCAGAGACAGGTAAAGAATATTTCAGCCCTGGTACCTTTGGTTCAGGTACCAGAGCCAAAAAGTGCAAAGAATTTCAGATCGCATTTCCCAATAGGACTGGTTTGGGAGGTTGAAAAAATTTCAACCCAGTTGCTCTGCACAAGTTGATACCAGGAGTAGCCTGGATGCTGTGGGAATGGAATGCTCATGAGATTTACCCTGGGGCTTCCCAGAAATGCCTGGGGAAGGCTGGGGAGACAGAGCAGAGGTCTGGCAGTTACCCAGCGAGGGGCCAATTAGAAAGAAATGCCTGGCAGTAATATAGTCATACCGATAGGTTGTAAAACTATTTGAATTATACTATAATTACAATCATCTGTATATAATTTCAATGTTAATATTATATTGTAAGCATTTTCCCATATTCTGAAATAATATTTAAAACATAATTTGTAATGGACAGAAAAGAATAATTCTGAAGTGATAGATAATGTGTGTTTAGAAACATACATTCTTTCATTCAATTTTCATAATATCTATGTGAAATAGATACTATTGTCACTACTTTACAAATGAAAAATCTGAGTCTAGGAGATATTAAAGTCACATAGCAAGTATCTGATTGAGTTGGGATTAAACCTTAGTTTGCCTGATTTGAAAGCCTATCCTCTAGTATAATTACACTGCCTTGTCTATTGTGTGCCATCGTGTCAATATGCCACCAATTATTAAACTGATCTGTTGTTAAATATTTAAGTTGTTTCAAAGGGTTTTTTTAAGTATCAAAATCTGTGGTAAACATCTTCTTGCATAAATTTTGTGTAAGTAAGCTTTACATACTACCTTATACCTGAATCTCTTTAACAGTGTATACTTCTGTAGGATGAACTCCTTAAAGAGGAAATACTGGTCATCAAAGAGTGTAAACATTTTAAAGTTTTTGATAACATTGTTAAATTTTCCAAATGAAAAATTATATTAACTACATGTTCACCTATAGTGTATAGAAGTGACTGTTTCCTTGAGACGTCCTCACAATGGATACTGTAACTTTAAAATTTTTTTGTCATTCTAACAGCAAACATCAAAAGCTCAAACTCCTCTAGATGTGTGGTCTTCCTGCAGCCGCTGGTGTTCCTCATTTGGTATTAGTCCCTCATACAGTAACAAAACTTGCATTAATTAATTGTAATTCATTGAATATTTAGCATTAGCTTGTCTTGAATCACAAAAACAAATTTATATTAAAAATTTCATGTTAAGTTTCTGAAGTTTATTTAATTCGGGTCAGCAACATTGCTCAGCTAAAGACAGTTACTCTGTAGGTCAGGAGACTTGACTAATCCATATCTGAAATTCCTTCTGTAAAGGAAAGGGGAAAAAACCGCACTCTCCTTTAACTTCTTTGTACACATGAAGTCTTTAGGGACTCTTGTGTTTGTGGTCCTGGGTCTATGTTTATGTGTGTATGGGCAGGATTGCTATTGTATAGTATGAATGAGATTTAGGAAAATGAAGGGGTGATGAAAAGTGAAATTTTTCTTTTCTTTTTTTTTTAAGGTTTTATTTATTCATCTGACAGAGACAGAGAAAGCGAGAGCAGGAACACAAGCAGGGGGAGTGCAAGAGGAAACACACTTCCCGCCGAGCAGGGAGCCCAATATGGGACTCAATCCCAGGACCCTGGGATCATGACCCGAGCCGAAGGCACATGCCTAACGACTGAGCCACCCAGGCGCCCCGAAAAGTGAAATTTTTCTTAATAATTATTAAGAAAAGAGTTTTTGGGGTTTTGGGGGGCTTTTTAAAAAGATTTTATTTATTTATTTGAGAGAGAGAGTGAGCGAGCATGGGTGGGGAGCGGAGGAGAAGCAGACTCCCAGCTGAGCAGGGAGCCCGACTTGGGGCTCAATCCCAGGACTCTGGGATCATGACCTGAGCTGAAGGCAGATGCTTAACCGACTGAGCCACCCAGGCACTTCAAGAAAAGAGTTCTTAAAAATATTTTGCATAGGCTTGAAGCCTCGCCTCCATCATGAACGACACAGTAACTATCCGGACCAGGAAGTTCATGACTAACCGACTACTTCAGCGGAAACAGATGGTCATTGATGTTCTTCACCCTGGAAAGGCAACGGTACCTAAGACAGAAATTCGGGAAAAACTAGCCAAAATGTACAAGACCACACCAGATGTCATATTTGTGTTTGGATTCAGAACCCATTTTGGTGGTGGCAAGACAACCGGCTTTGGCATGATTTATGATTCTTTGGATTATGCAAAGAAAAATGAACCCAAACACAGACTTGCAAGACATGGCCTGTATGAGAAGAAAAAGACATCAAGAAAACAGCGAAAGGAACGTAAGAACAGAATGAAGAAAGTCAGGGGGACTGCAAAAGCCAACGTTGGTGCTGGCAAAAAGTGAGCTGGAGATTGGACAACAGAAGGAGTAAAGATGCTGCAGTGGCTTTATCTGTGGTGGTTGTGCAGATTTTTCATGAGAGGATCAATAAACTAAGAATGTTAAAAAAAAAATATTTTGCATATTTCTTTATGTTTTGGGAGAAATAACCTGCCAGGATTCAGTAAGTAAGTTCTAGAAAATAATTATAACTCATCAATTTAAACATAAATAAGGTTATTATTTAAAAATAATTTAAATATTTCCTGGAGTATTAAAATTACTTAAAACTTGTGGCACATTTTTTGTCAGTAGTCTAATACTACCTTAATTGTATCTATTCAGCTGACTGAGCCACAGTATCAACAAGGAAGCTGCCTTAATTCCTAATTACAGATAAAAATACCCAGACTGCAAACGTGTATATTAAAGTGAAGAGCAATAGTGCATGACAAAATCTCATTGTATTAAGAGCATAGGTTTTTGCGTCTGAAAAATCACTGAGTTTGTATCAAATTCTGTCACTTCCTGGTTGTTTAATTTGGGGGGGCAAGGGACAGTTGCTTAACCTCCTTCAGCCTCACTTCCTAAACTGTAAAACTGAGATGCCTATACTCACCTGCAGCCAGGTTGTAAGGCTTACAGGAGAATATGTATCTGAAATAACTAGACATACTAGATGGCTAATACATGTTAACCTGTGTCATTATTCAGCATGTTTTTGATAGATAGACTAGTGACCCTGATCTATAATCATCTAGCTATTCTGGACTCATCATAATTTAAGTTTCTAGTAATTTAATGTGCTTAGTTGTAACAATGTGTCATTCTCACTGAGGGTACGATTTATTTTAGTCGGGGAGGGACAGAGGGAGTGAGAATCTTAAGCAGGCTCCATGCCCAGTGCAGTGCCGCGATGTGGGGCTCAACCCCAGGACCCTGAGATCATGACCTGAGCCAAAATCAAGAGTTGGACACTTGACCAACTGAGCCACCCAGGCATCTCCCTCACTAAGGGTACTATTAGGTATGAAGTAGATGCTGTAGTTTTTTAATTTTCTGCAAACAGTAATCCAAGCCAGCTTCCAGAAGATGGAAAAGGAAGGCAGAAGATGGAGAAGGAAGGAAGGAAGGAAGGAAGGAGGAAGGAAGGAAGGAAGGAAGGAAGGAAGGAAGGAAGGAAGGAAGGAAGGAAGGAAAGAAAAAAAAGAGAGAGAGAGAAAGAAAAAGAAAAGAAAATGGAGAAAAAAGTTCCAAGGGTAGTAGAAAAAAATAACTCTTGGAGAATTTTGAGAAAATGGATTGTTTCAAGGCTGATATTTATTTGAAAATGAGAAATAGCATTAGATATATGTAGTGAATTTTGCAGATATGGTTCAGTGCTAAAGCCTTTAATATATTTCATTTAACAGCTTCATAATCTGTTAACTAGCTAAGTGATTTTTATTTTTATGTATTTATGCAGCAGAGTAAATGGTTATTTAAGTGCTTTTTGATGTGTGAAGTAATGTACTTTTTAATTGCCACTTGTAAGTGTCCTTAATTTAGTGAAATCTCTCCCCTGTCTGTTGATGGTTTTGCTTCTCTGATAAGGCTAAGGCAGAGACCATTTATTTATTCCTTGGTATCCAAGGGTATTACAACGATCCTTTATAAGCATGGTGATAAGGGATTCACTAATGATATGCAAATAGATAAATATGAAGTTATATATGAATTGTAGCAAGATGAAAAAAATTCTCTTTGTAAGTGGCACTGGAATTTATCTTAGGGAATTGTCTTACTTTAGGAGATACTTTATTTTTTTAAAGATTTTATTTATTTATTGGACAGAGAGACAGCGAGAAAGGGAACACAAGCAGGAGGAGTGGGAGAGGGAGAAGCAGGCTCCCTGCCAAGCAGGGAGGCCAATGCAGGGCTCAATCCCAGGACCCTGGGATCATGACCTGAGCTGAAGGCAGACGCTTAACGACTGAGCCACCCAGGCGCCCCTTTAGGAGATACTTTAACTGTTTGGGGTGGAAGGTGAGAATCTCAGCAGGGTCGGCATGAGACAAGAGAACAAAAGAAGTGGTACATTGCTCAGTACAAGAAAGGAACAGAGTCCAGAAGGAGAGGAAGGAGAGAGAATAACTAAACACCATAGCAGAGAGGTAAAAAAAATTTTTTAAAGGATCTCTGATACTCTGCTTTAAGCCATTTGCTTTTCTGTGATGTAAAATCCCTCTGTCTCCCAGAACTTTCGGTAAAAGTTACTGACTGTTCATACCCATTACCTATGGGAATTTTGTGGGGTTTTTTTTTTAAAGGAAATTAAGGAAAAGCAATGGGTTTTGCAACAGGATCCACATGTATGGAACAGAAATGGCCTATGTGGGACAGTGAAGCCTTCCATTACCTGAATTAATTCAGCAGGAGCAAAAATTAGAAGCAAAATAAAAGAAAAATTTTGCACTGGGCAAATCAGCAAGACAGATTTTATGCAGTACTAGTCCAGTAGGGCAGAGATTGCAGTATATCCTGAAGTTGAACTCTGCCAAAACAGAAGGTAGAAGGCTCTTTTTTTTTTTTTTTAAGATTTAATTTATTTATTTGACGGAGAGAGAGAAAGTGAGAGCAGGAACACAAGCAGGGGGAGTGGGAGGAGGAGAAGCAGGCTCCCCACTGAACAGGGAGCCCGATGCAGGACTCGATCCCAGGACCCTGGGATCATGACCTGAGCCGAAGGCACAGACACTTAATGACTGAGCCACCCAGGCTCCCCAAGAAGGCTTTTTTTAAACGCTGGGGTGTGCAAAAGGATAAGTACTAATGGATGTCAGTGAGGGAGGTTTAGTTCATATGATTAGGCTGTTTCGTAACTGGTGCTTAAGCTCCTATTTTCCCACAGAGCCTAGGAGATAGGGGTCCTATCTTTCTTGGTGACTGCACTTCAAAGGGATGGCTCCTGGTCCTTGAGAAAGGGATTCCTAAGTTGCAGAAGACACATCTCAAAAAGACAGAGAAAGGATTTACAATTCCAACTTTTCTAAAGTAAATCAGGGGCCTAAGAAAAGGGAGGTCAGGGGCCTATAATCAGGTTTTGGCTAGGAATAAACAGTTTTTTCAGCAGCATTGTGCTTTCTCAGGCAGGAAATTAAGGGGCTGGGGTCATCATCCTAAAGACACAGCCTTGAGCTCTTAGAAACGATGGTAGTATTTCTTCAGATAGATGAAATTGCTGATACTGAAAGTTACAGTTCTTATAGGCCAAGATTGAAGCCCAGTTGAAAAGGAGCCTGACTAAAAAGTTTGGGTAAATTTTGTCAGAGCTAGGTAACCACATGAGTATGATCTCCCTAGAAATTTTTAGGGATCTTGAGAAAGATACTGGACTTTCTACTAGGGCAATGAATATTTGAGCTGATCCATTCTGTATTTTAATGGGCAGGATCCTAGCTGACATCTCCTTTACAGGTAAAGTATTCCTGGTTTTGCTGAAGCTTCATAAGGAATATATTTCTGCATATTTAAAGAGTTATTAGGAGAGGCTCCTGGGTGGCTCAGTCATTAAGCGTCTGCCTTCGGCACAGGTTATGATCCCAGGGTCCTGGGAAGCCTGCTTCTCCCTCTCCCACTCTTCCTGCTCGTGTTCCCACTCTCGCTGTCTCTCTCTCTCTGTCAAATAAATAAATAAAATATTTAAAAATAAATAAAGAGTTATTAGGAGGGGGCCACCTGGGTGGCTCAGTTGGTTAAGCACCTGACTCTTGGTTTCAGCTCAGGTCATGATCTCTCAGGATTGTGAGATCAAGCCCCAAGATGGGTTCTGCCCCTCTTGCCCCCAAAAAGAGAGTTATTAGAGGAAATAATCCACTTAAATCAGTATGATTATATAAATCGTATTTGTCTTTATCTTCTGTAATATTTTAGGGGTTTATCCATTTCACCTAAATTTTCAAATTTTTGACAAAGTTCATAATATTATCTTATTTAATTTATTATTTACAAATACACAGGTGGCCTTTATTTCACAAAATTTATATTCATTAAAATTGTTTTTTATACGACTTTTACTGCATATTGCTATTTAAATGAAAAACAATTGGCAAATTCACAAATTATGTCCTTTAAATTATTTCTTCTACTTTGAGAAAATGTAAATGTAGGAAAGTATTAGTTCCCAAGCCTGGGTCAGTGAATCTATATTGCCTGAATTTGGATCTTCACATTAGGTTGGGTATATATATAACACCAGAAGGAGCTTTTGAATCATCAATTGCCTTGCTCTGGTAGAAGCTTAGTTTTTGCAGGTTCTTACGTGCACTTTTCCCCGTCCTTTACTAAATTAGTAAGCCAGTTCCTGGGATGCCTGGGTGGCTCAGTTGGTTAAGCATCTGCCTTCAGCTCAGGTCATGATCCCAGGGTCCTGGGATCAAGTCCCATGTAGGGCTTCTTGCTCAATGGGGAGCCTGCTTCTCCTTCTGCCTGCCCCTCCCCCTGCTTGTGAGCTCTCTCTTTGACAAATGAATAAATAAAATCTTAAAAAAAAAAAATAAGCCAGTTCCTAAGAGCCATGGCTTATATTAATGAAGTCTATTATCATTAGGAAGGATGTAAAAATAAAGAATCCAAGCAAGAATTTTAGGAAATAAGATTTAAAAACAAAAAAAAAGAAGGAAATTTCTACATGAGGCCTACGTAGTTCTAATAGTTTGGGGAGCTGAATACACAATTTCCTTTAGGAGAGAACAAAGTCTATTTGACAAAATACTTTTTCAACATCTTGATTGAGATATCATTAGTTTGCTGGGCTGCCAGAACACAACCAATTATATATCTCGATCAAATCTCCTCTCCTTTTAAGGACACCAGTCAGATTGGATTAGGGTGTATCCTAATCACCTCAGTTTTACCTGATGACCTGTTTCAAGGCCTTTTATCACCAGGGCCACCTGGGTGTTTCAATCAATTAAGTAACCAGCTCTTGGTTTTGGCTCAGGTCATGATCTTGCAGTTGTGGTATTGAGCCCCCCACCCGCCGTGGGGCTCCAAACTCAGTGTGGAGTCCGCTTCAGATTCTCTCTCCCTCTGCCCTTCCCCCCACTTAGGTGTGCACCCACTCTCTCTCTGTCAAATAAATAAATAAAATCTTTAACAACAACAACAGAAGGCCCAATCACAAAAACACTCACATTCTGTGGTACAATTGTTTAGGGCTGTTCAACATGAAATCTAAGGAAACAATTCAGCTCGTAACAAGATGTAATCTGCATGCCATAAAATTCATCCATTTAAAGCATATAATTCAGTGTTTTTAGTATATTCAGAGTTGCGCTACCACACCACAATCTAAGTTTAGAAACATTTTTATCACCCCCCCCAAAGTACCCCTGTGCCACTGATGAAGGATAATTGGAAGAAAGGGGCAGGGGGGACAGGGGAGCCACCCCCCCACCACCACCACCCTAAGAGGAAACCACCCTTAAAAGGATTTTACACCCACCCTGGAAGGAGCCCTCCACCCTTCCCCACATGATAGATAGATGACAAAAGCCTGATTGGATGACAGGCACAGAGAGGGTTAATCAGATTAAAACAGCTGGCCAACAAAAAAAAATCCCTAGATTTAGAAACCAACAAATAAAATAAATTTAGAGTTATTTTAAAAATAAATAAAGAGTTATTAGGAGGGGGGCACCTGGGTGGCTCAGTTAATCAGACTAAAACAGCCAGCCAACAAATAAAACCCCTAGACTTAGAAACCCCAGCTGGCCAACAATAAAAACCCCTAGACTTAGAAACCCTGATGGCAACCTTCTGGGGTCCCCTTCCTCCTCGGGAACTTTGTACTATCACTTTGCTATCACTCAATAAGCCTTGCTTTGCTGCCCACCAGCATGTCTGGTCTACCTCTTCATTCTTCAAAGCCTCATGACCAAGAACCACAGGCACCGATGGAGAAAAAATCCTGTAAGACCATGAGCAAGTCACTCCTCATTAACCACCACTACCCCTCCACCCCAGCCCCAGGCAACCACAAATCTGCCTCCTGTTTCTATAGATTTGCTTATTCTGGATTTTTCATATAAAAGAAATTACATAATTATGTGGTCTTTTGTGATTGGCTTCTTTCACCCAGCATAACATCTTGGTGGTTCATCCATGTTTAGTAATACTTTTCAATACTTCATTCCTCTTTAATGCAAAATAATATTCCATTGTATGGATATACCACACTTTATTTTCTATTCATCAGTTGATGGACGTGTGGTTGATTTCTGCTTTTTTGGCTATTATGAATAATATTGCTATGAACATTTATGTACAAGTTTTCATGTAGACATGTGTTTTCCTTTCTCTTGGATACCACCTATGAGTAAATTGCTAGACTGTATGGTAACTCTAATGTTTTGAGGAACAGCCAGTGTCAGTGTTTTCCAAAGTGACTGCACTGGTTTACATTGCCACTAGCCATAAATAAGGGTCCCAATTTCTCCAAGTCCTCACCAACACTTGTTATTATCTATCTTTTTGATTATAGCCATCCTGTTGGGTGTGAAGTAGTATGTCGTGGTTGTCTTATATCCATTTTCCTACTGACCAATGATGCTGAGCATCTTTTTATTTACTTATTGGTCATTTGCATATCTTTTTGGAGAAATGTCTATTCAATCTTTATTAACTTTTATTTATTTTTTTTAAGATTTTATTTATTTATTTGACAGAGAGAGACAGCAAGAGAGGGAACACAAGCAGGGGGAGTGGGAGAGGGAGAAGCAGGCTACCTGCCGAGCAGGGAGCCCGATGTGGGGCTCCATCCCAGGACCCTGGGATCATGACCCGAGCTGAAGGCAGACGCTTAATGTCTGAGCCACCCAGGTGCCCCTCAATCTTTATTAACTTTTAAATGTAGCAACTGTAATTGTGTCCCCTTTTTTATCCTATTATTTATTCCTTCTTTTTTTAGTCCATATCAACGGAGGTTTATTTATCAATTTTTCATCTTTTTAAGGAAGCATCTGGCTTTGTTGACACTCTTTATTATATGTGTTTTTTTCTAGTTCACTATTTTTTTGTTATTATTTTCTCTCTTCTCCTTGTTTAGGTTTATTTTGCTGTAATTTTTCCCAACTTTTTTTTAACTATTTATTTATTTGAGAAAGAGAGAGAGCAGGTGGGGTGGGGAGGAGTAGAGAGAAGGAGAGAGAGAGAATCTCAAGCAGACTCCCCGCTGAGCATGGATGCAGACATGGAGCTGGATTTCATGACCCCGAGATCATGACCTGAGCCGAAACCAAGAGTCAGATGCTTAACAAACTGAGCCACCCAGGCGCTCCTCTTTCCAACTTCTTGAGATGTCTAGTTAGCTCATAAATTTCCAACATGTTGTATTTTATAATTTATGCATTTAAAGCTGCACCTTTTCCTTTGGCTACTTAGCAGCATCCGTTAAGTTTTGATTCATGATTCATAAAATTTAAAAGTTTCCATAATTATTTTTTTGATCCATACATTATTTAGTATATGGAGAATTTTTGTGAATATTTCTTGTGTGCTGGAAAAAAAACATGTAGTTTATAGTTGTTGCATGTAGTGTTCTGCATATGTCCATTAGATCACATATGTTAATGTTATTTGGATCTTCTATAGACTTGTATATTTTCTTTGGCTTCTTTAATTCAGCAAAATTAATAAATTTATAGATTCAGAAGCTTAGTGAGTACATTTGTTACAAGGCATAATAATATTTTGAGATAGATGATGTATTATAATGAGAAGCTTAACTTTTCAATCAATAACAATCATTTGAGTAAGAGGATAATCAGAATGCTCATCTACAAGAATTAAAAGCATTCAGAATACCTTTTTATTTGGGTCAGAAGTTGAGCTGATAACTTTTAAGCTTTGGGGGCAAAAATATTAGCATGAAGGCAATCAGGAGTAATAGTCAAGTGCCCCAACTATCTGGCATAAGTATTTGGGGACCTTGGTCCTATATATCTTCCCTCCTTTTGCACTACTTACTTATATCTCTTGGGTTCACTCCTATTATCTCTCCAGTCTCAGGGCCTCCAAAGAAGCTATCCTGCTCATACAAAGCTTGTGTTACTAGAATATAGCATCTAACACTGGCTTCTGAGTATTTCATTCATTCCATCTGAATGTTCCTCTTCCTCTGTCATCAGCTCCTCTGTCTTCCCTTGCTTGATGACCTGTTTTTGATGTGCTCCTCTGGCTCATGCTCCTAATTCTCCTTCAGCTAGTAACTGTGTACAGATGTACCCCTGCAACCCTCCTGGGCCTGTGGAACTATTCAGGCAGACCTATTTCCTACCAGGCCTCCCCATCAGAAGAGGGGAATATTGTGATGGGTTCATCCATAAGTCTGGATACACTCTGCTGTTTCCCAGATGAAGATTTGCCTGGCACCCTCCAGCTCTCAGATGCTCATCTGCTCTATAGAATTCCTGGCTAATGGATCATGGTTTCTGCATTCAGTTTTCAGTTCTGGTTTACCAGTTGATTTTTGTCCTTGCGGCAGGCTCCAGCATGTAAGCCTCAATAACAGTCCTAGTATACCCCCAAGTGCTATTCTCCCTGCTCCTATTTCCTGATTATAAAAAGGCACACTATATAAAAGAGAATGAAGTTCTGATATATGCTACAACATGGATGAATTTGAAGACGTTAAATGAAATAAGCCAGATGCAGAAGAACAGACATTGTATGATTCCCTTTATATGAGGTACCTAGAATACACAAATTCATAGAGACAGAAAGTAGACTAGAAGTTACCTGGGGCTTGGTTTAGGGACAATGGGGAGCTACTGTTTAATGGTTACTGTTTCTGTTTGGAGTAATAAAAGTTTTGGAAATATATAGTGGCGATGGTTGCACACACGGTGACTATAACTAATGCCATCAAATTGTATACTTAATAGTGGCTAAAATGGTAAATTTCATGTCCCATGCATAATTTATCACAATAAAACAAAACAAAACAGCACAATAATATGTCCTTGACCCTTTTCAGTGTCTTGCAGGGCTGCTCTCTTTTCATCTGCCTCTTAAATATTAGGGCTCAGCAGCCTTTGGTCCTTGGTTCTCTTCGTTTATTGTCCTGCCCTCTTCCTCTGGGGAATCTCATGTTTGCTAATGATGACTAAACCTATAGTTTAGCCTAAATTCTCTCCCAAGCAGCAGACCCCAGCTATTAAGTGATTGCTTGAAATCTCATCGTCCCCCAACTGAACTCATCCTCTTCCTCCCACAGGCAGTTTTTCCTTTTGTACATCATTCTCTCTCTACTCTCTACCAGCTGGTTTCCCAACCCCAGCACTCCCTTTTCCCACATCCGGCCCCTCACAAAGCCCTGTCTCTCTCACCTCACCCCAGGCAGTGCTCTACCACATACTCCACAGCCAAGCCAAACTAAATTTGACTCTGTGCCTTTGGAAATCTTCTGCTTGGAATATTTTAGGATGAATGTCCTTGCTTTGGTCTCCATTCTCTTTACCCTCAAATTCTCTGCCCCCTCCACTTCAGAGACCCAGCTGGAAATTCAGCTTCTGGGTCAGGCTGTTTGTTACCTTCTCTTTGTCATCAGTCCCATCTCTCTAGCAGAATCATCTCCTGTCCTTCCTTGGTATTCTTGGAAATCATTGTAAGTGGAATCAAATTATAAAACATGTTGCAATTCATTGTAGTTATTTACTTGTCTGATGGTCTCCCCCCCCCCCCGCCAGACTCTAATCTTAGATGTGGGGGCTGTATCCAGGTCCTATGTGCCACCCGGCCTGTGGTAGGTCCTCCTTAAAGAGCTACAATATCTGCATATATAACCTTTCAGAGAACTAAACGTATTTTTAACACTTGAGGTTCACATACATCCAGCAAGGTCAATTCATCTTATGTTTTATTCTCTCTTTGCTGTAGATACTGCTCAGTGGCTGTCACCCACTCAGAGCATTGTTGTAATTGCACTTCCCTCTAAGTTTTTTGTGGCCTCTCCAGATGCCGTGTTGTTTGCTCAAATTTCATAGGTTTTTGTGGGGGTTTTTTTAAGATTTTTTTTTAAGTAATCTCTACACCCAACGTGGGACTCGAACTCACAATTCCAAGATCAAGAGTTGCATGTTCTACCAGCTGAGTCAGCCAGGCACCCCAAATTTCATGGGCGTTAAACTTACTGGGACACATCTGAAAAATATTGCAATACAATCTGCATATAAGCTAAAGGCTGGGAAAAAAAATCCTAGGGGGTCCCTGAAATTAGTGCTTCGGTGTTTAAAGTTGCCTCACTTTCTCACTGTCTCATTTAAGAGGATTTAGTGCATTCTCAAAACAATAAATCACATGTGTTTTTAAAATTAAAATGACCCACAGTTAATTTTATTTTTTGAAATGATGGAACCATAATTAGAGATTGTAGGATTCCAAAGCAGATTTGGAATTTCTGTTTCTGAATAAATGCTATCAAAGGGAGAGATGCAGGCTCCTAATTACTTCAGTCTTTTTTTTTTAAGATTTTATTTATTTATTTGAGAGAGAGAATGAAATAGAGAGAGAGAGCATGAGAGGGGGGAGGGTCCAAGGGAGAAGCAGACTCACTGCTGAGCAGGGAGCCCGACGCGGGACTTGATCCCGGGACTCCAGGATCATGACCTGAGCGGAAGGCAGTCGCTTAACCAACTGAGCCACCCAGGCGCCCCTACTTCAGTCTTTTTTTAAGTGAAGAACTCTTTTTTAAAAAATCTTTATTTTTTAAGTGATCTCTATGCCCAATGTGGGGCTTGTACTCACAACCCTGAGATCAAAAGTTGCATGCCCTACTGACTGAGCCAGCCAGGCGCCCCACTTCAATCTTTTTAATATTAGTTTTTTAATCTGTTGTAAATGGCATAGCTGTTGTATCATGATTCTCCTGAGAAACAGAAGTAATTATATATATGATTTTATATATAAACATATATATTACATAGGATCTTAATAAAATATAAAAATTTATTTATTTGGCTTAAACAAGACATTTATTTTCTTACAGTTCTGGAAGCTGGAAGTTCTCCCTCCTTGACTTGTAGATGACCATCCTGTTGCTGCCTATTCACATGGTCTTTTTTTCCTCTGTGTGCACATCCCTGGTGTCCAGAAATGTATATGTATATTTATAGAAGGTTTGTGTGATCAGGGCAGCTTCATTTAGAAGTACTGAGACTGGAGGGACGCCTGGGTATCTCATTCGGTTAAGCATCTGCTTTCGGCTCAGGTCATGATCCTGGGGTCCTGAGATTGAGTCCTGAATTGGGCTCCCTGCTCAATGAGGAGCCTGCTTCTCCCTCTGCCTGCCGCACCCCCTGCTTGTGCTCACTCGCACTCTCTCTCTCTGACAAATAAAATCTTAAAAAAGAGAGAGAGAAGAAGTACTGAGACTGGAAAGACAATAGGAGTGAACAGACAAGAAATATAGGGAACTAAGTAGTCAGGGGTAGAGGACCAAGGTGCCCAAATATTTATGCCAGATAGTTGGGATACTTGCCTATTGTTTCCAGTTGCCCCTGAAGAGTGTTCTGGGACCCAATTTCAATGTGGGGAGGGGTTTTTCCACGCATCTTGGACAGCAGCAGGGCGTACTTCAATACTACTGAATTCTGACACTGTGTACCCAGAGATAGCATCAGATTCCACAGGCTAAGAACTTAGTCCCACAAGACTGCCCCACCCCCAAGGCCCCATTTCTGGAACTAGTCAAAAATCCAGATTGGTACCTGCACTTCTGATCAACGGGGTATGAATCAGAGGTTCCCACAACCCTTTCCTTGGGTTTGATTAATTTGGGAGAGATGCATAGGGAAGGCATGGGGAAAGGGCAAGGAGCTCCCAGGCCCTCCCCCAACCCACCACTCTCCCAGCATCTTCCCCAGGTCCCCTAACTAGTAGGCTCTTTGAACCCTCTCCATTGGGGTTTTAATGGAGGCTTCACTTCATAAGCATGTTCAATTAAATCATGGACAGCCACTGGAGATTGAACTCAATCTCCAGCTCCTCTCCCTTCCTAAAGGTTGGGGGGGAGGGGTGTTAGGGTGGGACTGAATGTTCCAACCTTCTAATCACAGGGTTGACTCCCCAGGCAACCATCCCCCATCCTTTGGTTACCCAAGGCTTTCCAAAGTCACTCATTAACATAACAAAAGTCACCTTTATTTTCACCACTTAGGAAATTCTAAGGGTTTTAGGACCTCTCTGCCAGAAACAAAGTCCAAACATATATTTCCTACTATAAATCACAGTATCACAGCCCCCATGTTAATATTTTCACCCCCACAGCTTACAATATATAGTGCAACTTCTGATCAAAAAAGGTATCCTAAATGCTTTTAACTCTTGCAGATGAGCATTATGAATATCTCTTCAACCAAATGATTAAAAATTGATATATACTATATAGAGATCCTTCATATATACAAATAAATATGAAGGGATTTATTTTAAGGCCTTGGTTCATGCTATTATGGGGGCAATAAGTCTGAAATTCATGGGCAGGCCAGCAGGCTAGAAACTCAAGAAGGGTTTCTGTGTTACAATCTTGAAGTAGAATTCCTTCCTCTCTAGAAGTCTTAAATTTTTTCCGTTAAGACTTTCAACTGATTGAATGAGGCCCACCCACATTATGTGGAGTAATTTCCTTTACTTAAGGTCAGCTGATTGTGGATGTTAATCACATCTACAGAATCTTCACAGCAGCATCTAGACTAGTGTTTGACCAAAAAGCAGGATACTATAGTTTAACCAAATTGACACATAAAATTTAACCATTACAGCTAAGCTATTGGATATATTCATTAGCATAGGATGACAAAAAGCAATAGTATATTCCTTCATTATGTCTCTAACTTCTCCCCCAAAAGCTCTGGATAGTAAATCAGATTTACCAAGGTAAATCCTAGTGGAATTCCTGACTACTATGTTGTAGGTCCTTTTTGGAGCAGCTACAGTGGGAACTGTATAATGTTTTTTTTAAAAAAGAGATCAGAACTATGTACAGATGCATTGCTGGGTTATTTATTTTTACGATACCTTACAATTTGGCTTCCAAGTGAGAATACTTGGTTGAGGGAGATAGTTAATTTGGAACTTAGGTAGGCAGAGTTCAGGCTATTGAGCTAGATACAAAGTTTTAGGATTTGCTAATTCCTATAGTTGAACAGTTTGTGCACCTCTTTTAGAAGATAACACCTTCTCATGTAATTGTTCAGAGGATTAAATAATGTTTTAAAGTGTCCGGTACAGTGCCTCATATATAGTAGGCACTCAATAAATGTTTTCTTCCACCTGTTTTACAGTCGTTCTCTGAACTACCCATGAGCAACAGCTCCTGTAGCCCATGAACTGGATAAGAGAACCCTCTTTCTTTGTCTCTGAACTTTCCATGAACCCCCAGCATCTTGTTCTCTTTCTTTTGGCTATGCAAGGCTGCAGAAGCAGAAAGAGAATTACTTTCCTGCCATTTTTTCATGCAGGCACATGTGCATTCATCCATCCATCCATCCATCCATCCATCCATCCATCCATCCATCCAACAATCCTTTACTGAATGCCTTCATGCTCCACGCATCCTGGCAGTTACTGGGAATACAATACTAATCCCTTACTGTGACCTTTGTTCTTCAGGGGCTCACAGAGGATGATAAGGTGACTGAGATTGCTCACACAGAAACAGAACACAGAGTTAGATTTAGGGTTCTACTGATAGCTTCATATTTAATTGTAGAGGGGATAATGATGTCTGCAAGTATCCAGTAAATTATATTTTATAGCTTAAGAAAAATCAACATACTAAAATGCTAAGAGAATAATAAATGATGCAAAATGTCTTTAAATAAAATCTTTTTTTTTAGATTTTATTTATTTATTTTTAAAGATTTTATTTATTTATTTGACAGAGAGAGACACAGCAGAGAGAGGGAACACAAGCAGGGGGAGTGGGAGAGGGAGAAGCAGGCTTCCCGCTGAGTAGGGAGCCCGATGTGGGACTCCATCCCAGGACCCTGGGACCATGACCTGAGCAGAAGGCAGACGCTTAACGACTGAGCCACCCAGGCGCCCGCAAAATGTCTTAATGACAAAAAAATTGTTGGCATTTATATTATCCATCTATAATGATGTAGGAAAGAATGTTAGGTTTTCGAGTTGATGGCCAAGAAAGAATTCTTGAGACGTCTTTGGTGCAAAACAGTGGTTTTCCTAAAGCACAGGGACAGGGCCCATGGGCAGAAAGAACGGCAATGGGGTCATGAGAAGTGGCCCATTATATACTTTCAAGTTGGGAGGGGGTTAGGGATAACGTAAGTCTCTAAGGGATTTTGGAAGCAAGGTTTCCAGGACCTTGAGGGGGCTAGCTATTATTAGGAAAAGGTCATTTATTACCATCTAATAAAACCTTAGTCATGAGATCCTTCAGATGTATATCTGTGGGCCATATGCTTGGGGGTGATTGCCAACATGTATCTTGGGGGGCTTAGAGATAAAAGAAATTTCTAAAGGAATTTTTATATGTTAAAGTAGACTTACAGGATCCTGGGGAAGTGGGGGGGTGGGCTAGGATTGTTTTTTGCCCTTAAGCAAGTACCAGCATCGAGGCAGTTGAGTCCCTAGAGGAATGTCACTCTGCCTGTTTCAAGGACTAGTCAATGGGCTGTAGGTAGTAAGGAAATTTAATAATTTTTCTTCTGCCTTTGTTTCCCACATCACATTATGTACCATCTAATAGACGGACCAATTTAAATGCCCAAAGTATAACTTAGAATAACCAAAATAAAACTTAGGAGAAGAGCTTTTGCTTTAAAATTTCTGCTACTTTGATTACCACAGCAAATTACATATAGTGCTAGCTAACCTTTACTGTGGATTTACTTTGATTTCCAGCATTGTGCTAAGTAGTACAAGCATTCTGTCCTCCAGTCCTCAAAATGACATCATGATTCCCATTTTGGGACATGGGGAAATTGAGGAACAGAGAAGTTAAGTGTAGCTTGCCCAATGTCACTGGTAGGATGAGAGTTTTGAACCCAGAAGCCTGACTCCAGAAGAACCCTTTTAACTACCATCTTACTGGGAAATTTTTTTAACTGTCCTAAAATGCTGAGACATCATTGTGAGTACATATGTAGTCACATTTTATTTTGTTAAAAAATAGGCGATACTCAGGGCTCCTGGGTGGCTCAGTCGTTAAGCATCTGCCTTGGGCTCAGGTCATGATCCCAGTGTCCTGGGATCGAACCCCTCATCGGGCGGGCTCCCTGCTCAGCGGGAAGCCTGCCTCTCTCTCTCTCCCACTCTCCCTGCTTGTGTTCCCTCTCTTGCTGTGTCTCTCTCTGTCAAATAAATAAGTAAAATCTTAAAAAAATAGGTGATACTCTCATGTGATTAAAAATCTTAAAGGCTGGGCGCCTGGGTGGCTCAGTTGGTTAAGCGACTGCCTTCGGCTCAGGTCATGATCCTGGAGTCCCGGGATCGAGTCCCACATCGGGCTCCCTGCTCAGCAGGAAGTCTGCTTCTCCCTCTGACCCTTTCCCCTCTCATGCTCTCTCTCTATCTCATTCTCTCTCTCAAATAAATAAATAAAATCTTAAAAAAAAAAATCTTAAAGGTATAAAAGGGTATACAGTAAAAAAGCTCTCCAATAAACCTTCATGCACTTAATTAATTTTTCCCTCTTTTTGTACAAATGGTACACTACTCTGTGACCCATTCCATATCTTGCTTTCCTCCTTAAAAATGTATCCTTAGAGATCTTTCTAGGTTTTTACATAAAGTGCTTTCTCATTCTCTTTTATTTTTTTTTAAAGATTTTATTTTTAAGCCATCTCTACACCCAACATGGGGCTCAAACCCACAACCTCGAGATCAAGAGTCGAGTGCTCCACGGACTGAGCCAGCCAGCTGCTGCCCCATTCTCTCTTTTTTTTTTAAATTTTTTATTGTTATGTTAATCACCATATATTACATCATTAGTTTTTGGTGCAGTGTTCCATGATTCATTGTTTGTTCATAACACCCAGTGCTCTGTGCAGAACGTGCCCTCCTCAATACCCATCACCAGGCTAACCCATCCCCCTACCCCCCTCCCCTCTATAACCCTCAGTTTGTTTTTCAGAGTCCATCATCTCTCATGGTTCGTCTCCCCCTCTGACATACTCCCCTTTTCTTCCTCTCCTGTTATCTTCTTCTTTTTCTTTTTTCTTAAAATATGTTGCGTTATTTGTTTCAGAAGTACAGATCTGTGATTCAACAGTCTTGCACAATTCACAGCGCTCACCATAGCACATACCCTCCCCAATGTCTATCACCCAGCCACCCCATCCCTCCCACCCGCAAACACTCCAGTAACACTCAGTTTGTTTCCTAGGATTAAGAATTCCTCATATCAGTGAGGTCATGTGATACATGTCTTTCTCTGATTGACTTATTTCACTCAGCATAACACCCTCCAGTTCCATCCACGTCGTTGCAAATGGCAAGATCTCATTCCTTTGGATGGCTGCATAATATTCCATTGTGTATATATACCACATCTTCTTTATCCATTCATCTGTCGATGGGCATCTTGGCTCTTTCCACAGTTTGGCTATGGTGGACATTGCTGCTATAAACATTGGGGTACACGTACCCCTTCGGGTCCCTACATTTGTATCTTTGTGGTAAATACCCAGTAGTGCAATTGCTGGATCGAACGGTAGCTCTAATTTCAACTGTTTGAGGAACCTCCATACTGTTTTCCAGAGTGGTTGCACCAGCTTGCATTTGCCCCATTCTCTTTTAATGCTTGCCTAGTATTCTATTGTATGGATGTCCCACAATTTATTTAATCTGTCCACTACTACTGGACATTTAATTTTTTTCCCAAACATTTGTTTTTACAAAAATAACTTTGTATTTCTCAAATTGTGAGTATTTAATAACAAAGATTTAGTATGTCTAATCTGCAGTACTTAAAAATTTATTTTTAATAATATATAATACATGTATATGCTTTAAAATCCCATATGTATAAAAGAATAAATTGTTAAAGGTCTTTTTCTTTTCCTGTCTGTCCCAAACTTTACTGCCATTGGCAACTTGTGTTATTAGTTTCTTATATATTCTTACAGATATTTTTATGCATATACAAAAAAGTACATACACATACTTATCCATACCTTTTATATAAATGGTGGCATACTATACATACTGTATCTTGTGTGTTTTTTTTAACTTAACAACACTAAATCATGAAGTTCTTCCGTATCAGAATTTAAAGGAATTCTCCTTTTCTCTTAGATTGATTAATTGATTGATTTTAAGTAAGCTCTGTGCCTAACGTAGGGCTCAAACTCACCACCTTGAGATCAAGAGTCACATGCTGTACGGACTGAGTCAGCCAGCCACCCAGATTTTAAAGGAAATTTTCATTCTTTTTGTTGTTTTTACAACCACATTAGTGTTCAATTTTATCATTGCTCCAAAATTTATTTGACTAGACTCTTGATGGACTTTTATCTGGTCTTTGAAACTTTTGTTTTTACAAATAATGCTACAAAGAGTAACCTTTCACAAATGTCATTTTACAAGTATACAAATAATTCAATAGGATACATTCCTAAAGTAGAATTGCTACCTCAAGGAGTATGCACATCTGTAATGTTGATAGATATTGTCAAATTAATCTTCAGCTGAATCAGTTTGCCAGCAATTTATGAAGAGGGCCTGTTTCCCCCACTTCCCCCAATAGGAGATGTCATCCAAGAAATAGTAAGTAGTGTAGTTTTAGTGTGGAAATCTCCTTTTACAGGTGGTTGAGCATCTTTTCATATATTTAAGAACCATTCGTCAATACACACTACTCATATCCTGTATCATTTCCTATTTTGGTGATGGTGTTTTTAATAGGCTTAACAGAACTCTTTATATGTTAGGAAAATTAGCCTTTCATCCCAGGTTCAAATTGCAAATTTCCCCAACTTTTCACTTGTCCTTTGACTTGTGATTTTTTTTTTAAGGAAGAATTTTTAATATTTATGGATCTATCAGTCTTGTATGGCCTCTAGGATTTTTTTTTTTAATGTTGCATTATGTTGATAATTAAGTCAACATCTTTAAAATAAATCGGAAATCTAAGAAACTTTATAACAATAAAGGGGCGCCTGGGTGGCTCAGTTGTTAAGCATCTGCCTTTGGCTCAGGTCATGATCCCGGGGTCCTGGGATCGAGCCCCACATTGGGCTCCCTGCTCGGCGGGAAGCCTGCTTCTCCCTCTCCTACTCCCCCTGCTTGTGTTCCCTCTCTCGCTGTATCTCTCTCTGTCAAATAAATAAATAAAATCTTTTAAAAAAATTAAAAAATAAATAAATAAATAAATAAAAAACTTGATGGACATAGAGCCACAATCTTATACAATCTTATACAACAAGCTTATATGGAGCATGGGGCGCCTGGGTGGCTCAGTCAGTTAAGCGTCTGCCTTCCATTCAGCTCATAATCCCAGGGTCCTGGGATCAGCCCCACATGGGCCCCTACATCGCCTGGCATCGACTGCATCTGCCAGCATGGGCCACGCACTCATGGGCTTCCTGCTTAGAGAGGAGTCTTCTTCTCCCTCCGCCCTCCCCTCCCCCTGCTCTTGCACTCCCATGCTCTCTTTCTCCTCAAATAATTAATCAATTAATTAAATAAATCTTACAAATCAAAACAAAACAGAAACACAAAATATATGGAGCATGTACATGTGGTGAATCCTTTTTTTCCCCCATATAAACATTGCAACATGTCTTAAAGTATTATGGTTTATTCAATAATTATCCCATCTGTACATGATGCCTCTAGATTTGGTGTCATGCTTGGGAAGGAATTGCATAGTGTTGTCAATACTTTTTAAATTATATTTTCATTTATTTTTGTGTAAAGTTTGAGTTTTATTTTTCCAGATGGCTACCATGTATCTCAATGAGATACTATGCCAGTTAAAATGCTTTTGGCTCTAAGTGACAACAACCAACAAAACACCTCAAGCCATTGATATGTTTATTAATTCACAGAAAAGAAATCCGGGGTAGGGTCCTTCCAGAGCTGGTTAATTCAGGGGTTCAACAATGATTTCAAGGACCTCGGTTTCTTAAACTTTTTCCATTTGTTAACCTATTCTTTATTCACACTAAACTGAGAACTGTGTCTCTTTTACATTGTACTCCAAACAAGGTTAGTACAAGAATTCCACTTAATTAGACAATGCCATTTTTGTGCCACTACACTTAGATCAAGTTTGCAGAATATTTCCACGCTGCAAATCAATTAAAGTAGGAATTACATCTTTCCAAAGTCTAATGAATGCTGTGTGGTTACATCCTGGAGTAGGGTTTGGGAAAATTAGATACATACTGATGGAAATGGCCAAACATTATCTCAACTCCTTGCCAGATCCTGCAGCCCACCTGCACCTGAAGCAGGGTACCTGTCTTTGTGGTGAAAGAGGCATCCCTGCTCTATCCAAGGCCCCAGGCCAGTCCTTCCACATGGCTATCCCCCTGCTCTCCTTTACCACCACATTCTTTCCCTTCACTGGATTCTTTCCATTAGCAGTCTCCTGGCCTTCCGTCCCCCTCCAGCCACATTCCATCTCTCTTCCTCACTCCATGGAAAAATGACCTGCTACTTTTTTGTCCTTACCTCCCCTTCTAACCTCAGTACTCCATGCAGGCTTTCATTCCCCCCCATTCTCCCAACCCCATATCAATAAGAAACAGTTCTTATTAAGGTGGTCTCCAGAGATGTCCATGGAGCCATATTCTTCTGATTTGCCCCACTTGCCTGGTAGCTTCTTCTCAGCCCCTTTCCTAGCTCCTCCCCTCCTGCAGATCTCCTGCTGTGCTCCAGGCTCTGCCCCCAGTTCTCTCTTCTCCACCTCCGCTCTCCCCTCACAGCATGGCTTTAATTTTCACCTATGTGCTGATGACTTCTAAATCCATACCTCTTCTCCCGACTTCTGGCCTGAGGCCTAGCCTTATTCATCCAACTCCCTTTTGGCATTTCCACTTCAGTGTTTAATAAAAATGTCAAACTGGGGTGCCTGGCTGGCTCAGTTCGTAGAGCATGGGACTCTTGGTCTTAGGGTCATGAGTTCAAGCCCCACATTGGGTGTGGAGCCAACTTTAAAAAAAAATGTCAGGATGCCTGGGTGGCTCAGTCAGTTAAGCAGCTGCCTTCGGCTCAGGTCATGATCTCAGGGCCCTGGGATCGAGCCCCGCATCAGGCTCCCTGCTCTGCGGGGAGCCCACCGCTACCCCTGCTTGTTCTCTCTTCCTCTCTCTGACAAATAAAATCTTTAAAAAAAAAAAAAAGTCAAACTTAACATGTCCAAAGCAAAACCTCTCATTTCCCCTATTTTCTCAGTTCATTCTTCCTAGAGTCTTCCCCATCACTGTAAATGGCATGTTCGTTTCCTAACTGCCCGCATGCATTTATCAGCAAGTCTTGCAGGTGCATACAGAAAGTGCTTGAGTACAGTTACTGCTCCCCTGCCCGCTGCTACACCCTAATCCAAGTGACCGCCATCAAGCCTGCATTAGCAAGACGGCCTTCCAAGGAGCTCACAGCCTCCTCTCCTTCAGACCCTGATTCCTTCTCCACATAGCCGCTTGGATGATTTGTCTACAGTGAAAATTAGGTTAGATGACTCCTCTCCTAGAAACCTTTTATATATGCTGTCTCGTCATTCTCTGCAATAAAACCCGATTCCTTTTCTTCCACACCTAACCTCATCTCTGTCCATTTAATCCTCCCTTCCTTCCAGATGAAACACTATAGCTGTTTTTCTCTCCCCCACCAAGCACACCAGGCTTGTTTCTATCTCAGGACCTTTGCACCTACACTTGGAATACTCTTCCTTCATACATCTGCATGGATGTGCCCTCATGATTCAAGGCTCCGCGCACATGAGGGACCTTAGAGAGCTCTGTGCTGAGCAATCTACTAAATCCGTTGTGTCTCTTCCAACTCTCCGTCATTCTCCACCACAATATAATATATTAGTGTTTTCATTAGCATCATTTATGAGGACTTGAAATTACCTTATTTATTCACTGACATGTTAATCATCTCTCCCCATTGGAATATAAGCTTTTTTTTTTTTTTTAGAAAGAGGGCGGTGGGGGGGGGCGGGGAGGGACAAAGGGAGAGGGAGAATCCCAAGCAGGCTTCACGCCCAGCACAGAGCCTGACGTGGGGCTTGATCCCACGACCCTGACATCGTGACCTGAGCCAAAATCAAGAGTCAGACGCTGAACTAACCGAGCCACCCAGGGGCTTCAAGATATAAGTTCTTTTGAAGGCAGAGACTTTGGATGCCTTATGCTCTGCTGTATGTCCATTATCTGAAACAATGCCAAACATTTACCTAGTAATGGGTGCTCCATAAATGTTTGTTAACTGATTTACTACCCCTATCTCTGTTTTGGGCAGTCATTTTTACCTCTTCTGATCTCAGTTGCTTCAATATTAAGATGAGGAAACTTAAAAAAAAAAAAAAAAAGATACCTGAAATCCCTTCTGACTCAGGCCACAATGACCATGTCTATAACTTACAGCAATTACAGGAAAAATCTTACTGCACCAAAAATCGGTATCTGTTGTCAAACACTCATTCACTCAACAGGCCCTTATTGAGTGCTGACCGTAAGCCTGGCACCGTTGTAGGCACTGAAGGCCAAGTCATAGCCATCAAAATTATAGTGTATCAGTTTCAACAAACAAAACACAGAAAACTCAGAAAGTTGATGCTACCCTTGTCCTCCAGCTGGTTTCTACTGGCACTTCACTTTCTCAGTATTGCCAAGTTCATCTATACTGGGGGCTACCTCAAAGTTATTATCACTCTTCCAGTAGTTAGTTTCCAGGAATTCTAGGATTAAATACGATTTATGTGGCTATAACTTTAATAGCACCATGTAAAACAAAGCTATTAAGGCTGCAGAATTTCTGCCTATTTGATTTAGTTCTAATCCAAACTCTGCCATGCTTCCTAATTTAATTGCAGCATGCCTTGAACTAAAATTTTGAATTTTATGAATTAATTTTTTTTAAAAAATGAGTAAAATGAGAGTAATAAGGGACTATATTCATATATATTCAGGTCATGATGTGCAGAAGGACTGTTAATTCTCATGTCAAAATTTGAAACAGCTAATTTTAAATCTGAATTGGAATTAGTGTATATGTAGGGCCAATGATTAATCAAATGTCTAGAATGAAAATAAATCACTTTCAAAACTGGCTACTGAGAATAAAAAATGACCAAGAAAAGTAAATTGTTATATATTGTGCTGCCATTTGTTGGCATACACTACAAATCACTCATTGAAAGTAATGTATACTTATATATACCTTAATCAATTACACAAAGGGAGATAGTGTAGCTATAGGACGTTTTAATCTTGCAAATGAGCACTACATTTAAGGTCTTGTGTTGGTCAAAATGGTTTTGGTTGGGAAGGAAGACAGAAATCCAATTCAAACTTGTTTAACAAGCAAAAATGGGGAGGATTGGGGGCCTGGGTGGCTCAGATGGTTAAGCATCTGCCTTCGGCTCAGGTCATGATCCCGAGGTCCTGGGATCCAGCCCCACATCAGGCTCCTGCTCTCCCTCTCCCCCTACCTCTCCCTCTGCCCCTCCCCCTGCTCATGCTCTCTCTCTCTCTCTCTCTCTCTCTCTCTGTGTCTCAAATGAATAAATAAAATCTTTAAAAGAAAAATGGGGAGGATTTAGTATTTCATGGAACTGGGTAAGCCAGGACTCAACTGATGCAATGTCATCTGAGAATTATTTTCTCTCAATCACGGGTTCTCCTTCCGATGGACAAATGTCTGCTAGCAGCTCAGGGTATCCTACCTGTTCATCAACCCTAGGGGAAATAAACAGTCTTTTCAGTTGTTACAATAGAGCAATCCTGGGCAAGGAGCCTGATTGGCCCAGTTTGGAAACAGACTAACCAATTATTTTTTAAAGGCCCTCATGCTCCTAGATTACTCTTTTCTCCTTCAAAACTGCTAGTCCTGCAGTGAGCTGATGTTAGCTAAATTTTAAAAGAATGTTATCTGATTAAATGGATTCACCTTAAGGTATTTAATATGGTAGTTTTATCATCTGTAACCTAAATGAACTAATAATTGGTTCACTGTCAAAATAAGGAATTTAAGGCAGTATGGGTGAAGACAGTTTTAATCAGATATAATAAATCATGTGTTTTTTCATACACAAGACATATAAATCTAGACATCTCTGCCCTACTACCCCATACCATTTGTGCATGCAGATACTTGGGGCTATATCAGGGGGATGCTGTGGGAGTGGTCTGCCCTTGGCTCAGGTAATAAGGGGTGCATTGTCTGTAGAAAACAGAAAAGCAATAAAACTAAGTCAGTTTGCATTTTTTAAATTATCATGTACAGAAATTCCAAACAGTGTCAGTGATGTAATATCCCTCCCCACCTTTATGGACCAGTCCCATTGTTCCTGCATTCCCTTGGGGCTCCTTGCCGATTCTTCCTTCCATCTTTCCATTCGAGCATACCAGAATAGAAGTGAGAGCCCTGGAATATTACTTTTCGCAACTGTGATTCCTGACTAGAAGAATTCATGTATTGGTTATCTTGCACTATAGAGAAAAGAGTGAACTGTGACTCTGAGAGGAAATAACCAAAAGACTGTGCTTTACAAAATGGATTATAGCTAATGTCAAAATGTGTGCTATAAGCAGTAAGTATATGCTTATATAATAAAAATAATAGAATTAGCCCCCCAGAACAAATTCAACAGAAAAATTCTGTTCTGGAAGAGCAATTCTTTGTCAGCTGAACATAAGAACCTTGTAACAGATAGGCGAATAATGCCAAATGACTGTTAAACTAATTTAAGTGCAAGTATAAGAATTTGATTTGGACCAGAGCCTGTCATTTTTCATCATTGCCAGGTAGCCCCAACCCTGCACGGAGTATCACAGCTGGTCCAGCAGGTGGCACTCTTCCCCTTGTGCACTAGTACTAAACTAACACCTTGCCCAAGTACAAAGTAGTTTAGAGACTTGCCCTCAAAACCAGTAGAATCTGCTTATCTATGGCAATAATAGGTTACTGCTTTTACAAGGGCAACTGTGTTGGTTTGGTTTTTGTCAGATTTGAAGATTGATACCTACACATCTAAATGCCCCTTTGGTTCTAGACTTTGTCATCCTTAGTTCTAAGCCTTTATTAGTTTCTGTTAAAATACTTGTACTTCTCTGTACCTAAGATACTGTGCAATGCTAGAGATCTATATAAAAATTGTGATGATTCATGTTGGAAAATCACATTGACCCACATCTATATGGTTAATTAATGTACAAAAAAGGAGGAAAAAATATACAATGGGGAAAACACAGTCTTTTCAATAAATAGTATTGGGAAAACTGGACCACTTTCTTGCACCATACCCAAAAATAAACTCCAAATGGATTAAAGACCTAAATGTGAGACCTGAAACCATGTACTCCTAAGGAAAACATAGGCAGTAATGTCTTAGACATGGGTCTTAGCAACATATTTATGGCTGTGCCTCTTCAGGCAAGGGAAACAAAAGCAAAAATAAACTATTGGAACTACAGCAAAAATAACCAAAATAAAAAGGTTTTGCACAGCAAAAATAAGGAAGGAATCAACAAAAAAAGCAACCTATGAATGGGAGAAGAAATTTGCAAATGATTTGTTTGATAAGGGGTTAATGTCTAAAATATATTAAAAAAAAACTTATACAGCTCAACACTAAAAAAATAATCAGATTAAAAAATGGTCACAGGATCTAAATAGACATTTTCCAAAGAAGATATACAGATGGCCAAAGGACACATGAAAAGGTCTTCAGCGGGGTGCCTGGGTAGCTCAGTCATTAAGCGTCTGCCTTCAGCTCAGGTTATGATCCCAAGGTCCTGGGATTGAGCCCTGCATTGGGCTCCTTGCTCAGCGGGAAGCCTGCTTCTCCCTCTCCCACTCCCCCTGCTTGTGTTCCCTCTCTCGCTGTGTCTCTCTCTGTCAAATAAATAAAATCTTTTAAAAAAAGAAAAGAAAAGGTGTTCAGCATTACCCATCATGAGGGAAATGCAAATCAAAAGCACAATGACGTATCACCTCATACCAGTCAGAATGGCTAGTATCAAAAAGACAAGACATAGGGGCGCCTGTGTGGCTCAGTCGATTAAGCATCTGACTTCAGCTCAGGTCATGAGCTCAGGGTCCTGGGATGGAGCCCTACTTCAGGCTCCCTGCTCAGCAGGGAGGTTGCTTGTCCCTCTGCCCCTCCCCCTACTCATGCTCACTCTCTTTCTGTCTCTCTCTCTCTCAAATAAAATATTTTTCAAAAAAGACAGGAGTGTTGGTGAGGCTGTGGAGAAAAGGGAACTCCCATGCACTGTTGGTGGGAATGCAAACTGGTGCAGCCTCTGTGGGAACAGTATGGAGGTTCCTAAAAAAATTAAAAGTAGAGGGGCGCCTGGTGGCTCAGTCGTTAAGCGTCTGCCTTTGGCTCAGGTCGTGATCCCAGGCTCCTGGGATCAAGCCCCACATCGGGCTCCCTGCTTGGTGGAGAGCCTGCTTCTCCCTCTCCCACTCCCCCTGCTTGTGTTCCCTCTCTCACTGTGTCTCTGTCAAATAAATAAATAAAATCTTTTAAAAAAAATTAAAAGTAGAAATACCATATAATCCTATAATCCTCCTACTGGGTATTTACCCAGAGAAAATGAAAACACTAACTCCAAAAGATATACGCACCCCTATGTTTATTACAGCATAATTTACAATAGCAAAATTATGGAAGCAACCCAAGTATCCATTGATAGATGAATGGATAGATGATAGATAAATGGATAAAAAGATTTGGTATGTATATACAATGGAATATTACTCAGCTATAAAAAGAACAAGATCTTGCCATTTGTGACAACATGGGTGGACCTAGAGTTATTATGCTAAGTAAAATAAGTCAGACAGAGAAAGACAAATACCATTTGATTTCACTTATATGTGGAATCTAAAAACCAAAAGCAAGCAAACAGACAAAACCAAATTCTTAAATAGAACAAAGTGGTGGTTGCCAGAGAGGAGGTGGGTGGGGGGGATAGAGAAATAGATAAAGGAAATTAAGAGGTACAAACTTCCATTTCTAAAATAAATAAATGACAGAGATGATACGTATAGCATAGGGTATATAGTCGATAATATTGTAATAATGTATGGTGACAGATGGTGATTACACTTATGGTGAACACTGAGTAATGAACAGAATTGTCAAATCAATATGTTGTATACCTGAAACTAATATAACATTGTATGCTAATTATATTTCAATTTAAAAAAGAGCATGTTGAATAAAAGCAATTTTTCTCATTTAAAAAAAAATCTGTCTTTTCTAATAAAAATTTCACACAGAAGCTCCTGAAACTTTCCCTCAAGAATCACTGATGAGAAGTTGGATTCCATCTTGTATATATTCTCTCTAGAAAAGATTTTATCCAGCTTAGTTTCCTGTAGTTTGTATTATGAAACAGCTTTTTATGTCTTTCAAAAATACAGTTAGAGTATAATAGTACACTTCTTCCTTTTCAAAAGTACCCTGCCTCCTGGAAAGTGATTTGCCAATCATAAAGGTATTTAATAAGAATAAAATGAACTAGGAAGCAAGATGGCAGAGGGGTAGGAGACCTGGATTTCGTCTGGTCTCAGGAATTCAGCTGGATAGGGATCAAACCATTCTGAACACCTACGAACTCAACAGGAGATCAAAGAAAAGAATAGCAACAACTCTCTGAACAGAAAAGCGACCGCTCTCTGGAAAGTAGGACTTTCGGAGAAGTGAATCCGAGGTGATATTCGGGAGGATAGACAGCAGGGGAGGGGGCCTCCGTCGGCCACTTCTGGCAAGTGATAGAGCTGCAGAGCACAAAATCGGAACTTTTAGAAGTCGGCGCCGCTGAGGGGCGTCGCTCCAGTGGCTACGCTGGGGGTGGAACCCTTGCGGGACAGTGTGGTCTCACGACCCTTGGGGTCACAGAAAGACCGGGGGTGCCTGAGTGGGGCAGAGCTCCCAGGTATCGGAGCAGGGAAGCCAGCTGCAGAGACGGAGCCGAGGCGCGGGCATTCAGCTCAGGATTACCATAAACTGTGTAGTACTGTCTGCCAGGGACCTACTCAATACGTACATTAGTACGATGTCGGACCTAGAGTTCAGAATCATGATTTTAAAGATACTAGCTGGGCTTGAAAAAAGCATGGAGGTTATTAGAGAAACCCTTCCTGGAGAAATAAAAGAACTAAAATCTAACCAAGTCGAAATCAAAAAGGCTATTAATGAGGTGCAATCAAAAATGGGGGCACTAACTGCTAGGATAAATGAGGCAGAAGAGAGAATTAGCAATATAAAAGACCAAATGATGGAAAATAAAGAAGCTGAGAAAAAGAGAGATAAACAACTACTGGATCACGAGGGCAGAATTCGAGAGATAAGCGATACAATAAGATGAAACAACACTAGAATAATTGGGATCCCAGAAGAAGAAAGAGAGAGAGGGGCAGAAGGTATATTGGAGCAAATTATAGCAGAGAACTTCCCTAATGTGGGGAAGGAAACAGGCATCAAAATCCAGGAGGCACAGAGAACCCCTCTCAAAATCAATAAAAATAGGTCAAGACCCCAACATCTAATAGTAAAACTTATGAGTCTCAGAGACAAAGAGAAAATCTTGAAAGTAGCTCGGGAGAAGAGATATGTAACCTATAACGGTAGAAATATTAGATTGGCAACAGACCTATCCACAGAGACCTGACAGGCCAGAAAGGACTGGCATGATATCATCAGAGCACTAAACGAGAAAACTATGCAGCCAAGAATACTATATCCAGCTAGGCTGTCATTGAAAATAGAAGGAGAGATAAAAATCTTCCAGGACAAACAAAAACTAAAGGAATTTGCAAACACGAAACCAGCCCTACAAGAAATATTGAAAGGGGTCCTCTATGGGGCGCCTGGGTGGCTCAGTTGGTTAAGCGACTGCCTTCGGCTCAGGTCATGATCCTGGAGTCCCTGGATCGAGTCCCGCATCGGGCTCCCTGCTCGGCGGGGATTCTGCTTCTCCCTCTGACCCTCCCCCCTCTCGTGTGCTCTCTCTCTCTCTCTCTCATTCTCTCTGTCTCAAATAAATAAATAAAAATCTTAAAAAAAAAAAAAAAGAAAGGGGTCCTCTAAGCAAAGAGAGAGCCTAAAAGCAGCATAGACCAGAAAGGAACACAGACAATATACAGTAACAGTCACCTTACAGGCAATACAATGGCACTAAATTCATATCTTTCAATAGTTACCCTGAATGTAAATGGGCTAAATGCCCCAATCAAAAGACACAGGCTATCAGATTGGATTAAAAAACAAGACCCATCGATATGCTGTCTGCAAGAGACTCATTTTAGACCCAAAGACACCCCCACATTGAAAGTGAGGGGGTGGAAAGCCATTTACCATGCTAATGGGCACCAAAAGAAAGCTGGGGTGGCAATCCTTCTATCAGACAAATTAGATTTTAAAACAAAGACTGGAATAAGCGATGAGGAAGGACACTATATCCTACTTAAAGGGTCTATCCAACAAGAAGATCTAACAATTGTAAATATCTATGCCCCTAACATGGGAGCAGCCAATTATATAAGGCAATTAATAACAAAAGGAAAGAAACACATTGACAAAAATACAATAATAATGGGGGACTTTAACACCCCCCTGACTGAAATGGAGAGATCATCTAAGCAAAAGATCAACAAGGAAATAAAGACTTTAAATGACACACTGGACCAAATGGACTTCACAGATATATTCAGAACATTCCATCCCAAAGCAACAGAATACACATTCTTCTCTAGTGCCCATGGACATTCTCCAGAATAGATCACATCCTAGGTCACAAATCAGGTCTCAACCAGTACCAAAAGATTAGGATTATTCCCTGCATATTTTCAGACCACAATGCTTTGAAACTAGAACTCAATCAGAAGAGGAAAGTCGGAAAGAATTCAAATACATGGAGGCTAAAGAGCATCCTACTAAAGAATGAATGGGTCAACCAGGAAATTAAAGAATTAAAAAAAATTCATGGAAACCAATGAAAATGAAAACACAACTGTTCAAAATCTTTGGGATACAGCCAAGGCAGTCCTAAGAGGAAAGTATATAGCAATACAAGCCTTTCTCAAGAAACAAGAAAGGTCTCAAATACACAAACTAACCCTACACCTAAAGGAGATGGAGAAAAAAGAGCAAATAAAGCCTAAACCCAGCAGGAGAAGAGAAATAATAAAGATCAGAGCAGAAATCAATGAACTAGAAACCAAAAGAACAGTAGAACAGATCAACGAAACTAGGAGCTGGTTCTTTGAAAGAATTAGCAAGATTGATAAATCCCTGGCCAGACTTATCAAAAAGAAAAGAGAAATGACCCAAATCAACAAAATCATGAATGAAAGAGGAGAGATCACATCCAACATCAAAGAAATACAAACAATTATAAGAACATATTATGAGCAACTCTATGCCAGCAAATTAGATAACCTGGAAGAAATGGATGCATTCCTAGAGATGTATCAAGTACCAAAATTGAACCAGGAAGAAATAGAAAACCTGAACAGACCTATAACCACTAAGGAAATTGAAGCAGTCATCAAAAATCTCCCAAGAAACAAAAGCCCAGGGCCAGATGGCTTCCCAGGGGAATTCTACCAAACATTTAAAGCAGAATTAATACCTATTCTCCTGAAACTGTTCCAAAAAATAGAAATGGAAGGAAAACTTCCAAACTCATTTTATGAGGCCACCATTACCTTGATCCCAAAACCAGACAAAGACCCCATCAAAAAGGAGAATTACAGTCCAATATCCTTGATGAACATGGATGCAAAAATTCTCACCAAAATACTAGCCAATAGGATCCAACAGTACATTAAAAAGATTGTTCACCATGACCAAGTGGGATTTATCCCTGGGCTGCAAGGTTGGTTCAACATCCGCAAATCAATCAACATGATACAATATATTAAGAAAAGAAAGAACAAGAATCATATGATCCTCTCAATAGATGCAGAAAAAGCATTTGACAAAGTACAGCATCCTTTCTTGATCAAAACTCTTCAGAGTATAGGGATAGAGGGTATATACCTCAATATCATAAAAGCCATCTATGAAAAACCCACAGCGAATATCATCCTCAATGGGGAAAAGCTGAGCGCTTTCCCCCTAAGGTCAGGAACGTGGCAGGGATGTCCACTATCACCACTGCTATTCAACATAGTATTAGAAGTCCGAGCCACAGCAATCAGACAACGAAAAGAAATCAAAGGCATCCAAATCGCCAAAGAGGAAGTCAAACTCTCTTTGCAGATGATATGATACTTTATGTGGAAAACCCAAAAGACTCCATCCCAAAAGTGCTAGAACTCATACAGGAATTCAGTAAAGTGGCAGGATATAAAATCAATGCACAGAAATCAGTGGCATTCCTATACACCAACAACAAGACAGAAGAGAGACAAATTAAGGAGTCGATCCCATTTACAATTGCACCCAAAACCATAAGATACCTAGGAATAAATCTAACCAAAGAGGCAAAGGATCTGTACTCAGAAAACTATAAAATACTCATGAAAGAAATTGAGGAAGACACAAAGAAATGGAAAAATGTTCCATGCTCATGGATTGGAAGAACAAAGATTGTGAAGATGTCAATACTACCTAGAGCAATGTACACATTCAATGCAATCCCCATCAAAATACCATCCACTTTTTTCAAAGAACTGGAACAAATAATCCTCAAATTTGTATGGAACCAGAAGAGACCCTGAATAGCCAGAGGAATGTTGAAAAAGAAAAGCAAAGTTGGCGGCATCACAATTCCGGACTTCCATCTCTATTACAAAGCTGTCATCATCCAGACAGTATGGTACTGGCACAAAAACAGACACATAGATCAATGGAACAGAATAGAGAGCCCAGAAATGGACCCTCAACTCTAGGGTCAACTAATCTTTGACAAAGCAGGGAAGAATGTCCAATGGAAAAAAGACAGTCTCTTCAACAAATGGTGTTGGGAAAATTGGACAGCCACATGCAGAAGAATGAAACTGGACCATTCCCTTACACCACACACAAAAATAGACTCCAAATGGTTGAAAGACCTAAACGTGAGACAGGAGTCCATCAAAATCCTAAAGGAGAACACAGGCAGCAACCTCTTCGACCTTAGCCGCAGCAACTTCTTCCTAGAAACATCGCCAAAGGCAAGGGAAGCAAGGACAAAAATGAACTATTGAGATTTCATCAAGATAAAAAGCTTTTGCACAGCAAAAGAAACAGTCCACAAAACCAAAAGACAACTGACAGAATGGGAGAAAATATTTGCAAATGACATATCAGATAAAGGACTAGTATCCAAAATCTATAAAGAACTTATCCAACTCAACACCCAAAGAAGAAATAATCCAATCAAGAAATGGGCAGAAGACATGAACAGACATTTTTCCAAAGAAGACATCCAAATGGCCAACAGACACATGAAACAGTGCTCAACATCGCTCAGCATCAGGGAAATCCAAATCAAAACCTCAATGAGATACCACCTCACACCAGTCAGAATGGCTAAAATTAACAAGTCAGGAAACGACAGACGTTGGCGGGGATGTGGAGAAAGGGGAACCCTCCTACACTGTTGGTGGGAATGCAAGCTGGTGCAACCACTCTGGAAAACAGTATGGAGGGTCCTCAAACAGTTGAAAATAGAGCACCATACGATCCAGCAATTGCACTACTGGGTATTTACCACAAAGATACAAAGGTAGGGATCCGAAGGGGTACGTGCACCCCAATGTTTATAGCAGCAATGTCCACGACAGCCAAACTGTGGAAAGAGCCAAGGGATCCATTGACAGATGAATGGATAAAGAAGATGGGGTATATATACACAATGGAATATTATGCAGCCATCAAAAGGAATGAGATCTTGCCATTTGCAGCCATGTGGATGGAACTGGAGGGTGTTATGCTGAGTGAAATAAGTCAATCAGAGAAAGACATATATCATACGACCTCAGTGATATGAGGAATTCTTAATCTCAGGAAACAAACTGAGGGTTGCTGGAGTGGTGGGGGGGTGGGAGGGATGGGGTGTCTGGGTGATAGACATTGGGGAGGGTATGTGCTATGGTGAGCGTTGTGAATAGTGCAAGACTGTTGAATCACAGATCTGTACCTCTGAAACAAATAATGCAATATATGTTAAGAAAAAAAAAAGAAGAAGATAGCAGGAGGGGAAGAATGAAGGGGAGTAAGTCGGAGGGGGAGACGAACCAGGAGAGATGATGGACTCTGAAAAACAAACTGAGGTTTCTAGAGGGGAGGAGGGTAAGGGGGATGGGTTAGCCTGGTGGTGGGTATTAAAGAGGGCACGTTCTGCATGGAGCACTGGGTATTATGCACAAACAATGAATCATGGAACACTACATCAAAAACTAATGATGTAATGTATGGTGATTAACATAACAATAAAAAAATTTAAGGAAGAAAAAAATAAAATGAACTCATGTTGATATGTTAAAAAACAGTTAATAAAACAACTTTTTATTTATTACTTCTTGTCATGCTAGCTTCATTTAGAGAATGCTAAATATGTGCCAGGCATATTAATATGTATTAAGTGCATTACATATATGATCACATTAAATTTTCACAGACATTCATTTTAAAGATAAGGAATATAAGGTATTAGGGGCACCTGGGTGGCTCAGTCATTAAGCGTCTGCCTTCGGCTCAGGTCATGATCCCATGGTCCTGGGATGGAGCCCTGCATCAGGCTCCCTGCTCAGTGGGGAGCCTGCTTCTCCCTCTCCCACTCCCCCTGCTTGTGTTCCCTCTCTCTGTGTGTCTTTCTCTGTCAAATAAATAATAAAATCTTTAAAAAAAAGGAATATGAGGTAGAAAATTTATTTTCCCCAATCATGAAACAAGTCAGTATCGGAATGACAGCTGGGGCTTCTAAAACTTATACCCCTGAGAAAAACAGAACATATCAGATTATTGCAACAATCTTGCTAGTAAGTGAAGGAGCTTATTAAAAAAAAATTCATAAAATGACTTTCAATAGTTAAGCTACAACAATCTATAAGAGATATTTTTGAGGGGCGCCTGGGTGGCTCAGTTGGTTAAGCGACTGCCTTCGGCTCAGGTCATGACCCTGGAGTCCCGGGATCGAGTCCCGCATCGGGCTCCCTGCTCAGCAGTGAGTCTGCTTCTCCCTCTGACCCTCCCCTCTCTCATGCTCTCTCTATCTCATTCTCTCTCCCAAATAAATATATAAAATCTTTAAAAAAAAGAGATATTGTTGATAAGATTAGGCATTCTTCAGAAACTATACAAAGAGAAAAGAGAAGGGAGTGTTTTGTTTTAAGATTTTATTTATTTGTCAGAGAAAATACAAGCAGGGGGTGCCACAGGCAGAGGGAGAAGTGGGCTCCCCACTGAGCACGGAGCCCGATGCGGGACTCGATCCCAGGACCCTGGGATCATGACCTGAGCCGAAGGCAGACGCTTAACCAACTGAGCCACCGAGGTGTCCCAACAGAAGGGAGTGTTAAAGGAAGATTGGAGGGTACCAGAGACAAATGTAATTGATTTTACAATTTGTATATGGTTAGCCAATCTTCAAAGAAGATTATTGAATAAAGAACATAAGGAAATACATTTTAAGAAGTGTTTAATTTGCAATGTGTGTTAGCGTAACCGGGTCAATGTCTTTAATATATATAAAGCTCTTCCAAATCAATAAGAATAAGAAGTCAATATGTTACGGAACCTGGACTGGATCGCCCGACGGAAGAACCAAGCGGCACCCGGAGATCTTTTATTTAATGCCGGCGGGCTCAGAGGAGAGTCGTCTCCAAAGGTCTGAGCCTCAAGCACAAACAAAGGGGGCAATTTATACACTTCTACTTCTGCATACTTGGCACTTTTGGCAGTGCATGAAGCGGGGCAGGGAGCAGAACCTAGAAGAGCCCCAGGGCAAGGACTGGGACTCTCTCCCTGGCTCGGTTGGACAATTAGGACACAGATTTTCCTTACCATTCCTCCCTTTGATGCCCCTTTAAACACCTAGTTTAGAGGGCATCATTCTGTTTGACTCTGAGGGTTGACTGCAGGGCTTGGGGTGAACACGGACTTAATCATAAACTTAACAGCACACCAGGTAGCAGAAGGCCAGGACTGACTAGGGCCAGGAAAACCATGGTGAAATGTGCTTGGGAGTAGACGGCAGAGGGCCAGTAAAAGTGGGATCTGTGGGGCGCCTGGGTGGCTCAGTCGTTAAGCGTCTGCCTTCGGCTCAGGTCATGATCCCAGGGTCCTGGGATCGAGCCCCACATCGGGTTCCTTGCTCGGCGGGAAGCCTGCTTCTCCCTCTGCCACTCTCCCTGCTTGTGTTCCTTCTTTCACTGTGTCTCTCTCTCTGTCAAATAAATAAATAAAATCTTTAAAAAAAAAAAAAAGTGGGATCTATGACCTTATGTAGAAGCCTCTGGGGGAAAGTCCAGTCAGGAGGAGCAACAGTGTAGAGTCCAACTCCCAAGATGAGAGAAATCATGCCCATGAGGGCCAGGGACCACGGTGAGCAGGTGTCCATCAGTCGGTGGGGTCTTGTCGAAGGTGAAGCCGGAGTAGGTTTGTGAAGTCTGGCTGGACTCTCCACTGGCACGGCTCCTCGTCCAAATGATGAGCTTTCTTCTTTCTTCCAATCTTTGACCCAAACTGAGTCCCCTGTCTGGAAGGAGTGTACCTGAGACCCTAAGGAAATTGGGGCCCTCTCAAAGGGCCCCAATTTTATAATTTTATAATTATATAATTTTATCTTTTATAATTTATTTAGGGTGGCCCCCAGGGCCTGAAGCTGCTCCTTTGTCCCTTTATCTCCAACCTGATGCAAGTTTCCTGGAAGGCTTCTGAAGCACGGGGGAGGCCATCCATATATTAATTCAAATGGTGAGAAACCTGACGTCCCGGGCGTGCAGTGAGCTTGCAGGAGAGCTAGGGGTAGCAGATCCGGCCATGGAAGTTAGTCTCCCGACAAAACTTTGCTGAGGTTCCCTTGAGGGTGCGATTCATTCGCTCTACTGCTCAGAGACCCCATCTCCTCTTGCCTTGGGTTCAGTCGGAGGCTAGTGTGTCCAGTGGGCTCAAAGGTTATCTGAGCCCTAAGCTTGGAGAGTATGTCTCGGCCCAGGAGAGGGATAGGGCAGTCAGGCAGTTAAAGGAATTCATGCCGGACCTTGTGGCCCCCGAGTTCCCACTGGTGAGCCTGGCACAAGGGCTGTCATATCGCCCGCAGCATCCCTGTGGCCCCAAGGATGGTTGCAGTCCTTTTGCTTAAAGGAGCCACTGGGGAGGTGACAACAGAGTGCTCGGCCCCAGTATCAACCATAAAAGTCACTGGTTGGCCCTCCACCTTCATTCTGACCGTGGGCTCATGGGGGCCAAGGAGGAAAGAGCCCGGTCCCCCTCAGTCTGAGTCCATCTCCGCAAGGCCTATGAGGTCCTCCTCTTGGGTTCTTCCTTGTGGCGGCTGGGCATTCGTTTTTCCAATGCCCTTTCTCTTTATAGTAGGTACACTGATCCCTTGCCAAGGGGGTTCTGGGCTTCCCCCCCTTCAGTGGTTGGGGTCTCCCCACCTTTGTGTTGTCCTTTTCTCTCAGCGTGGCAGTGAGGAGGCTGACTTTCTTTTTCATCTTTTTTGTTGGCTTCCCGTTCAGCTGCAACCTACCTGTTCATGTAGACCTTATTGGCAATCTCTATTAGTTGGGTGATGTTCATCCGGCAAAACCCTCTAGTTTCTAAAGTTTTTTTCCTGATGTCTGGGGCGGCCTGAGCCACGAAGGAGGTGTTTACCATCTGTTGGCTTTTCTGTGCTTCGGGGTCAAATGGAGTGTATATCCTGTAGGCTTCACATAGTCTTTCATAGTAGGCCCCGGGGGACTCCCCTGGTTGTTGAGTGACCGAGGATACCTTAGTCATGTTCATGGGTTTCTTAGCTCCTACGTGGATTCCCCAGAGGAGGGCCTCCTGGTACCGGCGGATGTGGGCCTGTCCCTTGGTTGTGGTGAAGTCCCAAGCTGGGCGCTTTTCGGGTGTGACTGTATTAGCCCAGGCAGTGGGGTTGATGATTCCCACTGGTGTGTGCTCTTCCAGGTACTGCCGTGCACCTTTAACTGTTGGCAGTCTTCCCAGGTTGGCTGATGAGTCTGGGAAAGGGATTCTATGAGGTCTACCATGGCCTGTGGTAGACAGTCTTGGGGTTATGTATGGTGGGGGCAGGTTCGGTTTGGCCTCGGGATCTCTGGCTAGGATTTGTGGAGACTGGGGCTTTTGCTGATTTTCTTTATGTCGCTTGGATGAGGCAATTAAGACCCTGGCCTGTCCCTGCCTATTGCAAGTGAATCACACCCAGTGGGAAGGGTCTGAGCAATTCCTAGCCAGGAATCAATGTACAGAAACTGGTCAGGGTGTCCTGGTTCTCCTGTTATGACTTGCCATACTTGATGAATCATTGGGACATCCAATGTCCCTTCTGAAGGCCACCTGACATCAAAGGTGGGCCATTCCAATTCGCATAGGGTTCTCAACTTGCCAGGGTTCATCCTGACTCCATAGTCTCCTGAAAACCCCTTTCCCTGAACTTTGGGGCCGGTAAGCAGTGTGGAGTCTCCAGGTGATGTTGAGAGATTTGGTCAAGACCTGTGCAATGTCTGCCACAACTGCGGGTCCATTGTCACTATGGATTGTTAATGGCAGGCCAAACTGGGGCACCATCTCCTGCAAGAGGACTTTAGTTTCTTCCTGGCTTTGCTCCGTCCTGGTTGGGAAGGCTTCAACCCACCCAGAGTATGTGCATACTATTACTAGGAGATATTTGAACCCCCTGCTTGGAGGAACATCTGTGAAGTCTACCTCTAGATCTTCTTTGAAGGGGGTTGCTCCCATCCTCTGGACACCTGGCGGGGACCATGGTGCAGACCGAGCATTATTTTTCGTTCACTCATTGCTTGGCATAGTGCTGGCAGCTGACTGATGTTTTCTTGACTAGATGCCCTCCAGTTGCTATTGGAACAAAGATGTGCCCGTCTGGCATCATCCACCATCCCTTTTCAGTCAGGGTGGCCCCCTCAGCCATGGCCCATTCCTTCTCCTTTTTAGTGTTTAGGTTCTTTAGCTTCACAGAGCACCTTTCCCTGTCGTCTCTGGGTGGTGGGAGGTTGGGGTTAGTGTAACTGGGCGGGAGGGACTTCTTCCGGGGGTGACCATGGTGAGGGAAGGGGCTCTGTCCATGTCCTTCCTCACTGGCTGCGGTCTTGGCTGCCTCATCTGCCAGACGATTTCCCTGTGCTATGGGGTCATCACCTTTCTGGTGTCCCTTATGGTGCAGGATTGCTACTTCCTTTGGAAGCCAGACGGCTTCTAGGAGTCTCAGTATCTCCTTATTCTTGATAGTTTTCCTGCTGCGGTTAGGAGGCCCCTTTCCTTGTAGATGGCTCCATGTGTATGTACAGTAGCGAAGGTGTACTACATAACCCACTTTCCAGGCACCCTCTTGTAGGTAGCTGCTGCCGTCGCTGAACAGTGTGAGCTCTGAATTCTTTATGGCTTGACCCCGCAGATCTGGACGGCTCATGTAGACCTCTTCAGCTACCTCAGAACAGTCATGGTCTGGTTCCTCCTCTTCCATGGGGAGAAAGGTTGCTGGATTTAGATCTGTTTCGAGGATGACCCGTGGGTTTTTGCAGAGGAGCCCTTGGTATTGTGCTAGCCGAGAGTTGGAAAGGAAGTGGTGTCCCTGTGCATTCATGAGGGACACAACTGCATGAGGAACCTTGACCTTGAGTTCTTCTCCCAGGGTAAGTTTGTCTGCCTCCTTGATGAGTAGGACTGTGGCTGCCAGCACCCTGAGGCACGGTGGCCATCCCGCTGCCATGGGGTCCAGCTTCTTTGACAGGTAAGCAATTGGCCATTGCCAGGGTCCAACAGTCTGGGTGAGTAGCCCAAGCACTACTTTTTCTTTTTCAGTCCAGGCAGGGGGTTCTCAATCTGGTCCCCCTAAGAGATCATAAAGGGGTCTTGCTATTGCCGAGAACCCAGGGATCCAGATGCGACAGAATCCTGCAGCCCCCAGGAATTCTTGTAGGTCCCTTTTTGCCTGGGGCTGTGGCAAGAGACGATGATCCTTTTCCTCTCTGGCCCTAGTTCTCTTTACCCTTGGGTGAGGAGAAAACCAAGGTATCGGACCTGTTGTTGGCAGATTTGTGCCTTCTTCCATGAGGCTCGGTATCCCGAGTCTGACAGTTTTTTTCTGAGCCACTTAGGTGCCCCCGGGGGTTGCTTTTTAAACACACAGCTTCTGGGATATTCCCCCCATCCCACCCATTTTGATTCAGTGGGTATGCATAGGCCGGGTAGTATTACACCCGTGCTCATCACAACACCTGCCCTCCGTAATACCCATCACCTGGCTACCCCATCCCCCAGATAGTTGCCTTTTTAACAAGGTCCTCCCGGATGACTCTTACAGAGGAGGTCTGGAAACAATGTCGAAGCCTTGCTGTTCAGAGTGTGGCCAGTGGACCAGCAGGATCTGTATCACCTGGGGTATCTTGTTTAAATCGCCAATGTCAGCCCTACCCCAGACAGACAACCGGAATCTGTCTTTGAACAGTGTAGTAGCTTGGCTTTTGATCTGATGTCTTCTCTGTTTTCATTTTAGTAGGGTTCCTCCCCCGACTTCCTTGCCCCAGTCCTCTCCAGAAGAGCCAGTGTCCCCTACCTCTCCCTACCTGAGACCTGTCCCATCCCTTGGGGATGCTCACCCTAACCTCCCACCACCCGGAGACGACAGGGAAAGGTTCTCTGTGAAGCTAAAGAACCTAAGCAGCTGGAGATCTTGCCTTGTTAGAGAGAAGGCTGACTTGACTCCCAGGTCCTCCGACCTCCACAATTTCCAGACCCCCAGGCCTGTCTCATGATCTCAATTTTGGTTGCTCCACTTGGTCTCCATCAAGTGTTCTGAAGCATTTCACACACGACTGGGCTTAGGCAATTTGGCCAGACCTTCTTGAAATTTTTGATCGTGGTCTCTAGAACCGTAGGTTTACTCTGCCCTGACCCCATGGTCATGTCCCCGTGTGCAGGGGTGCAGAGAAAGACAAGGGGGGGTGCCTCCTGAGATGAGAAGACCAATCAGATGCCTGTCTGGCCGTGTCCTGAAGGAGCTTGGGTGAGGCTTAGCCTTAGCGGTCTCAGCCCTGTGACTTATGATCGGAAACTATTCTGATGCCACCATAGACCGTATGCCATTCACCACAGAATCGCAGATGGGCCCACGCAGACTCCGTAGGCTTCTGGGGGACCTTAAGGGTGCCTGCCCGTGGAGTCACAGAATCAGTCCATTTGAGCAAGCCAGCTCAGACTGCACATTCTCTCACACATTCACACTCCAGAAGTTACTACATTCCCTCCCTGGGAATCCCTACTTGTGAGACCTCTAAGAAGTCTCTGGGAGGTGATCAGTCTCCCCTTCCACCCCAATGGGGGTAGGCCTATCTGGGTCCTGGGGCCCCAGGCCTTACCGGAATCTGACGTCAGGACCAGGTCCTCACTTGCCAAGTCTCCTCCAGTCCAGCAGAGCAGGGCCCGCCCGAGGCGACCCACCAGGGCGGGAGACTGCTGAAAATTAGGCAGGGTGCGCCTTCTCCGTTAGGATCCCTCCTTCCGTCACCGCCCCGCCATTGCCCCCAAACCGGTGGCAACAATGGGCCAATGCGGTTGGGTTTCCCAGTCAGGGAACCAAATGTTAGGGAACCTGGACTGGATCGCCTGATGGAAGAACCAAGTGGCACTCAGAGATCTTGAAGCACAGGAAGTTTATTTAATGCCGGCAGGCTCAAAGGAGAGTGGTCTCCAAAGGTCTGAGCCCCGAGCACAAAGGGGGCAATTTATTCACTTGTACTTCTGCATACTTGGTACTTTTGGCGTGTGCGCGAAGCGGGGCAGGGAGAAGAACCAGATTGGTGCGAGAGGGAAGCAGAGTGGAGAGAAGAACCCAGAAGAGCCCCGGGGCAAGGACTGGGACTCTCTCGCTGGCTCGGTCGGCCATCTCAGGACACAGAGTTTCCTTCTCAAATAGCAAAACAGAAAAATATAAGAACAACCTATTCACAAGGGAACATGTATACCCAAAAAGCCCATGAAAACATAATCTTTCTCTTTAAAGATTTCAAAATCAAACCACAGAATGTGATACTTATTTTGACTCCTAAATTGCCAAATATTAAAATGAATAATGAAGGGCGCCTGGGTGTCTCAGTCGTTAGGCATCTGCCTTCGGCTCAGGTCATGATCCCAGGGTCCTGGGATCGAATCCCACATCGGGCTCCCTGCTCGGTGGGAAGCCTGCTTCTCCCTCTTCCACTACCCTGCTTGTGTTCCTGCTCTCGCTATCTCTCTCTGTCAAATAAATAAATAAAATCTTCAAAAAAAAAAAAATAGGGGCGCCTGGGTGGCTCAGTCATTAGGCATCTGCCTTCGGCTCAGGTCATGATCCCAGGGTTCTGGGATCGAGCCCCACATCAGGCTCCCTGCTCGGCGGGAAGCCTGCTTCTCCCTCTCCTACTCCCCCTGCTTGTGTTCCCTCTCTTGCTGTGTCTCTCGCTATCAAATAAATAAATAAAAATTTAAAAAATGATTAAAAAATAAAAGTGAAATGAATAATGAAATTCATGACGATAATTCAAAAAAAGATATGAAAATGTCCAATGTGACTGAGAAGTAGGGAAACAAGCAGGCATACATTGCTGGTAGATAGGTGATTTAGGTTACATTTACACAATGAACTATCATTGACCTAGACCTACATATTTATTTAAATGAAATATTCCAAATGAAAAATTACAATAGAGATTACAGAATATATAAAGAGCATCACCTCATTTTGGTAACTAAGTAACTATAAATAAATTTTTATTTAATTCTAATTTATAATTGCACATATTTCTATGTAAGTTTGTAGAAATCTATAGCAAACTGGTGATTTTTATTTATCTAAAGATATTGACATTGGGGCACCTGGGTGGCTCAGTTTGTTGAGCGTAGGACTCTTGATTTCAACTCAGGTCAGGATCTCAGAGTTGTAAGATCAAGCCCCACCCAGGGCTTGGCGCTGAGCATGGAGCCTGCTTAAGATTCTCTCTCTCCGGGCGCCTGGGTGGCTCAGATGGTTAAGCGTCTGCCTTCGGCTCAGGTCATGATCCCAGGGTCCTGGGATCGAGTCCCGCATCAGGCTTCCTGCTCCTTGGGAGACTGCTTCTCCATCTGCTTCTCTCTCTCTCTCCCCCCCTCTGAGTCTCATGAATAAATAAATAAAATCTTAAAAAAAAAAAAAAGATTCTCTCTCTCCCTCTGTCAGTCCCCCTCCCCTGGCTCACGTGCACTCTCTCTCCTTCTCTCTATCTAAATAAATAAATAAATAAATAAATAAAATACAGATACTGACTTTGGGATCTGGATGATCCCCCCTTTTTTTTCTTTTTGTTTGTCAGTAGTTTCTAATTTTTTATAGTAAAACCTGGATTATTTATGTAAATAAACAAAAGCAAGATTTAATATAAAAGTAGTAGCATCCGTGGTTAAGAAGATGAACTCTGGAGTTAGATAAACCCAGGTGACAGATGACCTTAGTTAAACTGCTTAAACTTCTTCACCTTGATTTTTCTCATCTTTAAAATGGTGCTAATAACAGTGCCTACTTCAATCTGTTTTTGTGAAGATTAAATCGGATTACTGGTAATAACCTATCATGTGCACTTATCATACAATCAAGTAATTACAGTCCTCCCACTCCTGTATGACACAGCCATACAAGGTACTTGGGGAAGTGCAAAGAAGTTTGAGATTGTCCGTGCTCTGCGGGCAGTTAAATGCCCAAATAGACAGATGTCACTAACTCAAACGAGAACATGGCAAACAAGGGGTTCATAGTTCTATGACAGGTAAGGGGATCCCAAAACACATGCTTATTCTACAGATACTAGGACTAAATGTCTATTAATCTAATCTGCTCCTTTAAAAAAGGTAATCTAAATGGGTGAATTTTATGGTATGTGAATTATATCTCGATTAAAATATTTAAAAAAGTAATCATTTTAGAATGTGCTATTTACCTGAAAGAAGTGTGTGTGTGGGGGGGTGTATTTTTTTTTTTTCAGGTTTTATGTATTCATGAGAGAGAGAGAGAGAGACAGAGGCAGTGGGAGAAGCAGGCTCCCCCGCAGAGTAGGGAGCCCGACACAAAACTGGATCCCAGCACTCTGGGATCAGGACCCGAGCCAAAGGCAGATGATTAACTGACTAAGCCACCCTGGTGCACCCCCCCTTTTTTTAAGATAAAGGGTGAGAGCACACTGGGGCTGGGGGAGCAAAAGGAAAGGGAGAGGGAGAAAGAGAATCTTAAGCAGGCTCCACGCTCAGCAATGAGCCCCACACAGAGCTAGATCTCACAATCCTGAGATTATGACCTGAAATCAAGAGTTGGACACCTAACTGACTGAGCCACCCAGGCGCCCCCGAGAAAGAAGTGGTCCTAAGGGTATTTTAAAACAAAATACATTGATATAATACAAAAACTAACATTGCATAGGAAGTTCTCTAAACTAGCTGATTTGAATCATATGAAGTTGAATCTGTTTCATAAAGTTATTGAATTGCTTGGAGACTCATTTTTAGCGTGTGATTAATAAAATGATGCCCACATAGGATTTGCAAATATTAAATACTATGACTAAAATAATGGATTCCTTATTTTTTCCTGTAAACCAGTTGGAGGAAAGGAGCTTTATTTGGGGGATAAAAATGGGAGCAGAAGTTCTTTCTTAATGTAATAATCAGTGATTTTCAAGTTCTAATTAAGATTATACTTTCTCTAGAAAATTGCTTCCTTGACCACTCTTGTTGTTACTGATAATAACAATCCGAGCTTCCTTTACTGAATACTTAACTATGTTCCTGGGAATATGTTAAGTGTTTCACAGACCTGATCAAATGTAATTTTGACAGCAGCACATGAGGTAACTGTTACCAACTCCATTTAACAGATAAAGAGACTGAAACAAGTAAGTTAGGCAATTTGACCGGGTCACATGTCTAAGTTCTCAGGTTAGGATCTGAAGCTGAAAGTGTGGTTACAAAGCTTATTGATACTACACACATATGAATCCTTCCTTGTACCTTGCTCCATCTGTGAGTGCTACAAATGAGTTAAGAACGAGAGATGAGAATAATCAGTCTTTTCTCAGATTGTTTCCAAACAAGAGGTGACAAGCCAAAACTATCCGCTGGCAGAAGATCCAAATTAGTTTTCTTCAATAACAATAACAGCATTCTGAGGCACAACTTTTGCAATTTATTTATTTTTTTCTTAAGATTTTATCTTTTATTTATTTGACAGAGAGAAACACAGCGAGAGAGGGAACACAAGCAGGGAGAGTAGGAGAGGGAGAAGCAGGCTTCCTGCTGAGCAGGGAGCCTGATGCGGGGCTCGATCCCAGGACCCCGGGATCATGACCTGAGCTGAAGGCAGACGCTTAGCGACTGAGCCACCCAGGCACCCCACAACTTTTGCAATTTATATAATGAATCTACTCTGAGAAGATATACTTCTTTTTTTAAAAAAATATATGTATTTATTTATTTATTTGAGAGAGTGAGAGAGAGAGAGAGCACGAGCACGGGAGGAGGAGAGGGAGATGGACAAGCAGACAGCACAGATCCCAAAGCCCATCCTGGGGCTCCATCCAGGACCCCAAGATCATGACCTGAGCTGAAATCAAGAGACACTTAACTGACTGAGCCACTCAGGTGCCCCAAGATATACTTAATTCTAAGAGCTAACTAGAATATTGAGAAAAGAGTTGAACATTGAAGACTTTGAATCATTGAGTAGCTACCTGGAAATGCTCTTTATTTTGAGATTCACAGCTTTCGTTGAGTCCAGATCCGATATTTTATATTTCACCCATTCACTCATTCAATGTTTTTTTATTGAGCACCTATGTACCAGATGCTGTTCTAGGCATTTGAGATATATCAGAGAATACAGTGAACAAAAATCCCTGCCCTTAAAGAAACAAGAAGAAAGAAAATGAATAATTAAAAAAACAAACAAACAAGAAACAACATCAACAAAGAAAATCCCCAACCTTATGGAGTTTCCATTTCAGTGGGGACAGATAAAGAAACATACCAGATGATGCTAAGTGATATGAAAAGAAATAATGAAGGGAAAGGAGTGGGACAGACATGAGGGCCGGCGTATAAACAGGGGCTAAAAAAAAAAAAGCCTCTTTTGAGGTGTTAGCATTTAAGAGGAGATTTGAATGAAATAAGAGACAGAGAGTGCACCACGTGAATATCTGAGGGCAGACCATCCTAGGCTAAGCAAGAGCACATGCAAAGGTGTGTCCTAGAGGAGCAAAAGGGCCAGTGGGGCTGGAACAGAGAGCAAGGGGGAGAGTGGTGGTAGATGAGGAAGTGGGGCCTAGTGTCAATGATATACCGGGGCTTACCAGTTAGGAAGCTAGTATAATTATCCAGGTGAGAAATGATGAGGGTGATAGCAGGGGAAGGGGTGAGAAATGGGTGGATACTGGATATATTTTCAAAGCAGAATGGAGAGGATTTTATTGATGGATTAGAGTGTAGGGTGAGAGAGATTGGGTGTGAGGTGCGAGAAATCTTGGCATTAAAATGCTAGTTAATTAACTTTTGAGGGCAAAGCCTTCCAAGTCCTCTTCAGGCCTGGTTCTTGTGTGTACAGACCATTTGACCTTGGAGGTTAAGTCAATAGGAGTCACTAAAAATCTGATTACTAAGAATAGGAAGAAATGCATGGTGACCCTTCTGCCCCAGCTGAGTGTTATTTGGGAGAGGCAGCCAAGCTAAATAGTGGTTGTGGGAAAAAGAATAGATGCCCTTTTTAATGAACTTTTTCCAGTTTGTCAAGGGGAAGAGCTGGACCTAAAGGTGTTAAGAACAGACTTTGATGGGGGTCTTCAGAAGTTTCAGGACTGGCAACATATTGCAGGACCCAGGTTTAGGTTTTCCCTGTTTTTCTATTTCTCCCTTTCTTTTTTCCCCCTTCATTCCTCACCCCCTCCTTGGCCCTACTTCATGGCTGCAGGAAGGTACAGTTTACTGTTGGTTCTCAAACTTCAGCAGGCACCAGAACTACCTGGCATGCCTGTGAAAACACAGTTTGCTGAGCCCCACTCCTGGAGTTTCTAATTGGGGTGAAGTATGTGTGCGCACGTACATGTGTAGAGGGGTATAGAGGGCTGGGGGTGCTGCAATTTTGTATTTCTAACAAGTTCTTAGGTGATGCTTGGGAACTGCTGTTTCTTGTACCCGGAGGGCGTGCAAAGCAATAGGGTCTTGAATTCCACCTCGTGTGGCTTGTCAGTGGAGAAGGTTCCAGCTCACAGAGGTTTACAGTCACTAAGGGAAATTGTCCACTTACCCAAAGGTGTTTCTCGGCTGCCCATAACCGGTGAGAAGAAGAGGCAAAAAGCCAGCAAGGAGAAGGAATGAACGGGAAGTCTTTCCAGCCTGGACATCCCCTCGGAGCTCCCCAGTGAAGCGAGGGCGGGAAGACAGCCCCCGGGCCAGCCCACAGATCCTCAGAGGGCGCGGACCTGGAGGAGGCGCCCCAGAAGGCGGCGCCTCTCGGAGGAAGTTTGTCCTTTAACTGCAGAGCCGGGTTCGCCGTCGCAGCCACCTCCAGGAACGAGCGGCGGGCGCCGACGGCAGCTGTCAGCGCCGCCCGGAGTGCACCGCCCGCACCGCCGCCATGGGCGGCTCGGCCTCCAGCCTGCTGGACGAGGGCAAGTGCACCTACATCCGAGGTACGCGCCGGGAGCGCCGCGCCCGCCCGGGGGGCCTGCACAGCTGCGCCGACCCTGGCCCCAGAGGGCGCGTGGAGAGCGGGTGTCCGGCCCGCGCCCCGCCCTCCACCTGCGGGCGCGGGGACCTCGGGGGTCCAAGGGCGCCTCGCCCGGCCAGCTTTCTCCTGCGGCCCGCGGCTCGGGCGAGCTGCGCTTGGGCCGAGGGCCAGCGGGCGGGGGATGCTCTGGGAAGTGCGGCGGCACGGTTGCGGGAGGCAGGTGCAGGCCGCGGGGTGGGGGACGCGACCTCGTTTTCTCCGCTCAGCCCGCCTTGGGGTCTGTTCAGGCCCGGGCCCAGAAACACCTTGCTCTCCCCTAAGTTCTGAGCTCTTTCTGAAGAGAGCCGCGGGGATATCCCTTGTTTATGGAGACTTCCCGGGGGATTCCCGGCCTATAAAGCAGAATTTCCCTCCGGGTAATGTTGGCCTGGTTTTGTAAAACGAGGTATCGGCCACAGCTTCACTTGAACTTTCAGATCACTTGTGGGATGATTTCATCAGAGGCAGAAAGGACCGTTGTCATTACGCTCCCAGGTTGTACGGTTCCTTTCCCTCTCTGGAGGGGGGCGGGAGGGAGGCAAAAGAGGAACATTGGCATATTTTGTAACACTTGCTAAAGTTATAGATGGAGAGAAACTCAGCTGGGGAGACTTCCAGAGATATAGTGACTCACTAGAGAGTGTGAGGCAGAAAAAAAAAAAAAGACCCAAACTGAATTGAAACTGCAGAAAATCATGACCCTCCTGGGTATATTTGGCGCCTATCTCTTCCTCCCCGGCAACCTTGCCCACAACCACTACCTAACATTTGGTTATCTTGTGAATTTAGTAATTTTCTGGCTTTAGAAATACCTTCTAAACTAGGTATCGAACTGTAAGTTTTACCCTAATTCTGTAAAGAAATGGTTAAGTTCTTCCTGATTACGTTCTTTTTCTCTTTCTGGCCCCTGAATCTTTCCTAAAAGGAAAGCGTTTATTTAGTGTTCTTATTCCATATTTGTTTTCAGTCACCACAACATTTATAACCATTTTAAAAGGATATCAGATCAGGGCACTTGAGAGCAATGTAATTGACTTTCCAGATTCTTCCTCCTGCTCTGGTACTTCTGGAGGCAGGATCATCAACAACCCATTCTGTTAGGGGATACAACTTGGTCAAGTATTCCTTTGCTGTCGTTTATTTAACATGGGAGAAAGATGGATGACTTATTTATATTAGTAAAACAGCTAAACTAAGGCTGTCTCGAGTCTTTCAAATTTGGCTATGTGCTTGTTTTCACCAGTGTGTAAGGGACTGACACAATTGTAGGAGAACACAGTGAGAAGGGGTTTGCATTTAGTTATTTGCAAAATATGTTTATGCCATTCCTTTTATAAGACTTTATTTCACTGCAAAGCTTAAAAACACCTACAGCTGAATCATGGCCATCTATAGTAGTCAGTGGAAGTCCAGCAAGGTAAGGGATTAAGGTTCTCGAAGCCTTCATAGTCCTGACCATTGTTGCTGCTGGTGCAAGCATTGTATTCACGTGAAAAGAAAACGTGTTACTTTTTATTTTATTGTGAAGTTAAATTATTACACATACAAAAATATGAGATGGCTAGTGCACAGGAAGGACTTGGAATGAATACGTTCTGAATGAATAAAACTATAGCAGATTGTGTAACAGTCATTTCATCCACAAGTCCTGTTCGATTTTATCTCGTAATTCTCTGGGAGGGCACTTTCAAGGTATGCACAGGCAAAGGGAAGAGAAGAGTTAAAGTTAGAATACCTCCAGAGAAAATGAGACATTGCCTCATTTGAGAATACTCGTCTTGCCAAAGGAGAAAAGAGCATTGGAAAAATGCATGGCGTTGTGAATTGTTAGTGCATGAGCACATGAAGGTCATGGGGCTGTGATTTCCTGATGGTTTTGAAGCCCCAGATCCCTGAAAAAAAACAAACAAACAAACCATAACCCTATCTTTTTCACCTCGCCCATCATTTAGCCCATGCATATTCTCAAGTTTTGACCTAATTGTATGCAGAACAATTGAAAATATGACAGTAAAGTTTAAATACAATTTTATGACCTGTTTCTCATAAAGTAGCTGCCAGTGAAATATTATAGATTTGAAAGCTCCTAGAGCTGATTCAATAACTTTCCTTCAAGCTTGATAAACTTTGCTAACATATGGAGAATAACTAGTCAGTATATTTGGAGTGAGTTTTGTTAACTTAATCTTGTATGTGTTATAAGCAGCTGAACTTCTGGTATGCTAACGAGTCTGAATCAGCATTTACTTTTAGACAAATCATTTAACAGCTGCCGTTGAGTTTGTGTGCATCGAAACTGTGTGTTGATAGTCATGTTCATCACATGGATGTTTCGAAAATACATTATTTCTTAGGATTTAGTAAATTTCTAGGTAAAAGGATATCAGAAGTATTAAGGAGTTACTTCATTTCTAAAGGTATTTTGAAAATTACTACCACACTTTTCTTACCACAGAATAAATTTTTAGTATTGCTTCTAGAAACTTTCAGTAACTTTGTTGATAAAGATGTTTCAGTTAAGAAATAATACTAAGACTTCCTTGTAATCATATGGACAGTGTCATCTGTTTTATCAGTGATGCTTTTAGCACCGACCTAAGAGGGTCTTCTTTTAATGAGAAGGAAAGCTCGTATAATCCAGGCATTGGTTGACAAATTTCAGGCACTTTTCTCTCTTTATGCTGGGTTTTCTTTTACTTTTTAAACTTTGATATGCAAAAAAGTGAACTATAGCTTCAGAGCACACGATGTCTTCCTGTTTGAGCAATAATTGTCTTTCCTTTTTTTAAAATTGCCATTGGATTGTTAATGAATCAAAAGAAAAATGAACCTGAAAACTCCCCCCACGTAAGTCCTGTGGAAGGTCAGAAGAGTACTATGAAATCAGTGCTGTAGCTGAGAACTGTGGCTTAACACAGGTCTGGGTGGGGACTGGTGGACTGTTCTTTTTCTAGACTTACTATTGCAGTCGGTCATATTTCCTGTGAGGGCCCAGTGGCTTCCAGTGAAATGCTCATCGGTGGTCTGATGCTTATAAAGTAGGAAATGAATTTCAGCTTAAAAACAACATGTATTTCTCTTAGGGAGATTTTCTCATATTGATACCAAAAGGGTTAACTTAGGTGGCTGTATATGAAATTTGTACTGATACCATTGCCTGGAGTGACATCTCCACAGACAAGGTGAACGGAAGATAGGGAGCAGTGTACATGTTTGCAGTCTACTTAATCTAGATGTGTACTATTCCACACATTTGTTTACTCTTCAGTCACGATTTGTTGGTAGGAGACGGGCATAAGAACTGGGCTGATTTATAAGGATAATTATGACAGTGTGATCTGAGAGTCCAATTTATCTGGCTAGAAATGGCAGTATATCATAATGAGAAGTTAGAATATGGAGTGTGGTAGGCACAGTTGGATGTCAACCCAACATCCCTTCCCCATTCCTCTTTCAAACAGAACCCCAATTTTGTTTGGGTCTTGAACTTCCTTTATGCAAAGCTTTCAGAGAAGCTCACCCCACTTACAGCTTTTTTGGGGTGGGTGCTGATCGGTCCATGCCTGTCATGGTGGTATCTTCTCCTTGTCAGTGATTATACAAGGCATGGGGTTGTGATGCATTCTGGCCAGTGAGGCTTGAAGGAAAGTTTGCTAGCAGCTTCTAAGAAAGTTCTCTTCCCTTTCAAAAAGGAGACAAAGGGTAGAGACATATTCTTCTTCCCCTTCTTTCGGACTTTGTGGCATCTGGATATGATGCCTGGAACTACTGAGTAGGAAGGGAGCTAGCTCAAAGACACAGCCAACATTGGGGCATTGCCAGGCCAATGGAGTCTCAGAGAAGAGAAGCTGGAGCCCTGGCACACCTCGTGCTGATCGCCTGCTGGTCCTACTCCGGAGCATTTCTTGTGTAGTATGCTAACTCCTCTTTGAGTTGGCATGGTAGAGAGTGCTGGTTACCCCCCAATATCATTCTTCCCTGATTTTTTAAAAAGCTTTTTGTTTTGTTTTTGTTTTTTAGAGAGAGAGTGCACGTAAGTGGTGGGGGGTGGGCAGAACAGAGTGGGGAGGGACAGAGAGAGCATCTCCACACTGGGTGTGGAGCCTGACGCTGGGCTCAATCTCAGGACCCTGAGGTCATGACCTGAGCTAAAATCAAGAGTTGGATGCTTCACCGACTGAGCCACCCGGGCGCCCCTGAGGTGTCCTTTTCAGAAGGAGTTCAGGCAGAGTAAAGTAAGTGGACAGAAGGAACCTAGGTTCATGAAGACTTCTTGTAGTCAACCTCCATACCAGCACTGAGCTACTTACTGCTGGACCTTAGTAAGAGAGAAATAAAGTACTATCTTATTTAAGCTCGTGTTACCTGTGTTATTATTATCCACAGACAAATCTTATTCTAATACAGTTGTCTTCTGTACTCGTGCCCCAAAGTGCCATAACCAGCACACTAAGAGCGCCTTATTGTGTCCCCCTTTAAGAAAAATTAATCAAAAGAAAGTAGGAGGTGGGTAAAGATTATGTCATTAGTATCTGTCTTAATTCTTAATTTGTAGCAATGAATGGGTCGCCCTGGGAAGTGAGGAATTGCAGCTCCCCAGGTGGAAATAGCAGGGATGGGAGGACGAAGGAGAGGGCTCAGTGTAAATAACACACAGATGTATACTGATCACCTTATTTTTTAAAAAAAAGGTTCAGTTATTCATTTGAGAGAGAGAGAGCCCGAGCGAGCAAGCGAGAGAGCGCAGGTGGTCGAGAGAAAGGGAGAGGGAGGCTCCCGCGGAGCGGGGAGCCCGATGCGGGGCTCGATCCCGCGATCCCGGGATCACGACCTGAGCCGAAGGCAAGCGCTCAACCGACTGAGCCACCCAGGCGTCCCCTGCTGATCACATTATATTTTGATTAAAAATGCCGTTAATCATTCCGAACCACGGGTGAAGCTAGCAGGAGTTTCTGATTAGGAAAACTATTGCAGACTGGTAATTTCAAGTGGCAACAAGAACTTTCTACTACCTTCAGTCTTTGTGAATGGATGCTAAGACCTTGGGAATTTAGTGTGAATTGAGAGTTTCTTAGACTCCTCAAAAATAAGCACACACAGACTGAGACAAATGAACATTTTTCCTTACGCTTGTGGAAGAAACAGTGACCTTCCGGCCTGGGTCGCAGTTCATGCCTTGATGAACCTCATGGAGTCAGACACTGAATCAAGATCTGGTCTCCATGAAACACTTCTTTTTTTCTGTGGATGTTGGCTGTGAGAGGACCACATCATCAATGGTGCTTTAGTAATAGTAATTACTAAAATGACAATAGTGATTCTTTTTATTGTTTTATTTATTTTTGCTGGACTACTAAACTGATTGTAGTTTTACGCTACTGTCATCTTTGGGAAGGTCTGAACTGGGTTCGCAGGTAGAAAGTGCAATAGCAGGAACTCAATTTGTAATAGTTTTTAATCCAATTAAAATAAATGTACTGTGAAAATTTTACAAAATATTCAGTGTGAGTTATGGCAGTGAATTTTAATCTCCTAAGCAGAATTTTTAATTGATCTGCTCAGTAAAGCTAGGTAACATCATTCTAAGAGAAAAGGTACATACAGCAATTTGCACTGGGAAATGGGAAATGAAGTCAGAAGTAAAGACAAAAGAATAAAAGAAAGCAATTCAGATGTTAAAGTCTCTTTAAAGCACTTTAGAAAAACACAGGACAGGGGACGCCTGGGTGGCTCAGTCAGTTGAGCGTCTGCTTTCGGCTCAGGTCATGATCCCAGGCTCCTGGGATCGAGTCCCACATCGGGCTCCTTGTTCGGCGGGGAGCCTGCCTCTCCCTCTGCCTGCCTCTCCCTCTGCTTGTGTTCTGTCTCTCTCTCTGACAAATAAATAAATAAAAAAGAAAAGAAAAACACAGGACATGAGAGCTAAAATTCTAACAGTTCCAAACTAAAGCACGCGCGCGCGTGCACAAAGCCCCAAATGCAATACAGATTTTTCCCTTGAAACTGGAAAATTCATTTAAAAAAGAGACTAGCAAGTTGCTGCCAGTAAGAAAATGCAGGCCAACTTATAAAAGTGTTACTGCTGCTTCTCTTCTTATTTTTTTGTTGGTAGACATATTTTTTCTCACTTCGAGGAGAAAAGATTTAGAGATATGAAAGCAATTAATTCTGTTTTGCAAATTGCAAGCTCCGGGACCCAAAGAAATTTATATTTGCATGCTTGATGTTGTTTGGATATTGATGTCTATAGGATTAGAATATATTAGTAGTTTTAACTAGGAGCTCCTAAGCGGTGTGTGTGTGTGTGTGTGTGTGTGTGTGCGCGCGTGCGCGCGTGCGCGTGTGGGTGTGTGTGTGTATGTGTGTGCGCGTGCGCGCGCGTGCGAAATGGTGGTTTTATTAAAGCACAGGGACAAGACCCCCAGGCAGAAAGAACTGCTGCCTCTAAGTGATTCCTTAAAAGCCCGTAGTGTGAAGGAATTTTGGAGGAAGAGTAAATGTCTCTATGCCAAACCATGTGGATTTTCTTTCTTCTTTTATCTTTTAAGATTTTATTTATTTATTTATTTGACAGAGAGAGACACAGCGAAAGCGGGAACACAAGCAGGGGGAGCGGGAGAGGGAGAAGCAGGCTTCCCGCGGAGCAGGGAGCCCGATGCGGGGCTCGATCCCAGGACCCCGGGATCACGACCTGAGCCGAAGGCAGACGCTTAACGATTGAGCCACCCAGGCGCCCCTCTTTCTTCTTTTAAAACTATTTTTATTTTAACATAAAACACAGGTTCAGAAAACCACACAAAACAAACGTATAGCTTAGTGAATCACTATAAGGCAAATATCCTCGTGGCCATCACCCAGGTCAAGAAATGGAAAGAACTTCACTAGCCATTCCAGAAGCCTCCATGTACTCCATCCTAATCCTAAACCGCTTTGTTTCTTCCACAATAACCACTATTTTCAGTTATCTATTGCTGCCTAATAAATTACCACCAAAAGATACTGGCTCTTCAGACAATGGTATTTGCTCACAATTCTGCTATCTGCCCTGGGTTCAGCTGGGTGGTTCTACATCTTCTGTTTCACAGGTGGTCATTCCTGTGGCTACACTCAGCTGGTGGATTGGCTGGTGGCCAGACTCAAATGGGAAGGCTTTCTGTCTCTCCAGGTGGCGTTTCTACATGGTCTCTCCTATAGGATGCTGGGCTTTTTATTTTTTTTTTAAAGATTTTATTTATTTATTTGAGAGAGCGAGAATGAGAGAGAGAGAGCACATGAGAGGGGGGAGGGTCAGAGGGAGAAGCAGACTCCCTGCTGAGCAGGGAGCCTGATGCAGGACTCGATCCTGGGACTCCAGGATCATGACCTGAGCCGCAGGCAGTTGCTTAACCAACTGAGCCACCCAGGCGCCCAAGGATGCTGGGCTTTTTAAATGATAGGTCAGGGTTTGCAAGAGTGCCACAGCTTCTAGGAGGCTCTTAAGGCTTAGGCTTGGAAGGCCATGGGATTACTGCACTACATTTTATTGGTTAAAGCAAGTCTTGGGTCCAGCCCAGATTCAAGAGGAGGGGACTGCACAAAGTCATGAATATCATGAGTTGTGCTTCATTAGGTAGGAGTTACCACCATAACGGACTACTACACCACTAATCTAGATGTGGAGTAATGACTTCCTTATATTTCCTGATGGTTTATCACCCATAACGCATTTTTAAACACTATAGTCCCGGCCACTTAAAAAATATCTTTTTTAAGTTTCTTTTAATTTACAGGTTTCCCTTTTATCTCTTTTACTTGCAAATTATCTGTTGAGGGATCTGGGCTATTTGAATCTGCTCATGGTGCAGTTCGACACATTTCTTCTATATTTTGTACACATTGACAGAGTGATAGTGAAACTTGATTAGACTCAGGATTAATACTTTTGTCAAGCGTATAGGCTGTGATCTTCATTTGAAGGCACATAACATCTGATTGTCTCTTTTTATGATGTCAGCAGCCACTGATGCTCGTTCCTGGGACCCATGAATTCACTGGGGGTTGAAAAAGTGGTGATATCCTAATTATGTCATTTTGTTTTCATCTATTACCTGGAATAATTTTATAGAGTGGTACTTTTTTAATCTATAGTTTTGTTACCTCATATTACAGTTCATATAGGAAAGACAAGATAAGAACTTTATCCTTTTATTTACCATTTTCAAATTATTTATTACTTTCTTGTCACTCCCCACAGGTGATCAATTAATTTAAAAAATATTATTGTGAACTCGTGAATTCCACTGTAATTCTAATCCTTATTGAAGCTCAAATTTCTCATCATTGGGAATGAAAACCTCTTCAAGTTGGCTCCTGAGTCTTTTTGAAATGACCCTAGTAGTATCTGATGGCTTCCTTGCCATCTGGTAGGTCAAGCTGTTTTAGGCTTACCCTGTTTATATCCTACCCTGTATCTGGAATAAGCAATATCTATAAGAAGCCCTGACTTCTTTAGTGGGAAATGGTATTTCAAGATGACAGTTTGGGCCTGGGAAGGCTTATGGCAGTGACTGGGTTAGCCATTGTTTCTGGGCCTATTTAGCGGATAGAACTAGGAAAAAGTGTATGTTTTCTGCACTACCTATATCTATATCCTATCCATCTATCTATCTGTCTATCTATCTGTCTGTCTATCTATCTATCTATCTCCTTTTCCTTGGTTCTCAAAGCACAAGATGATAGAATTAAATATCCCCAAATTCTTACTTGCTGTATTCCTCCTAATACATACAATGGCCTTAGACAAAAACATAAATACTACCACCATCAATTATGATTGTAGAAAACTATTGAACAAGCTGTTTTAAGAATCAGTAACACAATTTTTGTGTATGCTATCTAAATTCTCCAATTTTATTTTATGATTTTCAATGTCAGAGTATATAACTATTATATTATATTCTCTTTTCTCACTCTTGTTTTACAAATAAGTTTTATTTATTTATTTATTTATTTATTTTACAAGTAAGTATTATTTACTATATCTGTCCTTATATTGATATCTCTCTGGTCCTTGAGGCTCATTATCTAGTAGATGCCTTAAGAAGAGCTCATGGGAACGTGAAGAAGTATAAAGATAGACTGATTTAGTAGATCAGTGATATCACCAAAGGTCAGCTTATTTTTATCTTTCTACACTCCATGCACTAGCTCTTCTTATGGTTAAAAGATGACTAGAGCAGCAAAAAGTATCACATTCTTAGGTAAATCAATGTCCCAGAGGCTAAAAAGAGGCCTATCTATTCTTTGAATACCTTTATAAGAGCAAACCTTTCCCAGATGCCTTACTAGGAGACTCCCCCTTATATTCCACTGATCAGAAATTGTGTCACATATTCCTTCCTAAGCCATCACTGGCAAGTATATGGAATTACCATGATTTGGTTAGACTAATCCAGATTCATCCCTGGACTAGGGGCTGGGCCAAACTTCCTTGAAGCACATGGCTGTAGGGAAGATCTTGGATACCTGAACAAAATCAGGTTCAGTTATCAAGGAAGAAGCCTGAATGGCTATTAGATAAATAACCAACATTACAAGTTTTGATAATTATTATGCAAGGAATTAAAAGGGTAAACAACATTATAAGTTTTGATAAATATTGGGTGCCTGGGTGGCTCAGTTGGTTAAGCGACTGCCTTCAGCTCAGGTCATGATCCTGGAGTCCCAGGATCGAGTCCCGCATCGGGCTCCCTGCTCAGCAGGGAGTCTGCTTCTCCCTCTGACCCTCCCCACCTCATGTGCTCTCTCTCTCTCTCACTCTCTCTCTCAAATAAATAAAATCTTTAAAAAAATAAGTTTTGATAAATATCATGAAGGGAATTAAAAGGGTTATTGAGACAGAAAACTGATGGCAGTGATAGAGCAAGGAGAAGAGATATACTTAAGATGTGGTACTCAGGAGGATAAGTTGCTATCCATATGAAGAACCAGGGGAAGAATATTTTGAGTAGAGAGATCAGCATATAGAGGGAGGAGAAGGAACTTGAAGGTACTAAGAACAGTTAGTACAGCTAGAGTGTAGTGAGCAAGAGAGAGAAAAGTTTCATGGGAGGGAATTCCTTGTAGCACTTATTACTAAAGGACGTACGATATGTTTATTCCTTAATTTTGTATTGCTTGCCTACCATCACCACAATGTAAGCTCCATGAAAGCAGAGTCTTTGTTTTGATTCACTGCTATATTCTTAGCAAATAGATCAGCATCTGGCATGTGGTTTATTATCAATAAGTATTTGATTAATAAATGGATGAAAGGAAAAATTTAGAAACTGCAATGAATATCCTTAAAAATAAGAGAAGTATTGCGTTTGTAAAACAAGTTTAGGATGCGATGAAGTAATGATACTGGTAGATAAGAAATAGCTCTTGGAAAATAAAAATCTGGTGATCAATATTTTTTTTTAAGATTTTGTATTTATTCATTTGAGACAGAGAGATAGAGAGAGAGAGAGCACATGAGCATGGGGAGAGGCAGAGGGAGAGGGAGAAGCAGGCTTTCCGCTGAGCAGGGAGCCAAATGCGGGGCTCAATCCCAGGACCCTGGCATCATGACCTGAACCGAAGGCAGACGCTTAACCATCTGAGCCACCCAGGCGCCCTGGTGATCAATATTTTTAAAAATCCAGTTGTTGCTTCAGAAAATAAAGTTGAGGACTCTTGCAGAAAATAGAACAAAAAGATCAAATCATGGAAAATAGAAGAGATAATATTAAAAAAATTAAAGGGCCAATCCAAAAACTTAAAACGTGACTCACAGAAGTCCCACAAAATAAAGACCAAAGAAAACGGAGAAAATTACCAAGGAAATAATACAAGACCATTTTCTAGAACAGAAGATCATGTTTCTCTGGATTCATAGAGCCAAACATTTCCTGGAGCTCATCCAGAGCTGGGAATAGTTCATGTTTCCATCATCCAAAATAGGAAGACCTTATAATATGTAGGGCATTGTATAGAGTCTTCAGTAGTAGTGAGCAGAAATTAGCCCTGCAGGACTGCTTTGGACTTGCTCTAATAATAAATGTCAAAGCAAACCTCAGAAGAATTAAAAAAAATAAAAATAAAAACTTAAAAAAATAAAAAGAACAGAGATAGATGGTTTTTTCCAGTTGGAGTTTTCTGATGAGAATTCCAGTTGAAGTATTTTTCTATGTTGACCTCTGGATTGGTATCTCAGTCTGGGAAGTTTTAAGTTGACTAAGGGATAGATGATCACTAAGGATTCCTTTATTCATCTCAGTAACTCTGTTTTTTGCCTTTTTAAAACAATATTTTATTTATTTGAGAGAGAGAGAGCACAAGGTGGGTGAGGGACAGAGGGAGAGGGAGAAGCTGACTCCCCACTGTGTAGGGAGCCCACAGAGGGCTCGATTCCAGGACCTCAGGATCATGACCTGAGCCGAAGGCAGTCGCTTAACTGACTGATCCACCCAGACATCCCTCAGTGACTCTGTTTTATGCAGTTTGAGTTCTCATGTTTTCTATAAGGGTTGCTCTATAATTATCATAGTTGCTTTACTGAAAAAAAACAAACAAACACATCCAACAATGTAAAGTGCACAATATCCAGCATCCAATCAAAAATTACCAGGCAAACGAAAGCCGGAAAATATCCATAACTCTAAGGAAAAAAAAATTATCAATAGAAACAGAGAGGAATTACAGACATGATGAAATTAGCAGATAAGGATGTCAAGACAGTTTTTATAAATATGTTCCATATGCGAAAGTGGAAGAAAACATGAACATGTTGAGAAGGGAAATAGAAGATATGAAAAATGATACTTGTCCCCAGTCTTTAGGAAGGAGCGATATGACTACTTTGTTTTTGAAATCTGTTGGAACATCTGTTGGAAAATGTAGCTGTACTTTCTGCTACCAACAATCCCAGCTGACCTGGGAAAGGAGCAGAGCAGACCTGCATGAGGAGCTGCTGACATGGGGCTGGGCTGGGTCAGGACAGAAGAGCAGGATCAACTCAGAAATGAAGGGAAATTGTGGATGTTCTTTCAAAAAGGACCCTGCTAGTAGTGGACATGTGCCATTACCTCTGGGGCTCACACAGGGCAAGTGACAATTTCTATAATTAGCTCAGAAGAATTCAGAGGGGTTTTTTCCCCAGTTTGGATTAAGAGTGTTTGTTTAAAAAATTATTTCCTATGTAAGTCATGCTTGAATGAGTTAGATGGATATGCCTGAAGAATTGCCTGAGCAAAACAGACACAGGCTTGGAGTTGGAATAAAGATAAATTTTATTAGCAGTAATAGCAAATGTGTAGTATTTGGAGTATAAATATTTAAAATGGTTTCATTGGAAAGAAGGATTTAATCAGTAACATTAATTGAAATGTACTGTTTAAACTTAAAATAAATAAGAATTTTAAAGAACAACTAAGACCTGGGCCTTTCAATTGGGATGTCAGTTCTTAACTATAAATGGTAACTCCTGGCCTGAGGAGTGATAATAGTAAAAATAACAGTAAACACTAACATTTATTGAGTGTCTACTAAGTACCAGGCAGTGAGTATCTCAGAAAAAAAGGTAATGGGATGTCAAATGTTCTTCCAGAAATTCCAGGTCTTGTCCACGAAGCGTTTTCTTTAATGGAAAGGAGTACCAAACTTGATAGGCTTCGAACAGTGGCTTGTCCACTTTAAATGAGCTAAACCAGTAGTTTATTTCTTGGTAGAAACTGAAACATTTACTAAACCCTTAATTCCATGCTTTAATTCTAAATGATCTATTTTTCAAAGTGAGTATTTCCAGTGGATAAGATTATAAATAGCATAGTCCAGAAATTAAAATTCATCCAAATGTTAGCAAAACAGGGGCGCCTGGGTGGCTCAGTTGGTTAAGCATCTGCCTTCGGCTCAGGTCGTGGTCTTCGGGTTCTGGGATTGGCTGGGTTGGGCTCCCTGCTCAGCGGGGGAGCCTGCTTCTCCCTCTGCCCCTCCCCCCTCTCGCAAATAAATAAAATGTAAAAAAAAAAAAATGTTAGCAAAACCTAATACCAAAGTTACAAATAGGTGGAAGCAGGAATAGTAGGTCACTTATAATTAACTTTAAATAAAATGGTACCATAGGCAATTTCTTCATTATAAAAGAAAATATTAATATTTGGGAAACAAGACTCAAAAGACTCATAAATGGAGATTTCACATTTTAAAAACAGGCATGAGACTCTTCTGAGGACTCGCTGAATCTGAAGCTGGATTCTCTGTAGATTGTGGGTCTGTCAGCCGGCTGCCTTCAGTTTCTCATGTGTCAAATGGGGACAGCTGTACTGCCCAGTGAGATAAAAGGAGGTCAGCAATGAAGGTGATACAATTCTTGGATTTCCCAATCCTACTATTATGCTAATCAGTTTGCCTTTACTATCAGCTAGGGTACCAGGCCTTCCCAGAGTAAATAATTGGCTTTCAGACGCTGCCAAATAATACCTATTTCACACATTTGTTCTGAGGACTAATTAATGTTTAAAGTGTTTAAACACAAAATGCCTCTACAGAAGCAATGGCATTCTAATTTGTTGGGACACTCTAGTATTGTAATTAGTACTAATTAGGGGATTCTTTTCAACAGCTTGTTGAATTTACAAATTACTGCATCTAAGGTATTCTTTATTCATCATGAAAGAGTCAGACACAATGGTTTCAATTGGAGCCTTTAAACAGCTATTCTCAAAATTCCATGCACACCCCTCCCCGCAAACCAGGGGAGGACAATAACAAGACACATTTCTAGAAACTGTGATGGGAGAGTGGTTCCCATGGTGTGCGGGAGCCAGCTGACGCCGACTGGCAAGAGCTGAAGCTGGGCATCCCTTCCTTAGAGTTCAGTGACATGGTATTGGTAGCTTGAAATTAGTCACGGTAGGTGGGGTTTTTGTTTTGTTTTGTTTTGTTTTGTTTTGTTTGGGTTTTTTTGAGACTCATTTTATCAGCGCATCACTGCCAGTGCCCTCTCCTCAGTATTTGGAATCTGGCTAAAGTCATACCCAATTGTCAGGGCATGAAGCCAGATTTCAGTTATACATTAGTCAGAAGGGGCTTAACCACCGAAACGAATACTCCCCGAATCTCAGTGGCTTGATGTGATAACGATTTATGTTTCAGTCATTACACAATCCAGTGTGATTCCGTGTGGGATAGGGAAGGGGGGTGGGTCATTCAGGGATCCATACTCCTCCCATGTAGTGCATTGTGCCACAGACCCCTTTAGCAGTCTGGTGAAATCTATGGATCCCGTCTCAGAATAACATTTTTTTAAGTGGAAAAAAAAATACACAGGATTACAAAAGAAACCAATTTTATTGAACTGCAGATATCAAAGTATATTAAAAATCTGTGCCATGATAACATATGTGTTTCTTTATTAATGCATTCAATGACAAGGTTTCAGGGTGGGTCTAATAAAACTGCTGTCACTTTGATGAAGTGCTATCCTAAGATGTGCAGCCAATGAAATGTGCTTTGAAAACATCTGTGATCTCTAGTGATGATAAAGTCACAAGCTACCAGAGGAGAGGGGTGGGGGATGGGCTAAATAGGTCATGGGGGTTAAGGAGGGCCCTGGTGATGAGCACAGCGTGATGTATGGAAGTGTTTAATTACTGTATCGTACACCTGAAACTAATATCACACTGTATGTTAACTCACTGGAATTAAAGATTTTTTTAAAAAAAGAAAAAATCAATAACAGAAGTAAAGCAGGAAAAAAAAGTCACAAGTAGTGGTAAATTCTACTGGTCTGTGGCCTCCATTCATAATTGAAGGAAATGCTGATTTTGAGTTGGATGTTAATAAAAATAAGATATTATTTTCCCCCATTCAACTTTTAGACCCCCTGAATTCCATCTGCAGATCCCATAAGGGTCCATAGACCCCAGATTAGGAACCCCTGATCTAGTGGTTCCAGAATTCCTGGGGCTCCAAAGACCTTAACTGGATACCCTGCTTATGTCTGCTAATAAGAGAAGAGGGACAGTAGGGGATGAGGGTAAACATTTTAACAACCACGCGAGGTGGCAGACATCATCTCTGTCCAACTTTCAAACTTCCACGTGACACAGCTTCCTTCTGTAATCTCTCCATTTGGCGATTTCTATCAGAAATCCTATCCCTTTTTTGATCACCTCTTCTCTGACATCCACTCAATATGTGACCTTTCCATTTTAATGAATAGCTTTTGTACTTTAAATATATTTTCACTTTGAAGGTAGGCTGTATCTTTATTTTTAGGTGAGAAAAGTTCAAACCCTCTAAACTTGACTGTTGAGCACTGGAAATGTGGCTAGTCCCAACTAAGATATGATGCAAGCGTAAGATACACATTGGGTTTTGAAGACTTAATACAAAGAAAAGAATGTAAAACGTCTCATTAATATTATTTAATAGCAATTACATAGTGAAGTGATAATATTGAAGTCTTACTGGTTTAAATAGATATATAAATAAAATATGTTAAATATACATAAAATAAATGAAAATCAATTTAATCTGTTTTAAATATTTTAATGTGAAAAGTTAAAATTACATTAGGCTCACATCCGTGGCTCACATATTTCTTTTAACTCCTGTTCTTTTTTTTTTTAAGATTTTATTTATTTATTTGACAGAGAGAGAGAATGAGAGAGGGAACACAAGCAGGGGGAGTGGGAGAGGGAGAAGCAGGCTTCCCGCCGAGCAGGGAGCCCGATGCGGGGCTCGATCCCAGGACCTTGGGTTCATGACCTGAGCCGAAGGCAGACGCTTAACGACTGAGCCACTCAGGGGCTCCTAGACGCCTGTTCTTGAATAAAAATTCATAAAGACTCACAGAGCTGCAAGGGACCTTTGGATGGTTATCTAATCCAACTCCGTTGTTGTAACCTGAGAGACTGAGTGAGTTGCTCCTATCTGCAATGGCTAGAAATAGGACAGGAACTCAGATCTCCATATTCCTGGTACAGAGCCCTCTTCATATCTATGGGGTTTCAACCAAATCAAAACAAACCAAACATCTCTAAGCTCTAAGTTTTTAGTCTAAACCAGAGTATACTTTAATTAGAGTTACATGTAAAAATCCTAAAAATGGCAAGTTTTTTTCAATCTGATGTGTTATTCAGCCTTAGGTTTAACACTTAAGTATAGCATTCCCTGGCTACTGAAGAAGTGCAGGTGGGCAGAGAGACTGGCCGGTACTTGACTCCCTCACGATCCCAGAAAAAAGAAACCCTGTGGTCATTCTCCTTGTCTCTGGTCTCCACATTTCTCTCTGTTGAATATTTAAGCTCATGAAGAAATGTTAATTCTTTTCTCCCCTGTATTTTGTCTTAAAGGGATGGAAACATGTGGAACCCTATTCTACTTAACACAACCACCCCTTTCTTCCAGCCAGGAGATGACAGAATGGATAGCAATTAAAAGAAATAAATGATGGGCCCTATTTTTTCTTCCATCTTTTCTTCTTAGCTGCCACTGTGGACTCTATAGCCAACTTTAAGAAGATATCTGGAATATTTACTGAACTTTTTGTTCCAGAATATTCCTTCCCACAGATTTTTCTCCCACCAACTCATTCAGTCTGTGATGCACCAATTTTTATAGGATCACATTTGAGCCATTGTGTTTTTAAATAATATTTAAGGGAGGGCCTGGGTGGCTCAGTCTGTTAAGCACCTGCCTTTGACTCAGGTCAGAATCCAGGGTCCTGGGATCGAGTCCCACATCGGGCTCCCTGCTCTGCAGGAAGCCTGCTTCTCCCTCTGCCTCCTGCTCCCCCCTGCTTATGCTCAAGCACTCTCTCTGTCAAGTGAATAAATAAAATCTTTAAAAAATAATAATATTTAAGAGTTTAGGTTTAAAAAAAAACCTTGGCTTTATTTTTTTTTAAGATTTTATTTATTTATTTGACAGAGAGAGACACAGCGAGAGAGGGAACACAAGCAGGGCGAGTGGGAGAGGGAGAAGCAGGCCTCCCGCGGAGCAGGGAGCCCGAAGCGGGGCTCGATCCCAGGAGCCCGGGATCATGACCTGAGCTGAAGGCAGACGCTTAACGACTGAGCCACCCAGGCGCCCCAAACACCTTGGCTTTAAATCATGTATTGCCAATACATCATTTTTTCCTCTTAGGAATTTTAAGTAATACAAGTGCTTCTTGAATCATACAATTTGCTGAAAATGAAATAATATAGTCACATTACTCAGCACTGTCTGAAAAAGATTATACGTTACCTACGCTGGGTAACATAAAATGGGATGTCCCATTTTTCTCTGAACTTGCACTTCCCTGCATTTGCTACGGTCTCTAGAATTCTAAGTTCCAAGAAGGGACAGAAGGACTACATCGTGACCCATGGTAACTTTCATGACCCTCCTGCCTACAGATGTCATGTTTTGACATTTCTTCTCTTCAATATTGCTATTTGGCACATTCATGAGAAACTCTCGAGGCAAACTGGAACTAACTTCTTTGTTTTGGATCATCACAGCTGCTGACATCAATGGATGTCAAAGAGGGAGCGCAAACCCTCACTTGTCTCCATATGGTTTTTATGAAAATATATGATGCCTTGCGATGAGTTGATAACCAAACCCAGCAGTTCTCTGGAGACTTTTCTTTTTAACTCTGCATTGTTAATTAAAAGAAGAAATATACACATAGGTTGTATTTTGCAAATGAGTAGAAGACTGATTAAGATTTGTAATAAAAACTTTCCAAATGGTATTTATATATAATATGCCTCTGTCCTGTTTTCACAAGAGCAGACAAAATAAAATGAACCTACAGAGCAGATAAATCTTAGGAAAACATTCATCATGAAATGTTAACGGTGCAATTTTCTTGACTCAGTAAAACACTGGCTCTGCAGGTAGACTGCTCAGGTTCAGATGCTGGCCCCAACACTTGCTAACTGTGCAACCTTTTGCCAGTTACCTGAAATTTGGTGTCTTCCACTGTAAAACGGAGATAATGCTACTACCCCAGGTTGTAAGAGTTCATTGTGCTAGTTCTTGTAAAGTACTTAATACCAAGATAGGGATATGGCTTCTCAACAACTGTTAGGTGTTTTATGGTTTACAATCTTATACCTTATTCATCTTAAAACCAAAGTAAAATATTTTAAGTACACTGTACATCAAATAAAATCTCTTCCCACGAGATTGTTAGTCAAGAGGTTGGAACCAGAACTGAACTTCTACACAGTTTTTAACATTTACGGAATCGAGCCTACAGCCTGCTCCAACATGGACGTTAGGGGCAAGGACTTGAAACGATACAGAAGAACTTATATGAGTCCTGGTTCTAACACTTCCCATGTGACTTTGGGCTTGTCTTTAAGGCCTCAGTTTTCTTGTTAGTGAAACAAGTCATTTAAGTGATTAAGTATCTCCATAGAATCTTACTGAGGATAGACTTCTAAAACCTCATGGAATACATCTTCTCATGGTGAGGCATTCATTGCGTGTTTTTCTTCCTAATTATCAAACAGGATGTGCCCTGCTCTATGAACTGAGATGAAACAGACTAGACTGCTCTTGAGAGATTTCATCATGGAGGTGGTGGTGGGGGGCGGAATACAGTAAAGAGGAAGATGGGAGGTGGTAATCACTATTATAAAGAAACAGAAGAGCATGGCAAGGAAAGAGAGTGATGGGGGTTTCAGCTTCAGACCAGGGGTCAGGGAAGCCCTCTCTAACTTTTGAATGAAATGCCAGAGTGGGTCGTAGGAGTCCCCAGGGCAAGTACCTCCCAGGCAGAGGAAATAGCAAGTTCAAAGCCTCTGCATTTGGAAAGGAGCTCATCTTGTCTTAGGAACAGCAGAAAGCCAATGTGGTTGGAGAGGAGTGAGCAATGGATCTTATGGGAAGAGAGAGGGCAGGGAGGTAAGTAGGGTCACATCAGGGAGGGATTTATAGGTCACCATTAAGGACCTGGGCTTTACTCTGAATGAGAAGAGACATCATGGGGAGTTGTAGCAGAGGAGTGACATAATCTGATTTCTCTGACTGCTGTGTAGAGAATGGATTGCAAGAGGAGCAAGAGAGAGAGCAGGAGGTCAGTTAGGAAGCTAGATCTATATAATCCAGGTCAGGGATGGCTTGCGCGAGGGGGTAGCTGGAGGTAGTGAGAAGGGGTTGGGTTACAAACACATTTTGAAAGTAGAGCTGACAGGACTTGCTGTGGGAGAGGAGGAAAAAAGTGGCTTGAAGGACGACTCCAAGATTTCTGACCTGGTCCACAAAAAGAATGGAATTGCCACTCCTGAGACAGGGAAGAGCGGGGGAACACGCGGGAGGGGGACATGCTAAGTTTGAGATCCAAGTGGAGATACCAAATAGGCAGATGGACGAATAATCACCATCAAAACTATTCGTTAAATGAGGCCAGGCATTTAAGAACTTTATATACATTACCTCATTTAAATCCACACAGTAATTCCTGAGCTAGGTACTATTATCATGCTCATTTTGCAGATGGCAAGACTGAGGCTCAGGGAGATTAAGTCTGTGTTTAGGCCAAATGTCTAACATTTAGCAAGTGGAGCTCTCCCTGAAGCCAGAACCCTGCTGGTCCAGGGTGGCTGTAGAGCCCCAGGAGGAAGAGGAGGCCGGGCTTCGGAATGACCATGCTGAGTTCCTGCTCCCAAAGGGAGTCTGCCTTGGGGTTTACATCAGTTGCCTCTACCTCTTTTTATCTTCATTCCCATGGGCACCCTGCAGGTTGTTAAATTCATATCAAAACATCATTTATTATTTAAGAGCAGAAAGATGCTGGTGACATATATTTCCAACATATTTAACTTCTGAGGATTACAAATAATTTTTAGTGCCAGATACTATAATTTCAGGAGAGCAGTAAGGGGTGTCATCTGATGAAGTTATTGTTTGCAGAGGAAATAAACATGGATGCTGATCCTATGGCCATGATTTTCCTCTTTTATAGCTGAACGAGGCATTTGGCCATGAATTTTCCTTTCTAGCATATCCTGATCGGAAACCAGCTTCTTATTTGTGATGCTGCCACACCAGGGAAGTTTTTCCATCTATATATCATGATAGCCTTTAGATGAACAAGCAGAAGTATAATCCTGATGTTCTCATTTGCATAAGCATCTCCCTGACAGGTCATCAGATATCTTTATTGTTCTTGGGTACATTTCATGGGCTGCTGAAGGCATGCATAATCATCTCTAGCAATTCATCTTCTTACCTAGTTTAATGGCCCCTATTACATTGCAGGAGAATGATGGAGTGAAAAGGCTGTGTGTCCAGGGCCTGCCTGCTTAAGGATGTGGAGTAAATTACAGTGGGGAATAAATTACATTAGCTCTTTCTCATTATTCAGTTACCTTTTGCAAATTTCATCCCACTAGGCTAAACAATCCTGGATGGCCTGCAAAAAAAATTGTGCACCTTGTCACCAACATGCTCAGATTCCTTGTTTAGCGTCAAGCTAATAGGTGAGCAACGTAAAACCATGAATTCTACATTAACAAAGATGCCTCTGCACTAGTGAATCGGGCTAACATAGTCGCTTGAGTTGGGGTGAGTGGGGTCCTTATCTTTCTAACTCTTGATTTTTTAAACTAACTAACTAACTAATTATATATATATATATAGTTATAGCTATGTATAGTTATATATAATAGTATATATCTATTGGGAGATAAATTAGATAAAAAAATCCTTATCTTGATTGAGTTGTTTTAAATAAACTGTACATTGAATTATCTCTTTTTTGCTTCTTCCTTGGCCTCCTTTCAACAATGCTGAGGGCAGCAGGGATGGTGATGATTGTTCTCTGCTGGTAGTGCAAGAGCCTTATTTATGGCTGGTCTGCAGCAGAGGGACCCAAACCCAGTTCTACATAATTTTCTGTAAATATTATCATCCTCAATTTCCAGATTAGGAACTGAGACTTAAATGCTAGCTTGCAATTTTACACTGGAATATGTGCAATTCATGCGCCTTAGCATCGTCCTAGTTCAATTTTGATAGTTACTCTGAAGGAAAGCATTATCGCAAGATTAATAACTGCTTTTTCTTGAGAGGGAAGTGCAGTGTGCTTCTGCCTTGGATCCTATTTTGTATATAAATCTGTACACTGCTACTCCACATTGTATCACAAACAATTCCTTTATCACTATATATTCTTCTAAAGCATTAAGTTTTATTGGCTTTGGAGGCCATTAGGTTCGATATATCCTATAATTTACTTGGCCATTCTTTTATTGGACATGCAGGTCATTTTCAAATTTTTGTTATTACAAATAAGATTTTAATGAGCATTCTAACATTTATATGTCGCTCTATTTCCTTAGAAGTTCTTCTTAGGTGTCAAAGAGTATGAACAACTTAAACAATTATAATTTTAAAATGAGAGGCATAATGTATGCACGGTGTAGCAGTCACACTGAATTTCTGAACCTCCTGGGACACAGTAACTAATCTGAGCTCTTAGGAGCAGAAATTTTATCTTCCATCTTTTCCTACCACCTTTGTATTCCATGATATCTGTCCTCAATGCTTGTTTGTTGAATGAATAAATGACTAAATATTTGCTTTGGACTGGAGTTAATCGAATCTAGACCTCTTTCAGGCAGGAATATGTCTGAATTAGCCCATTCTAAGTACTGTATATACCTAAGAATCTCTTGAAAAAAATCCATAAGCAATTTTAATAATGATTATTGTATTTGACAATTTTTACTCCTAAAGATCTTTTCTTCTTCCTACATATTCTTGAGTATCCTGATTGTGTAGGTTGATAGGAGTAGGTTGATAACCAAATAATCTGACAGTACTTTTTCCATCCCCATTATTGTTCTACTTCACCACTATTTGGGGGCACTACTGTGTATATCTCATAGTTTCAGGAGATTATGATAAAGGAATAAATATCATCCGCTTACCCTTTGGAAGGGGATTTAAAGGTCATTAAAGGTCATCGTACGCTTGAATGTTCTTAAAAAAGCTGGTGAGCAGCTTTCAATACCTCTAGTAATAGGAAACTCATTATCTCCTAAAGCCAGTCTATCCATATTTGGACTGTTATTTTGTTAGTGAACTGCGCCAGAACTGAATTCTTCCTAGTTTCCATGCCTGCCTCTTGGCTCACACTTAGCTCCTGGACCAGGCCCTCTGCCCCCGCTTCTTACCCAGCCCCAGTCAACCCTCCCAGGTCTCTGGCCCTTGGTCAGTACCCAACCTCCTGTGTGTAAAAGAAGGGAGCTTAATCTATAAAAATCTGGGTTCAAACCCAGGTCTCTCTGTTCAAAGCCCCTTTTAGTTTTTTATTATGATACACAATGTAATATTTATCTTTTAGCCATTTATGAATATACAATTCAATGCCATTAAATGCATTCACAATGTTGTGTAACTATCACCACTATCTATACCCAAAACTCTTCATCATCCACAACAAAAACTCTGTACCCATTAATTAATAACCGTTTTATTCTGTCTATGAAGTTGCCTATTCTAGGTCCCTCTTATAAGTGGAATCATATAATATTTATCCTTCCGTATCTAAAGCCAGATGCCTTTTTACTGTAGTACCTTACCTTCATAGCATTATGTTCCATCATAAATGAATTTTGTCTATTTAAACTTCTTAAACCCATTCAGTTCCAAGAGCTGCCACACTTTTACAAATGTCTCAAAGGCTTTGACTGCATGTCAGTTGCTTCAATAGAGATCAAGTCAGGAGAAACAATATATTTCTTTGTCTTGAACTCTAAACTCCTCTGTAGGCAATTACTCCTTCCTGTTGTGCCAGATTTCCTTCTATGAAAATATGAAGAGTGGAGAATATGTGTCCCCCTCCCTGATCCCCAATAGCAGTCATTCTGACTTTGATCCACTTTTTAAAAGAAATGCCTCTAGGCATGCCTGGCTGGCTCAGTCAGTGCAGCCTGGGACTCTTGATCTCAGGGTTGTGAGTTCGAGTCCCATGCTGGATGTAGAGATGACTTAAGAATAAAATCCTTAAAAAAATAAAAAATGAAAAAAAAAAGAAATGCCTCTATTGTTTCTCTAATAAATATGATAGTTGCTTTTAGTTTGATACTATTTATGATTTTTTTATTTTGAAATTTCAAACCATCCCATTAATATCAATTCTATAATTATTCCTGGTATAACAACAAAGCTCAAAGGCCTGGAGATTGCAACATCTGCATCCTTTCCTCCTCTTTTCTCTTTTGAGAGTCAGATCGACATGTGTTTGTCCAACTCTTCTAGTACCTCTACTGGTCCACAACAGCTTGGCGCTCTTATCTGTGAGTTTTCTCAGTGCCCTGGATTGTAGTTATTTTACAGTGTCCCACTGCTCACTTTAAATCTCTTTCCCTATCTTGAGCTTTCGTTTTCTCTTACCATATTAGGTCTTCTATTTTAAGTCCCAAATCATTCTTCTTGGAAGAGAAGACAAGGACAAAAATCATAGTGCAGTTGTTCTTTTTTCTCTTTGTTTTTTCAGCAACATCATGCCAATGGTGTCAAACATTTGACTTATCTCTTCCTGGTATTCCTTTTGTTCCTAACAAATTCTAGGTCTCAATCTATCTGTCACTATTTTTGGAGCACTTTTCTTACCTTTGTTCTTGGGGAGCTCTTCTATTTTTTATTTGAGCCCTATTGACATCAGAGGCTATGATAGAACTATGTAGGAACCCCCATCTTTTCTCTTTTGGTGGAATCGCAGTCTAGGGTTATGTAGATAGAATTACAGACTGTGTGGACAGATGAGTGCCACTCACCTTCTTCAGAGTCTCTTGCACCAGAATCATGCCTTTGTTTCTGCTGACCCCCCCCTTTTTTTTAAAGTAAGCTCTGGGGATGCCTGGGTGGCTCAGTCGGTTAAGCATCTACCTTTGGCTCAGGTCATGATCCCAGGTCACGGGGATAGAGTTCCAAGTTGGGCTCCTTGCTCAGCGGTGAGCCTGTTTCTTCCTCTGCCTGCCACTCGCTCTGCTTGTGCTCTCTCTTGCTCTGACAAATAAATAAATTAAATTAAAAAAATAATAAAGTAAGCTCTGTGCCCAATGTGGGACTTAAAGTCATGACCCCGAGATCGAGAGTCTCATGCTCTACCAACTAAGGCAGCCAGGTGCCCCTTTGCTGCGCCTTTTGACATCTGCCCTCCTGAAGTCAGGTTTTGTCATCATTTTCAACCATCCCCTCTCTGGCTATCAGAAATGCCAGGGTAGAAGTCCTTTATCTCTTGCTGTTGGAATGGAGTTGGACAATTAAAAGACAGCTAAAGTAGCAAATCATAAAAAGACACATGTACCTTGAATATTTTGTTTTAATTTAAAATATATTAACTATGTATTTATATGTATATATTATGCTATATATTTATATATTGATTCACCATCTTTTGATATAGGGCAAAGGTCTTTTTTTAATTGATTAGACTTCCACCTTATTATTTGTGTATCATCTATAAGTTTCAGTTTTGATTTCCTTTAAGCTGGGAACGAACTTGTAAAAAAATCTAATCACAGAATCCATCTAGATCTATGTTTTTTGTGGTTTTGAAGTTTTCAAACAATGTTTACTATTGAATTGTCTACACCTAATTTAACAATCTTAGAACTCTTTATCAAAATTTTCCAAAACTTTTAACACAGTTAATAATTCTTTTCTTTTTGCACTAATATTTAGTCAGTTTGTATAGTATTTAACTATTTAACTTAAATTACAATATCCAGTACAACTGGCAAGGATAGGTCTGGAATATTTGATAAGCACACAACATACCAGGCAAAGCAGAGGTCCTAGAGAGTATATCGAACTGGAGCCCCGGGTCCCTGTGCCTCGGTAAGTGTGTTTTACAAAAATTGTGACAGCCTTGGATGAGTGGAGGATGGTTAAGAAGTCTTTGTTATATGCTATAATGATATCATTGCTTCCACCCAAGTTTCATTAAAGGCAGACCTCAGGAATAATGTGGATTCAGTGCTAGGCGACTGCAATACAGCGAATACTGCCAAAAAGCAAGGCAAATGAATTTTTTGGTTTCCCAGCACATATAAAAGATGTTTACACTGTACTGTAATTTATTAAGTGTGCAATAACATTATAGCAAAAAAAACACAAAGTACATATCTTAATTTAAAAATACTTTATTGCTAACAAAATGCTAACTATCATCTAAGGTTTCAGTGAGTCGTTATCTTTTTGCTGGTGGAGGGTCTGGCCTCAATGTTGATGGCTGCTGACTGAACAGGGTGGTAGTTGCTGAAGGATGGGGCGGCTCTGGCAATTTCTTAAACTAAGACAACAGCCAAATTGATTGGCTCCTCCTTTCATGAATGATTTCTCTGTAGCATGCGAGGCTGTTTGATAGCATTTTACCCACAGTGGAATTTCTTTCAAAATTGTAGTCAATCCTCTTAAGCCTTGCCTCTGCTTTATCAACTAAGTTTATAGAATATTCTAAATCCTTTGTAGTTATTTCAACATAGTTCACAGCGTCTTTACAAGGAGTGGATTCCACCTCATGAAATCACTTTCTTTGCTCATCCATAAGAAGCAATTCCTCATTTGTTAAAAATGTTATCATGAGATTGCAGCAAGTCAGTCACATCTTCAGGCTCCACTTCCAATTCTAGTTCTCTTGTTATTTCTATGACATCTACAGTTACTTCCTTCACTGAAGTCTTGAACCCCTCAAAGTCATCCATGAAGGTTAGAATCAACTTCTTCCAAACCCATATTCATGTTGATATTTTGACCTCTTTCCATGAATCATGAATGTTCTTAATGGTGAGTCCTTTCCAGAAGGTTTTCAACTTACTTTGCCCAGATCCATCAGAGGAATTACTATCTATGTCAGCTATAGCCTTACAAAATGTATTTCTTAAATACTAAGACTTGAAAGTTAAAATTACTCTTTGATCCATGGGCTACAGAACGGATGTTGTGTTAGCAAATATGAAAACAACATTCATCTTGTTGTTCATCTCCATCAGAGCTCTTGGATGACCAGGTACATTGTCAATGAGCAGTGATATTTTGAAAGGAATCTTTTTTTTCTGAGCAGTAGGTCTCAACAGTGGGCTTAAAATATTCAGTAAACTATGTTGGAAACAGATGTGCTTTGTTGTTCCATTTCTAGAGCAAGGCAAGTAGATTTAGCATGAATCTTAAGAGCCCTAGGATTTTTGGAATGGTAAATGAACATTGGCTTCAATTTAAAGTCACCAACTGCACTGGCCCCTGACAAGAGAGTCAGACTGTCCTTTGAGGCTTCAAAGCCAGGCATTGACTTCTCTGTAGCTCTGAAAGTCCTAGATGGCGTCTTCTTCCAACATAAGGCTGGTCCATCTATATTAAAAATCTGTTGTTTAGTGTAGCCACCTTCATGAATTATCTTAGATAGATCTTTTGGATAGCTTGCTCTAGCTTCTGTATCAGCATCTGCTGCTTCACCTTGCACTTTTGTGTTATGGAGATGGCTTCTTTCCTTAAGACTTGTGAGTCAACTTCTGCTAGCTTCAGACTTTTCTTCGGCAGCTTCCCCATCTCTCTGTCTTCATAGAATTGAACAGAGTTAGGGCCTCGCTCTGGATTAGGCTTTGGGTTAAGGGAATGTTATGGCTGTTTGATCTTCTGTCTAGACCATTAAAACTTTCTCCAAATCAGCAATAAGACTGTTTTGTTTTCTTCTAATTTGTGTGTTCACTGAAGTAACATTTTTAATTTTCTTCAAAAACTTTCCCTTTGCATTCACAACTTGGCTAACTGTTTGGTGCAAGAAGCCTAGCTTTCAGCCTATCTTGGCTTTTTGATAAAGCTTATTTCTAGCTTTTGATTTAAAGTGAGAGACATATGACACTTCCTTTCACTTGAACACTTAGAGGCCATTGTTGGGTTATTAATTGGCCTATCTCAAAATTGTTGTGTCTCAGGGAATAGGGAGGCCTGAGAAGAAGAAAGATGGAGGAATGACCATCAATGGGGCAGTCAGAACACATACACTTATCAATCAAGTTGGCCATCTATTATGGGCATAGTTCATAGTGCTGCAAAACAATTACAATAGTAATGATCCCTGATCACAGATCACCATGACAAAACAATAATAATGAAAAAGTTTGAAATATTGGGAGAATAACCAAATGTTGGAAGAATAACCAAAATGTGACACAGAGACATGGAGTGGGCAAATGCTTTTGGAGAAATGATGCCAATAGACTTGCTTGACGCAGAGTTGCCGCAGACCTTCTATTTGTAAAGAATGCAGTGTATCTATGAAGCACAGCAGAGCCAAGTGTGGTCAAAGGAGGCATGCCCATATTTCACTTCACTAGCTGATATCTTCATTGTTTAGAATTAGATCTAAATAGCAGTTCCCTGGTTACTTCCTCCATCTATAAAGAAAGAAAGTCGCTATCCAGGCCAGGCAGTAACTTGTCAGACATTCTGCTTTTAGTTGAGAGCCTCCAGTCAAATGTTTGCGTGGTTCAAGTTTCCCATCACAACTGTTTTATGCCTCTTGCCAGCATTGTAAACTAAATTAGGAACACATCATCCATTTCTTCCATTTGGCCTGATAGTCTGTTGATATCAATTTCATCAGCAAAAGAATATCTTTTCCTCTCATCTAATCTTTATTCGAGTATCTCTTCATCATCCTTTACCACCTGGATTTTCACACAAATGATAAGTGATATTTCTTTACCACCCTTCCTTACAGATCTCTCTTTGGAATACTGCCACCTTCCAGTAATTATTATGAGATTGTATGTACCATTTTATTCTCAAATTTGCATGCTATGTACTGGTCCCATATAGCTATGAGACCCTTGAGAGTATCGTTTTGGCAAGTTTTCCTAATTGTTTACTTATAGGAGTCTCATGGCTCCTCCTGAACTATTCTTTTTCCCACAACATGACTAAAGACATTTCAGGTAACTGTTTTCATGTTTTTACATGAGCATTGCTTTTTTTCCCCTTCCGTATTCAATTTAAAGACTACATAGTCTCAAAGACTTTCTTCCCTGTCCTCATGAGATGTACTCCAGCCCTACCCAAAGGCCATCATTGTGGCACATAAAGGCATCAAAGAGAACATGACATCCCATTTACCAATCATCTCTTAATAGTAGGCCGTTCACTTCCCCAGTATTCTCACTTTTCCAAAGTCCTAACCGCTGAGGGGAAGAGGTATAAGAACCACACGTGTGTTCCTGGGTCTTTTAGTCTCCAGCCTGTGACTTCCTAGGTGCAAATGATGCTCCTTTTGTCTTCTAATGTGACTCATTCCTAAGAGGATCCAAGGACTGAATCATGGGTTAATATGTTTCAGTAGACTATTATATTCCAGAACTAGTCACCAGAAAGATGGACAGCAAGCATGACTGACCATATCTTATCTGCATAGAACCCTAAACACCCACAACAAGGATTGGCAACAATCACCCACCCTTTTCCTCCCATGGCAGTAGCAGCTTTCTTTATTCTAATGCTTAGGTATCTTCTGGATAAAACTCTTTGATGCTCCACATATGTAAAGACAGCAATTGGTAGTGTGCTTAGAAGTAACTATGTAGTGGTTTCTGTACAGTGTGGCAAGGATAAATGTAGTACATGATTTTTCCATATTTCTTTTTGGAAGATCATCCTACCCACCCTACCTCAATTTTTGTAATAAGCTTCAAATCCTGAGCTTTCTTTTTTCCCCTTTGGTCATATTCTTCCACAGTGAACTCTACTCTTACATATCACCCATAGTGTTGATAGTATTAGTGCTCTAAAAAAGTTGGCACTTGTTAAAAGTTTTTTAAGTTAATTAATTCACATAAGATCCCACTAACTATATGAGCAAAGATTGTGAAGTCGTTTTTGAAGAGTAACTTGCAGTTGCTGAATTATTGGTTCTGACTTGCTACACTACATTTTCCTTAGCAAATAGCAAATATTTGCCCAGTAAGATATGTGGTCAAGTTCTAAACAATATGGTTGGTTTTTTCTGTGTCCTTTAGCATTAACCTTTGCTAGCTTCATTAATAAACCCCCAATCCAACTTCTGTGTTGCTATTAAGGAAATAAAAATTTCTCCCTAAGAAATGACAATGTGTTGGTATATTAAAGTTGCAGTGAGGGGCACCTGGGTGGCTCAGTTGGTTAAGCACCTGCCTTCAGCTCAGGTCATGATCCCAGGGTCCTGGCCCTGCATCGGGCTCCCTGCTCAGCTGGAAGCCTGCCTCTCCCTCTTCTTCTGTCCCCCACCCTTGCTTGTGTTCTCTCACTCTCTCTCTCTCAAATAAATAATCTTTTTTTAAAAAATTGATGTGATCAGGAGCCTATATTAATTTCAAAGAGCCACCATTTTGAAAATTGAATTTAAGTCTGAACCAAAAAATTAATAAAGTTTAGATGTAATCTCCTCTATTCCTTTATTCTTTCAGGACAAGCCCCATTGTTTTTCCATGTGTTGGACAATGCAGACTTCCCACAGAATACATTCTGATCTAACTTTGTAACTGAGAATATTAGTCTTGCTAGCTGCAGAAAGATTCCTCACGGCCATCTAAATCAAAATGACTTGGGGTCAGGGAATTGGAATTGGCAGAATTTTCTGTCTGTATACATTTTTCTGGAATCCCAAACTTTCAGCATATTATTAAAGGGGTTTATGACCCAAAAAAGCTGAACCATTTTTTTCTAGACAAATTGCAAGAAAAAGTATCACTTTCTCTCCAAAATAAGCAAAACACATAGCTCACATTCTCATTGATGTTCTTGTCACGGCATGTTTCTTTTTTCTGTTCTGGGTTGAGGATTTTTCTGAAGCATCATTGATTTTGAAGTCACACAGAGGTGCCTTTCTCATATTTGATGTGACAAATCACAGGGGCTGGCTGTATTGTTGGTGCACAGAGTTACAGAGTTTGAGTGTGAGAGACTGCTCCCACCAGTCATTACCATGGTTCTAAATGTGGGCAGTCAGGCATATCAGTAACAGTGTCCAGGAGAAATGTGATTCTTTTAAAAATGGCAGCTGTTAGCATATTTTTACTACACATATGTCTAATACTGAAGTTAACCCATTAAATATATTTTTAAAGATTTCCTCAAACAGGTGATGAAATTCAAGGCTTCAGTCTATTTCATTTGTGTTCTTCCTGCTGTGTTAAGGATATGCTCCAAAGATAAGTGTTTTTGTATTTTATAACCTGCGAAATGCATCTTGTCTTTTAAAGTGAAAACAGCTAAATGGACTAAAGAAAGGATAACTTAAATGCACACAGGAAGTGGAAAGATACAGTAATTACTATGTTCTCTTTCTGATAGTTTATTATTGTATTTCATGGCCTACACAGCTTTCATTATGAACTCTATTGGCTCCCTGAGAAATTGTTCTACAGGTCACTAATTTTTGTGTATTTGAGTCAATGTTAAATCAGGGGCTTCAGGAAACTAAGTTGTACCACTTAATTTGTTTTTTTAAACTGCAGGCTCTGTTATGTACTAGGCATTGTCTTTTTTTTTTTAAGATTTTATTTATACATTTCAGAGAGACAGAGAGACAGAGAGAGATCACAAGCGAGGGGGGGGGAGAGGCAGAGGGAGAGGGAGAAGCAGACTCCCCACTGAGCTGGAAGCCTGACATGGGGCTCCATCCCAGAACCCAGAGGCAGACGCTTAACCATCTGAGCCACCCAGGTGCCCCTAGGCATTCTTAATACAGTTTCTGTTCTGTCATTGAGCTGTGAGGTGTGGGAAGATGAGTCAAGGTCAGTTCTCTGTCTTAACATCACCTATCTTTGAGCTGTCTTCATATCCTCCCCTATGGTTGAAAACTTCCCTCTTCTGAGAACTGTGAACATCCTTCTTACGGGAGATTCACCTGCCCTCTGCACTTCCCTGTAAGAGTAACTGACTCCGTCAACCCAGCCTTAACCTCAAACACCAATTACAGACTTGCCCATCATCTCTTATACTTTTGCACATCTTCCCAGGTCCTAGAAACATAATTCATGGTGGGACTGATAACTTCATGCAACTCATTTCTTTTTCTTTTTCTTTTTTTTTAAATGCAACTCATTTCTTAAAGAGAACTGGGGAGACCAGACTCGAATTCACTGTGAGGAGGTCAGAGAGCGGCAGAGGGCTGAAGAATTTGCTACAAATTAGAGCAAATATGATCTCCTTTACCTCCCAGTGGCTGGACTGTTGCTCAAGCCCAATTATAGCTGCATCTCTGAGAATGTTGCAGGAACATGACAACAGACACCAATCTGTGTTGTCCTCTAGCATAAGACATAGGGAAGCACTTCTAATTGGTTTTTTGCAACCAGAATAAAGTAACTGGTAGTATAAGATATATCTGTTACGCCCTCCCTCCCCATCTGAATTCAGGAAGTCCATGGACTCTCTCACACTCTTTAAATAAAAGTGTTGACATCTTAGGTGTTTATCTTTCCTAATTTAGAACAAGACTTACTGTAGTTGAGAGGGAAAAGCCTGCCAAAGGGTTTCAGTTGGCTTTAGTTTACTTGCCTCAATTTCTTTTTTTTTTAAAGATTTTATTTGTTTATTTGAGAGAGAGAGAATGAGAGAGAGAGAGCACGAGAGGGAAGAGGGTCAGAGGGAGAAGCAGACTCCCCGCCGAGCAGGGAGCCCGATGCAGGACTCGATCCCGGGACTCCAGGATCATGACCTGAGCCGAAGGCAGTCGCTTAACCAACCCAGGCGCCCTACTTGCCTCAATTTCTTGTCTCCTTTCTTTTTTCTTCGATTTGCCAACCCCAGTCTTTTGGGTATCGTTCTAAGAGATGTCCAGAGGCAATATAGGGTCTATGAAGTTTTTCCATAACTTGAACCAGAAAATAATTGGGACTTAAGAAAGGGTAGATGGAAGTGAGCCCTTTTCTGTTGTATCTATGTTTGCAGCATATTGTCCCTTTTTACTGGCTAGATGTATGAAGACAACTCAGGCAGCCCATCTCAAGCAGAATGAGTGACAACATGTTCATGATTTTTCTGTATCTTTTCCATCCAGAAATTGCCTTCTCAGATTTTTTACAAATATTATCCATTTTGTCTATTATTTGAATATAGAATGTGCCTAACTAAGCAGTTTACTCACAGAACTAATGAGAACAAGGGTTTTTTTTTTTTTAATTATACAAATGTTTAGTTTAAATTTCTTCCCAAATACTTCCTTTAATAAGAAAGTTAATATGAATCATATTATTGTTGGAAGGCTTTAAGACAATGGTAGTCCTCTCCCTAGCCCCCAAATAAAATAAATTGGGTATTTGAATTTACACTAATTAAGATCCTATATACTGGGGCGCCTGGGTGGCTCAGTTGGTTAAGCAGCTGCCTTCGGCTCAGGTCATGATCCTGGAGTCCCGGGATCGAGTCCCCCATCGGGCTCCCTGCTCGGCAGGGAGTCTGCTTCTCCCTCTGACCTTCCCCCCTCTTATGCTCTCTCTCTCAAATAAATAAATAAAACCTTAAAAAAAAAAAGGTCCTATATACTTACCAAGTGCTTTCATCAGAAAACTATTTAAATGCAATAAATTATAAATTTTCTTTCCTGTATTTTTAAGCCATTTGCTGCTGAGTGGTGTGAGGGGAGTTGGTAATATTACATGATTTGAAGAATTTTAAAAGTTTCAAGTCCGTGCCAGGCCTGCAAAAGTCATTTGGGGGAAATGTACTCACTATAATGCTTCCTTGTTTTCATTCACATCTGTTTCTGCTTTCCACCTCTTGATATCACTATTGTATACATAACTCTTAGGTCTTCACATTAATGTAAATAATTTTCTTCTGAGCACTGATTTTGAATCACCATCTGCTTATTGGATATTTCCTCCTGAAGATCTTCTCAGAGACACTCCCAGAACCAGATATTGGCCAGTGAAATTTTTAATTTATTCAGCATTTTCCAAGTGCTATGCTAGAGTCTGGAGATACAAAGATGAATGGGATATATCCCTACCCATCAGAGGTTTACAGTCTGGTGTGGTAGAGTTCTAAGTATGCCATAACAACAGTGGCCAGCACTTATTGAGCATTGACCTTGGTAGATTTGATGCTAAGCTCTTGACATAATATACCCCCTAACCAATCCTGTAGGTATCAGTATCTCCATTTCATAGATGTGGAAATCAAAGCACAGAAAATTAAGTAGCTTGCTCAAAGTCCTTTGGACGTCAAGGGGCAAAAGCAAGGGACTTAAATCCAGGAAGTTGTTCTTAAATAACATGTGATATATGCATTTAAAAATGTGCCTGGGGGCGCCTGGGTGGCTCAGTCGGTTCAGTGTCCAGCTCTTGATTTCCACTGGGGTCATGATCTCTGGTCCGGGGATCTAGCCCTGCCTCAGGCTCGCTGGGTGTGGAGTCTGCTTGGGATTCTCTCCCTCTCCCTCCCCCCCCCCCGCCCCCACCATGTGCATGCAGGTGAGCTCTTGCATGAGTTCTCTCTCTGTCTCTCTCTCTCTCTCTCAGAAAAAGGGGGAGCCTGGAGGGGTTTTGTGAGTTACAAAAAGGAAACTTTAAATTCTACCTAAAAAGGTCAGAGAGGGCTTCCTAGAGGAAGTAACATTAGAATTGAGACCAGCAGAAGGAGAAAGAAAGGAAGGCATTTTAGGCGAAGGAGCCTCAGTGAGAAGGAGTGGGAACTGTAAGAAGGGAGAAAGCTTGAACTTACCACTTTCTGCCTATTTGTTTATGTGGTTTTCTCTGCCTGGGATTTGTTCTACCCTCAACTCTCCCATCAGTTATTCCCCTTGAATGTAACTCTCCTCTGCACTCCAAGAGCCTTGTCATGGCCATTATGTGGTGCCCAGTGCACCCTGCCTTGAACTGGACATGCAGTATCTCACCTCTGCCTCAGCACCAAATTATGTTCTTTATAATTCTGTGGCTTCTCGTACAGTTGCATTTAATGGCAACTCAATACACATTTGCTGAATATGGAATGAATGTTAATCAGGGCAAGAGAAGTAAAATTATTGGAAAAGTTGAGCAAAAATAATCCATAATCCTTGCCAGATGGTAGTCAATTTTTTTTTAAGATTTTATTTATTTATTTGAGAGAAAGAGAGAGAGAGTGAGTGCAGGAGCTGGGGGAGGAGGGCGGGGTGCAGACTCCCCACTGAGCGGAGAGTTTGACACGGGGCTTTATCCCAGGACCCTGAGATCATGACCCGAGCCAAAGTCAGACGCTTAACCGACTGAGTCACCCAGGCACCCTGGAGATGGTAATCAATTTACTTCAGGAGTAAATAAGCCAGTAGATGTTTGATAATGTAACCTACTCTAAGTAACTTGATTTGGTTGCTGCAGCTAACTTCTAAAGATACAGTGTATCCACTGGCCATGGGATAGTGGTCATGATTACTGGGGTAATCACTGAGGTGAACCCTAAAATTCTCCTTTTACAATTTCATTTATATTTGGCACCTAGAGCCTCTCAGCACTCTATCATTTCTTTTTTTTTTTAAATATTTTATTTTATTTTTTGACAGAGAGAAAGACAGCGAGAGAGGGAACACAAGCAGGGGGAGTGGGAGAGGGAGAAACAGGCTCCCTGCTGAGCAGGGAGCCCAATGCGGGGCTTGATCCCAGGACCCTGGGATCATGACCTGAGCCGAAGGCAGATGCTTAACGACTGAGCCACCCAGGCGCCCCTATCATTTCTTATTAGTGAAAAGAATGCCTTAACTTAAGAACTCCACCAGAATCATTACATTTTTTAAAGAGTAAGCTTAACAGGATTTAAAAATACATTTATAGTGGCTTTGTGCTGTCAAACAACCACTTGAAAGCTGAAAAATATGTTCAACATACTTTTGTATTTATATCCCAGCTTGAATTTCTGTTTTGGTTCAAAAAGAAAGATTTCATTTGATTTTATTAGAAAGAAAACAGTGAGAGAGATGGAGGGAAAGAGGGGAGGAAGAAGAGAAGAAAGAAAGGAAGAAACGGAGTCTCTTGGTTGTTTTGATATCATACAGATGTAACTGGTGAATTTTGGAGCCACTCTGATCTTCTTATTCTCCATTACCTGTCACAGATGATCTCCCCACTAAATGGTAAATTCTAACTCCAAAATGTGTCTAATATTCCTCTTCTCTTGTCCTCTTCCATGTCAGTGTCTGACTTCAAGCCTTTATGAACTTTGGCCAGGATCCTTACAAGTTTTAACTGATCTCCCTAACTTTTGTTTTTGTGTGGACCCCAAACCATCCTTGACCTGTTTGTATAAATCTGAGCATGTCACTTCCCTATTACCAAAGACTCCCTGTTAACCTAATGACTGACCCCTGCCCACCTGTTTGGCCGCATCTCATGACCTTCTTTCCAATTACCTTGAGCTTTTGGCTTTTGCCTGGACTGACCTGACAAACCGATACGTGCCTGTCAAGTTCCTGTTCAGGTCTTACCTCTCCGTCAAGCTTCCCCAATTCCCTCGGGTTGGCTTGGATTCTCCGTGCCCCCGCAGCATGCCAGGTGCTTCCCATATGTTATACTATTTAGTTCTCGCAACAGCTGTTTAAAGTGGGTAGTCTTTGTCCCCTTTATACAGGTAAGAACAGTGAGGCTCAAAGAGCTAAAGTAATTTGCCTGAGGTCACACAGTAAAACACTAAGTGGCAAGCTGGGATTTGAACCTTGTTCTTCTGTTTCAAGAACCTGAGTTCTTTCTGCTACACCTCCTCCTTTTTTTTTTTAATTGTATTTATTTATTCGTCAGAGAGAGAGAGAACACAAGCAGGGGGAGCGGCAGGCAGAGGGAGAAGCAGACTCCCCACTGAGCAAGGAGCCCAGTGTAGGACTTGATCTCAGGACCCCAGGATCATGACCGGGGCCAAAGGCAGACGCTTAACCGACTGAGCCACCCAGGCGTCCTGCACTGGTGTTGACTTTCATTATGGCATTCGTCACGTGTACCTCTGCTGCACTTACTGGGGATATCAGCCCACCTTTCCCCTTTCTATCTCCAAAGATTAGTGCAATGTTTGCCTCATGATAGGCAGCTGTTTATTGAGGTAATGAATGAACCAAGCAACATGCAAATAATATACAAACTCCAACTGTCTGGGAGGGAATAATATCCCTTGATCTTTTCTGGGTGGTGGTATAGAGAAGCTGAAAAAGGGGAAACCCTTCCTGAAGTGGAAGGGTTGTTGCAGGACAAGGGTAAGGCTGTGCAGAACCTCCAGAACCGTTTTAGGAAGGAGCTTTACATCTGCTGCTGAAAGAAGTCAGGAATGGAGACTTAGATAATTTTATTAGATTTTTGAAGGTTTGTACTGCCTAACAGATGAACTTACAATTAATCCATATAAAAATGTGCCTGTGTAAGTAACAAAGGAGCACAGGAGGAACAGGAATAAGATGGAGAGAAGTCCTGCAGTGTGGCTTCCTGAGACCCTGAGTTTCTTTATTTGAGAATATTTTTATGTTAACAGTTTACATTGACAGAAACTATTTTTATATTAAGAGTGGGCTTTTGTTAGCATGGCTTGGTCGACTGAAGAATGTCCCTTACCCCTGACACCTGTAAATGTTCACTTATTTAGAATAAGGGTTTTTGTAGATGTGATTAAGTCAAGGTTCTTGAGAGGAGGTGATTAAGGGCAATCACAGGTGTCCTTACAAGAGCAAGGCAGAGGGAGATCATGCGCATGCGCCCGCATACACAGGAAGTGCGGCCCTTCCAGAGGGAGGGGGGCGTGCTGACACCTTAATTTCATCCCAGTGACACCAGTTTTAGACTTCTGGCCCCCATGACTGTGAGAGAATAAGTTTCTGTTATTTTAAGTTGGTGGTAATTTGTTACAGCAACCACAGGAAACGGATACATATTGGGAGGCAGCAGTCTGGGAACATGGTAAATACGAGAACCCACAAACAGAGAGCTGCTTGGGGTGGCTCTTCATCCCACTTTCCCTGGAAAGCATTCCGCTTTCATGTTCCAGGGGATCAAAAATAGTGTCTGCCTCTAGAACTATACTCCCCGAATCTGGGAGTGGTCCAATAATTTTTCTCTCCCGTGATCCTCTGGTCCCAGGATCCATCACAGTTCCAGCCGTGCATATAGCATTCCTTTTGAGTGCATATGGCTGTTGCTGCCTGGTGATGGAATCTGGGAGCACAGCTATATTTGGTTGAGGCCAGTTACAAGTGGGCAAGCTCACGTTATTTAATTAGCTTAGCATAAGTGTAAACCTTTAAATAGACTCAACTTTCCCCTGTTCTTGTGTCTATCACAAGAGCAGGTTTGATTAGATAATAGCTCTGATTCCTTCCAACTCTGAAATCCTGTCTCTCTCAGTAGTCTGCATTTGCTTTCAACGATGAGGCTCTAGGCCTTTCTCACTGGGTAGCTTCTTCTACCTCTAGACGCAAGTTGAGCTCTGTCTCTGGCTACATTAGTTCCTAGAGAAGGAGGAATGATTTTCTTTCTGGATCCCAGGTCCTGGTCAAAGCTTAAAAAAAAACCCTTAGCTCTTGACTAATTTGGTGTCCCTGGATTCAGACTTTGGAATTTACCCACCTAGGCTTTCTTTGGTCCCAGTTACCTACATTTCACCCACTATTGTGAACAGAACTTGATCAAACCAGTCTGAATTCTTGCAAACGTCTATTCTCTTTTTCACACTTTTTTTCTTTTAATATGCTCCAGCATGTTGCTTCCTTTAGGCCTCAGTCTCAATCAGGATTTCCCCAGGCACATTCTGAGGTCCTTTAGAGCTTTCATCCTTCCTCTCTTCCTGACTTACCATAAAGGTTCAGTATGTCCCCATTTCTCACGACATCAGGGAGGAGGCTTTTCTCAGACCCTCATCTCTGCATCATTATGAACCAGCATTGGCTGGCATTTACCAGAATACTTGGAACACAGGTTGTTTTTGTAGAACACATTTCTTTTTCCTCTGACCAGATTTATTGAATAGAATAAATTGGGCATAGAATAAGAAAATTCTATGTACAAAGTGACCTGGACCTGCTTCTTCAAAACATGATCCTTTCTTACTAATATTTGGATAAGTCAGTCCATTGAGTGTCAAAAAGCAGCTTACTCTAAAATTAATAGAAAAGTGCCCAATGCACACTAAATAAATGGCCTAACTACTGGGACTTTCATAGTTCTACAAGATAATTTACACAGGTAGGATTGAGCCCCGATGACAGGCTGCTGGAGAACTGGTATGAGCTGTCAAGAGGCCATCTTGTGCACTGCCAGGGTGATGCCATCATGTTTCTGGGTCATAATGTTCCCATTTTTTTTAAACATTTTTTTTAAAGATTTTATTTATTTATTTGACAGCGAGAGAGGGAACACAAGCAGGGGGAGCAGCAGAGGGAGAAGCAGCCTTCCCGCTAAGCAGGGAACCCGACCCCAGGACCCCGGGATCATGACCTGACCCGAAGGCAGACGCTTAACGACTGAGCCACCCAGGTCCCCCATAATGTTCCCATTATCTGATTCTAGACACAACACAGGAATATCAGTGGGGTCTGAGGTCAGTTTAGCTGCTTGCTGGGCTAGAACAGATATCACCCCAGCATGCTCATCTGACAGGGTCCCACGGCAGCCCAGATTAAGTCCTTGTGAATCTGTGCACAGGACTCCAACAATGGATGGATTCTTCATTGTATCCTCCAAGAGCTGCTCCAAGGTGGCCTCCATCCCGCCCGCCATCCTCCTGGCCCAGGATCCCGCAGCTCGTTGCCTCCTTCTCCAACCTGTGAACACATTTTGAGCACCTACTATAAGCCAGATATTTCATAGGACTGGTGTTCCAACTATACTTTAGAATAAGATTCAAAACAAGAATAAATAAAAATGAGAAATACAAAATAAAAAATAAAGAATAGGGAAAAACAAGATATTATTGTAATTAAGAAGGTAAAATGATCGCACAAATAATAAGATCATGTGAATGCTGCTGAAAAATTATGGAAAGAGCCCTGGATACAGAAGCCAGTAGATCTAGGTTCTGATGCTTAACAGGACACTCACTATGAATGTGAATTTATGAGCATCAGTTTTCTCATATGCCTGGTGGGTCTGTGGAAACTCTACTTAGTGAAGTTCTTGTATGGATTACATAATGTAAATGTATGCAAAAGTGCCCAGTATTATCTCTGGTATAGAGGAGATCAGTAAGAGATTCTTAAGTTGAAGTAATACAAGAGAAGAGGATTTACAGGAAGGAGAGGTCATAGGTGGTTGAGTGGATCTATGGGACTTTGTGGAAGATGTGGCATTTAAGATAGGTCAGACGGGTGGCTCCTCGGGGCAGGGAAACTTTCAAATTACTTTTTTATCCTTCGTATTCTACACATAGACTGTGCTTAATATACATTGAATGAATGGACTTTGAAGGATGGATAGGATTCTGAAGGATTGCAATGGACTTGGAGAAAGGGCATTCCAGGTAGAGGAACATGGGAAGGTGCCCGTCATGCTGGCAGAACAGTACTCTAGTCTGACAGGAGTGTGAAGAAGTACTAGGAGTAAGAGTAAAATGTAAGCTGGGAATATTACATGGGCTTTGAAAGGGTTTTCAATAGACTGGGCAGTTTGTATTTAATTCAGTGTGGTTACTTTTTTTTTTTTTAAGTAGGCTCCATACCCAGTGTGGGGTTCAAACTCATGACCCTGAGATCAAGAGTCGCATGCTCTACCAACTGAGCCAGCCAGGTGCCCCCAGTCTACTTTTCAAAATTCCTCTGTCTCCAGCCAAATTTTGGAGAAGGGACTTTTTTGTCATGCTTTCTGGGTTATTGACAGTTTACCGTTATTGCCATCTGATGTGTTTCTACTGTTTTTGGAAGGTTTTGGGCAGTCCTTGCTATAGATAAAGAGATTCTTTTTCTATATGCTAAAGAAAACAGATATGAAGAGACTGGTACGAAGAAGGAATAGAGAGGTAGATAAGTTTTTCTTTGATTATGCCCAAGCTTTGTCTTTTTTTTTTTTTTAAGATTTTATTTATTTATTTGACAGAGAGAGACACAGCGAGAGCAGGAACACAAGCAGGGGGAGGGGAAGAGGGAGAAGCAGGCTTTCCGCCAAGCAGGGAGCCCGATGCAGGCAGGGCTCAATCCCAGGACCCTGGAATCATGACCTGAGCCGAAGGCAGACGCTTAACGACTGAGCCACCCAGGCACCCCCCAAGCTTTGTCTTTCTTAAGTCCTATGCTAAACATTAATAGCTTTCAAGATTTTTGAAAAAATCATAAAATTCAAGTCAAAGAAGCTACATATTCAAAGGGACAATTCATGATTTTTGCATGAATATTGGTGGCCACCAATAAAGTAGCCAAATGTATTTGAACCCAGGATTTTCCATATGCTGAATTATTTGAAGGAATAAAGCAAAACAGTCTTCGGGCTTGAACCAGCCTTGTCCATATTTCATTTTATAATTAGGTGTTATATTTTAAATACTAGTATCCCTGAGAGAGGTAATACTAAGAGGCAGAAACAACTGGGGAATGTACTGAGCTACCTGGAGGGGAGGAGGCTAAAGACAGGCTTGACTGTGGTGTTTCATTGACTTGCATATGACCTCAATTATAAGTATGTCACTATTTTATGTACCATTAAGAAAAAAAAGTGCTGTCAATTATGCTTAACAATCATTCTGCACTAAACCTGAATTGACCATATTGGCTTATCATTGCTTTGGCATTTCTTGCTTCTCTTCTGAGGTATTTGGCCTATGGCCTGCTTTTCAGTTGTATTGCTTGGCAGGAGGCAGGCAGTCCTTTTCATGGATCTCTGTAACAAAATGCAACTCAACCGCCTCTATCTCTCGTTTAGATCCCATAAGACAATTAACTGTTGCTTTGCAATCCAAGGATTGTTGTCATTTTCCCAAAGATAAATATTTATTCCACTAATATTAAATTTGTCCTGCAACTTCATTCCCCTGCCTTTTTATTTACACAATGATTTTTTGTTCTGATATCAAATCAGTAAAATCTTCTAAAGACATATAAAAATGGCGGTTAAATCCAGCACTAGCTATGAACAAATCTCAGTTAAAGTGACTGCAATATGAACAGCTATCACCAAGTTCGTGTGCATGCAACCAGGTCACAATAGCAACTTCATGGCAGACAATTCTAAGACTCTGTTGATTATAAGACACACTCCCGATGTAGAGTTGTTAAAGTGTGAAGAAAACGTGCATTTTAGGAGTAGTGGAGCACATTTACTTTAAAACTTGGCCAGAGACCCTCCTACCTCTTGCTGAAGTATTGCTTCTATCACTAAAGACTAAATTAGTTGAGCCACATCCTCTTGTGGTTCTGGTTTCTTGATGTGCACTAATGGGTGTCCTAAAACCATCATTTGGTGACCACATTCACCTGACCAAACAGCTCGCCAGAGGGGTGGCTGAAGCACTGAGCATCCATATTCTTAAACTTTGTTTCCCAAGTTGGTGGTTGTGTGTATATGGGCAGAAGCATCATATGCCTATTTGCCTTTGTTCCATTCCACCCATAATATGCACCAGTTAGGAGTTTATTCAGTGGATAATTTTGTGCTTTTCTTGTCTGATGGACTTCTTGCTGGTCCTCATTCAGTAAAGCCTATCTTTTCATAGACACAGGAAAACCTATGTTGAAATCACACAACTTATCCTCTGTGAGTCCGTGTCACTCTTATCACTGTGAGCATGCTCAAGTCAGGCATCCTAGTACTGCAGAGTGTGCCCCACAAATAGAGATGTGGGAAAGCTGCCAAAAGAAATCAAACTGTCAGTCTTTTTATCTTCCAGGCAGAAGGTTGAGAGATACATCTCTATTTTGGCAGCCTTCACTCTGAGTTGAATGAAACTTGAACTTTCCTCTTAGCAGTCTATCTAGAGCTTCATCTCTGAAGACTCCTTTTTCGTGGCTGATTATTTGAAACATGGGTAGATTTGAGTGTTACCCTACCTGTTTTTCTCCAGTCAATTACTGGTAAAATAAAATTTAAAAAACAAACAAACACTGAGCAGGACATTGTGAAAGAGGATAAAGAAAGACTCAGCAAACTGGCTGGATAGTCCTGAAAAGTCTGCAGGAGGGGATGAGTAGGGGAGATAGAGCAGAGGCTTTGGTCATTGGAGCATGAAGAGGGCAACATCAACGGGTTGCTGGGTGTACTCATCCTGGGAACGTCCTTTGGACTTCTCTTGGGGTGGAAGGGTTCTTGATTCCTGTTTTTGATCTTACTCCTACTGCTATCTCTGGAGGTTTGCTTCTGCTCTAATCTGCAGGGTGCAGTCTCACAACTGGCTAGATGATGAAATGTGATGATGTTTAAAGCACCAAACACAATGTTCGGTGCAAGTTAGACAAATCTTCCTATTAGGAAATATATATTCTGATCATTTGGTGACCACATTCATCTGACCAAACAGCTCGCCAGAGGGGAGGCTGCAGCCCTGAGCATCCATACTCTTAAACTTTGTTTCCCAAGTTGGTGGTTGTGTGTATATGAGCTGAGGCATATCTAATTTAACAGGTATACTCTTTAACACTTTTGACTAAGCATTAATGGAGCTGACACAGTTAGCCAGCATTCGTTTTATCATTATATTAAGCGAACAAAACAAAACAAAGCAAAACAAAATCCAAATTTAAATTTAAGTGTATAATCCTTCCAGTGGGGAAAAATTTCAAAGGGAAATCCTTGCACAAGTGAGTTTATTCCTTAAAAACAAAATGAGTGCCTTAAACCATATTTCTTCTTTTCTTGAGGTTGAAAACATTCTTCTAGGAAGTTGCTATTTACAGAAAATAAGTGGCATAGACTTTTTTTCCAAACTTTTAGAAACTAGACTTACTAAATCTCACTTAAGTTGTCAAAGGACAACACTGTTTGGAAACATCTTAAATATTATGATTTTAGGGTATTTGAATATTTAAAGGAGAATAAAAGTAATTATTTGTTAGATAGCATGAATTGTTTTTTTTAATTGTGTTTTTGGGGTGATAAAAATATTGTATATCATGATCATGTGGTGATTGTACAATTATAAACATTTGTCAAAACTCATTGAATTGTGCCCTTAAAGTTAGTGAATTTTATTGTATGTAAATTAGGCTTCAATGATGCTGACCAAAAAAGTGAAGTATTCTGGGATTTAGAAAAGGACTCACTAGAATTCCAAGGAAGGAAGTTTCTATGGACAACCCATGACACCAAGGTCATAGACGGGAACAGAAATTATTTTAACCAGAAGCCAAATGTAATGAACTGTTAAGGAAAATGATTTTATTTCATTGTACTTTACATGCCTATTTTTTTTTAAAGATTTATTTGTTTATTTGAGAGAGAGAGAGAAAGCGCACAAGCAGGAGGGGCAGAGGGAGAGAGAGAGAGAGAATCTCAAGCAGACTCTGCACTGAGCACAGAGCCCAACGCGGGACTCGTCTCATGACCCCAAGATCACGAGCTGAGCTGAAACCAAGAGTCAGACACTTAACCGACTGTGCCTCCCAGGCACCCCTGTTGTACTTTACATGACTATTATACTCCCCAGTATATTTGAGATCTTTCCACTGTGACAGTCACTTGTTTGTGTGGAGATGGAGTGGGACAGCAGTGAGGGGCTGGGGGTGAGTGTGCCTCACACAAAAATGAAAGGCGTGAAGAAGGTAACCACTGAAGATGGAGAGTGGGGAAAATTGTTCTTTCTCTTTGACCTGCATCAATTCATTTACTATAATTATGTGCACATAATAAACATTTAATATATTTTGACAGAATCATGTATTAAAATTATAATATAGAAGCAAAAAATGAGAAGAGAAACAGTTAAGCCAAAATTGGTATTTTTATATAATTACTAGTTCTTTAAAATTGGACTACATGCTTAAAATAACCCAAGCACAGAATCATAGTTGAGCTAAATCAATTGCTTATTTCAACTGACTGAATATTCTTGAAAATGGTGGCAGAATTGATGCTTTTGCAGGGATTACTATTAATTATTACTACTCTTAAAATAATTGGATTGATTATGCCATGCTCTGGCTGTTAATGGGGGCACTTATTTGCCTTGATTTTTAAATACTAGTTTAATAATACAGAATGATTTTATTTGTGCAGTTGTGTGCTCTCTACCCAGGCTTTCAGAGCTTTACTAAGCAGGTTATTATTTGGTCTGTACTGTTTCTCTGGAGAAAGTTTTTGTCTTACCCATTCAAAAATAAAATATGTCTACAAAGCATAGCACTTCATAAAAATAGAAGGGAAAAAATTCATGCATGGGTCTATTACTCAATGATAAAAACCGTTATTTTTTTTTTTTAGGATTTTATTTATTTATTTGACAGAGAGAGACACAGCGAGAGAGGGAACACAAGCAGGGGGAGTAGGAGAGGGAGAAGCAGGCTTCCCGCTGAGCAGGAAGCCCAAGGTGGACTCAATCCCAGGACCCCGGGATCATGACCTGAGCCAAAGGCAGACCCTTAACCACCTGAGCCACCCAGGTGTCCCTTCCTTGAGATTTTTAATAATTTAATGACTTACATATATTTTGATGGGAAACTTAAAAGGTTTTATATACAATCCACCTTCTTTCTTTTTGGTCTCTCTTGAATATCTTCTTACAATCTCTTTAAATAGCCATAAAAGAATAATTGGTTGAGTTATGCATCTTTGTGATAATCTAGTCATGGACTCTGAGTTTCTCTCTTAAGACAAAGCCCTTGATTTTCCATTTTTACACATCTTGTGGGTTTCCTACTCCTCGATCCTCTCTTGTTGATGGCTCAGAACCACTTCCTCTTTCAAGCTTGCCTAATTTCCTGTCCATTCATGTCCCTGGCTTTGGTTGGCAGGTCTTATTTATTTAAAACCATAACAACTAAGATACATTATATATATATGTGTGTGTGTGTGTATGTACATATAGATACACACATAATATAAATAAGATCTATATATGGTATATATAAGATATTTATGATACATATATTTTTTCTTTCTTTCTAGTCCTGCGTAACTGAGTGAGACAAAACTTGTCATCTTTCCCTCCTAAGGGAATTTCCTTCAATCTGGAGATTATTTTTGAGTATACGTTGTTTAAAAATTGTGTTTTGGTTATTGTTTAGTGCTTGCTTTGTTTATTTGTTTATCTAGAGATTATTAAAGAGCCTGTGACTCATAGAAGGTATTGTGTAAGCAGATGTGTTTTATACTCATTACCGAGGATGTTTACAGAATCTCCCCCTCCCCCAGGAAGTGAATATGCAGCTGCTTTGTATACTTCACCTGCTGCCATTACCCAAATATAGACAAGTTCAAAGCCCCACAGACACCCTTCACAGAAAACAGGAAAACAGATGACAAAATATCTCACTTCTTTTCTCTTTAATGGTCTTTCCTTTAAAATTATTTCCAGCATAAATTTGGAACTGTTTTGTTTTTCTAATAAGTAGCAAATTTCTAATATTCAGACTGTTTAAACTTGATTCTTTTCCCTTTCATGCAGAGTTGTATTAAATCAACCAAGTATTTTTGTGACACATAAGCTTGGTCTTAATCTAAATGTTTACCTAACTTTCTTTGTAAATGCGTAGTTTGATGATTTGCTCCCAGTGGAACAGGAAAGTTCAGGTCAGATTTGGAAAAAAGGAAAGAAGTGCTCCTGCTGTGAGTCCCAGGCTGCTGTGAGCAGGTCAGCTTCATTCATCAACAGATCACAACAGTCCAGTTTGTACCAGATATCTAGACACTTAAGATTACTTATTTTTATTTTATTTTTGCAATTTGTCTATACTTAATCAGTATATGTACTGATATGCTAAACATATTCTTTAGGATGAGTTTTTCTGACAAATTATTATTTATTTAAAGCCTTTCTGGTTCCATAATGAAGGGAAAATTAACTCACAGTGTGAAAGAAACGGTTTTGGAATGGAGTTTTTTTTAAAGAATTATAAAGGTACTAACAAGTTTATTTTATTTTTTTAAAGATTTTATTTATGTATTTGACAGAGAGAGCAAGAACAAGCAGGGGGAGCAGCAGAGGGAGAGAGAGAAGCAGTCTCCCCGCTGAGCAGGGAGCCCGATGTGGGGCTCAATCTCAGGACTCTGGGATCATGACCTGAGCTGAAGGCAGATGCTTAACCAACTGAACCACCCAGGTGTCCCCTAACAGGTTTAAATGTTGGTATAAATGTTCCATTTGTTTGGCAAACTAATTTTCACATTTGTTTTCCCCTTAGTCCTGTGGTGGGTAGAGGTTGAGAAGATGGGTAGGGAAAATGCTATACTATTCAGTATAGAACTAACATGACTAATATTACAATATCAATCCAACAACTATTTATCAAAGCATACCATGTACCTGTTACTGACCTTTCTAGGCTCTCAGGAGTGAAGGCTGAGAAATGCACTTTCAGTGAGCTGTAGAGTTATTTAGCGGGAGACAGTAGGAAATATATGACAGAGTGTAGGAGAGGATGGGATAGCAAACATGCATGTGGGAGTCATCAGGGTGTATAGTCTGTGTGGTGGGATTGTGTTTCAAGGGGAAAAGTGGCTGATCAAGAACGAAATAGGAGGTGATGAGACTGGGAACAGTGGGTTTGGGATACTGTTCAAGAGGTTTGATGGTGAAGGGAAAAAAAAAAAGAGGGCAGTTGCCTGAGAGGTAGATGAATTTGTTTTGTTTTGTTTTGTTTTGTTTTCCTTCAGAACTTGAGTACATGTTTGGGCTTGGAGGCAAAAGCAAGTAAAAAGAAAGATAATGACAATCCAAGAAAAGGGGCATAATTGATGGGGTAAGCATTTAGAGGAAGAAGATTGGGATATCTTCCTTTTGAGAAAGTCAGGGAAGAGGAAAGTATAGTAGATAAGGAGATGAACTTGAGACTTTGTTTTCTGGAAAGAGGAAGTCTTCCAGGAGTAAAGGGGGAGTGGGGAAGGGAGCCTGAGGACACCCCAGAACAGCTGCTGGGGAGAATAGACGAGGCAGTCACCCAGGATGAGAAAGGGCTTGCTGAATAGTGTTGGGTCCAGCTCAGGCTGGATGGAGCACATTTGTTTGTAGTGGAGCCAAGCACACAGCTTCGTTATGTCTTCTGCACTACTGGAACACCTGCAGGAATGCTATTAAATACCAAACTGTCCCGATCATAAGAATCAACTGGAAGAACATATAGAGAATACAGGATTTCCAGCCTGTCTTGGGTCCATTCTGATTCAGTGGGTCTGAGGTAGGGAATGGAATTTTCTATTTTTCTAGATCTCTTAATTTTAAAAAAGAATACATTATAGTGGCTACACAATATGTTTTAAAAGGAAGACTTTTTTTTTTTAGATTTATTTGAGGGGGAGAGAGAGAGAGAGAGAGAGAGAGAGAGAGCACAAGCAGGGGGAGGGGCAGAGGGAGAGGGAGAAGCAGGCTCCCCACTGAGGAGGAAGCCCGATGCAGGACTCAATCCCAGGACCCCAAGATCACGACCTGAGCCAAAGGCAGATGCTTAACTTACTGAGCCACCCAGGTGCCCTAAAAGGAAGACTTTTGATAAAATGTACAGAATCCAAGCTGAACCACGCTAATTTAACTCCTTAATGAAACACAAATCTTGATTTTGTTTATTTTTATAATGGACTAATTATAGTTGGGGGCAAAAATGGCAAACAAAATCAATATACTCTATCAAAATATTTTCCAGATCTGTTGACTAGGAACCTAAAACCTTTTTCTAAACTGAAATAACCCATCTGATTTAATTCCCACATAGTTTTAAAATGTGCCTTCACGTGGGGACTTAATAAACTCTAGAATGTCAATTGTGTGTGAAGTGTGAATGAGGAGTTTTAAACTTTGTTGCAGAAGATATGATTGAGTACATGGAAAATCCAAGATAATTTAAAGATAAATTAATGTACAGAGTTTTGGGTTTTTTTTTTTAAGTTTTGGGGCCTAAGACAAACATACAAAAGTTAAAAACTAGTAATAAGCAATTAGAAAATGGACAAGAAAAAAGATGCCATTCTTAAGAGCAAGACAAATCCATATGAAATTGGGATTCAGGAATAAATCTAACAAATATGTGCAAAAATCTTCATGAATGAAAATGACAAAATGTTATCAAAGAGCATTAAAGAAGACTTGAACAAATGAAGAGAGAGGCCATGCTAATGAACGAGAACAGGGCTGCTGTCTACAATTATTCAGGATACTCATAGCATAAGGCTCCTAACTAAGGAGGCAAACAGAGGCTAAAATGCAGCCTGTGCTGCATTTTCCACTAATGTGAGGCTGGCTGCATCTGGGCTGAGGAAGAGTAGCTTTTCCTAGTTTGCACGTAAGTGCCATATGGGCTAGCAGCAGTCTTAGATGGAAAGAATATATCATAAAGCTATCAGCCTCATGCTAATCACAAATTCACTGTTTTTCCAATCAAAATCCTGACACTGTTTTCCTATGGGACTTGACATAATTCAGCCTAGGTTCATATGGGAGAGCATTGGCTAGAGAATATCTAAGACAATTTGAAGAAGAACCAAGTGGGAAGAGTTTATAGTCCTGAGATCAGAAATTCTTGTAACACTATAATAATTAAGACAATATAGTACTAAGAGCACACGGATAGACAATAGGCCAATGGAATAGACTAGAGAGCTCAAAAGAAACTCATTCAAATATGGAAACTTGGAATCTATCAGAAATGGGCACATGTTGGGAGAAACGTGGACTATGCAATAAATAGCATTGAAATAATTATCTGTATGGTAAAGTATGGATTTCTAAATCAGTCTACACAACAGATTAATCCAGTTTGTAAAAAGCCTTATGCTAAAGTCCTTTTATTTTTATTTTATTTCTTTTAGAGCGAGAGCAGATGGGGAGGGGCAGAGAGAGAGAATCTTAGAATCTTAAGCAGGCTCTACACTCAGCGCGGAGCCTGACAAGAGGCTTGATCTCATGACCCTGAGATCAAGACTTGAGCTGAAATTAAGAGTCAGAAGTTTAACTGACTGAGCCATCCAGGTGCCCCTAAAGTCCTTTTAAAAAAAAAATGTGGGAGAACATCCTTATAAAGAAAATAGTAAGGAAGGATTTCCTAAACCAAACATTAAAAACAAAAACCAGAGAGAATAGGATAGTTATATCTGATTCCATTAAACTTTAAAACTGTTGTTCAACACTATAATCCAAGGGAAAAGACAAGCCACAGATTGGAAAAATACAAGTGAAATGTTTATATCTGAGGATTCATACCTAAAATTGACAAATAATGCCTACTTGTCACTAAGAAGACACATGGGGAGAGGATATGAATTCACAAAATAAGAAACCTGAATGGCCAATAAATATGTGGAAAGATGCTCAACTCACTAGTAATCTGATAATTGTAAATTAAGGCACCATTTTTCACTCATCAACATAGACGAAAATGTGTAAGTAGGACAATTCCTAGAGTTTCTAAGGATGTGGGAGGAAGGAAACTCTCATACTCTGCTGGTGGGATGTGACTGACACAGCTCCTTGGGAGAGAAATTTGGCAATGTCAAGTGCAGATGAAGATGTTCACACTTGGCCCCAGTATTCTAGACACACATTCTGGAGAAACTCTCCCATCTCTGCACCATATATGTTCACATCAGCCTTGATTATAAGAGCAAAAAGAGAGGAAACAAGTGAGAGGCCCATCAACAAGGAGATAAATAAATTGTAGTATGTGTTAGAAGTATGGATACCAGTTAAAATGAATAAACTGGAAATAAATATCATATATATACATGATATATGAGATCTATCTGCCATAAGCAAGCTACAGAATGACAGGTAGAATTAAGTTAGAAAATGTGCATATCAATGCTATTAGTTAGATATGGATACATGCATATGTTGGAAGAATCCAAAATGACTTACAGGAATAAATATCACTTTGAGTATAGTGGTGCCTAGTAATGTTGTGGGACAGGGTAGAGGGGGCCACAAATGTAGCCATAGTGTTTTGTTTAAAAAATTTTTGAGCAAATATGGCATAATGTAAAGACTTTGTTTAGCTTGACAGTGGGAATATATGTTATGCACCTTACCATTCCATATGTCTGAAATAGTTCATAATTAAAGAAAATACAGACATAGACAAAACCCTTGTTATTAGCGGTATATCATTCAATACATCTCACCTCTTGACTCATACAAAGTAGGATACAGAGAAGAGAGCAGAAAAACTTTGTTGAAGGGGCGTCTGGGTGGCTCAGTTGTTAAGCGTCTGCCTTTAGCTCAGGTCATGATCCCAGGGTCCTGGGATCGAGCCCCGCATCGGGATCCCTGCTTGGCAGGAAGCCTGCTTCTCCCTCTCCCACTCCCCCTGCTTGTGTTCCCTCTCTCACTGTCTCTCTCTGTTAAATAAATTAAATCTTTAAAAAAAAAAATAGAAAAACTTTGTTGAAGACATTTCAAATATGTGGATGATAGGCCAGGTCCATAGCAGTACCTTTTAACCTTGATTTGGTACAAAATACATTCTTAATCAGTAAATAAGAAAATCTACTTAATTAGTGAATTTCCCAGGGAGCCTTATGATATTAGCCAGCAAAGACTGTAGCTTTAATTGAGACAGGGATGCCACTTAATTGGCATCCTGGTTAAGGGGTACTCAGATAAGGTCAGCTTGTTTCCCCCACGCCCAGAGCTTTGCTGGGTCTCTGCCTTCTTGCTGGCAACTTCTGCCAATTAGGATGAAGCTGAGCCAAATGTTTTTACTGTCCTTCATAAATCACTTAATGGAATGTTTTAAATACAGATTCCATGAATTTCAGAATGTGTTCTGAAAGACATTGGCATGCTAATTCTACTGATAAATTTAGAATTTATTACATTGAAGCACTAGACACTTGCATTGCTTTTAATTTGTTACTGACCCAACTGCTTAATATGTATAGATTAAACGAAATAAATTGATAATTGTGTTGGGACTCAATAATGAATTTTGTTTGGTTATATCAGTATTGTCAGGGTTCTCCAGAGAAACAGAACCAACAGGAGAAAGAGAGAGATTTTTTAAAATAAGGAATTGGACAAATAAATAAAATAAAATAAAATAAAAACAAAATAAGGAATTGGCTTATGCAGTTATGGAGGCTGACAAGTCCCAAGATCTGAGGTCAGCAAGCTGGAGACCCAGAAGAGCTGATGGCATAGTTCCACTCTGAAAGTCAGCAGGCTAGAGACCCAGGAAGAGCCAATGTTTCAGTTCAAGTCGAAAGACCAGAAAAGACCAATGTCCCAGCTCAAGGAAGTCGAGAAGAAGGAAATTCCCTCTTACTCAACCTTTTTGTTTTATTCAGGCCTTCAACTGATTGGATGAGGCCCACCCACACTGGGGAGGTCAATCTTCATTATTCAATTCATGTATTCAAATACTAACCTCATCCAGAAACACCCTCACCGACGCATTCAGAATATCTGGGCACCCCATAGCCCAGTAAAGTTGACATGTAAAATTGACCATAACAACATCTTTTTACCCAAATTTAAGATCGTTTCACAAGACTTCTTTTTTTTTTAAAGATTTTATTTATTTATTTCAGAGAGAGAGAGAATGAGAGATAGAAAGCACGAGAGGGAAGAGGGTCAGAGGGAGAAGCAGACTCCCTGCTGAGCAGGAAGCCCTATGTGGGACTTGATCCCGGGACTCCAGGATCATGACCTGAGCCGAAGGCAGTCGCTTAACCAACTGAGCCACCCAGGCGCCCGGGCTAGTTAATTTCTTGATCTGAACACAGGAGGACATGGAATTTATTATTATGATCCGATTCAGCTCTAGAGGTCTGTAACTTTGATCTTTTCATCAATATGTGGAAGTTGCAGTGTGATTGGCATTGGCATGTCTGTGCTACCATCCAAATAAACTCAAGTTGCTTTCTTAGGGTTATTGTGGAAGGTAGTCCCAGTTATTTATAGCTCTCCTTCATATTTAATTTCCTTGGTGCATATAATGACTAGTTTAGAGTAAATGAATCTCACCTGTGAGGCTCAGACTCCAAGCAAAGCCAAACTTATGAGGTATCAGCACATTTATTAAGTACTGTGTGAACTTACTTTATAGAAGAGCGATTTCCATAGAAAAAAATGGTGGTTCCATAGAGCTTGATACTATCTAAACAGCACTATTAGAAGGTTTGGTGGGTCTTTTTCTGTCTCCTTTTTTAGAGTATCACATATAACAGCTTTGAATAATTTTTCACTAATGTACATTACTCAAGAATATTTTAATTTATGGGCAGCTGGGTGGCTTAGTGCATTAAGCATCTGTCTTTGGCTTAGGTCATGATCCCAGAGCATCGGGCTCCCTGCTCAGTAGGGAGTCTGCTTATCCCTCTGCCCTTCCCCGCACTCATGCTCTCGCTCTCTCAAAAATAAATAAATAAGTAAAATTAAAAAAAAGAATATTTTAATTTAGTGATTCACTGCTCTACTGACTGGCAACCATTAGACTGTCAAAAAACCAAAATCGTACTATGTGATGAGCTGTATTTTAGACTCTGCTAGATTCAACCTTATTATTGGAGATATTTGGGTTGTTATAAGAAAACTGTATTCTGAGGACACAGTGCCTGACCGAATCAAGTGGACAGGAATTAGAACCATTTTGGTAGTTCTTAAATTCTTGTGAGGATAAGTTAGAGCATGCTAAAATAATTTTCACTAATGAGTACTTTATCTGGCCTTGTAAATAGTTTCAAAAAGTTAGCTGGCCTACAGAAATGTTGACTAGTTTATGAAGTTCTTCTGGACCCTCCCAAGCCTAGCATTATCATCTTTCATTTTCCTAGCCAAGTCACTCCTACTTATTGTTACCCATATCCCCAGACTAACAAAACAAAGCATATCTGGGCTCCAAACATGGTTCTCTAAAAATGCACTCTTTCTTTTTTTACACCAAAAGCATAGATTCTTGAGCGAGAAGTAGAAACTGTAATAGCAAGCATTTCAAACAAATATACTTCTGTGTGGGGAAAAGAGAAGAATGAAGAAAAAAGACGGAATATCACTGGGAAAATAAAAAAACCTGAAAAAGACACCAGAACCTATTGTGTTGGAAGGGAAATCACTTAGTAAAATTCCTCGGCTTGTTGCCTGGTTTATTTTAAGTCTAGCCTGACTTCTTTTAGGTACATATTGTGTTCATTTACATGGCTGCAATCTGAAAGCAAAGAATATTTTCAGGATTCTGGAATAATCTGAGAGCCTCTGATAAAATATGTGCAGATAATTTTAATGACTATAATTAGACTCCAAAACAGCAAAGGAAACCTCATTCCTTCTTTCTTTCTTTCTGAATTTCAGTTATATATTTTCTTCAAAACCAAAAAGTTTGTCTAATGGGCAGCCATGATTCCTTCTGAATTCATAGTTCTTGTGATGCTTTCTGAAAAAGTAGCTGTGTCAGATTGGTTTAATTTTCTCTTTCACACGCTTTCCTCTCGTTTTTATGAAGAAAAAGACAGCCAATCTGCAGCTTCCTTTGGGGACATTACAGCTTAGAGAAGTGGCAAAATAAACAGGATTTATTCTCATCAGATGTGTCATGGGAAAATTGGAGGCATGCTGTGAGATAATGGCAAAATAATCTTGAAAATTTCCAAGCGCGTTTTCCAAATGAAATGGAAGAAATTTAAAGTTAGCTTCTGCCTAATTATGGCTAAAGAAAAATGTGTACATAAAAATATGGTCATATATATATCTTCCAACAATACTATTATAGTTTCTTCCTCTAAAAAAAAGAGGAGGGCAGACTTAAGGTCCTACAGTTCTAGAAAGCTGATCTCTGGAATAGCTGACCACAGGGGTTTTTAATTTTTCCATAGAATAAGGTAATGGGAATTACAACATATAATATGGTAGTGTTTTTTTCCCTTTCTTAGTGTCTCCTTCATTTCTCTTCTATTAACCTGTGAAGGTATTTTCTACTAAATGCCTAGTGCAGGTGAGCACCTTAATTTATTTCAGTGCTGTGGTCAATTGTAGAAAACATTGTTTTTGTTTCTGGTGCTAACCTTAAAACCGCCCTTTATTCTACCAGCAAAAGATGGGTTTATTCAGGAATAACAGAGAATTACAATCTGGGACAAGCAAGCTACAGCAAAACCCTAAGCAAATCCACACGGAACAAAGGAGAGGAATGCTCTTTTACAGAGGAAAAGGGGAAGTTGGGAAGACTGTTATAAACAAAAAGTCCATTGGAGTAAACTGGGAGTTCTAAGTATAGTGGTTTTTCATTGGCTGAGTTGTGACTTTCCCTCATTGGCTGGGCTACTGCAAGGGCAGGAAAGCCTTTCTTCCTCCTGCTGGGAGAATGAAGGCTATCCACCAACAAGCAAGGTCCATCTCTTCCTGTTGGATTTACAATTGAGGAAGAATGGTAGGGCATGAGAGCTCCCCCTGTGGAATGTCCTGACTCCATTTCAGTTAGGTTTTCATTTATGATTTTCACACTGTTGACCCAGTGGAGTTGGTGTCTGGCCCTTTATGGAGCATCTGTAAGTACATGGGGATTCACTGAATGTCCTTAACAAGCCAAGCTTTGTGGCCATGGTAAAGATACGGGGCCTGCTTTTAGAATAGGGATTGCAAAAGATTGAAGGTTTTTAACAGTCCAAGGACAAGTTATATCGCAAGCCCAACTCAGAGTTTTGGATCTCTGTGAGTGTGCGTTTGGAAATGAGGAAACCATTCTTTGTTTATCCCTAAGCCTGTCTGTTTTCTATCCAGATGCTTTCTCAATCTAGAGAGGGTCCTGGCATGCCTTTGAAATATTTCATATAAGCTCTTGTGAGTGTTTGTTTTGTTTCTCTTCTGTGGATTAATGTCTGAAGTAAATCACAGAGAACATAAGTGGTTTATATGTCTCTAGTTTTTAGCACGAAGTAGAGTTTCTGCCAGGTAAGCTTCAGGGAGTTGATGGGATTAAGGCTCCCCTTGAAGAATTTTTTACTCTTCCTATAGAGTCTGTTCAAAAACTTATCACTCAAGCACCAATAATAAATGTGCTTAAACACACACACACACACACACACACACACACATACACTATTTAGTTCAATTATGGAGAATCCAATTTATCCCCATTCTCTAAGGCATTTACTAGAAGAGAGAGTCCTTGGGCATTATTCTGTGTAATTAGATTTTTGCACCTTTGTATTGTGAATTGGGATTTCTGAATTTTCCACCCTAAGGTGCAGAATGATGATGCTCAGAAGCCTGAGACTAAAGCTGATGTTGTAATTCATCAGAATTTTTTAAACTTTTATAATTTGAGAAACTCTGGGGAAAATAAACAATAGTGGATATTATACTCTATTTTATAAATATTAAATATTTTATTTTTTAGAGCGACTTCTCTTGTTCCTCCAAATTAATCTTCACCAGAAACCTCAACAGTTTTTAAGAAACTGTGTCAAAGGCTTACTTAATCCTCTTCTCATGTGTGGATTTGGATCAGTTTTGGAGAAATAGCCACTTTGTTAAAATAAATCCATTTTTTTTTTTAATTTTGTATTTGGGGCACCTGGGTGGCTCAGTCAGTCAAGCATCTGCCTTCCACTCAGTTCATGATCATGAAGCCCTGGGATCAAGCCCTGTGTCGGGCTCCCTGCTCAGTGGGGAGTTTTCTTCTCCCTCTCCCTCTGCCTCCCACCCCAGTTGTTCTCTCTCTCTCTCACAAATAAATAAAATCTTCAAAAAATTTTTTTTGTATTTTTCTTATTCATAGTAACAATAAATATGCAACATTTGAAAATAGTGATTTTGAGGGGTAGTATAGGAAACAACAATGATGAAATGTTAAATAAAACTGGATACAAAATATAATATTCTCAACTATTTAAAAAATATAAAAATGTTTAGAAGAAAATATAGCAAAGATATGTTTGGATTTTTTATATCTTTCTGTACTTATGAGTTATTATTCTAAAAGTATTTGAAGAGGGAGGAATCTGTGTATTTCAGAGAAGACTTTAGAATATATTATAGTTATATTGACACTACAAATGATGGGAAAACTAGGAATAATCCACTATAAATAGTATCTTTCAAGAAAGAAAACTAATGATAAAGACTAGATTGGAGTTGAATTACTACAGAACTGGAAGGTTAACAAAGTAACTTCTAGGATAAAAAATACACAAATCTTTTAGGTTGTTCAGACTTCATGTAAGTTTTACCGCATGTAAGACTTCATATACTTCCCATGATTGCACGTTGGTCAAGAAAAACAAAGGAAGGCTTTTGTTTGTAAATAATTCCCCACATATAATTTCATGGACAAAATTCATATTAAAGCTTAAAAGGAATTAATCAGTAAGTCTGATTTTTTTAAAAAACAAATGAGTTGAGCTTTGAGTGTATATTTTTAATAATAAATAGTTGAGGGGCACCTGGGTGGCTCAGTCAGTTAAGCATCTGACTCTTGGTTTTTGGCTCAGGTCATGATCTCATGGGTCGTGGGATTGTAAGATCAAGGTGAGTATAATCGGGCTCTGCGCTTACGGAGAGTCTTCTTGAAAATTCTCTCCTTCTGCCCCTCCCTGCCACTCACTCGCTCACACTCTCTCTCTCTTTCTAAAAAAAAATAAAAAAAAATAAATCTCAAAAAAAATATTCGAGTGAGAACTGTGCATTTCTCCTTTCTGGGGACATTGGCATGGGTTTCAAGATTATGATGCATTGTACTTGGCTTTACTCTTAAACATTTACTCAGCCATTCTTTCATTCATTCAACAAATATCTGCCGAGTACACAAATACAGTATATCCTTGGAGAAGAGATAAAGTATATTTAAACAGCTGTAGCAAAGTGGAGCACAGTTTTGGAAGAACACAAAAGAAGGTGAGATTGTTGGGGAGAACCAACTTCTTTTTCGGATGGAAGCGCCATCTGGGCTTGAAGGATCTGAAAGTGGCTGGCAGAGCATTTAGGGCGAGAAAGGAGGGGTGAAGGCATGAGCATGTACAGGGGGCAAGGTAGGAGTAGGAGAGGTAGGAAATCAGGACAATTGGGGCCAGATCACAGGGCCTTTGGCACTGGGCTAAGTGGTCAGTACTCTGGGCAATGGGGAAACTGTTGAAGGTTTTTATGAAGGTAGTGACATCATCTTGTAGCAACCTGTCAAATGAAACTTGTCAGGCCAGGACCCAGAGGACTGTAGCTTTCTGTACTGACCATGAGGTTTTCAAGAGTTCCCTGGAAGCATTAAGCGTAAGACCTGGTTCTCAAGGACAATTCCCCACTCTAACATCTGGGCCTTGGTAACCTGTGCTCCTTTCTGGTGAGTGGGGCCGTGGTGGCCAGCTTGGGCTCAGCCTCTCATGTTCTGCTCCATCAGCCCTGGACTCACTCTGGCCAATCCCCAGGACCTGCCTCTGCCATACTGACCAAGCTTTGGCTTATTTCCCATGCCCCCCACCCCCCCAGGATCTCTGTATCAGCATTGGCATTCCCCATCTCCCGCTCTGGTTTTGACTTTTCTTGTTCCTCTTTTAGAGCTGAGAGCTAGCACTTTTGTTGTTGTTTGTTTGTTTATGTCCCCCCTGTGATACTGAGGGCAGATTAAGAGACTTTTACAGTGTTGAAGGTGTGCTGGTTGGGATGGGGCCAAGGGGGTGGGTCAAGAAATATTGTAGGAAGAGAAGGGACAAGATCTGATGATTGCTGATGATTGAATACGAGCACAAAGGAGAAGGAATCAAAAACTGAAATCGTACAGTTTTTCAGGCTGTACGAATTCAAACAGCTTTAAGGGGGCCAGAAGATGCTTTTCTGACTTTTACAATATCAAACTGAACCTAAGTGTTATAGACAGAGCTGTTGAAGAGTGTTCTTTCAGCTTTGGTACTGATTAGCCTGAAGCGTGTTATGAGCAGCTTGGTTGAGTTAGTTGTACTAACACAATGCCCCACACAGGCTGCAATTATTGAGTAGGACTGGAAGAAATATACCTATGCGGAAAATGTGGAAGAAGCCTCCATTGGTTCTAGTCTTTCTATTATTGATTAGCCTATTTTTAGTGAAAAAAAGTGCTCTCTTTTACAATTTAGGAAAAGGAATGTGATACTAAATCGCAGCAGGGGTTGAGGGGGCAGGGGGAGGATGAAGGCAGTTCAATACTCAAGAATATTGAAAACTGGAAAACAAGCTGCTTTTGGCTAAGGTTATTTTATGTGGTGTCTGTGGGCTGATCCACTTATTGAAATATTTTCATAGTGGAATATTAAATACTAGTAATAATAGTCAAAATTTATTGAGCAACTAGTGTCAGGCAGTACTCTAGGCACTTTTTTACCTACAGAATAATATCTCACTTAATCTTCACAAAACCAGTGAAAATGGGCAATTTACCCATTTTACGTGAGAAAATTGAGGCTCAGGGAGAGAGAGGCTCAATGTAACACAGTAACTAACTCATGCTTTTCACTCTGGTTCATTAATACCAATGTTTTATTTAGATGGTTTTCATTTAGGAAGGTACTGAGGGTCCCGTATGTGCTGGTAAGTGTTCCTGAAACATCTGTGAAAATGTAGGTTATGTTTGTTTCAAACCTGCAATGAGTGGGATACTGAACAGCCGTTCGGTATGCAGCTGGGCAGGATGACCCCAGTTGAAGAGTTACACAAGACAGCCTGCTTTTATCTTCTCCCTGATTCCTTAATTCAGCTTCAGGACCTTCCCCTGGCAGTTGGCTTGGGTGCTCATCACGATTATCATCATTGATTTAATTACTATTGATTATTGAGCACTTTCTATGTGCCAGCTACCATGCTGAGCAGTTTACTGCATTATTTCATGAATAACTACAATAACACTATGAGAATGCTCCTCTTGTCTTCATTTTATATGAGGGGAATTAACTTGCATAAGGTCCCACTGCTGGTAAGTAGCAGAGATGGCATTCAAACCCAAGTCTTTCTGACTCCAGAGTCCATCTTCCTAACCAAAGTGTATTTTGCCCCAACACTAGGCTTTTCTCTAAATGTCAAGATCTGGACTTCGGTGTTCCTATATTTGGGTTTAGATAGGCTTACTCTAAAATCTAGATACCTTTTGAGAATCGCTTTAGGTTCTTTTCCCCCTAGAACTTATGATATTTTTAGCTGTTTCATTCACATTTTGAACCAGTCATTAGGTTAATTACCAAAGGAAGCTGTAATCCCTTTCTTATAAATGCTGCCTGGTGGAAGATGTGTTGCTACTCAAATTACAGAAGCATTTTTCTCATACACTGGGAGGGAGTGGTGGCATCGTAACACCTCTGTAGAAACAGGGCATCCTTGGGTGAGGCTTTGTGATGTGGCAGGAAATCAAGTTTCAAAGCTTTGTAGAGCTCATCATAAAATGGCATCCACCTTCTTTCATTTAAATCCAAATGCTTGCAGGAGTGCAAAAATTAGCATCATAAATTAGCAGGCTGCTCTTCTGTTAGACAAAATAGTGGTCACTTGGTCCCAAAGGGCAAATTTTGTTAATTGTTTATATGTTTTGGTGATGTGACACTCATTCTTATTGTGGGAATTCTTAAAGATATCCTACTCCTATGTAAGAAAATTATAGACAAGGATCTAGAATTTTATTTCTTATGCACTATATAAAAGCTAATAAAAATATTAACCAATTAGATAATTATAAAGCCTGAGTATATTAAAGTATTATGCAAATACTGATTAATAGTCATACCATGGACTCACAGAGCAAGCAAAAGCATGCCTGATTCAAATTATAGGAGCTTTTATTTGCATTTGTACAGAACCTATTATTAATGGGTCTCAAAGCACCTTTCAAGTAATAGTTATTAAAGCCCATAAATATGACCCAAAAATGTCATTTTATTGAGGGGAATAAGCAAGAATTCCCTTTTACCTCAAAAATAGTATGAGATTGAAATGCCTGAGATAAAGGAGGATTCTTCATATAAAGGGATTACTCATACACTATGGGTCTTTGGCTGCTATGAATTCAAGGTTCTCATATTGAATATCTCAATCTATGGGGTTAGAACTCTTCACTTATTTTTGAAATTTTACATGCACAATAGCTCCAAACAGATCTTGCCGGTATGTTATATTTTAATATTTCTCTGTGACTATATCAAATTTGAAAACAAAAATTATGCCAAGTTCACATGAAAGTATTTAAAAATATTTTGGAATGTCATATCAGGTTTATTTTTTCTCAAGATAATATCTTATTCCAAGGACTAACAGTGTGTGAGCACAGTCAGTGGGACCTGTGTTTATTTCTCTACTTTGTAGCAAGTCCTTGACAGGTTGTGAGGATTTCTAATCTGTCTCAGAATATTCCTTTGCCCTTCCTCCCCAATTTCTTTTTCTCCTTTCCCTCCTTTGCAACTTCCCTACTCTCTAAAGCTAAGCACAGGTTGGAAAAGCTCAAGAATATTCCTAGTGTCTGACTCTCCCTCTTCTTCCATCTTGAGTCCTCCAACTGCCCCCTTCCCCACTGTGATTGATCCTAAGCTTTATTTTCTTTTGGTGCTGAGAGATCATAATGCAGTTGCTGGTCACTATTGGAAGACAGCTATACTCATGTTTATACTTCAGTGTCATATAGTTTCCAAGAAAAGTATGGACTAGTGAGCACCTTCCTTTATAGTTAGGGACACTGGAGCCTGGAGAGAATGAAGGACTCAACTGAGGTCATCCAGCTGGTTTCTGTCTCCCTGGAATTGGGACCACAGCTCAGGTCTCTAGACTCTTAAACCAAAGCTTTTCCCTCTACCTCATAGTAATTGTATAAGGCTTTGAGTCACACAAAAAATTTACCCAGAAACACAGGGGGCAGAACTAGAAGAAACAGTTTGTTGATTTTATCCAGGGCTGTGGGTCAGCAAGATGAGGTGGAGTCTCAGGGGTCTGAAGAAAAACAGAATATTGTGTGTGTGGAGTTGAAATGGTGGACCCTGGGATTATTGTGTAAGAGTTGGGTGACTGGAGGTAGAGGGGGATGAAGAGCAAGTTGAAGTGGAGAATCGGGTAAGGTAGAATGGTAGTTGTAGAAAGATTTAGAAGGATGGCTGAGTTTATGGCCTTGGTAATGTGAAAATTTCTATCGGTTACTGGATGGATGGTCCTTAGGGATAGTAGAGTCTCTCAGGATGATGTCAGGGAGAGGGAGAGATAAAGGCACGTATGGCATGTTACAAAGTTCTCAGGGAATGTGAACTCACCACAAATCCCTGGGAAACAGTGGTCTTAGAGGGGTAGATATGTGTCTATTCTGTAAGAGATGCTGTATTTCTAATTTCTAATTTTCATATTTTTCTAGGGAAAACTGAGGCTACTATCAAAAACTTCAGTCCCTACTATAGTCGCCAGTACTCTGTGGCTTTCTGCAATCATGTACGCAGTGAAGTAGAACAGCAAAGAGATTTAACATCACAATTTTTGAAGACCAAGGTAACTATGGACATTTGGTTGACATTTTCTCCCACTGAAGAATGCTTTATAACTCATCATATTTCTGAAATAAACAGTAATTTAAATGGCAGTTTAAAAAAATCTGTTCTCAAATCATTTCATGGTCAAAAAACTCTATCTTCCTAGAAGTTAGAGTGTATGGTTTCTTGTTGTTGATGTAATCCATATAGAAAGAAAACTAGTATGATCCAATTTTATTGTTTTTCCCACATGATGCTTTAATATCAGGAAATTTGACTTGCTGTAGTGAAGTTCAGTTTTTAAAAAGTCATAATTTTAGTGTCTCATATTATGGGCATTTTTGTTTTGGTCATTGATTAAATATGATTTTTTTCTTCGAGTCCCCTGACTTATTCTTTTTCCTTTGCTCCATGATAATAATTACCCACAACCTCAACACATATTCATTCATTGACACCTACTATGTGTCAGGCCCTATTCCAAGAATTGGGGATCAAGACAAATTCTCTGCTTTCCTGTATATATTTAAAAGTAGGAGACAGTAAACAAATAAAGAAACAAATATCAGGTGATATCAGGTCATAATAAATACTCAAAGAAAAATAAAGCAGGAGCCTTATTTTAGAGAAAATGATCAGAGAAGCCCTCTGTGAAGATGAAATCTGAGCGGGAACTGGAGTGAAATAAGAGTAGGCTGTGCGAATATCTGCGGGATTTGGAACAGTAAGTGCAAAGGCCCTACAGCAGTCATAAGCACATCAAGAAGGCTATGTGCTAAGAGCAGTGCGAGCAAGGGAGAAAGGATGATAAATGACTACAGAGTGAAAGGGAAGGACCAGACCATGGAGGAGCTGTAGACCATGATAAGGGTCTTTATTTGTAAATATGAAGAGAAGTTATTGGAGGATATCAAATACAGAGTAACTTGGAATTTTCAGCAATCTCTCTGGCCTCTCTATAGTGAATAGACCATGATGAGGGATAAGAGGGGAACCTGGAGACGGGTGAGGAGGACACAGTAGCAGTGCAAGAGAAGAAGGGTGAAGGCAAGTTGGATGAGGGTGGTGATGGTAGCAGTTGTGAGGAAAGGTCCAAGTCAAAATGGACCTGAGATAGAGCTGCTGGAACTTGCTGATGCGTTGGATAGACGTTATAGGAGAGTGAAAGTCAGGGATGACTACTGGGTTTTTAGCCTGCGCAAATAAGTACATGGAGTTGTCTTTTACTCAGAAGGAAGGGTCCGAGGTGGGTGGGAATCACATGTTCCCTTTTGGCCATGTAAGTTTGAGATGCTTATTTGACATACACCTGTGGAAATAGTGAATAGGTAATTAGTTGACATTTGGAGACCAGGAAAAGAAGGATCCAGCGAGATGGATTGATAAGAAATAGCCTTGCAGGAGGAGAAAATCAGGAAAGAGGAATGTGCCAGAAGGCAAATAAAGAAGGGCTTACAAGAAGGAGGGAGTGATAAATGGGTCAGATACTGCTTAGAATTTAAGTTGACCAATAGATTTAGCAGCATGGGTGTGTAGGGATAACTGAGTGTCATTCCCATAAAAGAGTGATTCTCACAATGTAGGGAGCTTGTTAAAAATGCAAAGTTTGGCCCACACCTCCAGAGATTCTGATATAGTAAGTCTAGGGTAAGGCCACATTTTTAACAAGCGTATCAGTTGATTTGAGTGGCCCAGGTTAAAAAAAAAATGCTGCACATAGAACTATAAAGTTCAGCCTATATATGGGTTCAGTCTCATTTAAAGAGAAGAGTGAGATCCTCTCTTACCTGTTAATAAAGCAAGATAGGAAACGGCCTCTTTTATCTGTCAGGATAGAATAAATTCAGAAGGCAATTTAGTTCATCCCTTAGCCAAGTCTTAAAAAGATTACTGTATCTGTCTTCTCCCTATGCTTCATGTAAATTTTGCTTGAAGGTGGAGGGATACGTTTCTAAAAGCACTTTGATTTTTTTTAATAAAGGGAAAAGAGATATAAATTCAGTGACACATGAAAGACAGGAGGCCCATTCCTGTATTTTGAGATAATACAGGGATTTTACCATGAGACAGGATGGGAGTTATTCCTTACACAGTTAGCCCAAAGGGAGACCTAACTAAGAATCTAGTACAGACTTCCCTATAGCACATATGTCATCAGGGTTAATAAGAAAGCCTCAAACTTTTACTTAAGTAGAAAGGTAGAACTGCAGTTTGCTGGCTAGCCTGCTTGTTCTTCAACCAGAGGGTAAACACAGTCTCTTTGAGGAGCATGCACACGGGGCAAGGGTTTACAGTCTGGGTCCCCAGGGCTTTTAGATCTGGGAAGACCATTGAACATTGACCCTCAAGCCTGTACCTGGAGGTATGGTGGATACAGGAGCAGCCTATTAATTCTCCTGTTTTCAGGGATATTCACAGTGTTGGGGTATACAGCCACAATTTACACTTACCTACCTCTTCTAGAGTTTATCAACGATCCTTAAGTGACATGTATACAAGGCACAACCTTATTCCTACAATCCCTTCTACCATCCGCTTCTCTTTTTGTAAAATAATGGAGGGAAATGAAAGTCACAAACATATCAATAAGACAAATATTTGCATTTGGTCAGAGGGAGCAGGAAGGGAAAGTATGGAGGGAGGTGGGGGAAGCCACAATTTCCCCAGAATCTCAGCACAAGATAGTTTCTGAAAACATTCCTTGAACTCCCGCGGATAGACTTAGTGATAGCATGCTATGTTATCTTTTGTTGTCATGATTAATGATATTCACCTTCTTTAAAGCCACCATTGGAGCCTGGAATTGTTCTGTATGAAGCAGAGCTATCACAGTTTGCTGAGGACATAAAGAAATGGAAGGAGCGGTACATTGTGGTCAAAAATGATTTTGCTGTGGAGAGCTATGAGAACAAAGAGGTACGATGTTTCCTTGTTTGTAGTGGTTCTTGCAACATTCTTCAACATTGGCTGGGTTGACTGATATGCCCCCTCCTCTGAGACTGATTCCTTCAATAAGCACTCACTCATGCAGCTACTCACTTCAGTTAACATGTTTACTGAATGCCTATGATATGCCAAGTGTTATAGAAGGTTCTGAGCCTCTAACAGAAGATGAAACAGATGCTTGCAGCCCAGCAGGCAAGATAGATTTGGAACGAGTAATTGCAAGGGAGTGTGAAAATAGGTTACACCAAGTGACCAGTGCAGGAGCCCTTCCTAGGATCATTCAGCTTCAAGGTCTTTTTCAGTCACTGCCCTCATATCTCTCCCTCTTGGCTCAATGTCTCCATGTCTTCCTACTGGTAAGCCTCCTATGTGACAAGCGGCTGAGAAGTTACTTAATAAGACTATGACTGCATTTGCATGGGTTCCTAAAAATTCAAACATTTCAAGACTTTATTCTACTTACAGATTTTTTTCATTTAACTTTTTCCTGGTTATCATATGATTTTTCTGTAAAATCATTAGATGGCTATCTAATACAATATGTCTGCAAACTCTGGAGAAAATGAGGTCATGTATAAAGTGCCTAGCACCTGAGAGGACTTCCGTTTTTGTTGGTTCCCATTTCTCTCCCCACATGGTGAGGTCATTTGGTCTAGAGGAAAAAACACTGGGCAGTGAATTGGGAAAATGAAAGTTTAGGTTGGGCCTCAGTTACACCAGAGAGTGAGGCTGAATGATCCCACTGGTTCCTTCCCGATCTTGCACTGTACACATTTTTAGAGTACATAGATCCTCAAGCTCCTTTTGGAGTGAATGTTTATCAGTTAAAGGTGGTACCAGGTTTAAAACTCTGCTTTCTTGACTCCAAGTTTAAGAACAGTCAGGACAACCTCCATGGATACTTGGAGTAATACCTCGGATGCTAAAGCATTAGGAAGAGGCTTCAGATTGACAAGTCAATGTGCTTCCTTTCCATTTCTGATGGGAAATAGAAATAAAATACAGTTTGAACTTATTCCACAGGCTACCAGGCAAAGTTGAAGTGCTCTCCTGGGTAGTCTTATTCAACATTCATTAAGCTAATATCTTCTCTGCTTATCTATATCAGGACTTTATTCAACACTTGATTTGCTCTCAGACGCAAATTATCAATGCACTACATACAATAATGATAATGATAATAAATCACCTCAGGGGTACCTGGGTGGCTCAGTTGGTTAAGCATCTGACTTCTGCTCAGATCACGATCCCGGGGTCCTGGGACTGAGTCACATGTTGGGTTCCCTCTCTCTCTGCTCCTTCTCCCACTCGTGCTCTCTCTCTCTTTCAAATAAATAAATAAAATCCTAAAATAAAATAAATCACCTCATTTTGTATGGCACATTACAATGTTCTGTCAGGGAAGCTTGAGAAGAGGCAGTAGAGCATAATGGTTAATATAAGGTGCTTTGAATCACACCTTTGCCAGTTACTAGATATGTGCCCTTGCATAAGTTATAAATCTCCTTGAGCCGCTATTTTCTCATCTTTAAATGGTGAGCATGATCCATCCCTTCGTCACCATGTTGTTGTAAGGGTTAAATAAATGAACATATTAAAGCACTTAGCATATGGCCAACCACTGGTACAGCCGTTACAGTATGATTACTACTATTTGAGAGGAAACACTCATAGAGCTTGCTCTTGGATTTATTAGGGTTTTCACCACATTTGGCACTAACTGAACTTTTAATTTTGAATCAGATTTTGGTTTTTTCCTTCTTTTCATTTTTTCAAGCTTGCTCCTTCAACTTGCAATTTATGGACTATATTGCTTTCTTTGCTTTGCTCATCATTAACTTGTTCAGGTTGGGTGCCTGGGTGGCTCAGTTGATTGGGCGACTGCCTTCGGCTCAGGTCATGATCCTGGAGTTCAGGGATCAAGTCCCGCATCGGGCTCTCTGCTCAGCAGGGAGTCTGCTTCTCCCTCTGACCCTCCCCCTCTCATGCTCTATCTCATTCCCTCTCTCAAATAAATAAATAAAATCTTTAAAAAAAATAAACTTGTTCAGGTTGTTAAGATATGGTCACTGAATTTGGTAATAACTACATATTTTTTTAAAAACTTGGAAATTTTACAGGGGTGCCTGCAGAGCACCTCAGGGGCGCTTCAGTTTGTTAAAAACTTGGAAATTTTTTAAAAGTGCCCATGCAGTTTGTCATAATTCCTCAAAGTTTTAATAATATTCTGTTTTTTTAATTTATAGAAGGGCATTTTTTTATTATACCTAAGACTTACATATTAAGTACCTATAAATTGCCTATTGTTTCATTGAGAGTCTGGTTTTGGAAGGTAATTAAGCAGGAAAAAATGAAGCGTTCTCATTCAATAATCATGCCCTACTTCCTGTACACTTTCTGGACAGACTGGGTATGAATCTGAGATTTGTCACCAACTCACTGCTGGGCCATTGACAAGTTCTTTGAGCTTCATTTTTCTCATTTATAAAATGGAGAAAATAACTAACTCATAGCACTGTTTTGAGGATTAAATAACATAAAGTTTATAAAAGTCCAGATTGGGGCCTGTTAGAAAAAATAACGCGATTCAGTCTGAGCTGAACTGCTCTTAGACTTTCTCAGTCACAACTTTAGATTCTTCTCTGTTGTGCTCTGGGTCCCTCGTGTGCTTAAGCAGTTGAGTAGGGGTTCTTACAAATGGAAAGCAACCGGGGCGCCTGGGTGGCTTGGTTGGTTGAGCATCTGCCTTCAGCTTAGGTCATGATTCCGGGGTCCTGGGATGAGTCCCCCATCGGGCTCCCTGCTCCTGGGAGAGTCTTCTTCTCCCTCTAACTCTCCCCCCTGCTTGTGATCTCTCTTTCATGCTCTTTCTCTCAAATAAAAAATCTTAAAAAAAAAAAAAAAGGAAAACAACCTTCTTAAGTATGCAAGAATTTGTTTTGGGGCTTCTGGGTGGCTCAGTCTCTTAAGCGTCTGGCTTTGGCTCAGGTCATGATCCCAGGGTCCTGGTTTGAGCCCTGCCTCGGGCTCTCTGCTCTGCAGGGAGTCTGCTTCTCCCTCTCCCTCTGCTCTGCCCCACTCTGTACTCTCTCTCTGTCTCAAATAAAAAAATCTTCAAAAATGTTTAAAAAGAAAATAATTTGTTTTGTTTGGGACTCTTTACTCGCCATCTTATTGATGGAGAATGTGTTATTGTTATTCTGATTTTGTTGCCCTGGTCAACATTATTTTAGTTTTCCCCAAAAGCATACTCTAGATTTTGGGTCGTACAGTTTCTTGGTATCAATTCTCAATTTGCATTGAGGCTGTTATTCTCAAAATTTTGCCTTGACGTAAGCCCTCCCATCAGAGGCACATACTTCAATTTTACCTTATCTGTCTATCCTCATGAGTGGATCTGCCACACAAACTGCTCTGGAGTGGTAGCAATTCTCTGCACTTCTTCTTTTTTTTAAGATTCCATTTAATTATTTGAGAGAGAGATAGTGAGCGAGAGCACAAGCAGGGGGTGGACAGAGGGAGAAGCAGGCTCTCCGCTGAGCAAGGAGGCCGAAGCTGGACTTCATCGCAGGACACTGGGATGACGACCTGGGACAAAGGCAGATACTTGACCAACTGAGCCAACCAGGCGCCCCTCTTTGCCCCTCTTTTACATTTCCCAAACAGCAGAGCTTTTTGTCTGCTGGCTAGAATTTGTTCTGTTGTCATGATGGTGCATTTCCCTCCCAGATCATTTTACTGCAAAACAGTCTCATGTGGTGTCATGTCTTATCATGACAACACTTTTCTGTTTTGGGTGAAAATCCATGGCAACCATCATTACAATTTTATGTCCCCCATGTCATTCGACATCGGTCCCCAAGCCTTTTGTGCAGGGAGTATCTACATGCATCATCACCCTTGTGGTTATGAGAATGATTCAGGTGCTAGCATCTGAAATGCTAAGTATGGTGCAGGATTTCTAGAAGTTACTAAGATGTTTTCCCCACTTGAGAAACATACCTAGAGTGAATCTCCTGAGATTAAGGACTCTGATTTACCATTTTGTGACCATCACTAAAGTACTTTGCAAGTCACAGGTACACAAAACATATTTTTTAAATATGTGGCTCTTCCTCAGAGACATAGTGTAGGAATTATCTCTGAGTGTGTGTGTGCCTGTGTCTCTTTCTAATATTCTTGGCATTTTCCAAAAATCCAAATGGGGGGAAAAATCACCTATTTATGCCTTTTTCTCCCCAGGCCTATCAGAGAGGAGCGACTCCTAAAAGCCGAATTCTTCCAGCTGGTGGCAAGGTGTTAACCTCAGAAGATGAATATAATTTGTTATCTGATCGGTTCTTCCCAGACCCTATTGGTGAGTCGCTGAGCATTCTTTCTCAAGGCAAAATTCCAACACTGGCTTTGTTTTGATAGACCAGTGGTTCTCAATGGGGGAAGGGGATTTTGCAGGACATTTGGTAGTGTCTGGAGACATTTCTGGTTGTCACAACTTGGGAGGCTGGTGCTACAAGCATTTAGTGGGTAGAGGGCAGCATGCTATACTGCACAGGATAGCCCCTAACAATGAAATATCTGTAGTTGAATAGTTGCTGAGGTTGAGAAACTTTGGGCTAGCCACACATTCTCTGTAGACACATGGAAGATTGTCATTTCTCTAATTTGGGTAAACATTTTACCACTTCTGTTATTTTAAATCACATTCAGTAATACACAAGGCAGGTACTGTGTTTCTAGCCCATGGAAAATGTACCATTCATCTGTCAGGCATCTTGAGGCTTTGAAATATATGCCAGCTTTAATTGCACCATACAGAGCAGCAGAAACAAATAGGTAGGGCCCTATTTCTATGAAATATACAATTCCACCTTTAAGCAAGCAAGTCCAGACCTGTCAGAATATTATTTTTATAATTTTAGGATGATATGCAATAAAATATCCTGAGTTGAGAAAATAACAAGTCACTCATAGCTACTGTATAAAAATAGCATTGCATTAATCTGTAAGTAATAACTAAGTAATAACTGATTGCTGTCATGGAAAGAGTATTGAACTATAAATTTAGAGGCTGGATTTTTATCTAGTTCTGTGACACTTATCAATGTTTTCCCTAGCCATTGTTGAGCCTCTCTGGTTTCTGATTCTCTAATTCTAGGCCCTTGAACTTAAAAATCTAGAAGGATCTTTCCAGCTCTAACGTTCTTGGATTCTCATTTATTCTACTTTTTGCATTAGAGAAAGTGATGGATAATATAGAGACCAAATAGCACGTTTCATAGAGATTCACGAACTGTGGATAATAACTCCATCTGGCTTTGTGTAAATCATACCACACAGTAATTACTTGGTTTCTTGAAGAGAGCCCTGGTTCTTATTAATGGGCATAATCATATCATTAGGATTTATGGAGAAAAATGTAGTCATTTTATCAATTGTTATTTTGGTATAGAATGCTTAGCATAGTGTTTTTAATAGCACTATTATAGGATTAGTACATGGACCATAAACCTAGATTAACAAACTCTTACTAAGTAATTCAAGCTAAAACAACACTTTATGTGCACTATACATATTATTATATTTTCTTTCAACATCTACTTGTATGTCATCTTGGCTCTGGAGCTGCTGCTAGAAATGGGAATGCCAACTTGATGACTCTTCAGAATTTCTCCAGCAGAACTTTTCAATGAAATCAGTCAGAATAGACAATACATTTATTGGTTTATTGGTGAAATCATATCAGAAGAAATGAATAGGAATAAAAAACACAAGGCCTGTGTGACTAATGCCATTTGACCCAAGGCTTCAGATTGGGGTATTTCAAGGACTTTTTTGTATTGAATGGTGTGGCCCTCTGAGTTTTAAAAATAGAATATTCTACAGTAGATCATTTGTGATATCTTTGTAACTCAACTCGGAAAAAATGCAGATCAATGGCATCTGGAAAATTGTTGTAAAATGTTAAATGAGAGATAACTAGAGGCTAAGAAGAATTTTATGGGGCTTGAAGCTTTTATATGCAAAGGGTCAGTGTTGCTTTTGAGTTGTTTGTACAAAACTGTGACATCTTGGAAAGGGTGAGGGGAATTGTATCATAAAACCATGTGGATCAGGAAGACTCACTGTGTGATACTAATTCAGCTGGAAAGAATAAAGGCACAATACAGATAGGAGGTATTAACCTCACTTGAGAGAAAGCACTAGAGGATATGAATAAATATGTCCTCTTTACACAGTATTCTACTAAGATGATGTATCAATAATGCCTTCATATTTTGCTAAAGTGATTCACTTATGTGACATTTGTTAGTTAGCATCTAGTTTGCTGCAAACAACAAAAGACTCAAATACGTAAGGCTTTATTCTTTTGCTAAAAATATTTTGGATATTCCAAGTCCAGGGCTGGTATAGCAGTTCCATTAAATGTCAGGGACTCTTTTTAGCTTTCTCTCCCTTTATCTCTAGGTTGTGGCCCTAAATGATATAATCAGTATCAGTTGGAGCGTCAGTCATGGTTTTCTCATTCCAGACAGCAGGCAGGAGAAAAGAGAAGGTGGGGACATTCCTCTTTTTAAGGATCCTTCCAGGAAGTTTCACTGCCACTTCGGTTTCTATCCCATTAACCAGAACTTAGTGGCTGGGGCCCACCAAGCTGTAATGGAAGCTGGAAATGTAATCTTTATCGTACACAGTCACTTGCTCAAATGAAATTTGGGGATTTTATAACTAAGAATGGAATGTTGGTGCGACAAGGAGATTTTATTAAAGCACGGGGACGGCCCCGTGGGCAGAAAGAGCTGCTGCACTGAGGTTGGAGGAATGGCTGATTATATACTTGGGAGTTGGGGGAAGTAAGGGACAAAGGGAGGTGTCCAAAAGGACTTTCATATGCTAAAGAAGATTTCAGGATACTGGAGGCTTGTTTTTCCTTCTAGTAAGGCATTAACATTAAGACAGCTGGGAGCTTCCTGGAGCAATGTTATACTCTATCTCAGGTCCTTGTCAATGGGCTGCAGGTCTAAAGAAATTCAATTTTGTTTACTTTCCCTTCTGCCTCAGTTTTCCACATCACTCATGGAAGGGAGGGTGATGTTAGGGCTCCAGAAAATTGAGTTACGAGTTATGGGTCTCTGAAAGTTAAGCTATTGATAAGAATGCTTTTTCCTTGCAAATCACTAAGACATTGGTAAAGTGATGGGAGACTCATGTCCGGCAGGACTGTGATCTCTGTCAGTTAACGATCTGTTTTTTCCCTTTCCTTAGTTTTAGGGCAGCTAGGACTCCCTGAGAAATGGAGTGGGGAGGGGGCAGTTTGCTTGGTCCTCAGCTTGACCTCTGCTCCCTCATCAGATATGTGTGACAACTAGGTCTGTGCTACCGAATTTAATCATTGATTAATTCGTTCGTACAGTGATTCATTCTTCTATTATGTGCCAGGGAATTTGTGAGGTACTGGTGCGCCAAAGTTTGTGCTTCTAGCGCATTCTACTTTGTTACCTTCCGATTTCAGGACATTGAACCAGAGTCCCCATATATGCCCCAGGAAACCTATTTTTTATTTATCCAATCTTGATTTATTAATTTGCTGGTAGCAAGACTCTGTCCTGGAGTCTCCCATGTGGCTCTGATCCACTGTTGGGTATGTCTAGTGCTTTCGGTGGCCTCTGAGAGGGTCCTTTTGTCCTTCCCTTCCCTGAGATTGGTGCCCATTTTATGTAGGTAGAGAGCACAAGCTAATAAGCTGGGGGTCATTTAGCCAAGCATAACATCATATGACGGGAATGCGTGGAAGGGAATAAAATTTAGGTAGGGATCTGAATAGTAGCATGGTTTAACATGAGTTTCTTCGAACTGATTTTGAGGTAAGTGCTAAACGTCCATCGTTTAAAAGTTTTTAAGATTTCCTAGGACAACATAGCACGTTTACTCAACAAACTGTAGTTGAATATCTCCTCGGTTCCACAGCTGTGCTAAGGGCTGAGCATACAAAGATATGTAAGGTGCGGTTTCCATCCTCTTAAGAGCTCCAGGGCACTGGTACTGCTTCCTGGGGAAAGGAACTGTGTGAGAACCAGTGGGGGAGCTCATCTCACTCTGAGCCGTCCACCCTGCCCATCAGACATGAAAAGAGACCTGTACAATATTTAGGGAGAACAAGGTAGAACAAGAAAGACCCAAGACCAACAAGGAGAACAAGAAAGACCCAACCCTTTCTCTAGGGGCACGGGGAGGTGCCAACAGAGATGCCCCAGAGGAGCAGCTTTTGAACTGACTTTTAAAGGATGAATGAGAATCTTCTAGGAGAAAGCATGGTGTAAAGGATAGAGGAAAAGGTAATAGGACCTGCAGAAACAACATTCCATATTATGGAATGGAGGACCACGCCAAAGGAGAACAGAGACTAGTCAAAATGGGACAGAACAGGGCAAAAACACCAACACTTCGCAGGGGGATGGAGAAAAGGGGCAGAGGAACCAATAAAGCTGACCATGAAGAAACAATTTTCAAAAAGCACAAAGGACACCAGGAGAGAGGTGATCCTGCAAGTCAAGGGGAGAGAACCTTTTCAAAAGAAGGGGTAAACAGCAGCAACAGACACTTCAGATCAGGTTAAAAGTTTTAGATAATGAGGAAAAAAAAGGCTTAGGTAATGAAGAAGAAGCCACAGGCTGGCAGTTAGGACATCAGTGACCTCAGCCATGGGGTTTTGGGGCTGGTGGGGCAGGAAGCCGACTGAGGCAGGAAGAAGCAAGTGCTGGGTTGGCAGCGACAGGGAGGAGCCAGGGAGCGCAGGGCAGAGAGAGAGCAGCCTGGTGGAATGGGCGCCTGTGGGGACGGGAGGGTGAGTGGCTGCGCAGGCCGACCTGTGAGCCTCAAGAGGGCCAGCGGGGCCACCCAGACTCTGCGGATCCTTGATAGGAGGAAGTTGAGAAAGACGATGTCTGGTGGCCTTGGCTGTCCCTGTCAGGGAGGGGGCGAAGCCACCTGCTGGAGTGAGACAGTTACCTGTGGAGGGAGTGAGAGGAGCCTGAACTGCCATTTCCTGCCATCCTGGGACGACATCTCATGTCACCTTTCTGTCCCATGGCCCGCCCCAGAGAGCTGCCTTCACGGCCCGAAATAAGTATTTTAAATAAAAGATGCACGTTTTAAAATGTCTTCGTGTTTTCCACATTCCGTTAGCCTCCAGTGAGAAGGAGAACGCTCAGCCCTTCGTGGTCTTGCCCAAGGAATTCCCGGTGTACCTGTGGCAGCCGTTCCTCAGACACGGCTACTTCTGCTTCCACGACGCCGCGGACCAGAAGAAGTTCGGCGCTCTCCTGAGTGACTGCATCAGACACCTAAATCACGGTAGGACACGGCGCCCTCACATGCCCCGCGACGCTGCTTTGGCTCAGGGGACCCTGGTCAGTCGCCGGAAGAACGGTTCCTGGAGCGTGCCGCCCCCCGGAAGGAGGGGAAGTCACGTGACGCAGGGGTTGGTCCGCCCCAGCGCGGTCATGCCGCCGCCGGTTCTTTGGTTAGGTCTGGGAAGCCTCCGCGAAACGGAGTGCGGGGGCCTTATCCCGTGGCACGTGTGAGCCAAACGCATGCATATAATTTTGTGTATCATTCACCCTCTTCCTTTCTTTTGAGGTTTCTTATTGAACACCAAGAATGTTCCAGCTGTCCCTGGTGATTTTAGTCCTTACAACGTTTCTTTTTTTTTTTTTTTCTCACCTTTATTTCCGAATAACTTGTGCAAAATTTTATGGTACCTACAATCACTGGGCGAACTTCTTGAACACAGATTTTTTTAGTGGCTCCAAGCTCAGATATTCTAATTCGCTGGCTCTCTGGTGGAGCCCCGATTTTCTGACAAGCTGCCCGGCGATGCAGATGCTGCTGGTCCCTGGCCACACCTGGAGTGATGTTGCTTCTCTTTGTCTCTAGGTACGGACTCTAGGTACCATCAGGTCTATAACGGAAAAGACTTTTCATTGCAATATTGCAATGAAACGCAACTCATTGATGAATTGATGTGAATGCTGGTTTTTCTGGAATCCACGGAGTCTTCAGTTACAGATGATTAAGCTCTTTTTGTTCTTTGGCAGCTGGAAAGGCAGTCGTTAGTCAGGTATCATTGAGGGATTATTCTGTGCCAGCCTCGGCAGGTATTAGGAACAGAGTAATGAACCATGCAAAGTCCCTGTCTCGGGGTCTGTATTCAGAGACGAGGGACAACACAAGATAACTTGATAGTTCTCAAAATTAACGTGTCGAGGTGTAACTAGAGGTGAGTACATGGTGAAGAATGGGAGTTCAGTACTTTAGGCTTGTCAGAGGAGGCCTCTTTGAGCAGGTGACGTGAGGTGAGTCACCTTCCCCATCAGTGCCTTTTTTTTTGTGATAAGGCTAATGTCATTGTATCTTTAAAGTTCTGAGAATGTCAGTCCCAAAGAGCAGGAGTCACTAAGTGATGTGTGTTGGTCTGTTCTTGATTTTAGCTTGTGTATTGATAGGAAGCTAATGAGAAAATATAATGTCACTGTATTTTGCTATAGCAACTCTGAGTAACGTGCGTCATAATATTGGCTCATAACAAGTTAGGGACTTTATAAAAGCGATACTCTTATTAATATCTTGCTTTGTGGTTTGGATGTTCTAGAGACAAAAAATTGCCCAGCATTGCCTGTTCCGTCTAGCTCATTCTTCAGTACACTTAGACCTCTGTGTGCAGGGCCTGGGTCTAGTATGAACATGCAGTTGGCACTAAACACAAAAACCATGAAGTTTCCTTAAGCAGAGAATGTTCTCTGCCTAGCCAGATGGGACTTGCTTCATTCTCCCTACCATGTACATAATAGGAAATTCCCTGGGGGAGTTTCTGGATGTTAATGTAGCCTGCATTCAGATTCCATTTATGGAAGATTTCAGTCAATTCAAAACCTAACTCCGCTCTCCAGTGTTATCAAAAGCACTAAGATAATGAGGTCTGGTCCCGTTGCTCTCATTTTCCATCACGTTCCTCTATCCAGAAACCACTTTTCTTCACTGCAGCTTTATGCAGACTTGATGGGATGTGGCGTAACTTCCAGTAGCTCCAGGCAGAACCAGAGACCGTCAAAACATTGTAGGGAACAGTCCTTGACTGCTATGGGTCCTTCCCTTCTGGCCTGTTTTTCTGTGTTTTTGACAGCACAATGTACCACCCGTCTTTACTGACTCACCTTTGTTGTTTCTACCTCTACCCGGTATTCATTGTATGATCTTGAGTAAACCTGTAAGAGGTTTGAGAATAGCGAACCATGATTTTCTTTCCCATAATTACTAGAAGAGTCTAGAAATAGATGTAAAATTAGGGCTCAGGAAAACAGAGTAGGGCTGTCAGCCTGTTGTTGCTGCTCCACTGGCCCTCAAGCCACAACATACGTCTGTTGAGAACTAGCATATTCCAGCAGCTGATGCCGGGCCACTAGATCCTGTCCACTCACAAGTCCTCGGGGGTCTTCTTGTCTTTTCAGTTTTATTGAGGTATAATTGTATCAGTTGCAGCTGTGTCACATACTAATTTGATGTATGTATATATCGTACAATGGTCACCACAGTAAGTTTAGTTAATATCCATCACCTGGCAGAATCACAGTTTTTTTCTCATGATGAGAACCTTCAAGATCTACTCTCTTGGTGACTTTCAAATGTGCAATACAGTATTGTTAACTGTCATCACCATGCTATATGTGACAGCCCAGATTTATTTATTTTATAACTGGAAGTTTATACCTTTGACCACCTTCACCCCATATCCCCACTCCCCACCTTCTGCCTTGTGTATTGTAGCCTAGCAGCTACCAATCCAATCCCTGTTTTGATGACATTGAGGTTTTTAGGGTTTTGGTTTTTTTTTTTAGATTCCAAATGTAAGTGAGATCATACAGTATTTGTCTTTCTCTGACATATTTTACTTAACGTGATGCCCTCTAGGAATCTTTGAGGGAAGATTATTTCCTTGCCTTTGTGGTAAGTTCCACCAAGGATGTCTGTCACTCGGGTTCCTAGGACACCTCTCTTCGTGCTCAAATCCCACCACAACCCGGCCCACTTGCCCCAGGAGTTGTGGGTTCAAATTGGTCCAGTTATACATGTCTAATTCTTTCTGAATCCAGAACCACTTCTGTTCCTCCTTATGGGGTGTGTTTGTTTACTATTTAACCCCAACAAAGGGCCTGGTTGCACTCTGTTCTTGGACAATAAGGCTACGTCCTAGGGCAGGTTAAGGCAAGTAGAAGGCTTTCTGCTCCTTCTTCCTTCAAGAGAGGGAGCTGCTTCTGGGCACCTCAAAGATTAGGTATGTAAAGGTATGTGTGAGCGTGTGTGTGTGTGTGTGTGTGTGTGTGTGTGTGTGTGTGTGTGTGTTTGTTTTTGGCACCTCTTCTTTGAGCAGGCATACAAAAATTCCACAATTATTCTTGAGCAGACCATCCTACTCCAAGACTCTGGACTAAATGTCAAGCCCATTACATGATATGTGTCTACAGCAACTGCTGTCCTCTGTCCTTTTGGAATCACACTGCAATCCCTTGTCTCCAGTGAGGGAAGGCCAGGGTTCTAAATGTCCACTGCTATAAAATGGGAGTTATGTAATGCCAAGGTATTCCAAGATAGTCCTGTTGTCCAAAATTCAGTCTTATTCTTTAGAATTTTAGTTTGAAAAATCTGGTCATTGTAGTTATAGGGATAGGCTAGTTAAAACTCTTTAAAAAATATAGAGTTGTACATATGCAACATGGAATAATGATCATTATCAACACAAGTCTGTCTTTTCAGCTCAGGGTAAACATTCCTTGGCATAGGAATTTGCAGGATGGGGAGAAAGTGTTTCTGGCAGGAAGAATAGAATGTGTGGGGGCCAGGAAGATAGAACATGGATCATTAGGGAAACTGAAAGAATTTTGTGTGGCTGGTGCTTAGTGAGGAGAGAGGAGCCAAGTGGGGATGGGGAGATGGGCAGGATCCAGGCTATAAAGGGCTTTGCAATGGATATTAAGGGATTTGCACTTTATTCTAACAGCAACAGGAAACTATTAAAAGGTTTTAAGCAGAGAAGCGACTCAGTCATATATTCATTTTAGAAAAGTCACACTGGCTGCCGTGTGGGCAAAGGATGGGAGGGTAGCATGCTGGGATGCCAGTAGGCCACTTAGAAAGCTTTGGTAAGCACCGGATGGTGGGAGCCTGCACGAGAGAGCTGATCATGGGGATGGTGAGAGGTGACCGGATAAGAGAGAGATCCAGGAAGTAGAATGAATAGAACTTGAGGTTAGACAGTGTGGAGAGTGAGGCAGTGGGAGGATTCCCACCTGCTGCCATTCTCTGAGACAGGAACCTTGCCTGAAGAGAAGCAGGTGCCAAGGACAGATGATGAATGTGGTCAGTGTCGTAGACACTGAGTTGGAGAAGTCCATGAACATCCAGGTGAGGAAGTCTCATAGACGGACGCATGGACAGGGCTGGAGACGGGAGGACCCTCTGGAGGGGAGACCCGAGTGGGAAGTCAGCAGCCTGCAGGCCGTCATTAAGCTGTGGCTGGCTTTGTAGGAAGGCTGTAGTTTGCGAGCCCCTCAAACGCAAATTGTCTTTTTTTCTATGAGTCCCCATTCCCAGCAATTGTCCAAGGGCCTAGTGCCAGGTAAAGGCTCTGTCAATCTCTCTATTCTCCATCCTTTGGTAGTTACAAATACGCTCATGTGTGAAAAAGCATGGAACACGTATGTTGGTACAGCTTAAAGATGTTTGTATATAAAATCTGCGAACATTTAAGGAAAATGGGTCGGTGCTTTTATGTTAGGTAAGTGCCAGCTTACTCACTACACGGATCTCTGATTTTACTGTTGAACCTTTAAAGCAGCATGCTCGTCAGGAATATAAAACCTTTGTGAAACTCAGTGACTGTTAGGCTCTCTGACTCACCCTCTGCATATGGATACCTCTTTAATTGCCAGTGTCTCTTCTGTATTTTATTTCAAGTTTGCTGCTACCAACCTGCTTTGGAACTCATATAAAAAACATTCCCAGAGGCTTTTAGTTGATCTGATTTTTTTCCAATTACTGCCACTTCCTTCTACATGTAACAGTCAGATAAATCATCTGTAAGCACAGTTTTTTATTAAAATCCTTCGGTGGCACCGCCGTTGTCACAAAGATGAAACATTTCATTCCAAGGAGATTGGCTGTGCCTGATCTACTGTATTCTCAAGCACAAGCCTTCTTTCTCCCAATCTTGATGTCCTACTCCTCCTGCCTTTGAATAGGAGTGTTACTTGGACACCTTCAGCTTTGCATACACCTCCAATACCCACTCCTCCCTTCCACCTGTTCAGATTCTCTCTTGCTCCTTTAAGACCCAGCTTCAGTCTGACCCCTGCCGTTATCTGTCCCACCGATGGGAAACTCTCCACGGTCTGCCTTACATTATTCATTTTCATGTCTACTTGTCCTGTTTCTCTTCCTCTATTTCAAGTCCCTCAAGGGAAATTGTATGTCACCCTTTGTATCCCCCTGCAGCGCTCAGACAAGTATCTTGTGTTTCATAAACTGGCTCAAGGACATTTGTGAATTAATAACTTACTGCTTAAAGTAAAGCTGATTTCAGAATTGAAGTGCAGTTTGAGAGATGATCATAGTATATGTGGCCTGGCCTACTTTATAAACACATTGGCATGAGTGAGTAAAGAGATTTGTCAATACAGAGCCTAAAGGGTTTGAGGAACAAAAGAGTCAGATGCCAGAAGACAGCCACCGCTGGATGCATGGTGATTCTGGTCGGAAGGTGGAATGATGACCATGCTGTGTTGGATGGTCCTGTGCTAGCTTGAAGGACAGCCAGGACTCTGCCACTGAGCAAATGCCAGTGTCCCCATCGTCATGAACGCTAAGGAAGAGGGGACAGTAAAATATCTGGGAAGCAAGGAGGGCACATGGGTCGAAAAGATAGTATAAAAGAAGGGCCCAGAGGATTTTGGAGAGAAGAACAAAATTATGTCAAGAGGCTCTGCGAACCTCTGTTTTGAGTTGGGCTGTTCAATCACTTATGACAATGATGACATCCAAGGGTGCCTGTGATAGAGTGAGTCAGGCTGAATGTGAAGCTGTCACAGTGATTAAACTCAGGGTTGTATGCTTTGAGCTCTTCTCCCAGAAATCCCATGTCAAATCAAACGCCTTTATTAGATTTGGTTTTGACATTTGCACATTTTAAGTGTTCAGTAAATGTTGCTGAATTAAACTGATTTTTAAAACAGAAAAGGATCTTCTGATTCAAGTAGCTAGAGCAAACCCTTTTTGGTGTATGTTTCTTTGAACATGATGTGTTATGCTCTCCAGTGCTCACCAGTAGATTTCAGATCTGTTTTCACTAACTTCTACGTGAAGCAGTATCTCCTCAGCCCACCATCACCTGTGAAACACATTCATTACTTGAGGGACTGAGTGATCTAATGTGAGCATCAGTGAAGTTGAACTGAAAATATACAATGTGTTTTATGTTATCATATCTGAAGACATACTTATGAATTTGTGGCACGTGCTTGTATTCATAGACACACCTATCTATGAGTCAGAAAATTCTAACTATGCTTGGGCTCTTTTGGATGTTTTATTACAAAAGAATGTTCCACTGGACATACATAAATAAAAGTACAGTTTTTATAAACATCTCTTTGCATGCTTTTACTTCAAAAAGCATTCTGCAGTGTACTATTGTTGCAATGCACGAAAACCTCTATGCACTGTAAAGAAAAATGCTTGCCAAATTACTGTTTAATCAGTCACTAGATATCAGTTTCCAGTTTTCATAGGACTGTCCCAGACAAAATTCTTTACAAGGATTCTCTCTGCTTGGAGACTATATTCTCCTTGATTTTAGCATGTGCTCTTTGCCTCACACAGTTAATGCTCTACAAGTTATAAACATTTCTCTCTGTCCCTTTGTGAATATGCCATTTTCTCTTAAGGAGTCATCACTTCCTTTCCAACCCTTGTTTACTGTTCATAAAAAGTTAACTTTGGAAGGGACCTTTAGTGGTCACCTATTCCAAGCCCTCAGGGTTCATTTATGATAAAGGCTCAAATAGTGACTCACATGCCCAAGGTCATAGCCGGTTCGTGGTAGAGGACTAGTTGTCCTGACACCTAGTCCTTGTAATTTATCATCTTTCAGGACTACTTTTTAGAAGACTCTTTAATCTCTTGGTCACTTAAAACACAATACTATTAAATCAGACTACTTTTGTGATATATTTGCATGACCCGAATTGAAGCAAACTCAGAGCTGTTCACTGAAGGTCATCTGAGACCTGGGTTATGTCTGGTTTCTTGATAAGCAATACTATCTTTTTTTTTTTTTACAAGAGAACAAATCTACACCTTTATTTACTTTTCATTAAATTTAAATCCTTGAGGGGTACAGCATCACACGGATTCTGTGGCCAATGACTTTAGCAGGAAGGTTGCTTTGGAATTTGGCACGAACCATGCCACTGTTTCCATGAGCACGAGTTACTTTTCCCCAGATTATTCTGGTTTTGTTTGGTTTGCCACCAGGAGTCACTGTATTGTTCTTTGCTTTGTACACATAAGCACATCTCTTGCCTAGATAGAATTCCGTTTGATCTCGAGCATAAACAGCTTCGGTTTTAAGAAGAGCTATGTGCTCCCTCTGGTTCCGGAGACCCCGCTTATAGCCAGCAAAAATGGCCTTGGACCACAGCCTTCCAGACATTATTTGGTGTTGTAGGAGTCCTGTTCCCAGCAGGCCTCCACAGACTCCAAGATGGTGGAAAAAGAGCAATACTATCTTGAATTTAACTCAGTATTTTGCCCACCTGCTAAACATGGCTGTATCTTTTAGTCTAGGTATGCTCTGAAGATAAAATATCTGATAATGTAGCTTGTTTATTGGTTAAATTTTGTGTATGGTAAAATGCAAGCTACATATGGTTTTATACAGTTTAATAAAAACTGATTTGTAAAGGAAAATTATGGTGCTTGTGAAGACTTGTGTTGGAATAGTCTAAAAATAATAGATCTAAAATTAGCCAGACAGGGAAGACAAATACCACATGGCATCACTAAAAAAAAAAAAAAAGCCAAACTCACAGAAAAGAGTAAAAGAGTGGTTACTGGGGATGGGGGCGTCGAGGAAATAGGGAGAGGTTAGTAAAAGTGTACAAACTTTCAGCTGTCAGATGAATAAGGTCTGAGGATCTAATGTAAAACATGGTGACTGTAGTTGACAGCACTGTATCGTATCATTGAAATTTGCTAAAAAAAAAAATAGAATTTTAAGTGTTCTAATCTACCTCCCACCCACCAAAAGGTAAATACATGAAGTGATAGATGTGTTAATTAACTAGATGGGTGAATCTTTTCATTATATATGTAATCATTATATATATACATATATGATTTCATTATATATATAATGTATATAGTCATTATATATATATATATAATCACCAGGATATACGTTTTACACATCTTATAATTTTATATGTCAGTTGTACCCGAATAAAGCTGAAGTGAAGAGCCAAAATAATAGATCCAGACAGGTTTTATTCATATTATTTATACTTACAGATATACTTAAATTACTCAAAGCTCTCAAAACAGTTTAAGAGTTGATACTGAAAGAACGGGTTTACATCGGAGACGAGAATCAACAGAAGTATTTTCTCGCAGTCATTCAGCATTCATCACCACAGAGTACCTACAAATGTAGCCTTCCGTTCATTTGTTGCCTAAAGCTATGTTGTCGTGAAACTACTGTTGAATGCTTCTTTTGGGCCTGTCCAGCCCAGTTATCACTTCAGTGAAACCGTTGATTCTTGCCACCCCTCCCACTTCCTACTTCCAAAGAACCAAGTAGTTATTTTGGGAGGGAGGTCTGAAAGTTGTGTTCTTGTGGTAGTTAAGGGTGACAACTTGGAACAATAATAAAGATTAAACAAGCAGAGAGTTGAAATCAATTCAAGTAAAGTTATTTGTCTGTTATTTTGATTGGGTAAATTCCAAAATTACTGGACAGTTTTTGATGTTGCTATGACCGACTTTGGCAAAGCTTGACAAACTTTCAGGTTTTTTGTTTGTGTGTGTGTGTGTGTTTTTTTACTTCTGGATAGACTATGGTAAGATTGAAATGATACAGCAAATGAGATGGCTGTTTTAATATATGGTTGTATAGTCAATGTTATGAAAGATCTCCATTTGGCATATATTCCCAGATTTCTTTTAAAAAATCAACATTCAGGGGTTTTGGAGAAAAGTCTCACCTCTTGTCATGGAATGGTGAGCCGCTGTCCTTCTCGCACTGTGAACAAATTTAGAACATGTAAGATGGAAGAGAGCCATGCTAGGAGCTGTCTGTTGTTCATTCTATTAGGTTGTTTTGAGTTTTTAAAAATTAAATATTGAGTAGTTATAAAAGAATGCTTATGAAGTATATACAAGTTTTAAAGAACATTACTCTCACCTGTGTTATTTCTTATGTGCCTCTCCCACATCCACTGCCTTCTTTTCCCTTTGAGAGAACACCATCCTGGATTTTGTATTTTGCTTTTCTTTATAGCTTTATCATGAGTGTTTAATCATTCAGCATGTTTTTAGACTTTATCCTGTGGAATTGTATTTACATGCCTTCGTTCATGACCTCCATTTTCAATCTTTTACTCCAGTGATTCACCAGTGTTATTGCTTACAGCTGTATTTCATTGAATTTCATTGTAAAATATATATTCCATTATATTAATATACTCTAATTTCTAATACCCATTTTCCTGTTGATAGGCATGTGGGTTGTTTCCATTATTTATTCCGAACAGTGCTGCTGTGAACACTTTCTATTTGTTGCTGGTTTATAGAAGTGTAATTCTGATTTGGTTTGCTAGTATCTCAGGGAATGTTCACATCCATGTTGAGTGCATTTGGCCTATAATTTTGCAATGACATTTTTAGATTTTGCCATCAGGGTTGTTCTTGTTCATAAAAGGAATTATGATAGAGTTTTCCCCCTCTCCTCTTTTTTTCCTTTTCTATAATCTGGAATAGTTTGTGTAACACTTGTATTTTTGCTATTTGATGGAGCTTGTCTGTAAACCCATCTTAGATTGGTGCCCTTTTTGAGGGAAAATTTTAAATTACTGACTTAGATTTTTAAACTGTTACAGGATTATTCCGTTTTTATCCATTTTATTTATGTTTTAAAATTCAGTGGCATGTAGTTATGCATGATATCTCTTACTAAGAATATATTCATGATTCCCCCTATATTCTCTGTGGGGTCTGTAGTTGTTCCTTTTTTATTTCTAATATTGTTATTCTGTATCTCCTCTCTTTTTTTTCTTGGTCAGTTTCACTGGAAGTTCATCAGTTTTGTCATCTTTTTCCAGAAACCAAACTTGGATTTGGCAGACTATTGCATATTTGTTTTCTATTATGTGAATTTCTGATGTTATGTTTCTAATTGCCTTTCTTCTATTTCCTCGGGCTTTATTTTGTTCATTTGTTCCCCTGCCCCTCATCTCTTTAGGTAGATACTTAGCTCATTGTGATTGTTTTAAAATGCTTGCAAATTCTTTGACACTTTTTCCTTCAGAAAAATGAAAACCCAATTTCCTTCTCTTAAATATGGGCCAGATTTGGTGACTCTTACACTTCTTACAAATAGAAGGTGGCAGAAGTAATATGTTGAGTTTCAAGAATAGGTCACAAAAAGAATAGCTTCTGCCTGGCTTTTTCTCTTTTGGTTCGTTCACTTGGGAGGAGCTAGCCACCATCTAGTGAGAACACACAGCAGCCCTCTATGGAGGGCCATGTGGAGAGAAACTGAGGCTTCCTGTAACAACCAACACCAATATGCCAGCCATGTGGATGCTTCTGTTGTAGTCAAGCCTTCGGATGATTGTAGTTTTGGCCAACCATGTGACTGCAACCTCATGAAACACCTCAAGCCAGAACCACCCAGCCATAGCGCTTTTGAGTTCCTGACCCACAAAAACTATGAAAAAGGATATGTACCATGGTTGTAAGTCATTGGCTTTTAGAGTAATTTGTTATCATAGCAGTAGAAAAACTAATATACTCACTAATCATCATCCTTTCTTCTGCTCTAATAAAAGCGTAAATGCTTTACATTTCCCTCTACATATTATTTTAACTTAATCCCACAAGTTTGGATGGGCAGTATTTTTCATTATCATTTTTGCAGTGATTTTCATTATCAGATTTAAATATTTTCTAATTTCCATTATTATTTTTTCTTTAACTTATGAGTTACTTAGAATTGTGTTTTTTTATTTCCAAATACATATTGTGTATTTATTATTGATTTCTAGCTTAACTGTATTGTAGACAAAAAATATGGTCTGTATGATACCCTTTAAAATGTGTTGCACCTTGCTTTATGGCCTTGTATGGGGTCTTCTGCAGGAGGGAGCCAGCAGCCTAAAAGCTCCTTGAGTACTTGTATATGTATGTGTCTATTAACTTAAGTGTGTCTTTGTGTCATTCCAGTCTGTTTTATGTTTACTGATTGATTGGTTTTTTTTTTTTAAGATTTTTCATTTATTTATTTGACAGAGATAGAGACAGCAAGAGAGGGAACAGAAGCAGGGGGAGTGGGAGAGGGAGAAGCAGGCTTCCTGCTGAGCAGAGAGACCAATGCGGGGCTCGATCCCAGGACCCTGGGATCATGACCTGAGCCGAAAGCAAATGCTTACGGACTGAGCCACCCAGGCGCCCCTGATTGTTTCTTACTATGCTAAATTTATCCCTTACCAAAGAGGGGTCTATTAAAATCTGCCACTATGATGGTAGACTTTTTCATTTCTATTAATTGTTGAATTATATTTTGTTACATATTTTATAACATATCCATGTTACTAGATGGATACTTGTTTAAAATTGCTTTATCTTCCTGTGAATTGAATCGTTTATTATTATGAAATGATCCATTTTATCTCTGTGAATGCTGTTTGCCTTCAAGTCTATTTTGTCTGATTTTATTTATTTATTTTTTTAAGATTTTATTTATTTTTCAACAGAGAGACACAGCGAGAGAGGGAACACAAGCAGAGGGAGTGGGAGAGGGAGAAGCAGGCTACCCGTCGAGCAGGGAGCCCGACGCAGGGCTCGATCCCAGGACTCTGGGATCATGACCTGAGCCTAAGGTAGATGCTTAACGACTGAGCCACCCAGGTGCCCTATTTTGTCTGATTTTAATGTAGCAACACTAATTTTCCTTTTTTAGGGCTTGCATAGACTATTCATTTAATAAAAACTTCTGACAATCTTTTAAAAGGAGCATTTAGTTTGCTGATATCTACTATGATGGTTTGGTTTTAAATCCCTCATATTTTGTGTTTTCTGTATATTCCACCTTTTCTGTTTCCTTTTTCTCTACATGCTTGCCTTCTTGCAGATTGATTATTACCACTGTGCAATAGAAATGTGTATATCCTGTTTTCTGTCTTGTTAGCCTGCATAACTTCTCAAAAATTAATCAACATCCTTAACTTTCTCTAAAAAAAATACAAATAAGTTAGAATGCTAACTCCTATAACATTCCCCACCACCACCATGAATAGACTCTCGTTGACATGAATTTTAATGATATCTTTTTATGTTAACCCTCCGAGATATTCTTATTGCTGTTTTATGCAGTTTTAATGTTTATCTTACACATCTTTACACTCTCTTTGCTCACAATTTCTTCTTGCATTTCAGACCTTCCATCTGGGAGCATTTTCTCTTGCTTGCTTGCTTGCTTTCTTTCTTTTCTTTTCTTTTCTTTTCTTTTTTTTCTTTTCTTTTCTTTTCTTTCTTTCTTTCTTTCTTTCTTTCTCTTTCTTTCTTTCTTTCTTTCTTTCTTTCTTTCTTTCTTTCTTTCTTTCTTTCTTTCTTTCTCTCTCTCTCTCTCTCTCTCTCTTTCTTTCTTTCTTCTTCCTAAACTGTATCCTATAGAATTTCCAGTTTTTGTTTATCAGAAAATGTCTCTATCTTATCCTTGTTCACAAAAGATATTTCACCGCATATGAAATCTGGGGTGACAGTCATTTTCTGTAACCACATTGAATATTTTATTCCAGTCTTTTTGCTTTCCTCATTGAAGTTGAGAGATTTGTTGTTCTTTTGAAAGGAGTTTGATGTATTTCTCACTTTTAAAAAAAACACACACATATTTTCTTTGTCTCTGGTATTCTCCAGTTTCACAAAAATGTGTCAAAACTGTGGAGTTCGTATTTATTTAGAATGCTTGAGATTTGTTGGTTTTCCTGAATCTGTAGGTTATTATTTAATCAATTTTAGAAAATTCTCAGCCATTATCTCTTTTTCTCCTTTGTTCTGTTTCTTCTCCTTTGGGAAATCTGATTAGACACATATTATATTTCTTATTCTATCTTCTTCATCCCTTAACCTTTTATATTTTTCATCTTTTTTTTCTGTTTCTTCCTAAACAGTTTCTATAGATCTCTCTTCTCAGCTATATTTAATTTCCTGCTAAACTCATTGAGTTTTGCTTTTAATTGTCATATTTTTTCTGTTTCTAGTGATTATTTCTGTTCTTTTTCTAATCTAAACAGTCATTTGAAATCATCTCTTGCTCTTTACTCACATTGTCAATTTCTTCTATTTTAAAAACATGTTAAACTGACTATATTTTATATTCTGTGTTACTAATTCCAATATCTGAAATCTTTGTGGATTGTATTCTGCTATTTCTTACTTCTGCTTGTTCTCTCTCATGGTACCTTATTAACTGGTGTACGTTGTGATTTTTCATATAAGCTCATAAGTTCATAATTCACCAGTTGAAGGTGAATTCCTCCAGAGAGGATTTGTGTTTCATCTTACCAGATGATAGAGGGCACTGCCAGATATTTGGACCACTCAGTTAATGTGCATTTAGGCTATAAAGTTGTGGGAATGTGCTTGTGAATATGATTTCTCAAGGGAAGTATTTATCTCCTTTACTCAGTGCCAAGGTTTGAGACAGGCGATTTTCCTTGTAATGGTATAAAACCATTTATATATGGGTGGTTTCTGCACTTTAATTTAGCACCTTATATGGATTGGGACTTTGATTCTGGTACTCAGCTTCCTGGGAGACTACATAAAGGGTAGCACACAGTCATCAGCTTAAGGTGGTAAAGGCACTGGGTCTGTGATGCCTTCACTTTTCAAAAGTGAAAGCTAGCTTCAAGGCTTGGCTTACATTTTGGGAGTTTGTATTAGTTTGCTAGGGCCACTATAACAAATTACCACTGACCGGGTAGCTTAAGCACCAAAAATTTTTTGTCTCACATTTCTAGAAGCAAGATGGTGTTGGCAGGGTTGGCTCCTTCTATGGGCTGTGAGAGAGTATCTGTTCCAGGCTTTTCTCCTTGCCTTATAGAAACATTACTCCTATCTCTGCCTTCGTCTTTACATGGCATTGTCCCTCTGGGCATGCCTGTGTCCAAATATCGCCTCTTTATAAGGACACCAGTCATATTGGATTAGGAGCTCAAACTATTCCAGAATGCCCTCATCTTAACTAGCTACATCTACTATGACTTTATTTCTAAAGAAGGGCACTTTCTGAGATACTAAGGATCAGAGTTTCAACATACAAATTTGAGGGGGAAACACAATTCAACCCATAACATATTTCTTCTTTTACTGCCAGCTCATCAAGGTATTTAAAAATATTATTCAGAGTGTATGGGACGCCTGGGTGGCTCAGTTGGTTAAACGTCTGCCTTCAGCTCAGGTCATGATCCCAGGGCCCTGGGACTGAGTCCCTGGTCCGGCTCCTTGCTCAGCGAGGAACCTGCTTCTCCCTCTGCGCACTCCCCTGCTTGTGCTCTCTCTCTCTCTCTCCCTGATAAATAAATAAAAATCTTTAAAAAAAAAATTAAAAATATTATTCACAGTGTAATTTATGCAGCAAATATGTATATATTTTTCCCATGGAGAAGACCGGTTAAAGTACAGAACCTACCATAGTGCTGGACACCCACAGATAAAATTTAAATGGTGTTGAAAAGCTAATTGTCCCTAATAGCAGTTTTACAAAGGATGCTTCCGTCTTTTAAGCACACGTTCATTTTGCAACCCCGTTGCATTGCCCTTGAGGTTTGGCAGCTGCACATTGGCCACCTTGCCCTCGGGGAAAAGACTCAAAAGCTAGCTAATCTTCAGAAAATTTTCAAGTTCCAGGGCCTCGTTAGGAACCAGTGTTTCAGGGCGCCTGGGTGGCTCAGTTGGTTAAGCGACTGCCTTCGGCTCAGGTCATGATCCTGGAGTCCTGGGATCGAGTCCCACATCGGGCTCCCTGCTCAGCAGGGAGTCTGCTTCTTCCTCTGACCCTCTTCCTTCTCGTGCTCTCTATCTCTCATTCTCTCTCTCTCAAATGAATAAAATCTTAAAAAAAAAAAAGGAACCAGTGTTTCAGTCTAACTCTGTGTTGAATGCTCTCTGCAACTATAGCCGATACCAGCCATAGTGGTAATAATAAAGAAATCTCAGTCATCAAGGTTAAATTCTACACTGTATGCAATGTGTAAGATGATAGAGAAATGCAGAATACATTTTAGAAAGCTTTTCATTACATATAAAGGAATCAGCCTCAGTTCTCTGAAAACTTTGCTTCATCAGAAGCTCTTACTCATTTAAGGTTATCTAGAGACGAAGATTCTTAACAGTATTTTTCAAGATTTTATTTATTTGAGAGAGAGAGAGTGGGAGCAGGGAGAGGAACAGAGGGGGAGGGAGAGGGAGGAGGGGAATGAATCTCAAGCAGACTCCGTGCTGAGTGTAAAGCCAGACACAGAGCTCAATACGGGGCTCAATGCGGGGCTCAGTGAAACACCAGGCTCCACATGGGGCTCAATCTCACAGCCCTGAGATCATGACCTGAGCCGAAACCAAGAGTGGGACATTCAACTGACTGAGCCATCCATGAGCCCCAACGTTTTTCAAAGTGAATCTGTCAACCACTTGCTCTGAATGAATATGGGGTCAGGGTGGGGTGAAGAAGCTGTTAAAATTTCAGATTCCCTGGCTTTACCACAGACCTACTAAATTAGAATTTCTGAGGAGGAAAGCCCAGAAATCTGTATTTTAAAGCAGCATCCCTTCAAAGTTAGAATGGTGGCTGCCTAGGGTCTTCCTCCCAAATGTAAGGAGTTTTTCTTTAAGCAACTTAATCGTTGTTTTTTCTAAAGTCACATTTCTGGTAGGGAGTTAGGATTTTTATAATACAAAATCGTTGTTTGAAGTGGTATTCAATAAAACAGTTTAAAATTAGTGTATGGCCACAATGTGCTTAGCAATTATATGATAAAATCAAACCATTTATAATATTGTAGCTAGGGTACCACAACTTCCTTTTTGAAAATGACCTTAAATCTAATAGAAGTACAACTGAGAAATATTTTATTTATTTACTGAGTTTTGCATTTCTAGTGTAAGCCTTTATCTTTATCTTTCCTACTGCATTATCTAATTGTACATAAAAGCTCACTCTGGCAAGTTGTACCTTGAGTATGTGTGTGGAGATGATCTCCTCTAATAAGATGAGATATCTCTCTTCCCTTCTGCCTGTGTTCTCGCCTTCTGACTACTGTAGGGGAGGAAAAAATTTTCCTCAACCTTCTTAGTCAGACTCAGACCGAGTCTCTGGCTCGGTCTGAAAATTAGACTGACAAAGACAGATGAACAGGAGAAAAGTATACAAATTTGTCTAATACACATGGAATGAAGGGTATATATATATGTAATAAGTCTTTATAATGGAATGAAGACCTAAAGAAACAATTTCACCTGAGCTTTTTTATACTAGGTTTGATGAAGAATGGTAAACTGTGGAAAGACCTGATAGGCCAAGGAGTATGAGCTAAAGGTAGTAAACTGAGGGAAACAGGGAAGGCCTGTTTTTAGATTCTTCTTGGTGTCCCTGTCTTGGAGGTAAGGATGCTCCTTTCCTCTAGGTCTAGGGAAGGCACCTCTCACATGAGGGGATTAGGGTAGGAGAAGGTCAGGGAGACCTTTTAGTTTCTGCCATTTTCTCAAACTACTTCAGCTTAAAAATTCAATATGCTGAGGTGCCATATTTGGGGGTAGTGTGTTCTGAACCCCATTATTACCTTCTACCTCTAACTGAGAGATGGCTCTAAAATCCCAGAGGTAAACAATACCTCTAAAAGTTATTTAGTCTGTTTCCCTTGCCAGTCAGCTATCTTGGAGGCTGTGCTTGATGAGGGTAGGAACCCTGTGTTGTAAAAACTTGAGTTACCTAGCTGCTGCCTTGAAGCATTGTATAGATCAGTAAGAATAGTTAACAGTCTGTGAAGGTTCCCTGGGTGCTCCCATGAGTACAGGAGCAAAAGGAACTGTGCTATTTATTTTATAGGGATTAACTCAGTGATTCTTCAACTTCTGTGGGTGTCAGAATCCCCTGGAGAGCCTATTAAAACACAGATTGTTGGGCTCTATCCCCAGAGTTTCTGAATCATTAGGTCTGGGTTGGGTCCTAAGAATTTGCATTTCTAACATGTTCTCTGGTGATGCTGATTTTGATATTCCTGGTCTGGTGACCATACTTGCAAAACCACAGTATTAACTCATTTAATCCTCATAGAGGTAGGCACTATTATTTTTATCATCCCCATTTTATAGATGAGGATTCTGGCTGGGAAGACAGCTGGTGATTAATACAAGACTTCAAACCCAGGCAGTGTGACTCCAAAGCCCATGCTCCATCTAACCTACTGTACCATGTGGCTTCTCAATTGGCAAGTACTTATTAAGCACCTATTGTTCATTATTTGACTAGCTGCTATAAGAAAAATCTAATCCAATTCCTTATTCAGGCCCACAGGATTTCAGGTTTTAGTCACTTCTTACTGAACTTGACACCAGCATATTTAATTTTGTAATATCTATCTGAGAGGGAAGTGAACTGCTGTAGATTTATTGAAATTAAGGTAGCAATTGAGATGCAGAAGTTAAATCTTTTCTCTGCTTTTCAACATGAAGTTGTGCCTTAACCCAGATGGGTTTTCCTGTGGTAAATTATGTACTGTAAAAATGCTCTTCAAAGTCAATTTTTTTTGGCTTGTACAAAAATACAGCTGAGAATAATTTTGTGGGGTATGTTGCAGGGGTGGGATTGAAAATTCATGGTACTTATGTATTACCATCTCCTTATGTTTTAAGTACTTAGCCTTTTTTTTTTTCCTTTTAGCATTTTCTTATGCTGGTTGGATTCCTATATTGGCTATTGCTGTGGGGGGGACGTCCTGACTTGACCTGATTTTTTTAGCGTTTTCTTGTGGAGACCACAAATTATGCTTCAAGTGACCACCATCCGGCTGTTAGGGGGATGTTCCTATTTTAAGGGGCTCCAAAAGGAAGGTGAAAGAGAAGGAAGTTGGGGAGGAGCAATGACATCATAACACCCACTTTCAGACCAGGCTACTCCCTCCCGAGTTCCCTTTCCTGTCAGGGATCAGGGCATGGGCTATGCAAGTACCAGCAAAGAAAAGAACTGAGACTTCTCTTCATATGTACTTGCTGTTCCTTCCCCAGCTTTCCACAGAAATTAGAGGACTGCCCGGACTGCCCAACTGCCTAGATTAATGACAATAATTTTTCTTCTAGTTTTGTGCAGGTATGTCAGGGATAAATAACACCTTACAAGATGAGATGGGCAAAACTTGGAACAAAAGAACCTTTATTAAGTGTCTACCATATCCAGAACATTGTCTTAGATACTGGGCAGGGGGTGGGTGGCCAGGGAGCAAGCCAAAACCAAACAGCCACTGCCTGTAAACAAGACTTGGGTTGCAAGGCTAGCCCATTCCATCAATAGTGGAGAGTTTTGGGAATTGTTTTCTCCTAACTTTCAAGGACAGTTGGAATAACAACTGGAAAGTAAACCAGGAACATCATTTTACCTCATTCCATCTCGCTTCAAGGCAACTCTTGCCCAACCTGAGGTGTCTCTCTTCCAGAGAACATGGCTAATCAGACTAGAGGCGATCTTTTAACACATCTTAACCATTGTCCTTTCCTTTTTCAGCCCCTTGTGAGGAGGATAATAGTTAAAGGTCTCCCCTCTTCTTTTCTTCACCGCTCATTAAGACATCAGATAAGATATATTTTCAAGTTTTGAGAACCAAGAGCCTTCCAGTACAGCTGTAGACTCCTTTAGGCAATGCCAATGAGTCATTCTTGCCAAGACCATAGGTAGTTTGCATCTGTCTAGCATTTTCTTGTCAGAGGAAGCTTGACATACACAGAATGAGCTGTACTTCCTGGCACTGTGTGCCCTAGTCAGGAACCACAGAATTTTGCAACAAGACCATTCATTAAGGGCATTCAGTATTGCAGTTGGGTCACTTTTCGTATGTGTATTGTGTGTGTATGTGTGTGTGTGCTGTGCTGTGTGTGATGGGGGCTACACCCCAGCTTCCCGGCTGGCCTCACTGATATCACTGCATCGGTATAGGCACTGTGCTTTGTACCTTTTGTGCAGAAGCAGCTCATCATAGTTTGTGTTTGTCTTTATTTTTTTTTAAAGATTTTATTAATTTTTTGACAGAGAGCGAGAGAGGGAACACAAGCAGAGGGAGTGGGAGAGGGAGAAGCAGGCTTCCTGCTGAGCAGGGAACCCAAGGGGCTGGATCCCAGGACCCTGGGATCATGACCTGAGCCAAAGGCAGACCCTTAATGACTGAGCCACCCAGGTGTCCCTGTGTTTGTCTTTAAAACAAACCAATTTACCCATTTGTGTGTTGATGGATAAACAACAATAGAATGGAAAAGAAGTATTGGATTCTGGTTGGCTGAACAAATGCAAAACTTACATTGTTTCTTTTATAGATACCTTGAAGGCCAGATGTTCTTAGGATTGCCAGAAAGTTCTAAATATCACTAATGTTATTAATTTTGAGGTAGGTTGATTGATGTTTATGGTTCAGTTTGGTTGTGATGAAATATAGGGAAATTCCCAGCATAGATAAGTGAGTGGCTATTGGACTCGGAAGGTGGTCTAAACTTTTTCCATCTCTGGTTTCTTTTCTGACTTCTAGTTCCATGTTTGGTGAGGGTTTTTTTTTTTTTTTAATTTTTTAAAAGATTTTTTACTTTAAGTAATCTCTACATCCAACATGGGGCTCAAACTCACAATCCCTGAGATCAAGAATCACATGCTCCACTGACTGAGCCACACAGGCACCCCCATATTTGGTGGTTTTCGATGAATACAGTAGTACTCTGCTCATACCATTTATCCTTTTACCAGGTCAAGAATCTAAGTCTCCTATGGTCTCATTAAGATGTTCCTGGAAATGTGAATTTCATAACCGAAGAGAAGGGAATGGAAATTGAAATATTATAATAGCTAACAATCAGGGCTAAATGGACTATTACACATTATATTCTTGAAATTATATTTCTTGTCTTCTTAGTTTTTCTCCAAAGAATATATCCTGTAATTACAACACTATTTTTACTGCCCTTTGCTTCCTTCTGCCTTAGAAATAAATCCTGTGCCAAGTAGCTCACTTGGGGCTCCTTAGTTCAATTTTCTGAAGGGGTTGGCTTACATGTCATTTCCCCTGGAAAGCCTTCTTTGTCAGGGCTAGACGAAAACTTCTCTGATTTCCTTCTTTCTATCTGTGCATTCATCTGTCCTTCCTTCTTTCCTCCCTGTTTCTATTTCCATCACAGTACCAACCACGTTATTATCATCATTTATTGTTTACTTGTCTGGCTCCTAAAATGAGAAACTCCTAGAAGCCAGGCCAGTGCTGATTTCCTATTGCTTTTAGCAACAGGCCTGGGGTATAGTATGCATGCACACATTTTTGTATTTTTTAACTGAGTGAAAGAGCATAGGGTGGGGGTCATTATTTGAAGAAGGGTCTAGAAAGGATAAGAATAGTTAACAAAGCTATTTAGAGTGTTTTGGAAGAGGGTCCAATTTACTTGTATTAATAGCAAGGCATTTTCCTCCTAAGACTCAGCTTTCTTCCTTAAATACCCATGAAGTTTTTTGCTTATTTTCCATTTCTCCAAAGGTGCATCAACTTTGCAACTTTTCCTCTTGCTCCTCATCATTTGCTGTCATTCCTATTTAGTCTTTTTTTCTGGATAGAAAGCAGTATTTTTGGCTTATTATTCAAATAATTTGTGAAAATCAATTTTACTAGTCGATTTCTGACCAAGACCAGTCTCAGGCAAAGTGATTATTATGCCATTATTTAAATGAATTGTTTTGCCAGCTGTGCCTCATTAAACATGCTTTCTTTTGTTTTAAAAAAACCCTTTATTGTCTTTTATACACCCGTTTTCATTTTACACATAATTCTTTAGAGTCACATTGGTAACTGTAACTTTAACGTTCCTTTTGAATAAGTAACTTAATAAAAGAAGAACACAAACAACATTTCTTCACCCCTGTGAATGAAAGACTTTTCCTCTCACATTAAAGTGGCTTCTGAAACCCTATCCGCTCCATGAAGCTTTACTAGAATAATGCCAGGATAGGTAACTTCCTCCAATCCTATTCTACTCAAATGTGCAAGTCATACTTGTTCATGGACTAAAATTATGCATGTATAAAGTGTTTATTTATTATTAGATAGCTCATAGAGGAAGAAAATGGAAATGAAATATTTTGTATGTTATAGCTTGTCAGAGATATGATTGTAAATTGTAATGGTAAAATATTGGCTAACATTGCTAATATTTATTGAGCACTTACCATGCGCTATGTGCTAAGGCTGACAATAGTCGTATGGATTAGTGTCATCCTGAAGAAACTGAGGCTTGCACAGGTAAAGGAACCTGCCTAGGAGATGGACAGTTAATCATGTGTAGACTCAATCCTGAATGTTTGACCCCGAAGGCCATGCTCCTAAATGATGTGTGTTTAAGAGCTTGGCACCCAAAGGATAACATTCAGTTTTCCCTGACACATTTCAAGAGGGATTTTAGAAAGTGATAATATTAGTCACCAGTATTTGAGTGAATACTGTGCTAGGTAAGGTGCTTGGTGTTTGATATATGTACGCTCTTTCAATCCCAGTGACAATATTAAGCAGAATTAATTTTTAGCCCCATTTTGTAGATGAAGAAACTGAGACTCATGGAAATTAAGAAATTTGTTTAAGGTCACAAAGCTATTAGATAGCTAAGCTCAATTCATACATAGATCTGAGTTCTTGCTGCTGCAATACTACAGTGTGTTCAGGGAAATGTTGAATAGTATGAGGTCAGGAAGCCAGGTTGTATTCTGAGAGAACTGCATATGTGCAGCCTCACAATGATTGAGGGGAGGAAAAATTTTCATATATCTTCTGTCACATAGAAGAAGGATCAGGCATATTTTATTTTGCTCCAAAAGGCAAAAGTGTCTCTTGTAAATATGGGCGATCCCGATTCTGAAATCCCAGTTGCAGTTGCTTGCTTCTAGGAGTTTTATTTAATTAAAAGTAGAAATTGAATCTCTAATTCAAAATTACTAACAACTAAATGTGAGCTCACTTAAAGCCCCTGAGTGACATCTATCACATGCACCACATAGTATATTTTTGTTGTATTAGAAGGAATAACACTTCTAGAGTAACAGAGATAAAGCCTCAAGTCTGCTCCATGTCTGCCTGAATGAAAACAAAAATAATCTTATCTTTCTTCTTTTCCTCCCTACAAGAAGGTGTCAGTAGTTCCAAAGGATGATAAGGTCATCTGTGGGGTAGGAGAGGGGAATTGCTTCAGTGTTCAAGCCTTCATAAGGCAGAGGACATTGGACAAGTCAACTGATAACACCTACCACAATATTGTGATGAAGTGAGTCAACTATTGAACATGAAGTTCTTGGAGCTCCTTACAGGAGGCATATAATGTTAAGTTAATAAAAGCTGGTGAGAGGTTGAGCAGCAAGTAGGAAGTGATGTGAGCAGGATCAGGAGACCCAGTGTGGGCCAGCCTGAGGGTTGGCCATCACTTCCCATCACAAGACAGTGGTTGATGTGGGCCAGGAAGGGGGAATATTTAAGGATAAACAGGCAGTGCCAAGGGAAGGTCTGCAGGTGATTTTCCAATATGTACTTTGGCATGGTCTGATACTGACTTGGTGCAAGGAAAGACCATGTGAACCTTGTCATTATTTCCTCTCTTTGAATGGTAGATTAACTGTGGGTGTCCTTGCATCTGTGGAGGAAAGAGTAGAAAATTTGTTTTTCTTCACATAAAAGGACACTGGAGCACTTGGTTTCTGATGGTACCATAAGACTACATAGTGCTAAGTAAAGAGGTGCTGGGAAAGGTGGCTTTGTGGGACACACTAATTCTACTCCAGGACACAGAACCAGGTTAAGGATGAAGAAATAACCTTTTCTTCCTTCCTTCCTTCCTTCCTTCCTTCCTTCCTTCCTTCCTTCCTTCCTTCCTTTCTTTCTTTCTTTCTTTCTTTCTTTTTCTTTCTTTCTTTCTTTTCTTCCTTTCTTCCTTCCTTCCTTCCTTCCTTCCTTCCTTCCTTCCTTCCTTCCTTCCTTCCTTCCTTCCTTCCTCTCTCCCTCCCTCCCTTGTGCCAACTAATACCCACTGAGCACCTTTTGTGTATCAAGCACATGCTAAGTGCTAGGAATCCAGTGGTGTACAAAGCAGACCTGATCCCTGCCTTCCTAGAGGTTAAAAGCTAGTAATAATAAAGAAAAAAATGTAGTTATAAATTGAGATGTGTATGTAAAACATGCACTAACGACTTATAACAGAAGGACTTGATTTAGATTGGTTCAAGGGAAGGATTCTGTGAAGGAATAACATGGCAAATTAGCCTTGAAGAATGTAAGGTCTAGGAAAAGAGTTGACAAATTATGGTCTATATACCTTGCCCTCTCTCTTCTCTCTCACGCTAAATCTGGCCCAATCTGGCTACCTGTTTTTATGTGGAACATTGGCCACACCATTCACCTGCGAATTGTAGGGCTGCTCCTGAGATACAATGATAGAGTTGAGTAGTTTCAACAGAGAACGTTTAGGCCTGCAAAGCATAAAATATTTACTACTTTGACTTTTACAGAAAAAGCTTGCTGACTGCTGGTCTAGAAATATCCTTGAAAATAAGAGTTACAGTATTTAGTTTGACCAATGGATTTTCAGGCAATGTGGGCCATAGACTTTGCAAGAGTGAAATATTTGTGGGCACAAATTATTTGGACATTGTAGTGTATCTCTCTTCATGAAGTAGGCTTTAAGCAGAACAGCTTTCTCCAAAATTTGACATTACATATTTCAAATGGATTTTCTGTCTGCAGAGAGTGCTATGGCATGGTGGTCATAAGCTTTACATTTGGAATCAGATTATTTTGGATTCAAATCCTGGCTTCACCACTTATGACCTGTGTTATTTACCCTCATTATTCTTTTTTTTTTTTTTGAGATTTTATTTATTTGAACGAGAGAGAGAGCACGAGTGGGGTGAGGGACAGAGGGAGAAGCAGACTCCCCGCTGAGCAGGGAGCCCGATGCCAGACTTGATCCCAGGACCCTGGGATTACGACCTGAGCCGAAGGTAGACACTTCACCAACTGAGCGACCCAGGCGCCCCAACCCTCATTATTCTTTAGTTTCCCCAAATACTTCTTGTGAAAACCAAGTGAAATAATGCGATAGGACTTAATACAATGACTGGCATACAGTAAATACTTAATACATATCATGTTACTATTTTTAATACACAAAAATATCCTCGTAGAAAAGCACATCAATTTTTGAATGTCATCCCATATACAGTCTTCATGGCTTTTCTTTATTTTATTTTCTATCCTAACAAAACATTTTTCACGATGTCTGAAGATAATTAAGAGTGGTGATACCTAAGTCACAATTTTATAATGTTTTGAAATTTTTAGCATATTAAAAAAAAATGTTTTACTCTGGAAATTTGAGGACTTTGCCTACTTTGTCTCTCCCATCTCCCTCCCCATGGACTTTACTTGGTGATTGTGTGCTTCTTAATCCCTTTGCTGACTCCCAGCTACCTGCAGCTTCGCATATTTCTAAATGCCCCTCAAGGCGGATCTTCTTCATGGTTCCCTCCGTCTGCAACCCTAGCCTGTATTAACTCTACAGCTCAAATTCCAACCCCTTCTAACACTGCAGTTCTTGGATTTTTGTTTTTGTTTTTGTTTTTTTAGCTATTCATGAAAGGGCCTATTCTTCCAATGTTTTATTTTCTCTCTCTTTGTTGTATGCAGTCCTTGTACTGACCTGACCATTGCCCCCCTCCATGTTACCCCACCTCAACCTAGCTTATTCTGCCCTGAAGCTCTGGCTTTTGTTCCATTTTCCCATGGCTCTGATGTGCAGGAGTGCATGCGTACTGATTGATAATCACCCGAAAAACCATGGGGTGAAGAGGTAACAAAGGTGGAAGCTGACTGCCTTGCACACACCCACTCAGCTGTCACCTCTACTGTTCCCTGCTGAAAAGTGGCCTTCTCACCATGCTGTTCATGAAACTGGCACCTAGACCTTCCCTAAAATGCCCGTAGGGTGGCCAGCAGTCACCCAACAGAAATTTGGTGATGAGCATTGCAAAGCACACCAGTGATGCAGAGCAAGTGAGCATGTTTCCACACTGGTGATGGCTTCACAGCACCATGAAAAAAACATTGGCTTGATAGCCTAGTCAAGAAAAAAATTAGAATGGGTAAAACAGAAATCAGGTAGTGAGATGCACTCTGCTTCTGCTTTCTGATCCTTTTTGGTTTGTTTGTGTGGGCTACATGGTTACTGGGGAAATACAAACATAGGCTTCTGAGTCCAGTGGTATGGGAAGCAGAGGCATCAAATCAAAGAATCTTAGAGACCATGTACTCCACGGCCATCATAGATAAGGGTACAGATAGATAGATAAGGGTACAGGGTAGTTGAGAATTTACCCAGGATCACGCGGAGGAAGAGTGGCATTGATAAATGTGTGTGGGCTGAGGACAAATTTGTAGGCAGCAGAGGGTTTCAATGAGTCAAACCATTTTTTGAGACAAATTTTGTTTCTCTATTTTTTCTTTAAAAATTTTCACATCTCTCTATCATCTATATGTCCTATATAGATGATATAGTATATAATATGATATAGATGATATAGATATAACATATACATGATTGTATACAAATCCATAAATTCAGTCATACCATAAATGCTAAGCTTCTGTTTTTTTGCTTGCTGTCTCCTCTCATTCCTCCATTAACAACATTAAAAACCTTGAATGTATCTTTCTATATTTTTCTCCATATATATACATACATTAATTTCTTTAAAAGTAGGACTATGTGATACCTACTTTTCTGTATTTTGTTTTTCTCACTCAGCAAGGCCTCATGGAACTCTGTCCAAGTCAGTGAACAGCAGTAATTCATTTATTAGTGTCTCTATAATAGTCCATGGGTCACATCCCATATTACTCAACCATTCTCTTTATCAATCACCTTAACTTTGTTGTCAGCTTTACCACTCTAATCTGTGATGAAATAAATATCTTTGTGCATATATCCTCATGTTCTTATTTCTATGAGACATTGTTTAGGAAGTGGAATTGCTAGGTTTAACAGTAAATGTGGTTTTAATTTAGTCGATGTTGCCAGATTAATTTTCAGATGAAGGGTAAAATTTCACATCTCTGCAGTGTCGGAGAGTGCTCTTGTCCTGTATCTCTATCACCAAGAGACCTTTTGTTCTTTTCATGCGTTGACAAGCTGATAGGGGAGAGTGCATCTCTTTGTTACTGAGTGCCCTTTCCCTGACTTCCAGTGAGTCTGAACATCTCTGCTATTTATTGGCCCTTGGGATTTACTTTTATGTGAATTGTCCCCCATCTCTTTGTCTCTTTTCATGTACATCCATTCATTCATTCTTTTGTTCTCTCCCTCCTTTTTTTGATTATTTTTTTTTGTAAGAGCTCTGTGAAAACTTAGATGTCAACTCTTTTCTATTTCTCCACTTAAAAACATTTTTCTCAAAATCATTGGTTGTTATTATTAACTTATCATATTGGCATTAACCATTAATTATGATGCATTTTGCCATGCAAGGATGTCTCATTTTTGTATAGTCAAATACATCCATCTTTTCTTTTATGGCTTTTGGATTTCCTGTCTTTGTTAAGATTTCCCCTTGCCCCCAGGTTACATATGTAATTTCCTTGATTTTTCTTGAAGCTTTTATGTTGTTTTATTTTTAGCATTTCAGTCTGCACTCTGTCTGAAAGTTATGTGTATATATGGATGTCAGTGGTCTAAAATTTTCCCTTTAAATGGATAACCAGTTGTGTGAGCACCGTTTATTAAATCTGACTTTGCCCACTGAATTAAGGTACTATCCTTGCCATATAAAATGTATACATATCTTGAGATTATCTAGGTATTCTCTTTTCTGTTTACCTACTTATTCCCACATTAATGCAATCTTGATTCTATTATAGTAGATTTTTGTTATATGTTCTTATATCTGATAAAAGACGTTTCTACTTACAATTCATTCATTTTATACTTTTCTTGACCACTTTTAGGCACATATTCGTATTTGTGTTCACATTCATTGTAGCTAATTATCCTCTAATGCCTGTTGGGATTCTAACTGCAATCACATAGATTTATAAATTACTTCACAAAGTATTATTAACCTATTGCCTGTCTATTCAATGGAGGATTTTTAAAAATTCATTTTAAAGACCAGATTCACACTGTTGGGGATAGACTAAATGTTGTAATGTGTGCTTTTCCTGTCAGTATCAAGCTCAAGGGTGCAGTTAGGACACGGAGTGAAGGAGAAGAGGAAAGTCACTAGCAACCATAGAGAACCCACATGGTGCCAGGCTCTGTCCTCAGTCCTTTGCTCATAGAACCTCACATAATACAGCAGCATCTTGGTCACCGTTAGAAAGTCCCGAGGCCTCGTGGACTCCAGAGCCCACCACCTTGCACTCTGTCTTTGGGAAGCCTTTGTAACCACATAATGTTACATCTGCAGCAAATATAAATTAAAAACTCTTTCTGCAGGTTGGCTTGAAGATTTCATAGTTTGGGTGTTTAAAAACAGGCAATGCTCTTCAATGAGGACAGGTCATATGTGCTCTGTATGGTTTGCCTCTGTGCTATGGCTCATGTTCCTCCCTTTGCCTTGAACAACTACCACTTCCCACAATTCAACCTATCCTGTCTACTTAGCTCCCTGCTCCAAGGAAACCTTGCTATCCCAAACCAGAGAGACTCCTTCCTTTTCTGAATTCCCATGATCCTTGCTTTTTCTGATAGCATTTGTTACACTCTTTATTGTATTGTGGATAATTTTGCATTCTTGTTACCAATATTTACCAAATTGAGCATCTGCCATGTGGTTGTTTGGGGGTGCTGGTATATAGTGGTGAGTAGTTGGTGTATTTATCATTATTTCCCACACAAAACTTGATGTCCATAAACCAAATCTTATTCCCTGGTATTCAGAGAATTCCTCACAGTGACTCACACACAGAATATGTTCAGCCAATGTTTGGTGAGTGAATGAATATATGATAGGGAATAGATCATGGGAGCAGTAATCCTGGTTAAAATATAATTTTATCAATTTTACATCAATCATCACTTTTTTCCTAGCTTTAAATTTTTAAAAATATGCTGTATTTGTTGCTTTTTCAAAACCAAATGTGCTTGGTCAAATTTTTCTAAGTTTGCCAGAATTGGTTTTCAATCAATCACTCAATAAGCAAACAAACAAACAAACAAATCTCTTTAAAGCCCCTGCTATAGTTTCGGTCCCATAATAAGCATTGGAGATAAAATGGGGATCAAAAATAAGCCCACATCAATAGAATTGCCATTTGAAAAAATGAAAGTTGAGTTAGTTTTCTCCAGATAGCAGGTAGGTACATTTTTTTATCTAAAATTTTGAGATCTAACTTATAAAACAGGTAAAGAAGTCAGTCAGGAGCCTAAAATATATTTAATATTTGATACCTATATATATATATATATATATATATACACACACACCTATATAAATGATACCTATATAAATATATATATATTTAAAGATTTTATTTATTTATTTGAGAGAGCGAGAGAGAGCACGAGTGGGGGGAGGTACAGAGGGAGAGGGAAAAGTAGACTCCTCACTGATCAAGGAGCCCAACATGAAGTGGGGGGGTGGGGCTCGATCCCAGGACCCAGGAATCATGACCTGAGCTGAAGGCAGATACCTAACTGACTGAGCCACCCAGGCACCCCGATACCTACATTTAAACTGAGAAGGGCGTGAGCATAACTTTGAATATTCTAGATTTGTAGAATCTATAATTAGAAAAATGTGGGAATAAATCAGAAATAATTAGTATTCCTTTTTTTGAGAGAGAGAGACTATGTGTGCATGCACATACAAGCAGAGGTGGGGGGAGGGGAGGCAGAGAGGGAAACTTAAGCAGGCTCCATGCCCAGCGTGGAGCCAGATGTGGGGCTCGATCTCACAAGCTGAGATCATGACCTGAGCCAAAATCAAGAGTCAGACTCTTAACTGACTGAGCCACCTAGGCACACCCAATAATTAGTATTCCTAATCCTTGATACTGAAGAATAACAAACTTTTTCAAGATTAAATATTGCCAGTATAACTCAGTTTTCTTCTATATTGTAATAAAATAAACATTTATTTTTTATATTATTTTATTTTTAAAGATTTTATTTATTTATTTGACAGATAGTGAGAGCAGGAACACAAGCAAGGGGAGTGGGAGAGGTAGAAGCAGGCTTCCCGCCGAGCAGGGAGCCCAATGTGGGGCTCGATCCCAGGACCCTGGGATCATAACCTGAGCCATAGGCACTCGCTTAATGACTGAGCCACCCAGGCATCCCAATAAACATTTATTTTAGACATTTGATTTTGTCTTGTCTGACATGCTTATCAATCAACTAGAAACATGGGTCTAAATGAATATTTATACATTAACTCAATTAGAAACCATGTGGATTTACACTGATCAGATCTATATTCATTTATTAAACAAATATTTATTGAGTGTATACTATGTGCCAAGCACGGTTTTAGGCACTTAGGTTACAGCAAAGAGCAAAACAAAGATCCCCGTTCCTGTGACACTTATATTCTAGTTAAGGACCAATGGTGGAGACAGAAAATAAATCATAATAAATAAGCAAATTATATAATATGTTAAAAGGAAATAAGTACTACGGAAAAATAGTGGAGTAGGTTGAGGAGCTCAAGTGTGCTAGAGGTGGAGGGGTGAGGGCAGCCTGTGGTATAAAATAAGGTCATATTAAATATGCTGAGAATTAAGGAGAGAGAACTATGCCCAGCCCAAAACTTAAGAAATGTTGAGTTGTAGAATACTATGAGAGGAGATCCAAAATTGTAAGTATGGGGTTGAAAAATGAAAACTGTAAGGAATGTTAGAGACACTTGTATGACTCAGCCTGAAAGGAAAGGTCTGGGAAGACATAATAATGACTTTCAAATGGTATTTCTAACTCTACTGAAGATGCTCCTTGCAGAAATATACTCTACTGTAACATGAGAAATGTAGGTTACCCATGAGGGAGAACTGCCTGATAATGAGAACTCACGTGTTCTAAAGTGTGATATACGGAAACATTGAGGGGGTATCTTTTGAATGATTTACACTGATTAATTTTTTTAAAAGACTTATTTATTTATTTTAGAGGGGACAGAGGGAGAGGGAGAGAGAATCCTTTTTTTTCTCTCTCTTTTTTTTAAGATTTTATTTATTTATTCATGACAGACAGAGAGAGAGAGAGAGAAGCAGAGGGAGAAGCAGGCTCCCAAGGAGCAGGGAGCCCGATGTGGGACTCCATCCCAGGACCCTGGGATCATGACCTGAGCCGAAGGCAGATGCTTAACCATCTGAGCCCCCAGGCGCCTGAGGGAGAGAGAATCCTAAGCAGACCCCACGCTAAGCACATTGCCTGAGGGGGGCTCAATCTCAGGACCATGAGATGGAGACCTAAGCTGAAACCAAGAGTCACATGCTTAACCAACTGCACCATCCAGGCGCCCCAGATTAATTTTAATTTGTAAACCCAAGTGGAATGCAGTACTTAATAAATATTAGCTTTTACTGTTATTAATGGTCATAGATCTGGAATAACTTATATGCTCTTTCAGTTATTTAATAAATAAATGCTGTCCTATTAGTAGAGAAATGAATTAGACATTAAAAGCTCGTTCTAGTTTTATGATTCCATTATGTCTTTTTTAATCATAAAAATACCAATAAGAACTGTGAACACTTAAGAGGCATTTACTTATAAATAACACATCATCATAGGAGATGGACACACACAGTCCCTGTCCCTCTCTCTCCCTCTCTCTCCCTGTCTCCTCCTCTCTCTCATATATTTAGAAACTTTGACATTTCCAATCCAGGAATTGAAGTTTTGTTTTTATTTTCTCTTTCTCTGTTTTCCCATGAGGAAATTAGATCATTTCTTCCACTTCTTCCAAATAGTTTCATGGAATGAGTTAATTACATCATGTAATTCAAGTCTATAGCAACTACTGAGACTGACTACAGTAGGAACAGGACACCTAAAACCATCAAGCATGTAAGCTGTTCTTTCTTTTTGGCGAAGGGTGAACAATTTGTTGCTATAAATACAGCAGATGGTTGTAAGGCTGTATCCTGTTTGGAAATGATCTCATCTAACATGTCTGTTGGTGGTTAGCAGTTGTCCACCACACAGAACAGGACTATTAAGACATGGCATTGTTCTTAGAGAACCCTCAAAGTTAAAGCCACAAGGATTCTTCAGGGCCCAGAAGGCAGGGTTTATGAATGAGATATAATTGTCAAGCATCTTAAATTCTAACCTTAATCTATATAGGGACTTGGTATAAGTCATCTTATTTCTGTGCATTACTCTAGTCCTGGAATTGTTTTATTAGATGACCTATGCTATGTGTGCGATGATGAATTAGAGATAGAGTCGGGGTTTTTTCTTTTTTATTGATTTAGAATGGGAATAGATCTGAATTAGATCACTTTGTAATAATGTTGCTTCAATAAGGCTGAGGTGTGCAGTGGCATGCTGTCTTTTATTACCTCCTCCCTCTTCCTCACTCAGATAAACAAGATAACTCTGAAACCATGTGCATATTGTAGAGCTGTGCAGGCTTATACGGTGGTCACCAGCCAAATCTGGCTCCTGAGCACCTGAAATGCGGCTAGTCTGAAATGAAATGTGTTGTTGAGTGTGAAATACACACAGCATTTCAAAAAATTAGTACAAAAAGTGTAAGATATCTCATTAATAATTTTTATATTGCTTACATATTTTGGATATATTGGTTGACATAAAGTATATTACTAAAATTAATCTTACCATTTGACTTTTATGATGTGGCTACTATAAAATTTACAATTGCCTATAGGTTTTCATTGTATTTCTACTGGATAGCACAGGTCTAGAGTCTCTTTGCCCTCCCACTTCCCCTTCCTTTCCTCTGGAGGAGCCTTTAAAGCAGTATTGATTACTATCTGCAGCCTAAGGACAGATTTGTTTGTGTGTGTGTGTGTGTGTGTGTGTGTGTGTGCGCGCACACACACACACACATACATAAATTTGTGCATATGAGTGGTGAGTGCGTTCAGGCCAGAGAATGTTCAATGGGAAGGATAAGAACAAAGGACAGGAAGAGAAGTGAGCAGTTTTGTTGGTCTGAGATGCCATCTACTCTCACTTAGAGTAAGGAAGGAGGACAGGCTGATCGCAAGTTAGCTCCCCACAAGGCAACTTTGCTCTTTTTTTTTTTTTTAAGATTGTATTTATTTGACAGAGAGAGAGACAGCGAGAGAGGGAACACAAGCAGGGGGAGTGGGAGAGGGAGAAGCAGGCTTCCCACTGAGCAGGGAGCCCGATGTGGGGCTTGATCCCAGGACCCTGGGATTATGACCTGAGCCAAGGGCAGATGCTTAACAACTGAGCCACCCAGGTGCCCCTCTTTTTTTAAAAACTAGAGTGAATCACTGCAACATCAGACTTCTCTGAATTCGAATGTAAATACACAAAAAGCTTCCATAACATCTGTACAGAAGCAAACATGAAGTTTTAAGAATTAGCATTGCCATTGCTTTCCTTAGTTAACAAAGATAATCAAGAACTGACCTATATTCCAATTGATAGTTCTTATTTGGGCAAAGGACATAATGTGTTTTGTTCTTCAGCATTTCATAAAAAGAGAAGTTTCTGGTTGAGATAGAATCTTTTAATGACCTTATAGTTCAGACTCAAATACCCAAACTACTATGGTGGTTTTTCTGGAGAACTGGAAGATTGTGTAAATCACAGTGCTTTTGTTAGATTTTAAATTAAGAGCTATCAGGCAGATTGCACTTTTTCAAGAAAAAAAAATGGGGGGAGGGGATATATTACAGACCATGCTCATATGACCGTCAAATTTAATGATTCAGTGTTTTATATAAGACAAATGCGTTTTGCTGTAGACTTGCAATAGACAAAAAATGGCAAATTAAAATAATTTTGCTATTTATTGGGGCACCTGGGTGGCTCAGTCATTAAGCGTCTGCCTTCGGCTCAGGTCATGATCCCATGGTCCTGGGATTGAGACCCGCATCAGGCTTCCTGCTCTGGGGGATGCCTGCTTCTCCCTCTGCCACTCCCCCTGCTTGTGTTCCCTCTCTCGCTGTGTCTTTCTCTGTCAAATAAATAAAATCTTTAAAAAAAATTTACTATTTATTTACCTTAATTAAATAGCCCAATGTGGTAAGCCCATTGGAAATAACCATGAACTGAACTGCGTTATTCAGGTTAATGGAAGGGGAAGAGGAGAGGGCAAAGAGACTCAGATCAGCGCTGTCCACTAGAAATATAATGAAAAGCACATATGTAATTTTTATTTTTATCAAAGTAGGGTTGATACACAGTGTTGCATTAGTTTCAGGTGTATGCCATAGTGATTGAACAAACCTATACATTTTGCTCCACTCCCCACAAATGTTGTTACCATCTGTCACGATGCAACACCATTACAACATCATTGACTGTACTCCATATGTACCATTCTTCCTTGTGATGTATTCACTCTATAACTGGAAGCCTGTATCTCCCCCTCTCCTTCACCCATTTTGCCTCTCCCCCCATTCTGTCCCCTCAGGCAACCATCAGTTTGTTCTCTATGGATCTGTTTCTGCATTTTGTTTGTGTGCTTATTCACTTGTTTTGCTTTTTAGGTCCCACATATGAATGAAATCACGTGGTATTTGTCTTTCTCTCTCTGACTTATTTCACTTAGCAAAATCCCCTCTAGGTCCATCCATGTGTAGCAAATGACAAGATCTCATCCTTTTTATGGCTGAATAATATTCCATTATATATACACCACATCTTCTTTATCCATTCATCTATCAGTGGACACTTATGTTGCTTTCATATCTTGGCTGTTGTAAATAATGCCTCAATAAACATAGCGGTATGGGGCGCTTGGATGGCATAGGCTTAAGTGTCCAACTCTTGGTTCGGCTCAGGTTGTGAGATCAGGCCCCGAGTCGTGCTCCGTGTTTGGCATGGAGTCGCTTGAGATTCTCTCTCCCTCTGCCCTTCCACCCCAAAAATAAATAAAAAAGTCTTCAAAAAAAAAAAGTCGGGATGCATATATCTTTTTGCATTAGTGTTTGTTTCCTTTAGTAAACACCTCATACACCACATATGTAATTTAATACATCTAGTAGTCATGTTGATTTTTTCCTGCAGCCCAGAGAAAGCTGCATATTTGAGAGAGAGAGAGAGGTTTAGCGGGAAGCAAAGGATAAGGTGGTCCTGCAGCTGGACCTTTCTGTCCCCAGGTTAGAACTCTGTCATGGAGAGCACTACTCAAATGTTGGTAGACTAACTGTATTTGCAGTTTATCGCAAAATCACACTATTTCACAGCTGAAAAAGGAGAACTGACAGCCTCTTATTTCAAATGTGATGAAGTAGGCCCAGAGAAGCAAAGGAACTCACCTCAAGTCCCAGAGTCAAAGTGACACCCAGTTTTGAGTCCCACCAGATTGTTGTCTCTACTCTTCCATGTTGCCTCTGTATCATTGAGCCATTTATTTCTTTGTTCATTGGTCTGTTCAAAAGAAATTTGGTGGCAGGCACTGAGGTATGGCCTTGCGATACAGTGATGAATATGACAGTCCTTATCCTCGAAGACATTGTATGTAAGGGGACACAAGTTCATTCAGTTGTGTCACAGATGAACCTCCAGCTTCTAATGCATGTCACACTGTGTCATCCTAAGATCTTACTCCATTTTCATGGCAAGCAGGGGCTAGTAATAATATTTTATTTTTTAAAAGATTTTATTTATTTATTTGACAGAGAGAGAGACACAGCGAGAGAGGGAACACAAGCAGGGGGAGAGGGAGAGGGAGAAGCAGGCTTCCTGCTGAGCAGGGAGCCCAACACACGGGGCTCAATCCTAGGACCCCGGGATCACAACCCAAGCCAAAGGCAGATGCTTAACGACTGAGCCACCCAGGTGCCGCAGGGATAGTAATAATATTTTAAAGGACATTTGTGACAAGCCTGGAAGGGCTCCAAGGTGTAAGGGTTTTCCCTCCATTCATGAAGGAGGCACTGGAGACCTATTCTGAGTAAACCACACTAAGCAAAACCTTTAAGGAGAGGAAAAGAAGAATGAACTAATTCTTCAGTTAATTTACTTTACAAACCTGTCAGTATGGACCCTGTATGTCTGGACCATAGCATGTGCCATGATTCGGCAGTTGCCCGGGCTTCTCTGAGGTTCTAAGAGGCGTACTGCCACAGAACCATTTGGACTCTGGAAAGACAAATATTGCTCATGGTCATGAGAGGACTGGTATTAAAAAAATAAAAAGTCATTAGATCAGCACAGATCTTCCTAAGGTTAAGTATAACACTTCATAAAGTTTGAGCCACAAATACAAAAATCGCCCATAGCTCACTTTTTATTTCTTATGCATTCCCTTTCAGTCATATGGGTGAATATTCACATTGCTTAATCAGGATATATGTGCAATTTTATAATTTTGTTTTTGCAATTAAAATGATCTTTAAATTACTTTTCTATGATGCATATGAGTCATCATAATTGTTATTTTAGTGACTGCATAATATTCCATTCAGTAATCCTACCATGTTTTGCTTAAATTTGTCATTAGTCAAGTTATTAAACAAGATGCTCCTTGGACTTTACTGAAAATAATTGTGAACGCTTAGAGTTTTCACAATAAAATCTCCTGTTTACCTATAAAGCCACTTTCAAAGGATCCCTTAGTGAGACAATGTATGCTAATGCAGTTATAGGCTTTCAATCACCAAAGATGCTTTCCAAGTATCTTTGGTTTAAAGGAATTATGCAAAACTGGTACATACTGTGGGCTCTGTTAACCCAGAAATTAAAAAGAACTCTGTTGGCAGCACTGCCCCTTCTTGTAATAGGTCAGGAGTGTAGACACTATTTCTATTGGTACCTGGCTGCTAAAGTTCTCAGTTTTAAAAAAACGATCTTGTCCCTAAGAACCTGAGGACTAAGTTGTATACTGCCCCTCCAAACTATGGCTGCCATCCCTACTTCTTAGGGAGGTAATGGAGCATGGGTCAATTTAATTTTTTAGGTCTTTGGGGAAAGGTTACGAATAAGGAAACAGACATTTTATCCTAGACAAAAGTAGCTACCACTTCTGCTGTTGGTAGCTGTTTTAAATAACGTTAGGTCCTTTTTGAAGTTTGAGTCTGTATGAAATTTATTTCCTGCTTGTTATTTTTGCTCTCCTTTGATGACCCAATAAAATGAGTTGTGTATTTATATGACCTTGGGTAATGACTTCAACTTCTTCGATTTGTAGTTTTTCCATTTTCTACCTAGGAATGATTACATCTGGCTTACCTGTCTCATGAGGTTGCTATGAGACCCAAATGACGTGTAAACTGTAAAAACTTCTGACAAGTGCAAGGTGGATGCTATTATTAATCATCGGTAATGGTGATGAGTGGAAAATCCCCGGATAGCATCAGCAGACGGTGCTACACTCTGTGGGTGTGTCAGAGGAGGATATGATAAAGTGCAGCCAGTTAAACCCAGTGATTTGTTCTCGAATGTGGACCTGACCAAGTCCTTCCACTGTGTGCCTTACTTCTAGAAAGTGTGCTCCCATGCAAGTGGGTAAGACTAGGCAAGGTGTTTTGAGCTCACAAGACAAAGGTCATCCATAGACTCAGTCAGGAAGAATCTCCTTGATGTTTTTGTGTGCGGCAGTGACGAATTATAACAAGACCCCTGCGTAAACAGTCACTTCTGGGGGTAAGAGAAAGTGTCATCAAAAATGAAGGACAAGTCTGTGGCGAGAGGAGCATCTTCCCTATTTATTTGAAAACTCAAGCTTGCTTTAAATTTAGTGCCCAGCTTGTGTGGTCAAGTTTTGCCTGCAGGGAGTAAGCCCCACGACTGCCCACAATGACAGTGGGAGGCATGAGACCCAGTTTCTGTGGTCTGAGCTGGAAGACAATCCGAGTGTGCACACTACCGCGTCTGCCTGCAAACACTACAGAGTGAACTCCTAAAATTCACATTTTCAAGAGGAAATTAGATTGTTTTCATTTGTTTTGCTTCGGTTTTGAGGTGTGATTATTTTTTTTTCCTGCTGAGGTCATTTCAGTGCTATCTCCACAAATGGTCGGTCTTAGAATATGAATCTCCCAGGACGCCTAGGTGGCTCAGTAGGTTAAGCGTCTGCCTTCGGCTCAGATCATGATCTCAGGGTCCTGGGATCGAGTCCCGCATGGGGCTCCCTGTTCAGCGGGGAGCCTGCTTCTCCCTCTGCCTGCCGCTCCCCCTGCTTGTGCTCTCTCTCTCTCTCTGACAAATAAATCTAAAAAAAAAAAATGAATATGAATCTCCCCCATATAAAGACAGAGAGAGTTGTCCTGGGCAGAGAGGAAATAATTGATTGCCTTGTTGTTCTCCTGGCCTCACTCTGCCCAGGTATCTAAGGCACAGAGAGTGACTGATGAACTCTTTCGGCCCATGGAAAGCATGTTCAATGAACACAGCTTCGGGTCAACAGAGTATCTTCATGGTATTCAGAAAGAAGCAAATATTCTCCCCTCCCTTATCAGGATTTTGATGACACCATCCTTACTTTTTGGAAGAGATAGGAGTGGGGGTCATCTTTATTTTTTTGAAAAGCTTTGAATATTTTTTAAGGCTTTGAATATTTTTTAAGGCTTTGAAAAAAACTTAAAGGAAATAGGATCATTTATGCTAAAGAAAAGAAGACTGCCACACAGAAGATATAGTCCATATATCCACTGAGTACCAAAAAAGAGAAAATGAGATTCAACCGGGGTCGCAACTGAAGATTTATGTCCAGACAATGATGATTGTTTCTGAAGCAAGTGGGGGTTGCCCTCAGTGGATAGAGTTCTAATTGTTTGAAATGATGTCCATATGAACCTGCCTAAAGCATTTCCTTATCCACATACCCTTTGGTAGAGCTTCATCATAGTACTATTTTTATGCATCACTTTAAGTACAAGGGCTCATTTGTGTTAAGTGGGTGAGGAGTTGGCAGAGAGGACTTTTCCTGACCTGATAAGGAGAGAAGTTCATCGAGACCCTAGGCATTCAAGAGTTATGGTCTTCTACTGTATCTCTTTCTTCTATGCAATTTGTTTCTTTCTCAAAATCTAGCCTGTAAACTCCTTGCAACAGAATTATCTGAACAGCTTTTTAAATGCAGATTCCTGGGCCCAGCCCCAGACCTGCTGAATTGGAATCTCTGGGGCAAGATCAAGAATTGCATTTTTAACAAACACATAGGTGATTCTGATGTTTGAGAATCACTTCCCTTATGTTGGGTAGAGGAATGGTTCTCAAGGTGTGCCCCTGGACCTAGAGCATCAGCATCGCCTGGGAGCTTATTAGAAATGCAAATTCTTAGACCTCACCCTGTACCTTACTGAATCTGAAAATTCTGGGGGCTGAAGCTCAGCAATCTGTTTTAGCAAACCCTCCAGGTGATTCTGATTTTCACCAAAGTCTGAGAAGCATTGGAGTAAGTAGGTCAATTTCCTTCAGTACCTCTTTACAAGAGTAAGAAAGAGACTCATTAAGAGAGAATCTGATTCATTTGCAACACTTGGGTTTTATCTGCAACCAAGAAATCTTGGTTGAGATAGAACCTTAAAAGGAGATTTAATCTAGGGGCACCTGGGTTGGTGCAGTTGGTTAAGTGTCTGGTTCTTGGTTTTGGCTCATGTCGTGATCTCAGGGTCTTAAAAACAAGACCCACCTCAGGCTCCACCTGAGTGCTTGGCATGGAGTCTGCTTAAGACTGTCTCTCCCTCTCTCACTGCCCCTACTACCCCCCCCCCCCCGCCCGCCAAGCATGGGTTTGGGCACACTCTCTCTCTCTGAAATAAATAAATCTTTATTTTAAAGGAAATTTAATCTAGTGCCCCACCCCCGTAGTGTTTAAATCCCTTCCCTCCCTCAATCCCTCTTTAAAAAAAAAAAAAAGATTTTATTTATTTATTTGACAGAAAGAGAGACAGCGGGAGAGGGGACACAAGCAGGGTGAGTGGGAGAGGGAGAAGCAGGCTTCCCGCTGAGCAGGGAGCCCGATGCGGGGCCCGATCCCAGGACCCTGGGATCATGACCTGAGCCAAAGGCAAATGCTTAACGACTGAGCCACCCAGGCACCCCTCCCTCGATCCCTCTGTCTCCCTCACTCTCTCCTTCTCCTCCTTCCCCCACCCACCTCTCTCTCTCTCTCTCTCTCTCTCTCTCTCTCTCTTTCTTATGTGCCAGGCACTCAGGTAGGGATTGAGGATACGGTAGTGAACACAAACTATAGTTCCCTGTCCTCTTGGAACTTACACTCTTGGGGAAAGGCATATTTCAAATGATTACACTAATAACTCTGAAATTATAATTCTTATAAGTGCTATGGTGAGGAGGCACATGATGTCATGAGAGCGCATAATAGAGGCATTGGAGCAAATCTGTACACCCCCTATAAGGCAACTCAGCCCAGACAGAGCACTTCCTCTTGAGGAACTAGAAGTGTGTGATGGTAATTTCCTAGGAGCGGATCTCGGAGTCCATCTGTGACTGTCCTTGTCCTGTCCCACATTCCCATGGCCCCCCCTCAGTGGCTTCGTGCACAACTGTATCGCGTCACTGACGTTCACTGGGCTCACCGTTAAGTGAAACCCTGGGGTTATCCATCTTACCTTTTTTAAATAATTGAAAATGTGTTAAGGGCAGGACCTTAGAGATTTTCCTCTGGATGTCAGCCTTTTAGCCAGCATCCATCACTGAGGTTGTTTATTCAGTTATGTTTATTTGCATTATCAACCAATCTAAATTTCTTCCGTGTGTCAGTCAAAAGCATGTAAAACTTTAATAATTGCCTTGCTAAAATCTAGATACAGGATGTCTCCCACAGCCTTCTAATCTGCCAATCTAGTATGTCTGCGTGAAGGAAATGGGTTAGTCTGTCTTCACTTGTTCTAGTAATCACCACTTCCTTTTGTCTGTTGACAAACAGTCTTTTAATATTTATTGACAAGTCAAGAATTCATGAGATGCACTAGTTTTAGTCAAATGAGGCATGCAGCCCTTTTCTACGTGGTTAAAAATTTCTATCAAAACAGTATCTTCACTAGAACACCTTTCTTTCATCCATTTGAGAAGTCCTTCATATCCTCTGAGTGAGTCTCACATCTTCATATTTTCACCTAGAGCAACACCAACATTGTAACTCATCCTCAGGTCTCTGGATCTCCATGGACTGCACTTTTTTTCTTGGCTTATTCTTCTTCTCTTCTTGGTAGGTCTGTATCCACTAACACAAATAAGATTTAGTCAGTAGATGAATATTTTAGTCTAGAAGTTTACAAAATACAATTCAGGGACTTCTAAGTAATCCTGGGGCTAGTGCTCATAAGAGTTATCATTTATAATATGGCAATAAATATTTGCTTAAGTTGGTTATGAATAACTTTTTTTCAAAGATTTTATCTACTTATTTGACAGAGAGGGAGAGAGATCACAAGCAGGCAGAGCAGCAGGCAGAGGGAGAGAGAGAAGCAGGCTCCCTGCTGAGCAGAGAGCCCAATGCAGGAATTGATCCCAGGACCCTAGGATCATGATCTGAGTCGAAGGCGGACGCCTACCTGACTGAGCCACCCAGGCGCCCTAAATAAATTTTTTAAACAAAATCAAAACTTTTATTACCATTTCATGAAAATGGACTCCATTCATTTTTAATTCCAGTGAGGAGTTTTCTTTTGTTTTTAATGATGTCACATTCTGTCTGGCCCTGAGTCTGCTCACTTGTTAAATGAGTGGTTTGGACTAGATGATTCTTTTTTTTTTTAATTTTATTTATTTGAGAGAGAGAGAGCGAGCATGCATGGGGGGAAAGACAGAGAGAGGGAGAAGCAGACTCCCCGCTGAGCAGGCAGCCTTACACAGGGTTCTATCCCAGAACCCTGAGATCATGACCTGAGCCAAACCAACTGAGCCACCCGATCCCAGGGTCCTGGGATCGAGTCCCATATCGGGCTCCCTGCTTGGTGGGGAGCCTGCTTCTCCCTCTCCCGCTGCCCCTGCTTGTGTTCTCTCTCTTGCTGTCTCTCTCTCTTGCTGTCTCTCTCTCTGTCAAATAAGTTAATAAAATCTTTTTAAAAAATTAAAAAAAAATAAACCACGACACATACACACACACACACACACACACACGTGCAAACATACACACATGAACATGTGCATACATGTCAGACTGGTCAGATGATTAACCGACTGCACCACCCAGGCGCCCCATCTCTCTATTATTTCTTTTTTTTTTATTTTTTTATTAACATGTACTATATTATTTGTTTCAGGGCTACAGGTCTGTGATTCATCAGTCTTTTTTTTTTTTAAGATTTTTTTTTATTTATTTATTTGAGAGAGAGAGAATGAAAGACAGAGAGCATGAGAAGGAAGAGGGTCAGAGGGAGAAACAGACCCCCCGCTGAGCAGGGAGCCTGATGTGGGACTCGATCCTGGGACTCCAGGATCATGACCTGAGCCGAAGGCAGTCGCTTAACCAACTGAGCCACCCAGGCGCCCTGTGATTCATCAGTCTTACACAATTCACAGCACTCACCATAGCACATACCCTCCCCAGCGTCCATCACCCAGCCACCCCATCCCTCCTCCATTATTTCTTATAAGAACATGTGACCCTACAATTACCTCAAAATAAAAAGTTTTTAAAATATTAAACCATGGAGTGTTATAACAGGACTTTGGAAGTAAGTAGGCTGACTTGACCACCTATTAGCTTAAACAAATTGTTTAGCCTTTCTGAAGTCAGTTTCTTTGTCAGCCTTAAAGTGGGAATACTAATTCCTACCTAATGGGATTACTGGAAGGATTATGTGAGATAGTGTGTGTAAACATCTTACGTGGTTCATGCTTACACTGACGTATTCAACAAACGTTGGTTACTTTCATGCTGCTTCTCCTTTGCTGTAGAGAAGAAACTAGGGCAGACAGCCTTGTTGCAGCTCTCCCAGGAAAATTGACCTATGACCTGAAGCCGAAGACAATTTAGAAGTATACATTAGTGAGATGAGCCCCATAGCAGTGTAGTGAGTAATGCTGTTACATAACTTTTGCAAATCACCAGGCGGATCAGCTAACATGGCTTGGCGCAGTGAACCAATAAAATAACAACACAGCTTCCAAACCCAGCCTGAGTCAGGGGGTCCCAACACAGCAGCCAGAGTGAAAATCCAGAATGACTGCATAGGCCTCGGAGCTTTGGCGTTTCAGTTGACTCAGACATGCTGTAAATCTGTGCAAGTAGAAAAAAACAAAAGCTGGCCCCCTGGCTAACTGTTCCCCCAAGGGGCCCAGAGAAACTTTCTTTTCCTTGCAAAATCCTTAATCATGTCTCCCAACTATGAGTTTTCCATGCAACTGCACAGATGAGAAATAGGGAGAGACTAAGGTCCTGAGAATGTGATTGTCGAATGAATGGCCAAGATGTGTCTCCCATGTCTTCTAAAATGTTTAGAATTTCCCAGGAATCTGTCCTTGCCCCCAATCTGATGAATGTTTCAATCGGTGAGTTGGATAGAAACAACAGGAAGGAAAGCCCACCAAATTTTTTAATGATACAGAGGTGAAAGGGAGTTCGGAAACAGAATTATAATTTTAAAATGATTTTGGCCGGCTCTGGGGCACTGAGTTGATCACAGTAACTTGTAATTTATTAGGGGTAGCGTTAAAACCTGTACTTCAAAATCAAAAGCGTAAGTACAGGTTAGGAAAGGATTAAATTGACAAGGGTTTTATATGAAAAGTTGGAGGGATTTTATTTGCTTATAAGAAAAGTATGAGTCAATGGTGTAATGTGTTTGTGTTAAAAAAAAAAAGAAAAAGAAGTTAGGGACCAGAAAAAGGAAAGTAATCTTTTTACTTTACATAATTTGTGCAAGTATAAAATACTCAGTGGGTTGGATTCAGTGTAGGGGCCAAATTTAAGAAAGATATTGATTAAATGGAGTTGGTTACTAAGGGAAGGAATGAAAAAAGAGGGCTAAATTTAAAAGATCCCCAAAACTATATTGTTTAAAGAATTGTTGAAGGAAAACAAGGATATTCAGCTATTTTTTTAGAGTTACCATATAGAAGTGGAGTAAACTTGTCTATTTTGCTCTGAAAAGCAGAAATGAGATTAATGAGAATTCATGGAAACAGATTTTTGGCTCAATAAAAGGAAAAGTTTTCAAATAATTAGAGCAGTTCCGTGACTACTTCATAAATTGTGAGCTTTCTGTCACTGGAAATAATCAAGCTAAGGCCAGATGAGCGTCTGGGATTCTGAAGGCTTCCAGCATGGAGTGAGAGCTCAGGGTAGGTGACCTTTAAGACCACTTTCAGCTCCCATAGTCTATGATTTAAGTAAGCAAGAATGCCAAGGCCACTCCTGACATGCCAGAGCTACTTTTTCAGCTCTTGGCTCTGATTCTGACCAGCTGTGTGACCTTCGGCCAAGAAATTAACCATTTTTTTCTTTCCGTTTCTTATCCACCAAATGAGGGATCTGTATTTAATGAAAGTTCTCTCCAGCACATCTGTCTCCTTGAGCATCCTCATAATGATAACATGTTGGGAAAGTACAGTTGGAGCTGAGAACCTGCCATTTTTCTAAGTCGACCTACAAGGAGAAGGCTTAACAACCAAAAGCCTTTGTTGATTCTGGGGACTACTGGACTAAACTCTCAGCTGCTTGTTGGCAGGAGAGCGAGTGATTGTGATCCTGGAATTTGTTCTCATGAGATCTATGGCAGGAAGTTGATCAAATAACTGATAATCCGGTTTTTCTCAAACACCTGTACATTCTGGCTGAGTTCAACAAAGCCTCTACAAACAACTTAGAAGAAATGAAGGTCATATTACCATTGCAATACAGTTCTATTTTTTACAAAGCAAACCTTTGTTCTTTATTTCCGTAACGATTTGGCAGATGCTGTTGAGCTTGGCTTACAATCATAAAAATTAATATCCATAAAGTGGATTTAATATGGCAGATACTGTTCTAAAAGGTTTATAGAAGTTAATTTATTTAACCAGTTTATAACCTGAAAAAAATCTAATGATGAATCAGTAAATTAGATCCTTTTTTCCCTGTGGAAAAGGAATAGTTAAAATCCAGTTTAAATCCATCTTAATGATAGGGAGTCAAGAATTCAGATCCCTGCCCTCATTCTTTTAGGCTTTCTTGCTGATGTTCAATTGCTATAATTTCCTGTGTGGTTCATCTGATTACTAACCCTTTTCTTTTCTGCCTAGATTAGGTGCCTCATCCACCACTACTACATTCCAGCTCTTCTTTCTCCTCTTGGACTTCTCTCTGACTCCCACATCATTGTCTCCAAATCCCATTTCTTCTGTTTTGTTTTGTTTTTTTTCAAAGATTTTTGGAAACACACATAGGGGGGCTGCCATAGTTTGCTTTGATATAATTATGGAAGGTATGAGTAGGATCTCAAATACCTCCTCCAGTTACTGAGGTTAGTGGGGGAAGAAATAAGTAAATTTATGCTTTTTGTAAGGACATGAAGAATTTAAAACCTTATTCCCAGGCTCGCGGGTCTGGCAGTTCTCACTCCATCCAAGTACCACATTTTCTTCCATCTCTTTGTTTCCTTAGGTTGGAAATGAAAACAGCTGTTAAAAATAAGAGCACATGAGTCAATTTTGAATCTCAATGTATAATTACAGTTTCCATCTTTGTTGGTAAAGTCCCTCCCAGTGTACTGAGCCCCGTATCACAGCTCCCTTGCTGTCAATTTTATACCAAGACTTTAATTTGTGTTTTCCAAACCTCTAAGATTAAACACTAAATCATTTGCCAAGCCAGAAAAAATAACAAGGAAGAAAATACTTCAATTTAAAAACTTGATTCTCAGACATGCTCTTTTTCTGATTTAGATCTTGAACAGATCTCTGTGTCAATATTAGAAATGTCAGTTACGGTTCCACATTTTTGAAGGTGGAGATTCAGGGCTTTGTGGTATCCTCACTGTGAAGAATGTTGCTTGAACTCTATAGAGGCTCTGCCTTGAAAGGTATTGTATTTTCTTTTCCAGGTTCCTGAGGCTTATGACCTCCTAAACCAATCTTAAAAGAGTCATCTAGAGCCTATTGATTGTCACCTTCTGGAGCAGATTGATCCTTTTTCAGTTCTGCCCAGTCCCCCTTATCAACCACTCATTCCTTGACGGAGTAATCCCATTGTCTAAAGCTCTGAAGGTCTCCAGTGAATCAGCGGCCTTCAACTGGCTAATCTAATTTGCCCTATAAATACAGATCATATGCTATTAGCAAGAGAACTTGTGTCCTATAGGGGGAGAAGCAGGAGACAAGAGACTTGGTGCTTTCAATCCCTTCATTTAGCCTTATTTCCCCTTTCTAAGATTTGATTTCTTTATTGTTAGATTAGATTATTTCTATGATTCATTTCCCTGAAAAGATTATTATAATTCTATAACCATTGTATCTTCCAAGAGCCAGCTTTGTGCATTGAAAATTGCCTTGGTCAGGGACGCCTGGGTGGCTCAGTCGGTTAAGCATCTGCCTTCAGCTCAGGTCATGATCCCAGGGTCCTGGGATCGAGTCCCACATCGGGCTCCCTGCTCAGCGGGAAACCTGCTTCTCCCTCTCCTACTCCCCCTGCTTGTGCTCGCTTGCTCTCTCTCTCTCTCACAAATAAATAAATAAAATCTAAAAAAAAAAAAAAATTGCCTTGGTCAGTTTAGGCTGCTGTAACAAAAATATCACAGTCTTGGAAGTTTAAGATCAAAGCACTGGCAGGTCCAGTGTCTGGTGAGAGAGATAGAAGTGGGGGGAAGAGCTCTCTTCTTATGAGGGCACTAATCCCATCATGATAAGGGCAGTAATCCTATAATACCTCCCTGACCTGATTACCTCCCAAAGGCTCTATCTCCAAATATTATCATACTGGGGATTAGTATGTATTATCATACATATGAATTCTGGGGGACACAAATAAAGTCAGTTCATAGCAGAAATGAAGACATTTGTATGCATGGTGTGATTTGTGGAATTCTGGGAAGGTTATTGAGCCCTTGCTCCCCCAACCACACTTAAAATCCTGCCATTAAATATTTCCTCTCAGACATAACACCTTTTAAAATCTATTATGTTTGGCTATGGAAAGAGCTCAGATGTCCTTCAACAGATGAATGGATAAAGATGTGGTATATATATATACAACGGAATATTACTGAGCCATCAAAAAAAAAGAAATCTTACCATTTGCAAAGATATGGCTTGAACTACAGGGTATTATGCTAAGCTAAATAAGTCAATCAGAGAAAGAATTATACGATTTCACTCATGTGGAAATTAAGAAACAAAACAGAGGATCATAAGGGAAGGAAGGGAAAAATAAAATAAGATTAAATCAGAGAGGGAGACACACTGAGAGACTATAGGAAACAATCTGAGGGTTGCTGGAGGGAAGGGGAGTGGGGGGATGGGGTCACTGGGTGATGGGCATTAAGGAGGGCACATGATGCGATGAGCCCTGAGTGTTATATAAGACTGATAAATCCCTGAACTCTGCCTCTGAAAGTAATAACACACTATATGTTAATTAATTACTTTAAATAAAATAAAATAAAAGAATAAAGTCTATTTTTTTGGAAGGGCAAACCCGGAAAACTAATATGTGAGGTAGTGTAGCGTGGTGCTGGTATAATGTAGTGTCGTCTGACTGGAATCAGGCTGCCTAAGTTCACACACTTACTAGCTGTATGGCCTTAGGCAATTAATTAATCTCTCTGGGCTTCTGGAGCATCTATATAATCAAGATGATAACACCTCAAAGGTTCTTGTGAGGTTTCAATGAAATATGTAACATGCTTAGAAGAACAGTATCTTGCTATATAGTTGTTAGCCATTGTCATCCTTTGTTTGCGTAAATCAGCATATTATATTGATGTCCTTTTGACAGAAAGTTGTTATCAAGCCACAAAGAAATCAGAGTTTTGTTCAGGGAACGGGGAGGGGATTCTGTGGCTACACAAAGCCCTGTGAAGAAATGGTCTGCCGTAGTGAGGTGCTACGGTTGGAGGCATAAAGCCACTAGGTGCCCCCATGCCCCAGGGAAGCATTTATAAGAAAGATAAAGGGGGGGTTCATCTGCTTCTCGTCCTAGCCAGTCTGCCTAGGAACGGATAGAATGAATCTGCTGCTATGGGGAGCAAGGAGTATAATTCACATCTGCACATGAACTTTGAATTTGGCACCTGCTTAATTTTTCTGTGTCTCATAATTCTCTCCCTTGTAACATTCAGATAATAGTAGGTCCCCTGAAGAGCCATGGTCAAATGTAGAAGTATTCTTCTCTGCTAAATGCCCTTGCCTCTTTCTCTTAGATTACATGAAGCAGACGACATTCGAAGCCCAAGCGTTTCTAGAAGCTGTACAGTTCTTCCGGCAGGAGAAGGGACACTATGGCTCATGGGAAATGATCACGGGGGATGAAGTCCAGGTAACACAGGCTCAGAATTCTGGACCCTCTTCTCTGTCTACATGCGGGGCGTCAGAGTCATAATTTTAAAAATTTTTTAAAAATCAAACAAAAAAGTTGCAAGAACGGAAGATGTAGTTCCAAAGGCTGTTTCTCTCATCGTCTAGAAGCATTAGGTCCACAAGCTATTAGGCACCCTCTCCAAAAACCTCCAGACTGGGCAGTAAACAGGGCAGCTTGAAACGCGTAAACGGCAATGGGGAGAGCTGCTTCTACTGCTTTCTACACAAAGCATGATTCTTTCAACTGGCCTCGTGCTTCCAGACTGTAAGCAAACATGTGTGGTGGGGGCTTAGGTCAGTGGACTTGGGCTAAATCTTGCCAAGTTATTGGACCTCTTTTCGTCTCAGGTTAGTCCTCTGAGAAAGAAAGTAATGATAATGTTTACCTTGCAGGGTTCTGAGCATTAAGTGAGATGTTGTCGGAAAACTATTCGACATGCGCTTGTCTTTATGTATTGAATGATCTGTAAACGAAGTCAAGGAAACACATTTTAAAAGCATTAGACAGTTTTCCGTGCATTTTATTTACCTCTTCTAGTTTTCTATCCCCCGTGGCCTGATATAATTTCCCATGACCTTGATTAAATGCTAGTCATGGGCTGAGTACCTCCATTGGCTTGGTACCAGGGACATTGTTACAAATCTCCAAGGAAACTGTGTCCATGAGAACACCAATCACATGGCTGATTCAGCCAGGAAGGTTGGGTATGGCATTATTTAATTAGAGGCACATAGGGTCCAACAATGCTGTTCTTTAATTTCCCCTCATCTCCCTGAGTGCCTCTTTTGGGGGCCAGTGGAATTTGTTATTAGGAGACAATATTTGGAAGAGACCAGACGGGGCCTTGCCTTCATATGGTCATGAAATATCTAACGCCGAAAACATTTGCTCATGATGATGGGGCTATTCTTCATTGTTTAACCATATGACTCAGAAGCTTCTTTTTTCCCTCCCTTTGGAGGATTCTAAACTCATTTATTTCTTAGCCTGAGACTTATTCCAGCACTTTAGCCAATTCTTGGTTTCTGATATTTGGGGGAAGCACATTCATTTATCAGTCTGAGAGGATTAAGGACTAACTGTACTTATGCCAAAAAGAAAAATGAAAGCAAAAGGGGAGGCTGAAGCCTGCCATGTAAACCAACATATTTAGTAGATATACCAGTATTAAAATGCCTTTGTGTAATGCTTTTTAATGTTCAAATCCTAATTCTGTGTGTTCATCTTACTGATCTCATGAGGTTGCTAGTATTTCCATTTTGTAAATGAGAAAACCAAGGGAGGCATATAACAGTTAAGTGACTTGTCTGGTTTTAGTGCCTCAACAACTATTGAGCCACTGTATGCCAGGCACCATGGTGGGTGCTGGTGACCCAGAGGATGGGCGGGACAGGGCGGCCCCTGCCCCGTGCAGCTGATAGCTTCATGGTCACATGCTAAGTGGACAAACGGCAAAGGAAATGATGGCTTAGAAATGACCAATTCCTGGTCCCGTGAAAGATCAACACCAACAATGGAACGCTACCAAGTTCAACATTTATTTGACTCCTCAAGTTTACCTATGCTACTTGCTTGATCTTTTCTTTCATTTGAAATCTCACGGCGGCTCACATGTCTTCATGATGCCCCATCGAAAGCAGGTACTTAATGAATCCTTTCTTTGCATTGAGTATCATGTTTCTTTTGTTGACCTTCTGCCTTTTGCTTTGCGTTGATAATGTGCGAAGCGCTAGAAGGAGGAAGAGAACTAAATGACTCATCCTCTGCCATCGCAGTGAGGCAAGTCATACCTAGATGTAGAACAAGGCAGTGTTAGAAGTGTGTGTGGGTAAGCATATGTGGGTCTGCACATATATGGACATCATAAAGCATTAGCACGAAGCAGTGATAGGAAGGTGCGAATTTTGCAGTATAAAAAAATACCATAAATGGGAAAGCAGAACTAAACAAAACAAAAGCAGATAAGAGATCAGTAAAAGCTGGAGTTATCAAGTGACCCAGTAAGAAGTTTTGCTCCCTCAGGAATCTGAGTATCTGTGGGGAAGTCAGACTCCTAAAATGTGAGCGCTGGAAGGGCATTTCAAGGATTATCTGTCCATCACCCTCCAGGTGAGAAAAAGAACATGCAGAGAGGTTGGCTGAGGTCACAGAGCCAGTCTGGGATGGAAACGCATTTTAAGCCATGTCTGGCTCTGCCTGGAGAAGCCAGTGAAAGAAAATGGAAGGAAGTGGGCTCCAAAACCCCCCTGTCTGGGGCCCAGGGAGGGTACGTTTCCCTGTAACCTCACGCATGGAGCTGAAGCGGTGTCTCTCTTAACGCTCACAGGAAAAAGAGATCAGGGGCCCAAAAAAGCTACCGAGTAATTAAAAAAAAAAAATAGCATGACATAACTGAGTTTAAGAATATGACATCTTTTGCTTAAAGCACTGCATTTGTTTGCACTTTTTTCAGATCTACTAAAAATTTGATCATTTTGTCCTAACCCCCTCTACCTCAGGGCCTGATATTCAGAAGATGCTCAGCATTGTTACATTATTATCTTCATAGTAATGACTCACATAGCAAGTCTGGTGGGCCCTCATGGTAGGGGTTATTTTTCAGGCAAGTGTCCAGGCAGAGCAAATATCTTAGGATAACTTGCCTACAGACGATTAAGGTGAAAATATTTGTATACTAGTAAAAACTTAAATATAGTTCCTACTCGACTATAAAAATCTAACAGATGAGGTCATGAAGGAAAGCAGTTTGCAAAATGTAAAATATTTACAGTTATTTGGTATATTTATTATTTATCATAGTAACACTTATGTAATATATATTTATTATCTTATAAGTGTTACTATAAATTTAAATTTGCCTTTAAATTAATCAGCTGAGCTGAGAAAGTAGCTCATAATTCCCACAGAACAGGTAGTTTCAAGACAAGAAAACTATCCACATTTTAGGCCTTCTCCATACATTTCAGAGTTGTCTTTTGTCTAATGACCTTGAATGTGACCCCTTTAAATTATTCTTTCACCCATGGCCACACAGTAACATAAAAGGCACAAGGCCGACAGCCCGGTCAGTCCATCGGGCTAGTCTCAGGAAGAGGAGCAGTCTCTCTGGACCTCACATCTTCCCCACAGCATCAGCATCTGGAAGGTAACACATGGTGTGGCCTTCAGGGAGTGAGCCTGAGTTTGTTGATTTTGACCAACCTAATGGCGTGTTTGGTTTCTTATATGTGTGATGGAATTTTAAAATCTACACATCCCAGCAGTTAAATTTACACACACACACACACACACACACACACACACACCCTTTTTTTTTTTTAAACAAAAGTGGTATTTTTAGGGCCCTAAAAATACTTGATAGATTTGTTCTGGGGGAGAAGGTTGAGGAACCCCTTCATTAGTATGGCTTACTTATTTGACTAGCTACTTTCCCTAGAATAGCCCCAGGGCTTTGGACCCTGCTCATGAAGAGCAGCTGACCCAGGTAGGGAATCTCAGAGCGGACCCTGGGCGGGTGAGGGGGCTGCACAAGGATGGGGGGTGGGCTGAAGGGTGGAGGAAGAGGGTTACTCAGCATTGGGATGGACACAGTTGGGCCTCAGCACTTCGAGGCTCTGCCTGCCCTGTGGTGTTGCCAAGCCCCACACCCTTGCAAGCCACTCCTATTCCCCCTTTTTTTTTCCCCAGACATATTTCCTTTTCAATTCCCTAAATTATAAAATAGAACTCAATTTCTTGGAACATTATGGGAAAGACTAAAAGAAAACTATAAGCCCACCCAAATGGAATATTTTTTTCCTTTGGCCTTTGTAACATTTTCATCTTTTCAAACCCATTTCATGCTTATGTTCAGACTCAAACTAATATCTGCAAAAAGATGAATTAGGCAATTTTTATGACCCTGATTTTAACACTATCAACTAAGATAACATTTCCCATTGATTTTAAGCTCTGCCTTCAGGCTCCTTATTTTCCTAGCTCATTCTCCCCATGCCACACTTCCATCAGTCTCAGGGAAATGTGTTCCAACTAAGGACTTACTCCACCAAGTAGGATGGGGGGAGGGTCCATGGATTATTAATTACCTACTTGAATCTAATTGTTGGACCTGCTAATCTCCATGGAGCTTGCATATATCATGTTCCTCTCAAATTCCTCAGAAATTCTGGTTCACCTCTTGACTGCTCCCAGAGAATGGTTAAGAAAGAAAAACATCCCCACCAATGAATTACCAGGACTTGAGGAAATCCTATCCCCATTATAATCTTCATCACACCATAAAGTTCTACATCGCAGGTGACAGGAGCCCCACTCCCTGCACTGACCTGAGCAGCCTGCTCTCCCAAGGACCCATAGGCACAGGGGAATTGGACGGCTCACCCACCTCTACCCTGGGAGTGTTCCTGGACTGTTCAGCTGAAGTTTCCCACCCTGCTATAACAGAGCCCTTGGTGAAAGGCAAAATCTCGTGAGCTCATGAGTATTTGCACTAGCGTGAGACTGACCAATGACCTCAGGAAAAAATCTTCCGTAATTCCCAAAGCCTAATTTGAATTTTTATGAGAAGGAGGTCAATTATTTTGCACAGTTATCATTTTAAATTCATAGAACAAATGTCAAATGATTCTCCATTCCCAAAATTACTCTTTTTCTTTTGTAAATCTTGTTTTGCAGCCTGATACTGAAAACTAAGCTGTGAGCCCCAAAAGATTCATAGTAAAACTGAATCTGAAAAACAAATCTGCTCCAATTTGGGGGGAGGTGGCCAGTTAAGGAAGGAGAAGTTGATGTTACATGGAGCACTGTAATATGTGGACATGGAGAACATGCTCAGATTAAAAAAAAAAAATTCAATGAGCCAAGCAAAATCTCAGGAGTGACTTGGGAGCAAATTTTTTTTTTTAAACATTCTGAAGACTTTAGATCCCCTCGCCCGTGTTCTGCTCATCCCACAAACGTCCAGTTGTTCTAAGTAGTTTTTTTTAAACTTTTTATTTATTTATTCATGAGAGACAGAGAGAGAGAGAGAGAGAGGCAGAGGGAGAAGCAGGCTCCCAAGGAGCAGGGAGCCCGATGCGGGACTCAATCCCAGGACCCTGGGATTCATGACCTGAGCCGAAGGCAGATGCCCAACCATCTGAGCCACCCAGGCGCCCTGTTCTAAGTATTTGTTACTCCCCTCTTTCTCTAAACTTTAAAGATAATGGAGGTGGGGTTCAGGAGACGGCAGGGACAAAGAGCATGAAGACACATAGATCCCAAGGGAGCTTGAGGAGGCATGATGGTCTCAGAGGACACAGAAAAGGACTCAAGCCACCAAAACCAAGCCTGATGCCTGTCACGAGGTTGCTGAGGATGCCCTTATCCATAATTAAACTTTTTTTAAAAGATTTTATTTATTTATTTGAGAGAGAGAGAATGAGAGATAGCATGAGAGGGAAGAGGGTCAGAGGGAGAAGCAGACTCCCCGCCGAGCAGGGAGCCTGATGCGGGGCTCGATCCCGGGACTCCAGGATCATGACCTGAGCCGAAGGCAGTCGCTCAACCAACTGAGCCACCCAGGCGTAAACTTTCGCCTTTTATCCTAAATGCACTAGATTCTTCTAGTTTGAAGAAATGTGAATTTGAGGAATTTGTCCTTTCTGATGGCAAACCGTCAGCAAACATTACTATTCTTTGCGAATATTTAAGAACATTTACCCTCCAAGATTGTCTTTAGTTGAGATTTCTGTAGCCTCAGAACCAGAGTGAAACTATCAGCCTAACAGATTTTATGTAGTCCGGGACAATCTTATGTTGCCAGGATCGGGACTGCGAATTATGATAACTTCACTAGGCCTGATGCTCAGATTCAGTAATCACCACCCAACTCACTCTAGGACTGTCTTCCTCCCCCCAGATCCTGAGTAACTTGGTGATGGAGGACCTCCTGCCAACCCTTCAGACAGACCTTCTGCCCAAAATGAAGGGGAAGAAGAACGAAAGAAAGAGGGCCTGGCTTGGCGTAAGCCATGACTTTGCTATGCGACTGTGCTACTCAAAATGAACGTCCCTTTCCCTTCTTTTTTTAGGGCAGTTTCTTCCTTCCTTCCTTCCTTCCTTCCTTCCTTCCTTCTTTCCTTCCTTCCTTCCTTCCTTCCTTCCTTCCTTTCTTTCTTTCTTTCTTTTCTTCCTTTCTTCCTTCCTTCCTTCCTTCCTTCCTTCCTTCCTTCCTTCCTTCCTTCCTTCCTTCCTTCCTTCCTTCCTTTCTCTTCTTCTTCTTTCGTTTTTTTTAAATAATTCCTTCCCTGGGTGGAGAACTGCCTACCTTGAGTCTGCTCAGTCTCACTTACATGAGGACTAATCCAAACAGGCTCAAACCTTGAAAGAAAAATTAGAGTGTGCCTGCAGTTGTGTTTATGTTAAGATAATCTGTGATTAGCCCTCCTCCCTCTACTTGGCTCCGGCCGGCGCTCGCACATGACAGAGCCCCTGATTTCTGTGCTGTTCTCTGTTACAGCTCCTTGAGGAGGCCTACAACCTGGTTCGGCATCAAGTTTCAGAAGGATTAAGTGCCTTGAAGGAGGAGTGCCGCGCTCTGACGAAGGGCCTGGAGGGAACCATCCGTTCGGACATGGATCAGATCGTGAACTCAAAGAACTTCTTAATTGGAAAGATCAAAGGTCAGTGGAGATAATCCATGCTCCTACAGCTCAATAAGCTGTGCGTGTAGGGCTCCACCAGGTAGTCAGAATTCATGATTTCAGAGGAAAACTGAACTGACGGAATTGGGAAGAATTGAGAACAGGTGTAAAGGGGACATGCAAGTAAGGGCCTGGACCTTCCCAAGGAGACTTCAGGGACACAGAGTGGAGGAGAGTTCGCTTCTTGCCTGTGGTGGTGCCTGCATATTCTGATTCGGCCCACCCCTGCCCTGTTGCAGCACTTCTTAGGCTCATTACGCACGCCCCTCCTCTGCTATAAGCTGTCTAAGAACAGGACCATGTGGCCCCTGTTTCACTCAGGCACACCCAGGGCCTAGTACCATGCCTGGTATATTCCGACTCTCAGCGAATACTTGAATGGGTGAATAAATGGATTTTCTTTTTGCAAGAAGAAAATTGGCTTAGAGTTGATAAATGTAGATTCTAGTCATAAGTGCAGCATTGGCCCGTCAGGTGTACTTGGGGAGGTCACTTGACTTCTATGTGCCTTAGTGTCCTCCTCTGTCATCAGGAGGGGCCTTGAGAGGGAGATCTGCCAACTGTGGCCCCAACCCAAATTGGGCCCACCGCCTATTTCTGTAAATAACATTTCATCGGGACACAGCCATGCCCATTCGTTTATGTATCGTCTGTGGCTGCGTTCATGCTTCAAGGGCAGAGTTGAGTAGTTGGAACTGAGACCTCCTGGGCTGCAACGTCACGAATGTTCGCAATCTGACCACTGACAGAAAAATGGTTGTTGCCTGTGCCCTCACAAGAGGCCTGAGATGGCCTCTAAGGAATTCTACAGGATAACATGTTAAATGTTAATTCCTACGTCCCAACAAGCACAGCACACCGAGTGTCATTTCAGAGAAGCATGCTGGTTCCTCTGCGATTGTTTATCAGCAATCTTATATTGTCAATTCTCAGAGTCTTCACTCACTTGCTCACTTGCCCGCTCACTCATTGAAAAAATATGTACTAAGTGCTTTCTGAGCAAGGTGCTGGAGCTTTAGCAGTGAACAGGAGACTCAGTTCCTGTACTCAAGAGACTCAGAACCTGACAGGGGTTGTCTGCTTGGTGGATTATCCTCTGCCCTTCAGGCCCCATCCGCACTGCAGCCCAGCTCACCTCTGAGCCCTTCCAGCTGGTTCTTCTGAGAGAGAGTAGAGAGGAGGCATGACTATAGCAAGGATGTGCCTGTCTGTTTCCATGCATGAGTGTTCATGTGGTGCCTTCTGAGGCACATAAATTAACCTAAGCATGTATCTTTACTATTATCCATTCCTCCGTTAGCACAACTGATCTGGAATTGACTATATCGAAGTACTTATACAGCCTAAAACTGCCAGCACCCAACTCCTGAGCCCACGTTCCAGGGAGCTGGGCCTCACTGTGACCATTCTCCTGGCCCAAATTCAGCCAGTTTCTCTCTCTCTCTCTCTCTCTCTCTCTCTCTCCTCTAGTCTCGGTGGCTCCAGTATATCCCACATAAGATGCAAAAACACTCTGCCCTAGACTAGTCTTTGTTTCCTAAAAGGATCTTTGAAAGGAAGTCATGATCAAGTCTTTTTACAAGGGAATATCAGAAACACATTTTAACCGAGCCTCTGGTTCTCCACCTTTAAACAATAAAGTACAGTTGAGCCTTGAACAACATGGGTTTGAACCGTACACATGCACTTATAGGTGGGGTTTTTTTTTGGATAAATTCAGTCCAGTACTGTAAATATATTTTCTCTTCCTTATGATTTTCTTAGTAACATTTTATTTTCTCTAGCTTTTTTTTTCTGAAGATTTTATTTATTTGACAGAGAGAGAGGGATCACAAGCAGGCAGAGCGGCAGGGAGAAGCAGGCTCCCTGCTGAACAGAGAGCCCGACATGGGGCTCGATCCCAGGACCCTGGGATCATGACCTGAGCCAAAGGCAGACGCTTAACTGACTGAGCCACCCAGGTGCCCTTCTCTAGCTTACTTTATTGCAAGAATACAGTATATAACACACACAACATACAAAATATGTGTTCGTCAACTGTTTATGTTATGGGCAAGGCTTCTGTTCAACACAGTAGGCTATTTAGTTTTGGGGGAGTCAGAAGTTATACACAGATTTTCAACGACACGGGGGGTGGTCAGCACCCCTAACCTCGGCATTGGTCAAGGATCCACTGTACACTTCAGACTGCATCAATAAAGGGCTTTGGATTTTGAAAGAATTTTGGGAGTACTAAGCAGTGATCTTTCCATTACCTCCCATATGACTCTTGAGAGTCAAGCAACCAATCTTTAGTCCTGCCTCACAGTATTTATTCACTCAATAAACATTTATCCTGCTCCTACTGAACACAAGGGCTACGAGGATTCAACGAAGACAGCATGATTTTACAACAGGAGGATATGAGACATGTTGCAGATTCTGAAGCAGCAGGGAAGAGATGGGAAAGGTGCCATAAGCGAAGCAGGGACAGAGGACACTGTGGTTCCCAGCCAGGAACTATTTCAGCTTCAAAAAACACTGTGGTCTCTTTATAACAATAACGCTGTTTTTGTGTCGGTTGATGGGGAAAAAGGATGATGTCCACAGGTGGGACACGGGCTCACAGTCCGGGAGTGCTTCCCGAGTGCCACCTGTGGTTCCAAGCAGCCGAACACAGTAAGCCTGCTTCATTGTCGCCCCAACCCCCGGAAGTCATGCATCCCGTGATCTGCACCTCCCAGATAAGAACACCGAAGCAGAGATTAAGTAACTTGGCCAGATTCCAAAACTGAGTCAGGCTCCAAACCCCTCTAAGCCCAACACTTTCCGTCTTCGTCCCTGTGCTCCCTAACTTCTGGATGAGTTTATGAATCCACGTGTCACCGAACAGTATTCATCACAACGGCGTCTTGACCATGCCTGGAAGTCAGCAGAGCGTGTCCATGCGGGGTGTTGAATGTATTCCATGCAGAAGGAAGCACCAGCAGGCAGCTCACAGCTCAGAGAGCCGCATGGTGGTGCCAAGGGCATTCGGCCATCTGAGTGGGTGAAGTGTGTACTGGGTCTTGAAGAGGTGAGTGGGTTGTTCACAAGCAGAGGTGGAGGAAGGAAGGCCCAGGGGAAAGGAGCACTGAATGAAGGCACGGAGAGGAGGCTGCAGCCCCTGCTGGTACACAGACATCAGCAGAGAGCAGGCAGAGGGGAGCGGGGTCTCCACCCCTGCCGGTGTCCATTTTCTCCCCGCTCAGTAGGTGAAACCCACCATCCGCCACTAAATCTTTACTGCATGTTGACCTGTGTTCATGATTATTCTGAAATTTCAATCAGGTGCTTTTCAAACAGTCCTTCTCTCCAAGTTAATTGATAAATAATTCATTTATTCTCCCGACATGCAGTTTTGCATTTTGGTAACAAGCAAGTCATTTTTAGAAGTTACAGATCGTTTCATATTTAAATCATACAATCAAAAGGTTTTTTTTTTTCCCTAGCAGTTCTATGACCTCTTTAATATTTTATATGCCAAATATTTGTGAATTATTCATAATATGAATAGTCATCTCAGAGTCTCCAAGAGGCAGTCTGATCCTCCATACCTGTGAAATATTTCTGCAAACTAAAAGAAGAACGTGCCCATTCATCTCACTCTAAGCACCTTATTTGCCAATAAAAGATTAAGAAATACACTTGAAGTATAGTCCTCGATCTGCAAATTAGGGTTTGACCTTGGTCAAGCCCTCGGACATCTCCAGGCTGTCCTCGGACATCTCCATCTGATTTTCCATGTAATAAAATGGATTGGACACCCAGATACGCTTGTCCTTCCTTTCTTGGTCCTGTGGTACCATGACAAGGGCCATGTGACTTAGCAGAGCCACAAAGCTAACCTTCCAGTGTACAGAGCAAGCTCAGTCCTTTTCCAGTTTAGCCTTCCCTCACTAGATCTGCTTTTAAACCTGGCTAATCATGACCTTCACCTTAGCACTTTTAAAAAAATGCAGATTTCCACGTCCTATCCAGACTTCCTGAATGAGCATCTTTACTATGCTCTTCCTCTTTTACTTTTTTTTTTTAAGATTTTATTTATTTATTTGACGGAGAGAGACAGTGAGAGAGGGAACACAAGCAGGGGGAGCAGGAGAGGGAGAAGCAGGCTTCCTGCTGAGCGGGGAGCCCAATGCTAGGCAGATGCTTAACGACTGAGCCACTCAGGCGCCCCAATGCTCTTCCTTTTTTAAATCAAAGGGCAGGATTTGCCTCCAGGAAGTGTGGTTACATTTCTTTCATCCCTCTTAATGATTTTTCTGTGCTCTCTGTATTTTTGTCACTGTGCATGTTTTCCGTGATTATCGGGAAAAAAATAGCCTTTGAAAAAAAATTGGGTGTGGGAGTGGGAGGTGGGGTGGTATTTGTTTTGAATGAAATTTGTTTCTGTTTGCCCAAGAAAAGACTGTGTTTGAGTTTTTAAAACGTCTCTTGAGGAGGGGAGAGGGGAATTGAATTCTATGAGCTGATTAACTCTTAAAGAAATTAAAACAATAAATTGTTATATACAAATATTGAATCATTATGTTGTACAACTGAAACTAATATAATGTTACACATAAGTTATACCTCAATTTAAAAACTTAGTAAATTGTGTTTTTTAGAAGACAAATTACGCATGTATAACGATGATGCTGATAATAAATAGGTGGATCACCAGCATTTTCTGTTTTCTATTAGGCATTGCGTGATCATAGGGACCACACAGAAAAATGCACTTCATCCCAGGGCAGAGGAAAGCTTGGGGAGGGGAGGGATTGTTTGTTCCAATTCTAAAAACATCTAATGGTTTTCCATTCCGGTGAATGCTGGCCTGGGACTCTCTGTGCTGGTCTGTCTTACCCGTTTGAGCTTGCCTGGGCTGTTAAATGGCTCTCTGGGGCACTGCCCACCCCAGGCCTGGCTCCAGGGATTTTGAACCCAATTTTGCCATAGTAAGTGATGGTTTTCTGCCTTTTTCCGATCTCAGCCATGGTGGCCCAGCCTGCAGAAAGAAGCTGTGCGGAAAGTGTGCAACCATTCTTGGCGTCCATTCTGGAGGAGCTCATGGGGCCGGTGAGCTCAGGATTCAGTGAAGTACGCTCACTCTTTGAAAAAGAGGTGGATGAACTTAACCAGAACTTTCAGACCACCAAAGACAGTGCCCAGCTTAAGGAGGTAAGATATGGAGCCAAGGAACTGAGTGTGAATGGCCTGCCTGGGGCTGCCTTTCTCTTGGGCCTTTATCTGCATTTGTGCATTCTTTCCTTTCCTTCCTTCCTCCCTCCCCCCCTTCCTTCTATCCATTCATCTATTTCTTTCATTCAGCCAGCCACCCCATTTATCTATACGTTCACCTGATTTCCTTTATTAATGTTTTTCAAGTTGCAAAACTAATAATGTGCTTGTGCAAGTGAAACAATATATATATAGACAAAAAATATATATGGGCAAAATTGATCACCCATGATGTAGGAAAGAGGTTAGGGTTCGAAGCCGACGGCCAAGAAAGAATTCTTGAGACATCTTTGGTGCAAAAAGGTGGTTTTATTAAAAAGCACGGGGACAGGACCTGTGGACAGAAAGAGCTTCGTGGGTGTCATGAGGAGTGACCCATTATATATTTTCAAGTTGGGAGGGGGTTAGGGATAGCATAAGTCTCTGAAGAATTTTGGAAGCAAGGTTTCCAGGACCTTGAGGGGGCTAGCTATTGTTGGGAAAAGGTCATTTATTTCTGTCTAATAAAACCTGAGTCATGAGACCTTCAGATGTATATCAGTGGGTCATATGCTTGGGGGATGACTGCCAGCATGTAATTTGGGGGAGTAGAGGTAAAGAAAGTTTCCAAAGGAATTTTTATATATAAAAGTAGACTTACAGGATCATGGAGTGGGGGGCGGGCTATTATTGTCTTTTGCCCTTAGCAAAGCATCAACATCGGGGCAGTTGAGTCCCTAGAGGAATGTCACTCTGCCTGTTTCAAGGACTTGTCAATGGGCTGTAGGTAGTAAGGAAATTAAATATTTTTCTTCAGCTTTTGTTTCCCACATTAACCCATGCCCACCCCAACTCCTAGGCTACCTCCACTCCCAACTCCCTGAATTAACTAATATAAATAACTTAGAATGTGTTTTCACATACTTGTTTCTTCTTCATACAAATGTAGAAGCATATATCCTCTTGATATAAATTTTGTTTGTTGATTTGTTTCCAAAAATATAGACTTGTGATGAAAACAATATTTCTCAAAGTGTGGTCCCCGGACGGGTAGTGTCATCAGCTGGCTGTTAAAAATGCAAATTCTCAGGCCCCCACCAGCAATCTACTGAATCGGAAACTCTGGGGGTAGGGCCCAGCATTCTGTTTCACAAGGCCTCCCGAGGATGTGAGGTACCCTAAAGTTCAGGAATCACTCACATAATGTGGCAGCTTGGCTTATACTTGACATATCACTGTCAGTCCATGGATAAAACCAGATACCTCTCTCTTTCCCCCCTTTCTTATTTATTTATGCATACATACACATGTAATTATACATAAACAAGATACATTTATAAATATTTTGAAATTCCTTTTCACAACCCTTTTTAAAACTTGACTTTACTGTCCCTCTTCCCCTCTCCCCCACTACCCACATCCCTTCAAGTAACTAGTGTTAACATCTTAGCATATACCATTCTGTACTTTTCCCCCTGCTTATATAGCTATAAAACATACACTTTTTTTTTAAGATTTTATTTATTTATTTGACAGAGAGAGAGACAGCGAGAGAGCGAACACAAACAGGGGGAGTGGGAGAGGGAGAAGCAGGCTTCCCCCCCCCCCAGCAGGAAATCCCAGTGCGGGTCTCTATCCCAGGACCCTGGGATCATGACCTGAGCCGAAGGCAGGTGCTTAACAACTGAGCCACCCAGGTGCCCCTAAAACATACACATTTATGGGCTGTTTTTTTTTTTTATTTTTCCAGATTGTTTGCTCTTTAAAAAATGGGATTGTATTACAAATCCTACTCTTTATCAGTGTTCTCATTCAAAAAATACCTCGCGAAACTGTCTTCAAGTTAGCTGCTCTAGCTCTAAATCATTCTTTGTAACGCTACATAATATTTCATGTCTGAATGCACCATGATTTATTCAGCTATCCAAATGTTCCTGGCATCATGGACAAAGCTGTAATAAATAACCTTGTTACATATATTATACTCGTGCTTTCATTCCTGTGGGATAGATTCCTAAGGCAGGATGGCTAGGTTGAAAGGTGGCTTTATTTCTCCTGTTAACAGATGTTACCATTTGCATTTTCAAAAAGAAAAAAAAGGATTTAAATTTTACATTTCTGTCCATTGTGTATGGAAGAGGACTTTCTTCCCCATATGCTCCTCAGCAGTAGGCAGTACCACTCCTTTAAACTTTGGCCCGTCTGATAGGAGCAAAGCAGCAGCCCACTTTTCCTCTCTTGTCTGCTTAATTGTTATTTCTTAAAAAAAGACATTTCATATTGTGTGAGGAGGGACAAGTTTGATCTTGTGCGTTTGATCATTAATTCTACCTCAGTGCAGCTCCCCACAACTCACTTCTCAAGGAGACTGATGTGTTCTCTTTACAAACACAATGAGAATGGGCCCTTTAAGAATTCCTATTTAGAGACACCTAGAACTTGAGCTTTGTCACTTTTCTGTGACTTGGAAATCAGGCAGCACATCCTCTATGATACACACTCACCCTGTGTTACTCCCCAGTTCTCCCTGGGCATCCATTTTTAGCACCTATCTTCTCTTTCGCTGCCCACCCACCTGTTTCTTCTAGATATCTGGTATTCAATTTTTAAAATTATTTGAAAATCAGCTTGGAAAATAGAAGGCATTCTGTTGGCAACAACACTCATGGTGTGAGCGTGTGTTGGTAAAACCTGATGTCTTTAGCGGAGGAGACCCATTGCTGCCCTCTTGTTGGAAGCCCTGTGGCTTCATTGCTTGTGCAAACCAGAGGAGGAGGGATCCCCGTTTTTTAACTGGTTGCATCTCCCAGGCCAGGCCTCTTCCCACCACCTACCTCTGCACCCACTAGCCCCATAGAGAACCTATGGCAGAGGAAGCCCCCGTGAGCCCTGACAGAGCCTCAGAGAACTGTGGAGATTCTGACCTCATTCCCAGAGTCCCGGGGTCCAGGGGCATCCTGACCCCATTAAAGAAGGCTTTGGAGGTCCCAGGGGCCCAGCAGCAATTCCAGGTGCCTAAAAGCCTGCCTACCTAGTTCTCAAGCTCTGCAAGTTGGAGCCCCAAGTCCATCAAGAGCTAAGATTGGAGCCCCCTCAAATGCTTTCCCGGGTCCTCCCGTCATCCAGTGGGTTCCTCTACCATTCTCTGCCCTAGCAATAGAGCTGCCCCAGGGACCCCTGAAGGAGGCAAGTAAGACAGTTGAAATGTCACAGGTGCAGTGATTTGAGAAGTGATTCACTCTACTAACGTACATTTGATCATTTAGAATTTATGTAATATGGAATATGCATGTAATCTTGCTCCTGAGTCTGAAGGTATTTAATGCTTCCCTTCACCAAAATGCAGCATCTAGACCAGCTCATGAATCTTCCACTGGATTCCATGAAGATGGAACCTTGTTACAGTAAAGTCAACCTGCTTCAGGAGCGTTTGCAGGATCTCAAGAGCCGCTTCCGATTCCCCCACGTGGATCTGGTGGTCCAGAGGACACAGAACGACATGCAGGAGGTGGGAGTGGCAGGGGCCTCCGTGGGGGGTGAGGATGGAGACAGCAGAGAAACAAGGGCTGGCCAGCGAGGCTGGGGTGCTGGTGCAACTCTTGGCAGTGGGGCCCTTCGCAGTCGTCATCATGTTGAGTTGAGAACATCCTTGGTCGTTCCAGTTGGCTTCATCTTTCTTCCATGTTGATGAACATCAGAAAGAAAAAATTTTTTCAGGGAAATCAGGTAGCATTAATTGATAATTACTTGATTTGCCAAACCAGCGCTTTTAACCTTGGCTGCACATGAGAATCATCTGGGGAGCTTTTGAGAAATGCTGACGTCTAGGCCCCACTCGCAGAAATTTTCCCCCACTCGCATTCCCACTGCTTCTAATATGAAGCCAGAAGAGAGAACTACCGGCTTACGTTAATTCCCTAACCCGGTTAAGAGTAAATCAATCAATCAATCATGGCTTCATATTTGGATCTCTTGGGTCTACTTGATAGGTTCCCTTCCCCCCCCCCCACAAGGAACTTTTTCTCCAGGAACAAGTACAGATTCTTTCCTTACTATAGTGCTTTCTAAATGAAGAAGGGTGTGATCGCTGAAGCCAGAAGAGCACAATTCTATTTCAGGGGTGTTCTGGGGGGAGCTCACTCAGGGGCCAGGCACTGTGCCAGACCCCCCTTCAGAGACAGATGCTTAGATAAGGTCACTATAGTGTTGAGAGTGCTGGACAAAGCTATGTGTTCATGCTTTGGGATCAGAAGCTTGGGGAAGAAAGGAACGTTTGTTCCTTATAAGTTATAGGGCGGATTAAGTGGTACACCTTATTATCTAACCTCTGAGTTGTGAAGGATTAAAGACGGACTGGGGAAACAAAATTGGGCAACAGTTTAACAGAAGTCCCTTTTTGGTAATACTGAACCCTGGTGAAACAGATACAGGTATGGGTGCGGAGAATAAGAAATCGCAATCATTTCCATTTTCTACCCCATGAGCGCATCAGCCTCTGTGCCCACCAAGCCCCGACCCTGCCTCCCTTCCAGCCTGGCAGAGCAAGGAAGAGAAGTGAGGGGGTGGGCTAAGTGCAGAGAGGTGTGCTGGACTGGTTTGCATCCCCCCTCCCCAAAGTGGCAGTGCATGATTAAAGCCGCCAAGAAATAACTGGAGAAGCCTCCCACCTCCCTTTGTCAAGCCCGGGCTGCAGGAACCAGAGACCAGAGGAAGGGGCTGACCACAGGAGAGGGTGGTATTCTCAATCCCATGGCCTCCATGGGTTTTGCAGCTCAGAGCATAAGGAGAAAAGAGGAGGGAAAAAATACGTGTATGCATACATACATGGGTGTGTGAGTGTGTGTTATTTCCCAGACTCTTACTGATCCCACTGTGGCCAGGTGCCTATCTATTTAATAACCCAGGTAGGGGGCTGAGGACCTGTTGCCCTGGGTGGCCCCAGAGTAGTGCCTAGGGGACAGTCTGATGGTCATCCCCTCCCTGCTCCAGGGTAGAGACCCCTGTCTCTGACCGGGCGCTGTTCTGTGTTGCTTTTGGTTTCTAGCTAATGGAGAATGCAGTATTCACTTTCGAGCAGTTGCTTTCCCCACACCTCCAAGGAGAGGCCTCCAAAACTGCAGTCGCCATCGAGAAGGTTAAGCTCCGAGTCTTAAAGGTAAAACCTTTCTCTCATTTGTGGGAAGCGTAAAACAAGTATGACCCCCTGCTTCTTTTGTTAAGTGGAAAATACCAAATTCTGTCCTTGACCCTCCCTGTTTGTAATCCTGCTCCCTTTCCCTGCCTGAAGTAGCAATGGCTACAGCACCACTAGGCCCCCAGCGTGACTTTCGTGCCTATTCTGCCATCTAGTGGCAACTCTAGGGACCACAGGTCCTCGGGATTCCTGTCCATCAGCTCGAAGTGACCTGTCCTTCACAGAGCAATTGCACTTGATATTTATTGGCATTCATAGCAATTGCTATGAATTTATTGAGTGTCCACGCTAAGCAAAGTGTTGTGATAGATATTACATAAAATGTAAAAATAGGCAAGGCACAGTTTCCTTCTTCAAAGAGTTTACAATATAGTAAAACCCATTTAAATTAGCCAGCATTTTTTAGAAAAATCAAAATCTCCTGGCAAAAGAAATACTCAAAAAAAAAAGACACCTGCCATATGAATTTTTTTAAGACTTTATTTATTTATTTGAGAGAGAGAGAGAAAGCACGAGTCGTGGGCAGAGGGAGAGGGAGAAGCCGACTCCCCACTGAGTAGGGTGCCAAATGTGGGGTTTGATCCCAGGACCCTGAGACCATGACCTGAGCCGAAGGCAGACGCCTAAATGACTGAGCCACCCAGGCGCCCCTGAAATTGTTTTTAATGTGCGTACTGCTTAAGTATTTATCAAAATGGTTTTAATAATAGCAGCTTGCACATATATGGTCTATTTTTAAAGCTGTTTTGTTTTTAACCTACCCTGTTTTGTTTGATCTTCACAAAGACTTGTGAGATAATTAGAATATGTCTCCATTATAGAGATGAGGAAACTGACTCTAAGAGCTAACGTGACTTACTTAAGCTCAACAGGCTACTCAATGGTGAGCCTAGAGCTAAAACAATTCTTAAATTTAGTCCACTAATTTCTTACTACCTATCCCCCTAAACAGTGCCTTGGAGCAGAAGATTAAAGTTCCACAGAGCCTAGGAAGTGGTCCCTGAATTTTAGACCCAATCATAATACCTCGTAGGCAGTAGGAAACAATGGCAACCAAATCACTGAGATTAAAAGCAATATTTATGGGGCACCTGTGTGCCTCAGTCAGTTAAGCATTTGCCTTCGGCTCAGGTCATGATCCCAGGGTTCTCGGATCGAGTCCCGCATCGGGCTCCTTGCTACGCGGGGAACCTGCTTCTCCTTCTGCCTGCCGCTCCCCCTGCTTGTGCTCGCTCTCTCTCTCTGACAAATAAGTAAATAAAATCTTTTAAAAAATAAAAAAATAATAAAAGCAATATTTATTATGGGAACACAAGTAATAATGAACTCGCAATTGGAAAGAAAAGATAGTATCAATGTCAATATCACCTCCAGTGTCAGGACACTTTAGACCTCCCTGGACAATCCATTTCTTCTCTGGACACTTTTTACTGCAAGAACATGCTTCCTAATGTGAAGCCAAAGTTGACACTGTCGGTGATTCTCGTTCTGTTGTCTCTGTTCATGTCCTTCTTCCACACAGTAGCCTTTTGTTGTTTGAATAGAGCTATAATTTTGCCCAAAGTTATCATCTCCAGTAGAAATACCTTCATCTCACGAATTCTTTATTTGGCCCGACCGTTCTGCTCACATGCCTGTGAGTGTGTTCCAGAGCATCTGTGATACTCTTAAAGGGTCGTCTAAAACCAAACTCGAGTCTCTAGGTTTGAATATTCCATGCAGAAAAGTGAATCAACATCTTTCTTGGTCTGGATACTAAACTTCTTCGGTTAACATGCCACAGTGTTAAGGTAGCTATGAGCCAGACCCTCCCTTCCTTTGTGGAAATCATTACAACCCACTCATCCTGCTTCTTGGACGTAAAGTGAAGGAAGTAGATGATCTTGGCTCCTTATGGACCCACCCAGGACAGGGGTGATGACATACAAACTCACCCCCCATTTCTGTCCCTAACTTCTTTATAATGCAGAAGTTACTGTTTTGATCTTGCCTCAGTTTCCCTATCTGTAAAAGGGGAGGGTAAGATGGGTCATTAATGGTCATACCCTCTACCCAAAGTATTAGAGAATTGCATAGTAAGATCTTTGAGACCTTGGAAACACCATAAGTGTCCTCAGAAATGGGAAAAGGAAGACAAGTGAGTGACTGAGTTTTTGTTTAAGCAAAAGTTAACAGATTGCAATGTTGCTATTTAGCACATGTTTCTATCTCTGTATTGACAGCAATATGATTATGACAGCAGCACCATCCGGAAGAGGATATTTCAAGAGGCACTGGTTCAAATCACACTTCCCACCGTGCAGAAGGCACTGGCATCCACGTGCAAACCCGTAAGAGGATGGCTTACTCCAGAGAGCCTGCTTTTATTGCTGTGAAGTTCAAGCAAGTTCTTTTGCTAGAATGTGCTTGCAGTCAGTAGACTAGATCAGTGAGGGGTCGGCAAACTTCTTCTGCAAATGGTCAGATAGTAAAGATTTTAGGCTTCGTGGGTCGTACTGTTTTTGTTGCAACTTCTCAGCTCTGCTAAGTGCAAGAGCATACATTAACAATGGGTGCTTCTATGTCCCAATAAAACTTTATTTACAGAAGTAAGCAGCTGCCAGATTTGCCAACCTTTGGACTAGACAGAATCTCAAAGGTGATGATCTGACTTTGAGCCAAACTGAGGGTTGTCATAGAGCACCTGAGGACACCAAGTGCTCCTTGTCATAGTATAACTCATGGGTACCACCTGTCCTCTGAAACTTGACCACTACGTCCAGGGAAAGACCATAAGTAACCTGATTACAGAAGGATATTTTTTTCTTTTAATGTTTGTTTTGTGAAGTCAGTGAAACAGAAACCATTTAAAGCTGCTACCAGTGATAGTCATGATTATGAAGGTGTGACTTGGTCTGCAGAGCAGAGCCATGGGTGAGCCACTTATGGAGGCAGGTCTAAGACCTGGGTTCAAGTCCTGGTTCCTCCATGTATTGGCTCTGGGGCCTTGGCCAAGTCACTTTTCCTCTTTCTTGACCTGGATTCCATCTTCTAGAAAATGAAAATGATACATTTTGCAGTGCCTTTCTTTTTTTTTTTTTTTTTTTTTACACGTATCTTTTTGGCAGCCTCGAAATCCTAAGAAATGTAAGGGGGAGGGGGGCAAAGCTCCAGAGATAAACTTTATTCTTTTTTTTTTTTTTTTTTTAAAGATTTTATTTATTTGAGAGAGAGAGAGAATGAGAGGTCCGGGTCAGAGGGAGAAGCAGACTCCCCGTCGAGCAGGTAGTCCGATGTGGGACTCGATCCCGAGACTCCAGGATCATGACCTGAGCCGAAGGCAGTCACCTAACCAACTGAGCCACCCAGGCGCCCTGCAGTGCCTTTCTTAAGATTGAGGGGACTAAATTACTAATATTTGATGAGTGTTGACCATGTGTTAGACACTATGTTAAACACACTTTGTATGGATTATCTCAATAATTCTCATGACAACTTGAGGAGGAAGTACTACTTATATCCTCAGTTGTACAAATGGGGAAACTTGAGGATTAAGTAATGGGCCCAAAGTCACAGATCTGATAACCACCAGAGTTTGAACTCAGCTCATATTTGCTGATTACAAGGTGTGCACTCAGTGAATAATATATATGACTACTATTACTATTTCTACGTTTCAGAAATGATCTATGAGCCTGGACATTTTCAGTGCCTTCTCCCTATTGGAGCAAATCATAAAGAGCTTATTAGAATTTCAAAAGGACTTTTGGGCAGCGTAGAGGGTCTCCAAGAATTGGAACATTAAAATCCTTGGCATAAGTTATTTTACTACAGAAATTTCTTTGGTTATTTTATATTCTATAAATGCTTTTTTCTTTAGAGTCTTGGCATATCTAGTACCTGACCTTTATTTCTGGGAGTTTGATCAAGCCACGGGAATAAAGAATCTGTCTATATGATTGTCCTTTGGCCATGTGTGGATGGAAAAGTTTAGCCGCCCAAAGGATGACTTTGTCTACCTCTGGATGCGTCTGCACACAGACATTCTACTTAGGATGTTTTTCAATCCCAGAGGCAATTTAGGGGCCTCCGAGCCACTTCCTCCCAGAAGAAGAGAAGGGCAAAGAAAATCCCCCTTTCTTGTCTGTTCCCCCTCCCTTTTTTTTAAAGATTTTATTTGTTTATTTGACAGAGAACGAGACAGTGAGAGAGGGAACACAAGCAGGGGGAGTGGGAGAGGGAGAAGCAGCCTTCCACTGAGCAGGGAGCCCGACATGGGGCTCGATCCCAGGACCCTGGGATCATGACCTGAGCCGAAGGCAGACACTTAACGACTGAGCCACCCAGGCGCCCCATCGTCTATTCCCTTTTTCCACACATCAGCAGAGTTGCACCCAATCTGTAAAATGCTCTTGGGATCTTTGAATCAAGAAAGATTGGTTCCCAAAGAAACTGAGACCCCAAGTTTTCAGTAATGAAGGATATGATTTCAGTGCCAAGAGATTTCTTAAAATCTGGATTTGCAGAACGGATAAATTAAGGGATTATCTGCTCCACTGAAGGATTCTTTATTTTACTAACGTATGTTTCCCTTGGTTCTGTAAATCACAGCTTCCTAGATCTCTGGTACTCAGTCCAGGGTGCCCAGTGAAATTGCCTGGGGAGCTGTAAAAAAAAATTCTGATTCCCCAAGACCCACCCTTAGGGATTCCAATTAAATTGCTCCAAGGAATTAAACATATGTCACGGTTTAGTCAGTTCAATATAGAAGACCTATGTTACAAAGCTGGACATGTCACAGTGGTATAAACATCCCTAGAAAATTGTTCCTTCCCACACACTTATTTAGCTGTTTGAAATTTTTTTTAAGATTTATTTATTTTAGAGAGAGAGAGAGTTGCAAGCAGAGGGGAGAGGCAGAGAGAGAGAGACAATCCCAAGCAGACTCTGCACTGCACAGAGCCCGACTCAGGACTCAGTCTCACGACCCTGAGATCACGACCTGAGCCAAAACCAAGAGTCAGACGCTTAACCGACTAGGCCACCCAGGCACCCCTAGCTGTTGAAAATTTCAAAGGTCTACTATTTCTTCAGCAAACACGTACTGACTATGTATCAGATACGATCCAGGCACTGTGCCAGGCCAGCGTCCCTGCCGTCCGGGAGTTCGTAGGCTTCTCAGGTAGCGGGCCTGCAGTGGATGAGCACAGCAGTAGTCTATGGGAAAGAGGGCCAGGCAGAGCTCCGAGCCGGGTGCCCAGCGCTGCTTATGGGGTCAGGGAAGACTTCCCAGAGTTGTGTTTTCGCCCAGTCCTGAGGCAGGAACCAGGGAAATAAAGAGTGGGAGACCACCTAGGGAGAGGAAAGGGTGTTGCAGAACTGAGCCTGTGGCCCTGGCTTTGCAGAGGCAGAGAGAGGCTTGGAGCAGTGACGTGGCTGGCTCGGATCCCGCAGCGAATCCAGGGCAGCATCCAGCCTCCTGGCCAGTGCTCTTTCCACACAGTTCTCATCTGTGTGTCCGTCCTGCCTCACAGACCCGCTCAGGATCCTGCAAGCTCACGTCTGTCCAATCCTTTAGCTCTGCTCTGGGGTGGGTATAAAGGGACCTCATTATGACCTGCTTGTGATCTGGGCCTGGGCCCCCAAGTCCTAGCACTGAATTGTCTGCACATGGTGGCTTCTGATCACCTGCTGAAAATCCTGTCCCTTCAGGTAAAAGGCATCAAATCCCACTGCTAAAGCCCTGGCTCTTGGGGCCCTTTGAGCACCCTTAGCTGTAAGGATTTCTGAGTTAATCACTGGCATGTGATTTGGTACATTTTGATCCCTACCCTGACCTCAAGCCATCTGGAAACCCTCAGAGAGCAGGAAGGGTTAAAGGATTATGCAGCCTGCCTGGGTTGTCTTAGAGGGAATCAATGACTGTCAGGGCCAGTTGGAGGGAAAGAGGAGAAGGTTCCTGAAGAGTCTTTGACGAGAGAGTTTCCATACCCAGAAAGGGTCCCATTCTAATAGTGTTAAACATACATCTAGTCCAGGACCCAGCAATTTCACTTCTAGGTATACACTGAAGATAAAAAAAGTCCTTAAATCCAAAAAAAATCATGCACAGAAATGTTTATAGCAATTATATTCATAACAGTTAGAAAATGAACAAATCTCAACACCATTGATAGGAGGAGAGTTAAACAATTTTAGTTTATCCATATAATGAATGTCTTTTATCAATAAAAGGGAATGAGCTACTGATATATGCAGCAACACAGATGAATCTCAAAGCCAAACACACAAGAATATGTGATTCAATTTGTGTAAAGTTCAAAAATTAGAAAAACTAGGGACACCCGGGTGGCTCCGTCGGTTAAGCATCTGCCTTTGGCTCAGATCCTGATCTCAGGGTCATGAGGTCGAGCTCGGTGTCAGGCTCACTGCTGGACATGGAGCCTGCTTAAGATTCTCTTTCCCCCTCCCTCTCTCTTCCTCCCCCCACCACACGTGTTCTCTCTCTCAAAAAAAAAAAAAAAATTAGGAAAACAAATTTGTTGTGATATATATCAGAGTAGTGCTTATCTCTTGTTGGGGGTGTAGACTGGAAAAACGCACAGGGTGTTGGAAATTTTCTCTATCTTGATCTGGGCTGTGGTTCCATGGGTATAGTTATATATTTAAAACCACTGAGCTGTACTGGTGAAATGTGTACATTTTACTGTGTGTGACTTATACCTTGGTAAAGTACTGTTGGAGTTTAAAGGGGGATAAAAGGGAAGAAGGGAACATTTTGGTTGTGATGGAAAAAAAGGAGGGCCTTGAGACCCACGGACCCGCAGACAGGGCCTTGAGATGATTAAAATCTGTGTTGTCTACACCCCTCAAGTACACATCGTGCCTCGGTGGCTGGGGACGGGAAAGGGGATGACCAGTGGCTGAGGGCCCCACACTCCAAAGAGGGGATCATGAGTGCAAGTCGTGCTCCCTGTACCTCCTCTACAAACTGGCATCTCATGCCTTGTCCTCTGTCTCCCTCTCTCTCACTGTCCAGGAGCTCCAGAAATATGAGCAGTTCATTTTTGCAGATCACACCAACATGATTCACGTGGAAAATGTCTACGAGGAGATTTTACATCAGAGCCTCCTTGATGAAACTCTGAAAGGTGAGGAAGATTTCCTTGGTCCTGGAGGAAACGGCAGATACAGGGGAGGACCCCTCAAGGGGACCCAGGGAGGCCTGCTAGGTTTCTCAACAGGAATGAAGGGGGAAGAGGAAATTGCTGCTGATTTGTTGGGGAGACAGAGAAGAGAGGAGAGGAAAGAGAGAGGGATACTAACCTTGACTGAGAATCATGACCTGGCACACACTATACTGGCCCTTTGGATATTATTTCTTTGAATTACAAATAAGAACTCCGGGAGACAGAAATTTCAAGCTTCATGTTTCACAGAAAACTGAGGTTTGGGGAGATTAAGGCTAGACTGTCTCATGAACATCTGTCTTCCTCCAGCTGCCCCAGACAGAACAAAGGACAACAGGTGCTTTTAGCCACAGACTTCCGACCCCTCCCTGAGGCAGGGGGAGGGGATTCTGGAACGGGTTACCAGCTGCCTCCTCGGCACATTCCTCATGTCCTGTCCGCTGGACAGAAGCAGACCCAGGGCGCCGACACAGTACTCGGTGAATCTTGGGGCTCCAGTACCCACTGTCCTGTGGAGTTAGGCCTTGCTTGTGATGGGACCATGGGCAGGACAGCCTTGATAGAAATCAGCTGCACAGGGCCATTCCCCCAAAACCGTAGGCCTGTGTCTGGTCTCCACGGGGAAGGTGTTAGTATCACCAGAAACCCCCCACAAAGGAAACGGGCCAAGCACGAGCCCCAGTAGCTAATCCAACGAGATGAGAAATGTGAAGATGTCAGCACAGTGTCTGACAGGAAGGGCCCCCTCAAGCCCATGCCATTCCATCATGGCACCTTTCCACCAATCAGGAAAAGGCTCCCTTTCTCCAGACACTGGGCGGCCCTCTGTCAAAAAAAATTGCCATGATATACTGATTTTTATCAGAGTAGGATGCTCTACTGCTTGTTGCTGGAAAATTCTGCCGAACACACAAATCTATGCTGTCTCTGATGTGAGTGGCGCCCCCTTGGATATGATACCGTTGGGCACTGGACAGCCTGCATAGCTCTAGTGGCCTGTGGTCAAAATGTCAGCTGCTATCGTTGTTATTGTTGTTTTGAGTCCTCTCAAGGCCTCTAAGACTGAGCTGGATGCACGTAGGTCTTCATTCTAGACACTGCAGGTCAACAGGGCTCTCTCTGCATGCTCAGTACTGAGTACCCAGTACACATTCAGGACTGGACTATGAGAGTAAGCAGAGAAATGACAGCCCTGCCCCTGCAGCAGGGCCTCTATGGGTGATACAGATAATACTATTCTAGGTGGTGAGCTCCATGAAAGCCAGTCTTTGGATTCTCAGAGCCTGTCCCATAGTGGATGCCCAGTCTGCATCCATGAATGAGTGAAGGATTGAATGAATGAATGAACACGACAGAGGTCCAGAGCTGAAGATGAGTGTGTGGGCTTTGGTCATGAGGGAAGGAGACCGGGAAGAGGGTGGCTATCAGCTGGAATTTGACATGGAGAGATTTGGGTAGCCAGAAAAGCTGAGAAGGGACTTTGGCTTCTGGATAACATGGGAAAATCCAGGGTGGCCGGGGCCGAGGGTCAATGTCATGTTCTCTTTTCTGGTCTCTGTCAGTGATAAAGGAAGCTGCTGTCCTGAAGAAACACAACTTATTTGAAGACAACATGGCCTTGCCCAGTGAAAGTGTGTCCAGCTTAACTGATCTAAAAACCCCCACAGGGTCAAACCAGGCCAGCCCTGCCAGGAGGGCCTCGGCCATTCTGCCAGGCGTTTCTGAGAGCGAGGCACTGAGTAACGAAGTATTCCAGGAGTCAGGGGAAAAGAAGCAGCCTGGGGTCCCTAGTCCGTTGGCCAAAGGAGAAAGCCCGTCTTTCCCTGTCCCCACCCCTCCCCCAGACGGGACCGGACAGGTGATTCCTTCAGGCCCAGTTGTGGGTCTCGTGACTGCAGAGGACATGGCAGGAGCCCTGGGCACACCCCCGTCAGAGCTGGAGTTTGGAGGGGCTCCTGAGGACGGAGAACCCAGCCACGAAAAGCCAGAAGCCAGATCCGCCTCGGGCTCCTTAATGGAGCTCAGAAATTTGTTGATGGTGACCACTGAAGTGCCCGTGGAATCGGCCACCCTCGAGATTGAGAAAGATTCAAATGAAGAGACCCTTGGTCCCCAAGAAATTGAAAAATTAGAGGAAACAACCCAAATCGACACAGAGGCCGATCAAGCAGTGGCCTCCAGTCAAGACAGCTGTGAAGGCAGTGACATCAGTGAGAGGGAGGCCCATTCTTCCCCTCCAGAGGTGCAGGCGGAGGCCGGCAGGGTGGAGTTGGGGGGGTTGCTGGGGGCTCAGCAGGCCTGTGAAGGGCTCACCCAGGGTGCCAGCAGCCCTGGCCCCCCAGAGCAGCATGCAGAGGCTGGGGAGCCCACTGAGAGGGAGCTCACAGGGGGGACTTCCAGACTGGATGCCCAGGAAGGAGGAGGGGCCGCGGCCATGGTGGAGGGTGAGGCCAGGCCACAAGAAGATTGCATTTCCAGTGCTCACCACACCTGCCCCGGTGAGAGCCAGGGTTCTGTGGAAGAAGCCCTGGGAGGGACCAGCAGCATGGCCCAGGCCACTGCTAGCGTGGATACAGGGGACATTAAGGCTGCTGGTGTCCATGAGTGCCAGTGGGTGGTGGAGAATGCTCCAAACTTCGATCTGCTAGGTTCACAAGATGTGGGGGAGAGTACCCCAGGGCAGTCCTCAGAAGAGTGAAAGGGAAAATTGGGCATAAGTATTTCTTCGCACAAACTCAGCCAAAGGTTAATAGTTATGGGTATGCTTAGGGGTTGCACACAAGTTGTTACAAAAAAAAAAAAAAAAAATTACTTCCTCAATGTGTGTAATGAAACCAGAGGAAATGCACACAGGGCATGCTCACTGAGGCAGACCTTTGTGGAATTGAACTGTTCTACCGTGAATTACTGCTTTAGCATTTTAATAGGAAGTGTCTGGGATGAGAGGCAGCTGAGGATGTTGAAGGGAGGCGGTGGTGTTCCAGCGAAGATGAAGAAAACAGTAGGAGCCCAGTTTCCAATACCCTGCACGTTTTCCTCTCATGTACTTCGAGGCTTTTTACTTTTTGGTAAGGATGCAAATGTATACTGTAAATCCAGCTTCACCGTCCGCTAGAGCAACTTCATTGTTTCTGAAGGACTCAACATTCATCCACAGTCAGACTGCAGGGAAGGGTTGGTGGGGAACACTGGTCACCCTGCTGTGGGCAGCCCTGCAGCCCCTGAGAGAGCCCAGGGGAAGCTGAGCACAAACGGAGGAAGGTTGTGGTCTGTGGGGCTGTCTGAGCCTGTTACTAATTCTGCTATCAATTTCTTGTTAATTAATCATGTTGATTCTTATTAATTAATCACCTTTTGGGGACATTCAGATGAGGCAAGAAAATTTCCTTGGCAGGTTTAAGCCTGAAAGCATTCCAAATTAGCCTTAGGCTGTGCAGAGGGGCCTTAGCTAATTGTCGAGCTACTACAGGTTAAACAAGCATTATTCGAATAGCTGCTCTATGCCATGCACTGTGCTAGGTGTAGTAACAACAGCAACAGCAACAAAAAAGCAGAAGAAAAGATAAGATGCTCTGTCTGACATAAGTTAAAAGACCTACGGGAATTTAAAGAAAAAAATGTGCCAATTTTCAAACCATGACAACTTTCTGTCTATCCATTGAAACAGTCCTGGTTCATTTCCAGAAGGGGAATGAAGTGAATAAATGGGAAAGAAAAAAGAAAAGGAAATAAAAAAGAAAAGAAAGGAAATGAAAAGCCAAGATGTACATCATCAAGTTCCAATCAAGTTCCAAAGATGTCACCAAAAGTGGAAATCATTTGTTTGGTCATTCAGCAAATTAACTGAGTCCCTATGATGTCTCAGGTGCTAGAGATACTATAGTGAAAAAGACTCTGTTCCTCTCTCCTGGAACTTACAAAAGCTTTATGGAAATAGACATAGATACATCTTCTCAATGGACCATGACCTAGAAATGTTGATGTTAAAGGACTTACTTGCAGAAGATTAAAAAGCTGTGTTTTATTATCCTTCCAGAGAATACCATATCATTTCCTAAAAGCTTCAGTCCCAGGTAGTACCTCTTGATATTTCCTTCCACAAATTTTAATATTAGATCCTAACATACTGTCCTAAAATCTTGTTTTGATCATCATCAGCAAGTTTATATCAGTTGTTTAGAGAATTTGTCCCACAGTTTAACTCTTTCAGCAGGAATTAAAATCTTTCTCTGTCCAACTCCCCATGAAGAATTTCTAGGTGATAAAGAATGAATACTAATCAGTATCATTATAGTCTCATATTGAATCATCTTAATTTCTCTTAGAGTGTTTAGATCTTCACATCTATGAAGGGTCTCCTTAGAAGAAGGTAGAGGCTACTCCTCGCCGGTGGTTGCAGTACCCAGTGCTCACTCATATCCTTGCATTGAGCACAGAGTATTGAAATTGTGTTTACTTCCCATCTCTTCTGGGACCTCTCTCTTCAAGGACAGAAACTGGGGTTTATTAATCATGTGTGCTTCCTGTTAGAGACACACAGCCTGGAATAGTGGCTCTTTGCCTTCTCAAGTCACTTTCATATCCCTAGTGCCTCGCACAAAAACTGGCAGGTGTCGAGCTGCTCAAGACGTGTGAGACCTGAATACCTGCCACACTGCTGCGTTGGAGCTATTTGGGGCTTGCTGTCAGGCAGGGAGACGTTTTTAATTGGGCTTTCTGCCCTTGGGGAGGCTTCCCTTAGGTCAAGTCCAAAGTCCAAGAGGCAGACAGCCAGATGGTCAGATGCACTGCCCAGTAAGGCAAGGAGCCCGAGGAGTAGTGCCCAGCCCCACCAAGGATGCCCTTCTCTGCAGGAGAATGTCAGCAAGCAAGGAGGCCCCAGCCCTGCTCGAACCCATGCTGGAGTTTCCCAGCTTCCTTCCTTTGCTCACCTCAGGGCTTCTTGGACCCCTTGGAAAATTAAGAAATTTTTCCAACCCTAAAAGAAAGTACATCTGCATTGGATGGATGACTATCAGTGCCCTCCCTTTACCCATCTTGTAGGCCAGAGGGTACTGGGCACTACATGGTAGGACATACTTGAGAACACGAAGAATTTTTCTGTACATATTTCACAAAAGACAAGTTCACTAGACTAAGCGGGATGCTTGTTCCATTTGAAGATGGAACAGGAAACTAAAGTTCATTAAAAAGATTCCTTATTCATTTTAACATGTTGAATGGAGTAACTTCATATTACTTCATATTATTATGAGCTTGTCTTGTTTTTAATAGACTTGTCTGTGTTGCTTCAGTGGTTTCCAGGTTAGAGCAAGGTTATTGTAATTTAAATGAGCAGCATGCAAAGCTTCTGCAGGCTGCTCTGGGGAATCTCTCCTCCAGGCAAAGCCATTAGAAATACATAAAACCTCAGGACATGGTTTTTGGGGAAAATTCCATGACTTTAAACGAGTTATGTGACAATTGACCTTTCACAAAGAGAATGTTTGCCTTGAAAAAAATTAGCTTGTCATTTTTTTTCCCTTTGCAGCTTAGAGTGGAGACAGTGGTACCCTGAATCATGCAGAGAAAACTCTGTTTTCAAAAAAAAAAAAAAAAAAAGTCTTTTGGAAACCACAAGGATAAGATTCCAATCTGTCCAAAAGCTTTTATAAAGAGGCTGCATGTGAAGAACTTCAGGTCTCTGGGCCTGATCTTCTACATTTTATTGCAAAGATTCTCGAGTCTGGTCTTGTAACCCTCCAGACTGGAGTCCATGATTTCCAAGGGTTTCACAGTTCTGCCACATGAGTGATTTTCACTCTTTATCAAAAGTGCTAAATGCTGTATGCTCCATAGCAATTTTAATCTGGGGAAAGGAAGGACATCACTGACTAAAACAATACAGGTTCACTAGGTAAAAAAGCTGGCTACATGTGTCTTCGTACTTTAAGTAAGCGGGTTTGGGGACTTGTCTTCTGAAGTCTGGAACTTTAAGAAAAAAATCTACACTGTGGATGGGTTTTTCTGGTCACTATATAAAGCAGATAGACTTAAAGCACTTTGTAACCACATATTTACTCTGCCACGTGCCTATATTCCAATAAAATGTTCATCCTTGAAGAGTTGTCCAAATGTCTTATTTATTTTGAATGGGGGTGGTTTCATCTTTTAAGCAAATGTCATACTTGAGCTGGGAGGAACAGCCCTCAGATGGAAAGGTGAGTCACTGTTCCTGCATTATGGAACTTTAAATTTTCTCTTGTCAGAAGGGAGTCCACGGAGAAGTCACTTAATGTCAGATGTAATTATGCTTTGAAAATTATGCTTATTTCTCTAGGAATTGGAATATGTCTATAATAACGGGCAATTACTCCTGACGTAATTGAACTGCTTTTCAAACAAGTTTATCTTCGATGGTAACATTAAGCAAAACATTCCTTCTTTCTATGATCATAAACAAAACAATATTTACTCACTAATATCTACAGTTGCTCATTCCTCCATGAATTCATTCATCCAAAAAATAATGATTGTGTATCTATTATATGCAGGCACTCTAGTGGGTACTGGAGAAGCAGAGGTGAATAGGGTGGATATGGTCCCTGACATCAGCAAACTCAAATTCTCATGGTAGACATGGCCAGGGAGAGCCCAGAATGGGTATTTGCTCGCTTGTTTGGCATAAAACTTGTCTATAACAGTTTAAACTCTACCTGAGCCAACAGCTCCAGCCAGGAAAGTTAGAAACACTGGAGAAATCAAGTCTAGCAGGGATGGGGACACTGGGTGTGGCAAGGACTTTACTACTCCCTCTCCTTTCATACCAAGCTCCCAATATGCAAGAATCATTCTCAGAGTGGCTCCTCCAGAACTTTTATTTAGGGCCAAGGATCGGATTGGAATTGGGGGTTCCAATTCCAGTTGGAGATTCCATTGATTTGAAATGTCTTCTGCATAGTTTTTTCTTAGATTATATGTTTATTTGGTGTGGTTTGGGTGGAACTAATGGACATCTTGGGAGGAGTCAATTAAATAAAGCTCTTCTGTCAGCCCTGCTTGGAGCCTCTCTTGCTTGAACACCTCTCAACCTTTGCCAGAGTCTTCTCTTCTCCAAGAACTTCTGACCCTCCTTTCTCAATCTGGCCAATTCCCACTTTTCCTGTAAGAGTCAGGACAAGTCTGGACAAACCCTTCCTCCTTCCCCCATAACACTTTGCTGAACTGTCACCCTTGTTTACTTGCCCACTTCTATTGTTTTCTCTCACTCTATTGCAGCGATCTACAGTCTCTGTGCAACCCTGTCTTCAATCTTTGTGTCCCTAACAGAGTATACATCCTTGTGTACAGAAAACGCTTAATAAATGTTGAACAAATGAATAAATATCACTAATCCCAGAAATAGGAGACAAGTGGAGAGGTAGCTGATGATTGCCTGGCATAGCGTAATGGTCTGTGAAGCTGGTAACTACTCACCCTCAACCTACTGAGAGAGTTCTGTTTTTGTGATGGAATTTCATCGCATGTTTATGCACACCTGTCCCTCTGGGAGAGAGCATCAGAGCCAAGTCGCCCCCACATCAAGCTAGCTACTGGTATGAATCACTCCTAGTTTTCAGAACAGGAGCCTCCACTGGATTTTCCTGAGGTCCCTATGAGGTCAACGAGGTAAAAAGTTGAGAAGTTTACCCTTGAATTCCACCCAAATCTGGAAGACATGAGCAAAGGCCCAAGAAATTCATGGACAGCCTCTGCCTTCTGGCAATCTTCCTCTTGAGACTGGGCAAGAGCAGGAAAGAGGCTGTGGTCCCTGCTTTTAGGGAACTTGGTCCAGTTGGGAAGACAGAGAAGCAAGTGGTGGTTCTGCAGGCAGAGGAGGAAGCGTTCTGGCAGCACAAAGGAAGGGCAACCAAAGACTCTACTCAAGAAATTTCACATTTGGTTTTGAACCTATTGAGCCTGCCCTTTATGTCCTGCCTTACTTACTTCTTCTCTGTCATGCACTAAAATCCAAACTCTAGCTGCCTACAGATAACCTGAAGAACATTTTTATCAAGACCTCTTTATACCAACCCCTGCACACTCTTTTCAGGAATCTTGTGGCCCCTCTGGATGCTGATCCAGACCTTCTGCAGATCCATTGTGGTTTAATTCACGGAAGCCAAATTCATGGATTAATTTTCCCCCTCTGGTCTCTATACGAAAGGATACACAAGTGTAGTGGTGAACTACACTTGTGTAGTTCTCTTTATATTAGCGATTCTAAGTGGAACTGTTGGGGTGGGAAAGTGGGTTTATGTGTTGGGGAATTGCTCCAAGGTACTGAAGTGATTTTGAAGCTAAGGGGTGGCTTTTGGTGATAATACTAACTCCCCTTTCCCTCCCTGCTTCCACATTCTATGCAGGCTCTTGAATCATGTGGGGGACAGTTTTTTGGTATATTGGTTTGAGGGAGATCATGTGGGGAAAAAGGAAGATATTTTAATTTTTATCTGTCAGAGGCTTCAAGTTTTGAACCCTTAAATTTTTTATTCAGGTCTTAGAATAAATGATATTTTCCATGCACCATCAGGATTCTTTCATGGGGTAATTTTTTCCAAAAATATTTATTGATACCTACTAATGTGCTGTGAACTCTGCTAGGCCCTAGGAGCAGAGAGGCAGATGCTCACCCTAGTTGCATTCAGACTGTGGATTATCTTTTCTGCACTGAAAACTTCTGTTACTCAACTTAAGGGGAGTATTCTTAAATATAAATGAGACTCCCCACCTTTAGATCACATTTTAGAATTCTTCATTAAGTTTGCTTACAAACTTGATTTACTTTCGCTGAGGTCATTTATGAGAAAATTGCATGGCTGTCAACGTATTGTGTGAACTTGGGCTAATTATTTAACCTTTATAAGAACCAGTTTGTGAAATGGGAATAACAGTACGCACATCACAAGGTTATGGCGAGGATTAAAAGCGACATTTAAGCCCAGATGAATAAAATGAGACTCAGAGAAATTAAGCAACTTCCTGAAGATTACACAGCTAGTAACTAGTTGAACCAGGTGCATCATTTAGCAATTGCTACAAAGCAAAACCATTCTGAAACTAAGTGGCTTAAAATAGTAACCATTTAGTATTGCTCAGAAGACTGCAAGCCAGGCATTAGGTAGACAGATCTTCTCATCTTGGCTGGCTCTCTTGACATGTTTGAGGGCTGGCTGTATGTCAATCTAGCCTAGAGGTGTTTGGGACAATGGGGCTCTACTCCCTGTGGTCTCTCTCCCTTCAGCAGACTGTTTTGGGCTTATACATGTGGTGCAAGCAAGGTTGAGAGAGAGAAGGTAGGAAGTAGGAGGAGAAGAGAGAGTGAGAAGGAGGAGGAGGAGGAAGACCAAAAGCTTTTTGAGACCTGGGCTCAGAACTGGTGCAACATCCCTTCTGCCTTGCTCTGCTGACCAAGGCAAGTCACAAGACTGGCCAAGATTCAAGGGATGGGAAGAGCTGCAAAGTCACATTGCACTGGCCATGAGTCCAGGTAAGCCATTAACTGGGGCCATCAATGCAATCAGCTGAGCTCACCAGGATTCAAATGACTCCTGTACTACGAACAAAACCCATACTCTTGCCTCTGTACTATGTTAACCATAAACACACAGACGTATTGGTTCCCATCACATACTTCCCCAATATCTATGTGCTGCTGTAGCCCCACTCACCATTAGATGAACAAACCATGATCACTCCCAACTCAAATCCTTTGGTCTATCAAAGATTCTTGACTTTCGGGGCGCCTGGGTGGCTCAGTTGGTTGAGCGATTGCCTTCGGCTCAGGTCATGATCCTGGAGTCCCGGGATCAAGTCCCACATCGGGCTCCCTGCTCAGCAGGGAGTCTGCTTCTCCCTCTGACCCTCTTCCCTCTCGTGCTCTCTATCTCTCATTCTCTCTCTCTCAAATAAATAAAAATAAAAATCTTTATAAAAAAGATTCTTGACTTTTGCACTGGGTTTGAAAATGAATCTTCCATTGAAAAATATTTTTTACAACTAAGAAGAAAGGTCTAAAAGGGATTTTTCTCCCTATCTTAGCAACAGAATTCACATTGTTTACATGCTGCTTTGATCATCTATAACAAGATCAGTGGTCATGATCAACACGTTAATTATCTCAAGGTGAGTGAGAAAATTTGACCTGTGACATAGCACATAATCTCAGAAAAACAAGCACAATTCTCTACAATAAACGTGCTAATAATGGACACCAGTTTTCTATAGCAAACAATCATAGTCTTCAAAAAAGGTTACAGTCCTTGAGGGATAATTATAAACACACACCCACTCCACTCAACACTTTGAGGGAAGGTTCTTTTGCCTTCTCAAAAGTAAAACAAAATGAAAGAAAAAATGTTAAATTAACTAGAAACTCTGTTCCCTGACACCAAACAAATAAGGATAAACCTTGACACATTTATCCCATCTTTATTCCTTATAACTCTAAGGTAACTGATCTGTAAATATTCCTAACCCCTCTCCTCTTCCTATTAAAATACGATCCTCAGGATATAACATTTTTCAAAGCACTTGTATCAGATTTTACCCTTCTAGTTTTCTTGCTAGAATATTGTTGTTGTGATCTATGGTTGTCTTTTAAAATTTTAAATAAAAGATTTTGGGGCTTACAACAATTTTACTCTAAATCTTGTAGTATACCATCTCATCGAGAATGGTCTTTCTTTTCCTGTCTACCCAACACATAGGACCACATCATTCTGCTCCTAGCATCAATTTTAAGCCTTCTTTCTCTGAACTCCTTTGGCTATCATGTTAACAACATTGATTTGGGCACTTACTTACTAACCATCACCAAGAAACTTTTAATGATTTCCCATGTGTTTTGGCTCATAACTTTTGGAGGAGAGGGAGTTTTCCCTGCATGTCTAGAAACTCAATATACTCCTGAAATCAGAGACTGTTAGGGTTGAAGATACCCTGGTGTTTAACCAGTGCAAATGCATCCATAGTGCTTGCATTTTCCCCTTTATAAACATTCCTGCTAAGCGGCCATCCACTGTGGTTGGGGAGCTCACTATCTCCTAAAGATTATTCCATTTCCAGATAGCTCTGATTGTTAGAGAGCAACTATCTTACTCTCATTCTCCACTTTTCCTCCACCAATGTCATCAGCTATAATTCCTGTCCCATGGGGCGCATTCTACCAGGGCTGTATACAATATTCTAAGCTCTTTCCCTCAGGACAGATTTCAAATCTCCAAACAACTGAAATCCTTTCTCAGAACAAATATCCCCAAATCTTCTCTTTTTTTTTTTTTTTATGTGACATGGCTTTTAAATTTTACTTATTTTTTGTTGAGGTATAACTAACATACATTATATTAGTTGCAGGTGTACAACATATTGATTCAATAATTCTATACATTACTCAGTGCTCACATGATAAGTGTAGTCACTATCTGTCACCAGTGTTACTACAATATCACTAACTATATTTAAATTTTTAATTAGCTGGAATATTGGTAACCAAGGAACTGGACTGATAGAACAGTCATTAAAATTATGTTTAGGACTAGATACTTACCAACACGATCTAACTCTCCATAATGAATATGGTAGCTTAGACCATTTGGAAATGTGACTTGTGCCTGGCGGTGACTTCATACCATGAGCACATGTAGAAGCTATAACCTATGTCGCTCAGGTAATAAAGCGGATTTAGTCTCCATTTAAACTGCAGGAAGGACGTTTCTCCTCCTACTTTCTCCTCTCAACTCAAGGACGAGAGAACTGTCCTCTCCCTCCGCAGGTCTCCAAACTCATAGCTGCACTGAACTTCAAAACACCAAGCAGAGCCATTTAAATCTTTCTGCTGAGCTATTTTATTTTCAGCATATATGGGTGTACCAACCATGGAAAGAATTGTTTACAAATAGTTTGCAATAATATGGAGAAGGCTTAGCCATTGTTTTGAATTAAAAAAAAATCTCAAGAAGATTAAATATATATGCATAGGCAAAAAAGCCTGGAAGAAATTTTGCAGAAATGGAAACAGTGGCTTGTGCTGATGAGATTTTAAATGTTTATTGTTGTCTTTTGTATCCTTCACCCTGCCCCCCAGGTTCCACAATGAAGATGTGTTACTATCAAAATCAGAAAAATGGGAATATTTAAAAATATTTTAAATTTTAATTTAAATTGGGCAAAAGGATCCTCTGTTTTTCTAGAACCCCATATGTTAAGGGATGCTTTGGGTGCATTTACTCCTATCCATAGGCCCATTAACAACAGTGTATAATTGGGAATGATACATAAACACAAGTGAAAAAGTCACTAGAAACCTTTGCCAAGTTAAAATTAGCCCCTAAAGTAACCATTTGATGAGTACTGTTCTGAAGGGCTCTGCTGCTTCTTTGAAGTTGTGATCTCGAGTCAAATCTTCTTCCCCATAATTCCTATGTTGATGCCCTTGCATCTGCCAGACCACCTTGCCAGCACTTTCTTCCCACTGCAGAGGGCCAGACACCTGAGTACGGCAAGATCTAACGGACTGCCTAGTGGGGAGTTAGGAACATCCAGTTTCTATTTTCAGTCATGTAGTACTGAGGAATCCCCCCAAGAGGTCTAACATGAAAGACAACTGAATTTATTTAAGCCCATTACTGCTTGCTTGATAGGCCTTAAGAAATTCCAAATACGAAAGAGATCACACTCATTAAAGCACAACACGATGCACTGTGAAAAACAGCATATGGTTATTATTTGAAGTCTGAAAAGCCTGAATATCCTTTGATGTGTAAACGTGTCCTTTTTGATTCTCTGAAAAATAGTGGTTTCTAGATCAAAACCACAGATGGAAACTCTCTCAGTGGGTAAAAATCACCTGAAGATAAAGTTGATAGACTCCATTAAGGGGATGAGATTAAATACATGAACACAAAACACTTATTTGTTATTTTTTGAAAGATTTTATCCATTTATTTGAGAGAGAGAGAGCGCGCACATGAGAGAGGGGAGGGTCAGAGGGAAAAGCAGACTCCCCGCCAAGCAGGGAGCCCGATGCAGGACTCGAGGATCATGACCTGAGCCGAAGGCAGTTGCTTAACCAACTGAGCCACCCAGGCGCCCTGAACACAAAACATTTAAACACATCTACATGAACACGACAATCTCATAATCACTCTTCAAAATTTAGTAAGCCCATAAAAATGAGAGAGACACTCCTTTAAATATTTTTTCACTCCTAGTTATGTAATAGTTACCATGGAAGTAGTAATTTTGTTCCACTTATTTAAAACCAGTGACCCTTTATAAACCTGACACAGCTGTCATCAAGAATCTATTTGAGGGGCACCTGGGTGGCTCAGTGCGTTAAGTGTCTGCCTTCGGCTCAGGTCATGATCCCAGAGTCCTGGGATGGAGCCCCTCGTCGAGCTCTCTGCTCAGTGGGGAGTCTCCTTCTCCCTCTCCCTCTGCCTCTCCCCTTACCTTGTGCTCCCTCTCTCACTCACTCTCTCTCTCTCTCTCAAATAAATAAAATCTTTTAAAAAAAGAATCTATTTGGGAAAAATATTAGTTCAGAGTTATAGTAAAAGCCTTGAGAACAGGGTTTACGCACTAAATTTTATGCTTACCTCTTACTAACTAAACTACTGCTAAGATGTAAGTGATGAAGTTAATTGTGAAATTGTAAAATTCAGGGTGCCTGAGTAGCTCCGTCGTTAAGTGTCTGCCTCCCACTCAGGTCATGATCCCAGGGTCCTGAGATTGAGCCCCGCATTGGGCTCCCTGCTCCGCAGGAAGCCTGCTTCTCCCTCTCCCACTCCCCCTGCTTGTGTTCCCTCTCTCGTTGTCTCTCTCTGTCAAATAAATAAATAACATCTTTAAAAAAAAAAAAAGAAATTGTAAAATTCATTTTCTTCTCTTCTGTTATTTACCTGGCCTTTTAACTCCCATCCTTAGGCCTTTAGCTTAGATTTGTTTCACAGTACTTTTCTCCTCTCTCTGTATTTCTGTGGGTGTACATACATATATATACATATATATAAGTATATATATGTGTATATATACACATATATAAGCATATTATATATGTGTATATGTATTTTATACATAATTTAAGTTTATTTATTTATTTTTTTAGTAATCCCTATACCCAACGTGGGGCTTGAACCCATGACCCAGAGATCAAGAGTCACATGCACTTTTGAATGAGCCAGTCAGACGCCCTTCTTTCTGTCTTTGAGATGTACCAATATGTTAGTTACCAAGTGCTAATCTTCCTGTCTCAGTCAATGCTATTTGGAGGCAAGTAGCAAAACCCTACTGAAACCAGCTTAGGCAAAAAGAGGAGAGTTTACAAGTCATACAAGTATCTTCTGGGAACCAAAGAAATCAAAATTCAACGGGAGATCTTTGCTCCATCTTCCTCCATCTCTGAGGCCACCTGGTCTCCCATTTTTGCTTTTCTTGGCACATCTGCTGGATTCTCATCAATTTGCAGTGTAGCCTTCTCTACTTTTCTGTACATAGCAGGGACTGTCACTACTTCATAGCCCTGAGTTTACTTATCCCCCATTTCTAAGAACCGGCAAAGACCCCCTGGTCTAAATCAGCATAGCCAGGGGGTGAGGTCATATAGCATACATCCAGCCCAGCGCTTTCTCAATTTATTTGAACACAGAACATTATCCACCCACAGTCTCTGACTATGCGGGAGGATATTGAGGGGTACACCTGTTCACATCCTCCAAAGCAGAATTCCTCAAGATGTGAGTTTGGGATGTTCTGATTGAATTTGCAATTTTTATATTAGGGGTGGGCAAACTTAGACCCAAAGAGACAAAATAACTCGCTTAAATTACCAAAATATGATTTAGGGCTGACATGTTACTCATCCCTTCAGTCCAACCTGCATTCCAAGGAAAAGTATAATGGTTACCTGGGCCAAAAGTAAAGAATGAAAGTTGACTAGTTCCTTCCCCTTTCCTCAGCTAGTTCATAAATTAAGGCTTTTTATCACAAGCTAGGCTGTATTGGTTTCCCAAGGCTGCCATGGCAAGCTGATACACACTTGGAGGCTTAAAGTGACAGAAATTTACTTGCTCACAGTTCTGGAAGACAGAAGTTCAAAATCAAGGTGTCCACAAGGCCATGCTCCCTCTGAAAACTCTGGGGGCAAATCCTTCCTTGCCTCTTCCAGCTTCTGATGGCTCCGGGTGCTTTGGGGACTGTGTCTGCCTAACTCCAGTCTCTGCTTCAGTTTTCCCATGGCCTTCTCTCCGTCTTCTCTTCTGTTTCTTATAAGGACACTTGTCATTGGCTTTAGGGCCACCCAGATAATCTCACCTTGAGACCAATAATTACATCTGAGAAGGCCGTTTATCCAAATAAGATCACACTCAAAGGTTACAGGGGTGAAAACATGGACATATCTTTTGAGGGCCACCACTCAGATCACAAAAAGGCTTTATAAGGTATCATAAGGTACTTAAAAACATCAAGAGGATACAAGCGGGAGGGAGAAAAGGGTAATGATTTGGGATTTTTCTTTTCGAAATTGTAGGATGTGGAATTGAGAAAGAAAATGTAATAGAATTTCAAGAGTATGCAGTATCCTATTTTCCAGGTTATAAAATTTATATTCCTAGATATCCCCTGATACATTCATTCATCTAACCTTTGGGCCATGTGATAGGCCATACCGATCATATGAGTGTGGTGATATTTTTTGTTTGTAAAAAACCTTTCCTGACAAAAAATTGTTTGATAGCATGAGACAATTTACATCATATGAATTTTGCTCCACTATCATAAAAATCATCCTTTGAAAGGCGTCATCCAGTTTGCCCTGGTGCTTCTCAATCCTTTGGTATTTAAATCTTGGAAGAACCTATTGTGTTCTAGAGACACCAGTGTTAAACAAAAAAGGATGGTTGAGTGCAGATCAATGTTTTTAGAGGTCATTTTATTAGTGAATATTTTCACCTCATAATATAACGCTTGCTTTTATCCACACACTTGGTTTGCAGAGTTTTGGAGAATGAATATTCTGACAAAAGAGCTTCTGTTGACAAACGAGAAATGTGTCAAACAAGGAAGAGGAACAGGAATTTTTCTGTTTGCCCTGGGGAGGAGCAGACTTGAGTTGGGGCTAGATAAGACAGCATGACAGCTGTACAGTTCCTTACATAGTACGTGGCAAGTCTTAAGTTGAATTAAATGGTAAGACTCATATGGCAAGAAGCATTAGATCTATTTTAATGATGCTAAAGGAAAACATCTTAGAAGCTGAAAGTACAGAGAGCCAAATTTCTTCCCACTGTAAAGGATTTCTGATTGTTAGAATTGTCCATAAATGAAAAAGATCATCATGCAGAATAGTAAGACATCCATCATTAGAAATTTTTCAACCCAACATCCATGACTCTGGGTACACCATCAGTGTGTCCTTGCACTGGAGAGGCTGTTGGTTTAAAACTCTATGACCTTTGGATTAGGACAATGTGCCATAAAGTAGGTCAGTTCAAGCCTGGGAAAAGAGATCCTTTCTCTTATGCAACTTCTAAAGCAGCACCGTCCAACAGAAGAATAATATGAGTCAGAATGTAATTAAAAAAATTTTAGTAGTCACATTAAAAAAGTGAAAACAGATGAAATTAGTGTACATAATATATTTTAACACAATGTTTTAAAATATTATCATTTAAACATGTAACCAATGTTAAAAATCATCACATAGCCTACATTATTTTTTCATAATAAGTCTTTGAAATCCAGTGTATATTTACAATTATGAACTAACCACATTTCAGGTGCTCAAATGCCACATGTGGCTAGTGGTTACCATATTGAACAGCATAGTTCTACAATATGCCATTAATGAAAGCACAAATCAAATTTCTGGGAGTTGAAAAAAAAAAAACCAACTTCATAAATGCACAAAAATGGTTTCTAAAATCCAGGTTCCCGGGCGCCTGGGTGGCTCGGTTGATTAAGCGACTGCCTTTGGCTCAGGTCATGATCCTGGAGTCCCGGGATCGAGTCCCACATCGGGCTCCCTGCTCAGCAGGGAGTCTGCTTCTCCCTCTGACCCTCTTCCCTCTCGTGCTCTCTATCTCTCATTCTCTCTCTCAAATAAATAAATAAAATCTTTAAAAAAAAAATAAAATAAAATCCAGGTTCCCTGGCATACTGGAGGAATGGAAGTGATAGGAAACCACTTCCGTTTAACTGGCATACATTCACACTTCCTTCAGTGACTTCTCTCATACTTTCCCTGCTTTGTCACCAAAACCTAATATTGAGTGAATTAAAGGACTTTGCAAAGCACTGATTTTCTTAGGAACTTCTAACAGTCTCTACCTCTCCAAAAAAAAAAAAAAAAAAGGAAAGAAAAAAAAACAGTAAATAACAACCCTCCAATACTTTTATGTTAATCCTACTATATGTCATTCTTTTTTTTTTAAGATTTTATTTATTTATTTATTTGACAAAGAGAGACACAACGAGAGAGGGAACACAAGCAGGGGGAGTGGGAGAGGGAGAAGCAGGCTCTCCACCGAGCAGGGCTCGATCCCAGGACCCTGGAACCATGACCTGAGCTGAAGGCAGATGCTTAAAGACTGAGCCACCCAGGTGCCCCCTACTATATTTCATTCTTTTATTCTAGGAGCAACTGCAATTACTGATACGTAGTTCCCCTTGTCTGTGGTTTCACCTTTTACGGTTTCAGTCACCTATGGTCAACCAGTGTCCAAAGCAGATGATCCTCTTTCTGTTGCGTGGTCAGAAGGTCAGCAATAGCCTAACATTAGGTCACAGTGCCTGTGTCATTCCCCTCCCTTCGTCTCATCACCTAGACATTTCATCCTTTCATGTCACAAAAAGAAGGGTGAGTGTACGACAATAAGATATTTTGAGAAAGAGGGAGACTACGTTCACATAACTTTTATTAGAGTATATTGTTAAAATTGTTCTATTTTATTACTATTGTTACAAATCTTTTACTGTGCCTAATCTATAAATCAAACTTTATCACAGGTATGTGTATGTATAGAAAAACAGTATATAGGGGCGCCTGGTGTCTCAGTCTGTTAAGCGTCTGCCTTTGGCTCAGGTCATGATCCCAGGGTCCTGAGATTGAGTCCCGCATCGGGCTTCTTGCTCAGAGGGGAGCCTGCTTCTCCCTCTCCCTCTGCCTCTCCCCTGCTTGTGCTCTCTCTGTCTCTCTCTCACACACACACACCACATATAAATAAATAAAATCTTAAAGAAAAGACAAGAGAAGAAAAAGCAGTATATATAGGGTTTGGTACTATCCAGGTTTTCAGGCATCTACTGGAAGTCTTGGAACACATCCCCCATGGATAAGAAGGAACTCCTATAGCACAGTTTTCACTGTTTACTAGTTGTGCGTTGTCACCATGGGATTTAAATACTCCCAAGGGAAGCTGCCTTGCAATATTCCCAGTAACACATTATATCCGTGCATCTTATACAGAGGAGAAAGGATAAGGAAGGTCCTAAAGATACACTGGGCTACCTCCATACCTATAAAATTTCCCCAAAGCTCGGTCAAAATAATGATGTTTTTAAACACTCCTCCAAGGACAGCCTATTATTTATTTATAGCATTTAGGAATTGATAAGCTATAGGCAATAAGCAAAATTAAAAGTAAAATGGAAGAGATTTTTCAGTTAACCCATTTTAGGAATCCATGGACATTTCAAAAACTCCTATTGGCATCTTCAGTATAAGTATGATCATGACTGTAAAAATACCGAAGCAAGAGTTTGGCATAGATGGCCAAGTATCTCCCAATATTTGTTATTCTCCTCTCCTCTCTAGTTGTACAATCTCTTGAGTTTAAGACGGGCTCATGGCTGCCCAATTAGAGATAAAAAAACAAAAACAAAAACAAAAACAAAAAACACCTCAGCCCTTCTTGTAGCTAGGTGTGACCAATTGATTAATTCCTTTCCAATGAGATGTGAGTATAGGTGACGTATGCACCTTCCTGGTCACATCTTTTACAAAGAAAATTGCTCCTCTTCCTCTCTCCCATTCCTCTTCAGCCCAGCTGGAAGGTCTATGTGATGCTGGTGAACCAGCTTCTACCATAGAGGAGCCTACCAGGGGATGGGATAGCAAACTGCTCCCGGATGACGTCATGGAGTAGAATTGCCCATCCATCCTGAATCACCCACCCGCTTCTGAATGTTATCTGGAAGAGAAACTACTTTCTATTTTGTATAAATCATTGTATGTGGGAATCTCTTTCTTGCAGGACTTTGGCTTATACCTTAACTCATAAAAGGGTTTAGCATCATCCTCACTATCATTTGTACTATGTTCAAAACTTTTGTCTATTACTTTTAACCATCTTTATATATGAGAATATCTCCTTGAAAGACACAGGGACTTGTTTGTTTTTTTTAACCTACAGAAAAAGCTCTATGACTACTTCCTTGGGAGGATTGTTAGTTTAAATGATACAATGTAGTATTTATGAAATACTACAATGTAGTATTTATGAAATCTTCGTAAACTTAAAAGGTTTGCAAGTAAAAAGTCATTACGTTAATCTCAGGGTAGCAATCCATGATCATGTAGGGTTAATGATATTTCTGCAAACATTTTAGCCAGCTAATGTAGCCCACCCTCTAGGTGACATAATCCAGTCAACATGTATATGCTTCCAGAATAATTTTTTTTTTTGAGCACTGTAATAAGATAGCAGTAGGAGGGATACTGAAGTATACAAAGACATAGATCTATTTAGTTACCCCTTGGAAGTGGCTGCTTACTTTACCTGTGTATAAAGCTGGTTCTAGTTATTTGGGAGACTGATTCAGTTCATCACTTAAAAGAGACTATAAAATGACCTAATAAAGTGCCACTGTCTAATTGTACATGTCTTTCATTTGTTGATGTAAAGGCAAACCTAATTAAATCTGCCACTGGCATAGAATGTGATTAATTTTCTTCACTCCTCTCAAATTATTTAATGGACTTAATTTTTCTGTAAACATTTACTGAATATTCACTGCAACAGAATCACCTTAAGGGAATTTGCAAGTAAGATAAGGACCTTTCAGTCCTTATGTCTTTTGACCGTTCTGCAACAGGGGCACCATTGGCTACTCCTTCCTTCCAACTTCATCCTTTGACTTGAGTGACTCATCCCTAGTTTGCTTTTAAACTTTCTGGCTTTCCTTTCTCGGCTGTTCTTCCTCCACTTCTTATTTTGGAGATTGCCAACGATCCTTCCTGAACCTTCTCTTTTTACCTATCATTCTTGGCCTTTCTGGAGTCATGAAACTTATGGAGAAAAACATTCCAGGGGGAGGACTTGTTGCATATAATTATAGGATTACTGAATATAATTATGCATATATTGTATTACTGCTTATAATTATGGACATACTGAAACAACTGGAGGACTCTCAAAGGGTCCTTAGCCCTGAGGTTAAGAACAACTTTTCCATGGCTTTAACTCCCACCCATGGTACTTGATGACACTCTTTTCTATTTAGCCTGGATCTCTCTCTCTCTCTCTTTCTCTATCTCCATCTCCAGACCCACACATCTGGCTGCTTATTGTATTCCTCACTGGGATGTCAAACAGGCACCTTCCACTCAAACTCATCATGCCCCAACTGAACTCATCATCTATCCCCCTTCTCCTCAACTGTCCTTCATCCTATGGTTTCCATTTTGGTGAGTGGCACCACACTCCAATAAATTGTTCAAATCACAAAGAAATAAAAGCATCAATCCAGATTACTACTTCTGAAAAAAATGTTTGTTGAATGACTCAATTAATGAATGAATGGAAGGATGAATCAAGTATGATGAAAACAACAGAGAGTAACTATTGAGAATGATATAATAGAGCTATGTTCAATGTGCACTCAAGTGCTAAAAGCTGGTTTAATTAAGTAGTCTTCAAACAAATTAATATGTACTTATTAAGTACCTGTTAGTACAAGACACTGTGCTGGGCACTGATTTCATTAGGGATTAGACTTTAACAATATTTCCAGGGAAATGAGGAACATGGTTTGTCAGAAAAGAGTAGTCATAGTATTTTAAGTGGGATAAATTTTTACTGAAGTTCAATTAATCTTACTTCATGACCACGAAATGCTAAATTATTATAGCTTCTCTAATTCTCTCTAATTAACAATAGCTCTCTAATTCTTCTCTAATTAATAATAGCTGCTCTTTGTTATGTCTTCAAAGATTTCATCATAGTTTAGACACAGTAGCTATTATAATGGATACTCAAGAAGATGGGACTGTCTTTGGAGTTTCGGGCCATTAAATCGGGCAGCTTTTCTTCCCTGAATTCCCATAGCTCTTTATTTGCTTTTCTCTGATGGCACTTATTTTCATTTTATGATTTGTGTACATATCCTACCTCTTATCAGAGAGATTTTTTTTCCCCCCACAGACTCTGTGCATACTCAATTTTGTGCTTTATATCTGGAAGGAGAAAAGTAAATACTGAGTCAATGAATGTTTTTCAATATCAAAAAAACTCGTTTAAAGGTAAGATCAGGGGCCCCTGGGTGGCTCAGTCAGTTAAGCATCCAACTCTTGATTTCGGTTCAGGTCGTAATTTCAGGGTTGTGAGATCAAGCCCTGTGTTGGGGTCCACACTGGGCATGGAGCCTGCTTGGGATTCTCTCTCTCTCTCCCCCTCTGCCCCTACCCCTGTCCACATTCTCTTTCTCTAAAAAAATAAAGAATAAATTAAAAAAAAATAAAGGTAACATCAAATAAGTCCTATAAGTCAAGTAAATTGTTTTACAAGTGATGTTAAGAAGGTTGTGATGTTTTCCAATATGAGAGAAGCATACTGAAACTTTAAGTAAGTTACAGATTTTTTGGTTTGTACTTTAATGCAGCCAGGAACATGCTAACCCATCTTTTTCTTTTTTTTAAATGATTTTATGTATTTATTTGAGAGAGAGAGAAAGCACACTCGAGCCAGGGATAGGTGGGGGAGGGGCAGAGGGAGCAGGAGAAATAGACTCCCCACTGAGCAGGGAGCCTGACTTGGCGCTCAGTCCCTGGACCCTGGGATCATGACCTGAGCCAAAGGCAGAGGCTTAACAGACTGAGCCACCCAGCTGCCCCCATGTTAACCCATGTTAGAAGGTAATTTAAGAGGCAAGGTATTGGCTGGTTGAAAGACACCTCCAGGGCCAGACCATGTGGGTTCAGACCTGCCTTTGCCATTCAACAGCTGGGAGGCAGAGGACCCCTTGGTGCCTCACTTCCCCCTCTGGAAAATGAGGATCCTAATAGGACTTACTTTGCAGAATTTTTAAAAGGATAAAAATTAATGTATACACATAAAGCACCCAGAATGGTGTTAGAACTCATTAGACACTAGCCATCATTTCTTACAGTCCTAACAAGAAGAAAGGGGGGGCCGTGATCATTTATTAGATTAGGAAAGAATGGAATTTTCTTCTTTGGAAAATGTGATGTAGACAACATCTCTCCTAATTTCCCAGCTCAAAACATTCCCATGACTCCCACCTTGTCCATGACACCACAAAGGCCTGGAAGGTATTTTTCAAGATGTAGGTAAGAGCCAAAACACATTTTATAATAAATCAAACAGGTGAAAGTTTCACACAAATTGTATTTTATCCTTTTTAGTGTTCCCTACTCAAAAGACTCATCTGCCTTCCTAGACCACGGCAACAGATTTTACCATGTGGTTGTATCCTTCTCCCAACCTCCCCACCCTGTCCCCAGTAAAAAGCTTTCTAGGACTTAAAGAAAAAGACTGTATCTAACCAAATCTAAGGCACAATGCAAGGAATTGACCAGAAAATTCCCGGTTGTCTAGGTGGACTTGTTGGTCTCCCCAAATGTTCTCACTCTGCCATTGCTGCCAGTTATTACCGAGAACCCACGTTTGGCAAGGCCTCGGGCAATGTCAGATGTGGGAGGAGAGGGTGACTGCAGCTTAAGCTTGGCGCAGAAGCTCCAGAGAATCGTTAAATTTCAGAGAAAGGGCCATGCAAAATATCAGAATAAGAGCCTCTGATAGTCAGCCCAGTCATGGGATGACGAGTGACAGACGGCGGCTTTGCCTCACATGAGAACAGTTCTTAGTCCTGGAAGCCTGCTCATTAACTGGGTCACAGGACTATGTGTCTCTGCCATGGTGAATCTTCATACAAGAAAAGGCCAGCCTTTCTCAGCCCACATCCGCTGGCAGCTGTCTTTATCATTTCAGGAAAAGGTCATGGTAGTGATAAGGGATTTGGGTTTTGCCTGAAAAAGGAACGCTCTTTGAGTATATTTTCTGTGCGTCCTAGAGAAGTGCTTTTCAGTTCCCACAACTGACTGGTAAATTTAACTCCACACCAAAGGTGTGATTTTTATATTATACCCAAAGTGGTAAAATTTAGGTGCAAAAATTGTTTATTCCCTTAATGTTCCAGAGTAAGTATAAATGGAAACAAGACACAACAGACAGACACCAAATTTAGTCAGTATGAATATCCTCGGGCAAACATGGTTGGACATATATTTCCATATTGGTCTTGTTCTTCTTCCTATAACTTCCATTGCATGCTATAATCAATTACTTTAGTCTGTCCAATTTCTTGGTGACTCATTATTACATTTTTCTTAGTAAAGGAGGAGACTTGTATTTCCCGTTAGCAGGACTTTCTTTTCCTGAATTTGTGCCACCTAATGACACTGTTTTTTCTTCCTTTTATTCAAAATAGTGTGGTGGGGCAAGAAGAAGCCAGGCCAGAACTTTCTGTGGTGTGGTGTTCATAGACCTGTTAGTATCTGACAGAGGTCGGGGATGAGGTCCTTGGACTTTGGAGGTGATAGAATGTAGTTTGGGTGATCAGATAATATATTGTTTAAATTGGGACATTTTTGAAAATGAAAGGGGGCACTATTCAGATAAGACAACAGGAGAGTGTAAATCAAGACTGTCACAGGCAAGGGCGCCTGGGTGGCTCAGTTGGTTAAGTGATTGCCTTCGGCTCAGGTCATGATCCTGGAGTCCCGGGATCAAGTCCTGCATTGGGCTCCCTGCTCAGCAGGGAGTCTGCTTCTCCCTCTGACCCTCTTCCCTCTCATGCTCTCTATCTCTCATTCTCTCTCTCTCAAATAAATAAATCAAATCTTAAAAAAAAAAAGACTATCACAGGCAAAACCAGAATTTGTGGTCATCCTACTAGGGTAGAAATGATCTGGACTTCTATCCAAATCTTGACTGTACAATTTTCCTGCTTTGACTTGTGCAGGGTGATACAACCTTCTTTTTCTACATCTGTAAAAGAAGGATAACAATTTTTACACGTTGAGAGTGGGGGAGGTGCCTGACACATTGTATACCCTTTGTAAATATTATCATGATGATGTTTGCCTTGTATACCTTAAAATTCTGCAACGTCGATGGTATGAGATTATAAATGAATTAGGTTAAGTTACCCTAGAGGTGCAGTCAGTTGCCCCAATCAGAATTTCCCACTCTAGGATGACAGTGAGTGATCTCATCAGGATGTAGGTACTACAGGCATATCTTTCCATCTTATCTGAATTCAGACCAAAGATCATGCTATTTAATATAACAAATGTCAAAAATGAGTTTTTCATTGTTGGAATTAGTGGTTTGTTAGTCATCATAATGGACATTAGAACTAGGCTCTCATTGATCGTTGTGTGGACTGGCTAGCATATTTTAGAGGTACACCCACGCTTGCATGAACATGTTTTAAAGAAGCTGGACCATCGGGGATGGTGCATGGGATGGAGGTCTTCCAGTTGTCTGATGCTTACTGTGAGGATGACAGAATCCTGACTCTGGAATATTGTTCATCTGCCTCCAGTGAACCTTTCATGCAAGGTCATGATTACAGTTCCCAAACAGAAAGAGGCCAGGCACTTCAACAAACTCACAGAGCAGGTGGTAAGTGTTACCTGTTTCTGCCTGCTAACAAATGTTTGCTTAATAAATGTCTGTATGTATGACAGAAGTTGGCCTGAGATTTAGTTTAATAATAAAAACTGGTTATGAGGTGTTGAAGAATAGTTCATTTTCATCCCAATTCCTATAGTGGCTGCTATCACTATGTACCAAAAAATAAGCCAGTCATTTTGCATGATTAAAATATTTGCAACAGTTATTTCGCTGTTTTTCACCACTACTGTGATTCTACATCTGGAACTTCTGCCCACTTTGGTTGGCCATCTGGAATGAAAAAAACAAAACAAAGCCAAAAAACCCAAATCGTAGAGAAACTGACTTGCATAGAATGGAAAATGGCATATCCAGGTGTAGAACTCAAATCATGTGATTTGAAGTTCAGTGCTCAAGAGTGGGTACAAAGCAAATGAGTGTGTGTGTGTGTGTGTGTGTGTGTGTGTGTGCGCGCGCGCGCGCGCACATACATGCCTGTGCCAGATGAAGAGAAAGAGTAGAAAGGAAAGTGAAATGATATGAGGTGACACAGAGGAAAACCAGACAAAAACATAAGACAATACTGTGGGATGCTCTGGCAACCCAAACAAGTGCTAAAATTAAGTGCAAGCCCCCAAAGAAGGGCTGGGAAGAATCTGAAGTTAGTATTTGCTTAAGAGCTAGTTCTTTTTTAAAAAAAAAAATATATATATTTAATTTATTTATTTGAGAGAGAGAGTGAGAGCATGCTCGCACAAGTTGGGGGAGATGCGGTGGAGGGGTAGGGGGAGGGACAGAGGGAGAAGCAGACTCCTCGCTGAGTGTGGAGCCTGCCTTGGGGCTGGGTCCCAGGACCCTGAGATTATGACCTGAGTCGAAGTCAGATGCTTAACCGACTGAGCCACCCAGGCACCCCAAAAGCTAGTTCTCTAAATAATAATGTCTATTAATCATTAGCAGTGGACTAACAATAGTACATTTCCATGCACAATGCAGATGTGCTTGCCTCATTGCCTGGTGCCATGAAAAAATGTGGTTAGGAGGGTAGTGGTACCTAAAACCACATCTCTCAGTTTTAAGTACAATCATGTGTATTTGAGATTGTATAGTGATTTTAGAACACCACAAGGAAATTGATTTACAAAGAAACGATTTATTCCATTTTTCATCCATGACAAATTTTCCCTTCCCTTGGCTTATCACCTAAAATACTAAACACTCTACTTGTAAAAAAAAAAAAAAAATCAAGAAACAAAAACACAACAGAGAAAAAGCACAAGAATCTTTCAATAGATTTGGAGAAGAACCAAATAAAGTACTATTTTCAAACAACTTTAAGCTGGAGAAAAAAGTCAGGAAGTAGCTAATTTTAAATATTTAAGAACTGTCAACATTTATTTCAATGGAAAGCACACCTCTAAGGTTAACAAATGATGACGTTTGACAAATTTGGATCACTCTGTCTGAGGATTATGGGATAAGAGGAAGAAAGCCTGAAAAGACAGTATCAGGTGTGTATAAATTTTCTACATGTGTATCTATATATGCAAATGGAGTTTCTAGAAAGTAAGAATGTCAGATTTGGATAATCAGTAAAATCAGCATCACTACAGAAATAGCTAATTTTTTAAAAAGATTTTATTTATTTGTCAGAGAGAGAGAGAGAGAGAGAGCACAAGCAGGGGGAAGGGCAGGCAGAGGGAGAAGCAGGCTTCCGGCTGAGCAAGGAGCCCGATGAGGAGCTCGATCCCAGGACCCTGGGATCATGACCTGAGCTGAAGGCAGACACTTAACTGACTGAGCCAGCCAGGTGCCCCAGAAATAGCTAATTTTTAATTCTTGAGCGTCAGAATACTGAGATGCTTTTTGACCTATTCAGCTGGGCCTCTTTCACTTTGATCCTCAATTTCATGTATAATTAAATCAGCCTGTACAATTGAGTATCCTTTAAGTCCCACGGAGATTGGAGGTAAAATGCACCTTGGTGAAAACAAAGTAAAAAACGGAGCTAAGTCACACAGAAAACTGAAAAGATTTCTGACAAGTCGATTCCACCCCTATTAACTTCACATGGCTTACAGACGAGGCCACTTTTAATTTTAAGAGGGGAGAACAGTACCTGGTGTTTGTATGTATGTTTACTCAAAAACACGGAGGAAGCTCTACAGCTTACGCAAGGTCTCCGTGGCAGAAACCAGGCATGAATTCTAAAGTTTCTTGAGTTGCAGGTCTAGGAGAGCTACATTTTCGGATGGCGAGCCTGCAGTAGCAGGAGGTGGCCAGGAAGCCAAGGAACGGGACAAGAGTAGAATCATGGTCCTGTGGGAGAAGCTGCACCTACCCGCGAATCCAATGTTCTCAACAATGGCGACTTTTCCTTTTCACTCCATAATGACCAGAATATCAATAGCTACTACTTATTGAGCTCTTTCAAACTATGCTAAATATTTTACACACATCATCTCACCACTTTCACAATGTCGCTAAGGAGGAAGGTTTTTACAACAATTAAACCATTTACTCCTTTTTTTTTTTAAAGATTTTATTTATTTGAGAGAGAGCACACGCAAGAGAGCATGAGAGAGCAAGAGAGCGGCAGAGTGAGGGGGAGAAGCCCCCTCCCCGCTGAGCAGGGAGTCCAGCATAGCTGATCCCAGGACCTAGGATCATGACCTGAACTGAAGGCAGACGCCAGACCTACTGAGTCACCTAGGCGCAGTGACCATTTAATCCTTCTAAAAAATGCTGGGAGGCAGGTACTATTCTTACTCTCATTTTATAAATGAGGAACTAAGGCACAAAGAAATTCGGTAATTTGCTTAAGATAACATGGCCAGTAAGTAGCAGAGCTGGCTCAGAGTCCTGTTCTTGGTCACCTAGTGAAGTCAGCCCCCTTCAAATGTGGAGTGGGGCAGACTTTAACCCCTGTGGCCAGACTAAAATACAAAGTGGGGACTGTGTTGGCAATGCAGAGTGGGGATTTAGGAGAGAGGCCAGGGGGCAAGATGCACTTGCTTGGAAAGAGCCATGTGACTTGGCTTTGTTTCTGATACATGGAAGTAAATGGAAAATGGCTACAAAATGAGACACCCAACCATAAGAGCGAGCTTAACACGAAACATGACTCATTGACGCAGGTGCAAAATCTCTTATCTAAGGCAACTGGTGCAGGTGTCACGAAGAGAAGTGAGATAATAATCTGAAACTGAAGTGATTTTTAAGATCTTGAATCATGATTGAGAGGTGGGAAAAGCCCTGGGGACATCTTTAGCAGCAGCGAATCTTCCATATTTCCCATTCTCTTTCTTGGAATTTGGGTAAGTCCGACAGCCAAGCCTGAAGTCAGCCCACCACATTCACTATCTTCTTCATGAAATTGTCTTTCTAGGGCCTGAAAGTCCCTAGTTGTGAATGTAGAATAAGTACTGTCTGTATTTAATATTTGTAAGATTGGGTTCTCCAGAAGTGTTCTGCAAATTCCACCCACTATCAAATTATGGGAGAAGCAATTTGAAGAATGACAAAACCACTACCCTCAAATTCCACACTAGAGTTTTAGGAGTAATTAGATCTGTTGTACTAAAGAATTCAAGTCATTTAGGGGCAACTGCTCCTGTAATGGTCAGTCTCACACAGCTGCAAGCAGCCTCCTGGGGCTATTACCCAGCAGTGATAGTGAAGGGAAGACCCTCCCTTGTGTTTGTGAATCCACTTGATTCTGACCAGGGCTCCTCCCACTCCCTAAGTCCAGATCCATCCAAGGAAGAAAATAAAAAGAACACCTGGTGAGCATACATATTTACATAAGCTACAAGGTTGTGCAAACAAACTCTTTTAACTGGTAAAAGGGCATTTTATAAATGGCTCTTATTTCTAACCATTTGCTTTGACAACTTTATTTTTTTAATTCAAGTGCAATTAACAGTGTTATATGAGTTTCAGGTATACATTTTAATGATTCAACAATTCCATACATTACTCAGTGCTCATCAAGATTAAGTGTGCTCTAATCCCTTTCACCTATTTTATCCATCCCCCCACCATCCCACCTGTGGTAACCACCAGTTTGTTCTCTATATTTCAGAATCTGGCTTTTTGTTTATCTCTTTTTTTCTTTGTTCGTTTCTTTTGTTTTTTAAATTTCACACGAATGACATCATATGGTATTTGTCTTTCTCTGACTGACTTATTTCACTTAGTATAATATCCTCTAGATCCAACCATGTTGTTGCAAATGGCAAGATTTCATTCTTTTTTATGGCTGAGTAATATTCCATTATATAGTCACCACATTTTCTTTATCCATTTCTCTATGGATGGACACTTGGGCTTCCATATTTTGGCTATTGTAAATAATGTTGCAATAAACATAGGGGTGCATATATCTTTTTGAATTAGGGTTTTCATTTTCTTTGGATAAATATCCAGTAATAGAATTACTGGATCATTTATTTTTAATTTTTTGAGGAACCTCCATACTGTTTTCCACAGTGACTGCACTACCTTTCATTCCCACCAACAGCTCCTTTCTCTCCCTATCCCTGCCAATACTTATTATTTCCCATCCTTTTTGAGTCTAGCCATTCTGACTGGTATGAGGTGATATCTCACTGTGGTTTTGATTTGCATTTCCCTGATGACTGGTGACATTGAGCACCTCTTCATGTGCCGGTTGGCCATCTGTATGTCTTTTTTGGAAAAATATCTATTCATGGTCTCTGCTCATTTTTAGTTGGATTATTTGGTGTTGAATTGTATAAGTCCTTTATATATTTGGGGCATTAACCCCTTATCAGATACATCAGTTACAAATGTTTCTCCCATTCATTCGGTTGTCTTTTGTTTTGTTGATGGTCTCCTTGGATGGGCAAAAGCTTTTTATTTCTGTACTGTAGTGATTTCTTACCATTTTTAATGGTCTCTACATATCTAAAATCTTTTCCATATTGTTTAAAGTACTTATCCTTATTCTCCTTAATGCTCTCCACCAGTGTCCCCCGCCCCCCCCCCCCCCGTATAACACACCAAGGTTTCTCTTGTCTAACTCCTACATCGTTTTTTATCACTAAGTGTATAGGTTCTAAAAGACCATGTATAGGTTTTCAAATAATGAATGTAAATTGTTCCTAGTGTCCATAAGTAGCCAAGTAGCTAAAAATTTTGATTATTTCCATCATGGGGTTAAAATGGAATCTCTTTTGAAATACACTTTGGGAATATATTTTTCTTTCACTTCCATGGGTTCCACCTGACCTATGGTAAGTTGCAATGCTTTATAGGCCACGCAAGCTTTTCTACTCACAGTTTTGCAGAGATTGGTGACAAATGGACTCAAGCATTGACTAGAAATTGAATTTCAGTAAAGGAGGGGAAAAAATGCTTATTATGTAGCAAGTCAACAAAAGTATGTTCCGTGGTCTTATCAGACACTTTTTAAATGTAGCGTTAGCTTAAAAACAAATAAATAAGCCAAAGTGGGGGACAGAAAATGCTAACATTAAAAGCCAGAACTTCTTCTTGAGAACATTGTTTGTTAATGATAGTTACTAGTCAATTCTTGACTTCTTTTTTTTTTAAAGATTTAATTATTTATTTGAGAGAGAGAAAGAGAGAGAGCACAAGAGGGGGGAGGGCCAGAGGGAGAAGCAGACTCCCCGCTAAGCAGGGAGTCTGATGCGGGACTTGATCCCGGGACTCCAGGATCATGACCTGGGCCGAAGGCAGATGCTTACGACTGAGCCACCCAGGTGCCCTCAATTCTTGACTTCTTATAAAGGCTTGGAACATCAGGAAGATAAAGGAAACTGAGTTACTACCAATAATCTACTACAAATAATTGACTACATTTCAATAAAACTGAAGGTCATTGGCTATTTTTCTATTTTTTTCTTCTTTTTTAGATTTTATTTATTTGAGAGAGAAACAGAGAGTGCCCAAGCAGGGGGGAGGGTACAGAGGAAGAGGGACAAGCTGATTCCCTGCTGAGTGCAGAGCCCCACATGGTGTGACTTGGGTGGGGGGACAAACTTGGCCTACGCTGGCTGACCAGGGCCAACATGGGCCCCATGTGGCTTGATCCCAGGACCCTGAGATCATGACCTGAGCCAAAGTCAGACACTTAACTGACTGAGCCACCCAGAAACCCCTATTTTTCTATTTTCTTTGTTCCTAGTTTTCAAATACTGGATGTTGGTATTGACCTTTAGCTTGTCATGTTCTCTATGCCAGCACCAAGAACAATTCATAGCTATTATTTATTTAGCTAACTTCATCCTTAAAGCTGCCAAAGAGGATCCAGGGTGGAACCGATATAGGCTTGCAAGTCCATAAAAAGAATAAAATTAAATGTTGTACAGAAATGACCTCATGTGTTTTCACAGCCTCCATGTAAGTAGATAAAGGGACTACATTAGTCCTTATTTTATAGATAAGGAAACTGAAGGAATAAGGAAACAAGTATATTCAACATTTATTAAGCATCTGTAACAGCAGAGGCACAGTGCGGAGTTTTGGAACATACACATAATTAAGCTGAAGTCTATACCCTCCAAACAGTTACAATCTAGCGGACATGGCTGACTGTGAAAAACACAACCATAAACATAGACTACAATGAAAGAACAGGCGAGGGAATGACTTCTAATAGCTGTAAGCTTTTGAAAGGGTTTTGTAGAGGGGCACCCGGGTGGCTCAGTCATTAAGCATCTGCCTTCGGCTCAGGTCATGATCTCAGGGTCCTGGGATCGAGCCCTGCATCGGGCTCCCTGCTCGGCGGGAAGCCTGCTTCTCCCTCTCCCACTCCCCCTGCTTGTGTTCCCTCTCTCACTGTGTCTCTCTCTGTCATATAAATAAATAAAATCTTTTTTTTTTAAAGAAAGCGTTTTGTAGAGATGGAATCTGAGCCAAGATTTAATGGGTAGAGTGTTCTCCAGACAAAGCTGGTGGGATAGCAGAGGTAAGAGCAAAGGCATAGAAAGGTAGGACACGTGAATTTGTTAGTTATCCCATGAATCTGAGGGCAGGGCGGGGTAGAAAGGAGATGACATGTTCAGAAGGTCTGCAGATGTCCTTAATGCCAACTCTGGTAACAATGGGGTGAAAAGTAGGGTGGCAGGGAGATAATTGGGAGACAACTGCAATGGTTCAGGAAAGAGGTAATGAGGTTTGAGCTGAGCAGAAGTAGGAGTGACAGCAGGTAGAGATAGCAGAAGTAAAATCTATATAATTTGGCCACTGAGTGGGTGTGGACCATGAAGGAGGAGGAAGAGTTGAAGATGATTCTAACGCATTAATTTGAACCAGTGAACATACTACATTTGAGCTACCTTGGGCCAGAGAGAAGAAAATTTCTATTAGGAAGGTGGAAATGGGGGTCTAGAGATCAGGACAGATACGGATTTAGAAATCGACCACAGGCATATGATGGCTGAATCCATATGAGTGGAAGAAATCACCAAAGAATAATGTACAAAGAGAAAAAGAGACAAAAAGAAAACCTTAAAATGTAGGGAACACCAGCGTTTTAAGAATGAGTAGAGTGGGGAGTGAAGGAAGAGTCCTTGGTGTCACATGAACGGTCGGTCTGAGAGGGAAGCGGATGATGCAAGGTGATAGAAATCAAGGAAGAAAAGTTTCCAGAAATAGAGCTGAACGATGCTGAGAGGATCAGTAGGCGATTTCCTGTGGTCACAGAGATCACATCTGCACCTAAACTCCGCAACTACCTACCGAATTATCACACACACACACAAACGTGTTTTTTTTTTTTTTCAAGAGGAACTTACTCCTTATTTTACCAATAGTTAATGTGGGACTCAATGATCAAAATAAATCGCAAGTTCCAATTTTCTTCAATAATTTTTCTTTGCAGCTCACTCTACTCTCCTTACATTGAGCTTTTTAGAGAACTATTATTAATCAAGTACGTGTCCTCTTTAATCCTTGCGGATGCGGTTACATGCAAGGACTCCTGAGTCATAGACGCTGGTTGGGCATCTAATGCCAGCAGTGTAACGAGGACTTGTTACCCAACCTCTTCAGCGTCGGTTTCCTCATTTGCAAAGTGGGAATGACGGTACTTACTTCTTAAGAGTTGAGAAGTGTGCAGGAGAGAACGCAAGTAAAACTCTTAGCACATTAAGTCAAAGGTCAAGTCATTTTTGCTGTTACCGTTCTGTAATCTCCCCGAGAGAAGACAACCCCAACACTAGTCCCTAAAGCGTGTAGCACCGAACTGGGGACGTGTGAGCCTCATTCTGCCAGCCCTCGGGGGAGCGTCAAGCGCAGGAAGAGGGATAAATAGTTGACAGCTTCCCCAGGACTCTGTAGCTGACAGTCCCGGTGCAAGGACTGGCTGCAAAACGCAGCGGAAAGCGGGATCTCCGGCACCGCCCGTGACCCTCAGACGACCACACGTCCCAGGGTGCAGCGCGCCCACCCTGAGTGGAAATTTAGCCAGGCTGAGTCGGATTGCGAGCCCGCCGGGGGAAGCAGTGCACGCTGGGACTTGTAGTCTTCGGGTCGCAAGTTCACGGGTCGGAGGCGGGCCGAAGCCAGAGGTCCCTCCCCAGTCCCGCCTTTTGTCCACGTCTCACTTCTCTCGACCAATGCCCTCTCCTTTCCCCGGAGCCAGCCCCTCTCCGATCCTGTCCCCATTGGTCCTGAGCCTCAACGCCTTGGGCCCTACCCGGAAGTAGCGTTGGGGGAGGCGGTTTCCTAGACTACGACACCGGAAAGCTGGGGGAGGTGCTCGGGGCCGCTGAGGGCGGAGGGCGGTGGCAGCGCTGGCGCTGGAGACCGGCTCGGTGGTTTCGGGAAGCAGATCGGCGACGGCTGCCGCTCGCGTAGCTCCGCATCCCGCCCTCGGCACGGCTCGCAGCCCCCTTGCCACCGGCGTCCGACAATGTGTCCCACCGGCCCGGCGTAGCCGCTGCGCGTGCGCGGAACCGTGGGGCCATGAGCGAAGCCGGCGGCGGCCGGGGCTGTGGGTCCTCGGTCCCCCAGCGAGCGCCATGGAGCCTGGTGGCGGCGACGGCCGCGTTCTGTCTGGTGTCGGCCACGTCCGTGTGGACGGCGGGTGCCGCGCCCATGAGTAGGGAGGAGAGACAGAAGCTTGGGTAAGGGTGCTTGGCAGCCTCGGGTGGGTTTCCTCAGGGGTCGGACCACAGGCGAGGTGCCTGTCATTGCGACCCGGGCGCGCAGTGGCCTCTCCTGTCGCGATTGGGATGGCTGTTGCCCCACGAGGACCCTGACGGGGAGGACAGAGTCCGGGAAGGTGGGGGCCGTCGCCTGCAGTGCGACCTCGAGGGACTGTCGGGGTGCCGCCTGGGCCGTCGGTGACATGTGCAGGCTCCTTGAGGCCATCCGCCGTGTGTCAACGCAGCTGCCATGTCAGTGGCCCGTGAAGGGGGCTACAGCCCGTGCTACTACAAGTCAGAGTCCTGCGATTGTCTTTAGTGGGAGACACGGTTAGATTTCTTGCACTAGTGAGTTCCTAGCTGGGAAAATGTTGGCTGATCTCACAGTAGTTAAGGAAATAGTCTTTACACCTGTTACGGAAAAGGGGGCGTTCATTGGAATTTGAACTTTACACATTTACCATTTCCTTGCAATGTTTTCTTGCGCTGCATTTTCTAATAGAACAGTATTTAATGGTATTATTCAGAAGCCTCAAGTATACCTGTTCACTTTACTCAAAGTTTTATCAATTTTGAAAGTGTCGTAAAATTATCACTTATATTTACAGCATTTAATTGGGAGTTAATATTCCTAATATATGCTAGGTCCCACAAATGAATAAGAAAAAAGCCAAGAACCAGTAAGAAAATGAGCAAAGAGCATGAAGAGTTAATTCACTCAAGAGGAAATGCAAATGGTCAATAAACATGAAAAGTTACTCAACCTCTTAAATGTGAGAGATGCAGATTAAAACAATGAGATAGCTGTTTTTGCCATCAGATTAATAAGTACAGGGGCGCCTGGCTGGTTCAGTCAGTAGAGCCTGTGACTCGATCTCAGGGTTGTAAATTCGAGCCCCACGTTGGGTGTAGAGATGACTTAAAAATAAAATCTTAAAAAAAGATTAGTAAGTACAAAACACAGAGTACTGACTAGTCGAAGTGTGAGAAAAGACTTGGTGGGAGTGTAAATTGCTGTAACTTATTGACAGTATCTCCTACAATTTAAATTGTGTGTACTCTTTGATTCATTAATCCCGTCTCAGGGAATCAATCCTACAGAAATACAAGCGCTATTGATGTAGAGATAGGTGTACAAGGATGTGCATTTTCTTTTTTTTTTTTTTTTAGGATGTGCATTTTGAAAGAATGGAACTGTTCCTTGGAGCATCCGTATTGTGGAATAATATTCAGACATTAGGGAGGAGGTAGATCATTGGAAGGCTATCCAGGATACATTCCCAAGACAAAAAAAAAAAATGCAAGTTGTAGAATAATATGTTTAGTGCCATTCCATGTTCTCTCTCTCTCTCTTTTTTAAGATTTTTATTTGAGAGAGAGAGCCAGTGAGAGAGAGCATGAGCAGGGGGAGGGGCAGAGGGAGTGGCAGGCTCCCTGCTGATCAGGGAGTGAGATGTGGGGCTGGATCCTAGGACTCCCGGATCATGACCTGAGCCGAAGGCAGACACTTAGCCCACTGAGCCACCCAGGTGCCCCACCATCCCATGTTCTTTTTTTTTTTTAAGATTTTATTTATTTATTTGACAGAGAGAGACACACACAGAGAAAGGGAACACAAACAGGGGGAGTGGAGAGGGAGAAGCGGGCTTCCCGCGGAGCAGGGAGTGATGCGGGGCTCCATCCCAGGACCCTGGGATCATGACCTGAGCCGAAGGCAGACACTTAACGACTGAGCCACCCAGGCACCCCATCCCATGTTCTTTTAAAAGCAGAAAAGAAATTGTCTAAGTTCAGAAAAACATGGAAAGATGATTACCCCTGGGTTAGGATGGAGGTGAGATGGAACCATCAGGTTTTATTTCATATACTTCCTTATGTTTAAATTATTGCAAGAGGATTGTATTAGTTTTTAAATAATGTAACAATAAAAGATGCCTGATGGAAAAAAAATCAGCTACCCAAAGAAAATTATCAGTAAACTCTTAATAAGTATCTTAAATTTTCTCTATGAATTCAATGTGTCATTGATAACCGTTTTAATGAATGCTCTGCTCTGTGCCAGGCACTTTACACACTTTACTCTCTAATCCTCCCTGTTAATGAGGTGGAGGTGATCTCCATTAAGCAGGTGAGGAAATTGAAACTCAAGGTCAACTTGTTCAAACTCAGAGCTAGTAAATGATGGAGTCAGTATTCAAAACCAGGTCTGTATGACCTCAGAGCTGATGTTCTCTCCGCTATGTTGCACTTCTTCAGACTTGGAAAGAGAAGCTTCAAGTCTGTTAAGGATAGAAAGTATCTTATTTGACTACCACTCCTCTTTTTTTTTTAAATTTTTTTAAAAAAGATTTTATTTATTTGAGAGAGAGAATGAGAGATAGAGAGCACTAGAGGGAAGAGGGTCAGAGGGAGAAGCAGACTCCCCACTGAGCAGGGAGCCCTATGTGGGACTCCATCCCGGGACTCCAGGATCATGACCTGAGCCGAAGGCAGTCGCTTAACCAACTGAGCCACCCAGGCGCCCTCCTCTTTTTTTTTATTAAAAATTTTTATTTGAAGAAAAGTCATTAGTTAAGTCATTTTTGACTAAAATTAATTTTTAACTGGAAAAGTTCAACCAGAGTGGCTTGAACTGTCAGTTTAAATTTTGAGAGTAAGAGTCTGGAGCTATAAACCACAAATACACAATTGCTTGCTGGTTTCCCCTTTGGAAATTTTCGGGAAACTGAGTTAGGTTTACCTGTGCAATTTTTTTAAAAGCCCAAATAATGATTTATGATAAAAAGCCTAAAATGCCCCATCCCTTTTCCTATCCCCCCAAACCAAACTGATGATAAAGACTGGAATTATCACAAGTTGTGAGCAGTTGCTCAGTTGCTTGCAGTTTATAGTTTATGGAATTTTTTACTTGGTCATATGTAGTCTTACTCTTCTTGGATTACATTTTTTGTCTTTGTGGTTTAAATGTTACAGCAGTTGTTAATGTTATCTTTTCATTTAAAAAAAAAAGTATAAAGCCATCCAATTTCTGTAGGACATTGACAGGCAATGTAGTTTTAGAAAAAGCTGACTTATAAAAATTATTTTAAGATAATTAAAAAGACAATTTTTGAACTATGGATCTGATTTCCAGTACATTTCTGTTCACTTGCTGAATAGAAATAAAACTTCACAGAGACATTTTTTTCTGTTTAATAGAGTAAGCTACCATTCTGTATTCAAGTATGACTGTGAGGACTTACATGTTTAACTAGGAGAGAGAGTGTTCAACTGGATATTAAATATCTCCACTTTGAAGTATGTGTTACGATATTTGATGGTCATATGCTACAAAAGTGTAAGGTTTGGAAAATTATGTGTCCTCATATGCAATTGTGATTTATTCATAATGATGAAAATTGAATGCTTATGAAGTTTGGGTTAACAAGTTAAAGCTTATGTTATCTGTAATGCGCATGTCTAGGCACTGCCATTACCAGTTAGAGGAATTCCTATTTCTTGGCAATAATCTTGTGTTGATTCCATTTCAGTGAAAGGAAAAAGAATTTCCATATTCCATTTATTGATATCAGTGCTTGAAAAAATTTTAACATTGTTTTTGGTTGTTCATTAGCTAATAGGAGAGATCTTTATCATCTGCAATTTTAATAAATGTGTGGAAGAATTCTTTAAGATACTTTATAGTTTTCTGAGATAACTTGATCCATAGTCTATCATATATGTACATATATAAAGAATCAGTGTTTTAGCAAAGTGACAAGATCTTGTTTATAATGATTATTTTTAAATGATTATTCATAAAAAGTGTGTCAGGACTTTATTCAGTATACAAGTTTGAATGTAGTTGATTTTGCTGGTCATTATAGCCAGGATCTGGAAATTAGTTCTTTTCTGTATGCTAGCTTTATTATTACCAGTATTTCATCATCCATGATTACGGTTTTTAAAATGACAATTGCAATCAGTATAACAGGACGTAAAATAAAATTATACCCAGCCATTTTCTCTAACACTTTCTTCAATTCTTGCTATTAGTGACTGGAACTTTGGGAACAATAGTAAGTGTTAGTAGAAGATTGTTGAACTATTTTTCCCTTGCTAATTATTGAGATATTTGGCCTTGTCTAACCATAACATTAACTTTGTAGTTTTTCGTGTAGTCCTCAAGCCCCAAACTTGAGAGTGTTGAACTGAAAGACCGATTTGTTGGTCCAGACAATACAGATTTTGACTTAGTAAATCTGGTGTGGGGATCAGAAATCTCCATTTTAAATAGTCATCTTGGGGATTTTAAGAAACAGATAACCAAAACACACAAATCTCTTCTCATTTTAGAGATGAATATTACTTATTTGACTTCTGACAGTTTTTTAAAGAAGAGAGTACATCATAAAATCAAAATGGTATCTTTTGAAAGTGTGAACAAACATTAATAAATGTATATTAAACTAAGCATTAGTGATTTGACTTAAAATGAAAGATAGAAGCTTGTTAGAGTGCTGTTATTTCATACCATTACATACCCACCCTTCTCTTGATAGAATATATAGTATAAGCAATAAACAGTAACAATAATTACTTCTTTTGGGAGTCTCCAGCTATATTCTTCCTTTTAAGACAGATATGTTGAATAATTTTATTAAGAGATAATTGTTTTTCAGCATCAGATTTCCTTCTCTCTGCATGGCATGCATCATTTATCAATTTTCTTGGGAAACATAAGGTGAATTTTACATAGATTGCTAGGAATAGTAAAAGTTTGGCCCAGCGCTATGTGGTTCATGAAAGCTTGTCTACTAACACTGGTGTAATTCTTGAGTCTGTCTATGTCTTTTCTAACTAATTTTTTCTTTTTTTTTATTGGTGTATGTTTATGAAGGAGCATTAACTTTTTTAGAAAAATAAATAGAATGTTCTTAACTTTTTTCCATTTCTGCTCTTTTAAAATTAGGAATCAAGTACTGGAGATGTTTGATCATGCTTATGGTAACTATATGGTAAGTAGAAGGCTTATCTTTACACATCATTTATGTGAGCGGATTATTATATAAACATAGTCAGCTGCAGATTTTGAAACCTGAATTAATAGCACATTTTTTTTAACGGAATTTTTTAGAAAAACAGCGCAAGCGTAAGCTAACAGAGTGTTTCTGGTAATTGGTTCTTAGAGGAGTTTATTGGATAGCTACGAAATTGCTTTAGATTATGAAACTTGGTATTTAAGTATCTTTCCTTTGATGCTATCAGCAATGTGAGTGATTTATATAGCTAGATATTGTGGATGTACATGAATAAGATGTCTCCAGCCTTTGGGGAAATGCTCTTAATTAAAAATACTGTTTATAATATTGCTTTATATATTCTACAAAGAAAACCATTGCTGAAAAGAGACAAAATATGACCTAGTTTCTGTCCAAGTTATGTCTTCATAGTGGGCTTTGATTTGAATATATTCTGCTTTCTAGATACACTGATCTGTATTGTTTTAAAATGTCTTAATGTTCACTTGGGATGAAATAGCACCTTCAATTTTGCAAGATGAGAAAGTTACGGAGATCTCTTGCTCAACAGTGAATATACTTAATGCTGCTGAACTTAAAAATGTTAAAAATGGTAAATTTTATGTTACATGTTTTTTACCACAATTAAAAATTTAATCCCCCCATAGTACAGGGAGCCACTTAGGGGATGGTAGGGCTGGGGGGGTTGTAGCTGCCACCTGTTTCTCCCTGCCTCATGCCCCTTAATAAAATGACCTTAGACTCCAGGAGAAAAAGGTTTAATTTCTAAAAAGGTGAACTAGCAGCAAATTTTAGAGTTCAAAGAAAATTTTCTGTGTAAATTTCTGTAATTTTGAAAAGAGTAATCAAATTATTTTGAGAATTCTTATGAATTTTATACGTTTTTACATTTTAAAATCTGTTTTTAGTTTTTTACATTTTAAAATGTTTTTACATTTTAAAATATGTCAGCAGATTTTCTTTTATGATGAAAGCCTATAAAATATAGTTGGGAAGAGTTTAGCAGAGAACTAACTTTAATTGATTCTGCTTTAAGTATATTTCAACTGATTCTGTGAATCCATTTTTCATTATATATTACCCAAATATCTTCATATATTAACATCTTTATAAACATCTAAGTGTACACACTTTATGTGTTCTTTTACTGTTTTTTTTTTTTGAGATTTTTAAAAAAAATTTTATTTGACACAGAAGGGAGCAAGCAAGAGAATGCAGGTTGTGGGGAGGGGCAAAGGGAGAGGGAGAAGCAGACTCCCTGCTGAGCAGGGAACCTGACTCCACTCAGGGCTCAATCCCAGGACCCTGAGATCATGACCTGAGCTGAAGGCAGATGCTTAACCAACTGTGCCACTGTGCCCCTTAAAATTTCATTTTTAATGTATTCATTTTGTAATTGATAAAATTATTTATCTCTGGTTGGTTAATTCCATTTGGGCCAAGCATAACTGAACAGATCTAGGCTAATAGTTTTGTGGTGGCCACGCGGATCCATGCTATACCCTCAAACCTGAGCCATCTCATAAATGCATACTTTTGCTTCCAAAGTTGAATAAAAGGTAAATAACTGGATCAGTTCAGTATATTTCACTGTAAATAGGATCCTCTCTTTATAAAGCACAGTATCTTAATTAATTAATTAATTTTAAAAAGATTTTATTTATTCATTTGGGGCGGGGAGGGACAAAGGGAGACAGAGAAACAGACTCCCTGCCGAGCAGGGAGCCCGATGTCAGGCTCCATCACCCATCTGCAATCCACTGCAGTACATATTTTTAAATGTTCAACTATTTTACAACACAAGTGACTCTTGCAATGTACTTGTGCTATGCTCAGTATGTGAAGATTGTAACCCAAAATATAGTCTGGAATTCTCACTTCCCTTTTTCAAGTTCGGAACTAACCTGAAACAGTTCTAAAATATTAAGCAGAAACCAGGTGCTCTGTATTTGTCATTTGAAGTCACTTGAAAAATTTTTTCCGGTTACTATACTCAGAAACAGTATTAGCTTGCTGTAGAACAGAAGTGTATAGGTTTTGGAGTTAGATGGGTTTGAGTTCAAATTCTGTCTTGTTTATTTAATAGCTTGGACCCTAAAGAGATCATTTAACCCCTTTGAGCACTATCTTATGTAAAATGGACATAATTGTAAAGGGCTGTTGTAGCTTGTAAGATTGTTGAGAACAGGGATCATTTTATTTATTTTACTTTTTATTTTTAAAAGATTTTATTTATTTGTCAGAGAGAGAGCACAAGCAGGGGGAGCAGCAGGCAGAGGGAGAAGCAAGCTTCCTGCTGAGCAAGGAGCCCATTGTGGGATGGACTGGATCCCAGGACCCTGAGATCATAACCTGAGCTGAAGGCAGACGCTTAACCGACTGAGCCACCCAGGCGTCTCGAGAACAGGGATCATTTTATTTAATTTTTAATAAATTCATCTTTTATATGTCTTGTGCCTGAAATCATGCCTGGTACACACACACTTATTAAATGTTTTTAAAGAGGGGCACCCAGGTGGCTCAGTTGGTTAAGCGTCCGACTCTTGATTTCAACTCAGGTCATGAGATCAAGCCCTGCATGGGGCTTCGTGCTGAGTGTGGGGTCTGCTTAAGATTCTTTCTCTCCCCTTCTGTCTCTACCTCTCCCCCTGCTTGTGCTCTCTCTCTTTCTCTCTGTCTCTTGAAATAAATAAAATCTTTAAAAAAAATAAACTTTTTTAAAAGAACTGAATTGAATTCTTGTGAAGATGTAATCAAATAGTGATTTTTTTTTGCATTTGATTATTATGATATATTATTGCCTGTTAAATTCAAAGAAACCATCTAACAAACTTCATGAAAGATACAAGTTTATGGTGAGTTTTGGGATCTGTAAGTCTGCTTCTTGTAGTCGGTTGCCTACTATGCTGAAATGTAAATACCTGGCACATGGTGGGCTTTTAATAAGTGTTGAAAGCTTTTAATTTCTCACTAGTCCTTCTAAATATTACTCTCCATTCTAGTGTACATTTAGAGCGATTCCTTTTAACTTTCTTGGTTCCTAGGAGAACAGTGGTTTTCCAAAGATGGCAATATAATATTAAGAGCAAGCAAGAAGTCTGGAAATGGAACAGGACACCCTGAGCTAGCTGTGCCACCTACCCCCTGGGTTGCAATGAGAAAGTTACCTAATCTCCCTGAACCTGTTTCATCTCTCGAAAATGGTTTGCCTGCCCCACACTGCTGTTGTAAGGATTGAACAAGTTAATATAATTCAAGTGTGTGGAACTAGTGTCCAGCAAATAGGAAGCACTATATAAGAGTTTACTGCTGCTGTCATTATCCATTTTCTGCCTGAGATTGAAATTGCCCTCCTAAGCTTCATCTAGGCTCTTAACTCAGAACTCGTTCCTTGGATTGTACATACAACTTCTTTAAAACACATTTTTTCTGTTCTAGGCATGTACCCTTTGAGCTTATTTTTTCACCTTACCTTTTTGTTTTTGATTCTCCAAGTTCTGTAAATGCTATATTTTTTTAAGATTTTATTTATTTATTTGACAGAGAGAGAGACAGCGAGAGAGGGAACACAAGCAGGGGGAGTGGGAGAAGGAGAAGCAGGCTTCCCGCCGAGCCGGGAGCCCGATGTGGGGCTCGATCCCAGGACCCTGGGATCATGACCTGAACGGAAGGCAGAGGCTTAACGACTGAGCCACCCAGGTGCCCCAGTGCTATTTTTCAATAACAATGCCCTGCCAGCTTTAGGTAGGGCACTCCAACACTGCCATCCTTTGTTATATCCAGGAATTTTCTGGTTTTATCAATTAATTGGCTTAAATATTAACATTATAACAACTATGCTTGACAGATCTCTGGCCTTGATCAGACTGCAACTTATCCACAGAGCAGAGAGAGGGGCAGAGGGAGAAGCAGGCTCCCTGCTGAGCAAGGAGCCCGATGCAGGGCTTGATCCCAGGACCCTGGGATCATGACCTGAGCTGAAGGCAGATGCTTAACAGACTGAGCCACCCAGGCACCCCCAGAACTACTTTCTGATGAACAATCAAAAAGAAAACATTAGGTACAGAGTTTCAAATGGGGAATATGAAAATGTTCTGGAGATCGTTGGTAATGGTTACCCAACATGGTGAATATACTGAATGCCAGAGAAATGTTCACTTAAAAATGGTTAAAATGGTAAATTTTATTATATATATTTATATACATATTTTTTACCACACTAAAAAATGTTCAAAGAAAGTAACCTTAGGGAGAAAAAGGTATTCTAAGAAAAATTACAGAAATCTAGAAATCTATAAGGACGTTACATTTTCCCTTGGTTTGAATAAGGACCAATCTACTGTTTCTTTGAACTGTGCTCTCACAAAATCAAGCTTGAAAGTGGGTATTAGGTACGATTCTACTAGGTAAAAGAAACTGTGCTTACCAACTCTTTTAAAGTTTATTTGTAATGTTTAACGCTCTACCTTAACAGTTTTTGCTTATAACAGTTTGAGTTGTTTACAGTAACAGGAAAAACACAGGGAGACAAATATCAGGTCAGGAAGCAAAGATCCAAAACAGTTCTGCATTTGGTGGCCTCAATACATGTCATTTTGTCATCTAAATTAATCTGCAAAGTAACCTCAGCACAAATACTAAAAACATACTAACAGAAGCGCTAAAGTGGCTATGGTCTGAGGTTAAATAAGGCCACACAAGAATTGCCAAAACAAACATCTAATTTCATATTATTTGAGGGAAAAAGAAAGCCATTTCTGCTCATGCTGTCTGTCTCTCTTTTTCTTTCTCTCAAATAAAATCTTTTTTTAAAGTAATTCTGTAAATAAAATACTTAAAAAGTGGTACTGATGGCTGGGAGGAGGGAAGTTATAAATTTATATGTGTCTTTTTTTGTGTGGATGAGTGTGGGACTACCTTTTCTTAACCAGTGTTCCTTGGTGTGTACTTTTAGAGCATCCTAAAACTTTGCCAAAATGACAAAAATTCTGTAGTATCCTCTTGTAATATTTTATTATCACATTTTGATACTCTGTTTAAGATTTTAACTCAGTAGAACAAAGTTTTTCTGTTTAATTAGGTATAGCTTATTGACAAAGACTTTTTTTTAAGATTTTATTTATTTATTTGACAGAGAGAGAGATGGAGAAAGCAGGAACACAAACAGGGGGAGTGGAAGAGGGAGAAGCAGGCTTCCTGCCAAGCAGGGAGCCTGATGTGGGGCTTGATCCCAGGACCCTGGGATCATGACCTGAGCCGAAGGCAGACGCTTAATGACTGAGCCACCCAGGCGCCCCTTGACAAAGAAATTTTTAATTTTAAGTGCACGATTCTGAATTTTGACAGTGTTTCCATTTGTTTAACTACCACCACAGTCATGACATGCTTTTCCATCAAAATGCTTCCTCATGCTCCGTAGCAGTCAGTTCCTTTTCTCTACCTCTGACCCCTGGCAACCATTGTAAACTGCTTTTGGCACTATAGTTTTTCCTTTTTAGGATTTCATATAAATGGCATCATACAGTATATAGTCTTTTTTGATTGAGATTCTTATGTTTAACATGATGGTTTTGAGATTTTAGCCATGTTGTTGGATATATTGTAGTTCCTATATATTGCTTAGTAGTATTCAGTTGATTTGATAGAACACAATTTATTTATCCATTTGCCAATTGGTAAGTATTTGGCTTGTTTCTGGTCTTTGGCTATTATTAAAAAGACTGCTGTGAAAATTTGCTGTGAATGCAGATTTTTACATGGACATACATTTTCATGTATTTCCTAACTAAGAATGGGATTGTTAGGTTATATGGGAAGGATAAGTTTAACTTTATGATAAACTGCAAAACTTCCCTGAAGTGTCTGTAACATTTTGTATTCCACACCAGCAATGTATAAGAGTTTCAGTTATGCCACATCTTCTCCAGTACTTGGTATTTTTGGTCTTTTTAATTTTAGCTATTCTAATGGGTATATAATGGCATTTTGTTGTGACTTTAATTCGACTTTCCCAATAACCAGTGATGTTGAAAATCTTTCTGTGTGCTTAGTATATCTTCTTTTTAGTGAAGCCTACTCAAATCTCTTGTCTATTTTAAAATCAGGTCATTTGTCCTGTTATTGCTGAGTCATAAGAGTTATATATTCTGGATATCAGTCCTTAATCACATATATCCCATATCACAGAGATTTTTCTCCCTATCTGTGCTTTGCCTTTTAATTTTCTTAACAGTGTCTTTTGAAGGCAAATGTTTTAAACTGTGATCAAATCCAATTTATTCTTTTTTATGATTCCTATCTTTTATATACTACCTAAAAAATATTTCCCTAGCCCAGGCCACAAATATTTTCTTGTTTTCTTCCAGGTGTTTTATAATCTTAGCCTGTTCATTTAGATCATCACTCATTTTGTGTTAATGTTTATATATAGAATGAGGTAAAGGTTGATTTATATTTTTTTCTATGTGGATACCAACTATTCCAGCAGTCTTTGTTGAAAATATCCTCTTACCACTGAATTACTTTGGTACCTGTGTAAAATTAGTTAACCATCTATGCATGGGTCTGTTTCCAGACTGTATTTTTTTCCCCATTGATCTGAATATCTATATGTATACTATCACACTGGCTTAAGTGTGATATTAAGTTGTGAAATCAGGCAGTGTAAGTCTTTCAGCATTGTTCTTTTTCAAGATTGTTTTTGATATTCTAGGTTCTTTGCATTTTTTTTTTTTTTTTTTTAAGATTTTCTTGGAGAGCGGGTGTGCATACGTGACACACGCACATGTATAGGGTGGAGGGGCACGGGGAGAGGGAGAGGGAGAAGCAGACTCTCCACTGAGCAGGGAGCCCGACATGGGGCTCCATCCCAGGACCCTGAGATCATGACCTGAGGCAAAGAGCCACCGCAGGCGCCCCGGTTCTTTGCATTTCTGTGTAAATTTTAGAATCATAGTGTCAATTTCTACCAGAAATAGGAGTCTGCTTTGTTGTTTTATGCATTTGCTCTTGCTTTTAGCTAGGCACATGTTCTACTTAATTTGTATAGGACTCTTTTTATCACCTGAGTTTTATTTCTGAGTGATAATTATTAAATGTGTTTTGTGGTTCTGAGTCATAGCAATATGAATTACTTATCCCTCGTTCTGGCAATACATTGTGAAGAGAAAGTTTTACTGTACCTCAAATAAACAGGATATTTGAAGTGTAATATGGCTGTTTATTTGCCACGTAGGCATTGCTCCAGATTTATGCAAACCCAACTGTAGTTCACTTTGTGGTTAACCCAAAGAAAAGGCTGTAGTTTCGTTTTATCCTTAATCTTGAAGTAACAGAGCATAAAACATTTTTACATCTTGTTCAAAGTTCCCTTATTTGATTATTCTTTTTGTAATTGTTATTAATATTTTTCTTATCTAGATAAGCCTAGGGTTTGAGTTTCATATTTAATTTCAGACAGAGGTGTTTGTGCATGTGTATGTTTTTGCAAAACCCTGGGAATAGTATAAAGTGTTCTAAGCGATGGTGGTTTAGATACTAAGGAATTCTTTACGATCAAATTAACATTTGAATGGTATCTTACAAAGTTTCAAAGTTTCAAAATACATCAGCAAGTTGAAAAAATACCACTTTTTTTGAATTACTTCTAAGTGTTGTTTAGATGTGTTAAATATAAAACTTAAGCAATAAAAAATAATATGCATTCTGGGAAATCACAGTTCAATTGGAATTAACACTGAAAAAGAAGTTAGGAACTTATTGTATATAATATTAAAATGACAGTATGTTCAATTCAGAATTTGGTAGCTGCGTGTGGGTTCTAATTATAGTATAAACAGTTGTCTTGAATCCTTTCCTCAGGAAATGAATCATTATGTAGCACTGAACTTTTTTAAATATCTGAAGGGGTGCAGTCTTCAGTGCTTTTTGTATTCTTTAGCATTATTATTATTTTTTTATCTTTCCTTTTCTGTTTAGCCATGTGTTTAGTGTACCTGTCCTCTATTCTGTTTTTCTGCTGCTAATGTGCTGTGGATTTGGCCTATAGATAATTGAGGTTAGTAAGAGGCAGTAGGATAGAGCTGGGCATGGAATTGGGAGTATTTCTGCTGAACTTCAAGAATTAAGAATCATAAGAACATACAGGTATAGGAGGTACAAGTCATTCAGGGTATGAAGGATCAGACTAGTCTTAGAAACTTTGCCATAATGATACTCAGTGAATGCAAGAGGTTGTGGAACAGTAGCTTCAGATTTCTGAAGGAAAGAAAATCGTCTCAAGCATTTTATAAACATTCATTTTATTTTTCAAGTGTAAGACAAGAGACATCCTAACCCAAGGATACCAGAGAAATAACAATACTGATGACACTCTTTTAAAACCAAGAAAGAGGGGCGCCTGGGTGGCTCAGTCGTTAAGCGTCTGCCTTCAGCTCAGGTCATGACCCCAGGGTCCTGGGATCGAGCCCCGCGTCGGGCTCCCTGTTCAGCGGGAAGCCCGCTTCTCCCTCTTCCACTCCCCCTGCTTGTGTTCCTGCTCTCACTATCTCTCTCTCTGTCAAATAAATAAATAAAATCTTAAAAAAAAAAAAACAAAACCAAAAAAACCCAAGAAACAAAAACGTACCTGAGGAAAGTCCAGGCAACCAACAGCTGAATCAAAATAAAAAGTCAGGAATGGAGAAGCCATTAGAAAAATGGTGTGCGTCGACTCTACTTAGGTAAAATCCTAATACTAGCAACTGTGGGAATTAGGGTTCCAGAGCAGAATACAAATGTTACAAACCTTTTAAAATCTTTGTCAAAACATTGAAAATTCTCTTTCTGATGGTTATAAATGTACAGAGGAGATTTTAAAATAGCAAAACTAATATTCAAAATATTAGAGACTTTCGGAAAATTAAAGTGTTACTTCTTTGCAAAAACTCATTAAGATCAAATAGTCTTGCCTCCCTTGCCTTCACCTCAGTTGCGTAACCCAAGATAACAGCACGCATCTTTTCTATGCGTCGGTGAATTGTCATCTTCCTTTCAAAATTTGGATCAGCTGAAAAAATTGTACTGTTTTCCCTCTGTATCCTGAAATACCTCTGAGGATTCCTTTAATGGGAAGTCTTTTGCAGGTATCGGTTCCTTTGTGACATCTTCACCCTTTATGTCGCAACCATTTCCTTCATCTGTGTAGCTAATTGGGCCCTCACTCAGTTCCTATAGCTGCGCATCTGCAGTCTCTGAGTGTCAGTGTTGTCAGTAGTCCCTGGCCAGCTGTTCTGTACACTGTTTATGTTCGGTTCGAATTGCACTTTCAGTGTCCTCATTTTTCATTTCTTCGCTGAACTTTCATCCTTGTTGGCTGATTTCCTCTTCTGATTATCCATCCTTGTAAATTGTCACACTGTCATGTGTGACTATCACAGGCTGACAGGGAGACTACACACTTGCTGTGTATGAACTAAAGACTAGACACACGGTGATCAAACCACTGACAGACTTCGAAAGAAGTGATGTGATTGATCACTGAGCATGATGAGCGTCGGTTATTTACGTAGTAACTTGTGGCTTGAAGAGCTGGCTCCGAAGTTTGTGTTTTATGCACTTACTTGCAGTTAATACACAGCCGTGTTGTTGAGGGTTTATTTAACTAGGTTGTAAAAGCTTGTATATAGCGAAGCCAGGCAGAGTGAAGACTGTCTATAATAACATAATTGACAAAAATCTTAAGTTGAATGGGGAGCAATGTGAGTGTGTTAATCTTATTATTCTTGATAGGGAGTCAGTGAATATTGTCTGAAGTTGAAATATATAAGCACAGAGTGATTCTAATCTCTAAGTGTTTCTCATAATCATATAATTAATTTTAGAGGAATCTTTTAGGGACTCTCCCCTAGGGAAGAAAATACAAAGTTCAGCAGGTCTTTCTTGTTTCTGTCCTTTTCTGTTAAGACCTGTAGCCAGTAGGTGGGGATGTTCCAGTCCAGTTTCACTGAAGCCAACTGTCCAACTTAAAGAACCTACTTCTCTGGCTTATGGCCATGTATACAAGACCAGTAGCATCAACTCTCATACCCTTTGGGCATTAACATAATTCCCCCGAAGTCTATCTTTATTTCTAATGCCCATGTCATTGTCACCGCAGCTTCATCTGTACTCCATTATTCACTTTTGGTACTTGAGAATTTTTTTTTGTTCTTAAGCTCAGCTATGTATTTAAAATAATTTGACACTGATACAGCATTTCTGTGTGTTTGTAATGAATAGGAGGGAAGAGTTTTGCATGTGTTTCATTATTATCTGGATTAGAAAGACTCTATCATGGTCATTCTTTAAAAAAAAAAAAAAAAGAATTCCAGGGGCCCCTGGGTGGCTCAGTTAAGCGTCCAACTCTTGGTTTCACTCAGGTCATGATCTCAGGGTCGTGAGATTGAGCCCTGCATCGAGCCTGGCAGAGGGCTCTGTGCTCAGTAGGAAGTCTGCTTCCCCTCTCCCTCTCCCTCTTTGTGCACGTGCGCTCTCTCTCTTATAAATAAATCTTTAATAGAAAATTCCACTCAAAATAGTATCCCAAACTATAAAATTCCTATTAATAACTATTAAGAAATGTGTGAGACCTATAGAAGGAAACCAAATTCCTAAAAGAAGATACGAATTAATGTAGTGATATACTACATTCTTAGATGGGAAGACTCAGTTGATAGTGATGTCAATTCTCCCCAAAGTAGGCTCTTCCAATTAAAATTTCAGTGGAATTTTAAAGAAAATTTAAAGTTATCCAGAGAGGTAAGTTTGAAGATGTAGTTAAGAAAATTTTGAAGAAAAATAATTGGGGGGAGTGAGTTGCTGTACTAAGTAGCAAGGTATGGTGCAAAGATAGAATATTAAGATAATGGTTTGGAGCAGGAAATAGGTCTGTGGGGCAGTAGGAGTAGGAAATAAGCAGACCATCAAGCAGATGGGTCTGTAGAACAAAAGTGAGGCTACAGAAACATGTAGACAATTTTGAACTAATAAAACTGCATTTCAAGCAATTAGGGAGAGGATGGGTTATTTAAAAAGTGGCATTTAGAAAATTGGCTGTTTTGGGGGGGCAAACACAATTATATCCCTATTTTACATCATAAAGAAAATTAGATTCCAGATGGAGTAAATCTCTAGATATAAAAAAAAAATAAGAGTGCTGTTTTCAGAGGCTCAAGATAGCCTTCTTAACCATGCCTGAAATCTAGAAGCCCCATAAAGGAAGAGACTGATAGACTTAACTACATATTTAAAGCTTAAAGTAGGAGCGCCTGGGTGGCTCAGTTGTTAAGCGTCTGCCTTCGGCTCGGGTCATTGATTCCAGGGTGCTGGGATCGAGCCCCGCATTAGGCTCCCTGCCCAGTGGGAAGCCTGCTTCTCCCTCCTGCTCTCACTATCTCTCTCTCTGTCAAATAAATAAATAAAATCTTAAAAAAAAAATAAAGCTTAAAGTAAAAAGCACCAAAACAAAGTTGAAAGATTAACAAAAGACAGGAGAAATATATTTACTATATAAAACAAACACAATATATAGAGTGTCTTGGCCAATAAGACAACCAATAGAAAATGGACAAAATATATAAACAGACATTTCAAAAAAAATAGCAATGACTAATACAAAAAGATGTTTATCCTCATTAATAATAAAACTTGAGATACCTTTTTTTACTCAGGTGATGGGCAAAATATAAATCATTGGTCATCTCCCATGTTAGAGTATTGTAGGGATGTAAGTTAGTGTCTTCAGTTTGATAGTTATCAGAAATTAAATATCCATACCTTTGGCCCATTGGGTCTATTTCTAGGGATTTAATCTACAGAAATACAAGCATATGTGCAAAAGATATATGCATATAGATGTTCATTGTAGCATTGTTTAGTGAAAAATTGAGTTCAATCTACATGTTCCTCAATAGAGGAATAAATGAATAAATTTTAGTGTATCCGTACTTTGGAATACTGTGAGGAGCAGGTACCATGAATGATCATGGGCTCTAGAGTCAGGCTTAAATTCTGGATTCATTATTTACTAGTTGCATGTCTGGACTTACTTAACTTCTCTGGCCTCAATTTTCTCATCTGTAAAATAGGGATAATTGAATCTGTTTCAGAGGTGTGATAATTAAATGAACTAAACTGTATAGAACAGTGCTTAGAATGTAAGTACTCAGTAATATTAGCTAATAGTAAATGATCACTTTTTGTTAAAAAAATACATTTATAAAATTCTAGCATGGAAAAACCCCACTGTGATTTAAGTAAACAAATTTTATTTATTTATTTATTTTTTTAAAGATTTTATTTATTTGAGAGAGAGAGAATGAGAGATAGAGGGTACAAGAGGGAAGAGGGTCAGAGGGAGAAGCAGACCCCCCACTGAGCAGGGAGCCCGATGTGGGACTCGATCCCGGGACTCCAGGATCATGACCCGAGCCGAAGGCAGTCGCTTAACCGACTGAGCCACCCGGGCGCCCCTAAGTAAACAAATTTTAGAGCAATGTGTGCATATGGCATGAGCACCTATTTGTAAATAAAATGTAAATTATGTATGTGCCTGTATTTTAATGTATGTGGATAAATTTGGAAGCATAAATGCCAGTCTTAACAGTAGTTACCTTTGAGGAGTGAGATTTGGTGGAGTAGAAGCAGATTATCAGATTTTTAAAGATATTTTTTAGTATTTTTTTCTTAAGCATGTATTACACTATAACTAAATTAAAAAAAAAGATTTATTTATTTATTTGACAGAGAGAGAGAGATAGCGAGAGCAGGAACACAAGCAGGGGGCATGGGAGAGGGAGAAGCAGGCTTCCCGCCAAACAGGGAGCCGGATGCAGGGCTCGATCCCAGGACCCTGGGACCATCACCTGAGCCGAAGGCAGACGCTTAACAACTGAGCCACCCAGGTGCCCCACATGATAACTAAATTTTTAAAAAAAGATCCCATAGACTAAGAATGTAGAACTTCTGACTAACTTCCATCTTACTTTTTTTAAAATAACTGCAAGAAGGTTGTGTCCTAGGTGATGTTTGCTTTCTCTTTATTTTCCTCAGTGACTCACTATAATTTTCCTTGCAGGAACATGCTTACCCAGCTGATGAACTCATGCCTTTAACCTGTAGAGGTCGTGTTAGAGGCCAGGAGCCAAGTCGGGGTGATGTTGATGACGCCTTGGGAAAGTGAGTATTATTAACACAGTGGATGGTGTGGCATCTCAGGCTTCCGAAGTCGTAGACTTCCTAGATGCAGCATACAGTTGTATTTCTGGGGGTTGATTAAATACCAAGGACTGCTTTAAGTATTAACATTAAACTCTTATTTCCTTCTATTATCTTTTATAAAAAATCATTTTACCTCTTAGATCAGTGAAAAGTTAAGTTGCTAAGATGAATATAACTTTTGAAATGTATATAAAGTCATTGACACATTATAAAGTGTTGATAGTTTAGTATTTTTTATATTTATTTTTTAAAGATTTTATTTATTTGAGAGAGAGTATAGCAGGGGGTGGGGTGGGGGGCAGAGGGAGAGGGAGAAGCAGACTCCCTGCTGAACAGGGAGCCCAGTGTAGGGCTTGATTCCAGGATCCTGGGATCATGACCTGAGCTGAAGGCAGATGCTTAACTGATTGAGCCACCCAGGCAACCTTGACAGTTTAATATTTTTATTTGTTTTAAAAAAGAGTTAATATTTCTATTCATTTTGAAAGATACGTAGATACACTGAATATTAAATGTCATGTTAAGCCTTTTCAGGTGCCTTCAGTACTTTATAGGTTACATTGTACTATAGATGCATGGAAGTACTAGCTAATAGAAACTACCAGTCAATAAGGCATAGATACATCTGCTTATACATTCATGGATAAAATTCAGAATTCTAATGGTTTGTATCTCATTATACTTGTTTCTCAGATTTTCCCTGACACTGATTGATTCTTTGGACACTCTTGTGGTAGGTTTGATTCCTCTTGAATTTACTTATTTTATAAATTTCATAGTTTGTACACTCAAAATATTATGAATACAGTCATTACGCAGTAAGTTTGAAGTAGAAGTCAGAATTTATAATTCTATAATTCTATATAGAAGCTTTGCTTCTAAATAGTTATTTCACACTGTTGAGTTGATTATGTCATGTGAATATCAAATGAAAGTATGCAGAAATCATGGAGATATTGAAATAATTTATAGGCATGTTAACTTACGTGATGGCACTTTTAATCAGGAAGGTTGTTTCCCCATTATACAAGGAGGTTGAAGCTATTGGAAGAAATTAATTCTAGAAAATACCACTGATATTCTTGTTCCAGAATGGCATGCTACAATGATACTGAAATTGTTAAACTAGAATTCTTATGGTCATTAAAAAAATTAATTTTTTCCCACCAGTGATTTTTAGCACCAAGTGATCACTACTTGGCAATCCTTTTTGACCTCATGGGATACAAAATCATTTTAATTAATTCTGGTTGGGATGGTTTGTAATGGCAGAGGAGAAAGATTGAGTTCCAGATGTCATGATTTCTAAATACAGTATCTTTCTAATTTTCTACTTTGAGATCACTTACAATATTAAAAGTAGGCTTGTTTCAGAATTTTCCTTAAGACCTGGGTCTCAACTTTGAGTAAATGTCTCAAGGACTGATTAATATTTTAAAAAACAAAAAAATCTTTGGGGTGGCAGGAATTTTTCAGAACTAAGCTCTTCGTCCTACTGTTGCTTCCACGTTCTTTTTTCACTGGGCATTTTCTTTTTCTTTTCTTTTCATTTCCTATTCCCTTCTCTGCCCTCCTTCCTTCTATACCTGTGTCTTAGGAGGATGGCCTGTGAAGTTTTAAAAAATATCCCCGCCTCCCAAGTTAGTCTGATTTAATTATTCTGGAGTGGGGCTGGGCATTATTATTTATGCCTTTAAAGCTTCTCTTTGTCTATAGAGTGCCACCTTGGTTGAGAAGACCTTTTTGTTGTGAGGACTGCCGTTGTATACAACTTTTACAGTTGTGTCAGGGTTTCAAATGTTGACTCCGTTTTTCAGAGATTAAAGTCATTATCATGACTGTGAGAATGAGAGAATATTTGTGTGCCTTATTTTTGGTTTGGTGGTCCTACGTGTTCTGCTATACTAGGGCTTCCTCTCAAATAAAAGACAAAGGTAAACAAAATATGCTGGGAGGCACAGATGGCCAGCCTGGGAGAAGCCAAGTGGTGTACTTACAGCTGTAGCTGGGTTATCCTCCCCAGGTCTACTTTGACATGGGGGAGTACGTGAGGAGCAGTAGCTGTGTATTAGCAAGGACCATAGGTGAACTTAACTTTGTTTCTCATTCTATTAGCTTGGCTTTATCCTTCCAGATAGCAAATTCCCCATCATCTCCCTGTAAGTTGATTTTCTTAAACATGGACCTCGGGTATCATATGCTTTAAAAAATCTTATCAGAAATGACGGGAAAAAAAGGTAGTTTCAGGCTGCATAACTCCTAAATTTAGAAATCTGTTGGCTTCTAATTGAGTAGTCATTAATTATTACAAAAGTTCTATCTTTCAGGTTTTACCAGTTGTATACTTCGACACTGATTCGCAGAATATGATCTAAGGACCAGCAGCAGCAGCAGCGCCGGACAGCTTGTTAGAAATGCAAAATTCTAGCGCCTCATCCCAGACATACTAAATCAGACAGTCTGGGAGGGAGGCCCAGCAGTCTGTTTTTTAACAAGCTTCCAGATGATTCCGATGTATGCTAAAGTTTGAGAAATACTGTATAATGATACAGTGCTTTTTAAACTTCAATGTATTACAAGTCACCTAGGGATCTTGCTAAAATGCAGATTCTGATCCAATAGACTGAAGGTAGGTTCCAAGAATCTGTGTTTCTAATAAGCTGCCACTTGGTGGTGCTGCTCTTGCTGGTTAGCAGACTATATCCTCCATAATGTGTGGTATAAACTTGAGTTCTGGCTCGTTGTGGCAGGTAGTAACAAGAAGTGAAACATAATAATGATATTTGCAACCTTGGTCAAATTAATTAACTTCTCTGGGCTCCTGTTTTCACCTCAGAAGGGCCTAGACTAGATATCTAAGTTTCCTATGAACTATAAGGTATTATTTCTTACTGATCTTTGGATTCAGATTCACATAAGTAACTCCTATTTGTTGAAGTTACCCTCAAGAAGAGTTAAGAAAGATTGATAAAGTCTTACATTTAAAAAAATGATACTTTATAAACTCTTTAAATTTTAGTCTCTTCAAGTAGGAATAACCTAAGTAACTTATTACATGTCATCATAACTTTGAAACATAAAAATTCACTTTGAATTTTTATTACTATTTTAAACATTTTCTTTTTAATTAGAAGAATTAGTTTAGAAATATTTTTCCTACATTTAAGGAATTGTTTTGGTACATTTTATTAATACACTTATTAATATTTCTTTTTTTCTTAAATATTTTTATTTATTTATTTGACAGAGACACAGCGTGAGAGGGAACACAAGCAGGGGGAGTGGTCGAGGGAGAAGCAGGCCTCCCACCAAGCAGGGAGCCCGATACAGGGCTCTATCCCAGGACCCTGGGATCATGACCTGAGCCAAAGGCAGACGCTTAACCAATTGAGCCACCCAGGCGCCCCACACTTATTAAATATTTCTAATTTACTTTGCCTTGACTTTGTGATTATTTTTTTATTTTGTGATTTATTTGAAAATATTAATAGACCATATCACGTGTGACAGTACATGCAACTCTACTATTTTTATTTTGGTCATACCATAATATGTTAAGTAGACTTCCTGTTGTCATAGTTTGATCTTTAAATTTAATCTCTTGTTCCTAATTCTAGCCATCTAGTTTTTATTGATACAATGAAGCCAAGAACTAAATTTAAATTTATCTTTATATTCTACATTGCCATGAAATCTGTAGAAAGAAAGATATCAAAACAAATTAAAGATGATGAGGGAAAGGAAGAGACCTGAATTCATCTTTGCTATCCTCTAGGAGCTTAAAAATCTTATTAAGTAATAGAGCAGTTGGAATGAATTTTCTCACTAATTATGGACAAAGAGAACTCTTCTCACTTTTATTCTCCTTTGAAACAAAGAACATTGGTATAATTTTGGGGAGTAATTCTCAGGAGATAGACCTAGGAAGAAGAATAAGATTAACAAAATGATACTAAAAAGTGTATGTGTAGGTGAGTTGGGAGTAGCACAGTTGTGTTTCATTCTAAAAGTGATTCAGAGCTGTATACATCTGCACTTGTTGCTGCAGAATTGACATGGATTTAGAGGTTGACAAGGAAAAGCAGTCACTTTAAAGGCAGGCTTGATAGTATATTTTATTCAGGACTTACCTTAAATTTTACTTTTACTTGAATTTTAGTCAGATATTCTTCTGGAATGTTCTATACCTAAATTAGAATCTTTTAAAGAAAGAAATCAAGTGAAAAAGCACTATAAAATATTATCAAACAAAAAGATTAAACAAGTAAAGGAGATAATGGATCTGTGGTCTAAATAACATGTAATTATGCAGCTGTTACCGAACAATCTATCACAACTGCTAACTCAGGAAATGAACAGGTAAGGCCTGGCACACTGCCTCGGCCAACTGCTCCCTTCCTGGGAATGCTGAGGGAGCTGGACAAGTCAGAAGCATAGCTCCTGGCTGGGTGTGCCAACACTGTTGTTTAACAGACTCAGGTAAATTTGTGGCAAGAGAAGCCAATAACTCAAGAGAGGAAGGTTTGGAAAAGAGAAGGGGAGAGATTTATTTCAGGTGCTGGCAGCTGGGGGAGGTGGCAGGCACAGGCCTTAACAACTGACCTCTCCACAGACACGGTGGACACCTAGAGTTTTATAAGGAGAGGTGGGGGGTTAGGGGTATGTAAAAGAGAGCAGGCAGAGGGTGTGATCATGGGCTGGGGGCGGGGTGTCGGAAGGTGTTCAGCCCATGATCATGGGCAGGGAAGGGGACATGTAGAGTGTGGTGTTCTAGGTATCAGGGCTTTTCTGATCTGGCAGTTGGAATATTCTGGTCCCTGCAAAATGTCTTGTCAATGACTCAAGAAAGTGTGATAAGCAGTAAGCACAATGGGTTGTAGCTAGAGCATGAGTTAAGCGGTCTTGCCTATTTCTGGTTTTGACTGTTGGGGTCAATAGTTGAGCAAGAGAGCTTTCTGACACATCCTTGATTTTGACTGAAAAATCAAAGCAACTATGTCATGCATTGGCCCCTTCGTGGAACTGATTGCAAGAATCCACAGAATTCTTAACGTAGTCAGGATTCTAGACCCCCATGGTAATAATAATAACAGTAATGATATTAATTACTTACTAAGTCAGGCACTCTACTGAAAATACTTCTTATATTACCTCATTTAAGAAAACAGTCCTTTAAGAGTAGATATTCTTTTTATGGATGATGGAAGAGGCTCAGAGTTGGAAGTCACTTGACCAAGATTACACAGGTAGTGAGTGAAAGAAACAGAGTTCAAAACAGGGCTTGCTCTTGATTACAATATTATACTCCTCCTAAGTTAGGGGTCAGGGCATCCACGGGTAAAGATGGCAGGTTGTGTGTGGTTTAGGATCAGTCAGTCATTTCTCTGAAGGATGTGCTCTCTTTTGAGAGTAATCAACCTTTAAAATAATATTTGGTGAATAAGATGGTTTTTGTGTTGTTTTGACTTGGAAACCAAATCCTGGTAGAGCTCATCTCATGTAGCTCTAGGTCATGGGTTATATATTAAGAAACCAGTTAACAGTTCTGATGATGATCGTTTTAAAGTCTTAATGATTTCCTTGTACCTAAAAAAGAAATATATAAAGATTCCTTATAATGTAGGCATTTAATTTTGGGGGGTTTTTAGATACCATGTTTTTATCAGAGGCTTAAGGGAAACATTTTGTATGTGTCACTTTTTAGAGTCTTAATGTATTAACTTGCATTTAGTAGTTCATTCTAACACTATTTCTTTTTGACTTGCTGGAAGAGAATTTTATTTTCATAATTTTCTTCTCCTAGGTATTAAATAAAACTAAAGAATTTGAAGATGCGGTGAGAAAAGTTTTAAGAGATGTTAATTTAGATAATGATGTAGTTGTATCAGTCTTTGAAACAAACATCAGAGTTCTTGGGTAAGTATGTAAGACACTAAAGCTATAATTTTAATAACAGAAAAGCCTAGGGTATACTGTTTATTTCTTGATGGTAATAAAGCAAGATATTTCTTATGTTTAAAAGATATAAGTTAGGATATTATGAAACAGAGGCTGTGGGATGACCTTGCATTGTATCAGGCACAGACAGCAGCAGACTTTGGAAATAGTTGCAGATTCAAATCAAAGGTAATCCCATGTTTGTTTAAAAAGGATTAGAGGTTGAACATTTGCATATTAGCTATATCTCAGGTTTTTTGCTAGTTTACATAGTTTGCTAATCTTAGCCAGCACCTCTTCAGGCCAAATGAAATTAAATGTATAATGCTACCTCTCAACTGAACAGTTTGAAATGCTCTCAGGACATTTAAAAATATTGAATTATGGGATTTATTAATTCAAGTTTCAATATTATTAAATTTTTATATTTATTGGTTACTTTTATGTTATTGTAACACATTTCCTTTGTCAGACAGGTAAAGTGAGTCTTTTTCAGTTTAGGAAATATTTACGTAGCTTTTCACAGAGTTTGTTAATCTGTTTAATATAACGTTGGGGAGATTTTTTTAATGTTATACTGTAAGAGTTAAAGATTACATGATATTAAGTTAAATTTAAAAGTTGTTAGAATCAAATGTCAGGTTTGTTAAAATAAGTGATTTCTAGGATATTCTTTCTTTTTTTTGTTAAGGATCTGCTTTAAGAAATTTTAAGGTATTTGAGAATGCCAAACACTTTACAGCAGATAGAATATCTAAAACTTTTTTGTACCGTCTGTGTTTCGCCATAAAATGAGTAGCCAGAGTTAGGTAAAAAAAAAAAAAAAGTTCTTCTGAGGTCTTTCCTATGTGTGCTAAATTGTTGATAACAAGATACCCACATCTTTTTGAGGTGGTGACTTAAGTATCTGTAAGAGGTGGATAATGTTTCATCTCTGATTGTAGGGGTCTTTTGGGTGGACACTCATTGGCAATCATGCTGAAAGAAAAAGGCGAGTACATGCAGTGGTACAATGATGAACTTCTCCAAATGGCAAAGCAATTGGGTTACAAACTTTTACCAGCTTTCAATACTACCAGTGGCCTTCCTTATCCAAGAGTAAGTAATTCTGAAAAATATGGCAGTCTTTCTGTACTTCTTTGCTGTCTTAAAAAAATGAGTTTTTGTAATTGGAGCCATTGTTCCTCACCTGCTTGAGGCTGAAGAAAAATATTTCTTAGCTATATAAAACATTTATATTGACATTTCAGTTTTGCATTTGAGTGGTAGGAGAGTTTAGATTCATTTAAGGCTTTTATGTGTCACCGTGTAACAGATTAGGTTATGCTGCAGAAGGAAGAGACAGATGCCAGACTAGAATTTGGGCACAGAATTATTTGTGCAGAAGATACAGTTGAAACAGTGAGAGTGGGTGCTGGCTCTCCAGAAGAGGATGTGGAGAGAACACAGGACAGAAGGGATAAGGAAGAAGTAGAGTGGTGGGAAAGAGAGAGTGCAGAGACTCAGGAGGAGAACCACACAGTAGGAGCTGTGGTGTGATGAAATCTTAGAGCCTCAAAAGGAGGTGTTTTAGAAAACAGTAGGAGAATTAGATGCAAACAGAGCCTTAAAGGATGTAATGTGGGGGAGAATAAAGGGGAGGGAAGGGTTCAAACTAGGTGAAAACACAGGACCATTCATTTTGAGATTTCTGTGTTGGTAGTTAAAGAGAGGTACAGCAGAGTCAGTTGAGGGAGTTTTTTTTCCCCCCAAGACAATGTTATATTTAAAGCAAAGGGAAAGAAGCCATTGAATAGGGAAGGAACTTCCTATGCTGATTTATTTCTTTATTATTTTTTATTTATTTGAGAGAAAGAGCAAGAGAGAGAGCATGAGTGGGGTGAGGGGCAGAGGGAGAAGCAGCCTCCCCGCTGAGCAGGGAGCTCGATGCAGGGCTCGATCCTGGGATTCCGGGATCATGACTGGAGCCGAAGGCAGACACTTAACCAACTAAGCCCACTTAGGCGTCCCTGATTTATTTCTTTATTAATACTATTGCTCTCTCCCTCTTGTCCAAGTTAGACACCTCCGCCATTACTGAGTTGTGATAATTTTTCACAAAAATTATGCTAGTTGAAACCAATATAATTCCTAAACTATTGTAAATACCTATCTTTCTCTTTTCTCTCTGGTTTATTTAGAGACTTAACGAAACTAATCTTACTAAAACAATTTTTATCAAACTACCTCCAGAAGTTTTCCTGACTCCCTATTGTACAGAGTATCTTTTAACTTTCAGAATTCATTATGGTTTGGCCATAGGCTTTCTGACCTGCTCTCAGAACCTCACGCCCCAATGAAATGAGTGTTCCATTTCAGCCAAAAGAATCTATTAGTGTCCCCCCAAACACCTAAGGTATGTTTTTCTTTGTTTTTTGTTTTTTTCCATTTCCATGCTGTTAGGCCTGTCATCTCTATTACCTGGAATAACTTTTCTCCCACTGTAAATCAAGTAAGACTCACTTTCACCATCAAGAAACCTTTGACTGGAGAGACAGCATGATATAGAGCAGTGCTTTTCAAACTGGAGGTCATAGCATATTATATTACCCACCAACTTAGTGGATTGTGACCAACACTTTTTTTGTTTGTTTAGTGAAACAGACTATTTTATTAAATCTCTTATTTAAATTCCTCACTCTTGAAATTTTGAATAGCTCTTCTGTGAACATCTTTATACAGATCTCTTCTTCCATGGGATAAATTACTAGGAGAGGAAATAGTAAGTCACAGAAATAGGGAATGTTTTTTAAGGCTTTGGGTACTTATTGTCCAGTTGTTCTCCAGAAAGGTTCTACTTTTATAGTTACTCACTGTTTTATAAAAGTATATGTGTTATTGTACTGTTGCCAACAGTGTGTATTGTTATTATTTTGCCAATTGAATGAGAAAAATTGGGAGTCTTGTTTTAAGGTGAATTTCTTTGCTTTTTAGTGTGGTGAAACTTGATGTTTTTATTAGCATATTAAAATTAAAAACAAAGTTATTTCAAATAACCTAAATGTTTATTTAATTGAATTTACTGTTAGTAAATACTTTTAATTTTTGTTATAATTGGAGGTGCTAAATTTTGGGGAATCTAGCATTTCTTCACTTTTGTCATAACATGAGAAACAGGAGAGGAATTAAAACAGTAGCTACTAAGTATTGTAAAATAAAGAAAATGTATTATTTTCTTATACTCTGAAGTATCAAGAAAATTTAAAAAATTGCTTTTTAGAAGAGGACTACAGACAGAAACTAAGTATCTTCCTATCCTGCTTTCTTCACACTTATGAGCTTTTACTCATGAAAATGTGTACAGTCTCTCTTAGATATGCATACATAATTGATAGTACTGCATTAGTGTTTTTAACTCAAGAATTTGCTGGACAGAAATGATATTTTAGTGGTTAATGGTCATTTGTTACATCTACACATAAACCCTAGAGGTAGTCCACACTTTGGGATGCCATTTCCTCAACGTTAATTAAAAGCACTTTGCCAGTTTTTCATTTAAGACCTCATTTCTAAGGTCAGGTAGGTGATTATATCCATAAAACACAAGGTTAATGGCAATTCCGTTTTGATTTTGTAGATATTTTAGGGGTCTTTTGGGTATAGCAAATATATAATGTAGGTAAATTTAGTGTAGATAATTTAAACTTCTACCTTTTAATAAAAAACATTTCTTTTTAAGAACTACTTTGTGATTCCAGGACATAGGACCAGGAGGGAGAAACCAGGTTCCAAATTCCTTCTAAGTACAAAACCTTTATTATACTTTTAACCCTTTTTGTCTGAAGCCGTTCAAGTAAAGGGCAATAAGCTCCTTGTTTCTAACTTCTACATGACTAAATGGATGCTCCTACCAGTGCCCTTTCTACACCTGTCCTCTGAGATCTAGTCAGGAGGACTGCAGTTTATCTAACCAGCCTCTAGAGCAAAATTCAGCAAGAGGATTAACATAAGCAAAAAAGGCACTCAACACTTTCTCCTTGTCTTATAGAACTGGTAGTGCCTCCTGGAGGTTTTCCATTTGGAAGTTGTTTAATAACGCAGATCTTCAGCGTACGAGATGGAAATGATATGATACTATGGATAGTTGTATTAAGAAATAGTCCTTTTACATCATTTAGTAGCGACCATCTTGGGACAGTGAAGACTATAATGCAGTATACAACCATCTTAAATATTTTTAATGTACAGAACTTCAGTGAGTCAAAGTATTTCCTTTTTTTTTTTGTTAAGAGAAAAGATACTAAAAATGGGATATAAATGTTTCCTGTCTTGCCTTTGCTTTCTCATGACTACTTCCCTGGACTTTTCCATTTGTTAGCCCTCGGCTACTCCCAATCCAGTGATATTTTATCAAATATCAGTGATATTTCCTCTGATTTTTAGATCTTAGCGTTTGTTGTTAGTTCCATTTGTTTGGCGCTTACTTATGACTTTCCATTATTAGTTCCCGTCTCCATTTATATATCTGTCTTAATTGCTCTGTCTGGATTTTAAGCTCCCCGAGAACAAGGATCTTTTCAGTTACTTTGTATCTTAATACTCTCCACAGAGTAGAAAACTACTGATCAGTTAATTGTAATAATTAATAGAATTAACCAGAAAATATTTTTCACTGTTGACTCTTATTACAGATATTTATAAAAATTATTACACTTTACCTTAGCGCAGTTAATGTAAATATTTTATTATTGAGGATGTCTTCATTTTAAAGTTTATTCTTTTTTTTTTTTTTTAAGATTTTATTCATTTGAGAGAAAGGGCGCACAGGTGCGGGGGGGCGGCAGAGGGAGAGGGAGAAGCAGACTCCCCGCTGAGCAGGGACCCTGACATAGGGCTCCATCCCAGGACCCTGAGATCATGACCTGAGCTGAAGACAGTCGCTTAACTGACTGAGCCATCCAGGCGCCCCTTAAAGTTTATTCTTAACATCAATTTTAATTCTGTTGGTAGAGATATAGGTAACATAAAAGGACAAGGGATGATTTCCATTCCGGTTTTTGGGGCAGAACTACCTAAAGCCATTTATTCTTTCAGCATTATAAATGGTAGAGATAATTATGAATTTGAGTGGGGACAGAGAGATACTTCTAGGCTAATAAGACATGGAATATGATATAAAATGCCTCAAAGTGACATTTTGGAAAGTGAGGTGAATGGCCAACATAACAATCCACTCCTCATGTTTCACCTACATTTCACTTTTGTTATTTGTTTATTGGTGGTGAGTGGGTATTATCCCTGTCTCCTTGCTTAGATATTCTTAGTGTTTGGACCCTGTTAAGGTAATAGGCATACCCAGCAATTGATTTCTGCAGATAAGTTGAACTATGACTTTATTTGAACTTCTCCTTATAGAGTCTGGATAATAACTGATCTGGAAATATTTGTATTTGATGTTTTTGTTTATTGTTATGTGGAATCCTTGGTATATGCTTGCTCTTTTGTTATTTATTTGGACTTCAGAAGACCATGCGAGTTTTAATCAGTTTCTAGTCCGTTTGGTTCTGGTTAATCTAGGTTTATAATGTAGTATAATTTGGCTTTGAATTATTAAAAAAAAAAAAAACTTCTTTGAAAAAATTTTCTTTGTGTTGCTTGATAGCCTGTCAGCAAGGCAATGTACTCTATACTTCAAAATTTTTAAAACATGTAAACAAAATCTTAATCCCCTTTTAAATATATACTATAACTTAATCAGTTTGTTGTTGTGAAGGACTAAGATAGTATTGGTTTTTCATAAATTCTCAATTAAATCTTATTTCTTTTAGAGCTAGTCTAGTTTCTTATTCTTATACTGACTAGTTCAAACTGTCCAGAGAATAAAATTGTTATAGAAGGTATTTTCTCTATGTAATTCTTATATGGGTACTGAATTTTGGTCTCATTGAGGAAGGAAATAAGGGAAAACTTATTTACCCCATGAATATTATATGTGTAGAATATACTTCTCTACATGTTAAATTGGAAAGTCACAAAGATCATCAGATTTCAGTGTTTAGATATTTTATGAATTATTTCCATGATTTGATGAAAAATCTTGATTGAAAAATAATCTCTTATCCAGAAGCCATTTTCTCTCCATAGTTGCTAATGATAATCTTCTGATTTTGTTTAGATTAATTTAAAGTTTGGTGTCAGAAAACCAGAAGCTCGAACAGGAACTGAGACAGATACCTGTACAGCTTGTGCGGGTACCTTGATCCTTGAGTTTGCCGCCTTAAGTCGATTCACAGGAGCAACAATATTTGAGGTTTGCTTTTCATATAGTCTTGATCTTTGGGGTATTGGGCATAACTAACTTTATATCCTGTTTTCATCGCTCAGGTATGAGGATTATCAGTTGGAGGATTACTGTCATTTTAGTGAACTTTTGTCTAGATTCCATCATATGGTTTTTATCAAAAAACCTAGAACTCATTGTGAAGTAGATATATATTAATACAACTTTGCATTTTTTCACAAACTGTTTTTAGCTTTATTCTTAGGAGAGTCTAGCCATATTATATGAATTTGCAATCACAAATGTCTTATATGAAAAACTGTCTTTTTGTTTTATTTGGTATACTTCTAGATGGTCTGTTGGTTTTCTGAAAACTTCACTGAAACAGTGAAATTTTTGCACTTGTCTTGATAGAGTCATATCTGTAAGTTTGTTTACCCCAAGGTTAATGTTATTTCTTATCCAAAAGACTTAATATTCCCCAAGTAATTTGTTGTAGACTAACTATGTCTCACACTTTTAATTTTATCTATTTGTTGAAGCATGTCATTGTGTGCAATAGTATCACAAAAACCTTCTTTTTTCAAACATATGACTTAGGAAAATTTTTAAAAATTCAGCAGATGGCACACATAAAGCAAGCAGAAATAGGGAATATATACCAGCATTAGAGACATTGGATCTGAGTGTAAGTAAAACAAGTCAAGTGGTCTTTGTGCGTCTATATGTTCAGAGTGTCAAGGACAGACTTATCATATTTGGTTTAATTTTTATTCTGTACTTTGCTGACATATTTTCCTTTCATTGAAAAGTATATTCACTTTTGCACTGTCTAATTTGAACTAGAAACTCTGAGATACTGATCCATTTATAGGTTAGGAAAGTGAGATTCAAAGAGGATATGATGCACAGTTATGGGTGAATGAGTAGAATTGGAATTAGAATCCATGCCTTTCTAAATTCAAAGCCCATACTCTTTCCACTGGCATATTTTGTACTTATGAGTAAATCTATTGAAAATTATGATCTCTTTAACTTTATGAATGTATAGTAATTTATTGTAGGAGAAGCAACCTGATGCAGTTGACAGCATCGATCTAATACAGGGTTGGCAAACAACAGCCTTGGGGCCAAATCTAGCCACTGCCTATTTTTGTGAATAAAGTTTTATTGAAACACAGCCATGCTTATTTATTTATTTGTGTCTATGACTGCATCTGTGCTAAAGTGACAAGAGTTGAATAATTGTGACAGTCACTGTATGGACTCATAATGCCTAAAATACTTACTATCTGACAAAAAAAGTTTGCTGACTTGGTCTAGTATATAAAGAGATATGAATTCTCATATTCTATAACTCAGTTTTAAACTTTGATTTCACTGGGCCTGTTTTCTTAGCTGTAACATAGGAACAGGGAAATAAAATCTTTATTAAACTTTCTGGCTCTGAAATTATAGCATTTAATTAAAGCCATAGTCTGCTTTGTTTTCAGCATAAATAAATTAATTCAAGAACTAAGACTATTTTATACTCTGTTCTTAAATCTGCAAAGTGGCAAATTGGTTTAATGATTTTTTTCTTTTATAGAAGTACTTCTCCAATGCTAAATAGATTCATGTTCTGAAATTAAGTTTAACTTAGAAACTCTCCTGTACATGTCTTATGCTGTTATGTTTTATAACATCTTTTTATCCAAAGCTAAGAATTTGATCAGAAATTATTTTAATTTAGTGGCCAATGGATAAAAATAAGTGAAAAAAAAGAAAAATGGTGTCATAAGGTTAGGTTTGGTATTGTCAAATGAATACTAGTGAATTTATTTACTCTTCACTAACAAAGTTGCATGCTATGTCAAAAGTGGGCTCCTGAAATGCTTGTTTGTGTTTCAGAGATGACATACCAACTTTGGAATTCTCTTCTAAATACTTACATACTTACATACTTACATACTCTAAATAAGAGTATGTAAGGAGATTTTCACTTTGTATTTAAATGATAGAAATTATTTGAACAAGTGCATTTAATTATGGTAGCAATTAATATAATTTAATACATGTATGTGAATGTGAACTTGCACTACAAGTATAGACGAACATGATGATCTCAAAGTGAGATCACTGCCACTAAATAGTATTTTTAGACTCATTCTTTTTAACTAGGCTTGATTGGCTGAAAAAGAGCCAAGATTTGACTTGTAAGGAAATTTAATGTATATTATAAATGATTATCATAGGAATTTTATATAATCCTTAAAATATTCTATGAGCCTTTGACTTTGGTTTCTTTGTTTCCTGTTTGCCAGAGACGTGCAGTTCTTCAAGTATGCTTTTCTTTTTTTTAATTATAGGAATATGCAAGAAAAGCTCTTGATTTTCTCTGGGAAAAAAGACAGCGAAGTAGTAACTTAGTGGGTGTGACTATAAATATTCATACTGGAGATTGGGTAAGAAAAGGTATGTAAGTTGGGCTTTTTTTTTTTTTCCATGTAAGTTGGCCTTTTTAAATTAAGCCCTCACATCCTCAGAATGGTTGGGAAATAAAGGATTTTCATTTGTTAAAATAATCTTTGGGACAGTATAAAGAATCATTTTTCACCAGATTGCTGGAATTTTAATTTAATCTGATTTTCTTCTTTGGGACCAAATAATAGCACCCTTATTCTAGATGGACTTACTGTTTTATTTCATACCTTAATGGGTATAGCATTATAGATACAGGATATAGATGAAACACTAGAACTAGTTTCCTTGAGAACTAGAGAATCAGAATACCTCAGTCACCTCAGACTAAGTGGAAATCTACATTTAATAATTTATCAGTAGATGTTATTGAAATGAATTGGAATCATGAGATACATGTTACATGAACAAACAGGATATAAAATTATATAAAGAATATAATTTTAGGGCGCTTGGGTGGCTCAGTCGTTAAGCGTCTGCCTTCGGCTCAGGTTATGATCCCAGGGTCGTGGGGTCAAGCTCCTCATTGGGCTCCCTGCTCAGTGGGAAGCCTGCCTCTCCCTCTCCCACTCCCCCTGCTTGTGTTCCCTCTCTTGCTGTGTCTCTCTCTGTCAAATAAATAAATAAAATCTTTAAAGATATATATATAACTTTATCTTTATAAGACACCCCTATAGAGCATAGATGAATGGAAATATACTAGAATATTTATTCTTAGATTATTGTAATTAATATCTAGTATTATGTAAGATTTTTCCAAATTTTATCTAAATGGTCTCTGAAACTAATCTGAATTCTGGCTTCAGAATTCTGCCATTTCTTTTCTGTTTTTTTAACCTGCTTGGAACTCAGGTACAAATTAATTAGTTAGGATTAATTTTAAATTAATCATAATCCTTGGTTTTTGACACACTCATCATTGGTCCATGCATGGCCCATTTTACTTAGGCATTTTTTTTTTAAAGGTTTTATTTATTTATTTGTCAGAGAGAGAGAGAGCATAAGCAGGGAGAGTAGGAGAGAGAGAAGCAGGTTCCCCACTGAGCAAGGAGCCCGACATGGGACTCGATCGCAGGACTCTGGGATCATGACCTGAGCCGAAGGCAGACGCTTAACTGACTGAGCCACCCAGGTGTCTCTCATTTTTAATAATGTAATAAGGACCCACAAATGGACCATTACTTGACAACATACACTTGTGTGTATGATCCTTGACTCTCTCTACCTCTGCAATCCCATACCTCTGCCTTCTCTGACTGAAATAGCATTCTTATCTTCTACTGATCATTTGCTTTTAATAAAGTTTTATTGCATCTCTATGTATTCTTAAAAAGTGTATTTTTTGTTTTAAACCTTATAAAATCATATCACATGCATACTTTTGAGAATTTTTTTTCACTTAATGTATTGCTAAGATTCATGCGTATTTTTGCATAAAGGGGTAGGTTTTTTTTTTTTTTGGACTGCTGTATAATATTTTATTGGATGAATGAACCACAATCTGGGCATTTAGATTGTGTCCTGGATTTTACTATTGTGAATAGTAGTGCCGTGAATATTTGTATGTTTCTCCTGTTGTACATGTATAAGAGTTTTTCTTGGTTATGTATGGAGGAGTGGAATTTTTAGATCATAGGATAAATTAATGTTCAGCAGGAGATAATGTCAAAATTGTTTTCAAAACTGTTTTCCAAAGTTGTTTCACCACTTTATACTTCTAGCAAAATATGAGAGATCCCATGGATCAACATCCTCTCCATTGAGTATTATCAGACTCAAAAGGTTTTGCCAATGAAATAGGTATATAAATGATTTCCCATTGTAGTTTGATTTGTATTTCTTTGGATCACTGATGATGTTGAACACTTCTTGGTATTTATTGGTCATATAGGTTTCCCTTTTGATATTGATGTTCTTGTATTTTGACCATTTTCTATTCAGTTAGTTGTACTTTTAATGAATACTATTGATACCTATATGATACGATTTATGTGATAATTATCCATTAAAATTTATTGACGTTTTCTTTTTGGTCTAGAACGTGGCCATTTTTTTTTTCTTTTCCCCAGAGAGAGAGAGTGCGCGCGCATGCATGTGCATGGGGCAGGGGGAGGGGCAAAAGGAGAGGGAAAGTGTCGAGAGAGAATCTTAAGCAGGCTCCATGCCTAGTGCGGAACCCAATGCAGGGCTCGATCTCAGGACCCTGAGATCATGACCAGAGCCAAAACCAAGAGTCAGATAGATGCCTAACCAACTGAGCCACCCAGGAGCCCCAAACATGGCTGGTTTTTGTGAACATTTTGCATGTGCTTTAAGAAGTGTGTATTTTCTCATGTTGGGTAGAGATTTCTGTATATGTCAGTTTGCTCAGTTAACGTTGTTCAGATCTTTGCTAATTTTCTGTTTGACCTACCAAGAATTAAGAAAGGTAGATAAAATTTCTGATAGTGATAGTGGACTTATTAATATCTCCCTGTAGTTCTGTTTTGCTTTATATATATTTTTGGGTGCATTAGTCTATTTTATTGGGTGCATTCATTTAAAATAGCTCTCTCCTTAGTTGAGAGAAATATTTTTGTATGTTTTGTTTTAAACAATACAGATGATTTAAAATATTTCATCATTATATGGTGATTATCTCTAATAATGTTGTCTTACAGTCTAATCTGATAGTAATATAGCTACATCAGCTTTATTTTGCTTAATTGCCTGATAACTTTTTTCTGTCCTTTTACTTTCAGTCTTTGCAGGTGCTCATGCTCTAAGTGTAACTCTTATAAAATTTATAGATTTTTTTAAAAGCCAATTTGTCAGTCTTTGTCTTTTAATTGGTGATTTCAGTCCATTTACATTTACTTCTGTTTTTAATATATTTGGACTTATACTACCTTAATTGTAATTTCAGTGTGTTCCACCTTTCAGGTTTTCTTTTTAATCCTTTTGTTATTAAATGAAACCTATATTTACCTCCTAGTAAGACAGGAACTTTAGCATGTTCTCCTATCTCTGTCTCCCTCAGCCCCAACCTGCACCCTCCGTTTTGTTAATATTATATAGTTATTCTTACTCACTATGAATATGTTCTTTTTTCTTTTGGGCATAGTGCAGCCCTCCTTTCTCTTTCTTTAAAGGTAACAAGCTGTCAAGGTATTTGGTCACTTTTACCTTGTATATTGCTAGCAACATCTGTTAGATTTGTCTCCCTTCTTTCTTAAGTATTTATCCCTGTTTTCACTAGCTTTTAATAGTTTCTGGAGGCTTTTTATACCTAACAATTTTATTATGCTTTCATATTTGAGTGACAGTTTGGCTGTATATCATTTTCTGTTTAAGTTCTTTTCCTTGAGTGTTTGAAAATACAGTTCTGTTGTCTTCTTACGTTGTATTAAAAAATCTGATATTATTCTGATTTTTATGCTCTTATGTGTGTGATCTACTCTTCCTCTTTGGAAGACTAAGAATATCAAAAGCAAAGAGAAATTTCTAAAAATGTCACTGTAATTTTTGGTGTAGAAATTTCTTTAGCTCCTCTTTTGATATTCTGTAGGTCCTTTCTATTTAAAATCTTTGTTTTTTTTTTAAGATTTTATTTATTTACTTGAGAGAGAGAATGAGAGAGAGAGAGAGCATGAGGGGGGGAGGGTCAGAGGGAGAAGCAGACTCCCCGCTGAGCAGGGAGTCCGATGTGGGACTCGATCCCAGGACTCCAGGATCATGACCTGAGCCAAAGGCAGTCGCTTAACCAACTGAGCCACCCAGGCGCCCTAAAATCTTTGTTTTTAATTGCTGAAAACTGGTCTTATTTTTCAGATATTCTTTTCATTTTTATTAATCTTTTTGTAGTTCCTGTTAGCTAATCACTTCTGTTTCTGTCCTCCATATATCTTATCTTTATTTTTTTTTTCAAAGATTTTATTTATTTATTTGACAGAGACACAGCGAGAGAGGGAACACAAGCAGGGCGAGTGGGAGAGGGAGAAGCAGGCCTCCCGCTGAGCAGGGAGCCCGATACGGGGCTCGATCCCAGGACCCTGGGATCATGACCTGAGCTGAAGGCAGATGCTTAACGACTGAGCCACCCAGGCGCCCCTTTATCTTATCTTTATATATATATATTTTTTTTCTGCCTTTTTTTCTTCTGGAAGATTGCTACATGTGATCTTCCAGTTTGCTGATCTGTTCCTCAGTTGTATCCTTTCTGCTATATATCCCATCTGTTTTGTTATTTTAACTGTTATATTTTTTATTCCATGTATTTCTTTCTGCCTGGTTAAAAATTTTTCTTCGTGGGGTGCCTGGCTGGCTCAGTTTGGTAGAGCATGAGTTCCATCCCCATGTAGGGTGTAGAGCTTACTGAAACATTTTTTTTCTTCTTATTTTATATTGTTAATATCTTCCCTATCTTTAGTATGTCTATTAGGCTAATTTTAAAATTAAATAAGGGGCGCCTGAGTGTCTCAGTCGTTAAGCATCTGCCTTCGGCTGAGGTCATGGTCCCAGGGTCCTGGGATTGAGCCCCGCATCGGGCTCCCTGCTCAGCGGGAAGCCTGCTTCTCCCTCTCCCACTCCCCCTGCTTGTGTTCCCTCTCTCACTGTGTCTCTCTCTGTCAAATAAATAAATAAAATCTTTAAAAAAAAATAATTTAAAATAAGTGTGCCTGTTCTATTATTTCTTCTTCTGATAAATTCTTTTTTTTTTAAGATTTTATTTATTTGAGAGAGAATGAGAGAGAGAGAGAGCACGAGATGGGGGAGGGTCAGAGGGAGAAGCAGACTCCCCGCTGAGCACGGAGGCGATGCGGGACTCAATCCCGGGACGCCAGGATCATGACCTGAGCTGAAGATAGTCGCTTAACCAACTGAGCCACCCAGGCGCCCCCTTCTGATGAATTCTTATTCCAGCACATTCTTTTTATTTTTAGAAAGTTGTGCTGCTTACGTGTTTTTTGGCCTATAAGTTTATAGTTCCTTTTTCACCTAACTCTGTGGGAAGGTCAGATTCCAATCCCTATCATCCCCAATGCTCTTAGGGATGAATTCTAACAAGTTTTTTTTTTAAATACCAATGCTTGGACCCCAGGAGATTCTGATTTAATTGATGCTGAATGTTCCCTGGGTATAGGGATTTCTCAGATTGTAATTGTAATTATAATTTAAATTGTAAGCTCACCAACCTCAGGAATTATGGGGAAAGAATGTCTAAAATTAGGTCCCACCTTTTTAATTCAATTCCTTATGCAGGATTTTAGTGCTGCCCTGATTTTACTCCTGAGGAGACCTGGAACACAGACCTGAGTTGTAGCAAGTGTAGGAGGAGATGTATCTTAAGATAGTGGTTGGGGAGAAGCAAGAGCAAAGCTCTAGCAGTTTCCCTATTTGATTCTTTCTTAGTCGTGTCTGGCTGCCTTCTGCTCTGGCCAAAGCCACCCTCTCCCCAACCTGCCCTGCCCATGCTGCCAGGTTTCTTACAGTTTTCTTATTTTCTTTCTTTGGTCCTCAGTGATGATCTTGGAGGAAGAAGCCAACAACCATGTTAGTTGCAGCAAAATTAAAATTGGCATCTCCAAACAGCAGCAGTCTTGATTTCATATCTCTAACTTTAAAGATTGATATCTTACTGATTAAGGATCTAAATGTTTAAAAAAATGCATAATAGTCCTCTCTAATGTCTCCTTTTTGGAGTTCCTCACTGAGAAAATGAGCTTTGAAAAACTTCTTAAAACTAGTATCTCCTGCTTTTAAATAAGACTTATATAACCAATTTTGCAAAGTAAGATTCTTCTTTTGTAAATATACAAACATCAGCAAGGAACTATTGTTATTCATATAGTAGGGTTAATTCTATAAATGTTGAATTTTTACTTTTACTTTAAACAGTTTCATGTTTAGACTAATGTTTCATTCTTAGTGTACTAATATGCTCACTTGTGCTCTGTCAAGAGTTTTTAAGACTTGTTTAATAAAGAATCACATTTATATGTATTTTTTCCATAGATAGTGGAGTTGGAGCAGGGATTGATTCATATTATGAATATCTGTTGAAAGCCTATGTCTTGCTTGGAGATGACAGTTTTCTGGAAAGATTTAATACAGTAAGTTGATCTAATTTTATATTAACTTTAGAGCCAATTTTATTTGAGTGCCAGATTTTGATAGAAACTGAATTATCTGAGTGACAATCTGAGAAATAATCTTTTTAAAATGTTAAAAATACGTTTTTTTGTCAGTATTCCCTGATGATGTTAGACAGGGATAGAACAAAGCTACATACATTCCAAAAATTAGTTTACAAAGTAGTTTTATTTTCATCTCTTATCAGAAGTTTTTAAGTTCTGCCAGTAAGTCATAAAATAGGTAGATTTGAGTTTACCTCATCTTTTATACAAGGAAGAGAATTTATTATAATAAATTACTAGTTATCTTTCTCCTTTGGATTCCAATTCTTGTTGAAATCTTGGAAGTTTGGACTAGTCCTTGATCCCACCAAGCAGGCAGGGCTTTGGAGATTTAGAGAAACTAGTGAGTATTCGTTTCAAAAGCAGGTCTATAACTCTATAACTATAAGTCTGGGTCAGAACCGCAGGCATATTTTTAGGGGAGAAGGGGGAGGATTATTGAACCTGATTGGATTGCCTTTGTAATTGAAGCAAATTGAAATCGGTACAGCAAACTCATCAGCTGTATCACTGTATTCTTTTTGAAATCATATACAATTTCTTTGTGCGCCGATCAGTTCACCCACATTACTGTGAGACAGTATGGTATAGTGGCTAAAGTATGGGAGTTGTCCTGCTTGGGTTTAAATCCTGGTGTACCACTGGTTTTGTGACTTTGGGCAAGTAACTTTATACTATTTGACTCTGTTCCTTATCCACAAAATGGGAATACTAATATTATTCATAGAGTTATTGGAAGGATTAAATAAGCTAGTGCATGTGAAGTGTTAGAACAGTGCCTTAACGTCTAGCAGATACTCAATAATAGTTATTAAAAAATAGGTGCGTTAGGAAAAACCAATAAGAGACCTAATAAGTTGCCATTTGAATACTTTAAAAAACATGATCACATATTGTTTATAAGATTATAACAAGATTTTCTTGAGGTGACTGAGGACAGGTTTTTTTTTTGTTGGCTCATTATCATGGAATGACTAACAGCTCAACCTGTTGTTGTCAAACCTGAGAAATATCTAGAAGATAAAAGAAGGGGAAAAAGTTTTTAAGAACATAAAAGACAGATGTAACAGACTATAAGAGTGGTAACAATGATTAGATGCATGAATTTGAGTAGTGAACACCAGAGTATTACATTAGCTGAGAAGGGACCAAACTTCTATACACAGGAGAAAATGCAACTAATTCCATAATACAGAAGCCTGTAACTATATTTCAAGAAGGCATAAGAGCATCCTTTGGCCACAACCATGGGCCAATCCCACAAGACAACAACAGGATCTCCCCTCAGAAGATCCTATATTAATTATAGTCTTTAATATTCTGCATCAGAATTAACACAGGGGACTATATATAATATATTTTAGAAAGATTTCCATATAGAATAATTTAAATATTTACATATTTAACTAATAGTAAATTTATTTATATATAAATTCAGGTTTACTTTCTTCACAGTGCGACTTAATTACAGTTTTTAGAATAATACATCTTTTTTCATCTACTTTCATGAACACATATTGTGATCTTCTAGCACTACGATGCCATCATGAGGTACATTAGCCAGCCACCTCTTCTACTTGATGTGCATATCCACAAGCCAATGCTGAATGCTCGAACTTGGATGGATGCTTTGCTCGCCTTTTTTCCAGGTTTGCAGGTAAAAAAAAACAAAAAAACCTGTACTTTTTTAATATTAACGTAGAACAATTAAGTGCGTATGTGATCTCTAAAATTGAATTACCAAAATGGAGTCACATTTTAAAATTTATTAATGTACATTTTTCTGTTTATATAATGACTCTAGATAAAATCAACTCATATTTTATTAGGTAATTTTGTTGTTGTTGACTTTTAGGTCTTAAAGGGGGATATTAGACCTGCTATTGAAACTCATGAAATGTTATATCAGGTGATTAAAAAACATAATTTCCTACCAGAGGTAAGCAAATCATCTTTGGAACTCTAATTTACATATACTATAAGTTGCTGATTTAAAGACAGCAAATGTTATCTTCAGGATTGGTTTATTCTTTTTTTTTTTTTAAGATTTTATTTATTTATTTGACAGAGAGATAGCGAGAGCAGGAACACAAGCAGGGGGAGTTTAGGAGGGAGAAGCAGGCTCCCCACAGAGCAGGGAGCCCGATGTGGGGCTCGATCCCAGGACCCTGGGATCATGACCTGAGCCAAAGGCAGACACTTAACCGACTGAGCCACCTAGGCACACTGGTTTATTCTTTTTTGTTTGTTTTTTTCCAGGTTAAATAGTTTATTTAATTAATTTGTTTTTGGTGTATACACTACTGTATATGTTTTTCCTTTTTCTCATGTATTAAGAGAAGTCTAAGGTAATGCTGACCTTTTATGTAAGAAAAAAAAAATCCCAAATTAGTATTTCTCAGGCTTTTTTTTTTTTTAAAGATTTTATTTATTTATTTATTTGAGAAAGAGAGAGCACGTAAGAGGGGGGAGGGTCTGAGGGAGAAGCAGACTCCCTGCCGAGCAGGGAGCCTGATGCGGGACTCGATCCCGGGACTCCAGGATCATGACCTGAGCCGAAGGCAGTCGCTTAACCAACTGAGCCACCCAGGCGCCCAGGCTTTTCTAATCTATGCCATTACATACATATTGTTTCATTCTAACTTTTACATATACCCACCAGCTAGAGAGACTTTATTTTACTCTTTACTTCTAAAGATTATTTTATGAAAATGACATACATTGAATATACACTCTTCCTGATCACATAGACTGCCTAGTTTTTATATATTAGTAATAAATATTCTTGCTGGCTTGATATGGCAAAATCTTAACAGCACACATTTTGGCTTTCCAGAAATGTACCATTAAAAATTTCCAAATTCATGTATGTTTTCTGTCCCTGCTTATTCACTACACTCTGTGAGATACCTAAGCATTCCACCAATTTAGATCGCTTCCTAAAGTGTTTGTTTTAGAAAGTATAGTTTTATTAGACCAGGTAAGTAGGACTGTGCATTGTAGAAAATTCATATTCACTCAGAATAAACAGAGGTTCAACTAAATACATGTTATCACAGATGAAGTTTTATTTGGTTCCCATAAACATTTTGGGTTTTATTTTAATTTTTTTTTTTAAACCAGTTGGCTCTGTTAGTGAATAATTTCAAGTGAAACTAGTTTTATTTTTAAATAATGCCTTGTCTCACTGTGCAGAGGATTTGAGGGTGTTATAAAAGAAAGCATATGCTAAAATGCTAAAACAGAAGTATGAGAACGAGGGACTTAATAATTAAGAGGGAAAAATGGAGATAAGGAAAAAGAAGAAAACACAAAGACCCATCTAGTGGCATTACTGAGTTTCATAGTTTTCTTTAAGCTTCCTAATAGCCAAAATGAACATTTACAAAAATAGTTACATTTAATTGGTAAAAATAGCACCTTAACAAAAATGAATTGTGATTTTTAGCAATGAAGATTTTCATTTTATAGATGAAAATTGTTATCAGTATTTTAATTTTTAACTTTTTTATGATCTAACTTACTATCTAACTACTATATAGTCTAGAACCACTTGTTTATTTTTTAAATCACGTTTCTATACCTATTTATATGTTGTTTTGTCCAGGCATTCACCACAGATTTCAGGGTACATTGGGCTCAACATCCTTTAAGACCAGAATTTGCAGAAAGTACCTACTTCTTGTATAAAGTAAGCTATTTTACCTCTCTTTTTGCTGTTTAGTCCCCATTCTGTGTTGGATATCTCACCACCTTATAATAGTAATTGGGTTTTCAGAGTCTTTGTTTAATGTTATAATGGTTGGATATGTTACAGTTTTCATTCATCTAGTCCATAATTATTGAAAGAGAGAAGAATTGACATCTAAGTTTTGTGTCTTTTCAAAATATTTACGTAAACATTTCTAAAAAGAGAAATGTTATATTCTAGAGCTGCTTTCTAAAGCATGTCTGTTACCTTTCTGGGTATTAAAAATTTTATCAAAGGGCTGAGGTACATAGTTGGACAACTTTCCAGTTGTGTGTTTAAGAAATTCCATAAAGCAGATCCCTGGCTTATTTTCAGAGCTAAGTTCTGTGTAACGTGCTCCAGTGCCTGATACAATGCCTAAGCACCTAGTAGGTACTCAATAAATAGCTGATAAATGAGTGGGTATATGGTAATATATAAGCTGTATATATGTATACATATATTCTCCTTTTTAATAGGCTACAGGAGATCCTTACTACCTTGAAGTAGGGAAAACACTTATTGAAAATTTAAATAAATATGCTAGAGTGCCTTGCGGATTTGCTGCCATGAAGGATGTTCGTACTGGAAGTCATGAGGACAGGTAAAACAATTCCTAACATCCCCTTTCCTCAGGATAACTCGGAAACAACACAAAATACAACTCTTAGTTAGAATTCAGATAAGCTTAATGCTTTTACAAAAGGTTCTTGAAGATGCAGAACGTAGTTCATTGTGTTTATTTTTTAAACTCTTGAATAGGCTCATTTAAAATTGTTTGAACAGTTTGTATTTTTATCATAGTGCCTGGCATATAGTAGGTGCTCAAATGATTTTTAAGCAGATGAATAAATGAATGTTAAATATCAGAACCTTGGTATTAGGAGTATTAGGAACGGGGCGGGGGGTTCTGTGTTAATAGTTTTTATATTATGTACAATGTTAAAAATTATCAAGACGATGATGGATCTGGATTATGATTTGTGTTGAGTCAAGAATTCCTTAAAGCATATCTTGGTTAATGTGTGTATTCTTACTCTGTTGCTGATTTGGAAGGCTGGGGAAGAAAGACCATTGGCAATTTCTCTTTCATCGGATACTGGATTGATGTGGATGGCATGAAATACTCAAGCTATAAAAAGCATACTTTGGTTACTGTGATATTCACTAACATTACAGTTATTCCAGGATTACTTATCTGATTATTTTAACCATCCAGAACCTAGGAACACATCTCTAATGAACACTAACGTTTGTTTATTTGGTTGCCAAATGTTCATTCCACAGGTGTTTATGTAGTCTTTTATGTGCCAGAGTTACACTAGTTTTTGAGGATTAAGGATAGAAGACATGTCTTTTCCATCTTTGAATCACTGAGAATAGGCAAATAAATAGGTGTTACAACATTGTATATGTGCCATGAAACATATTAAAGATTAAGATCTGACAGTCCCTGGAAGGTTTTTGGAGGCTTCTGTATTTTAAAGGATGAGCCCTTGCTCATGAGAAAAAAGTAGTGAAAGGAATTTCAGGCAGAGGGACTAGAGGCAGGTGAGACACAGCTCTCATCATCTACTCAGAGTTGTCCCTTAGTCCTTCACTTGAGAGTATTTAGATAATAGTTAATGAGACTTGAGACCTACTTCCTGATCATAGCTGATGAGAAATGGATAGGTTTTTGGAAGTAGGCATGCAGATACCAGCAAGAAGTGAAAGCAGATAGGCTGTGTATTTATTTTTAACATTTATTGACTACTTCCTACATTCTGGGCACTCTTCTAGTTAAGCCCCTGCTTTGTTTAATTCATTTGACCTTAACAGCCCTCTGAAGTGTAATCTCTCTTTTAATCTTCATTGTATACATGAAGAAGCCAAGGCACAGAAAGGTTGGGGAATTTACCTAAGGTCACACAATTAGTAAGGTTAACAGAATTCTTATCAAGGCAGATTGGCTCTTGAACACAACGCTATTCTGGCAACTCATGCAGGGAACAATAATTAAGCACCTACTGTATGCCAGGCACTGCACTTGGGTGTGGGGATGGAAAGAGAAGTTAGAACCTGTTCCTGCCCTCCCTTGACTTGTAGTTAGTGAAGAAGATAAGTGTGTAAAGAAATAATTACAACCATGTAATTTGTGCTGTAGTAAAAAAAAAAAAAGAGTAACAGGTTGAGGAATTACAGAGGAAGGCATGAGTTACTCTATTTAGAGAGTTCCAGTTTTCTAAATTTAGCATTCTATTTTTCCCTATCACATATTCCTTATGTGACATTGTTTCTAGACTGTTTACCACTGCCTTTGCCCCAATCTGATTACATTCCAATACATAGAGTATCTCTTAAAATATCATGTCCAGAATTAACCATATTCAAGATGTGCCTGGCAAAACATCACTGTTGAAGAACAGTTGTGAGGTTGCTAATTTTCTGAGCGGCTGGTGGGTTTACACCGTCTATCCAATTGAGGATCACTGCTTCATCAACTCACTGTTTGTCCTGGCAGCATTGTATCTCTCCTGCATTTGGCCCAGCAAAAGGTTGAGAACTACTAATCTTCATCATTCTGTGTTACTAGATGTGCTTTAAATTTTTTAGCAGCTTTATTACATTCAACTCACAGTGAACTTGTGGCCGGTTGACTTCAGTTACTTAATTGTGGCCTGCTGACAAATGGGTATTCTCCATCCTGCTTTTGAGCAAGTGATTTTTTTGTTTGTTTGTTTGTTTTTAGTGTAAACTTAGAACTTTACCCTTAGCTCAGCAAAATTTGATTTTGTCGGGTTTTGTGTGTGTGCGTGTGTGTTTCTAGACCTAAAAGAGAGTTTGAATCTCATCCCAGTCATCTGACGTACTACCTAAAATTATGTTTTCAGTGATCTGCAGTTTATTTTTTTTAAGATTTTATTTATTTGACAGAGACACAGTGAGAGAGGGGATACAAGCAGGGGGAGTGGGAGAGGGAGAAGCAGGCTTCCTGCTGAGCAAGGAGCCTGATGCGGGGCTCGATCCCAGGACCCTGGGATCATGACCTGAGCTGAAGGCAGACGCTGAACGACTGAGCCACCCAGGCGCCCCAGACCTGCAATTTAGATAAGGAATACCTAAAAAAATTTCCATCTAAATTGTTGGGGAAGAACTCTGGTTAGGACCATGACTAGTGTACCTTATGGTGTGACACTTGAGGGCTTTCATGTTACAAGCTCTTTGCGTCTGGTTGCTTACTCCCTTACAGATCTACCAGTGCTGTCCCCTGACTCACTAGCATACACACACACAGTTTTCAAAATGGAAATATTTGTATGTTTCTTAATGATCACTGAAAGAATATAAATGGCAAAAAGAATATGAAAATCTTTTCTAAGACACTTCCCTACTTACGCACCCTAAGATAACCACTGTTGGCAATTTGATAAACAGTCTTCCAGACAGTTTTATTGTATGTGTTTGCATTTGTGTATAATATGCTTATGGTTTTTTAATACAAGTTAGATTATATGATATGATACCCAGTTTACTAGCTTTACCCAACTCAAACTGTAGTGATCTTACCATTTCTCTATTCTAAGTGTTTGCAAATCATCTGTTTCATAATAAGTTCTAGAATTTGCCAAAACTCAAGACCCTGCTCATCAGTCTACAGTTCTCAAGCTAGCATTTGCTCATGATAATAACTATCCCCCAGAAAAAGTTAAATTATCATAAGTATATTGCAGGTTGACAGGAAGTGTTTTATCTATTCTGAAAAGATTAACAAACAAAATGTTCAAAAAAGTTTTGAAACATTACAGGTGAGTTGTTGGAAGTTCCAAAACAAAACATCATTGATGTATAGTAAAAATAATGATAGCTCTGTTTTTGAGCTCCTACCTATGCCAGGTTCTATGCTAAATAATGGATTTGTAGTATCTCATTTAGTCTTTACCCCAGTGTTAGGCATGTATTATTATTATGTCCTTTCCAGAAGAATAAACTGAAGCTCACAGTCCTTATATAATATCCTCATGATTACACAGCTAGTCAGTGGAAAGTCTTTTCTATTTCCAAAGCCCATTTCTTTACCTCTATGTTCCATTGCATCTCTAGTTCATTCTTTAGTAATACTGTTAAAACTTGCTTTTGATTTAGTAAATGTTTATTGAGTGCCTACTGTGTGCCGGGACTTGTGCTTGCCTGGAGGTGTGAAACTATGTAGTCTGTCCAGTAAATTACAAGTTATTACTGCCAAAACCTAGGATGCTTTGGGAGTAAATGTAATAAATTCCATGTTACCATAACTCTATCTAACAGCTGTGCTCTTTTTTTGCCACTTTTAATTTTATTAAAGCTTTTCTTTAAAATGTTTATTAAAACATTATAACATTAATTTATAAAGTCACGTATGTTTTTATCCCCTTTGTTTCTTCTGTATTCGCTTCTTGACAGGTATTTAAATATTTACAAAGTTATAATCATAGTCCCTGTGATTTTGTGTTGTAGTTTTTTCATGTAATTTTTTGTAAGTGATTTACTTTACCTTTAAAGCCTTCTTGTTTATCACTTAAATGCTACATAATGAACTCCGTCAAAATTATATTACTTTGTCCAGTTTAATATTAATTGAATTCTTGTATGACTCTCAGTAGTAAAGTTTATCTGCATTACCTCCCTGCTGTTAGTTTTCTATAGAAGAAATGGAAAACTCTCCTTCATTGGAAGGCCAACAGGAAAATCTTGTCAGTACTGTTGATGAGATTTAGTGTACCTATGTGGTAGGCAGCCCCTCTGGTCTTTTTCATTCCCTTGGAATATGCCTGGAGTCAAGACTACTACCACTGGGCAATAGATAGATTCTATAGTACTTTGGACATCTAAATTGGTATAGACATGTTTATTGACCTTGACTCTCTGTTTCAGATCGTTGTCATTGAATATTTTTATGTTCTTAGATTTATTTGTGACCTTTTATTTTAGAATGGATTCTTTCTTCTTGGCTGAGATGTTTAAATATCTTTACCTGTTATTTGCGGATAAAGAAGACATTATTTTTGACATAGAAGATTACATCTTTACAACAGAAGCTCATCTGTTACCTCTTTGGCTCTCTACTACAAATCAAAGCATCTCTAAGAAGAATACAGTAGGTTATGTTTTTTAATTAAATGTCTTATTCTCTTTTATGTGTTTATTTTTCCAAGTGAAAAGTAATCAATGAATAGAATTCAATAAATATGTGTATGGTAAGAGGAAAGGTACACTTGATATTTTATTTTGTTTTCTTTTATTATAGCTTTGTCCTGTATACACTTAATACTTATTGTATTCTTGTTTTGTTTTATTATGTTGCTTTTATCCTGTATACACTTAGATTTCACTTAATGTTTCATTTGAATAAGCTGTAATGTTAAGTAAAATAATTATTTTTACTTATGTAACATTGTTTTATATTGTAGACCTCAGAATATACAGAACTGGATGACAGTAATTTTGATTGGACTTGTCCAAACACTCAGATTCTCTTCCCTAATGACCCACTGTATGCTCAGAGCATTCGTGAACCCTTGAAAAATGTGGTGGATAAGAGCTGTCCTAGAGGCATCATCAGAGTGTAAGATGTCTTATTTTGTATTTGTTAATAACAAAGTTAATTGTTAATAAATGACAGAGAGTGTAAGGAACATATAACGGCCAAGAAGACATTCACTTAGACCAAAAACATATTGAAGTATGTAGTTATCACTACATACTTGTAATATGTAATTATTAAAAATTATTCATTGGTAAAGTTAGATGACAAAGTTTATTCTGCAGTAATATCTTTATTATTATGGAAATTTTATTATGGAAACTATTATGGAAATTTATTATGGTGATTATTTCGTTTAATGAACTAAGTATTAATAGTCAGTGGGTGGCACTAATAGTCTTTAACTTCTGTAGTTCATTTTTACACAGAATAGTTTCATCAGATACTTCCACATGTATACATAGAAAGTATTGTATATGTAGAAAATATTTTTCCTTTAATCTATAGTTTCTTTCTAGTGAAAATATAGTTTTTTGTTTTATTTCATTTTTTGATGAAATACTTATTTTTTGGCTTAATGAGTTCATTTTTTCCCAAATAGTTACATTAGAAAGGCCATCAATAAGAAATTTTAAAAAAATTTCTTTTAAGTGAGTGTTATTATTCACAGATAGAAGTACTGTTTTGCTTTTAAAATATTGGGAGAAAACCCTGTTTTTAAGGAAGAAATCAACAATAACAAATCCCCAAGCCAACCTGTTCTGTACTTTCAGATAGTTATAAGGCTGTCGACTGACATAGACTTGTAGATAATACATGCTTTGGTTAACTGTAAAATATATTTGAGAGCTATATAACCTAAGTTATATATGGGAAACAGCTGTTTTCAGTTTTTCCAGTTTCACTAGTTCTAAAACTAGCAATTTTGCAAATATCTAAAATTATTTTTGTCTTAGGTTTTTCCCCAGTTCTGATTTGTAGTTTTTTAAGCCTTGCCTATGATTACTTTTAGCAGAGAGGAGAGTTTCAGGAGTGGAGCTAAACCCCCTCTGAGAGCCAGAGATTTCATGGCCACTAACCCTGAACATTTAGAAATCTTGAAGAAGATGGGGGTGAGTTTGATTCACCTCAAAGATGGGAGAGTCCAGTTGGTTCAACATGCAATCCAAGTAAGCCATTGCTGTACTAATTAGATACCATCTCTGCCCTTTTTGGTCTCATCAGCTTTCATAAGATAATGACATTTGGCTTTCTAAAAACTTTTAATACATGATTTAAAGTTAGAGAATCAGAATTTTAGGACTTGGAAGTATCTTGGAAAGCCATGTAATTCAGCTCCTTCATAGTATAAATCAAATCACAAGTAGGTTGGGTAATTTGCTTAAATCAAGAGAGTCAGATGTAGGGCTCAAGTTCAGATTTTTCTGTTTCTCAGCACCTTGTCTTTCCACTATTTAGAGCAAATCTTAAAAGCTAGTAATTCATTTTAATATCTCTGTAGTTTACAGTATTTTAGTTTCCAAAAAGCTACTGAATCTAAGTATTTTATTCATTGTGGAAATTAAAATTTGCAAGTATTTGTCTCTGCCTGGGAAAAATAACATGCCTTTTTGAGAAAATTCTATTGCTTTTTGCTTTAAAAGCTTTCATAACAGGAGGACTTTTAATTTTTCACCTTATTCACCTTATTAGTACATTGATTCTGAGAAAACACAGTTTGCTAAAGAATTTCAATGTGTAACTGTACCTGGTATATCCCTTAATCTCAAATTCAGCCTTCCCACAACCTTAGTTTTCCTTCTGATTTCTTTCTCATCTCTGTTGTCACATCCATCCTTTCTTAAAGAGTCTTCTGCCTGCTTTCTTATGTTTCACTTACTATCACCTCGCAGTAGTGGGAGCAGCCTCTCTAATGACATTACTTTCACTTACACCACCAATGACATAACTACCACCCAGTGGCCTCTTAGTCCTTATTTGATTGAATTTTTCTGTAACTGTTGACCCCCTTTTTAAAACATACCCCTTTCTTGGCTTTCAGGGCATTCCAGCAATATCCATCTTTCCTATTTTTCTGTTCATTGCTTTGTGGGTTCCTTTGGAACTTTCCTTTTTTGGCACAACCGCTCAACGTAGGCACTACCGGGGAATCTGGATTGTACTCTCTTCTCTCTATATTCTTCTTCAACAGTCACATCTGTTTCTATAAGCTCAGCTGTCGTCTTTGTACACGTGATTTCTTAGATATACATAGGTAACCCTGATTCCTAACTTTACTCTTAAATTCAGCTTTAATCTGCCTGTCATATGTATGACATGTGTCTGCATCTCAGTCTCAGTCTTTACAAACCTGAATTAATTATCTCTTCCTGCCCCCACCTCAGTCCGTCTCTCCTCCTTTTTGTTTGCCATCTCAGTAGACCTAACATTCTCTTAAGTCACCAAAACTGGACATATCCAGATAGACTTAAACTTGTCTTTGTCTCCCAGCTCCTCTCTGTTCTCTCTTATCCTCTAACTCCTGTCAAGTCCAATTAACTTCCTGTTAAGTGTCAGGAATCCACCTTTTTTCCACTATAGTCAGGCATTCTTCAGCTTTTCCTTTGTGAAGACTCAATTCAAATATCATTTTAAATATTTCTCAGATCCACACTGGCAGAATCAATCATTCCCTTGTCTGTGCTGCTAGTCTAGTTTCCCACTTGAGAATTTTATCATAGGTAAAAGTACATGTCTGTATCCTCTAGATACAAACTTCTTACAGTGAAACTCTCCCCAGTTCCTAGTCTAAGTGCTGGGATCTTAATAGATGCCTGATACATATATTTTGAATTTAGTGTGATTACTGGTTCATAATTCCAAAGAAGGGAAGTATGGGTCAGTATGAGGTTTATTTCTTAAAAGGAGAAGCAGTGGAAAAATCAAGCAAAGTAAGCATTTCAGCATTTGGTGGAAGTCCAATTCTCAATTCATATCAGAAGTGGTTTGTAGAACAGTGAAAGAGACATTGAAAAAATTACAAATCTTACTTTCAGAAAATATTTCCAGAAGTAATATTTTTAGGACAAATCAGGCCATAAATATTTGATAGAGACTGAAACCAAAAGGGGAAATTTTAGAGTAGATTATAGTGCAATAGTATTTAAGACCTCAAAAAGTTGAAAGTTTTCATTTCGAAAGGATAAAATTAATCTGTTTTTTTCCTAGGCTGCTAGTTCAATTGATGCTGAAGATGGGTTGAGGTTCATGCAGGAGATGATTGAACTCTCAAGTCAGCAACAAAAAGAACAGCAGCTACCTCCACGAGCTGTACAAATTGTTTCCCACCCATTTTTTGGCAGGGTAGTGTTGACTGCTGGACCAGCTCAGTTTGGGCTAGATCTGTCTAAACATAAAGAGGTGTGTACACTTACAATATGCTTGTTGAAATTGAATGTAAGGTATTGTGTAAGTATTGTCTAATTACTTAGTCTAATTTAGTAGTTTTAATTTATTACACCTAAATATTTAATCTATTAAAACCCAAATATTCATTCTCCCAGATTAAAGTTAAAAGCATATCTTGAAAATTTTGATTCATAATTTATGTATACAACATGCTTATAGAATTTTACTTAAAATATTGTTCAGATACTGTCCAATTCTTGGTAAATGGGTTTTTGGACTTTTTAACAACTACTAGAACCTTTCGTTGAACAAAAATCCAGCTTGGAGCCTTAAGGTAGAACACAGCTAAAAGCAGAGGTGCTCTGGCTCAGGTAGCTGTGGAGAGCATGACACTGCGGTCCCACCGAGCCAACTTGGAAGACCACTAAGCTAGCCCAGCCCCTTAGTTTTAACGTAGGAAACAAAGACCTACATTGCTAAACAGTTCACAAGTTCATCTAATTGGTTGCAGAGTTGGGACCAGACCCAAGTCTCCTGATAATCTAAAGCCAATACTCTTTGAACTCCATTCCCCCTAATTGAGACCTATTTTGTGTGTGTATTTTAAAGCTGTAAAGGTTTATAGATTGACTCATCCATTTAGCAACTCTTTTTTGAGTCCTAGTATTACTATATTCTAGGCACTATTTTAGATGTTAGCTATCTATCATGTTTATAAAGCGAGTGCAGATCATGCCCTTGTGGAGTTTGCATTCTCAGAGAGAGAGGGATATTAAAGTACCTTTACATTGGTATCTTTAAAATCCGTTCTCTGGTGGATTTAATTTTTCTGGGAAGAGAACTGCTTGCAGATTCATGTAGACTAAATCCATTTTTTCCCTCTTTCAAAAATTTTTCTGGCTGCAAGTGATGGTTTTAAAAGTGGTTCCCAGCTGTTTTAAGTGTGGGTATGGGTACAAGGTGAATCTGCCTACAAATTCCAACTTTACCACTTACTAACACTGTGTCTTTGAGCAAATTATGTAACCCGGGTCTCAGTTTCCCCATATGTAAAATGGAGATATTATATGTATTATTTTTCTTAGAGTCATTATAAAGATGAGATTTAGTAATTTATGTAAAAATGCTTTATAAACTGCAGAGCACAGTAAAATGTTGGTTGGGTACTATGATATGCGAGATGTTCAAAACAAAAACTTATGCTAATATGTACTGGATATGTTATTAGAAAAGAAGTAAGGTCTATTTAAAGCTCTAGATAGTGAATTGTATTGACTAGATAATGATTTGAGAAGATAAAAGGATATTTAAGTTACTTTTATTTCTGACAGACAAGAGGATTTGTTGCAAGCAGTAAACCATATAATGGTTGTTCAGAGCTTACTAACCCTGAGGCAGTGATGGGAAAAATCGCTCTGATACAAAGAGGACAGTGCATGTTTGCAGAAAAGGCACGCAACATTCAGAATGCTGGTGCCATTGGTGGCATTGTTATTGGTGAGTAGTCCTCTGTGTCATTGTGTTGACTAGGAGGAGATCATTTTTAGGATTTTTCCTTGTATTTGTCAAAATTTTAGCAGAATTCATCATATTATTTTTACTTCACTAGACAGCATAATGGATAGGTAATCCAGTGACTCTCTTAATAACTTCTGTGTGTTGTATATCTTTTTTGAAAGTGTAGATTCGGGTTTCTGTATATTAATGCCAGAAAAAGTACTTGGGGACAGGTGTGAACGTGGGGATACCACCCCAAAGGACGCAACACCATGAATAAGAAAATGTGCTTTCAGATCCAAAGCCCTCTAAGGGCAAGAATTACACCCTGCCACCTCCAGTGGGAAGCCATTAAAAATACCCATTCCTCCACAAAGATGCAGGCTTTGGAGTCAAATACATTGGGGTGCAGTTCCTGGCTCTTCCACAAAATTGTGGTGTAACCTTGGCCCAGATTTAGTTTATCAGTTTGTTCAGTAGAATATTTTTTGAGCTCTAGTAATAAGTGGTAGTAAATATCTTTTAGGTGGTTGTAAGGTTTGAAGATAATATATATAAAATTTCTTAGCATAATCGTTTACATATCATAGGTATAAGCACTAGTTGCCAGCAAATTTTTATTTCCTCAGGTCTTTTTCCACTCAAATTACAAACTCAAATCATTTTACCTCTGTATTTCAACCAGTGTGTTCCGCTGTTTTAGTTTTCATAGGCAATCACTTATAATAAGCATGCCATGACTGCCAGGGAAAATATAAATTTTTCTTTTCTTTTTAAAGATGTATGTATTTATTTTTAGAGAGAAAGAGTGGGGTGGAGGGGCGGAGAGGCAGAGGAAGAGAGAGAGAGAGAATCTCAAGCAGACTCCCCCACTGAGTGGGGAGCCCCATGCGGGGCTCGATCTCACAACCCTGAGATTATGACCTGAGCCGAAATCAAGAGTTAGACACTTCACTGACTGAGCCACCCAGGTGCCCCAAATTTTTCTTTGCTTTAAATATTCAGAACTATAAAACCTGAGGTCACATTCTAATGATGAAGTTAAGTTTTTATGGCTTCTCTCACGGGGGAAATCTGTTTTGAATTTTTTCTTTCTTACTAGTATAGATTTCCTTTTTCAGTTCATGGTAAATAAAAATTAAGGCATTTACAATACTAGGATTTATTTCAGTGAAAATAAGTATTTACTTTTCTTTTCTGCTTATCCTATACGGGTACTCCAGTGTTGATTTATTGGGTACATAGATTTCATAGTTAAGTAAGTATTAGGAGAAATTCTTCTTAATAACTTAAATCAGCACTTGGCAAACTACAGCCTGTAGGCCAAGTCCACATCACTGCCTGTTTTTGTAAATAAGTTTTATTGGAACACAGCCATGCCAATCTGTTTAATATTGTCTATGCCTACTTTTGAGCAACAGTAATAGAGTGGAGAAGAACTGCATAGCCTAAAATATCCACTCCCTGGCCAATTACAGAAAAAGACTGCTGCTGCCCAACTTAAATAACCTCTCCATCCTTGGTTATTTTCCACACTGAGATTTCTTTTATTGAAGAATTTAATAGCTTGTCATCACTATCATTTTGAACACCTCTTTGCCAAGATTAAAAAATATATAAAGGCTGGAATACATATGGAATAGTTTAGATTTTCCCTATAAGTCTAATTCTCATGGTATTCTACACTCTGCAAGGTTTGTCAAGTCAAGTTTGTTTTCTTTAGTAGCTATTAGTAGCAGAATCCTCTATTGAGTTCAGTGGGTAAGCAAATAAGAGGCAATGGTCCTTACTCTCAGGAAATTTCATTTTTAAAGGGAAACTTTCTTGTATTATAACTTCTTTTCTTTCCCTATGTTTTTTATTTCTGATGAAGTATTTTGTTTGGTTTTGCTGGTTTTCATTGTATATAAATGAGCAAATTAGGCCTTAGGTGTTTTTTTATTGCAAGTACTAAAAGTAAAAATTATCTTAGAAATAATCATTTGGCTGTAAGACAGTAATTGATTTAAGATGGTTTAAGAAGGGAGGTTTGTTTACTACATGGAGCTGGATTATTTTAATTGAATGCAAGAGTAAGAAATTCAGCTGAGTAAAAAATCATCAGGAACCATGATAGCTAGTAGAGTTGTTCACCTCTCTCTCTTATCTCTGGGTCTTCCTAGACTCTCTTCTCTGCATCTCTGCAGTTCTGCTTCGTTCTCCAGCTTCTCACCAGCTTGCTCCCTCTTTGCTCGTTAGTTCCAAAAAGGTTATTCTAAAATTACAGCCTCAGCCCTGAGTCTGTGTCACCTTACTAGATCACTACCCACTGCTAACTGAAACTCAGTCTTTCTGTGTGCCACTTCCGGGGCCTCCAGAGAGACTGAGAGCCAGGTGGCCATGCTTTATCCAGTCAGTTATTGCTAAGGAGGTGGGTCCTACATGGTATTCTCCACTTAGCGGGGCCTATCAGAGCAAGCTCTCCAAGAAGGGACAGGCAGGCTTCTCATCTGGCTTGTGAGGTTAGAGGGGGGGCGTGACCGGCCCCTGCCAGTAAAACAGTATTTAGCGGTCCTACTGCAGTTACCTCACCAGAGTAAAAGAACAGTGGTGTTTACCTCAACCTAGAGAGGAGAAACCACGATCATCATTCTTCTTTGTGAACAGTTGAGAAACAAGAACTATCAATTAATAGTTTGGTAAATGCCATTAAAGGAAATCTTAAACAGCAATGAAATTTCATTCATAGTTCTATCATTGTAAGCCAAGTCTTTGAATGTTTCTATTTCTAGGCTTCTTCATAAGCATATGGAAGTTTTTAGTCATAATCATAGAATTTTGTGTTTTCCTTTTTTCATGTAATAATATTCCGCTTTTCTGTGTGTTGCATCAAGTAGTTAATTATAATTTACTTATAATAGTTCAGTTATTCACAATTATAAATAGCACTCCAGTAAACTACTTTGTGCATAGATCATTTTGCTTGTTTTGAGTTCTTCCCTCAGGATAAATTTCTAGAAGTGGAATTAGTGAGCTCTAAAAGTATGTTAATTTTTATGATTCTTGATGCATAAAGTAAATGCCGCCAATGGGAAAAATCGTAAAGATTGGTCTATAGATCTTTTTAATGGACAGATGTTTTTATGTTTGCTGTATTCATTTTCTGGCTAGATGACAATGAGGGGAGCAGCAGTGATACTGCCCCTCTGTTCCAGATGGCAGGTGATGGAAAAGACACAGATGACATCAAGATCCCCATGCTATTCTTATTCAGTAAAGAAGGAAGTATCATACTGGATGCCATCCGGGAGTATGAGGAGGTGGAAGTGCTCCTTTCTGATAAAGCAAAAGATAGAGGTAAGGGTAAAAACTCATGTGTTTTTTACACAGCTTAGCATTAATTTTACTAGTTTGATAACAAAAATGAGTTACAAAAAGTTATTTTTGGTTTACTGGTAAAATAGAAGATGGTTTCAAAAAATATTTTTCTTTTGGAAGTAAGCGTTTTAAAACATTTATTTTGCTTTGCTGACTTAGGATGTTTTTAGAATTGTATTTTTTATGTCATTTGTCACTTTTGCTGTGGTTCTGCCCAGTGATAAAAATACAGTTAATATATCAAGAGAGTCAATTTAAATATCCACAAATGTTCACCATTCAGTTCTGCTGATACTGCATCTTACATTTCTTTTATAAAGAATAAAAAGATTGTATCAAATGGTATTGTATACAATATAATAGTAGTTGGGTTTGAGCAGGCCACCAATAATCAAATGACCACTGTCTTGGTGAAGGCAATAAAAATCTAGCAGGTTCTATCCACTGAGGTGTAAGTTTATCACATAGGGATTTTTAAGTTACAAGAGTTACAACTGGCTGATGTCTGAAGAACAGGGTAGCCATGCCTTAACTCGTGACAATATATAGTCCTCGCTAGGCCAAAATGTTTGTTAGTAACTTGAAAGCTATTTGAAACCCAAATTATTGTATAAATACAAGGTCTTACTAGTACTCTTTTTTAGTTTGACACCCAGGGATAGTGCAGAAGTGAGGGAAGGTGACCCATCAGACATAGACTGCCATCCTGCTTGTGGGAGCAGTCCTCCTTATCCACTGGAGGCGTCTGGAGAGAGAACTGTACTTCTCTCATTACCTGTAAATGGCTAAAGCTATGGGATTTGTGCAGGGTTGTTGAATCCCTGGGGATGTTTGTCTGACAGCTAGGGAGGTAACTGATTCAATTCAGTGTAACTTCCAAGTGAAATAGTAAAAAAAGTTTAGCGATAATCTAGTACTAGCGAAATCAGTGTTTTATCTTCTTGTGTTACTTTATTCTTCTTTGAGATTCTTCCACATGTCCACTATTTAAGAGCAATGAAGTGAGTAGGATGCATGTATGTAAGGATGTATAGATAAAACTGGAACAGAAAAGAAAGGATTTCTAATCTTCTTAAATCCTCCTGTGTTCCTGACTTTTTTTTTCCTAAGTCTTTTTTCTCACCTCAGACCTTCTCTCCTACATATATGCATTTAGGCACATCAAACACAGGCAAATTATTATTCCATATAACTCTTTAATGCCTTTACTTTTCTCCCCCCTATTTTGTGCTACCATTGGAATTTCAGCAGCAATATTAAAAGGTAAAATGATTCCAAGCTACATTATTAATAGTAGTAAGTATCTTGTATTAATAAGCTTTAAATTATATATATGTATATATGTATGTGTACATGTGTATATATACACATGCATGTGCAAAATATATATATATATATATAATTTGTTTCAGTGGATACATGGTAATATCTGGCTTAATGTAATTAGATTATTTTCATGTCTAGTCAGCTGTCCCACAATAATAATTCTTTATTCCTGTCATAACAAATCCTGTGAATTATATATCCATATAATATAGATGAATTCACTAGTCCATGTAAGAGTCAGTCTAACAAAGACAGTGTTGTTTTGGCATGTATTACTTTTGATCACTTTTATTCGAATATAATGTAAAGTATTTAAAATATCAGCTTGTTTTAAAAACTTGTACGTGTGTAGGGGTACGTGGGATTAGGGCTACAAGGTCAGTAAAGCATATGCTTCTCATACAGAGAAAATAAGAGAAAAAGGTAAATTCTACTACAGGTAGTCCCCCAACCCCCCATCTTTGGGGGATATATTCCAAGACCCCCCAGTAGATGCCTGAAACTGTGGATAGTATACTCTTCTGTGTGTATACCATGTTTTCCTATGCATACATACCTGTGATAAAGTTTAATTTATAAGTTGGGCACAATAAAAGGCTAATAACAATAACTAATAATAAAACAGAACAGTTATAACAATATACTGTAATGGGATTTATGGGAATCTGGCCTTTTTAAAATATCTTACTGTACTATACCCATCCTTCTTGTGGTGATATGAGATGGTAAAATGCTACGTGATGCGATGAAGTGAGGGGAATGATGACATAGGCAGTGTGACCTAGCATTAGGCTGCTATTGACCTTCTGATGCTGTGTCAGGAGGCGGAGGGTCATCTGCTTCCTGACCATGGTTGACTGTGGGTAACTGAAATGTCAGAAAGGGAAACCGTGGAAAAGGGGGGATTACTGTATAAAAAATATTATCTGAAGAGTATTCTTTTAAGGACCGTGCAGTAAAAGGGCTTTATGTAAATGATATATTTTTAAAAGTTTTGTTGGTCTCTAAAGTTAGTGAGCTGTGATTGTGTTACAGAGTGATCTTTTGACAAAAAGTCTTTAAAAACTCCCCTTTTTATGTAGCTCTTTCAAATATTGTACAACTGCATTAACAAAGTCAATGTAACAAAATTATCAGTATAACAGAAACTCAGTAATAGTTTTATTAAATCAGCTACTTTATTCACTTAGGAAAATATCCTAAGAAGTTGATGTCTGGAGTGTTGTCATTAATTTATCCTGTGCCATTACCGCATGCCCCAGTGTTTCTTTTCTGCATCAGCTGATGCTGATGCTTTTGTTACAAGTGTAGATTCCTGAGTCTTACTCCAGAATATTGAATCAGACTCTCTGAAGGCAGGGGACCAGAATCTGACATTGTAAACAAGCATCCCAGGTAATTACACTCAGCTACACTTGAGAAACACTGAACAACACTAAGAATGTACCTCTTTTTTTTTTTTTTTAAGTCTCCCAGCTATGTATGAACCATACTGTACCATCAAGGGTACTAGGTAGGATTATATAAGTAACCCCAAATAATTAGCATCCTTAAAATCTGAACAGTAACATGTCCTCCAGATTACTCTTTAAAAATCTCATTCCACAAATACATACTTCCTTTATAAAGTCACATAGTTTTGATTGAGCAATTCTTCCCACATGTTGATACAGAAAATAGAAGCCCCAGAACAAACCCCTACTCCCACTCTCGCTTTCTTATTCTGATGAGAAGTCCCAGCCATTAATATAGAAATATCTGCAGTAGTCCTATCTGCTAGCAAAAATGTTCAGCTATCTCATTACACATTCTTCTTCACAAGTAAAGCATTAGAAATTTATCAAGTGGAAATATTGCTTCCTCAGGTCAGACCAGTCCTACTTCTAAAAGTTGAGGTATCCGTGGAAGTTTTTTTTTAATTTTTTTATTGTTATGTTAATCACCATACATTACATTATTAGCTTTTGATGTAGTGTTCCATGATTCATTGTTTGTGCATAACACCCAGTGCTCCACGCAGAACGTGCCTTCTTTAATACCCATCACCAGGCTAACCCATCCCCCCACCCTCCTCCCCTCTAGAACCCTCAGTTTGTTTTTCAGAGTCCATCGTCTCTCATGGTTCATCTCCCCCTCCGACTTACTCCCCTTCATTCTTCCCCTCCTGCTATCTTCTTTTTTTTTTTTCTTAACATATATTGCATTATTTGTTTCAGAGGTACAGATCTGTGATTCAACAGTCTTGCACAATTCACTATCCGTGGAAGTTTTAATATGTCTCTCATGTGTTCCACCTTTCCAAATTTTAAGAATTATTCCAGCCCAGGGGCGCCTGGGTGGCTCAGTCATTAAGCGTCTGCCTTCGGCTCAGGTCGTGATCCCGGGGTCCTGGGATTGAGCCCCACATTGGGCTCCCCACTCCGCGGGAAGCCTGCTTCTCCCTCTCCCACTCCCTCTGCTTGTGTTCCCTCTCTCGCTGTGTCTTTCTCTGTCAAATAAATAATAAATAAATAAAATCTTAAAAAAAAAATTATTCCAGCTCTGTGCTCACCAACAAATGACACTGTACTGTTACATTTAGATTCAGATTGAAACAGTTTATAATTCAGAATCAATTTCCTGTTCTCAGTAGTATTTTCAGGGGGAAAAGAATCAGCATTTTAAAGGTTCCATATGTTATCATGCTTTCAGTTTACAGGGTAGGCCTATATTGCCTTGAGAGCTGTAGACTGATGTTTTCAGAGCTACTCCTATATTTATATCTACCTGATAAAGAGGTGGACAGAGAAAATGTAGGAAAGAAAAGAAAGGTCCCATGGTTTGAACTGTTCAAGATTTAAGTCTAGCAGTGTTAACTTTTCCCAAGATTATCCCCCATTGAACTTGATTGGGGTGAATCTGCCCTAAAGTTGAACTGCAAAATTTAATATGTATGCAGACCTCTTTGCCTGGAAAGGAGCATCTGAAACATTCTTGTTAAGCCAAATCGATACTTACCTGCACCCCTTCTACAACCCGGCATGTTTTCTCCTGCAGCTTTGCATCTCATGCATTTGTACATCTCTTCCCTTTTTTGAAATGCTTATCCATCCCTATCTGCACCCCCATGGCCCATTTCCTCTTTGAGGAAATTTAGCCATCCTGAATACCCAGTTTAATTACTACCTTTTTGGGGCACCTGGATGGCTCAGTTGGTTAAGCATCTGCCTTTGACTCAGGTCATGATCCTAGGGTCCTGGGATTGAGCCCCATGTCAGGCTCCCTGCTTCTCTTTCTCCCTCTGTTGCTCCTCCTGCTTGTGCTGTCTCTGTCAAATAAATAAATAAATAAAATCTTTAAAAAATTAAAAAAAAATAAATACCACCATTTTAATGGAATTTTCTCTTATTCTCATAGGTAAAATTTAAGGGTGTCTTTATTTTATTATGTTAATCACCATACATCATTACATCATTAGTTTTTGATGTAGTGTTCCATGATTGTTTGTGCATAACTCCCAGTGCTCCACACAGAATATGCCCTCGTTAATACCCATCCCCCTCCCCCCTCCCCCTCAAGAACCCGCAGTTTGTTTTCTCAGAATCCATAGTCTCTCATGGTTCGTCTAAGGGTGTATTTTTTTAAGATTTGTTTATTTATTTTAGAGAGAGAGCAGAGGGAGAGGGAGAGGAGACAAGCAGACTCCATGCTGAGTCAGAGCCTGACGTGGGGCTCGATCTCACGACCCTGAGATCACAACCTGAGCCAAAACCAAGAGTTGGACTCTTAAATGACTGTGCCCCCCCAGGCACCCCCAGGGACTCTTTAATATAGTTCTACTTTGACATTCATATTACATCCTGCTTCTTTACCTGCTCTTATCTCTGTTATCCGGGCTTGCAGCAAATGCTGGCTATACAGATAAATGAATGATTGTAGAACATCCAGTCTTAGGTCTTTGCCAAGGCTCCCTTGTCCTTTTATTATTAAAACTTAATCATTTTCTTGTCTTTGCATCATGAGATTTTCTTCATTTTTATGCTTCCTGTGTTTCCGATACACCATTCCTGAATTCAGTGATGTAGTTGTTAATGCTCTGAGGACTCTGATGCTCCATACGGAGTGCTAACCCGCACCGTAGAATAAAGCTGTGAAGCAGTGTGGCAGACACTAACTCCTTCCTTGCCTTTTCTGTTTCTCCATCTACCATCTTTACTTTCCTGATTGCCGCCTCTTGGCTAGCTATCAGATAGTCTTATATATTTCCTCTGTTTCGAGACTTGCTCTTCTTTTCCACTAATCTGTCTGTTCACTCCTATGCCAATAATAAAAGTTTGCTGTTTTGAATGCATGTTGATACCTGATAAGGCAACTCTCTTCTCACTAATTCTTTTCAAAATTTCTTGACTTCTCTTCGATGTATAATCTTCCATACGAACTTCCAAATAGTTCTATCTCGTCCCAAAAGAAAACAAAAAAATGTAGAAATGGGGCTCATTTTGGAATTGGATAGTTATATGCTTTATGTATAAATAGGAAGTTTTTGTTAAATAATAACATTCCATCCAGGAATATACACTTACTTGTAAATGTAATCAGATCTTGTTTTATGTTTTCATTAAAATTTTATGGTACTGAGGGGGCGCCTGGGTGGCTCAGACGTTAAGCGTCTGCCTTCAGCTTGGGTCATGATCCCAGCGTCTTGGGATCGAGCCCCGCATCGGGCTCCCCGCTCAGCGGGAAGCCTGCTTCTCCCTCTCCCACTCCCCCTGCTTGTGTTCCCTCTCTCGCTGTATCTATCTCTGTCAAATGAATAAACAAAATCTTTAAAAAAAATTTTTATGGTATTGAGTAATGTAGGTCTTGTATCTTTCATAATAAATTTAATCATTTTACAGTTTTTTATTATGAAAAGGGTACTTAATTTTATTTCTAACCAGTTGTTACTCTAGAGAGGTTATTTGCCTGTTTATCTTACTTTTACCCTCCTCAAGTTCTTTTATTATCTTAATGGTATTTTTAAAAATTAAGAGTCGCTTTGAGTTTAAGCATACAACACAGTCTAAAAATACAGTTTGATCTATTCTTTTCCTGTATTTACACTGGCTTTTCTGTTTTCTTATCATTGTATTAGCTAGATTTCCAAAATATATTGCATAATATGTATCCCTATGGTAATTTTTTGCCAAAAGCACAATTTTTATTACTAGATGAGACAGTACTACACCTTTTCCTACACTTCTAAACCAGATTAATACAATCTAGAAAAAACCTGAAGGTTTTCCTTTTTGTTTTCCCTTGAACTTAGGGTAGCCTAGTGTAAATGAGTGACCAGCTCCTGTGTTCTCTTCTTTGGTCCCCGCCTTGGTTTTCCTCATTGCTGAGTTAAAGTATACCTTTTCCACAGCTTAGAAGAGAGAGAGTGTGGGGACCTCCCCAGCCCCCAAGAACTTAAACTTCCCTAGTCAGGTAATCCTACTTCATCAGGATGTACATAAATGCACCTCTCTGTACCTTCCTGCATGCTTGCTTCCTTTAGTTTTTCTGGTTAATCTCAGCTCAAGTGTCACTTTCTGAAGGAAACCCTCAACTCTCCTTATTCTTTCCTATTCCCCGTAAGCTTTCCTAGCAACACAAAACATGTCACAGTTAGAGTTTTCTGTTTATTTTGTGTGATTATTTGTAAATGTTTTCCCCAACTGGACTAAAAGATCCATGAGGGCAGGTCTGGTGTTTGGTTTTGCCTCATTTTATCCCGAGCCCCTTGCACAATGCCTGCCACACCGAGAGAGGACGCTCAGGGCCTATATTCTGACTGCCCACAGAGCCTGGGAGGAGGCCACAGGGCGTCAGTGTGATCAGTGCCGTTTACGTGCGTTCTTGTAGGAACCCGAAACAGAATGCCTCTAGTGGGGTCACTCTACCTTCAGTACAAGAGCTTTAGCCTACTCTTGAGCCTTCCAGTGGATTTGAAAATGATAGCTTATAATTCATAGACCCACAATAATGAAATACAGGTTTTGTAAATAATCTCAGTTCTTGCTTGTCTTTATGAAAATATTTTATCTAACCACATTAATACCCTCAGATCATCCATAATTTTGTATTATCAGCATTCTCATGGCTTACTGAGTGGAATTTCACTTTTCAGAAGAATATTATCTTAAAACATAGAAGTGCTATTTAAAATTTATTCTACTTCATATGTTCTCATATACAAGCTTTCCTGAATTTAGATACTTAACAATAAATTTTAGACAGAGTGCAAATTTATTTGCACTTTAATATTATTTAGTGTATTTCTTAGCATTTGCTAATCCCCATTAAAGGCAGTCTTACAGTTATTAGAGTCATTCCTTTCAGTTTGGAAGAATATTTATTTTGTACTGTCACATTTTGCAAAATGCATATACAGGGAAAATGATTACATTATTATTCGAAGGCAGTACTTTTACTCTTCAATGTTAATGTTCACTGTTCTGCATTAACATGCTTTTCTTTCTCTTTTATTTCTTCATTCTATTGCAACAACCAATATGTTCTTAAAACTGTGATAGTAAATATTTTGAGTGGGAAAGTAGCATGAAGCTTGTTTCTTTCATTTACAGATCCTGAAATGGAAAACGAAGAACAACCATCCTCTGAAAATGACTCTCAGAATCAGAGTGCTGAACAGATTACATCAAGTTCTCAGGAGGTTGATTTGGTTGATCAAGAGTCTCCTGAGGAAAGTTTTCTAAATTCGCAACCAGAATCATCATCTCCCGCAGATACGGACAATGCTGCAAGTGTTTCTGCTTCTGAACAGAATTCTAACCCCATGGAAAACCACGAGACTACAAGTCTTGATGGTGAATGTACAGATTTAGATAACCAACTTCAAGAACAATCAGAAACTGAGGAAGATTCCAGTCCTAATGTTAGCTGGGGTAAAAAGGTCCAGCCTATAGACTCCATATTAGCAGACTGGAATGAAGATATAGAAGCATTTGAAATGATGGAGAAAGATGAACTATGACTCACTAAAGAATCTGGTGGTAGGTATTTAAAAAGAAAAGGCAAACTGTGGTTCATAGACATCCAGATACTAAGCAGGCTCTCTAATGGGAGTCTTTAAGTATGGTGATGAGCAACCACGTTCTGACTGAGATAGTTATCATAGGAATCTGGAGCATGCTGTGTTAGAATTGACCTTGCTTAAAACTGTCCCATTCAAAATGGAAACTCACAGCCCCTCCCCCACCCTGACCCCCACCCTGTGACAGCATCGCACCACCCTGCAGCACCTCAGGCCAGGAAAAGATTGCTGGGCATTCCTAGGAACCAGATTTCTGCAGTCTCTGGATAGACCAGAAACAAATTCAGTTAATGGTGGAGAACAGGTATTTGTATAGCTTTCTAATTAAAGGAAGTGCGGCTTTCTTGGTTTTGGGGTTAGAGGCTCTTTGGGGAAAAGACATATGAGTATTGTGGGCATTCTGGTTATGCTGCCTTCACAAAAACACTCAAAGTGACCTAAGTGGTTATGAAGCAAATGCATTTATGGGGAAAACAGCCTTTGCTCATCACTTTCACTTGCTTCATTGTGTAACAAATGATCAAGATGACTTGATTTTTTTTCTCTCTTAACAATGTCCTTTTCATTTAAACCAAAGGTGAAGCCAGTGTACTTTCTCAGTGAGTTCTTTGCATAAAGATTAATCATTGGGACCAGGTAAAAAGGTCATATATTATGGAAATTGGTTACTTAATACTTACGAAAAATGGAACAAGGGAGAAACTATAAAGTAATATGAACTTGCCATTGGGCCTTCCGTAGGGAAAGCCGTGACTACTCTGAAATGGAACTTAAAGTTCTATCCTTGTCGGGTAAATTATAAATCTTGTCCAGTTCATTTCTCTTAGAGGTGATTACCTCTAGCCATCAGCCTTACTCCATCCCATGTTTAGTATGCAATTTGAGCCACAAGGGCCATATCGCCAATAGCTGAATACATTTTGTTCCATTTTTCTATCTTAGGGAGCCATAATAAAACTGTGGTAGTGATCTAAAAATCCTAGGGAAACAACTGTTTTTCATCTTTGAAACTATGGTTTCTAAAGATGCACCTAGGGAGTCTGTCACATTTTCTGTTGAATCATGGTTTTTAAAGATTTTTTTTAAACTTTTTTTTAACAGATATTCCTTCTGACATGGACTTGAAAATTAATCTATGGTAACCTGTGTAAGAAACTTACACAGTAGCAACTAACATATAGCCATATAGCTTAATGAGAATTTATTTTCCTTTTTTTTTTTGGTGGCAGTCTGGTGCTGGCCACATTTAAGTTTTAAAAACTGTTGTTGATATCCTGTAGACAGCCCTGTAGTTGAAATCATGTTTTTACTCATTTTATTTATTTTTTAAAACTTAATCAGTTCTAAAGGAATATTTGTGAGACTTAATTTTCTTTCTCTTTACCGTGACATTACATAATAATCTTTTCTTAAAACACGGTTTTGAGGTACTGATGAACTTAAACTGTATATGGAGCTGTTAAAAGAGCAGTGCTGTATTGTAGTTATGTATATTCATGTACAGTATGTCTTAGATCCCAGGTAAACATATTCTTTTATAAGGGGATAAATAGCTGCTTTCAAAAATTCCAGCTAAATGTAATTGGGTCAGTGAGTAATAAAACTAATAGAGAATTCACTATTTGGGGGGGAGGGTGGGCAAAAGTAGTAGTATAAGACCTTTATTGGCCCTTAATTAAACCTGACACTAAAATGGATATTTTAGTCTTTTTGCATGTGAAATTTGGTGTAAGAAGATAGAACTATAATGCATACAGTATACGGAAGGATAGACATAGTGCTTTGTTCATATTAATTGCAAAGCTGCCAAAATAGCTGAAGCTTAATTACTTGCCTTGATTTATAGGACTGGGGCTTGGAGAAAAGGAGCAGATGTTCCTCTAAGACTTTGATTACAGAAGCCTTATATACATTGATTTGATTTTGTGTTTGTAACTCAGAGCCATTGTTGTCTAAATCCAACTTTTCTAAGTTAATCTAAACCACATGAGTTTTTTGCCAGTGAAGATCTCAACGGTATACGAGAGCCAGCTTATTACTCTCCCTGCCTTTGGCCGGTAGGGGGGGTTGTTGCCATTCACTGAAGTCTAGAAGCAAAATGTTCACTTTTTTAGAAACGTGCATCCTTTAAAAAAAAAAAAAGAGGCAAAAAATTTAACAAGTTATACTTAACACCCAGAAGGAATCATACTTGATTTTTCCCTAGTTAAGAAGGTGTAATGTTCAGCTTCAAAACTCTTAACATTATCATTAACTCTATACATTCTTATTTGACTTACTGCCATGAAGTTATTTTTGAGTTCATTAAACAATTCCAACAGCATTAGGTGTTTTTTTTTTTTTAATATTTTGTTTTTAAAATACCTTTGATAGACATTTTATTTACTTCCTAAATATTCAGGGGATTCTGTGAGATCCTGAATTTTAGAAACATCTGGTCTACCTCAGTTAAATGTTGACTGCATAGAAACAGAGCTGAAGTGATCACCACAGCCATAAAATTGTTTGACTAAGAAGGATTTATACAATGTTTACAAACGTGTAATCAAGTAAGGATTTTATCTGAAAATGAAAAGTTAGATATTAGAGCAAGTATTTAATTCAGGTATTTTCAAGTTTTAAAACTTAACTTGTTTACCTACTAAAAAATAGCTGTAGTTTTTTCTGCTCATGAAAGTCCATTGAAATGATAACGCCCTAATTTGCAATAATTTTTCCATAAATTTGTAAGTGTGACAGAATTGTAATTTACTGGATATGTTTAGGATGGGATATTTTGTTGGGTAGGTGGTTTTTATTTTTCTTTTTAACCTTTAATAGGCTTCCAACAAGAATACAATTCTTGTTTCAGAACAAATTGTTTTTTGACATTATACTTTCCCCTTTTTCTTCACAGTATTAATAAAATGAAAAATTTTGCGCTCTCTGATTTTAATTTCTAATATAATTATTCTTTTGAGAATTTTTTAAAAATTTGAATTACCATCATAGCCCTTTTTACAATAAAACCAGCATTTGTTCTCTCACCAAACCCCATGCCAGATTCATCGTAAAGGAAGCTCAGCATAAGTAATTCAGGTAGTGCTTATAATTTTGGAGGTAGGGGGTGGAGGGGAGCTGATTTAGTAAATATTCCAACTGGTCGTTTTATGCACAAGGCTTCAGTCAGAACATAGAAAAAAAAACATTCTGTGAATGAAATATTGTATGTTCAGATTTTATAAAAGACATTTTTAAAAGCCCAATTTACAGCCGTATATTTTCTTATGATGTAATTTATGAAAAAGATGTCTGTACTAACAGGTGCTGTAACACTACTGTTGTTGGATTTTATTGTTTGGTGATAAATGTATACAATATTTCTAAGGGAAACTCTGTACTGTGATGTAAAAGTCTGGGCAAAATGTATATAATCCTTGTATATAATTGTATTTGATTATAATTACTGATTGTAAAGATTTAATAAAATATGTAAATATTCTGGTCTAGTTTTAATTTGGATTTTTAGCATCACTTTGCCTATCTTTATACTTTGGTATTTTTTAAAAGAATTTTTTTTCACTGCTCTGTCTTCCCTTTAATTTTCATTTTACCCCAGGGGAGTAAATCTGGGGACAACTTAGGGTATAGAAACAAGCATTGAAGAGTTCCACAACTTAAATAGTGCCAAGGACCTTCAGAGCAGAAATAAGAGTTAATAATTCACAGTGTCAATATTGGTAACGTGTTTATGTTTCAAGTTTACTTAATAAAATAAGTTCTTTTGATAATCGTCATCCAAAGGAACCCTAGCCTCTCCTGTTAATTCCAGTGAGGCCACTTCCTTTTAGCAGCCACTTCCAGATACTGTGATATTGTGCTTTTCATCTGTACTGTTCCAGTGTTTCTGAGCACAGACATCTTGAAAGGTCTGTTCGTTATTACTATTACCTATTGATAATTGCTTTCTTTAAAGATGAGTATATTGAGACCTGAAGTTCTAAGCATCTCACTCAAAGTCCCACATTTGGTGACTGGGCAATGGGATGGGAGCCCTGGTCTATTTCCCCGAGCCCATGCTCCTTTCAACGTACCTTCTCCCTTTCTCTGTCCTTACCCCTTCTCACACCCCCGTTACAGTTTCTGTTCACCTTTTGCTCAGCCAGTACCTTCCCACCTGACCACTTTCTCCCCGTTTGGGGTTGAAGTTTAGAAATGGTAGCATCCATTCTCAGGTTCTCTGGACATAATTCTGGTGTCAGCATGCCTCCATTCCCCAAGGACAATGGACCACTATTTCAGGAAGAGTTCAAAGGGTCTAATAGCATCTCTTGGAAGATTTCAAGGGGGAGGTTGCCTTTCTTTCCTGGGTAAAAGCAAACTTAAGAGTTCTCTCTACTAAGAGAAGCTAAGTATTTTAAGGGTTGAGAACAGTATAGAATACAGCATCTACCTGCTAGTAAAATTTATAGTTCCCAAAGCTTTGCTTTTGATTTACTTTAATAAGGCTGGAGGTCTGTAGTGTTCATCTTCAGTGAAGAAGTAAATGGGAGGCCACTGATAGACTCTTGGGGATTTTCTTAATTCATAAAAGAATGCCCTTGTCATCCCAGATGACAGAGAAATGCTTAAGTCAGTGGCAAGATGGGAGTATGAAGCTAAATGAGGAAAAATCTAGGACTGTATATATATGATCTCAACTACTGTGTATGTAAAGACTCATATTTCAATAAAGACTTACTGAGCACCTCCTGTGTGCTAGGCGTTGTCTGGGGCAGTAGACAACACATAGCAAAGAAGATAAGAAAATAGTAAATAAGACAATGAGTTATGAAGAAAAACTTACAGTAAGAGAGGATAGTGATGGAAATGAGCATGGTGTAGAAGTCTCTAACCAAAACATTAACAGTGGTTATCTCAGGATTACAGGCGATTTCTATTTCTTTACTTAGAACTTCATCTGTTTTCCTAAGTTTCCAAAACGAGCAGTATGATCTTAAGAATAAAAACAGCCTAGCTCAGTTAAAGGATAAAAGGGAAAAAGAAAAATATCACACCAGAACCCCATCTTGTGCTTCTGCATAATTCAACAAGTCCCTGATGTGTCATCAAACTCTCATGGGTATAAGCAGTGAAGGACAGCAGAATATGCCACCCCAAAACATGTCACTTTTGGCAAATTGATTATTTTGAATTAAAGTTACTTAAGAAACAGCCAGTGCAAAAAGGACAGTCTGACCTTCCTTTGTCCCCCTGAAAAGAGGAAATAAGTCTGCCATGTGAAGGTACCCTCCCGCTACCGGAGGCTAGAGGCATCCTTATCACCAAAGAGAGGGAATTTAGGGCAGAGAGAGCTGTTTAACAAACCTTGTTACTTTTTCACTACTTTGCTACACCAAGTCCAAACCCTTTTGTCTTGCTAATTCTTCACAAATGTATTACTTCCTTGTCTAAAAAGTATAACAAAGCTGTCTGCTTTGGTCACTTCTTTGAATCTCGTATTTTTATGGACTCCCGTACATACAAAATTAAATTTGCTTTTCTCTTGTTAATCTGTCTTATGTCAATTTAGTTATTAGACCAGCCAAAGAACCCAGAAGGGAAGAAGGGAAAAAGATTTTCTCCTTTACAACGGCATAGCTGGGACTCAAAAGATTGATCAGGAGTATGTGGAATAGGGAGAAGAGAAGATCTAAAACAGGGCCCTGAGATCGCTGGCATTTAAGGCAATAGGAGGGGGGGTTTGTATAAAACAATAAAAAAGGGCGGGTAGAGAGGGAGGAGGAAAATGAGGACAGAGCAGGGTTACAAAAACCAGAAGAAAAGATTATTTCAAGGAGAAAGTTGGCAAATAATCTGAAACCCCCAAAGAGTCGGTGCCAGCAAACTTGCTACGCAAGAATGTAGGTTCCGTGTGGCTCTATTGTCGAATATTTGAGAAAAGCCAAGAAAACTAGGTGAAATTTCATCTTAAACGCCGTTCAGGTTGAAATAGATGTGACAACAAAGGCCTCCAGTTTGCAACCTCTGAGCTGACAGATCCTTAACCTCCCAATACCAGTGTGGGAAGAAGACTCCTCCATTTTCAGGGTACCGTTCACCAAGCTCCAGTTCCAGAATTATTATGTACACCAAAGGCGTCCTCCAACTGTTGAGATTTTCTGGCTTAATGTTCCAAATGGTGATGATGTGGCTTTCCAAACAGAGATTACTGGTTTAATCAAGCAGGTCAATGGGGAAAAAAAGCCTCATCCATTCACCTTGCTAGAATTCTAATGTCAACCATCAACACCTTTGATGTGAGGCCACAGAAGTTTCTCTTCTGAATCCAGTTCAGATCTCCACTCCATCAACTGGTCTGGCCAGACTACTGACTCAGCTTCACCCCAACTTCATCCTTCTGTGGTTCTGGGGGTTCTCTGACTCCCACCCAGGACACATCTGTAAGCCTCTGCTCAGCCCTGCAGTGATTCCTTCAAGTTCCAGCAATGATCTCAGAGCACTGGTCCAGTCAGCTCTTCATTCATAGGCAGCGTGATGACTAACTCCCTTTAGCAGAGCTCATCATAAAAAGAGCTGCCACTCTTTGAATCCTACCCAGGCATAACAGATACTGGGCACTCTGTATCGGTGCGTCCTTACCCATCTGACAACCTCATGAGATGTCTGTGATTTCATCTTACAAATCAGGAAAAATAAGATTCAGCCAAGTTGACTAGCTTGCCAAAAGTCACAGAGCCAGTTAGATGGGCCTGGAATTTGAGTCTCGATTAATCTCAATCAGATTACTACACAGGCTGCCGTTCCTAACTATGCACAGTGATCCACTTGAACCAAGTGTCATATGTTTCTAAACAAGCCTGCATCAGAGATCCTTATAAACAATGTTCTACCGCCAACCAGCCAGCCACCAAAGGGATCTGGGAATTGAAGGTACTTTGCACTTACCAAAGAGGAGGGAATAGGAGAATGGACTGCTTTCAGATTGAAACCTTATGGTCTCTGAGCCAGAAGATATTTATTGGAAACCCATCAAAAGGCCGGGGAGGCGGGTCTCCCTTCTTTCCAAGGCAACTACCAGTTTCTCTGATCTTTGGCTCAAACATATTATCATTCCTAGTCAGAAGGGCCAGACCTAGGAGACATCTATAAACCATACCAAAAAACCACATGAGTGGGTTTACCAGCTCATCACTGGACTGGGAGTCCCTGGAGAAAATAGAACAGTTGGGCCTATTCAGTTTTTCCTTCCCTAGACCAGTACCTGGCTCTTGAAAGGCACTCACTAAACACTTCTGGAGTGAAAGAAAAATACCTGGTTTTGAACAAATGGACAAATGAAAGTGCTAGGATTTGCAATCACTGAGAAACGTCAAAGAAATGACATACCAGCTTTGAAGACAGTGGTATGAAGATAATCCTACACTATTTTTTTGTTGGAAGCTGACATTGTGGAGAACACAACTCATACAGTGATCTCAGAGTTTTAGAGCCAAAAGAATTCTGTTTCCTCTCCATCATTGATTCTCCTCATTGGACAGAAAAGAAAACAGAAACCAGAGGTGGAAAGTGACCTGACCAAGGTCACACATAGTCAGGATTGATCACCGCTTTAGGTTCTGGTGCACCTGTTTCAAAGTCATTTCCCTGCTTCAGCCTCGGTACATCCATTCATCTCCAAGTTAACGTTCAGCCAGTGGGATGATGACTGACTTCAGAGCTGTCCCTGAGGTGCCTTGGCAAAACTCCAGGGCTCCCCTGAACACGCTTTAAAATCTACTGACTTAGATAATTTATTATTTGTTATTTAAACTTTTAGCACGTTCAGGCAGAAGTGTCTTTTAATTCCCTGAAAACTGGCTATTCTCATTGGCAGCCTTTATTCTTCTCTTCCATTCCCAATGAATAAACCCATTAATGAAAGAATACACTGTGTACTTTCTCTTGTTCTGTTATTCATCTGAATTAATGTGTGTGGGCAAAGCTCAGATGATGAGACCAAGATACAGACCTTTTGCCTGGTGTGCCCTCTTGTGGGTCTCAAACCCAATGGTTCCCAAGCTTGCTTTGTGGGGATGGCAGAAATGGTTCTTTTTTGACCCAAGTGACTGAACTGAAATTTATAAATTTGAAATTCTGAGTAAGATACAGAACTACAATGATAAACAACCTGTTTGTATTTGTACTGGTAGAGCAATAATGGAGAATTCTAGCCTAAGGAAGCCAGAGACATCTCACCTTTAGCCAGTGTTTTCTAAACCTCTGTAAAATTCTCCAATAGCTTATAGTAATAATAATCACTTATTGGATGTTTACCATATGTCTAGAATTTATAAAACCATATGAAACAGGTACCATTATTTTTCCCATTTTACCAATGGTAGTTGGGGTTTTTAACACCAAGAAACATACTCTGGCTAAATAAAGCAGGGTGGTGGGGAGACACTGGAGAGAGAAAGAGTATTCTCTTGGAGGATTCTAGTCGCAGCAACAAGGGTTGCTGGGGGAGGGAAGAAGTTCTCAACGTAGAAGTTACAAGTACAGACTCTGAAGCCAGACTGCTGAGATTAGAATCCTGGCTCTACCCCTTACTCTATGTGACCTTCACCTGGGTCTCTCAGTTTCCTCATCTGTGAAGTGAGATTATTGGTAGAACCTATTGTTAGCTATTGTGTAAAGTGATATATAAATGTGCTTTTAAGTCCCCTCCTGCCCACCGCTGCCCTCCCCAGAGACTGCTGTCCTTGAACTCCAACTATAAATTCTAACCATATTAACCAGTTCTGTGTCATCACTAGTAGGAGCTTTGGCCATGTGCTGTGTCCTTGGACTTCTTAATGGGTCTTCACGTGGTGATGTGGGGAGAGTATCCGACCAGAAGAAACAGACCTAATCATCTCCTTCTCTCAAAAGACAGCAGAAAATTTCCTTTGAAACAATAGGAGCTTTCAAAAGCCATATTTCGGGGAGAAACAAAGGAGTGGGCGGGATTCTTTATATAGGTCTTGTGCAACAGAAGACTGGAATAATAAATTAAATCTCAGAATGAAACAAAGTACACACAGGGGAGCAGGGCATGTCCTGAGGACATCAGCTCTTGTCACTACCCTAAGAACTCCCAAGGGCAGGCCCGCCAAGCGGGGTGCTCACTAGCTGTCCGACACAATCCCTAAAGCAGTCTCTGCATAACACGGGTCGAGATGAGCCAGGCAACAGCCCAGGCAGCTGCCACCCGGAATGTGAGCTCTGGAGAGGGTGGTAGCCCCTGGCCAGTGGGTCTGGGTTACAGAGAGCCTGTCTCTTTGCACAGACTCTAAAACTAAAGAAAGAGCCCCAAATTGTGGAAGAATTGTATAGGAATGGATGTGGAAGGGATAGGAGGGAGGGAGGGAGGGAGTGAGGAAGGGAGGGAGGGACGGAGGGAGGAAGGGAGGGAGGGAGGAAGGAAGGAAGGAGGGAGGGAGGAAGAAAAGAGAGAAAAAATGTTTTAAAAAGAAAAAAAAAAAAAAGGCAGAGGCACCCTGGGTGGCTCAGTCGTTAAGCGTCTGCCTTCGGCTCAGGTCATGGTCCCAGGGTCCTGGGATCGAGCCCCGCATCGGGCTCCCTGCTCAGCGGGAAGCCTGCTTCTCCCTCTCCCACTCCCCCTGCTTGTGTTCCCTCTCTTGCTGTGTCTCTCTCTGTCAAATAAATAAATAAAATCTTAAAAAAAAAAGAAAGGCAATTATTCCAATGAAGTAAAAATGCAAAGCCAATTTCCTGGGAATTCTCACATCACTTTGAAAAAGGCACATTGTACAACACATCTCCCTGGAAAAAGTAGGGGAAAGTGTCTACTTCATGTAGCCTTGGGTCACCTAGCGCCTTATAAATTCAGGCTGGGATGTGATTTTTTCTTTGGTTCTTGAGGGTTGCATCTTTTTTTGTTGTTTCTTTTTATCCACCCCCCCCCACACACACACAAATTTTCTCTGTCACATATAAGAACCAAAATTCCTTCCTGAAGCCTCTGGTTCCCAGAACTTGCTTGGAAAGTGTCTGATCTTGTAATGTAAAACCACTTCCTTGCCCTGTGACCTTGGCAAGTTACCTAACTTCTCTGGGACTTGGTTTTCTCCTCCATAAAGTGTTGGTTTCATCTATTCAACAAGCTTTCCTCCATTTTCTCTGTTTCGTGGGTCCCACCGCAGGATTGATGCTATAGAAATAAACGCTATCAGATACAGTCTTGCTTTGGCAGCCTCTCTCACAGCCATGGGGTGAGGTCATAGCTTCAATTCCCATGAGACTGATGGCAGCCACTACTTCAGCAGAAACACAATGACAACATTTGCATCCAGGGACACTGAGAGGTCTATGTCCTCTGTGTGTGTGTGTGTGTGTGTGTGTGTGTGTTTGTGTTGGGGAGGGACATATTTGTTTCCTACTCCTCGTGTTTCTGTGGGGAAGGTCCTCTCTAACCCTGGTTTGCCTCTCCATCCGTTAGTTATGGATTGGTGAATTGGAAGCCAGCCCATCTGTGGAAAACATGCTTCTTGGTCCACTTTGTCTTGTGCAGTCAAAGCAGTCAGCCTCTGAGTGAAAGGGGAAGCCTGGGTTTTCCTGCTCTGCCGGTTATTGGGCGTGTCAGTCTGCCTAATTCTCTAATGATGTGTTCGTGTGTCTGTGTTAGTCCATAAATCTATTGCTTTTTTAAAACAAGTTCATTCCAGAAAGAATTTTTTTTAAGATTTTATTTATTTATTTGAGATAAAGAGTGAGAGGACAAGCGGGGGAGGGGGGTGAAGGAGGGGCAGAAGGAGAGGGAGCTCAATCCCAGGACCCTGGGATCATGACGTGAGCCGAAGGCAGAGGCTTAACTGGCTGAGCCACCCAGGTGCCCCAAGAAAAAAAAATTTTATATGAGCATCTTTTTTCTTTTTTAGATTTTCTTTTCTTTCTTTCTTTCTTTCTTTCTTTCTTTCTTTCTTTCTTTCTTTCTTTCTTTCTTTCTTTCTTTCTTTCTTTTCTTTTTTTCAGAGAGGAAGGAGAGAGGTGCAGGAGGGGGTGGAGGGAGAGGGAGAGAGAGAATCTTAAGCAGGCTCCATGGTGAAATCAAGAGTCAGACGCTTAACTGACTAAGCTACCAAGACACTCCTTTTTAGATTTTATTTTTAACTTATCTCCACACCCAATGTGGGGCTCGAACTCACAACACTGAGATCAAGAGTCACATGCTCTGGGTGCCTGGGTTAAGTCAGTTAAGTGTCTGACTTTGGCTCAGGTCATGATCTCAGGGTCCTGGGATGAAGCCCTGCATCAGGCTCCCTGCTCAGTGGGAAGTCTGCTAGTCCCTCTTCCTCTCGCCCGCCCCCTGCTCGTGTGCACTCTGTCTCTCTCTCAATAAACAAAATCTTAAAAAAAAAAAAAATCACATGCTCTCCTGACTGAGGCAGCCAGGTACTCCTATATGAACATCTTTTATACAAAAAAAAAAAAAGTTCTTTATAACTTTAAGCATGGGATGATCTTTAAATACATGATTATTAAAAAAATAATCACATTTGTGTACCACTTAAAATCATATTCAGACCAGTGATATATGACTTTTACTTTGGAAAATACTGTATTATGCTTTACCGTCTCCATTTTTTTTAATTGCCATAGCTGTTCTTGTCTGAAAGAAACGCTCACCTACATTAAAATGAGCCTCAAACAAAGCTACATCATTCAGTAGGTTTGCATGGCTATTATGATAATTTCACTTTCTCTTTATTACTCTAGATTTCTAGTATGCATTGAACTCAGGTGGTGTGATTCCTCCAGTTTTGTTATTTGTTGAGATTATCTTGGCTATTCTAGGTCCTTTGAATTTCCACATAAATTTTAGAATAACTTGTCAATTATTTCAAAAAAGTCTGATGAGACTTTGATTGGGATTGCTTTATATCTAGAGATCTAATTTGGGAAGAAAAACATTTTTAACAATACTGAGTCATCCAGGGCGCCTGGGTGGCTCAGTCGTTGGGCGTCTGCCTTCGGCTCAGGTCATGATCCCAGGGTCCTGGGATCAAGTCCCACATCGGGCTCCCTGCTCAGCGGGAAGCCTGCTTCTCCCTTTCCCACTCCCCCTGCTTGTATTCCTGCTCTCGCTGTCTCTCTCTGTCAAATAAATAAATAAAATCTTTAAAAAAAACATATTGAGTCATCCATTCTATGAACATGGTATGTCCTTCCATTTAATTGGATCTTCTTTAATTTCTCTTAGCAGTATTTTATAGTTTTTAATGTAGAAGTTTTTACATATCTTTTATTAAATCAAGTGTTTTGTGTTTATGATTATCTGGAATTGTTTTAAAATTTTTTTAATTTTTTAAAAATTTTACATATTGGTGCTAATATATAAGCATATAATTGATTTTTGTATATTGACCTTATGTCCTACAATCTTATCAGATTCACTTATTGGTTGTAGCAACATTTTTGTAGATTCTGTAGTATTTTGTATGTAAACAATCATGCTGTCTATAAAGAAATGACAGTTTTACTTTTTCTTTTTCAAACTTGATCCATTTATGTCACTTTTTGGCCATCTAAAACTGGCTAGGATCTTTGGTACATTGTTGAGTAGAAGAGGTGACAGTTAACATTCTTGCTTTATTCATGAAATGAGAAAGTATTCAATATCTCATTATTATATGTGATATTAGTTGTACACTTTTCAGAGATACCCTTTTTCAGATTGAGTAACTTCCCTTCTATTCCTGGTTTGCTGGGAATTTTATCATGAATAGCTATTGGATTTTGTCAAACACCTTCTATGCATCTATTGAAATGATCATGTGGTTTTTCTCCTATATACTACTAATAATAAATTCCATTAATCAATTTTCAAATATTTAACCAACCTTACATTCCTGGGATAAACTCCACATGGTAATGATGTATTATACTTTTTATATACTGCTGAATTTGACTTACTAATATTTTGGTAAGAATTTTTGTGTCAGTATTCATGAGAGGTATTTTTTATTCTCTCTCTCTCTCTTTTTTTTTTTTTTAAGCAGGCTCCACACCCAGCATTGAGCCCAACATGGAGCTTGAACTCATGACCCTGAGATTGAGACCTGAGGTGAAATCAAATGTCAGACACCTAACTGAGCCACCCAAGCACCCCTTCTTTTTCTTGTTTAGGACTTTATTTTTAAGTAATCTCCACACACAACATGGGGCTGGAACTTACAAACCTGAGATCAAGAGACACATGCTCTAAGCCAGCCAGATGTTTCTATTCTCTTTTCTTATAATGTTTTTATCAGGCTTTGGTATTAGGGTTATACTGGCCTCAAAACAAGCTAGGAAGTGTCTCCTCCTCTATTTTTGGAAATAACTTAAGATTGATTTTATTTCTTCCCTAAATATTTGATTGTATTTACTAGTGAAATCCTTTGGACCTGAAGTTCTTTTTGTGGGAATGTTTTGATAAATTCAATTTAAAAAAAGATATATGGGTATTCAGATTGTCCATTTCTTCTTTTGTCAGTTTTGGTAAGATATTCTTTAAGGAATTTGTGCATTTCATTTAAGTTGTTGAATTTGACATAAATTGTTTCACAGTAATTCCTTATTATTTTTTATTGCCTATAAGATTTGTATTATCTCCTCCCTTCTACATTTTTTTAAGTTTAATTTGCTGTATTTTTCTAGTTTCTTAAGATGAAACTTAAATTATTCGTTTTAAACATTTGCCTTCCAGTGTCTGCTGGCTTTTGGTTGTATTCTCCTACGTTTTGGACAGCTGGGTAAAATATTTTGTCCATACTTTATAAGCATTAACTGGAGGATAGTTATTCTATCCTAATATATATATATATATATATCCTAATATAAGTCATTCCACCATTACTGGAACTGGAATTCAGGTTTTTTTTAAGATTTACTTATTTATTTATTTTTGGGGGAGGGCATAGGGAGAAAGAGAAAATCTCAAGCAGACTCCCCACTGAGTGTGGAGCCCGACTCAGGGCTCGATCCCATGACCCTGGACCTAAGTGGGAATCAAGAGTCAGATGCTTAACCGACTGAGCCACCCAGGTGCCCCTGGAATTTAGATTCAAGCTTTATCATCTTGGGTAAGTATTCCCTTTTTTTTTTTTTTTTAGGGAGAGAGAGAGTGCATGTGTGTGGAGTGGGGGCAGAGGGAGAGGGAGAGAGAGAAGCTTGAACATGCTCCATGCCCAGAGCAGAGCCTACGTGGGGCTTGATCTCAGGACCCTGAGATCATGACCTGAGCCGAAATCGAGTCCATCACTTAACCAACGGAGCCACTGAGTAAGTATTCTAACCCAAGTGCCAATTTCCTCATCTGTAAAGTGGGGATAATATGATAACATATACCTTAAAAATTGTTTGTCATGGAGATCAAATGAGATAATTTATAGGGAAACACTTTTGAAAGAATAACATAATATATAAATTATGTTTATTACCATTAATGCAACAAAAAGAATCACTCCAGTGTCATGCCCTTGTATTTCCACTAAAAGTTAAGAAACAATACGAAGTCATTTAATTTTCACAGCCTAGCAGATGAAGAAGATAGTTCTTTATCTTCTTCCAAGATATTCTAACCTTGAAATTATATGCAGTTTCATTTTCAACTGATATCGATTAAATGCCTATCATGTATATATTAGGCATATTTATGTGCACTATCTTATTCAATTTATTACTCATAAAAATGTGCCCTCCAACTTACCAACATGTGACAATAACTCAAAATCTTTCATACCTTGATTCCACTTTTAAAATTTTATCCGAAGGAAATCATCAGAGATGGCACCCAGATTTATGTGCAAAATGCTTATTGTAGCCTTATTCATAATAATAAACTATTGGTAGCAACCAAAATAAACACATTTAAAGGATTTGTCAAAAAATTATGATGCAGAAACATAATTCAATACTATTTAGTTGTTAAAAACATTTTCAGAGATTATTTTATTTTTTTATCACATGAGAAAATACACATAATATAATGTATCAATAATAAGATTACTATTTAAACATCATGATTGTAATTTTGTTTAAAAATCTGAATTAGAAAAAAAATAGCTAGAAGGAAATATACCAAAATGCTAATAATGATTATTTCTGGAGTGATATTGTTAGGGATGACTCTTTCTTCACATACTTTGCTGGGTTCTAAATTGTTCACAATGAATGTGTAATTTTGCTTTCAGTTTTCCCTCTGGATGCCAGAACACATTCTGAATTGGATTAATCATAATCTTCAACTCAGCAAATACTCTTCTCATTTATTAATTTATTCTTATTTATTAATTTGTTTATTATAAGTTCTCATAAACCCAATGATCAATATAAAAGCTAACATTCAAACAAAAGTTAACATCAAGCTGTGGATTCTTTCTTATCCCATTTACCATGTTTCTCTACACAAAATAACCACTTTCCCAAGTCTCATAATCCCATTGTTTTCTTTTTAACAAAATTGTATCTAATTGATATATACCCCTAAAAAACATGTATTTTTTATTATTGTGACTTTAACTCTTTTAAGAGGGTAGCATGCTACATATTATATTCTAGGATTTTTTTCTCTTAATATCGTATTGCCAAAATTCATCTGTATCGATGCATGCCCATGGAGCTCATTTATTTTGATGGCTATATCACATTCCATTGTGTAAAGATATTATTGTTTATTCTGTAGCTATTTCCAGACTCTTCCTGTTATGAACAGAGTGACTATGAACATTCTTGTACGTGTCTTCCCAGTGCCCCTATATAACAATTTCTCTTGGATATAACCCTGGGAGTAGAAATGCTTGTCATAGGGTATGTGAAAGTTTACCTTTAAAAGATAATGTCTGAGTGTTTTCACGAAGTGGTTGCATCAGTCATTATGTATCTCCCCCAGTAGTGTATAAGAGATCCTACAGATCTGTGTCCTTACCGGCATTTGATACTGCTGATATATTATTGCTTTTATATTCAGGAGAAAAAGAATGTTTCTAAAAACAAGAACAAAAACAAAACTGCCTTGCCCTCCTTTCCCCCAAATTCTGGGAAAGATTTGGGGCACAGGAGGTGGTGTATAAAACTATCCCTCCACCAACAGCTTTTCAAAACCTTCTAGTTTTGGAAACCCTTTCTTAGCAGTGAAGTGGAAACAGTGCAGGGGTTGTGAGAAGGTAGAGAAACTGCAGAATTTCGTGTCATGGGGACTCTTTCCAACAGATGATGAAATTATTCTACAGGTCTGAATTAGAAATCTCTCTTGTTCTCCCTCTCTTCTCTCCTTCTCTTAAGGACCAGACATATCATTTTCATTCTCTGTAATATGTTCCCAAGACGTTCTCTTTGCAACCCTCTTTGCAAACATCAGAGACCTGACCTGCTTATCTAGTGGTTTCTTTTTCCTGACAGCAGAATAAGAACTCACCAGGTATGCTAAGTGGGGCGAGGGGTTCCCTGTACAAGCACTGCATAGAAAAAGAAATTCAACACTGTTAAGAGTTGGACAGCCTATTTGAATGTGGCCCGCTGACTGCTTCCCCTTTCAGAGCTCAGCCCTAGGTTCTCTCACTTTGCAGTCGCCTGGAACGGGACACGGAGCACCAGATGGACATGAGGATGCATGAGGTGCCCATCAATTCTGAGAAAGGTAGGCAGCCTGTTCTCAAATCTACACAAAAGAACCAGGATGAGCTTGCGGGCCAAATTGGTTCTCAGCCTGGGATTGGCATTCAGCCTAGAGGGTGGCTCCCGGGGGGCGGGCCTCCAGGGCAATTTCACCAGGTAAATCCACCAGCCATGAGACAGTGGTTATCCCAATTAGGTTTAGCAAGGTCCTCTCAGGGCTCTGGAGAAAGTAGGAGAGTCAGGGAGGCAGTTAACATCCCACCATTTTTAGATAGAAATGGAGTAACTTCAAAATAGGCTATTTAATGTATATGGTTTCAAAATTATTTTGCTTGTGAAAAAGTTTCCTCTATTTTAAAGGAAGTTTAGAAACCACTGATAGTGTTTAGACCTTGGGCTCTCAGGGAAACGGAGGTAGAGGTTTGAAATACCCTTTGGAGCAGCATAGCTGCATGGAATGAGGTTAGATGTGGATTCTATGTTGCAGGAGGCAAGTCCATGTGGTTTCAAAATCAACCAAGCACAAGACAAGGCTTGAATCTTCTAATAAAACTTAAAGAGGCAGACCCAAGACTCTTACTCCAATATGAGGAAGATAAATGAGGGGAAGGAAACAGTGCCGATTTTGTTCACCATTGTTATTTTTGTGCCTAGCACAGTGCCTGATACATATGGGTATTAACAAGTATTTGATGAAGGAAAGCAAGAAAGATGGAGGCAAGCATATCACGTGGGCAGGGCCAAGAGTCTCTTTACAAAGTAGTTCTTAGACTTTTCCAAACAATGAACATGGACTAATGTGCATGAACACGTGTGCGCATGCGCACGCACACACACATACACCTCTTGTTTTTCACCAGAGAGTGCAATGAAGAAAACTTCAGGATAATAGTTAACAACTATGAATGTCCTCTAGAGAAAAAACCCAACAACATATCTGTGACACATCCCATTTTAAACAGCATTGGTTCCTTGAACCTTCCAGGAAAAATTGGTTGTGAAATGAACCTCTAAGAATGAATGAGCTCACCTGCTATCTAGAGTTGTCAATTGATAAATTACATTTTTAAGAGCACAGGCCACAAATGATTTGGGCTTAGCAGTAATTGATTCTAAACCATTCAATCTGAAGGTAGAGAAGTAAAAGCTCCATACTGGGTCCCTGACCATCATCTGAAATCACTAGTACTGAGGAAGGCACTCTCTGTTCTTACCAGCAGGAAGGGTTGAGTAGGTGGGAAGACAGGCATTCTTTGCAAGGATCAAAAAGAGGCCATAAATCAGCACATATTTTATTTTATTTTATTTTTTATTTTTTTAAAGATTTATTTATTTATTTTGAGAGAGTGAGAATGAGAGAGAGAACATGAGAGGGGGGAGTGTTAGAGGGAGAAGCAGGCTCCTCGCCGAGCAGGGAACCCAATGAGGGACTCGATCCTGGGACTCCAGGATCATGACCTGAGCCAAAGGCAGTCGCTTAACCAACTGAGCCACCCAGGCGCCCAATCAGCACATATTTTAAACAAAGGGCATGAAACATTGCTCCACTTGGCACCTTCTTTGACTAAAAAAGAAAACTGTATATTCTCAAGAAACCATACTTAACTGACTCCAACTCTGAGGCAGTATGAAATGCTGGTTCATTATAAGGATCAGTTACTGAGCTTCAATTTTGAGTATAAGCAGTGAAATCCAAAAATTGGTTTCAATCCACAGAAGGAAAGGTTGAGGAAATCTCAACATATGGACAAGAGACCGTCTTATCTTTTGTTCATGAGAGAATCCTGCCCAACCTGACAGAGAGGCTGTGAATGCTCCATGGGCCTGGAATCAGGCCGAGAAGCCCTGGAAATTTCAGGCTGACCCTCAACAGGAAGGACAGAAGCACAGTGTTTACGCAATGTGTTTAGTAAACCGATTGGGCAACAGTTTGAATCAGGGAGTCAACTACAATCACAGTGCTTTCTAGGGGGTTTAAATTGGTGACTTGCACTGGACCCTACAGACCAGAGCAAACCACAAACAGTCCTTTCAGGGAAAGAAACATTTATTCGATTATTACAACTTTTTTGAGGTTTTAAAATAAACTAAACTCTATGAGAAGACATGACCAAAATCCAATCAGAGAGAAGCCTGTGATCTACAAATCGTAAGACATTTGTGCTGAAGGAGAAGAGCTGGAAAGAGAGAAGTGTCAGTCTGGATTTGAGCTTCCATGTTCACACTCAGCCGGTTCGTGCCTGGCTGATTATATCCCCGCATCTTACCTCATTCATGACTGTAACTGCCAAACCTTGGGCCTCCCACAAAGATTGGAGTCTTTTGGTTGCAGTAATAAGTTTATATAAGATGTGAAGTCAGTACATTCTAAAGCTGACCCCTTCCAAATTCTATGAGTCCATGGTCTCAGCAGCTTAGCCAAAGTTCGTGTTACTGCTATTTCCCCTGCCTCGACAAACCAGGAACATGGGGGTCATCCACCCAAATGTGAAACAGATAAGACTCCTCATTCACTGTTTATGAGTCCCTAGTCTGTGCCAGGCTTTTTCCTGGATGCAGGGGAAACAGCAACGAACAAAGTGAAGTTCCCACCCCCATGAAGCCTCCCTTCTAGTTCTAGTCAACAATTCACCAATGGAGATTAGAGAGGAGCAGAACACTTCTTGCGGCACCAGGCATAACCCAGAGATCATGTTTGGAAAAAGTCACCCAGATTAGATATTCTCCTTCTGCGTCCTTCTTAACCCCTCAATCCTCTAGTTCGATGGTGGGCACAAGCAAGCCCCAGCACAACTTCAGAAGGGGAAAGAGGAGGGGGACATTATTTCCCTGACTCCAAATCTTCATCTTAAGATGGATAAGTTAGAGATGACTTTACTACACTACAATGCTGACACCAACTGCAGGGATAAAACCTCCCCCAGAGAGTCCCCATTTTCAGATTCTCCTTACCCAGAGATTTTCTACGGAAGAGGGATTTTAGCTATAGAAGTTGCAAGTAAGCAAGACATTTCCCAGGGAGAGTTTCAGATTAGAACGGGGCAAAAGACGTGCCTTAAGAACACCTGGACTTCTTGATGGGCAGCTGGTGAAAAGTCTGGATCAAAGCGTCAGCCATGGGAGAATTAGGAGCTAAAAACAGCACATGGTTGTGTTTCAGAGAAAAGTTTCCAGCTTGAGTTAGTGCTCAGCCTGCAAGGGGAATTGGGAGGTCCCAGAGGCTAGAACTTTGAGTCTTTTGTGCTTTGGCCAGTAGACGTTCGTTCATGACGGGAAAGGATAGTTTCAGCCAACAGGTGGGAGAAAAGCCTAGATGCCATGGATGGAGGGGGAAATTGGTGACAAGGCAGCAAGTGTCCCTGGGAGTAGACTCCATGAAGAATGACAGCTCTCACCTCCCACCTGGCTCCCTACCTCTGACTGTCCTGCACACCACTCGCTGCTTGTACAACAAACACTCCCAGGCTTTAGCACCCGTTCATAGCACCCTTAACACCTGCACAGTAAATGCCATACTTCTTTGCACAGACATCCCATCCTGCCCAAACCTGAGTTCCAGTTATCTGCATAACTGCCACTCTTTGCCCCTGGGTTAGTCCCTAACAGACTCCATCCCTTAAAGGAACGTACCATTTCTTTTTCTTTTCTTTCTTTTTTTTTTTTTAAGAGAGCACGTGAGCAAGAGAGCACAAGCAGGGGGAGCAGCAGAGGGAGAGGGAGAAGCAGGCTCCTCACTGAGCAGGAGCCCGATGTGGGGCTCAATCCCAGGACCCTGGGATCATGACCTGAGCCGAAGGCAGATGCTTAACTATCTGAGCCACCCAGGCTCCCCAGGAATGTACCATGTCTTATTTGACACTTTATGTCACCCCAACTTCTATCAATTCAACTCATGTAGTAGCATGCATGGAAAAATAAGTTAAGTGGGCGATGGATAAATGAACCAAGGAATGATACCAATCCTGTCTTTGTAACAACGGATTTCTGAGTCCCAATATGGCACTTGAAGATAATCTATAATTTTCCTTTGTGAGATGTCTCATCAAGTTGAAAGAATCTCTCTCTAAATTCAACATCCTGTTGTTGCTTAGTCATCATCGAAGTGTTTTATTTTTGTACTTTGCGTTACCTTGATGTTTCCTCCTTATAACTAGACAAGTTCAAGTGCCCTGACGATCTCTGACTGGAACAGGACACTCTCAGTGATGTGACAGGGGTGTCTGGAAGCACTACTGTTAGCGCAGCCCCAAGACACATCATCCCACGTGTCCAGTTCTGTCAGAGCTCTGAGTCGCACTTGTGGAATCAACGGAGTCCCCGGGATGGCAATCGACTTTGCTCTGTGATTCCCCTGTTGGCACGTTTATTTGAGCTCTTTTGGCAGAGCCCGAGCCTTGCTCTACTAATTCACTAGGACGTGGTTTTCTAACCAGGCGTCTTGGCACAGCAGGCATTTCAGTCTTGAACATTTCCTTTGCTGCTTTGTTGCTTTGTTGTGCCAGCAAGCTGTCTGACTTTGAGCGGCCTGCTCTTCGGGATGCGTTACCTGCAGTGTAAAAGGGGAACACAGGTGAGCACCTAGCCAGGGTGTGGCGCCTGCGGGGGGTCTTTGAGAAACGTTTGTCACACTCCCCTCTTCTTCTGTGCCTCCTGCCCTTCTGGTGCTTTAGTTAACCTCAGAGATAAAATATTACCTTGGGAAGGCTGACATTTTTCTTCATCCCAGAAGAGAGTCTAGTGATTCTACAAACAGGTACTATGTGGATTCTGTAAATAATAACGGCCCGCATGGAACGAATGCTATCCGTGCACCTGGTGTTTCAGTCCCCTTTCCTTTCATCCTCACGGTAATCCTACAGGGGTGGACATTTTTAGTCTCTTTTTCAGAGGAAGAAACTTGAACGGAGAAGTACTGAGGTTACAGAGCGGGGGAGGAAGAGCGGTGGACCAGAACCCAGGTCTGCCTCGCTCCAAATTTCTTGGTCTTCAACCACCACACCAGCTGCTTCCCAGGTGGGCTCTGGGAGGCCGGCCTCGCCTTGGGGACTATGCGGGACACAGAGATGGACAAGCCACAGCCCTGTCCTAAAGGGTGACCCCAGGTGTTAAGTGCCACCACTCCCTGAGCCTCGGGAGACTCCAGTCCCAGAGCCTGGTCCTTGCTCAGCCCTTCCTCTGGGCTGTGCCCCCGGAGCCTCATCTGGCATGTGGAGGAGGGACCTCCTGTAGCAAGTGCATGGCTCGCCCCCCCACTCCCTCGGGCACGCCCCTCTTTCTCCAGCTCCGCCCCCAATATCCGCCAGAGTGGAGAGAACAGCAGGTGCCCCCTCGGTGTTCTGGGAGCCCATTGTCTCATTTTGCTTCGGCCTAGCCTGCTTCCCTTTCAGCCCCGGGCATGTGGGCAGAGTACAAGTTAACTGGCAGGCCTGCTCCAAATACTAAAGAACGCGGAGCTGCCTGTTCCACAGCGGAGGGCTAACATTCCGCAGCTTGCGCTCTGACGTTTTCTGGGGCCTGGGCAAAGGCACCTGCCAGCAGAGGTGTAATAGGGAATGGGTAGACAGGGACAATCAGGTCCTGACGGCTTGGCAGAGAGAACCCCCAGAGGAAGGGACGCGGCTGAAATCCAGAGTCTGCAAGGAGGAGACCCGACCTGGGGAGAGGGAAGGGTTCCAGCAGCGTCCCAGACGAGCTCATCCAGTCCTCCATCCACCTGCCAGGCCCCAGGAGCCGGATCCCCCAGGTTCTCGAGGGGCACAAGTGGGCCGCCGAGGAGGCTGCCGAAAGGTCTCCGGGCCCGGTGACTGTTGGGTGCCTGGAGGCCAAGCTCCTTGACCTGGACAAAGAAACCCATCGCAGACAGGAGCCCTGGAGCCGAAAAGAGGTTTTGCCTCGTCAAGAAGCTGTGGCCTCGGGAGCCAGACAGATCTGTGTTCAAATCTCAACTCTCCGGCTGACCCGAGCCGTAGCACCGTCGCCGCACTGTTCCTTCGTAGGACTCACAACGACCCTTGAAGGAGATTATCTTTCGATCTTTACTTTATTAAGAAACAGAAGCTTTGTTCAGCTCCTGCGGGTGGAAGTATGCTCAGGGAGAGAGGTGCCATGCCAGGGACTTGGGGCCGCCTGCCAGACGTGCGCGCTCAACCGCCAGGCCTCCCGGCGAAAGCTGCTTTGAGGGGACCATGATCTATGGGACCGTGCCTGTCGTCATAGACAGTGAGTTTCTTACTTTGGTCATCTCCAACATGGGACTAATAATAATGCATCTTTGGGTTTTTTTTTTTTTTTTTTTTTTTTGCAAAAATTAGCGCTCATATAAAAAGGCATAAGGGAGAGGTGCTTGAGGATGAAGGGGGCTCGGGGGAGGCCCCAACCCTCTCTGGGCGACAGCGGCAGGCCCAAGCTCGTTGCTGCTCTTCTACACCAGACAACTTTCAAAAATGACACATGACATCAAAACGGAGCGATTGTGGGGTCTGAATGATGAGGTCACGGTTTTGTTTTCATTTTTATGTTTTTCCAAATACAAATCGTATGTATTACATTGTCTCATTATAATTGGAATACATGCTGATGCATTAATGACAGAGAATATAGAAACTGTAAGAAAGAAAGAAAAATCTTTACTTCCCATTGTTCAGAGAGGACTACTATCAAAATTTTCTGTTTTCTTTTTTCAGTGTTTTATGATTTGCTTTTTTTTTACAGAATTGACATCATATTGCACTTTTCCACTTTTTAAAAAAGATTTTATTTATTTGAGAGAGAGAGAGAGAGAGAGAGCGCGCCCGCTCGGGGGCGAAGGGGTGGGGGGCTAGGTGGGGGGAGGGAAGGGAGAGGGAGAAATGGATTCCCTGCTGAGTAGGGAGCCTGGCAAGGAACTCGCCTGCCTTCGGCTCAGGTCATGATCCCAGGATTCTGGGATCAAGCCCCACATGGGGCTCCCTGCTCAGCGGGAAGCCTGCTTCTCCCTCTCCCACTCCCCCTGCTTGCGTTCCCTCTTTAGCTGTCTCTCTCAGTCAAATTAATAAACAAAATCTTTAAAAAAAATAAAGTGTAATGTATCATGAACATTTTACCATGACATCAAATAACTCTTAATACGTATGAGAATTAATGGTTGCTTTTAAATTTTCCTTGCAAGGTGGTTCATTACTTTTCTAGTGGAAAAAAAATTATACTTAAGGGAACTTCACTGTGTTAAAAATATATTTGTGCACTGCTTCAGGGGGGTGCACTGCTTTGCCCAAGACGTGTAGTGTCCTGTGTTTTATGTGTAGCTCAGGCCAAGTGGAGGGTGACAATCCCCCAGGAGTAATCATGACATATGAAATGGAGATAGGGATAACTGGTTTTGTTAGGATTAGATGAGATCAGGTGTGTGATGTCTCCAGGAGAGCATGGGCCATACTGAGTGCTCAATAATGACCAAATTGTGTCGGTCAATGACGATGCAAGGAGAAGAAGATGGGTGTTGGTTGGGGGTGCCCTGGAGAATTGCAGGCTAGCCCTGCCCGTGTGGTGCTGGATCCGGCTCTTACAGGCTCTTACAAGCCACTTGTTAAATACTCAGGGACTTTCAAGCTGGTTGTTAAGAGTTGTGAAGCCATCAGTAGGTTGAAATCTGTCATAGTGGGAGTATTTACACCATCAAAATGGCAAATCAGCAAATGCTACATACCAGGGCTATTTATTTGCTGATTTATTTATGTATTTTTCCAGCACATCGTTGGTAGAGATAATCCAAAGACAGGTCATGCTGTTGCTTTTTTTTTTTTTTTTAAGATTTATTTATGTATTTTGAGAGAGAGCCCGGACAGGGAAGGGAGAGAGAGGGAGAGGGAGAATCTCAAGCAGCCTCCCCTGCTGAGTGCAGAGCCCCACATGGGACTCGATCCCAGGACCTTGAGAGCATGACCTGAGCCAAAATCAAGAGTCAGCTGCTCAACCTACTGAGCCACCCGGTCGCCCCAGGCGGTGCTGCTTCTGAGAGTGGTTGGAGGGACAATGGAGGACAATGTCCAAAATGCGGACAATGCTTCTGAGGGCTTGTGTAGCATTAATCGATGTTGTAAAGATGATATGTGATAAACATGAGCTGAAATCCTGGTCTGATTGCTGCGGCTTTAATTGGAAGGAGGAATAGGGAAACACAGGCATAGGGGAAACTAAACAGTCAAACCAGCACAGTTTGTATTTATTCTCCTAAAACAGAAAGAATGGGATTCGAGGAGGAGACAGCAGGAGATAGGGAGGCTGGTCATCCAGAAGGACAAGGACTCGTTAATGTGAGTGAATAGGAAGGGTTGGCAGAGACGTCCCTGCCCGAGAGGAGCCTGGGGGGAGGGGTGGAAGAATGGATGCCCACAGAAGACTCTTTCAACATGGGGCAGGGAGCCATCCTTCCGTGTGGCAAGGACCAGAGGCATAGGTCGCTGTGCTACAAGGGTGCCCAGATCCTTGATCCACCTTCTCCAACTGGCAGGTAAGGAATTTGGGGTAATGTAAGGAACTTTCCCCAAATCCAGAATCAGGGGCGTTGGATTCCAGGCTCAAGGTTCTTTCTCCAACTGCCATTGCCCAATTTATCGTGGGTTCTGTGGCCTCATAAAAAGGGATGGAGTTTAAGAGATTTCAAATAGAAAAACAAAAGCATAAAGATTCTGTGTTGACATAGTTCACTCAGGCTCCTATAACAACAACACCAGAGACAAGGGCATCTTATAAACCAGAGAAGTATAGTTTTCACAGTTCTGGAGGCTGGGAAGTCCAAGATCAAAGAGTCTGCAGATTTGGTGTCTGGTGAGGGCCCGAGTCCTGTCTCAGAGACAGCCGTCTTTATGTTCGGGTCTCCCATGGTAGAAGGGGCTAGGGATTTTTCTAGGGTCTCTCTTATAATCTCATTCCTGAGGGCTCCACCCTCATAACCTGACCCCCCTCAAAGGCCCACCTCCAAATACCATCACGTTGGGGGGTTAGGATTTCAACATATGAATTTGGGTTGGTAGAAACAGGCCTTGCCCTGTGGGACTGTGGACGTCGAGCAGGGGGAGGAACAGGTGCAGGGTAGACATGTGTCCCTCGTTTTCCAAAAGTTCAAGTTTCACCACTTCACTTTTACACAAGACCCCCACTGGTACCGTAATGGCTTTTTCTGTAAATCTTCTGATTTCTTTCGGTTGGTGAAAACAGGTTCTAATGTGGGTGTTTTGTAAAAGCAAAGTGGCCTAATTCCAACTTTCAGAGAGCAGAGAATACTGTTCATTTCACCCCATTTCACTTCTGAAAGTTTTCATGCGAAGCCTCTACTTCCCAGTGCCATGGAAAGAAGGAAGAAACCAGAGAAAGCAAATGGAGTTCTTAGATGTTAATGAGAAACCAGTTTGTGATGAGAAATGGAAACTCAGGCCAGGCCTACAAAATACTATATTAATATCTGAATTAAGAAGACCTTCAGCCTCCTGCCTCATGACGGGAACTTGGCCCCAGCAATGACTTCTGGGAACCCCGACTCCCAGGCACTTAGGGACAAGCTATAGTCCTCTCCCACCCACTGTGTCTGCACCTTTTGCCCTTCACGCTGGCAGTCTGGGTTCTCTGGAAGCAGAAGGGAGGACAGAGTTTGGGCTTCAGGTTGTTATTTGAGAGCAACACTGTGAAAGGGCTCCCCCAACCAGGTGGAAAACTCCCTGCAGGATGTTTGTATCCAGGTGTCCTGTGTCACTTGGCAGGGTTCTTAGAAGCTGCCTCGCTCAGGCCCCAGATCAGAGGTGCCCAGAGAGGGAATGACCAGGCGAGGAGGTCCTCTGCAGGCGAGGTGGACCCTGCTGGGGTGGACCCCTGGAGGCAGGGACTGACTGACCTCCCACAGGAAGGTTTTCTGTTCCATCCCCATCAGGGAGCAGCTTCCTTAATTCTCCCTTCCATCTTGCTGCTCTTAAGAGGAACTTTCTGAAGGGCTGAGAGCATCAGAAGGGAAGTAGGATCCAGTAGGGAACGTGTCCTAACCAGTGCTAGATGTGACTACTTTCAGAGAACATGGTAGGGGTGGGGGCCCTTACAGAGAGTCTCGTGGTCTGGCTTCCCCAGCTGGGTGGCTTAGCCCTGTGCGCTGCCTTCTGTCCCAGTCCATCCTGCCAGAGGGAGGCCAGGAGAGAAGAAAATGCTCCGTGCCTCAGCCCAGCGCAAGACCAGGCTTCCCAGGCTTCGTTTCTGGTCCTAGTATCTACCCCTTCTCAGCAAAGTGGAAGGACCACCCCCTTCATGGCCGGCCCCATTTTACCCCCACAAGGGGTAAAAGATCCACCTTACAGGAATTTCTCATCAGCAGATTCTGGGTTGTTAAATCTCACAAAATAGTCTTGTTGAGCTGCCCCGATACGGCCCATTTCTTTTTTACCATCTCATACTTGCAGTTTGCTCTTATAAGCACCTCTCCTCTCCGTCTCCCAGTTCTGGATGTCTTGCAAACAATGCTTAAAAAATCCCCAGCAGTTTGCCACTGTAATACAAGCAGTACATTGTAGCATAGGCATTTTTTAAATCAATAAAATCCCTGGAACACAGAAAAAGCCCAGATACAGATCTCAGTAAACATAACCATATAATATACAATATGAAAAGGTAGTATTTTAATCCAGTAGGGAAAGGAAGGTTGATATACTGTAATAAATGGTGCTAGCACCATGTGCTTCCACCTAGAAAAAAGTAAAGCTGGATCCCTATCTCACACCATATTAAAAAATGAAGTTTTGATTTTATGAAGCCCTAAGATAATAAAAAGGAAGCTTAACTAGAGATTTCGGCATGTATATTAAACCTGCGTGTTAGAGAGAGTATTTTTATTAAGACAGAAAAGCCAGAAACCATATATACGTATATATGAATGATTGACACTGATAAGATACATTTGTATATCGGGATCCACCAAATGGAGGCTCCCCCCAACCCAGTGGCCCACCCAACCCACATCACAAATTTAAACCTAAGTCAGCCTGGACTTTCTGGAAGATGCCTGCCAAGGAAATCTAATACACTAATCACAATCGTCCAACTCAGCATTTGCCAGCTTACTTTACCCTAGAAAACAGGACCTGCTGGTCTTAGCAGGAAATCCCCAAGCTTCTACTCAGTCATGCTCTTTCTAAGTTTCTCTTCTGTTCCTAAGTTTTGCTCTTGCCCAAGATTCCCAGGAAAGTGCTCTGTTGTTTGTGAGGCACTCCCTCTAATCCATGGATTGTTTTCCCTTGAATAAAGGACATCAGACTCATTACTAAATTGTTTTTGCTTTGTCGTTTGACAGCACAAAGTTTTAAAACTGTTGCATGGTAAAAAATGCCATAAACAAAATTAAAAGACAAATGATACATTTAAGGGAAAGCATTTGCAAGAAAGATTATAGATAAAGAATTTATAGTTAATACCTACCATATCAAAGAGTTCTTCAGCTTAAGAGTCAAAACACTGTCCAAAAGAAAAATGGCTTAGAGTTACAAATACGTAGTTTTTGGAAAAGCGATTCAAAATTCCAAAAATCCATGAATGTATGAGACCTTGGAGCCTAGTATAGCGATTGGAGTGATTTCTAGAGACAGATTAGCTGGTAGTGTGACCTTGGCCAAGTTACTGAACTTCCCTGTGCCCCAGGTATATCGTCTTATAAATGGAGATACTTAAAATACCTGTCTCACAGGATTGTTGTAAGAATTAAGAGCTCTTCTATGTAAAGTGCTCCATACAATGTGTGACTCATAGTAAGCCCAGTGCCAAGTAAAGCATTGTGTAAGTATTGGCTAATGTTATGAGTTAGGGAAATGCAAATTAGAGTAATAGAGCAATAGCACTCCTTACGGATCAGGTTGGCAAACATGAAAAGTGTGACTACATTGCTGGTGGGAGTTCATTGGAATTCATCAGAAGAGAGTTTATTACTAGAGGAAACATGGAATGTCACGATCATTTTTGGAGTGGCTTCTGACAATATCTCTAAACAAAAATTTTAAGTCCATCTAATGCTTTTTGACTCAGTAGTTCAATGCCTGGGAGTCTACCTTGTAGAAATAAAGCCGCTAGCACAAGGATATTCACTGCAGCCTTGTTTGTATTGGCAAAGAGCATGAAACAAGACGAGGACCTATCAAAGGGGAAGGACTGAGTAAAATCATGGCATATTCCCAACCTGGTAATATTATGCAATCTTTAATAATATTATGCAATCTTTAAATAGAATGATTTTGAGCTTTGCCAGTTGACTTGGAGAGATTTTCATAATATGTTTTCAAGTGACAAAAGCAAACTTTAGAGAAAGTTTGGGGGGGGAAACATTTTTATAAAGCAAATATTGGTGCCCTTATATACATGTACATGTGTTTGTATATTGTCATATGAACATGAGAATCTTAGAAAGACCACACAAAGGGTTGTTAATTGAGTGTCTGCCTTTATTGCATGTTCTGTATACACACACACACACACACACACACACACACACACACACACACACACATAGTAATAAATTTAAACTCAAAGAAGTATGAGGAAGAGGGTTGAAATTATCTGAAATCCCACCATCTGGAGATAATCACCATTAACATTTTAGAGATCATCTTTCATACATCTCTTTGCACATATGTAGATGGGGTGTGTGATATTGTGATGTAAGAAATATATATTTGGGGATGCCTGGGTGGTTCAGTGGGTTGAGCATCTGACTCTTGATTTCGGGTCAGGTCATGATCTCGGGGTCGTGGGATCCAGCCTGTGTCAGCTCTGGGTTGAGTGTGGAACCTGCTTGAGATTCTCTCTCTCCCTCTCCCTCTGCCCCTCCCCTGGCTCACACACGTACTCTCTCCCCCCCCTCTAAATAAATAAATAAATAAATAAAATCTTAAAAAAAAAAAAGAAATGTACATTTGGTCTATGACTAGGTTATTGGAACAAGAGATTCTAAAAGTTTTATTTCCAAAGTGGCAGGTGTGAGAGGGGCAACTTTTGTTATTTGTAATAAGCTTCTTTCAACCCTACCTAAGTTTATGCTAATGAAGTGACTTAAGGAGGGCCCCTAGATAGTTTTGGGGTGGGGCTGGTTGCCAGAGGAATCAAGCAGTGGTTACAGGGTTGGGACTTTCAGTTCTTCCCCACCCCCAACTCTGGAGAGGGGAGAGGGGCTAGAATTGAGTGAATTAACCAAATGCCAATGATTTAATCAATCATGACTAAGGAATGAAACCTCTATAGAAACCCTAAACAATGTTTAGATGCATCCCTATGCCAAGAGGGTGGTGTACCCCCAAATCCAAAGGGATAGAGGAAGTTCGTGTGCTCAGGACCCTTCCAGACCAGACCTTGTCTTATGTACATCTTGCCTTCATCCGGCTGTTCATTTATATCCTTTATAATATCCTTTACCATACACCTATAATAGTAAGTAAAGTGTTTCCTTGATTCTGTGAGCCATTAATAACAAATTATCAAGCCTGAGGCAGAGGGTGTCAGGGGAACCCTCAATTTGTAACCAAGTTGGACTGCAGTGTGGATAACCTGGGACTCACCCCTTGTGATTGGTGTCTGAAGTTGGGGGCAGTCTTGTGGAACTGAGCCCTTAACCAGTGGGGTCTACATTAACTGGGTAGTGTCAGGATTGAATTAAATGGTAGGATACTGTAGCTGATGTCTGCAGAAAACTGGAGAATTGCTAGGTGTGGAAACCCTACACATTTAGAAGTGTTATGTGTCAACACAGATCTTAGTAGGGCAAATGCTCTTCTTCTCACGTATTCCTTTGTAAGGGGATCCCAACAAAATCTCACACCGAGTCTTTTTTTTTCTTTAAAATATTTTGTTATGTTAATCACCATACATTACATCATTAGTTTTTGATGTAGTGTTCCATGATTCATTGTTTGTGCATGACACCCAGTGCTCCACGCAGAACGTGCCCTCTTTAATACCCATCACCAGGCAAACCCATCCCCCCACCCCCCTCCCCTCTAGAACCCTCAGTTTGTTTTTCAGAGTCCATCGTCTCTCATGGTTCGTCTCCCCCTCTGACTTACTCCCCTTCATTCTTCCCCTCCTGCTATCTTCTTCTTCTTTTTTTTCCCTTAACATATATTGCATTATTTGTTTCAGAGGTACAAATCTGTGATTCAACAGTCTTGCACAATTCACCATAGCACATACCCTCCCCAAAGTCTACCACCCAGCCACCCCATCCCTCCCACCCCACATCACTCCAGCAACCCTCAGTTTGTTTCCTGAGATTAAGAATTCCTCATATCAGTGAGGTCATATGACACATGTCTTTCTCTGATTGACTTATTTCACTCAGCATAACACCCTTCAGTTCTATCCACGTCGTTGCAAATGGCAAGATCTCATTCCCTTTGATGGCTGCATAATATTCCATTTATATATATACCACCTCTTCTTTATCCATTCATCTGTCGGTGGACATCTTGGCTCTTTCCACAGTTTGGCTATCGTGGACATTGCTGCTATAAACTTCGGGGTGCACATACCCCTTCGGATCCCTACATTTGTATCTTTCGGGTAAATACCCAGTAGTGTAATTGCTGGATCGTATGGTAGCTCTATTTTCAACTTTTTGAGGAACCTCCATACTGTTTTCCAGAGTGGTTGCACCAGCTTGCATTCCCACCAACAGTGTAGGAGGGTTCCCCTTTCTCCGCATCCCAGCCAACATCTGTCGTTTCCTGACTTGTTAATTTTAGCCATTCTGACTGGTGTGAGGTGGTATCTCATTGAGGTTTTGATTTGGATTTCCCTGATGCCGAGCGATGTTGAGCACTTTTTCATGTGTCTGTTGGCCATTTGGACGTCTTCTTTGGAAAAATGTCTGTTCATGTCTTCTGCCCATTTCTTGATTGGATTATTTTTGTTCTTTGGGTGTTGAGTTTGATAAGTTCTTTATAGATTTTGGATACGAGCCCTTTATCTGATATGTCATTTGCAAATATCTTCTCCCATTCTGTCGGTTGTCTTTTGGTTTCGTGGACTGTTTCTTTTGCTGTGCAAAAGCTTTTTACCTTGATGAGGTCCCTATAGTTCATTTTTGCCCTTGCTTCCCTTGCCTTTGGTCATGTTTCTAGGAAGAAGTTGCTGCGGCTGAGGTCGAAGAGGTTGCTGCCTGTGTTCTCCTTTAGGATTTTGATGGACTCCTGTCTCACGTTTAGGTCTTTCAACCATTTGGAGTCTATTTTTGTGTGTGGTGTAAGGAAATGGTCCAGTTTCATTCTTCTGCATGTGGCTGTCCAATTTTCCCAACACCATTTGTTGAAGAGACTGTCTTTTTTCCATTGGACATTCTTTCCTGCTTTGTCAAGGATGAGCTGACCATAGAGTTGAGGGTCCATTTCTGGGCTTTCTATTCTGTTCCATTGATCTATGTGTCTGTTTTTGTGCCAGTACCATATTGTCTTGATGATGACAGCTTTGTAATAGAGCTGGAAGTCCGGAATTGTGATGCCATCAGCTTTGCTTTTCTTTTTCAACATTCCTCTGGCTATTCAGGGTCTCTTCTGGTTCCATACAAATTTTAGGATTATTTGTTCCATTTCTTTGAAAAAAGTGGATGGTATTTTGTTGGGGATTGCATTGAATGTGTAGATTGCTCTAGGTAGCATTGACATCTTCACAATATTTGTTCTTCCAATCCATGAGCATGGAACATTTTTCCATTTTTTGTGTCTTCCTCAATTTCTTTCATGAGTATTTTATAGTTTTCTGAGTACAGATCCTTTGCCTCTTTGGTTATATTTATTCCTGGGTATCCTATGGTTTGGGGTGCAATTGTAAATGGGATCGACTCCTTAATTTGTCTCTCTTCTGTCTTGTTTTTGGTGTATAGGAATGCCACTGATTTCTGTGCATTGATTTTATATCCTGCCACTTGACTGAATTCCTGTATGAGTTCTAGCAGTTTTGGGGTGGAGTCTTTTGGGGTTTCCACATACAGTATGATATCATCTGCAAAGAGTGAGAGTTTGACTTCTTCTTTGCCAATTTGGATGCCTTTGATTTCTTTTTGTTGTCTGATTGCTGTGGCTAGGACTTCTAATACTATGTTGAATAGCAGTGGTGATAGTGGACGTCCCTGCCGCGTTCCTGACCTTAGGGGGCAAGCTCTCAGCTTTTCCCCATTGAGAATGATATTCGCTGTAGGTTTTTCATAGATGGCTTTTATGATATTGAGGTATGTACCCTCTATCCCTATACTCTGAAGAGTTTTGATCAAGAAAGGATGCTGTACTTTGTCAAATGCTTTTTCTGCATCTATTGAGAGGATCATATGGTTCTTGTTCTTTCTTTTGTTAATGTATTGTATCACGTTGATTGATTTGCGGATGTTGAACCATCCTTGGAGCCCAGGGATAAATCCCACTTGGTCGTGGTGAATAATCCTTTTAATGTACTGTTGGATCCTATTGGCTAGTATTTTGGTGAGAATTTTTGCATCCACGTTCATCAAGGATATTGGTCTGTAATTCTCCTTTTTGATGGGGTCTTTTTCTGGTTTGGGGATCAAGGTAATGGTGGCCTCATAAAATGAGTTTGGAAGTTTTCCTTCCATTTCTATTTTTTGGAACAGTTTCAGAAAAATAGGTATTAATTCTTCTTGAAATGTTTGGTAGAATTCCCCTGGGAAGCCATCTGGCCCTGGGCTTTTGTTTGTTGGGAGATTTTTGATGACTGTTTCAATTTCCTTAGTGGTTATAGGTCTGTTCAGGTTTTCTATTTCTTCCTGGTTCAATTTTGGTAATTGATACATCTCTAGGAATGCATCCATTTCTTCCAGGTTATCTAATTTGCTGGCATATAGTTGCTCATCATATGTTCTTATAATTGTTTGTATTTCTTTGGTGTTGGTTGTGATCTCTCCTCTTTCATTCATGATTTTGTTGATTTGGGTCATTTCTCTTTTCTTTGTGATAAGTCTGGCCAGGGGTTTATCAATCTTGTTAATTCTTTCAAAGAACAAGCTCCTAGTTTCGTTGATCTGTTCTACTGTTCTTTTGGTTTCTATTTCTTTGATTTCTGCTCTGATCTTTATTATTTCTCTTCTCCTGCTGGGTTTAGGCTTTATTTGCTGTTTTTTCTCTAGCTCCTTTAGGTGTAAGGTTAGATTGTGTATTTGAGACCTTTCTTGTTTCTTTTTTTTTTCTTTTTTAAAAATATTTTATTTATTTATTCATGAGAGACAGAGGGAGAGAGAGAGAGGGAGAGAGAGATAGAGAGAGAGAGAGAAGCAGAGGGAGAAGCAGGCTTCCAAGGAGCAGGGAGCCCGATGCGGGACTCGATCCCAGGACCGATCATGACCTGAGCTGAAGGCAGATGCTTAACCATCTGAGCCACCAGGCGCCCAAGACCTTTCTTGTTTCTTGAGAAAGGCTTGTATTGCTATATACTTTCCTCTCAGGACTGCCTTTGCTGCATCCCAAAGATTTTGAACAGTTGTGTTTTCATTTTCATTGGTTTCCATGAATTTCTTAAATTCTTCTTTAATTTCCTGGTTGACCCATTCATTCTTTAGTAGGATGCTCTTTAGCCTCCATGTATTTGAGTTCTTTCCGACTTTCCTCTTGTGATTGAGTTCTAGTTTCAAAGCATTGTGGTTTGAAAATATGCAGGGAATAATCCCAATCTTTTGGTACCGGTTGAGACCTGATTTGTGACCTAGGATGTGATCTCTTCTGGAGAATGTTCCATGGGCACTAGAGAAGAATGTGTATTCCGTTGCTTCGGGGTGGAAGGTTCTGAATATGTCTGTAAAGTCCATTTGGTCCAGTGTGTCATTTAAAGTCTTTATTTCCTTGTTGATCTTTTGCTTAGATGATCTGTCCATTTCAGTCAGGGGGGTGTTAAAGTCCCCCACTATTATTGTATTGTTGTCAATGTGTTTCTTCGCTTTTGTTATGCATTGCCTTATATAATTGGCTGCTCCCATGTTAGGGGCATAGATATTTACAATTGTTAGATCTTCTTGTTGGATAGACCCTTTAAGTAGGATATAGTGTCCTTCCTCATCTTTTAGTACAGTCTTTGGCTTAAAATCTAATTTGTCTGATAGAAGGATTGCCACCCCAGCTTTCTTTTGGTGTCCATTAGCATGGTAAATTGTTTTCCACCCCCTCACTTTCAATGTGGGGGTGTCTTTGGATCTAAAATGAGTCTCTTGCAGACAGCATATTGATGGGTCTTTTTTTTAAATCCAATCTGATAGCCCGTGTTTTTGATTGGGGCATTTAGCCCATTTACATTCAGGGTAACTATTGAAAGATATGAATTTAGTGCCATTGTATTGCCTGTAAGGTGACTGTTAACTGTATATTGTCTGTGTTCCTTTCTGGTCTATGCTGCTTTTAGGCTCTCTCTTTGCTTAGAGGACCCCTTTCAATATTTCTTGGAGGGCTGGTTTCGTGTTTGCAAATTCCTTTAGTTTCTGTTTGTCCTGGAAGCTTTTTATCTCTTCTTCTATTTTCAATGACAGCCTAATTGGATATAGTATTCTTGGCTGCATATTTTTCTCATTTAGTGCTCTGAATATATCATTCCAGTCCTTTCTGGCCTGCCAGGTCTCTGTCTGTTGCCAATGTAATGTTTCTACCATTATAGGTTACATATCTCTTCTCCCGAGCTGCTTTCAGGATTTTCTCTTTGTCTCTGACAATTGTAAGTTTTACTATTAGATGTCAGGGTGTTGATGTATTTTTATTGATTTTGAGAGGGGTTCTCTGTGCCTCCTGGATTTTGATGCCTGTTTCCTTCCCCACATTAGGGAAGTTCTCTGTTATAATTTGTTCCAATATACCTTCTGCCCCTCTCTCTCTTTCTTCTTCTGGGATCCCAATTATTCTAATGTTGTTTCGTCTTATGGTATCGCTTATCTCTCGAATTCTGCCCTCGTGATCCAGTAGTTGTTTATCTCTCTTTTTCTCAGCTTCTTTATTTTCCATCATTTGGTCGTCTATATCGCTGATTCTCTCTTCTGCCTCATTTATCCTAGCAGTTAGTGACCCATTTTTGATTACACCTCATTAATAGCCTTTTTGATTTTGACGTGGTTAGATTTTAGTTCTTTTATTTCCCCAGAAAGGGTTTCTCTAATAACTCCCATGCTTTTTTCAAGCCCAGCTATTATCTTTAAAGTCGTGATTCTGAACTCTAGGTCTGACATCGTACTAATGTCCATATTGAGTAGGTCCCTGGCAGACGGTACTACCTCTTGTTCTTTTTGTTGAGGTGATTTTTTCCATCTTGTCATTTTGTCCAGAGAAGAATAGATGAATGAAAGAACAAAATGCTAACAGGGTAGCAACGTACCCAGAAAATATACTCTAAACAAATCAGAAAAGACCTGAAACCAGGGGAAAAGAAAGGAAAAGAAAGAAAAAAGAAAGAGAAAAAAAAAAAGAAAAAGAAAAAGATAAAAACAAGCAAAAACAGAACAAAACAAAACAAAACAAAACAGAATATGATCAAATATGATCAGGCTGGTGCATAGATCAGTGCCACACACTAGATTTTGGGTGTATTTTGGTCTGTTAGAAGAAAGTGCCTCCCAAAATTTTAAAGAAAGAGAGATATATGTACAAAATAAGGGTTGATACAATGAAGGGATGGAATATGACTGTAAAGATGAAAATTAATGATTTTATAAAAGGAATTGATAGGATAAGAAGTTGTTTGAACAAAGAAAGAAGAGGATAATAAAAAAGAAAGAAAGAAAGAAAAGGGGGGAGAGAATGTGATCAGGCAGGAGACTAGAACAAAGCCATACACTAGAGATTTAGTGTATGTTTTGAACTGTTAGAAGAAACTGTGTCTCAATTTTAAAGAGAGAACAATTTATATATATATCTGCCAAAAATAAGGGTAACTACTATGAAGGGATAGAATATGACTCTAAAAATGAAAAATAAAAATGTTTTTTAAAAAAGGGATTGATAAGATGGTTGAAAAAGGGAAAAAAATTTCAAAAAAAAAGTTAAAAAATTTAACTTTGAAAGACTAAAGAATCATGGTAAAAAAGCCATGGATTCTATGTGCAGTATTCCCCTAGCGCTGGAGTTCTGCTGTTCTCACTGATGGGTAAACTTGGTCTTGGTTTGCTGGCTGTTCGTGCTGATCTTCTGGGGGAGGGGCCTGTTGCCGTGGTTCCCAAATGTCTTTGCCGGGAGGCGGAATTGCCCTGCCCTTGTCGGTCCAGGCTAAGCAAGCTGCTCAGGTTTGCTCTCAGGAGATTTGTTTCCTGCAAGCTCTTGGTGCAGCTTTGGAGGACCAGGGTGAAAATGGTGGCCTCCCAATCTCTGCCCCGGAGAGCTGAGAACTCGGGGCCCCGCTCCTCAGTGCGCCCCCAGAGAAAAGTAATCACTCCCATCTCCCTGGTCTCCGGCCAAACTCCGTGCTCACCGGGCCTGTGACAGAGCATTTCTATCTCTGGCACCCGACCCCGTGTGGAGTCTCCAAACCCAGCAGATCCCTGCGGTGCGCTCCCGCGCCGCTCCTCCCGGGGGAGGAAGAAGAGTCTCCCCGGCTCTGCTGCTTGTTGGGTCCCTGCTGGAGGAGCAGTGGCCCGACTGGGCCGCGGATCACAGTTTATGGCAACCCTTAGCTGAGAGCCCGCGCCTCGGCTCCATCTCTGCAGCCGGCTTCCCCGCTCCGATACCTGGGAGCTCTGCTGCACTCAGGCACCCCCGGTCTTTCTGTGACCCCAAGGGTCCTGCGACCACACTGTCCCGCGAGGGTTCCACCCTCCCGCTTAGCCACTGGAGCGACGTCCCTCCGCGGAGCCGACTTCTAAAAGTTCCGATTTTGTGCTCCGCGGCTCTATCACTTGCCAGAAGCGGCTGACGGAGGCCCCCTCCCCCGCCGTCTATCCTCCTGAATATCGCCTCGGATTCACTTCTCTGAACGTCCTCCTTTCCAGAAAGTGGTCACTTTTGCGTCAAATTTTTATTATTTTACTCCTTATTTTAGCCTTTTGTACCCCTCTTTTGATTTGTGCTTTGCATATTCCTGAGTTTATTTCTTTCTGTATTTTTAAAATTTCATTTTTAAAAGATCTTAATGATTTGAGAGAGAGTGCACAAGTAGGGGGGAGGGGCAGAGGGAGAGGGCGAAGCAGACTCCTCATTGAGCAGGGAGCCCAATGCAGGCCTCAGGGCTTGATCTCAGGACCCCAGGATCATGACCTGAGCTGAAGGTAGATCCTTAGCCAACTGTGCCACCCAGGTGCCCCTTAAAATTTCATTTTTTAATGTATTCATTTTGTAATTGATATTTTTGTTAGCCATTTGAGTCTTTGGAGAATTAGGCAGGATACACACACGCACACACACACACACACACACACACACATAAATATCCCAGAAGGATAAGCTGAGTATCAAACCAAAATTATTGTATTGGATAGAAACAAATGTGTGGTGTATCTTAAGTAATTCTCTTTAAGGAGTCAGTTTATCCATTTTCTATACTCAGTGTACCAATTCATAATTCTTCAAAAATCAAAGAAGTGTCTCAGTATAATTTAATAACACCTATCATTTCATGAATATTTACTGTGTGTCCTGAAAGAGACTGACATGCCTTTTCTTTATTTCTCATAACATGTCAGCATATTGGGTAACATTATCTCCATGTTAAACAAAAGAAAACTAAAGCTCTGAGAAGGTAAGTGTCTTCCTCAGATTTATCCAGCTGGTAGGTGGTGGGTTAGAGATTTGAGTCCTGGAAGGTTTAATTACTATTCATGACCTCTTCAGTACATTGTGCCCCTTTCACACAATCAAGAACTTCTCTGGTTGGTAATGGCTGTTGTATATATTTCTGCAGCTGAGGCTATTTTGTGCACATCAGATGCTGCAGTGGTTTGATTCCCCTACCTTTAAGAGGTGGAGCTTAATTCCCCTTCACTTGACTATGGCCTGAACTTAGTGGCTTACTTCCAGCAAATAGAATATGGTGGAAGTAAAAGTATGTGGCAGCAAGACTAGGTCATAGAAGGCCCTGGGGCTTCCTTTTTGTTCTCTCTCTTGGGTCACTTCCTCTAGAAGAAGCCAGCCAGCATGTCATGAAGACCCTCAAGTGACCCCACAGAGAGACCCTGTGGGAAAGAACTGAGGCTCCCTGCCAATAGCCAGGGAGGAACTGTCAGCAACCCTGGGAGTGAGCTACCTTAGAATTGAAATCTCCAGCCCCAGTCAAGCCTTCAGATGATGGCAGCCCCAGCCAATGTTTCATTGTAACCTCATCAGAGACCTCGAAACAGAACCACCCAGCTAAGCTGCTGCCAAATTCCTGGTGCACAGAAACTGTGAGATAATAAGGGTTTGTCATTTTAAGCTAAGTTTTTTTTGGTGGGGGGGGGTGGTAATTTCTTATGTAACAACAGATAGCTGAGGCAGATGATACGGAATTTGAGGGCCCTTGACAGCTCCCTGTTACTGTCCCTTCTTTTCTACAGGATGTACTGGATCTGCCTCTAGCTACTCCTGCAGCCCATGTTTCTGCTGAAGATGGTTGACTTTTCTGCAGATGAGACTGTAAGTCCAGCTCTTAAATATTTGCAGGTGAATAAGAATTTGCCTCATTGTCTGGCAGTCTGGAAGGCTCTCGCTTTAGGCAAACTTGAAGAGCTGTATTAGAGTACTTGTTGGGGAGGCCAATGAGGAACTGACCTTGGTGTGGGGGTGGTACCTGTAGTCCCAGCTCCTTGAGAGGCTGAGGCAGGAAGACCACCTGAGCCCAGGAGTGCTGGGCTACAGAGCGCTGTGCCGATTGGGTGTCCACATGAATTCCAGCATTAAGATGGTGCCCTCTGGGGAGCAGGTGACCACCGTGTTGTCTAAGGAGGGGTGAACCAGCCCACACTGGAAACAGAGCAGGTCAAAACTCCCATGCTAATCAGTAGGGGGAATGTGCCTGTGAATCGTCACTGCACTCCAGCCTGGGCAACTCAGTGCGACCCCTCCTATAGAATATATACATATACGTGGAAAAAAAGGACTGACCTTGAGTGAAGATTTGTCAAAGTTCACCTTAGGCCCCCTGATGTTGGAAGCAGATAACAGACCCAGGAAGTTGTTGATGTTATCCATTTATAGATCCTCCGTGTTCTATCCCGGTATGAAATCGTTAAAAGCATACAAAGAGCTTGGAACATGTTATCTCATACTCGTCAGAGAGTGTCCAAAACCAGAAGAGTCTCCTTCTAAAATGATGTTTCTGTGTTTCCCCCAAACCCTGGTTGAGACTATGTCTTGGGTCACGATTCAAGCAATATATATTTAATGCCTGCTAGGTACCAAGTGCTACTTGAGGGACTTAGAGTGCGCAATGAACAAACAGACAAAATTCCTGCCCTCATGAAGCTTACAGTCTTTTGAGGGAGACAGCAAGTAAGTAAGCCAAGAAGTAAGGTGATTTTGGAGAGGTAAGTGCAATGCAGAGAAATAAAAAAGAGAGTGTGGTGCTTGGCCCAAGGGGAGCCCCGGGGGAGAAAAGGCAGGGATGGCTGCTCTCAGGGTACACTTGAGCAGAGAGGCGCATGTTGAGAAGTGCCCTGCCGACATTCCAGGCAGAAGGACAAGTCCTGTGGCAGGAACGAGTGTGGCTTATGTGAGGAACAGCCCAATGACACTTTGGGATTTGTGTAAGGATTCACATAACAAATCCCTCTTGAGGGGCAGAATTTCAGGAAAAGTTTGTCCCTGCTGACCAATTTGTGTTCTTTTTTGGCGAGAAAATAACTTACAATGTCTCCCTTTCAGCCTGGGCTTCCAGAAAGCTCAGAGCCAAATTCTGTACCATCTGTTTGTGTGCAATCAGTTCATCTTAGGAGTCTGGGAGTAGCTGCTCACTCTGCTTCTTTATAGAAATAAATTCTCATTTGTCCTGGGCTTTCTCGGGGTATGCTTATATTGTCACCCAGATACCACCCCAAGTTGAGCTGGGAGGGGGTAGAAGAATTAAGCTATTAATAATACTTGTCATTTGACAGATTTTCATTAGAAACAAGGAAGTATAACAAAGTGGCAGATTTCATTGCCCTGTAGATTCATTGCACAGAGATTTATTAATTGCGTACCAGTTTCCAGAAACTGGGTGGGGATCTGTGTGGAAAGATGAAGAAGATGGTCCCTGCCCTTAAAGTGGTCCCTCACATTCTAGGATGCAGTACAAACGCTACAAGCAAATACTTACAAACATATGAGGCAAGCTGGGATGGGATGGGAGCCCCGAGAGCGGCAGCTTGTCTTGGGGAAGACTTTGATGGAGGAGGTGTCTGTGCATGGGGTCCCTGCCCCACATGGTAGAAAAAGGCCACATCAGCCCCTTCAACCCGCCCCCATCAGAGAAGGGTAGTGATTGGGTGCTCCCCCCCTCCACCGGCAGAACATATGGGCACCTTCTGGGATCAGTCCCCGCCTCAGGTCTGAGCTCCATGGCAAGAGCTTTCCTGACAGGAAGGAAAAATAGATTGAAAATGTCTCAGCTCCACAAGTCCTATTTTTAATTGATTAGCACACAGACTCTTCAATCACAGTATTAATATTTAATTGTCCTGTCAGGTCAAATCCTTCCCGGTCAGACAGTTAAAAATGGCCTAGGACAGAGGAGGAAATGAGGTGGCGGGGTGGTGTGGTGGCTTGGGGCAGGGGCGATCAGGATCTGAGGGCCGAGGAGGAGCAACCCTGGCCCTACGCTCCTGACAGGAAGAACGTTTGGCTCCCTTTCCCCCTGTCACTGTCCCTTCAGTGCCTACATCTGTGAGCACAGCAGTGCTTGTCCGCAAGGCCATTTAGGGAGCCACGTGGGAGTTCAGGCAACACAGAGGCTGTGGAGAAAATGGGGGTTTCTTTGACGAGGAGAAGCTGAGAGTCTGGTCTCTTTGGAAGGACCCAGAGACCAAGCGCTCAAGCCCCCCAGTTCCCTAAATCGGAGGTGAAACACGATTTATAGGCATGTTTCTTTGAAAAATGGTGTTCATCTTGGCTGCCTGGAATCACAGCAACATGGAAAAATGGCATTTTAGGTGAATGCTCGCACAGAGGCAGTCAGTCAACGTCTCCATGTGACTCATTAGAGACTATTAATAGGCAGGAGATGAGAGGGATGCGAGAACTGGTTTTCAGTTTCAGCCTCTGGCTTCATTTATACATCCTTTTTAAGTGCAGAAGCTGGGAGGGAAGGCCTGTCCCCCAGAGCCATGGGGGGAAATGAGCGCCACCCGCATCCTGGAGGCCCCCAAGGTCTCTTCTGACCACTGCCGAGTCCTTCCCTGAACAAACATCCAGCAAGTCCAGATAGTCACACAAAATCGAGATGAAGTGATGCCTCATTTTCGGCAAGCTCTGAAGAAAAACTCAAGTCATCACCAGGAAAATCTTCAGTATTGCCTTCACCTCTTCGTGCGTCCTCTTGGTTTGAAGCAATGGTTCTCATGGGGGGAGAAACATCTGCCCGAAGGGGGCCTTTGGAAATGTGTGGGTGTGTTTGGTTGTCTCAATGGTTGGGTTGGGATGCTCTTAGTGCTCAGAGGGGGAAAGGGCAGAGATGCCAGAGAGGCTGAAATGCTCCGGATGGTGTCCCCAACCAAGAACTATCTGTCCTCTGCGCTGCATGTTTGCTGGGTGTGCCGGAGTGGAGAACGTGTTTGGGATGATCTGAGCCTAAAACTGAACTCCATTCTACTCATAAAGTATTTGTTGCACATTTTCTAATGCACACGGTTTTCCAGGAAGGCGACTGTTGTGGAAATCAAGGAAAAACTGGATTTGGAGGTGGGGGGGAACGTTCCCAAGAGCTGTTCACCTTTCAGAAAGATCAGATCCCCAACGGCAATGCCGCTTGTGGCTCATGAGCTTCCAGAATCACACAGATGTACGGGTCTGCATCTGCAGCTGCCGTATTCACGGGGGCCTCTGCTACTGCCCCAGGGGGGCCTCTCATACTTCCCACTGGCTCCTAAAGTAGTGCCACCAAACCTTTATGTATTGAAACACATGCTGTTATCGCAAGAAACTTTCATTTTATTTTGCCTTTATATCTCCATTTGGGCATGATACTGACTTTCAGAATTGTGTGTAGGTGGGTCATACTAATTTAATTTCAGGAACACAAAGGGGACATTATAGGATGTTTGTTTTTGGCGGGAGGCATTGGGTCTGATCCAGGTCCTTAACCAGGGTTGAGATGACTGGGTTTAGGTTTTAAAACAGCAAAAACCCTTGAGAGAAGAGCCAAGCAGGTGGATCATCAGGAATTGGATCCCCTGAGTCATGTTCTACTCTAAGGCTCGAATGTTTCTGAGAACACGATTGTCTGCAAGCCTCAGAAAGAGTGTGGGAAAGAGTGAAGGGTTGGAAAAAGCAAGAGCGCAAAGGTCACGCGGGACACTGGCTCCCAGCCTCCCCGGGGGCAACTGCGGGGTTTGTGGCAAAGTGGGACTTAGCTCGTGCTGATTGCGGGCACAGGGTTGCCAGATTCCCTCCCCCGAGTGGTGCTGGGAAGCTGACATGTTGGCAGTTGATTCGTTGGGGTAAAGCCAGTCTGCTCTAACAAAGGGAGCCAACAATGCAATGGCTTAAGGAACCGGGATGTTGATTTCTTTTGCAGGTCACGGTCAATGCAGGGCCACAGCCACGTCTGGGTGTTTGCCAGAAGAGGGAAGAGGGCGTGAGCAGCGTTGTTAAGGTCCAGGCTGGGAAGTGGCCCACCTAGGTTCTGCTGGTGCACGTCCTCTGATTGGTGGGGAAACGGCATCTTTAGGAGGGCGACCATCGCCCCGCCTCTTGTAACACTGCCGGCCTCCGCCCGAATCCCGAATTCCAATATTTAAAACCCATCATGTGGACAGTGCAGTGCGGACCACAGGGCGGGGCTGGGCTCAAAGGCTGCCGGTCCTGCCCCGCTGGAATTTCTCATTTAGTTGGGGATTTGTGTTCCACACACGGACAAACAATTCACAATAGAGGTGGAAGGAGGAAGGTGGGTGGGACAGGGTGTTTGAGCTGGTGGAGGAGTGGCATACTCAGCGCAAACACTCCTAGCTTGGAGGAACAAGAAGAATAGACCTTGAATGCAGGCAAGGGAGTTTTTATTCGGGTTATCTGTCCCCCGTCTCCGGGAAACCTTTCCTGACAGATCCCTCCTGGACCCACCTCAGCGTTCCTGTGAAACACTTCCCAAGCAGTGCCAATCACCCTAACTGTCTTCCTGGCCCATTTTTGTCTTTCTATCTAGACTGCATTTATATTTTGCTCACTGTTCTAGCCTCAGTGGTCTTGCAGAGTTATTGGAATATGGTAGGTGCTCAGCAAAAACTTGATGAATGACTGAAAAAAATCCCCCGAGCAGTAGACAATGAATGCATGTTAGAGTCTGTGCAAGGCATGATGATGATGCTTTGGTGGGAAGATGGATCTGGTTATCAAGCTGAGAAGGCAGAGTAGCAGGACACAGACCGACTGGGTTGCTAATGAAGTACCTGGTGAGTGAGGGCAGAGGTGTCCTGTGGGAAAGGATGCGCGTGGAAAGGCTGATGGATCCACGGGTCTGGGTGAGGAGTGGCGAATAAGAAACTCTGACTCAGGGCGCCTGGGTGGCTCAGTTGGTTAAGCGACTGCCTTCGGCTCAGGTCATGATCCTGGAGTCCCGGGATCGAGTCCCACATCGGGCTCCCTGCTCGGCGGGGAGTCTGCTTCTCCCTCTGAGCCTCTTCCCTCTCGTGCTCTCTATCTCTCATTCTCTCTATCTCAAATAAATAAATAAAATCTTAAAAAAAAAAAAAGAAACTCTGACTCTGGGTATTTCCCTCCCAGTCTGGAGCAGCACTAATAGGAAGCCGCAGGACCCGTCACCCCAGGGAAGGCCTGAGTGTGGAGACAGCAGGGAGCAGTGAGTGCTCAAAGGTTCTGCGTACTACCAAACAGAATTAATATAGCAATGCTAGGAGACCTGTGATGTTCGAGGAAGCATTTATGGTGGGCTTTGAGGCATGGGGAACAGGAGGACTCAGAAAAGGAAGGTCAGCTTCTTTAATTATCCAGGAATATAGTAAGAGTCCAATAAATATTTTTATGAATGAAAAAATAGACTAAAGATGGATGGATGGGTGGATGGATGAATGGATAGATTGGCTTGTATTAGACTTGTGAGAAAAATGATGAAGAGGACAATTGGGGATTCTTCCCAAGTCAGAAAGTTTTTGGTTGCTATGTCGGGCCTTGGCCTCTCGAGGGAGTCAAAGAAAGCTGTGATCTCTGAGGAACAGGCTGCTTCTGCTGGACATGAGTGGGCGTTTTGGGAAAAGTCTGGTCACCTCTTCCCTGAGCCAGTGGTCTCGCTGGATGTAGCCCCTGTGACCCAGGATCAATCCAACTGCTGACCTTGTCAGCTCCAGCCGCCAGGCCACAAAGGTTTCTGCAGCCCCGAGGGTTGGCAGCCTCCCCGGCATCCGATGTAACGTCCTCCCGGTGGTAAAAGACACAGGTCTTCCATTGTGTGCAGGGGAGGGAGGCTGCGTGTGGGGGGCCCCAGACAGAGCGCAGATACATGTGGGGGGAGAGAGCCTCTGCCTTCAGACAAAGGCCTGGCTGTGTTAGAGGATCCCTCAGGGAGTCAGATTATCAGGCTTGAGTTAAGGAAAGAGCTTTCTCTGCAAATAGAGCAGGTGCCCAGAAGTCAGAGCGCCAACTCAAGATGCTGTGGGAAGCAAAACAGAAAGGCCCGGAGTGGCTGGTGGTCAGGGTCACGGTGTCACCAAGGAGACCTTGGGAGCTAGGGGCGAGGAAGGGTTGGACTTGGTTTCAGTCCCCTGGACGAGGAGGCTCTGAATATGGCTGGAAGTGAAGAGGAGGCAGGGGATAATTGCGTTGAAGGAGAACGTGGAGACCAGAAGTCAGAAGTCTTAGGTTTTAAATTCAAGCTTCACCAATGAACAATTGACTGTGAGCACGTTTTCCTTCTCTGTGCTGGGCTCTGGCCCAGGACTGTTGGAGATGGGGGAGGGGCAGGTGGAGGTGCTCGGAAGAGGAACAGAGTTGCTCTTAGTGCATCCGTGGTTGTCATTGCCCTGCATCTCATCATGGAGCTCCATGAATATAAAACAGCAAAGGTTCCAGGCTCAGAGACCCCACTTTGGAATATTCCCTACCAAGGTCAGATGGGCCCCAAATAACCTGAAGGAGCAGTGATTTCCCTTCCTGCAGCTCCCAGGATCAATTAGAAATAATAAAAGCTTTGGGCCCCAGCATTATAAATTGGGATCGATTACGAGTACTTCACCCCCAAATATCTCATTCTTCCCAAGGTGATGATTCAAATAATTGACATTCTGAAGGAGACTGAAAAATGTGCTTTGGGAAAAGATTAGATTCCTTTGCTGAACAATAGATTTGGTATTTTTGAAATGACCGGGAACAACAAAGATAAAATATCCAAACCTACCTCATGAGTTAATCAAGCAAAAAACTAGACATTGCCATTATCCAAGTCAAATGAGCAAGACTTTAAATGTAAATAAACATCTCAGAACGTCATATTTGGAAGGGACCTTTGAAGATGAATGTAGCCCTACATACTCATTTTACAGATGGAGAAACTAAGGCCCAGAGAAGTTACAGGTAGACATGAAAGAGGCCATATTCTGAGTTTACTTTCTCCTACACTGAATGAGGCCCTGACTGCCGCGTGTCCACACCGTGGCACCTGGCTGGATGCCTGGGACACCTGGCAACGCATGGACTCATTTTACCCAGCATTTGGGGGAACATTCTTCTGGGTCCATCCTTCTTTCTCCTGGGTCCATCAGTCATGGTACTGTCCGTCACGGGAGGGCACATGACGCCTGCCGGCCAAGTCACAGGGATTGGTCTGGAGTGAGCATGCGACCCAGAGTCTCTTCCTGGAATTTTTATATGGGTGGTTCCAGAGCTGCTGGGGCCAGAGAGGCATGTCTCCCTCCCTGTAAACAGGAAGTTGTTTGAAATAGGAGAGAATGAGACTACTCTATCTAGAAGGGAGAAAATCCAAGGTGAGATAGTTGATAGAGAGACAGAAAGATAGATATACACATAGAATGAAAGAACCAGCCCCTACACTTGCTAGTTCTTTTGCTTGAGCTAGCTTGAATTAAATTTCTGTCACCAGCAGACAAAAAAATTGTGATTAACATAGTGGAAAAACCCAGGGCTCTGCGACTTTGTTAATGATCTCAAGCAGATATGTTGGTGGTAGAAGGGAGAGAAATGAGAAAACCTAGCTGGTCTTTGGCCACTTTCTATCATACTTTAGTTAAATTCATTTTCAGATAAATACTGGGCCACTTCCAACAAGTCACTATGCATTGGAAGTCCACGCTTTCATTCGCCTTTGTAAATGTCATCCTCTCTGCCCTTGAAATCTCCTGCCCCTTTCTTTTATTTATTTTTATTAAAAATTTTTTAAATGTAAACCCTATGCCCAATGTGGGGCTCAAACGCACGACCCTGAGATCTAGAGTTGTATGCTCCACCAACTGAGCCAGCCAGGTGCCCCCCCCACCTGCCCCTTTCTTTTTATGTTCCTTGGCTGATTAGCTTCTAGTCATCATTCAAAGCCCTGTCTTGACCCCCCCTCATTTATTCATTTATTCTTTTAGCAAGAATTTATTAAACCAAGTTTTGCTCTAGGAGCTGGGGATATGGCAAGAAACAGGACATGCTCTCATTCAACAGGTATCTCTTGAATGTGCCAATCACAGCACGCAGGTAATCCAGTGGTGAGTGTGCCAGACAAGGTCTCTGTCCTTGCGGAACTTACATAGTATTGGGAGATAAAAGATAGAACTAATTTAAGATTGGGATGTGTACTCCTTTTATCACCATCCTCCTCAATAGCTCTTCCTTACCTGTGTTTCCTACTAGACTCAGGAACTTGGGGAGAGAGACCGTGTCCTTCAATTCCTTTCTCCACCTGTAGGGGGCCCAGGGGCACCTCGATGCCTGGTCCGAGCCAGCAGTGCTTCCTTATTCATGGAGGATGCCGCCCAGTTAGGCGACGGGTAGCTGCCGTGGGAGGAGGGACTGTGCCTCCCCAAGGCCTGGTGGCCTCCTCTCCAACAGGGGGTGGAAAGAGGAATTTAATGAGGTTTTAAAGAAGACAATAACGAAGGTTCAAAGGCGTGGCCTCTGGACTCAGCAGTTTATGAGAAGTAAGCCCAGTCCCCGAAAACAGCTGTTCAATCTCTGAAGAGAAGCCGAGTTTAAGCCCCAGTGAAAGCTGTTGGTGGAGTCTGTGGGCGAGGCTGTGACTGTCACCACCATCTAAGGAGGTTGTCGTGACTTCTTGCCAGCTTTGGGTGAGGGAGGTCAGGGGACCGGACAGGCGGGCCCAGGGCAGGGCAAATGAAGGAGGCCCTAAGAGGGGAGGTCCTGGGTGCTGAGAGGGGGCTGGAGACCTGCAGTGCCCCTGGAATGAGTGCTGGAGGGACTGTGGAGTTCATCTGGACCAACCCCCTGATTTCAGTGAGAAGACTGAGGCCCAGAGACGTGAGGCAGCCTGACCAACGTCAACCAGCTAGGCCGTGGCAAAGCTAGGAGTTAGCTCCCAGTTCTGCCTCAGCAGCGGTGGAGCCCCTTCAGGTGGGATATGGGAACCTTGGCTGATTCCCTAGCATATGAAGGCAGTTTTCAAGATTAGTATCTGGCTTTCTCCTCCCTTCCTTCCTTCCTTCCTTCCTTCCTTCCTTCCTTCCTTCCTTCCTTCCTTCCTTCCTTCCTTCTTTCTTTCTTTCTTTCTTTCTTTCTTTCTTTCTTTCTTTCTTTCTTTCTTTCTTTCTTTCTTTCTTTCTTTCTTTCTTTCTTTCTTTTTCTTTCTTTCTCTCTTTCTTTCTTTTTCTTTCTTTCTTTCTCTTTCTTTTTTCTTTCTCTCTCTCTCTCTCTTTCTTTCTCTTTCTTTCTTTCTTTTTCTTTTTTTAAGATTTTATCCATTTATTTGAGAGAGAGAGAGAGAGACAGGGAGCACAAGCTGGGGGAGGAACTGAGGGGGAGGGAGAAGGAGGAGAGACTCTCACGGAGACTCCGTGCTGAGTGTGGTGCCCAAAGCAGGGCTCGGTCGCCCAACCCTGAGATCATGACCTGAGCCAAAACCAAGAGTCAGACAACCAACTGACTGAGCCACCCAGGCGCCCCTGGCCCTCTTCCCTCCCCTTCCTAAGATGAATGAACACCTGTGTGCCCCAGGCACTGGCATCGGGGCAGAGCATGGAGATGCCCAGGTGTGGTTGAGTTCTGAGGAGTGGCCACTAGGTACTTATGGCTCAGTGTGGTTGGTCAGGCAGGCAGGCAGCACTGGGAGCTCTAAGTGCACGGGGGTCATGGTCACCGAGCTCATCGTGGAAGCATCAGGGACCGTGTTCTGTAGGAGAGGATGCTCGTCCTAGTGTTGAAGAACGAGAGGGAGGGCGCCTGGGTGGCTCAGTTGGTTAGGTGACTGCCTTTGGCTCGGGTCATGATCCTGGAGTCCCTGGATCAAGTCCCGCATTGGGCTCCCTGCTTGGCAGGGAGTCTGCTTCGCCCTCTGACCCTCCCCCCCTCATGTGCTCTCTCTCTCTCATTCTCGCTCTCTCAAATAAATAAAATGAAATCTTTAAAAAAAAAAAAGGGAACGAGAGGGAGACAGGCGTTCGAGAAGCTTTAAGCGGGAATGGAAGACGCTGGGAATTTTGTTTCAAATAAACGACTCTGGTGCTGATGTGAAGGGTGGATTTAAGGGGGCAGAGACTGGCAGGGGAGACCTGAGAGAAGGAAAAGCTTATGAGGGCCTGGAGTTGTACATGGGAGGCAGGCGGGCAGGAAAGAGTCAAGAAATATTTAAAAGGTAGCACCAGGGGCGCCTGGGTGGCTCAGTCGTTAAGCGTCTGCCTTCGGCTCAGGTCATGATCCCAGGGTCCTGGGATCGAGCCCTGCATCGGGCTCCCTGCTCCGCAGGAAGCCTGCTTCTCCCTCTCCCACTCCCACTGCTTGTGTTCCCTCTCACTGTGTCTCTCTCAAATAAATAAATAAATCTTAAAAAAAATAAAAAAAATTAAAGGTAGCACCAGCAAACCTGTTTGTTGGTGAGGGGGAGTGGGAAGCAGACCGAGGGACGAGGCTGAGTGCTCAAGGTCACCTTGTCCGTCCGTCGTCCAACGGCTCTTCCCTCAGACTCCAGGCTGCTGGCTGGATGTCTCTATGCAGACAAGCACTGTCCTCTCAAATCCAAAGCCCTCTTGATTCTCTGCAAAAATGTCTCCACCTTTTCATTTTCAGGTTTCAGTCCGTGGTTCCCTACCTTCCCTGTCTTTAAGCTCTAGTTTCAGCCTTTGTGGCTGGGGCCACCCTGGTCCTTACCTTGGCCGAGCACATGACGTCCCTCTGAGCGAATGCAACTCACCTGACTTTACCTGAAGCTGAATTTAAAAGGTGCATCTAGTTACTTCCCAGGGACTGGTTGTTTTTCATCCCGAGCAGTTGAATAATTTAAAATTTAGTGAAATTCAACAAACATTTACCCAAAAATTCATTATTTGCTAAGACCCCAGAATCCAGCTAGAGTGTGGATTTCTGCTCTCTAGGAGATGCCCAGAGTGTAAGGGGATCCTCTGTTTCTGAACCACAGGCCCTGCGATTCTGGGTTTTCTCCACCTTGCTCTGGTGAACAGAATGGAAAAAAAAAAGTTGATTCAGAAAACAAAATTAACAAACAACAAAACTTTCTTAATTATTTGTTCTCACAGGATCTGACAATAAGTCTGTTGTAGAGAATACATTTTCAAATTTGACTTTTGGTTTTATTGTAGGTGCTCAATAAATATTTGTGGGATGAATGAATGTCTAGGCTAAGAAAGCATTCACTGCAATAGGTCCTGTAAGACCTGATTGAAAAAGCAGGGGGTGGGAGGCACCCCTTGGCATCCTTGGCACCTGTCACTGGGCCCTGCACTCACAAAAACTCAGGGCACGCTGGGTGGGTAAAGGATCAATTATTAGGATCACATTCTCCATTTATAAAAATCAATGATATTACTTTGTCCTGGAAAGTAGCTATTTAAAATAGATCTCTCCTGCATCCTGAAATCTTGTTACTGTACTTATTCAAATCAATTCGGTATCTACTGAGAAAAAGTACACATTGTTCAGGAAGGAGAGGGAGCCATTTCTAGTTCCCTAAGAATTGCAGTCTGGGTGGTGGGGGAATTGGGGCCGGGAGCTGGAGGGTGGTGGGAGTGTGGGCTCTGGGTGTCAAACAGGCCCCACACTCACCCCAGGAAAAAGCTACTTCTTTCAATCAGCAGTTCATCCACGTTGCTGCATGTATCAGTAGTTAGCCAAGTAATATTCCGTTATATGGATATATTGCATTATGTTAAACTGTTTGTCAGTTGATGCACATTGAAGTACTTTCTACTTTTCAATGTTTATGAATAGAGCGCTGGTGAACATTAAAACTGAGAGTCCTGTGACGCCTGGGTGGCTTAGTCAGTTAAGTGGCCGACCCTTGATTTCTGCTCAGGTCATGACCTCAGGGTCCTGGGATCGAGCCCCATGTTGGGCTCTGCACTCAGCGGGGAGTCTGCTTGAGGATTCTGTCTCTCCCTTTCCCTCTGCCCCTCCCTTGGTTCTCTCTCTCTCTCAAATAATTAAATAAATCTTAGAAGAAAAAAGAGTGCAAGTCTTTTTGTGGGCTTATGCTTTCCTTTCTCTTGGGTAAAATACCTAAGAATGGGATTGTTGAGTGAAATGCTAAGTGGATGCTTATCTTTATGAAATCCTGCAAGGTGTGCGCCATACCATTTTTGTACCCCCATGGGCGATGTATGGAAGTTCTAGTTGCTCCACGCTCTTGCCAACACTTGGTGTTGTCAATTTTTTTAATTTACTTTTAGCCATTCTAATGGATATGTAGTGGTATTTCACTGCGGTTTTAACTTGTATTTTCCTAATGATTAATGAGGTTGAACATATTTATCAAATGTGTACATATATTACATACCTCTTTGTCAGATATATGCTTTACACATATTTTATCACAGTCTGTGCTTTATCTTTTCATTTTGCTTAACACTATCTTTTGAAGAGCAGGATTAAAAATTTTTGATTCAGTCTAATTTATCAAGTTTTGCTTTTATGATGCATGGTTTTTGTGTTCTAGCTAAAATTTTTATTTTAGGGCACCTGGGTGGCTCAGTCGTTAAGCGTCTGCCTTCAGTTCAGGTCATGATCCCAGAGTCCTGGGATTGAGCCCCGCATCAGGCTCCCTGCTCCACGGGAAGACTTCTTCTCCCTCTCCCACTCCCCCTGCTGTGTTCCCTCTCTCACTGTGTCTCTCTCTGTCAAATAAGTAAATAAAATCTTAATAAATAAATAAATAAATATTTTAATTTAATTTTTTTTTAAGATCTTTTAAAAATTTATTTGACAGAGAGAGAGACAGAGAGAGAGGGAGGGAACACAAGCAGGGGGAGTGGGAGAGGGAGAAGAAGGCTTCCCGCGGAGCAGGGAGCTGGATGCAGGGCCCGATTCCAGGACCCTGGGATCATGACGCAAGCCGAAGGCAGTCACCCAATGACTGAGCCACCCAGGCGCCCCTAAATATCTTTATTTAATCCAAAACCGTAATGGTTTTATCCTCCAGTTTTCTTTCAAAAGCTTTATAAATTTAGTTCTTGCATTTAGTACTGATCCATTTCAAGTTCATTTTGTGTGTGATTTGCAGGAAGGGTCAGAGTTCACTTATGCATATGAATGTCCAATTATACCAGCACAACTTATTAACCATATATGTGCGGGCCCTAGCTAGACTCTTATTCTGTTTCACTGATTGATCTGTTTGTACTTATGTGTCCAGGACCCCATTGTCTATTTTTGTAGCTTTATATTGAGTCTTCAAATAGGGTAGTATTAGTCAAAAGACAACTTTGTTCTTTTTCAAAATTGTTTTTCCTATTCTAGATCCCTTGCATTTCTATATAAATTTTATAATCAGATTATGAATTTCTAGACAAAAACCTCTCAGGATTTTGACTGAGATTACTTGTCCCTATATGGAATTCCTTTTGATAAATTAGAGGAATTCCATTCCTAATTGCCGTTGATTTCTGAACGAAGCTTTGGCATTTCAGTAAACTGGCTGATTTTCACTTGGCTGAGTGTTTAGAAGCCCATACTTCTCACCTTCTCTTCTGATCCTAGGATGCAATGAAATGAAGCATCGCTCTGGTGATAGAAACACCCGGGAATGTACCTAAGGCTCCAGGGACCACCATTTTGTCCTGAGAGGAAAACCAGCTTCCTCCTTCAGGTGAACTCTGTGTCTGTGATGGTGAGGTAAAACCTCACAACTCAGGCTCAAGAGAAGCTGTTTTAGGCATTTCCAAATGGCCACCCTTCCCTTGTTTGTCCAGAGCAAAGTTCATGTGGTTTTGGGAAAAGTTGTCTTACTCATAGTCCAAGAACACCACAGGCCCTAGGAAGAGAGTATTCTGGGAAGGGGTTGAGGAGAGGCCCAGAAAAAGCCAGGGCAGAGGCACAGTCTTCTGGAAGCATTGCCACCACTGGCAAGGGAGGTCTTCCAGATGCAATATCCAGAGCTGGGGCCATGTTGGCCACACAGCCAGCTCCCCTGGGGAGTGCTACCCTCAAAAAGAGCATTTCAGCAGGGGCACTGTTGCCTGTTCTTTATACTGTGAATTGTTAGCAGGTTCTAAATAGACCATTCATTTTTCCTTTGCGCACAGAAGGGTCTCACACCTCCAACTACCACCACCGGCTTGAATGTTTCAAGTCAAAACATTCCCCAAACCACAGCCCCTGGGTGAGATGCAGGGCTGGCCAAGAGTTTGGAGGAAAAACAACCCCCCATCAGCCTGGAAACCACTGGGTACACAGGAGCCTGGGTCAGCTTGCTCACAGAAGCTGGGAGCCCGAGCATTTTAACCAGTTAATCTGATAAAGCCACTTTCCCTCCCAAGGCCTGCCTCTACTTCCCCTCTGCCCCAGGTAATAAGCCCATTCCCACTACTGGAGGCCTCAGGGAGCAGGGTGCAGGGCACAGAGTGGGACAGCCTAGGGCCCATGGAGGACCTGAGCCACTCCCTCCCTAGTTGTAGAAAAAAAAAAAGAGTCTTTTGTAATGTTCCCAGCACTGTGTTGGAATCAGGAAGCAGCGCAGCAATGCCAAGCCTCCGTCAGACCTTACTAGGTCCGCTGACCAACTCCCAGAACAGGACGGATGGTGGCGACTGCAGGGAAGCCAGCCCCAGTCAACCCTGGAAAAGCCATGGTCTCAGAAGTTTCGGCTCCTGGGGCTGCCCACCGCAGCCAAGCTCCTGTGAAGGAGATCCAGGAGGTCCTAGTGGACCCTTGCAGCCGGCGGTGCTATCTGCAGGTGTTGCTTTCTGGGAAAGGGCAGCTTCATCAAGTGCTTCAAAATCTAGGTCTCAGACACCAAGGTGTTTGTGGGCAATATCTCACCTACGTCGCTGCTACTCAAGCTGTACCAGAAGAAGGAGAAGGCATCCATGGAGATGTGCATTCACTGCAGCCTCGCCCACCGACGTGCCATGGGCTTCCATGGCTTTTTCGAGTACACGACTTGGTGTTGGAGCTCTGCTGCTGGAGATCTCAAGGGAGGAAAGCACTGGCTGAGCCTGAGGTCGCTACTACCTCCTTGGATGCCAGAACCTGCCCTGAAACCAGGTTCATCACTGGGACCTCAAGCTGAGCTAACTCTTACTTGGTGAGGATCTGGAGGCGAAACTAGGGGATTCTGATTGGCAACCAAAGTGGAGTATGACAAGGAGAGGAAGAAGCCCCTGGGCGGGACCCCTACTAACATAACTCTGGAAGTGCTGAGCAAGAGGGCATGGTTCTGAAGTGGACATGTGGTCCCTTGGGTGAGTCACGTGTACCTTGCCATTGGGCAAACCACCTTTTGAGATGTCTTGCCTCAAAGACACCGATGAAGAATGAATACAGTATTCCAAGCACATCAACCCCATGGCCACCTCCCGAGTTTACGAGATGCTTTGGACAGTTTCCACTGCCTGTCAGACCACTCACGAGCTGCTCAACAACAAGTTCTTTACTTCTGTCCGCATTCTTGCTCTTGTGGGCCTGCCCCTGCCTCACCATTCCTCCGAGGTTTTCACTCGTTCCCGGCAGCCTGGACCCCAGCACCAGAAGCTTCCCATAATCCTCAGTAAAGGCAACAAGAACCCCCAGCCCCAGCCCCGTGGGAAAGAGGAATCAGTGGTCCGGGAGACCAGTGAGGTGATAGACTCCCCCTAGGGGACATGCTGTGACAGTTACATGGCATTAACGCCTCCGGATCCCGCCTGCACCCCCATCTTCTGGGATGGCAAGGGGGGGGACTCTGGACAGGGACAGCCTGATGTGACAACAGTGTGGGGGTGTGCTTCGATTACATGACTCATTCTCTACACCGACAATGACAGCCTGAAGAACGCAGAGCATGATGACATAGAGTCCTCCCTCACGGTGGGCTCTCATCCCAACTCCTTGATGAAGATCGCCCACTTTAAGGGTTTCCAAAACCATGTGCGCAAACACCTGCTGAAGGCAGATGCCAAGACCACGCCCCAGAATCTAGCCCAGCTACCCCCCTGCACACCCGGTTTTGCACCTGCTAGTCCATCGTCTTGCACCTCAGTCTGGCTGTGTGCACATCAACTTCTAGGACCGTGCCAGACTCATCCTGTGCCCACTCATGGCAGCTATTTACCGACCTCGACGAGAAGTGGGACTTTGTTAGGTACCGCCTGAGCCCCCTGGAGGAGCACCCCTGCCTCCAGGGGCTGGCCGGCCGGTTCCACTGCGCCTGCATGCCGGTGGACAAGCTTCCGAGCCCATGCTCAGCCACCAACGGCCTCAGGGCCTCCTTCCCTGTGGACTAGTGCCCCCCTCACCCCTGCCAGGACCTTGGGCCCACATGGGTTAGCGCCCACTGTGCTATTTGGGGTAATGTGCCCCCTGGCGGCTGGGGACCCGGAGAAAGCTACATCATCCTTGCAAGTGGGGTTTGCTCTGTGCATAGCTCTTTTTGAACATATTGGGGTGCGGATTGTATGGCCTCTTCCCCTGGCCTCCCAACCGCATCATATGAATTGTGTAGAATATTGCTACTGAACCCGGACTGTTCTTTCCTCGACTTTATATGCATTAAACCCCTGTGAATCTTTAAAAAGTTTGGGGAGTATTGATTGGCTGTTAGTTGTCATGTGCGCTCAGAGGCTGCCGGTCTCAACCAATAAGCAGCTAAAATGAAGTACTCCCAAGGTGGAGGGCAGAGGAGGCTTGGGGTGGACGGGATGCCTGCCTGCACTGTTCCTTGGTCCAATAAGACATGTAGCAAATATAAACAAATTCGGTGACAGCACATTGCCAAGTCTTCCACAGAGCTCCTTCGACAAAAGGCAGTGTTCTGCTGAGAGCCGTGTTGGTCCTGGGCTGACAGGGCTCGGAGGATGCCACAGTGACTGTGCCACGGGGACAAACCTCTCGGGAGTGGTCGGAGGGGAAGAGGGCAAACCTTGTGAGACCTCCTTTGAAGACCCACTGTCTCCAGGGCATCTAGCTGAGGAGTCAAAGAGCTCAAAAAGCAAGCCAAAAGCTTGGGAAGGCAGTGAATGCGAAGGAAAGGGACCAAGGAACGCAAGGAACCCCCAGGTGGTGAGTTCTGTGAGGGGTCCCCACTCGCGGGCCTCACGACAGCGTTTGTCCACTCGGGAGGGGTGGTTGGTCCAGGAGGGATGAAGCGCAGATGGGAAGGCTTGGGGATCCTGGAGGGAAGCTGGAGAAGGCAGCTCAGTGTTGATCCAGGCAACGAATGCAACCAAACCAAGAAGACGACAGCACACGGCCCCAAGGCGCGCATGTGAGCAGCATTATGGCTGAGTGGTTGCTGGCCAGACCTCTGGGTCAAGGGCCCTTACTGCTGTGTGACCTTGAGCAAGTTACTCAGTCTCTCTGAGGCTCAGCTTCCCCAACTGTAAAATGAAGACTCGGCAGTTATTTTATAGGGGTTGTTGGGAGGATTTCCTGAGAAACATTTAGTCACTGCTCCAAAGTGGCAGTGACAATTACGAAGATGGAACACCTGGGGTCCAAGGGACAGCTTTCAATGCCACACTTGGCTGGAATGATGTAGACTCTGCCGGTGTTTGGCAGGCTCGGTTTCTACCAGGAAGCTCATCTCGCCTGGGACTTGAGGGTGGGAACTCTGCACTGACCACAGCCAAGTTTTAATGCATGAAGAGGATTCCCTTAGCGCTGGGGGCTTCCTACTTATCCAGATGACCCTATCTATGTACTTATATTTCAGAAGATCCTCAAGCTTTTTCCTTCCAATTGTGTGTGTTTTGGTGGTGGGGGGGGAGGAGGCAGAAGAAGGGAGACATTTGAGGCCAAAGCCGCCTCTGTGACCACAGGGCAGGAGCCAGAGGGGGGCCTGGGGCACCAGAATCCCACTGCATCAGCAGAAGCACAAATACCAGACGACTGTCTCAAGGATAAAAGAGGGTTTAGGGTGACTTGATTTAGATCTTCCCTTTCTCCTGTTTTGGGCACAGGCCTGGGTGTAGGGGTGGGACTGAAAACAGACAGAGCCTTGTTAGGGACTTGAATTTTCACATGTAGAATGACAGAACTTCGGAAAGGGCTTTCTCCTTCATGTGCCCCTCCCATCATATGTCATCTCACCTGACTGTTTTATTTTTTATTTTTTAATTTTTAAAAAAGATTTTATTTATTTGAGAGAGAGAGAAAGCAAGAGACAGAGCATGAGGGGGAGGGGCCGAGGGAGAAGCAGACTCCCCCCTGAGCAGAGAGCATGACTCAATCCTCGATCCCAGAACCCTGGGATCACGACCTGAGCCGAAGGCAGACGCTTAATCAACTGAACCACCCAGGCGCCCTAACGTGATCTTTAAATGTAAAACTCCATTTGTATTCCAGTGTCATCATGGGAGACTTGTCTCCTGGCGTCCCAGCCTGGGTTTGTATCTGATGCGAAATGTGCAGGGGAGCCTTCAGCTGATACCAGAACTCTGGCAAAACCGGCCGGCATCCGTCTCAGCATCCTCACCACCCAGCTGAGCCCCGGGGCACCAAGGTGAGGGCAGATCGGCCTTTCCAGCCACCTTTCACTGGCTCTGCTCTGCGTTGTGGTATTCAAGGCTCTCAGTCCCCGGGAGGACGGCAAAGCATGAGAACCCAGAGTTGGGTCAGGGACCAAGTGTCGAGCATACCAATGACCAGACCTGTGTGAACAATTGGAGCGAGGGTTTGCAGTTCCAGCCGTGAGCCTGCCTGCTCCATGTGGGGAGGTGCATATGTCTTGGGTCACATCCCAGCTGGCAATTTCCAAATTCACCAGGAATTCCACCACCGCAGCCCCCAACTATAAGACTGATAACAACCCCCCGCCCCCTGCCCCACCAAAGGCGCTGGGTGCGTAAATCCTGCTTTCCTGTTTATTTGGCTCAGGGGTTCTGCAGAGGACGCACAGCCATGGCCCTCGGTCCCCTGAAACTGGGGACCCCTCCTTCACTCACACAGAGGCTTTGCTGGGGCCAGCGATCTGCCTTCCCTGAGGCTCATCAGTTTAGGGGGAAGGGGTTCCTTTCTGAACGCTGTGTTCCAGCCCCAACATGCCTCCCACAAGAAGGGGTATCCTGAAGCCTGAGGGGCAACTGGCTGAGGAACAGGGTAAAGCTGGGACTGGCTTAGGCTGCTACCTGAGGTGGGCCATGAAGGGTAAGCTTCCCGCCCGGGCTGCCAATGGCAGCAGCAGGTTTCCCATCGGGGGGTCTTCCTGAAATTCTCTTTGGAATGATGGAGCAAAATCGTGCCTGGAAACCAGATGGAGCCTGAAGGCCTTTCCCCAGCCCGAGCTTCTAGCCTTGCAGGCGTTGACTCATTCTCTTGTCCCGTATCCACAAAAGGGACGCCCCTCCGCGTGTCACTGGGGAGTCCCTACTCGGTCCCTCACTTGCCCTGCTCATTCTCCCCATGGGCAGTGATGGCAGACTTGTTTCTTTTTCCGAGCGCTCACAGCCCCGTGGAGTGTGTGTGTACAAACCTACCTGCTCCTGTTCTTTAACTCCTGAGACGCCGGGTGTATTTTGCTCAGTTGTGTTTGCTGGTGCCCAAGTCCGTGTCATGCAGTGTAGACACGTGGTTCTGAAATCCTCCCTGTGCCTCACCGTTGCCTGGGGAGATATTTAGAAACACCCAGCCCCACTCCCAGAGACCATGAGTCTCCCCAGGGGATCCCAATGTGCTGTCATTGTTGAGAGGCCCCCCAAAACTTGTCTCAGAATGAGCCAATCAGGCAGCTTTACCCCAGTGGCACTTTCTCTTTTATTTACATTTTTTTTTGAAGGGGGCTGGATTCTCAAGGCTTGTGGACATCATGAAACCTAGGGCATCTGAAGGTGCCCACCAGAGAGTGTGTGTAGGCTAGGCCAGAGGGTTTGGAAGGGAACTGGCATCATTTCTGGGGCAAGGAGAAATTAAGTTAGGCATATGCACCCCAGACACCGGCCTTCATAGCCTGGGGTCGGAGCCCAGCAAAAGGAAGCAGATCGCCCAGGGCATCTGGACCCGTGGCATGCCCCAGGTACCCTTACGGGTGGGGGCACAGTGACTCTGGGTTCTTCATCCCCTGTCATCACACATTTGCTCTGTGCATGGCCTGGCCGTGTGCTTGCTGTGCCCTTGTGTTGGGGGAGTGGACTTTTGGAAATCCAGCGGGCTCCTCCTCTGCGTGTTTTTTAGTCAGTTTTTTTTTTTTTAAGATTTTATTTATTGGGGTGCCTGGGTGGCTCAGTCAGTTAAGCATGCTCTCTCTCTCAAATAAATAAATAAAATCTTATTTATTAAGGCAAACGCTTAACTGGCTGAGCCACCCAGGCGCCCCTTACTCACTCCTTTTGAGGCTTATCCGTGTTGACACAAGATTAACTGCATTACTATTTATTTATGCATTCTTTTTTTGATGGTCATTTAAAACTGTGTCTAATTCTTTCCTGTTGGAAATAATGGTACAACTTGATGTAGAATGTCTATTCTGGTACCTGTGTCCTTGCGCGCAGGTGTTCCACTCTCTCCACGGCCATTGCCGCTTTCAGGCCCGCTGCCTGCCTGCGCTGGGCTCTGCTACGCGTCACCGTCCTCAGAACTGGTGATCTGGCTCTCTGTTGGTCAGTGTTTGCCCTGGGCCTGGTTGCCTGGCCTTTGGCGACCTAGTCTGGCACCAGAACTCTCCGTGGCTCAAGTCTCAGGCTTCTACCCCACCCGCCACCACTATCTGGCCCCTCCTATAAGGGAGTGTTCTTTCTGGCAGGAAAGATTGGTGATGTCTTGGAGCCATAAGGTGAGGTCTCATGCAAGTGGTCAGTTTTAACTGGGCCGCAAAGGAAGTTCAGTTTATGGTGATGAGGAGAGACCGAGACTTTTCCTGATAAGGGGACAGCGGGGAGCAGAGTAGGAGAATAAACATGGCAGAGCAGTATGGGGGTGAGGACTGGGCGAAGAGCAGGCTGCCCGATGGCAGCTGGTTCTGGCGGGAGCCAGCAGCTTCTTTTGTAACACGAGGTGATGGAGGAAGTTAAAGCCTCCTGTCCACCTCCCGACGACTTTGCTTGGGTGTTCTGGCAGGACGTGGTGCATGGGCATTGTCAGTGGCAGGGCGATGGTAGCCCGGGGAACCCTGGGAAGAAGCACCCGTCTCCCACAGCCATCCCAGGGGCCTGGCTGAGCTCTGGGCTTGCTCACTCCTCAGACTTGTGGTCTACAAACTCATTTTCCTCCAACCCATTCAGAGTTGAGGCTCCAGGAAGCGGGGCATTGTTCTCCGTCCAGGGCTTACAGGCTGCCTCTCAGCCCTCCTGCCTCCAAGCGAGGGAACTTGGAAAGCCACGTGCAGGCTTCAGCTGAGTAATGACCAGGGACTTAGAAACTGATGTCACAGCCACGGGGTTGGGGAGTGGACACCAAGGGGCAGTCCAGCATCCTCTCAGCTTGACTCGTCTTTGGCCTGAGGTTAAAGAAAGCTCCCAAAGCCCCAGTCTGGGGTACAGGAGACCAGCATGCGTGGGCTTGGGAGAGGGAGCTCATCAAGCTTGGAGGGCCTTGTGATTTCAAGCGAACTCCTACTGGGAGAAACAGGCTTATTGTTTTTGAAAGCATTTACTCTGGGCAGAAGCTTGGGCTTTTGCCTTGTTTGACAGCCCATAAAACTCAAGTGCAAACTTCCAGCTCTACTGTTTGCAGGAAAAAACCTAGGGCACAGGTATCGACTCCTTCCCCTTGGCTGGCCGTCCCCCTCCCGTGTCCACCCCGGGCCCCTGACTCTCACCTCCACACCGTTAGGAAATTGCGAGGGAAATGTTCCCAAGGGCAAGGGTGGAGGACAGGAAGCTGGCTGGGGTGGCTGAGGGACCAACATTTGTCAGATGTGAACAGGCTGATGCGGCAGGGAAGATGGAGCCAAGGGATAGTGCTTTGACTTCATGCTTTGAGGCTCTGTGGGTGTGTGCGTGCGTGTGCGTATTTCTGGTAGATCCTGGAAGGTCAGTGCAGTGAGAGAATTAATTATTTTGAGCCTCCCATAGGTGCCAGGTACTCACTGTGTTGGAGTTGGGCAGGAGATCTGCCTTATTTTTTCATGCTGCTTCTCCTGCATTTGACTTTGAAGAGAGGCATTCCTTAAGTCCTCGTCTCCCTGCCCCCACCCCGTTTGGGAGACCCAAGTGCCTGGCGTACACGGTGTCATGAATAAACATCACTGAGTGAGTGACTGCCTTCGTGAAGTGGGTGGCTGTTTACTGAGCATTTACTATGGGGTCTCCTCATATCCAACCTATGAAAAAATGTATTTATTGTTTTTTACAGATAGGGTAGGTAGACACTAGGCTCAGGAAGGTTAAGTGACTTGTCCCACGTCTTGCAGCTAGGACTGTGTGTGTGTGTGTGTGTGTGTGTGTATTGGGGAGGGTGGGTGGAGATGTACAAGAGATGTAAAAGGCTCATGGCATCATTTTAATTATTGCTCATTCTTGCAACTTCATCACATCTGTGAATTTGTGCATTTGTAGAGCTGATGGGATTGAGTGGGCTGCCCCTGGAAACTGGGGGCAATGAAAACAAAGTTGGGGGTTTTCCAAGAGGGTGCCTGATGCAGTACATTATCCCTAAAAATAGAACCTAAAAGAATGGATAGGAGAAGCCCTCTGTACCGAAAATAGGGCAGGAGAGAGAGGAGTGGAGGGAACAGAGGGGCAAGATCTTCTGCGATATTTAAACGGCCCCCTCTCTGAGACCCAGGAAAGAAGAAAGGTACACAAAGCAACAAAGCCAGGTCAACTGTTAAAAATTATTTAATAGAAAGTCCAATGTCAAAATGTAACAATAAACAAAAATACACATGTATAAATATGTATATATAATTAGACCTGTACACTTTCTCAGACCCTTTTCAAAATGGAACAGAATCATCATTACATCTTGGTGGTCAAATCAACAATAATATTCAAGCGACGTGGACCCACTGGTGCCGTGGGGAATATACTGCAGAAGCAGTTGGAGGGTTCAAAGAATTCCAATCATGTGAGAGCTGGGAGGACTGCCAAATGTCCTCTTCTGGAAACCCAGAGAGGGAAGATGAGCAATCCCACGGCTCTGGACATTGCACCTGATCTTTTCTTAGCACCTGTAGCCACCACTGTCCAGGGACAGCTTTCCTGTTGGGCAGGTTTTTCATTATTGAAATTTAGGTTGTTTAAAGTTTGCCCTGTCTCCCAGATGAGAAACTCCTGGGATTTTTATCTTAAGACCTTCTTATTCTGTAGGCCAAGTGCCAGCACAGTGGTTTGGGGATGGATGCCATGAAGGTGTACCGATTTGCTCTTAAAACAGTAGTGTCCAAAGTGGGTGTGCACATACCAGGGGGTACTCAAGGTCCCCCTGAGGTGTTCAGAGAGAAGATGCCAGAACCTCTGTTTATAATATTTTGTATCTTATTCTTTTAAAATGGCTACACTGTGTACTTTTTATAATATGTGTCTAATATAGTAGTCCAGGAGTATGTGAATATAGGCTTTCAATAAATTAATAAACATCCAGAGGGGGTGCATCTCACAGAGTTTTCGCCGAGAGGCGTGTACGGTAGAAATAAACGGGCACGCACTGCTTTATAGAACTCACGTGCATGCAGAGCGCTGGGGAGGCTGCCCTGCTGGGCTCCCATGCCCACCTTAAGGAAGCTTTGCAGGTGCTCAGAAGATCATTGCCCCAGGATACCCCTCAGAACCAACTGAGAGCGGATGCCTCCTAATCCTGCCACGGTATTTCACTTGAATGTAAGGCCTTATTCATACGTAAAACACAACACAGAGCAAATACACAGCCACGGACAACTGGCAAGGAGGCATTTTGATTCTTTCCTGGTGACAGTGAGGAAACCAGACTGGAGCAGACAATGGGGAGAGGGTGCCCTAAGGCAAACCTGGCCGTATTTCATGACCATCCCCCTGCTGCCACTAAGGGGACCCCGCAGGACCCTAATTTTAAGGTAGGTGTGTGTGAGGCCAAATGCTCTGTCAATTTCCAGGATCACGACTGCCACAGGCCAAATTCTAATCGAAAGGACTAAGCCTGTGGGATATTCAAGTGGGAGCCACAAGACACAGAATTAGAAATTCCTCACCAAGGAGCCAGAGGAGTATCTGGGAAAAGAGTATGTGTGAGCCAAATCCTTTCCAAGGGTTCAGAAGGCTGGTGTTGCTTTTGAATATGCCAAGCTGCACCCAGAAGGGCGGGTGTTGGGGGTCTTGCAAAAGAGGTCAGCCCCAAGGAATATTCAGGGCCCTTGGGGATCCCTGGAGACCGAACTACTCGGCTAAGAAAAGTGCCTTCAGCACCTAATTCCTCCAACCTCTCAGGGAAACCATGTCACTTGTTTGAGCCTTTACTTAAGTTTCTAGAAACCAGGCTGCCGCACAGCTAGTATTTTGATTCATCGAATTCTTTCCCTTCTCTTTATAAAATTTCTGATTATTTGTGGGGTGGGGGGAGGGAAGAACCCAACGCTCTGAACTCTGAATAGGTTCTCTGGAAAACCTAAAAGGCACTGTGAGGTGTCTCCATAGAGAGCCTGCTTCTCCCCAAACCTCCCTGCCTCACGACCGGAGGGCACAGGGCTGAGCTTGGTGGCCCCCCTTGTCCCCACGAGGTCCATGGTGGCTGTCTAGACTGGCAGGTTATTTGCCATGTGCATACAATCCATTTGTGCTTTTTGTTTTGTTTTGTTTTTATTTTTTACCATCCCCTTTCTTTGGCAGGATTCAGGTGTGCACTCCAGACCTAGCAGAGGCTTGGCCGCAGGGCATGACCGAACCCGGGGAAGGGCTGTCCCAGGGCAGCTGCCTCTGGGTAGGATGAAGGAAGGCGTCACACTAAGCCAGTGAGCCCTCGGCTCTTTCCCGGGAATTCATCTTAGGGCACCCCCTCATCGCGGGGTCTAGGCCAGCCTCGTACCAAGAGGTATTTTAGCCTCGGTGGCTCTACGGACAGGTCAGGATGCCCAGGCGCTGTCCCCTGTATGTCTCTAAGCCAGAGCTAGCCCAGGTTAAAGCCCCTGAATTCAAACGGCGTTTGGAGGGAGGATAAGGTGCTGGGATGGGTGGCAGAGGACACATGGGGACAAATCATCTCAGCAAGCAAGTGTGCGCTCCCACAGCAAGACGGCAAACCCGGGCTCTGATGCTGACCACACTTATCTCTCTGGCTGACCTCGGCAGTGACCTCAGCTTCGGAGGACAGAGCATGGTCTACAGCTCTTCCCTATCCCCCTCCGCCCCCCCGCCTCGGCCACACGCGGCCCTCTGGGACCAGCCAGCTGACTGCCTGCCCTCACCCCCTCTCCTCTCCTCTCATTTCCCAGCTTCAGCTGCTTTGCTGCACGCCACGACAGCCTACACTCCCTTCTTTGGGCTGAGTCCCATGCTGGGTCCTTTGTAACGCCCTCCCTCAGTCCTCTGACACACTTGAGCTTGGATGTCACCTCTTTCTGGAAGCCCCCAGATTCTCCAAGCTGGGCAGCTGCCACTTTGAGATGCTCCCACAGCACCCGGGACTGACGCTTACGGTGTCCACACTGTCTCCCTGACCGATGGTAGGCTCCTCGAGGGCAGGAGCTGTGTTCGGCTTAACCGGGTGTTACGGGCGATTATACCAGGTGCTCTGTACATAGTCTGCTGGATGAATGAGTCTGCAACCCTGGAGAAGGCAATGCTAAAGATGCTCCATCTAGGACAACCCAGATGCAGGGGCCCCAAATCCACACACTGGTGTCGGAACGTCGCAGCACAACGGCTGGGCTGCCAGTCAGGGCCACGCTGGACGAGCTGGCGAGTGCGTGAGAAACGCTGTGGTTGAATATGGCTGCGCGTGGCCCGTATCCTCAGGGATGCGCCCTTTATGCACCAGGGGTTGGGACAGGATGCCGGCCCCAGTATCCAGGCTAGAGGCCCAGCTGAGGCAAACGTGCCAGTGGCAGAGCATCCTGGTCCAGAGAGGGCACAAGGCCAGGTTGGCCAACAGACCTCCGTTCTCCTCACTGAGTCTAACTCAAAGTTTTGCAAGAGGGATCACTAGCTTTTCCTGTTCTGGCATTATTAGAGTTATGCTAATATTTTGCTAGATATTATCTCAGAGATTAAAAAGAGCAAAGTACAGTTCTTCCTTGGAGTATTTCCATGATAAAGTAGTTATATATTTTCTTTCTCTAAGTACCTGTGTGTGTGTGTGTCTGTGTGTGTGTTAAGAAAAGAGATCCGAATTTAGAGTCCTAATAAGGCAGCTGCCTGGTTCTGTTCCAGGAAAATAGATATGCCTTTTAAAAAATAAATTTGCATCTTGTTTTGAATGGAAAAGCTGGCTTGAAATCTATTGCGAAGCCTCCCTTCCCTCGCTCACTTGACGGTCAAGAAAGAACAGTCCCTGAAGGTCTGGACTAAAATGCCAAAAAAAAGGGGGCTGTTTGAGCCCCTCTGGGTCTAGGCCAAATGGCCCCTAAGGTTCTAGAACTATTTGCAACCCTGGAGACCCTATGGCAGTTCTGGCTGAGTTTACGATGTTCTTTTTACTGCTTTTAAGTCTTACTCAATCGTGTTCAAAGCCCTGGGCTAAAAATAACTCTTGGAAAGGGAAAACGGGAGAATTCTGGGTAGAGGGGGAAGACAGTATTAGAATGAGGCCTTTGGTTTAGAACGAATCTTGCTGAATTAAAGCCACTTCTCTGGCTTACAAGAGACAAGAGCCATTTCCCACATCATCTTGAGGGAATCTGACAACTGCCAGGTTTGAAAGAGGCAAGATCTTGGGGATAGTTTTCATAGAAAACTGAACATACTAGCACCCCCTCTACACAAGGAAATGTTTTTGATTCTTTCAAGCCCAGTGAGGGCAGGGGTGGGCCCCCTCTAGGCACCACCTTTAACAGTTGCCATGGAGATGTGAGTCATCTTTTTTAGAGGACGAGCCTTCAGAAGCAAAGCAAGGAACTCTGGGAAGTTCTTGGGCTCTTCTGACCTTGGACACGTTATTTAAATGACTGTCCAAGTCACGACACGACTCTCCAAAACATTTAAAGTCTCAAAAGAGATTCACATTTAGTTGCAGTGCTTCAACTGGCCTGGAAAATACAGACCTGGTTCAAACGTCAAAAAGAGACATCCAGCCCTGGCCCACAAGAAAGGATTTCAAGTCAATGGTCCAGGCCTTGCGTCTACCTTGGACGATCGGGTTCTCCCACACTTCTCTGCAAGGTTAAGGCTTTTCACCCTAAAACGATGCACTCTGGGATGAAATAAGCCTTGGGAGCCCAGAAACAATCACAGCATTCAAAGGCCTGTTCTGGCTGCCTCTGGAATTTCACCGTACAAGTAACAGGTTCCTTTTCCAGATGCCGAAAGGGTTCCAGGAAGTGAGACATGTGCCTAAATCCCCAAAGCCTTTTCCTTCTGGGCACTAAATTTCTGTTAGCCAGCGGCCTCTTGCGGTATGTGTGTAGCTCGCCAGATTTGGGAAGGCCAAGGAAAACATTCCCCATGGCAAACCCAGATGGTGATGAGCCAAAGAGTGATTCTGGAAGAGAGAAGTCCCAAAGGGTTCTTTTCACAGTGTTGCAAAGGGTAGAGAAAGAATAACAAAATTCAGAAAATACTTGAATGACATCTTTCCTCCTTTCCCCATGGGCACTGATAGGGGATAGACACATTCTGTACTTAGGATACGCTACTTGGAACATGAGGGTCACAAATGCACTTCACGGGATTACCGGGAGGATGACACAAGACAATTACAAAATGCCGAGAACAGGATATGGCACGGAGTGAGTATAAATGATAAGTATCAGTTCCGTTTCCTCTTTCCCCAAGATTAGGTTAGATCCCAGATAAGGTACAAGAGTCTTCCTGAAAGACGTGGGAGAGCTAGTGAGTCTGAAGGTTGGTCACATAAGTAAATACATTCACCCAGCATCCTCGGTTTCTGCTGTAGTTTTTGACCCTTTTCCGGAGACACGCGAAAAGGTGACTGAAGGACATTTTTCCCCCTTGGAAAAACATGTCCATTCACTGGCAAAGGCAATTCATAGAAGTCATTCACAAAATTCCAAAGGTTTATTGCAAGGGCATTTGCAGTGGGAAAGCCGATTGCCTCACCGAACTGAACGCAGGTGCGTGGGGGCCCAGGGGTCTGCATGCGACATGTAGAAGCCAACGTCCCTGCCTCCAGCCACCTTTTCACCATGCCCCCAAATACCCATTCCCTCTCCCCGACCAGGTCTTCTTTATCTACTGGGGTTTTGCGCCACTTCACAAAAAACTTACTTTCTGAGAGGTACCAAGAGATAAAGCTCTGAAAATGCCTCCCAGGGGCAAAAGCACAGAAGGCAGATTTTCTGTCAAATGATCCAGTGCAATCTAATACTTCTTTTTTTTTTTTTTTAAATTTGGGAGTTGGGAGGAGGGAGGCTGCCTTAGATACCAAATCGTTTTGCTTTTCACAAAGAACGTATCAGAGTCCTCGAGTCCAAGATTCGGAGTCAATATTTTCCTGGCTTGAGACATGGATCATTTTTCTTCCTATGAAACCAACATATTTAACGGGGTTTCTTTCCTAAGACCAGTAGGGATGGAGCGCTCCTTTCAGATTCTTGCCTAATGTCTAAGCAGAATTTGTAACCAACACGCTGGCCTGTATCACAGGCTCCTGAGGTAAAATTCGTGAGAGGTAAAATCTCTGTTTTTAGCAGGCTTCTGGGACAGTCTGGCCCTTAGAGAAAAAAAGTCTCGATGAGGTTGGGAGGAGGGCAGTTAGAACTCGAAGCAGGATGGCATCCAGTGGGATGGAAACACGGGTGCCATCAGCCCTGGGCTGCACCGGCGGGCTGTCCAGTTGCAGGCGTTGGGGGGGGTCATCCTGGGCTGACTCTGGGGGTGCCCCCGACATGGAGGGGCTTCCCTGCCTGGCACAAAGGACCTGAGGCTACCCCTTCCTCTGCCAGCCTAGTCCATCTCTCACTCGAGGCGGAGTAGCCCAGTCTCAGAGCAGGGGCCGTGCAGAGGGGGAGAGACCAGTCCCCCCCGCAGGCCCATGGGTGGCCCCTGCCGCCGTCACGGGCTGACCTAGTGTCCTCGTCTCTGGACTTCATTCATTCTTAGTCCCTAAATCGGCCAGAACACCCCTCCGTGCTCCAGCCTGGGGGCTAGGAGGCATGGCTGAGGTTCTGTGCCAGTAACAAACACGTATTCGGTTATGGACAGCAAGTACTCCATGATCCTGAATCTCCGCCAACCAAAAGAAAGCAGCGCATATACTGCTGAACTCTGACAACTCCACAACTCGGAGCACATAAAGCGAGTGTGATCCAGCTGTAAATCTTCTAGATGGTCGGCCCCACCCACTGGCGGCCAGGCCGCTGGATTGTGAACTGCACCCAAGCCCGCCGCCGTGCTATCAACTCTCTCTGCTGAAGGTGTCTCACAGTCCATTTTTCGTCCTTCCTTTTTCTACCTCCTTCCCCCAGGCCACTCCCCGCTCCCCTCCCTCCCTCCTTCCATCTCCCCGAGTCGTCAGCGGCAGAAGCACTAGTTTCTGGATGATTCTTTTCATGGTATCTGAGACAATCTGCTTCATGTTCAGATACATGGGGAGAAAAAAAGGGCAAAATATTTTTGCATTAGACCTTTTGCAGAAGCCATAAAAAAATAAAGTACAAACACAAATCACTTGACAATTTTATGATTAAAGCCAACGATGGAAAAAACAGACAGTTTAGAGTGTTGCTAACATAATCAAGTACCTCATGCCAACCCACTCAACCACCCCATTTCTCAGATCTATTTCCAGATATACCAAATTTGTCTGCAGATGAAATCACATCTGCACATCAAAGAGTTAAACTTGGGAGACAAGAACTCCAGGTGAAAAGCCCCTGGGTTCACAGGAACCAGTTTCTAGTTTTATGAAACACTCAAAAGTCAACTTCCCAAGAAGCACTTGGTTCTGGGCACATGTATATCATGTCAAAATGCTAAACAGGACTAGAAAAAATGATATGAGCATGTATCATCTTTGGGTAGAAGGTGGGCGGTTTTTCTGGGAAGACACTCTCTGAGACACCAGGTAGAGCAGCCCCGTGGAAGATGCTTAGTGCCTGCGACCCTCTTGCTCGAGAAGAATCAGAAAATCACATAACAGTGAACAAAGTCCCACGTGGACAAGTTTCAGGTGGGGCTCAGCAGTTCATTTACAGCTGAGGAAAACTATTTTAGTAACTTGGCCAAAAACCATACAAAGGGAGGGAACGTAAACCCCTAGGCGACTTGACTCTCTCTGCATTTTTCTGCTTGAAGCAGGATAAAAAGCCTTAAATTTTGGCCGCATCTCTATTTATGTAACAACCACAGCTGCTCCCCAAAGTAGCTGCGGCTGCCTGAAAGAATTAAGGGCTTTTGTTGCTACCATGTGAGTCCGTTTTCTGTAGCACTAACAGAGTTTCCTGCCCCTCACTTCTGTGCCCTGGGGTCTAACGGCAGATAAGGAATCTCCCCATTAGCCCATCCCTGGCGCCATCCGTTACACGGATGGATTTTAAAGTCAAGGTTCATCTTCTCAGTAAGAGCACATTTAGCTTCTTATTCTGGTCTGTGGCAGGTGATCTCTTGGCTACCCAGGACAAACAACGACTCCCCACCTTTGGACAGTGGCAGTGTGGCTGATCCCGAGCCCCTCACATTCAAACCCCCCGAGAGAGAAACCTACAGTGCTCCTTCTGTGTTTCCGTGGCCCAAAGCCCCACCTGGCCTGTTGGCATAGCATTTAGCAGGGTGCCCCGCCCTGAAAGTAACAAAGAGAACCCTCGTTCAAGCTATCAAACGCGTTAAAAAAATACAAAAGTTATTTTCTCCTTTTGATTGCTATTTACTTGTGACAACATTTGTTAAAAATATTACTTCTGTCTTTGAGAAGAGATCATTCTCTTCATATAATATGGAAAAATAAACTCTACCAAACCCACAGTTCACATTCCCCCAACACTGCCCCAGGGCTTTGGCTTCCGCATCTCCAAATAGCATCACCAGGGTCAATGTACTAGGTTTCCAGTAGGCGAACGCTTGGCACCGTCCTAGCCAGTGCCACGAGTGAGAGAAGAAGTGGCAAGACTCACGGAACATTCGGAAGGGAGCGAGTGAGGACGTAGGATGGCTTATCTGCTGACAAAAGGAAAGGACACAGGGTGGTTTCGGGGCTTCCTAAAATGTCGAGGGGGATGTCCCCTCATCTCCCCTGACCACTGGCAGCCCTGCCAATGGTGGCGGATGATCGATGGGAGGGTAGGGAGCCAGGAAGCTCAATTATCGGTGTCCCTGCAAAGGAGGGCTCATCTTCCGCACCCAAGATCACGGTAAGACACTGAACTGGATGAATGGGAGAAGACAAGGATGCATAAAAACAGTAAAATGTTTATTTTCTTAGAAAAAAAAGGGGGGGAAGAGGGATTCAAAATGATTGTGATCACACTTCCATCTGCATCTGAGCAAAGCCAATGTTGCAAGCTTAATCCTTGATGAAGATACCTAGTCAATGAAACCACCTGCTGCCCACTCCTACGTCACTCCGTCACTCCGGAAGTCACGTCCCCACGTGCTTTTAATGGATAATGGCTTCTTTACTTCTTCTTAGCAGGGAAACAAGGCTTGCCATAGCAACCATCCCATCTCCAAAGCACAACACTGCCAGTAAGAAGCAAGGCTCTGGACCGTTCGGGAGAGACAGAGAGGGAGGAGAGAGGGAAGGAGACGCTTGTCTTAGAAGCAGAACAGTTCTACAACAGAAGTTTGATATCTGAGTTCACCACTACCTCATCTTATATAGAAAATAGTTTGGAGAGCATCTGTAAAACCAACAGTATCTTTAAGGTGAAACTGCAGAGTTTTGCTGCATACCTGGACACAAGAGAAGTGAGAAGTTGCAACAAGTTTTAACTAGCAGCAACAAAGAAAGTTCGATAACAGTTTTTGTGTGTGTGTTTGTTTTTAGCAATATTCCTTTGCAAGTTCATTAAGAAACACTGTAATTTAATGGGGCATAGGATATGGAACGATCTTCTTTTTGCTAGAGTGCTGTTCGCTGAAGAGAACCGACCTTGGCAAAGATTTCAACCGGGGTGTAACCTATTTACACAGCAGTAGCTCCTGGTTTCAGTGGTAGAATGGATGCTATGTGATATCCTCCTCTTCGGAACAGTAATCTCGACCCTTGAGGGGAAAAGAGAAGGGCAGCAGGTGAGTGAGGAATTCAAAGCAGAACCCGAGACAGTGAATCCCCAGCAATTTTCTCTCAATGTCTATATCCTTGGGAGAGAACTCAGGCTTTATCAGCGACTACGGGGGGGGGGGGGGGGGGGCGCACAAGGGAGAGAAGTCACAAATTCGCGTTGGCTGATTTATCAACAGTATATGCCTCAGGGCACGGAAGTGTTATTACCAAGCCCAAAATAAGCCCTTACTTTATATTGGTAAGAACTTATATTAGGCACATACGAGACTCAGTCTTTCACCAAGAAATTACCAAACGGATGATCCATTCAGGAGACCAAGTTCTCAAGAGCAAGAGAAACTGAAATAAACAATGAACAAGTCACTTTTGGCTGGTGTCAGGGCTGCTCATAATCTACGGTTGTTATCTCCATGCCTGGAATTTATAATTCTACAGAAGGGGAGGGTATAATCCAGGGATGTCTTAGTTTGAATCCACTCTAACAGGGGGTTAAAAAAAACCCCAAAGATTCACTGACAGCTGTATAACAAATCTGGGACTATGTCTGGTACTATGCTTGGTACGTGTAGGATGCACAAGAAAGGCAAAAATGCTTTTTTGGTTTATTCGCTACCAAAACAGGTCACTTGAAGGCTTAAGGACTATACACAATCGTTACTTTTGAACATTTTTCATCCTCTCTCCAGGAGGTTATACACCCTATGAGGGCGTGGTTAGGACTGGGATTTAAGCGTCACATCTGACCCAGCTGGGTTGTCTTGGTCAAAGCATTCAGCTTCTTGGTCTGTAATCCCTCGAGATAGGACAGGAACAAAAGTACCCTCCCTGCCTGCATCACAGTATCAGAGATAAGGGCTTTGTAAAAGGTCAGGTATTAATACTATTTGTACCCTTCAACCTCTTTTTGTATACACATGCTTAAATTTGGGGGGGGGTATTCGTTTAAGATCAGAATTCTCTACATAACTGGAATTTATTCTTAAAAGTAAACTTAAAGATAGTAACAATTTTGCATGAAACTAGTTCTCAAGTGTCTTACAGGTTTCTTTGTCACAGTATCTGTACACTGAACATATTTCATGTTCTCCTAATAGTTGAGCGTCATCATAATGAAGGGCTGTACCATCTGGCCAGACAGTCATCCTGGCTCTGTGACTTACTAACTCTGGAATCTTTGTCAAGTTACCTCTCTGTACCTCCGTTTCCCCATCGGTAGAGTGAAGAAAACAATAATACCTACTTCACATGGTTGATGAAGATTAAGCAATAGTCGTAAGGCGATGGGATAGGGCCTGGCCCAGCATTCTGTACATGTTGTATGTGTGTATGCAGATGTGTTTGGTAAAAAAAATGCTGCCACGTGGTGAAGTCTCTGGGGCCTGCGAAGCACAAGAGGTTGCCAGCTCCCATGCTAAATGGCCCCAGCTTGCTTGTTCTCTTTGAACGGGACTCACTAACGAGCATGCTTTGGTTTCCCACCCCTGCTACTTGCAGAGTTTCTGAGCCCCATGTCACCTCCAGGCTTACTTTACCTGTGGCGTGAAACATCTCCTGGGCAAAGAAACTGGGTAAGCAATCTCCCCAAGAAGAGAAGCATGCACCCAGGGGAGCCATGTGTTGGAGAGCCGGAAAGGAGAACCTCGTGGACCCTGATGGTTGGGAGTTCAACTCTTCAATGGGAGAAACAGGACACATCCAAACACACCAGCACAGTGCTAGAAACAGATCGCATGATGCTGTCCCACAGATCCTCAACTCGTGAGGCTTAGGGAGGAAATCTGCAAATGGGCACCGGGTGTTTAGCTAGAGGGGAAAAGCAGGGCTCGTGCAGTTTTTATTAGGAAATTAAAGAGGACATATCCAGCGTATAAATGGACACACTGTTGCGGGACAACAGGCAAAATACTGGGCTTTGGTTTCCTGGGGATAATCGTGGTCTCTGTTTCAGGGTTGTGATCAGGATTCAGTGGGAAAAACAGTGTGTGGCAGGTAGTCCGTCAAGGTCAGCTGCTGTTGCTATCACCGTGATCACTGTTGTTATATGCCCTGTGTCTGGCCAGCCCCCGGGCAGGGGCTGGGGTCTCTTTCCTTGTGGCTGTCGGTGAGAGGACTGTGGTCATAAACTGTGATCAGATAGATGGTGGGGAGACCTTCCTCCTGCCCCACCAGCCTTGTGGCCCAGACAGGCCAGAACCCTGTGCACTTGGATAAAACTTCCATGGCTGACACCTAAGGCCCTTTCCTTCTTCTATCTAAATGAGGCCGCAAATCAAAGGCTCAGCCAGCTAACGTGTTAACGCAGCAAGAGCTTTCCAGAGCCTCCACGTTCACTGCCACCACAAGGGAGCACCCCCTTTGGAGGGACAAATCTATATCAACTGTCTGTGTAAACCCAAGACTGCAATGATCATTTCCTGAGCATTTGCTTCTCGGAAATTATAATCACTCTGAGGAGGAGGAGGAAAATGACATGAATTGCTTTGCAGACACTTATTTCCTTGAGGGCTGACGCCGACCCTGTCAGGGGGAGTGGCGCCCTGCTACCTGGAGGGAAACCTGAGAGGGGCCCAAGACCACAGGGTTCATCCTCACCCTTTTTGTTATGACTGCAGTGAGCTGACAACTAAATTCAAATTGCAATCAGTTCCATGCTTGTTATTATCACGGGCCTGCAGCTCCGAGAACCAAATATTTCATGGATGGAAAACGTGGAAATCAAAGGCTTGGAGGGTAACAGCTCCCAGAGGGCCGGCGCCATTCTAAGGATGGGGAACCTGAGAACCGTCACAGGAACACCCCACCTGCACATGGGCAGGCCTTCTACAACATGACTGCATGTCTCATGTAAATTTATAAAGAACTGTGCTAAAAAGAGAACCTGAAAACCTTCAGCTGTCAGAAGACAGAGGTGGGAGTGAGCTGGGTTTGGGAGGAACATGGCAATCCTCCTAACTGAGGCAGCCCTACCCTGTAAAGGGGCTACAAAAGGGACGTCTGTAAAGAGGCTCCCCGCAGTCAGAATTGGGACCGGTGGACACAATTCCACCCTTGTGCAAAGGACCCACCAAAAGCTACAGGGAACAAGATCCTTACAAGGCCCCCGCAAGCTGGAAGGCCAGAAAGTCCTGGTGATGCTGACAAGGAAGGGTTGTTTGAAGAACCACGGGGGCATCTTGGTGCAGACTCAAAAATCTCGAAGAGCTCTTGTCTATGGAGATTTTCCCCACCACACCCCTACTCTGTATAAGTTTCTGTGTCCTCATCAGCTGTGTGTGCTATCTCCTTGGAAACTCAAAGAAGTTTATGTCAGCTCAGAACATACATTTCCAAGGTTCTAGGGTAAGGATTCTTTGTTTGTTGAAATGTCCAGGCTAAGAATTAGGGATATTAAGGAAGAGGGAAGGAAAGACCATTATCCTCATTTTAAATTCTGCTAAAAAGGAGCAGCTCAAAGAGTGACTTCAAATAAGAGAATTGTTCCCCCAAAGTACCTACAGTGCTTTTCTCCTTAAGTTTAACTAGACAAATAGTCAAGGACTGGCCGTCCAGTCACAGGTGTGATTTTATCTTGGAAGTCTCTAGTACATTTCTGTAGACCTGTGTGCATTCAGCCTAATACATACACCTCAAGTACATAACACTCAGCTGTGAACTGAGTATTTTTCCAGTGGGGTAGATCAGAACCATATGGTTGTTACTGCGAGGATGCATCAAGTCTCCATTTCTCCATCTATAAAATGGGGACAGTAAGACCTAACATGCAGTTAGGAAGGAATGCAGCTGCTGAGGGAATCAGAAGTAATACATGTAAGGTGTTTAGCAAAGCTTGGCACATGGGAGGGAGGTAATTAATAAATTAGGGCTCTAATGATGATATTAAAAAATGAGATCAACAGATGCAGGAGTGAAAAAACTGTCTAGGTGAGAAATTGGGCCCACAGCTGAATGAGTCAGTTACATTCAAGTCCTCAAACAAGCCAAGCACTTGGGTGCACTTTTCTGGATCTCTGCTCAAATGCCACCTCAGGTTCCCTGAACACTTTATACACAACAGCACTTCCCTTACTCTGCTTCATTTTTGTTTATATTACTTATCATTTCCTGACATTAATATATTAATTCCTTTCTTTATTGGCTGTTTTCTCTCTTGAATAGAACCAATAGGTAGGCAGGGACTGTTTTATACAATGCTGAATCTTCAGGACTCAAGACTAGTGTTAGCCACATGTGAGATGCTCAGTGAGTATTTGTTGCATAAGTGAAAGGATGAAAAGTATCTAGAGTTATATAAAAAAAAAAGAAAAATATCTAGAGTTGTGAAGTTTCAGAGTTGAAAGGGGACTTAGAGGTTTCCCCCTCTGACCTTGCATCTAATGTAGGATGGGTCTCCATTTACCCCATTCCAGACTGGGAGCCTTCTCTTTTAGGCTGGAAAATGTCAGATAGTTTTCCATGCTGCCCATGACACTGTTCAACAGCTGGACCCAAACTCTGCCTCTTTCTAATTGCCAAAGAATGGCTTAATCTAGGCCTTTGGAACCAAAGGATCATTCTTCCCAGACCGACAGCACACCTTGGTCCCTCATCTGCAAATAACAGGGCTCCATCTAGGTCTCTCCCTTGCAAGGGTGCCACTTTCCCCATGATCTTATTAAAACTGACCCATCAGAAACATCACCTGCACAGAATAAGATATCCCAGATACACAGCATGAGAGGTAAGAATTCAGTAGCTGACAAAGGGGATCACCAGGAATGACAGATTCCAAGAGAATGGATGTGCTAAATCTTAATAATACAACAGAACTTCTGTCAGGGTTCTGGAGAGGGAAATAGCTCTCAGGGAAAGAGGGAAATAAACTTATACAAAGGAATAGAAAAAGATTGCAAGGGAAAAGATAAAAAGAGGAACACACTTGATCATGTGAAAATGAACTTTTGCAGGGTAAAAAATAATAAAATAAAAAGGCAAATTTCATAATGGGAAAAATACCTGTAGCATATAATGTGTCAATGAGTTATAGAAGGAGCTCATACCTATAAAAATGGACAGTAAGAGGATCTCAGTAAGAGGGAAGGAAGGGTATAAACTGGAAACTCATTCAGAATGAAGTAAGACCAGTGAACACAGAGATAGAAAAATGGTCTGCTTCAGTCATCAAAAAATACAAATCAAATAATTAGATATTATTGAAAAATAGCGACACCCACTTCTTGAGAGTACACGAAGAAATGTAATTCTCCTATCTTGCTGGCAGCTGTGTCAAATGGTATAGCGGCTTTGAAGGGTACCTTGGTAATACCTACTATGAGTCATAAAAATGTTCATACCCTTTATTATAGCAATCACTGAAATCAGTCTCAAAGATAAACCCCCAAATATAGGTTTTAAAAAAATACATGCATTGTTTCCCTGGGGCTGGAAGTGGGCCTGGGGATTGACTGTAAGCTGGCAGGAGGGACCTTCTTGAGGTGATGGAAATGTTCTAACACTGGAAGGTGGTGATGGTTGCATCATTTGGTAAATTCACTAAAAATTACTGCATTGCACATATAAAATGAGTAAATTTTATGCCATGTAAATGATATCTTCAGAAAGTTCTTAGAAATATATGTACAAATATTTTCATTACAGCCTTTTTACTAGGCATGAAAAAAACCTCAATCAAATATCCCAAAGAAAAAAAGTGGTTACTAAGGGATGGTCCAAGCACACTCTGTGACCAAAGAGGCACATAAACAAAATGACCGGACCTGTCACCCCCTGTGTCCAGCGGCTCCTGCTTGGATACCACTGCATTTTCACACATATTGTTCCCTTCTCACAGACCCCCCTCCCCAGCTGTCACCCTATGGCCGCTCAGCCTTCACGGTGGTGTTCCAACATCATATCTTCAAGTGACATTTCCCCCAGCTGCTCAGGGAGAATCTTTTCCCTTCCATCCCACCACCACACTTTATAGTGATTTTAGCCAAAATGTTTGCCTCCCTTACTCTAGGCAGCAGGAAGTGTCTCATTCATCCTTGTGTGGTCACAATGGTTATGAATACTCAGGCATTTGGAGGGAGGTGTTGCTGTGTATGCATGTGTGCGTGCGCGCGCGCGCGCGCGTGTGTGTGTGTAGGGATGGAGGTTGTTACATGATGTCTTCTGGAAGTGTCTTGGACTTTAATAAGTGAAGCAAGTTGTCACCACTTTGTGGATCGCACTAGGAAAAGCAGTCCTCTTCAACAACACCGCTGATAAAGAGTAAGTTTTGAACACCAGAATCAGCAGAGACTGGGGCACAGTCTGGGTCTCAAGAAGAGCCTGGAATTTAGCAGAGGGCAGCAGGAATGCAAGATGGGGGAATAAAAGCTGGTATCAGAATCCTATGTCTACTACTTAGCATTCTTATTTATATAAATAATGCTTATGTAAACCACATAAGGAATCATGTCTGGTTCTCTCTCTCTCTCTTTTTTTTGGACAAGGCAATTGCAATTTTATGTTTTGATTTAAAAATGTGCATCTGGACAGCTAAAATCTAAATTCTAAGTCAATCTAATGCAAGTGTAATAGGAACACCAGCTGTCCCTTTTTTAAAAAAAATTAATTCCAGTATAGTTAACATACAGTGTTATATTAGTTTTAGGTATACAATGTAGTGATTCAGGAATTCTATACATTACTCAGTGCTCATCATGAAAAGTGTACTCTTAATCCCCACCACCTATTTCACCCATCCCCCACCCCCTACCCTCTGGTGACCATCTGTTTGTTCTCTATAGTTAACAGTCTATTTTTGGGTTTCTCTCTTTTTTTTTTTTCTTTGTTCATTTGTTTTGTTTCTAAATTCCACATACCAGTGGAGTCATATGGTATTTGTCTTTCTCTGACTGACTTATTTCGCTTACCATTAGACTTTCTAGATCCATCCATGTTGTTGCAAATGGCAAGATTCCATTCTTTTTTATGGCTGAGTCATATTCCATTGTGTATATATACACACCACATCTTCTTTGTCCACTCATCTGTCCATGGACATTTGGGTTGCTTTTTACAATAGCCAATATCTTGGCTATTGTAAATAATGCTACACTAAACATAAGGGTATATATAGCTTTTCAGATTAGTGTTTTCGTATTCTTTGGGTGGATACCCAGTAGTGTGATTACTAGATCATATGGTAGTTCTACTTTTAATTTTTTGAGGAACCTCCATACCGTTTCCACAGTGTCTGCACCAGTTTGCATTCCCAGTCTGGTTCTCTTTTTATAATATTCATCCCGGAGTCTTAAACTCAGTCTTGGTTGTTGTCACAAAGTTCTGATTAAAAACCTCACAGGTACTGCAAAGGGGCCAGACAACTAAATATTTTAGGGAAGACTCTCATGTTTGTAGAAAGCAAACATTAAGTTTTGTAACGGAGGCTCATTATGGAAGTTTGTTTTAATGAGGCTTATTTCTGTCTCAAACTGTGAGCTACATTTGTCATAAAGCAGGCTCTTGTTTGCTGACTGACTGACTGACTGACCAAAGGAAGCATTCATTCTTCTCTCCTTTACCTCTCTGGATGACACCAGGAACCACCGTTAGTTTCTGCCCTGTGCATTATTTTGATTCTCCTACTTCCTGTCTGCTTCCTTGATATGATTCCTCTTCCTCCTCTCTCTTCCTAATCGGGGGCATCCTGAGTTTCAGTTTCTTGACATAGTTTTGCCTCCTGGATAGACTGCTATCCTGCACTGTGGCTTTCAGGGTGCCCAAGAACACCCCAATTAAGGAAACACAACTGCTGCGACTGTATCTTGGCGCAGAGATTTAATGGGCCACATCCTTGCGCTGCCCACCTAATGCCTCTTATTCCCCTGACCTTTGCCTCCATGCAGCACCATCCAGAGGCAACCTCGGATCCAAATTTCCACGAGAATCTGGACATTTGAAAGCTCTGTCCCTGAACCCAGAATACAGGGGCAGGAGAGCTATATGCCACAGCTTGAGCATCTGTGAATGATGAGCTGGAATCCAGAACACCCATGATGTGGAGGCAGGAGGCGGGAAAAGAGAGGAAAAGTGGAAATGAAGGCCCTCCCCCACCCTCCGCCTGCGGGGCAGCGGGCCCAAAGCAGGCGCCCTCCACCCCTTCCTCGGGGCTGGAAGTGGCAGGGTGTCTTCCGTCAGTGCTCCAGCAGCATTTTCACTAACAGTCCAACAACAATTTCTAACCACAGTTTTGAGGAAATGCCAAAAAAAAAAAAAAGCAAAAATAATTAGCTGCGCTGTTCAAGTCTCCTCCTCCGACTTACTTCATTAGAAAAATCAGTCAAGGCATTAACGGCCATCTCTGTTTCTAATGAGCTTTATTCTAATTAGACTCACGCGTTATTATTTCGGTTGGAAAAAGGTCTCGTTTGTAAAGAGCAGTAGGAGTGTGACAGCTTGTGACGGCTTCTTTGACCAGGCAGAAGCATGATCGTCAATGATAACAGCAGCAGGGACAACAGTCCCAGTGTACTGAGCTTTTCATTTCCAAGAGAGAGCAAGTATTAACTACACGGCTTTAAAACCCCCATGAAGTGTTTATTATACCCGAATCCTCATTCTACGAACAAAAAGGAGGGTATTTTAGAAGCTTTAAGGCACATATTTCTCAAGCTTTATCTGACACTGGCACTCAGATGACTTCAATGACGCTCCTTCTCCCCCCACCCCCCAGGAAGTGAGCAGGAATGAGGATAAAGGTGGGAGGTTCGTATCTCTAGGCCAGGGTGAACTGATGTCGGAGGGCAGGAGTTGGCAACCTTCTCTGTGAAGGGCCAAATAGTAAATATTTTAGGCTCTGCATTCCATACGGTCTCTGTTGCCACTCAGCTCTGCTGTTGGAAGCATGAAGGCAGCCATAGATAAAAGGAGAAGAATGAGCGTGGCTGCGTTCCAATAAAACTTTATTTGTGGACACTAAAACTGGAATTTCATGTAATTTTTCACGTCAGAAAACATATTGTTTTTTGCTTTTCCCAACCATTGAAAGACGTAAAACCCATTCTTGTGTGGTGAGCTGGATTTGGCTCATGGACTATAGTTTGCCCACCCCTGTTGCAGAGAACAGAATTACGGTCAGTGGGTTCAGAGGTTAACATTGTCAAGGGTTTGGCCCTCTTCCTAGAAGCTCAAGCAACGGAGATAATTTCCGTCTTGAGAGAAACGTCTCTCAAGATGGGGTCAGAGTTCTTTTCTAAAATGTCATTTTTATAAAATTGTTCTTATTTTACAAACAAGAAAACCATCAATCAAAATCAAATTTTCCTATAACCTACCTAATAAATTGGATAGTTTCCAAGTTTCATTTAAATCTCTGTCCATATATCTGTCATTTTTATATAGTTTCAATCCTATGATAGACACATTTTTTTCCACTTAATGTTATCTTGTAAAATTTTTCCCTGTTGTAACCGATTCCTTCTAATGATAAATAGATATAACATAAATTTTTGTGGAATTATTTGTGGAAGATTTCCAGGCCATGTGATGGACTTAATTCAAAGAGATGTCTTAGTCTACTCTCAGGTGTAAGAGTTAAGATTTAAATACCACCCCCTCACCCCCAGGCCAGGTCAACCTACTTGGTAGATTGAGCCTTGTGGGTCCCCTCTAGGGTTCAGTTCCTCTAGGACATGAAGTCTCATGTGTCTCCTCTAGGATTCACTTCCTCTAGACATGAAGCCTCATGTGCCTCCTCTAGGATTCACTTCTTCTAGACATGAAGTCTCCTCTAGGGTTTACTTCCTCTAGGACATGAAGTTTCATGGGTCTCCTCTAGGATTCACTTCCTCTAGGACATGAAGTCTTGTGGGTCTCCTCTAGGGTTCACTTCCTCTAGGACATGAAGCCTCATGGCTTCTCTGGGGTTCACCTCCTTCAGGACAGTGGCTGTAGCAAGTTTGGGATTTCAATCCATATGCCTCTTGACAAAGACGTGTTTTCCAGACAGACTTTTTATTTTGTAACATTTGCTTCTAGCTGCCACTCTCCCTGATGAAATTGCTGTCCCAGTCCCCAGGCACAACAATGGTCATGGGTTTAGTAGGCGGCCTCCCAGCTCATTTTTGATACTCTAACATTCATATTTTTACTCGATAAACTATGCTTTATGTGTCTATGCATGTTTAAATGTGTAACAGACATAAACACATGCCATATATAAATATATCATATAAAAATATACCATATCAATGTGTGCACATACACATGTATATGTGTGTGTATCAGTGCATATGGCATATAGCCAGTACTTCATAAATACTTGCTGAATGTCCATGTATGGCATTTTTACATTTTTTAATTGGGATGGTATCATACAATTTTTATCATTCTGCATATTTCTTTGTTCATCTAATAATATGGTTTCAAATCTATACAGTCCATATAGATATATGTACCTGATTCACTTCCTTTAACTGCTGTATAATACTCCACTGCAGATTCCTACAGTTTCGTCTACTCATTCCTCCACAGGTAGACACTTAGGCTGCTTCCGGGGCCTTTCTGTTTGCTATCAAACACAGAATGCTTCAGCAAACTTTATTGTATAGATGTAAAAGAATTTCAAGGATACCAACCCAGAAGTTTCATCAATGATTTTATTGGTTTGTATTAATAGTACTTCTTTATATATTCCAGCTATAGATCCTTTCGATATTTTAAGTGTTGCAAATATATTCCGAACTAGTTTACTAGAAGCTCTGCATTTGGGAATTATGAGGCTCATGAATAAGGGAGACACTGACCCATGAGAGTCACCTGGCTCCTTGTGTCAATTTTCAGTTTGTTAAGAACCCGGAAGGGAGGCAGGATATGATTAAATGTCTCCACAACCTCCGACAACCAATTTTGGGAATATGAGTTTAAAGAATTCTGGTACTCCTCTTTTGAATCTATGTAGGAAAATGGGATTAAATGAGGGCAATCTAGAATTAACTGCTCCAAGAATGCTTTTTTCTAGGAATGAAACAGAGTATGTCTCCACTCAACAGAACTTCAAAGAAAGGAATAAGTATCCATTAATAACAAGATTATCTCAGAATAAAACTCTCAAGAAATGTACAGAACATAATATGCTTCGTAATTCCTTCCCAAATGATATAAATGGGCATGTGTCATTCTTTGCTACAGAGGATTTGCTTAGTGGGAATTTTAAAGAGTCGGGAGCAATCGGAAAACATATTCTCTAAAGTTCCTCTCAACTCAAAATTTTATGCTTCTAGATTAGACGTTCCCTAAAGGCAAGAACCCAACTTTTAAATTATGCACCTCCTATGGCCCCTGGCTCATTTCTGGGTCCAGAGAACACGTCCCAGTTATGCTTATTAAATGAATCAAAAGAAGTCAGTTTTACTGTTTTAATGATTTTTGGGGAGATCCCCTTTCCTAACTTTTTGTTGTTTTTGTTGTTGTCACAAGCATTTTGAGGCTGGTATTGCTATTTGTAAAAGCGTGTTTTAAAAAAAATCTACAAGAGTTAACCCTCTAAACACGAAAAATCTATATATAGGGATCCAGCTCTACCCAGGCCACAGACTCACTGACTCGTTCTGTAATCACAGCTCAAAAGCTAGTGCAAGGTTATTTAATGGCGCTAAAAATGTTCACATGAATCTAATTCCTTAAGATGTTTATGCCACACAGGAGGAAGGCAGGTCAGTGCACACTGGAAAAGAATCTTCTTCCAATACTCCACCTGTAAGGAGACATCTGTACCACAGGAAGACACTTTTGCTGGAGCAAAATTCAAGCTGTTAAGTTCTGCATTTTTAGTTTCAGTTTTTGCCCCCTCAAAACCCACCTCCCCTCATTCTCTACAAATGGCCTTGATGATAAGGATACAAACAACTTCAAGCATGTCCCACAGACCAAACTCTCCGCTAGACTCTGGTGAATTATCTCTAATTTCCCAGACAAGTTGGCATTGTTATGCAAATTTTTCAAGGAGGAACCAGAGGATCCGAAAGGTCTAACAATCAGCCTGGGGCCACACAGCTACAACTGGAGCTGGTCCTCAGATCTGGCCCCGGGCTGGAAGCAAGCAAGGCTCTTTCTCTTCCTCTGCGCTGCCTCTTTCCTTGCCCTCTCTCAATGCAGGTCTTGGCTCTGCACCTGCTAGCTACTTATTGTGCTATTCTTTGTTAAGAGCACCTCCTATCTTGCTGAGCCCTCTACTGTAGGAGTCTGCCTGACCGTACCTCCTTCCCTGTATGCTTTCGCTTCTGCTAAGCCCTACGGTCTTATTTGTACCATTCCCTCATTCAACAAGTTTGCTAAGCATCTGTTCTGTGCTGGGTTCTGTGGGAGCAAAGACAAATGATTCCCAAAGACAAATCTTAGCCCAGAGGGTTAAGACAATGCCCCTGGCTGCCAAACGCAAAGAATGGAAAGGCCACACAGAGGAAGGGAAACAGCCCAGGAAGAGGACAGGAAGGAGAAACGGAATGGCAACAAGGCAATGGCCACACCAGCATCACTGTCTCTGCTCTGAGTGGTACCCTGGGCTGCCCTCCCTTGCCTAACTACTGCACCATGGCAAAATGACACCATTCACTGGTTGTGCCCCACATTACAGTCGGCCACACTTCATTCATAAAAACGGCAGGGTTCTTATCTGCATTCATGTACCCTATCGTTCTGGAATCTGAACTCTTCTCTGCTGCTCCCTAAAGAGCCCGGCTGATAGTACCTCAAGAATTCTCAGAAAATCAAGCCCTCCAGAAAAAAGCAAGCAAGCAGAGGCTGAGTGTTTCATGTCTTTCAGGCTCGTTGCCTGCTTTATCTTCCTTGGCCGCACCATCTATTCCTATCAGCTACCTTAGCATCTCAGCCCAGAGCATGCACACGCTTTGCCAGTGGTTCCTACACCAGCGTTATCATCATGACTATTCAGTAGGGAGAAAAACAGAACAGGACTGAGTCCCATCCTTACCCTTGTAATTACAGCTTTAATTTGGCTGATGAATGAGGAAAGGTACACACAGGAGAGAGGGAAGGCAAGGCAGGGGGACACAAGGAAGGTTCTGCTTATTAGGCAAAGGTAAGGCCATACTACCACAAAACTGTTTAATGAAATGATATTGGCAAACCAGCCCACTTGCAAAATATACATGCCAGCAAGAGCCTCTCTCCACCAGTGTTGAGGGCTGTTGCCGGCCTTGGCTGTTGCTAAAAGTGAAAAGCAAGAAGGGAGGCACACCCTATGATTTCCTCTGCACACACAGGCAGGCTGTGTAACATTCCTTAGGATTTGATACAACAGTCCCATGTTTCTCTTCCCTAGTGGGCACTGAGGAGGCCTTCAAACACTGCCCAGAAAGTAAAACCTATCATCAGCTGCATCTGCCACACATTGTATCTGATTCTATAGCAACTCTGAAGTTACACAGTCCTCTACAGGGATAGTTTATATATAGAACCAAACATCATGGTTTGTAAATTACATGCTAGTCACTCTCTTCACCAAGTGAAAAGCAAACACCTTCTGATCTCCAACACATTGATTCAAGACATGGTTCAGATTGAGCTGATGTAGTATTACGAGGAAGAGCCCTTGAAATAACTTTATAAATGCAGACATGCTCTTTCTCACCAGCTAGGCTTAGTTCTGGGGCCAAGGGAACCAGGCCACTGCAGGAACGCAAACATATTCTAAGTGTAAATGATTTTTTTAATAGATGTACAGGTCTATCGATGAACACACGTCCTTTAAAATCAGCCGATTTTAAATCCAGAGCTGCTCTTTCTCATACATTTCCTCAAAAGGTTATAATGAATAATTCCAGTCAACAGTGACAGAATCTCAAGCTCATACAGGAATAAGCAAGATGATACAGTAGGTGTGCTGGTCGCTCATCCTCAGGGGGTGAAGTACTATCAGCTACTTTTGAGAGGAAGGAAGGGCAGTAAGAAAAGGAGAATGGGTTTGTGTGGAGTTTCCTAGTCTTTAAAACCAGAGATCTATATGGATCATTGCGAGTAAGGTTCACGGGTGCAGATAGGCCCTGGATCAGAGGGAAGCAGCACGTCAATGAAATGCCATCATAAAGAAATCCACAGGTTCTTGGCCTGGGGCCCAGGGACAGGCTCCAGGGAATTTTCAAACCCTGACATTTTACTTAAGAAATTTGTGTATATGATATGTGCATTTTTATAGGGGAGAGTCTCTATAACTTTTATAAGATTCCAAAAAGATGCTCACGGCTTAACAAAGCTTACAAAGTCTTGCTTGAGAAAAACTAATCAGATGCAAATGGCACTGTACTGAGACATTCTTTATTTAATATTAAGAGCTGTCTTGGGATGTCTGGATGGCTCAGTCTGTTAAGTTTCTGCCTTCTTCAGCTCAGGTCATACTCCAGTTGAATATCCGAGTAAAACATAATGAGGTGAAAGTAAATGAGGTGCTCCTATTGTGTCATAGGATTTTTACTCTCCACAAAGGAAATGCAGAAGTAAATCAAATAGAGGTTAATAAAGTTCTTTAGAACTCTCATTGCTCTCCTGACCAAAGCTCTCCCAGATGCAGCTCAGTGTCGGGGCCTTCTAGATGCCAGCGCAGTGGAAATAGTACCAAGTGTCCGGGAAGCTGTCCTGGCTGCCTGGTTAATGGGACCTGAAGTTTCAACACCTGACCCAACAAACACTTGTGTTCGGTACGGGAGGACCTGGCTCCCGGTGACGACGGAGGGCAGGGGGGTGTGGGGAGAAGGGGGTGATGGATGAAGGGTTCCAATCAGTAAAACGATTACATTGTGAAAGAAATGTACTTTTAAAATTGAGCTCCTCAAGGCCAGGGACTGTTACCTACATATTTTGTATCCCAAATTTCCTATCTATTGTCTATCCTGAATAAGTAACTATCTGGTACTCAGTAAGTGGTAAGTTTTTTAAAGGCATTTTTGCTACTTGCTTTCCTTTGCCATCATTAACTTCTCAGAAAATGCTGGTCCAGCTGAAGGTGCGAACTAGAGCCGTCCAACTTAAGTTCCACTGTAAATATGAGACCATCTAACAGTCTTTATACTATACTTTCTTTATACTAATGGTACTTCTACATCTCTCTTGAGAGAGACAGAGATTTCTTTTGGTGTCGAGAGTTGAAGGGTAAATTGAAACCATGTCCTACAGACATTCAATAAATATAAAGGAAGAATCAAGGAAGGGCAGACTTAAATCTCTGCACATTCAGTCAATTTTGCTTATCAATTGAAGGAAGAAAAAGGAATCCCTGGACATTTCTGAGAGATATTAAATCTCAAAACTCAAGCCCTCTGAGAATGACTCCAATTTTTAGCATGAAGCACTTGAGGTGTTTTTTTCTTTTTAAAGATTTATTTATTTGAGAGAGAGAGAGAGAATGCAGAGCAGGGAGGGGCAGAGGGAGAGAGTCTGAAGCCCACTCTGTGCTCAGGGTGGAGCCCGATGTGGGGCTCGATCTTACAACCCCGAGATCATGACCTGAGCTGAAACCAAGAGCTGGACACTTAACTGACTGTGCCTGCCAGGTGCCCCTGTTTTTTGCTTTTTAAAATTAATCCTATAAAACCTAAAGAATAGATCTGAGTCACATTTATGGTTGTCCTCAGGCTACCTTGGACTAAAGACATATTTAGCAATGGTGGAAAGTCAGGAAAATAATTGATAAGAATCCACGTCCAATCTTGGTTATATAAAATATAGTGAAGATTATATTAAGTCAAATGCATATATTAAGAAGGAACATTTTAATCTTAGAGGCTCAATGGTTAAATAATACACAGAACAGCATGTTCAAAATATTCAGAAAGATGAACTTTAGATAAGAGGGAAGAAACAGGAAAGCCTGGTTCAGACCGGATAGAAAATTCCCCTAGAAATCTATAACTGGGTGCATGTCACAGATTACATAACAGCTCTTTGAACATAAATGTATTCCATAGTGGGAATACTGTTTATGTTGAAAATGCTCCTTTGTCTAGGGAAGGCTCCATCCAACAAATGATCAAGTTATAAACTTTTCTTTTGTTGTGTTAGACACATCATACTCTACACACTGGATGCAAAAGGTAAAAGGGAAATCGGATTTCAGATGGGAACAATGAATTCCAGTTTTGAGTAAAAGGAGGTAGAATTTCAATTACGGAAACACACCAGGAAGGGATTAGATCATCTTAAATGCCTTGTCAGGGTTTGTAACTTTTGGTTAAAAAGATAGTAACTTACTATTCAGGTTTCAACCTTTACAGACTAACTCTATTAAGATCTTTTTATTGCCATAGAGCCCAAACAAACTGAGAAAGAAAAGGTCTACAGCCTTATAGTGGGAAAAAAAATATTTATTTTTTTTGCCTTTCTTTACTAAAACAAATGTTATTGACAAGTTGAACAGCTTTTGAACCAATACATGAAACTTGGTAATTATTCCTAAATGAAGTTTTCAATCTAAAAATCATATGTAAGCCAGGATTTCACTAAAAAAATGGGTGGGGGGGCACCTGAGTGGCTCAGCTGGTTGAGCATTCGACTCTTGATTTTGGCTCAGGTCATGATCTCAGCGTGGTGAGATCGAGCCCTGAGTTGGGCTCAGCCCTGGGTGTGGAGCCTGCTTGAGATTCTTTCTCTCTCTCTCTCTCTCCCTCTGCCCCTTCACTCCCCCTCTCTAAAAATAAAATAAAATAAAATAAATTATATGCAAAGGAGTATTTATGCATAGCCAAGAAATACTGTAGGTTAAAGTTCCATTCTAATTCATCATCCATCTCTACCTTTCACATTGGCAACATATGTGGTCCTTTAATGGTGCATTAGAAGATTGCACAACTATTCTTTGAGGAGGTCCACTTCAGAATGAGGTCTGCTGCTAAAATACTGATGAATTTAAGCCCTTCATTATTTTCCATTGAGTGATATATATCATGACATAGGAATTCATGAAGGAATGCTCAGATAAAAGGGCCACAAAAAGTAAAAAATAAATACAAATTAAAATGGAAAAAACTTCAAAGGCAAAACTGGCCCATGATGCCTTAATCATAGTTGTGCTATGTTCTGAATTTAGAATTTTACTCTTCTTCAGAACAGGGTTTTCAAATGGTAATACTCAGATTTATAACTGTAGTATTTAAAATTCACCCCCTGCAGTGATGAATTTAAATTCTACAAGTATGTAAGTAAGCCTTTAATTCTTACCATATTCCATACTTCATTCAGTTGATTAGCATATGGCACTCTGAGATCCGAAGTATGGGTTCAATTTCCACACAGATCTTCCTGTCAATGTAAAATCCCCACGCTCCTAGAGAAGCAACTTGGGAGATTCTGCTTTGGGGTCAGGCAGATGTGGGCTGGAATTCCAACTTGACCACTATTGGCATTGCAAACCTTGGTAAGTTATTCAAGTATTGTGAGCCTTAGTTTCCTTGTCTGTAAAATGCAGATGATACCTGTCTCTGAGCCATTTCCCTGCGGTGGGAATTGACTGCAACATGCATGCGATGTTTGTACAGAACTCAGAGCAGTGTCAGGCATATAGCGGACACTCCATAGGTTTTTTGCAGGCACTAACGACCTTCTTGCTTGCCGTCTCAAGTGAGAGCAGGGTTTCAGGTGCAGACAATGTGCAGGGATAGCAATGTTCTGTCTCTAGGCAAAGGCTCTTACTAGTCTCTATTTGGCCCTATACATGTAATTAATGATCAACAAGCCTAGGGTCTTGGGTGCTGCTCCAGCATACATTAAACATTCTCATAGTCACATTTTTTTTTGTTGTTTTTGTTGTGAGGGGAGACTTTTGTTTTAACTCTCTACCCATCCCCTTACAAGAACAGCTTTGTAACACAGAAATCAGAATATTATTACCTTAACTCATGAGGCAGTTAGCATATTTCCTTTGAAACAAGTGGTTCATTTATTTTACTTACCTTTTCAATTTTTTCATCCAGCATTCTGAAGAATTCTTGTTGGCTTTCAGAGATGTGCATGCTAAAAATACAAGAATAGTTAAGTGCATTATTTCAATGTTTTCTTCAACCAGCTCCCTCAAATGAAAACCACTGAGTCCCCAAACTTTGAAGCAGACATTTATATATTACCGACTATTCCAGTGAGCAGTCTAAGTCATATTAAGGATAAATGCCATTACAGTAATTCCTATAAATGTGTTTCATTATAGTCTATCAGTTCCTATGATTTAAGGTATACAATTTCCTTTCAAATGTACACATATTATTTATAGTGATGTTACTGGGAGGTGTGTGTCAATTTTTTTCTTCAGATACACATTTGTGATTTAAAAAAAAAAAAGCACAGACAAGCATTCCATGGCATATTTCAAACCTGTGTGTAACTGTGAAAAGAAAATATATCCAAGTTATTTTGTGGAAATGTATATTTTACAAAGACTGTCATTATCAGCATGGTATTCAGTCGACCGTGTAGGTATGGGCTGGCAGTTAACAGGCAAAGAACTTGACATTGCCCCTGAACCCTTTGTGCAGTGGTGACAGCCAATGCACCTCTTTGGAAGTGAGATCCCACTGGAATGTGGGAGAAAGGCAGGGGGCATATGTGAGCAGCACTTGCCCTGTGTGTTTGTTTGCCTAATGCTATTTGACTGCACACTTAGTGAGACCGACATGGGTGCTGGGGACAAAACATAAGAAGGTAAAGGAGAGCAGAGAAGAATCACAGATGGGAAGGGCATGGGGAGGAATGGGTCTTGGTGGCAACATGGTCTTAATGATAGTAATTTCTACGCAACAAACAGGTGCAGTTGGTCCAAGGAGGTTCAGGATGCTGGGCTAAGAGACACATCGCATAGTGCCTCTTTCTAGTGCTCAGTTGTTGCAGTGGTTGGGCATGGAAGGAGGGGAGGCTCTGCAAGTCTAGGCGTGGGGGGCAGCCCACCTGACTTACCCTTTAGCATTCTGCCTCACCCTTTAGGGGCCACAGAGAATGGCCCAAGAGACCCCAAACCCTTCAGGCCTCCAAGGACAGATAATGGGGCTCGAAAGTTTTTCCCTGTGAGTAAAACCAAGATTTAACATTGGGAGCACCATGACATCAGCTCTGATATAAAAGGAAAATGATAAACTATCTGATATCAGCAATCAACTTTCACATACATCATGTAATTTTTCCTGTTCTTTATATGATAATTCAAGTGAGGTAAATGTCCTGTTTCAGAAACAGACCCTCTCTTGTTGCAGCTTAGAAAGGCAGGCCAGAATCTGGGATGATGAGAATATATTAAAACAGTCTCCTTTCTTTCTCTGGCTGGGTGGAAAAGCCACTTTTGCATACCTGAATTTTTCCAGATTCCCCATGGTTTTACTTCTTTAAGTGCCAAAACAATTTTTATTTGAGCCACTTTGGATGCAAATCTTCTAAACTTTAATAGAGGATCTATCACAAACATTATTTAACTTTCACTTAATGACTAGAGGCCACTCCCATGATCTTAAATCACAATCCCCCTCTGTAATAGTGGGACACCCCCTAGAGCCTCTGAGATGGGGAGAGCTGTCTCTCCTTAAGCAAGGTGGCCTGAAACTACGGGCTTTTGTTCTCTGCCTGCTTTGATCTTTTCCCCGCATTTCCTCTTGTCAAAGAAGGTATTGGTTCTCTTTCAGTTTCCTTCCCAGCTGCTGCTTCTACTCCATGCTTAGCACAACCAAGTCTGTTAGAGTTGTGTCTAAAGTTAGTGTAAACAGGCTCTGAGGGAGAGCTTGGGGGGGGTGGTTCTTGTGATTGGGGAACAGGCATATTCTGGCAGTCATTGTGACTGCTCAGACACATTCTGGGCATCCTCCCTGTTCCTGGCCATACTCTCAGCAAATGAGGTTGCTGGACAGCTCTGGGTCCCAGATAGAAAAGGCGTGAAGACATACAGATATAGATATACCTTAATATAGATAACCACGCACACATGCATGCATGCACGCACACACACACCTTAATATAGATAACCACGCACACATGCGTGCACGCACGCACACACACACCTTAATATAGATAACCACGCACACATGCGTGCACGCACGCACGCACACACCTTAATATAGATAACCACGCACACATGCGTGCACGCACGCACGCACACACCTTAATATAGATAACCACGCACACATGCGTGCACGCACGCACGCACACACCTTAATATAGATAACCACGCACACATGCGTGCACGCACGCACGCACATACCTTAATATAGATAACCACGCACACATGCGTGCATGCACGCACACACATACCTTCATATAGATAACCATGTATGTATTAGTTTCCCTAGGAAATTCCAAGAGACCTCATAAAAATGGCATGTTTAGGATTTGAGGTACACGGTGGAAACTTTTAGGGTAGAGTTTTTAACATATATTGCCTTGCAAATAACAGAAGGGCAATATTTACTCAATTGACAAAGCTTACCTATTTTAATTCATGTGATGCATGACTCCTCACAGAGGTAGTTCAGTATGTTGGCATGGGTGAGGTGCAGGCCTCAGATTTCTCATTTTTAAAACCATTAGGCTGGTCTCTGAGGTCCCTTCCAGCACTGATATTCTAGGATTGTTATTAACTTCCATTAACTGCTTAATTGAACTATCACAACATGAAAACAGGCATGCTTGGTTAGTACTCATACATACGCATACTAGACTAACAAAATGATTAGTCTTAAGTAAAAGTGATTCTGCAAATGTGTCTGCCATCTCTGGGATCAAGAATGCAGAGCTCAGGGGCACTTGGCTGGCTCAGTCAGAGGAGCGTCTGACTCTTGGTCTTGGGGTCATGAGTTAGAGCCCCACATTGGGTATAGAGATTACATAAATAAATAAATAAATTTTAAAAAGAATGCAGAGCTCCGGGGTCCATACCAGGAGCTTGATGCCAAAGGTAATGGTGAGGACTTTAAGATGCATATATAGTAAGCCAGCACAAAAATCTTAGTGGTTCCAGTTCTGGGTAGTTTTAACTACATACTTTCTAACCATTAAAAAAAAAAAAGGAATTCCTTGATTAAAGCAAACTGAACAAAAGCCCCTTAACCCAGAATTAATTAGTCAAGACAGGGTATCTGCAACCCCACCTGAATCCTGAACCAAACAGTAGCCTCACTCTGGGGCAGAGGGTACTATGGCTGGGAAGCAAACTCTACCATTTTCATTTTCGTGTGTGCCCTTTGAGAAACAATTCTAACTAAACCTAGGCCACTGGCTTTCAGCCGGTGCATCTCTACCATCATACTCCACTGATAGAGAAATGCTGCCTGCTTTCTCCTGGGGTAAGAGCATCAGGACATCCCTGCCTGCCTCTGTCTCATTTCAAAACCTACCAAGACGCGTCTTCCGCCAGACTGATTCACTATCTTGCCACATAGAGTATGTGGACAGTGTTAGCCAGAAAAGACTAATGGAAGGGTGACTTATTTATCATCAAATCCTGATGTACCAAATGAGCTCCGTCCGATAAGCTCCACTGTCCCCGATGGAGCAAGGGCCCGCATGAGGCCATCTTCAGGGTGGTGTGACCTACAAGCACAACGCTCACTCGGCTCCTCTCTGTCCTCTGTGGATTCATTTCACAGACAAGCCCCGAAGGCCCTTCCGCGGGGGCGGAGGAAGCACTGTTACTCTGGGGGAGTGAATAAATCACGAAATCGCCCCATCTGCACCGATTCCTGCCTAGATAAACACGGATGTTCTCTCTTCGTGTGGAAACTCCATCAACATGATGGCATTAATATTCGTTTTTACCTTCAAGAGTCCGAACTGCACCGTGAGAAACAGCCCGTAGGTAACAGCTCCATCCTTAAACCCTTTCTGATGCACACTTTGGTGACCATATGTGGGGAGGGAGGAAAAAAGCACACAGGCCTTTCTAGCTTTCCTCAAGATAATAGAAACGGATAATTAAATTGTTTATGATTCAGTTTATAAAGTATGAATAATTGATGCTAAGATTGATTAGATCTAAAAATATTTTATAAAAGCCTGTATGCTGGCACTTGATTTAACTGATAAAACTTAACAATCACAGCAATTCCTATTTTTCTCTAATGCACTCTGTTGTGCGGAAAACACAATGCTCCCTGCACCCCCCAGCACTTCCTGTGCCCCCAGCTGGTGCTGGCAGAGCCCTTCTGAGTCAACCCTGAGTCATCCAAGACTCTTCTGACTATGATTCCTCAGCTTCATGACATGAGGGATGACAACAGTATGGAATCTTAATGACAAGTAATCAAAGGAATGAAAAAGGTGGGCAAAATGAGCTTGAGAGCTGAAAGGTATATGGCTTTCAATTTTAGTGACTTAAAAAAAAGTTTCCTCTTATAATAAAAACCTAAGTCACAAAAGTATCAGAAGGCAAGGCCCTGACTCCCTAATACTTCACCTGCAAAAATAAAATACCATCACTCAGGGAGTTCCTGGCAAATCTTGGCCTGAACACAGTTCTTTCTTTCGTAATTATCATCACCATTGCTCAAGTGGACCTTGGGGAAGTGGCTTAATCCTAATTCTCACATCATGGCACACCCTTGCTAGCAGTTCATGCACGACTCACTTTTGTTTAGTCAAATATAGTATAAAAAGCATCCACAAAACCAAAACAAAAAACAAAAGCCAGGACTTTGACAACAACCTAGAGCTACCTTACTTCCCACCTAGGCGTGTGTTTCCTCCAACTCAAGGGAACCAATATGCCCTCCCCCCCTTTTATAAAGCTTTACTGCATATGTGCTTTATAAAGCAGATGATTTATTTAGTTGTTTTTAACTTTATGTAGAGTGCATCATGCTCTATGTAATCTTTCAGGACCTACTCTTTTCTTCTAGTATTATATTGCTCAGGTCCATCCAGCGTTGTGTGTTGCTACAGTGCATTTGGGTTTTAACTGCTAATATTCCACTGTGTGAAGGCAATAAGGTTCTTTACCCAATTTCCTGTTAAAGGGCATTTGGGCTGTTTCTAACTGTTAAGGCATTCTTTTTTTTTTTTTTAATATTGTATTTATTTGACAGAGAGAGAGCACAAGCAGGGGGAGTGGGAGAGGGAGAAGCAGGCTCCCCACTGAACAGGGAGCCCGATGTAGGGCTTGATCCCAGGACCCTGGGATCATGACCCGAGCCGAAGGCAGACGCTTAACCATCTGAGCCACCCAGATGCCCCTAACTATTAAGGCATTCTTAACAAGCATCAGACACTGTGATAGACACTGGACGTACATTATTTCATTTAATCCCCAGCCCTAGGAGAGGGCTCTATTTTAATCTGAGAAAACTGAAGCCCAGTGACACTGGCCTGAGATTATAAAATAAGAATGTGCTCTGCATGTTATATCAAATGAAGGCATGAAGACTATCTGCCTTTTATTACCTATCTACCTTTATTATTACTAAATCTCTTGTTATCACATATATGGGATTGCCCTTCCACTTCTGGAGAAAAGAAACTCATTATCTTGTTTTATACACTGCAGAATAAATAAAAGTTTCCCTGATCCTCTGTGTCAGTAGAGGAGAAGTACCACTCCTCATGGCCTTCCAGGAAGATTTCATAGTTGAATTCCAGTAATCCAAGGTTCTGACTCATAGTTTAAAACACACACACACACACACACACACACACACACACACACACACACACACACACACACACACACACACACACCCCCCAGAAGATTTTCTTCCTAATTTAAATGTAAACACATGAGCCAGTTTAATCAACCTCTCTGAAAGCCCCAGCACATGCCGGTCTGCAGAGCATCTGCTTCAATGCGTCTATGTCTAAGTTCCATAAGTATTTACACCAAAGGAAAAAAGAAATTCTCTTTAATGCAACCTCTCCTTAGAACTCAGAGATAAGGGAAACATTTAAAAATAGCATATATTGGGGGCGCCTGGGTGGCTCAGTTGGTTGAGCATCTGCCTTTGGCTCAGGTCATGATTCCAGGGTCCTGGGATTGAGCCCCACATCGGGCTCTCTGCTCAGCAGGGAGCCTGCTTCTCCTTCTCCCTCTGCTTGCTGCTCCCCCCGCTTGCGTTCTCTCTCTGTCAAACAAATAAAATCTTAAAAAAAATTTAAAAAATAGCATATATTGAATGGCTTGAATGAAAAGATGACTTCATTCTATCATCAGACACCTGCTGTCCCGCAAAGGCAGATAAAAGTAGTGTAGATAAAAGTGGCTACCAGTGAAGTGGATGCGGGAGGTTGTGATTACGGCATCACGTGTCCCTAAGGGTGCAAAAATCGGTTTTACCATCCTACTGTCAATGTAAATGGTAAGTGGATTTTAAAATGTCCAGTTTTCTCTGAAAGTAAACAATTAAATCTCTGAGCTCATTCACCACCCTGTAGAGTCCTAACCACCTACAGCACCACCAAAGACACCAAGCCAGCGTAAAGTGATTGGTTGGACCTCAGTTATTTTTGTCTCCATTTCCTGGGAAGAACCAGACGTAACACAACTTCTTCTGCTTATGACTTGGATGGAACTACTATTAAGTAGATGTAATAGGTTTATCTGGGGGGTGGGTGTGACTGGATCAGCTGCACTAGTACGATCAGCACCATCAGGGAATTTGTTATTTAGGTGGAACACCACAAAAGAGATCTGTAGCCTTGGGAAAACAGAGCCTCTTTGAAGGAAAGGGGAAACAGCTTCAAAGTCACACAAAGGGCGTTTCATTGCCATGGTAGATTCAGTTCTAGAACAATCTAGAAAAATACTCATTCTTCTCTTTAACTTTTTAATCGTGCAATGCATAACACATAGAAAAATACCATGTTATTTGTAGTTTTAAATAATAATGAAAGGAACACCCATGTAATCACCACTCAGGTTAACAAACAGAATCCCTGGTCCCACTGCCTTCCATCGAGTGAGAAAGAACCACTCTTCTAAGTTTAATGCCTTTTCATGTCCTCGCTCGTCTTTATTGTTTTATCACATACATACATAACCTATTGATTAGTTCTGCCTGTTTTTTTGAACTTTATATAAATGACTATATGCAGGCAGGTGCTACTACTTTCCTTACTGCACAGCCTTACCTTCGTGACCGTCCCCCATCTCGATATGTGCAGTCATAGGTCATTCACTTTCACTGATGTGTAGAATTCCTAGCTTAAGAATATGCCACATTTTTTGGTCATCCACTGTATTTCTGAAGGACATTTGGGTTTTGCCTTCAAGAGCTTTACGAGCTCATGTAAACAGTGCTGCTATGGACCTGTCAACCATGTCTGGGGCACACATGCGTGAGGGTTTTCTAGGCTAATAAACCTGAGAGGGGAGTTGCTGGTGGGCGAGGTACATCCAGGTACGATTTTATTAGAAAATACAAATTGTTTTCCAAAGTAATTGTACTGGTTTATATTTCCATTGGGGTGAAGAGTGCCTGTTGTTCAACACCCTGGTCAACCATTTGTACCATCAGACTTTCTGAATTTCGCCAATCTTGTGGTGTGAAATGGTATTTTCCCTAGACATTATTAGCTCTTCAAGTTTCCTCTGTAGTGAAATGGTTGTTCGCATCTTTAGCCTCTTTTTCTATGAGCTCTCTGTTTTGTACTTACTGATTTATAGAATTACTTTACATATCCTGGAAACCCAACTATTGTCCATTATATGCAATGTAGATATATTCCACCATTTCCTTTTACTCCCCTACAGTAAATTTTGATAAATGGAATTTCTTAATTTTAATGCAGTCATATTAATGAATCATTTTTCTTAAGATCTGCATCTTTTGTGACTTACTCAAAATTCTTCCCTACCCCACAGTCATAAAGATATTCCCCTTTATTTTCTTCTAACTGATCTGAAATGTCAGTTCTGTCATTTATTATGGGTCTGTTTTGGGACTCTCTATGCTGTTCCATTAGACCAAACCACACTGTCTCAATTCACTGAAGCTTTACAATACATCTTGGTTAGCTGGCAGGCAAAACTGAGCTCACTCTGAAAACATTATTAGCTTTAAAAACAACATAAGGAAAATAGGAACTAGAACTTACTTTGCTCTGGGTTGATGGACTAATCCTGGAATCTCTTTATTAGTTTTAAGTCTTACGTTTGAACTGGCACTTTTTTCCTGAAAAACATAAAACACACATGTAACAGACAAGGTGAGAATCAGCAATTAAGCAGTGGCATGAACTGTCATCATGGAAATGTTAGATTTGTTTGAGACCCTCCACAGCTGACCACTTCACAAGGGCAAAAAATCCTGCAAAGAGGTCATACTGTAAGGTAAAACTGCCCAAGCATTTTAACGGGGAACACTGTCATGAAAAGAGAAGTTAGCTTTATAACAGTTATAAGTATTTTTAAAAAATTATGTGCAACTAATATTTGACGTTTAGGTGTTTTTAGGAAAAAATAGTAAGAGAATCAAAGAACAGAAGATTCTAGTGCCAAAGAACAACAGTAGTGTAATTACAGACGTTGTTTATGTGCTAAGGTTAACTGTTAAATGCAGTACATTTTGTTTATAAAAGATAACTGCGGTTATTGAGACACGAAGTTTGCATGAGGCCCTCGCAGTGACAGAGACAAGAACATGATTAACAATAACTAATTTATTCCACCCATAGCAAATACTGCGATTGAATTCAATTGAATTAATAACATTCAATACTAACTTATATTCAAGAAATGCTTCTCTGGCTTTTAGTCTGATCTGATTTCTTATCCCCAGTTTACCAGCCTCACAGGAAAGAAACATTCTTAAATCTTAAAATGCAAGTATATTGGGACACTTGGGTAGCTAAATCGGTTAAGTGTCTGCCTTTGGCTCAAGTCATGATCTCAGGGTCCTGGGATCGAGCCCCATGTCACGCTTCTTGCTCAGTGGGGAATCTGCTTCTCCCTCTGCCTCCCCACCCCTGATGCTTGTGCTCTCTCTCTCTCAAATAAATAAATAAATAAAATCTTTTTAAAAAATGCAAGTATATCAGTAGGTATACTATCTCAATAATAGTATGCTCTATATTTATACAACGTTATCTTTAAAAAATATTAGGATGCTTTATAATTTGTTCGGACAACACATCCCCGAAATGAAAGGACAGACTATTCTAAACCTATTTATAACAGGCGACTATATCCACTCAAGGAACCTGACGTGTAGCGATAAAGACCCAGGTGAGGGCAAGGAATAAAGACTCCTGTGGGCCAACCCACTGCTCTTACCACATGCAGAGTGATGTGGGATGGTGCATAAAGCAGATGGTCCCCAAATGAACTCTTTTGAGAGTTCCTATTTCTCTCAGGACAGCAGAAGCCATTTAAATCAGTGAAACTCCAATGATTTGCACGCTGTGGTTGTTTCCATTCACCATTAAATGTGAGCTTATCTGTATAACATCAGGACTCCAAAATACAGGGTAAGTTTTGTTTGTGATCTTCCAGGAAAAGAAACAATCCTTATGATTCTTTTGTGGTCTAACTTACCTTCTCTGCCCCACACTAAACTGAAGAGTATTTTCATACACCTTTAAAAGGCATAAAATATATACTGTTCCTTCTGCTGACACAGCCAGGGAACAACAGATGAACTACCTTAGCTTTCACAAAGCAGCTCCAGGAGGGCTAGGCTTTACCAGTGGGGACTCCCAGCCTCGGTGGGGCCCGCCTGGCACTTCATGTGAGTTACGCATCGTATACTGGTAGCACGAATGAACAAGGTCAACAAATGATGAACTTCTTTTTAACAGTGAGAGATAAAAATAGCTCTAATGTAGTCTCTCTGAAGGACTGCAAAGGTAGGTTCCAAGTTAGTCATTTTTCCCCCTTAAACTTCCTGTCTGCTTGGATTAAGCACCGAAAATGGACACAGGACAGAGCCCTACACTTTTTCCCTATTCACATAATTTCCCAAACGCTGAGCCTAAATGATACACTGTCATTTTGTTATTTATTTATTTTTTGAGACACTGTAATTGTAAACATTGCTGAGGCAGGAACGAGGCCTCTAATTCTATGACTGTAAACGATACACAATTGTATTCTGCTTATAGTCAATGTATTAAACGGTACCCTTCACAATGACATTGCCTCTCTGCATCTTCCTTAAAAACACATTGTGTGGTTGCTAGGGAGAGAAGGAAACCCCAAATAACAGGGCTCAATGGATGGGCGGGGAAACTCCGGTCCGGAACAAGCCATCCCTTTGCGCATGCGCACAAGTGCGCCCTGCCAGGAAGCGGGAGGACCAAAGCTTCCGCAGAGGCACTGGAGGAAATGTCGCCTTCAGATTTCCCAGTTATAAAAAAAGAAAAAAGAAAGTATATATAATTACAGAGAGATTTCTTCTGATTATGTATGTATGATGTATTTGTTTTTACAAATTACCACTCACCAAGATCTTAATATCAATGATCACTTACTATATAGGTCGGGCATTATTCTAAGTGATTTCCATATAGTAACTCATTTTAATATTCACAAATATTTACATATATTAACTCATTCATTTTTTTTTTTAAGATTTTATTTATTTATTTAACAGACAGAGAGAGAGCAGGAACACAAGCAGGGGGAGTGGGAGAGGGAGAAGCAGGCTTCCTGCCGAGCAGGGAGCCCGAAGTGGGAATCGTTCCCAGGACCCTGGGATCATGACCTGAGCGGAGGGCAGACGCTTAACGACTGAGCCACCCAGGCGCCCTATTAACTCATTCTTATGTCCACAATACCTCTCTGAGATAGGTACCATTTTTTTCCCTTTGTATAGATGAGAAAGCTGAGGCATTGAGAGGTGAAGTATTTATTTGAGACCATACAGGTCATAAGTGATAGTGGTGGGATTTCGACCGAAGCAGAATGGCCCCAGAGTCCTTGCTATTAGCCACTAGGCCAGCAGTTCTCAAACGCTTTAGTATCAAGACCCCTTTGCCCATATTATACAAATTTTGACACATTTCCTTGTACAATATGAAAAAAAAAATCACATTTGTTAAAATTCACCATCAATCTCATTAGGAAAATCTTGACAGAAGCTGTCAAGCTCATGGTGGTATAAAATTTTCCAAAATTCTAATTTTGGTTTAACGTTTGAATTTTATGACTGGCAACACATACTGCCAATTGTTTTCTTTGAAGTGACAGGTTCTCTTCATTCATTCATTCATTTTTTTTTTTAAGATTTTATTTATTTGACAGAGAGAGACACAGCGAGAGAGGGAACCCAAGCAGGGGGAGTGGGAGAGGGAGAAGCAGGCTTCCCGCTGAGCAGGGAGCCCAATGCGGGGCTCGATCCCAGGACCCTAGGATCATGACCCGAGCTGAAGGCAGATGCTTAACAAATGAGCCACCCAGGCGCCCCTCTCTTCATTCATTCTTGAGACAATGTTTGCAAAATACCCAAGCCTGAATATTCATAATATATGTCAGGCATTTTTTTCTCTAAAGTAGAGATGGTGTTCCATAAAAACAACCATGAGTTCAGCCTGCAACTCCATCAACTGAACAAGTACTTTTCCTTCAAATAACCATCTTACCCGAGTGTGCAGAAGAAATGCCTTATGTATGCCTCTTTCCCATATTATCGCATAGACTATTAAAAAGCTCTGCACCCAAGGCACAAGACTTAATAAAATTAAATAAAATTTACTGCTTCATCAAGGAGATTCTTAAGTGAAAATGGAATGTATTCTTCCACTGTAAGCGCATGGTGCAGGTGAATACAATGACTATAAGATTGGGGGCCACTGCCTTGATTTTGTGCTAAGGCACCAGCAGTTTCAACTACCATTGCTTTTGCACCATCAATGCAAATGTCAACACAGCAAAAAGGGCAAACTGCTTCTTAGTATTGTTAGGAAAATGAGCTTGAGGGCATCCTGAGACTGTTTTGGGGACCCCAGGTCTGCAGGCCATACTTTGACTAGTGTCCTTATTTCCTTTGCAGAGAAAAGAACTATCAATTATTTAATGTGCTATATGCCTTATTTAAAAAAATATTTAACCACCATATTGAGGTAAAATTTACATTCCATAAAATTCCATTATAAAGGTATGATTAAGTGATTTTAGTAAATTTATACGACTGTACAATTATCACTCAATCCAGTTTTTGAACAGTTCTATCATCTTAAAAAGTTTCCTCAAACCCATTTGCAGTTCTTCTCTGCTCTCCTCTGTAGCCCCAGGCAACCACAAATATGCTTTCTGTCTCTACAAATTTGCCTTTTATAGATTCATAGAAATGGAATCTTATCACATATAGCCTTTGGTGTCTGGCATTTTTCTTTAGCATAATGTTTCTGAGATTAATCTATATCGTAGCATCTTTCAGTATTTCACTTATTTTAATTGCTAAATAATATTCCACTGTGTGGATATACTGTATATTGTTTGTACATTCACTACTTGATGGACATTTGGGTTGTTTTAAGTTTGAGGATATTGTGAATAATGCTGCAATGAACATTCACATATAAGTTTTGTGCAAACATATACTGTCATTTCTCTTGGGCAGGTTCCTAGAAATGGTATTGCTAGATTATATGCTAAGTGTATATTTAATTATTTAAGATATCACCAAACTGTTTTCCAAAGTGGCTGCACCATTTTACATTATCACTTGGGATGCATGATGGTTCCAGTTTCTCCACATCCCTGCCAACTCTTGATAGTATCTTTTCGATTATTGCCATTCAAGTGGTATCTCATTGTGGGCTTCATTTATTTTTAAAACCATGACTTATTTGGATTTGTTCTTTGCATCCCTCAGAATACCTTGCTACGGGAGAGCATTTACATGCTTACCAGTTAGCTATACTTGCATCAAGAAGTCAGCTTTATATTTGCTTATAAACATCACTTAACTTCTTTTCTGGGTTTGTTTGTTGGGGAAGGGGAGGTTTACAGAGATCTGCTTAAAAAAAAAAAAAGGCAAAGAAACAATCAAATAAAGAAAACCAGAAGGGCTGACAGGACAAGGTTGCTGGGAACCTGAGATGGAGGAGACCCAACAGAGAGCCAAGAGTCAGGCCACGTCTGGGGTGCTCCAGAAATAGGAACAAGAGAATTCGGGAGATGATGGAAGCAGTAACTAAGATATCATTTTTCTTGGCAGAAAAACTGATTTTATTGGTATTTGACACTTATAAACTAGTACTTAAAATAAACTGGAACCAAGGGGAACTAAGACGAACCCACTGAATAGGCCCCCAGCAAGGAGTTTGTAGAGCAGTGTTTCTCATGATCCATTCATTTTGGTATCAGAATCCTTGGGGGTGCTTGTTAAAATACAGATTCCCAGGCCCTACACAAGCTTTCCTGAGTATGAGTCTCTGGGATCAAGGCCCAGGAATCTGTATTTTATTTTTTATTATTTTATTTTATTTTATTTTATTTTATTTATTTTATTATTATTTTATTTTATAAGTAGGCTCCACACCCAGTGTGGAGCCCAACGCAGGGCTTGAACTCATGACCCTGAGATCCAGACCTGAGCTGAGATCAGGAGTCAGATGCTTAACTGACTGAGCCACCCAGGTGCCCCAAGGAATCTGCATATTAAATAAGAGTCCGAGGTGACAAAAAAGTTTGAGAATTTCTATTTCAGAGAATAAATACCTTTGTGCTTAGGATTCCCCTGGGGTTCTGCAGAGCTGCCCTCGGGGTCAACAGGGAGGCCCACCAGAGCAGCAACCCCTTTAACCTGTTTTATACTTAGGGGCTCTATCAGTTGGAAAAAACATCCATTTCTTAAAAATATTTGCAAACTAAAGCCAGGTAGTGACAGGTTTAAACAGCAAATCAAACAACTTTCTCCTTTGCTTGGAATAATTCTCTCTCTTTATGAACAGAGCAACACTTGTCAGTGTCTAGAGTAAACTTACCATTCTCCTAGTTTCTCTGAGGCTGGATGGAGACTGTCAAACCAACTCTGTTTATGGGGCTGCTCCCCTGTCCCTGGGTGGCATCTTCCAAAGGGAAAGTCAGAACCCTGAGAGAAACTGATAGCTTCTGTACAAAATTCCCCCAAACTTCCCCTCCTTAATTCTTTTTTTTTTGGAAGACTGTATTTTTATGTAATCTCTACACCCAGTGTGGGGCCCTAACTCACAACCCGAAATCAAGAGCAGCACGCTCCACCGACTGAGCCAGCCAGCTGCCCCACCCCTCCTTAATTCTTAAGGGAGCCACACAATGTGTTCCGGAAAATGGCAGAAAGCACCCCACCCCGTTGACAAGGGATGGAACTTCTTTTCATCCGTCAGTTCTTTTTGCCTGTGTTGTCCCACTGAGTCTGAGCAGATCTAAGTAGCTGTAGCCCTGCGAGGCTCACTGAGCTGTTTTTGGGTTGGAAATGTGGGGAGGAATCTCAATTTCTTTTTCTGGGCCCAACAGGAGGAAGTTCAGTCTTATAAAGAAATCCCAGGGGCCAGATGGATGCAGGAAGCTGGAGGCCTAGAGAAAAGTAGTGGGGGTTGGATTACTAGCCTCTGGGACTGCCAGTGAGGGAGCTACGCAGAGAAAAGACACAAAAGTACTAAATATTAATTCGCAAAGTGTCCCCTCTACACACAGACTCGTGTGTGTGTGTGTGTGTGTGTGTGTGTGTGTGTGTACATTTGAACCACTGCATTTCAGAAAATACATGAAAACTAGAAAGGTAAATAATTTAACTACAATTAGGAGATTGGGGGGTACACACATCTTTAAAACAGGAAGACATCAGCTATAAAATACATGAGTAATCATTCCAACTTTGAGGGAGTAACCCATAGAATGTACTCTCTAAGAAAACGACCTCGGGGTGCCTGGGTGGCTCAGTCCGTTAACCGTCTGCCTTCAGCTCGGGTCGTGATCCCAGGGTCCTAGAATCGAGCCTGCTTCTCCTTCTCCCTCTGCCCTTCCCCACTGCTCGTGTGCTCTCGCTCGCTCTCTCTCTTTCAAATAAATAAAAAAAATCTTAAAAAAAACCTTATTTGATGTTTTATATGGGATTTCTCATGTGGCATTAACATGGGATAGGATACTGCTCCCTTCAAATATAAAGGAATTTTAGATTCTGTCTTCTGAACAATGGTGACACATTCACTCTACCAGAATTTCTGCATATTAACAAGTAGCAAGGCCCAAGCTACCAGATGAAACTGTTGACTTCGATCGACCTATATCTTCATAGTTTCATGAACTCAACACTTCCATTTATAATTACCTGTCCAGGGAGATTATTAGAATTATTAGTATTTTGTTAGAATTTAGTAGTGATGAAGTTGGCATGGAAAGTATCAGCTTTATGGAAATTCTTTTTCTATAAATTAAAATTTACCTAATTTTATATCAAGCAAATGTTAAGTGGGGCAAATCAGTTTTTTTTTTTAAAGATTTTATTTATTTATTTATTTGAGAGCTAGAATGAGAGAGAGAGAGAGAGAGCACATGAGAGGGAAGAGGGTCAGAGGGAGAAGCAGAATCCCCGCTGAGCAGGGAGCCCGATGCGGGACTCGATCCTGGAACTCCAGGATCATGACCTGAGCAGAAGGTAGTCTCTTAACCAACTGAGCCACCCAGGTGCCCCAGTTTTAAAGACCTGATATATTTTGTACAGTTGTTTCTCGAGGTAGATTGTAAACATTTAAGATAATCTTTAAAAAGTAAACAGAGTTATAAGAAATTTCTTGGAACAGATTTAGTTGTGTACCAACAAATCTAAAACAAAGTCCTTAAGTCACTATGCCGGTATGTCAGTAATTAAAAGTAGAAAGCTCCATATAATGTTGTCAAATTACATGGAGAATTTTAAGTTGAGGATGTTTTCCACAAGATGCTGTCTGAGTTTTTCAAAGAAGTATTATATACACACCCAGACAACGAACTAATCTGGAAGAACCGTATTCAGTTTTTGCCCAAGACGCTTCATCACTTTGAACAGGGGGGATCACACTACCGTAAAAAACAATACCCACTATTGGTGGTTCAATAAAATCCAAGTTTATGTCTTGCACATGCTGTATGTCTAGCACTGGCTAGCAGCGGGGCTTTGCTCATCCTAATCCCTCAGGGACTCAGGCTAATGGAGGCCCCATGTTGGCCCATGCTGTCATAATCATCACGGCAGAGGAGAGAAGACTAGAGCAGAGCAAAAGTTAAGTGCTCATGTTTACTTGGCCAAAGCAAATCAGAGAACTACATGTAAATTTGGCAGAATGGAGAAAGTATAATCCTACTATGTGCTTGGAAAGAACAGAACTGGAATATTTATGAATAGCCCTAATGACCACCACGATGCTCATTTTTTTTAAAAAAAGTATGTTTTCTTGATCACAGAACCACCTAACATTAATCATAGATATCTTTTTTTTTTCTGAATAATCTGATGTCAAACTGTGTCAAGTATCTTATTTGAACTAAATTATGTGTAAGTCACAGAAATATGGAAGAAACTTAAATACTGAAAGTTTAAATTGGGCTAAAATTTGAGTTTAGACTTCAAAAAAAAGCTGAAACTACTTGGTTAGCTGACTGTAGTGGATAAGCATTAGTAAATCAGGCTAAATGCCACCTGGATAACATGAAAAGGGAACAGAGGCAAAATCTGTGGTTTATACCCCAGAAAACTGCACCTACATCCACACCTACACCCATGCTCACACACTTCCTGAATTTTCCATTTCTCACTTCTCTCCAACCATCAAATATAACAAAACACATAGAAATGCCAATCACATTCATTGTTATCCATAATAACGAGATCAAAGATTTTAAGAGTTCAACTATCAATGGACTGTGGTCCCCAAAAGACTGCATTTAAGAGCTCTTTAGCACAAAATAAACACGCTTTGTCACAGATTTTTCTGGTGGGTAAAAACATAGCCAGAAAAATCAAAGTATATTTGATCAAAGTTAATAAAATATTAGAATGAAGAAATGCATCGCTCATCATGTCTTTAATATTTTAACAAATAAAAAGTCATCATTTACGCAGAATTGCTAAACTTTCCCTGTGCGGAACCAAAATCTCAACAGGTTTTCCTCACTAAGTTGAGGAAACTGCCAATGTCAAAGCTGAAAACAAAAAAGTTAAACGATCCAGTTTTGCTTACAGGCACGACTGTTTTTCTCACACTCATTGTGCTGTATAAGTCAGCCAAAAAATCAGACTCCAGCCTTCCTGAACTCGCTGGGCACACCCACAACTCTTTTTTAATTCCACATTTGTCAGTGCCGAGAAAATCTGCCATGTCAGCTTCCTATTGCTCCTGTTGCAAGTCAACACACACGTGGGGGCTTAAAACCACACACATCTATTATCTAACGCTTCTGGAGGTCAGAAGTCTGAAAACAAGTTGTAGGGCTGCCTCCGTCTGGAGGCTCTAGGAGAGAATCCGTTTCCTTGACGTTCTCGGCTTCTACACGGCACCTACACTCGCGGGCTCATGGTCCATCTTCAAAGCAGTACTGTAGCATCTTCTCTCCTGACCTCTGCTCTGTCCTTACATCTTCTTTTTCTAACTCTGATTCTCCTACCTGCCTCCTGAAAGGATCCTTGCGATTATATTGGGTCTGCTCAAATAATTCAAGAAAATCTCTCCATGTCAAGATCCTTGATTTAATCACATCTGTAAAGTCCCTTTTCCCATGGGGTGCCGTATTTATAGGTTCCATGGTTTAGGATGTGGACCTCTCTGGGGGCAGGCTTTATTTGGCCTACGACAGTGTTCCCCCTGGATTCATACTAAAGATTCAGACCTCTCTCACATGGAAAACAGGTTCACTTCAAGGTACCCCAAAATCTCAACCCATTACAGCATCAACCCAAGTCTCAAGAAGTAGCCAAATCTCATCAGCTCAAAAGTCCCTAAATTTCATTACCTAAATAATCTAAATTAGATACAGATGAGGTTCTGGGTCTAATCCATCCTAGGGCAGAATTGCTCTCCATCCATGAACGTGTGGAACTAGAAATCAAGTGACCTGCTTGTTCACAAAATACAATGGTGGGGTCCTAGTCAAACAGGGAGAAATGGAAGGAAAAAAAAACAAAAGAGTTGCTTGTTCCAAGCAATTTCAAAATCCAACCAGGCAAACTCCATGAGCTTTCAAGGTCTGGTAATAATCCTCTGTGGATTAAGACTCTGCTCTCTGGACCTGTGGCTCCAGCCTTGTGGTCGTTCTTCCTTTTGCCCCAACATATTTGGAGCTGAGCTCTTTTATCAGCTCGTTTCCTGCCTGCAGAAGTTTGGGAGCATGACACCTTTCTTTCATTTCACCCTCTTGCTGTCCCTTTCGGTTCAAACTGGCAGTCTTTCTGCTGGGTACAACCTCCTCAAGAACGCCAGGGGCCTCCTGTGTACGTCATGGGGCTTCGCTCCATTACCAAGGAGGCTCTTTCACAGAAATTCCCTAGATAATCCCACCTCTGTTTCTGGCTTCTGCTGAGACGGTTGAGGGAATACATGCCTCATCTATTCAGAGTCTTCGTGGGACCGAATACTCTGACCTTTTAATTTTTTCCAGGGATTAGCAAAAGATTGTTCAGCCACACCCTTGGCCTTCTCTCCAGAGCATGTGTTCCAGATAGCAAATCTCCTAGTTTTAGCATCTTTTGCAATCCGGACAGGATAAGAATTTCCCAAATCCACAAGTCCTGGCTCCTTTTTGATGAACAATTCTTCCTTCAATTTATCTCTTTGCTCTCACATTTTACTATCAGCAGCAAGAAGAAACTAGGTGGTGACTAACACTTTGCTAAGAAATCTTCTCAGCTAAATGGTCAAGTTCATTGCTTACAAGTTCTGCTTTCCACATCCTTGTAGGACATGATTTGCTATGCGTTTGGCCACCATATTACAAGTGTCACCTTTCCTCCAGTTTCTAACTGGAAACCACCCACCATATTACAAGTGTCACCTTTCCTCCAGTTTCTAACTGGAAACTTGCCAATGGTAACTTTCATGTCCATATTTTTACCAACAGTGTGTTTGTGACGACTTATATTCCGTAAGATGATATAGGTTTTCTTCACGATGCTCTTCACCTTCTTCTGAGCCCTTACCAGCAAAGTCTTTAAAGATTTTATTTATTTGAGAGAGAGAGCACAAACAGGGGCAGCTGCAGGCAGAGGGAGAGGGAGAAGCAGGCTCCTGGCTGAGCAGAGAGTCCTACATGGGGCTTGATCCCAGAATCCTGGGATCATGATCCGAGCCAAAGGCAGACGCTTAACCAACTGAGCCACCCAGGTGCCCCTAACAGAGTCTTTAATATCCATGTTTTCTACTAACTGCTCAAGGCAATCTAGGCTATCTCTACCATGCTTCTCAGAATTCTCCCGATCTCTATCCACTTCCCAATTCCAAAGGCACTCCACATTTATAGGTGTTTATTACAGCACTATTATATTTCAAGGTAACAAATCTATATTGGCTTCCTACTGCCGCTTAACAAATTATCACAGACTTACGGATTTTTAGAACACAAATTTGGAGGTCAGAAGTCTAAAACTGGTCTGTAGGGCAGTCTTCCTTCCAGAGGCTCTAGGAGACAATCTGTTTCCTTGACTTTTCTAGCTTCTAGAGACTGACTACCTTTGCTCAAGGCTCCTTTTTTCCATTTTCAAAGTCAGAGCTTAGTATCTCTCTTCTTTGACCTCTGCTTCCAACCTTATATCTTCTTTTTCTAACTCTGATCCTCCTGCATTCCTCTTAGAAGGATCCTTCTGATTCTACTGGGCCCCCTGGATAATCCAGGATAATCTCTCTATGTCAAGACCCTTAATGTAATCACATCTGCAAAGTCCCATGTAAGGTACCATATTGACAGGTTCCAGGAATTAGGATGTGGACATCTTGGGGGGGGGGGGTTAGTCTTCATTCTACCTTTTCTTAATGAAGAACTTGCCATCTCACATCTGCAAAGCTCAGTCCTATCAGGACAAACCAGGTCTGTGGCTCACAATGAAAAGTTACGCAGGGACAGAAACAAGGATTGACAAGTACTTGTGGAAAACCACAACAGAGAAACCTAATGGCCCATTCTTCACTAAATCCCTGTTTAATGGCCCTTGTGTGCCGGACTGTGCTAGAGAGTTAGCGATATGATCCTCACCCACTACAAAATCGGAAAGTGAAATGATATTTGGAAATGATAGAAGTATGCGTGGTGGAAGCACTTGAGATGACACTTAACTCAGAGGAGGAGGTCAGGGAAGCTTCCTGGAAAGCAAACCAGCCAGGGGTGGGTCTGGAAGGTGGAAGAATGTATACCCTGTCAGGGAGAGGAGAGAATATGACAGTACTTGGAACCACAGGGCCTGGGAGAGCCAGGGAGAGCATGAAGTGCCAGGAGGGCATATGAGAGATGACGTGGTGAGGTGGGCAGGGGTGGAGGGCTCATGCTTGGATACTGGGTTTTCCTTTGCAACAAGGAGGAAACACTAAAGAAGTTTATGAACCTTCTGGCAAAATGTTTCAGAGATGGGAGCAGAGAGCCCGTCAGGAAGCCATGCCAGTAAATCAGCAGAGTCTATGAAAGCTAACTAAGACCAGATGGGCAGAGCATAGAGGATAAGAGTATAGCCTCTGGAGTCACATGACCCCTCCACTTTCTACTTGTGTGACCTTGAGCATATTATATAACCTGTACGCTTCAGTTCCCTTAGCTGGGAAACCGGGACGGAAGTCATACCTCCTTCACTGGGTTACCTGTGGGACAGGGAGTCCATCACAAATGATAGCTTGTGTTGATAAGATAGTTGCCCCGGAAATAAGGATGAGGAAACAAATTTGACAGTTGTAACGAAAATTACCGAGTGCTCACTGTATGCTGCGCGCCTTGCTTTCCTTTGAGGGAAACAAGAAAAAGACAAAGGAGAGCCCCACCTTCGTGGATCAATGACAAATGTCAGAGAAAAAAAACCCAAATACTAAATATTAGCACTTACTATCATTTAAATTTAAATATCTATAAATAAAATAAATATATATAAACATAGCATTTATATATATATATATATATATATATATATATATACTTATAGAAGTAAAAGCACTGATAAAATCTGAGGTCATCTGAATGTACAGGGGAGGTGGAAGAGGGCAAGGTTTAGTCAAGCATGACAGCCAGTTTTTTGGCTGAGCTGACAACAGGAAATGGTCGTGGCCAAACGGAGAAATAAAGGAACTTCAGGGTTACTGATTAAAAGGGTGAAATATGGATTTCAAAAAATTGCTTTTTCTTCCTTGCTACGTATGTGTAATGGGTGGGTCGACTCCAAGTGAAGGTCTTTCTGGGCAAGCAAAGGAAAGGTGACATGGCTATTAAGCAGAAACAGGGCTGGGCAGAGGTGCATTTTTCCTGAAGGGAAAGAAACGTAAGCTTCAGGGCCTATACCTAGATGGCCTGAACAGTCAGAAGAAATATAGGAGAAAATGTAGTCTTTCTGAATGGATACATTAAAATGCAACTATTTTTGAGACCATAGCCTTTACTTATCACATAGTCTCTCCACGTGGAGCCCAACCAACATTCACGGAAGAGAGAGGCAGGTGAGGGTGCTGTAGATGGAGAGACCACCTGTCTGAAGGCCTGGGACTTACTGGTTTACCTCACAAGAGTGGATCTGAGTTCAGGCCTGACTGCATCCAGGTGGTCAAAAAACGCTCCCTCACTCCTTTGCTAATCACCCTGATTTCATTTTTTCCAGGACCCTGTGGCAATGCCTGAGTCAATCCTTATAACCCTGTCACTCAACAGGCAAGGAAGTCTTCCCTGTTAGGGCCATTTTCAAGAATCTCAGGGAAACACCGATTAGCTTGCCTTCCATCCGTCCAGTGCCAACTTGGCAGGAAACCACATCTTTTATTCTGCCTGTGAGCTCTCTGCCTGAAAAAAAGTTTTTTTTTTTTCTATTACTGGACATATTTACAAAACATACATTCTCCGTTGCATGGGTTTCTCTTTTTAAAAATTGTGTTTAAAAAAATCCTTTTATGTTTTCACATACGGGAGTTCTAAGTTTTGACTGGTGAAAAAGAACGGATTTCTTTTTTCTTTGATTATTTCTCCGTAACTTCTAGGATTAGTCCTGGCTATTTCTAAATTTAGCTCCCTCCCCATACATTTTCTTCTGTACCCTTTGCCACCTCTCCCAACAGAAGTCGGTGTAAATGAAGGGAAGTCGATGTTTTAACAGTGCCCCCAGGCTTTCTAGCTAATACAAGTGTCAATCCTGTCACGGCAAGATTCTTTTACAATGTGGAGTCAGTCACTAGATTTCTATACACAGTCAATAATCAAATGTGGCGTTGTTCCATTATTGATGTAACTTTTAGCCCAAGGCTAGGAAAAGGCTAGTTGGTTGTAACTAGCATTTGGGTTGAAAAAGCTCTTTAAAAATTGAAATATGGTACTTAGGTAATAAAAGGTAAGCACTATTTTTCCCCAACCCTCCCCCCCACCTCCTTTCGGGGAAATGGGCTGCTAGAAATATCTTCATTCTAAACTTTGCAAACAGAAATGATCCTGAAATGCTTTAATGGGTTGTGTTTAACCAGGAGTGTCTTTATTTGCTTACCTCCTTTCTAGAAAAGCTCCCATACTCATCTTTTTCCACATCTGCCTTCACAGCCGGTGTACCCTCCCATAAGACTTCTGAGCCGAGCACTTACTGCCAACGTGGGACAGTGATCGGCTTGGGCCCCTTCGGCAGCCTGAAATCAAGCTGGGGGAATCTAAGAACCAATGATCTGTGTTCTCTGCCGCTGTCATTTCTCATCTCTCTGAGGATCTTTTATGAGACTTTCCAATGAGGGGCTTATTAGTGGTACGATAGGCCTTAGTTTACTAAGTCTGCCTTGTGTAAAGTGGTTTCTGAATGTTTGATCCCATTTTCTCCATTCTTCTCACTCTAGGTCCTACCAGGCAAATAAGTCTTCGCAGACAGCTTTTTCCCTTCTTTGCCTCTCACCTTAAGTGAGTCTTTCCCTACCTGAGTAAAAGGGCAGGGGATGGGGGGGAGGGTGGAGCTGGCTTGGAGAGAAAAATATGTTAGACCACATGTCTAAAAGCTCTGATGAGACAAACCATGAGAGACAATGGACTCTGAAAAACAAACTGAGGGTTCTAGAGGGGAGGGGGGTGGGGGGATGGGTTAGCCTGGTGATGGGTATTAAAGAGGGCACATTCTGCATGGAGCACTGGGTGTTATGCACAAACAATGAACATGGAACACTACATCAAAAACTAATGATGTAATGTATGGTGATTAACATAACAATAAAAATTTTTAAAAAAGGAATAAACTGTAGTTTACTTACAAAAAAAATAAATAAATAAAAGCTCTGATGAACCACACGGGCCTAAATGTGAGATGATCCCCATTCCTCTAAAGACAAGATCCTCAGAAACGTGTCCTGGCAAGCTTAAATATATAATCCATCCTTCAGGAATGTAGGAAACCTTCAGGCGATGGACTTACGATAAATATTAAATTCAGCTACACAAATATTTAAAACCACATATTGTGTACAAAATTATATGAATTCAGAAATATTACTTTTTCCACACTCACATTTTGTCAAACAATTTAAACGTCCCAGGTGCATCCGGAATCAGTATTTTTCACCATCAGTCACCCACTTTTTTGAGTTTCTAATGTTTCCAAGGCGTATTATCTTCACTTCTGACTTGAGGAAATACAATGCCATTTGAATTTTTGTATGTTGCTGTCTTGGACATTTAATTCCAAGCCATAAATACCCAGGTTAGTGTGGTGATCTCCACGTTGTGCACCACTTACTGCATTATTCTTTCAACGTTAACTGTTAAAAAGGCTGTTATGATGACGCACAGAAGTATTACTAAATTAGAATGGTGTTTTTTTTCCCAGAAACAAAAATGATTCTATCAGCAGGCCCCTCTCTGTAAGCACCTAAAGTGTTCACTAACTGAAGCTGGTGTTTTAGGCAAATGTTTCCCTTAAACTTTGTGTTCAAAATAACAAGAGTGCCCTGTACCACGTGGTTCATATAGAAGGTGGCATCCACTTTTCTCAAGGACTCCGGAAAAAAAAAAATCCTGCTTATATTCTGGCAAATACCACAACACAGTGAAAACTTCTCATGTGAATATGATTGAAAGGGTATCTTTTACCACCATCCAAGGTTTCCTGATGAAACTTAATAGAAATATTAGAGACTTTATTCCATTTCTCAAGGGGAATACTGAAATGAAATCTCACAAATGTTGAGGGCCCCATCTGTTGTCCAATGGTCATTTGGTAGAAAACATTCCGAGGCTGGTGAAACAACACGGAACAACTTGTACGTATGCTGATGAGCTTGTCTATGTCCCTCTTCTCTCTCAGAGTCCTTGTTCCAGAAGATAAACTCCTCAAGTACACATATAATCGTGTTTAATTTGTTTCTTACATGAGGCCATTAGGTATGTACGTCACTGACGCTCCCATGATAATCTGACAATAGAGAAACATAGCTTTTGATTCTTTATCACCATGGTTCTTATAATTGCAGAAACAGTTAACAACAGTAAACATAACAGCTATCACTGACAACACCCCGGACAGGTTCCAGACTCCACACCAGGGCCTGCGGGCATTAATTATGTTAGCACAGACCAAGGGCCATGCACAGGCCCTGCCGTGTGGTAAGAGCCCAACAGATGTCAGCAATTACTGTTACTGTTATTATTCTAACTTATTATTATTTGATCCTCACAGCAACTGTATGAGGCAAGCATTCACAGAGAACATTAAGGAAACCATTAAGGATACAGAGCCTCTGAGACATTTTCTAAGTTGCCCAAGGTCAGAGAGTTATTGGCCAAAGGGGGACAGGGACTATGCACTGGCATCTCTTTTGATAAATATTGTGCATTCTTTTTTTTTTTTTCTTTTAGAGAGAGAGGGAGAGAGAGCATGGGCAGGGGGAGGGGCAGAGGGAGAGGGAGAAGCAGGCTCCCTGCTCAGAGGGATGTGGGACTTGATCCCAGGACCCTGGGATCATGACCTGAGCCGGAAGGCAGACACTCAACCGACTAAGCCACCCAGGCGCCCCAATATTGTGCATTCTTAAAACAGCCAAATTTATATAAATTAAAGAGGGTGAGAGTAAGAGCAGTCCACATGATTTTTAACACCTGCTTTGTGTTTCAATACCAGAAGATGAAATGAGAAGCCTAGGAGGGACCCAGTTTCAAAGACAAAGGCAAGAACCCCACAGCCATTGGTGAAACACAGCATCTGTACCTCCCAGACCAAAGCAACTCAAGGCCAGGCGAGTAATGGGACTAGCTGATGCACCTTGAGTAAGCAATAGGGAGCAGGGGCACCAGGTATAACTCATAAGGACAGCCATCAGTGACTGTTTCTCTCAAAGGCATTCAAATTACATTTTTAAAAATTGAGGTAGAATCGACATATCACATTAAAATACTTTTCAGGGGTACAACATAATGATCCAATATTTGTATATATTGCAAGATGATCACCACAGTAAGTCTAGTTAACATCTATCACCAAACATAGCTACAAATTTTCTTTTCTTGTGATGAGAACTGTTGAGGTCTACTCTCCTAACAAGTTTCAAATTAACCACGGTCACCATACTGTACTTTACATCCCCATACCTTATTTATTGTATAACTGCAAGTCTGTCCTGTTTGACTCCCTTTACCCACGTTGTACACCTTCCACCCTCCCACCTCTGGTAACCACTCAAATTTAAGTTTTTAAGAAAAGATATTTCTACCACCTATAGTAGTGGTATGCTGGAGCTGGCCTTTACTAGGAGAGTCAGTTGTTAAATATTCAGGAATTTTGTTAGCCAACGGTTGGTAGTTTGAAATTTGCCTTTGTGGGAGTAATTAGACTGCGGAAATTGGCAAACTGTATAAATCAAACCTTTTTCTCCCCCCAGAGAGCTCGTTTACCAGCACTGTCTCTATAAAATCATATACGACTGGTTTTAGATTTGTTTGCCATCTCTACCTGAGTCCTTGTTCTAGACTTGAGACAGGTGTTCATGACCAAAGTAAGGTGACCTTACATAATTGACAGCTTTTTCCTTAAATAAATACCCTTTATATATGGTCAAGAGGAAACTACAGTCCAATGGAATGCTTTAAATGGACCAGGCTGATGTGTCATTGTGTTGATTTTAAAAAACTGGGTTAAGGGATCCTAAATTCTTGACTTCCATAGGCTCAGCTCCTAGGACAAATTGCTATGTCATGTCCTCTCCACAGCATAGTGACTTCTTCCTGAACGGATGACATGGGATCCTTTTCCATCCCCAGCTCACTGTTCTGTCGTCCTGGGTCCCAGTCTCCAAAAAAGCACCACGTGGCCGCGACTAGATTCATAATCATGTCTTGTAGGAAGTTCTATTATTTCTCCTCCAAATCAGGCAGGTGTCTATTTAGGGATTTTCTTTGAAAGGACATTGTAATCTAGAATTGAATTAGAGTTGTTTTTTGTTTGTCTCTTTGCTTGCTTAACCTTCCAGAGAAGAATAAAGTTCAGCTTCCAACAAAATGTGAGGCAAATGAGAGATTTCAGCTAATTTGTGTACCATAGGACTTTCAACCCCGCTCCACAAAATTCTCATGCTTCCATTTAATGACCACTGCGGAGGGAGATGAGAGACAAGGGGCAACGGCTAGTGCTGCTTTCTTGTCCAAAGCTCCCCTGCTTCTTTATTCAAACAGCCCCAAATCCATCCAGAGACTAGAACCTAAGGAGCTGCAGAAGGAAGTCAAGGTAGGATGGAACACTTTATCAGCCTTGTGAAGAAAGGCACCCTCCCCCCCCGCAAAAGCCACCATGACGACTGACATCCTCAGCTACCTGTGTGGAACCAACTTCCCCCTCACTGTTCTTGGATTGGCACCTAGGCTTATCTGTTTATCCACCTCTCTCTTTCTCTCTTCTTACCAGAGATTGTTTTAAATGATTCAACCTAACGGAATGGAAGCCCCTTAGAGACAGCGAGAGTGTCTGATCTACCTTTGTAGGCAGTATGTGACAGTGGGAGGCACTCAGTAAAAGTTTGAGGAAAGAACAAACGAACATTTGTCCTACCTTTACTTGACTGCTATACTATTCAGCAACATCAGTCCCACTCAAGAGTATGATGTTGGACAGGTGGTTTTTAGGAATGAACTTTGGAGCTGGGGCACGAGGGTGGGGGCACCAAAGGGAAGAAGGAATAGAGCTTCTATTGTGGTCTTCACTAAAATTGCGTTTGGGGTCCCATGCGAGAAAAGAGCAAGGAATCACATCTGTCCAAGCACATGGCACCATCATTTTTTAAAAGCTGAATTATAAGAACCTCAGGATGTTTTTGTAAAAAAATAGGTTTTAGGTTTTAACTTATTTCAAAGAAAGAGAAAGAGCTTAACATATGTCATTTCACTCGAAAAACCTCTGAAATATATTTGCCATAAACCATCTGGGTAGTAACAGTAATACATGACAACTGTTCCTCTCTTAATTATAGCACTGATCGTGTCAGGTAAGATTTTCTACAAAACCTATAGTAGTCAAGTTCATGGAGACAGAAAGTTGGTCATTGCCAGTGGTTGGGGGTAGTGGGGTGGAGAATTGGGAGTTAGTGTTCAATGGCTGCAGAGTTTCAGTTCTGCAAGATGAGAAAAGTTCTGGAGATGGATGCTGGTGATGTTTGTGCAAAAATGTGAATGTATTTAATGCCACTGAACTGACACTTAAAAATGGTTCAAGTAGTACATTTTTTTAAAAAAAGATTTTATTTATTTATTGGACAGAGAGAGACAGTGAGAGAAGGAACACAAGCAAGGGGAGTGAGAGAGGCAGAAGCAGGCTTCCTGCTGAGCAGGGAGCCCGATGCGGGGCTCGATCCCAGAACCCTGGGATCATGACCTGAGCTGAAGGCAGATGCTTAATGACTGAGCCACCCAGGCTCCCCTCAAGTAGTAAATTTTATGTTATGTCCATTTCACCCAATTTTAAAAAAATGCACAGCAGAAGTGAGAGGGAGTTCTCACCTCCAGCCTCCCCCAGGCTTCTTTTAAAAGATTTTCTTGATGCTTCATCAAATCTATTTGTTCTCTCCTTATTTTTATATACTCCAAAATTGACATTAAGCAGAAAAAAGATTTATGTATAAAGACCTGTTACAATAGTCACTTATTAGTTTATAGAGCCTGGCAAACTCAAAGGACAGCTGGTGTGTCGCATAATCCACTGAACAAAAGTGATCTGCAGGCTTGGTGGCACAGGCAAACACAACACATCCTGTTCAAGTTTAGATGTGCAGGAATTTGAACAGTGTAATGTCACACATGTAGAACCTTTTAAATGGGGACTCTGAGAATTCAGAGCAAGCGATCTGTGAGAGGAATACAGGGCTCGGTTCGTTTATGACTCCAATGCCAATCCGCGTTACAGGGGAAAAAACGTAACTCTCCAGTGGTAGGCAGTAAAGCCAGACTAAAACCGAAAGCAGCCAAGGGACCTCAAATGAGTATAATGCTCTCACTGGGGAAGGACCCAACAGAGTTCAAAAAAGAGATGCATGGTGAGATCTAGAGAACTGGTTCTCTGGAGGTGGCCAGATCTTCAAAACCCAGACTCTGCCACTTCTGTCTGTAAATTTTACACATAAATCCTCGGGAGCCTCAGTTAGCTTCTCTGCAAAATGGGGATAAAAGAATGTCTCTCATAAAGCACTAGTATCCCAGAAGTGAGGTTAAAGAAGATAATGCAAGCATCTGGAATACATGGTAGATATTCAAATAATTCTTAGATATTATTATTTATCTTCATGATATATTATCTATTACTAATAATATATTTATTGTTAGTAGTCATATGTACATACACTTCTGAAAAGTAACCAGGTCGGCCTCAGAGACTTGTCCTGATGTCTTGGGGTGTTTGAGAAAAAGGAAGGCACCTTTAAAGATGGTGGTCTAGTCTAAAAACAAACAAACAAACAAACAAACAAAAAGGTCTAATCTATCCCCTCTCTTTTACATCAGTAGTGACTACTACCTAGAGAGATTAAGGACTTGACTGAAGGCCATACTGTTAGTGGCAGACGTTAAAAAAACCTGTAATATGCCCCACTGTATACACCACACAATGATCCACCCTCAGGAGACGTTGGTCTGGGGTCCCTGGCTCTCTGTCCCAGGTAAGCATGGAACACTAGACCACTGACTGGAAGCTTCGTGCACACAGGCTAGGCAGGTGGACCGTGGGATTCAGGGATGTGATGGGCTTTTTAGTTACAGAATGTCCAAGGGCAGTATACTTGGGTCTATTTACTTGGGCCAGAGAAGGCATCTCATCATGTCTTGGAGGGTCTAAACTTCCTTGCCAGCATCTAGGGAGCCAGAGGGGGTAAGACAACTAAGGAGGTCAGCATTCAGAATGCAGACTTTTACTTAAAAACCCTGATTTCACTTTGGGGTGTCCCTGCCCTTAATAGTGCCTGGCTCCAAGGAATGAAAAAGCAGAACTGGGTTTCAATGAATCCTCCTGTTAGCCCCACTTTCACCTCCATCTCCAGAGATATCTAGTGTGAGCAATTCCTGAGCCTCTCGTGCATTCTACAGTGTAACTGGCTTTCTTGGGTTTGCTAAGTCGGTTTCCACTCCCTGCTTTCCACCTTATAGAATGTTGATATTGCTGTCTTCTGTTAGTCATAGAGGATTACTATTATTTGTAGAGTGCCTTCACTGTTGTTTTATTGGCATTTCAGAAGGAAATGAAGAGTAACAGCTATGTTCTATCTACCTGTGGCACCTAATCTATTTTTCTTTTTTTTAAGTAGGCTCCATGGCCAACATAGGGCTTGAACTCATGACCCCGAGATCAAGAGTTGCCTGCTTGACTGACTAAGCCAGCCAGAAGCCCCTACTTAGTCTAATCTAGGAATTCTGCATACACCGTTAAATTCTATAACTGTATGCAATTGTTAAAATCATCCCCATTTAGTGGTGAGAAAATCGAGTTTCAGCAACTTGCCCAGGGTCTCCCAGAGGGTTTGAACTCAGGTCTTTCTGGTATTAGAATCCAAGCTGTAGATCACGACCACATCCAAGCATCCACAGTGAAATAACAGCTATCGATCGTCACTAATCATTCGTTATGTGCTAAGCTGCTCAAGTGCTTTGTGTGTCTTCCCTGCAACGGCTCCGTAAGACAGGTACCTATTACCATTCACGCATTTTAACACAGGAAGAAACGGAAGTTACAGACTGCTTAAGGAGCCCACCCAAGATCACAAAGCCCAGAACAGAGTCTGGCTCCAGGGGTTGTGTTCTTAACACTCACCAAAGAGTTAAATATACTACACCTACCTTGTGGATTTCCATGATCTACTTTAGGAACCTCCCCCAGCTCTGCCTTTTTCTCTTTCCTAGATGACTTACTCCAAAAACAACAAACAAACCCCAAATCTCCTTAAATCAGCCAACCAAAGCAGAGACAATGAATAGAAGACAGCCAGATTTAAAGTAAAATCATCTTGAAAATCTTTGCACAAGGAATTATTCTACTGGGCACCTGGGTGGCTCAGTCGTTAAGTGTCTGCCTTCGGCTCAGGTCATGATCCCAGGATCCTGGGATCGAGCCCCGCATGGGGCTTCCTGCTCGGCAGAAGTCTGCTTCTCCCTCTCCCAACCCTGCTGCTTGTGTTCCTTCTCTCGCTGTGCCTCTCTGTGTCAAATAAGTAAATAAAAACCTTAAAAAAAAAAAAAGAAATTATTCTACTAGATCACGCTATCCTCTGTTTATAGTTACCTTCAGACATTCAATTCAGGAATAATGTGAAGAATGTGCCAATATAACCAGATATATTTAAAAACCTATACTTTTTAGGGACGAAATGACAAATAGAATTTGCTTCCTAGTCTTATAGCCTAAAATTATATATGCTAGGGGGTGCTATTGAACAATTTTAGGGTTTTTTTGTCCACTAGGTATTCTTAGATTTGCATGTGATAGTGCTCTGGGCTAGGGTGAGCTTTTGTAACTTTTAATTAAAGTCTCTTTAACCTCAGTTTGCTGTCAACTAGCACAATATTTTACTGCAGAAGAAATTTTAAAGTAAGTCATATTCATTATATAGTCCTCATTCACACAGAAGCATTAATCATCCATTATTTTCTTTTCCACTGACATGACCGAGAACTCAATTAAAAGATAATGAAATGTAGGTGTTAAACCCAAAGAAGGTGTCACTGTGTCCAGAGCCATCTGATGGTGTAAAGACTCGTGTCCCAGGGCAGTTAAGAGAACCTGTGAGCTGAAGGCAGCACAAAATCAAATTAGCGAAACCAAAACATTAGCCATCGGGAAATCTTAGTTCTAAATCTCTTGCTCCACAATTAAGCTAAATTACCTAAGTCGTTGTGTTAATAAATCACGACGCAGGAAATACACAGGGTTAGGAAGCCTAGAAAACACAGCAGGGCTTAGGATGAACTCATACAATTTTGGCTCCACAAGCCGAGTCTAAAATAGAAAACGTGATGTAGTCAAACACAGAAAAGACCAAATGCCATGCAGAACCTCCCCCATAAGAATCCAAATAGGAATGAGGCACTTAGACATAGCCATCCTTTTCTGAACTTCCAAGAGTGATCTAAAAAAATTATTCGTTCTAGAATGGTGCCGCATTCTACACAAAGTCATTTCGGTAGTGGATGGTTACATATGTTTTGAACGAATAAAGGTTACCTATTGACTGTAGCCCTGACAAGTCTGCAGCAAGTCATAGGGAAACTGTAGAACCATCTGCATAGGCTGAAAGGCACTACGTGTTGAATGACAATTTACCGAGACAGCCCTGTTACCTTGACTATTCCCTCACGGCTCCGCTTGTTGCTTCCCAGGATGGAACAAATGACTTCTTGAAGGACGTGATGCTGACACCTACTACCCCGGTATTTTATGCAACTCCGAGGCCAGCACCAGGCAAAAGGAACTCAATGCACACGTGGTGACTGATCAACTGTACCGACAGAAGTGTGCGCTACTTCCTAAGGGGTTTATCCAAGTTCACGGACACATTCCTACAGTTCAGGGGGAGCCATTACTCTCTTAACTGCTGTGTAAAGGTGAAAGCGAACCATGTTGCTAAAAGAACCATTTGCCTTCTTGAACGGTACCATGTCCCACATAATTTTTTCCTGTCAGCTCTCAAGTCCAAGACAATTACTGCTTATGATCAGAAGACCTGACAGCTTCTGCAATACCGAGGTAAGGTGGTTTTTCCTGCTACACACGAAACCACGTGAGTTACTCCACGTACTAGTTTTCTAAAACCATTTAGTGTGTGCTTGGAAATAGCTTTCGGCAGCATACACAACGCATAGGTCCTTTTGCAGTCGGCAACTCTGAAACTACTATTCTGGGATACAGACTAAAAAAAGAAAACCCTAAAAGAATTTTTGGTTGAAAACTGATTCTTAGATGATTTTTCTTTTTAAAGAAACCGGGGGGGGGGGGGGGGACTCAAAGTATCATATTTAAAGAAATCGTAAAAATATATTTATCCAACAGACAATGTCAGACTTTTGGAACCAATGGTTACTTTCCAGAGAGTAATTTCAAGGATCTGGGAGAGAAAACACTTTTGAGTATGGGACTGATTCTAACTAACTCGTATCTGTTAATCCTAAAATGCCAAATTTTGGCATCATCTTGTCACAGAATGTGTGCTGTCGCCCAGGTAACAGCTACCTGACTGTAAGAGGCCAACGGCCTATTGCCCTGCTCAGGGGGGTTTGCCAAGGTTTGGCAGGTATCCTGCCCACCCCCCACCCTTGCGGCCAGGGAAACTGAAGGGCACACTTGTGTATCTTTGAGGTGGGCAGAGGGTTGAGTGAGGGAGCAGCTCTGAAATACATGATAATGGCTTCTTGCTCTGGCATTGGTAGACTCACCTGGGGCTAGGCAGACCCACTGCCCTGCAATTTATTCTAAATATAGTAAATGCCCTCGTCAAGATGATCTCCACTAAAACTGGACTCTTCCACAAAGGCTGGAAATGATCTCTACTCGGAGAAAGGTTTCTCATATAGAGAACACAAATACCATTGCCAACAAGAGCACTTAGGCAATGCTTAACAGAATTAAGAAAATCAACTGTTGGGACGCCTGGGTGGCTCAGTCGTTAAGCGTCTGCCTTCGGCTCAGGTCATGATCCCAGGGTCCTGGGATCAAGTCCCGCATCAGGCTCCTTGCTCAGCAGGGAGCCTGCTTCTCCCTCTGCCTGCAGCTCCCCCTGCTTGTACCTTTGCTCACTCTCTCTCGCTCACTCTAACAAATAAATAAATAAAATCTAAAAAAACAAATCAACTGTTTTCAAAAGGCCTTTAAGCACATCAGAAAGCATCATTTACATATAGACAACTGAAGCACTAATTAAAAATAATTCCTATCTATTCATTAAAACAGGCAACTTCAGAGCTGCCATTAGTCACCATCTCATTAATCTATAATCAAAGAATCATTCAAGGTAAAGCGTTCATTTCATAGGGGTGTCTTTGCCTGGGACTGGCTCCTTTTAGAGGTGCGTGGATCAGGGATCATGCCTGTGACATCAGAGGATTCTGGAGAGCCCGCTTCTGGGGGCTCATGACTTGCTGGTCTGGAGAGTCTGCAGTTGATGGTGGGGAAGAGGCTGTTCGCCCTGGCTAGGCACCCCTTTATCTGCAGAAAAGACACCTGACAATGGCTCCTTCAGATAATTAGAGATTCTCCAGGAAGGGGGAGGGGTGGTCCTCTAATACTTGAAAAAGTCTGAATTTCCTTAAAAATACTCTGATTTGGCTTTTTCTTCTTCTTCTTCTTCTTTATTTTTTGGCTCATATGAATCAGTGCAGTTTTGCTATCACTGAAGAGAAACATTCCCAGAAATCCTGAGTTTCTACACATCAGAGAATCTCACACATTCAAGGCTTTTAATCTGTAGGTTTGCAAAAATCTTTTGTGTCTTTTCTTTGGTTCTTAGACGCTCCAAACGTGCATTACTCTTCAATTTCACCTCTTACTCTCCTCTGAGTAAAATACTCCAATATCTATTAAGCACTAGTGTGACAGGAACAGGACTATCCTGTCTCTTAAGGCAAAGCAAACATAACTTTCTTTTTTGGCCTCTTCAACTAAGTAGAAAATGGGACGAATCATGATGGTTTAATGCATGCCTACTCCGTATTGGGCATCTTGCATGAATTCTCTCCATAACCCTTTACATCTCTTGGCATTTTACTGACAGCGTACTACTGCACGTACACACTGCGGACTCCTTCACAGTGACAGATACAGAAATTCAAGCTCAGAAAATAGCAAGCAACTGAACTGTCATGTTCACAGGGCTGGGTATTGGCAGAGTCTGAGCTCCAACCAGTTGGCCTGACTTGCACCTCCCCACAGAGGCAGCATTATCAACTCGCAGTGACTGGGCCCTCAGCTCTTGCCAGGACTGTCCAAGGGTTTTACACATACTGACTGAGCTAACAGTCATAACAATTCTATGAGGAAGTACTATTAACAGTCACCATTTCAGATGAAGAAACAGAGAGCTTAAAAACCTGGCCCCCACTCACACAAAGCATCAGACTCCAGGTGCCCAACAACCAGAGCAAGCAGCCAGGTGACCCAGCAGAATAATCCCCTCACGAAGGACCCTGTGTCCAGGGTGCCGGAGAAGGGTCCCTGCACAGAGATGACTGTGCTTGACCTCTGACCTTCTTCCAGCTAAAGATTCCTAGATGCTTTTGTTCACAACCTAATGATTTATGTATATTTGACTTTAGAATTCCTGGCATATAAAATGGTGTTTAAAAAAAAAAATCCTAGCAACTACCCTAGGAAATAAAAGAAAAAAATGTACAATTTGTCACCTTGCCTAGATCAAATATTCTGAGGGCCTGAGTGACATGAACAGTCATCACTCACACAAGTCAGGGCCACAGAAATCATGAGGGTAGTGTACTGATGGGCACTGAAGATGGTGTATTCTGTGACATACATGCTAAAAGCTTCTTGTTGATGAGTGTGTGTGGAGGGGGGAACGTGAAGAGGTAGTTGAAGAGGAAAACAGAAAGCTAAGGTGAAAACAGTATGCTAAGCTTCCGCTTCAAAAGTTGCTAATGAATGTGTGGGAAGTGGGAAGGAAGCAGCAGCAGGAAACGGCAGCTGGGCCCTCAGAGAGCTGGTCATGGCCAAGGCAGTCAGTGGCTCTTTGCTCTTATCATTTCAAATACCAAGCAAGTAAAGCAAGACCTGTGCCCAAATTCATATAAAACAGGTTGATCCCAATATCCTTTTAGGACACCTGCATGCTGGTGAAGTTCTTCCAGAATCCCCCACCTCACCTCTGAATAGCTCTGTCAGCTCACAGAGGTGTCACCTAGGACCAAAGGGTCCATCAGCATACATTCTGTGGTAGTGGGGCCAAGCTATAGGTGGTGGTTTTTAAAGTTAAAACAAAGTCACTTAAGAAAACAAAAGAACAACAAACTAATAAAAATCAAAGAGCCCCAAAATCAATCTAAATACTTCCTAATTGGAAAAATTAAAACTTGAAGGAAACAGTGTTTTAAATTGGGATTCTCTCAGGGAGCTGGCAACTCCGTCAGGGCAGCATGCAATTCCTGATCTTGGGGTCGTGAGTTCGAGCCCCACATTGGGTGTAGAGATTAAATAAATAAAAACAAAAAAAATTGGGATTCTTGGGTGAAGGTAACACCATAAGAACAATAATGGATCGATTCATGACCCCCACTGATACTCTTGAGAGTCAGGAGGGGCCGGGGCATCCTGCGGGGAATTCCCACTCGATAGTGCAAAGATGGGAGCACAGGGTTGCTCACATGCACGCAAATTCATCAGCGATAATTCATCCATAGATGTGATGTTTGCCAATGAGGAGAAACTCTTTACTGTACGAAGCAAGATAAAAACCGACAGAAAAAAAATGAGCATTTTCGGGAATGGAGTGGGAGGGGAAATGACATAAAGGTTAGTGAGTCTTGTGATACTCGGGCCACTTTTATCACAGTGACTCAGCTGGACAAAAAATAGAAATGGATCTTGTAAGCCCAGACAGTCTTCCATTCATCTCTGCCTTTCTAAAATTATAGCCATCCTCCTTAACAGTTAGATCATGTTTTTACAAAGTGGGGAGCATGGTTTTCCCCTGGGCTTGATTCGACTGTGCCCTGTCACTATGCAGGTATCACCTTTCCACTGCTAAGGCAGGTTCTGTGGTGCCTTCCTTCGCCCTTCCTCGGCGTACCCAATTGTTCCAAAATAAAACGTAACAGCCTTTTCTGGGTAAAAGCATTATATGAGTACACAACCCTGAAAAAATAACGAGCAGTGGTCACCAGGGGACAGACAGTGGAAGGTTCCTTCCTTCCTAGTTTGTTTTTAAATAAAGAGGGGGTTGCCTCCCCCCCGCCCCCCCCCCAGTTCCCTTTCTTTGGGTTGGCCTAGCCTCCGGCCGAGGCCTGCATCCTTCTCCTCTGCCCAGATCCATGAGAGGCATCAGCCTTCTCAGAAATAAGACTCCTTTACCAGCAGGGGCTCTGTGAGTGCTCTGGAAGCAGGAACAGGTTTGGGGATACGCTTTGTTAGCCTGCAAGGGGCGCCCACAGTAAAAGGCCACGGGTGTCAACAGATGTTGCGGGTTCATTTTCTCAGGCCGGGAGACTCCAATCCTACCACTGCTGCTGACCTATCCCACCGCTTTATCCCCTTCTCATCTGCCTCGGTTTATTTGTCCGCGAAGCTAAGTTAAACCCTGTGACAATATATTCTGTGGTGAACACTGTGAACGCCTGTGTGTGTGTGTGTGTGTGTGCGCGCGTGTGCGTGTCTGTTTGAGGTGGGGGGTGGGCAATTACTAATTAAGATAACATTTCTTTCGTATCTTTCTAGAATATTGTTCAAAACAAAGCAGAAAGGAAGCAGCTAAGCTTTATCTCCCTCTCGCAGCCAACCTAGCCTGGGGCGACAGTGAGTCCCCTTCAAGGGTCCATTGTGTACACATGGCCTGGAGGGCCAGTACCGGTGCAGCTCCACACAGGGACAATTTGCATGAGGCACCAAGTTGCCTCCAGGGAAATTATTTTTCCTGCCAGAGACTTGTTAGCTAAGTCAGAAGAATGCCTCTGCATTGGAGGGGCACTGTGATGGCTTTTTCCTCAGAACTTCTGATTCAGTCAAGCCACCCACCCCACCCCACACACTCCCCCCATCCCCCTCCCCCAACCCTAGTACCAGCCCCGGGGCCTAGGAGTCAAAACAGGGAGGTTTCACCAAAAAACTGAGAAAAATTTGGAAGCATGAGGTAGCTCCGGCCCACAACTCTGGGATAGGAAGGTAACAGATGTCTTTTGCATGTGGGTGTGAGTGTATGCATGCACGTGTGTGAGTAGCGCATGTAAGTGTGTGTATGTGCTCATTACCACATCAGCAGAGAAGACTCAAGGCATAGTTCCACAGAACAGTGAGTGGACTTTGGTTAGGAGTCTCCCACAGTGAAAGAAGCAGCATCTGGCCGCGGACATCAGTGCCCTCAGCTTGGACCCCGAGGGACCGTGCCCGTGCAGACATCAGTAGTGGCTCAGAGGGGCCTCTGCCTGGCACCAAGAGATAGGGTATAGGGGTGTAAGGGTCCCGCGGCAGATCCCACAGGAAGCCAGAGCAGGGTGAGTGAAGGGTAGAGGGACTGGTAGTGGCCATTGGTAGTGTTGGGACTGTGCTCAAAGTCACCTGCTAGATATCTCTTGGAAATCCCAAAAATAGCTCAGGAACCTCAATATGGGTGTGTGTGTGGGGGGGGGGCAGGGGTTCTCCTCCCATATAGCACATAGAGGCAGAGAAATTCATTCATCCATTAGTTCATTCATTCATTCTATCTACATGAAATTGAGGCGTAGGTATGTGCCAGGTATTGTTCTAGATGCTGAGCAGGGGAAAAAGGACAAAAATCAGTGTCCTAACAGAGCCTTCATTCTAGTGAAGGGAGAGGCAATAAAAAATGAGCATACATATACATAATATGAAGTCCCGTGGGGAGAAGTAGTGAAGAAGAAAATACGACAGAATAGAGAGTGGGGGTTTGCAGAGAAGGTCAAGGTCTCTGGAATTAGGGAAATGTTCATATTGTTGTCAGATGTACACACAAACATACATATTTTTGAATTTTAAACAACAAAACAGCTTCAATTTTTGTTTCTATTTTCAAGAATCTTCCATCAAGTTAAAAGAATCCTATTATACGCCAATTTAAGTTTTACAAGGAATTTTTAATGAACATAATTTTTTAAAAAGATTTATTTATTTATTTTGAGAGAGAGAGAACGGGGGGATGGGGTGGGCGGGCAGAGGAATCTCCAGCAGACTCCCTGCTGAGTGGGACGCTCAAATGACTGAGCCACCCAAGCACCCCTGTTCATAATTTTTATTTTATTTAGATTTTTGTTTCATAAATTATGATGCAAAGGAAGTGTGCCATAAACTAAAGTTTACAAATCTTTGCTAACCACGGACTTTCTTGAAGTGATGTTTATTTTATCCATCGAATGAGTGAATGAATGGAGGCACGATACCCCAGTTAACAGATGGGTTCAAAGTTATCAATTACTCACTTGACTCTGAAGCGTTTATTTCTGTAAAATGGAAGTAAAAACCATAACCATAGGATTGTGAAGGTAAGATAGTGAGTTTAAAATGTGTAGCACCAGGGATGCCTGGGTGGATCAGTTCATTGGGTATCTGCCTTCAGCTCAGGTCATGATCCCAGAGTCCTGGGATTGAGCCTGCATAGGGCTCTCTGCTCAGTGGGGAGTCTGCTTAGGATTCTCTCTCCCCCCTCTCCTTACCCCTCCCCCAGAATGAGACACGTGCTCTCTCTCTCAAATAAGTAAGTCTTATTTACTTAAATTTAGAAAAAAGAAAATTTAATTAAAAATTAAATTAATTAAAAAGAAAATTAAAAAAAGAAAAGAAAAAAGAAATCCAGGAGATCTGTTCAGAGGCTTTGGGACCCTCTGTCCCAAACAGAGATTCGGGATTTGAATGTGCTGTCGACATTCACTGAATAACTATTATGAGTACTGGGCATGGACCAAGTCCTTTAGAAATGGACTCTCTAATTTAATTCTTTGAAAGTTAATATGAGGATTATATGGAAGCTACTTCTCTCCTGAGCAGATACGTCCCTTCTCTAGGCCAAATGATAAAAATGTCCATTTTACTTTCATGTAAATGCCAAATACATCACTGTTGTTTTCTTTCTGATAACCAAAGTAATAGTTTCCTTGCAGAAAATAAATCACTTGTTACCCTCCCAGGTACCACTAACAACTTGGAATATTTCCTATGTTCGTTTTACATCTCTTTGTTTCTCTCTCTCTTTTCTTTACTCTGCTGTTTTTTTGTTTTTAAGATTTTATTGATTTAAGAGAGAGAGTGAGAGAGAGCACAAGCAGGATGAAGGGGAGAGGGAGCAGACTCCCCACTGAGCGGGGAGCCCGATGCAGGACTCGATCCCAGGATGCCGGGATCATGACCTGAGCCGAAGGCAGATGCTCAACCGACTGAGCCACCCAGGCGCCCCACTCTCTCTGCTGTTTATCTGCAAAACTGGAATTATGTAAATAAACATTCTTAGAACAAATGGTTTTTAATGGTTCTTAATATTCCATTATAGGATAACCATTAAGTAACCCTAAGGGTAATATTAGGAATTTAGGTTATTTCCAGATTTCCACCATTACAAATAATGTTATAATAACTATCTTAATACAAATCTTTGGCTTCCTTCCCTTCTTAGAATAATAATTTGATCAACTTGAACATGAGTGTCTTCATGGCTCAAAAAATTGTTGTCCAGAAAGGTTGTAACAATTTACACCCCCAGCAGAAAACACCCACTTGACCTTTGCTTGAATTGGCAGCATGGTTTTAAAAACACATACAAGCACAAAATGGCACAAAAACTGTCAGTTTCCTAGACAAAAAAAATTTATGTTACTGTTTTCTTAAATCTGCCTTTTTTTTTTTTTTTGCTAATAAGGTCACTATCACTTCTGCGCCTTCTGTGTACACTATTTTCTTTCTTCTTTTTTGCAGACCACATATTTATGTCCTTTGCCCATTGAAAAATAACTGGATTGTTAGAAATTTCCTTATTGTCTGATAAAAACACTGTTTTTTTTTTTAAAGATTTTTTTTTAAATTTTTTTATTCATGAGAGGCAGAGAGAGAGAGAGAGGCAGAGGCAGAGGGAGAAACAGGCTCCCCGCCGAGCAGGGAGCCCGATGCGGGACTCGATCCCAGGACCCTGGGATTGTGACCTGAGCCGAAGGCAGACGCTTACCAACTGAGCCACCCAGGTGCCCTAAAAACACTTTCTATGTTAAAGATATTAAATCTTTTTTTCGGTAATATTGTTGCAAATATTTTTTTATAGCCCATGGTGTTTACCTTTTTAAATGTTTACTTTTTGACCTAAGGAATTTCAAATTTGAATATATTAGGCAAGATTCATCTCTGCCCTGCCGAGTGACCCTTTCTGTCCAATTCATATTCCTTTTTTCAGAGAATTTGTTCCTGCCCAGAAAGCAGTAGACACAGGCTGTTTAACTGAGCTCAGATTCTTGGTCCTTCCAGAATCCAGGGTGGCTTCTCTGCCTCACCCCTGGGAAGGCCCAGCCCAATCACAGTCCCTGCCCTGGTGTTAATCTGAGATCTTTCTCTGGTCAACCCACCATTTATGTGTGGTATTTTAAGTTAGTTTAGTTCCTCAAACTCATAATTACTAAAACATGATGAAATAAAAAGAATTCTTTCCCTGTGGTTTCTTCCACTGCTTTTATATTTCAAAATCCTTTCCCCTCCCACTATTGGTTAAGTATTCACCTATATCTTTCTCCTAGATTTTAAAAGAATCGTCTAAAAAAAACCCACATGGTTCTCTAGTTCCCGAGTTTATTCTGGTATGTGGTTTGCTGAATAATCTATTTCCTCCCCCACAGGTTTTTTGTATTTCAGTGATTATAAATTGGTGTCTGTGTGTCTTTGTGTGTATTTCAAAGCACTGTTTTAATTACTATAGCTTTATTATATATTTTAATATTTGAGATAGCATGTTCCTTTTCATCACTTTTTAAAAATTTTCATAGCTACCCTGTCCGAAACTATTTTGTTATCAGAAGATATCTTTTGGGGGGCTTTGGAGTAGGGGAAATGAGGAGATGTTTGTCAAACGGGCCAAATTCTCAGTTATAAGATAAATACATTCTGGGGATCTAACTATAGTATGTGGACTATGGTTAATAACAGTGTATTGTACACTTGAAATTTGCTAAGGGAGTAGATCTTAAATGTTCTCACTACAAAAGAAAAAGGTATCTGTGTGAGGTAAAGGATGTGTTAATTAACTTGATTCTGGAAATTATTTCTCAATGTATTAAATCACACTGTACACCCTAAATATATACAAATTTTGTCAATTATACCTTAATAAAGCTGGAAAAAGAGCGAGAGTGTGGGGAGGGGCAGCAAAGGAAGAGGGAGAGAAATCTTAAGCAGGCTCCACACCCAGCACAGAGCCCATCACAGGGCTTGATCTCACGACCCTGAGGTCATGACCTGAGCTGAAATCAAGAGTCGGATGCTCAACCGACTGAGCCACCCAGGACGCCCCTATCTTTTTCTTTCATTGTGTCACTAACTGGCTGTCTCAAGCTTTTGAAAGTCAGTTACAGTTTAACTAAGTCTAATAAGTCTGTCTTTATGAAACCAGACGAGAACTTACTTCTGGAAGGCCAGATCTAGTTACTGGCTCAGCAGTCCTGCCAGATTAAATCAATAAGGCAGCTACAAGAAATTTTGCAAATATGCTGTGGGTAGCATTATAATTTGCCTTTTTTTAAATTGGGTGAAGAAAATTGGGTAGTTCACAAAATTAAAACAAATTAATTTACTTCCCTTCCAAAATCTTTTTGTTTGTTTGTTTTTTAAATAGACATTAACATTATAATCTGGTCTAGTACCATATGCTTTCCTTGATATTGAGATCTTTCTAATTTTTAGGCATTTATTTCTATTATTTGTTTTTTACAACAACATATAATAGTTATTGGTACTTAATGGGAAAATATCCATGAACATCTCTAATCAACTACTATATTTTGTCTTTCACCATAGCTCTGAAGGCATTTTCTATATATGATTAGGTCTTTTCAGTGACTTTTATGTTTATTTAAAATTACATGAAATACATGTAATACATGAAGATAAGTAGGAAAATCAGTCATTTGGAGACTTTACTGATAAATTTTTCATTAAAAAGAGAAGGGATGGGGGCCCTGGGTGGCTCAGTCAGGTAAGTATCTGACTCTAGTTGCCTGCGTTTGTAATTAGCGTGTTGTTTCCTACATGCCTTAGCTCCTTCTCCAAAGGAAGGCACCCTAAACACTGACACTAACCAGAAGTCTAAATTTTAGTTAGAGGTTGGTGAATATAAAGATCTAATTTTTTTCTTCTCATTCAAGTTCACGGGCTCCTAGAATTTTGTCCACAGCCTTAGGAACTGCCTAAGTACTGGATGCAGATTGCACGTACATGCCGCACAAACTGCCATAATGAACTGGTGATGAGCGTGAGTCAAACAAATAAAGACGGGGCAGTTCCCGGGTCGGTTCACTTGCTCTCTCAGGGACAGTTTAACGAGCCCACCCTCCCCACCTAGAGTGGGTCTGTGTGTGCACGCCTGCATGTCTGAGTGTGTGTTGGAGGTGGGAGATGAATTACCACACTTCTGAAAGGCACCTTTTTAACCTGCCTGACCAGTGCTGGGCACCTGCTGACCCTCTGTCCTTCAGAGCATGCAATGGAGGTACCATCAGGAGGTGACGGCTGGTCTTTGGGGAACAGACCCTGTTAGGTTGCCTGAAGGAGGGGTGAAGCAAGGAGCAAGGAGGTGAGGCCCAGCAGAGAGTAACGGCCTTCCCAAAGCAGTAGCAACCTCCAGCCATGGTCCAGAGGGGCCGGGACCACCAGAGTGGATGCGGATGAGGCAGCAGAAACAGGTGTCTGTTTCCAGTCACGTGACTCGCCCACCTTGCAGCTGCACACTCTGATGCCTTAGGTCAACATTTCAGATTGTTATGAAAGTCAAACACTCCTTTCTGAGAAATTCTTGTCTGATATTCACCCACATCATCTTCCTAGAGAACAGCATATTCATTTTGATTGTTCTTATAAATGATGAGGTATGTTCATTTAACCTATTCAAGGTTTTAAATTAATTGAAGATGTGAGTTAAAATTTTAAATACCTGAAATGTTGCCAAAAGAAAATAGACAAACACATTTGGCTTTATTTCCTTGACTTTGTATGTGGGAGAGAACATTCCGCTGTGTGCATTTGTGTGTGTATACATGTGTGCCGGTCATGGGGAAAAGAACAGAGCTTCTTTTATGATTTTCTAGATTTCCTCCCTGTGGTTCTCAGAAACTGTTTTCCTTGCAGCAAACCCAAGAACTTGTTTTGAGCATGCATGCCACTTGCAGTTTTTCTGAGAGAAAGACATACGTTTATATGTATCCTTAATTGGCAAGAAAGTAGGATCATAATTAGAAATGTAAATGAACAAAGACTGATTACACTTGACAAAAAGGAGGCAGAATGATTCAGTCCCTATATAAATGAAAGAATGATACTAAAAAAAAAAAAAGAATGGTACTCCAATTCAAATTCCTTAGCTTGGCCTTCAAGGCTATCCTCCGTCTGGGCCTACTGACTTGTACAAGAAGAGCCTGCCCTGTTTGGTCTGGAGGTTTTCAGCCACTCTAGTTTCATCTCAACCCACCTTTGCCCTCCCTCTCCTTCTCTAGTCTCAGTTCCTGGAACATCCTAGGCTCTGTCCTATGTTGGGGACTCTTAAACAGTTTTCTCTGCCTGGAAGACTCTGGATGGTCTTCCCCACCATCCTTCCTCCATTGTCTAGTTAATACCTACTTATCCTTCCCGTCTTATCTCAGGTCTGTCTAGATCCTCCAGGTCAGACAGGCTCCCAGAGCCTGTGGATTTGGTTGGGCAGGAGGTGCTCTAAATAAGGGCTCCTAAGCAAGGGGGGTGGGTAGGGAGGAAGGCTGCTCTGCTGGCCAAGTCATGTGCCCTGGGACTGGGCTGCATCTGCCTGGAGAAAGAGATTCCTTTGTGTGAACTAGAAAAAGCCTCCATCCACTTGCCAAACCACGTGCCCACTGTGTGCATTTACCTGGAGGGGCTGCCTTTTAATTTGTCCATTTAGGGGGGATGGCTTTTTTAATCTGCACAAAGGCACTGTCACCGGCCCTGCAAGTCTTCTTGCTTTACATCTGCAGGTAGACTCCTCATTCTTGGCCCTAATCAGAGTGTGTAGTCATTGCTTCCTACACTCAATTGGTTAGTGGCAGTTCTCCCACTAGACAGTAAGATCCACTTAGGGCAGGGACTGTGGGCTTTTGCTCCTGATTCTACTTCCAGTCTCTAATATAGTGTCTGGCATGGAGTAGGTGCTCGATGCATATTTGTGGAATGAATTAATAAAAAGGAGAGCCACGGAGATGCTGTAATGGAAGAAATACCCAGACTCGGGGACACAAGAGAGGTATCCAGCAAACATATTTACTCTTACTGAATAAATGAGGATTCAACAGATAATAAGACGTGGAAGCTGGCAGACCAAAAGACAGACTTCATAAAGCAGAATTTTCACTGAAGCATTTCACCCCAGGGCTAGAAATAAACATGCTGCTTCTGGAAGAACGCAGAGTCAGGCCGGCAGTACCCCGAGAGCTTGCTTGGGAATCAAGGGAGTTTTAGACAGGACGGCAAGCTGGGAGGAACCCTAAGTGAGACAAAAATCTAATGACTCATGAGATTCCAGGTAGACCAGGCATCTTGGAACTTGCAAAATTTATTGAAACAAAAATTCTTGCCCAGTTGGCTGAAGATGCTAAGGCAGAAAGCCTCTATGTACCACTCCGTCAGTACACTGCACAGCAGGGCAACGGGCTGCAAATGAAAAGCAGAGTCCAGTGTAGAAACAGTTATGGCTCAGAAACTCCTGCGGTCCTCAGGGACTTGGAAAAGAGAGATCTGTGTGGTGCAGGGCCTTGGTGCTGAGGGGGCAGGGCATGAGGACTGTTCAAGCAGACATCAGGGCCCCAATTCTAAATTTAAAAAAATTACTCATTAGGGAAATGGAGGGAGGGAAAAAGATGAAAGGTAATCACTGGTAATAGTTTTTCATTCTAGCAAAAAAATGTATGCTATACCAGATTACACGTATACTATAAAAAAATCTGTATCTCATCGTATACTACTTTCTCTACCATAATTTTTTATTTCATAGTATATTTTAGGGATAATTTCATATCTGCACATATAGATCTCATTCTTTTTTTTTTTTTTCTCCTTAGAGAGAGAGAGAATCTTAAGCAGAATCTCCACTGAGCGCAGAGCCCAACAGGGGCTCGATCTCAAGACCCTGAGATCGTGAAGCTGAAATCAAGAGCTGGATGCTCAATTGACTGAGTGACCCAGGCAACCCAAGATTTTATTCTGTTTTAACCCCTGGTACACATTCCACTGTATGATGCACGTGATTTATTTAACACAGAGATGGGCATTCAGGTTGGTAATACAGCTTGGGTTTTTGTTCATTTTAAGTGGCCACACGTGGTTGGCAGCCTTCAAGAGGACCCCCAAGAATTTCTGCCTCCTGGCTGTCATATGGTACCCGGTTGTTCTCTGTGGCCCAGAATCTATGACAGAAATGATGCTAAGATTGGTTTATAAAAGATGGTGGCTTCTCTCTTGTGTGTTCCCTGGCTTGCTTGCTGGGTCCCTCTTGGTTCATATGCTCTGGGGGAAGCCAACAGCCATGTTATGAAGACACTCAGGCACCCTGAGGGGAGGCCCATGTGGTGAGGGAGTGAGGCCTCCCAACAACCGTAACAGTGTGCTTGGAAAAGAACTCCCCACCCCCATTGAGTCTTGAAATGACTGAGCCTTGAGATGACTGCCGCCCTGTCTCCAGTTTGACAGGAACCTCATGGGAGAGCATGAGCCAGACCCACCCAGCTAACCTGTCCCCTGTTCCTGAACTCAGAAACCGTGAGATGATGAATATCTGTCATTTTAAACTGGCTACGCTCTGTGGTAATGTGTTACATGGTAACAAATGACTCATTCATCACACACAGTAAAGTCCTAGCAAGTGGCCTACTAGACCAAAGGTATATGCATTAATAATTTTAAAAGATCCTGCCAAATTGTCTACCAAAGAGGTGGCAGCAATTTATAACCACACCAATAAAGCATAAGAATGTCGGTTTCCCTAAAGCCTCACCAGCACCAGAAACTATCAAACTTTAGCCATTGTGCTAAACTATTAAGTGAAAAATGGTGTCTGTTTGCTTTGATTTGTATTTTTTAATTTCAAAAGTTCTTTTGAACACATACCCTGCATCATCAGAAATGCAAAAGACAAGGTGCACTGTAGGGTTCCAAATGATTAATTACAAATGAGATACTGTGGGCCACCATGCCTCAACCTTCAAGCCACTATCTAATTATTTAAAATTTATATCAAATGATTAATTTTATAAAAGTAATAACCACTGGAGTTGAGTCTGGGAGTGGAAGTAAGCATCTGGTTTTAATTACTTTCTCGAAAATGCACAGAACATTAAGTAATTGTAACAAGAGGCATGACCCTGAATCTCAAGCTCGGAGCCCTAAATTATAAGTGATCTAAATCTAAATATTAATTCTCTTTTGTGGTTCTGAACCAGAAGTTGAAAAACAAAAATTGAGTGAGTGGAATCAAATGGGAACTAAATGTCTGTATTTTTCAAAACTACTTAAATGAAACATCACAATAGTCTCAAATCAAATATAAACTCAACTGAATCTTATATGGCTTCAGTTGCTAGTGAGAATAAATGGTTTTGGAAAAAAATCCTTTATCTTTTATAAAAAATTATCGAGGGGATTGGAATTCAGTGATATTGGAGAAAAGCAGAAATCCTGCTCTTCACTAGAGAAAAGGACTTGCAGTCATCACAGGTCTCCCGCTGCCACACCCCAGCTTCATGATAGTGAAAACAAAAGCATTTGGTTATTTAAAAAAGATAAACCTTAGGGAGGCCTGGGTGGCTCAGTCGGTTAAGCATCTGCCTTCGGCTCAGGTCATGATCCCAGGGTCCTGGGATCGAGTCCTGCATTGGGCTCCTTGCTCAGCAGGGAGCCTGCTTCTCCCTCTGCCTGCCATTACCCCTGCCTGTGCTCATCTTTCTCTCTCTGACAAATAAATAAATAAAATCTTGAAAAAAATAAACCTATTCTTTTGATAACATTTCACTAAATTATAAAATATATCAGTTTCCCCTGCTAGAAATCATAAAAAATATTTTTAGAACAACCAATCTACTTTTCGTAACAATACAGTGGACATACTCGACCAGGGAAATTCTAGAAAGCATTCCTAAATATCCAAGTATCTAGGGTTGAAAACCAAGACAAACTGGTTGCAGATGATATCAAATGATCACTTGAAGCACATAAATGAGCATGGTAGAAGGCTCTGTATGGTTATTAAACTAATAACAGTTGACCCTTGAACAATGAGTTGGTTAGGGGCACTGACCCCCCATGCAGTTGAAAAATCTGCATAGAACTTCTGACTCCTCCAAAACTTAACTACTAATAGCCTATTATTGCCTGGAAGCCTTGCCAATTACCTAAATAGTTGATTAATACATATTTTGTATGATGTATGTATTATATACTGTATTCTTAAAATAAAGTAAGCTAGAGAAAATGTTAATAATAAAATCATGAGGAAATACATTTATAGTACTATAGTGTAGTTATCCTCCCAAAATCTGCATCAAAGTTCACAGTACAAACCCATGTGGTTTGAGGGTCAACTGTAGTTGACTTCTCACTTAGTACATGACAAGTAAATGACAATATAATTATCATTGTTGCTCCCCCAGGCTACACTGGCTGAAGGAAGGAAAAAAGAAGGATGTGGGTAAAAAAAACAGGGTCTCCTCTCAGGGGACGCACTGGGACCCCCGTGTCTCCCCTCCAGTTTTCCCGGCAGAGAAACAGGGCACTAAACTTTTCTTGCCGCTCTGCCCCACTCCAGGGATACCTCTAATGGGCAGCTTCTGCTCCATCTGCCCTGACCTGGGTTGATCTAGCTGTTCCTGCCATTGTCCTGGGCTTGTGACAGGCTCTACCAGACCTCCCCAGGCACCAGCGTGCATGTATGTTCTTCCGGAGTGAGGGAGGGCGCCCTCCCTAGTACTGGTGCAGCTGGGTCACTGGGCAATGTGAGACTGCACTTTCAGTGACCCTTGGCCCTCTTACTGGCTCCCACAGTAGATGGACGCCATGCTTGCGGTTCTCCGAGGTTTGGGTGAGAGGACATTTTAGTCATCCTACACAGTGTCTGTCATCCTCGAAAGCACTTCTGCCCATTCACAGTTGAAGAGAGCTTTACATAAAGCCATGGAACTGCATCTCTCTCTCTCCTCTGCAGGACGCTGTGGCCATGGGAGGCAGGCAGTCTCTGAGCTCTGGCAGGAGCTCTGGGCCCATTTACCGTCAACTTGACTCTTGCTCACTAAAGGTCTGCTGGATCCTCCAGCAAACACAAAGATGATCACCCCTACCGTGTCATTGCTACATGCTCCACACATGGCATGCACCCTGAAGAGATTTTCTAATCATCTACCTATGTATAAGCACTGTCTGTTACGGTATCCACAACCTCTACTAACTCTCCATGCAGGAGACACTTCTCCCATGTAGAAGTGTCTCATCCAGTAGCAGCTCAGAATTCTGACCTGCTTGTCAGGTATTCATCCAACCTTCCTACGATAAAAACTAGTATTTTGCTAAAATATGTATTTCCTTCCTTTGAATCATCATTGATCCTATGACTTACCATTTTCAAGAGAATACTACTTTTGTGTGATTGGGTCATTCCAGCTACTGGAGCTAGACTGCCTGAGTTTGAATCCAGCTCTCGACCGGTTGCATGACCCTAAGTGCTTAACATTTCTTTATCTATGAAGTAAGGATATTAAAAGCATTTTCTCCATAGGTTGTTACTAGTATTAAATGAGTTAATGCACGTAAAGGGCTTAGAACCATGCCCAGCACAGTGTTTACTGTTGGTGTATCACATGAATTGCCTGTCTTATATCTCAGTATCCCCACATGGTGAGATCTGCAGGTGAGATCAGTTATCTAGCTGCAAGTGCCTAAAATGAGAGCCTCCCAACGTGTTGTGACAACAACCTGCTGACAAGCTAAAGACTGCACCCTATTTGGAGGAGGAATTTGCCTGAAAGCAAAAACAGGAGCATGGTTCAGGCAATTAATCACTCTCATCCCTCCACTCCCAGAACATTCAGCTTCAGCAAATTCAGGAATTTCTACACTTAAGAAACTGTAAAAAGAGAGCTGGCTAAGCTGACATGCCGAACCTGCCAGAAGTCACACAGAATGCTGTCACCTTCCCATTCAAGTTCAGGGGGTTCCGACTGAGCAGCTCTGCACATCAGCCTGTGATAACCTCTGGTTTCCAGCTTAGTAAGTGAAGACGCACACCTTGGCACACCTTTCCCAAAAGCCAACCAAGATCATGAACTTCCCATCTGGACAGACAGATCTGCTCTGCTTATGCACAAGAAGAAAGCCAGGCATTGCTTTTCAAGTTTTAACTGAACAGCATTATGAACAATTTTGGCTCTGTGGGCCCTCAACATCACCAGGGGACCATGATGTGATCTCTCAGTAAATATTTAAGGACCTGATATTCTCTCCCCATCATTTCTGCTAGGACCTGAACACAAGATTTCTAGCCTTATCCTGTCACCAGAAGACATCCAGACAGGTCACCTGTAAAGAGTCCTGGTCTCAGACCTAAAAAAGTGAAGTTACGATTCTGTCTTCTGGGATGGGGAAGAGCAGACCCGACACACAGTAGATCGAACAGATGGAGGCTGTTTCTTCTAATGATGATAGGAAGCATATTCACTTAGGATGATGCTCCAAGTTAATCTTTTTAGGATGTTTACTTAAAATAAGTAAACAAAAAAACCCCCAAAACAACAAACAAAAAAGCCCTTAGTATTTCAGGATGAGGGGAATCACACACTGGTTGTTGTCAAACAATGAGAAAGAAGTGTGATCTCGCTGCTCTTCTACATACGCACTTGGGCAAAATCAGCAAGGGACATAGGTCCTTCCCAGGATTCTCCCACACCACCCCCTCAGGGAGGCAGGAGGCCACTGTGGATATAGATGGAGGCTCAGGGGGCCACACAACATGGGTTCAAATCTCAATTCCTTCACTTCCCACTAGGTTGGGCTTCAGGAGATTTCCTAGTTTTCTCTGTGCTTCGATTTTCTCATGCACAAGAGGACTGCTATGAAGACTGAATGAGATAATTTATGTAGATCATTTAGAATACTTGGTAAATAGCATGTAATAAATGTTAGCTATTACTCTTTGGTTCTGGAACTGACTTTTAATTAAATAAAGTGACTCTTAAAAGTTGTTTTTACATTTACAAGTATACTTTGACACTTCTTGTACTTAAAAAATGATAAGCATTTGGAGAAAAAATTGGTATGATAGCATTTACATTGTTTGTGGTAATACCATTCACAGGTTACAGATCAGAAAGTCACTGTTTCTGCTCCAAATATCAGGACATCAGAACTATAGAGTTCTTTAGCATAATAAAAACTTTTTCCAAATCTAGATTACAAGTTTCTATAACCCAAAATACTGAAGACTGTCAACGTCAAGGACATATTACAAGTCTGTCGATTTGTTTTAAAACCCTGGTGTGCCATAAAAAACAAAAACAAAAACAAAAACAAAACCTTGGTATATCTTATAGCCTAACAATTATGTTAAGATGAGAGGTTAGGGATTGGCTGACTGAAAATCCTGCTGCTAACTACCATGAAAAAACACAACTAAATTAACCTAATAATTTGAGCACTAGCTGTTAGTATTTGGGTAAAAGCATTAAGATGGAACAAAAAGATGCATGCATTATATATACTGCATTTCTTTGGCATTTACTAACAATGATGGGTTTTTTGTTTAATTAATATTCACTTTCATGAATGGAGTGGTAACTGCCTCCCTATCACTTGACATCCATTGATGGGGTATTTTTTAGTTTCTGTTTGTATCAGCCAGGGGGTTATCTTATGGTAACAAACATCCCCCAAACTCAATGGCTTAAAACAACAAAGATTTATTTCTCACTCATGCTACACGCCCATCACAGGTCAACAGGGGTGCTGCTCTGTATCACCATGTCTTATCTTCACTCAGGGATATATTTAAAGAGAGCAGCCATCAAGAACTTTGCTGGTCACCATGGTAGGAAGTATGCAATATGTAGAATTCTACACTGGCTCTTAAGGGTTTCCCTTAAATGTGACATATATCAGTTCTATTCACATTCCATTAGGAAAGGCAAGTCACATGGTCACATGGGCCAAAAAATTGCCCCATGGACTCAGAAGAAGATTTAATGAATATCTCCGGTGACTACCACACTATTAAAAGGAGCTTTGTAGGATTCTTTCACTTTAATTTAGAGGTTATAACATGTCGCTGTATCTAATTCTGGCATCAGATAGAGCTTGTCTGCCTTTTCAATACCCCCTTGCTATACAGAGCCACGTTCTAGGCTATGCAATGGAAGGAATTAGTCATTTGCATCCAACAGGAACAAACTTAATTCTCCCTCTGAATTAAAACAAAACTTGGATATGAAAGTAAAAAGGAGAAATTAAGGTCCCAGTTAATTTGTTTCTTGTTGAGTTATAATGTAAGTAGAGAGAGGAACACATAGGTTTCTTATTTGTTTTCCCTGTTTTGAAGAAAAGTAATCAGTTTTTTCACACAAAGAACACACTTCATCAGGACTTTGCAATATCCCCCTCTGCTGGACCTTTTGCCTCCTGCCCTCTCCACCCCTGGCACTTCAAACAGGTACCTGAGCAGGAGAGGGATATGGTCTCCCATTTTTTTCACAGTTGATGGGAAATTAGACCTGGAACTTGCACTTATTATCATTTATTTTAAAACTAGAAAGGACCCGAGATGTGGGACAGGAGACTGCTAGTTGTCTTCATATATCTACCCCCTTCCCTTCTATATTGGTGCAGCATCCATGACAACGACATGACATGACAGCCATCTCACACCTCTCTCATAGCTGGGGGTGACCACATGACCATGTTCTAGCCAAAGGGGTATGAGTGGAAGGTGTGTGTCACTTTTAGATCATGCCTTTGAAGGAAAAGGTGTGTCTTCCCCTTGGCACCTTTCCTCTTCTCGTTGGCTGATCTGTGGATGTGGTGGCAGGTGCTGGAGCAACATTTTTATTTTTTTTTAAAGATTTTATTTATTTATTTGAGAGAGAGAGAAAATGAGAGATAGAGAGCATGAGAAGGAAGAGGGTCAGAGGGAGAAGCAGATTCCCTGCTGAGCAGGGAGCCCGATGTGGGACTTGATCCTGGGACTCCAGGATCATGACCTGAGCTGAAGGCAGTCGCTTAACCAACTGAGCCACCCAGGCACCCCTGGAGCAACATTTTTAACCACAAGATGGAAGCTGTATGTTGAGCATGGCAGAGCAACAAGGTAGAAGGAATCTGGGTCTCTGAAACTATGAAGCTTCTGAAACAGCCCTGGAGTGTGTTTGCTAGACTATATGTTAGAGAAATACATGTTTACAATAAAGTGTTACCTATTGCCATGTCAGCTGGTTCAAATCTCTTGTTTTTAGATGAAGAAACTGAAACCAGAGAGACTAAAAGATGTGTCCATGGTCATAAAGCTATCTTCTCTGTAGACTGTTTATTACAATGATGGAAAATTACTCAATTCCTTTCTTATTGACTTAATGTCGTACTAAGCAGGAGGAACAGTAGGATTTAATGCTAAGAATTATACCATTTCAAGTTTCTTAGGATGATCAACATATCCTATTAATAGAAATTATTTAATTCAATATAGATTGCCAGGGTTTAGAGCTAATGAGAAATTCTGGGGGTTGTGGTTGAGGCCACAGCCAAACTGTGAGAAGATATTCTCGAAGTACATTTCCCAAAGTCCACAGGAAGATGATCAGTGGGTTGTCTGTATGTACTTCTTTCTGAGAAGGAACAGTAAACCTTCAGACATGATTAGAACTTGGCTCTGATGGTGTAAGCACCAAGATTTAAGTACACATACAAGAAACCACAGGCTTAATTTACTAAAATGAGGTCCACCCATTGAACCACATGTGTTTTTAGTTAACTTTTTCATAGGAAAAGAAGAAAAAAAAGTTCTCAATTCACCATTTCTTTAATATCCTCATTTGCTGTTTTAAATGACATTCAACAGGAATTATGTTATTTGACGGGGTTCATGCATCTGATGCTCTAAGGAGTTGCGAAATGACTGGGAACTGTTTCAGAGAGCAAAAACATCTGACCTTGTTGGTTTAAGCTTTGGATATAGTTTATGGAAAACCAGAATTCTTTCTTTCCTTTGGAATATTGCTTAGAAGCATTTCTTGTAGGTTCTACTTAGTGTCCTCATGTTTATAGGGCTGATATTGAGTCTTAACATCACAGAATCAGGGACAACTCAGACTGCAGTGAACCAGCCATCAAAATACAAAGCCATTTGGTTCAATTTTTTCCACCCCTCCTTCCGAGCTCCCACACAACTGACCGGAGTCACTTTTGCTACTAGTAGAAATCAGCGTGAATTGGGCTCGCTTTCCTACAATACATTGTTCTCTGCTTCACTTCACTTCTACTTTTCATAATCTTCAACTTGGAACTCAGAATTTCTAGACGGGAACACATTAATGCCAGTTATTTTTAAAATCTGATGTCATCCATCTGTTTTAAAAAATATCAAGGGCTCCCTTTTGCCTAGAGAATGCCTGAGCTTTAACATCCTAAGACCTTCAAGTCTAACCATCCTGCCTCTTGAGACCTATCTTCCCCCACACTGTTCCTCTCTGTCATAACTACCCCGGACTATTATCCATTTGAGGATGTTCTCACCCCATCCTTCTGTTCTCTATGCCTGGAGTGACTCCCTCCACCCCTTTATCTATTTATTCTCCATGAAATATTCTTGTTGCCTGCCCTCTCTCCTACTCCCACATAGACATGTTCATTCTCTAAACCTTCCTACCTCCACAGTATCACTGGTTTAACTGTATTTTAGTTATTTATGTATCCATACACACCACTAAGTTATGAGCACCTCAACAAGAAGGATCATGTCCTAATTTTATTCTGAACATCCAGGACAGTTCTTGGCACATAGGAGATGTTCAGTGCGTGGTCGCTGAATCACTGTGGGGATAAAAGAAAAAGAAAGGATCCTAAACTACAATGGAAAAAAAAAAAATCCCAACTAAATGTGTAAAGGAAATAAAAATTTATAATAATGTCTTTTTGTTCCATCTCTTATGTTGAGACAGAAAGAAGCAAAAAATTTATGCTGTAGAAAAGTTGGATGAGAGGCAATTGATACCTTTACACTAGGAATCAGAAGACCCAGATTTGAGTTTCTTCTCTGGATTTTCTGCCTCCTTAACTCTGGGCAATTTACATTTATAAAATTGAAATCTAAATCATACCTCATTCCAAAGTAAATCTCAGGCAATAGTTGGCAGGGAATACCCCTCTGAGATTTTCTTTTCCGTTTTAAAATTAGTTTAAAATAGAGATGAAAATACCTGCCGTACCTTTGTCACAGAGTGTGAGCTTCCAACGAGCGTGCGGCCTTGAAAGAGCTCTGTAAACTACTGGGTGACGTGTAAATGAAATGCATTATTATCAGAGACGGGAAAGAGAAGGAGACAAGTACCTTTCACTCAATAATCCTCTTCGGAGTGGTTACTGTGGAGCAGACAAGGTAGCAGGTGTTGGGATTCAAAGAAAGCCTGGAGACTCAGGATTGCCCTGGCAAGGTCTCTCTCAGACAGACCCACCTGCTCTCAGATGGACTCTCTCTACAACTAATTTCCATCTCCACGGGTCTGAGCATCATGGCCTAAGGGCAAGTCTGGATATAGGAAAGGAACAGGTGCACCTCTGAGGCCATACCCCAAATAGAGCCACCACCAACCCTCAGCCCCACCCCATTTTGACAGGTTATAGCAGAGCTGGTCAGTTCTTACTGAAAACAAGTGCGATATAATTTAACTTTTTTCTTATGTGAAAGAACCAATAACTGCAAATATCATATTAGGACGTTTATTTTTGAAGTTGTTTATGAGGCATTCATTATTCCTTAGCATCCAACCTGGCTAAGTCTTGGATCTACTGGAAATATTAAAAAATCAAAGACCATGCCTCCTTTAGCATCATGTGAAAATTATATTCATTTGTTTATTCATTCATTTATCCTATAAATATTTATTTAGTGCTTATGACATGCTAGGCAGTAAACAAGGTGTTTGGAAAACAGCCATTGTCAATGAGAGGTGGCCTAAAGCAAACAGTTATGTAAGTAACTTTAATTACAAGGTGATAAGGGTTACGAAGGAGAAGTACAGGGCTCCATGCTACAGTGAAATCTGGGGGCGCGGGCAGTGGAGGGGATGGTGGAGGGGTGAGAGAATGCTCCTTGGACCAAGCACATTAGGGCTGAGACAAGGGAGATGGAGCTGGCCAAGGAAAGGACAAGAGAAAAGCTCAGGGGCAGGAAGTGCAGGAAAGCAGGCTTGAGGTGGGAAGGAGCTTAGCTAGGAGGGGAGGGGAGAGAGGAGCCGGGAGTGCAGTGCAGGTCATCCCCACTTGGGTCAGAACCTGAGAGCAATGGGAAGGGCTTTCACAAGGGGAGTAACATGATCAGATATGCAGTAAAAAGCAACATCAAAAGGTGACTTTAATACCCAGGACAGTGGTAAGAAAGAGAGAGAACTGGACCCAGGTGGGAGGGGAAGCCATCAAGGTTATGTGTATTTTGTGGATGAAGACACTGAGCCTCAAAAGTGAAGTCACTTGACCAAGAACACAGAGAGATACTGGAAGAACCACCCTCTTCTAACTCTTGGTCCAAGTTTTTTCTTTCTTTCTTTTCTACACAAGCACCCTCCATCCTATAACTGAATTTGGAGTCACGGCTTTCCCACTCTCTGACTCCCACCTACGTAATCATAGAACTGACTTTGCTTTCTCACCACTTTGAACTGAACGATGCCACTAGTAATAGCAACAGTCATTTATTAGGAACCTGCCATGTACCAGGCAACTTGGTCCATGCTTTCCATTTCTAGTCTTCACAACGATCTTGTCGGGTAGGTATTATTTTTACTGTTCCATAGTTGAAAAGATGGAGGCTCAAAAATATTTTGTAAACTGCCCAAGGTCACACAGATAGTTAAGTGGGATCGGGGTCCACAGCCACTTCCCTCTGGCTCCAAACCTTGCTATCACACCATACTGACTCTGGATTTTATCACTGTCAAATGCCAAATTCTGGTCTTCTGGGAAAAATCAGAACAGGGAGGGAAAACTTTCTCTCCCTCAATTAAAAAAAAACCAACAACAAACCTATGTGAAATTTTCTGAAAAGTTAACTAAATATATACAGCCACAAGGAATGATAAGAATTGAGAAAATTCAGAAGAAATTTTTCATTTTTCATCTACCACACTAACGGCATACACATTTTTAAATGTTCCACCAATCTGTTTCAGGAGATAAATATTGGCAGTAACCACATGGCTGCGTAAGATGAAAATGTCCCCTTAAAATGGTCTGATCTACAATCTCAACTGGAGGAATTGTACTGCTGATTACTGAAAAGGGTAGGAGAGCAGAGAAAAAAAAGAATTCATCTCTGGTAGATCTGATCCCAACCTCCCAAACAGGTGGAAATGGAATTTAAAGTCAACTTCCATATAGTAGACACTCCAAAATTAGAGAGACAGTTTAAGAAAATATACTAAAAAAAAAAAAATCTGGCCCTAAGGAGAAAGTTACATGACCCAAAGGAAAAATGAAAAAACTAGATGATCTTGGAAACAATTATAAGCCCCCTGATGTAAATGTCACACACCATGTGAGAAATTTTCAAATGGCTGTTACTAGTTCTCAAGGAGGTAAAAAGAAACATCTCCATTAAGAAACAAGAACAGAGTAGGATGTACTCGCTCCACGAAAGAAGAAATAAGATCATCAATGCATACAGTAAATATTAAAATCAACACAGCAGAAAAATTGAGTTAGTGAATCAGAAATAGGTACAAGAGACATACATGGAAGGTTGAAAAATAATCAGACATTGAAAAGACGGTGAGAGATGACAGACATAGAAAATAGAGCGTGGAGTTGTAACTTACAAGCAAGGGGAGTCTCTAATGGGAGAAGAACCAACAAAAAATGGTCAATTTTCCAGAACCTAACACCAAGGCCAAATAGAAAAATCCTATGGATTGGAGATTGGAAATGCTCACTGTGTTCTCTGTTATATTTGTAAGCAAAAAAATACACTAAGGCATACCTATTTAAGATACAAAGCGTTCTGAAGTCTAAAACCAGAAAATCAGATCACTGTCAAAAGGTGAAAATTAGTATAGTTTCAGATTTTCCCTGTAAAAATTGAATCTAACAGAGGAGGTAGGATAGGAGTACAAGGACTGGGGGCTGTGTGTGTGTGTGCGCGTGTGCGTGTGTGCACCAATGGGTGTATGTGAAACCTACAAAGAATATTTAAATGGCTTCTGCATGCTAGAAAGGCTGTATCATCCCAATAACAACTCCACAGAAATCTGAGACTGTTGTTCCAAATATCAGGGATAGAATAAAAGAGGAATACACTTACTGGGGAATAGCGATGTTGAAAAAGGGATGGGTGACCATGGAATCAATTTTCCATTCAGCAATAAGTAAGCAAGATCACCAGTTGAAGACAGTTGTAGATTAAAAAAAAAAAAAAAGCCATGAAGAAAAATCCTAAGTATTGATCTTAACAAGTCTAATAACTGATGAGATCATTGAAACAGAAAAGAAAAAAAAGAAATGTAAATGAAACTTCAAGAGAAAGGAACAAGAATTTTTAAGATCCTCAGAATAAACTAATGAAGTATGGGAAAGGGAGAGAGTAAAGAGAAAAAAGTCAAAGGCACTGAATTACTCATATTCTTAAAATAGAGTTATTTTGTCCAAAGAGGTAGCTATCACCATGACCACCTCCACCACCATCAGCATCATCACCACCATCAAAGCTATCTCTGATAACAACACTCATTATGTGGCATTTTAAGTATTTTAACCCTGAAAAGAAACCTATGCGGTGGGTGTTATTATTGTCTCCATTTCACAGACGAAGAAACTGAGGCCCAGAGTGACAAAGTAACTTGCTCAAGGCCCAGAGCTAAGTGGGATCCTAACCCAGCTGTTAACCACCTCACTCTCCTGCTCTGCTATGACTAGTTATGACTAGAAGAACACAGGATGTACGGGATGTGCTTAAAAATAATCACTAGTACACATTTGAGGTAATAATGATCATTTTAGCAGCTACTATTTGCAGAGGACCTATGATTGCCAGGCATTGCATTAAGCATTTTAAAGACATCAGTTCATTTAATCCTAAGATCCTACAAGATACCGTAAAAGAGTTTATATAAAGATATTGTAAAGATCATAGTTATTAAGATTCTTGCCCAAGGTCACCCAGCTAGTAGGTAGCTAAGCCATGATCTGAACTGGGGTCTATTTGATCCTGAAGCACAGACTCCCTCTCTACTACACATCCCATATAGGGACAGGCATTTTTAAAATCAGAATGGCACTGCAAGATAAAAGAATATCAGATCGACTTGGTCTTTTAAAAAGGCACTGCCTCCATCAAGGTTACCAATGCTAACAGCTCAGTTCAATAGATGCTCCTCCACTCACTCATCCGGCTGAGGTTACCACTCCTCTCTTCAAATTCCCTCCTCCCATGGCTGTCCCCCAATTTTCCTACCTCACTGCCCTTTTCTTTCTATTCTTTTACTGGGCCACTCCATCTTTGGCCATCTCCTTACTTGTCAGTGCTTCTGGCTCTGGGCAAATGTTCCACTTGTCACCCTATGATAATGATGACCAAATATTATACATGCCCAGATTTCTGCCCACACGCGCGCGTACACACACACGTATCTGCATCTGCCTGCTATAAATACACTCACACATACACATGTACAAACAGCATCTGTATCTCTTTCAAAATGACTCAAGAGCCATTCCATTCAAGAAGTGTGTTCTTCCTTGCCCTCTGCCTTCCTACTACAGGTGGATACCTATCATAGTCCTTATCACATGAAGCCAAAGTGGTCCTTAACCCGCTTATCTCTCCTGCCAGACGGTAAAATCCCTTATCTTTCACTTCCCTTCTGTTTCCAAAACAAGGGAGTCCAGGACTGGTACAGATACTCCAGAAATGTTTATTAATTGAATAATAAAAATAAGAGTAGAAAGAAAGCATAAAAAGGCCATAATATTAGGTGACCCTCCATTTTATTTTATTTTATTATTTATTTATTTATTTATTTTTTGGTGACCCTCCATTTTAAAGTACCAAAATAATAATCAAAACCTGCAAAAAATAAAATGGCCTTGGGTCTCATTTTCATTCTCAATTCAATTAGCAAGAATTTTAAAAAAATAAAATGCACACTGCTGGAGAGGTTATCAATTGGACCTCTTTATCTTAGTGTTAAAATTGGCAGTCTCCAAACACTGCTGGTTGAAGGCATGAGGCAATGTATGTCAAAAACAATAAAACTATTTATAACCATCAACCCAATGAGCCCACTCCTGGAAACTTATCTAAGAAAATAAATCAACAGAAGAATATGGCTGTATTTGGGGATATGCTTACAGAAGCATTATATGCTATATAATAATGAAAAATAGGAAATAGACGAATACCCAACAGCAGGACAAAAGCTAAGGAAATCAATTTGAAGTACTTTTACACATCCATTAAAATTTAACATGATGACTATAAAGGAAAACGGAAAATGACCTAATGCTAAGAAAAAGCTGGAATGCAAAATTATACACCGGTTATGACTGCCACTGTGGAAAAACGATGACTTGCACCTGAGCAAGGACAAAACCATCTGACGAGAATTCACAAAAATGAAAAACGTGTTGCGATGATCGGGTTTTATGTCTAAAAATCCAATTTTAAGATGCAATTGCTATAATACGAAATGAAACACAGTTTGGATACAGGTCACGCACTTTATTAGCTGTACTACCTCAGGCAAGAAGCTTAACATCCCTGAACTTCGCTTACTCATCTATAAAATAAGAAAACTCTATTTCTAACTCTTGGCAGATTAAATGTGATACACACTTACTATGTACCTGGCACTGTTCTAAGCACTTTACAAATATGACTTTGTTTAACTAGCAAAACAACTTTTTACGATGACACACAAGGAAGTTCAGTAATCTACAGTGACAATAGCAAGAGAACAGTAACTGTCAATAGCTTTCCAATGACCACTGGATCAAATCTAGCCGCAATAGCACCTGCTAATATGTACCGAGTGTCCACTAGCATGGCAAGCATTGTGCTAAGGGTTTTCTTTGCATTATTCTACATAGCCCTTATAACAGTCCATTACAGAGGTACTATACTTATGTCCTCATGATATTCAGCCTCAGAGGTTATGTAACGTGCTAAGGAGTGAGAGAGCCAAAATTTGAACATGTGTTTGTCTGAGTTCAGAGCCAACCAGGTGCTTTGATACTATGTAATGATGCTTCCAATTTTTGCTGGGATGGTGTACACAGTCCTTCAGAGCTTGACCGTGGCCCACACTCTCCTCACTCTGGATCTGGAGGAGTTCTGAGTTGACACGATGACCTTTTAAGTCCCTGGCCTTAGCTTCTTCTGTTCCTCACCTGGTCTTCCTCAAAACTCCTCTTTATCCCTCAAAGTTCCATCTCCCTTACCTCAAGAGGCATAATTAATTGTTCCCTTATCTCCTATCTCTCTCTCTCTATTTTTTAAGTAGGCTCCACTCACAATGTGGGGCTTGAACTCATGACCCTGAGATCAAGAGTCGCATGCTCCACCCCCTGAGCCAGCCAGGCACTCCTGTCTGCTGCTCTTTTAGCTAGTAATTCATGTTTGTAAGTTAGCAACTACCATACTGTTTCTATGCTTCTTTACCAGACTGTTTCTTCCCAATTATGTTTCACAAAGGCAAAGAGCACGTTTTACACAGTTTTGTATACTGTTGTATTCCTGGCTTTAAACACAGTTCGTAGCATGTGATAAGGACCCAACTCCTACTTGCTGAATGAACAAATACTTCCAGCTGGGAGGATGTTTCCAGGCACACCGGTCAACACTGGAGCACCCTTCGTTGTGTGCAAAGGATGGAACATCAATCAGGGGCCCATACTTTGCTATACCGTTTTTCACAGAGCTTTGATGTAGGTAGTTTAGCTAAAATGAGGATATAAAGGAGACCCACCACTTGGACTTCCTAACATACTACATTTGGATTAAGGGTGCATAGTGCCATGTGGTTACTTGTTGGGCCTGTTAGGATATTCCATGGAAATTGGTTGCTCACTGGTTTGCCTTCCCCTTCTAGATAGGACTGTAGGTATTCCACACAATCCCTAAAACCAACAATAACTGACATGGAATTGGTGATTAAGGAATATTTGTTGAATAACTGACTGAATGAATAAATAGTGGGGTTGAGGCATTTTTCTCTCCCTGGGTTCTTGAGAAAATATTTCAACTTGTAGCATGCTCTACTAAACTAGTGCCAGACTTAAAAAAAATATAACCTTTCAATTTCATGATGCTCCCAGAATTCTGTGTAAATATTAAATGAACAATTTCAACAGTTAAACTACTTGTCCATCTATGTTATATCTTTCTCTACTCTCTTCAATAACTAGGAAATCACTGGAAGCTCTAACTTTATAGAGGATTTATTTTTCCTCTAAAAGCAGAATAGAACCTTTTTAGAAAGTAAAAATACTTCCCACTTAACATTCTTTAAAAATGCACAAAATAAGAAGATTCATTTGGTGGACATGTTTTCTCTCTTTATCCTGACATCGGTTCAGTGCTGAGGAACTATTATTAGAAAGTTCTCAGTTGAAGAAGATGCCTTCAAGAAGAAGATGCCTTCAAAATGAAGATGGGATGTAGGATACTGTGTGTTCAAAGCTAATTTTAATTATACAGGCTATAGGGTTACTGAGATATGCCAAACATTTAGCTAATTAGCAGACTCTTGAGACAAGAGGGCCACTAGAGATAGAAACAGTTTTTCCTCATTAATGAGTGATGACAAATTCTAGTTAAACACACATTTTTACTTGTACTATAAATTCACTTTACTTGTTCTTTCTTAAATTCTAAGAACATGAACTCATTTAAACTTAAAATTTAGACATTAAGACCAAGATGAAGATCTTCCACTTTAAACACAATGACCCAACACTGACTGCCATATTGGGGAAATTGGAGGGGGGTGGGTAAAAAATTATTTATAAGCTCAAAGACTCAAAATTGAAATTAGTTAGGAGACTCCATTTAAAAAATTCCATAGAAGGTATTCAACAAAATAGTAAAACCTAAGTTAACAAGCACTGAAGTGTCTGTAACTCTCTAGTAACTGGTATGTTTTGAGGGCCTATCATACGAAGAGAAATGAGAAGAACAGAGATAAGAAGAAAGTAGCTATCTTTCATGGAGTACTTACAATCTGCTGCAGTCTACTAGGTGTTTTACAAAAATCACCTAATTTGTTCCTCAAAACAGCCCAGGAAAGTATAAATCATTTTTCTTATTTTATAAATGAGGGATCAAGGCATATGGAGTTTGAATAAGGTCATCTGGTTAGAAAGTAGCTTGGCTATTTTTGATGACAGACTGCTTCTCTTAGGCTCATTACTGATGTCAGCTTGTATCTGGAGAAGATCTTATGAACAACATAAATGGTTTTTTGTTTGTCTCCCTGGATTAGATATATTTAGCAATTTGGGTATTTGGTACTTATATAAAGGTGTCTTTCTCAGGACATAAGCATGAAGTAGCTGTGTTTCTCTGGCAGCTTTTCTTTCAGAATAAAAATTAGATCCAAGGACAAAATCTAAATTTCCAATATGTAATCAGTGGGATTGCCCACAACGCTTTTCACAGAAAGTGGTCCCTACCCATCCTGAAACTTGAATAGGTTGGTGGCTGTAGCAGATTGCGGTTCCCAAAGATGGCTGCTACATATCTCCTGTTTCTGGTGCTCCTCCATTATGAAACCTTGCTACTTCCCCACCAAGAGGCGAAGGCTATTTTTCCACTCCCTTGAATATGGGCAGGTTCTGTGACCACTGCTCTGACAAAGAGAATCAGAAGAAGTGCCACTGCTTCTAGGAAGCCAGCTGTCAGGTGAGAAGCATGACTACTATCCTCAGACCACCATGTTGTGAGAAGCCCACGCTATGTGGAAAAGTCATTTTTAGGTGTTTGTTGATGGCCCAGTTGAGCTCATAGTCAACATCAATTGCCAGCCCTGTGAGGGAGCCATCTTGAACATCCAGCCCAGCCAAGCCTTGGGGTAACTGCAATGTGAGCCAAAATCTAAATCCAAGTGTGTGAGAGATCCTAAGCAGGAACTGTCTAGCTGAACTCAGTTAATCCACAGAACCACAACATAATAATAACTTATTATTTTAAGGCACTGCATTTTGGAGTGGTCTGTTACATAATAGATCATCAGAACAGTGGTGTTGGTTTTCTTCTAGAATGAAGCAACTATTTCTTTAAAGCAATTGAGGGTAGATTTTGGGGGCAGGGGATATGTTAAAATCTCACACATACCCAAAGTGGTAGCTAGGCAATTTTCTAGTTGAGGGTTATTCCTATAAAGAATTGAGGGACTACGAAAATGTACCTACATAAACATTCTTACATTTTGGGCTACTTTTCAATAAATTAGCCATACAGAGGTAGTATGTTTCAAAGCTGATGTTTTATTAAGAAAACAGAGTGGGTTCTCAGCAAAATGATTAGAAAATACGGAGTCAGTTTACCATAGTGCTGTCAAACTATTCTCCTTTTTAAAAGCAATAACCAAACATGATTTAGTCCCTGAACAGCCTCAGAATGCCAATAACTTGATTTACTTCTTTTTTTAAAGATTTTATTTATTTATTTATTTATTTGAGAGAGAGAGAGAGAGAGAGAGAGAGAGACAGCGAGAGAGGAAACACAAGCGGGGGAGTGGGAGAAGGAGAAGCAGGCTTCCCGCTGAGCAGGGAGCCCAATGCGGGGCTTGATCCCAGGACCCTGAGATCATAACCTGAGCCGAAGGCAGATGCTTAACGCCTGAGCCACCCAGGCACCCCAACTTGATTTACTTTTATATTACCTGCCAAATTCCACCTGAGCTGATGAGAGAGAATTCAGCACTAATGATCCCACGAAAAAGAATAAAATGCTGGGAACAGAATGATGTTCCAAAAATACTTGAAGGTTAAGTATAAGAGAAAATAATGCTTAGATAAAAAATAAACTCTTTTCTAGGGAACGTCAGAAGGCTAGCACAGATTTTGTCAAATCTCTTCAGCTTTTGGATCTATTGCTTATTTTTTGTTTTTTTTAACAATGACCTTAAGGCCAGGCAAGATACTGAATCACGAAAGAAATCATGAAAGAAAAATTTACTGGTATTTAAAATCCTGCATTTCTAAGCAAAGAGAGGGCAAATATATTTAAAAAAAAAACTTTCAATAACAAGGCAAGAATAAAGGAATTATGGTGCTTGATTAGCACACTCCATTCCTGGGGCAATTTGGTTAACTCAAGTTTTCTGTCATTAACTCTAACAATAAGATTTAAAAATTATTGCCATTTTGCTAAATAATGGAAATAATTTCACAACAGTACTTTCATTGTGTCTTTTTAAGAACTCCTAAAAAGACAAAGCAATTTGTCCACATGGTGAATGTGTTCCCTTCCCTAGTTTATTAAGTCCTGAAAAGTTATATAATGGCTGCATTCATTCATAGACTATGCCACCTGTGGCAGAATGAAGTTTCCACTGATTCTTGAGACAGAAACAGGGTGAATGCTCCTTTCCCCACCACTCACAGAGATGTCCATTACAAGAACAAGAGCAACAGGGGCGCCTGGGTGGCTCAGTTGGTTAAGCATCTGACTCTTAATTTCGGCTCAGGTCATGATCTCAAGGTCATGAGATCAAGCCCCTCATGAAGCCCCACATTGGGTTCCACACTGAGCGTGGAGCCTGCTTAAGATTCTTTCTCCCTCTCCCTCTGCCCGACCCCCAGCCCTCTGTCTCCCTCTCAAAACAAACAAACAAACAAACAAACAAACAAACAAAAAAAGCAGCAACTAACAATTCAGGTAGCATGATGTTTTGCTCTGCTGTAACTCCTTGTGTTTTAAATGCTTTTTGTATAATATCCTTTTCCTAAGTTTAAAAGTAATAAGTGTTCACCAGGGAGGAAAAAATTTTAAACGCAGAAAGGAATTAAAAAAAAAAAAAAGAAGAAGAATTTTCCACAACCCTGCTACCCAGAGAAACCACCCTTCCCTCTACTCTTTTGATCAGTTAAAAACAACACCACTGTTCTGATTATCTATTGTTGCCTAACAAACCACTACAACTTCTCTTGTAGTTTACTCTTCAGACGAAGTTCATGATCTGATCACAAAATTCCTGTGTATATCACAATGTTTATATGGGTTCTGCTTACACAATCAGAACCCTAAACTAATCTTTCTTAATGCCGATGGGATTTCTTGGTTTAAAAACGAAACAAAACACAAAAAACAAATGATGGAAAAGAAAACTGTCATGAAACAAAAGGGTAAGATTTAAATGAATAGAAAATCAGAAGCTCACTGAAATATGGTAGGAAGAGTACATTGTATAAATTTTATAATTTGATTACAAATTAAGATTTTAAAACTGGAAGTTAATTTTCCATGGAAACGGGTGGTATGAAAATAATTATAATGACCAAAATTTTAAAAATAAAACAAAGGAGGTCTTTAATAGCCAACATTATGTTTAAAATAAAAGCTATTTTTTCCCACTCATCCCTGCAGGTATATTGTTTGTCTTTGCCTTAAAACAAAGCAAAATATCACTATATTGCAAATGAGTCTTGTTCAAGGAGTAAAAGAATTTACCATTGCTCCAATTCAGAAAATACCGGTATTATTAGCAGGTAACCTCAATGTACTCCCAAACTGATGGATACTTTTAAGAAGTAACTTTTGAGAATATTTTCTACAGCAAAGCGAGTAAGACCAATAATAACCAGTTCAAAGAGTTTCATCTTAGCTCAATTATCTCATTTACAAGACTACAAGATGCCCTGAAGTTAAGGCAGGAACCTTATAAGTTTTAAGGCTCCTGGTCCACAACACTGAGGAAGGGTGCTCTTCTTCAGGAATTTGAAACCTGCTGAATGACCCCAACCCTCAAGCAGCCAGTGAAATGGTACTGTCCAGCTATATTTATGTATTTAATTCAACACTGTTGGAATAAGTGATGACTATTTCAAAACCACTTAAAAAGTACTACTATCCCAGTTCTGTACCCTAATTGAATGGAAGGATAATTATGGTATCTTCGAATATTCACAGTGTGTACAGAACAGGTCTTTTTTTTTTAATTCCAGTATAGTTAATGTACAGTGTTAGATTAGTGTCAGGTGTACAATACAGTGATTCAACACTTCTATATACTACTCAGTGCTCTTTGTGACAAGTGTACTCTGAATTCCCTTTACTTATTTCACCTATGCCCCACCCACGTCCCTAGGATAGGTCTATTTTTTCATACTTAATTAACTGTCATAATTTAGAATAGTTTTAACTTACAGACAAGTTGTGAAGACAGCACAGAGTTCCCATATACTGGACACCCGGGTTCCTCTATTATTAACACCTTACACGAGGATGGTACACTTGTCACAATTAATGAACCAACATTGATAAGATATTCATATTTCCTTAGTTTTCACCTGATGTCCTTCTTCTGTTCCAGGATCCCTTCCAAGATACCATATTACATTTAGTTGTCATGTCTATTTATGTTCCTCTTGGCTGTGACAGTTTCTCAGATTTTATTTATTTTTGATGACCTTGATAGTTTTCAGGAGTACTGGGCAGGTCTTTTTGTAGAATGTCCCTTAACTGGGCTTTGTCTGATGTTCCTTCTCATGATTACACTGAGGTTATGGGTTTTGGGAGGAAGACTACAGAGATAAAATGCCATTCTCATCATGTCATAACAAGGATGTATGCTATCAACCTAACTTATCACTGTTCATTTGGATCACCTGCCTGAGGTAGTGTTTGTCATGTTCCTCCACTGTAAAGTTATCTGTTTTCTCCTGTATCCATGGAGCATTCTTTCTAAGAAAGTCACCATGCAAAGTTATGCTTTGCCTCCTTGAGGACAGAGCACTACATAGATGATTTGGAATTATTTTGCATGGAGATTTATCGAGTCCTCTCCATTTGTTTATTGAGTCATTTCTATCAGTATGGACTCATGGATATTTATTTTATAATTTGTTCAAAGTAAATACATTGTTTACTATACTAGATTTATAGCACAATCTGATACGATATTATAATTTTGTTGCTTCAATTGTTTCAGTTTTAGCCACTGAGAGTTCTTTCAGTTGATTCTTGTGTCCCTGTGCCATACCCCATCATTGTGTGTGTATGTGTGCGTCCACGTGGGCACTTCCTAATATTCTAGCACTACAAAATGCTCTAGGATCATCATATATATCCCCTAGCCCTATAATAAGCCATGTATCCAAGGAATCCTGGTTCCTTTTTTCTGGAGAATGGTTCTAGACACAAGATCTGGGTGGTGGATATGCTTGCTGCTACTGGGGTATCATTGCTTCTAGGTTCTCTTAGCTGACAGCAAGAAAACGTGTGTGTGTGCATGCTTATGTGTACACCATGTCTCTACATGTGTATACATATATGTATACAAATATATGCATGCCCACTCGTGTATGTGTGTTTATACATAACTATCAATATTTCTACATGTAGCCATCTGTATCTACATTGGCTAAACATCAATTCTCACTGATGTCTCCAACAGTGATCCACTGCCATAGGATGCTGCTGCTTTTTTTTTTTTTCAGGGAGAAAGCGAGAGTGTTTGCGCGCATGCTCAGGGGGAGACGCAGAGGGAGAGGATCTCAAGCAGGTTCCATGTTCAGTGCGGAGCCCGACGCAGGGTTCGATGACTCTGAGATCATGACCTGAGCCAAAATCAAGAGTCGGACACCTAACTGACTGAACCAGCCAGGCGCCCTACCACAGGATGCTTCTAGCCACTTCACTTGTGTGTTTACAACCTCCCACTCCAACAGTGAGAAACCTGGCTCCACAATCCAGCCACCACTAATTAATTGTTTTTAGAATTGTTAACTCTTAGCTCCACAGTAAAGGTGTAGAGTGCTTATATACAGCTACTTTTACTTACAGTTTTAACAGATTCTATTCACTTCCAAAGTTACTCAGGTCAGCACATCTTCCCCCCACCATCTTCAGTGAGGTTATTTCATGTATTTGTAATACTGTTAGATTTCTTTATCAGTCTACATTCTACCCTGGATCCCCTGACCTCCTAAATGTTTCTATAAATTTTCAAACATTAAAGTTCACTCTCTTTTTTGTAGCATTCTATGCACTTTGACAAATGCACAGTGTCATGTATCTACCATTACAGTATCATACAGAATAGCTTCACTACGGAACAGACTCCTAAATACAGAGAACAAATTGGTGGTTGCCGGGGGGGTTGGGTGGGGTGGGGGGATGCGTGAAATAGGTAAAGGAAATTAAGAGGTACAAACTTCCACTTATAAATAAGTCATACAGATAAAAAGTACAGCACACAGAATACAGTCAGTAACATTGTAATACATTGTTATAACATTGTACAGTGACAGATGGTTACTATACTTATCCTGGTGGGCACTTAGTAATAGACAAAATAGTACAGTCAGTATGTTGTACATCTGAAACTAATACAACGATGTCAACTATACTTAAAAAAAAAAAATCCCCTGTGATTCACCTCATCAATCTTCCTTTTCCCACAAACTCTTGGAAACTACTGATCTGTTTACCACCTCTATGGTTTTGCCTTTTTCTGAATGTCATATAGGGAGAATCATACTGTATATATCTTTCAGACTAGGTTCTTTCATTTAGCAATATGCACATAAGATTCATGTTTTTACATGGATGGTAGCACATTCCTTTTTATCATTGAATAATATCCCATTGTGTGGATGTAACCAGTTTGTTAATTCACTCGCTGAAAGACATCTCAGTTGCTTCTAGTTTTTTGGTGATTATGAATAAAGCTACTACCAATGTTCGCATAAAGATTTTTGTGTGATCATAGTTTTTCTTTTCTTTTTTTTTTTTTTTAAAGATTTTGGTTTTTTTTTTCCAAGTAATCTCTACACTCAATGTGGGGCTTGAACTCAAAACCTTGAGATCAAGAACCCACTGTCGACTGAGCCAGTCAGGTGACCTGATCATAGTTTTTCAAATCACTTGGGAAAATATCCTAGGGCTATGATTGCTGGACACATGTTAAGACTACATTTAGTTCAGTTTTTTTTTTTTTAAGATTTTATTTATTTATTTGACAGAGAGAGACACAGAGAGAGAGGGAACACAAGCAGGGGGAGTGGGAGAGGGAGAAGCAGGCTTCCCGCTGAGCAGGGAGCCCAATGTGGGGCTCAATCCCAGGACCCTGGGATCATGACCTGAGCCGAAGGCAGACGCTTAACGACTGAGCCACCCAGGCACCCCAAGACTACATTTAGTTTTGTAAGAGATGTGAGTCCACATTGTTCAGAAAAAAAATTGTATTTCTATGTATATTAGGCATACAATCATAAACAGTTATGTGATTTATGACTGATTTTATTTATTTTCATTCATTTCTGTATTTCCCAAGAATATTTTAAAGTAATTTAAGCAAGCAGCACATATTTAATCACGAAAAAGTTAATTTAAAAAGTATAATTGGGGCACGTGGATGGCTCAGTCGTTAAGCGTCTGCCTTCGGCTCAGGTCATGATCCCAGGGTCCTGGGATCGAGCCCCGCGTCGGGCTCCCCGCTCAGCAGGAAGCCTGCTTCTCCCTCTCCCACTCCCCTTGCTTGTGTTCCTGCTCTCACTATCTCCCTCTCTGTCAAATAAATAAATAAAATCTTTAAAAATAAATAAAAAGTACAATTAGATAAGAGAATAACAGGAGTGAACCAAATCCAATAGCTATGTATTGTTGATCTGGTTTCACTAGCCCGCCAGCTCCCAGCCAGCCGATTCTTCGATATGAGTTTACGTGCTGTGAGTGTTAAGGCATCACACAGACTGTGAAGCATTTCACTATAATGAGATTCTCTGTTCTTTCCTTACAGCTAGAGCTCCCTGACATTCTTTTTCAGGAGAAGTCAACGATCCCGGCTTAGCATTTGAGAAATCCAGATTCATGTCAGTGTTGCTGTACCTTGTGTCTAATAATGAACTTTTGCTTTGTTTCTGAGAGCAGCCTTTAATTAATTTTCCAGTTCCAATCAACAGATTCCTATCTTGTTTCTGGTCTAAGTGCCCTCAACAGTACAAATCCATAAAGTGTTAAAAAAAAAAAAAAAAAGGTTTTTCTCCAATTAAGCAAGCCTTGAAGTGATCTAGTTATGAGAAGAAATCTGCCAGTAAATGAAAACCTGTAGTATACCATCACACGCTGACAGGAACAAAAAAAAAAAAAAAAAAAGGAGTCAGCTCATTACATTTCGGAAAGTATTGCTGTCACTGTCAATTGTTTTAATTTTCAAAGAAGGAGGAAATTTGGTATCTCTTATCATACGGAGCACTGCGGAAATAAATTAAATTAGACTTACTACGCACACAAAGCAGGCAGTTACAATGGCATCTTCATATATCTATTTTAATGTTGACAAGCTAAAACAATACATCCTCCGCCCTCCAAAGATGATGTATGAATTTTTTATGCCTGGTTATTTATTCCCACCTTTTCTGAATGACAGGTATAGAATCCATGGTTAGAATTACCAGGAACTTTTTAAAAACAAATGAGGTTGGCAAATCCTGTATCTCTGTTAATCCTGGGTATTACTTGCTCACAAATAAAGTCCACAAGAAGAGAGAGACACTTATCAAAGCCCAGACTTGGAAACAGTACCGTGGCTTTTGATACTCTCACCTCCAGGGCATAAATTATTAATTTCGAGTGAAGTTACCTCATTGAGTTTGCCAACTGATGAGTGAAACTTATATGTTTTGGTTTTATTTTTAGCATTGCGTAGGATATAAGAGAGAAATATGAACAACCTGCAGAAAAGGCACACCACTGTGTTTTTGTTTTAGAAACTCTGATAACAGCGGCGGAGCCTTTGGCGATTCTCTCAGTTGTCACTCATTTCCCCTCACTCCGTTGTTGAGACTGGGCCACTTGGGTAAAAAAATGCCCATGTTTCAGTGAGATAAATAAATCCAGCATCTAGAATGACCATGGGGATTGGACAGAATCAAGCTTTGAAGAGGGCTCCTTTCCATTTTCTATTTAAATATCAGGGTACTGCTCTTGGAGATGAGGCCAAAAATTGAACTCTAAGGTACTGTTTGTGTTTGCTGTACTTTCCAAAGTTAAATGGGGAAAGTTTCAGAGCATACATTAGAAGCCAACCTTTCCCGGGCAAGAGAAGGTCAAGAGTAACTATGTTCAATAACTTTTAGCCAGCACCTTGCATCCAAGGAAAGCATATTTAAAAGCAATCACATTTTGCAACAATGCTGAGAAAACGGAAGTCATTATCAACACCCTCAATCTTTAAATTAGAGGAGAGGTGTGTTCTATTTACTCTGTAGTCACAAATGCTGCAAACTGGCTAAAGCCTGTGGCTCTCTGTAAACCAGAAATTAATGTGGTAACGGAAACGAAATGAAACAAACAAACAAACAAAAAAACCCCAGCTAAAACACACCGACTAACCAAAACACTTCACAGCGTGCTCCATCCGCCTCCCCACCCACTCATTATTTGTGCCACATCTTCGTGCCTGGCTCTCACTATTCTGTTGCTTGAAATGCCTTGCCCAACCTCATCTGCCAATGAAAACTTGCTTTCCCCTCAAGGCTCTGTGGGAATGCCAGCTCTGTGAACCTTCTCAGATATCCCAGCAAGGGTCCCCCGTTCCGTTCTGGTTCTCCCCCAAAGACTCTATTAGAGACTTACAGCATATCTATCTGTCTCCTGGCGTTTCTGGAGAGTTACAACTGTGCCTCACCAACCCTCATATTCTTTCAGTGCCCTGGACGATGACTAGCTGCCAGTGAGAATTGAGTCCATTGAAATAGGGATTTATTCAAGAAATATTTGTACCAGGACCCTAACTCTGTTCATCTGCATGGGGTCAGTTCAGTGTATTAATATGGGAAAGAGAAAAAGCCATTTGAAATGGGATTTCAGTCATGGTTTGCTATGCCTGGCTTTTCACAGTAGTTGCTTTAAAACCCACCTTTGATTTACTGATTTCTGTATCTACTGAGTATACACTTTGCTGTCCCTTCTTTGTGGGAGAATGAGGGGTGCTATGAGGATACACGCTGTACCTTACTTGTGTTTCTTTTTTTTTTTTTAAAGGTTTTATTTATTCATTTGACAGAAACAGAGATAGCGAGAGCAGGAACACAAGCAGGGGGGAGTGGGAGAGGGAGAAGCAGGCTTCCCCCCGAGGAGGGAGCCCGATGCGGGGCTCGATCCCAGGACCCTGGGATCATGACCTGAGCTGAAGGCAGACGCTTAACGACTGAGCCACCCAGGCGCCCCTTACTTGTGTTTCTACCATGGAATAACAACCAATCTCAGGAAAGCATCCAGGTGTCCTTTGAACTAGTAACAAAAACAATCGCTATCATTTGCATTGGGCTTATGTTTACAAAGCACTTCTGTGGGCATTCTTTTATTCTTATAATGTTCTGTTCCTCAATCAGGAACTGTGCTTCGGTACAACACTTGAAACTTAGAAGGCTGATTCGACAAATCCCTCATCCTTAGAGAATTAAACTCTACTTCTGTTCTGCTCTAAAACAAATCACAGTGCTAGAAGAATCTGTAAGACCCTGAATGTGCCTGGCTCAGGTAGCACAAAAAGGCTGGCTGGAGAAAGGACGTCTTCCAAGAAAGATGAAGAGCTAGCACTCTTTCCTCCAATTCCTTCTACTCCATGACAAACAGAGAAAAAGGGAATGATACTACCCAAACCCTCCACTCGTAAGAGCTTGTTATTCCCTTAAGAAACTAAAAGGTTCAGGCGATCTCCCAGGTATGTGGAAGAACCAGAGGCTGATGTCAGCATCATACGCATGAGAGAAGAGGGAATGAGAATGGGGGTCCTTGAGTTGGAAGCAGGTGAACTTTGGGGAGGGGTCTTGTGCTAATGTGACTGTTTCCAAAGCTGCTCTTGGAAGAGGCTTCTCTGGTCTAAAGTCAGATACCCTCAAACCACTCTCCATCTTCACTTTGGTTTGGAAACCCTCAGTCCTATCAAATTTCCATAAACCAAAAATTCTCTACCTCAAGTCCAGATGTCCCCAAACAACCCACCCAATTCCAGCCCTAGCCTGAGCTCCAATCCAACCTGTACCTGGAAGGAGGGAGGGAAGAGAGGAGAGGTGCTCCACAGAGCTTGACCCTTTGTCTGGAATATCAGCTTTATTCTTGTCGGTTTATTTTACCTTATTCTCAAGAGTGCTAAGAGTGTTTAAGTAACTTGGGAAATTGGGACAATTTAAAGTCGTGGTCTTTTGCTATTATACTAGCTGCTCTGTAGAGTCATAGAAGTAAACATGGTTGTATTTGTTAAAAAGAAGAGTTTAAACAGACTCTTAGAGGGGGTCCCACCTAGGAGAATGCCTTTATTGGAAGGTCTATCGCTTAGTATAATAAACATTAGTGATTCAAAGTTTACAATGTTCATTCACATAAGTTTATTTCTTACAGGTATGCTCTAATATTTAGAGTGATATGGTGACTGTGGTCTTGAGCACTCAGCCTTCCTATTGACCCTATGGTTACGAATGGAATCACAGACTCATCCCCGGTTTCAGACTGTCCGTCAATACAGTGCTTTGGAGAACACTAGCCGCCTACAGGGAACTGCTTGAGCTGTGGGGCAGGGCGACTTGCCAATTGTTACCAGCTGGAAACCACTGCTCCAAAGAGAGCTCTCAGCAGTTTCTGGAGCATTTCCTCTAATCAAAGAGGTCTCCTAATCTCCAGGTTTTCAATTCTGGAACTGGATCCTCTGACATTTATTGGAAATCTAATGCACTCGAGACACATATGGAAACTCTCACAAACTCAGCAAGTAGAAGGAGGATGTAGCCACACCTAAAGTTTGATTCCACTCTCCTTTCCTGCTCAAATATATTAGAACATTCTTTTTATAGCATCATTTGATTGTACTCAGGAAGTGATGACTTAGACAAGCATGTTTCAAATCAATTCTCAACTTCTATGGATAAGGATGAAGTCAAAAGCATGGTGGGTGCAACCATGAGATAGGTCACTGGCTACAGAAGAATCTTCTCATGCATACAAAGATATCTGGAAACAGTGAATCAAAAGCCATTGTAATATATGTAAATCTAGGAAATGTATATCAAAAAAAAAACCCCTCCATAATCAAAGAATTTATTAACTCCTAAGGGAGGACAGCTTAAGAAGGACAGATGCTAAGGAAAACAAGACAATGTTTTAGCACATAGTAAGAGGAAGCACTTTAAAACTCAAACTGGAATGCCTTTCATTAGTCAAGATATTTACTTTGGAGAAGGAAGGGACTGAATGCTGCCAACTCTGGAGTAATTTACCTATTAAATTATTTATATGTAGTTAACCTACATAAATGAAGTTGGATGACCCCTGAGCTTTCTTCTACTGCCTTTTGTTAATCAATATCAGAGAATGACAAAAAACTGAGGATATTTAAGATAATGAGAAAATGACATAATCCCACTTACATTACAGATTCCCAAGGAGTCACAATCTGAGTTTTGCTACTACCATTCCCCTTTTAAAAAATTAACTTCAAATCACACAAATAATATACTCATATTTTCTTTAAAAAGTGAAAACCATAAGTTTAACGGTAAAAAAAAAAAAATCTCCTTTTACCACCACATACAATTCTTTCTCATCCTTCCTACATAATCCAACTCCATTGCAGACACTAGCCAACAATGGCATTTGCTATGCCAGAAACCATGCTGAGTTTACAAGCATAGCTTATTTAATTTTCACAATTTCCCGCTAAAGTGGGTTCAATTATTATCCTCATTTTGCAGAGGAGGAAATTGAGCTTCAGCATGAGTACATCCCCCATTACTCAGGTACCCACTGTTAATGGTTTGGGACATAGCCATCCAGGTTTTTCTATAAATCCCTATACATCTATGAGTATTCATAGAAATTGTAGTATGTTGCTATTTTGTTTTATTAAAAAAACCTTAAATGGGAACATACTATACAATTTGCAGATTTCCCCGTGACAGTTCATAAAGCTCTACCTCATTCTTTCCTAATTGCTGTCTAGTATATTACAGCTGTACCATTCTCCTACTGACAAGAATGAAGGTTATTTCCAGTTTTTCAACAGACACAACGCTGAAGTGAACAGTCTTGTGCAAGCTTCCTCATGCACACCGGCAGCTGCTCTCGGTGGATACCAAGATGTGGAAGTGCTGAGTCATGGGTGTGCATGTTTCAATTTTAATAGATACTGCTATGTTGTTCTCCAAGATGTCTGCCACCAGTATGTGAATACATATTTTCCTACAACCATGCCAAAATCTGGTATTACCAAGCTTCAAATTTTTCCCAGTCTAAGGAATCAGGTTTAAATTGCATTTCCCTGATTAAAATAAAAGTTATATTAGGCAATGCCATCCAGACTGGTAATTAAATGGTAAAGTGAGTTAAAGCAGGGCAACATAAAGATGTAAATATACATTAAGTATATGATTTTATTTTAAAATATATAGATGTTCATGTCCCTCTCATCTTTTGACGTAGGAACAAGGCTTCTGTCTTAAGTAAGGAACCACACGCGGAGGCTCCATGTGTTCCTCCTGCACTAACCACACCCTTATAAAGCACATCTAAGATCCCCCTGGTTTGGTTTCTTAACTGAAGTGAGAATATAAAGACGTGAAATAATCTGAGTGCAGAAATTAATTTAACTGAATTTAACAGCAAGCTTTTTAGTCATGTGCCTTCATCAAGACTTTCTAAAGCATTTAATTTAATTTTCAATGAAATAGCTCTGTTTCCACACTTGTGTTTCAGTGGCTTACATATTACTTAATAAATTACATAATTACAATGACATTCAACCAGTATAAACAGGTTTGGGAACCACCACACGGGCTCTTGGAAAACACATTTAACTGAGGCAGCACAAGCACAGAGGTGTTCTGGAGAGAAGACCACGAGCCATCCGGGTGAGCACGCTGTAGGCTGCAGTCAGCATCTTCCAGAGAGGGATTTATGAGTCTTCTTAGGCAGCGAGTTGGATAAGAGAGTATCCATTGTACCAGTGATGTGGAACATCTTTTCATATGCTTATTGCCCAATATCCTCTACGGTGAACCATCTGTTTCTGTTCATTTCATGTACCTGCTCTTCTCGTGGATTATCTTTTTCTTAATTATTTATAAGCATTCTTTATCAATCTCTTATTAATTAACCTTTTGCCTTTTAGAGGTCATAAATATTTTCTCCCAGGCTGTTGCCTATCTATGAACTACCTTTTTGTGGTTGTTCCGTTTCAGAAAAGTATTTAATTTTAATCTAATGGAATAAACTACTTTTCTGTCTTCTAAGCTTTTGCTTTCTATGTCTTATTTAAGAAAACCTCCCTTTGCTAAGATTTTAAACATATTTTTCTATGTTTCTTCTAATACTTCAATCATTTTGTTATTACTGGGCTCCACATGAGGAAGTCAAAGTTCAGAAGTTTTAGACGTTTGACCAAAATTACAAAGCTAGAAACAACAAAGCTAGGATCTAGATTGATACATACCTATATATAATCAAAGCCAATGCAACAATTTCACATCACCTTCCTGAAGCAGGAATTAAAGTCTGAGAGAAGTAAAGTGGAATATACAGATGTCTAACAATGATGAAAATTGGGACAAATGCACATCTTTGCACTGAGAACACATAAATGATTGACCTATAAAGGATTCATCATCACCCTCAGAAAACCAACATATCTCCTACACCCACAGAAACCACAGCCAAAGGGCTGGAGCAACTGGAGATCTAAATACCACTGAGCAACTAACTACGAGGTGCCAACTACTGTGACTTAGAGGTCCAACTACTCTTATTCACTCATGCATCCATCCACTCCAGCAAACAAAAATATACTGAACACCTAATATGTCCCAGGCAATGCTCCTGAGCTCCACACCCTCACTTTTGTCCTTTGCTAGATTTCTCCACATGGATGTTCTGCAAGTTCCTACAGCTGTGCTTACTCAAAACCAAGCTCTACGTTCACAGTGTACCTTGGATTCTTATGGTCATTCAAGTCTCATGCCTTCTATCTGCTACCAGAAAGTGAGCTCTCGCAGGTGAGATTTACATCTGATGCACCTCTGAGTCCTCCAAAGCACAGTGTCTAAGGACCCTGGCAATACAGGCTTTCTGTAACTGCACTCACTACATTTCGGTGTGATCAGCAGCTTCACTTTCTCTCTTGTGGACTACACTGTGATGTTTTTAAGGGTGGGCCAGAATGAATAACAAGTGAACGAAAAGGAGGGAAGGAACAAACCTCTTGTGTTTTCATCAAACCCTATCTTCCTAAGTGATTTTCCCATTTTGTTTGATGTCACTATTTATTCTCACATCCACCAGTGCTCTTCCCCCAGTGGCCATGGGAATTACCATGATCTTCTGATGCCTCTGCCTTCTTTAGACATCTATAACAAGCTATCAAATCTTGTTGCTTCTACTGCAACTTTGTCCAAATCTTTTCTGTTCTCTCGGCCACCATCTTGCTTCAGGCTCACTGTCTCTTGCAAAAGCTATGATAAATGATCTCCAACCCAGGCTCCCCACACCAATCCATACGACACCCACTGAGGAAAGTTTATGAACTTTCCTCATTCGTAATCTCATTCTGTCCGTGCCTTGCTTGAAACCTTCAAAGGTTCCCTGTGATCCATGGAATTCATTTCAGACCTCTCGGCTGGACATGACGGCTCTATATAATACCCCATCTACATTTTGGTTGTAATTTCCCCCTGCTGTCCTACTAACACCTTCTCTTCCCTCCTACTCCCCAAACAGGACTACATGCTTTTCATTAAATATACCTTGCATTTTCCATCTCTGTCACTTCTGCCTGAGCCAACCTTCCTCATCCTATCCTCCGAGGCCCATTGCAAACAACAGCTCTTTCATGAAGTAGGTCCAGACACCCCAACAGACAAGATCTCTGCCTCCTTTGATATCAGCAGCACTTTGTATTGCCTTCTTGGAGTCAATCTTGCTTGCCTGATTGATTTATGCATTGCTTTATGTATTTAATCCTGTTTTATTTATAGTCCTTTGGTATTCACCTTGTTAACTACCATAGAGCACCTTAAGGTAAGAGTCAGTGGTTTCCTTGTTTTGTGTTTTTCTGCAGAGTCTAGTACAGAGGCTGGTACCTAGAGGCAATCAATAAAATATTTGTTGGAACTGAACTGTTCTCTAAACTTTGCTGTAAGCTCTTTGAGGACAGTGACTTTAAGTATTGCCATGTCTCTTGATACAAATAAGGGCCTTGTCCATAACAGGTGATCGAAACATACTTGTTTAAATAACTTCATAGTTCCTGAGCAAGATTTTTCAAAATACATGTCATACTGGCATTAACCTAAAGTATTCATTTAGAAACCTCTCACCAATTAACATAAAAGAAAAAGGAAAGAAACACTGACCCTAACATTCTTTTCCATTTATTTTATATGATAATGCCTAACTCATACTAGGGGCTTATCATGTGCCAGGCTTTGTACTCCAAGCCCTACAATGCTCATCTCAAGCTGTCCTCACCGTGGCACCCTGAGGCCCTGCCTTTTCCCCACTTGATGGGCAGGAGGTGCAGAGAAGTGAAGTAACTTGACCCCACACTGAGCAAGTGGCAGAGCTGAGATCTGAACCCAGGCAGTTTCTGCCTCCAAAACCCATGGTCGTCACCAGCATGCCACAGTATCTGGATTGAGTTTGCTGAGCCCCTTAATTTTAACAGTTAGAGTAAAAAGAAAAAAAAAAGCTTCTAAAAATACTAAAAACAAGAACTTCTTGTCTTTTAGATTCTATTAATGGATGGAAAAATAGAATTGTTACATCTATTTCATCTACCTCAATGTAAGCTTCAAATTTAGAAGATCTATTAGTTTTCTCAAACAACATGCATGGTCCACACTCGATTATGCATCCCAAAGGACAGAACAGATGACAAACATAATATACTAGCAGACAGCTGAAAAATCATTTAATTTTGGGAAGCTGCCTAGAAATCTCAGAATCAAAGATAACCACTTACTCCCCCTTCTCCACGAAAGTCATTACACACTTAAAAACTCCTGTTGGTGGTGTGGACTCTGATTGGTTGGCAGAAAGGGGGTATGAGGGTTGTCACAGATAGTCTACAAGTAAAAAAACAAAACAAAACAGAACAAAAAACCCAGAAATTTCTCTCTTTTGAATTTTCATTCAGTCTGCACAGAAAAGCACTAGTGCCCATTCTGACCAAGTGTTGGAAAAGAATATATTAGCACCAAGGAGTTGAGAGACTGTGAAATTGGAGAGAAGGAAAAAGTGGTATCAGCTTTAAATATGATGAAAGGGCACACTGAGGAAAATGTTACATGCTGTAAGATATATGTCGTTGCTTCCCTTCCGATTTCAGAGATACAAGCATGCTAAGTAGAGACGGACTCTAGCGTTAGATCCAAGGAACACCACTGCCAGACTCTTCAGCCTCCAACAGAAATATTAAAGGTGAGATTTATAACTCAAGCTGAAATTATATCAAGCAGAAGGACAAAGTCTGATTTTCAGTAAAATGAAGTAGAAAAATACCAACTGCTGCTTCAACTCCTTGGGTCATCTATTTATCTATTCAAAGTCAGAAAAAATTCATGTAAAAAGTCAGATCATAGTAACTCCCACTATTAGTCATAGCTACTGTTTTCTAGATCTAAGAGCTAATGTTAAAATAGGCCATACATATGATGAATCTCTGTGACTCAAGCAATACCTTAAAATCCAAATCCCATTTATGAAGCAAAATTTTATTGCAGAGTATTTCCACTCTTTTATAATGATCTAAAATAGCCAGTTGTTGGTAACTTCAGTATTTCAAGGTGTAGATCAGATGTTTAGAGAAGAACAGAGGAGAAAAGAATTAGCCCATGATGTCCATTAATGTGTCACAGAAAATGACGGCGTGAAATACTCATGGGCGCTGGCCAACTCCCTCTGCTGTAGCAGAAATCACAAAAACAAAAACAAAGCACATAATGGAAAAAGGAGTTTAAGTCAAGGGAAAACACTTTATGACGTTTCAAGCTTCTTAAAAATACATCCACTCAAACATGAAAAGCACAGCAAATAATTAATCCCAAAATAAAATACAAAAACAATGTTGCTCTAACACATGGAATAAATGCACATTCTTAACCGTTTGTCACATCTTTTAAGAAGTCAGCGAATACGGCATTAACGAAATGTTTTCACAGAGATGGAACGTTAAGGTGTAGTATATACCAATTCACATGAAAGAAAGAGGCTCCTAATTTTCTGTTTCAGATCACGGCCGTTCTCACATTCACTCAAAAGCCCCAATACCCTTAACACTGTGAATGTGAACTGCTGACTATTTTGATAGAGACATGTCCTCTCAAAGGCAACTTTATCCACAACACTGTGTCCAGAACAATGAAGCTCAGCCGTTCATTCTGACTGCGTAAGAGCGAAAGAGGTGTAACAAAAAAGAAAAAAATATATTGGTCCTCCCCCCATAAATCTCAATCCGACTTCATGCCTTTTGCTTTACATTTAACCATTTTAAGACGCTAATAATTTTGCCATATCCCCCCCGCCCCGCCCCCGCCGGGAGCGTTCTCTATCAAGATTAAAGAAGGGCTTATTCAGGAACAAACAGGATACAGGAGTGATCGTGCAGCTTCCAGGCAAGCTATAAATAGCAACAGCATTTTCAAGAAATCTTGTGCCAATGTGTAAGTTAACAGTTGAAACATGCAGTGCAGATTTTATTACAATGGTGTCACCAAAATTCATTCTTATACGAGAAATGCAATCTTACCAAGTTTTCTTGGTTCCTGGCTGCTATTTTCTGCTCCTCTTCTGCCCCATTTTTCATGTACTTGACTTCTTCCACCGGTTTGATCCTATACTCGTCTGAGCACCAAAAAAAGAAAAGACATTTTATAACTTTTTCACAGTGGTAGAAAAGTGTCACTGAAAAAAGCCCCCAGTAGCGTAATCTGTCAGAGCCTTTTCCCTGCAGCGTTTATATGGGGTTCATTTGAAACAATCTGGAATACGCTTAGCCAGCCTCTTTCTAGGAGGTGCTCTCTTCTGCCCTTTGGGAAGAACTCAGCACCATGAAGGCAGCTAATGAACGTGGCATTGCCTGGTCCTTTCACCAAGAGCAGATGGCGGCAGAGGAAACAGAGGGTATTCCACCTCTAAAGACTATCTAGAACCCACACATACCAGGGCATATCACATAATGGTCTAAGGAAACTTTTTCTCCATGAGAACATTAGTTCGAAATGCCTGTGGCAGCAACTTTCAGCAGTACATTCACACCTTAATTTCCCTCTTTTGCAGAAACAAAGTATTGCTTAAGACTAAAGAGTTTAATAGATCAACAAATAGATGTAAACAATAGGGAGCTGAAATTTTCCTATTTGTGAGCCCCATATGAAATGTGGAACAGTCTTCAATTACTTCATACGCTGCACACACACACTTTAATCTCTCTGTACAGTCACGTGCATGAAGAGCCACAGTATCTAAGGGAGCTAATAGGTATACCACTCAAGACTGGAGAGGCAGTGGGCCTCTAGGTAATGGGATCTAGACTTCCCAACAGCCAGAGAGAGACGGTACAATAAATCTCAATCTCAGTACACATCACAGGACAAACTCTGGAATAAAGCTCTTCTCCACGGCAGCAGTTTGGTAATGACGGTGACGCTTCCATCAGATTCCTGTCAACAGGAAATGACTTGGGAACCCTAAGGTCCAAATAGGTGTGACTTCGAGTCATCTTTAATTTGCTGGAAAAATTACAGAAATTGTGCAAGTGGAAAATTTCACCAATCAACAAACTGACGATTGCCTAGCATATGGCATGGAATAATGCCTATGATGGTCTACCTGAAAGACAGATGTTTATTGCTAAGAGAGTTTGCATTTCAGTTTGGGAAGTTGTAATGTAATAACCTTTAACACACTACCCCCAAAGATGTTTGCTAAAGTAACATTTTCCCAAGTAATTATACTGTTCAAATGTTTCTCAAAATGATCACCCTTATGAAAGTAGTACATTTGCATGTATCTGAATAAAGATTCCATGTTCATGGCTAAGCCAATTATTTTTTCCACCTGACAATTCAAGGTAGTTATTGATTCTGCTTCTTTCTAAAGAAATTAGAAAGACTGGTGTGAGGTTACAGTAATGAGCCCTTCAGGAATACGGAGTCCTAAATGTATTAACAAGTTAATCAGCGGACTCCGATCCACAGTCACAACACAAAAGAATTTCACATTCCAATTTGTATTAAGAGGAAAAAAAATGAAAGTAAATGAACAAAATAGACACATTTAATTAAGGATTACTTATTCAGAAGTTAAAAAAGCACTTGTTAATTTCCAAGAAAAAGACATTGACAAATTATGCCTCCAATATAATTACACAGAGATAAAAAAAAGGTGAAAAAAATAAAAGTTATGAGCCTCCCTAACTTCAGTTTGGGACGTTAATATTTATAAACCATGGTTCACTTGGATAAACTAACATTTCACTGGACTAAACTGTGATCTTAAGTACTTCTGGTCTCTATTTAAATATAAATAATACACACACACACACATTTTTTTAAACATAATTTCGGTGGATTTCTATGACCATCTGTAGGATCCTACCCCTCAGATGATAAGAAGGAAAGCACAGCATTTTAGGACTTAAGCAGAACCTTCTGAGATGGTACTTTGCCCACTGCACAGCAAAGGGTCTGCCCTAGAGAAGATCCCCCCTTGCCTCGCCCCTTCCTCTCTACCTACCCACCATAGCCCACTGTCCGCACTCTCTGAGCGGTCTAGCAATATTCAGTCTTCATTTGCTTTTTTACCCTCCAGGGAACACAACTGAATTGAAAGTAGTAGACAACCTATTAATATTTTCCTAATATTTTTCTTCAATGAAATGGGAAACCCATTGGCTACATGACTTTCAAAGCAGCATTATCCCAAATACAGCCTTTTTTAAAAAAAAATCAAGGCAGAATCATCACCAATTCAAAAAGAGGATAGGTTTTAGTGTGTCATTAACAACCATGGCTGGCTGGCCGATGCGGAATACAAAGAAAGAAAAAACAAACAGCCATGACTACAAAGCCAGACCTATCATTATTACTTACACAACACACTGCCTAAAATCTGTTGTGGTATAAAACAAAACAAAACAAAAAGCCAGGAAGACCCTTAGAGAAGCCACAATTTGCACAAAGCAAATACTTAAAAAAAAAAAAAAAAGGTCTGTTCCATTTCTCAAAGGCTGGTGTTGGGAATGAAGGTGTCCATCTGGAAACAGACAACTCATCAACAAATGTGTCACACATTTCCATGGCGATGTCGCTGTCAGGAGCTGCACTCGCCAGCAAGCCTCAGCGCAGACGAATGGAGCATTTCGGGTTCTGACAGTGAACCAGCCAGACAAAAATCCCGTTTTCCTTTTGTTTAAGGCACAGGGGAATCAAAGTGGGACTCTGGGCCCAATTCGTCAAGCCCCACCCTGGAGGCCATTAGCACAGCCATCGGTAGAAGAGAATCCTGCATCAGAGCAATGTGCCAACTTGATTAAGAAGGAGGGAGGGGCAGGACCATCTTCCTCTGGCTCCCTCACACCTGTTTGCAATTTTTCTTTTCTTCCTGTTGATCTTGTCAGGTGGCCTATTAAAATGCACGTCAGGAACAGAAGGCTGACACCCCGTTCCGAACCTGCTCCCCCCTTCTCTCTATGTAAACAGTCGCAAGCTGTGCTAGTCAAAATAGATCTGGGGTAAAAGCAATGAGCTGGTGATATTTTTAGCATTTTATTCCCCAGCTTGCACCAGAAGAGGGGCCGGATTGTTTTTGTGGTGGCTCCAGCATGAAGATACACAGTTTCCCACAAAATCTCTGGGCTTCATTTTTTTCTTTTTTAAAAGATTTTATTTATTTATTTGACAGAGAGAGACACAGCGAGAGAGGGAACACAAGCAGGGGGAGTGGGAGAGGGAGAAGCAGGCTTCCTGCTGAGCAGGGAGCCCGATGCGGGGCTCGATCCCAGGACCCTGGGATCGTGACCTGAGCCGAAGGCAGACGCTTAAGGACTGAGCCACCCAGGCACCCCTGGGCTTCATTTTGATGTACAGTATGTATTGTGTGTGTGTGTGTGTGTGTGTGTGTGTGTACACAATATTACAGTTTTTACAGCTAGGAAGGGATCAGTTGGCTGCACATGTTTTAGGCAGTATGGACTCACCCCATTCTCTGGATCCTGTCAATTCTTCCATCATCAACAACTCACTGCCCCAGCCCCACTGTCCCAAGCTTTGCCTTCAGGTTCCCTTTATAAGCAATGCAACTGACTTTAAAATGAGCCCATTAGATGGAGGTAAGTGCTGGAGTGAGTTTATAATGCCAGAATTATTAAAAAAAAAAAAAGTTAACAGTTTTCACAAATGTATACATTAGATGGGGAAGGAAGAAATGCAGAATGCATTATATGCTACTCTTTCTAGTAAGAAGGGATCTTACAGTTGTTTGCTAAAATGGTGAAATTTGCACCTACTTTCATACTTTCTTATCCAGTCTTCTTTTGATCAATGACATGTATGTGATAATAAATTGCTTGTTTTCCAGGACTGTTCCAATTTCAAAATTCTGTGCTTATATCCTCATATTAAAAATGTCCAACATCTGGGCACCTTAACTGAACGCTTTGGATTGCCTCTTTATCCAGAATTTGCATGAAGATTCTCTGGTAGACAATTAAGATATGCTCAGGAAAATATGAGAGTTTGGGAAAGGCATTCCAAGAAGTATTTACAAACATAAGCCACTGAAAAGAAAACAACTCTACTAACCTTACGGCATACACATGTTCCTCTTGGGTTCCTCCCATTGAACATCCTTATCTCCCTGGCTAACTAAATTTGAGCCTTAAAATCCCGATACAACTTCAAATTCTTGCCTAGGATCTTTATTTCCTTAGTTGGTAGGATTTTTCAAGAAGCAAGTATTCATAATGGCTAAAGGCTTAGCTTCTAGAGCTGGAATGCCTAGCCATATGACCCTGGGCAAGTTACTCATCCTTTCTGTGCCCTGATTTCTTCATTGGTAAAATGGGAATATCTACAATACCTAATCTCACACACAGAGTCACATGAATTAATACATGAAAACAGTGCCTGGTCTATAGTAAATAGTAAATGTTAGCTGCTGCTTTAGAAAGCTCTGCTGGGGAGCACCTGGGTGGCTCCATCGTTAAGCGTCTGCCTTTGGCTCAGGTCATGATCCCAGGGTCCTGGGACTGAGTCCTGCATCAGGCAAGTCCCCTTGCTCAGCAGGGCTGCTTCTTCCTGTGCCTGCCGCTCCCCCTGTTTGTGCTCTCTCTCTCTGACAAATAAAATCTTTAAAAAAAAAAGTAGAAAGCTCTGCTGGTTCTGCAGGGAATACTATTCGTAAGGTATAAAATCCATCAAGATAGAAAAAGAAAAGGCATAATATAAACATCAGTAATTAATTTAACCAAAAATTGTGACTTAACTACATTAACAAATGAGGACAGAAGACGTGAGAAGGGGATTTATCATCCATAAGCCTTTAGCATTTTTTTTAGCCATGCACATATATTACTTTATTTTTTTTTTTTAAGATTTTATTTATTTATTCAAGAGAGAGAATGAGAGAGAGCATGGGGGGGGAGGGTCAGAGGGAGAAGCACACTCCCCGCTGAGCAGGAAGCCCAATGCGGGACTCGATTCCGGGACTCCAGGACCATGACCCGAGCCGAAGGCAGCCGCCCAAAAACTGAGCCACGCAGGCGCCCCCACATATATTACTTTAATCAAAATACTAACTAAAGTACCAGATTACTTTAGTCAGAATAATTTTAAAAGAATAAACAATTTTATGACTCAGAGAAGAAAAGTGATCATTATTCAAGTGAAATCAGGGGTTCAACAAAATGATGCTCCTCTATCTTCACTTACATCCTCATTCAATAGTTGCCATTGGCACTGCCTTGGTGTAGCCTACCTTGAGGGCCAAGAGTGAACAAGTGAGATTCCAATTCCGAACAGGCAGATTGACTGTTTGCGAGCCAGAAGAGTAGAGGCAGCTCTAATGAAAAGCAACTTGTGGAAGGAAAACCCTTTTTTGGAAGGACAAAGAGGCAGGACCCTCTGAAACTACAAACCAAAGATGGATGGATGGGTCAGCTGCATTGGGAAGATTTGTCTTCTCACTTCAGGAGACTCCAGCCCATCAGCTGTTCCCACTTCCATTGGTTCCATTCAACAAACAGCATTTAATATCTGCTGTGTGCTAAGCCCTGGTCTTTCTCAGGGGTTCATCTGGCACAGTACATTATGGGGACTGTGTGTCTGTGTTGTTACTCAAAGTGTCTGGCACACAGAAGGTGTTTAATAAAGCCTTCTTCAAAAAGGAGAAAAAAAGCACAGAGCTGACTGTTCATACATGAATAAATATTTCCTCTAATCAGTGAGTGCTTCAGTCCTGTTTGTCTCAGGGGCACATTTTTTTTTCCTGCTAGATTTTCCAAGGAAGAAAAAGCAACGCTAAATGAAAAAAAAAAAAAAATCCCCTTCTTTGCTTTTTTTTTTTTTTTTTTTGCATCCAAACACAATGGGTGGAAACTTCTCTTTCAAGTCCATTTTTGGTCTATGAATGTCCTCAATGTGACATTCTTAGCTGAGCTATATGGGCACATCACAGAGATAATGTGGTTTCAGTTCCAGACCACTGTCATAAAGCGAATATGCAATAAAGTGAGTCAAATAAATATTTTGGTTTCCCACGAGATATAGAGATTGTTTACACTATATTGTAGTCTATAAAGTATGCAATAGCATTATGTCTCAAAAATCCAATGTACATAACTTAATTTAAAAATACTGTATTGCTACTAAGTAACATTTTCTTCTAGGCTCATGGAGTAGAGTGGAAGTAACGAGACTTTTCAATATTAGAAACAATTAAGGAAGAATAAGTTTAGATCATTTGCCAAAATAGCAATCAATATATTCCCTACAATTTGACTCCTAGGGCCCTACCGTAAAAAAATTGGATCCCAAAGATTACAGGTGAGGTCCATATTCAGGTGGAAATCAAGGAAGTTCAGCCGAAAAGAACTGTGGACTGACTAAAAGTGACAAATCTGGACTGAACAAAGGTTCTTTTTAAAAGGGCTATTTTGGAGATTATGATTTGGACTTTGGAGGCACTATTGTGATTAGCAGTGGAAGGAATTACATGTAAAATTCCTTAAATATTTATTGACCTTTGAAAAATAATAAATAAAAATAAAAACACTTTATTGCTAAAAAATGCTAACCATCATCTGAGCTTTTAGCAAGTCATAATCTTTTGATTACTGGACCTCGATGTTGATGGTTGCTGATTGATCAGGGTTGTGGTTGCTCAACGCTGGCATGGCTTGGGCAATTTCTTAAAATAAGACAGCAGAGAAGACTGCCATATCAACGGAATCTTGCTTTCATGAACAATTTCTCTGTAGCACACAATGCTGTTTGACAGCATTTTACGCACAGGAGCATTTCTTTCAAAATTGGAGTCGATCTTCTCCAACCCTGAAGTTGCTTTATCAACTAAAGTTATGTAATATTCTCTCTATCCATCCATCTATCTATTTATCTATCCATCCATCCATCTATCTTTTGTTATCATTTCAAAAATCTTCAGAGCATCTTTACTGGGAGTAGATTCCATCTCAAGAAACCACTTTCTTTGCTCATCCATAAGAAGGAGCTCCTTATCCACTCAAGTTTGATCATGAGATTGTAGCAATTCATTCCCATCGTCAGGTTCCATTTCTCATTCTAGTTCTCTTGCTGTTTCACCACATCTGCAGTCACTTCCTCCTCTGAAGTCTTGAGCTCCTTTCTAAGTCATCCATGAGGGTTGGAATCACTTCTCAGACTCCTGTTCCTGTTGGTATTTAGACCTCTTCCCGTCAATCATGAGCATTCTTAGTGGCATCTAGAATGCAGAATCCTTTCCAGAGGGCTTTCAACTGTATGTTTTCCAGGTCCATCAGAAAAATCACCTATCTGTGGCAGTTATAGCCTTAAAAATGTATTCCTTAAATAAGACGACTTGAAAGTCAAAATTATTCCTTGATCCAAAGGCTGCAGAATGGATATTGTGTTAGCTGGCATAAAAACAACATTCATCTCATTTTATGTCTCCAGTAGAGCTCCTGGGTGAGCAGGTATAATGTTAATGAGCAGTAATATTTTGAAAAAAAAAAAAACAAAAAACCCTTTTTTTTTCTGAGCAGATCTCAACAATGGGCTTAAAATAGTCAGTAAACCATGTTATAAACAGATGTGCTATCATCCAAGATTTGTTGTTCCATTTCTACAGCATGGGCTGAGTATATTTAGCATCGTTCTTAAGAGCCAAGGATTTTCGGAATGGGAAATGAGCACTGGCTTCAACTTCAAGTCACCAGCTGCGGTGAGCCCCTGACAAGAGAGTCAGTCTGTCCTTGGAAGCTTTGAAGCCACGCACTGACTTCTCCTCTCTAGCTATGAAAGTGCTAGCTGGCATCCAGAAGGCTGTCACGTCTATCCTGGAAATCTGTTGTTTTGCATAGCCACCTTCGTTGATTATCACAGCTACATCTTCTGGATGACTTGGTGCAGCTTCACCATCAGCACCTGCTGCTTCATCCTGCACTTCTGTTATGAAGATGGCTTCTCTCCTTAAGCCTCCTGAACTAACTTCTGCTAGCTTCCAACTTTTCTTCCGCAGCTTCCTCAGTCTTCACAGAATGGAAGAGGGTAGGGCGTTGCTCTGGATTAGGCTTTGGCGTAAGGGAATGCTGTGGCTGGTCTAATCTATGCAAACCACTCAAACTTTCTCTATCTCAGCAATAAGGCTGATTCACTTTCTTATTGTTTGTGTGTTCACTGGAGTATAGCACTTTTAATTTCTTTTCCTTTGCTTTCACATGGCTAACTATTTGGTGCAAGAGGCCTAGCTTTCAGCCTGTCTCGGCTTTTGTCGTGCCTTCCTCCCTAAGCTTAAGCATTTTTAGCTTTTGATTTCAAGTGAGAGATGTGTGACTCTTGCTTTCACTCGGAGGCTATTGTTGGGATATCCACTGCCCTAATTTCAATACTGTGTCTCAGGGGCTAGGGAGGCCCAAGGAGAGGGAGAGAGATGGGGGATGGCCAGTCAATGAAGCAGTCAGCATACACGAAACATTTACCAATTACATACCCATCCTACATGGGTGTGGCTCGTGGTGCCCCAAACAATTACAAATAGTAACATCCAAGATCACTGATCACAGATCATCATAACAAGCATAATAATAATAATGAAAAGGTTTGAAATATTGCAAGAATAACCAGAATGTGACACAGAGACACGAAGTGAGCAAATGCTGCTGGAAAATGGTGCCAAGAGACTTGCTTGATGCAGGGTTGCCACAAACCCTTGTTTAAAAAAAAAAAAAAAAAGCAGTATCTGCAAAGTGCAACAAAGCAAAGCACAATAAACTGAAATGAAGTATGCTTGTATATCACTGGGCTATGCTTTTGAACTTGTCTCACCCCTCCTATCATCCTCATCTTAAAATACATTTTGCACTTCTTATTTTTGCAACAATAGGTCAGTGCCTGATATCTGCTGGATTGAAAAGAATTTTGTTACGGAGGCATTAAAGAGCAGAGAAAGGGGCACCGGGGTGGCTCAGTCGTTAAGCGTCTGCCTTCAGCTCAGGTCATGATCCCGGGGTCCTGGGATGGAGCCCCACATCAGGCTCCCTGCTCGGCGGGAAGCCTGCTTCTCCCTCTCCCTCTCCCCCTGCTTGTGTTCCCTCTCCCCCTGCTTGTGTTCCCTCTCTTGCTGTCTCTCTCTGTCCAATAAATAAATAAAATCTTTAAAAAAAAATAAAGAGCAGAGAATAGTGAAAGCTTTGATGACTTCAGCGTATCTAACCCTAGTTCACTTCTAAACTCTCTTCCTCTTGAAAGCTTGTGCTGGGTACATCTAAGAAGCTGTTATGTGCTAGGTTCTGTGACAAGCAATGCAGGGCTTATGGAGGAGGCTGGGAGTGCCAAGGAAGACCACCTGTCTGGAGGGGAAGACTCAGGCTCTGACCACCCCTCTGCTATCCGGAGCACATTCCTCAGCACACATAGACTGACCCCATTCCCCTCGGCCACTGCTCACCGGGGCTGATTCTAAATCTGGAACAATCGTAGGCAAAGCAGAGACTAGGTTGAAGGAGCTAATAGACCATCATCCATTCTCTGAGTCAGGCAGTCCCTTAGTGATAATTATTGTACCTCGCTTATAGAAAGTGATTTTGCCCTTTCCAATGTAATAGTTATTACTAAGCAATTTCTAGGATAATTATAAACTGCCCATTCTAAATGTTTTGAACATTTCAAAACAAGGCTTTGGTACATTTAATATAAAACACTCTCAGTTCTTTTTAGAATAGGTCTCAAATCCACCTAATAAAGGAAAAGTGATTTCAAATTAAGATTGTTTGATACATTACATTCTAATAATCTAAAAATAGAAGTTGTTAAAAAATAACAGGCAAGGGGCGCCTGGGTGGCTCCGTCAGTTAAGCGACTGCCTTCGGCTCAGGTCATGATCCTGGAGTCCCGGGGTCGAGTCCCGCATTGGGCTCCCTGCTCGGCAGGGAGTCTACTTCTCCCTCTGACCCTCCCCCCTCTCATGTGCTCTCTCTCCGTCTCTCACTGTCGCTCTCTCAAATAAATAAATAAATAAATAAATAAAATCTTAAAAAAAAAAAAGACAAATAAAACCTAATGGAGTTTCCAAGAAACAGACCTTTAAAAAAAAAAATAACAGGCAAGAAAATTATATTTTTAGACTTTATATGTGTGGAGATTAGACATGGAGAGGTCTGACCCGGGGGTTTCTACTAGGGGAAGTAGGAACATTGTACATATTTTTACTTATCCCCCATTATCTCAAAATCCCCAAATGTTAATGTCACAAAGACAGCAATTGTCCTGTGCTTATTGCATCCTTATTCTCTAGTGAAACCTAATGTTTGCTTGTATTTGAAAACCAGAGAGAAAAGGCCTTCGGGGGTGCTGACTCCATTTAGTCTTGCTTCAGTGGTGTAAAACTCATTTTAGCACCACCTCATCCATAAAGGGTACTATCCTTTTCAAAAATATGCAATGAAGTGAAGAGTGGAAGCGGTACCTAATTTTTATTTTAGTTTGATGTTTCAGAATTTACCAATAACACTGAGAACTTTTTCCATGCATCGATATCATTCATTTGTACTTCCATCTATGTGAGGCATCTCTTCATATCTTTTGCCCTTTTTTTTCTTATTGGAGTTACAGCATTTTTCTTACTGACTGCTATAAGCTCTTTGTAAACTACATCAATTTAGGACACTCTTCTGGCCCAAAAAGGTCTGGGCAAAAACACTCTTGATTTTAGTTTGGACATGAGAAAGTGGAAGGAACCAGCTGTTTTCTGTCTTTGAGTCAAGCGTTGGGGTATCTTGTGCTGCTTTTCTGTGTTTCTTTCCTTCAGCAATATTTACTGGGCACCTACTATATGCCAGAGAACATAGCATTCAGTCCTAGGGGTTAGGTCTAGGAGGCAGAAGCAGGCCCTGTTTTGAAGGAGCTCACAGCCTCCTCTGGGGGAGTGGGTGAGGAAGGATACAAGAAAATAAGGAAGGAGAGCACACAGTGACTATCGCTATGAGAAGCACATGTATGGGGTGGTTGTGATAAAAAGGAGAGACCCCCTAAGCAAGGTTGGGGAGAGCCTTGGAGGAGGTGATATATCTCAGTGGAGCCCTGAGGAGCACTAGTATGTGTGGGAATGACAAGTTCAGGCAACAGGCCAATGAGTTCAGAGGCCAGTGAGAATATGGCAAACGGGAACTACAATTAATTCAATATGGCCGACACGAAGAATTCCAGGGGGGTACAGTGATGTAAAGAGAAGAGCTGATAGGACCAGTCCAGGAAGACCTGATATGCAAGTCCCACGGAAGAGTCAGCCTCTATTCTGGATTGATGTGGACTCTCCCACCAGTGCCCAGCACTGAAGCCACCAACTAGGTCAACTGTCTGTCCTTTGGATTGTCCTTACCCATCTCTTCTGGAGAGACCCTAACCACCTTAATCCAAGGCTTTCTGCTTCTCTCTGAAAGAAGGTGCAGCAAAGGAAGAATGAATGTACATCTTGAGATTGACCAGTTGGTCGAGGAAGGTTAGGAAAAACATGTAAGTAAGACAGGGAAAGAGCCAGAGAGAGAATTCACAGAAAGTTTCAAGAGAGTGGAGTCTTTATCCTGGATTCAGCTGATGGCATGATGGTGGGACACTGGTGAGTATAATGCCACATGTGCCGGAACGTGTGTTTCCTGTCTCCCGCAACAGGTATGCCTTCAACTGGGGATGGGGAAGTGCCACAACACTAAGAATTGGGAGTGGTTGAGATGGGGATGTATAACCTCTCCTAGGGTCAAAAAGAATGTCACTGAATCTGATGTCAGCTCCTTCCCCTTCTATAGGACAACAACAGATCACTCCAGATGGAGCACTGGTTTCCAAGGCCTTTCTCTTCCAGACCTGCCTTTGTGACTTCTCAGCTGTGTGTCATGGAAGCAAGGGTACCTCTCTTAGTGAACTCTGCGCTGAGATGCATGCATGGGGTGCTTATGGTCTCTTAGCATTCTTAGGTCATGTCCATGTCTTCAAGAGAACAAGATGAGGGGTGCCTGCAGCTGCAAGGATGAGAGGGTGACAAAGCCTCTCTCACTATAGCACCTTTAATCATTAACACTCGACCTGCAGGCCCCATTCCTGAATCATTTAATCATTTCAGAGGCCAGACAACACATTTCCTTCATTCATCTGTGGTACATTATTCAGTGACCAGGGAACTATTATCCAGTCATTAAGGGTCCCTGGACATTCATCTTCTGACAAGCTCCCACAAAAGACACACAACCAGATCCAAATCCAGCCTGGATTCCTTTATGAATCCATATGCACAGCAAGGCTTCCAGATGGGGAGGGGGTGTAATTTCTATACCATAGAGTAATAATTTCCAACCAAGAAACAGAATGAGTGGTCGAGGAAGATTCAGAGCTACTTTCAGAGAGGAGGGCTTGCATGGTTGTTCTGACAGCAATTTATCAAGTTTCTCAAGAGCCCTGCTCTGACTCTTCTTAGTGCTGGTTCCCCACCCACTGGCTGAATCGCTGGGACTCTTGAAAAGTTGGAGGCCAGCTAATTCCTCTCTGCTATTCTTAGTTGGCCTCCTGTTATCTTAGATAAGCCTTCATGATAAAAGTCTGCACAGTCATCTTTGCTCTCTTCTGCTTTGATTTAATCCCCATGTCAGTTCTATGAGGCAGGAATTATACTGGTCAAGTGGCAATGCTGGTTCAAATCCAGGTTGGTCTGAGTTGGGACTAGGTTCTTAACCACCAAGTCAGTTATTTTTTGTTTTTGTTTTTTTTAAACCACAAAGCACAGTAAATAATTACTTTGGGAGATGATATAGGCATAAAGCACAAATGGATTCAGAAAGGATTTGGATGAATTTGTAAATCACAGAGATATGAGTAAAAGTTACAAAGACATCTAACCTTCTTGGAAAGTAACAACAGGGAAACTACTAGACCCTCCCTTGTCAGGTGTCTGGAAACTTTATCAGTGGAAGATAGCATCCCTGTGCTCTTTAAGTTAGGAACTAATAACGCCATCCAAAGTAAGTGCTATGGGAAACCTTTTGTTAAAATGGTGATTTGACTACTGCTGCATTTAACATAACAGAAAAAAACTGAGTTTTTCTCCAATACATAGTAATTACTGCAATGTATTTACAAAAACTTGTTTTTTGAGAGAGAACTTAATTTTAAGGCTTCTGGTATACTACTACAACTCTGATATATGATCATTAAGACCAAGGAATAAATCACGGACCTCTTCCTTCACTGGAGTAAGAAGGAGGAGGAGGGGGAGGGAGAGGGGGAAGAAGAAGTGGAGGAGGAGGAGGAGGAGGAGGAGGAAGCATAAGAGAAGAAAGGAGAGCTATCATTTATAGAGCCCTTTTAATGTTCCAGATCCAGTTCTGAAAACCTGACATACAACAACCCATTTAATACTCACGAGGGCTCTATGAAGTAGAACCATTAATGTCTCTATCATACTAAAAAGGAAACTGAGGCACAGAACATTCATTCACCTAGCTGTACCCCCTAGTGAGTGGTGGGATGGGGCTAGGTCTTGAACCCAGGCAATCTGATTCAGACCCCATGCTCTCATTCAACTTTCCCACAAATGTATAGTAAAGTGAATTTCTGAGAAAAAGAGAAATTCTTTTTGTATACAGAACTATTACATGTTTTCACACCATGTACTCTCTGCCTGAATGGAAGTCACCCTTAAGATAAGCCTTTTCAAGTCAGTCATTAAGAACTGTATTATCATAAAATAAGACCTGAAGTAACGCGAATGGTAAACTGTTAGGGTAAACTACAAGGCAATAACAAATACTTCTGAAGAGATAACTAATAGAGTGGCTCACGTGCCCTCCTCTGTATATGCAGTTGATAAAATTCCACTGTTCTCAAAAGGGCCTGAAATGTGAGTTGTTTTTCTAGGGCTGGCAGTAAATTTCTGCTGATTCATTTGTAGTCAGTTCCTCACTACATTCAAGATCAATGTTCATGAATTTGCAGGATGGCTCTTCAGGATGAGGAATTTCAATGACCGTTCCAGAAACTCTCTCCCATTTCCTGTGGCTGCCACAGCCATCTCAAACATTGAACAGTTTGTCCAACAGGTGTGTGTGTGTGCAAACACGTTTGTGTTTGAGGAAGAAGTACATTTTAATGTCCATTTGACTTAATTGCTTTAATTGGGTTCTGACATAAGTGGATTTCTGTTAAGGAAAAGATTCACAGATAATAACCAGCACAGAGAACAGTATGGGAACTCGAGCCTCCCGGCACCCCACCTGCCGAGCCACCTCACCGATGAGCTGCATGAGGCCAGACCTGCTTGTGTGCTTTTGTGCTGCAGACTGGCAAAGGGGTGAGGAGGTTAGTGGGAGAGCTGCGGCAGGCCAGATTTACACCAGAAAGGGGAGGGCTAACAAGAGGAGAAGAATTGTTAAGGCCAGCCACAGAAGACCTCAGGTGGCCTCGGCTAGAGGGGAAAGTTTTGTGGACGATGACACAGAGAAAGAGGGAGATTTCTGAGATGGTAAGAGGAAGACAGACAGAGTCACTGGAGTGACAGAGAGCTAGAGATTTCTGGGAGTAGACTTCAGTATGTTGTGCTGTGGTTTATGAATGGCACTGCCTTGTGATTCTTTGAGATTATTCAGTAAAAATTTAAATTGCTTTTCAATGATGTTTAATGTTTCTTTTGATATGTCTCTGGATTGAAGGTGGCTTTCAGGGGCCTGACTCAATCTGGGTTAGACAACCATGAGTGGCAGCAAAATCATTAACAAGAAGAGAAAGAGACTGGATAGAGTCATTTCCAGTTAAAGTTTGTAAGCACTGCCACTGAATTTTGAAAATGGAAAGCTAAGATACAATTTGTGATAAAATAGGGTAGCGTCTCTCCTTATGAAAAATATTCATGACCTGACTTTCACTGCACAGATCTCATGAAAAGAAATGCTCACACTCATGGAGAAAGGTCCTGGAATGTTAGGGAGAGCGCTTATTCACATGGGCACAGACAGAAGACAAGGGCTCTCACGCTTCTCTCCTTTGACAAGTCTGTAGATCTCTTCTCACAAGAGCTTCATTCACATAAAACTAAAGATCATTTCCAGTTGCTATGAATCGCCAAGTTATCTTCCCCTCAGAGATGAAAGTGGGCTCAGACTGCGACAAAGAGTAGCTCTTTAGGAATAATGTGTCTGGGTGAGAGGGGGAACAGCATGCTCAAGGATAGTTTGATGGTGAGCAACACAGTAAATAAGATCACACCATCTTCCACAACCCGTTTCGTCTGAACCAGCCTGTTTTAGTAACCCATTCTGCTCAATTGGTTTGTGAAAGACAGCGGGCACTTATCTTTGGGGAGAAGGGATGAGGACTCATTCAAAAGGGCATCTGAGCGGTTCAATTAAATTCAAATCAGCTAACTTGTTGTGACAGTTGCCAGGTAGGCTCTGTAGTGAGAGTCTGAGGACCAGAGCTGATGGAGAAGTGGTCCTTAAGGACTCTCACCCACCATCTATACATAAGCTATTTAAATGTAGATTAGGATCACAAAACTTCTTAAAGCTGACATTCCATTTTGCTTCCTCAACAGGGATGTATAGTAGCAAACAAGATAAAACAAAACAAAAAACCCTCCTGTATCATCTGATCATGTTAGAATGGTAATTATCGAAAAGACAAGAAATAACAAGTGTTGATGAGGATGTAGGAAAAAAGAGACTCCTCATGCACTGTTGGTGGGAATGTTAATTGGTGTAGCCACTATGAAAAGCAGTATGGAGGTTCCTGAAAAAATTAAAAATAGAACTCCCATATGAGCTAGCACTCCCACTTTGGGTATATACCTAAAGGAAAGGAAATCAGGATCTTGAAGAGATATCTGTATCCCCATGTTCACTGCAGCTTTATTCACAATAGCCAAGATATGGAAACAACCTAAAGGTTCACTGACAAAGTAATGGATAAAGAAAATGTGACACACACACACACACACACACACACACACACACACTGGAATATTACTCAGTTGTGACAAAGAAGGAAATCCTATCATTTGTGATGACTGGGATGGATCTTGAGGGCATTATGCTAAGTGAAGTAAGTCAGAGAAAGTCAAATATGTATGATATCATTTATATGTGGACTCTAAAAATGTTAAACTCACAGAAACAGAGTAGAATGGTGGTTGCCAGTAGCTGGGGGATGGGGGGAATGGGGAGATGTATGTCAAAGGGTACAACTTTCAGTCATAAGATAAGTAAGTTCTGGGGATGTAATGTACAGAATGGTCACTATAGTTAACAATACTGTATTATATACTTGAAATTTGCTAAGAGAATAAATCTTAAGTGTTCTCCCCACATACACAAAAAAAGGTAATTATGTGAGGTCATAGACAGACATGTTAACTGACTTATTCTCATAACCACTTTCCAATATATATGTGTATCAAATCATCACGTTGTAAACCTTAAACTTATACAATGTTCTAAGTCGATTACACATAAATAATGCTGAGAAAAATAATGGAAAAAGAAAAGAACTGCTGTAATTTCTAAGACTTCGGATGATTTAAATCAGACATTTTTAACATAGGGAAGTATGAAAAGCCCACACATTTCTATTTACACAGGCCAAAGGAGAATTTGGGAGGACAGCTCAGAGAGAGGCACAACATTGCCAGAGTTTTTTAGCACATCTCCTGTACTGCTTTCTTTCAGCTACCCTTCTTTGAGATGTTGCTTGGATTCAAAGGCCTAAGTTAGGTAAAATCTCAGAGTTCAAAGATTTTCAAGTATAATGCATGACGTGGACGTAGTTCAAGGTTTCTTTTACTTTGGGTTACATCTGAAGCAGCACATATAGTGCAAAGAGGCCTTGCAGCCAATCAAGGGGTGATGATGGCTCCATGGCCTTTTACACGCCCACCACGTCAGTTTCCAGATACAACCTCCATCACCATTTGGGACATCTGTTCCCTATGGAGTGAGCCGCATCACCCACTCTAAGGTGTGGGTTTCAGGTTTTGAAATCCCTCATGGTCTAGGACTTCGGATCTCCCCTTACCTAGGGGAGAGCCCAGAGGTTAGTCACTTGTTTCCTCAGGATGCTCTCTGGGTAGATCTGGCCTTGGATTACCAAACCTACTCTACTCATCCCTCTCTTACTTGCTCCCTTTTCTACCCTTTCCAGTTGGTCATCTAATCTCCTCTTCCATTTTTGGTCAACTTGTCCTCTTTTCACAATCTGTGGAGGCAAATCAAGCCCCCCTCTTCCCCAAGCCCAACTTTCTGCAAAAGGTGACATTTACACATTTACATCTTTTCACGGGCGACTTTTTTCTTCTGTAAGATTCTGCTGAGCACAAAAGAGTATCTTTTGTGAAGTACCTCGAAGAATACAGGTACTGTTACTTGGTGATGGAGAGAGCAGGGGGGTGGGCAAGACAAGGAGTGAGGGGACTGACGTTATTCGTTCCTTGAAAGGTAACAACGGAAACTGGAAGAGAGATTCACAATGGAAAATTATCTGGCGGCTTGATGTGCCTCCCCAGAAATGTTTTATTTGTGTGTATCCGTTCTCTCATCTCATAGGATGCTGTTCCTACTCTAGGGAGATGTAAAAGATAACTGAATTGGGGTGGTGCATATATCGGAAGTGAAGAGAACAGGAACAGGGACCACAGCTCAGAGCAGGTCGGGGAAAAAGAAACTAGAGCTCAGAGTTCCACGAGGACCAAAGAGGGCAGGAATAAGCGTCGGTGGCGGGGGCTAGGGAGAGAAATGGCAAGCAAGGGAAGGCAGGTGAGAGCAGACATGTATCTCCTCAGGTACCTGTGGCCTTCAACCCACTTGCTAAAAATGAAAGAACAAGTCATTTCTGAAGATCCCTTCACAATTAGGCTGAGTGAAATGAAACATGGTGGTTTCTATCAGATCCAAGGAAATGCTCAAGAGAAGAAGCACCGCACACCAGGAAGTTTTGGAGTCCTGAAGTGACTCTCTCTACCTGGGCCATGTCCCACACCTACGTACAGCCAAGCACCGTAAACTAAAGAACAGAACCAGGTCATATTTTACTCCTTATAACCCTGTCTTGAAAAAGTCCTTACTTGCACAATACCACGTTGCTAAGCCTCAAAACACAGTTTCTGCTTCAGAACCTATAAACCTTGCATCCCATGAACCGCTTAGGAGGAGGAGCCTCTACTGGTACGTAATTCCTCCCAACACTCCCACTGCCTCACTGAAAAACCTGCAGGTGAGATGCGCTCTAATGAAGACCATATTTAATCATCCCCCGAATGTACCTGGAACCTGCCCATATCGCCACCTCCACTGCTACCTCCCTAGTCCAGACCACCATCACCTCCTGCCTGACCCAGCCTTTAACCATCACCTGCCTCCCCTCTTGCCTTGTACAGTCTATTCCCATCACAGCAGCCAGATTAAGCCTTCAGATTAAAACCAAAGTCAGACTATATCACTCCCTAACTCCCTAAACCCTCTCCCGGCTTCTATTTAGAATAGAATCTGGCGTCTGTACCTGAGCTACAGGGCAACAGAGAGTGAGTTCATCACCCATCACGCTCCTGGCCTGAAGACCTCAGGCTTTTCCCTGGGACCCACCAGCAGGCTCCCTCTCAGGGAGTTGGCCTTGATGTTCCTTTGCCTGAATTATTCTGTTCCAGGGCATTCCCGTGGCTTTTGTTCCCTTCTTCACGTCTCTGCTCAAAAAGGTCAACTACTCAGGCGAACCTTCTCTGACCTATGCATTTAAAATAGCCACCCGTCCTTCTCTCTCCCTGTATTTTTTCATTGCACATATCCCCATCTGACCAGGTATTATCCGTCTCTCTGCTTAGTGTCTGTGTCACTCCCTAGGTTGTGAGCCAAATGAGGGCAGTTACTGTCTTACTACGTATTACACTCCCTAGTAAAAAGCCAGTTTATAGCAATGGCTCAATAAATATCTCTGAAATGAGTAACTGTGATTTTCAGAGTTCCATCGGAGCTAAAAGCATATTGTTTTTCATTTCAACACTTGGCAATTGAGCAATTGCATTAGGGGGAAACAGCCAAGGAACAAAGGAGGAAAGCCAAGGTCAAAACTCAAGGTCTAAACACCTTTTTTTTTTTTTTTTTTAAGGAGATTTCTTTCCCGCTGAGCAGGGAGCTGGATGTGGGGCTCCACTGCAGGACCCTAAGATCATGACCTGAGCTGAAGGCAGATGCTTAACCGACTGAGCCACCCAGGTGCCCCAGGGTCTAAACACTTTTAAATAAAGAAAGACTTCTTGAGTGAAAAAAGGCAACGAGAACTAAAAGATTAATGAAAAATACTGTGTTAAAAAGCAGACATAATAAATGCCAAAATGTTGGGTGCAACATTAAAAACAAAATCCTATTTCATGTATCATTTGATGGTATCTTCTTTGGTCAAAGATCAAAAACAACAGTGACATAGAGTGAAGCATGGGTGCATGTAGCTAGAAGGGAATTTAAATGCAATTCAGCTTGTTGTGCATGGGGTTTCCAAAATGGAAATGAAACTTAATTCAAAAAAGATCTGTACCAGTTTGGCTTTGTTTCACAATTTGAAAACTTCATCAGTTTCACAGATTGCTGTTATAGTGCTCTGCTTTTCCATTTGCCCTTACTCTTTTTGACTTCCAGTCTTAACAGCCATGCACATAGCTTTTGAACTATATTTTAAATGAAAATGTAAATATCCATTTACATAATAACTTAAGCACGGATTATTGTGTCTAAGGAAGTGAACTGTGCACATTGTGTCCCACGCAGCCTTCCTCCCTCTCCACCAATTCCTTTCCCCAGCAATGGCCTTTCTAGCTAAGAAATTTTATGCAACCTTTTAAAAACCATCCAAGACCATTCTTCAAATGTACTATTATGTTAGTGGAACATTATTTATGTATATATTTAATATTATGGCCACGAGACTTTTATCTCTTTGTTGTGCTTTAGAATTTGATTTTAAGTTCTGACTTTCTTTTACCCTTTTGAAATCCAGCAGAACCAACAGAGTACATCTATATAAGTTAATAAACAAATCATACTCTGAAAGTGACCAGCCTACAGTAGAGTAGTTTTTGCCAAAGTCAGCAACCTGGGAAATTAAATGTTCTCTTTTTAGCCTAAATTTCATTTCAGACTATCTTCTATCAAACATTTCATTATTCCTTTCAAATAGCAGAACCCATGTATGTCACCCACTACTTCTAACAAAACTTTAAAACAAAAAGTCAGCAGAATGAATCTCATACTGACTAGCAGCCGCACAAGAGCAATGTAAACAAGCAACACTGGATGAAAGATAAACAGAAAACCCGCCAGCCAGAATGGAAGCAGGGATCGTACCCCACACTTCCCGCTTTCTCACCTTCTAGCTCGCGGGAATGCTTTGAAGCTACAGATGATATTCGTGATTTTTGTTTCCAATTTTTTAGAAGAAAAAAAATGGTATCACCAAAGCCTTGGTCAACTTGGGACCATAAAGCTGGTAGCTGTGAACACTATCAGCCCCATCGTTTTTTAAAAAAAACAAAAACAAAAACAACAACAAAGCAATATCATATATAGTATTTTCAATGACCCCATGGCTAAAGAGAAACCAAGAGCACAAAGTTGTGTGACCATAGTCTGGGGAACAGGTAAAGTGAAAACTCTGAACATTAGTGCTCAGCACACGATCACCTAAGTTCAACATACTCACTCCCAAGATGGAGCAAGAAGCTCACAGGTCACCTTGTAGCCATTATTCTACAGCAGAATCCAAATGCACCCGAGGTCTCCACCCACTAAGTCAGCAGCTCCTCCATACACTGGGTTTACTAGGCTACAGCCATTTGTTTTGTTTGTTTGTTTTAATGAAACCTGATGCAGTATGTAGCCTACTATGTTCTCTAGAAGTTACTGTACTGTGAAGAATTACTTACAGTAGAAAATCTGAGCACAACTGAGAACTCACACAGGATGAGGATGGCTCAACTTCAAGCTGGTCGTCTGTCAACCCTCACATCGCCCTGCTCGTTTCTCCTTTCTTTAAAAAACTGGTATGCTATTTATTTATTTGTTTACTTATTTATTAATTTATTATTTATCTACTATTTATCTATTAGAAAGGGAGAGAGAGAGCACAAGCAGGGAAGAGGGGCAGAGGGAAGGGGGTTAAGAGAGAATCTTAAGCAGACTCCGTGCTACGTGTGGAGCCCGATGCAGGGCTTGATCTCACAACCCTAAGATCATGACTTGAGCCGAAATTAAGAGTCAGGTGTTTAACCAACTGTGCCACCCAGGCGACCCTCATTTCTCCTCTTTAAACTTTGAAAGGAAGAGTAAGACAACGGATAGGTTCCTGCTAGAACCTACCTCATAAGGTATTATGAGGATTGAATGAATTAATAAATAACAAAATACTTGAAATAATGCCTGCACATAAAAAATATTCAATAAATAGACTTCTTTAAGAAAGTTTTATAGTTTATTCCCTTTCATAAACAGCACATTCATTAAAAGTAAGGATCATCATAGTGTGTTTTGAAAAAAAACATTTATTTAATTGTTTTCAAAAACTTCCTTTAGAAAGAGATGTGGAATATTTGGAAACTACAACAGAAGCACAAAGACTCAGTGGTAATCAGCACCACCCTGAGATAATCATTATTCACCTTTCCTGGTAAACACCTAGAGGCTTTCCTTTCAGTCCATGCACATATCTCTTGACTATATATTGCCATTTGATAGATAGAGTCATTCTATATGTATGAGTTTCATACCCAGCTTTTTCAATTTAACATCAGAGTACTTAATACAATGAACAAATAGACATGTCCAGACAAGGAAATGAAGCATTTACTATGGTAAACTCTCTTATCTTTATATCCCCAAAGTCCAGAGTTTGGAATTATTTGATGTAATTAGGTTTTCATTGGGTTCAAGGAACTGCAGAGCCAGACAGAGCCAGACATGCTGATGAGTTCCACGCCTCTCAAACAGAGGTGCCCTTGACCTTCCTTGGGCTCAGATGTAGGTTCTCCAGACCCTAGTCCACAGAGTCAGCTTAAGAGCAGGATACGATATGAGGGGGTATCTTCCCACCACTGTTCAATGGTTGTTTGCCGACAAGAACAAAAAGAAATTAGATGTAAAACATGGCTCATGACATCTGTGTGCCTTCATCAGAGCCCTGTAGTTCACTGTCATGGGATGATCCAAGTCGGTACCGAGAGCCATGGGCCAGAGGGCTGCCATCCGCACATGGGGAGCAGGCCAGGGTTGAAAGGCCTCCCATCTAACAGGGCTCAATATGTCAGTGCTTGATGAATGAGAAAGGATGAGGTAGGTGATGCAAGGCTTTGTTCTTCCATTACACTGAAAGTCCCCAGAACAGAGGAACTGTATCTTGTATGTTTTTAAAAAATCCCTTACTATGCCTAATGGAGTGCCTTCCTTGCTTCCTCTTTCAAAGCACACATTTGTTCACTGAAGTTCTTAAGTCAGACATACCTGAGTTCCTGACCAGATTCCAAGTTAACATATTACCTGTGTACACTTAGGCAAGTTATGTAACTTCTCAGGGTCTCCACTCCCTCACCTACAACTGGGCGTAACAGCCCCCCGGGTAATTGTTGTTGTTATTAATATCCATCCATTATTATCTAACGACTTATATGTTGGGCACTCGGTTATGTTAGGCAAGAGTGGTCTGTGATTAAATTATAAGCATTATCTTCAAGGAACTCACAGTCAATGATCATAAAAGACTGATGATTTACTGAATAGTGGGCTAGATTTTTCTCTAAGAAGGAAACATCTTTATTTTCCCATAATATTTTCCTCTTCTCTCTACCCCAAAAGCAGCCTGTATTTATTTTTTCCATTGTCCACAGTATTTGGGGACCTGTTGTGCCAACAGACACTTCAATGTAGCACTTTGCTACACATATTCAAGTCTCTGTTTCTTGCTGAATTATTTCCTGTGCATAAATGGTGTCAACTCTAAAATAGGATGAACGCTTTATGGGCAAGTCACCTGACTCTGCTTCTGTTGTATCCACCACCCACCAGCTCACAGGTTCTGTTCATAAACATGGATTCAACTGGAACCATTCTAACCTTATAACTGGCCAACCAACAACCGCTGACTGGGGATTATTGCTTTAGGAGTTACTAATAGGATGAAGCAATTTTCCTCACTGTTTGGAACATTGTTATCAGAAACACAATTAAACTGTGACACCAATTTATGATCACAAACTACTCACCTAGAAATATTTAACAGCTGAACTCTTAGGAACAATGGGTGGGTGGGTGAGGGAATGGTAGCCCTCACCTTGCTCTGCCCCTGGGGGATGGACATGCCATGGCTACCTCCCATTGTGTCTCAATCCTCCCCTCCAAAGATTGCCAAAGACTCAGGGCTTATCTGCAGCAACAAGTTCCTGCAGGCTTCTAAGTGAGTAACTACTGCCATGTTTTTGTCTTTATTTCACCCCATGTGAAGAATTTACTTGTGACATATGACGCATATAGAATCTACTTTGAAGACACCACCAGTGTGCAATAATAAATAACAGAGTCATGTTCTGATACTCACATGGGACAAACACTACACCGTCAAATTCTGTCTCAGCTGGTTTGATGGTGTTTATACAGTCATAACATGTATACAAGGCTATACTCCGGGATTAGTGTTTCAGGGTCTATGATTATTAAAACTTAAGTGAGGCTAACCACTTAGATAGCTTAAGGAATTAGCATCAGATCTTCTACACTGCCTGTCCAGCGTTTTCTAAATTCTCAGCCCACTGTCTGATCTCTGATATAATTTCGATTCCTGTACCGCCTACGTGAACTTTTCAGTATTTGGGGGTAAAATTACAGTGTAAAATTTCCAAATATTTAAGACACTTGTTCTGATGTGAGATTCTCTAAAGTTATTTCCCCACTGGATTGGTAAAGCTTCCCAGGCTCCTCTTGACATACCTGGTGCACAATGCACCCCTGAGCCTTTTCACGGTCGCTCAGCCTCTCACTCCTGCCCTACCTCTGTTCTTTTGTCTGTTACTCATCTTTTAAGACTCAGCTGAGGGGCGCCTGGGTGGCTCAGTTGGCTAAGCATTTGCCTTTGGCTCAAGTCATGATCTTGGGTTCCTGGGACTGAGTCCCGCATTGGGCTCCTTGCTCGGCAGGGAGCCTGCTTCTTCCTCTCCCTCTGTCTGCTGCTCCCCCTGCTTATGCTCTCTCACTCTCTGTCAAATAAATAATAAAATCTTAAAAAAAAAAAAAGACTCAGCTGAGATCTTAATCATCCTCTTTAAGAGTCTTCCTCCACTCCTGCGATAAGAGACCCTTCTGCATGATCATCATATGATGCTGAGATGCTTATATGTTGCATCATGATCAGTTCCTAAAAAACAGGGACCAGGCCTCCTTTATCTATATAGTCTCAGTGCCTAGCACAGTGCCTACGCCCTGTGAAGTAGTCGGTAAGTGCTTAGTAGAACGAACTGCTAGCCAACAAGCGCCTTTGATCAGACTCCATCTGTTTACCTGGGCAAACAAGTCTATTAGTCAAATCCCTGTTGCCCTGTGGCTATTTCCAGTGATAGAACTTTCTCCTATGGGGTAGAGTTCACATTGCTCTGAAAGCACAACTGCTGGCCTTCGGAAAATGGAAACATAAAATTCTATTTATCAAAATAAACAGTTGTATCGAACGATAAATGTTGACCATCAAAGATTTAAATCACATAGAAAAATTCTAAGAAGAAATTAAGAATCACCTGAGACTTCACAAGAGACTTGCCATTGTTAATGTTTTGGCGAACAGCCTTCCCAAACACTTTTTTAAATATACTTACACATTTTACATATATTTTCAAAGTTTACAAACAAGATATGCTGTAAAACCCTTTACTGTTTTCATTTATTAACACGTCGTAGACTTTTTTTAAATCTCAATAAATATAGAGTAGGGGCGCAGGGGTGGTTCAGTCGGTTAAGCGTCTGACTCTTGATCTCAGCTCAGGTCTTGATCTCAGGGTCATGAGTTCAAGCCCCACGTTGGGCTCCACACTGGGTGTGGAGCCTACTTAAAAATAAACAAACAAATAAATAAAGTACCTTAATCTTTAATGGCTATATCTGATAATATGTTTCATCAGTGAGAAAGACCCTGGAGTACATAGGTTTGCATGCTCGTCCAACTATTTCCTTATGATAAATTCCCAGAAGTGGGATGGCTGGGGGTGAAGGGCATGCTCATTTACATTCTATATATATATATATCTCTATAACTATTTGGTGCCCCCCCAGATTCCCAGTTATAGCGTGAGATAGATGCCCATTCCTGCCAATTTGAGTGGTGAAAAAGGTTTTGTTCTGCTTTCTTTGGTGTCGTTTATTTGATTTCTAGGAAGCTGAGTATCTTTCTGCCATGTTTATTGGCCTTTTGTATTTTTTCTTTTCAATTGCTTGGTCATAAACCCTGTTCACTTTTCAGTTAAAGTGTTATTTCTTTCCTTATAGATTTAAGAATATTTTAATACTAGTCTTATTAATCTTATCTATGTTATGAATATTATGACATTTGTCTTTTAACTTAGTTTATGGCAGTTTGTTGCCGTGCAGAGAATTTTACATGGTCAAATTTATCAACTTTTCTTTATGACACTGGATTTTGCAGCATTACAAACCAAAGATGATAAAAACACTCACCCATATTCTTTTTCATCCATATTTTTTATAGTACTTTTATGGTTCCATATTTTACAGTTCAATCTTGATTCATCTGGAAAACTCTAATATGGTGTGAGGAGTTAAGGAATTCAATTCTTAATATAAGACTTATAAATAAAGTATTTTTAAAGAATAAAATGTGAATTGAAATAGTATCTAATTTGTACATCTTTTTATTTGTTAGTTATGGATGCATTTATTCAATTACAATCACTGAGGGCATCATCTGTGTCTGTTGCCTCCTGGCCTCTCCACAGTGCTTCATAAAGAAACATCCTTATTTCTATAAACATCCTCACTGTGCATGATAAACCCAGGAGTAGGAAAACGCTACGGTGTATTGTGCACACATGCATGCGTGCACATGTCTGCACACGTATACACACACAGAGATTAATGTGTGATAAATGAAAATATATTTGTTAACTTCTAGGATGGCACTATTTTTTAAAACCACACTTCTATAGAAATAAGGCATAATATTATATTCACCACTCAAATCATATACTTTAGTCTTCTGATTTAAAGATACACACATGCTCATGTACACTCATATCTTACACAGAAGAGAAGCTGTTCTAGGTCGAAACAGAACAACAAATTATAGGAACACAAATATTTTAAAAATACAAAATAAAGAAATAAGTATTATATGGATAACTGATAAACTTTTAAAGTTTGGAGAATTACATATCTGTAATAAACGGGTTTTGCTTCCCCAGCCCCTCAGCATAATCAAGGAAAACTAAGGCTGCTAATTCAATATTAACAAATGGCACTCACACAATGCGTATTATACAAGTCCCATTCTATACACTCATACACTAAATCTCACAACAGTCCTCTCTGAAGGCAGGTAAGTACTTGTTCTCCCCATATTATACAAATGAGGAAACTGAGACAAAGAGAGTAATTTGCCAAGTTACAGGTGGTTGAGGAGCTGAGCCAGGATTTGAAACCAATTTGCCAGATTTCAGGCCCGTGCATTCACCATGACCGTGAATTTCAGGTCTCCTGAAAATAGCCCTAACAACTATAATAGAGCCTTCAGATAGCCTCGGTTAAAAGCTGGGGCTGAGCTCAAGCGGCCAGTTAGCAGTTACTTCTCAAAGACTCCTGAGCAGAGGCTGGTTTAGATGTAATAGCAAAGACAGATATCTTATTCCTGAGAGGGGGATCTCCCTTAGTCAAGAGTTTGCATGCTCAGTTCTAGCCACAGCCCTGCTTCTTTAGGTAAGTGAACTGGTGTGGCTCTTGGCTTCATTCTCCTTTTGCATCAAATGGGGATAGCAAGAGAAACTGTAGAATATGAGTCTAACAGCTGCTTTGATATTATAATTCAGGGGCAAAAGAAACAGACACATTTCTGGCTCTGGGTGCTGAGCCGGTCTCTGCAGAGGACAGCCAGGTCCCAAATGAGGTCTAAGCATCGGGCAGGTGCAGCCAGGGAAGCACTGCCAGGTGGGTGGTACCAGGCAGGTGCTGATGGCAAAACACATCCTTTCTGCCACACCAGCCAGGATTCCAGGAAGAAGCCATTGTTTCTGACTTTCCAAATTCTGTGATGTCACTCAGGAGAAAGTAACTCAGAGGAGAAATGCTGTGGGTCAAGAAACCCTCCCACCTTCTCTTGTGTTGCTGAGTCACTTTTTGAGAACCTCCTGCAGCAGAGAACAAGCCTTGTGCGCAGCTCCAGTCCTCTGTGCCTTTCACTGGATGGTACCAGAACCATCTCCACTGCCTTCTGAAGGGCCAAGTTCTTTCTTATTTTCTGCCTGAAAAGGGGCTCCAGGCAGCTCTAGAGAAGACCAGGCCCCTGGGGAGCAGGAGAGCAATTGAAGGGAACCCTCTAGACATAAAACGACAGGGACACCTCCAAGGGCCCTGCCTGCATGTCCCTGCCAATGGTGTCTGTGAACTCAGAGGCTCCCTCATCCTGCAGTCAGGCTGCCTTGAAACCATAAGTGATAAATAGTCCTACTTTTCCACTTCTCTCTCTATATAACATTCAACAAACAGGTTCATGATACCAATGGCAAGGGAAGGAAAATAGTACTCGGATTTTTTTTTCTTAAGATTTATTTATTTGAGAGAGACAGAGAGGGAGAGAGAGAATCTCCAGCAGACTCCTTGCTGAGCACAGAGTCTGACCCGGGGCTCGATTTCACGACCCTGAGATCATGCCCTGAGCTGAAATCAAGAGTCAGACGCTCAACCGACCGGGCCATCTGGGCACCCAGATTTTTCTTTTTTTAAATACGGAAAGTGTTATGCTAAGCAAAATAAGTCAATCAGAGAAAGACAATTACATGATTTCACTCATGTAGAATTATACGATTTCACTCATGTGGAATTTAAAGAAACAAGACAGAGGATCATAGGGGAAGGGAGAGAAAAGAAAATAAGACAAATCAGAGAGGGAGACAAACCATAAGAGACTCTTAACTATAGGGAACAAACTGAGGCTTGCTGGGGGGTGTGGGGGGATGGGGTAACTGGGTGATAGACATTGGGGAAGACACGTGATGTCATGAGCACTGGGTGTTATATGCAACTGATGAATCACTGACCTCTACTTCTGAAACTACATGTTAACTAATTGAATTTAAATTTAAAAGATACAGAGTTTTCTTGACTTTCTGTTACAGGAAATTCTTCCAAACAGAAATCCAGACTGACTCTACCTCAGCTAGATTAGATTCTGCATCACAGGACATTCTAGCATGGTATATTTTGAGGTGGGTGAGGGGCAAGAGTGAAGAGGTGGGGCAAATTTATTCATATTTATAATCGATGCTTGGGTGCTAATTATGCACCAGATAATGTTCTGAGTGCTTTCCATTGTTAATTCATCTGATCCCCCACAGGACTCCTAGTGGTGGATTCCACTATTATCTCTGTATCGCAGATGAAAAAACCTGGGCACTGATGAGTTAAGTTACTTGCCAAAGGCAATACAAGAAGTGGGGAAGCTGGAAGAAACCCCAGCAGAGAGAGAACTCACAATCACTGTTACGTGCTCATAAAACAGACTTGTCTCTTGTCAAAGCAACAAGCAGCTATCAGAATAGCCCAGGAGCCATTTGGGCACCTCCTCTGAGCCAGGCACTGGGCTAAGCACTTTTACTCTGGAAGAGTATGATGAAACCCCCTGGCCAAGGCGGGCTGACTTCTATAATTTCGCGAGCTCCATGTACACTTCAAGCCATTGAGACCATTGTGAGGCTCAGCTCAAGACACTGTGGAGTCTTCAAAGACTAAAACCCAGGGCTAGGTTCCTCACTCATCTTGACTTAATTTTTTTTTTTCCCCAGCTTTCATGACCATGACCTGGCTCTATCACAAACCCATCAAACGGTTCTCCTGCCCTTAAGGTTCTTTACCTACTCATTGAAAACAAAACAAAACAAAAAAGGCGGGGGGGGGGCAGAGAGAATGATTTCTTCTCTGATCTTTGGGAAATAACAATTTCAGAAGTCAACAGAAGCTTCCCTAGACCAGCAAAAGAAGTTACGTGAGAGGCAGCTAAAGACTACCACTAATTAGCGCAGAGAGATGAGCAAGTTAGAGTGTGCTCTTCCTCATCTGCTAAGCTGCTTCCCCATCTCTGCCTTTCCAGCTGTCCTGTTACCCCAATACCCTGCTCCCCCACCTGTCTCAGCCTAACTAACTCCTTTTCTCTTGGATTCCAGAATAAGTAAACTCCAAAGCTGAAATGGGAAAGAAAAGGGAGCTCTAAACACCAACACTTCCTTTCAGGGACTTAAACCAGCATCATCCAATAGAAAGATAATGTGCCGGCGTTGGTGGTATAGTGGTACAGCTATAGAAGCACAGCTGCCTTCCAATAGAAAGATAATGTGAGTTATGGATGTACTTTAAATATTTCTAGGAGCCACATTAAATGTGCAAAAAGAAACTGATTAAATTAATTTGAATAATGCATTTTATTTAACCCAACATATCCAAAATATTATCACTTCAATACATAATTAATAAAAAAATCATTAATGAGCTATTTTATTCTCTTTTATACTGTCTTTAAAATCCTGTGTGTATTTCATGCTCATAGCATATCTCAATTAGAATTAGGCATATTTCACATGCTTCATAGTCAGAGGTGACCAGAGGCTACTGGACTGGATGGCACAGAGGTAACATCCTTTTACTGTCTCACAAACACAAATGCAGATTAATTTTAATTAATCTTCACTTCATGCAATCAGAAATCACTGCAGAAAGAAACAGTGAATTATTAGTTTCCTTCAACTGCTTTGACTTTCTGAATGAATGTGATATATTCTCTTATGTAATCTTCCCATAACCTGTGAAGTTGGTCCCTACAGTATTTTAGATGGGTAACAGATTGGATAACAGCGTCTCTCTCTCTCTCTCTCTCTCTCTCTCTCTCTCTCTCACACACACACACAGACAAGCCTGTTGTATGTTCCCAATTTGCAGAGCTGAGCATCAGCACTTAACTGAAGCTACACAGCAACATAGAGCCCAGGGGAGACAAAGTAGCCAAAATCTTGCTTTATAGCTTCCCTTTTATATTCAGTCTTACACTGCTATTCCGGAAGAATTTACTGTCATAATCTAAGCACCTCCACTTACGGGATATTTATAAACCTCAGACTCTCTTGGCCCTTCAGCCAAACTCGGCCACCTAGTGATATGGGGAAGCTGGTGCTGGCAGAGCCCAACCGGATCCCCAGTCTCTCTGCCTCCAGCTCCCAGGGTTCTGGGAACTCAGGTTTCTCTCAATACCTACAGTCCGTGCCTTTAATGGGCTAACCGGCTCATAAGAGAGATGACACATAAACACAAATAATGAGATGAGACATATCAAGAAATAATCCAAATATGTAAGTATGTAAAAAGGTATTCTGGGATGGCAGGAAAGCAATACTTTCTGAAGGTATTAGAAAAGCTTCACACAAGTTTGGGTGAAGTTTGGAAGAACAGCAGGATTTAAAAAGATGAAGGCAAGAGAAAGGGCCCAATGCCCGGCAGAGGTCATGGCGTACCAGAGGCCCTGGGAGACAGGTGTGTCTGAGGTCACAGGGCGAGCTTCCAGTTTGGCTGAGGAACAGCAAACATGAAGGGCAGAGTGTGAAACAAGGATGCCAGGGTGGCTGTGAGCACTCTGTGAGGCCTTGCATGTTCACTGCGGATTTAGGATTTTACTGGCTAAGAACTAGGCACCACAGAACGTTCTGGAGTAGGAAAATGAACACGGGCAGAGGAGCACTTAGAAAAACCCGACAGATTCCGACAAAAGCGCAAAAAAAAAATGGAGAATTAAAAATGAACAACAACAACAAAAAAAATCCAAGAAGAAAACAAGCAACCAGGGAGGCTCATGGAGCTCAGGTCGGAGGGCACTGCGCTGTTCTGGGCGATGGGTTGTAGCAACTGCAGGAAAAGAGCCTCTGAGGAAAACTGCAAGAGTCACAGGAGCTGGGAACTGGAAGAGACAAAGGCCTCCAGTTTAAAGCCTTTTCAAGACTAAAGCCTATATTCCTGGAAGAATGGTGGGGCCCGGGCAAATAGTACAGTCAATATAAGTAAAGAGCTTTCTCCCCTTGGGGTGGGCTGCAGAAGAGATAATGATCTCAGGTCTGACATGTTAACTTCCCTAATAATATTAGGCTTGACTCTGTTATGTGCACCTACTTTAATAGTCTAAGTGAATGGCTGTTGAAAGAAATCCAATAAGCACTTGGCTTTCCTTAGAACTTGCTTAACTAGTTCATGATAACTTGAACCTGTTGGTCACTCGTTTGATGCAAGCTGGTTTTGGCAATCTGCTCAGCTGTCCTCCAATTGACCTTGGTAGATCTGCTGACCACTCTTCACATCTGCCCTGATCGCTGGGAAGGAAAATTCCAATCTGGAGATGGAGATTTCTGGTCTGGATTTTACTTCTCAACAGGCCACATGGATGTGAGGCACAACTTAGGATCTGAAACCTTTTATGCTTCGGTATTTAAAGGGAAAGAAAATCTACAGGTGAACGACAGTGATAAAGTTCCTTGTCAATGACCTCCTGAATTCTATGAAATCTAGGAGTCAAGATGTTCTTTTGTCACTTAATCCTCTATGGTGGAGTATTCTAGACATATTCTGTCACACACATTTGGAGTGGTCGCTCTCCTAAATAACTAAAACATCAAGGAGACCAAACTGCTTCTTAAAAATGGAAATTAGCATTTGTAAAAACACACTGTTTATCAATGCTCCCCAGCATGTCCTTAGAAGCTATGAAATTAAATTCACACCTTTAGGAAAAGGATCGAATGTGTGTGTGTACACACACTCAGAGACACATACTTCAGCGCCATCCCCAAATATGCCATCCTTCACAGACTTTGTCAACTCTTCACAACAAGCAGTAATAACATTTTTTAAACATTTAAAAACGGCTATGAAAAAGTGAACAAGGCAACTTTATTCAGTAAAAAACAGAGCAGTGCTTTAGAAAGCAGACTCTAACTGTCCAGGTTGGAATATAATCCAGTCATGGGGTTCTCACTGCCTTTCTCAGTGGCTGAGGTAACTAGTCTCCAAAGATGGCCCCCAACAATTCCTCAGACTCAATAGATGGAGACCTCTAGCTCTCTCAACTCTGGGATGGTCTTATGACTTGCTTTAATCAACAGAATGAGGCAAAAGTGACATTCTTGGACTTCCAAGGCTAGGTCTTTATAGGCCTGACAGCTTCTACTTCCTCTCTTAGACACCAGCCACCTCGTGAAAAGTTTGACTTTCTAGCTAAGAAAGAGAGACTTGAAGCCATCTTGGTTACTTGAGCCTCACTGAGCTCCCAGCTAAATTCCGCTACCTGGTTGAGTCCAGGCAAAAACAGCAGATGAACCCCAGGCACCCCACAGAATTGTGATAAATAATAAGTCAATGCTTGTTTCAAGCCACTAAATGTGGAGTTGTGATACGGTAATAAGTTACTGAAACAATGGGTGACAAAGATATCAAGTGGGTAAAAGTAAGCCAGATCTGCCAGTTACCTGTGACCATCTGTGATCACATTTGGTGCAAACTAAAATTTAAGTGGAGAAACACAAATAGGACCTTCTCTTGTCCTACACGTACTCTAGCATTCAGTAACACTAGGATAATGGCACTGATGTTCAAACTGCCCTCTGACAATTCTACCCCCAGAGCCCTGTGGGACTATCAAAAACCATCTCCCTTGACCGGTTCAAGAAGTTCTCTCCCTCCTTGTTCTGCTGTATCTAACACCATGCCACAAACCCACAAATGTTTATGTTAGAAAGAGTAACAAGATGATGAATGCTGGAGTGAATAAAACTTCAGTATAAGTATTAGGAGGCTGGAAAAAAGCTAACGGGCTGCATGAACCGCATGGAGCCGCACAGGCAGCAATGACTAGGCAGGCTGGGGGTGGACTGAATTGTTCGCCCCAATTCTTGACCTTTCTCCGCATCCGCACCCTCGTCACAAATGCACTGCCGTCAGGTGGGTTTCTCTGCCTCTTGTCTCGGAGCCCGTTCATGTGACTTGAGTTGACCAGAAAAATGATGCTGTGCCAGCAATAAGCCCAAGGTTAAGAGGCATCTTGTGTATCGCTTGCACTTTTACCCTTCTGCAAAAGAAGAGCATGCCCCCCTCTCCCCTCCTGCGGCTCACTGGTCCCAGGAGGAAGATGAGAGACATGGAGCAGAACCACTCCAGCTGACTCACCAACTCGTGATCAAGAAAGACATGCTCATTGCTGAATGCCGCTGAGATCTTCAGGTTGTCCAATACCCAGCGACAGCTGACTAATAGAAGGCTCCTTTATTAGATGCCAACTTTTGCCAAATACACATAGTACTTTAGAATAATAGAAAGTCTCCTCACCTATAAAAGCTGAAACTGAATTACCAAATGGATGGTTAGGTGGTCTCATTGCGGGGCAGAATGTAAGTGCAATATACTGAATATCACTGATTTTTGCCCTTACAGTCTATCTTTCTAGACTGTAATTTGGTATTCAAAGTTCTCTATAATTTAACCCTAACTTAGTTTTCTAGCCAATTCTCTCTCACTTAAATTTTATACTCCATTCCAACTGGATTATTTATAATTCTCGAGTAAGTCTCACATTACCTCTAGCCTTTCTTCATCCAACAAGTTTAGATTCTTCTGGTCCTTTAAGGCCAGGTTCAGATGTCCCCTCTAGAAATCTGCTCTGATCCCACCTTTTAAGGCAGTCTCTCCATCCCCTTGACTCTTATCATGATGTATGTCTTTTCCTTTCCTGGTGTTTGGCTTATTCTGCCTCATAAAATTTCCTCATCCTCTTATTAAGTCTAGGAAGGGAGGTTTACATATTATTTACCTCTGTACCCTCCATGGCATTTAGCAAAAGGTCTTGGCATATCCTGTACAGGCCAATGCAATTCTTTTGCATTTAAGAATGAGTGACCAATGGGAGGCAGCAGGGCGCCAGGCATCAACATTAAGAAAAGCAACATGGACTCTGGAGTCAGAGAGACCTGAGTCTGTGGCTTCCGTAGCTGGGCAACTTGGGACCAGTTAGTCTCTCCTGTGCTTCAGCTTCCAAATATGTAAAACTGGGATGACACATCTTTCACAGGATTGTTGTGAAAATTCACCATGAAAATGAATGTATAAATGCTTTTTGCATGTTTAACATACGGTGGCAGCTCCATTAATGGTAGCTCTTGTTACAAAAATGATAATGACATAGAATATCACGCAGAAGTTAGTTTGAACAAACCCTTGATACTAGATTATGTTCTCTTAAAAGTTAAGTGTTCAAGGGTGACAGAATGACGCTAGTTCCAATTAACTGTTTTCCCAGAAACCGGTCTCAGTGATCCGAAGTCGAGTTTTTTTTTCTTTTTTAAGATTTTATTTATTTATTTAAGACAGAGAGAATGAGAGAGAGAGAGAGAGCACATGAGAGGGGAGAGGGTCCGAGGGAGAAGCAGACTCACTGCTGAGCAGGGAGCCCGATGCGGGACTCGATCCAGGGACTCCAGAATCATGACCTGAGCCGAAGGCAGTTGCTTAACCAACTGAGCCACCCAGGCGCCCCAAAGTCGAGTTTTATTTAGATGCTCACATGTTACTCTTTGCCACAGTTCTCAATTTTCTAGGCAGTCCCCACCAGAAGCAAATTTGTTCCAGGCAACACATACATTTCCTTAAAACGATACAACACAAAATCCTCCTCCATATATACTAGCCCACTTTTAGCAGAGCATTAGTCTTCCCACAACACCCCAATTCCTCACCAGGGACCGGCATAACCATTACAATGGACCAAAATGCCGTAGAATGACTTGATGGTGACTGAACACAGGAATGCCATGCATGGGTCCAGTTGTGGGTTATCACTGTTCAAGTAACTCAGCAAAACTGCTATGTCTGCTTCCTAACTGGAATTTTGTACTAACCCACGGCCATGTGATGCCAGAGCAATCGCTGATCTTCTAAGGGACGAACTCATCACCAGACAAACTCAGAAGCCTGTAAGTGGCCAGGCAGATGACATTCATGAGTGAAAGGGACTGGATGTGCTACTCTCCAGGGCAGGCTCTGCAGTTCTCGGGAGGCCACAGCTGGACTGAGGGGGCCACTGCCTCAGGGAAGACAAACCTGGTGTTGCCAGATTTCCTGAAGAAATTTGGGGGTTTTATGTGAAACATACTGAGTTTTGAACACTGCCTTGCACTTTATTTCATAATTCTCTGGGAGCCAAAGAAAATATATTTGCAAGCCAGACATGGCCATGGGTTGGCAGGTTGTGATCTTTGCACTAGATATTCCAAAGTCACTTTGAATCACCACAGAAAGGTTAAAAGACGATTATTAAATTCATTGTATTTGTATTTTTTAATCTGAAGAAATACACATAAAAAGTCACATAAAGAGTAACTACTAACCCTAAAAAACACCTCACTCTTTCGTTTACAAATCCTCACTCACTGTACTTTTGGACCGCTGTGTTTTCGGTCTTACAGTGAGCGCACCTCTACCAGGACCCCCTGAGGTTGCTGTGCTATGTACCCATTTAAGTCCTACTAGTTATTTAAAACTTGACTGAAATACTATAAAACCTCCACCATGCTCCTCAAAATCCTCTATGTATAAATTATTACGGAAATTGCCCCACGTTAAAGATCTGCAGTGATTTCTAGCCCTATCTCGTCAGCCCTTTACCAGCAGCGCCCCCCCCCAAACACTACAAATATTTGCTCCTGAGAAAGTGAAAAGCCCAGGTCAAAAGGTCAAAGGTAAAGTTCAAGGGCACTCACCGCCGAACACATCTCCATTCTGGTAGTTCTTCCCTTTCTGGGCTTCCTCTTCATTTTGAACAGTGGCAACATGCTTAGCAGAGGCACAGCCCATAGTCTCATTCGGTCAGCTTCAGCCGGGCTGAACTGCAAATCATCTCTACAGACACAGGGACATTTTTTTTCTTTAAACACAAAGAAAATCCACCTTCCTGCTAAGTCAGTCGAGATGTGCGCACCTGCAAGAACAGAAAGCTGGATCAGAATGCGTGAAATAAAGCCTGTGTCTCGTTGTGCTATGTGATCAGCAATGCACTAGGATTCCTGCATGAACTCCCTGCACTCGGGGTAGGGGTGGGGTAATTGGTGCTGAAGGAGGAAAGGCAACATGGCCCCATTTCATCTGATTTTCTCTCGGAAAGCAAGACTAGAAGGCGTGCCCCCTGTACAACTCATGGCTGAACTTGTTGAGGAGATAACAAAAACATACGTATTTGTTTATTCAAATAAATATTTGAGCACTGCTCCTTGCTACACATAAAGTGCACGTATGTTTGCTAATGTTCTGGAATCTAAAAAACCTTCAGAGTAAGGAAAGTACATTCATGAGATCTCCCAGCCACAGGAAACTGGGAAAAATTCTCCATCTTCCCCCTCCTGCCTTGCAAGCCAGCTCTTCTCAGATCCTCAGTTTTTTCCCCAGGACGAAGTGGTCTTCCTCTTCAGGCTGAAATATGGGCTAATTTATAGATTTCTAGTGGGTTCTGTAAGGAACTCCGTATTTTATTTTACCTGAGGTGACAGTGTTTTGGAAGATAAAGGAAGGAGATGGGGGCAAGGATTCAAACTTACTTTTGTCCATTTTCTGCTTAGCTAGCTGAATGCTTTAAGGATTGAGAAGATGTGGGAAGATCAAGAGAAGAAAACAAGGCACTTGCCCACCTCTTATCAGAGCCTTTGTATGTCTACTGGACCGCTAATAAAGACTGCGGAGAATTTATGGATAGACCACAAAGGAGATAGTCCTCTAGCTAACTTAAGTAAATATACCTTCCCCACCCCACCGAAGGTCGCTTCCCAAATTCTCAGGGTTTGCTGTTTATTTATTTTATTCTTTCATCATCCTTTTCCAGCCATTTCAATCTTGTAGATGACTTATGCCAGTATCATAGATGTTTGCTTTGGGTATCTACCCATTCTTTTGTCTCCATCCAGCCTGCCGTAGCACAGGCCCTTACCTCTTTACACCCAAGCGGAGCAAAAGAAGCATCAGGCCATGCACCTGATACGAATTAGCACTTGCACCTCCCCTTTATGAACAACTGATGTTTCTCAGCCTAAGGAACAGGGCTATAGAAACCGAAACACAGCTGCAGGCCTCCTTCCTAGAGCTCTAAGGACACCTATGGATGTAGAAATCTAATCATTTAAGCCTTAAAGTATCAGCAAAGGGAATTTTTCAAATTAACCTAATACTGAAAGGTAATTCTAAATCAATCTCCAAAACAAACTTAGATACAAAGGTAATGATCTTAAATGAAGCCAAGCAAATGCAAATTGCAGTATTTCTTCATACTACTTTCTAGCACTGGTTCTATCAAATCATTAACAGGAAGTATAGGGTTAGGGTTAGTTGGTCAAGTTTTACAAAAAAGGAAGATTTTTTTTATTCCCTAGACAGTTAATGTTTGTAGTTTCTCTACACGATTGGGTAACCTCTTAACACATTTTGATTTGGTCTATTCATACTGGTATATATAACTCAGGGCCCTGACAGGGGAAATGTGCATGAGGAAGACATTTTTTGAAAATCTACACAATGTTGTGTAGGAGTGCCATGATAGAGGTTTCACAGAAATCTATGGCAATGCAGAATTTAAAAAAAAAATGAAATTATGACTGGGCAAAGACAGGAATTAAAAGAGGAAGTGGTATTTTGTAGAGACTTCAAAGTCTTGTAGAATTTTTTTTTTTAAGATTTTATTTATTTATTTATTTGAGGGAGAGAGACAGAGATAGTGAGAGAGAGCATGAACAGGGAGGAGCGGGAGAAGCAGACTCCCTGCTGAGCAGGGAGCCCGATGCGGGACTCGATCCCAGGACCCTGAGATCATGACCAGAGCCGAAGACAGCCGCTTTACCGACAGAGCCACCCAGGTGCCCTCTGGTAGAAATTTGCAAGGCTGCAAGGACAGTGGCATCATCCAGACATAAGGAAGTGCCTGAGTGAAGACACTAGAATGCGGAAGAGCGCGTGTGCGCGTGAGTCCATACTCACCCTCGTTTGGCGGGAGGAGGTGGGAGCGGGGCAGGGAAGGGGACTGTGGGCTGACGCTGTGAAGGGCCTTATCCAACTTAAAGATAAGGACGTCTCTCTGGTGCCAAGTTGAGCACACTTTGAGAGATATTCAATTAGTAGTGCAGAAATCCATTCTGTCAACCTACCATAGTTTTTGAAGAAACACCACCGAATTGTGAGACAAGAAGAATGAGAGATGGGATTCAGCTCTGAAGGTAGAAGAAGGGGAAAATTCCTCTCCAACCGGGAGGCTGCTGAGGGTCATTGCTGCCACCGCCGCCATGCGTTGACGGCCAGCACGTTCTCAGGGGTCGACCTCCCTCAGTCCCACCTCAAGCATCACCACCTAAGGGAACTGGATTCCTCACTTTTCAGAAAGGAATGTAGGAAAGCAAGCTCATGCGTCCACAGGAGAGCAAACTGAAGTGAGAGGGGAAACCTCCCCGTTGCCACCTCTTCAAAACAAAGTAAAAACAGGAAGGAGAGTGGGAAACCCTAACAGAATCCCTGAAGGACAGTGGTGATCCAAGGGAACTTGACAACTGTCCTCTCTGGAAGTCCCTCTCACTGTCCCCATCCTCATTCCAAATTCCTGCTTACAGCCTCGTAAGTGATCCAAGAAGTTAATGTAAGGATCTAAGATGTGAATTATCCTTTGCTACCCTTGAAAAGCATTGTGTGGTGTTTCTTCCGTGTTGTAGAAGCTGTGTTTGTATCAAGAAGTCTTACTTGCATTTAAAAAGGTGAAATCACACAAAAATCAAATAAACCGCAGCAAGCTAACAAAAATGAAACATGTAAGAATAACTTTTAGGAGGACTTCTCTGTTATTCAGGCATGGAGGTGAGGGGCATGTTAATAAGCAGATTAGACATGATTTACATCCAATTCAAGGGATGACTCAGGAAGCTTCCATTTAATTATATTTTTTAAAAGACATGCATGATCGATATGAGTTCTCTCAGAATCCTAACTAGGTAGGGATTTTGTTTTTGAAACACACACACTCTATATTTTATAGCAGTAATTTAATGAGTGGTGTTTTCAAGTTTTACAACTTCATCAGAAATATATTTTAATATTTTGCCTTGGGAGGGGCAGAGGGAAAGGGAGAGGGAGACAAAGAATCTTAAGCAAGCTCCACGCCCCGTGTAGAGGTGGACACGGGGCTCAATCTCACAACCCTGAGATCATGACCTGAGTTGAAATCAAGAGTTGGATGCTTCACCGATTGAGCCATCCAGGAGCCCCAATATTTTGCCCATTTTGAAGGTTATGATTATGAAGTCATTTAAGAGGCAGAAGATCTCTAATTCATAAAGTTAACCATGGATCAGTAGGGAAAGCTTTTTACTATGTTATCTGGATCCTGCACATAAGCAATTGTCCAATCATTCATTCATTTAATCAACAAATACTTATTGAAAACTACTAAGTGTCTGGCAAGCATGGGGTATACAGAGATACACAAGGTACAGTTTTCCTCCCTATCCCCACAGAACATGAACATTTGGAGAGAAGCGATCACGAGAAAGACTAGTTTCGCAGCAGTGATGGTACAGCTACTGTGGGTCAAATCCAAGAAGAGAGGTGAGTTCACCCCACAGGCACCTGATTCAGCCTTGAGAGAGAGAATGTCAAGAGAGATCAGGCTTGAGGCCTGACCATAGCTAAAGAATCATCATTAAAACACCCCTGCATTGCACCTCTTTCATAGCCTGATGCAATGTCACGGTTTCATTTCCACTGAAAATTCTCTCACTTTGACTACAGTCCCACCCACTGAGACCTCAAACTGAGCAGACCCTCAGAAATGTCCCCCTAATGTCTGCCACGATAATCTGCCCCAAACGCTTCCCTCTGGTTTGTACTATCCCTCATAGAAACCCTAGCATTTTTTTTTTTTTAGCTTCTATTTTCTCATTGGCTTTGCTCAGCTTTTCTCTGCCAACGCCTATACCCTCTATTCACGCCCCTTCCTGAAACCACAGCACTTAGAGAGGTGAGTCCGATGGTGCAGATGAACATGCTGAGACCACGAAGCTGGGCAGAGCTGTGTCTCGTTTTCACTTATTGTTATTAACAGCATGCTATTTCTGAAGTCAGATCACAGTGTGAGAATTAAGCTGAAGTATCTCTTTGATGTTTGATAGAATCTTCTAATAATACCAACTCCCCCTGAGGATAGTTTTAAAAAACTAAATAATCTATATGATAGGATCATCAGGTACCTCTAAAACATGGGATCCACTTAATTGCCCATGGCTTTGTATAAAAATCCCCCAAACAGTTGTATGGGTACATTATCCTGTACCATGAAATGAGAAGTTGGAATCCCTATCCACAATGCTATGAGCCAACTGACTTTAGGACCATCTTTATAGGATATTTTTCCTGCCTTTGATAAAATACATTAGAAATTTGCAAATCCAATTCAAAAATTTTAAAAAGGGCTAAAACATTTGTAACCATGCATATTTATCATTCCTTACACTATGCCTCAGGCCCCCTTAGGTGATGCTTTGAGTATCACTAGGGGAATTACTGTTAGAGAACACTCCACATTGTAACACGAGAAAGTTCTTTTCTATACACAACTAAGCCCATTACCTTTCTATGAATACCTATTACATACATGTGACATTTGTCCTTTTATAAGAAAAGACTATGATTATGGCTTTTTCCCCATGCCAGTGATTTCTCTTTGTTTTTTATGGTTTTCAGCTTTACTGAGGTAAAACTGACAAAACTGCAATACACTGCAACTGTTCAAGCTCCATAAAGATGATCTGATACACCCATACATTGTGAAAGGGATCCCACCATTGGGTTAACACATCTAGCAACTCTCCTATTTACATTTCTCTCTCTCTCTCTCTCTCTCTGGCAAGAACACTTTTAGCAATCTGCAATTATAAAACACAGTGCCAATCAACTACAGTCACCATGTTTTATATTAGATTCTCAGACCTTATTCATCTTGTAACTGAAAGTTTGTATCCTTCTACCAACCTCTCTTTATTTCTCCCATCCCCCAGTCCCTGGCTACTGTTGCTGAGTTTGACTTATTTTATTTTTAGATTGCACATATAAGTGACGCCATGCAGTATTTGTCTTTCTCTCACTTCACTTAGCAAAATGCCCTCTAGTTCATTGGTGTTGTTGCAAATGACAAGATCTCTTCCTCTTTTTAAGGTTAGTATTCCAGTGTGAAAGAGAGAGAGAGAGAGAGAGAGAGAGAGTGTGTATGTATGTGTGTGTGTGTGTGTGTGTGTGACATTTTCTTGATCCATTCATCCAGGACACTTAGGTTGTTTCCACACCTTGAATATTGTGAATAATTCTGCAGTGAACATGGAAGTGCAGACATCTCTTTGAAATAGTGATTTTGTTCCCTTTGAATATATATCCAGAAGTGGAATTGCTGATGGCCTTTTTCTTTACCTGAATTTTTTTTAACTCAAAGCACAGTTTCATCAGAAAACCTATTCTTAAAAAATTGGGAAGGAAGCGGGGCACGGAGCAAGATGGCAGAGGAGTAGGAGACCTGGATTTCGTCTGATCTCAGGAATTCAGCCGGATAGGGATCAAACTATTCTGAACACCTACGAACTCAACAAGAGATCAAAGAAAAGAATAGCAGCAAATCTCCGAACAGAAAAGCGACCACTTTCTGGAAGGTAGGACATGCAGAGAAGTGAATCTGAGGCGATATCCGGGAGGATAGACGGCGGGAGAGGGGGCCTCCGTCGGCTGCTTCCGGCAAGTGATAGAGCCGCAGAGCACAAAATCGGAACTTTTAGAAGTCGGCTCCGCTGAGGGACGTCGCTCCAGTGGCTAAGCGGGGAGTGGAACCCTCGTGGGACAGTGTGGTCTCAGGACCCTCGGGGTCACAGAAAGACCGGGGGTGCCTGAGTGCGGCAGAGCTCACAGGTATCGGAGCGGGGAAGCCGGCTGCAGAGATGGAGCCGAGGCACGGGCTCTCAGCTCGGGGTTGCCATAAACCGTGATCCGCGGCCCAGTTGGGCCACTGCTCCTCCAGCAGGGGCCCAACAAGCGGCAGATCCGGGGAGACTCCCCTTCCTCCCCTGGGAGGAGCGGCGCGGGAACGCACCGCAGGGATCTGCTGGGTTTGGAGACTCCACACGGGGCCGGGTGCCAGAGATAGAAACGCTCGGTCACAGGCCCGGTGAGCACGGAGTGTGGCCGGAGACCGGGGAGACGGGAGTGACTGCTTTTCTCTGGGGGCGCACTGAGGAGCGGAGCCCCGGGTTCTCAGCTCCTCTGGGGCGGAGATTGGGAGGCCGCCATTTTCACTCTCGTCCTCCAAAGCTGTACCGAGAGATTGCAGGGAACAAAAGCTCCTGAGAGCAAACCCGGCCAGATTGCTTAGCCCTGGACCAAGGAGGGCAGGGCAATTCTGCCTCCAGCAAAGACATTTGGGAACCACGGCAACAGGCCCCTCCCCCAGAAGATCAGCACGAACAGCCGCAAGCCAAGACCAAGTTTACCGATCAAGGAGAACGGGAGAACTCCAGCGCTAGGGGAATACTGCGCATAGAATTCATGGCTTTTTTACCATGATTCATTAGTTTTTCAAAGTTAATTTTTTTAACTGTTTTTTTTTTTGAATTTTTCTTTTTCCCTTTTTCAACCAACATCTTATCAATCCCTTTTTAAAAAAATTTTTTTTATTTTTCATTTTTAGAGTCATATTTTATCCCTTCATAGTAGTTACCCTTATTTTTGGCATATATATATATATATATATATATAAGTTGTTCTCTCTTTAAAATTTAAAATTTTGAGATAGTTTCTTCTAACAGATCAAAATATACCCTAAATCACTAGTGTATGGCTTTGTTCTAGTCTCCTGCCTGATCACATTCTCTCCCTTTTTTCTCTTTTCTTTTTTTAAATCTTTTTTCAAACTTCTTATCAATTCCTTTTATAAAATCTTTTATAATTTTCATCTTTACAGTCATATTCCATCCCTTCATTGTATCAACCCTTATTTTGTACATATATAAGTCTTTCTTTCTTTAAAATTTTGGGAGGCACTTTCTTCTAACAGACCAAAATACACCCAAAATCTAGTGTGTGGCACTGATCTATGCACTAGCCTGATCATATTTGATCATATTCTGTTTTTTTTTGTTTTGTTCCGTTTCTGTTTGTTTTTATCTTTTTCTTTTTTTTTCTCTTTCTTTTTTCATTCTTTCCCTTTCTTTTCCCCTCGTTTCAGGTCTTTTCTGATTTCTTTAGAGTATATTTACTGGGGATGTTGTTAACCTGTTAGCATTTTGTTCTCTCATTCATCTATTCTCCTCTGGACAAAATGACAAGACGAAAAAAATCACCTCAGCAAAAAGAACAAGAGGTAGTACCGTCTGCCAGGGACCTACTCAATACAGACATTAGTACGATGTCGGACCTAGAGTTCAGAATCATGACTTTAAAGATACTAGCTGGGCTTGAAAAAAGCATGGAAGTTATTAGAGAAACCCTTTCTGGAGAAATAAAAGAACTAAAATCTAACCAAGTCGAAATCAAAAAGGCTATTAATGAGGTGCAATCAAAAATGGGGCACTAACTGCTAGGATAAATGAGGCAGAAGAGAGAATCAGCAATATAGACGACCAAATGATGGAAAATAAAGAAGCTAAGAAAAAGAGAGATAAACAACTACAGGATCACGAGGGCAGAATTCGAGAGATAAGCGATACGATAAGACAACACAACATTAGAATAATTGGGATGCCAGAAGAAGAAGAGAGAGAGAGAGGGGCAGAAGGTTTTTGGAGCAAATAATAGCAGAGAACTTCCCTAATGTGAGGGAGGAAACAGGCATCAAAATCCAGGAGGCACAGAGAACCCCTCTCAAAATCAATAAAAATAGGTCAACACCCCAAAATGTAATAGTAAAACTTACGAGTCTCAGAGACAAAGAGAAAATCTTGAAAGCAGCTCGGGGGAAGAGATATGTAACCTACAATGGTAGAAACATCAGATTAGCAACAGACCTATCCACAGAGACCTGGCAGGCCAGAAAGGACTGGCATGATATATTCAGAGCACTAAACGAGAAAAATATGCAGCCAAAAATACTATATCCAGCTAGGCTGTCATTGAAAATTGAAGGAGAGATAAAAAGCTTCCAGGACAAACAAAAACTAAAGGAATTTGCAAACACGAAACCAGCCCTACAAGAAATATTGAAAGGGGTCCTCTAAGCAAAGAGAGAGCCTAAAAGCAGTATAGATCAGAAAGGAACACAGACAATATACAGTAACAGTCACCTTACAGGCAATACAATGGCACTAAATTCATACCTTTCAATAGTTACCCTGAATGTAAATGGGCTAAATGCCCCAATCAAAAGACACAGGCTATCAGATTGGATTAAAAAACAAGACCCATCAATATGCTGTCTGCAAGAGACTCATTTTAGACCCAAAGACAAGCCCACATTGAAAGTGAAGGGGTGGAAAACCATTTAACATGCTAATGGACACCAAAAGAAAGCTGGGGTGGCAATCCTTATATCAGACAAATTAGATTTTAAACCAAAGACTGTAATAAGAGATGAGAAGGACACTATATCCTACTTAAAGGGTCTATCCAACAAGAAGATCTAACAATTGTAAATATCTATGCCCCTAACATGGGAGCAGCCAATTATATAAGGCAATTAATAACAAAAGGAAAGAAACACATTGACAACAATACAATAATAGTGGGGGACTTTAACACCTCCCTCAATGAAATGGACAGATCATCTAAGCAAAAGATCAACAAGGAAATAAAAGACTTTAAATGATACACTGGACCAAATGGACTTCACAGACATATTCAGAACATTCCATCCCAAAGCAACGGAATACACATTCTTCTCTAGTGCCCATGGAACATTCTCCAGAATAGATCCCATCGTAGGTCACAAATCAGGTCTCAACCGGTACCAAAAGATTGGGATTATTCCCTGCATATTTTCAGACCACAATGCTTTGAAACTAGAACTCAATCACAAGAGGAAAATCGGAAAGAACTCAAATACCTGGAGGCTAAAGAGCAACCTACTAAAGAATGAATGGGTCAACAAGGAAATTAAAGAAGAATTTAAAAAATTTATGGAAACCAATGAAAATGAAAACACAACTGTTCAAAATCTTTGGGATACACAAAGGCAGTCCTAAGAGAAAAGTATATAGCAATACAAGCCTTTCTCAAGAAACAAGAAAGGTCTCAAATACACAACCTAACCCTACACCTAAAGGAGCTAGAGAAAAAAACAGCAAATAAAGCCTAAACCCAGCAGGAGGAGAGAAATAATAAAGATCAGAGCAGAAATCAATGAAATAGAAACCAAAAGAACACTAAAACAGATCAACGAAACTAGGAGCTGGTTCTTTGAAAGAATTAACAAGATTGATAAACCCCTGGCCAGACTTATCAAAAAGAAAAGAGAAATGACCCAAATCAACAAAATCATGAATGAAAGAGGAGAGATCACAACCAACACCAAAGAAATACAAACAATTATAAGAACATATGATGAGCAACTCTATGCCAGCAAATTAGATAACTGGAAGAAATGGGTGCATTCCTAGAGATGTATCAACTACCAAATTTGAACCAGGAAGAAATAGAAAACCTGAACAGACCTATAACCACTAAGGAAATTGAAGCAGGAATCAAAAATCTCCCAACAAACAAAGCCCAGGGCCAGATGGCTTTCCAGGGGAATTCTACCAAACATTTCAAGAAGAATTAATACCTATTCTTCTGAAACTGTTCCAAAAAATAGAAATGGAAGGAAAACTTCCAAACTCATTTTATGAGGCCACCATTACACCTTGATCCCAAAACCAGACAAAGACCCCATCAAAAAGGAGAATTACAGACCAATATCCTTGATGAACATGGATGCAAAAATTCTCACCAAAATACTAGCCAGTAGGATCCAACAGTACATTAAAAGGATTATTCACCACGACCAAGTGGGATTTATCCCTGGGCTGCAAGGTTGGTTCAACATCCGCAAATCAATCAACGTGATACAATATATTAACAAAAGAAAGAACAAGAATCATATGATCTTCTCAATAGATGCAGAAAAAGCATTTGACAAAGTACAGCATCCTTTCTTGATCAAAACTCTTCAGAGTATAGGGATAGAGGGTACAGACCTCAATATCATAAAAGCCATCTATGAAAAACCTACAGCGAATATCATTCTCAATGGGGAAAAGCTGAGAGCTTTCCCCCTAAGGTCAGGAACGCGGCAGGGATGTCCACTATCACCACTGCTATTCAACATAGTATTAGAAGTCCTAGCCACAGCAATCAGACCACAAAAAGAAATCAAAGGCATCCAAATCGGCAAAGAGGAAGTCAAACTCTCACTCTTTGCAGATGATATGATACTGTATGTGGAAAACCCAAAAGACTCCACCCCAAAACTGCTAGAACTCATACAGGAATTCAGTCAAGTGGCAGGATATAAAATCAATGCACAGAAATCAGTGGCATTCCTATACACCAACAACCAGACAGAAGAGAGACAAATCAAGGAGTCAATCCCATTTACAACTATACCCAAAAGCATAAGATACCTAGGAATAGATCTAACCAAAGAGGCAAAGGATTTGTACTCAGAAAACTATAAAATACTCAGGAAAGAAACTGAAGACACAAAGAAATGGAAAAACGTTCCATGCTCATGGATTGGAAGAACAAACATTGTGAAGATGTCAATGCTACCTATAGCAATTTACACATTCAATGCAATCCCCATCAAAATACCATCCTTTTTTCAAAGAAATGGAACAAATAATCCTAAAATTTGTATGGAACCAGAAAAGACCCAAATAGCCAGAGGAATGTTGAAAAAGAAAAGCAAAGCTGGCGGCATCACAATTCCGGACTTCCCGCTCTATTACAAAGCTGTCATCATCAAGACAATATGGTACTGGCACAAAAACAGACACATAGATCAATGGAACAGAATACAGAGCCCAGAAATGGACCCTCAACTCTATGGTCAACTCATCTTTGACAAAGCAGGAAAGAATGTCCAATGGAAAAAAGACAGTCTCTTCAACAAATGGTGTTGGGAAAATTGGACAGCCACATGCAGAAGAATGAAACTGGACCATTTCCTTACACCACACACAAAAATAGACTCCAAATGGTTGAAAGACCTAAACGTGAGACAGGAGTCCATCAACATCCTAAAGGAGAACACAGGTAGCAACCTCTTTGACCTCAGCCGCAGCAACTTCTTCCTAGAAACATCGCCAAAGGCAAGGGAAGCAAGGGCAAAAATGAACTATTGGGATTTCATCAAGATAAAAAGCTTTTGCACAGCAAAAGAAACAGTCCACAAAACCAACAGACAACCGACAGAATGGGAGAAAATATTTGCAAATGACATATCAGATAAAGGGCTAGTATCCAAAATCTATAAAGAACTTATCAAACTCAACACCCAAAGAACAAATAATCCAATCAAGAAATGGGCAGATGACATGAACAGACATGTTTCCAAAGAAGACATCCAAATGGCCAACAGACTCATGAAAAGTGCTCAACATCGCTCGGCATCAGGGAAATCCAAATCAAAACCTCAATGAGATACCACCTCACACCAGTCAGAATGACTAAAATTAACAAGTCAGGAAACGACACAGATGTTGGCGGGGATGTGGCAAAAGGGGAACCCTCCTACACTGTTGGTGGGAATGCAAGCTGGTGCAACCACTCTGGAAAACAGTATGGAGGTTCCTCAAAAATTTGAAAATAGAGCTACCATATGATCAAGCAATTGCACTACTGGGTATTTACCCGAAAGATACAAATGTAGGGATCCGAAGGGGTACATGCACCCCGATGTTTATAGCAGCAATGTCCACAATAGCCAAACTGTGGAAAGAGCCAAGATGTCCACTGACAGATGAATGGATAAAGAAGAAGTGGTATATATACACAATGGAATATTATGCAGCCATCAAAAGGAATGAGATCCTGCCATTGCAACGACATGGATGGAACTGGAGGGTGTTATGCTGAGTGAAATAAGTCAATCAGAGAAAGATATGTATCATATGACCTCACTGATATTAGGAAGTCTTAATCTCAGGAAACAAACTGAGGGTTGCTGGAGTGGGGGTGGGGTGGGAGGGATGGGGTGTCTGGGTGATAGACATTGGGGAGGGTATGTGCTATGGTGAGCACTGTGAATTGTGCAAGACTGTTGAATGACAGATCTGTACTTCTAAGACAAATAATGCAATATATGTTAAGAAAAAAAAAAGAAGAAGAAGATAGCAGGAGGGGAAGAATGAAGGTGAGTTAGTTGGAGGGGGAGACGAACCATGAGAGACAAAGGACTCTGAAAAACAAACTGAGGGTTCTAGAGGGGAGGGGGTGGGGGGATGGGTTAGCCTGGTGATGGGTATTAAAGAGGGCACATTCTGCGTGGAACACTGGGTGTTATGCACAAACAATGAATCATGGAACACTACATCAAAAACTAATGATGTATTGTATGGTGATTAACATAACAATAAAAAATTTTAAAAAATATATAAAAAATTGGGAAGGAAGGAAATACACAAATTTTTTTTGAGAAAAATCAGAGATATCTGACCCTTTTTCAAAAGAGGAAAAACATGGGAAAATATTTCTATTGACGTAATATTATGGATAATTTCACTTTCCACCAATCAGTTCTAGTCTTTGTCATTTTGGATGAAAAAGCCAAAAGTACTGTAGACAGTTTCCTTATCAAGAAAGACACTTCTAAAAAAATGAATTACAAGTGATAAGCTCCATAAAGAAATCCTAAGCCAGAAAGAACTTGAATGTACCACATGCAGCTTGGAGGATTGGAGAGAAATCAAATTCTGATTGAAATGGGTACACAGAGAGGTATGAAGTCAGCAGTTAAGAATAGGATATAGCCACATTATTAATAGATCAGGAGCAAAGTGCCCCCTTTTTCCCTGTGATTAAAAAGGGAAATCAAGACAAGGCAACATCTAAAAACTCCTTTCTTTTATTAAAGGAAGAGCCAATATCTAAGCTCCATAAAGAAAAAATATATATATAAATAACTAATCAGTCTGTGTGCCCATCTGCTCTGCTTTGCTACAATGAGTGAATACAGCAACCCACTTGGGGGGGCGGGTGGCGGGGAGGAGAAGAAAGGCAGCCTAAAAGTGACTTCTAATCTTGAAGCTTTGGTATCCTTGGGCTTCTGTTAACACTATTTCACATTTCATTGTGAATGTTGAAAGTAATACATAAAGAGATGTCACATTTGACATGAGGGTAATCTGGGAAAGTCAAATCTTCTTACCAGCAATTGCCGGCATCCCAGAAGATATTCATTCCTCACCTCAAACTCATTTGGTGGCATGACACTCAACAATATGCTATTAACTCCAAGAAACAGGAATTGGCATCTGCTTTCTTTACAAGAAAACTCTCAGTTCCATAAATAATAATTGCATGGAGGTGTCTCTCGGAAACGTTAACAATCATAAGTCCTGTGCAAGATGATACACTTCTGCAGGATTTGGGCAGTGAGGTGTGGGGATGAGGAGGCATGGCAGCAAGGGCACCACAGTGGGAGTGAGAATCCAGCTCTGGTCTCAGGCATCACACACATGCCTGGCTCAGTACCAAGGCTGTGCTTCACCTCTCCGTGCCTCTCTCCTTGATTCTATGATCTATCTGAACATATGTCCAAGGGATGCTAAGGATGAAACTGCCACTTACAAAAAGACAATTTGTTTTGTTTTTATCTAGATTCAATTTACTTACAAACTTTGCTTTCAAAACTCACCCAGTTAGGGTATCTTGCAAGTCTGAAACCCCCCACATTTTGAGAAGCCCTATGAAGCCTATGGATTATTACCAATGATGTTTGGGCCTGAGGGTGTTGATTTCAATTGTGTATAAAGCGGAAAGATGAACAAAGCTTAGCTCTCCTATTTCCTCTTCTCTATCCTGCCTTTAATGAATAAAAATAAATTTTAAAAATATTTCTTGTAGGGAGCGGATTAAAAAAAAAATCTGTAGAATAATTGTTCTTCAGCTAGGGACTTAAGGGTTTGGTTCCTTTATCCTACACCTGAAAACTCCACTCTTGTGTCACCTGTATATGTTCACACAGTTCATGAATGGCTGACACTATTTCTGGGAAGGCAAGAGAGGAAAACAGCAGATCGTGATTAGAGTCAGCCACACACACTAGGGTGAACCTATGCAGAATTATGTTATTTCTAGATCTGCCCCTCAGTGATCAAGGCCAATGGCAGATATTCCAGGACTTGGGAGTTCTCATTCTTCCTTCCATTTCCAAGACTCAGTATACTAAGGGTATGTGCAGGAAGTTGTCAACCTGTGTCACAGGGGGACCTTCTGTACCAGGCCACCCATGACTGGGATCATGACAATTATGCCACTGGTTCACCCTGTCACTTGAACCAAATCTGTGTGATTTCCTTGTCAGTATCCTAAGAATAACAATTGCAGCTCCCTCTCTTTTTATGGATTGTTCTGGAAATCTAGGTAGATAATGAAATGCTGGGAAAAGCACTTATAAATGCTAAATGCAAGGTAATATTCTTCTATGCATACTTTGCTATGCCAGGTGCAGGACATTACTTTTCAGGAGCACTGGGTGGAATCGGTTTGCCCAGAGGATTCCTATAGGTGGCTCCAGAGAAATGAGAGAAAACAGATGGTAAGGGAAGGATTTAAAAAAAAAAAAAAAAAAAATCAAGAAATAACCAGAAAGTGAAAGTAGAGTAAGTACGAATTACTAAAGAAGCACAGTTTGATTTTAGTCTAAGTCAATAGGGTCACGATCCTTCCTGAATGGCCAATGAAGAACATCCTGGGTGATCTGCATGTTGAAATATATTATGAAGAGCAAAGAGGATTCCTGCCCTTGAAGGGCGAGCATTCAGAGAGTCTAACAGATCAGAAACATAATGAAGTAAACTAAAATTCCAATACCTGATGCACATTGCAGGAAAAGAAGGGAGCAGAGATGCTCTTGAAATTCATAGGATGTTTCAATCTAATTAAACTAGTGCTGCCCCAGCTTTATTTTATGCAACAAGAGATGCAGGAACATCAGTACAATGCACTACTCTCAGCAGACCCTCAGTAAGCATTTACTGAGGAGGACAGTGAAACAGAGGTTGTGCCAGTTTTGAGCTGTTGATCCTTTGCAACACCATAAACTACAACAGAACTGCAGCTGGATTAATCCCTCGGAAATCTGAACGTTACTCTCATGGTGCCGAGGGGGCAAGGGTTGAATGCCGGTGATCCCGATCTGATACATGCCTTGGGAAAGCACGTATCATGTTTTCATCCCTGAATTAGAAAGCGTCAACTTTCACACAAGCCTAGCATGTTCCTCCTTTTTTATTCAATGCAATCTCTGAACTTAATGCTGACGTGGCATATCTCAGCCTTAAGCTGGTTACTGTGGTAGATAAAAAGAAATGGGACCAATAGACGCAAAAGATAGGAATTATCTAAACTAACCATTAGGAGCAAATGTGAGAATTATTTAAAAACAAAAGAGCCTGCTTATATTTTCTTTGAGCAGTTTGGTACTGATATTTAAGTATGGATATATTTAATATCTTCAGAATTATAAATACTTTTGACAAAGTAATGTAGTAATACTCTAAAAAGCGCTGAATACTAGAAGTTGAAAAACAGTGTTTCCCTCAAAAATCTAAACATACATCTCTCTTCCCTCCCAAAATAGCCTCTTTCCTCCTTTCTTCCCCCCACCCCCAACACTAAAATAAATGAAATCATCCCTGAGAAACTGGTGCAAACTCTGTCTTAAGAGCTCTCTCTCCCTGGGCTCAGACTCAGGCCACAGTATCCCAGGTCTGAGAAGTCAGCAATGATCCAGTGACCGAGGAAACCCACCTCTCTCCAATTGGGCAGAGAGCTGCTGCCTGAAATGAGCATCCCCAAGGGAAAGCCTTGGATACCTGAAACTCTGCCTTCTAGAACCTTCCAGTTCTATCTAGAACAGCTCAAGATTTGGAAATGCCCTGAAAACTTAGAGCCCACAGATAAAACCTCATTATTGGTAAAGGACTTAGTGTTTTTCTCTCTCTCTTCCTCATGCACACATACACCTACACACATATACCCACCACAAAAGTTGTAGAGATGCAAAGACTATACCCAATATTCTGTGATTTTGTGAGGGGAAAGGAGCTGTGTGGCTTTGGGCAAGTTATTTGCTTCACAGTGCCTCGGGTGCTCATTTATAAGATGGGGTAAAAGTGCGTGAATTAGGACAGCTCCTGACAATTAGTAAACAACTGATAATGTGATTCTTACTGTCATTATCATTACTACCATCACTATTACTTAATGGGATGGCTATGAACTTTAAGAAGAAAGGGGGAGAGAAGAAAGGAGAAATGGGAAGAGAGGAGGGGTTAACTGAGACAACTTGGTAGTTCTTAGGAACTGCACCAAAGATGAGCAGGCTGACTCAAAGAACACAGACAGAACCAAGAGACAGCAGTGCTATAGCAGAAGCCCGTGGTCCGTGAGCAGCACCTGCAAAGGGAGCCCTGAGCAGTACCCATGTGGCTGCCCGGTTGAAGGTGGGGAGGTCCGCTTCTGTGTGGCACATCCCAGGGCTCTGAAGGCCAAGGCTGCTGCGTGCAGCCAAACTGAAGGTCAGTGAGCTCTCCCGAGCTTTGCCACAGCCTTGATGAGGTGCAGTTCTCATCCTGCTGCTCTTAAGTGTTTATGTGTCTGTCTCCTTCACCGGGCCGATTTCCAAGGTTACAACCATGTCTTAATTATTCCTCCCTATATTCCCTCTGTTAGAGATCAGGCAGACAGTAGGTCTGCAATAGATGTTGAATTAATGAATTCTCTTAGAAACCTTTTTTTCACAAAGAGACGTCCAGGGCTTTTAAGGAAGGGAGTTCTCCTAAGCCCCAGGCCCTAGGTCAATTGCATGGACGGTTGACTCCTTCAGTACATCACAAGAACTACAGTTAAAGATACTTGTCTGAGCCATCATAGACAATTTAAAACTATGCTCAGTATATACTTCCTTTTTAAAAGACAGGAAGGGAGTAATACATAATATACTAGTATGATGGAATTTTGAAAGCTTTTGGCACTTGTATGGTTGGCCCTAACCTGCCTTGGAAAACTATGCTATTTATTTATTTCAACAATCGTTTTGGGGGAACTTGTTTAGTTCTCAACATTCCACTAGGAACCAGAGATTCCAAAATGGGTAAGTCAGCCAGACCTTGACGCGCATTTTCTGACTTTCAGTTAGAATCCAGAGATGTTTAGCAGCATTTCGAAAACTCATCTGTCGGAAAAACCAAGGCATTTTGGGTTTTGCTGAAATTTAAATCTTTGGTTAACTTTCCATGACAAAGAACTATTTAAAAATGATGTCCTTACAAGGCCAAAAAATTGAAGTTATAAATATCATTTTCAGGTGGCATAAATCCATGTCCCCTTAACCTACGGAGTTTTTGTTTTGTTTTGTTTTTTAAAAGGGCACATCGGTTCTCATACTGCTCTCAAGCAACGCAGAAGACTTTGGGGAACTTTGATTTTGCAAAGCTCGGCCAAAAACACATTCTGTGCAATTATCTCCTTTAAAGAAAACAAAAAGTAAGAAACTGAAAGACTAGACCCAGAGGAGAAAGCAGTCAGCTGAGTAATGGCCACTTCTCTCTAATGTCCCAGCAGAGGCCCTCTCCTGCCCCTTCTGAGTTCACTCAAGACTCTATGTTGAATGTACCTACCACCATCTCTGTGACCCGTAGTAGGGTTTGAGTCATGAGATGTAAAAGGGAGGGCAAGAAGCTGTTCCCTGGCTTTGATGCCCATCTTCAGCCACTAAACAGCTATGAAAGAACTGGTAGGGTTATAGGCTATGAGCTGTTATGACCTCGTAAATGTTACCAAAATTTGCAGTCTACTCTATAATTATTTTAAATTATTTTAAATCAGCCCAATGTTCCCCCTTTGAAGTAGCATAATTAGTGAACATGGTGTTCTTTACTACTTGTCCAGCAAAATGTACTTAGAGCAAGAGACCAGAGTGACACATATTTGGCAGGAGTGGAAAATGAGAGCAAGAGCAATAGGACTGGGGGGCCCACCAACAGAAGACCACAGCTGAACATCAAGACGCCTCAGCCAGTACTCCCTGGCATTAGCACTCTCCAACAGATCCACGTTCGGTTCCAGTCTGACATATGGAAGTTTTAAGTCTTCATCTGGACAGAGAACTAAACACATGGCTTGATGATAAACTGTTTTATTGGAGAATGAAATAGCAAAAGTAGGTTACATCGAGGATTTGACCACATTCTAACCAGGCCTTTGTCCCGCTGCCATCTCTGTGGCACCTCCCGTGGGTGGACAGGCTGAGGCGGTCGTGGTCCTGGATTATGACAAAGGCACATCCAGTAAGCTGCGTCGTATTCCTGTATCCGGAGGGATCGCCGCCCCATTATCACCTCTGTTGCACGACCACCCCAGGAACGGTACTACAAAAATAAGAGATATACATTTTCCAATTCCAAGGTCTCCCTGAAAACTTTGAAGAGTTTTTCGGATCTAAATTAAAATTTGGATTTGTAGGTCACTTTTTGGACTCCGCTCTAAACCTCTCCCCTATTCATCAGGCTTTTCTAGGCCCTATCTTTTGTTTGGTTTTTGCTTTTTTGAGAAAGAACTCAAAAGGCAATGTGCAGTGGACATCAGGGTGGTCCCACTAGCAGTTTTAAGAACATCAGAACATGATTAAAGTTTTTAGTAAAAAACTGTACTTCTCGTAAATTAGTAATTATCCCAGTAATTTTCTATAATAAGAGATATTAATCTTTTTAATGCACTGATTTCTGTTAGTTTCAAAATGCTCCAGAACTCATTAATGCCTTGGGAATTAAGCCCAAAATACCTAGACTTTCAAGCTAGACACACTCTCAGGGACTACTAAGGTCAAGGTTCCTAAATTTACAAATGAGAAAACAGAAGGGCAAGGTTCCCCCAATGGGACCAAGACTTGCTGACCCACTGTCGTCTCTTTCTACTGCTCCAAGGTCATGAGCATCCTCTTCATCACACCAGGTGGGTCTCAAAGACCATCCTTCCCCCTCAATATTCTTCTCACATACCCACCTCTCTACAACTGCTTCAGCCTTAACTTTTCTAGGAAGATTTCACACTGTTCCATGACTTCCTTCAATTTTCTCTTTCCTAAATCTTACTTCTGGAGTAAATTATTTGGTGTTTCTTAGATGTCTCTCTCTGAAAAGACACTAAGTGCTTTGGGGGCAGAAACCACCTCCTGTATTTGTCCCCCCACTATTGGTGGGGGGGGATGCATTGCTAGGCAGATAGTGTGAACTCAGTAAACCTTCAAAATGGCTGTCTTTATCTTCCCACCTCTACACCTGTTATTCCTCTGGCTGGAAAGCTCTTCTTCCTCATCTTTGCCTGACTAACTTTTGGTCTTCGTGAGTTGTCCCTTCCAAAAGGTCCCAGTGCACCAGATAATTCCCCTTCATGGACCCATTACAGTGCAGGATGTTCTCAGTTCCTAATTGCCTATCACTTCCACAGGTCTGGAGGGCATACTCCTCGTGAGACACAAGACTGTGTTTCTTGATCTCTAGTATATCCCCAGCTTCTCATGGTGCTTAGTTCAAAATATGTGCACAGTGAATAAATAATAAATGAATGTATCCAGAAGAAAGTTTAAACTTCTTCTCATGGAAATCAAGGGTTTCTATAGTTACCTTGCTCTAGCCAGTCTAGTCTCCAGCTACTATGCCATGGACCTGTTTTCCCAATCTAACCCCTAACTGCCTCTGGTCATGGTCTCACCTCAGATAGAAAGCCCTCCCCATTAATCTCTGCCTGTCATTCAAATTCTACCTGTCTTTAAGGTACAGACCAGTCTTGTCACCTCTAAGAAATCTTGCCCCAGGCCACACAGATCTTCCCCTTCTGTAAGCTCATCAGCAGGCATGCACATGACCATTCATCACCTACCCATGTTGGGACATGTCCATAGTTAGCATTCCACCTCAGTCTAACTTGGTCTATGGGAGCCCCCCCCAGCATTTAACTCTCTCACTCAGGAAAGAATCACACACACAGCTTTGGGACATCTCTGTTGTTTTATACTGTTAATTTTTGTACATTTTTGTGTTGGCATCCTAATTCATTTTTAACTTTTTCAATGCTTTCGACATCTGGTCCTGTGCAATTCTTGGCACAAAGTAGAAGGTTAACGAATATGTGTTACCTGACATATTGGCTACAAAACAAAAGTGTGCAGGATGGGAGAACTATAGAAGTTATTTAAAAAAATAACTTTTGCCAAAAGTGCAGTTGAACATTTCTGATTATTAGAGGCTATTTTAAAAGATCAAATGTTGGTAGTATAATTATACCATAATTTGGTAAAATTACTCTCTGAACAAAGGTTATTTTTAAATAGAAACGTTTGTCTATATGAAAAAAATTACAAATAGAAAAGGAGATTTAGTAAAAAAAAAAAAAAAAAAAAGGAACAGAAAGAAAAATGTATACCCAAGATTGCCACCCCCACCTCTACCCCTAGATCAGGAGGGTTGGCTGGGCTGCAGCATTCAGAACTGAATCAGTTGACTTTCATTACAGAGTCTAGGTCGTGACTGAGTTCACCTAATAGCTCTATAAAGGCTGGCCTAACAGTTCTGTGAACATGAGCAAAATAATTCTCCCAATGTTGCAGGGGTAGGAGGAAGGGAAATCAATCTCTTTCCTAATTTGCCATCAACATGTCCTTATAATTATTGTTTGATGTACTGTGTCTATTTAGTTTTAGTTATTTTACATCTCACCATACTCTCCCCCCAAATACGTGCAGCAGTTGCTTTCAACCATAAATAACAATTTTTAGAACACAAATGCTATGTTCAGGGTTCAGTAATTCAGGGTTCAGTAACCTAGCAACAGAATGTCAAAATCCCCTAATCTCTACCCTCAAGTGTCCAATATCCACATACCCCCAAGACATGGACCTGCAAACTGCGGTTCAAATCAGGTTTGGCTTAATCACAAATCAATATTGTCCAGCTCAGGAAATAAAACAAAACACCTTCTGCCGGGCTCCAAAAGCCCAGGGTCAAGGAATAGAAATAGTAAATGTATACATTACTAGAGACTAGCAGCCACAAAGTTGCCGATTGGGATTTGGCCCTGGGAAAATCCCAATTAGCCAGTATCTGCAATCCTCTAAACAACCAACACCTCACATGTGTTTTATACATCAAAACACATTCTTAGTGGAAATGAGCAAATGTACCCATTACCAAGAACATTCTGTCATAGGGAGACAAGAGAAAGAACTCTTTGATGTCTTGCTTTAATGAATTAATGAGAGTTGAATCCTCATCTCCAAGATGTATTACAGGAAATAAAATGAAGACTCATGTCCTCCTCCCTCTTATTTAGTTTGGTTTTGTCATCAAATCCATCTCGTTAATGGACCTGGGCTTGTAGGGACATTTGTAGCGAAGGGTCCCTCATGTCTTAAAAAGTATACATACTTTCCTGGTTTTTTCTTCCCTACCCAGTAGTGAAGGTCATGATATAGGAAAGCGGCTTAACAATGTGTTTTTTAAATCAACCATCCCAGCAGTGGCAAAAATAAATGAAATGTGGGAAGCTGTTTATTTGTATGTCAAAGAGAAAGTGAAATTCTCTGTAGGGTGACATAATCATTTGTTTTCCCCAATGAAGCAAACAAATCAAATAGTAATGAAACAGGAGCCACCCTTCATCATTCATGGTAAGAGTTCTTGCTAGATTAACCATTCTCCTTCCCTGTTACAGTCACTCCAAAAAAACAGATGTACAATGACATCAGCAAAACAGCCAAAGATCATCAATCTACAAGACAAGAAATGCAGCAGCCAGACTTGCATTCTTTTAAAACATTAGCTGACTCCTGGCTGGTGGCTCTGGCTCTGCTGTGCAGGAAATGGGCTCACCGATAGGACACATCTTTGGGTAGCAGCAATGATCAGGACGATTTATCAGTAGCAGTGCCTTAGGACAGAGATCCAGACTGGCCAAGGCTATTCCAGATCAGGTGGTTGCCTGATGGTATGCCTGATGGTATGCCTAAGGTCAAAAACCTCAGACTCACTGCCCCAGTGGGAAGTACCTAAGGGTACTTCTCTCCCATCTAACTCAACCACCCATTATTAGAAGCTGGATACCAACAACATTCTTTCAGGAAGATCAAAGACAGAGTGTATAAAGCACTGGAGAGTCCTGGCCACCAGTATTAGGACAGTCTATTGGATGCACAAGGCCACCACAGTGCATACAAGGAACAAGCCCGTTCAAGCCCTGGTTGGCTGAGCACTCTAAGGTCCTAAGCAAAAGGCCTGGCCAATAGAATGGGTGATGTGCGTGCTCCTGGGTCACAGGAGTGGGGCGAGGTGCTCGTACTGAAAGAACGCTGCCTCTGGCAGTGATGGTCAGATGATGGCAGGCATGCAAGCATCAGCATTTTCTGTGAAGAAATGGAGACAGGGAATCCAAGGTAAATGGAGACACCAGGGAGAAAAGGAAGGACACCAGTCCTCAATGTCAGCAATGGAAGGCTATGGAACCCAGGCCTCCTGCTGACATCACAGATGCAAAACAACCGATTGTACACACCACTTTACCATTTGCAGAGGCTTTCACACAAATTGGCTCTGTTGATCTGCCAGGGTCTTCACTAGTGTCTTAGAAGGCACCGCTAATACACCTCGAGATGCCTGTAAAGCTAATCCAGATCTAGGGTGCCCCCCGTGTGTGGGGAAGAAAGGAAGGGCTACCTCTAGAAAAGGGCTGGTCACCCCATTTGATTTCCTTTGCTTGAGAGTAACAGACGTTTTAGAGAACAACAAAATCAATAAGAGTATCAGAGCTTATTCGATGGTATTTATAACATCTCTAACCTTAGTACCTCTGGCTGGCATACCCACAGCTCAATTTCTATTGAATGTCTACTGAAGCTGCATTTTATTTGGGATGTAAACATCTGCAAAGCAATCCTGCTTCTCCTGACAATGGTAGCGGTTGCTTGAATGAGCAGAGTGATGACTGGGATTTGGGGGCTCACTGAGTGACTTCCTCCCACCGCTTGCTAATCCCCCCACTTCTGATCTATTTCTATCACTACCTACCAACATGACTTTGATTTAAATTTGTGCCTTGGATGTCTAAAGAAAAGCAGTTGATGGTTTCCAGTCTACCACGGAAGAAATCTGTCTTTCTGTCAGGGCGCCCACTTGCGCTGTGTTCTTTGTTGCTTCCTGGAAGGGGGCTGTGTGCAGAGCTCCCCATGTGGAAAAGTCCTGAAGAACAAGAAGAGCTGAAGAGAAACGGGGTGTGAGGAAAAGACATGCTGGGCAACTGCGGGAGGCCGAGGAAACTGGAAGCAGCCAAAGGAAAAGTGAAAGAAAGAAGAAGGAAAAGAGAAGGGAATGGATGCAAAAGCTTGTATGAAAGCTCTCCTTGCCAGGGCAACTCAACCTCTACACTCTGCTCAAAAGCATCGGATTTCTAGGAGGGCTCTGGTGGTTCTTGCTCCCCCTGTGTGCTCTCAGCTCTTCACTGCATCCTCTCAGCCTCCTATGTTTGTCCCCAGAACGAGACCATGAGCAACAAATGTGGGGACTCTTACTCACTTAAAAAAAAAAGAAAAATCCATCCCCAACTCCCAGCACTGACTGATGTATAGAAGACGTTCAACACATGTTTGCCAAATAACATGAATCTTAAAAATGGAGAAGGTGTTAAAAAAGGATATTAGCCGTAACAATCCTAGGGCAGCTTTGGGATCTTAAACCCATATACAGCACAACAAAACAGTCATAAAATCCTTTTATAAGAAAGGAAAGGCATTCAGTCACTGAGAAATAAACAGAGAATGCTGAAGGCAATTCCTTTCCATATTCCACAAGGCCACATGAGGCACTTTTATAACTGGCATCAACTCCTTAAGGATGCAGATTTAAGAGTTTTTACTCTTTGACCTAAAAGCATTCAGGCAAACCTTAAAAGAGTCTGATTTACCCTTCACCTTCTCCAGGAACGATTTGTATTTTGGAAAAAAAAAAAACCCAATCTGTTAAAGTGATGAACTTCTTGAATGTCAAGGCTATTTACCAAATAAATTACTCCCCAGACCACTTTGTAATCTACTCTTCTCGGGAAGATGGTAGAAGCTGATGCTTCAAGTTTAGAACCCTGGAAAAGTCTCTGTAATGTCAACATTCTCCAGAAAGGGATCAAGATGCAGAAACAAAAGTACTTCATAACAAACAGCACAACACAACATAATGTATGTTAAAGGCAGTTAAAGAATTTTTAAGTAAATACAAATACTACTAAGATTCTGGGCCTTTAAAAAAAAAATACACTTAACTTCATTCAAGGAATGGGAAAATCTTTGACAGAATTACCTCTAAAACAGAGAAACCCAATAAAAGTACAAATACCACCCTGATTCCTATTTATTTAAATTTGCTGCAAACTCAAAAATGCAAGAGCTAATTTCTCACTCTTTGTGAGGTTCCAGCATTCTATCATTTTGTTTCCTGGCATAAACTTTAACGCCTTTAAACTCTGAATTAGTCTAAGTTTGACTCTTTCAAAATTATTTTTATAGCATGCATTTAGAAATGAATAAATGAATGAATTTATTATGAGAAAATTTCCAATCTTTTATGATAACTGGCAAAAAGCCAGATTGTTGTAAAAGCCAGAGTTAGGATAAATAAATGAAGATGTTAAATTGAAATACTTCTGGAGTTGTTTCAAATTATAGCAGAGTCAAAACCATATTCATCTACCATTCAGTACACATGTGCCAAGCATAATATATAGTTATGGCTTCAAATAGTCTAGACCTAGCAGTCTATATGTTAAAGTCCTTTAGTATATATATTAATTCCTTTTATCTGTTTCCCAATCGGGACCCAACAGAAAGGAATGAATGACTAGGAGATTGTGACAAACCTTTTCCCCCTATCAATCTTATCAATCTATCTTCTACCAAAATTCCTAAAGAGAAGCAAATATTAGCAGAAGACAGACGAAAGGGCAAATACCACTGGAATAATCTGTACACACCACAGAACAGTAATACTTCCTCTCCTGGGATCAGTTATACCAGGCTTCAAACACCTCTGCTCCCATCTAAAGTTCCATAAAGGCAGGAACGGAGCCCCTCGACCAGTGGACTCAGCCCCACTATAGAGGCAGAATGGGGCAGCTAAAAGAACCTAAGCTTTGGAGTCAGGCAGACCAGGCAAGAATTAGGCTCTGCTATTTACCAGGTATTAATACAAGTTAATTAATCTCTTAAACCTCAGTGTCCTCTTCTATAAAATGGATATAAACACCATCTACCCCTGTAGGATAGTTCTGACCATTTGAAGCAATGTCTACGAAGCAACACCCAGGATACCAAGCACTTTAGTAGACACTTAAAGAAGATAGCCGTCATTATAAAATAAGTGAGTATGTATCAGGAAGTGCACATGCCATTAAATGATAAAAATGGCTTTCTACCTAGCTTCACTCCCATAAAAAATCCCAGGACACTCAAAACGGATGCAATCTCACTTTCCCTTTAGCTGTGCTACAGCTCATAACACACCAGACTGAACATGGGGGAAGCAAGCACACTGACAACTGGCGTATCTTGACCTAGGAAAGAGGCTCAAAGGAACTGTGAGCAGATCCAAGAGTCCAGAAGAGTCCAGGAAGTACCAGAAGAGCAGCTTTCAGCTGACTGAGGTCCCAAACCAAGGTTCATGTGAATAATCACAGAGAGGTCACGCTGCCTGCAGCAGATCAATCCTACTTCAGAAGGCACGAGAGACAGAATCTACGTAAGAACCGTTTCTGTCCAACTCCAGCTGGAATCTGTGCCTCCTCCCTCTGGGTTCTCACAGCACTGTGTTTGCTTCTCCACAACAGAGCTCTTTACAGTCTATTTGGTGGTAGTCTATATGGCAGTAGAACATGAGCTCCTTGAAAGCAGGGAACCAGTTTGATTCATTTTTGATCAATAAGTATTTCTTGAATATATCAACTTTCAAGATGACAGATATAATTCTCAACACTTCTACAGTCCCCCTCAGAAGTTCCTTCCTATGAGTAAGAATTAAGTTCAGAACATCTGTAAATATCTTCATAGTTTACTGCTTTATGCAGCAACACCCTCTTCTTATGGGGCATTTATTTACAACTCTCAAATACTGGTGGCAGTACTATACTAATTATAAGGCAGGAGATAATGTCCAACCAAATGATCATCATCACCTTTTCCAGAAAGCTGCCCCAGATAGCTTCTGCCTGGTTTGGTCTTCCTTCTCTCCTCAAATGCTCAAATCGTTCATGTGTTTTTCAGTCAACATTTACCGCTGCTGTGGGCCTGCATTAGGTTAGGCATACCTGGACATATAAAAATATATAGATGGAGTGATTATCGGAGAGTAAAAGATGAGCAAATCAGAGACTGCAATATGAGAAACTGATTGATCTGGCCTGCATAAAACCAAGCAGAGGAGATCAAGTTAAAAAGCAATGCCTGGATGGATTCCAGAAAGTCTGTGCAGAACGTAGGGTTTGAGTTGACACTTGGGAGAATTTTAACATGAAATATATCAAATCTGGGACTTGTGCTATCATAGCTGTTTGTTTCTAAAGAGGAAGATTGGGAATATCTTTACTGTGAATGAATATAAACCTATCACAACCTTTCCAAAGATTACGAGGTTTCTATCTCAGAAGTAAACTCTTCATACTGCCCTGGAACTGTTTGCTATGATAATGAGATTCCCTAATTTCGTTAATGAAAGAAGTTAAATTTAAGTAGAAAGCAATGAAAAGAGATGAGGTGTCAACCTGACGACTCCTCAAGTTAGAACCAGGTTCCAGGATGTATCTACTCTACACTTATACACAGAGAATTAGGTAGCTTTTTGATGTGTTCCCAGGGGGTATTAAAAATGTGATGGTGAAAACCCAAAATGAATGGTACTCATAATGCCCCCAAATCTGAATGTTATATATTTATCCATTTATGACCTCATTCAGCAGGTATTTACTCAGCTCCCAGCATGTGCCAGGAGCATTCTAGGTGCTTGAAATATAATGGGAAGAAGAAAGACATGGAGCTTGGTAGTCACTGTGAAAGAGTTTTACAGTAAACCTTAATATTAGCAATCCCAAAAAGGTGACCATTTGTGCATGATTTTCATCGATGCCCCCAAAGCATGAAAATATTGGGACCAACATAATACCCATATGAGAGAATATATAAAAGGAGAATTCCTAATTTAGGGGTGGGGGTTGGCTGTTTCACAGCTACTTTTTAAGACTGTGTTTCTCCAAATATGATACAGGGCTTCAACAGGATTGGGATCCACCTCGGATCTTTCCAGGAATGCACATTCTCAGGCTCGATCCCAGGCCCCAGAATCTGTATTTCTAACAAGATTCCCCAGTGACAAGTATGCAGGTAGAAGTTTCAGAAGCACTGTTCTCAGAGGTTTTATTTACAAGTCTAATTACAAACAGGTCACTTTACATCTGTGGCTGAAATGAGACCTCGAAGGCTTCTTCCAACTTTGGAGACGGTGCTGCAAACAATGGCATGGAAAGTCTGGGAGGGCTCATTTGTTCTTTTACAATGTCAGGTCACAGGTTAGGGACAAACCTACAAATATCTTAGCTCTTTTTTTTTTTAAGATTTTATTTATTTGACAGAGAGAGACACAGCGAGAGAGGGAACACAAGCAGGGGGAGCAGGAGAGGGAGAAGCAGGCTTCCCGCTGAGCAGGGAACCCAATACGGGGCTCGATCCCAGGACCCTGGGACCATGACCTGAGCCGAAGGCAGACGCTTAACAACTGAGCCACCCAGGTGCCCATCTTAGCTATTTTTAACAGTGGAGTTTTGAGAAATTCAAAATTCAGATGACAGGATAGTTATATTAGACAAACAGGCCATATCACACTTCATTAAACTCTAATTCCTACTTTCAGAATCTAGACTGTCTTGAAATAAGGACATAATTAACTAATTTAAAATGGCCTATATAAAAGAAATGTATTTACTACTCCCTAATTCCTCCAAAGAATGCAGGTGTCTGAAAACAGTTTTGATTTGCCTGAGATCAGTAGCTTAAAATTCACCAAGAATTTAGGGAAACCACAGTGTGGTACTGGATGCCTTCTGAGAAATCCTTCTCTCTTCCACACGCTATTGACTACTGGGTTATGTTGCCCACTGCTGTTTGGACCTACTATTAAATTCACCTCTAATTATCTGTGACTATAATTACTGATTCTATTTATACCTACTCTGGTAATAGATTATCCATATAAAATTAAAGGTTTCTAATCTACTCAACCATATCATAATGAACTGTATCAAATATATCAAAACTTGAAATATTCTTTTTTCCTTCGATTCTCAGCTTCCATTCCTGGATAAGGATTAAGTTTTAAACATACAAAATTTCCTTCTGTCTTTCCAAAAGTAAATAAAACAAAAGAAACTCACTCTCTGTATGTACTTTTTTTTAAAGGTTTTATTTATTTGACAGAGAGAGACACAGCAAGAGAGGGAACACAAGCAGGGGGAGTGGGAGAGGGAGAAGCAGGCCTCCCGCGGAGCAGGGAGCCCGATGCAGGGCTCGATCCCAGGACCCTGGGATCATGACCTGAGCCGAAGGCAGACGCTTAACGACTGAGCCACCCAGGTGCCCCTCTCTGTATTTTTTTATTATTATTATTATGTTATGTTAATCACCATATATTACATCATTAGTTTTTGATGTAGTGTTCCATGATTCATTGTTTGCGTATAATACCCAGTGCTCCACGCAGAACGTGCCCTCTTTAATACCCATCACCAGGCTAACCCATCCCCCCACTCCCCTCCCCTCTAGAACCCTCAGTTTGTTTCTCAGAGTCCATCGTCTCTCATGGTTCGTCTCCCCCTCTGATTCCCCCCCCTTCATTTTTCCCTTCCTACTATCTTATTTTTTTTTAACATATAATGTATTATTTGTTTCAGAGGTACAGGTCTGTGATTCAACAGTCTTACACAATTCACAGCACTCACCATAGCACATACCCTCCCCAATGTCTTTTTTAAGTGTTTTCCTTACGGATCTGCTACCAACGGTATATGTTTAGCCTAGAGCACTCAGAGTTCCCTCATGACGTATGTTATCCTTCTCCTCATAGAATGTTTTGTTTCTTATGTTCAAGTTTAGAAACAAATTTCAGTCACTCTCTCTAGCTGCTGGAAAGAAAATTTAAATATAATCTCTCTTCTCTTTCAGAGTTGACTGTTCAAAATTGTCATTTAAAAGCACATTCTGGGAAAAGCAGGAGAGCAGCTTCTTTCATTAAACTCTAACTGACACAGACAAAAGCTATAAAATATCCGGCATTCACTGTCCCTTAATCCCTAAAGTTTCACACATGAAAACTAACAGCTTTTCTTGAAGAACAAGTCAAACACGGCAGTTATAAACAAATGACCTCATAAAAAACCAGTTGGGGTCAAGATTTCTTCAGAGATTAAAAACTAACATAGGTGGCAGTGTCAAGCAAAGGCTTTGGAACTTAAAAAAGGGCATTAACATCGGGACATTCAGCAAGTGAAGGAAAAGACAAAACACCAACACCCAGACCAGTATTTACGCAGGGTTGTTTCCTTCAGGAAAATGAAACACTAGTTTCCTGAGAAAGGCAGATCCAGTAAAAAATGTGTTACTAAACTGTGTATTTGTCAATACTTTAAAATGTTATGGGAAGCAAAGAAAGGACTGCAAAGCCAAGACAGAAGCACTTGCTTTCTGTGTGACGTACACCCAAGGCGATGCTGCATTTACCTGGGGTTTCATGGATGCCAACAGTCGGTTAATACTGAGTTCTCTCTGCTCGGAGAAGCTCTGGAGAAGGGAATAGGGCTCAGTTCCTCAAGATAAGCTATAACGCAACTCTAGCTGCCTCTTCCCACAGTGATGGACTCTGAGGTCCGTACCACTTAGAGGCATTCCATAGCGTGCTTCCCAGCTCTAAGATTTTTCTAGAAACAGACTGTGGCTCCTCCTCAGCCAGCTTGTTTACCATTTAGGAGGGAAGTGACCCTGGCTGAGTAGAGACCAATGGGCTCTCGAACACAGCAATCCTCTCAGCAAAAGGCTATATGCTTCCTTCTGACTGAAAGTTTTCCACTCATGAGAACAGGGAAAGCTTTTAAGGCACAAACAATAGAGGTGAAGCAAAGCTACTACATTTTTTAAAGGCATTAAAAATTGTTCATCGAATTATGCTGGGTCACAAGAAAGAGAGAGCTTCAGAGGGGACAGGGCTGACAGAATGCACAAACAAGATACAGATTTTGCTCCTACCAGGTATAACCTAAACAATCTCATCAATCCTCTGAGACACCACAGTCATTCACAGAGCTTCTTTGTGTTATTAGCTACAAAAAGGCCAACTGAAGTTTCTTCTGAGCCACCAGCCACACAGACGTATCATGAAAAGGCATACAAATCATGACCTTCTGGGGCACCTGGGTGGCTCAGTCAGTTGAGCTTCTGACTTCGGCTCAGGTCATGATCTCAAAGTCCTGGGACTAAGTCCCGTGTCGGGCTCCCTGCTCAGTGGGAAGTCTACTTCTCCCTCTACCTTTCCCCCCTGCTCATGATCTCTCTCTCTCAAATAAATAAATAAAATCTTTAAAAAAAATCATGGCCTTCTAATGTGCAAACAATGCATGTGGTGGTTACACACTGTTTTTGCCACCTGGCCATACTCGGGTCAGGCTGATGGTAGTACATAGAGCAAATATGACCTTTAGGATACAAACAGAAGAACCCAGAGCTTACTTTGGGGGCAACGCTTAATTCTGTTTCTAACAAACACAACAGTATCCAGTCACCTACATGCATGGTGACCCACCAATGAGATGAGAAGTCCGATCTCCCTTTGGACTGATAAGAGTTGGTCTCACACCCACCCTTGTAAACAAAGGGAATTTTGCTCTGCACCAGGTTTTGGGAACCGTAGAAACCAAAATCTTTTTAAATGGAATAGCCCTTCATTAGAGACATGGCAACGATACCATCATTCCTGCCAAACCACACCTTCTATCTTGTTAATAAACAGCTTCCTCCAAGATGCATTCCACAAAATTTTCATCAGAAACACTTCTACAATGCACACATACATGTCTAGGAGTTTAAGAAGCATTCTGTACACCACCCAGGGGTAAATCTCATCTAAGTAGTTAGCTTTGGCTTTGACTTCTGATTTCAATGTCACAAAATATTTCACCTCCCAGGGAAAGCAAAAGATCACTTGGGGATTAATGCTTTCGTTCATCTCCAAAAACAAACTAACATTAACATTTATTTCTAAAAACACAATTATTTATAAAGAATGTAATCACTTAATGGAGCATTTGCTCATTAAGTTTATAAACATGGAAAACTTCAGCTTTCAGATGCTTATAATTTGCTAATGCCCTTTGTGTGAACTTGGAGCAGAAGAGATCTTCAGCGTGCAAGATACTCATTTCGGGGCAGGGAGGAATTCTGCTAACTTTTAATTCATTTGTTTTTGAGCATGTAAAGAAGTGTGTGTGTATGTGTGTATAGAATTCTTTAGAGCCACAAAGTATAATATTACAACCGCTGATGGGCAGATTGAGATTAAAACCAGGTTCCAAAATTGGTGAAAAATAGAAAATTAAAAAAAAAACCAGGCATGCCAATTATTTTTATGTGATTCATTTTTTAAAACATAGCTTTAATGAGCACTTTTTATACTGGTGAATTCAGAGGTCATCTGAAACTTCTTTTTTCTCCATCCTCATTTCTGATTTTAAAGAATAAAAGGACTCATTAGCACACACACACACACACAAAATGAGTTAGGTTTTCTCCCTGACCTTTATAAAGCTTTTCATCCAGATGGGATTTAATTAAGTTTAATATTGATATGGACACAGCAGAAGACAGGAAAGTTAAAGGCAAAGAACTGGCAATCTGGCGATATGGGTATTTTGACAACCTTTATCTGGCTGTGTGTATGTACGTGCACACCTCTTGGGCATGCCACAACTTACAAGGTAGGTACTTCGCTGGGAATAGCACCTCTGCCACCTGTCACCCTAAAACTCAACAGATTTTCCATTCTTTGTGTGACGGCACTGTTGACGTCCTTAAAATGTAAATAGTATTGGGAAGACCACATATTCTATCGTTAACCCGCTTCCCTGATTCAGTGTTACAGGTTAGCTGGTTAGACCCCCCAGAAGGCTCTAAATGGGGGCAAGGGGAGTCCAAGAAAGGGCAGTGATTAGCAGCATCCTGCCTGGAAGGGCACTGGGCTTGGAGAACCCCTGAGAGATCTGCACCCGGTGTGGTGACCATGCTCTCTATTTCACTGACCCCAGTGAAGGCAACAAAGGGGTGCTTCTCCGATTGAACCCTGAGGGGCAAACCCTTCATGGAGCCGCTCTGCAAGGTGACCCATATAACTATCCCCTCGATGACTGTACTAGGCATCCCCCTACTACGACCTCACTGTGCTATCTTCAAAATAAATGACTCATATGCCTGGAATTGAAGACACCACACAGCCCAATTTTACCATAAAAATGCCTCCCTTCGTTTTCTGTTCTGTCTATACCTGTATCCTGCATGCTAGGCAGGGAGACTTTTGTGTGATTTCCAAAATCCCATGCAAGCCTTTCTTTCCTATTTTTCAGGACTCAAGGTAGGCCACCCTCCTGCCTTCTGCACCATGGAGCTGGCGGGATGAAGTTACTCAACACTGAAGGAAAGCTGTATGGAGATACATGATCACACAGTTACATACAAACTCACAGCTACTAATCTGTGGGCTTATGAAGAGAATCGAGATCAAGATCTGAATTCTAGGGGCGCCTGGGTGGCTCAGTTGGTTAAAGCGACTGCCTTCAGCTCAGGTCATGATCCTGGAGTCCCGGGATCGAGTCCCGCATCGGCTTCCTGCTCAGCGGGGAGTCTGCTTCTCCAACTCTGACCCTCTTCCCTCTCGTGCTTTCTAACTCTCATTCTCTCTCTCTCTCAAATAAATAAATAAAATCTTTAAAAAAAAAAAAAAAGAAGTTTAAAAAAAAAAGATCTGAATTCTGACTAGTATAATGTTGAGGCCACTAACAAAGCCTTTTCTGACTCAAACTGTTCTCAGAAGATTTAAATAATAATTTTCCAGGGAAAATGGGTCCACTATCAATACGGAGTTCAGTGGCTCCAGGGCACCGAGAAATCTAGTTAAGCCCCTATTCTTGTTACTAAAAATACTATAAAATAAGTTAAAAATGAAATTCAATCCACTGAATTCAGTTAAAAAATACATAGATTTAGGCAGAAAGTTTAGGAAGAGGGTAGTCTTATTTCAAATCCTTTAGTCACATATTTTAAAGGGGTCACCAAGAAATGGTAGAGAATAGAACCTAGGAAGGGAGGGAAATAATGGGGTCCCCAAAGAAAAACTTCCGCTTGAAAATGCTCTCTCAGCTTCCCCTCCCAGTGGCCACTCAGGATGCCTCTCCTCTCCTCAGGAAATGGTATCCAGAGAAAAAGAAGCCCCGTGGCCTCCCTGTCACTATCTCCTTGAAAGAGCTCAAGGTGGCTCCCATATGTAGGAAAGGAAGAATTTCTGGAGGCCCGGGTCAGCGTACATTTGGCAACCACTTATCGAACGCTCATTCCCTCCATACTGGGCAAGAGCTAGAGCAGTCTCAAAAAGATGCTATGAAAGTATTAACAGGTTAGCTTATGACCCTACCAACAACCGCAAGGCAATTAAAACACCAACACTTAGTGACAGTATGTGCAACTGGAGAGTGAGCATTTGAGAAGAAGCACCCGAGCGCTGTGGGGGGGGACCATCATGAACACTGAAGACTTGAAGGGTAAAGTGGTATTTCCCATGTTGGCAAGATGGGGAAGGAAGGTTAGTGGTAAGGTGTGGTGACTTTCAGGGGAAGTGAATACATGAGCAAAGCCTAGGAGATTTGACAAATATGTTATGCTCCAAATAGGTCCGAGGAGTAAGTGTCAGGAAATAAGACCGCTTAAGTAGACAAGGGCTGCCTAACGAACAGCCTTACTAAGACCTTGTTAGCCACTGATGTAAACAGAGAGGCCAAATGGCCAGATTTCTGTTAGTAACATCATTTCTGGGAACTGAAAGCACTGCGCTAAAGGCAAGGAGGCTGGTAAGAAGGTTCACCATGACAGTCTAGTAGCCAGGTGATGGAGGGTGAGCCTCCAAATGAAGACATTGTACCAAATAAGAAGACACAAGAGATATCACTCAGGAGGTAAAATGATGAGAGTTTGAGGACTATTTAGATGCAAGAGTTCATGCAAAGAAGAGAGTGAAATCTGGGCTAATTCAGAGGTATCTGGTATGGAGAGGAACTGGGTATCTGGGAAAACCATCACCTAAACATGTTATCTTTGAGGTGGTAATGGAGATAAAAACCAGCCAAATGAATGGACAGGGCTGAAGCGCAGGACAGAACTGAGGACCAGAGAGCAGATAGGAAATACCAAACATGCTCGTAAAAGACAAAGCCATGAGGTGTTCTTAACCTTCTTTAATCACAGATCCTTGAAATGCTGATAAAAGTCATGAGCCTAACTCCCTAAAAAAATACACATTTGCAAATACAGAAAAGGCACTAAATATCAGAGAAATTAGAGATCCTCTGTAGCTCATCTATGAACGTACAGGCTAAGAATTCTTAGTATAAAGCAAGAAGAGAAGGGGGCTTAGGGAGGAGACAGTGAAGACAGGGCACACGGAAGAAACAAGACCTGCCAAGCATTTGAGACTCCACTCCTTCCAAAACTGTGTATGAAATAACAGGCAGTATGGACAGGGCTCAGTTCAAAGAAGAGTTTTGGTTTGCTGTTGTTGTTGTTGTTGTTGTTTTAATGTTTTCTTACAGAAAATTTCAAATATACTCGAAGTAGAGAGACATTTACTATAGCCCCTTCACCTGGTCTGAACTTCAACAATTATCAATTCATATCACTGCATCCCTAAATATCAGTATCTACCTCTAAAATGACCACACCAAAAAGACATAACCGTGCTGGCATTATCACATCTTAAAAAATTAACAATAACTTCTTAAAAGCATCAAATATCCAGTAGCATTCAACTTGCCCCCCATTGTCTCATATTTGTCATTATGTTTTCAGTTTGTTTAAAGCAAGATCTAAAACAGGTCCATATGCTGTAACTGACTGACAAGGCTGCTAGTCTCTTTTAACCCATAGGTTTCCCTACATGACTGACTTTCCTTCTTTCTTCCTTTCTTTCCCCCTTGGTCATTTATTCTAGAAAAGTTTTTTTTTTTCTGATTGTATCCCTAAAGTAATATTTAACACTCATCTGATTCCTCTATATCTTGTAAATTGGTACCTGTACATAGAAGTTTGATTAGATTCTCATTCAATATTTGGCAATATTTTGGCAAGTTTGATTAGATTCTGGTTCAATATTTTGGTACCTGTACATAGAAGTTTGATTAGAGTCTGGTTCAATATTTTGATAAATTTGTACCTGTGCATAAAAGTTTGATTAGATTCTGGTTCAGTATTTGGCAACGGGGTGTTGGGATTCCCACCAGGAGACAAAAAGATGGGGCTAACAAATCAATGTGTATCTGCTATGGGAAAGAAGCCCATGAAAAAGGTGAGGGTAAAGAACGGGGAGAGGCACGGCCTGAAAGACAGAGGACAGTGAAAAAAGAAAAATATAAAAGTAATTACATATCCTACTCATAAAGCATCACACTGTGGGACCATTTCAAGCAGCCCCAAGCATCTCTCCATAGTATTAAGAGGTAATAACTGGCCCCCATCACAGGAATCCTAAAGGCTTCAAGAAAAAAGCTTCCCAAGAAAATTCTCTAAAAAGGAGGCTACCACATCACCCATATAGGAAACTATTCTGTCTTGTAACCACAGAGCCCATATAATGACATCCCTTGACTTCACAAGGCAAAATATTTAGCCAACAATATAACATCGATGTAATTATTCCAGGAATATGGTAATAAAGAGATCCAAACACCCTTTTCATTAATTTTCACCATATCCTCACATGACATTTTTTCTAAGGATCAAAACTTACATTTGACAAAATGCTCTACCAAACACAAGCTCCATTAATGGATGCCCCCTAAAGGACACATTCATTCCACCAGCGTGCCCTCTCAGGAAACCTGTCTTATTGTCTGTGACGTTTCTCCTGTCCCTGCCTCAAAAGAACAAATTCTATTTCAACATCTACGGCAAGTATGTTCCAGTTCACTCAGTGTCCCATGCACTCTAATCACTCTGCCACTGGAAATAAACACCAGGTCTAAAAAAAACCATGTTTTAATTTGGGGCACAGTAGTATCAGGTAAGAAGGGGCTCAGATAAATTAATAGGTTTTCATCATAAAATTTTATATTCTAAAAACATTCATCTGAAAACAAGCCTTTTTATTTTTTTTAAGATTTTATTTGTTTATTTGAGAGAGACAGCATGGGCACACACAAGCTGGAGGGAGGGGCAGAGGGAGTAGGAGAAGCAGACTCTCCGCTAAGCCGGGAGCCCAACTCGGGGCTCAATCCCAGGACCCTGAGATCATGACCTGAGCTGAAGGCAGACGCCTAACTGACTAAGCCACCCAGGTGCCCCCAAACAAAAGCCTGTTTTTAATGCATTTATAAATGCATCAGTGAGGTGATTTCATTAGGATGAATGGACAAGTAAAAAGTCAAGAGATGCTTCCCAGATGCCAGTCTGGAGACCAGTGACCGTCCACTATAGACAGGGAGGTCTCTCTTGTGGGAGGACTTTCCATACCCGCGAGGTGCTCATCTGCCATCTTGCTATTGTCCCATACTGGGTCACATATAATATTACAGCACAATCACGTTACACACAACTATTCAACAACTATTGTATTCATACTAGGTGTTTACACACTGAGGATACAAAAGGTGAGAGGAATCGTCTTGCTTGGGAGAGCACTCTCTTTATCTCCCTGCGTGGGGGACCATGTGACGCCTGGGTACTTGACACAAAACCCTGCATGGCCTTTATCCTGTGTTTGTGGAATGCTTGGATGAAGCACTTTCCTCGTGCTCCACACAACAACATTGTGAGGTGGACAGGAAGGACACAGATTATATATTCCTTTGTACATAAGGAAATCAGGTTTAAATGTAACGTGACTTCCCCAAAGTCTCACAGCCAATAAGGAAACCAGTCCATTTTGAGTAGATGAAGGAGAGGACCAAGGGACCAAGGTAGAAGGTTCCAAGTCCTCCTTTGCAGACCCTGTAACGATTAGGCCCTGGGAGCTCTTTCCAGGACTGTCCTCGTTGGGAGGCAGAGCCCTCTAAGGACATATAGGTCAAACGAAAGGGGGAATAAAGGCATTTTAAGAAACTGTACTCCTCCCTGCGCCCACTCCAAAGCAAGAATTTTTTCACTGAAAGAATGTTCAATAACCAGCTCATTCTAAAAGGTTGTGGTTTACTTCCAATCACTATGGGAAATGCTGCCCATATACAGCCTCAGCCTCAGGACTGGGCCTTCTCACCTCCTGCCCAGGCAGGACAGCAGACTCAAAACACAGGAGAAGTTCAGGCTTTGCTTGGACTTCTGTGCCTGATACCCCATTTCAGGGACTCCAGGCCAGTGGGAACCCACTGTGCCCTGCCATCCCTTCTGCAGCTCTAGAAAATGGGAACTAGGTAAAGGAAAGTGATCGGATCATCGAGTTCTGTCCTTCCAGGAAAACATGGGTGTTGGGGAGGGGAGATGTGGACCCCAGAAGAATAAATCACCAACACTGTGATTAGCAGGGAGAATAACTTAAGGTGAAGAATTTCCCCAGTGCCCCTTAAATAACAACCAAGTAAGCAAACCATCTTTTACGGGTGTTGTGTTTATAAGGACATTTTGCTTTGAGGGCTCCAGGAGCCCCCCACATGGCATCTAGGTCCATGACAACTGTCACTGTCACTCTGAGAGGGACGGGAGGAAAGTTAATGTCCAATTAATAGACTTGGTAGCCAGTGGAATATTAAATCTGGCATCCAGTGGCAAACAGAATTTGGGATTTTAAAACCTGATAACTCTTCACATCAGAACAGCTACTGCACTCCTAGTTCCAAAACACTGAAAAGCAGGTTAGGTAAGATCTTACATTACATATAATAATCTCACCCAGAGCTCTTTATGCAGGGCACACAGGCACAGCCCACCAAAATAAAGTAAATTGCACGTAAGGAGTAGAAATGTTAAGTATATGATTATGGGATTCTGCACCTAAACCTCAGGGAAGATCCTACGAGCAAGGGAACTCCCTTCAGGAAAATGCACAGTAAAATTATTTAGATGCTTTGTTCATGTTTTCACATTCACATTTCACATTTCAGTAACAATATATTACTAGCGTTATTACTGACTTCAAACTACAGGGCTTCACATGAAGTTAGAGAGAGAGGGAGAGAGAATGGAGTGGAGATAAAAGAAATGAAACTGTCATACTTAGCATTAAATTATTTAAAATGTTGATGATCTCAATATGACATTCGGAATCACTGGCAACAGGCACACAGAGCACTGAGCAATCAGATGCACACATTAATGTAAATGGACACACTTTCACAGTCTTTTGATTCGGAACTTTTTTCCCTCATGTACACAAATATTTTTGTTCAGCACAGAATGTATCCAGGAAAACGGAGATAAAGATCAATGGTAGAAGAATAGGAACTCTAATCTTAACAATCAAGTAAGTGGGTTGGGGTCCTGACAATATTTCTAGATATAATCCAAATCATAACCCAGACAAAAATAACTTGCCTCAGTCATTCAGATCACGGGATCAGAGCCAAACTGGTAAACATCACAGGGAAACTAATGTTCAGTGTTAAGTAAAGCTCTAATAATTCCAGCTCTCTAGAGCTGCCCTGTCCCTAGAGGTTGTGAGCCAAAGGAAGACAGTCATCACCATTTATGAGGGTCAATTTGTGGTTGGACACTTCAGAGATGTCACATGTCACACAATTTTTATCATAATCCTGTGTTAAATATTATCTCTATTGTGCAGGTGAGGAAACAGAAACTCAGAGAGACAAGCAACTTGACTGAGGTGAATGCTAGTAGAGCCAAAACCTGCACTAAGTCTATCTGACCATAAGATCCTTCTCAGCTCAGAGATTCCAGGATTATGACAATTGTTATTAACAAGTGCCATTTTGTTGAATATTTATTCTATGTAAGGCTCTATGCAATGTACATAACATTTTTCCTCTTAATCACCACAGCAATAGGAGATAGTATTATTTCCATTTTACAGATGACTATACTGAGGTTAGAAGGGCTGAATAGCTTGCAAGCTCATTCAAGAGCAGGGAAAAAGTCAGAATTTGAATCAAGTTCTATTTGAACTGAAAATCCAGGGTGCACTCAACTATAGGACTATCCCAACCACTGACCACAGCATAACTGAATAGAGTACAAGAGTTCTGCTGTGACATTCATTGACATCTACTCATATTACTAATGAATACCGGCCCCTATAAACATCAATAACTGCAGGACCTGAACGACCACTAAATGGGTCTACACATTTATTACTGTCAGTTTTTTGGACATGCTTCTAAACCAAGTCAAAAAAATTAATCTTACCTTGGGTTTATAGAAGCTTTAAACACACTAATCAATTTCCAATTAGCTCAGAACTGTACATCTATTAGACAGTATTACCAGGCAGTATAAACACAGTAGTTAAGATTATCTATTCATCTATAAAGTGGGGATGATTCCACTCATCTGAGGATTGTTGTGTGAGATTAAAATAAAGTCACAAATGGGCATAGAACTGGCACATAATAATCACACAACATTGCTACTGCCGACTTATTTTGGAATTGGGTCATTTAGGTCAAGTAAGAACAAAAGAACTAAGAAACTGGTGAATGAATTCAAATTGAGTTGTAAGACACAAAAATACAAACCGGGAATGAAGCATCATGATTTTGGGGGCAGAACTGACATCTGATTTCTATACAAACCAGATGTTTTCCTTTTTTTTTTTTTTAAGAGAAACATAAAAAAAATTTAAAATATCTCTCAGTGTAGGAAAGGTTTAAGAAAAGAGCTGTGGGAATTAATTAATGGAGAAAGAGAAGTAAAAGATACAGCATAGTTAAACAGGGAATGAGGAGAAACATGGTAACTCACTAAAAATAACTCACTCACAAAACCAAGAGGAAGCTGCACTGAAGTAAAAATGCATATGTATCCTGGGAATGGAAGTTTCCACTAACCAAAAGATGAAGCTTTCTTTTATCAGAAAACTTAGAATTTTAAAGAGGTATCTCTCCCTTGATGCCTCTCCAAAGGGAGGAGGGTGGAAATGCAGTTTACCTAGGACACTGGATCCAATAACAACAACAAAAAAAATCCTATAGAACACTTCAGTTCAAATTATAGGGGGCACTTGGTAAGATATTCCCCCCTGTATTTTTGATGTATCTCTGGCACCAGCATTCAAAAGGAAATGCAAGAACTTTCTAGGACTTGATTTTCTTGGAAAATGCAGAATCTGGCAGGTCTCTCAGCTGGGTTCCTTTAACTGAGAAGGGTAAATCAGGTCTCCTAATAATTTTTTTAACATGAATGCTTCATGCATAACCTAATATATGCTTTTAAGTGACACACACTTCACAAACTTTATGAAACACTCCTCTCTCTTTCTCCCCTCTTTCTATGATATACTTGATTTTCATATCATAGGTTTAAAGTATCAGAGATGTTTTTCCAAACTTACTATATTGGAACATGTTTGTTCAACTTCTTAGTAAACTACTTTCAAAGAAGTTTTGAGAATCATCAGATTTCCTCAAGGCAAATATTTAGACAGGTTCCTCTAATATTAAAAAAAGAAAATTAGGAAACTGACATTTTTCTGGTGCTACTCATCTCAAAGCAAGTCTCAATCATGCTAATTTTTACCAAAGCAATCAATATCTATTGTGGAGAAATCAGATATCACTTCCTAATGTCCTCAGTCAACAACCATTTTGGGATATCCAGCTCAAGGGCTCCTCAGTCTCCTGAGGCTCAGCCCCTATCAGAACTCAAAAGTAGAAGCAAGAAACAAATCTAGTATTAATTCTTGGGGGTTTGGTTTATTTAGAGAAATTTATTTATCACCAAGCTGAATTCTTATTTCATTTTAATTTTTGCTAAGTTAACAACCACAAAAACCTTAAGAAATCATCAGGCTCACTTTTCAGCCTCGCTTTTCATGCCATCTTTATTTGGACCATCTTTCTAACTCCCAAACATAAGATAATGCCCAGTAACGTATGTTGAACGATTGAACTCAAGTGCTTTACAAATCTAGGCATTGTTGGCCAACATCCATTTGAACTAAACCACAAAATTTTTTACAAAAAAAAAAAAAAAAAAAAAAATGCAACCTCGGGACTTCTCCAGTGTCTTATGAATGTGGTTGTGTTAACAAAAGGCTTCTACTGGGGAATTCTGATGAAGTGATTTAGAGTAAGGGCTTTGGAGTCAGATAGCTCTGGGGTAAGGTCTGGACTCTGTCCCATACTAGATAATATTACCATCCTCACTGTACAGATGAGAAAACCATAGCCTCAAGAGATAACCAGCCAACAAGTGGTTCAACTGGAACTCAAACCTGAGTGGTGTGATTCCAGGCAGCCCAATGATGTGTCTATCTTTAATTTTCCAGAAGCTTAGAAAGAATTCTCTGTAGTGATCTCCCAGGGAAGATAATCCTTGTTGCTTTTAAGGCAACCATATTCATGGACTCTCTACCAGTTGTAAAGAACTTTTGAAGAACTATTCAAGAATGACCAAACAGCCCCTCCTTTCAAGCGGCACATGATCTACTAAAGGAGTCCAGCCTCTCAGCCGTGCTTCCTAACTAGGGGGCCACCAATGGATTCGATGTGTACCAAGACAGCATCTCCTCTGTTCTGTGCTTCCTCCCAACCCAGGCCCCCCTGCCAGTCACCTCTGGCCTTGAGCAACCTTGTCTATTAACCCCAATGTGCCCTGCCACGCTGATCATTTTCTATGTGCACGGTGAAGGGGAAACACATCGGGGAGCACCACACTATGGCACTAGAGGGGCAGCACCACGGGAGGGGACACTCCGCTCTGCTGGCACCAAGTCATCCAAGTTGACACGGAAGGAGAACCGAGGGACCTCTCTGGGGGGACCCAGACAAGTTCCAAGACCCCTTCCGGCTCTCAGATTCCTCAGAGGGAAATACAATTGGCAAGTGAAATTTTCTTCTCAGAATGACACCTGCTCAGGGCTCCCAGGGCAACATAGAGTTTGGAACTGAGCTAAGTTCTATCCTACATTCCTCAGGAATGAGGAGGGAAGTTGATTTTTGAGAGCCCTGTGAATGTGACCTCTTTGGCTTTTTTTCTCCCCACTGGAAAAGTCGATAAAGTGGGGTTATGGCTGCATATTAAACGTTAAGTTCCTCCGTGCTCCGCCCAACAAGCACACAAACAACCTGACACCTCCCGCCATCCAGCCCAGCTTCCCCCCACAGCGGCTACCTTTCCACCCAGGATGTGACCCCCAGGGAGAAAGAAAGAAGGCTCTCAGCTAAGATAGGAACCAGACGTACAGTGAAAGTAGGAGGAAAAGGAGCAAGGGTAGGCCTGGGTGGGACTTCTTACTAGAGAAAGATTTCCTTACTCACTCTTTGCTTGTGGTTCCTGACCCAAGACCCTTGATTCTGGGTCTCAGGTCAATTTTCCGAGTTCATTTTGGAGTGGGCCTGATCCCGAGATCAAACCCCTTTCTGTCCTTCCAGGATGATTTCCTTTTCCGAAATGAACAGTTGTTGAAATGGAGGGAAGGAGGGAAGGAGGGAGGTAAAAAGATTCCTTCCACAATGAGATGGAAACATTTTAGCATTTTAATCTTCTGAACACAAATTCCAAGAGGGTTTCCCCTTTCATCGGGGCTCCTCTTCTCCACCAGGGACAGAAAAGGCCTCCAGCTGTTAAAGATTCTCTACGGCTGGCTTCTTCTTACCCTTCAGGTCTCAATCAAAGGTCAAGTCCCCAGAAGGACCTTCTCAAGCAGCCCCCCTGCCACGACCCGGCCACTCAATCTCACCGCCTGGTTCCTGAGCTGACAGCACTCACCAGGATCTGATCACTGGGGACAACTGTCTCCACGGGGTTATGGCTGCTGCCCCGAGAACAAGTGTCCTGTGAGACTTGGGACCTCTCCTGCCTTGTTCCCAGCTGCATTCCCAGCACACCGACCAGCGCCTGTCACTGCGAGGTGTTCCATGCTCGAATAAGGGTGAGCCAGGCGGGGGTGAGTCCAGAGGTCCCAGGAAGGGCAAAGAGGAGGCAGAAGCAGAAGTGTTCTAACACCTTGTGGACTCAGAGGGGAAAGAAGCAGTACGGCAAAGACCAGATTGAGGTTTTGACCTTCGGGGAAGTGTGTTGCTAAGTCCCCGGCTCCTGGGGGTTGGGCAGAGCTGCGCTCCAAGGCCTCTCTGCCTCAGACCCACACAAGTGATGACGTCTCCGGACATTTCTTTTGGGCGCTCAACTTTGCACACACTCCTTCTCCGCCCCGCCCATGTACACACTTTCCTCGAACTCTCCAGGCCGACCACTCCCAGGTCCTTAAGTGTTGGACTTCACCCCAAACTCTCAGCCATACTTTCGGCCGCATTGTTACATGCATCATAAAGAAAACAGAACAGAACAACCCTGTCTTCCCAGCAACAATACCCCCAACTTAGCTGCATCTATTCCACGTCCTCTACTTTCCAAGGGGTTACGATACAAGAAATGTTCCTTCTGCTAAGGCCACGTTCCCAACCCCTTCCTGCCTCCCAGGGACTTCTCTCCTGCGATCATCCCCTTTTGCCCACATCACCAGCACCTCCCTTTCCACTGTGTTGTTCTCCTCTTTACATTCTATTTTCTCCTCTTCCTAGCCCTCTTGGGCTTTGGTCCCCACCATGCTGCCATCCTTAGATTTTTACGATTCTTCCTGTGGATAACTGGAGCCATCGGAAGCATGTATGCAGGCAAGTAGTATGTTCAAAGCTGCACTTTACAAAGGTCGGCATAGAAGTGATACCACGCATGCACTGTGTATTTTAGACCTTTCTCGGGGCGGCTGGGTGGCTCAGTCGTTAAGCGTCTGCCTTCGGCTTGGGTCATGATCCGAGGGTCCTGGGATAGAGCTGCACGTCAGGCTCTCTGCTCAGCAGGAAGCCTGCTTCTCCCTCTCTGTCTAGCTCCTCCTGCTTGTGCTCTCTGTGTGTGTGTGTGTCAAACAAATAAATAAAATCTTTAAAAAAAAAAATCAGACCTTTCTCAGTCCCTGGCAAAGAGGAGACTGGGGAAGAAAGCCTTCTGCATACCTAGCGTTCTCTCTGCCAGCCCAGCAGAGAGCTCTGAGCACCACCCTTGGCAGCCTAAGCAGACGGAAAAAGATTTTCCATGGCTATGGTACAGGAGCAGAGCAAGGAAGACTCTAGGGCTTGGGCGACCACCATGCACACGCTCCCCACCCCATCCCCCATCCCCACAGAGGAAGAACTGCCAGATCAGCTATGCCACTGGAGGCTGAGAGATGGCCATGCACTGCTGTCTCAGGCAGCAGCAAACACATACCTGCCTAAAAAATCCCCAGAGTGAGGAGGAATCCAGGGCCCTGAAAACAACCACGCGCCTATGGCTGGGGACAGCCCGGAAAGGCTGCTACATACAGCTCCTCATTCTGCAAGCCTGTGACAACAGAAGCATGGACCTCTCCAGTCTGATGTACCAATCCCAAACTTCAGTGTCTCAATTCCATGACTGAAATAAGGTGTTTTTTTTTTTTTTAAAGATTCTGACACTTGTCTTTTGATATCCCAAACTTAATAATAAAAAATAGCAAATTCGGGATTCCATATTCTTTCGCAAAAAAAACAGGAAAAACAAAGCAGAGGAGTTCCTAATAATCTTAAGGATTCTGCAAAATCTCTCATGTTCTCCATTTAGTTCTTCAGCAAATGTCTTAACTCACTGAAAGCCCATAAATTTTGCAAGGATGTGGTGCTGTATTTTTCCTTCTTCCTCACAGAGGCACCAGACCTCAAAAGAAGGAATGATGAATGGGTATAGTTATAAATATTCCAATGCTAATGAGAACCAAAGATGAACTGTAGAAAAATCTGGTATTTGGGGGTTAGCTCTTGGCGTGTGCTTGAGCTAACAGGTCCTGACCTCATATAAAAATTCCAGAGCTATTTTATCAAATAAGAAAAACAAAGCCAAAAAGTACTCATAAAGTACTGTAAATTCAGATTTCATCAAATATGATTACCAAAACATAGGTTAACAGATGGCTAATTGAGATATAAATTATATTCACGGACATCTTAAGCATCTTAATAGAACGGCTGTTTGTCACTTCATCTTTCGTGGGGGAAAGAGAAATGTCAATCAAAGTCCTACAAACAGTAAAATGTGTTATGTTTGAAATAGCAACTCCTCTTATGTGAGAAAGGGCCCAGAGTGGAGAACATTCAGGGGAACAGAGGCAGGGCTGATTGACTGGTGAGTTTGTTAACTATACCATACGTACCCAAGATCACAGATTATAAGTGGAGGCTGCCTAGCGTTGCCTGATTCGGGGGCGGGGGAAAGATCACCAGTTAAACTTGAATTTCAGATGAACAACAGATAATTTTTTACTATGTCCTAAAGTATATCACATATGAGTAACAAATTGCTCATATTTTTGGTATGTTACATTTTTATCTGGCACACACCTAACGCTACCTGGCGGCTGGCGAAGCTGCTAGAACATTTCAGCTGAATATGAGGATAGCAGATCCCTCTAAGTACCTTTGTTGCCCTCAGACCAAAATCCAGTAATTCTTTCATGCCAGATGGTACCAAATGTGAATAAGCAGACACCTCAAGACAACATCCACAGTGTCCATGGAAACACGCTCAAAACCCGTCTGACTGCTTTCCTAAATTAATTTAGAATCATACAATCACAGAATTTTAGAATTGGGAAGACTTGCATAGATTTCTTTTTTTAAAAAAAGAAAAAAATGATGTCATTCCCCAGCGCAAATAACCTTCCTACAACCAGTTACCAACATGAGAGTTAAGGAAAGTGACGTGGACACCACATTTAACCACAAGAGGGCCAAGAAGATGCCAGTGCCTCTCCCGCCCCAGCATTTATTTATTTTTCCAATGCTGGCAAAGCGAGAGCCCTTTCCTCAAGCGGTGATAGAAACAGAGAAGAAACGGACTATGCGCTCCCCGAGGACTGGATGGGTATTGAATTCATCTGTGTAACCCAAATGTTGGGCACTTGGTGGACACTCAATGAATATTTGATGAATTAATGGGTGACTGTGTATGTAGTCTTGAGTCACTGAGACCACATGTGTTGGTTGGGAGAGATAGTGAAGCAGGCAAAAGCAAACAGGAGGGGAACTCTGACAACAGGGTAATGGGAGAATGCAGGACGACCACAGCCTCGGCTCTCAGGCCATCTTCTAACTGGATCTTCTTGTTTGTCCTAGCCCCAGTAACGATGCAAAGATGTCATCATCCCCTACATTTGGGTCCTCAGGAAAGCAACCTGATCGTAGCCCAGGGTCAGCTCAGACCCAGCTGCTTACCCTCTCCAAGACCATTTTATCCACAGCGATAGGGACACAGGCACAGACATTGGCCCATAGGCTCTCACTAACATCTGTGACCCAAGGGAAAAAGAATTAGTTCCAGAATACAAAAAGAAATCAGACTATCAAAATTAGTACATGTTTGGGCGCCTGGGTGGCTCAGTTGGTTGGGCGACTGCCTTCAGCTCAGGTCATGATCCTGGAGTCCCGGGATCGAGTCCCGCATCGGGCTCCCTGCTCAGAAGGGAGTCTGCTTCTCCCTCTGACCCTCTTGCCTCTCGTGCTTTCTATCTCTCATTCTCTCTCTCAAATAAATAAATAAATAATCTTTAAAAAGAAGGTTTAAAAAAAACAAAATTAGTACATGTTTGCTTAGATGACTATAAAACCTTACTTTAAGTCAACAATCAAATGCAACTCAATGCTCACATTCTTAAAGAGAAGTCATATTTAATGGGGACTATGGGTACATTTTATTAATTCTGAGGCAAGGTTAAGTATGACCAGCCTTGACCAGATTCCTTCCTCCTCCCATCAGAAGCTGTTCTAATGTAAATTACCAGGTAGACCACCTCACGTAACATTTAGAAAAAGAATTAATTCCTTCTCCTCCCTCCTATCTTCTGCCTCCTCAAAGCCGTTCATTATTGTAATGCTCTGACTTTAAAGGCTTCTTCATGCAGCAACCTGTTTACCTATGCAGTCTTACACAGTCTCCCGCACGGTGACGTACCATATGAAACAGCTGAAGAATTCAGTGTAGGTCTGCTGGAAAAAGTTCCAGTGGTTGAAGAATGAAAAGAGGCACAAATACTAAAAATGGCATTTGAAAAGTGTTCACCTTAAGACGCTGTGCTCACTCAGTGAGATACCAACACCTCATAACATCCACTGAAGTGGGGTCTATTCTCATCTTCCTTTTACAGACAAGGAAACGGAGACCTAGAGAGGTTAAGTATCTTGCCTGAGGTCACAGAGCAGAGCCAAGACTTAAACTTGGACAACATGATCCTGTTTTAGGTAAGCTGTTGATTGTTGCAGCCCTGGAGTCCAAGGGACAAAGGGTCATTGCCCAAGAGTGGTTCAAACCTATAAAAATGTTAGGAAGCCCATGCCCCAAATGAGCTAAGACAGGGAAGAGTGTGGGAGGGAGGGAGGAAAAAAGACAACCAAACAGAGTTTTCTAAGCAGGGATGATCGAAAAGATGGAAAGGCAAGATGCACACTCCTCAAACTAAAGGCAGAGCTACTCAGACTATACTTTGGAGCTGGAGGGTCACTCTATTAGGAAGTTCCTAATACCAGGAGCTAGAGGGATACGTTGAATTCATTCATTTCAACCACTTCATTTAACGGACAGGCAGCAAAAGCCAAGAAAGGTTAAATAACTTGTCCAAGATCACCCGGCTGAAGAGGATTCCAAGGCGTCCTGACTCTATTCCAGGGCTCCTCTCCCTCCAGCTGCCTCCCTGGGCCTGCCAGGGAGAAGTGAAAAAACAAAAGAACCTTTAAAAAAAATAAAAATAAAAAGCAATCCAGGATACATAAGGAGAACCTGATCTTTAAAGCCTCTCTGAGAAATCTTTGGGGAACCACAAAGAGTTAAGGGAAGTCCCTGCAAAGGAAAGGAGACAGGTCAGAGCTTTTTGGGTTTTTTATAAATGGGGTAGATCCAGGAAACCAAACCAGTAGACAGAGTCTGTCTAAACTAAAAAGGGGCTCTCATGGATTTTTGTGAGCACTAGGTACTAACAAGAATTCACTAGGAATATTAAGTTGTGTTAACTTTATATTTCGCTTTTTACAGTTTTTGATAAGCAGGAAAAGTCTGGTCCGCTTAAAGTATCAAGACTTAGGCAGGGTATATGGTAGTCTCATACCTGGAGATGAAAATGGCAAAATAAAAGGGATTTAGCTCAAACATTGTCTTCTTAGGACACCTTTGGCAGCTCCACTGCAGACGTGGAAACCCCACCTACCCCAGTCCCACAGGTCTGCACACTCGCTCTGTTGGAGCAAACGAAGGTGACAGCTTCCTGTGGCTCATTTACCTGGCTGGACCCCCCCTAAGGGGTGGTAAGCTGATGAATCTGTAGCCCCTGCACGTTGGAGGATCTCGGTTGGGGTTGGCCGAATGAGTTCCTACTTCTCTTTATAATACGTTCATTATCTACTGAGTACCTACAATGTGCCAGGCACTGTGCCAAGCACCAGTATGCCTGGCTTATTAACAGGACAGACGCGATCCCTGCCCTCGGGGAACTTAAGAGTCTTCTGATAGGGACAAGGATAAAGCAAATAAGCATACAAACAATTATAACAGTTACAGAGGGAAAGTACCCGATGCTACCAAAGGGGGCATTTAGGGAAAACAGTTATGAAGAAATGACATGTAAGCCAAGAACCAAGATTAGAGTTAATGAAATAAAAGCTAGGGAGAAGAACACCTTCTAGAAGGAGAGCCTGAGCGAAATCCCCGAGGCAGGAAGATGCAGGACGTACCGAGAGAACAGAAAGCAGCCCTGTGGGGCCGGAACATGGCGGAGCAGAGTGAGCCCCAGTAAGGTGAGGGGCCAAGCATGAGAGGTGCACAGGTCTCTGAAGACTCCTGCCCAGCGAGCCCACGGACACGCTGCCAAAGGGCTGACGGCTGAGAAACATGATCAGACAGGCTCTCTAAAAGACCACTCTGGCTGTGGGTGCAGCATAAATGAGAGGGGAAAGTAAAAGACCACCAATTAGGCGGTTCCTGCAGTCATCCTGGCAAGTTTTGAATGGACAGACAAGTGGGTAAGAGCACTGTTTGGAGGAGTCACCCTTTATGTAACAATCACCCCAGAGGACATTTATGCTTGGGTGACAATTTCAGGAAGATCTTCATCACGCGGGGCCACCATTTCTCGCTGGCTCCACCCTGGGTCTCTGTCCTTTCCAACACGTTATCTTGATGGGGGTGAGGCCAGGAGGGAAACCAGCCAAACCGCTAGTACATAAAAACCTGGGAGGGATGGCCGCTATCAGAAAATTCACTGAACCACTACTGGACTCTCTTGTAGGCTCGGGAAAGAAAAGGTTGATAAAGATGAAAACTGAACAGTCTTGTTCTCACGGGACTCCCAGAGGCCCCAGTGGGGAATGGGTGAGTTTGGGCCCAACACACTTTAATACGGGGCCGACTTAGATAAGAGCTGTTAACAGCACTATAAACAAAGTTGTATGGACGCGCACTAACAAGAGAAATTGATCCTGGCAGGGAAGTAGGGCAAGTTTCTTTCAAAACTGGCCTCTGACCTTGGCCTTTCAGGCTGAGTAACACTTTGAGGGGTAGAGGAGGGGTGGGAGGGGGCATACCTGGGAGCAGGAAGAGTCTGAGTAAAATAAGAACAAAGAGGAGTGAGTCCGCTGGAGCCCAGGGGCAAGGCAGGCCTCGATCTATATGGTAAAACATCAGGATTAGCAATGACTTGCCCATTGACAATAGCCATCCACAAACACCGTCTCATTTCATCTCACATTCATATCGAGGTCAGTAAGACTGATCTTGTTTGACAACAAGGTGCACGGATGCTCCCCTCACCCAACCACACCCAAGTGATCGGCCCCATTCCTGAGCGTTGTTCCACCCGTCACCAGTGAAACCAAACAACGCTAACAGTGTGCCATTTCACAGAAAGAAAAATAAAGGCCACTAGTTAGGTTTTTAAAAGTTTTCCATAAGCTCACAATGACCGTAAATGTAACACACGCTGACAAATCCGCTGCTGCAGCTAATAGCAGCTTCATGAAGATACAATTAGAGATTATGGTAAAGAACGGCCCTTCTGTGACCCTGATATCAAAGAGAGCGCTCAGTCTAATTGCCAGCACGTCCACTTACTAGCTGTATGGCTGTGGACTGGGAATTATTTCATTCCCAAGTGAAATTTCCCCACATCTGGAAGTTGGGAGTCCTAAACCCACCCCTCTGAGACTGCTCAAAGACCAGATGGAAAGTGCAGGGAACCAGGCTGGCACAAACCTGGCACATTCTGTTAATGTTGGCCTTTATTAACTCTCATTACAGCTCTCTGCCAAGGTCAGAGCGCAAGAGACACCATGCTCAACTGCAGGTTCCACGTTTTATCGGAGAGTGAAAATTCGCAGACTGTTTGGGAAGGGGGATCGTGACAGAAGGTTCAAGAAAGCACTAGTCTTGCAAGTACAGACACCTAAAAGCTTGAGTTCTTGCCCTAGTTTTGTCACTAACTAGCTCTGTGATCTTAGGCATGTCACAACTTATTTGTGACTCAGATCCTACCTGTAAAGTGATGACGGTTGAGATATGAATTCCAAATGACTCCTAAAGTCCCATTCAGCTCTAAAACTCCTTCAGTTTTATGAATCCTGCCTTATGAGGACCTTTTAAAAGGGAAAGTGATTTTCCAAAAGAAGAAATGATTAAAAAGCTCCATGCTCTAGTTTTAAAAATGATTAGAAGCAGTCACATAAAAGAAGAGTACACTTAGTATGTTTTACAAGAAATAATTATAAAAGTAGGACCAATAGGAAAGAAGCTCAAAAGGGAAGCGGCTTTTGACTCAGGCTAAGGAAAAAAGAACTTTCCAACAATAAAAATTATTTGCTAATGGACACTCCCAGCACTTTGCCCAAAGTGGCACATAATAAACTCAAGAAATGATGGATAGGTGGATGGGCGGATGGGTGGGTGGGTGGGTGGGAAGGAATGAAGGGAAGAGAGAGCTGGCTCAGGAGGGAGTAAACTTCCCCATGCCAGCTGTGTTCAGGCATCAGCTGGATGATCTTCTGTAAGGGGCACTGCAGAACGGACTTCTATCCCATGTAGAAGGTTCCACTACAGGTCAATGTGATATTTATTTCCTCATTTCTCTCCCACTAACTCATACATATTTTATGTATGTATATTTTTATCAGATTAATTTCCCTAAAGGACAGTTCTGTTGATGACACCCTCCTACTCAGAAAAATTCAATGGCTCCCCATTGCCTCTTCAGTTAAGTCCACAATCCTGATATTTATTTGAGGGTTTATTCCAGCTCTACCTTAAGGACTTTTATTCATTTTTCAAATCCCAACTTGGCTCTATTCCCCATCAAGAAAATGACCACACTTCACCTTCTCCCCTACAAATTCTCTGAACTGTGTCTATTGTTGTATATTATTGCACACAATTATAATGCATTCAGTGACTGTCCTTCTCATCCATGAGACTGTGAAGTCCCTGCATGAGGGAGGAATCTTTATCTCTGTACCTCCAACAAGGAGGAGAATACTTGACTTTCAGTAGTCATTCTATAACAACAGAAATCGCTTATTGTTTATCATAAACCAGGCATTCTGTTAAATTCCTGATATGCAATATCTGCTTGGATCTTTAGAACAACTCTGTTGTCCCCAGTAAATATATAAGGAACTGGGGGTAAGGGAATATAAATCTGCACAAGACACAAAGCCAGTAAGTGGTCGGGGCTGGATTCAAACCTGGTACCTCATGCCTCAAAGTCCTGGACAGGAAGCATTCCTTATGCTCCTTTCCTGCAGCAAGGCCATCTATGACAGCTAAAACACGTCATTCATTCACTCATTCAACAAAGCACTGACTGAGCCATTAGGGGACAGGATCCGGAGGTAGAGTTCCTGGCCTCAAGAAGTTTACAATTTACCATGTGAAAGAGACAAACCAACAATTATGGCACAGTGCAATAATGCTACCAGAGAGAGAGAGATAGGAAGAAAAACATTTCAACCAAACTGGGGAGATGGGAAATACTAATTATAGCAATGACTTCTAACTATTGAGCACCCACTGTGTGCTGAACAATGTTTTAAAAATCCTATCACAGGGCTTTACAAATAAACAAACTGCAGCCGAGCAAGATCATAGTGTGGTTAAGTGGTTGAGACAATAGTTTCTGGAGGCAAAGTGCCATTGTCCTAGTCTCGGTACTGCTGGTTTCTAGCTGTGTGCTCGTGTGTGCCATCCGTACCTTAGGTCCTCCATCTCTAAAATGGGAACAGTTCCGAGTCACAGGGATGTTACAAGGATGAAGCCTATGCCAGGCACTGAAAATGTTCCCTGATACTGCATAAAGCATATTAAGGAACTTGACCCAGAGCATACCAAGTATCCAATTCCAGTATCCATACGTACAAAGCCTTCCTCAGGAATGCACCTATACCCAGGTGATGTAGGGCTGAGCTTTGAAGGCAAATGTAGGTATAAGAGCAGGGAGGGTATGACTAGCTACGGAAACAGCCAACATTCCACACTGCCCTATTCCTTCTCCCAGAGTCTTGACCCAATGAAATCCTATCCATCAGCCAACAAAGCCATCCTATTAGACCGCTTCCACGAATGTGCCCCTAATCTCCCTCCCAGACACTTAGCTGACGCCTCTTGGGTCAGGGTCAGTCTTGTGTCTACAGTTGGTATTTACACACTCTCACCCATACAACTATGCACACACATACGTGCATATGAGCAGAAATCCATGGGGCTTCTAGAATGCCTCACTTTCACAGGGCAGGTACTTTACAAAGCACCACAAGACAGTGATCATCAGCTCAAGTTCAGAGATATTTGCTATACTAATTACCATTCCAAAGCTAAAATTAGAAACCAACCCCGAACTGCAGACAGCTCTACTGTAAACAATATTTCCTACTCATCCTAACTCATCGTCTTGAGTTTCTCACTAATGGGGGAAGTAAACTATGATTTATTATTTAAAACTGCAACTCCATCTAAGGAGCTTAAAAACAGACAGGAGAATGTGAGACAAAAGAAACCTCTACCCTCCCTAATACATATTTATCTGAAACTGTCACATCTGTATTCTTGGCATCCTTGTAAGTTGGAGTGGAAGAAAGTGGGAAGCATTTTTACATTAAAAATTATCAGAAGCATAGGGGCACCTGGGTGGCTCAGTAGGTTAAGCAACAGACTCTTGATTTCAGCTCAGGTTACGATCTCAGGGTTGTGAGACTGAGGATCCCACCACCCGCCACCACCACCTCCCGCCCCCCAGTTAGCCTCCTGCTCAGAAGGGAGTCTGCTGGAGATTTTCTCTCTCCCCCCGCCCCTCCCCCCCACACTCTCCTCCTCTCTAAAATAAATAAATAAATCTTTTAAAACATTAAAAATAAAATAAAAATTATCAGAAGCATAATAAAAATTTCCTAACATCAGTCTATGTCAAATATTGTTTTATTTTAAAAACTAAAGGAATTTTATTTTTTTCATGGCCAACTTTTGATCAAGAATGCAATCAATCCAGTGTGATAGCAGATCTGGGGGAAAATGCACCAAAAAATGATGAAACTGTGAAGTTAATAAATGAAAGAGGCAAATATGAACTCTATCTCTTTTCTTTCCTTCAGCCCAATTATAGAAGGGGTAGACAGATATGAGGCTATAATGCAGGCAAAGTTAACAGAAAAAAAAGAAGCAAAAGATCAAGAAGATCCAAACATTAAATAATTGTCTCTCCTCCAAAGGATTACCTTGGCCTCTGAGCACTGATTTAATCTTTATTACAGGTCTCTTTATTTAAAAAAAAAAAAAAATCATGGGAGGTGTGTCACTGGCTCAGTCAGTAGAGCATGTGACTGGATCTCAGGGTTGTAGGTTCAAGCCCCATGTTGGGTATAGAGATTACTTACAAATAACATCTTAAAAAAAATAATAATTGGCTTAAAAATACCTAGAAAATTAAGGGCGCCTGGGTGCCTCAGTCGGTTAAGCGACTGCCTTTGGCTCAGGTCATGATCCCAGGGTCCTGGGATCGAGCCCTGCATTGGGCTCCCTGCTCAGTGGGGAGCCTGCTTCTCCCTCTCCCTCTGCTGCACTCCCCGCACCTGTGCGCCCTCTCTCTCAAATGAATAAAATCTTAAAAAAAAAAAAAAACCTAGAAAATTAGAATTGAAAGAAAATTTATTATTATTTTTTGGCTTTGAGGGTTAAGGGATTAACTTATTTCTAGCAATTTAAGATTGTTTTTATGCCAAATAGTACATTTAGGGGGTTTCTCCAAAAACAAAAAGACAGGGATCAAGTATTGGCCAAGGTTAAAAATAAAGAAGGACTAATGGGGAGGCAAACCTATCAGACTAAGTCATTTTTTCCTCATAATAGTCTAAAATTAGATCCCTTAGCAATGCTTACTTTCTTTAAGTAAAAATGATATAATATCACAAACCTCCCTTTTAAACACCACTGAGGTACTTTGGTTCCATAAGTACTTGACAGCTAACTACAAAGCTAACCAGACCTAGAGATTTTAAGTCTAATAAAATGTCACAGCCAACCTGGTGAAATCTCAACTCTTCTTTGAAGTACCCAGTCTATAAACCCAAAGCTATATGGACAAACACTCCACAAGTAATTTTAGGGTACAAAAAAAGACGTCAGCTTTCATCCCCCCAGATACGTTAGTAAAATAAATGGAATCAGCCTTTTTCCTTCTTTCAAAGCCTAAATCTTGGCTCTCAGAGGTAGTGGGATACTGTGATGCCCACAGTGGTACAGCAGCAGACACAGGATCTGAACCCGAATTTCAAGTTCTATTCTAACATGAAGGAGTTAAAGATGACCCCCAAGGTCTCTGCTCTTCATGGCCACTGTGCTCTGAACAGCACCAGAGTGATCCTATTAAAACTAAGTCAGATCTTGTCATCCTGGTGCTCAGAACTCCCCCTTCACCTTCCCTGTCAGAGTAAAAACCAAAGCCCTACAATGGCCTCCAGGTCACTATAGATTCTGACCCCTGTGTTCTTACGTCCTGATTGTCCCTTTGCTCACCAACTCCAGACACACTGGCCTCTCTGCTCTGGCTGCCCTCTGCCCGGAATGCTCTTCCCCCAAATATCGGCATAACTAATTGTCACCTTCAAATATTTGAATAAACGTTTCCCTCCCAATTAGATCTGTTTAAAATTACATGTCTTTTAAACTCCATTATTTTTCTTTCTCCATGGTCCTTACCACTTTCCAACAAATGACACAATTGATTTCTTTATTGTGTTTCTTGTTTATTGGCTTGTTTCTTCCAGCTAGCATGAACACTCCTTGAGGGCAGGAATTTGCTTGTGTTGTTAACTGATGCATCTCACGTATTCGGTATGTAGCAGGTGTTCAGCAGATATTTGTAGGATGAATAAATAAGGTCTTCTATTGCTCTAACTTCTTATGATTCCCTGAAGTATCTAGTACTTCCCACTTGGCAAACTGATAACTGGTTATTTCCCCACAGATACCAACACAAGAAACTGATGTAGTCAAGTTCAAAAACATTTAGTTAATTGCCACCATTTATTGAGAATTTACTACGCGCCAGGTATCATGTCTTAGATGTGTTTTCTCATTTAATCATCACCAAGCACCAGTTAGAAAGACATTACATTCCTCCCTAATTTTTTAAGGAGGGCGCCTGGGTGGCTCAGTCGGTTAAGTGTCTGCCTTCGGCTCAGGTCATGATCCCAGGGTCCTGGGATTGAGTCCCACATCAGGCTCCCTGCTCTGTGGGGAGCCTGCTTCTCCCTCTCCTCCCCACTTGGGCTCTCTCTCTCTCACTATCTCTGTCTCTCTCTCTCTCTCAAATAAATAAAATCTAAAAAAAAAAAAAAAAAATTAAGGAGCCTAAGGAAATGTAGGCTCAGACAGGATAAGAGAGTAACCTATGAGGGTCCATGCTGGGCTGTCTGAACATCCAGGGCCATCTGATGCCCCATTCTGCCTCCATCATAAACCTGGTTCCACTCTTCAGTAGCACAGACAACAGAGACCCCATGGCTGTGTTATGGAAAGACTCCAGGGTGCAGTTAATTATACAGAGAAAATGTGGGCTTAAAAAAAAAAAAAAGTAATAAATGCAACAAAATTTTGTGAAAGAATCTGTACTTTTATAATAAAACATATGGTCATTCTTATAAAATCATTCTGATACTGTTAAAACCAAACCAATAACAACAGAACTTGAAAGGGAGACGGCATGATTAAACTCAGCACTGGTCTCCCTAAAGACTCGCTTATGTGACCAGGATAGCCCCTGACCCCCTCACTGAGCCTCGGCACTATAGGCTGCAGATTTTGAGACTCACTAAGTGAGAAAAATCTATCTGCAAAAAATAATGAATTTACAAAAGAAAGGCACGCTGTAAATTCAACCAGCTCCTGATCACAATTTCTGAGGTTGGTAGCAATATTTTGAGAGCCATTACACAAGCCCAGTAGAACAAAACCTGAGTCAACTCAGAGAGCTGAGTTCAGCAGTTCCCAGAGAATGACAGAAAAAGGATAATTCTATCAGAGGCTCTTTTCTCTGAATCATCTTACTGGTGGACCAAAGTCTTCATTGACGGCAACTCACAAAGGAGACACGACCCATGAGCAAAAGTTTCTGGAAGGGTTAGCTTCTCTTCCAGCGGAGAGGGAAATGGTCCAAAACAGCCACCCACTTCTATGGCTCAGAATAGGCTGTGTGGTTAGACAAGGCTGGGATGCCCGTCCTGAGGCTACCATCACCACCTTAACCAACTCCTGAACCCCAGACACTGGGAGGAAAGGCCAACTGAGGGGTCTCCCGACTCCCACACACAGGGCACGACAACGTTATGTCCCAGTCAGACCTGGCCTATTCCAACAATCTGATTCCATCAGATCTTCTTATCCAAATTCTCCTGGGGGTTTCTCAACCAGACACTGCTTTCACCTTCCTGAGGTGGGAGGTGGGAGCCTTCAGTGACCATCGACAGAGGTAAAAGGAGAGTCCCGCATGTTGGCGTTGCCTCATCCAGAAGAAGTATCTGAAACTTCAAAGTATCACGTGGATAACTGAAGTTTTTCTTTTACTTGATAATTCTAAATTTTGAGTTCAATATCTAAAATTAGATTATGCATAAATGCCAAGAATTCCTTTTGTGATAATCATTAAAACCCCAAATTTAAAATCCCTGCTTAAATGGTTTTAATCAAGATAGCAATCCAAAGTCTTAATTTTTCAGGTCTATTATTTGTAGAAACTTTTACTTTATTAGTAATGTAAAATAAGCAGGCAGTCTCTAGGAAAAAAATTTTTAATTAAAAGCCTTCACAAGTATTCCATAACCACTTTGAGAGCTGTCTTGACGCATGGATGCCTTTGGGGGAGGGGTGTACCTAGGCTCTAACTGTACTTGAAAAATAGCATTGTCGCTATGGAAGCAGCTCTAAATTTTGACTGTTCTTCCTTATGCTAGCAAAGGCCATGTTCTTTATACGCAGCTTTTCTTTTCACTGAAAAGGGCTTTGACAGTAATCCACCTAGGGTATAGCATGCCCTGCCTCGCCTAGGTACCATCCTTCTGACTTGCTGTCAAGCACCATGCTTTCAGCTGAGCCCCAAACATAGAGGCAGAGTATATGGGAATGGGAATACCAGCTTCACCAAAAAAAAAAAAAAGTGACTTTCATTCATTTAACCATTCATTCCTTGAAGGAATCACAGATAAGGCCCATTCAAGTTCTTGTCACTGGCCTAATTATGATCTCTCTTTTCTGGACCCTTTACTGACAACTGTAGTCTCACTATTGAGTAAGTATGACCAAGTTTGATTTAAAAACAAATGTTTCAGAGCACCAGGGTGGCTCCGTCGGTTAAGCGTCTGCCTTTGGTTCAGGTCATGATCTCAGGGTCCTGGGATTGATCCCCACGTTGGGGTCCCTGTTCAGTGGGGAGCCTGCTTCTCCCTCTCTCTCTGCCCCCTCCCCCTGCTTGTGTTTTCTTCTCTCTCTGTCAAAAAAAAAAATCTTTAAAAAATAATAATAAATTGCAAAATAAATAAATAAATAAACACATATGTTCCATAAATTTTACATTTAAGAGTACAGGCTTTTGGAGTGGTCACCTTTGGAAACCAGCACGTCTTCCAGTAGCATGAAGAAGGCTGCTCCAATATGTTTGCGACTCCTCTTTCTGAGCTGCTTCCATTTCAATAGCTCAGAGACAGTAAGTTTTCATTCTCTGAAGATATATTTGATTCTGGGAAGTACTCAAAAGGCCTTCAGAGCCCAGGCTTGCCAAATAATGTAGGTAATCATGTTGAGTAATATTGTTTTTCATAAAAATGAGGTGTAACCATTAAAGTAATAAAACCGGTTTTCTTATGAAGATCGTAACCAGACTCTGAAGGCAAATGCAAAAAAAAGTTCAAAAAGTGTTTGGTGATGGATAGTCTTGGTTTTTGGTTGTTTTTAAGCAATGGCAAGATCTTTAAAATTAGTACAAAATGAACCAAAGCTACTCCGAAGACAGTTTTTCCCACTTGGCCACACATATGCGTATATGCAATAAATTATATTAATAAATTCTGCCAGCTGCCTCTTAATTTAACATTTTGATTAATTTTCACAAAATCTTATCCTTTTTCCACCATCATTCTCATTAATTTAAATCATTCACTGTGATAGCAAAAAATATTAAAATATATGATTCCCTCAAGGAGCAAATGATCAAATGCATGAAAGCAAAGTCTTCTTTAGCATCTTAGAATTAAAGTGGCTTTCGAGAGCATCCCTCCAATAGATATTTATTGAGCAAATACTAGCGAAGAGAGAGAGATGTTCAGTTTGCCAAGATTAACCATCTAGATCTCCTTGAATAAGTCATCTATTTAGGAGGATGGTTTTGTGGCTGTGAAGATGGAACTTATCCTTAGCAATCTTTTAGGCCTGGGACTGTTATTTTCAGTTTTCAGTAAGTGGAAGGGAGCAGGGCTTCCTATTCTATTCCTGGGGAGAAGACTTAGAGAGGATCTTCTTCGTCTATGTTATGATACCGAGAACAAGCTTCCCTAGCCACAGTGGAATAACCGTTTCTATCCTGGGGCTGTGGCAGTGGCTATCAGCATTAAAACTTCCATCTCAAGTCAATTCATCTTCTTGAAATAATCAATGCTCCAGGAAAAAGATGAACTCCACAGCTCCTATTTGCACATTCAGGTCAATTAGCAGACAGTAGGCATAACAGTCTTCTAGATGCCTGGAAGTGGAGTGTTGTTCTAGCAAACCCTTAAAAATTTAGATGGTGGGTTTCTCATTTTATTCACCCCCAAGATGCCTCTGATATCTTCTTTTCTATTTCATTTTCACAAGGCTTTTCAAAGTCTACTAAATTGATTTCATGACTCATTAATGGGTCACCTCCCACAGTTTGGAAAACAATGACCTACACCAGATGTTTTTGACAGTATGGTCCACAGTCCACATCCACCAGAACAGAACATGCAAAGGAAAAAAAAAAAAAGCAAATTCCTGGGCTCCATCCCAGACCTTCCACAACAGATGATCTGTTGGTAGAGTCCATGAACTGTCATTTCAATGAGCTTCTGAGGTCATTCTGATGTGCACTGAAGTTTGAAAACTTGTCTTGACCATTACCCAGCCATAAATCATAAGGAAAATAGGTCCAAAGAGGCTACATGGTTTTTCAAGATCATACTGCTAATTAGTAGCAAATCCAACAGCAGGGCTTGTGCCTCCTGTATTCCTGGGGAGTGTTCTTTAAATACATAAAGAACACCATTCATGCCCACCTCTGATCCATATCCCCCAAATTTACTCAATGGTCACACCCACTGCTGTATCTCCAATGCCTAGAACAGTGCTATGTCTGGGTTGGGGGGGTTAGGAGGAACCACAGAAATGTATGTCTTATCATTTCCAAAATTAATATTCCAAGAAGACAGGAGTATAAAATCATACATATGGCCAATCCAACAACCAGCGCACTGTTTAATAAGCATTGGTCTTCATCAAATGTACCTCTGACCTAACAAAACAAATGATTTGCAAGAATGAAAAATGAAATAATGGAGACAAAGGTGCTTTGCTTTCCCTTTATACAGGTAAGAAGAAAACAGAGGCCAAAAGGGTCAATAAACTAGCAATAAAAAGTGTCAGTTTTAGTTCCTAAATCATAAAACTGACAAATGGTTTTCTCAGATTCTAACAAAGGAATAATATCAACAAAAAGCAAGTCGATCAAGGATACTAAATAAAGCTAACTATATGTAATAGAATAAAAACAGACCATGGAATTGGAATGTTTACTGTCAAATTCGTGGTTTGGTTAGGCTGAGTTTACCTTTCTAATATCAATTTTTCCATTTGAAGGCCTCCTCCAGTTCAAGTTCCCATGGGTCAGGCGTTAGGGTCCACAGTTATGACCAGTGATCTATGAGGATTCCACTGAGTAATGTTGGCCCTCTCTTCCAGAAGCAGCCCAAGGATGGTTTTCTAGGGTCTAAAATCAAATTAATTCAATATGCATCTATTGAACAACATTAACTTCTGGGTCCAGTGTGACGCTGTAGGAGTAGGAAGAGATATAAGTAGAGTCTTCAGTTCTCAAGTCGCGTAACTGATTACAAAAACCTCTCAGTGCGTACATAAGTACTAGGTTATTATCAATAACTACACAAGCAGGTACATAATGACCAACTTCTTTACCTGGAAGTTAGGAGCAAGTAATTATAATGTATACACAAAAGGACTTCTTTTTTTCAGGGAAATATGCAAGTGTGAGGTAGAGGGGTCTCCCCGGGGCACCTCCCCCCTGACTTTGAAACTCCTCTATCCTTCACTTTCCTTTCGACTTCTCTGGCAAAGTCCAGGTAGAAAAAGAGACTTGAAGGTGCCCCACCACACATACTTGCACACATGGGCCATATTTTTTCAGGGCAGAGAAGGCAGTGGGAGTAAAGGCAAAGCTGACACATCTCTCTCACTTCATTCCCTACATCACTCACTAAGATTCCCACAGCGTTCTCTGTAAACAAGGGGTTGATGAGATAGTCAACCATGTCTACAAACTCAATGCCTTGGGTTATTGAGCATTTTTCAGAAACATACTTCCCTGGTAACTCAGGTCTGACCGTAGCTACTTCAGAGATTTATTGCCAAGTTCAGCAGCTGATCAAAATAAGAAAGAAATATTCTACAGATTTCAAACACTTTTATGAACCTAAAGAGAAAAAAATCAACTCTGGCATCATTAAAATGTTAATACAGGAGTTCTATCTTGATCCATAGCAGTTACTCCCATACTTTAATCATCATTAATTCTGTGAGATTTAGTTCAGATAAATCTAACAACTGACTGCAAATACACTTCATAATTTTTATCAGGATTCGAGGATGGGCTTCACCTCTGGAGTCTGATGACAAATACCAGTGTTTTAAGAAATTGTGCCGTGTACGTTTCATCACACATGCCATACATACACATCAATACAGGCGTGAAGCCCCAATCACTCCTTTGCTTGAAGAATTCAAGAAACTACTCGTGGAGGACCCTGCAGGATCACCCCAGTAACACAAATCCTCCAAAGAGATAACAGAAAAAACAGGAGAGATTAGATTTCTTTTGCTTGCTCTCAGGGTTTTGGGATGACTGTATCTCGAGAGTTAATCCCTCCAGATGTATAAACGTAACGTCTGACATTGCTCCCCACCTGCAGTAATCAAAGAAGTATCTCTAGAAAGGCTCAGGAAGATAACTGGATTTTCCCAAGCAAAGCTGAACCGTCCTCACTCCGTGTCCCTTTCTCTCCATATGAATTTCTCTCCATGTGAGGAGAAGCAAAGATATATTTTTATCCTATAACTGAATTTTGTCATTGATAATGTTTCTTCCTCTCATATGGCTGCAGGGAAACTCAGGGCCAGATTTGCAGACTACCTTTAACATAATTAGGCAGAGCCTTACTGAATGCCTTTCTAGATTTTAACACTCTTCTGGTTTCATCTGTGTGATCCGTATGCCACTTTTGTTCTGCTTTCTTCGTCTTTATTAACGTGTTTTGTTAAGAAACAGACAAGTAAGTACCTAAGCATTGTTTATCCTGTATGAGGCTTCCCCTAAGCATTCACCACCTGTCAGGATGTTCCCAAGCATGCTGACATGTTCACATTACCCCAAGTCCATAATTTCTATTTTCAAGCACACATTCCTTACATGAGAAAACCCACTGCTGCCTTGCTGACAATCCTGAGGGGTTCATCCTCTCCACTTAATAGTGGATGGTAGTGCTGTCTTCTTTGGAGTGGTATTTAAACCTGGCTTCATTGTTAACTAAGAAAATCCTTCCTGGCAGGATTATTGAAAAATGAGGATTCGGGAAGTAAAATAACTCAACTAAAAACACAGAAATGTAAAAAGCACCCAATGATGTCATCGTTGTCACACAGTCCATCCCATTAAAAAGCCATCTGTATTCTACAATAAAGGAAGACAAAGTAGATGGTAAATTATGCCTCTACATCACAGTTCTCTCTGAAATTTTATTCGATCATAAACCGCCACATCAAATAGTTTCTACATGTTCACTCATCTCTGCCTAATGTCAAGTATGTGATTAGCGCCAGGAAAGCATCACGTAAGTTTTGAATCTCACATCCAGGTCTGCAACAGTGAGGTGAGTTTAGTGGACTGAGGACAAATTTTAGCTTGTGACAGAAATAACATACAGAACCTGGTAATCTCTCATAATCAACTCAGGATGGGGCATTTAAAAAGAAATTCATATAACCAAGAGCTTTCAGCTACGTTGGTTTTAAGAAGAGAGCAGTGAACTTAACCACACCCTAATTTGGAAGTAGCACAGAAAGGTGCCCAGCGGCCACACTTTACTGCAAAATATAGATAAATATTCTTATTTTGCAATCATGAATAAGGGGGTAATATTCCCTAGTCCATCTGCAGAAAAGCCCTTTTAGAGCCTAGAAAAGCCAGCAGGTTTTCCAAGCCTGCTTAATGCCAAAACCAAAAAACTAGATAGGACCTCACTGATTCTTGCATTTGATCATAAACTTTCCTGTAAGCCACATGCATTCATGTTTAAGTCTCCATGTTTATTGAAACCAAAAATCATTGGCAGAATGCCGGGGTGGCTCAGTCAGTTAGGCATCTGACTCTTGATTTTGGCTCAGGTCATGATCTCAGGGCCGTGAGATCCAGCCCTGAGCTGGGTGTGGAGCCTGCTAGGGATTTTCTCTTTCCCTCTCCCTCTGCTCCCTCTCCCCACCCCTCTCTAAAAAGCAAAAACAAAACAAAACAAAACAAAAAAACACTGGCAATAAAATACAGAGAATCAATAGGGCATTTTCTCTAAATTAGAAATATTTCATTAATATTATCTCTATAAGATTTTAGAATTGCCTGAGAGAAACAACTCTAATTGATACAGAGATTTAGGGGAAAAAATATATTTTGGCAAATTAACTTTTATTACATCACATAAAATTAATCCACAGTATATATATATATTAGAAGAAAATCTGAAAACTGATCACAAGTTCTTTTTTTTTTTAAAGATTTTATTTATTTGAGAGAATGAGATAGAGAGAGAGAGCATGAGAAGGGGGAGGATCAGAGGGAGAAGCACACTCCCTGCTGAGCAGGGAGCCCGATGCGGGACTCGATCCCAGGATTCCAGGATCATGACCTGAGCCGAAGGCAGTCGCTTAACCAACTGAGCCACCCAGGCGCCCCTGATCACAAGTTCTTGCTCAATACTGTCATATACCATTAGCCACCTTCATCCACCTAAAATTTGTTGTATTTCATTTCAATATACAGAAATACACTGGAAATGAACTGGCTTTCATTACTGTTTCAACACTGCCTACCAAACCAAAGGCTGAATCTAAGCTATTTCTTGTGCTGTTAACATATTTGATCAAAATCATTCAACATGTTCAAAAATTATGATTAGAGTATGAAATCCAACATATACACCTAAAAAAAATCTTTGGTCTCAGCATAACTCTTCCTCCCAAGACAAATTCTGACTTCTTGAAACATCTTTACCTATCCAGACACAGGTATAATTATGAGGACACTGCTTTCAGAGCCATATTTCCTAGATTAGCAAACTAATCACAGATCTTTTATCTGTTGTTCTTTTTCTTTGCTTTTGCTTGCCAGAACAATAAATCCTTTATTTTTTTTTTTTTAAGCTTTTATGTACTTGAGAGAGAGAGATCGAGAGCACGAGCTGCAGAAGGGGCAGAGGGAGAAGCAGACTCCCAGCTGAACAGGGAGCCCAACACAGCGCTCAATCCCAGGACCCCAGGATCATGGCCTGAGCCAAAGGCAGATGCTTAACCTGAGCCACCCAGGCGCCCCACAATAAATCCTTTAAAAGGAAGAATCTTGCTGCATATTTATTAGATATTATTTTAAAATTAGAGAACAGACTCATTTCTATTATAATGGAAAAATAAATTCCCTGCTGTCCTTACCCTTTCTTCTCCATAGTCTATCACTTTTACCACTCATAAGTTCACCAGTTTTTCATACTTTATCCCTATTCTGCTATATGTCTTTCCCTGACATTACACAAATTTATATAAATGTTTTGATTCTTTTCCGTGGTAGCTACTCTGCAGTGCTACTTGAGAAAGGACATAAATAAGAGCAAAGCCAACTGAGACTATAGCTTAGAACAGTAAGATATTACTCAGCAACCCACAGAGAAGGGAAATGAAACAATGAATACCCAGAGCCCCTGGAGTCACCATAACATTTAATTCAATTCTGTATGATTTGTGGAGGCCTGCCATGAACCAGGCAATGTGCTTGGTAGACAGTGAGCTATAAAGAAAGGGCAGGCCGTGTGGACCAAAGACCTCATGCCACAAGGACTTATTAATTGGTGGTCTGTAAAGAACTATTAATTCATGACCAAGAGAGTTATGTTACTTTGGTAAAGATCACTTTCTTCTTATTCTTTTTGTTTTAATTTGCCAAGATCCATTAGGAAGCCCTGTATTCCTGCAGGACACCTGGGAAGGGATTATGTGACACCCCACCTGCCAACCTCCCATTCACCATCTAAAGCCCACATCCCACACCCCACCTGCATTCCATTACTACCTCATTTCATTTATTTCCTCCCCAATAGTGTGAGGTGCTTTCCTTCTACAAAGGCTGAAGATCAGAATCAATTCCAACACAAGAGCCTACTCACTGACAAACACAAGCAGAGCAGATTTCTGGCGCTCCATTGAAGCTCACCTGGACAGAATAGAAACTACAAGCCAAGAGGTTAGCAACTGCTGGCTGGAGATCATCCCTACACTACAAAACATGCCGAAGAAACCTTTCTTTGAACATCAAGTAAGAATGAAAAACAAACAAACAAAAAACAAAAACAAACAAAAAAAAAAACCCAAAGCGCTGAATAGAAGACAGAAATGTTGGAGGCTCTCCACATTTCATTTTCTCAGCTGAAATAACTCTTGGTAGTCTAGTACAGAAAGGATGCTGATATCCAAACCCATTAGGTCACTGTGAGAATAGCTGTGTGATGAAGGCATAGACTTTGTTCTCAAATTTTCTGATAGAGCTTTGTCAGAACTAAATAAAAGGACCCTAATTTGCCATTTTTGTTATGCGTGAGGCTTCATCAGATTGGGATGCTGGAGAAAAGGTGGTGAAACCTGACCAGGCTTACAACAGCTTTTTCAAAGGTCAGACTATCCCCAAAGGATGGGAAAGCCTGCAGGGGGGATATGCCTTCACATTCTATCTGTTTAGCGGCTCAGTGACTATTCCTATCTCTAAGTGCTTACCAGAGATTCTTTATTCCTTACAAATACCTATCACAGATAAAAATTCCTCCTTGATTATAAACATTTTGACTTATAGCTCAATTTAGCAAAGCTCCAGGCCCTAGCAAATGACCCAAATAACCCTTTGTTGATCTGGGAGTCAAAATACTAATGATGAATTAAAAAAAAAAAATCAAGGCAATAAAAAAATCCAGTAGAGCAGTGTTTTCTCCCTGATAGAATGGGTCCCACTGTTGAGACATCGAAGTAAGTCTCTTTGGAGGCAGGGTTTGCTAACAAGCACAAACCCTCCATACCCAGGGCTGCTGCAGCAAAATAAATTTACTCACCTCCTCTGTTCATTCAATGAAAAGTAATGTTTCAGTTCAGGTTTTATGTTTGACTTGCAAATATACTACCACCAACAAAAATAAACCATTGCCCACTGCGATGTTACGATATTAACACACCCTTTCCAGTTTTGATAGAACAATTTTAATGTATTACCGAGTGCACTGAGTCATCTACCTACTTGGCAAGGAAATACTGAATTGCTACAATTTCTATCTATCTATCTGTTTATTTATTTATTTATTTGTTTGTGACTAAAGCGATAGAGGTTTATCAAGTGAAGATACAGAAAAAGCTCTCAAGAGTGAGAGAGGTCCCGACAGGGTTGCCTACAATTTCTATTTAGGACACTTTTCTCATCCTTATCTGCCCAATCTCAGTATAATTATCACTGAGTTATTAATTCTCCAACTACTACTCTTTCTTGTGTTGATCATCTCAGGTAACAAGGTTAGAGCCAGGTTAGTAAAAAGGGAAAATGAGAACTCAGACTCCTCAGAGATCACCTGATTGTCTTCTAACCCCTAAGAGTGGAAGGTCATGGCTCCCTTCTCTATCTGACACCCATAAGCACATCTACGTTGGAATCCGTATGCCCATGCGATGCAAAAACCAGACTCCGGGTCTTCTTCACCATGACTTCCTCATGACTGTACCATGGCTGTCAGTGCAGTGAAGATATGTAACTGTTTATTTTAGACTTCTTTATACCTGATAAAAAAGATAAACACTCAGATCAAACCTAATGCTCATATGGCATCCCAACAGCCACAGATGATTTGCTAGAGACCTGGTACATTTCCTTAAATGCCCCCATCCCTCCTTACTGACCTAAAAAAACAAACAAACAAAAAACAAAACAAAAAAACAAGAAGCCATTATGCTTCAAAGGTAAGCAGGTAAGGGATAGATAAGAACTATCAAAATAACCCAAACTGATGTATTTTATTTACTTCCGAGGGAAAATGGTGTTTGTGGATTTCTGAACTACTGTGCACGCATGTGTTTAATAGATGCATACATGGCGCTAAGTGGAGGTGGCAGACCACAGGATGGAACCCACGGGGAAAGTTTTGTTTCGCTTAGAAAGAAAATCTCACCTGAGAGATTTTCTGAGTTTTTCATATTAAATGTTACCAAATGTAGTTGCATATTCATTCAATTATGGGAAATACCATTTAGGTACCTATTTAATTCTTCTCACTCATTTTAGACATATAAAATATTATAGTCACGGTTCCACATCAAAGACTCAATTCCACAGAGAAAGGGGGATCGTGTTGGGGGGGAAAAATCCACTTACTCTCTTCCCTTACTCTTCCACATACATGCGGCCGGCTCACTAAAGCACAATGTAACAGAGTGAAGCCCGTGTCCTTCCTCCAGTAGTCCTTTAAAGGAGCAATCCGGAAAACACAATCTGAATGCATTTCTGTAGATGACAAGGTTATCTTCAGGCCATACGGAGAAGACAAGCAGTGCCGACCGAACTGAAATTAACTGCATTTCCCTCAGAATTCTGAGCCTCTCTGCCACTTAACAAATAACCTGCCACACGTTCTAGTATAAATGTTATTTCCCAATGCACAACACTTGATCATAAATACAAGTGCTTCTTTTTCCTCTTCCAAGGACATTACCCCTCACCCTCACTCTAATCCCACCTTTGGGATGGACAACAGCTAAGATTCAAAGAAAGGTTCTAGGTAGTTTGGCTGTAAGCATCTTTGATGCAAGCATTTTTGCCACATAACCAATTAATTGGCCATAAGGCAATTCTGCATAAAAGATAAAAAAAAAAATAACTGGTTGAAAGTGTGGTTTGACAGTCTGTTGGTTTTATCAACTGGCTGACAGTTTAGTTTCATTTCTCCATTAATGCAATACTCCTGTTTTATATTATATAAATTTTAACCCTCACAATCGTCTAGACAGCAGCACAGAGTTTTAAACATACATTTCCCATGGAACCTTGGAACCTCTATCAACGGACAGGTGACAAGATGCCAAAAACAATGTAGGTTTTCACCACACAATACAACAAAAGCTCATTTACAAATATACATTCTAGTATTTGGAAACAGCTAGGCCTTAGAATAAAGAAAGAAATATTAGTGAAAAAAGAAAAAGTGTGATGCTGAATGAGGAGATAAACCAACAAGCAAAAAAAAAGTATAATGCTATGAACAAAAGACTCCAAAGACAGGGCTTAAGTATAAGCCACCAAAACAAAAAATCAGTTATTTGCACAGTAGTGCCATGAATCAATACTACACATCTTGAATGTATACAAACATACTGTATTTCGCAATTAAGTCTTTTTATTCTTGTCGCTTATTTTTCATATTTCATTATGTCCTTTTTAATGAATGTCCCTCTTTTTTGTGTGTGTGATTTTTACCTTTTACAGCAAAATTGCCTTATGGCCAATTAATTATTTGGTGAAAATGTTTGCAGTGAAAATGCTTGCAGCAAGGATGCTTACGGCAAAAACACCAGACATGCCAAAGAAGAACCCCCAAAAATCATTATTATAAGACCTAAACAAGGAAGAGAAAACAAGTATGAATCTCACAGGCATTTCATTTCTGGATATACTCATATTACTTCCTTGCTAATCACGGGAGTTTATTTAATTCTATCTGGTTCCTTTGAAACATGGGTTGGTCTTAGCTATTATAATAAAAAGTGAAAAACCAAAACACTTGCAAGGGATTTTATCTTCACACAGAGCATCCTAAAACTCTCATTTGAGATTATATGAAGGGGAAGTATTTTCTTGACATTAGAACCTAAAGCAAACTTGGTAGAGACCCAAATATAATGAAAATAGAAGGGAGATATAAAGATAGCTTTGGTATTATAAAAACTATCCTCCTAGGGTTTGAAAGGCACACACACATCCACAGATCACAAGACGTGCTGGGGATTCGCCATCTTCACTTTGCACTGACCTTCTGATTTTGATTAGAAGATAGTTTTTCGCCACATTCATGCCCTTGAGACAAGTCTACCAGCCCCCACAGAAAGGAGCCCAGCAGCCTTAGGAGCTTCAGTCGACTCCAAAGCTGAAGGCACACAAACCTAAAGAGGAAAGTGCTACTGGACAGAGATCCCAAGTAGCTCTGCCATAATTTGTGCCTCACTTTGGGGAAGTCACAATTCCCGAGTAAACCAGGCTCCCTGGCAACCAAATGTTTATTTGAATGCTCCTTCCCACCCTATCCCCTTCATCTGCTGTGTCATGTCATGAAAATATCAGTGGAAAGAAGAGGATGTAGCAATGGGAGGATTTTGAAAGCAAACTTCAAAGCGTAATGATAATTATTAGTGCTGGGTCTGATCAGACCACGTCAAATAATGACTCAGATAAAAGACAAGGGGGTGGGCAGCGCTGGGTGGCACAGTCCGTTGAACGCCTGACTCTCAGTTTCAGCTCAGGTCGTGATGGCGGGGTCGTGGGATCAAGTCCCACATGGGGCTCCCCACTCAGCTCGGAGTCTGCTTAGGATTCTCTCTCTCCCTCTCCCTCTGCCCCCCACCCCCGTGCGCTCTCTCTCTCTAAAATAAATAAATATTTAAAAAAAAAAAGAGGTCAGGGAATGGGTTTCATTTGCTGACATCACAATTTGGGATACATAAGGTAATCTTTGAAGAACAAGGGGGAAAAAAAGGTTTTAAAATTTTGACAAGTTGGAGAAATAGATACATATAATCTCAATACCAGAAGGGAAGATGGGCTACAAAAGTTTTGTATAGGCACAGTCAACACAGGTTTGGGGGGTTCAGGCTAATCGTAAGAATGGGAAACTCGGAGAGGCTTCAAATCAGAAAACAAACAGAACCCAGCCCCGTCAGGTGTCCCATCACCCAGCTGAATCCTTTGAGGCTACCAAGTCTCTGAAAGCACACATCACAGAGGGGGAGAGAGCAAACTTGAACTGATGTTAAAAATTCCCATTGACATAGTGAAGAACCGGCACAAGAGATTCAAGGATTTCCTCTCTGAAATTTTAAAGGTAAAAATACCAACTTTCTAGGATGGGCCGCCATCGAGCAAAAGGACAGAGTATCACCTGAAGTTCTTAAAAAGATACTCTGGAAGAGAAGTTGGGAACATGGGATTTGGGGCCAAACCTTCATGAAAACCCCATCATGTATTTCCCGCAGACTTTCTGACATCATGTAATTTCCTGTGTGGCTTAACCTCTCTGAGTATCAGTTTATTCATCAGTAACACAAAGCCCATATGTAACTCTCACAGGACCACTAAGGAGACTAAATGAGTTCATGTACATGCTGCATCTGGCATATAGCACATGTGTAACAAATGTTTCCTATTTATGATGTTGTCCCTTCAAAAATCATCTCTCTCTGAATAAAGTTTAGAATTGACCATGATGATATTTTGCATAAATGGTTAAAAAAAAATCACTTAAGTGTCAAAGAACCCATGACTCTGTGTTGCTGCACCTGGTGATGTAAGTCACTCGTGTGTGTACACCACACAACAACATAGTTCTTGCTGCCTGACCCAGACACTAAAAAAAAAAAAAAAAAAGTAATTGTCCCTAAATAAGAAATGAAAAAAACCACGTGTTTCATATCTAACAGAAGTCTTTCTCAAGCATAAATTTAATTACTTGAGTTCTGAGTAATCTAGCCTATTCCTGGGTCTGGACTTTTGTTGTTGTTCTCTTTTGTTATGAAATAATCACATACATAAGTACAATTCAATGGATAAAAGCAAAACGAACGTGTCTATGTACCTACCTGTAGAACACTGCAAGCACCTTTGAAGTCCCAGGTGTAGCTATTCCTAATCAGACCCTATCCTTCACCCACAGAAGTAATCACTGTTCTCCTGCATTTTGTTACTAGTTCCCTTCCTTTTCTTTATAATCTTCCCATATATGAGTCAATCCTTAAAGAATGTGTTGCTTTAGTTCAGCATTTTTTAGAATTTTACATAAATGGAATCACACTGTATTATTCTTCTATCTTGCTTTTCCACTCAACATTATGCTTAAGAGATTCATCCCTGTTGATATGCACCATTGTACGTTATTCTCACTGCTATTTATTATAAATGTATCACAATTTCTTTTCTCAATATACTGGTTCGTAGGCCTATAGACCTATTTCAGTATTTCACTGTAAGCATTCCTACAGATGTGTAAGAGTTTCTAAGGCTGTGTTTCCCAATCTTCTTCATAACCCCACTTATATAAAAAAAATAGTATTATCAGAATGACAAGCTATAAAACCGCTCCCACTCCAGGCTTGCAATTTGCTCTGCTACCCCGAAGACTAAGAGGATCAGGGGACCATTTTACAAGGAATTCCAAACTTCTTTCCAAAACCATTATACCAGTTTCCACTGTCACCAGAATCATATGTATATTCCCTGTGCACCAGAATCATAAGCATATTCCCTCTGCTCTATATCCTTGCCCAGTGCTTGATGCTGACAGACATTTACCAACCTGGTAGGTATGAAACGGTAGCTCATCATGGTTTTAATGTTAAAACATATTATACCACCTCTATAATCGAAACAGTAGAGAACAGAATAGAAACTGCAGAAAGACAGCCAATTAAATACTTACGGAAATTAAATATATGATAGGGGCACATCTCAAATCAGTAGGGAAGAGATGAGACTTTTTTTTTTAAAGGTTTTATTTATTTATTTGACAGAGAGAGACAGCGAGAGAGGGAACACAAGCAGGGGGAGTGGGAGAAGGAGAAGCAGGCTTCCCCCATGGAGCAGGGAGCCCGATGTGGGGCTCGATCCCAGGACCCTGGGATCAGGGCCCAAGCCCAAGGCAGACACTTAACAACTGATCCGCCCAGGTGCCCCAAGATGAGACTTTTAATAAGTGGTTTGTGACATCTAGATAGCCGTGTGGAAAAAGAGAAAATTGGATCCATTTTCCCACACAACAAAATAAATTCCAAAGGGGTCATATACTTAAATGTTAGTGATAAAACCACACAGGCACTAAAAGAAAATTTGGGTGACTCTCTGTAACTGTCCAGAAGGGTAGTCATTATCCACATGTGGCTACTAAGCACTTGAAATGTAGTTAAGTGTGCCTGAGGAACTAAATTGGCAGTTTTAGTTTATTTTAATTAACTTATATTGAAATTTTAAAATACTTAACTCAGTTATTGGAAAGCTTTCATGTACACTTGGGACAACCTGGTTATGTGAATTTATTTTTTCAACAGCAAATTTTATGAAGTCGAAACACAGATCAAGTATTTATTATGAAAATTTAGTGACCAAATTGAAATGTGCTATAGTATAAAACACACATCAGTTCTTGAAAGTTTAGCATGGAAAAAGAATGTAAAATATCTCATTAATTTAAAAATGTTGATTAGTTATTGAAACAATAATATTTTGATAGATTCAATAAAATTATTATTAAATTCTTTTCACCTGTTTCTTTTCATGCTTTTTAATGTGGCTACTAAAAATGTACATATATGGTTTCTACTGGACAGTGCCGCTGTACGGTCTAGAAGGAATTTTTTTTTCTGCATCATGATTCAAAACCAAGAGGCAATAAAAGAAAGACTGATAAAACTGACTACAACAAAGAAAAAAGTCTGCATTAAAAAAACCAAAATCTGGGTCGCCTGGCTGGCTCAGTCAGAAGAGCATGTGACTCTTAATCTCAGGGTCATGAGTTCCAGCCCCATCTTGGGTATAGATTACTTAAATAAAAACTTTAAAAAACAATAAAAATCAAAATTTAAAAAGAAAAAAAAAACAGAATCAGAGAGAAAAGACAAGTGATAAAACTGGGGGAAAAAAATGCTGGCACTGCCCATTGACCTGTCCATTCAGTTAAGGAAAAATAATGTTTCAGTCCCAGCTTTATGTTTGATTTGCAAATAAACCTCTACCAACAAAAACAATCATTCCACTACAGTGTAAGAGCAAAAGACTAAGAACAACCATCTATCCAAATGAATAAAGTGTGGTGTATTTATACACTGGAGTCTCTGCGGTTGTAAAATACAATGAAAAACTTTATATATGGCTCCAGAGTGATCTCTGAAATACAGTGTTAAATGCAAAAAACAAGGTGCAGAACTATAATATGCTACCCTTTTTCCTAAGAAGAAGAAAATGAAGATGTTTGCATACATTAAACAGAAATAGGGCATATGTCACAGAGGTCACACATACACACATATACACAAACACATACCTATACACATACATATGTATATTTTCCTAACTCTGTCCATTGAACAATGACCAGCCCAGAGACGATGAGAACTTCTAACACCCAGACTATGGTCTCTAAATACCATTTACCACTAAAACTGATCAGCAGTAGAAAAAGTACTAGGTAGGTCTGAAATATCTTATTACACCAGAAAGTAAAAAATATCATCAAAGACCACTATAGTCATGTGAAAAGGATTTAGAAGCCAATTTAAAGAGTCTTCCACATGCCAAAGATAATTAGAGCTTTGAAAGAAGTAACTGCAAGGGATTGAAACACACATATAACCTGTGTTAATATCCATGAGTTCAGAATACTAAAAAAAAAAAAAAAAAAAACCAACCTCTTACCTCTTTAGTCTTCTTTGGAAAATGCTAGAAAATCAACACATTTTTCTGAATATTATTTAAGATGAGGGAATAAAACCAAGCATTAATTTTCCTATATAAGCTACACGGAGGTAATGAAATAATTGATGCAGTTCGTTTCTTCTTGATAGAAAAACTCCAGCTAACAAATGCAGAATGGATGGCAGGATATCATCATTTTACAACCCTTACTGAAACACTGTATCTAAGCAATGACCATCAATGGTTTTTGAAGGGCCTGGGGAAACTTTATAATGGAGAGATCATGCTGACAACACCTAAATCCACTGATGAGTCTTAACCTCACAAAAGAAGAAACAAGAAGGCACATGTGCCTCCTAAAGTGTTGTCACAGAAGTACATAACACTTTGTATGATGTACTCTCGCCAAACTATCTGATCGAGCTTCCAGTCTAGATCAAACTACCAGCTTACAGGAAATATGAGAAACAGAAATAGTGAAGAACACCAAGAAAGAAGATGCAATCAGCAATCTACAGAATGCAGGAAATCCTACAGAAAAAAATCCCTGTTTCTTCAACAAATAAACTCCCAGGAAAGAAGCAGAAGAGGGAAAAATAGAAAAAGGAAGCCTATAAATAAGGACAGATGCATCTTTCAGGTGTGAAAACTGTCTGAATCCTGAATGTAACAAATTAATCATTAAAAATAATTATGGACCAAAAAAATAATAATGATAATAATTATGGACCAATCAGGAAAATTTGCTTTCTGATTGGGTATCTGATATTAAAGAAATACTGTTGAATTTTTTTAGGCATGATAATGATATTGTGGTTATACTAAAAGAAAAAAAGTCCTATCATTTAGAAATATAATCTAGTATGCATGGGCAAGATGACACAATGTCTGTGATTTGCTTCAGGAAGAACCAGGAGGTGAGGGGAAGGGAATAGGTATGTGTGGCAGGAAGGGGAGATGAGTATGCAGAAAACAGAATTGGCCAGGAGTCGGTAATTAAAGGCCTGACTTTATCATCAGAGAGCTTGGCTTCCAGTCTTGGCACCACCATTTGATGGCTACAAAACCTTGGTCGAGGTCCTAAAGATCCCGAGCCTCAGTTCTGCCTTATCCCTAAAGTAGAGGTAATGGTAGAAGGTTCCTCATAAGGCTGTTGCAAGCATTAAAGAAGATAATTCATGTAATGTACTTAGCACAGTACCCAGGCACAGAGTAAGCTACTCAATACATGTTAGCTTTCATTATTATTATTGTTAATTATTACCATTGTTATTCAAGATCATGAAGCTCGAGTCAAAAGATGGTAGAATTGGGATAGAAGTGCTGAATTCAAAGCCCTGCTTCGTTCCAATACATTATGATGCCACCTCTACCCTGAGTCTCTCAGTGGAGACCGAAAACACGTAAAAATACTCTGCAATAAGAGTCTCTTTTTCACAAGACAAGGCTTTGATGACATCGCTACTCATGGCTTCTAGAATCAGACAATGAGCCATCCTTGGTCATAGTGTCATAACTTCACGTGTCTTTACTGTTAATGGTTTCTCATCTGGTGGCATGTATGCACTCAAGTATTTTAACCCCCTTAAATCAATATGCACACCCATAAATTCACAAGGATTAAACACTGCACTATTTCACCATCCTCCCAAAATATGGCCTCAAATTTTTACTACATCAGATGCTGGTGTAAATTACATAAAGCAAACCTCAAAATCCCAACATATCAAACTAACAGTGATAGAACATCAAACATTGCATAGCACAAGCTAACATAGTATTACGGTGCTAAGTACCTGTATCTAGCAATCACCCATAAGGTAAATACTTCCACTTCTATTAAATAACAGAATTACAAATTTTGAGAAACTTCTTCAATATTATTTTACTTCTCTGTTGGACCATGCTGACCATACGCTGATTCGTGACCCACACTCCCTGCTCCCTGACACCAGGCCTACCTGTCTCTCCTGCCTCTCCGAGGGCCTGCACTGTTCATTCTTTTTCCTTGTCCTTTTCCATCCACAGACCTAAATGTCAGTATTGCCTGGAACTCACTGTGCACTTTTCTTGTACTTACTCTCCCTGGGCAATCTCACATCAAACCACATAGCTTCAACCACCAAATTTACAAAAATTCTTTCTTTTCCTTCCTTCCTTTTCTCTTTCTTTCATCCATCCACTCACTCACTCACTCACCAAACATATACGAGGCCCCAGTTGTGTGGTAAGCTGTCATGGGGATATAAGAGAATTAAAAACAGATATAGTCTTACTCTCATGGACTTTACAGTTGGGGGGTGGAGGTGGGCAATCGGTATTTAAAGAACCAAAAAATAAATTTGCAACTATAATAGTAGTTAAGTACATGCATACAAGGGGTATGGTGAAGCTGGAAGACAGAAAAGAGGGATCTAACCTTATCATGGAGGTTAGGGAATAATTCCCTAACAAATGCTCACTGAGATCAAAGCCATAAGTCTGTCCCAAATCTCTCTTCTGAAATCTAGACCAGAATTTCAGTATATCTCCACCTAAAAGAATATAAGCACCTAAAACTCAACATACTCCAAACTGAGTTAATGATCTTTCCTCCTGCTGCATGAATTCTTCATCTCAGCAAAAGACAGAACAATCCATCCCAAAATTTTGCAATTATCCTTTACCCTTTTCTTCGCTCTCCAGTGTCAATCTGTCACCAGGTCCCACCAATCTTGCTTCCTAATACCTTTCCTGTCTGTCCATCTTCTCAATGTTCAGGCATTAATTCAGTTCCCATCAGCTCTTACCCAGTTGGGACCAGAGTTCCCTTGCTCTGACTCCAGCCTCCTACTCACACTTGGAAGGAACTATCTATCATGCAAATGAAGTCTCTCCCCTGTTTACAATCTTTCAATACCTCTCACTGCTTGTATTTTGCATGAAGTCCAAACTGTTTACCATGAAGCCTTGTGTGGTTCCTCAGCCTCATCTCCCACTGCGTTCTGTCACATGTGTAAACTCCAGCCATCAATCAGGACCCACATCCACATGTCTCCACACCATGCGTGTCTTCCGCCTGAAATGCTCTACTTCATCTTCCCTTTGTCCATAAACTCTTTTATCCCCAAATGCCAGTCTGTGAACTAGTCTATGAATCCATAGTAACGTGAGAAAAATAAAGTTAGAAAGCCAATGTTAGCTGCCCTCCAATATTTTTAGAAATGTAAACAATACCGTAGAGGACTCTTGTGTAGCTTTTGAGTGTCATCCCAAACACCTCCTCCTCTGTGAAGCCTTCTAGGACTTCTTTATTTTGGGGAATCACATAATTTATTGCCCAAACTGGGAGACTTTTGAGGGCCAAGAGGGTATATTAAGACCTATGTGGAACACTGGGCATAGACCAGGGCTGTCCCAGGGAAACCAGGCTGCAAAGTCAGCCTACCTGTAGAGAGAATTCGCTTTCTTCCCTCAACTCCCAAAGCAGCGTCTATTCACCACATATCATGTATTTGTATGTCAATTTACTCATTTGTCTGAGAAGCCCACAAAGACAGGGCCAGGCCTTTTTATCTGTATCTCCAGCATCTCTCCAGTGCCAGGCACGGAGATGACACAAAGTGTCATCAACAAAAGTAAATGTTTGTTTAACAAATTATCTGAGTGAGTAAGAAAGATTAGATGCCTTAATCTTGGCCAACAAAGGAATTTTAAAATTCCCATTATCTTTTCTCATCCCACACTATACTTCCTCATTTGGTCAAATGGAGTTTTGAATGGGAGCAAGGTCTTCACAGAGAAAAATTCTAAGCCTCAGACCACTGACCAGCTGTCAACCAACCAACAGCCACTTACTCAGCATAATATACCCCCAGGGGGCAAGACAGAAGATCTTATCATTTGGTGGGGCAGTGAAAAGTACATCACTGAAAACAAAAACTAATACTGAAAGAAACAGACATCAAGTAAGGGTTACAGGCATTCATGGATGGTAAGGGAGGAACCATTCCTATGGTCAGAAAACGGTCAGAGACAGGATCTGAACTGAGACCTGAGATCCCCAGGCAGGGCTGGGGTGGGTGCTAGGGAGGCCACCAAGGATAAGCACAAGGTTTGTTTTGGTTGCTGTGTCTAGACTGCCATGGATTCCTGGCACAGAAACCAGAACATCTGAATTCTCAGCAAATATTAAGGGACTCAAAGAGGCTCCTGGATTCTCATCTCCTTCAACAAAATAGTAATCATATCTTTCTGAGACATACAGTGAGATATATGTTGCTTCTTCCTTTATAACCTTTTAACTGCAAGAACTGTCACAAAATTATTTTAGGGAAATTGCTTCTGGCAGAACTTTCCGATAGAACTGCCGAAGTCACCCCTTGGCATGTATTAACTATCTGTGTCTTTGAAAAGTTCTCTGCAAACCACAGTCTGGCAGCCTGCAGCATCTCCTTACTCTACACCTGGCCTTTCAATCTTCTTGTGATAGAAACAGTAGTGTCAATAGAGGGGTTCCGCTGCAAACAACCATATATAGACCTCTTTGTCAACCTGGGGTTCAGGGGGAGGCTTTCAGGAGTGGCTATGATACACATTAGCATCTGTGATGATTGGTATAAAAAAAATCCCCACACTCCAGCAAAGACTAAACTTCTCATGACCTTTTCCCTACCCGGCTCAGTGGGGAAAATCCTAAGTCACCAAGTGAGGTGGGATATGTCCTAACATAGGGTTTACCAATGAACTAGAACTACTGTGGTATCCATCGCACTCAAATAAAACACAGACTCATCAAAGAAAGGGAATCCTTACCTAAAAACCATTTGCTCTGCTCTGCTTTAAAGCACAGTCTTCCAAAAGCCGAGGAGCACTCAGGATATTGCATAACTAGTGTTGGATCTACTTGTGAAGTACAATTTTATAAAAAGACCAACCCAAGGATGTATGTAATGAGTCAATAGGATATGTTTTTCTAGGAGTTGTCCCCATTAATACTTTTTCTCCCACTGACTCCCTACTGATGGGGCCGACCTAGGTTACAAATTTACAGGGAAAACCAGTAATATTAGATCTTATTAGCTAACAAGCTAATAATATTAGCTAAAGAATCCTTACTTGGCAGAAATGTGTCCTCCAGGCATATAAAATTTTCATGGAGAGCAGTAAAACCATAACAAATGAGAAAAAAAATCTGGTTTAAATTACAGTAATATTTATTTAACCAAAGGAGAAAAAAAGAAGGTAATGAAGATGACATTAAATAAACCATTCTATTTCTGTCATTAGTCAGTAGATTTTGGTGTACAGCAAAGCCCTAAAATGGTGCCATTACGAAAATCTCTGAAATGCTTTTCAAGATTTATTGTCCAAATCTTTAAAAGTAACAATATCATTGAGATGTTCCTTTATTATCCAACACAGGCTATAAAAGCTAAGCGAAGAAGCAAAATACTTCGGCTATTACTACATGGCTTAAGAACCTTGAAAAATCCAAAACATAGTAAGGTCAAAAGTGAAAACAAAGGCAAAAAGATCCCTACACTCACGGGTGCTCTAATCCCATTTTTCTACAAGGCACAAAGCATGTGGACTTGAACTCATGAATGCTATAAATGCATCTGTTAAGTGGCATGAGCCTGTGAAACAGGCACAGGCAGGTATGTGCTAGAAGATCTAAAGGCTTGATGGAGAGAAGTGGGTGGGAGTAATAAGGGAGGTGTGGGGCCCAAGTGGGACAAGGTAGGGGGGCCCTGGGGGCAGAAGGAAGAAGCTCCCCAGAAGCCAGAGGCTATACTGGAACAGGGAGGTGGGTGGAGTCAAGGAGAAAGTGGACCTGGAGATGAGGTTAAAATACTGGACAAGATGATTCAAACATAAAATACCCAAGTGCTGCAGGCAAAAGTAAGGTGGGAGGGTAAGAAGCAGGAGCCTCTATGAATGAAAACCTATGGGACAGAAAGCCATGTTAAAGCTCCAGAAAGGACTAGAAGGTGAAAGGGACCCTGGGCAAAGGAGTAAGGTAAAAGGCAGCCCTAAGAGTGAGAACAGATGTAGGGGCAGAGCCACGGGATGCCAGGAGCCTAGTGAGCTCCCTGCAGGAGACAGGTCTCCACTTTCCTCATGTTAAGTGATTTTAGAGGGAACAGCAGTGACTATTGATTACTGCCTCCCTTGGGAAAACCTGGTAAACCAAGAGCTGGGGCTACCTGAGCCTTCCCAGACCCTCTCCCCCACTCCTAGATCCAGGGACATTCTGGGATTCCAGCATGGGACACCTGGAGCACAAGTTTAGTAAGACAAGGTACATGAGAGTTCTCTGGAAACCACAAAGCGTCCTATGGATACGAGGCATTGTTATTCACCGAACCCCTTAGACTAAAAAGATAAAGACCATAGTCACAAGTCAACACTCACGAGTGAAGAAATATTTGTTAAAGATGGATACTACCTATAAATCCAATCAAGATCCCCCCAAGTAGAAATTCGATTAATGTGAGGGGGACATTACACTTGGTATGTTTACTTGCCTGTTAAATATTCTCCAACAATTAAAAATCCCATCCGAGGCAGAATACGGAGCTCTTAATAAGCTATCATACTGATTTATTGAAATGGAAGTCCGTAGCTAATGTATTTCCAAGGAGTTTTTTGACACATTACAGACCTTAACTAATTAGGTTAATTCAATTCAATTCAATCACTCACTGAGTAACTTCCAAGTACAAGGTATTGTGCTGGCTACTGCGGGGTTTGCAAAGATGACCCAAACCGCCTGCCTTCTAGCCGTCCTCTGGTTGCCTGGCCAACTCATCTTCTCGGTTTCCACTGCAGATCGGGAAGGAGCTACCTCTCCTTTCACAAGTGGAGACGGAAGGCAGTCTTTAAATTCTGTGCCTGGCCTACAACCCAGGAAATACATTTTCCAGGAACACATTGCATAAAAAAAAAAAAAAAGCCAAGGAACTTCTTAATACTTGCTGACGGAGGACGCTGTCGGGTGCTCATTTTTATGTTCATCCTAGCCCAGCTTACATCCAACCACCCTTGTCATTATTGCATAACCATACATGTCAAGTTGTTTCTTGTTGCAACTGTAACTTGTAAAATTAAACTTCAGAACTGAGATAGTCAAGCTAAATAATTGCCTACTTTAAGAATATGTATATGTGTAATTTGTGTGCCACTTTAGATAAGCCCTTGAATTATGAGCTCTTAAAGTCACAACTGTCACCAATTTCTAAAATACAGTTTCAGTGTCGCAATTCCCCCCGCAGACAGGCCCTACCCTTGTCTTCTCAGTTGTCTAAGCAGTATGTTATACTAGTCTATTGCGATCTGCTTTTCATGTTTTAACAAGAACTTAATACAACATTTACTTCTCCCATGCTATGGGACTTCTGAAAGTCCCAAGAAGGACCATAAAATAGCCCAAAGTGTACTTGTATGTGCCTCAGGTAGCACCAAGTTGTACTGATAAGTTCAAGTGAAGCTGGGGATATCTATCACACTTAGGATCCCCCCACCACCATGATATGATCGAGTCCCGGCCTTCTCCTGTCTCTCCTGACCTCATGGGAGGGGCCATGCCAGCCCTCTCTCAGCCTGGGGTGTCTCACTCTCTGAGAGAAAATATCCAGGAGAAAGGGGGCTGGTCATGAAGAGCCTGGAGCAAGCCACTAGAAATGTAACAGTCAAGGCTTGCCTAGTGGAAAATCCGGCACAGTGCTGAGGCACCATCTGCCTGGAAATGAGACTCATAATCGGGCAAACCACCTTCCTCCTTGGTAGGATTTTTCATCCGTCACAGTAAGTAGTACCAATTAACGAACAAGCTCTTGATTTGCACCCTGTGATTCTTCAAGAAGCTCAAACCACTTCAAACAGTGGCCTATTAATTCCCAGAAATCCATGTGAGATGATAAAATAAGATAGGGAGAAAGGGGTGACGGATAAATTACTAGCCAAGAAAACAAAATGATCAGTTCTCTCAAAAGAGTGAAAATGAGTCAGTGCTGCAGAGGGAAGCTTGAACCTCAGGGTTCTTCCAGGATGAACTTTCAATGTTGGGTAAAAGACTTCCACACCAACCAAGGCCATTTTTCTTGGGACATACGCTCCAAGGGAGGTAAGCTTGACCACAGAAGCACCCACTCCTCCCCAGGCATCGGTTCATCCAAGAGCTAAGTTTGCTTGTCTTTGCTGCTTTGCCCAGTGGCCCTCCAGAACTGTTCTCTGAACCCCATTTGTCCAGCAGGAAACGTGAGGGGAAGTGACATTTCAGGGCTGCATTTTGTGATCAGCGAGTAAGTGCTGGTCCCAGCAATGGTTTAACGCAGATAAACACACTCACCTATCACCAACACTTCCCATTTCACAAGGGGCAAAACAAAAATAGCTGATCAAGTCTAAATTAATTTCCATGACTGTTCAATTGTATTTCCAGAGAGCCAACACACATGTTCTACTGGCCCTACAATCCAGCTCTAAAAGTATGAAAAAGGGGAGAAAACCCCCCAAATTGAGCATCTTGGACTGAAAAACCCTTCAAAAATATCACCTTCTCCCCCCACCAGCCCCCACGAGACCTAAATAGCCCAGACCCACACTACCCATGATTTTCTTCTACCCTGGTACATTCCAACTCTACCAAACTAAAAGGTTATTATTAGGTGAAAAGCGAGTCCACCCCCTTGAGTAGGTAGGTTTTCATCACATTTCTCTGTGTAATGAACATGCCACTTCCCCAAACAGTCCATACTGTTTCCTTAAAAAAAAAAAAGTGTTTCATGGAATCTATGGTGTGTCAGCCCCCCCCTCCCAACGTCTGAGTCAGAGCAGAGCATGCGTGTGTCTTCAACCAAGATTCTGGATGATCAGGGTGTATCACTTTCAGAGTTGCTCCAATAGCTGAACTTATGGCTCTCTTCCAGCCACACACAACATAAGCACTATCTATTTTAAAACAAATTTCCTAACCCACATGCGATGGAAGATACCTCATAGGGAGGTAGGTTTCCTACTGAAACAAATCGCTTCTATCCCCAACTGTGCTTGTCATCACTCAGGATTAATGCGTGTTTCTGTGTATGTATTTTTATCTTTGACCATGTAACTCCTGGAGCAAAGAAAGCCACCTCAAATTTGACCAACGTGCCTGAGCCAATTCCGAGCTTTAGAAGAGGAATGAATGGGAGATGAGAGCCCTTAAGCCCAGGGACTTCACTCACACAAACAGTAAAGTTGGGGGGAGGGAATCCCTCCGTGGGGGGAGGAGGCAGGGTGGATGATCGGGGAAGGACATCAGCAGCCGTGGCGGCCACACTTCGCGGACTGCCTGCAGAGGGGAGGGAGATCTCTTCCGTGTACAGTACCCAAGCACCCTCTGCTGCTGCCTCGCATGGGCACGAATAATAAACACACCGAGGTGAGCAAACAGATGCACCGAGGCAAGCCACCCCCAAAAGGTCAAAACTTCAGAAATCCCGGGGATCCCAGCACCCACCCAAGCACATCAATCGGTCGGAGCGGGAGAAGGGACTCGAAGACTCAGCACAGGATTCTGAATTTTGTTTTCTCTTTCCAGATCTGGCTTGCAAAGTACGGTGGCTACATGCACAGCTCCGAGAGGAGCAGGCAGGCTGAGGGCGGCGGGGAGGGGGGGCGGTGCGGGTGGGAAGGGAGGGGTGTCTCACACCAGCCACCCAGGCCTCAATGTGACGAAAGTCGTCAGCAGCCCTAACCGCATCCCAGCCCCTCCGCCCCGGCGAGCAGACGCCCCCACCCCAGCTTCCGTCCCCGCACTAAGCAGCAGCAGCCCCGGGCCGGGCCGCGCGCCCGCAGCGCCACCACCGCGGCTCCCATCCCTTCGGCGCGGCAGCCTCCCCGCAGGCCTCCCTCCCAGCCCACCCGGGCTCGCCGGGGAGCCGAGCCGCGGGGCCACGCCGCCCGCTCCCCGCCCCGCCCGAGGTCGGCGGGGGCCACGCTTACCTTGGCGCTCGCGGGGGGGGCCGAAGGTGGCAAGCCTCCCGCCCCCCGCCCCTTTCCTCCTCGCCTTTTCTCTTCCTCCCTCCTCTCCTCTTCCTTCGGCTCCCCACAGTGAGTCGGTGTCCCCCTCCTCCCCGCCGCTCGGAGTAGACGCCGAGAACCCCGGAGCCCGGCCCGCGTGCGTGCGTGCGGGAGGCGACGGCGCGGGGCCAGCTCTCCAGTAACTGAGCGCGGCGCGCAGCTCCCAACTAAAGTGTGAAAGAAGCGGCGGCCGCGGGGCCGCGGCGCGGAACGTTCCCCCCGGGAGTGGGCAGGGAGCGAGCGGGAGCGGGCTGGGAGCGAGCGAGGGAGGGGACCGCCAGGGAGGGGCGGAGGGAGGGAGGGGCCCTCCTCGCCCAGTCACTCACTCGAGGGGCGGGGGCAGCCAGCCACGCCCCCGCCGCCGGCCCCACCCCGCGCCCCGCTCCGCGCTGCAGCCCGTTTCCCTCCCCCGGGGAGGGGCTTGCCGAGACCGCCCGGACGCCGAGCCCCGGGAGGACCGCTCCGGGCGAGCCGGCGCGCGGGGCTGCGGGAAGGGAAGGAGGGCGCCGGCCGGCACAGATGCGCGCGTATGTGTGTGTGTGTGTGTGTGCGCGCGCGCGCGCGGGTGTGTGGCAGGAGCCCGCGGGCCGGCGGGAGGGGACACCCTGGCGGGAAAGCTGCGTGCGGGCCCTGTCACACGGGAGGAGGCGCGGGTGTAGCGGGGCAGCTCCGAGGCCGGAGGGCGCAGCTCTGCGGTGGACCCGGCCCACCCCTGGGCCCTGCCGCGGGGCTGCGCCTGCTGGGAGCAGACGGAGGGAAGGCCGGGCACCCTGGGCGCGCTGCGCGGCCCCTCCCCTCCCTGGCGGGATGGCCGCAACGCCGCGGCTCCGGCTCCGCCACCGAATCGCCTCCAGCCTGCCCTGGAGCCGCGGCGCCTTCCAGATGAATGAAGCCCGGGCGACCCGGCGGAAGCGGCCCTGCGGGGGAGAGCTGTGCGCCTCCAGCCCTGGCCGGGGACTTCGCGCCCTGCCCCCCTCCCAGCCCTTCCCGGCCTCTAGGGACTGAAAGGGCGGAGACCGCGAGGGCTGGGCGCGTCTGGGATGGTTGAGGGTCCAGAAAGATCGCCGTTAAGTTTTCTGTGGGCACTTAGAAGAGGCCACCCAATTTCCCAGCCTTTGGGAGAAGCTATTTTATTTTTCCGCCTCTCCTCGGTCATCTCGGGTGTTTCGTGCGAGCACCGAATGGATCTTTCCACATTGATAGCGGTTGGACGTCTTTTGTGCGGCTTCCCCGCGCTTCGCTGCTGCGGCATTGCCCCAGACACGTAAGGAATGCCAGGCCTCCAGAGTGAGGGACGCCCTAGAAAACAAAAGGGGCAAAAGATAACCCCTGGGTCTCGTGGATTGCACATAAACCGAACCATGTCTCACTTTCCAAGATGAAGTTGGAAAATGGAAAAGGACACGCCAGAGCCGTGACAGTGATGAGACACTTAATTGAAAAGCAAATTCATAATTTAGTGTAATGAAATGAGTTAATAACCACCCATCATGGCTGGGAAGTCAGGATTTTTTTTAAAAAAAAATGGTTTTCCAGTGTTTTTTTCTTTCTCAATTTAAAAGGCTGGTATCACGTTGTTTTTGAAAATATACTTGTGTTCTGTTTTTTAAATTACCATATTCTAGTTCATTTTCCTCCTTGGAACCAGAACTCTCTGTCGTCTAAAGAGGAATGGTTAAGAAGGGAGAGGAGGCAAATTAGGATTCCAATCAGGCGCTGCCAGCCACCATCTCTATCACCCTAGGCAACCCGTTTCATTTCTGTCAGCCTTCCTTTCCTCAGCTGTAAAATGGGATTGATGATACTGGCTCCGACCTCATAGGCTTGTGAAAGTAAAGGGAAAATGAAATGAGGTGCCAATGTGTGTAAAGCACTTTGCATAATGACACATGGTAAGAACTCACTAAAGATGAGCTGTTATTTCAGATGTATAGTTTAACCCCAAATTTGGTAGACTTTTTTTTTCTAATCTTTGCATTCCTTCTTTTTTTTTTTTAAAGATTTTATTTATTTATTTGAGTGAGAGAGAATGAGAGACAGAGAGCACGAGAGGGAAGAGGGTCAGAGGGAGAAGCAGAGTCCCCGCCGAGCAGGGAGCCCGATGTGGGACTCGATCCCGGGACTCCAGGATCATGACCTGAGCCGAAGGCAGTCGCTTAACCAACTGAGCCATCCAGGCACCCTCTTTGCATTCCTTCTTAAAGTTGGGGGAGGGATCCATCTGCTGGGTTTATGCAAACGTAGTCAACTCTTCTTTGGGGTTTTTAGGCCATGGCTAACGCTTCCTATGCTAAAATGAAAGAAATATATGATGACTAAGATGTGTGTGTGTGTGTTTATCTATGTAAAAGGATCCTTAGGAGTAACAAGCTTTTGTCTCCCCCACCCCCCACTTCCCTCATCTACACAGACCACCCTGAATAGACCAACTCTATAAATTGTTGACCTGGGTTGAATTCTGTCCCTTCAGGCCTCGGAACAGTGACTGACACTGTGGATTGTTGAGGGCAAGGCAATGTCGGTCTCCTTTGACTTGGTCTCCTCAGAACTAACAGAAGGCCACAAAGCAAGCACTTCATACATGCATAAATTAAAGGGCATCTGTACTATGAACTTTTAAAGCAAGTTTTAAATTATTCAAAGGAATACATGTTCATTGCAGAAAATTTAGAAATTTTGGAAACTCGGCCAAGTATGAAGAAAAGAAAACTCACCATAATCCTATCATCCAGAAAGAGGTACTGAATAAGGACTTCAACGATGTTCATTTTCCCTTCATTTATTTCATTATTATTTCATCACCAAACATTTATTAAGTACCTAGACAACTTCCTACGGCAGAGAACAGGTTGTATGTTGTTAAGTGTTTGTTTCTCAATAGACACTACTTAGAAGTAACATTTTATATGGTAATGAGGTTCTCAGGATAGTCTACAAAGAGTCCATGAAGGGAATCTGTAATTAAACGATAGTGTTGACCAGAAATAATCCAGGTTTTATAGGACTGGAAGCACAATTTGGGGAGCAAAAGTACAAAAAACCCCTTGGAAGGGTTCATGTGAAATGAGGGGTCTCGAAACTTAAGACCCTTTTACCTTTTTAGTAAACCCTCTTTGGTGCTGTGATTTTTGTAAAAATTAACTGCTTTGGTAAACACTGTTTTAATAAGAAAACTCATTCTTCATTTCACCTGGGATCCCAGGGACACCTGTCCATCTCTCCTCCCCACCACATGTGGAAGACACAAGAGTGCAGACTCCCACCACACACACACACACACACACACACACACACACACACACACTTTCTTGCACATGGTCCTAGGAGAGACAGTGGGACTGTGAGGACTTTGGCAAGGACAGCAGAAGAGAAGAGCACAGGAGGAAGGGAGGGGGTAGGCAGAAGAGGCTCTGAGGGGCTAGAGAGGCAGGATTCTAGCACAAACCGTGCAAATCTGTTTTGGTCAGCACAAGCTAAATCTACTAGATATGTTATCACAGAATAATCTCTCTAGCTATTCATAATTATTAAGATAACTCTAAACACAGGGGCGCCTGGGTGGCTCAGTTGGTTGAGCGACTGCCTTCGGCTCAGGTCATGGTCCTGGAGTCCCGGGATCGAGTCCCACATCAGGCTCCCTGCTCGGCGGGGAGTCTGCTTCTCCCTCTGACCCTCTTCCCTCTCGTGCTTTCTATCTCTCATTCTCTCTCTCTCTGAAATAAATAAATAAAATCTTTAAAAAAAAAAAAGATAACTCTAAACATATAAAAATAATGAAAAACATGATTATCCCCTCTGGTTACAAGTAATAAAACCATCACCTCTTTGCCCTTCCACCCCAGCAGCATCTCTGAATTCCATATCTTCAAATACTCTAATTTTCAAAGAAAAATGATATACTTTATGCTCAGAAAATTTGCATTTTTAAACTTCAAAGTCTCTACACTTATAATTAATTTTCTTTTATTTCTAAAGCTTTAACTTACAAATACTTGGCACTATAGGACCATTCATAACAAATAAGTTTGAATGTTTTGTTTCTTATTTTTTCTTTTAAGTAGATTGAATGTTTGTATCCCCCCAAATTCCTATGTTGAAGCCCTAACCCCAGTGTCGATGCTATTAGGAGGAGGTAGAACTTTGGGAGATGAGGTCATGAGGGTGGGGTCCTCCCTTATAAGAAGAGAATACAGAGCTCTCCCCTACCCCATCCCACCCATGACACAGCCATCTGGATGGAAATGGAAGCCAAGAAAGGGGCCATCAACAAGAACTTGACCATATTGGCACCTTGATCTCAGACTTCTGCCTCCAGGACTGGACAAATAAACATCTGCAGTTTAAGTCATCCAGTCTATGGTATTTTGTTATAGCACCCCCAGCTAAGACAGATAGGTTCCCTTCCCTATTGACCATAAAAAGGAAATGAAGGAAAATTCAGGTTGATTGGAAAAAAAGTAGTAAACCCTGTATATGCCGCCTCCTAGAATATCTCATAGATCAACATGATTTCATTTTATGTGATTTGTTTTTAAAAGGTACTAATCAGGTTAATTTTTCTGAATGATCAAGTTAAAAGTAGCTTTAGCAGGATTATTCAAAAACAAGTGATCCTAAAATAAGTACTACTCTGAAATGTGCTTTCTTTGTATTCGCTACATGCAGTAACAGCTAACACTGATTGCCAGCTGTGTATTAACCAGGCATCACATAATTCATAATGTATGTGAACTAACTCACTTCATCTTCCCCAACAATGCCATCAGGTAGATACTACTGTTCTCATCATTCCCACACAGATGTGGAAATGGAAGCACAGAGGGGTAAAGTAGTGAGAGCAAGGCCAAGTGGTAAAGCCAAGATCGGTTCTCACTACTCAGATGCCAGAGCCCACCCTCTGTTGGAAATATATTTTCTCTTCCATCTCCTCCACTTTTTTGCTTCAATTTTACTCATCCTTCAAGGTGAGGCTCCAAGTCTAAGTCCTAACAGGAGGTCTATCTGAGCAACCCCAGCCTTGAAGTCTCTGAACTTTTGTGTAGCCATAGTCTTCCTCCTTTGCTGAAATTTTCCTTTATGCTGTTGGGGACCTTCCACATCTTTTATGTTAGCTCCACCATCAAGACCAGTAGCTAGTGGTTTGAGACTAGATAGTTGTGTGCATGTGTTAAATCTGCCTTTGGGGAGGGACCACAATGCACGGGCAGGTAAAGTACCCAACAAACAGTTGCGGATTGAGGGTTGTTTATATACAGGTATGTTTATACTGGTTAATTCCAGTGACCCCACACAGCCCGTCTGAATGGTTGGGGCTACATCAGAGCAGGTAGCTTAAAGTCAGTGCTAATAACTTGCGAATGGTTCTAATTGGTCTCTCAATGATGTGTGAATTACTCTGAGTAACTTGCTTTTCTAGATCTGTAAAATAATGACTCTGACTTAGATCCATTTATTTCTTCCTTGGGTGTCTCCCTAGGGTCTATATGTTCTTTTATCTCACTTTCCAAATCTGGGTAGACAGAAGATGAAAACGTGTAGCAGTCACTCGAAGCAGGGAGTGTTAAGAACCCATAACCAAGAAGTGAGATTCAGCCCCAGGCGAAAGAGATGAAGGAGGACAGGCGGGCGAGGATCTCAGACGCCCAGGAGGGGTCAGCTAAGCCCCCAGGCTATCTGCTACCTCTCCTCATTTCACAAGCTTTGCCCAGATAGTGGAAGTTAGCTTTTTCCAGTGTGGAGCCCCTTTTTCTGGGTCACACAACGGCCCTGCCACTGTGGGTGTAACAGATGAATCCCTAGACACTCAAGTCATCGGTTCTTACCGGTATCAGCTAGAATACTGTCCTGCTTCCAGCCTGTAATGTGTTAATGGTAATTGTTATTTCACGGTTGGTCTTGTCTCTCCAGTGGATTATAAACTCTGAGGGAAGAGGAGGTCTTGCTCTCTAAATTTCTCCATCATGCACACAAAACCTTCCATAATTTGGGTCCTGCCTCCCTTTGAAGATTAAGTCCTAGTTCCAGTTGCTAACTGGAGGGATAACCCAGCTACTTGGCTGATTTGCTGGTTACCATCCATCTTCCACTATTTCTACCCTTACTCACTTGCACTGTTGTTCCCTCTGTGTAGATTACTCAAACCTCTACATATTCCAAGAGCTCATGTGTCAGCCAATCCAACTCTTTGTCTGCACAGGCCAGCCATCTAGACCTCTCTGAGCCTCAGGTTCTTGGTTTGCAACAAAGGGACCATACTATGTATACAGAGAATTAAAAATAAAGGTCTGGCATTCAGCATATTTAAAGAGCAGATATGGGTGCTTTGTAAATGGCTATTATAATCTCTTGTTCTTTATGGTCTGACTTAAATGTTTTTGTTCTGAGAAGCTTTCCAAAAATCCCCCTTGTCAGAATTGAACTCTTCCTCCCCCACCTCCTATTGAAGTTCTGGGCTTTTTTAAAGCCTTTGAGATTTGGCTTATTTGTTGTAGTAGTTAACCAATTCTGACTAATACATGGCAGACATGTATTTTGCAAATTGTACGATTCAGTTGTTTTTCGTACAATCACATGACTATGTAACCATCGACACCGTTCCATTCTGGAACATTTTTATCACCTCAGAGAATAGGAGGGTTTCAATTTTTCCACATCTTCACAGTCACTTGTTAATACCTGTCTTTTTTGTTGTAGCCGTCCTGGTGGGTGTGAAGTGGTATCTCATTGTGGTTTTGGTTTGCGTTTCCCTAACGACTAATCGACTAATCCTGTTGAACACCTTTTCATGTGCTCTGTTGAAGTTTGCTTATAATTTTGTAATGGCAGTTGCTACAGCCAGCACTTGGTTACTCTTCACATTTCCTATAAACTTTTGCTTAAAGCTTTGTAAATTGTGGGTCTCCAAATGTGTTTATCGAATGAGTTATTTATTGCTGATATCACCCACTAGGTATCCTGATGTGAACTGACTCTAAGAGAGAAGAGAGAGAACAAAGAAAGTATGCAGAAAAGAATAGAGCAAAATATAAAAGAATATGATGCCTGTTATTCTGAGAGTATACAAATTATATGTTGAATAATGCGTTATAGCTATTAAAGATATCCTGGTATTTCTACCAGCTGATCTGCTTTCATTGTATTTTTTGTCTTGATTACTTGGGTGGATTCAATAAGGAGGTATTATATACAAATTAAGACTTTTTAGTTTAAAATGAGAAAAAAAGAATTAAACTGGAAAATGTAATTTTCTTTTTTTTTTTAAGATTTTATTTTATTTATTTGAAACAGAGAGAGAGAGAGAGAGCACAAGAGGGAGTAGGGTGAGAGGGAGAGGCAGACTCCCTGCCGAGCAGGGAGCCCAATGCGGGACTCGATCCCAGGACTCCGGGATCATGACCTGAGCTGAAGGCAGTTGCTTAACCAACTGAGCCACCCAGGCACCCTGGAAAATGTAATTTTCAACCAATGATGGTAATTGGAGCACAAGGGCTTTACTCCTTCATGCTCCTTCAAAGGAATTTTAAAAACAGGAGCAAACCTGTAACTCAATTAAAGTGCTACCACATTCTAGAAAATCTAAAAAATATTTGTTAGATACTTTCTTTAAATAAAATGAGACTCATTTGAAAGAAAAAGAAAGGCAACTGCCAATTCATGAAATGCAAAAGCAAGGCCCAAGGAGTGAGAAAAAGGAGTTTGCAGTGGAGTCTCACTGTCACCCATGCTGGAGAGCCTGGAGCTACAGTAGCCATGGAGGAGCAAATTGATCCCTATAGAATCTCCCAGAAGTGTACCAACAGCAATACCAACAGAGTCAGATCCCACTACCGTGGTCAGAACCAGTTGCTAAGGGGGACTGTTGGACAAAGGGCCCAGGCCAGCTAACAGTGAACTACCTCACAGCCACTCCCCAGGGTTACCTCACTCCCTTAGAGGTCTGTTGTTTAAGTTTCATGTCTATCTCCTCAGGCTACTGATCTGATGTGTACCAGTCTCTTCTTCCAGCATGTGCATGGTGTTTTAGTTAGGCTTTGTTGGTTGTAAGAAATAGAGGCTTAATTATACCAACTTGAGTCAGGGGGACCAGGGAGAATTACTTTAAAACATCATGGGAAGCAGAACCCTTCGGGAAATTCAAGAAAAAGAACCCTAGAATGACCAGAGCTCGTGGACATCAACGTAAAGATGTGACTCCACATAGCTTCCACCTGTCTGTCCCACTATAAAGAACTGTAATGCTTCCTAAGCATTCTCATCACAGGAAAAAAAAACATTTCTTTCCTTCTTTCTTTCTTTTCTTTCTTTCTTTCTTTCTTTCTTTCTTTCTTTCTTTCTTTTTCTTTCTTTCTTTCTTTCTTTCTTTCTTTCTTTCTTTCTTTCTTTCTTTCTTTCTTTCTTTTCTTTCTTTCTCTTTCTTTCTTTCTTTCTTCTTTCTTTCTTTTCTTTCCTCCTTTCTCTCTCTCTCTCTCTTTCTTTCTTTCTGTAACTGTATGTGATGATGGATGTTAACTAAAGGTATTGTGGTAATTGTTTCATAATGGATGTAAGTCAACTTATTATTCTGTACTCCTTAAACTTATACAGTGTGCTATATGTCAATTATGTCTCAATAAAACTGGAAAAAAGAAAAGGAAATATAATACTAGTGAATGAGAAAGGTATTAGTATTGATATATCAGATGAACTCTAATTCATATATACATTAGTTGCAAGTTTAAATATTTTATTAGCAGTAAAATTTTACTTTGCAACACAACATACAATAGTTCACAGTGACTGAGATTCACTGTACTTGACAAAAAAGAAATACCCATACATTTACCAAAGTAGAAAAATGTATAGGCCACATTCTGAAGACAGTGCAATAAAACTGGAAATGAATAAAAAGGAGATTTTTTTAAAAGATTTTATTTATTTATTTGAGAGAGAGAGAATGAGAGATAGAGAGCATGAGAGGGAAGAGGGTCAGAGGGAGAAGCAGACTCCCTGCTGAGCAGGGAGCCCGATGTGGGACTCGATCCCGGGACTCCGGGATCATGACCTGAGCTGAAGGCAGTTGCTTAACCAACTGAGCCACCCAGGCGCCCTAAAAAGGAGATTTTTAAAACCCACAGAAAAATATAAAATACTTTCTTTGTGTATAGTCAAGATGAAAAGTCAAATAAATGGGAAAAGATAGATTATGCCATCAATAGGGTTGGAACAAACTGATAACAATTTGTAAAATAGCAAAATTAAATTCCTACCTTGAGCAATATTTAAAAATAAACTCCATATGGATGACATATTTATTTATATTTTTGCCTCAATTTCTTCATCTTTATTTTTATTATTTAATTTTTTTATTTGAGTGTAGTTGACATAGGATGGCAAATTTAAATGTGAAAAGTAAAGCCACATTTATTTTTTTAGTACAAGAGAAAACAGATTTAAGATTTTGTATAATCTTGAAATACGCAAGACTTAGCTAAGCAGAAATTATAAATGAAAAGATTGTTAGTTTTGAATGCATAAAACAATTGTATATTGGGAAAACATCATAAACAAATTGAAAAGTAAATGACACACTGAGGTAATATTTGCAATATAGTTGATAGGTAAATGATTAGGCCATTAGTATGTAAAGAGTTCTATAAACCAATAAGAAAAGACATGAATCCAGTGAAAGCTGATCAAAAACATGGCAAAATAATTCACAAAGAGGAAATATAAGCTATTAGTAAAATAAACTAAAAAGGTCATTGTTACTAGTGTTTAAAGATTTTATTTATTTATTCATGAAAGACAGAGAGAGAGGCAGAGGGAGAAGCAGGCTCCCAAGGAGCAGGGAGCCCGATGTGGGACTCGATCCCAGGACCCTGGGATCATGACCTGAGCCGAAGGAAGATGCTTAACCATCTGAGCCACCCAGGCGCCCATCAATGTTCCTAGTGTTTAAAGAAAATAAACATTATGCCACTTTCTCTGTATATAACTGGCAGATTTTTAATAATTACTATCCTTAGAGTTGAGGAAAGTTTAGAAAAACAGGCACTCTCATATACTGCTGATAGAGTGATTTTTCAATATATATCAAAAGCATTAGAAGTTTGTATGCCCGGGCGCCTGGGTGGCTCAGTTGGTTAAGCGACTGCCTTTGGCTCAGGTCATGATCCTGGAGTCCCTGGATCGAGTCCCGCATCGGGCTCCCTGCTCAGCGGGGAGTCTGCTTCTCCTTCTGACCCTCCCCCCTCTCATGTGCTCTCTCTCTCTCACTCTCTCTCTCTCTCTCAAATAAATAAATAAAATCTTAAAAAAAAAAGAAGTTTGTATGCCCTTTGCCCTAACAACTACTAGCCTTCTAGGAATTAATCATAAAGAGATATTCAGAGATGTACACTAATATATACCATGTTAAAGCGTTTTTAACGATATGGGGAAATGTTTATGCCACATTATACTACAAAAGAAGATATCAAGTTGTATATATAACATGATCATAAAAAGGTTAAAATATATACACATGGCTTTAAAAATATTAAAACATTAATAATGGTGGTTTCTGTGGCAGAATTTGGGGCAATTGTTTTTTAAAATACATTTTCTCAAAAAAATTTTTTCCTCCATTTTTCAAAGAGCCTATTTTACTTTTATAGTTACAGAAAAAGACAACTGAAAAAAGAGTCTACTCTTTTAAGAGTCCATTAGAGAAGTATCGCTCTTGAGATTAGAAGCGACCTTTAAGATTTTTAATCCAAACCCCCATTCTGCTCACTGCTAGCCCATCAGCACTTCAACTCATACTATAAAGAATATATTTTGAGGTTGCTCTTTCTTCTATAAAGAATATATTTTGAGGTTGCTCTTTCTTCTTTAACTATATATATATATATATACATATAAATTTGTTTATATAGTATTTTCAAAAGAGAGTCATACAAATAATTCAAGGATCAGAACATAAGACCTATGTGAACAGATAAAGATGCTGGCGTTCGAAGGATGAGAGGAAGGAGAGGCTCTTTTAAGTCTTTGCTCTCTTGCAACAAATATTCTGGCTATGCTTTTTCTAGGTTGTCTCAGAGCCTGTTAGGTACCAGAGATGGCTTCTGTGACTGTTAAGAAAATGCACTTGGGGACCTCCAACCAGAGAGAACACTATGAACCACGGGCCCCAGCTTTGCTGCACTCGGAAACCCATTGCTGTGTTTGTGCAGAGGCCAAGCTTCCCAGTGGGTGCTACAAGCCAGTGACCGAGTGCGTTAGGGATACTACAGCAGACCCATTCCTGGGAAACACGGGACTCCTTGGACCCCAGATCTTGCCCCCAGGACTCTGTGCTCTTTGCTGAACCAGTGAGGCTGACTCCACCGCAGCAGAGGACACCTCCCCTAACCTTCTGTCCCTTCCTCCTTCACTACTGCTCTTACTTGCTCTCCCAGGCTGGTCTCTCCCCATTTTTTTTCTCATTCAAGTATTTTTCCCTAACAAAATCCTTGCATATTTAATCCCATCTTGGTTGTTTGCTTCTCAGAGGACCTGAGCAAACAGAGCTTCCCAGCAGTCTTTAATCCTAAGCCTTGCGGCCTCCCCCTCCCCCACTCCTCACAGTCAGCAGCCATCATTGTAACCAAGGCATGTCAGTGAGGCAGAAGGAAAAGAGTCTGAATGGCATTACCGGGACAGACAGCCTGTTGCAGTTTCAGGCTCTGTGAGGTGATAGACACAGATTTAGTCACATTTCATCTATTCAGATCCATCTTCCATTTCCATTACTGCTCATTTCTCCTCCCAACTTCTTGGAGTCTGGATAAATTTCTGCTGAACACACATTCACCAGTGAGACCAGTGCTGTCCAATAGAAATATAATTGTGAACCACACATGTAATTTGAAATTTTCTAATAGCTGCATTGGAAAATAAAAAGAAACAGGTGAAATTCCTTTTAATAATAAATTTTATTTGAGTCGTATCAGAAGATTATTGCAGCATGTAATCATTATAAAATTATTAATGATATATTTTCCTTTTTCTTGTATCTCTTTGAAATCCGCCATGTATTTTATATATATTTATTTATAGCACATTTCAATTCAGACTAAGCTACATTTCAAATGCTCAGTAATGCCACATAACTAGAGGCTGTATTGGGTGGTACAGAACCAGACTATTAAGTACCTTTAACATAAAAGTGAGTTTTTCCTTATTTTTGGCTTAGAAGAGCAATTGGGACTAGATGGGCATTCAGCAGATGCTTCATAGATACTTGGTTGGTTACTGTTAAATGAATATAAATAGTTGGTTATTGTTACGTGAATGACCTAGAATGTGTGTGATATAAAGCTGTCTTACCCACATGGCTATAAGGGCTAGGGAGTAACTTGGATGATGGCCATAGGCTAGGTGGGGAATGAGGTGCATAGGGGTGCCTCTCAGCTCTAGGTGGTTATTGACATCTGTGGAGGTGAGTCTTTTGTGCTTTATCAGGAGAGAACAGAAATCTTGATTTCCATGTGAAGTCTTCCAGCTTTTAATGTCAGCAATCAATTTAATTTTTTTTTTCTTATTTGACAGAGAGAGAGAGCAAACCAGCACAAGCAGGGGGAGTGGCAGAGAGAGAGGGAGAAGCAGGCTCCTGCTCAACAGGGAGCCTGATGTAGGGCTTGATCCCAGGACTCCAGGATCATGACCTGAGCCAAGGGCAAGACCCTTTATGGACTGAGCCACCCAGGCGCCCCATCAATTCAAATTTAAAATGTGTATGAGTCAGTGTTTGCTTGTGGAACACACGTGTTTGTGACTAGTACTCTCTACTATATGTAACTCATTTGAAGGCAGACAAAATATAGTTAATTAGCATTAGCAAGAGAATTAAACAAAAAAATTATAAAATTATAAAAGCTGCCATGTTGCTTTTTGTGGGGGAAGGGGAGGTGTCATATGTTCTTCAAAGCTTGGGTTAGCCTCTTTCAGAAATGTTAAAATCCTGTGATTTCAGACTATGATTTCTTAATCTTTTTCTATACATGTACATATAGATAGAGATATCTTTAACAGTTCCCTATAGAAATATAGTTAGATGGGACACAACACCTTTAAGTACTTGATATCACTACTGCTAACTGGACCCATGGGGCAGAAAATGCTTATTTCAATGGGACAATGTCAAAGTCCTTCCCACCCTCAACTACCAAAGAGCTTCAACCTGTTGATGATAGAGAGAACCTGTCAGGAAGTCACCTTGGGATGCACTGTTACTGCACCACACCACACCACAGCTGTAACCCACACTCCCCAGAATTTGCCTGAGGTTCAGAGTGGCCAACAAGCTAAGGACCCATCCCTTCATGGTGTCACCTCCGGTGAGGGTTGAGGGAGGAGCATATAGTAGGAAGCCCCTCCCTCCATAGGAACCAGTAGGCTCTGATATGAAATATGTGTCAGCTCTGCTAACCAGTGCCATAAACATTCTGGAATGCAATCCTGTGCATCATCCAAGTTGATTGCCACATTCCTGTGGGTGGGGAATTCGGCAGTGATTCTGTAGATCTGGGCTCCAGGTTCAAGGCCCTGCCATTTCTACTGGAAGTAATGCCTCTGAAAACAGACAAAACACAGAGGCAAACTTCTGTGAGATGGGTGGAGGGCAGCATTCCCTTCACCACTGGTACTGACCTGCTGTCACTCCCTTCCGGGTCTTAAGCAGAAGAGGCCATAGAGCTAGTCACAATAATTCAGGATTTAAATCCAGAATTTTCTGATTCCAGAGCTAGGAGGCTCCCATGAAGCTCATTGGTTCCTGGTCTTCATATCTTGCCCTCATTGCTCTCTGCTGTGCCATCCTGTGTCCCCACATCCTTCCAGCTGTTTTAGATCCAACTGGACTCTGTCATTGGATATAGAGGTGGGGTAGTAATGATTGCAACAGCTCATATTAATCAAGGCTCTTGGTCCAGCCCTGAGTGTGTGACCTGAATCATTTCCATTGGATCCTCATGGCATCTGCATGGGGGAGATGCTGCTATTAGACCCACAGACATGGAAGGACTCAGAGGCTCATGGAGTTTAGGTCACTTATTGAGTGTTCAAAGTTGCAAAGCTAAAAAATGGTGATCCAGATTTGAACCTGAGTTTATTTTTATACATGCATTCATGATCTCATATCCTTCCAAAAGGATTTGAGGTTGGTATTATCAGCAGTGATAAAGCATAGAATATACTTTTATAAGAAGAAATGATTCTAATGGAAAGTGAGGGTGAGAAGGGAGATTCAGGGCAGGCTCAACTAAACCACTCTGTACAGGGGAGGACACATCTAGACTAGTCTGTGTCAAAGACTCATTTAATTTAGGTTGTTCACTGTAAATTAAGGTAAGATTTTACTGGGCTGTCCACGCTTGGAGCCATCAATCACTCCTCTCTTTCCTATGCCTGTCCAATCAGGTAGAACTTAATCTCCTCAAATTTGTCTCTCTGTGCCCTCACTGCTGCTCCCCCAGTTCAGGTCCTCATCATCTCTTGTTGAATATTGAAGTGATTTCCCAACACTTCCTCCTCCCTCTGTCCCCTTTTTCCTCCACCGTCACCATAATCCGGTTGCTTTTACTTCCTAAATAACTTTCTTTCCATTTCTTCTCTGTTTGTTCCAGCTTAGACCCTACTATCTTTTGCCTGGATATTGTGGTCCTCTAACCTGTGTCCCTAGCCCCCTGGCTTTGCCCCACTCAAATCCACCCTCCACACGCCAATTGGAAAATATCTATTCTTTGCTTAAAATTACGTATTGCCCTTTTGCGCATCAAAGGGCACTATCAAAAAAGTGAAAAGCAACCCATGGAGTGGGAGAAAAATCTTTGCGAATCATATGTCTGATAAGCAATTAATAGCCAGAATATACAAAGAACTCCTGCAATCCTACAGCAAAAAAGCAAACAACTCAGTTAAAAAATAGGCAAATAAGAAAATAGACATTTTCTCCAGAGAAGATAGGCAGATAGTCCATAAGCCCATGAAAAGAGGCTCAAAAACCAATCCTTAGGGAAATGGAAACCAAAACCACAATGAGATATCACTTCATACCCATTAGCATGGCTAGAATGAGATAAAAAAACAGAAAATAAATGTTGGAGAGGATATGGAGAAACCGGAATCCTTGTGCATCACTGGTGGGAATGGAACAGGGAATGGCTGCTGGGAAAGAGTTGGATGGTTGCTCAAAAAGTGAAACATAGAGTTACCATATAATAAAATAATTCCACCTCCAGGTGTATAGCCCCAAAATTAAAAACAGGGACTCAGATAGATACTTGTACACTGATGTTTGCAGCAGCATTATTCATGATAGCCAAAAAGTGGAAACAACCCAAATGTCCATTAACAGATAGGTGCATTAACAAAATGTGGTTTGTGTGTGTGTAATTCAGCCTTAAAAGATGAAATTATGATTCATGCTACAAATGGATGAACTTTGAAAACATTATGCTAAGTGAACTAACACAAAAGGACAAAAATTGTATAATTCCACTTATCTGAGGTATCTAGAATAGGCAAATTCATAGAGATAGAGAGTAGAATAGTGGTTGAAAGTAGACTGGGGAGGGGGTGGGGGGGAAATGGTAATTCTCCATTAAACATTAATTCCATGTTTAATGAAGAGAGTTTTTGTTTGAGATGATGAAAGTTCTGTGAACAAATAGTGGTGATGTACAACAGTGTAATATACTTAACGTCACTGCATCATGCACTTAAAAATGGTTAAAATGGTGAATTTTTGGTGCATATTATACCACGATAAAAAAAAAAAAATATTTACTATCAACAAGATAAAGTCCAGGCTCCTTAGCCTGGTCAAAAGACCTTTTATGACCTGACTTCGGCCAATGCCCCAGGTTCATCTCCCACAAGTCTCCCTGCCTATGATAAGGCATTTGAATGATCCTCCTTTCACCGTGGGGCTCCATGCCCCCTCCTTCATTCAAATCTCAACTCAGACTTCTACCACCAGGAAGTCCCTCCCACCCCTTGACTCCTCATGCTTCACTCAGCACCCCTCATTCGCACTTTCCATCCTGCTGAAACACACAAACTTCTACTTGTCCCTCAACATGGAGTGCCATTGGAGTCCTTCTGTGAAACCCTCCTGCCCTTTTTGGGCAGGATAGCTTCTCCCAGCATCATGTTCCTCAATCTCTTTGTGTGGCAATCATCAGTTCACCCATCTGTCTCTCTCACTAGCCTGGGAGATTTTCTAAGGAAGAGACCACAGCACCTCAACGCACAGCAGTATAATGGAGTAAAAGGCCCACTCAGAAGCCCTTGCTGGATGACTGAATGTCTATGAATGGCCACATCTCAAACCTTTTCAGTTTGGACATGAGGAAAAAAAGGCCATTGTTCTCTAGGGAAATAAAGGAAGAACTTAAATGTACTTTTCCCATCAAAGGCTTAGATGGTCTTATTGATAACCTATGAGGAAGTCGACTCTAAAAGACATCCAAGCTTTGTTTAATTTCATTTTTGGTGAGTTGGTTCTCTTTTAGTTCTAAGGATATAGCATGAAGACCAGAAGTCAGCATTACTTCTACCTTTAAGAAGAAGAAAAATACTGGGGGGGGCGGGGAGAAAGAAACTTTTAATAACTTCCAGGAAATGTGATTATTTTGGGGATATTTTGTTCAAGCCCTGTAACATACCCTCACCTTAAATGCCATGTCTTCATATTTTTATTCTGACTTGTATTAGCCCCTAACCTCTGCCTTCTTAACATAAATCATTACATCATCCCTCACTATTGTTTTCAGTTGTCCCTTCCAAAATCAAATATTTAATGACAGCCAAAGTCCTTCTTAAATATAAACTTTCATGAAAGTCTAATACAGAAAGAGAGAATAATAAATAAAGATTTTGAATACCTATTACACACTGCCTCTGGACACTGCTTATGCCTCCTGCCTTGGTTTGCTTGGGCTGCCGTAAAAGGGTACCATCAACAGGGGCGCCTGGATGGCTCAGTCCTTAAGCATCTGCCTTCTGCTCAGGTCATGATTCCAGGGTCCTGGGATTGAGCCCTGCATCGGTCTCCCTGCTCAGTGGGGAGTGTGCTTCTCCCTCCCCCACTCCCCCTGTTTGTATTTCCTCTCCCATTGTGTCTCTCTCTGTCAAATAAATAAATAAATAAAATCTTAAAAAAAAAAAGAAGATATCATCAACAGAGTGGCTTTAAACAACAAAAATGTATCATCTCACAGTTTTAGAGACTAGACGCCCAAGGCTAAGGTGTTAGCAGGGTTGGTTCCTTTCGGGGGCTTACAGAAAGACTCTGTTCTGTACCTTTAGCATTGGATGGCTTGGGGGCACCCTGTGTTATCCTGGTGTCTAGAAACATCACCCTGATCTCTGCTGTCAGCCTCACGTGGTGTTTTCCTGAGTGTGTGTGTCCGTATCCAAATTTCTCCTTTTTATAAGGAAACCAGTCACCTTGGATCAGGAGGCCCCCCCCTAGTTCCAGGATGACCTAATCTTAACTAATGATGTCTGCAGTGACCCTATTTCCAAATTAGGTCACAGTCTAGGAGTTAGGACTTCAATGACATGAATTTTGAGGGGCCATAATCAACCCACAGCACCACCTCTTTTAATCTACCCAGCAACCCACTGAGAAATTTGTCAACCCCATTTCACAGAGGATGAAATCAAGGCTCAATGAGTTTGAGTAACTAACTCAAAGTGGAACGACCAGTGAGTTGCAAAGCTGGGATTTGAAATGTGGTCTTTCTGATTATAAATTGCCGTTTTTTCCTCATTATATAAGCAAAATACCATTGTTTTCAGTCTCTGTCTGATTTCTTCTAGGCTTAGTAAATACCTGTCAACTTAGGGAGCCTGAGCCTCTTCACCATTACATAATGATTTAGTTCCATTTCAAAATATTTAGTGAGTGCCTGCTACTGTAAGTATTTCAGACACAGAGTTCAAAGATGACTTGAAACATGCGCGAGGTTTCAAGGCACTTAAAAAAATTTTTTTTTTAATTAATTTATTTGACAGAGAGAGAGACACAGCAAGAGAGGGAACACAAGCAGGGAGAGTGGGAGAGGGAGAAGCAGACTTCCCGCTGGGCAGGGAGCCTGCTGCGGGCCGATCCCAAGACCCTAGGATCATGACCCGAGCCAAAGGCAGACACTCACCGACTGAGTCACCCAGGCACCCCAAGGCACTTAAAATTTAGTGGAAGAGACAGACATATAAACAAGTCACTATTTCATAAGGAAATCTTAAGTGTTAGGTAGAGATTCAGACAACTCTGCTGTGGAGGGATTAATACTAATGAATAGGATTCAACCAATAATTTTTATATCCTTGCACGGACGACAGGGGACTGAGGAAAGACATTTTCTTTGCTCTAGCACGCTCTCCCCTCCTCCATGGGGCTATTGCACAAGAGCTATCCAACAAGGAATTAATTTCTGAAGCAGAATAGCTTCAGAGAAGCTTGGTCTCAGCACGATGTTCCTTTCTCTCCTTTGAGGTCATTCAATCTCTCTCAGTGAAGAGGATCTGGTTCTTGAGACATTTAATCTTAGCATGAAGCAGCTTCCCTTCTTTGAGTCTGATGATGAAGTTTCCACAAGAAAACAAGAGGGCCTTTTCTTCCTAGCCCAGGCTCACCCTGAACATCACAAATTGGCCCTTCTCTGGGGGAAGTACACAGGAGCTTGAACGGAGCCAATCTTTTCTTTACTCTAGCTACCAGAATCAGTCTGATGGATGAAATAGTTCCCAGGAAGGCGCTTCTTCAAAGCAATGTCAAAGTCCCTTGCCTTTGAAGTCATCCATATAAACCAGTTACTATAGAACAGAAACAAATCCATGGCCCTCTCAAAATGCACACACACACACTCCAGTATGTTACAGACTCTCAAGGAGCAATGATGAATTCCATTAGGGCTTCAGAAAAAAAATCTTCTTGCAGACATGAAAATACTTGTTTTAAATTTTTCACAGGATCAGATAATTTAAGATTCTGAAACTTCCAGACAGAGCACGCATGAGAATCAAGGCAAGAGAAAGAGAGGGAGGGCTCTTCGTTTCGAAAAGTGGAGCTATCATACTTTGCACTCTGGGTTTAACTAGATGTGGTTGAAAAAGGCAGGTGGTATTTGGGTTTCGACCTCAAAAATAGAGTCTCAAATATTTTCAATTCTCTAAATCCTCCTTGCTGTTATATTTACAAATAGGTTATTCACACATACATCCAACAAATATTTATTGAACAACTATTATGTGTCAAGCACTGGGTGTTCAGAGAAGTTTTGGAGGAACTCAGACTCAGGATTATGGTAATGACAATGTCAATGTTAACCACAAACAGATAAAAATGCCAGCTTTTGTGTGCTAAGGACTATCCTTCATTGTGCCTGTGTCTGGGGTGGTTGGGACAACCATTCTGTTGTAGGTTGATGTAGGACCAAAGTTAATGGCTCACTCAGGTCTTCATGAATAAGAGTGGTAGATGTAAAATACTCTGTAAGACATAGCTCTGTGTTGGAGATAAACTATGTCAGTAAGGGAGAAAACTAAGAAAGAAATGAGTGAAAAAACCTTTCTTCCAACAGAAAAATTGCCAGCACTAATATGTGTGTTTTTGGAGTAAGCAGACACTAGGTATAACACAACATTCTTTTACATTTGATTATATGGCTAACGCAGGTGTATTAGAACGCTTTTGGCTATAAGAATAGACAATCCATCCAAAGTGGATTAGATAATAAGGATATTTATTATTTTACACAGCAATGAAATCTGGAGGTCAGGTGATATCTGAGGTTTTTTTTTTTTTTAATATCTGACTCTTTAATTCAGCAGCTAACAAGTTCATCAAGGAAGCCAGATTCTTTCCATCTTATATTACCTCATTCTCACTGTGTTGGCTTTTGGCTCCAGACATATTCCCTCATGGTGGCAAGATGTCTACAGCAGCTCTAAGCGTCCTATCCTCACAAAACTGTATCCGATGGCCTAAGAAAGAAATCTTCCTTTGCATTCCTTCTGAACAGCAAGGAGAACCTTCCAAAAGCTCCCTCTGCAGACTCTCTCTCTGGTATCATTGACCAGAATTATGAATCCCATGCTTATTTTTAAGCCAATCACTAGCAAAGGAAGTGAAATTACTATGATTTACCTAAAGGATCAAGATTTTGCCCCTGGGGCCAGCGTCCCCTGAAGAAAATGGCTATCTGACTCTTGAACAAAATGGGAGTACCTATAGCAAAGAAGATGCGCAGTAGTTGGTGGTGGGAGGGAATAGGTTTAAGATAGACAACCAGAGGGACCAGCACAGAAGAGTTACAAAGCAGAAGTACCTCCATGCAAGGAGCGACTCCCTTAAGGGAACCTTCTCTAATGACCACTGGGCTTGACCTTGCTTCACAGATGAGCTGCTCTTACAAGAATGAGTTTTGCTGATCTTTAGGATAGCTGCTAAGGACACACTGTGCTGTATATTCTGCTGGTTCATATTACACCACCTTGACCTGAAGCCAAATTATACATAAGAGTTCTAAAATGGTTTATGGCTAGAGCAGGCTAGCTGATGTCATTTGTCAAATGTGGCCCTCTAGAATTATCTTACCAATATAAAACCATACAAGGACTTTCCCACAGAATATTTATAGGAAAATGTGATTTTGCAACAAGAATAAAACACCCTACAGCTTACTTTTTGTGGAATAATGGGGTAACGGACTTGGCCCATTGTAGTAATGGCAAGGAGAGTGAAATTAGTGACCAATGAAGATGTTTCAGGTTGAAATTCAGTGACAAAGGAAACATGGGTGGAGCTCCTTGAGTTGTTCTCTCCCTGTAAAACTGAAATTCTGAGCTTCTTGAAATGAAGAATTTCCCTTTTCCTAAGCAAATTATTCAACGGTAAAAAAGACCATACTAATATACTTTTTTTTTGTATTCCCAATGTACCTAACACAGTGCTTTCTATGCAGTACTGAAAAGCTATCTTGATGAACTGATTGTAGTAAGATTCCTTCAAGAAATTGTCAAAACTAGAAAAGACACCAAAGTATGAGATACCTCGGCAATATTGGTGCTAAATCTTTCTTTGCAGATGCAGAGGCTCTCCCTCAGCTTTATACAATGGGCTCCCAACTGTGGATGCACACTGATTTCACCTGCAGGGCTTTCAACATCTATGACTCGATCCCACCCACAGAGCTCCTGATTTTTGTATAGAGCAAAGTCTGGGTACAGAAACGTTTTAAAGCTCTCTAGGTGATTCTAACGTGCAGTCAAGGTTGAACACCTACATCAAAATCCCCTGGATGGTTTACTAAAACACAGATTCCTGGACCCACCTTCAGAGTTTCTAATCACAAGGTCTGGGGTGGGGTCCAACACTCCGCATTCACCGGTTCCCAGGAGATGTCAATGCTGCTGGTGCGGCACACATCAAGAACCCTGGCTCTAGGGCAAAGTTTAGCAAACCCATAATCCCATATAGGTCATGGGTCCAATTTTGACTGTTTTTTTTTTATAGCCCATGAGCTAAGAATGGTTTCACATTTTAAAAGGGTTGTAAAGAGACAAAAACAAAGCAACAAAAACAAAGAATATGGAACAAGGACTGCAAAGCCTAAAGATATCCAATACGGGGCTTTTTACAGAAAATGTTTGCTCCTGCTCTAGAGTATCATGAAGTCTGATGGGGTAAAAAAGTAAGAATCTTAAGGAACAAGAGAAGAACTGTGGTGGGAAAAATTGTTCTCGTAGGTAGGGGGGAAACTATAGATGATTAATCCCCTACTATGTGCCAAGAGAATGGCATACTTTCTTTTTTTTTTAAAGATTTTTTTATTTATTTGAGAGAGAGAGAATGAGAGATAGAAAGAACGAGAGGGAAGAGGGTCAGAGGGAGAAGCAGACTCCCCATGGAGCAGGGAGCCTGATGTGGGACTCGATCCCGGGACTCCAGGATCATGACCTGAGCTGAAGGCAGTCACTCAACCAACTGAGCCACCCAGGCGCCCGGCATACTTTCATTTATCCTGATGACAATACATTATTATTACTCCCATTTTATAAAAGATTAGGAAATTGAGGCTTAGGAGACTTAACTTACTAGAATATCCAGCTAGTAACTGGTAGAACTATGATTCAAAGGTTTCTCCCAACCACACTATGTCAGAAAAAGTTTATAACTCTGTTTAGAAGTGGCTGTAACTCCCAGAGTGAGTCCAAAACATACAGTAAATACTAAAAGTACTATTTTTCCCCCAATGGTTCAATTCAATTTGTTGTTGACTGATTGTTTCTCAGGCACTGTGCTATAAAAATACATGAACTATTACCCCTGCTCTCAAGGAACTTACTGTCTAGCGTGAAAAACAGACATGGGAGGAAACCCATACAGAGTCCGATGCGGGCTTAAAGGACAGAGTGGGCCAGCAAGGCTTCACAGAGCAGAGTTCTTGAAGGATGTTAGCTGTCCAGATGGAAAGGCTTAGGAAGATTTCCCAGCAGAGAAAACAGTATTGATAATCCAATACAGACAAATCCCAAATGGAAGAATTTTACTCCCAGGATTCCTGCAGCCCAGAGAGCTCACTGCGGCCTCAGCCTCTGGCTGTAGAGACAGTTAGGCAGCTAACAGGGAGGAAACCCCTGGCTTGCAAGCCTGGAACAGCCAGTGACCACAGCAGTGAGTGAGTGACAGTAAACGTTGGTCCAGTTTCAGTAAAATGAGAAGCTTTCGATTCTGTTTCATGGTTTGGGGCAGTCATTTCCAAGCAAAGTTATTAAAGGAAAGGCTTGTTTCAGTTAATGGTTAGTCTGTTCATGGACGGGGAGAGTTGTAAGTGAACATGTAAGAATGATACAAGGCTTGGGTTTCACACACCACTTTTGGCCAGAACAATCTGAAACCACCGATTTGTCGTGCCGGATTGAGAAGGCAGGCAGGGTTCAGTGCCACACTTCTCTTGTTAGTTTCAAGAGACTAATATTTTGGGCACCTGAGTGGCTCAGTTGGTTAAGCAACTGCCTTGCGCTCAGGTCATGATCCCAGAGTCCCGGGATCAAGTCCCGCATCGGGCTCCCTGCTCAGCGAGGAACCTGCTTCTCCCTCTGACCCCCCCCCATGTACTCTCTCTCTCAAATAAATAAATAAATCTTTAAAAAAAAAAAGAGAGACTAGAATTTTCACTTCTTATTTGAATTCATTTTTAAGGGTCAAGGTGCAGATGAAGCCATTAGGCAAGGAGTACTTTTCTGATTGATCAGGACTGTGTTCTGAGGCTACAGAGATGAGTAAAACAGAGGCTTGCGCACAAGGAATTTGGGAGGGGAGAAAGGCACATGGACAGATTATCTCATTAAGGCAATAAATGCTGAGGGCAAGTCAGGGCGACAGAAGAAGCCAAAGAGGACCCTCCAGGGGTTCGAGGAAGACTCCCTCAGGAGAACAGCTTGTTTCTAAAGGCTGACCGGGATCCCTTTGACTATTTCTTGGTGACACTCTGCCCTTTTGAATTCTTATTACAAGGCACATCTGACCTATCAGATCTGACCTAGCTTTTAGTAATTTAGCTGTAGTCTTAGAGAAATTGTATCATCCATCACCGAAGCGCACCTGCCCTTGGGGAGGTAAGTTGAGAACAGATTAAGAACATGAAACATCAGAATGCAGAACCCAGAGGCACATGAGGAAATAACTCATCTAGAGAAAGCCGAATGTTTATATGGAAGCATTCTAGAATTTTCCATTTAGATCAGGCATTTCATTTTTTATTTCACGTGCTACTTTTTAAAGCTTGGGAGAATAATATATGATCACTGTAGAAAATTTTGGGAAATAAGGGAAAAGTACAAAGAAGAAAAAATGTAATTAGCAAAAGATAGATTTAACATTTTGGCATATTTGCTTCTAAACTTTTTCTATGCATATACAGATATATCAATTTTAGGTAACTGAAATAACACCGTGTGTGTATATGCATGCAGTTTTTTTGGTCATTTACTATTATTTCATGAATTTTCCCATGATTCCACAATTTCATCAATAATTTTTTCCATTACATGGTTTAATTATTTTAACCATTCCTTTTCTCTTTAGACATCTAGATTTTTTCCCCCAGTTTTTGACCATTATAAACAATGTAATAAAATTAGTGTGATACAAACTTGCCCTGGTTTGCCTGGGAGCCTTAAAGGTTTTTGGTACCTACTGCCAAAATGCTGTCCAGAAAATCTATGCCTTTGTCAGTATTAAGTATTATTATTGTGGAAATATGTATTAAAGTAATACATCAGACTGAGTATCTCATTTTAATTTCCACTTATTATTATTAATGTGGACCATTTAAAAATGTTTTTAATGGCTATTTTTATTTTTCTGTTATTAAAATTGTCAGTGTCCTTTGTCAATCTTTCTGTTGAGAAATTACTTTTCTTACTGATTGTTTGAGTGCTTTGTAAATGAAGGCTATTAAATCTTTACATATTTAAGGAAAATATATTCTTACTTTTTGTTTGCCTTTAGATTTTTTGTGTGTGCAGAAGTTTAACTTTAATGTAATGAAATCTACAATTTTTTTTAAAGATTTTATTTATTTATTTGAGAGAGAGAGAGAATGAGAGATAGAAAGCACTAGAGGGAAGAGGGTCAAAGGGAGAAGCAGAGCAGGAAGCCCGATGTGGGACTCGATCCCGGGACTCCAGGATCATGACCTGAGCCAAAGGCAGTCGCTTAACCAACTGAGCCACCCAGGTGCCCATGAAATCTACAATTTTTAAATTAATGTTTTTATGCTTAGATTCTGTTTTTAAATGTAGGGAGGATAAATATTCATTTAAATTTTCTTTTAATTTTTAAGAAATCATTTCACTTTCTACATTTACCGCTTAAACTCCTCTAGAATTTAGTTTGGTTTATGGTATGTGGTAAGGATCATGCATAAATCATTGAGAGAAGATCCCAAATAAAAGCAACATTATAAGACCAGGAGGTGTCTTTTGTTCTCTGTAAATGAAATTCAGTAAGAATCAAATGACACAAAAATTTCAGAACTAACAGGACCAAAGGTAGAGCATAGTGATCTGAACATGCAAATTTATTACGATTCAAATACAAATTGTTTACTAAACAAGCTTTCAAAACCTAAAGCATGTTGGAGAAAATAATATAAGAGGGTCCTTGATGTTCATTTATTCAATGCATATTTATTGAGCACCTAGGTGTACCAGGAACTGTTCTTGATTGGGAAGCATCTGGAATTAAAATTGCTGTTTGAGGACACAGCACCAGTGTGGGCTGCACTATGTAGTAGAAAAACACTGTCACGTTAATATGTTTCATATGTTTGCAAGAAGCAGCTCTTCTAAAGTATAACTAATTCAGAAACGCCTTATTATAGGACATAGCAATGTTATGAGGGAATACAATGACGAAAGTTTCTGGCAAACTCTAAAAATTACTTAAAAGGGAGAGAGGAAGAGTATTATTTTATAAGGGCTTACTCAAAGATGATACTATCTTTTAGTATTACTGTCATTAGAAAGTTGTACTATGTAGTGGGCTGGCGGTAATATCCCAAATGTAGAAAATATTCTGCAAAACTATCAAATTCCCTTTGGGATTATCCACCTACACTTCTCAGTCGTCTGTGTTCTTTTTTTGGTATCAAATTAGAGCACATTATCTTGACCCACTATGGAACTATCTTCACTGAATTATGCCTAAGGCTTATGCCCTTGGCATTTACTGAAGAATAGCCTATGAAGTTCATTGCTGCATTTGTCATTCAAATAAGGACACTGTCTAACAAATCACTCATCCCTCCTATGACATTCTGCCCAAAAGCTTTTCCTCCCTCTCTCCCTTCCTTCCTTCCTTCCTTCCTCTCTTCTTTCATTTCTTTCTTACCTTCTGAAAGGTGTTAATTTTTTTTAAAGATCTTATTTTTTATTTATTTGTCAGATTGAGAGAGAGAGAGAGAGAGAGAACATACAAGCAGGGGCAGCGGCAGGCAGAGGGAGAAGCAGGCTCTCTGCTGAGCAAAGAGCCTGAGGCTGGGCTCGATCCCAGGACCCCTGGGATCATGACCTGAGCCGAAAGCAGACACTTAACAGACTGAGCCACCCAGGTGTCCCAGAAAGCTGTTAATTTATATTAAGTTCTAATGACATTAACTACATAAAGCCATGCCCCTCCCATCTTGACTTCCTACTTTTTTTTATAATTCCTTAGTTCTAATTTATTTTCACTTGTGTTATTTTCTTTCTTAATTGTACTTTTTGGTAACAGATCACTTGCTCTGATTTCATTCTTGCCAAATAATATTCTGATAAATTTTTCCTTCTTCGGTACCAGGATATCAGAAAGAACAGAAATGGCAACAAGGTTTTATGTTGCAAACCAGCACAGATCAATGGCGATGGTTGTCTGGAGTGCTGTGTTAAGAAGGAAAGGAGCTCTACACTCAATTAGCAATGTCTGCTTTGAGCAAGGTATTAGAAACTGTTGGCATTTTTACCAGCTATTTGACATTTATGTCTTAAATAGGACACATGAATATTGTAATAACAAGAAAGCACAAACAAGTTCATAAACTACTTTCAGATTTGTAAACCAGTGATTTGTAAGTTTCACTAGCCCCAATCCATTCTCCAAGGCAGGAACACACCTGTGTAAAATGAAAAAAAAATTGGTTTCTAACTTGACATAGACATGGGATCTTTTTCGTAAATCTTACTAGCACTGGCTTCATGACTAGGTAAATTGGGTTCCTTCTTAGAAGCAGAGATTTAAGAAACCTGATCCCTAAATCTTTCCTAGTGGCTTTTCAATATATGAAAGTTTACAATTGGAGATTCATTTCTGTAGATTCTAAAATCTAGCTCTTAACGACTCCTTTACTAAAAGACAAATCGTCCCACGGAGGGGTAATACTTTAGCTCTTACCAGCTAATTAATTGGTTGGCTGCTAGTTAGGAAGGAAATGGGAGAGTGGGGTAGGGGGGTAGATTAGGAGGATATGAACACCATAAAAAGGAGGGACAGCAGAGCTAGATTTTGCTTATTTCAGTCTTGCCTAGCTTAGTCCGACAGCTCACTTGAGATAAGCACTGAGTATGCTTATAGATGCATTTTTTTAAGTAAGCCCGGTGTGGGACTTGAACTCATGACCCTGAGATCAAGAGTTACATGCTCCACCAACTGAGCCAGCCAAGCGTTCCTATAGATGCATTATTATTGGCCCTAAATAATGAAGCACCCAGTAACCCTCTAACAAAGAGTTGAAGTAAACATACAGGCAACCATTACTGACATGAATGTTATCATATGTACATGGAGAATTCTTAAATTTTCAGTAAATAGTTATTCTACTTCTCTCAAATCCAATAGACCTATGTCTGAGAGAAGCTTATTTTTTAAAACTGGCATATTAGAAGAAACGGGCACTATGGTTCATTCATTCACTGCATTCTGTGAATAAATTGACAAATGTTTCCTCTGTCCTTACAGGTGTCTAGCACTGTGCAATGCCATTCTGTATGCAAAAATAATGGAAGACACAGTTCCTGCCTCTGAGGAAGTTACATCTCGGTTGGGAGATGAGTGATACATCCATGAAACAACTGGGGCAGGTGGGGGGGGTGGGAATACCAGGCTGGAAAAATCAAGTGTTAGAATGTTTGGTTCAGATTGCAAGCAGTATAGAAATTCAGAAGCAAGAAAGATCACACAAGGAGAGAAATCAAAGAGCAGTCACGTTGAAAGAGATTGCAAGAAGCTGCACTTCCTGTCTCAGGTGTCAGCAGTAAATTGTGGCCCCTATCACCCTGGGAATGACTGAAATCAAGACTGTGTGATAGTCCACACTTGCCCTGGACAATTCCAGCACATCCGACTCAGCTCAGCCTAACCACCCAGAGAAGGAAATCAACCATGGACTCTTTTTTTTTCCCCCATGGTGGAGATGAGTGTTTTCTGCCTTGTCTTTCCTGCTACATTTACCTCTGGCCACCCTGATTTGCCTCCTTTACTTTTTTTTTTTAATTTTTATTGTTATGTTAATCACCATACATTACATCATTAGTTTTTGATGTAGTGTTCCGTGATTCATTGTTTGTGCATAACACCCAGTGCTCCACGCAGAATGTGCCCTCTTTAATACCCATCACCAGGCTAACCCATCCCCCCAACCCCCTCCCCTCTAGAACCCTTAGTTTGTTTTTCAGAGTCCATCGTCTCTCATGGTTCGTCTCCTCCTCTGACTTACTCCCCTTCATTCTTCCCCTCCTGCTATCTTCTTCTTCTTTTTTTTTCTTAACATATATTGCATTATTTGTTTCAGAAGTACAGATCAGTGATTCATCAGTCTTGTACAATTCACAGTGCTCACCATAGCACATACCCTCCCCAATGTCTATCACCCAGCCACCCAATCCCTCCCACCCCCTACCACTCCAGCAAGCCTCAGTTTGTTTCCTGAGATTAAGAATTCCTCATATCAGTGAGGTCATATGATACATGTCTTTCTCTGATTGACTTATTTCACTCAGCATAACACCATCCAGTTCCATCCACGTCGTTGCAAATGGCAAGATCTCATTCCTTTTGATGGCTGCATAATATTCCATTGTGTATATACACCACATCTTCTTTATCCATTCATCTGTCGATGGACATCTGGGCTCTTTCCACAGTTTGGCTATTGTGGACATTGCTGCTATAAACATTGGGGTGCACGTACCCTTTTGGATCCCTACATTTGTATCTTTGTGGTAAATACCCAGTAGTGCAATTGCTGGATCGTATGGTAGCTCTATTTTCAATTTTTTGAGGAACCTCCATACTGTTTTCCAGAGGTCAACCATGGACTCTTGAAAGTTCTGGAATAATTCAAAATGGAGTTTCCCAGGGGGCTTAGTCTGTTAAGCATCCGATTCTTGGTTTCAATGCAGGTCATAATCTCTGGGTCATGGGATTGAGCCCCACATGCGGCTCCATGCTCAGCACAGAGTCTGCTTGGGATTCTCTCTCTCTCCCTTCCTTCCCTGCCCTGCTCGAGCACTCTCTCTCTTTCTCTTTCTAAAAATAATTAACTAATTAATTCAAAATTGGAAAAGCAAACAATTCCTATTCTTGGTGTACAAGTTCTTTGTGCTGAATTATGAACTTCACCATTCTGGAAAAAGCATTAAGCCCGAGTTATGGGCTTGGGTGTAGCAGGTATAAATCTCAATCCAGACAAAGTTACATTGATTTTTATCAAAATTTAAGAAAATATTGACATAATCCCATAATCTAATATGCAGTACATATTCAAATGTACAGGCCAGTTGTTTGGTAGAATGTCCTTCAATCTGAGTTTTACCAATTGTTTCCTCATAATTAGTCATTTAATGTTTTATAACTCAACTTAATTTCTATTTTATGGCCCCATTAGGCCAGTCCTTTGGGTATGGCAACTGAAGTGGCCATTTCAGCTCCAAGCTTGAAGAATTTATCATGAGACATTATTGCACCTTACCCATGTTTCCTAAGCATCATTGAAATTAAATTTCAAAACTTCTGTCTTTAACAATATCCCAAAGAGCCTATGAAAGATGCTAACAGCATGAGCCCTTTCAAATGCACTATGTTGGTTGCATCCTCCCAAATCCCTCATCATTTCAAGGATGGCCTTGACCCTACTCCTACATGGTGGTGAAAACAATCTAAGTCCACTGGAAATTTCACCACTTTTCCTCAGTTCATGGCTGAGATCTGGAGATTTCTGAGGTGCTAAGTTGTCAGGGTAGGAGGAAGCAAATCTTCTCTATGAACTCATCTCTTCACGCAATTATCGACTGACATGTCATCACCATGGTTGTCCTTGGGCCTTGGTTCATGAAGGCCACTTTGAAGATTATCCACCTGCTCCTTTGTGGACTGCTGGTTCTTTCTACTGCTTTCCTATGACATGTGGAAGCAGGAAACTCAGCGAGTTTCCTAAACCCTTCCTTCCTAGACTTTATTGTTTCCCCAGAGCCCAAAGCGGGCAGAGCCTTTCTTTGTATAAATCATGGACATGTCAATGCAGTTATCACTTCTCTTCCCTGCTCCCAGCTCCCTAACTCCTCATTCCAGAAAATCCTTTTCTAATCTGGGGCCAAGGAAGTCTTGTATTTCCTCAAGTCTTTTATGCAGACCAGTGGTTCTCATAGTGTGATCCCAGGACCAGCAGCACCAACATCACCTAGGGACCTGTCAGAATGCCAATTGTCTTCCCTTTCAGCTAGCCCTGTTAAATCAGAAACTCTTAGAATAGGCTCTAGTGATCTTCATTTTAATAAGCTTTCTAGGTGATTCTGATGCAGCATAAAGAGTGAAAACCACTGATCGTTACCTTGAGTTCTTTTTCTTCCCCTAGTGCTATCGTTCTCAAATTTTAACACAAATGAGAATTGCCCGGAGGGCTTGTTAAAACAGACTGTTAGGTCTTACAGAATTCCTGATTCAGTAGGTCTGGGAGAGGCCTGAGAACTTGCATTTCCACCAAGTTCCGAGGTGATGCTGACACTGCTGGTCTGGGGACATTTCAAAGAACCATTACCCCCCGAGGTCTTAGCTCCATAATTATCAATCCTCTTCTGTCACTCCCAATAGGTTTCTCTAATTCTCATTGTTAATGTGATACAACATATTTTATAAAATCGGCTTACGTGTTGTTATGTACAATCCAGGACCATGGATCGCCAATCCGACACAGGCGTATACCAGTGTTTTCCAAAGCTAAGTTCTGATGTTAGGCCAACAGTGCTTAAGGCTTTTCATTCCTGGTCCCTCTCCAATTCAAAGACTCCCATACCCATTCTGTCTGTAAGATATCCTGCAAGATTCAGAAAGAGGAAAAAAGAAAACCCTTCTGTTCATCTTGTAAATGCTGCTTTTCAAATAGCACATCAGATTTCCATTGGCTTCCTCCCGGAACACTGAGATTGAGCAAAATGTGGTTCTTGCGGAATACAGAGGAATCAGAGAAAAGGGAATGGACAAGAAGGTCAGGGGCAAAGGAGTGAGAAAATGCTTTGAGAGTCAGTTATTATTTCTTTGAGGTGAAGACTTTTTGTCATGGTTTGGGGCTGAAGGGAGAAGTAAGTTAACCCCTTGAAATCTTGCAGTAATTCTTGGTTTCAATATCCCCAGACTTGAGAATAGAAAGTGGCCACCACCTCTCCTTCCTACTCAGTTGTATTTAAATCCACTTCCCTTGCCTGAAGCATCATCAGGTCCCCAAAGCCCTTGATCCCATTTAGTTTTTGTTCTCTCTCTGGCCTCTTAAAGAGACATAAAGTCTTTTTTTTTTTTCTTTTTGCTTAATTACCACAGAACAATTACGTTAAGTCTGCAGGGCATGGCCACATTCTCAGTTAGACAAGGAGCCACTCCAGAGAACATTCATCCTACATTTGGTCTTTTTTTTTTTAATGAAATTCCATTTTGTTGGGTGGCCCATGTGGTTCTGGATGAAAGTACCTACCAAAAAACATGCTGAATATTTGTTACCATAATTATTTGGATGGTTCGCATCATTTATTAATACTTCCAGGCATTGCCATTATTAGGATAGTCCTGAGGGTTCCCAGAACATAAATAGGACGATTTCACTCAGGCAAAGTTGCAAAGACTCTCCTGCTGAAACAATGCTGCCGTTGCCACCATAGTGATGGGTGCAGATTTCTTTCCTTATGCTTGTGTTCCAACAGAATAGGATTATTTGTGTTCTTCAAATACTTGCTGTGATTTTCTACCTCCATCCCTAACACTAAACACAGTACCTCATACTTCGTAGGCAGTCAATAAACATTTATTGAGTTGAATTAAAATAAAATAAAAAATAGTAGAGACTTTCAATTAAAGATTGGAATAAAGGCTTTTCAATTCCACTCTTCTCTGTGAACCCAACAATAACAAAAACACAATAATAACAAACCACAGAGAAGAATATGAAATAAAGAAGGAGTGATGTCAGGGAACGACTATGAGGAATAGCTGTCAAGTACAGTAATATGTGGACCAAACACAGGAGCACAGCAAGAATGGGCACATACCTTGACAGACCTTGTGGAGCACATGGATGTCTTCAAGGTAGTTGGCTCAGGCTGAGGGCCAAATCATTATTCACTTTCTTGTTGATACAAGAAAAGATCTGTAGGACTGACAGGGTGAAGGTGGGTTTTGGGAGTACCCTAAGCATGGTTTAACACCATAAAAAGCAGGAGAGGAGGGGCCAAAGGGTCATCTGTGCGGACCTGCCATCTTTGCTAGAAGAAGCTGTCAGTTTGATGGGACAGTTGAGTGAACATACATAATAATCAGCTCACTTGCTGCTTATAGATAAAGAAGATAACCAGGAGCAATAATCACTAAATCACTATTTAAAAAAATCATTGCACAAAAGAGATAGGTGAACTTTCTGCTCAACCGAAAGGTAGTTTCAGAACATTAGAATTTGAGAACATGCAATATAGACATGAATGCAGGAAGTATGAGAAAGTCCTAAGCCCAAGCTACCTTGTCTCTACTCAAGTCTTGAACACTTTTCACACAACTTTGTGTGAGTAATTGGTCTAGAACTGGTCCCGTTGAAAGCTGAGTAGTAATCAGAAAACGGCCATAAAGAAAAAGGTACATGAGAAGCAAAAATCAGATAACCAATAATTCAACAGATAAAGACGTATGCCACAGACTATGTTTCCTCCTGATACCAAGTAAATTAAAGAATATGTGGTCTCTAGAAATAAGAAATTAAAAGAGAGATAAAAGTGTTCAAAGATAAGGTGAAAGGAGATGAAGAGTGAGCAGTCAAAGCTTTGGAAAGAGTGAAAGTAAAGTGAAACCATTATAGATACAGAAGCAACAAAAGAAGCAGCAAGAGTTAATAATAAGGGAATGGAAGATAGGAGAGAGCCAGGCAGAAAATAAAAATGTAAAAGAACATATTTAAAGAGACTCTGAGACAAAAAAAAAACAAAAAAACATACAGAAGACCAAGAAAAACTACTTCTTGTTCTATTAGAAGAAAAGAACAAATTAAAGAGAAAAGTGCTAAATGCATAATAGGAAAGGGTTTGGTGAACAGCGAAGACTTGGATCTCCTCACCTCACCTTCTTCAGGTCTCTGCTCAAATTTCACCACATCGGTAAGGTTTTCCCTGGTGGCCATATTTAAAAAACACCCACCTTGGGTCTGTTTTTCTTCCCTACTTTATTTATTTTTTTTGTGTGTGTGTAATACCTGAAATGAAAATTACCCGGAATGGGATTAACGGCAGCTGGTCAACAGAAAGTCAGGCCATGATTGAAGCTTGGAATTTTCAGCATTACGCCCCATCCTTCAGGGAGGGGAGAGGGGCCGGAAATGGAGGTAATGATTGATCATGCCTACGTGATGAAACTCCCCTAAAAATCCCAGAAGTATGGGATTTAAAGCACTTCCAGATTGGTAAAGATGTGGAGGTGCTGGGTGGGGCAGGGGGCACCCGCAGGGAGCATGGAAGCCCCTTGAGCTTCCCCCAGAACCCCCGCCCTGCCTCTCCTTTGTCTGGATGTTCATCCGTATCCTTTATCACGTCCTTTTATAATGAAGTGGTAAATGAAGTCGTAAACAGTAAGTAAGCTGTTTTTCCTGAATTCTGTGAGCCACTCTAGCAAATTAATTGAACCCAAGGAGAAGGGCGTGGGAACCTCTGATTTATGGCCAATCAGAAGCACAGGTGACAGTCTGGATTTGGGACTGGCATCTGAAGGGTGGCTGTGGTCCCGTGGAACTGAGCCCTTAACCCACAGGATCCAACACTACCTCCAGGTAAAGAGTGTCAGAACCGAGTTAGGTTATAGGACCAGGTGCTGTCACAGAATTGCTTGCTGTGGGGACCCCCCCCCACATCTGGTGTTAGAAGCATTGTGAGTGTGGCAGTGACGTCAGAGGAGACACGGGGAGAAGTGGGTGTGCTCACACGTATTGTGAGGTTGACAACACGTATAGAAAGAATAAAAAGGTGAGACAACAATGTATTTGCTGGAGGGGAGAAGTTGGAGTGCACTGTTGTAAGGTTCTTAAAATACATGGGAAATGTTATAAAATTATTTGAAGGGAGACTGTGACAAGATGGAGATATCTATTACAAACTGGAGCAACTACACAAGAAAAAGAGGTGTTTCTAATACACAGTCGTGGATAAAATGGAATACTAATTTTTTTTTAAAGCAGGTAAGAGAGGGAAAAAGGAGCAAAGGATAGAAGGAACAAATAGAAAATAGCAAAAGGGTAGATTTAAACCTAATCCTATTATAGTAGTATAAATGACACAAAAGATTTCTCTAAGAAATCCACCTTTTACATAAAGAAACAAAGAGGTTACAAGTAAAAAGATAACACTGAGCTAAAGTATGTTTGTTTGTTTTTTTTTAAGATTTTATTTATTTGAGAGAGAGAGACAGAGAAAGCACAGAGGGAGAGTATGAGGGAGAAAGAAGCAGGCTCCCCGCTGAGCAGAGAGCCCAATGTGGGACTTGATCCCAGGACCCTGGGATCATGACCTGAGCCAAAGGCCGATGCTTAACCAACTGAGCCACCCAGGCACCTCAGTGAGCTAAAGTATGCTGATGTAGCTATATTAATTATCAGAAAAAGAGATTTCACAACAAGGAATGTAACCAGGAGTTAAATAATGCCTTTCAATGTGTTGTGTATGCTTTGGTTAATTTCTAAAATTTGAAATGATTGGTTTTTTTTAAACAGTTTTGTCCAGTTTTATTATTGCTTTTTGGGGATAGTATGTACTGAGCTCCTCACTCAACCTTTCTGGGAGTCCCATTCCTTCCCTGGAGTGTTATAGGAATGATTGTTGAATTTTTTAAATGCCATTTTTTTTATCATCTTTGATATGATCACATTTTGCCCTTGTTGCTCTAAGGAATTACTCTGGTAGACTTCCTAATGTACAACCACCTTCTCATTCCTTGAATAAATCTTAATTATTCATGTTGTTATATTCTTTTATTACACTGCTAGATACTATTTGCCTTTTAAAAAAGAAAATTTTGCATTTATCTACATGGGGGAGATTATAGTTATCTGTTTCTATACCTTCTTCACAAAGTTTTGGTATTAAAGTTGTTCAGGTTTTGTAAAGTCAATCAGAAGCATCTATGTTTTTTTTTCTGGCCAAGAATCATTTAAATAACATAGGAACTAGCTGTTCTTCAATGGTTAGATAGATTTCAGCTATGAAACCAGTAGGAACATTTTTAGTGAAAGATATTTTTGACCTTTCTAGTGTCTTCTGCGATAATTAGTCTATTCAAAGTTTTTTGTCTTCTTCTTGGGTTAATTTTGGTCATTTATATTTTACTGAGAAATTACCTATCTTTAGATTTGCAGGTTTGTGACAATGGAGTTGTATGTAATTTCACTTTATAATGTAAAATATCTCTTATATCGTAGTTTGTCTCTTTTTTCATTCCTAATCTTTTCTATTTTTACTTTCTCTCTTATTTCCTTAAGCAAGTTTGCAACAGGTTATGTATATTATTGATTCTTTTGAAATACCAGCATTTGGATTCATTTATTGTTCTACTAAATTTTGCTTCTCATTTGGTTAGGTTTAATTTTTATCTCTATAAATTCTCTCTTCCTAAATGGCAAAAAAGAAAAAAAAAGTTTTCCTATTCTTTTTCTATTTCCTAGGTAGATATCAAATTTCTTCATTTTTTCTCTTTCTTTCTTTCCTTCTTTCTTTCTTTCCTTCTTTCTTTCTTTCCTTCTTTCTTTCTTTCCTTCTTTCTTTCTTTCTTTCTTTCTTTCTTTCTTTCTTTCTTTCTTTCTTTCTTTCTTTCTTTCTTTCTTTCTTTCCTTTCTTTCTTTCTTTCTTCTTTCTATTTTCCTGAGAGAGAGCATGTGCACATGTGTGAACGGGTGTGGGAGGGGTGCGGGAGAGGGTCAGAGGGAGAGGGAAAGAGAGAATCCTAAGCAGGCTCCACACTCAGTGCAGAGCCCAGTGTGGGGCTTGATCTCACCCCTGAGATCATGACCTGAGCTGAAATCACGAGTCAGATGCTTAACTGATTGAGCCACGCAGGCACCCCAATTATTTTTTTTTAAAGATTTTATTTATTTATTTGAGAGAGAGAGAGCACACGAGCAGGGTGGGAGGGGCAGAGGGAGAAGGAGAAGCAGGCTCCATCCCAGGACCCTGAGATCATGACCTGAGCTGAAGGCAGACACTTAACGACTGAGCCACCCAGGTGGCCTTTAAAGATTTTATTTTTAGCTAATCTCTACACCCAATGTGGGGCTCAAACTCACCACCTAAAGATCAAGAATCATATGCTCTACCAACTGAGTCAGCCAGGTGGCCTTTGTCTTTCTTATTTAAAATAACAAAAGCATTATGATTATTTTTTAAAGCTCTGAGTACATCTTTCATGTATGATATGTTCTCCCTTTTCATTGCTTTCTGTATAGAGTTTATAATTTTAGCTTCGAGATCATGATCTAATGGTTATTAGGAGTGTGTTTGTGTGTGTTTTTAAGTAAGCTCTGCGCCCAGTGTGGGGCTTGATTTCATAAACCGGAAGATCAAGAGTTGCATGCTCTACAGACTGAGCCAGCCAGGCACCCCTAGAAGTGTGTTTCTTAATTTCCATATAGTCAATGCTTTTTACTGTTATTATTTATTCTTAATTTTAGTGGGCTATTTATAACCTTAATTAAGTTTTCTTTATGAATATGTATATTATTGATTTCTATAAACATTTTATGGCTTATGGAAATCCTATATTTTCCACTACAGCTTTCTAAAATTAATCTAAAAGTTGATTAATTTGGATTTTTTGGTATACTATTCAATCTCCCCTTGTCTTTATTTTTGAGTACCAGATTCTCTGATTCTGAAGGAAGTATACTGACATCTTTCACTCTGATTGAATTTTATTTTTCTTTCTTTCTCTTTTTTTTTAAGATTTTATTTATTTATTTGACAGCGCAAGAAAGAGAGCACAAGCAGGGGTAGGGAGAAGAGAAGCAGGCTCCCTGCTGAGCAAGGAGTCGGAAGCAGGGCTCTGTCCAGGACCCAGGGATCATGACCTGAGCCAAAGGCAGACGCTCGACTGACTGAGCTATCTAGGTGCTCCACTCTGATTGCATTTTAAATAGGTTCTCATAGGTTTGCTTGATGTATTTAGCTCCTATGTTATTTGGCATAAACACGTTTATGACTGTTATGACTTCTTCATAAACATTGTGCGTTTTTGTCATCACATTATGTTCATCTTTTTCCTATTCAGTACTTTTAACCTTACTTTCTACCTTACCTAATTTTAATATTACTGCCCCCTTTTGTTTGTTTATATTTGCCTTATAAATCTGTCAGTGTCTTTTATTTTCAACTTCTTGAAATCACTTTGTTTGAAATGTTCTTACCATGTGTGGGATACTCGTAAGGCTTTTAGGTATACTGCTATGAAAGTTGCTGTCTCTTCTGAATCTATTTTATTCAAGTGTATTGTACACATAGGAAAGTACACAAATCATTAACTACAAATGGTTCATTTTATTTTTATTTATTTATTTATTTTTATTATTCTGTTATGTTAATCACCATACATTACATCATAGTTTTTTTAGATGTTTTATTGTTATGTTAATCACCACACATTACATCATTAGTTTTTGATGTAGTGTTCCATGATTCATTGTTTGCATATAACACCCAGTGCTCCATGCAGAACGTGCCCCCTTTAATACCCATCACCAGGCTAACCCATCCCCCCACCCCCCTCCCCTCTAGAACCCTCAGTTCGTTTCTCAGAGTCCATAGCCTCTCATGGTTCGGCTCCTCCTCCGATTCCCCGCCTTCATTCTTCCCCTCCTGCTACCTTCTTCTTTTTTTTAACATATAATGTATTATTTGTTTCAGAGGTACAGGTCTGTGATTCAACAGTCTTACACAATTCACAGCACTCACCATAGCACATACCCTCCCCAGTGTCTATCACCCAACCACCCCATCCCTCCTACCCCCACCACTCCATGGAGTATTATTTATTTGTTTTTAAAGATTTTATTTTTTTGTCAGAGAGAGAGAGCAAGTGGCAGGCAGAGGGAGAAGCAGGCTTCCTGCTGAGCAAAGAGCCCCATGCAGGACTTGATCCTAGGACCCTGGGATCATGACTTGAGCCGAAGGCAGACGCTTAACCGACTGAGCCACCCAGGCATCCCATTCATTGCATTTTACAAAGTGAACACATCTTTAAAACCACTACTCAGACCAAGACATAGACCATTACCAGGATGCTAGCACCTTGTTCAGCCCCCTCCCAGTCCCTGACCCCCACAAAGTTAACCATTATTCTGATTTTCATAATCATAATTTAGTTTTGCTTATTTTGAATTTTATATAAATAAAAGCATATAGTATGTATTCCTTTGTATCTAATTTCTTTGGTCCAACATTGTTTGTGCATCTTATCCATGTTTTTGTGTGTGGTAGTAGCTTATTCTTTCATTGCTCTGTAGCATTCCATGGTAGAAACATACTAACATTTCTTTATCCTATCATTGATGAAATTTAAGTTATTTTCACTTTTGGCAATTATAATGTTGCTGTGATAATTTTTGTACATATGTTTTATGTAGGCTTGATATACCATGTCTATTCCTAGATATGTACCTCACCAAAATTCATAGAGCCATACACCTAAGAGGTATATTTTTCTGTGTGTATGTTATAGTACAATAAAATGTTTACTTAATAAAAGGTAATAGAGGGGAATGCAAGTAGGAAATTAAAAAACAAGTAATTTTAGTCACAATCAAGATTTTAAAACATAATAAAAGAGTATTATAACACTTGAAAATCTGTATGTAATAGAGAAATGCCAATAAATTACAGGATGAAAAATTGGCAGAAGAAGAAATGGAGAACTTAAATACATCAGTAAACACCAATAATTACCCACTGAAATGGTATATACAAGGTAGACCATCCCCCCAAATCTCAAGCATAGAGGGCTTTACACATTAGTGTTACTAGCATTTCAAGAGATAGTTAACGTCTATCTTATACAAGTAGTTACACAGCATAGAAAATGAATTGCCCAGGTCATTTTTTTTTTAAAGATTTTATTTATTTATTTGACAGAGAGATAGAGAGAGAGCACAAGTAGGCAGAGAAATAGGCAGTGGGAGAGGGAGAAGCAGGCTTCCCGCCAAGCAGGGAGCCCGATGCGGGGCTCAATCCCAGGACCCCAGAATCATGACCTGAGCTGAAGGCAGCCGCCTAACCGACTGAGCCACCCAGGCGCCCCTGCCCAGGTCATTTTTTGAGGTGTGTGTAATCTTGACTTCACAGGTAGATAAGGATAGCACACAAAACACATAGACAAAGAAAATGATAGGTCTATTATACTTAAAGTCATACATGAAAAAATCCTCAATAAAAGTTTAGTTATCCTTTTTCTCCTTGGAATGGAGGGAGAGTTTAACATCAGAAAATCTATCAACAGAATTTACCACATTAGTAGACTGATGTATAAATATTATTAAAATATTTATTAAATATTTATTAATAGAGGCACCTGGGTGCTTTAGTTGGCTGAACGTCTGCCTCTTGGTTTCAGCTTGGGTGGTGATCTCAGGGTCGTGGGTTTGAGTCCCGTGTGGGGCTCTGTGCTCGGTGTGGAGTCTGCTTGGGATTCTCTCTCTCTCCCTCTGCCCCTCCCCCACCAAATAAATAAATAAAGCTTAAAAAATATTTGTTAACATTATTAAAACATTTAAATTTTTTTAAAAAATTAAATATTTATACATATTTATTAACATACTATTAATCTCAAATGATGTAGAAAAAGCATTTGATTAACTATAAATAAGTCAATACCTAATATGATAAACCTATCAGGAAACAAGGAACTGAAGGGACTCACTTTAACTGAAAACCCAAAACAAAACTATACTCCTGGAAAACCTCAAGAGAGACTACCTCTTCATAGATTGGGAACAAGAAAAGTATACCCACTATTGTTGCTAGTGTGTACCATAACACTGGAAGTTTTTTCCAAGCGATCAGAAAGGGGAAAAAAGAAGTGCAATCATTACAAGGGAAAAACAAAAAACCTTTATTATTTGCATCTTGATGGTGAGAAAGGACTGCCCAAAAATATTCAGAAGCACTAAAGACTAATTTTATCAAAGCAAAGATTTGCTATTCTAAAAAGGAATAACACTGATAAAGTTAACAGATGATCGTTTGGGAGAAAATGTTTTCATTGTTTACATCAATCAGGGAACTATACCCAGCACTTATAAAAAAGTCTTGCAAAATCAGCCAGAAAAAATAATAATCCTGGTGGAAAAAATAGGCAAAGGGCATGAACAGGCAAATCCCAGAAGAGGAAGCCTAAAAGGCTATGACACATAAAAGATGCTCAAATTCATTAGCTGTCATAAACTTTCCACCTATTTGAGTGGCAAAATTCAGAAAGTTGGATAATGTTTAATGCTGGCAAGGACATTGGCAGGGGGAGATACTGGTCCCATTATGCACTACTCTGGGAACGGAGGCTGTAGGCATTCGGGAGAGGAATTTGGCAGTACATTTTAAATTAAATATACAAGATTACCCTGCAATTCCACTCTGATATGTATTGCAAAGTGGTTCTCACACAAGTTCACAAAAATGGGATGTTTATTGTTTATGGTGCTGAGAAGCGGGAACCAGTCTAACCTGGGTGTCTGTCTGTCCCTCATGGAACAGATAGTCTAAGGTGGTGGTTGCACCAGAGTTCTACACAGCAGCCAGAAGACTTGGACTAAAGGTAACATGCAACTTGCAGCATAGAGTGATCTTCAAAACATGACACTGAGTGAAAAAAGTCAGAAGCAGAATGTGATTTATTCCACAGTATCATTTACATGATACTGTGTTAAAAATGTATGTATAGGGTGCCTGGGTGGCTCAGTCGTTGGGTGTCTGCCTTCGGCTCAGGTCATGATCCCAGGGTCCTGGGATCGAGTCCCACATTGGGCTCCCTGCTCTGCGGGAAGCCTGCTTCTCCCTCTCCCACTTCCCCTGCTTGTGTTCCTGCTCTCACTATGTCTCTCTCTGTCAAATAAATAAATTTAAAAATCTTTAAAAAAATAAAAATGTATGTATATAAACCATCAACACACAATTTATAATAACATGTGCAAAACACAGTGGAATGGTTGCTCACACTACAGAGAGGAAATGCAGGTGGGGAATTTGGATAAAAGGAAATAAACAAGAATGCCTGGGTGGCTCAGTCGGTTAAGCATCTGACTGTTGGTTTCAGCCTGAATCATGATCTTTGGGTTGTGGGATTGGGCACCCCATGTGGCTCAGTGCAGAGTCTGCTTGGGATTCTTTCCCCTCCCTCTTCCTCCCCCTCTGCTCCTCGCATGTGCTCTCTCTCTCTCAAAATAAATAAATAAATAAACAAACAAATAAATAAATAAATAAATAAAATCTAAAAAAAAAGGAAATAAACAAGTCAACCAACTAACAAAGTGAGGAGGATCTTATGTGGGTGGAAGATGATAATGCACCATGAACTAAGGAGTATGGTTGACACAACTCTTTGCTTTTTTGAGTACCCTTTTCCAGATGACAACAGCAAAAATAACAAAAAAGACAAAAACAAACAATGAGAGGTTGAAAACTGGCAGGGATTGTTATTCTAAGTGTGGTGGAAAGAAGTCACTGGAGGGTTTTAAGGAGTGAGTGAATAGTCTTCATAAAGACCATTCTGGCCACCGTCTGACAAATGGATGAGAGGAAGCAGGTGGCCAATTAAAGAGACTCTTGGCTGAGGTGGGAAATTGAAGATGGCCCACATTAGGCTATATTTTGTAAAGGAACCTGACAGCAGCTGCTGAGAAATTGAGTGTTGTTGGGGAGGGAAGGAGAGAAATAGAGGACACCTAAACTTTTGTCTTCAGCAACTGCGTGGTGCCGTCGAACTTGGGAAGAGATTCCAGTGGAGATACCAACTAGGCAGTTGGATATATGGTCTGAATTCAGAGAGGATACACCACTGGGAGCTGAATCAGTACACAGAGAGTTAAATATCTGGCTCCAACACTCAGTATTGATGTCACTTTGACCAAATTATGTAACTTCTGGGTCTTAATTTCTCTATAAAATGACAATAACATCTCTTTCCTTGTGCTGCTATGAATATTAAATCAGATAATGCCTCTAAGGAACTTCGCACAGAGCCTGGCACATAATAAGTGCTTAATAAAAGCCCCTGTGACTGGGAAATAGTGAAGGGAAAGACAACATCGGTGACAGAGGTTGGCAGCGGAGAGATCACGTCAGAATTTTTAGGCCATGGTAAATAGTTTTCAGTAAGTGGCTCTTAGGGCTTTTATGCAGGGAGTCACATGACCTGGCTTTGCTAACAGTATTGACAGATTATTTAAGGATTCACATTTGATATTGTTTTGTCAGACTGTAGATCGACAGTATGGGTTGTTGTAAACACACACACACACATTTTAAAAACTTTGATTATATGAAAATATGCTTAGAAATGAAAACAAATGGAAGCATTTTTATCTGAAAGGTATTCGGATAGTCCTGACAATTCTTGAATCTGCAGCATTGTCAAGGGCTTGTCTGCCAGTCTGTGCATCGTTCTATTTTGTACATTGACTGTTCCTGAGTAGCCAGCAATTGGAGCTTAGGGAGAGCCGGCACTATACAGCTAAGTAGAGCTCTGGGCCCATAAACGGAAGCATCAGTACTTTCTATTTATCATGTTGCATTAAGACAGATGCTGAAGTCAGATGTTGCCCAACATTTCAGAAAATATCTTCATTCCAATGCAGCCAATGACTTATACGTATCCAGGAGGTGATTCAGATTCAGAAAAGCTACTTTTCATAGAAGAACTCTATGAATATCTAGTTACTACACAAAATCTCGAGTTTGTTAGGTTTTTGGATTAGGTGTGCTATGGATCACCTATACCTTACCTTAAACGCAACAAAGAACCATCAGCAGCCGAGATGCTGGGGACCCTGGTGGTTCTATTTTCACATTTCTCTTTATTTATAGATTTGATGTAACAAGTGATGATGGGCCTCCATAATTCTTTCAGCTGTTCGTCTTTCATTAAGCCCATGAGTGGGATAATTATAGTGTCACATCTGGAATACTACAGAGAAAGGTTTCCACGAAGCATTGAACAAAATCCCAGCGGCAACAGAAATAGGAATGCCCTTTGATCATTTTCCAGTTAACCACTGCTGCATTACAAAGTATCCCAAAACTCGGGGTTTTAAAACAACAACCTTTTTATGATAATGCACGATTTTGTGGTCAGCCGGGTGAGCTATGTGATGCCTATGAGGCTGTACGAGGTGATGTTGTATGGGGTCACTCAGTGGGGTTCACCCAGGGGTTTTCTGGTCTGGAGGGTCTAAGACATTTTCATTCACATACTTGGTACCTTTTAAAGAGTGGCAAGCAGCTGGGCTCAGCTGAACCCCTCTCCTACTTAATGGAGTGTCACGGCTCTCCATGTGGTCTCTCAAGCAGGGTGTTTTGACCTTGTAAGGCATCCCAGAACTCCAAGAGACCAATGTAGAAGCTGCCAGTCTCTTAAAAGCTATCCCGGAACTGGAAAAGTGCATTTTCTGGTTTAGTCAATTGATTGGGTAGCCCACAGGCCAGCCCAAACTCACAGGAAGGAGAACGAAACTCCACCCCTTGATGGGAGAGGTGTTGAAGGATTTTAACCCCCACAATTAGGGTAAATTATTTGGATTTAATAGTGCCCAAATAACACCGATAGGTGGCATTATCTCGTGGTGAGAGCACAGACTCTAGAGTTGGACTACCTTATTACTTCAGCAGCGTGACTTCGTAGATTTTTTTAAAAATCAATTTTATTGAGATATAATTTCTATGCAGTGAAAGGTATTCATTTTAAGTGTTCGTCTCTGTGAGTTTTCACAAATTTATATACTTGTATAACCACCAATACTATCAAGATAAAGAACATTTCCATTATCCTAAAATGCTCCCTTGTACTTGTTTCCACTTAATCTAGAAATCTCCAACCCAAGCAACCACTGATCTGCTTTCTATCATTAGAGATTAGACTAGTCTGCTCTAGAGTTTTATATAAATGGAATCATACGGTGTGTACTCTTTTACATCTGACTTTTTCACTTAGCATATTTTTGACATTCACCCATTTTTACATGTTTCACTAGCCCTTTTTATTGTTCGGAAGTATTCTATTATATGGATATGCCAAAATTCCTAGCATATAGAGTATTAATTTACTATGGCAGCTGCAACAAATTAACAGAAACCTAGAGGCATAAACAACACAAATTTATTATCTTACAGTTCTGTTGGTCAAATGCTTGACCCAGGTTTCACTGGGTTAAAATTGAATTGTTGACAAGTCTGTGTTCTTTTCTGTAGACTCTGGGCACAGGGAGGCTGCATTCCCTTTCCTTTTCTAGCTTGTAGTAGTCATTCACATTTCCTGGCTCATGGGCCCCCTTCCTCCATCTTCAAAGCCAACAACAATGCATCTCTCCATGTCTTTCTTTGGTAATCATGTCTCCTTTTGTCTTTTTCTACCCCCCCCTTTCCACTTTTAAGGAATCTTGTGATTACATTGGGCCCACCCAAATAATCCATGATAATCTCCCTAGTTGACTAGCTGATTAGCAAATTTAACTCCATCTGCATCTTTAATTCTTCTTTGCCATGTATCATAACATAGTCACAGACACCAGGGATTAAGACAGGAACATCTTTGGGAGTCATTATTCTGCCTACCATACATAGTAAGTGTTATATAAGTGTTAGCCTTTCTTGGTATTATTATCACTATTATTACTAAAGATCCTTAGACAGAGTTAAAGACTTGCATTCAAATCCTGGCTTTTCCACTTACCAGATGGGTGGTCTTGGGCAAGTTCATCCTTTTTTGGGAATTTCCATTTTCTTAGCTGTGAAATTTCAGACATTGTATCAGCCATCTTCACAGAACTGTTTGTGACAACAATTGAGACAGGGTAAGTGAGGGCTGTATTTACTACCAAAGCAAACACATCTATTTCCAATTAAAACAGTAAATTAAACACACCAAATCATCTTATCGCCCTATGGGAGCCCCACTAAAGTGAAGTAAAGGAATCAAAATGTGAGCAAAAAATGCCAGCATTTGTTGATAGAGGGGTCAGTGAAGCCATGACCTATGTCCTAGCAGAAAGAACACTGCTGAGAAATGCACTCACTTGCCCGGCAGGCTTCTGGGGAGGGGAAGGCTGAGAGGCACCGGCTATACAAGGTGGGGATGAAGCCCCAGGCTAGAAATAAGAGGATTGGTGGAAAATCTGTTAGACTCCTAAGCCTTTCTCAGGACAGTTTATTCCCTAGAGACATGGAATCAGAGTGGTACATGGTGCCGAGCAAAGGAAATAGTTATCATTGGAACACTTGAAGGGCCCCAGATCCGTATATTAGCCCCACCCCCCACTCCACATAGGAATACAAAGGTAAAGAAGTTTCCTCTGCAGAAACCAAGTGTTCCCAGAGAAAAGACTTTAAGATACTGACATATAAGTTTCCCTCATAAGAGTGCCAACTGGCCTGATCACTGTGCAATAATATGAACTTCCAGCCAAATTTTTAGTGCCTTGCTCCTGAACATCAACAGACAGTGAAGGATCATAGATACTTGATGGAAGTCTTCAACATGAAGGGCAGAGAAGAAAACAAATAAAGAAGAAAGAGCTTGGATGAAACAGAAGAGGCAGGGAGCCGAATAAGACTGAAAATAATCGTACATTCTCAGAGAAAGAAGATACTGCATTGATTAGGAAGAACGAGATACTGCAAAAACACAAAGTCAAAGAACAAAAAGTTCTTGCATATTCAAAATATAATTGCTAAAAATAGAACTAAACTCTTACCTACTATAATTGGAAAGCAATAGATAATGTCAAAATTTATAAACCAGTAGATGCCAGTACACTATAAGCATGTTATTTGGAAATATGCAGCAAATATCTAAATAATCAGTTACCTAAAAACCAAAGGTTTAACTGGAAGCTTTTGGACTAGAGAACTGGGAGTTACAGATCAGTGGAGCAGAGCTCAGCTACTCTGTTACACTTCAACTTTAAAGATTTTTACTTCCATTTGTCTTTTTAAAAAATTTATTATGGTAAATTGCACATCACATAAAATTTACCATTAACAATATTTACTACATTCACAAAGTTGTGCAACCATCACCATTATCTCATCCCCAGAATATTTTCATCAATCCAAAAGGAAATCTTGTAACCCATTAAGCAGTCATTCCCTACTCCTCACTCCTCTCAGCCCCTGGCAATCACGAATCTACTTCTTGTCTCTATGAATTTGTGGACTCTGGATATTTCATATAAATGGAATCGAACAATATATGGCTTTTTGTAAGTTGCTTCTTTCAATTAGTGTAATGATTTAAAGGTTCATCCACACTGTAGCACATATTAGTACTTCATTTCTTTTTATGACTGAATACTATTCCATTGTATGGATATACCACATTGTGCTCATCCATTCATCAGCTGATGGACATTTGGGTTTGTTTCCACCTTTTAGCTATTGTGAATAACACTGCTGTGAACATTTTGTGCAGGTATTTGTTTGAACACCTGTTTGCAGTACTTTAGCGTATACACCCAGAAGTGGAATTCCTGGGTCATTTGGCAATTCCAGGTTTAACTTAATGTGAACCCACCAACCTTTTCCACAGTGACTGCACCATTTTACATTCCAACCAGCGATGTCGAAGCAGTCCGATTTCTTTACCTTCTCCCCCATACTTGTCCATTTGTCTTTTATAGAATTAAAAACTTATGGAACTCTTAATAGAGCTAAAAACTATATGTATGTAGCAATGTGATAAATCAGAATTATTAAAATAAAACCAAAAGATATCATTAATAAGAGCCATAAAGATGAGAGAAAAATTGGGGGACTATCAGAGCCTTACCAGGCATATTAATTCCCTGTTGCTGCTATAGCAAATCACCACAATCTTCAAGGCTTAATCCAATAGAAATTTATTCTCTGCAGGTCAGAAGTATGAAATGGGTCTAAAATCAAGGGGTTGTTAAGGCTGTGTTCCTTTCTAGAGGTTCTGGGGAGAACCCATTTTCTTGCCTTGACTTCCTTGTCTACTTCTAGAGATTGTCAGCATCTCTTAACTGTGGTCCCTTCCTCCATATATGGAGGCAGCAGTGCAGTATCTTCTCTCTTCTCTGACCTCTGTTTCCATCCTCATATCTCCTTTCTCTGAGTCTGGTCATCCTGCCCCCTCCTTACAGGTACTCTGTGGTTATATAAGGCTCATGAATCAACCAGGATAATTTCCCCATGTCAAAATCCTTGCCTTAATCACATCTGCAAAATCACTTTTGCCATGTAAGGTTCCATATTTACAGGTTCTGGGCATTTGGATGTGGGCATCTTTGGAAGGCTCTTATTCAGCCTACCACACCACGAAAACCACTGTAGACTAAGGTCTTCCTCATGGAGAAGCAGAAAGAAAGGGTTCTGTCAAGTAGAAAGTGGCAAAGTGACTTGGAGAAGTGTTCAACCTTCCAAACTTTACTTTTTTTTTTCAACCTTCCAAGCTTTATTTTTCTGTTTTGTAAAGGGATAAACATGCTATCTAATGTACATGTTGAGCAGATAAAATAAGAAAAGTACATGCCTATGCTACTCAAATTTCCACCAAGCACTCTTAATGCTCTTAGCAGGCTACAGGCAAAGCTCACAGCTGCAAATTTTAGGCATGACATTTCTTTGAAGTCTCATGTTTTATCTGAGAAATTCATGTGAATTATGCATTATATTTAATAATAGATGTGTTTGTTTTAATACAAAGTAACATTTTAAATGTCTCACCAGCAGGAACAATAAATGGATGCTCTTTATTCTTTGATCTTGTATACCCCCTGTCACATCTTGGATTATCTCTGTTTGAAAAACAACATTATATAAAAGAAAGCACATTGTAAGCTATAAGGAGCAACAAAAACTCATATTATTAGATTCAAATATCAAGTATTGAGAGCATCATATCGGTCTCAGCTCCACATAGTGAATCTTAGGAGATGAAGGGCAATTTTTTTCCCCAAAAGTTAGGCAAAGTAGAACTCTACAAAATGTATGATTCCTAGAATTTACCTTTTATTAATACAGAAGGACCTATTCTTGAGGGAATAGGTGAAGGACCTACTGCAGTAGGTTTTTTCAGTTTGACTGTCAGAGAGGTGTATAGGGGTTAGTATCAAGAAGAAATATGTAAAGGGAGATAAATGCCAATGTATGTGAGTTTGAGAGATACTGGGGTGCTATGCCCCATAATCTCCATAAGCCTCTTAAACATCATTCTTAGAGATGGCCAACTGATGTTTTCTTAATCTTCTTTGGAAATTTGTGCACCTTCAATTTTCCCTCTCCAGATCACTACTCTCTAAAAATTCCAGTGCCATTATTTTTTTAAATTTTATTTTAAAGATTTAATTAACTTATTTATTTAGAGAAAGAGAAAGACAGAACACGCGAGCAGGGAGAGGGACAGAGGGAGAGGAAGAGAGAACCCCAAGCAGAAGGTGCTGAGTGCGTGGAGCCCGAGATGGGGCTCTATCCTACGACCCCAAGATCACGACTTGAGCCGAAACCAAGATTTGGATGTTTAACTGACTGAGACACCCAGGTGCCCCTCCAGTGCCTTCCTTTTTAAATCAATAAGATCAGTATTCACAAGGGCACTATGACAAGAGGATCTGGGATCCCCAAGACCTCTTGCATAATGGCAAAGAATTGAGTAATGAGGACTGCTGGACGCCCTTCCAGAGAGCTGTGGGACTGGTGTGTATTTTCTTCATTCAGTCTTAAAGTGGCCTTGGATCTGGTCACCCGATTAGCCAGGAAAACAAGTGAAAAGGAGCAGATTCCATCAGGGAACCCAGAAATCATTTCCATAATGAACATCACTGGAGGAATATCTCATCTGCTTACAACTTCTTTTATCTCTTTTATTTCTATTAGAGAGTATAATAAGGACTTGGAACATGGCCCCTTCTCAAGAAATCCTTAAAGAAAACAACCCCCCCTGCACCACCCGACAATTAGAAAATGCACAGTAATGTTGTTCTTAGAAGGATATTGTTTTAACACATTAAAGGATAGAGCTATATCACAACAATTGCATCTTTTATTGAGAAAATTACTATCTAATTTTGGCAAATAGATGAGCTGGATAATATTCTAAAATGTGTAGTCAGGGTTTAAATGGCTGAAAAATTGAAGTCTAATGAGGATTTGTTACTGGAGGAGAGGAGGAGCTTGGACAGTGCACACAGAATTGCTAACGGGACAGTGTCAAAACAAGCATTCATGAGGGCTGATTGAGAATCCACAGAATAAAACAAGCAGACACGGGCCTTTGTGAGTTCCTGTGATTAAGCAGCTATAGGGTAGTCGGGTCTGCGAGGCAAAGGCTGCTTAAGAAGGCGAAAATGAGTAGCTTACAGCAGGAATTTAAAAATATTATTCCTGCCAAATAACCCTCTGATTATCTTTCAAAACACAAAAAATGTTGCATGTTTTGATTCGTGCTATGTGGGAAAATAAATCCCAATTCTTTTGCCTTCTACTGTGTAATAAATTATCAGTTTGCTTTTGCTTCTCTTTGGTAAAATGAACAAGTCCTAAAATGCTCCGAACTCCATTCTGATTCAAACTCTGTTCTCCAGCAAAATAAACTCGTTTACTCTCTGTCCTCCAATAACCCGACCAGTGCTCTATTTTTATGTCTGAGTCCTAAAATAAATTCAGCTCTCAATTTGAATTTTCCTCACCTTGTCCGTGTTCTAAGTAAACATGGTGATGTCTGCGTTTGGTTCACTAGTCACAGAACAATTCCCACCAACTGGTGACTCCTTTGAGCTTCACTTTGGGTTTCCATTATTCATACATCAAATTGCTTCTAGGAGTATGACACTCTGGACGTGATAGGAAGGCCAAGTGAAAAATATTTAGCAGTGTCACATGACAAGGCCACTTAGACAAAAGGACTTTGTCCATGTGACTTCACACGATGGAAAATCATGAACTTTTTCTCACCCTGTGAGTGGCATTGTGCCAGAGTAAACTTAGAAGCTACCCTCTGGCTTGCTTCTGGAAATCTTTTCAGTTCTGATAAGTGGAGTTTTTATACTAAAATATAAATTAACATTTGGAAGAACTCAGTTATTTTCCATGGAATAAAACTATATGAGCTCGTAAATCTTGTTCAAGAACACCAGCTTCTTAGAGACTGGAAATTTCACTCATTACTAACATTTTATTTGTTTATGGGGCATGTTTTCCACATATGGAAACACATGTAAAAGATAAGAGCATTATAAAGCAATAAGTGGAAAAAACAAGAGAGTAGATTTAAATTCATTGTTCATTGAAGTGAATGTTGTTCTTTCAGAAAACAACCTTTTTAATTTAAAAAATGTATTTCTGGATCCCCCATTGCATGCTCTGAACTGGGCCGGGTGTTAAAGGAGAAATCAGGGGACTCCTACAACATAGATTCTACTTTCAAGATTAGTTTTGTAGAAAAAGGCAGTGTAGGGGCGCCTGGGTGGCTCAGTCAGTTAAGTGGCTGCCTTCAGCTCAGGTCATGATCTCAGGGTCCTGGGACTGAGTCCTGCATCAGGCTTCCCTGCTCAGTGAGGAGTCTGCTTCTCCCTCTGCCCGTCCCCCTGTTCATGCTCCCCCACCCCATATGAATAGATAAAATCTTAAAAAAAAAAGGCAGTGTAATAAAAATAAGAAAAAAACTGGCAACCTGCAGTTAAATTTAGTACATACCAGACATTTTATATACTTTGTCTTTTATCTTCACAATCTTGCAAAGATATTATCCTTCTCAATTTATTAAGTAAGGACAAATGGTTTGAGAAGGTGAACTAACTTCCCTGAGGTCACTTAGCTGGTAAGTTGCCAAAGCAGGATTCACATTCAGATGTTTCTAGCTTTAGAGAACCAAGTGCTTTTCACTGTGCCCAACCACCCCTATTTCTGGCATACCACTTTGTTTCCTAGAATGAGTCACTCAATCATTTTATGTATTAGTTTCCTAGACTTTGTCTTTCTTTTTTTTTATTATTACGTTATGTTAATCACCATACATTACATCATCAGTTTTTGATGTAGTGTTCCATGATTCATTATTTGCATAATGAAGAGGTTTCTTTTCCTATAGTGGACATAGATTTTTTTTTTTAATATTTTATTTGACAGAGAGAGAGAGCACAAGCAGGGGGAGTGGGAGAAGGAGAAGCAGGCTCCCCGCTGAGCAGGGAGCCCGACGCAGAGTTCCATCCCAGGACCCTGGGATCCCGATCTGAGCCAAAGGCAGATGCTTAACTGACTGAGCCACCCAGGTGCCCCAAGTAGACATAGATTCTATTGTTTCTAGACTAACCCATGAAGCACCGAGAGACCAATACCAGATGGGATGTCTAGGTGGGCTCCCCAGCCTCCACACTCAAGACCAGGGCCATTAGTAAAGGGAACTCACAAATTCTTGGTAAATGAATTAATGTGTGAGAGGCATGCAGATTTACTCAGTTTTCCAGAAGGGTTAATGAATTTGCCCTGAGCTACCCACTACCATCTGGTTCTCTTAGGAAAACTCTCTTAGACCTCTATGTGTGACAGAGGGGCTGACTGAGGGTACCTCGTGTGACTGTGAATGTCATTCCTCTAGGGGTAAGGCTTAGCCTGGTGCCAGCCTGTTGATGGCCATGTTCTAGCCAACTTAGCTGAAGGATATGTGGGTGAGCATCACCACTCCGTAGCATAAAGTACTGCTGTTCATGCTATCACAAGAGCTATAGTCTACTCAGTGAGAAAATGGCAGAGGGGAAGGAGATGTGGAATAGTTTGTCCTTTAGGATTCCCACAATGCAAAAGAATACTTAAGGATGGAAATCACAAACCCTTACACACAAAAGCAAATTGGGGCACCTGGGTGGCTCCGTTGGCTCCACGCTAAGTGGGGAGTCTGTTTGAGATTCTCCCTCGCCCTCTGCCCCTCCCCCAGCACATGCATGCTCTCTTCTATTCCCTCTCTTTCTCTCTAAAATAAATAAATAAATCTTAAAAAAACCCAAAAGCAAATTATTTATGTTGATGAATCATAATATAAGTGAAAAGTAGTTATTCAAGGCAATATTTAAATACAGCCATGAAGGAAACAGATCCAAACCCTGCCCTCATGGAGCTTACACTGTAGTGGTAAAAGATAGATAATAAACAGCAACAAAAAAAAGAATTTTTTCAAAATATAAGGTCAGTTATCTCAGCGTATTACTTACTTCACCCACGGTTTTGAAAGCCTCTTCCATCATTATCAAGTTACCCTATGCTACGTGTAAGGGTACAAATGAAATATCCATTCTGCTTCCTGGTGCTATGTGCCTATTTCTGCCTACACTCTGGATTACTATGTAACTTTAGAGTAAAATCTGATGTGTGTTATAGCAAGACTCCCAAATCATTTTTCTACAAAAGTAGCTTAGCTATCTTTATTCCATGTTCTTCAATATAAATTTCAGGGTCAGTTTGTCAGATCCCACAAACACTCCCTGTTGGGTTTTGATCAGAACTGCATTGTGTTTATAGACTAATTTGGAAAACAACGCTATCTCTATGATAACATTTTCACCCAGGATAATGGTAAATTTCTCTAACATCTTTCATTATATTTTTATAATGTTCTTCATAAGTTCTTGCACATCTTTTATTGGATTTTTTTCTTTCTAACTTTTGATGATGTTGATGTTGATGTTATTTATTGTGAAACTACTTTTTCTAAGTGTTTATCACTACTATGTAGGAATGTGATTTTTAAAAAATATTGATTTTTTTAAACTAACTAACTTGGCTGAATTCAAATATTAATTCTGATACTTTTGGAGCAGATTCTCTGGGATTTTCTATGTTGATAATCATATCATCTTAGAGCAGTGCTTCATTCCTGGGGGTGATTTTGTTCACAAGGGGACAGTTGGGCATGTCTGGAGACAGTTTTGGTTGTCACAACTGGGGATGTCAAAAATTCTATAATCATCTCCTCCCTAATTATTTGGTGAAGTCCTATTGTGTATCAGGTCCTATTTGAGGAGCTGAGTATTCAATGGTATTCAAAACAAATATGTTCCTATCCACTGCAAACTCAGGGCCTAGTTTATACCTTGCATGCATTCATGGAAATACAGAAAGTACAGAAAGTAATTATATAATAGACCAAAATAAAAATGGACAATGTTCTGAAGGACAGAAGTTGTATAAAATACACTTTTACCACTATTAATAATAAATGTCTAAACAAACAACCCCTTGCCAATCAGAGATCATGTGTCCTTACATGCTTTATATACACACACACACACACACACATATATATATGTTAAAGATTTTATTTATTTATTTGACAGAGAGAGAGCACAAGCAGGGGGAGTGGCAGGCAGAGGGAGAAGCAGGCTCCCCGCTGAGCCAAAATCAAGAGTCAGACGCTTAACTGACTGAGCCACCCAGGAATCCCTCTAATTTTTAATTGTCATAAAAATCATAACAACAAAATGCAGTGTTTGGAATGCGCTATGAACTTCTAAAATGGTCACTATTGCTATTACTAATACCGATAATAAAACCTAACAAAAATAGGATAAAAAGAAATGAACTAATATATTTTAAAATTCTCAATGATTTAACAACCAACTGAACTAGAAAAAAATCTGAAAAGAATAATCCATCACCCCAAGTAGAAAATATCAGTTTGGTTTAATATTAGAACATTTATTGTTATCATATCATATTGATTGGTCAAAAAGAAAAATCATATGATCATTAAATTTTGAAAGGCATTGATAAAGTATTACAGTGATTTCTAAAGGGAAAAAAATCTTTTTGTTACTTATAATTGAAGAATAATTCCTTAACACATTAAAGAATATTTTACACTGACAGCTTATATCATTATTTATTGTGAAAATACCAATAAAGACATTTCTATTAACATCAGGAATAAAACAAGAATGTCTGCTATCTTTCCTATTATTTAATATTATTTTATAAGTTTTGGTCACAGCAGAAAGCAGAAATAAGAAGTGTGGTTACTGGAAAAGAGAAAACAAAGTTATCATTTTTTTGCAGATGATATGATCATATGCCTAGAAAAACCCTAGAGAATCAGCTAAAAAATAATTAAAAGTGAGCTCAGCAAGATGAACGAACATAAGAATCAGTGGACTTTAAACACACCAGCCACAGTCAGAAGATATAATGAGAAAAAAAAAATCTCTTTTGCAATAGTAACAGAAATATAAAACACCTAGAAATATAAGTTTAATAAGAAATGTGTCAGGCCTTTGTGAAAAATACTGCAGAACTATACCAAGAAACATAAAATAAGACTTTAATCAAAGGAAGGCATGCAGTGTGTCTGTCAGGACTGTTATAGATTTATCAATTTTAAACACATCAATTTTTAGGTTTAATGCAATCCAATACACTTTCAATGGAATTTTTCTTTGGGAGCTTTGCTAGAGGAATAAACATATGAGAATAGCAGAAGAAAATTTGGAAAGGAAAGCTAACGAGGAGGGGTGAAGTTGTTCTACCAAACAGAAGATATATTGCAAAGCTGCAGTAAGGAGTGGTACTCTCAGGAGTGGGATCAACAAAAGAGAATAGCCCTCAACCAAGAAATCACCCTATTAGGCACCATGGGTTGAGAAACCATAAAGGTGATACTACAAAGCAAAAGAAAGGATGGATTACCCAATAAATGGGATGTGGGAAATAGCAAGCTGGACCCTTACCTCGTGCCATATGTCACACCTGGTAATCAATTCCAGCCATATCTGTATAATACAGTTGCACATAAAACAACACAAAGACTGGAAGAAAACAAGGATTACTCTCAGAAGAAGGACCTTCAGAACAAAGAAAAGATGAATAGATTCGATGATAGGACGTTTTTAACATTGGATATTGAAACTATCATTTCTTAAACTGAAAAGAAAATACCATAGAAAACATGAAGTGACAAACGTGGAGAAATGGTGGCCACTGATGGCAGGCAAAGAGTTGGCAATATTTGTGTTCAGTTTTTATAAAGCTGTAAGGAAAATACTAGCACTTCTACAGGAAAAAAAAAGTGGATAAAAGGGCATAGGCAATTTATGGAGGAATTACAAATGGTTACTAAAAAGGAGAAAGTTAAATGTCCTTAATATTCTAACAAATCTAAGCATCACCTCTCATCTATTTAATTGTCTAGTCAGGGCTAGAGAGGGTCGGGAAGCAGACAGTGTCAGGTAATCTGGGTGGGGGGATTCTCCCATGTTGCCATCTTCCTGGGAAGGTATTCAGTGGTATGTTTCAGGAGTCTCGAAGCCCCTGGTCATTACCCAGGGATTCTGCTAGAATTCTGTCATTACAAATGAGAAAGAGGGGTACCTGGCTGGCTCAGTTAGTAGAGCATGTGACAGTTGATCTTGGGGTTGTGAGTTCGAGCCCCATGTCGGGTATTGAGATTACATAAAAATAAGATCTTAAAAAACAGAAATGAAAAAGAGATGTGGACAATGCTTTTGGCACAGGAATGTTCTTTATATTCTATTTATCATATCAAAAACTGGAAAGAAATTAAATGAGAAATTCTATTGGAATGGTTAGACTATGGTACATTGATGGTTCTGAAAAAATTCTCATTTTGAAGAACTTTAATGATATGGTAATGTTTGCAACATAATTTTTAAGTTAAAGTACAGAACTCAAAAGTGCATCCTAGAGAGGTTGTCTCTAGAATTTAGGGTAGGGTATTTTTGTTGGAATCCTTATTTGCATTTTTAATACTTGAATGTTTCTACAATAAGGTGCATTGCTTCCAGAATCAAAAAAAAATAGTGTATGTGGGTCTAGATGTATTTGAGATGCAATGTGTGTACTCAGTCAGGATGCTCTTCAAGAAATTAACTGAACTTTGAAAATTGGAAGTGGACTTCATTGGCATTTCAGGATGTTTTCTATTTTATTTTGAAATAAACACTCTTTTCCCTCTCTCTCCAGACTTGTTCTGCTTTCTCCAAGAAACATGATCCTATGTGCAGCCCTTTATACTTATCCCCTCATTTTTGTCTTTAAGAGAGAGGAATATATTTAAGTTTGGCTTTTCCTTTTTACAAGTTTATTAAAAGATTTTGAGATTTCACTTGGCTAAAAATGAAAAGATGTTAGAGAAAAAAACCATACTTTGTTGCCTAGGTAGCAGGAATGCTAACGCTATCAAATATAAGATTTCTAAATAAACCTAGGCCTAAATTAAAGTGGTATTTCCAGATGGTTAAAGAGTTAAAACGACACGGAGAGAGCTAAAGGGTAGAATCAGGTAGGGACTTGGAAGGAGGAAGTGCCGAGCAGATATTCACATGAGAGCAGTTCACATGAGATGGCAAACACGGGGATAATCTTCACTGGAGCATCTTGGGAACATATTTTGTTAATTTTCAGACTTTTACAAATTTCTATAATAAATAGAAAAAAGTGACAGATATAGGAAGATACAAAGATAAAAAATCATCACCAACAACCCTATCTTCTGTTTATGTGGGGTTACTTCCAATTTCTCTTCTCTCTTTCTCTTTCCACAACCTCCCCACACACATAATTTTTTGAAATTGTTTACTTGTGACTCTAAATAAAATTCTGTATCTCAAGTGCTTTTCAGAACGAACTCTTTGGGTGTCCATTTACTTCTGCAATCTCTCATCTAAGTCTCCCGGTACATGGCTAGCTGCCCTAAATCAACCACTCAGCCTACAGTGAGGTCTTGACAGTCGACAAGCCCTAGACATGCAGAGGGAGGTTTATAGACTCTTCCCTCCTTTCTTGAATATGAAGCAGAGATTTATTTAACAAATATTGATTTATTTATTTTAAAAGATTTATTTATTTATTTTAGAGAGAGAGAGAGAATGCAGGGGGAAGGGGCAGAGGGAGAGGGAGAGAGAGAATCTCAAACAGACTCCCTGTGGAGTGTGGAGCCTGAAGCAGGGCTCAATACCAAGACCCTGAGATCATGACCTGAGCCAAAATCAAGAGTCGAAGGCTTACCCGGCTGAGCCACACAAGCACCACTACCCCCCTTTTTTTTTAGATTTATTTATTTATTTTAGACAGAGAGCATGAGCAGGAGGGGTGGCGGGGGGGAGAGAGAATCTCAAGTAGACTCCTCGCTGAGGGCAGAGCTGGTCACAAGGCTTGATCCCATCACCCTGAGCTCACGACCTGAGCTGAAACCAAGAGTCTGAAGCTCAACCAACTGTGCCAGTCAGGTGCCCTAACAAATATTTATTAAATACTTACTAGGAGCCAGATGGAGTTCTGGGCATACGATGGTGAACAAAACAGACCTAAATCCCTGTCCTCTTGAAGCTTACATTCTAGTGATGGAGGAGGGGAAAAAAAAGTAAGTGAATTATTCAGTGTTTAAGAGATTGATAGGTGCTCTGAACAAAAATAAAGTAAGGAAGGAAGAGAGAATGAGTGCTGGGGCATATCTACAACTTCCGCTAGGTGGTCAAGGAAGGTCTCACTCAGATGATGATATTTGTACAAAGATACTAGATAATCACTATAAATTAAATAGTGAAATATATAAATTCCTATAAAAAAAGAACCTACTGAATGACAAGGAGGCTAAGTGAATGTTTGTACCCACCTAGACATACCTGTGAGAAATCTGGGATGTGAGATAATAGAGTTTCCAGGCGTGGGAGTAGGATTGGAAGGTGGGGGGAGGGTCATATACAAATGGATGAGATCTAGATTGGCATCAACTTTTTCAACAGTAATAGTGAATACTAAAAGAAAATGGATCAATATCTTTGTAGTGTGAGAGAAAATGTTTTCAATCTAGAATATAATGTTCAGCCACATAATCAGTCCACTAATAAAACATATTCAGATATACCAGTGCATTGAAAATCTAATTCCCCATGCATTCTTTTCAGGAAGTTACCTGAAGATGAGCTCTTCAATAAATTGAGGGTATAAGCTAAGGAAGAGTATAGATGGAAAAATAAGTTTAGGTAGATCCAACAGAGGAAATAAAAATAAGTATTGTATTAATCAGAGTCTTCCAGAAAAACAGACCCAGTGGGATATATCTATACATCTAGAGATTTATTGTGTGGTATTCGCTCACCCAATTATGAAGGCTGAGAAGTCCCACAATCTGTAAGCTGGAGAACCATGAGAGCTGGCGGTGTTATCTGAAGGCCTGAGAACCAGGAGCACCGAGGGCAGGTTAGATGTCCCATACCCAGCAGTCAGGCAGAGGGAAGGGCCATCCAAACTTCCTCTGCCTTTTGTTCTATTCAGGCCCTCAGTGGGTTGGATAAGGCCCACCCAAAAGGGGGAGGACTATCTGTTTTTCTCAATTCACCAATTCAAATGCTAATTTATTCTAGAAACACCCTCATAGACACACCCAGAAATAATGTTTACTCAGATATCTGGATATCCCATGGCCCAGCCAAGCTGACACATAAAACTAATCATCACAACTACTTAGGGAAAAAGAGCGATAAGAGGTAAATTATGGACCTGCTTCAGCAGAAAGGCGATAACTAATCTAATACTAATGTTGATCAGTCAAGAAATAATGGAAATACATAAGCAGAGAGATCATGGTAACCATCTCCACCAATGACGTTTGTGATGATCTTGTCAATGGAAACTTTAGAGCAATGTTTCACCATCCAACTGGCTGTCAGTAGTGAAGCGCTAGGTGAAGAAGCAGAACACAGGAGAGGGATGAAGCAAATATTGCAGACGGGATATCGGGGCTAGATGGTTTGAAGTTAAGTAGAACAGAGAGAATTTCCTGAACTGAAAGGGAGAGTACTTACCAAAACCTTTTCTCGAGAGTGTGGGGCCTAGGAAAGGAAAGAGGGCTTAAGGGCATTTTCCCTGTGAGACCATCGTGCTGATGTGAATATAGAAAAGATAAAATAGCAGGCACCTGGGTGGCTCAGTCGTTAAGGGTCTGCCTTTGGCTCAGGTCGTGATCGTGAGTCCTGGGATCGAGCCCCGCATCAGGCTCCCTGCTTAGCAGGAAGCTTGCTTCTCCCTCTCCCACTCCCCCTGCCTGTGTTCCCTCTCTCCTGTCTCTCTCTGTGTCAAATAAATAAATAAAATCTTAAAAAAAAAAAGAAAGAAAAGATAAAATACCCTCATACATTATTTTGCTTGTAGTTTAAATTTACACAATACCGCGAAAGCTAATGTATCAATATTTCCCTCATTAATTCAAGATTTTTTATGCCCACTATCTATCAGTCACTATTGGACCGCTAGAACAATAAAAAAAAAAAAAAAACTTCTCTTCCAGTAAAGATAAAAGTAATCATGTGAGGGACTCTGGTGAGGGGAGGTAGGCATATAATGATTAAATTCTATAAAGTGTTACAGATGCTGGGACAGAAATATGTTCAGGGTTCAAAAAAGACACCAAGAAAGAAATGGTCCATGTCTTGTTTGTGGGGAAGGAAAATTCAGGACTAACTGGCTGATAGTTGTCCTGCCTTGAAAAAGAGCTCACCTCCATGTGTTTGAAAATACAGACTATGGACTCTGAGAAACAAACTGAGGGTTCTAGAGGGGAGCAGGAGCAGGGTGGGGGGATGGGTTAGCCCAGTGATGGGTATTGAGCAGGGCACATATTGAATGGAGCGCTGAGTGTTATATGCAAACAATGAATCATGGAACACTACATCAAAAACTAATGATGTGATGTATGGTGATTAACATAACATAATAAAATTAAAATAAAATAAAATAAAATAAAATAAAATAAAATAAAAAAGAAAATACAGTTACTCTCTTATGACTCCACCCAAAGAGAGTAATCTTAAACAAGGAAAAGGAGTAAGCAAAATCAAATCAAAGCAAAGCAAAACAAACGAAAACCTTTTCGGTGAATCAGCTTTAAAAATAGCCTATAGCACTTATCCTCAAATCAATCCCCCGTATTGAATAACCCTTGAGCTCGTGCAGTTTCTTCATCAGTGTATTGGAGATAATAATGCCTATTCTAAGGATTATGGTGAGAATTAGAAATAATATACATATAGTTCTTAGCATATAATTGATACTCCGTGAAAGTTTCTGGGATGATGATGATGGAAATGTATCTATAAATCAGCAGTGGTGCCGACGTGTCAAGAGTGAACTTGGCATTCTATGTAAGGGCCTTGCAGGGAATCACAGAAGCTGGGAAGGCTAGAGCTGGCATGGGTCTTAGGGACGGAGCCCATCTTTCTTCTTTTTAAAAAAAAAAATTATTTTATTTATTTATTGTGGGGGGAGGGGCAGAGGGAGAGGATCTCAAGCAGATTTTGAGTTGAGCATGGAGACCAATGCGGGGCTCAATCTCAGGACCCTGAGATCATGACCTAAGCCGAAACCAAGAGTCAGACGCTCAACCAACTAACCTACCCAGGTCCCCCGAGACCAGTCCATCTTGTGTGTGTGTGTGTGTGAAACTGAGAGACACAGAAGTTAAATAATTTGCCAGAGAAATCTGCATGAATCCTCAGAACATTACATTCAAGACCTTGAACAAAGACGTATGTGTTCTGAGGCAAGAAATGCTAGTGAATTTGAGAGCCCTTCACTTTTTCCAAATTATTTAAATAATGTGTCAGCAGAGTCCTGTTTACAAATCACAGACACAATGTATTTTGGGAATCTTTTATCTTCCTTTGAAATGAGTTATTGACCCATCAGTCATGTGTCAATTGTGTTACGAGCTAAATTCAGAATAATCAAAACTCGCATCTTGGGGTATAAGCACTGCCTGGATCAAAGTGCTGTTTTCCTCCTTTTTAGCATTAGGTCTTAGTTTTAGGCCATTTCCTACCGTGTTTCTATAATCGACTATGTCCCGCAGTTGGTGAGGGCTTCACGGAGACAGCAGTGATCTAATAGAACTTTAAAAAGGAAAACATTATAAATTTTACTATTACCTTTCCTTTTGTCATACCTGACAAAGAGGGAAGAAATGAACTTCAGTCACTATGAATGGGGGTCGACATAACTCATGCGGATAGCTGTGATCTCTTCACTGCAGTACTGCAGTCAACGGGAGGAAGCGATGAATAAATGTTGGCCCAGCTCACGCATCCCTTCGGCCTTTCTCTCAGCCTGTGTCCCCTTCAAGAGGAATTCTGCCTCTCTTATTTGTACTTCCTTTCTCCAAAGTGCTAAAAATACAGGAGTTTCCATTCTTTGAACTTCAGTTTCTTCCACTCTAAATGGAGGATAGTAATATCTTTATTAGTGGTTTGCTGGGGTAATTTAATTAATCTAAATAGTAAAAGCGATTGGATCTATCTATCCATCTATGACTAATACTACTTTCCTTCCTGCCCCTCCTTCCCTGCTTCCGTCCTCCCTCCTTTATTCCTTCTTTTTTTCCCCTTCTTCCTCCCTTTCTCTCCCTTTCTTTCCTCCACCTTCATGCTGCCCAAATGCATTAATCCCACCCCCAGGATCCCGAAATGATCATGAGTCACACAAGCCATAGTCCCTACTCTTATTGGGCTACATCTTCCATTTTGTAAACTGCAAGAGAAGGGGCACCTGGGTGGGTCAGTTGGTTAACTGTCTGCCTTCGGCTCAGGTCATGATCCCAGAGTCCTGGGATCGAGTCCCACATCGGGCTCCCTGCTCCGCAGGGAGTCTGCTTCTCCCTCTCCCTCTGCCTCTCCCCTCGGCTTGTGCATTATTTATTTGACAGAGAGAGACACAGCGAGAGAGGGAACACAAGCAGGGGGAGTGGGAGAGGGAGAAGCAGGCTTCCTGCGGAGCAGGGAGCCTGATGTGGGGCTCCATCCCAGGACTCTGGGATCATGACCTGAGCCGAAGGCAGACGCTTAACGGCTGAGCCACCCAGGTGCCCCAATAAATAAAATCTTTTAAAAGAAAACTGCAAGAGAAGCAACTGTTTAGAGGCTTGGACCAAGACCCTTCCATCTCTAAAATTCTACAATTCTTTTTTTATGGCACCAAAATATCCGGTGTTAATTGTAGGTGTGTTTCTAGGGACAGTTTGGTTATAAAAATTTTTGCTTTGGAATTTGGGATTTAAACAGCTTCTGATCAGAATCATTCATTCTACTTTTTTAAAAAAGAATTCAAAATCTGCCTAGGTGGGAAAGAGCACACATTTCCAATGGTGATTTTTCACATTGTTCTGAAGGCAAGAAACTTAGATTTCTATTTCTTCATTTTCTAAAAAGAAGGATGGATGTTCCATGCACACTTTTTACCTACGGTGGATTTGGGGTTGAAATAATTCTTCAAAAAGATATATGTCTTGAGAACTAGTCCGGAAGTTTGATGTAAGTGGATTGTATTTGTACCAGATTTTTCATTAGTTCAGCTTCCCATTAAACTACACGGTATTGCTCTATGGTATTTAGTGTTTCATTATTCTTTTCCTCCTAAGAGTTGGGGACTTAGAGTTATGAAACAGAATGAACAAAAAAGGGAGGCTTTCTTTGGAATATTTTTGAAGTAGAAAATTATTTAGTTAGGTTAATACTGTGTTTCTTTGCACCTATTGCAGGGACAGGATATGGACTCAAATATATCATGACAGCAAGAGATGTATCATGAGCATGGGAAATGAAAATGGGGTGTTAAGAAGAAAAAAATTTTCCTCTCCCCTTCAAGCTTGTCTAAGAATTAAATCCACATGAGACAGATTAACGGGAGAAAATCACATTTAATTACGTACATATGGGCAATTCAAATAAACATGAAGGATTCCAAAGACAGGCAAAATGAAATATGTATGTCATTCTGGACTAAGGAGAAGGGAGTAGGGGCTTGGGGCTTCAAAGAGAAGGGAGACAATTCACAGGAAAAATGGAACGAGTAAATGTTTGGTGATCAAATGTTTGTTTTGGGCCCTCCAGAGACAATGGGACACAGAGGGGAGTTTTAACAAACAGCCTTCGCTAAGTTCCTCCCTGTCTACCACACCTAATTCCTAGTAAACTGTGGTTATCTGTGGTGACGGCTCCCTTCCTCCAACAGGTACTCTCTCTAAATTCTTTTTGGCAGTTACGGGGAAAGGTCAAAAAGAAAAACTTCTCGAGTCTTCTGTTTCTTAAAAATAATCAGCCTACAATAATCCACATGCCAAAGAGTCACATTTTGGGGTGGCCAGTGGGGGACAAAAGACACAGGTGAAGGAAAACAGATTCTTTCCTAACCTAACCTTTCCTAATGCTCAACCATCAACATCCAAGCTTCGCATTGGGAAGAATTTAAAACTCACAGTAAATATTATTTACCTTCTCCTCACACTGGGTGGTGGCCTAACCTAATGTCAGGATGAAAGCTGGGGTTTCAGGTTCGGGTTTGACCTTTTGCTGCTTAAATGATACAGAGGAAGGAAAAGATAATAAGCAAAAAGTGCTGGATGATAGACAGGAAAACGTGAGGAGAAGGTGCTGGGGGAGATAATGCTTTGTCCACCTGGCGCTAAGTTTTCCTTGGGGGTCCTCTGTTCCTCAACCTCAAACCCCAGAAGGAGCTTCTGATGGAAGATGGTCTCAGTTATATTTTTGCCCAATCGTCTATACAATCAAAATGATCTGTCCAGATGAATATATGAGCAAAAGGTGCTATGTACATACGACAGAACAGTATTCAGTGACACCCGCCACAACATGGAGGAACCTTGAGGACATTATGCTGAGTGAATTAAGCCAGTCACAGAAGGATACATACTGTATGATTCCACTTTCATGAGGTACCTAGAGGAGTCCAATTCTTAGAGACAGAGAGGAGGATGGCGGTTGCCAGGGGCTGCAGGAGGAGGAAATGGGGACTTAGTGTTTAATAGGTACAGAGGTCTTGTTTGGAAAGATGAAAATGTTCCAGGGATGGATGGTGGTGACCATTGTGTAACAATGTGAATGTTACTGTTGAATGGTACCCTGAAAAACTGTTAGAGTAGTAAATTTTATGTTGTGTGAGTTTTACCACAATTAAAATACTAATACTAGTAATATATTACCTGTCCAGGCCAGAAAGAGTAGCAATGGAGAAACGTGCTTTACAGAAATAAGCTGCCTCCAGATGAACTCACACAAGGAAGTGAAGGGAAAGAGAATCACTTTTACTGTAAAAGGTTCCTGCTATTTCAAATATTGTGTTCTTGTTACCTCACTCAGCAAAAACTCTGGAGGGCAAATGTCATTAGGAAACCAAGCAAGGCTCAGAGGTTAGTAGCCTGCCCCTGCTTCTAGCCTGGGGGTGGGCCACATAAGGAATTTGATGCCAAGCCAGTGTCCGTGACAAAGCCCACACTCTATTTTGCACTGCACTTTTTTTAAAGGGCTAGTTTTCACCAAGTTTGAAATACTGAAGATCATAACTCCATATGTAGGAACATTTAAGAAAATGCAAACATTGCTCGAGTGTGGGAAGAGAATGCAGGAAGAAAGGATCCCTAACAAAATAAGAGAGATGGATAATCTATGGCAGCATAAGAAAGTCCCTGTTAACTTCTAGAGATCATTTTGGGTTTCTTACCTCTCTTGACTTTGGAATTTGAAAGCTCAATAGCACATATGCCTACCGCTTTCCTAATCTGGCAAAAGGTGAAACAGGAGATCGAGCCAGCATTTTCTGGATGTTCTAAGGATAATGGGGGGGTTTGGCATTAGTTTTGATTTTAGAGGGAAAAGAGGACCAATTCAAAGAAAAGACAGCAGAGCTCAAAATTGAATTAAAAACTTAGGGATGAGGCCTCACCTTAATATCAGCTATCTTCCCAATGGTCTTAATAAAATGAGTAAATGTTCTGTGATAGAAAGAGCACCAACACTGGAACCATAGAATGAGATTTGTCTGTCATTCGATATTTTCCAGTTATATCTCTTTGAACTCCTCCCTTAACTTCTGTGAACCTCAGTTTCCTAATACATAAAATGGGAATAATAATGCCTAATTTGCAAGATTGTTGAAGGACCGAATTACATTAAAGAAGATGATTATTGCTGAAGTGGTTGGCACATTTTGACTTAATACGAAGTGGTGGATGATTCAGTAGGAAAAAGATAATTATTTTTCAAGCCATTAGTCTTCTGTGTGTCAAAATAAAGGTAAGCAAGTTCAACACTCTCAGATCCCAAATAAAGCTACTGGTAAGGAAGGGAAATGTTTAATAATAAAAGAAAAATTAAACCTTCCCATGCTTTGAGGTGAAAAGGTAACCTGAAGAATATTAACACCAAATGGAGACCCAATGAACAAAATTAGGCAGTGTCTGGCCATCATGTTGCCCTTAGGCTGGTTATTCTAAAACTCTCCCCATCTAAAATCTTTAGGAGAATTGATGGGTATTTATAAGAGATACTTCATAGTACAAATATTTTATTTATTAGCATTCCACATGCATAGCGAAAGGAATAGTTCACTTGACTTGAGCCAAGGAGTCACTGGGCAGATTCAGAACACATCAGTTAAAAGTGAGATTAATAATTAAAATATAAAGCCACCATTTCTTTTTAAGATACAATCATTGCCTTCAGTGGAGTGAAAATTCTCCAAGCAACTGGCTTTTCCAGTCTCATTAATTGCTTTTCAGTAAATGAGGGTGGTTTAAAAAAACTAGTTTTGAACTCCCGGTCGGAGCTAGTCAGTCAGTGTCACTGGGCTTAAGTGAGCCAGAGAATGGAAAAGTTGATGTATTTTTAAAATTTTTCATTATTATTAAAATGTTCTCTGTCTGTATTCCTAATTTGCACATGGGCACTAAGATAGGCAGAATTGCAGATTCCATCCAGCATGACAGCTATCTTCCACGTGGCTAATTACCCGTCTTACTTCACAGAGTGGGAATCATGGCTGGGAAGAAAATAATAACAAACCTGTAGCGAAGTGGGAAAACAGTACGAGTTCCGTACATGCGTAGCTGTTAGCATGCTCACAATCATGGAACTCATTTGCTGTTTACTGGCAATATGTTTTGTTAGACTGCCCTCTTAGAAGATGGCAATGTTACAGAGTATTTTAAGTGTGGGACAAAGCTGGCTTGCCAGCATTTTTAAGAAAGAAGAAGCCATCCTGTGTCCTGCTTATTCATACGACAATTCAGACACATTGGATCTCTGGGTTAGAAAGTCCGTTAACATGCCTAAGAGAAAAAAAAGAGCAGAAGAATTTATTTTTTTCTCCTTTGTCAATGAACATTTAGCATTGATGCCAATCATAGGGACTAAATACAACGGTGGCAACTGTGCTTCTCTGTGGATTATGGGGAAATCGTGATTTACTTCTTTACTGTTAACAGCCATTTGAGATCATCTGGAAATCTGATAATTTTTGGCTGGCTATTTTTCATGAAAATATCTTAGTCATTTTCAGTTTTGATATTCATACTGCCTAGGAGTCAGAGGGAGGGAAGCAAGCCAAAAATAAAAATTATGGACACTTTTCCCCCCTTGTCTAATTTTAATATGTCAAAATGTTCCTGATAAAATCAGGTCCGTCTCTCTTTTCCTCACTCTCTGCCTGCTTCATGCCCGAGATGGGTGATAGCAGTTCAGGACCTGAGCTGAATGTGACATCTTAATTTTATCACCCGAGTCTTTTGGAATCTGCTGACTGCCAAAATTCCAGTGATGATTTGGCATGTGTTAAAAAGCCACTAAATAAGGAAATAATTTTATCTTACTTCTTATCCTCCTTTTTTGCTCAACTGGCTACTTCACTGCTGGTTCGGTCTTCTGTTCCATTCTAAGACCCAAGAGCCACACCTTGACCCCACCTCTCTGGGATCTCATTCCCTTCTCTGGTTCATTTTACATTTAAACAGACCTCAGTGAATCCCCTTCTACATTTCTGGAAGAATGTATTTTTAACTAGATGCCAAATGATGAAAACTAATGTCACCAGCTTTTTTTTTTCTACCATTAACTGCTCGTTCCTTATTGTAGTTTGATATTGTTATTCAACTACTGTAAATAAATGCTAATTAACAAAATGTCAATTGACTTTCAAAGCAGCTGCAGATGGCTTTTACTTTTCAAGAAACAGTTTCATCTTTATCAGCAACAGATGAAGAACCACCATATCTGACAACACAGTGATCCATTATGGCTCCAACATATGCATTTTAAATTCGGCTCAATACAATGTCTACTGAATGATATATTTTAACTGATTTAATAATGCCTAATGGGATTGTAATAAATGGGCCTCATTGGGTGGATTCTAAATGTAGTTAAAAGATATTTTTTAAAGGAGTCACAAAAGAAAGGGAGAGATAGTGATGGGCATATGAACAGATTTACATAGAATCGTCACATATTTTCTTCATTTTGAAAAAAAAGTGTAGGCTCGAAAGGACCAAGAAATTATTGGGGCCAAATAAATGTTTGCAGATTAAATAAGAAAATTCCATTTCTGAACAGCGGGGAGAACCTCACTAAATTAGAGAAATTTAGAAATTAGTAGAGATTAACCTGAAACTTGAAAACACAGATGAAGGAAATGTGTCTTTCCAGACATTGGACTAGAAGCCCACACCACAGGTAACATATCATGGCCACATTCTCTTACTTGAAGGTCTGGGCATATTCAGAAGTATGATCTGGATAGGCTTAGGGCTAAAGTAATGAAGCCATAAGACATTTAAGTAGTATTGGAAGAAGATTCTTATGTATCTGAGATGGGATCTAGAGCCAAATTTTTCTTGTACCTGACAAAAGAGAAAGATGAAAGCAGAGCAATAAAAATTTTGTGTTTCTATTATAGGAAGCATATCCTACTTCTCGTTATGACGCAGTGTCTCACAGACCAAGTCTCCTGTTGAAGACACCTAGAAAATCCATATAAAACACAAAAGACACATTTTTATAAGGTATCAAAGAGCAGCCAAAATGTCTAGGACTTAAAGGGTCAAGATCCAAGAAAGAGAGAAGCTTATTGAGGTGAGTCTAATATTCTTTGTGCCACATTCAGGAAATTTGACAATTTTTCCCATGGAAGGAAATGCTGAGGCTTGGACAGATGATGGATGCTAAGAGGCAGAGATTTCATCAGAGCTGTGAGTGGTCTCACACAGCTAGAGGGACACAAATTGGAGTTGCAGGGCTGCTGAAGCAGACAGGTCCTAAGGAGTCAAGAACTCAGAGAGAAGAGGTGTAGAGGCTTTCATCTGGAAGCATTTGTTAAATTCTTAAGGTGCATAGGCAGGAGGAGAAGACGTCAAGCAGAAAGCATGTGAAAAGCCAAAAAGAGTTTGAGGCAGTGTCATGAGGGTAAGGCGATAAAAACTGGAGCCTAGGATTTGCCAAGGAGGAGGATCTCTAGGAAATACCCCAGGGTTTTGGTTGCTATGCCAGAGGTATACTAAATCTTACAAAGATGACAAATTGCTTGAATCATCCCACTCTCTGGAGTTTTCTACAGCTGTCTGCCAGAGGATAGGATAAATCTCCTCTGGAGAAGCATGACATCATCCTGAACCTCTACAGTTTTCCACAAGTAGTTGTTATACATTCAATAAAATATTACTAGACATACCAAGAAATAGAATAAAAAACAAAACCAACAATAGAAGCAGATCCATAGTTAACTTAGGTATTAGGTTTAGGAGACAGAAATTAAAAAATAAAAAAAGCTGATTAATATGTTCGAGAAAAATAGATGTCAAAAGGGAGAATTCTACCAGAAAACTGAAGTCTGTAAAAGCATCAAATGGAACTTCTACAACTAAAGAATGTAATAACTGAAATTAAGATCTCAATAAAAGGTTTAACTGCATATTGGACCCAAAAAAGGAGGATGTGTTAACTGGATGATAGGTCAGTTAAAATATTCAGATTGAAGTACAGAGAGGAAAAGTATGAAGAATGCAGAAGTTCACATAAACAATATACGGAACATGGAGGAAAGATACAACATGCATATAATTGGAGTCACAGAAAGCCTGGAGAGAGATAATAGTGCAGAAGCAATATTTGAAAAAATGATAGCTGAGATCTTTTCCAAAATTAATGAAATATATCAAAGAAACATTATAAACTCCAAGCTAGATAAATAAAAAGGAACCACAATTAAGCTCATAACTGTAAATTTTCTGCAAACCAAAGTCTTAAAGGCATCCAGAGAAAATAGACACATTACTTTTAAGGGAGTATGAATCAGACTGATAGCTATTTTATCAAAAGAGAAATAAAAGGCAGAAGGCAATGCAACAACATCTTTAAAGTGCTGAAAGAAAAACAAAAACAAAAACAAAAATGTCACACTGGAATTATTTATCCAGCGAAAATCCCCTTCGAATGTATAAGTGAAATAAACATTTTCTAGACAAACTCAAGCAGCGAATTCATCACCGGGAGACCTGCACTGAGAGAAATGTTGAAGGGAATCCTTCAGACAGGAGGCAAGTTATTTCAGAAATCCAAGGACGAATGAAGAACAACAGAATGAATAGATGGTAAATCTAATGTGTATTGGTAGTTTTGCAGGGCTTAAAATATATGGAGAATTAAAATTCGTGAAAACCATAACAGAAAATTAGGACAGATGTTTCAATTGGACCATAGTCTATCATAGGAAGCAAAAAAAGGAAAAAAATCCTATTGAATTGGTCAAGTCTTTAGAATCCATATGAAGGCATCTGGGCAGTGGTCAATCACTGTGAAGTTAGTTATAAAAGGGGTTGAGGGACCTTGGGAGCTACAAGGAATATCAGGCTAAGGGCAGCATCAGGGCTGTTTGAGGAACATGATTGTGCAGCCCTCTCTCTGAGCAGTGGGGCTACCAGTGGAACTAATGTTCTCATGCAGAGATTTTTACTTTATTCATTCATTTATTTATTTATTAGATTTATTTATTTATTTTAGCGATAGAGAGTGAGCCAGAGCGCTTAGGGTGGATGTGGGGGAGGGGCAGAGGGAGAGAGAGAATCCCAAGCAGACTCCCTGCGACCACAGACCCCACATAGGACTGGATCCCATGACCTTGAGATCATGACCCGAGCCTATATCAAGAGTCAGACACTCAACTGACTGAGCCACCCAGGCACCCCATCATGTAAAGACTTTTAAATAGTTTTAGATGAAGAAATATATTAATTAGCAGTTTTTTCATTGTTTCCCCCCCCCTCCTTATTCTCAACTCTGTTCATATTTGGTTATTAAACACAAGGGCCCTTTGATCAGTAGCAGACTGTTCTTCCTTCACTTCATTATCTACAGCAAACTGAAACTCAGGGTAAGAACTTGAATTCCTCTGTGGCAGATCAAGTGAATTTGGTCACAAGATCAAAATTCCTAGATAGGACAAAGACATCAATGTCTTGGTGGCCTGGTGAGGAATTTGTAGTTAGGAGGCAGAATGTGGCACCAAAACGGGACTGAAAATTGTCAGTTTGAAGTGAGTAAGAGAAGGTGAATTTTCCTCTCTCCCTTAGCAATACAAACACCTATGACCACAAAGTCGGCCAAGATTGAAAAGTTTGTGGGACTTTGGGTTCCAAAGAGATATACTTATCACTTTGGGATACTTACTAATAGGGGGATATTGGGCACCTCTTTTCAAAAAAATGGGGTTGCTAATATCTCACGATTTCCTTCGGTGTGTCGAGTCTGCTGTTAAAAACTTCTATTAAGTTTTAAATTTTGGTTATTTCATTTTCCCTTTTTATAAGTTCATTGGTTCTTTAAAGAAAAATTTAGAGTCATTTTTTTTTATGGCTTTCTGCTCTCAAGCCTGTTCTTTTTTTCCCCCCTTTAAGAATAGTAAACACTCTTGTTCTGTAACCTATATCTGATAATTCTACTAGCTAAATATTTGCAAATCTGTTCTAGTTGACATCATGTTACTTTGTTGAATTGGGCACCTAATTTTCTTGACTCTATGCTAGGCCCTTGTGCTTGGAAAATCATTCATAGGAGTAATTTGAGGCCCAGGATGAATTTTATGTACCTTCCTCCGGAAAGAATTAATACTTGTTTCTGAAAGATGTTTGAAGGAACAACCACCTTAAACCAAAGTTCAAGGTTTGAGGGTCCTTGCCCCACCTGCTTATTTGCAAGAAAGCCACTTCACTTCTGGCTCTTTTTTACCCTACGGGTTATTTCTTTGAGGTTCAACTTTATTGTAGGGGTGATTTATTGGTAGACTTTGTGGCTCATATAGCCTCTAGGCTTTGATTTCTGTGAAATCACCTATGAAGTCACCAAAATGAAAGTTCCATTTTGCCAGGATCAGCAAATAGTATCAGGGCAAAAGTTGCTTCTGTGCTTCCTTGATAATTTCCTTCCATTTGGGTCTGGTAGTTCCTTTCTAACGTATTAGTTTTCGGATGCTTTTAGGCAGATGCTTTTTGAATTATACTTAGCATTTTTGGTTGTTTTTAGTGGGATGGTTGGTCTGGATAACGTACCTGCTTATTCCCAGAAACTTAAAATCCAAAATAAAAAATTATCTGCAATATGATGATATTATCTCACAGAATTCACAGTTCAAGTAGATAATATGCACCTTATAAGCTGAAAATAGCTGTTAAATTGTCAGTTATTATTATTGTTAGAAAGTGGAAGAAATAGACCCAATTATTATGTGTTGGCTACCATCTTATGTGGGGAATGTGTCATCCCCTCAGAATGACTTTGGTTTTGCAAGCTCCCGCTAACTGTTTAGCCTAAGAAGAAAATGTATTAAGACTTTACTACAGAGCAGAGATCAGCAAACCATGACCTAGGAGTCAAATCTGGTCTGTGGCCTATTGTTATTTATAAATAAAGTTTTATTAGAACACAGACACACTCATCCATTTGCATATCTGTCTTTGTGTCACAAGGACAGAGATGAATAGTTGAAGCAGAGCCTGCATGGCCCACAAAACATGCAATACTTAGACTTTGGCCCCCAGCAGGAAAAGTTCGCCAGACGTATTTGAGTTTGCTAGGAGGTCTGCCTGATCAGTTTACATGCTGGGAGCGGCAACACTACCCACTTCTTTTCTGCATTTTCTCCATGCAATTTTAATTCCTGGAAGCTTGGACTCAATATGATAGAGTTTTCAGTCACACTGAGAAATTTACATAGAAAAGCCTACAAAAGAGCAAGATATCTTCCAATACGTAACACAGAGATGAAATCATTCCTCTTAAACAGTTCAGAAAAAGAATTTGTTTTCCTTGCATAGGCATTAGTTCACTTAGTTTCTGCTTCTTGAGAAAATGCATTTTCCTCTTCATTTCTAAAGTTAAATTCTTTGTTTGTTTGTTTTTTTCAGGAACCTGTACTTCTCTGGGCTATGTTGTGTAGAGAAGGCTTAGAGGGAATTTACAAGGAGCAAGGGAAGACAAAGAGAGGCAGGCACAGAGCATCTGTGATGGAGTGGATTTTAGCAGGAGCTCAGCCCTCCGTGGGGCAGGGGGAACCAGCAGGGGTTTCCACCAAAGAGCACTCTACCCTTTGAGACAGTTCCTGCTTCTCAGGAGTGAGAGGAGAGACCTTAGCGTAAAAAAAAATCAAAGAAAAAGAAACTGGAAGGGGCAGTTCTATCCAAAGCCCGGCCTCGCGTTGCTTTTTTTCTCAGCACCAGCTCAAAGGAACAGATTCCCTGGTCCTGTGTATGATGTCAGTTAGGCCACTGCTTCGGGCCCCAACTGCGCGCAGGTTTTCTATACATAGAGGTGATGTCATGCATGCTGTCGGTGTTAAGGCTGCATCACCGTCTCTATGCAGGATTTCGGTTTAACAGCGAATCGCCACAGAGTGGAGAAGATGACCAGGTTGAGACGCATCTTTCTGAGCTGAATCAGGAGTCTTGGAAAACGCACTACCCCCTGGTGAAAGGGTTTGCGTTGCTAGAGCAAAAACAACGAACACAGTAGTTCCCGCCCCCCGCCCCCCCCCCCCCCCCCCCCGGGACCCAGGGTCCTGTTGGACAGATGCCTTTCAAGATGTGGAGGAGAGAGAGTATCCTAGGCAGTGGACTCAGAAGGGAGGAATAGAGAAATAATGAAATCACTTCTTTATAGAGAATCAGCTGCCTTACATGCAGGCCACTTTATTAATCCATCTGAAATTCCCTGGGGATTTGGAGCTGGCTTTCTTCCTGCTGATGAGTCTGTAACTCTGTGACAGTGAACTGTAATGGCTTGGAGACAGACCCTTCTAAATCACCGCCGGGTCCCGGCGCTGCCAAAGCCGCCTGCACCTGGGTGGCTGGCTAACAGCACCCCCATTTTATTCCACTTTCCGTGTGGAATCCACTGTCCTCTGTCTTCGCCGGAGAGCCAAGACCGGCTCTAAATTCCCTTCTGTGATGGGGAGTGGCAGGAAAGGAGAGGCTGCAGCCCCCGAGGGGCGGGCGGGGGGGTGGCCACGTGGGAAAAGCGAAGGGGCTCTCTTCTCCAGGATCCGGACACAAAAAGCCCCTCTGTTCCCGACCACCTGGGCACACCAGGCTCGTTCTGTGGGAATCCGAGGCTTGCCCAGGCAGTCAGAGGGCCCAGGAGCGTCCGAGAAGGGAGTTCCTATGCGGCCATCCCCGGTGGTGCCGGGTGGGAACTGTGTGAGTTCGCTGGTAATTTTCCGGGCGCTCAGCAGGCCCCGCGGTGCCCCTCACACAGGCGCGAGCACAGTGGCCACGTGGCCGGGGAGCCAGATGGGCTCTATTCTGGGCAAAGGCGGACAAGGGACCACAGAGTCGGGATTTGCTGAACTCTTTGCCTTGCTGCTGGCCCTCTTGCTTCCCAAGCTGGATTTACCTTTCAGTGATCCCCAGAGGGAGGGCACATCCCCGCAGGTCCCCTGGAAGCTGTAGACTGGCTGATTTGCACCCTTCTTGTGCATATTTTTATGTGGGCTGGGAAAACAGATGGCGCCATCCAAGTTGCTGAAAACCCAGCTGGTTGCTGCACTAGAATGACCTGAGTTTGGGGATCTGAGTTTTCCCTGCCAGGGCCCTGGGCAAGTTGGGAAATGTGCCTTTCTGAATTGAGCACAGACAGATGAGGCCTGAATCACTGCATCCCACCCTCTCCTGTGTGCTCTGGGGAGCCCAGGAATGGTGACATTAAACACAACACATTACACCCAGCACCCCTGCTCCCTTACAGCCTTTGTTTGAATTGGGCGGGTTAAAAATTAATTTTAAAATAACAAACCCACGATAGAGTCATTTTCCTTTCTTTTCCCCTTTTTATTCATTTTTTATTTTTTAAAAAAGATTTTATTTATTTATTTAACAAGAGAGACACAGCGAGAGAGGGAACACAAGCAAGGGGGAATGGGAGGGGGAGAAGCAGGCTTCCCGCCGAGCAGGGAGCCCGATGCGGGGCTCGATCCCAGGAGCCTGAGACCATGACCTGAGCCGAAGGCAGACGCTTAACTACTGAGCCACCCAGGAGCTCCTCTTTCCCGCATTTTAAACCAAATCTGCACCACTGCCCCCCATTTCTAGGTAAGGATGACATAGACTTTCATAAAAGAAATTCAGAAATCATTTCAGTCCAACCTTTACTGAGCACCTATTTTATTCCAGGCATGATGGTAGGTGCTGGAAATACAAAACTGAATAATACGTGGCCTCTATAATCGGAGAACTCACAGTCTAGCTAGAAGAAGAGATACGTGTGAAAAGAAGACATCTATTAAAAAAAGAAGACAGAAGCACTGTCATAGGAGTAGGTAGGGAGTGGCATGAACACATAAGGAGGGATTAGCAGGACCAGCCCTGCAGTGGTGACACGTGGGGGCAAGTAGGACTTTGGGGCAGATGTAGGGAGAGTTGCGGCTGTGAAATGTGGAGGTCGGACCCCACGGGCTGGTATGGCATCCAGTGTTCCCAGCTCATCCTATCTAACTAACCTCCATCTATGCCGGTGGTGACCTCTGCGCCCATGATCCTGGAGAGGGTGACCCCTTCTCAGCTTCAGGGGTGGATCCCAATCCGTCTAAGATAATCATGGACGTCACATTCCTGTGTAGGTTGCATTGAGAAATGGGTATATGACTAAACTGTGGCCAATGACACATGACGTCTCCTGTGGTGTATCTCGGAAAAGCTTCCTCCCTCCTAAGAATACAACACTTGAAGACTGGGCTCCCCCTCTCTTCCCACAGATGTCGCCTTGTCTCCGCTAAGCAAAGGGAAGATGTTCCCCAGGGGAGAGATGTGGGGTTCAAGTGCAGCCAGAGCAGGAAGCACCACTTTGAAGTAGCCAGAAATACCTGCCAGAGGGCCTTGGAGGCATCAGGGGTTCTGCTTCCTAGGGCGGGTGATGGGGTTATCCCCGTAGTCATGGCCATGGCTCAGCAGCAAGGAAGCATCTTGACTCAAGCTGACCTTGTGCTGGGATAAAAAAAAAAAAAAAAAAAAAATGGTGCAGGCAGGTGAGATGGTGCAACTCTAAACACAGAGGTGGCTCCTTGTTAGCAAAGACTGTGCCCGAATGCGACCTTCTATGGAAATCCTGAAGCTGCACATCAGCCTTTTCCACCACTTCTGTTATAATCACGCACCATTAAAATAATATATGTAAGGTGCTTGGTGTAGTACCACCTACACAGCAAGTGCTCCGTGCACGTCAGCTACCAGCGCAGATCGCAAAGGGGCCTTTCTGGACGGCGAGGATAGCAGAATAATTTATACAAATAATCCCGGGGGCTCCGTCTCCCCTTCTCTGCCTGTTAGGAAGTCGGTTTGCCTCGCTGCATTGTTACTTCATTTATAACACTTGTCTTCTCTCCATCAGTTCTTCCTCTAACCGCTGGGCCAACTGGAGTGGTGTCTTGCCTGCGGGGCCCCGGCTGCTGGCTGCACTTGGCCTTCCTGGTCCAAATCCACAAGTTTAGGTTGCCGATCACACAAAGTGCGAACCTTTTGGCTTGGTGTCTGGGCCTCTCTGCTTTCGGTTAGACAGGAAACCAGGGTTGGGCAAACCTCCAAGGTTTCAGATGGGCCTTCTGTTCAGATAAGCTTCCAAGGATGTTTCTGCTTGGGAACAGTAAGCGCTCAAGTTCTTTCCTGGGTTTCAACTTGTGCCTCTGTGACATACCAACAGATTTAGAACTGACGTTATAATTGGAGTGAAAATGCCCACATGTGACTTGAATTAAACAGATCTCCGTGGATCAGAGATGCAAGGCTAACTAATCTCAGGGTGTTAAGCTGAAATTCTCTGAGAGGCACCAAACAATCTACTTTGTCAGAGATAAGTCTTTGGCCTCTGGGCTTATTTTTAATTGAGTTCAGTTTTGCTTTGGGATACAGAAAGTGGTTTCCTTAGCATCTTAAAGCGGCCGCACAGTCAGGTGGGGAGATTTGCTTTGGGTCGTTCTGCCCTGAGTTCAAATCCCTGCTCTGTCCCTTATCAAGTGGGGCCAAGTGATTTAATTTCTCTGATCCTCAGTTTCTAGTACCTTTCTCATAGGATCACTGTGAGGACTATAATTAGATATGTGTCAAATGCCCAGAACATAATACATGCTCAATAAGTGGTAGGTATTGTTTCTAGGTCCCCATGGAGGGGAGATTGCTATTGTACAAATTTATTTTATGAGTTCAGAAAAAATTCATGATAATAAAAATAATGAAATCTGGAATGGAGAACTGACTATATGCTAGGCTTTCCTCTACACATTTACATGTTATGACTCATTGAATCCTCATAACACTCTTTTAAAAAAATGATTTTATTTATTTATTTGTGAGAAAGAGTGAGTGAGAAAGAGAGAGCACACAAGCAGGGGCAGAGGGAGAAGGAGAAGCAGGCTCCCTGCTGAGCAGGGAGCCCAACACGGGGCTCGATCCCAGGACCCTAAGATCACGACCTGAACCGAAGGCAGATGCTTAATTGACTGACCACCTCATAGCACTCTTTATTGTCCCTGTTTTATAGATGAGGAAACTCAGGCACTAAGAGTTAGAAATGGTGCCTCTATAATGATTATTCAAAATACGCCTTAGTAGACCACTTGATGGGCCAGTTTGCTCAAGAGAACAAATTTTTTCAGACGTTCTCATTATACTTGATTCTCTCTGGATCTTTCGAGTTGGTTGCCCAGTCTTAAGAATTTCCCAGCGTCCCCTAGAAGCAATATGTTAGGGAGAAGTTCTTTCAAGCATCGCTAAAGTTACTATTATTGAGTTTTTCAGCTCAGTTTGGAAGAATGAACATAGTTTTGGAGAAAGGAATTTCCTATTTACCTTTGCAATATATTCAGCTTTATCAAAAGGCACAAGAAAAGAAACTAATATTCAAAAAACCTAACTATAAACAAATCAACAAAGAGAGAATCTCTGTCACCATTCAGCGTTTGTCCCTTTTGGAAACAGGGCAGGTACCCTAGGCAGACATGGAGATCTCTTCATTCAGGTTCAGATTCACTGAAATGTGTGAAGTCACAGTATCTGTGAGGATTTGTTCAGTGAACGATCTTGAGCACCTACATTGTGCGCACAACATTGTGTCCACCTACGATGTGCACAACATTGAAAGGTTCAGTGATTGTAGAGAAAGAGTATGTGTGTTTGGTCAGATTGGAACTTGAAGGATTCTAAAGTGAGGCATTTTCAGCCAAGAAACCAAAATTCAAGATTCAAGAATGCTCAGTTAGGGGTGCCTGGGTGGCTCAGTTGGTTAAGTGTCTGCCTTTGGCTCAGGTCATGGTCTCAGGGTCTTGGGATCGAGTCCCGCATTAGGCTCCCTGCTCAGTGGGTTCTGTTTCTCCCTCTTCCTCTGCCAACCCCACCCCCCTACCCCCCTGGCTCATGCTCTCTCTCTCAAAAAAAGAAAAAAAAATCTTAAGAAAAAAAAAAAAGAATGTCCAATTCCAAGAAGCCCCATGCATCCAGACTCTCGGGGCTGGCCCTCTCCAGAACATGAGCCAGAGTTATCTCTCATCCATTCTTCTGCCTCTCCTTGTCCTACTGGAGTCCTTCAATTTTGTTTTCACTTTATCAATTGTCTGAAAAATGGCTCTCAAAATATAATTCATGGGACTCCAATTGGTAAGACTAGTTCCTTAAAGTTTAATGTGTTTATGCTTAAAATTGGACAGTAACAATTGCTTATTTTATCCCATGCTTTCAAATCCCATGCAAGTGGCTCCTTTTAGCATTATTACTCTCCTGCACCATTTTCCTCATTCCCCAATACTCTGCAAGGTCCTCCCTCTTCCTGCCAAAGTATCTTGTATCAAGGTCCTGATTCTGGGAACACTTCCATAAACCATAGCTGAAATAAATTAAAACATTTTTTGCTATTATAATGTTACTCTATTCTCCCCATCAATGTAGCTGAGGTGCTGAAATGCTTTTGAAGGTGAGCTGTTGCTTGGTAGCATCCTTTCTCCTTCAAATCTGCCTGAGGTTAGAAACCACTAAGAGCAAGCGGTCTAATAACCCCCACCTGCCAAGACTGTCTTGGGTAACTGTAATCAAGTGGGCTTCTGTGAAATGCCACAGGAGAGGTGTGATGCATTTATCACTAATTGGGTCGTTCTAGTCGATATGTGGGACTAGCTGGCATTGTTTATGGCTCAGATGAGCACATTTTAATGATCCAAAGAAAATGAACACAAATTGCCACTGCCAGTAAATATTAATTTTAATAACAGTGCAAATGGAATTTTTGGTGAAAATGAATTCCTTTGATTGCAGCCTGCCACATTTACTTTTACTGTAGTGAGCACTCTTGCTAAAGGTCGAAAGAACCATTCCTGTTGGAGATGAAAGCCACCTTTCACCTCCAATCCACTCTGGAAGGTGTGAGTGTATCCTGGGTAGGGCTCTAGACATCCAATGTCCCAAACAAGAATATATCCCATCCTAGCCAGGAAACCCCAGAGATCCGCATCCTCAAAAACATGACAGTTGCTTCTATGACAACATTGGAAACATGCAAATAGTTTGCAGTTAGCAAAATCCCACATGGTAGAGAGCAAACTCCTGGCTGAGATGTTTGACAGGATTCAGTTTTACTTGACATATTTCTTTCAAGTTTAGCTTTTCAAGCAAAAAAGGAAATTGGTTGCCTGAGGTCAAGATTTTCCTTCTCCAACATCCTAAAGGGAATTATCTGCAAGAATTTGCTACCAGGACTTTGTTCAAAAACTCTCAATGCCTTCTTTTTTTCCACAAAAAGTCCAACCCCTTGAGGCCTGCGCAACCTGGTACCAATGAACCTTTCTTCCTTCCATATGTTCTGCTACTCCTTCCCTTTTCCTAATACCATATGCTCCAACTAAATGATACGTAACTGACTTCACTGGGTTGTTTCCTTTCCTATCCCATCAACGTACCCACACCCCTCCCAGCCCACTCTCTCCAGCCTGCCAGCTGGGTGGCTCTGTTCATATCCTTTGTCAGCAGATGATGCCCTCCCCTCTATTGCATGCCTCATATCCTGCCTGTCCTCAAGCTCATCTCAGTATCATCTCTCAAGGATGTCTACCCCCACCGCTCGCATCCCCACTTACCTCTTCCTTCCCTGGTTTCCTTCTACATCAGCTTCTACCATGACTGCTCAGCGTTCCCTAAACATCACATATGTTTTAGTGTCTTCTCCCCAACCTGACTGTAAGCTCTTGAGACAATGTATAATAGTTCTTTTGTACTTCTCACTTTGTTGGAGAAGTACATCCTTGTCGGCTGGGTGGAGCAAGAAGGAGAGTAGCAAGTAGATTTAGGGTAAGCAGTTGGGATGGGCTCAGACAATGAATTAAAGAAGCATTTTAGGGAAAAAACAAATGCAAATAGGGAGCCATTATAGATTCTTTTAATTGTTTTAATTTAATTTTATTTATATTCAATTAATTAACATATAGTGCAGTATTAGCTTCAGAGGTAGAGTTCAATGATTCAGTTGATTGCCGCACCCAGTGCTCATTACATCACATGCCCTTCTTACTGCCCGTCCCCTAGTTACCCCATCCACCTCCCCTACAGCAATCCTCAGTTTGTTTCCTATACTTAAGAGTCTCTTATGGTTTGTGTCCCTCTCTGGTTTCGGCTTGTTTCATTTTTTCCCTCTCTTCCCCCATGATCCTCTGCCTTGTTTCTCAAATTCCACATATGCGGGAAATCATATGATAATTGTCCTTTTCTAATTGACTTACTTTATTCAGCATAATAGCCTCTAGTTCCATACCATAATAGATTCTTGAGCAAGTGAAGGCAAAAGCAAGCCCTTCCCTCTATGGAGATTAGTGTGGAAGCAGATTGCAAAATTGGGTGGCGGTCAGAGACCACCAACGGCAAGATGAGGAGGTGGCCAATAGTGCCTTGTAAGAGGCAGGAAGGAGGTCAAGGCCTAGGATGTCAGGGGACCACGTGCAGACTTGAGAATGACCACAAGAAGAAAGGACTCCCTATGGGAAGTAAATGGAGGAAGCATCATTTTAGCTGGGGAAATTTTGTAGCAAAGAAGAGTGACTTGTTTTTTCTTTAGGGGATACTGAGAAATAGTCTTTCTCAGAACATAATGTTTTGGGAGGATGTCTGGGCAATTATCTATTAAGTATATATTGATCAAAGCTTATCAAGTGTCTCTAACCTATGTTCTGTGAATTCAGAAGTAAATAAGCACAATTTCTGTCCGCAAGGAGTCCAAACTTAGTGGAACTCAATGTGGTCATAGGGAGGAGCAGTAGATATTGTCAGGACACTGAGGTTCTAAAGAAGGCCTTCTGAAGGAGGTGCCTTGAAGGATGACCAGGAGATGATGAGGCAAAGAGGGTGGTTGTCAACGAACCCTCCAGGTTGAGGCAGAAGCTTGAACAAAGTTGAATAGAGCTGAGAACCAGAGGCACTAAATGGGTACTGATGATTGGCATAATAGGTTTTGTAATCTGTTTGCCAGCACGATGCTGTAGATTGTGCCCCATCCGTCATCCCGCACCTACGGGAGAACGGCAAAGCAATGCCAAACAACAACAACAACAACAACAAAACTCAAGTATAAGTAGAAGCAAAGAATCCAGCTCTGAAATTTGTCATAAACAGTGAAAGAGATTGCTGTTTATCTCTTCTCCAATTGATCTTGAACTATTTAATGACGTTTATACAGACAAGGTGAAAACATCTGACAGTGAGAATACATATGTGAGCCCTTTGTTTGACAGATG